>NC_090265.1:256769643-259642143 GCF_040414725.1 Anabrus simplex | reverse complement strand
TGTGGCCAGGCGCGGGTAAACGGCGGGAGTAACCTGGACTCTCTTAAGGTACCCGATCGCGGGTAAACGGCGGGAGTAGATGGGACTCTCTTAAGGTACGCGGGGGCTGTAATCGCTCAATGCGTAGCCCTGCCTATCTTAATGTGGCCAGGCGCGGGTTAACGGCGGGAGTAACCTGGACTCTCTTAAGGTACCCGATCGCGGGTAAACGGCGGGAGTAGATGGGACTCTCTTAAGGTACGCGGCGGCTGTAATCGCTCAATGCGTAGCCCTGCCTATCTTAATGTGGCCAGGCGCTGGTAAACGGCGGGAGTAACCTGGACTCTCTTAAGGTACCCGATCGCGGGTAAACGGCGGGAGTAGATGGGACTCTCTTAAGGTACGCGGGGGCTGTAATCGCTCAATGCGTAGCGCTGCCTATCTTAATGTGGCCAGGCGCGGGTAAACGGCGGGAGTAACCTGGACTCTCTTAAGGTACCCGATCGCGGGTAAACGGCGGGAGTAGATGGGACTCTCTTAAGGTACGCGGGGGCTGTAATCGCACAATGCGTAGCGCTGCCTATCTTAATGTGGCCATGCGCGGGTAAACGGCGGGAGTAACCTGGACTCTCTTAAGGTACCCGATCGCGGGTAAACGGCGGGAGTAGATGGGACTCTCTTAAGGTACGCGGCGGCTGTAATCGCTCAATGCGTAGCCCTGCCTATCTTAATGTGGCCAGGCGCGGGTAAACGGCGGGAGTAACCTGGACTCTCTTAAGGTACCCGATCGCGGGTAAACGGCGGGAGTAGATGGGACTCTCTTAAGGTGCGCGGGGGCTGTAATCGCTCAATGCGTAGCGCTGCCTATCTTAATGTGGCCAGGCGCGGGTAAACGGCGGGAGTAACCTGGACTCTCTTAAGGTACCCGATCGCGGGTAAACGGCGGGAGTAGATGGGACTCTCTTAAGGTACGCGGGGGCTGTAATCGCACAATGCGTAGCGCTGCCTATCTTAATGTGGCCATGCGCGGGTAAACGGCGGGAGTAACCTGGACTCTCTTAAGGTACCCGATCGCGGGTAAACGGCGGGAGTAGATGGGACTCTCTTAAGGTACGCGGGGTCTGCAATCGCTCAATGCGTAGCCCTGCCTATCTTATTGTGGCCAGGCGCGGGTAAACGGCGGGAGTAACCTGGACTCTCTTAAGGTACCGGATCGCGTGTAAACGGCGGGAGTAGATGGGACTCTCTTAAGGTACGCGGGGGCTGTAATCGCTCAATGCGTAGCGCTGCCTATCTTAATGTGGCCAGGCGCGGGTAAACGGCGGGAGTAACCTGGACTCTCTTAAGGTACCCGATCGCGGATAAACGGCGGGAGTAGATGGGACTCTCTTAAGGTACGCGGGGGCTGTAATCGCTCAATGCGTAGCCCTGCCTATCTTAATGTGGCCAGGCGCGGGTAAACGGCGGGAGTAACCTGGACTCTCTTAAGGTACCCGATCGCGGGTAAACGGCGGGAGTAGATGGGACTCTCTTAAGGTACGCGGGGGCTGTAATCGCACAATGCGTAGCCCTGCCTATCTTAATGTGGCCAGGCGCGGGTAAACGGCGGGAGTAACCTGGACTCTCTTAAGGTACCCGATCGCGGGTAAACGGCGGGAGTAGATGGGACTCTCTTAAGGTACGCGGGGGCTGTAATCGCTCAATGCGTAGCCCTGCCTATCTTAATGTGGCCAGGCGCGGGTAAACGGCGGGAGTAACCTCGAACTCTCTTAAGGTACCCGATCGCGGGTAAACGGCGGGAGTAGATGGGACTCTCTTAAGGTACGCGGGGGCTGTAATCGCACAATGCGTAGCCCTGCCTATCTTAATGTGGCCAGGCGCGGGTAAACGGCGGGAGTAACCTGGACTCTCTTAAGGTACCGGATCGCGTGTAAACGGCGGGAGTAGATGGGACTCTCTTAAGGTACGCGGGGGCTGTAATCGCACAATGCGTAGCCCTGCCTATCTTAATGTGGCCAGGCGCGGGTAAACGGCGGGAGTAACCTGGACTCTCTTAAGGTACCCGATCGCGGGTAAACGGCGGGAGTAGATGGGACTCTCTTAAGGTACGCGGGGGCTGTAATCGCACAATGCGTAGCGCTGCCTATCTTAATGTGGCCAGGCGCGGGTAAACGGCGGGAGTAACCTGGACTCTCTTAAGGTACCCGATCTCGGGTAAATGGCGGGAGTAGATGGGACTCTCTTAAGGTACGCGGGGGCTGTAATCGCTCAATGCGTAGCCCTGCCTATCTTAATGTGGCCAGGCGCGGGTAAACGGCGGGAGTAACCTGGACTCTCTTAAGGTACCCGATCGCGGGTAAACGGCGGGAGTAGATGGGACTCTCTTAAGGTACGCGGGGGCTGTAATCGCTCAATGCGTAGCGCTGCCTATCTTAATGTGGCCAGGCGCGGGTAAACGGCGGGAGTAACCTGGACTCTCTTAAGGTACCCGATCGCGGGTAAACGGCGGGAGTAGATGGGACTCTCTTAAGGTACGCGGGGGCTGTAATCGCACAATGCGTAGCCCTGCCTATCTTAATGTGGCCAGGCGCGGGTAAACGGCGGGAGTAACCTGGACTCTCTTAAGGTACCCGATCGCGGGTAAACGGCGGGAGTAGATGGGACTCTCTTAAGGTACGCGGGGGCTGTAATCGCTCAATGCGTAGCCCTGCCTATCTTAATGTGGCCAGGCGCGGGTAAACGGCGGGAGTAACCTGGACTCTCTTAAGGTACCCGATCGCGGGTAAACGGCGGGAGTAGATGGGACTCTCTTAAGGTACGCGGCGGCTGTAATCGCTCAATGCGTAGCCCTGCCTATCTTAATGTGGCCATGCGCGGGTAAACGGCGGGAGTAACCTGGACTCTCTTAAGGTACCCGATCGCGGGTAAACGGCGGGAGTAGATGGTACTCTCTTAAGGTACGCGGGGGCTGTAATCGCTCAATGCGTAGCGCTGCCTATCTTAATGTGGCCAGGCGCGGGTAAACGGCGGGAGTAGCCTGGACTCTCTTAAGGTACCCGGCAGCTGTAATCGCTCAAAGCATAGCCCTGCCTATCTTATTGTGGCCAGGCGCGGGTAAACGGCGGGAGTAGCCTGGACTCTCTTAAGGTACCCGATAGCGTGTAAACAGCTGGAGTAGATGGGCCTCTCTTAAGGTACGCGACAGCTGTAATCGCTCAAAGCGCGGTAAACAAAATACTACAACCTTCATTTCGGGTGCAAAGGTGGCCTGGCTTAGGGCTAACCACTGTGTAGCATTCGGGGCCCGGGTGTAGCTCGGTTGATCTGCAGGGACCTGAGTGGGTGAAAACGGCGGGAGTAGCCCTGCCTATCTTATCGTAGCCGTGAGTGCGCATCCGGCGGGGCAAGCCAATTTACCGGTAATTAAAAGTGAGCGTTTTGTCATGGTGATGATTATTTTATTGTTATTATTATTATTATTATTATTATTATTATTATTATTATTATTATTGTACCGGGCGGTACACCTCTACTCTGTTTATTTAAAAGTTGCGCCAGTTGAAACACCTCTTCTGGAGGAAGGTTGAACTTTATCTATTCTATTAATTCTCTACTTTCTCAGAAGATGTCACCACGTGGAAAATTTTGAGTTTTTGAACTGTGTCACTTTTGATGTGTTTTTGTTTCGCTTGAAGTAAGAAGTGGGAACTTTCTCTTCTAGAGGACACTACTGAAGAATTACAATAGTGCAACCTAGTGCGAAATCAAAGAACTATTTTGTTGGAGAAATTTTTATTTCAAAAGTTTGTTTCTTGTTAAATTTCTTTCTGTTATTGTTTAAGTTGGCTGTATACCCCTCTTTTTCCCCTTAGTTTGGATCTAGCCAATCCCGAATTTCTTTAATTAATTTTCCACCAATAATGTGTTTCTTTTTCCTCTATGTAGGGGTTTCTTTTCCCGAACCAATAAAGATTTTGTGGGAGGGTGTTTTATTTCCCCTAACGCCTAGAATCTTCCGCGAGAGGATATAAACTGCTGATTTTGGGGTCTCCGGGCCACTTCTGTTCCATCTTTCAGTGTATTAAGTACATAGCAGGAGGCGGGAAGCGCCTCTTTCCTCGGCAGCGATCTACTACCAGGTAATGGCCTATTAATATCTTCTTTTCTTGCTAGGTCGGCAGTTTAACTCTCGCGGCGGGTTCGAAGCGTTTTCCATCATGTAACCTTTTCCTAAAATGTAACTACTCTTTTCTTCTTTTTCTTGTAAAGTTACATATTGGGATAGAGAGTGCTAACCCTCTCGAGCTCCCACTCACATTTGTTTTGAGGTGAACTTATTTTCTCAAACTTTTCTTCGTTTATGTAATGTAAAGTGTTCTTCTCTAAGTCACCTCTGTAGTATGGGATTAGCCCTTGCGTTAGTGGCCCAGAGCCAGATTAGGTTTTAAAAGCAAAGTGTATTAGGAGTGCAAGTTCGCCTCCTCTCAAGTTGTATTTTAGAGGTCATGTATTAATCTTTTCTCACCTAATAGACCTCAGTAGGTTGGGTATTTTACCCCTGTGTATATGTCCTTTGAGGACAACTTGAAAGTTGAGTTTGGTGTGGCCTGGGAGAGGCTTAACTTTAAGAGCGAGTGGCTCTTTTCTAAAACTGAGAGTTGTATGCCTCGAGGAGGCTTTGCTGTGTAATTTGGAGCAAAGGCTCCAGGGTTTGAGTGGGGTCTTCTGCCCCTTTTGTTAAAATTGGTATATCGTAAAGTTGAGCTAGTTGCTCAAGAATTGTGTTTTCAGGGCTCGAAGCCCAAATTCTTTAATCCCTGTAATTGTACATTTCAAGTTGTATTTCGGCTACTAAGTACCTGTTCTATTTGTTGTTACCTAATTTTGAAAAGAAAATATAACCTTGTTAAATTTTAAAATTTAATTTCTCTTTAGTAGCTTGAGACCTATTCACCACCCAGCACCTTCTTTCATGCTTAACTACCACAAAAACTCGGTAACAAGTGGTAGCAGAGCGTGGTTGAATGGGTCTCAATTTAGCCCCTTTTGACGGCTAAACATTGCTTTGATTCGAACTCTAACAATTTTCTCAGTTGCTGGAATTTTTTGAGTTTTTCAAAATTGTTCTGTCATCATGCCCGGCCCTCGCGATGTTCTCCTCCTTAACTACTTGCGCAAAGAGGAGTTGATATATGAGTTAACTATCAGAAACGTTCAATCTGGAGGCACGGTTGCAATAGACACTAACAAGCTTAGAGAGTCCCTTGATTTGCCCATTTCCATCCCCAATTTGGGAGAGAAAGAAATTGACGACTCTCTTTCCACGATTGTCGAGAATATTACTGGGCTAGCATCGGTAGTCAGCTTTTTTGATGAAAACGATCCATCTCCTAATCAAATTAAGCGTGTGCAAGGCAGGCTGTATCACTTTGCAAATAGAGTTAATGATCTATTGTCTCTAAAGGTGAATGACGTTCAGAGGAAGCAAGCTAATACGCTCCTTGAAACTATTTCTGAATTGTCTAATAAGGTCACTCAATTGCTAACCGGCGAAGCTCCTCCCAAAACTGATCAACCCGCCACGGTGAATGTAGGTAACGAGGAAGAGCCTCCTCAGGGAGAAGTCAATAGGATAACCGTTGCTGCTCAAACTATCTCTGCCCCATCGAACAACGAATCTGAACGCCGTGCGTCATTGAGTAACATCCGCTCTGAATTAACTTCCTTGCCCTTGAAACCTTTAACGACTATGACACCTGGGTTCAGCAGCTTGCCTCATCCATTGGCAATGTTGCTTAGAGGTATCTCTAAGTTTTCCGTCAACACCACCAGTGACGTAATTTCATTTTTAAGATTTCTAGTGGAATTTCAGGATCATGCCCTTGTGTTTTCTCTTTCCCCATGTCAAATTTTGCAAATTATCTATCCTTATGCTATTGGTGTTCTATCTGACAAAATAGTTAGAGCCATTGCCGAGCAATCTTCTATTGAGGATTTCCACGCCCATTTGCTAGCTAACTTCATCCCGGCTAGGGCCAGGTCCTCCCTTATTCAGAAATACTATTATCGGGTACAGCGCTTGGATGAAAACCTGGCAGACTTCATCCAAGATATTAAGTTTTATACTAGGGTGTTTGCTCTCCACTTCCCTGAGGATCAGATCGTGCAAGCTATTGTTGAAGGGATTTCACCACCCTACAGGTCATATTTGTGTTTCGCGGCGTGCCCGCAAACCTTCTCTGAACTGGAAGCATTAGCCGTCTCTGCGGAAGGAGTTAGGTATGCCGATTCCTTGCGTGTGGCGAAAGAACCCCCGCCTTCCTTTAGTAACACTCGGCCTCCACCTCGCCGACCAGTCAATCCCCGTAAATGTTATGCTTGTGGGTCGCCTGACCATCTGCGGAATAAGTGTCCTCTGATCAAGTCAAGTGGGACAAGGAATGGAGTAGGGTCATCACAAGGCTGTTTTAAGTGTGGGGCCTTCTCACATATCGCCAAGAATTGCCCAAACTCAAATAGCACCCCCTCCTGCTCAACTTCTGGTGCAAATTCCAGCTATTCCAATAATAAAAAGTGACTAGTGGCGTCGGCTGAGCCGACTAATCCATCTTCCCGAGACTTAGCCCCTAGTAAACAGGTTGTAAATGCAGAGAACGACCAGCCTTCAAATTCATCTTTTGAATGCCCTAAAGAGTGTCTTAGGATTGCGGCGGATACCCCCGCACCTGTCCCTTTTCTTAAGATTGAGTTAAATAACGAGCCTATAACAGCTCTCTTAGATTCAGGCAGTGTTTGTTCCATTATTTCGGCTGATTGGTATTCTAAATTGAAATCTGTTTGTAAACTCCCTGACTATGTCTCTTCTCCTGTTCAATATGTTTCGGCTAATTCATCTCCATTAGAAATTCTAGGTTCCATACATGTCAAAATTCGGGTTTTTAAGTTTACATGGAAGATCAAATTGTTTGTGGCCAAGCGTTTGTCTTGCCCCATCATATTGGGAGCGGACTTCATTTCTCACACTGGTCTGGTGCTCGATCTCCAGAGTAGGTCGTGCATATTCAAATTTGCGTCCAATTGTAGAATTCCCTTGTTAAAGTGTAATTCTGTATCATGTTCATCTATTTCGCCTACCCAGGATGAGATGTTGTTAGACCTTAGACATCTACCTGAGGAGCAGGCTGATAGTATTCGGAAACTGTGTCAGTCGTTTCCCGAGGTGTTCTCTGATACTCTTGGTGTTACTGACCTTATTGAATACAAAATTGAGGTCACGGATTCAATTCCTGTCCGTTTTCCACCGTATAGGCTATCTCCACCTAAAATGAAGGCTCTGAAAGAAATCATCGATCAGATGTTGAAGGATGGTATTATTAGGCCCTCTAAGTCAGCGTATTCTTCGCCTATTTTTCTAGTCCCGAAACCCCAAGGAGGCTTCAGGCCTGTCATTGATTACAGGGCTCTCAATCGGAAGGTGGTGTTGCAATCTGTGCCCCTTCCCGACCTTCATTCTTGCTTTTCATGGTTTCGTAAGGCCAAGTTCTTCACCATCTTGGACTTGAATCAGGCCTATAATCAAATTCCCCTTGCCGAAGAGTCTAAACATCTTACAGCGTTTGCCACGGACTGGAATTTATATGAATACAACCGCGTGCCTTTCGGGCTCCCCACGGGGGCAGCTGTGCTCACTAGGCTACTAGATAGGGTCTTTTCCGACATCAAATTTGAGTACTTATATCACTACTTGGATGATGTCGTCGTATTTTCCGAAACCTTTGAAGAACATCTAGATCATTTGCGAGAAGTTCTCAATCGCCTTCGTAAGGCTGGGTTAACTGTTAAGTTGTCCAAGGTTGCCTTTGCTAAGCCCTCTATGTCATTCCTAGGGCATATTGTGTCACCTGATGGTGTAGCAGTCGATCATTCTAGAACACAGGCCATCCGTGATTTTAAACCTCCTAAGGACATCAAAGGTATCGCTAGATTCATTGGTATGGTGAATTTCTTCAGGAAGTTTATTCCTAACTTCGCTAATAGAGCGGCGCCCTTAAACCTTCTTCGTAGGAAAGGCATCAAATTCGAGTGGGGACCTTCTCAACAAGCCGCTTTCGAAGATCTTAAATTAGCTCTCTGTAATGCCCCTGTACTTGCTATGCCTGATTTCTCGAAGAAATTCATCGTCCAAACGGACGCGTCGTCGTCAGCTGTAGCTGCAGTCCTTCTTCAAGAGACTGAACTAGGGAGGCGTCCCATCGCCTATGCATCTAGGACTCTATCGGTTCAAGAAGCCAAGTATTCCATCTATGAGCTCGAAGGGTTGGCAGTCTTATTCGCCTTAGAAAAGTTCCGTCTCTATCTGGAACATGTCAAATTCGACCTGGAGACAGATAATCAAGCCTTAAGCTGGGTCTTAGGTAGGCCGCGTCGTACTGGTCGTATAGCCCGTTGGGCCATCCGTATTTCTGCCTTCCAATTTGATGTACGACATATCAGAGGTACCGAAAATGTTGTTGCTGATGGACTCAGCCGTATGTTTCATAACGACGTCGAGACCCACGAACCGGTCGATAGTTCATCACCTTCCGAGTCCATACTATCTGGTGTTAATGCCATCTTAACAGGTGCTCCCATGCTTTTTAGGGATATTGAGAAATACCAACGTGAAGATCCGACGCTGGCTCCTATAATGGAAACCCTTTCTTCTGGGGAACATGTTGTCCCTTATGTTCTGAGGAATGGTGTTCTATGTTGCCCTTCGAGGCATGATAAGTTGATGAAAGTTGTTGTTCCAGCGGTTCTTGTACCTATGATCTTCAAATACTATCATGAGACCCCATTGGGGGGGCATCTTGGAATCTTTAAAACTCGTGAAAAGATTCGTGAAATGTTCATATGGAAAGGTATGGACGGTGAAATTCGAGAACTTGTAAAAGCTTGTAAATCTTGTTTGATCAGTAAACACACCAGGTCCACTAAAGTAGGCCTTTTGTCTTCTCATCAAGCGTCGCGCCCCATGGAACGCCTGTATATCGATTATGTGGGACCCTTCCCCCAGTCAAAGGGTAATGCCAACAAGTTCATCTTTGTGTGTGTAGATGGTTTTACAAGATTTTCCTGGTTATTTCCGACTAAGCTGGCTACCGCTCAGTCCACCATTACTCGCCTAAATTCTATTTTTGCTTCTTTTGGTCCGTGCCAATACATTGTATCTGATAATGCTAAAGCTTTTACATCAAATCTGTTTCGTAAATTCTGTTTTGACTTGTCCATCTCTCATGTAACTACATCTGCTTATTACCCTCAACCATCTCTGGCTGAACGGGTTAACCGCAATCTCAGGTCCGCACTTATTGCCTATCATCATGAAGATCATTCTAGGTGGGACACGTCCCTGCATTGGTTAGCTTTTGCTTTGAATTCGGCGGTTCATGAATCTCACAAATTTACTCCAGCTTCTTTGATGTTTAAGTTCGTTCCCAACACGCCGCTCTCTAACCTCTGGTCTCTGAATGACATTCTGCCCGAGACAATAGATCCGGACAACATTAAAGATCTTTGGAAGAAGGCTAAAGCTAATCTTAAAGTGTCTCATGAAAAGGTTAGGGAAAGGTATGATCGTGGACGGAGACCCACCACTTTGAAGGTAGGTGACCAGGTTATGGTCAAAAATTTTGTTCCCGCGGGCAAGCTTGCCCCCAGATTTCATGGGCCTTGTATCATTCTCGATTTTCTTACGCCGGTTACCTTATTGCTAAGTAATCCAGCCACCGAGAGGATATTTAGAGTTCACCTGTCCCAGGTGAAACCGGTGTAATTTCTGTGTTAACTTGCTCCATATTATTTTGAAAGGATATGAAGGTTATATTTTTTTTTGAGTTTCACTTTTAAGGCATTCTGCCCCTTCTGTAATATTTTGGTTTTAGATGTAAGCCTTATGTAAAACCTGCCCCGACCCGTTAAACTGCCATCCTGTTCTTGCCACGGCCATTACCACGCTCCCGTCTCCTGCTCCACTCTACACAGTGGCTTAATGAATACGATGAATATCTGCACGCCGCTGGCCCCTCACTCTCTCTACAAGCCTGTACCCTCAAAGAAAATAATTGTCCAACACAATTCTGCCGCCTAGCTTTAATGTTTCAGCGCCCCCGCAGCCGCGCAGCGCCGTGCAGCGACTGGGGAGGGGGATGGGCCCCCTCCTCTCCAGCGAGGACGACATGTGCACGGCGAGCCGGAGCTCACCTCCCGGCCAAGGCTGATGTGCGGCGCACGACCTGCTACATGCCCGCAGCCTGTATCTGTTCACCGCGGGCGCGGCGTACTTCAACACCTCTGCTCCCCTCATAGTGCGGGCGAGCGGTATCTCAGGGTACTTGAGGGGTCCGAGCGGCCTCCGTTGGACGCAAGCTGCAACGGCCGGTCTGGCCATCCGACTCAATCTACATCAACTACATGGACAGTCACCATAAGCAATAATTACATTTGGGAATTTAACAACAATATTTGGTGGACATTGCAAAATTTTTCTTCACCTTTAAGTATTAAAAGGTTATCTTCAGAAATACAAATTCTACAAACATAAAAACTTTACCGCACCGGCAACAACAAAATTTTGAAATTGCAACCAACCAAATTACTAAAATCTTATAAATGCTTCCGCAATTAATCTTAATATCAACATCAAAACTTGGACCTTATTTTGGAAACAAAGCTTATGTTCTTCTGTGTTACCCCTTGGAGGAACTTTTGGGGGGGGAGGTCTGTACCGGGCGGTACACCTCTACTCTGTTTATTTAAAAGTTGCGCCAGGTGAAACTCCTCTTCTGGAGGAAGGTTGAACTTTATCTATTCTATTAATTCTCTACTTTCTCAGAAGATGTCACCACGTGGAAAATTTTGAGTTTTTGAACTGTGTCACTTTTGATGTGTTTTTGTTTCGCTTGAAGTAAGAAGTGGGAACTTTCTCTTCTAGAGGACACTACTGAAGAATTACAATAGTGCAACCTAGTGCGAAATCAAAGAACTATTTTGTTGGAGAAATTTTTATTTCAAAAGTTTGTTTCTTGTTAAATTTCTTTCTGTTATTGTTTAAGTTGGCTGTATACCCCTCTTTTTCCCCTTAGTTTGGATCTAGCCAATCCCGAATTTCTTTAATTAATTTTCCACCAATAATGTGTTTCTTTTTCCTCTATGTAGGGGTTTCTTTTCCCGAACCAATAAAGATTTTGTGGGAGGGTGTTTTATTTCCCCTAACGCCTAGAATCTTCCGCGAGAGGATATAAACTGCTGATTTTGGGGTCTCCGGGCCACTTCTGTTCCATCTTTCAGTGTATTAAGTACATAGCAGGAGGCGGGAAGCGCCTCTTTCCTCGGCAGCGATCTACTACCAGGTAATGGCCTATTAATATCTTCTTTTCTTGCTAGGTCGGCAGTTTAACTCTCGCGGCGGGTTCGAAGCGTTTTCCATCATGTAACCTTTTCCTAAAATGTAACTACTCTTTTCTTCTTTTTCTTGTAAAGTTACATATTGGGATAGAGAGTGCTAACCCTCTCGAGCTCCCACTCACATTTGTTTTGAGGTGAACTTATTTTCTCAAACTTTTCTTCGTTTATGTAATGTAAAGTGTTCTTCTCTAAGTCACCTCTGTAGTATGGGATTAGCCCTTGCGTTAGTGGCCCAGAGCCAGATTAGGTTTTAAAAGCAAAGTGTATTAGGAGTGCAAGTTCGCCTCCTCTCAAGTTGTATTTTAGAGATCATGTATTAATCTTTTCTCACCTAATAGACCTCAGTAGGTTGGGTATTTTACCCCTGTGTATATGTCCTTTGAGGACAACTTGAAAGTTGAGTTTGGTGTGGCCTGGGAGAGGCTTAACTTTAAGAGCGAGTGGCTCTTTTCTAAAACTGAGAGTTGTATGCCTCGAGGAGGCTTTGCTGTGTAATTTGGAGCAAAGGCTCCAGGGTTTGAGTGGGGTCTTCTGCCCCTTTTGTTAAAATTGGTATATCGTAAAGTTGAGCTAGTTGCTCAAGAATTGTGTTTTCAGGGCTCGAAGCCCAAATTCTTTAATCCCTGTAATTGTACATCTCAAGTTGTATTTCGGCTACTAAGTACCTGTTCTATTTGTTGTTACCTAATTTTGAAAAGAAAATATAACCTTGTTAAATTTTAAAATTTAATTTCTCTTTAGTAGCTTGAGACCTATTCACCACCCAGCACCTTCTTTCATGCTTAACTACCACAAAAACTCGGTAACAATTATGATTATTATTTTGTTTTAGTTGTACTGTGATTTCCGTGGAGCAGATTGGGGAGATGCGCTTTCGGTCGAAGGGAGGGGGGGGATGCTGGCGAACCGACTTATTATTATCAAGAAAATTTATTAAAACTTGAGAATGTTTCATTTTCTCTCTTTACTGAAGAAGGTAATGAATAAAAAATGGAGCATTTTTGCCATTATCATCGTCATCACCGTACGAATCGCCATCAACACTGTAAATACTATCTCTGCAATGCGGAAACTGCACGCTCGCGGGATACATGCTAGGAGGAATTGAAAGACAAAACGAAGAGAAGAAGGAGAAGGGAATTTTAAGACCCGGTAATTCCTTCTTATTCTTTAATCTTCCTTAAGAAGTAGGTGTAGATAAGGAATAAGAAGGGTAAGAGAGGAGGAGGAAGGAGAACTAATGACCCTCCTGTATAGCATTCTCTTCTTGTTATTCAGTCTTCCTTAAGGAGAAAAGAAAAGAAGATAACGAAGGAGCAGAAGGAAAGTAGAAGAAGAGGAAGAGGAAGGACCATTTAAAAGACAATCCTCTATGTTTTCTCTTCTTCTTTTCCAATCTTTCCTGAGAAGATGTTAAGGAATAATAATCATCATAAGCAGGAGAAGAAAAGGAAGAAGAAGCAGAAGAAGAAGAAGAGAAAACTAGGAGGAAGCAGAATTGTAAGAACTTCCTGTATATTTTTCTCTTCTTGTTCTTCAACGTTCCTCAAGTAGAAGAAGGGGAAGAAGAAGGAGAAGAAGAAGAAATAATAGGAATACTTTTGGACCCCCCCTCTATATTATCTCTTCTTGTTCTTCAGTCTTTGTAAAGAAGAAGGTGACGAAGAAGAAGAGAAAAAGACAAGGTGGAAGCAGATTTTTAAGACCCTCCTGTATATTTTCTCTTCCTCTCCAATCTTCCTAATAAGTAATGTTACCGTGTTTTAGCGGTAGGTAGAGGCGTAAGAAGGTGCGGGCGTGAATGGGTTTCAAACTACGGAATCAAAGTTAATGTAAAAGTAATTTAAAATTTAACTAGGTTATATTTTCTTTTCAAAAACAAAGCAATAACAGACATGGCAGGTACAATGTAGCAAAACAAGGGGAGTTACAATATTTACAGGTTTTGGGCTTCACGCCCTGACTTCAGCGATCAGCTCAGTTTTACCACAAACACAAGTTTTAACAGAGGGGCAGAAAACCCCATTCATCCCTAGGAGCCCCTGGCTCCGAATTACACAGAAAAGCCTCCACGAGGCATATGACACTCCATTTTCAAAAGAGCGATCCGCTCTTGAAATTTAAGCCTCTCAAAGGCCAAACCAAACTCTACCTTCAAGCTGTCCTCTAAGGACGTGTTCACAGGGGTAAAATACCCAACCTACAGAGGTCTATTACATGAAAAGAAGGTTGATTACATGACCTCTAAAATAACAATTTGAGAGGAGGCGATCTTGCACTCCCAATACACTTTGTTTTTTTTTAAAACCTAATCTGGCTCTGGGCCGCTAACGCAAGGGCTAATCCCATACTACAGAGGTGACTTAGAGAAGAACACTTTACATTACATAAACGAAGAATAGTTTGAGAAAATAAGTTCACCTCAAAACAAATGTGAGTGGGAGCTCGAGAGGGTTAGCACTCTCTATCACAATATGTAGCCTTACAAGAAAAAGATGAAAAGAGTAATTACATTTTAGGAAAAGGTTACATGATGGAAATGCTTCGAACCCGCCGCGAGTGTTAAACTGCCGACCTAGCAAGAAAAGAAGTTATTAAAAGGCCATTACCTGGTGTTGAACGGCTGAAGAAGAAAGAGGCGCTTCCCGCCTCCTGCTATGTACTTAATACACTGAAAGATGGAACAGAAGTGGCCCGGAGACCCCAAAATCAGCAGTTTATATCCTCTCGCGGAAGATTCTAGGCGTTAGGTGAAATAAAACACCCTCCCACAAAATCTTTATTGGTTCGGGAAAAGAAACCCCTACATAGAGGAAAAAGAAACACATTATTGGTGGAAAATTAATTAAAGAAATTCGGGATTGGCTAGATCCAAACTAAGGGGAAAAAGAGGGGTATACAGCCAACTTAAACAATAACAGAAAGAAATTTAACAAGAAACAAACTTTTGAAATAAAAATTTCTCCAACAAAATAGTTCTTTGATTTCGCACTAGGTTGCACTATTGTAATTCTTCAGTAGTGTCCTCTAGAAGAGAAAGTTCCCACTTCTTACTTCAAGCGAAACAAAAACACATCAAAAGTGACACAGTTCAAAAACTCAAAATTTTCCACGTGGTGACATCTTCTGAGAAAGTAGAGAATTAATAGAATAGATAAAGTTCAACCTTCCTCCAGAAGAGGTGTTTCAACTGGCGCAACTTTTAAATAAACAGAGTAGAGGTGTACCGCCCGGTACAGACCTCCCCCCCCAAAAGTTCCTCCAAGGGGTAACACAGAAGAACATAAGCTTTGTTTCCAAAATAAGGTCCAAGTTATGATGTTGATATTAAGATTAATTGCGGAAGCATTTATAAGATTTTAGTAATTTGGTTGGTTGCAATTTCAAAATTTTGTTGTTGCCGGTGCAGTAAAGTTTTTATGTTTGTAGAATTTGTATTTCTGAAGATAAACTTTTAATACTTAAAGGTGAAGAAAAATTTTGCAATGTCCACCAAATATTGTTGTTAAATTCCCAAATGTAATTATTGCTTATGGTGACTGTCCATGTAGTTGATGTAGATTGAGTCGGATGGCCAGACCAGCCGTTGCAGCTTGCGTCCAACGGAGGCCGCTCGGACCCCTCAAGTACCCTAAGATACCGCTCGCCCGCACTATGAGGGGAGCAGAGGTGTTGAAGTCCGCCGCGCCCGCGGTGAACAGATACAGGCTGCGGGCATGTAGCAGGTCGTGCGCCGCACATCAGCCTTGGCCGGGAGGTGAGCTCCGGCTCGCCTTGCACATGTCGTCCTCGCTGGAGAGGAGGGGGCCCATCCCCCTCCCCAGTCGCTGCACGGCGCTGCGCGGCTGCGGGGGCGCTGAAACATTAAAGCTAGGCGGCAGAATTGTGTTGGACAATCATTTTCTTTGAGGGTACAGGCTTGTAGAGAGAGTGAGGGGCCAGCGGCGTGCAGATATTCATGGTATTCGTTAAGCCACTGTGTAGGGTGGAGCAGGAGACGGGAGCGTGGTAATGGCCGTGGCAAGAACAGGATGGCAGTTTAATGGGTCGGGGCAGGTTTTACACAAGGCTTACATCTAAAACCAAAATATTACAGAAGGGGCAGAATGCCTTAAAGTGAAACTCAAAAAAAATATAACCTTCATATCCTTTCAAAATAATATGAAGCAAGTTAACACAGAAATTACACCGGTTTCACCTGGGACAGGTGAACTCTAAATATCCTCTCGGTGGCTGGATTACTTAGCAATAAGGTAACCGGCGTAAGAAAATCGAGAATGATACAAGGCCCATGAAATCTGGGGGCAAGCTTGCCCGCGGGAACAAAATTTTTGACCATAACCTGGTCGCCTACCTTCAAAGGGGTGGGTCTCCGTCCACGATCATACCTTTCCCTAACCTTTTCATGAGACACTTTAAGATTGGCTTTAGCCTTCTTCCAAAGATCTTTAATGTTGTCCGGATCTATTGTCTCGGGCAGAATGTCATTCAGAGACCAGAGGTTAGAGAGCGGCGTGTTGGGAACGAACTTAAACATCAAAGAAGCTGGAGTAAATTTGTGAGATTCATGAACCGCCGAATTCAAAGCAAAAGCTAACCAATGCAGGGACGTGTCCCACCTAGAATGATCTTCATGATGATAGGCAATAAGTGCGGACCTGAGATTACGGTTAACCCGTTCAGCCAGAGATGGTTGAGGGTAATAAGCAGATGTAGTTACATGAGAGATGGACAAGTCAAAACAGAATTTACGAAACAGATTAGATGTAAAAGCCTTAGCATTATCAGATACAATATATTGGCACGGACCAAAAGAAGCAAAAATAGAATTTAGGCAAGTAATGGTGGACTGAGCGGTAGCCAGCTTAGTCGGAAATAACCAAGAAAATCTTGTAAAACCATCTACACACACAAAGATGAACTTGTTGGCATTACCCTTTGACTGGGGGAAGGGTCCCACATAATCGATATACAGGCGTTCCATGGGGCGCGACGCTTGATGAGAAGACAAAAGGCCTACTTTAGTGGACATGGTGGGTTTACTGATCAAACAAGATTTACAAGCTTTTACAAGTTCCCGAATTTCACCGTCCATACCTTTCCATATGAACATTTCACGAATCTTTTCACGAGTTTTAAAGATTCCAAGATGCCCCCCCAATGGGGTCTCATGATAGTATTTGAAGATCATAGGTACAAGAACCGCTGGAACAACAACTTTCATCAACTTATCATGCCTCGAAGGGCAACATAGAACACCATTCCTTAGAACATAAGGGACAGCATGTTCCCCAGAAGAAAGGGTTTCCATTATCGGAGCCAGCGTCGGATCTTCACGTTGGTATTTCTCAATATCCCTAAAAAGCATGGGAGCATCTGTTAAGATGGCATTAACACCAGATAGTATGGACTCGGAAGGTGATGAACTGTCGACCGGTTCGTGGGTCTCTACGTCGTTATGAAACATACGGCTGAGTCCATCGGCGACAACATTTTCAGTACCTCTGATATGCCGTACATCGAATTGGAAGGCAGAAATACGGATGGCCCAACGGGCTATACGACCTGTACGACGCGGCTTACCTAAGACCCAGCTTAAGGCTTGATTATCTGTCTCCAGATCGAATTTGACGTGTTCCAGATAGAGACGGAACTTTTCTAAGGCGAATAAGACTGCCAAACCTTCAAGCTCATATATGGAGTACTTTGCTTCTTGAGCTGACAATGTCCTAGACGCATAGGCGATGGGTCGCCTCCCTAGTTCAGTCTCTTGAAGAAGAACTGCAGCCACTGCTGACGACGATGCGTCGGTTTGGACGATGAATTTCTTCGAGAAATCAGGCATAGCAAGTACAGGGGCATTACAGAGAGCTAATTTCAGATCTTCAAAAGCGGCTTGTTGAGAAGGTCCCCACTCGAATTTGATGCCTTTCCTACGAAGAAGGTTTAAGGGCGCCGCTCTATTAGCAAAATTAGGAATGAACTTCCTGAAGAAATTCACCATGCCAATGAACCTGGCGATACCTTTAATGTCCTTGGGAGGTTTAAAATCACGGATGGCCTGTGTTCTAGAATGATCGACTGCTACACCATCAGGTGACACAATATGCCCTAGGAATGACATAGAGGGCTTAGCAAAGGCAACCTTGGACAACTTAACAGTTAACCCAGCCTTACGAAGGCGATTGAGAACTTCTCGCAAATGATCTAGATGTTCTTCAAAGGTTTCGGAAAATACGACGACATCATCCAAATAGTGATATAAGTACTCAAATTTGATGTCGGAAAAGACCCTATCTAGTAGCCTAGTGAGCACAGCTGCCCCCGTGGGGAGCCCGAAAGGCACGCGGTTGTATTCATATAAATTCCAGTCCGTGGCAAACGCTGTAAGATGTTTAGACTCTTCGGCAAGGGGAATTTGATTATAGGCCTGATTCAAGTCCAAGATGGTGAAGAACTTGGCCTTACGAAACCATGAAAAGCAAGAATGAAGGTCGGGAAGGGGCACAGATTGCAACACCACCTTCCGATTGAGAGCCCTGTAATCAATGACAGGCCTGAAGCCTCCTTGGGGTTTCGGGACTAGAAAAATAGGCGAAGAATACGCTGACTTAGAGGGCCTAATAATACCATCCTTCAACATCTGATCGATGATTTCTTTCAGAGCCTTCATTTTAGGTGGAGATAGCCTATACGGTGGAAAACGGACAGGAATTGAATCCGTGACCTCAATTTTGTATTCAATAAGGTCAGTAACACCAAGAGTATCAGAGAACACCTCGGGAAACGACTGACACAGTTTCCGAATACTATCAGCCTGCTCCTCAGGTAGATGTCTAAGGTCTAACAACATCTCATCCTGGGTAGGCGAAATAGATGAACATGATACAGAATTACACTTTAACAAGGGAATTCTACAATTGGACGCAAATTTGAATATGCACGACCTACTCTGGAGATCGAGCACAAGACCAGTGTGAGAAATGAAGTCCGCTCCCAATATGATGGGGCAAGACAAACGCTTGGCCACAAACAATTTGATCTTCCATGTAAACTTAAAAACCCGAATTTTGACATGTATGGAACCTAGGATTTCTAATGGAGATGAATTAGCCGAAACATATTTAACAGGAGATGAGTCATAGTCAGGGAGTTTACAAACAGATTTCAATTTAGAATACCAATCAGCCGAAATAATGGAACAAACACTGCCTGAATCTAAGAGAGCTGTTATAGGCTCGTTATTTAACTCAATCTTAAGAAAAGGAACAGGTGCGGGGGTATCCGCCGCAATCCTAAGACACTCTTTAGGGCATTCAAAAGATGAATTTGAATGCTGGTCGTTCTCTGCATTTACAACCTGTTTACTAAGGGCTGAGTCTCGGGAATATGGATTAGTCGGCTCAGCCGACGCCACTAGTCACTTTTTATTATTGGCATAGCTGGAATTTGCACCAGAAGTTGAGCAGGAGGGGGTGCTATTTGAGTTTGGGCAATTCTTGGCGATATGTGAGAAGGCCCCACACTTAAAACAGCCTTGTGATGACCCTGCTCCATTCCTTGTCCCACTTGACTTGATCAGAGGACACTTATTCCGCAGATGTTCAAGCGACCCGCAAGCATAACATTTACGGGGATTGACTGGTCGGCGAGGTGGAGGCCGAGTGTTACTAAAGGAAGGCGGGGGTTCTTTCGCGACACGCAAAGAATCGGCGTATCTAACTCCTTCCGCTGAGACTGCCAATGCTTCAAGTTCCGAGAACGTTTGCGGGCACGCCGCGAAACACAAATATGACCTATAGGATGGTGAAATACCTTCCACAATAGCTTGTACAATTTGATCCTCAGGGAAGTGAAGAGCAAACACCCTAGTATAAAACTTAATATCTTGGATGAAGTCTGCCAGGTTTTCATCCAAGCGCTGTACCCGATAATAGTATTTCTGAATAAGGGAGGACCTGGCCCTAGCCGGGATGAAGTTAGCTAGCAAATGGGCATGGAAATCCTCAATAGAAGATTGCTCAGCGATGGCTCTAACTATTTTGTCAGATAGAACACCAATAGCATAAGGATAGATAATTTGCAAAATTTGACATGGGGAAAGAGAAAACACAAGGGCATGATCCTGAAATTCCACTAGAAATCTTAAAAATGAAATTACGTCACTGGTGGTGTTGACGGAAAACTTAGAGATACCTCTAAGCAACATTGCCAATGGATGAGGCAAGCTGCTGAACCCAGGTGACATAGTCGTTAAAGGTTTCAATGGCAAAGAAGTTAATTCAGAGCGGATGTTACTCAATGACGCACGGCGTTCAGATTCGTTGTTCGATGGGGCAGAGATAGTTTGAGCAGCAACGGTTATCCTATTGACTTCTCCCTGAGGAGGCTCTTCCTCGTTACCTACATTCACCGTGGCGGGTTGATCAGTTTTGGGAGGAGCTTCGCCGGTTAGCAATTGAGTGACCTTATTAGACAATTCCGAAATAGTTTCAAGGAGCGTATTAGCTTGCTTCCTCTGAACGTCATTCACCTTTAGAGACAACAGATCATTAACTCTATTTGCAAAGTGATACAGCCTGCCTTGCACACGCTTAATTTGATTAGGAGATGGATCGTTTTCATCAAAAAAGCTGACTACCGATGCTAGCCCAGTAATATTCTCGACGATCGTGGAAAGAGAGTCATCAATTTCTTTCTCTCCCAAATTGGGGATGGAAATGGGCAAATCAAGGGACTCTCTAAGCTTGTTAGTGTCTATTGCAACCGTGCCTCCAGATTGAACGTTTCTGATAGTTAACTCATATATCAACTCCTCTTTGCGCAAGTAGTTAAGGAGGAGAACATCGCGAGGGCCGGGCATGATGACAGAACAATTTTGAAAAACTCAAAAAATTCCAGCAACTGAGAAAATTGTTAGAGTTCGAATCAAAGCAATGTTTAGCCGTCAAAAGGGGCTAAATTGAGACCCATTCAACCACGCTCTGCTACCACTTGTTACCGTGTTTTAGCGGTAGGTAGAGGCGTAAGAAGGTGCGGGCGTGAATGGGTTTCAAACTACGGAATCAAAGTTAATGTAAAAGTAATTTAAAATTTAACTAGGTTATATTTTCTTTTCAAAAACAAAGCAATAACAGACATGGCAGGTACAATGTAGCAAAACAAGGGGAGTTACAATATTTACAGGTTTTGGGCTTCACGCCCTGACTTCAGCGATCAGCTCAGTTTTACCACAAACACAAGTTTTAACAGAGGGGCAGAAAACCCCATTCATCCCTAGGAGCCCCTGGCTCCGAATTACACAGAAAAGCCTCCACGAGGCATATGACACTCCATTTTCAAAAGAGCGATCCGCTCTTGAAATTTAAGCCTCTCAAAGGCCAAACCAAACTCTACCTTCAAGCTGTCCTCTAAGGACGTGTTCACAGGGGTAAAATACCCAACCTACAGAGGTCTATTACATGAAAAGAAGGTTGATTACATGACCTCTAAAATAACAATTTGAGAGGAGGCGATCTTGCACTCCTAATACACTTTGTTCTTTTTTAAAACCTAATCTGGCTCTGGGCCGCTAACGCAAGGGCTAATCCCATACTACAGAGGTGACTTAGAGAAGAACACTTTACATTACATAAACGAAGAATAGTTTGAGAAAATAAGTTCACCTCAAAACAAATGTGAGTGGGAGCTCGAGAGGGTTAGCACTCTCTATCCCAATATGTAGCCTTACAAGAAAAAGATGAAAAGAGTAATTACATTTTAGGAAAAGGTTACATGATGGAAATGCTTCGAACCCGCCGCGAGTGTTAAACTGCCGACCTAGCAAGAAAAGAAGTTATTAAAAGGCCATTACCTGGTGTTGAACGGCTGAAGAAGAAAGAGGCGCTTCCCGCCTCCTGCTATGTACTTAATACACTGAAAGATGGAACAGAAGTGGCCCGGAGACCCCAAAATCAGCAGTTTATATCCTCTCGCGGAAGATTCTAGGCGTTAGGGGAAATAAAACACCCTCCCACAAAATCTTTATTGGTTCGGGAAAAGAAACCCCTACATAGAGGAAAAAGAAACACATTATTGGTGGAAAATTAATTAAAGAAATTCGGGATTGGCTAGATCCAAACTAAGGGGAAAAAGAGGGGTATACAGCCAACTTAAACAATAACAGAAAGAAATTTAACAAGAAACAAACTTTTGAAATAAAAATTTCTCCAACAAAATAGTTCTTTGATTTCGCACTAGGTTGCACTATTGTAATTCTTCAGTAGTGTCCTCTAGAAGAGAAAGTTCCCACTTCTTACTTCAAGCGAAACAAAAACACATCAAAAGTGACACAGTTCAAAAACTCAAAATTTTCCACGTGGTGACATCTTCTGAGAAAGTAGAGAATTAATAGAATAGATAAAGTTCAACCTTCCTCCAGAAGAGGTGTTTCAACTGGCGCAACTTTTAAATAAACAGAGTAGAGGTGTACCGCCCGGTACAAGTAATATGATGATGTTGTAGAGAAAGAAGAAGAAGAATAAGAAGAGAAAACGGCAAGGAGGAAGGAACGTTTTAAGACCCTCCTGTTTATTTTCTCTTCTTGTTCTCCTATCTTCCTTAAGAATACGTTAACGGAGAAGAAGAGAAAGACAATGTGGAAGCAGAATTTTAAGACACTCCTGTATATTTTCTCTTCTTCTTCAAACTTCCTAAAAAGTAGTATGATGATGTTAAGGAAAATGTAGAAGAAGAAGAAGAAGAAGAAGAGATAACGACATGGAGGAATGAATGTTTTAAGACCCTCCTGTATATTTTCTCTACTTGTTCAGTCCTCCTTAAGAAGAAGAGGAAAAGAGAAATTACAAAGAATTACAAGAAGAGAAGAAGAACCATACGAAAGACGATTTTTTAAACTTCGTTTAGTGCAAATTTAAAACAGTATTATTCGCCGCGAATTGTGCTTCGGAATTATCTTTATTATTATGATTATTATTTTGTTTTAGTTGTACTGTGATTTCCGTGGAGCAGACTGGGGAGATGCGCATTGGTTCGAAAGGGGGGGGGTGGTGGCTGGTGAACCGACTTATTAGGATCAAGTAAATTTACTAAAATTTGAGAATATTTTATTTTCTCTCTTTACTGAATAAGGTAACGAACAAAAAAATAGAGCACTTTTGCCATCATCATCATCACCGTACGAATCGTCATCAACACTGTAAATACTATCCCTGCAATGCGGAAACTGCACGCTCGCGGGATACATGCTAGGAGGAATTAAAAGATAAAACGAAGAGAAGGAGAAGGGAATTTTAAGACCCGCTAAATCCTTCTTATTCTTCAATCTTCCTTAAGAAGTAGGGGTTGATAAGGAATAAGAAGAAGAGGGGTAAGAGAGGAGGAGAAAGGAGAATTTATGACCCTCCTGTATAGCATTCTCTTCTTGTTCTTCAGTCGTCCTTACAGAGAAAAGAAAAGAAAAGAAAAGAAAAGAAAAGAAAAGGAAAGAAAAGAAAAGAAAACTAGAGAAGTTAACATACGATCCGAGAGATGTTTATTTGGAAGGGTGTGGGCTGTGAAATTAGGGAAATGGTGAATGATTTTAAATCTTGCTTGCTTAGTAAGTCCACCTTGTCCACTAAGCTTGGGCTATTGCTATAGCATTAACCGTCTTGCCCCATGGAATGCCTATGGACTATGTCGGACCGTTACCACAATCAAAGGGGAACGGAAACAAATTCATTAATAATATTAGTAACAAAGCAGAAGAAGAAGAAGGGGAGGGGGAAGGAGAACTTTAGGACCCTTGTCACGCGACAAGGGTGCAATACATTACAGGCAATAAATACACAGAAACAACAAAACAAAACTTTAGACAAACAATCACTAATCTACGCCCCTTAAACTACTAACCACATACCCTTCTAATTTAGTGGCGTCACACAGGCGGATAACCATGCTATGGGCAACGCCACCCTACACTAAACAAACCATATCTACTATAAAACCACTAACTCCAGTACTCTAACTAATTTGGAGGCGCTGCAGAGGCGGTTAACCAGACCGTAAGCAGCACCACTCTTCACTACTCTAACTTGGTGTCGCAGTAGAGGCGGAAAGCCGGACCGTAAGCTGCACCACCCTTCGCTAAATCTAAAGTTATACTGCATACATCTAAAAACAAAAGCAAAAAGGAAAGCAACTGGCTGATCACGGCATCCCCTGGTAATGAGGGAACCCCTTCCACCCATGATGCCGCTATCAGCCACAGCCGTGGGTCAGATGACATACCCACCTAAACCTCTATCGCAATGTGTTCCTTCACATTCTTTGCGTGGCGAATCGCTGAGCTGGAACCCAGACCATCATGCAATTGCCCCGTCTACTAGTCTGCGTCGTCTTATTACACATTGCCTACTCCCTGCTGTTCCACCATAACCTCGGAACTATTATTATTATTGTGACGGAGAAATCCTTGGAGCAGAAAGAGGTGAAAGAAGGTGCTGGGTGGAATGGGTCTAACTACTATACCAAAAATTAACTTAAAACTTTAACATAGGTTACATTTCTTTTAGAATCTCAAACTTAACACACTTTTCACTTGGTGAACTAATAAAGTGACAGGTACAAATAGCCATCTTGAAACAATAACTGGAAAACCCCAGATTAGGGAATTTTACAGATCGGGGCTTCAAGCTCTTAGTTTACAAATTCTGAGATACCAGATCCGGTTTACAAAATTTTGCAAACTCTCTTATGTTTAGACAATTTAAGAGCACTTTGCTCCAACAACTTCACAGCCTTCCAGAGAAGCACCTCAATATTGCAGTTGAATTTAGGAAACACGGTAAAAGAGCTTACCTGTTCTCCAACTTTAACTAATCACTTACAGCTCGCTAAGGGCAAACTTACACAACCCCTTACAATATCTGGCCTCTCCAGGCACAATTTACAATTAACAAAAGTTAGTACGCAGGGGTATCTAATAGCCAACCTACTGGACCTTTGTGGAATAAGAATAACGGGTTAAATTAATGGCCCGAACACAAAATGAATGGACGCGTATACTCCTAGATATTGAAGAATAAAATCCTAACGGGGCTCCCGGCCCAGTGATACAGGGGCTAAGCCCAATCTACTGTGGTGACTCGAATGAAGGTTAATTTAATACATTACAGGAAAGAAAAACAGTCACAAAATCGTAGTCGCCTCAAACTAAGTTGAAGGGAACTCGAGATGGTGAAGCACTCTCTATCCGCGGTTTGCAGTTGAAAACTTTCTGAAATTTTACAAAAGCTGAACGAAAATTTACATTTCAGGAAAGGTTGGTTACATAATTAGAAATAAGGACCTTCCCCTCGTGTAAGTCTGCGGAGGTAGCTACAGAAAAATAAGTCTGGTGGTCATTACCTTGGCTGTTGGTCTGCTCGGTCTGTCTTAACACACACACACACACACGCGCGCGCGCGCGCGCGCGCGCGCACACGTTCGCACGCACGCACGCACGCACACACACAAATGTACTTTAAAGGTTGTTGTCTTCCCTATACCGCTCTAACGGAGGATGAACGATTTATCTTGTTTGGAAAATTCGTGAACTATCTCGGAAAAACTTTTTAATTTGAAGGTGCTCATTTTTTATCCGGATGGCCGCTTGTAGGGGGTAAAGGGTTGGAAATAGATGTATGCCGTCGCGGACATTTTTGTACAGCTTTTTACGCTCTACAATTCGTACGCTTACACCTTGGGCCTAACGCTGACAGTTCAGGCAGCGTAAGCGAAGAAAGCTTTCGGTCGCGACCTTTTCCCTAATCTCTTCTTAATTACTTTCTATTTGGCATTAAATCCATCATCACGCAGTGCACCCGTCCGGATTACATCACCCTGGAGTGGTTATCGTAATTTACGATACCACTTCACATCGCCATATGGGTCGCACCCGCACGCGGACTGCCCAGTTTGGTCGAAGCGGCGGCCGGGCGCTGGCGCTGTGGAGGCCATTTTGTGATCTGCCGGACCCCCTTAGTACCCTGAGATACTCGCCGCCCGATACACTGAGAGCGGCAGCTTGCCTGCCCGCGACTGCAATGCTGCGAGCCTCTGCACACCCAGTGTTCATGCTCATATGCGGCGCTCAGTAATGTTGGTAACCGCTCGCCCTTGCTCGGGCGTGAAAATGTAGCATCGTACGCCTCTCGTACGGTCCTGCCGACCTCGGCAGCGGTCGAAGTGGAGATGTGACGATGGATGGTGAAGGGACCCGATCCCTAGTGAAGGCCCGTCCGGCCGGGTGAGAGCCCGTGCTCGGCGGCCTATGAAATTTTAGTTGGCGGCCACTCGGTCGGCCAACGGAGCAAAGCAAGTCTGTGTCCCGCAGGCCGCACTCGTCGGCGGCGGGCTACGACGCTCGGTTTCGGCTCTCGAGCCAGCCAGCTCCCTGGTTGATCCTGCCAGTAGTCATATGCTTGTCTCAAAGATTAAGCCATGCATGTCTCAGTGCAAGCCAAATTAAGGTGAAACCGCGAATGGCTCATTAAATCAGTTATGGTTCCTTAGATCGTACCACTTTACTTGGATAACTGTGGTAATTCTAGAGCTAATACATGCAAACAGAGTCCCGACCAGAAGTGGAAGGGACGCTTTTATTAGATCAAAATCAATCGGTCGGCTCGTCCGGTCCGTTTGCCTTGGTGACTCTGAATAACTTTGGGCTGATCGCACGGTCCTCGTACCGGCGACGCATCTTTCAAATGTCTGCCTTATCAACTGTCGATGGTAGGTTCTGCGCCTACCATGGTTGTAACGGGTAACGGGGAATCAGGGTTCGATTCCGGAGAGGGAGCCTGAGAAACGGCTACCACATCCAAGGAAGGCAGCAGGCGCGCAAATTACCCACTCCCGGCACGGGGAGGTAGTGACGAAAAATAACGATACGGGACTCATCCGAGGCCCCGTAATCGGAATGAGTACACTTTAAATCCTTTAACGAGTATCCATTGGAGGGCAAGTCTGGTGCCAGCAGCCGCGGTAATTCCAGCTCCAATAGCGTATATTAAAGTTGTTGCGGTTAAAAAGCTCGTAGTTGGATTTGTGTCCCACGCTGTCGGTTCATCGCTCGTCGGTGTCTAACTGGCATGGTTCGTGGGACGTCCTGCCGGTGGTGGCGAGTCGAAAGCGCGCGGCCGCCGTGGTTATCCGCGTGCGGTTCCTGCGCGCCGTAGGCGGACCCCGATGAAATCCTACCGCGGTGCTCTTCATTGAGTGTCGAGGTGGGCCGGCACGTTTACTTTGAACAAATTAGAGTGCTTAAAGCAGGCCGGCTGCGCCTGAATACTGTGTGCATGGAATAATGGAATAGGACCTCGGTTCTATTTTGTTGGTTTTCGGAACCCGAGGTAATGATTAATAGGGACAGGCGGGGGCATTCGTATTGCGACGTTAGAGGTGAAATTCTTGGATCGTCGCAAGACGGACCGAAGCGAAAGCATTTGCCAAGTATGTTTTCATTAATCAAGAACGAAAGTTAGAGGTTCGAAGGCGATCAGATACCGCCCTAGTTCTAACCATAAACGATGCCAGCTAGCGATCCGCCGAAGTTCCTCCGATGACTCGGCGGGCAGCTCCCGGGAAACCAAAGCTTTTGGGTTCCGGGGGAAGTATGGTTGCAAAGCTGAAACTTAAAGGAATTGACGGAAGGGCACCACCAGGAGTGGAGCCTGCGGCTTAATTTGACTCAACACGGGAAACCTCACCAGGCCCGGACACCGGAAGGATTGACAGATTGAGAGCTCTTTCTTGATTCGGTGGGTGGTGGTGCATGGCCGTTCTTAGTTGGTGGAGCGATTTGTCTGGTTAATTCCGATAACGAACGAGACTCTAGCCTGCTAAATAGTCGCATCCGGTATCCGTTCGTGCTACCGGCGACAACACATCTTCTTAGAGGGACAGGCGGCTTCTAGCCGCACGAGATTGAGCAATAACAGGTCTGTGATGCCCTTAGATGTTCTGGGCCGCACGCGCGCTACACTGAAGGAATCAGCGTGTCCTCCTAGTCCGAAAGGACCGGGCAACCCGTTGAACCTCCTTCGTGCTAGGGATTGGGGCTTGCAATTGTTCCCCATGAACGAGGAATTCCCAGTAAGCGCGAGTCATAAGCTCGCGTTGATTACGTCCCTGCCCTTTGTACACACCGCCCGTCGCTACTACCGATTGAATGATTTAGTGAGGTCTTCGGACCGGTGCGCGGGATCTGCTTCGCGCAGTTTCCGATGTGTCTGGAAAGATGACCAAACTTGATTATTTAGAGGAAGTAAAAGTCGTAACAAGGTTTCCGTAGGTGAACCTGCGGAAGGATCATTACCGAAATTGTTTTTAACAAAAAACATTTCGAGAAGGAGGAGTCGGACGGCCCCGCGCGGTCCTCTCCTCCGGCGAGGCTCCCTCGAGGAGCGAGACTCCTGCCGAGCCCGCTGTTGCGAGCTCAGGCGAGTCCTGTTCGTACTGTGTAAGCGGCGGCCCCGGCCGTCGCCGACAGGGGGAGTGTCGCGGTCCGCGTCTCCCACCACGCAGACGTTCGGCATTGGGTACCTACCTCCTCGCTCAGTGGAGGGTACCCGTCGCGGCTTCGGCCCGGCGGGAAGGTTTTAAATGAACGCCACGCCCATGCTCGAAACACTTACTTAGCTCTGTGACGAGAAACCTTTCGCAATCTCTCTTACCTCCACTTATAACACAAATAACTCTAATCACTCTAAGACCAACCTCCAACCACCTTTCAGCCAACCTTCATTATATCACCAATCTGAATAATTAATCACTCTTAAATAACTCCAAACAACCTCATCATCGTAATCACTCTTACATACCACCAAATCAATCTCTTACACCTCACGTCCTATATCTCAACCATCCTTCCTTATTACAAATAACAGTACAATTCCACCATTAACTTGCTTACTCTTAGCCACCACCATTCCAATCTCATTTGAACTTAAGCCACACACTACACATCGACCATATTTTACATACCATCAACCATAACCACTTACAAGCATCAATAATCATCTTACCATTCATAATCACAAATTAATTCCATCCCTCCAATTCAGTCTCATGTTAACTTATATGCACAACTACCCATAAACCTCCTATTTTTACTTAGCTTTCTTGCTTCTTGTTACTATGCCTTCATCACTATTGGCTTTCTTACCCCACAGTTCCTTTAGAGTTAGGCTCTTCCCTTTAATCATAGTCTCTCTTCTTTTAGCTCTCTCCCACGAATATTCACTTTCACTAAGCCTTGGACCATTTACCATTTCTTGAGGTTCTCCCAACGCCTCTTGCATCATTACCATATCTCTTGTTGTATCACTAATTGCTTCCGTAGTATTTCTGATAAGTTATGTGGCGATTTCAGAATGATAAGCCTTATGAGCCATTTTTTGAAACTTTTTGTGAAGGTCATTCACAGACGAATATACAAACTCGTGAGGATCAAATTTCACCTACACAATTTGGTTTCCGAAATGCAGTCGGAACATGGGAAGCTCTATTTAGCATTCAGGTACTATTTCAGCGATGTAGAGACATAAATTTTGATATTTATACCTGTTTATTGACAATCAGAAGATCTTTGATAGAGAGCAACATCACAAGATGATTGAAATATTAAGAAGTACTGATCTAGATGATAAAGATCTAAGAATCACTGACAACTTATACTGGAATCAGCATGCTTCTGTTAGACTGGGAGAGGAAAATGCGGAAGACGTACATATCCAACGTGGTGTACGACAGGGTCTTATAATGTCTCCTTTGATATTTAAGATCTATTCAGAATATATCTTCAGGAAAGCACTGGATACTATACAAATGGGTGTGCTTTGAAATGAATAATGGATAAACAACATTTGATATGCGGATGACATTAATTTTTGCAGATAATTTAGAACGTTTGCAATATCTCATTGAAAGGGTAGCATTCACTAGCCATGAATATGGTCTTGACGTTAATATAAAGAAAACCAAAATTATGGTCATAAGTAAAAGCTTCGTCGCTGCATGTCATCTAGCAATTGACCATAAATCTGTTGAACGAGTCTGGAAATACACTTATCTCGGCACCATCATTAATGATCAATGGGATAATTCGGTTGAAGTGAAATCCCGCATTGGAAAAGCTAGGACTGTGTTAAAAACATGGGAAAACTGTTTGAAAGTCGTAACTTAACACTAGTTAAAAGAATGAGAGTCCTTCGCTGGTATGTATATTCTGTTCTCGATTACGGTGTTGAAACTTGGACTTCAACGAAGTCGCTCAGTAAAATATTAGAACCTTTGAGATGTAGCTATACCGAAGGGTGCTAAGAGTGTCATGGACAGATCATGCCACAAATTCAGAGATCCTTCGAAGAATGAGAAGAGATAAGGAAGCACTGTTCACTGTAAAAACGAGAAAACTACAATATCTCGATCACATCATGAGAAACAGAGGCAGGCACAATCTACGGCAAGAAATCGTGCAAGGAAAGATACCTGGAAAGAGAAGTGTTGGCAGGAGACGAATCTCCTTGCTAATAAACCTCAGAGACTGGACTCTCAAGACATCGGCAGAGTTACTCCAAGCACCTCACAACAGAGAAGACACAGCCAAGATGGTTGCCGACATCTAGAACAGATAGGGACTAGAAGAAGATAAAGAAGTATTTAGTGAGGAGTGGTATCGTTATTAGTAATTAGTAATATGCTAGTGAGTATGGGAAACAAGGATAGAATAGCATTTTGAGTTACCCTAAACGGGTTGGAAAGAATAGTGAGTTGTGAATGAGGGATACCATGTCCAAGAAGTTGCTATTAATGTTCAATATGGTTGTCGTGGAGAGACAGACAGTCGGGAGACTCACGGGTCATTTAGAAAATACACTGACTGACAGAGCAAATGCAACACCAAGAAGGAGTGGTTCGAAAGGGATGAAAGTTGGGGAAAAAACAGAGACGGCACGGACGAATAATTGATGTTTATTTCAAACCGATATGCAGGTTACACAATGCGCACGGCATCGACTCAGTAGGATGTAGGACCACCGCGAGAGGCGATGCACGCAGAAACACGTCGAGGTACAGAGTCAATAACAGTGCGGATGATGTCCTGAGGGATGGTTCTCCATTCTCTGTCAACCATTTGCCACAGTTGGTCGTCCGTACGAGGCTGGGGCAGAGTTTGCAAACGGCGTCCAATGAGATCCCACATGTGTTCGATTGGTGAGAGATCCGGAGAGTACGCTGGCCACGGAAGCATCTGTACACCTCGTAGAGCCTGTTGGGAGATGCGAGCAGTGTGTGGGCGGGCATTATCCTGCTGAAACAGAGCATTGGGCAGCCCCTGAAGGTACGGGAGTGCCACCGGCCGCAGCACATACTGCACGTAGCGGTGGGCATTTAACGTGCCTTGAATACGCACTAGAGGTGACGTGGAATCATACGCAATAGCGCCCCAAACCATGATGCCGCGTTGTCTAGCGGTAGGGCGCTCCACAGTTACTGCCGGATTTGACCTTTCTCCACGCCGACGCCACACTCGTCTGCGGTGACTATCACTGACAGAACAGAAGCGTGACTCATCGGAGAACACGACGTTCCGCCATTCCCTCATCCAAGTCGCTCTAGCCCGGCACCATGCCAGGCGTGCACGTCTATGCTGTGGAGTCAATGGTAGTGTTCTGAGCGGACGCCGGGAGTGCAGGCCTCCTTCAACCAATCGACGGGAAATTGTTCTGGTCGATATTGGAACAGCCAGGGTGTCTTGCACATGCTGAAGAATGGCGGTTGACGTGGCGTGCGGGGCTGCCACCGCTTGGCGGCGGATGCGCCGATCCTCGCGTGCTGACGTCACTCTGACTGCGCTTGGACCCCTCGCACGTGCCACATGTCCCTGCGCCAACCATCTTCGCCACAGGCGCTGCACCGTGGACACATCCCTATGGGTATCGGCTGCGATTTGACGAAGCGACCAACCTGCCCTTCTCAGCCCGATCACCATACCCCTCGTAAAGTCGCCTGTCTGCTGGAAATGCCTCCGTTGACAGCGGCCTGGCATTCTTAGCTATACACGTGTCCTGTGGCACACGACAACACGTTCTACAATGACTTTCGGCTGAGAAATCACGGTACGAAGTGGACCATTCGCCAACGCCATGTCCCATTTATCGTTCGCTACGTGCGCAGCACAGCGGCGCATTTCACATCATGAGCATACCTCAGTGACGTCAGTCTACCCTGCAATTGGCATAAAGTTCTGACCACTCCTTCTTGGTGTTGCATTTGCTCTGTCAGTCAGTGTACATGCCTAGCTGACACGTACATGAACATCAAAAGTGAAGAGTTCTGACTGAAACAGATACAAAATGTTATTTAGGTAGATAATTTTATGGACAATATGCAAATTTTCCCTAATTTTTGATTTTGCCAGAATCTGTCTGGAGTGTTTTCTTTTGTCCTAAGAAAGTGTGAAGTGCTGTGGTACCGGAGTTTGAGAGAGTGGTCAGAATGTTTACGATGAGCAAAGAGAAACATGAAGGGTTGAGAAAGGAATAATGATAGCCCTATGCCCAAGGATGTAGGATACGCGATATGATAAATAATGAGAACGCCGAACGCCCAAAAGAGTCTACGATGAGATATGAATTGAGGAATTCCAATGTTATAATGCCCCAAAGTAATCGACGTGAAGAATGAGAGAATAGAGGGTAAATGAAGAATATTTCTTGGGAACTCTGCGGTGATATGAAATAAATGGGATAAATAAATGAATTGAGTGATAATAAGTGTATCCTTGTAGGAGAACTATCCGCTGTAATTATGAAGGGTTATAGTCCATACAGCCACTGAGTAGGAAGGATCTTCCCACTAACCTAGCCGAGCACAATAGAAGAGAAACCGTTTCTTTCGTTCTTTCTGCCCTATGTGTAGAGCGGCGTGCCGTGTTATTGTCGTTTAACGCCGTGGACCCCTGCATTTCACACTGTTCTTTCTTTCAATAGTTCCGTTTAAGATCACTTGTGTTAAATGAGCTATAATGATAGGTGGTATTTAAGGTATATATCCCCCCATGTACTGTAGTACGAGGCTACAGATAGCTAGGGAGTTTCAGATGTGTATCTCTCAGTCGGAAGGAGCCCTGTTCGAACCCAGACGAAGGCCAGGATGAGCCGGCATGCACATGCTTGTCTCAAGCTTTCGCCAGGGACAGAAAAAGTGATATCAATGTTTACTTGACACGAATGGCCCCATTTGTACATAAAGTGTACATATGACTTTGTTCAGTGTATTTCATTTCTTCGAGTTCAAACAGAACCGATGTTCATCGTTACTTGTCGGGGTACGGTGAGTCCGGATAATTTTGCTCAATGTTGTTCGTTTTTTTCACGTTAATATTTTTCTCATGTCTTAATTATGTAGTGTAGTGACCGGTTAATTACGTGCTAGGAATAGAGTGTATTATCTTCTCAAATTATATGATGGTAATTGACCGGAAGGATGGATAATTACGGACAGGAGGTTGGATGATGTCTAATTGCCAGATTTCGATTATACTTCATCGTCAGATGAACTCATTGAATGCCCTTCAGGCGAGTCAATTTATTTCGCGTATTGTTTTTCTCCTTGTGTGGAGTGTTTTATTGAGATAGTGTTTTTCTCCTTATGTCGCAATTAATGAATAAATTGATATTTGTTACCCCACTACACAATTCTTGATATTTCTAACAATGCTAAGCAGTATCCAGTAAATAGTTGAACACAAAAATCCTACTTTCACATTAGACAAGACTCCGTCTTAAGTATTATTCTTGTTTGGTTTTTTGTCTTCGAACGTCACCACCCTCCAAGTGCTCGAGTATGCCGAGGCTCGCCCCGAGAATAGGAGGAGGGTGGTACGAAGCCCGTGTTGGCGGTTCGGGCCGTTCTTCGATACAGTCTCATCCGTGGTTTTTCGTCATATTACACTGACTCATTATTATGCTTAGATCTCCCAGTCATGCCCAGGAAGGGTGTAATAGGTGGTAAAAACGGTAGGGAGAGTCCAGGATATGGATATGACAAGCAGATTAGTGCAGATATAGGGTGTAGTAGTTACCTTGAAATTAAAATGTCAGCACAGGATAGGTTGTTATGGAGAGCTGCATCTAACCAGTCTATGGACTGATGATTCAAACAACAACATGATGATTGTGACTCTGTACTGCATTGCACACTAGTTACGCCTTTACTTCAGTACCTAGTACCCACGTTTGTGTCTACTTCAGAACACTATAGTTTCGCCTTCGACTCACTACCTAGCATCCAGATTTGTGTCTGCTGTATAACACTCTAGTTTCGCCTTCATCTCAGTAACTAGCATCCAGATTTGTGTCTACTGCATAACAGCATACTTTCGCCTTCGACGACTCACTGCCTAGCATCCAGGTTTGTGTCTACTGTATAACACTCTAGTTTCGCCTTCATCTCAGTAACTAACATCCAGGTTTGTGTCTACTGTATAACACTCTAGTTTCACCTTCATCTCAGTAACTAGCATCCATATTTGTGTCTACTGCATAACACTATAGTTTCGCCTTCGACTCACTACCAAGCATCCAGGTTTGTGTCTACTGTATAACACTCTAGTTACGCTTCATCTCAGTAACTAGCATCCAGGTTTGTGCCTACTGTATAACACTCTAGTTACGCCTTCATCTCAGTAACTAGCATCCAGGTTTGTGCCTACTGTATAACACTCTAGTTACGCCTTCATCTCAGTAACTAGCACCTAGGTTTGTGCCTACTGTATAACACTCTAGTTACGCCTTCATCTCAGTAACTAGCACCTAGATTTGTGCCTACTGTATAACACTCTAGTTATGCCTTCAACTCAGTAACTAGCGACATACTTGTGTCTCCTGAGTGACACTCTAGTTACGCCTTCACCTCATTACCCAGCATCCAAATTTGTGTCTACTGAACAACATTCCAGTTACGCCTTCACCTCAGTGACTAGCACCCAGGTTTTTCAACTGCACAACACTCTAGTTACGTGTTTACCTCAGTACCCTGCATCCGGGTTTTTTATTTACTGCACAACACTTTGTTTACTCCTTCACCTCAGTACTTGGGAACCAGGTTTCTCTACTTCACAATGCTCCAGTTACGCATTCACCTCAGTAACCAGAAAACAGGTTTGTGCATACTACACAACTCTAGTTAGATTTACTAATCTCCCAGAGGTTCATGAACCAGTAGTCCTTCTTACAATAGTAACACTCTGCCATCTACTTTAAGAACTCTCCTGTTGTACAGCAAATCCTTAACCGTTGGTGCATCTCGCGATATCAGATGAGTTACAGGGCTTGACATCAAATGTGTTATTAAAAATGATATGTGGAATACTTCTTTTCTATTCAGAGAACTGTTATTACTGTAGTAATTGTACCGGGCGGTACACCTCTACTCTGTTTATTTAAAAGTTGCGCCAGTTGAAACTCCTCTTCTGGAGGAAGGTTGAACTTTATCTATTCTATTAATTCTCTACTTTCTCAGAAGATGTCACCACGTGGAAAATTTTGAGTTTTTGAACTGTGTCACTTTTGATGTGTTTTTGTTTCGCTTGAAGTAAGAAGTGGGAACTTTCTCTTCTAGAGGACACTACTGAAGAATTACAATAGTGCAACCTAGTGCGAAATCAAAGAACTATTTTGTTGGAGAAATTTTTATTTCAAAAGTTTGTTTCTTGTTAAATTTCTTTCTGTTATTGTTTAAGTTGGCTGTATACCCCTCTTTTTCCCCTTAGTTTGGATCTAGCCAATCCCGAATTTCTTTAATTAATTTTCCACCAATAATGTGTTTCTTCTTCCTCTATGTAGGGGTTTCTTTTCCCGAACCAATAAAGATTTTGTGGGAGGGTGTTTTATTTCCCCTAACGCCTAGAATCTTCCGCGAGAGGATATAAACTGCTGATTTTGGGGGCTCCGGGCCACTTCTGTTCCATCTTTCAGTGTATTAAGTACATAGCAGGAGGCGGGAAGCGCCTCTTTCCTCGGCAGCGATCTACTACCAGGTAATGGCCTATTAATATCATCTTTTCTTGCTAGGTCGGCAGTTTAACTCTCGCGGCGGGTTCGAAGCGTTTTCCATCATGTAACCTTTTCCTAAGATGTAACTACTCTTTTCTTCTTTTTCTTGTAAAGTTACATATTGGGATAGAGAGTGCTAACCCTCTCGAGCTCCCACTCACATTTGTTTTGAGGTGAACTTATTTTCTCAAACTTTTCTTCGTTTATGTAATGTAAAGTGTTCTTCTCTAAGTCACCTCTGTAGTATGGGATTAGCCCTTGCGTTAGTGGCCCAGAGCCAGATTAGGTTTTAAAAGCAAAGTGTATTAGGAGTGCAAGTTCGCCTCCTCTCAAGTTGTATTTTAGAGGTCATGTATTAATCTTTTCTCACCTAATAGACCTCAGTAGGTTGGGTATTTTACCCCTGTGTATATGTCCTTTGAGGACAACTTGAAAGTTGAGTTTGGTGTGGCCTGGGAGAGGCTTAACTTTAAGAGCGAGTGGCTCTTTTCTAAAACTGAGAGTTGTATGCCTCGAGGAGGCTTTGCTGTGTAATTTGGAGCAAGGGCTCCAGGGTTTGAGTAGGGTCTTCTGCCCCTTTTGTTAAAATTGGTATATCGTAAAGTTGAGCTAGTTGCTCAAGAATTGTGTTTTCAGGGCTCGAAGCCCAAATTCTTTAATCCCTGTAATTGTACATTTCAAGTTGTATTTCGGCTACTAAGTACCTGTTCTATTTGTTGTTACCTAATTTTGAAAAGAAAATATAACCTTGTTAAATTTTAAAATTTAATTTCTCTTTAGTAGCTTGAGACCTATTCACCACCCAGCACCTTCTTTCATGCTTAACTACCACAAAAACTCGGTAACAAGTGGTAGCAGAGCGTGGTTGAATGGGTCTCAATTTAGCCCCTTTTGACGGCTAAACATTGCTTTGATTCGAACTCTAACAATTTTCTCAGTTGCTGGAATTTTTTGAGTTTTTCAAAATTGTTCTGTCATCATGCCCGTCCCTCGCGATGTTCTCCTCCTTAACTACTTGCGCAAAGAGGAGTTGATATATGAGTTAACTATCAGAAACGTTCAATCTGGAGGCACGGTTGCAATAGACACTAACAAGCTTAGAGAGTCCCTTGATTTGCCCATTTCCATCCCCAATTTGGGAGAGAAAGAAATTGACGACTCTCTTTCCACGATTGTCGAGAATATTACTGGGCTAGCATCGGTAGTCAGCTTTTTTGATGAAAACGATCCATCTCCTAATCAAATTAAGCGTGTGCAAGGCAGGCTGTATCACTTTGCAAATAGAGTTAATGATCTATTGTCTCTAAAGGTGAATGACGTTCAGAGGAAGCAAGCTAATACGCTCCTTGAAACTATTTCGGAATTGTCTAATAAGGTCACTCAATTGCTAACCGGCGAAGCTCCTCCCAAAACTGATCAACCCGCCACGGTGAATGTAGGTAACGAGGAAGAGCCTCCTCAGGGAGAAGTCAATAGGATAACCGTTGCTGCTCAAACTATCTCTGCCCCATCGAACAACGAATCTGAACGCCGTGCGTCATTGAGTAACATCCGCTCTGAATTAACTTCCTTGCCCTTGAAACCTTTAACGACTATGACACCTGGGTTCAGCAGCTTGCCTCATCCATTGGCAATGTTGCTTAGAGGTATCTCTAAGTTTTCCGTCAACACCACCAGTGACGTAATTTCATTTTTAAGATTTCTAGTGGAATTTCAGGATCATGCCCTTGTGTTTTCTCTTTCCCCATGTCAAATTTTGCAAATTATCTATCCTTATGCTATTGGTGTTCTATCTGACAAAATAGTTAGAGCCATTGCCGAGCAATCTTCTATTGAGGATTTCCACGCCCATTTGCTAGCTAACTTCATCCCGGCTAGGGCCAGGTCCTCCCTTATTCAGAAATACTATTATCGGGTACAGCGCTTGGATGAAAACCTGGCAGACTTCATCCAAGATATTAAGTTTTATACTAGGGTGTTTGCTCTCCACTTCCCTGAGGATCAGATCGTGCAAGCTATTGTTGAAGGGATTTCACCACCCTACAGGTCATATTTGTGTTTCGCGGCGTGCCCGCAAACCTTCTCTGAACTGGAAGCATTAGCCGTCTCTGCGGAAGGAGTTAGGTATGCCGATTCCTTGCGTGTGGCGAAAGAACCCCCGCCTTCCTTTAGTAACACTCGGCCTCCACCTCGCCGACCAGTCAATCCCCGTAAATGTTATGCTTGTGGGTCGCCTGACCATCTGCGGAATAAGTGTCCTCTGATCAAGTCAAGTGGGACAAGGAATGGAGCAGGGTCATCACAAGGCTGTTTTAAGTGTGGGGCCTTCTCACATATCGCCAAGAATTGCCCAAACTCAAATAGCACCCCCTCCTGCTCAACTTCTGGTGCAAATTCCAGCTATTCCAATAATAAAAAGTGACTAGTGGCGTCGGCTGAGCCGACTAATCCATCTTCCCGAGACTTAGCCCCTAGTAAACAGGTTGTAAATGCAGAGAACGACCAGCCTTCAAATTCATCTTTTGAATGCCCTAAAGAGTGTCTTAGGATTGCGGCGGATACCCCCGCACCTGTTCCTTTTCTTAAGATTGAGTTAAATAACGAGCCTATAACAGCTCTCTTAGATTCAGGCAGTGTTTGTTCCATTATTTCGGCTGATTGGTATTCTAAATTGAAATCTGTTTGTAAACTCCCTGACTATGTCTCTTCTCCTGTTCAATATGTTTCGGCTAATTCATCTCCATTAGAAATTCTAGGTTCCATACATGTCAAAATTCGGGTTTTTAAGTTTACATGGAAGATCAAATTGTTTGTGGCCAAGCGTTTGTCTTGCCCCATCATATTGGGAGCGGACTTCATTTCTCACACTGGTCTTGTGCTCGATCTCCAGAGTAGGTCGTAAATATTCAAATTTGCGTCCAATTGTAGAATTCCCTTGTTAAAGTGTAATTCTGTATCATGTTCATCTATTTCGCCTACCCAGGATGAGATGTTGTTAGACCTTAGACATCTACCTGAGGAGCAGGCTGATAGTATTCGGAAACTGTGTCAGTCGTTTCCCGAGGTGTTCTCTGATACTCTTGGTGTTACTGACCTTATTGAATACAAAATTGAGGTCACGGATTCAATTCCTGTCCGTTTTCCACCGTATAGGCTATCTCCACCTAAAATGAAGGCTCTGAAAGAAATCATCGATCAGATGTTGAAGGATGGTATTATTAGGCCCTCTAAGTCAGCGTATTCTTCGCCTATTTTTCTAGTCCCGAAACCCCAAGGAGGCTTCAGGCCTGTCATTGATTACAGGGCTCTCAATCGGAAGGTGGTGTTGCAATCTGTGCCCCTTCCCGACCTTCATTCTTGCTTTTCATGGTTTCGTAAGGCCAAGTTCTTCACCATCTTGGACTTGAATCAGGCCTATAATCAAATTCCCCTTGCCGAAGAGTCTAAACATCTTACAGCGTTTGCCACGGACTGGAATTTATATGAATACAACCGCGTGCCTTTCGGGCTCCCCACGGGGGCAGCTGTGCTCACTAGGCTACTAGATAGGGTCTTTTCCGACATCAAATTTGAGTACTTATATCACTACTTGGATGATGTCGTCGTATTTTCCGAAACCTTTGAAGAACATCTAGATCATTTGCGAGAAGTTCTCAATCGCCTTCGTAAGGCTGGGTTAACTGTTAAGTTGTCCAAGGTTGCCTTTGCTAAGCCCTCTATGTCATTCCTAGGGCATATTGTGTCACCTGATGGTGTAGCAGTCGATCATTCTAGAACACAGGCCATCCGTGATTTTAAACCTCCTAAGGACATCAAAGGTATCGCTAGATTCATTGGTATGGTGAATTTCTTCAGGAAGTTTATTCCTAACTTCGCTAATAGAGCGGCGCCCTTAAACCTTCTTCGTAGGAAAGGCATCAAATTCGAGTGGGGACCTTCTCAACAAGCCGCTTTCGAAGATCTTAAATTAGCTCTCTGTAATGCCCCTGTACTTGCTATGCCTGATTTCTCGAAGAAATTCATCGTCCAAACGGACGCGTCGTCGTCAGCTGTAGCTGCAGTCCTTCTTCAAGAGACTGAACTAGGGAGGCGTCCCATCGCCTATGCATCTAGGACTCTATCGGTTCAAGAAGCCAAGTATTCCATCTATGAGCTCGAAGGGTTGGCAGTCTTATTCGCCTTAGAAAAGTTCCGTCTCTATCTGGAACATGTCAAATTCGACCTGGAGACAGATAATCAAGCCTTAAGCTGGGTCTTAGGTAGGCCGCGTCGTACTGGTCGTATAGCCCGTTGGGCCATCCGTATTTCTGCCTTCCAATTTGATGTACGACATATCAGAGGTACCGAAAATGTTGTTGCTGATGGACTCAGCCGTATGTTTCATAACGACGTCGAGACCCACGAACCGGTCGATAGTTCATCACCTTCCGAGTCCATACTATCTGGTGTTAATGCCATCTTAACAGGTGCTCCCATGCTTTTTAGGGATATTGAGAAATACCAACGTGAAGATCCGACGCTGGCTCCTATAATGGAAACCCTTTCTTCTGGGGAACATGTTGTCCCTTATGTTCTGAGGAATGGTGTTCTATGTTGCCCTTCGAGGCATGATAAGTTGATGAAAGTTGTTGTTCCAGCGGTTCTTGTACCTATGATCTTCAAATACTATCATGAGACCCCATTGGGGGGGCATCTTGGAATCTTTAAAACTCGTGAAAAGATTCGTGAAATGTTCATATGGAAAGGTATGGACGGTGAAATTCGAGAACTTGTAAAAGCTTGTAAATCTTGTTTGATCAGTAAACCCACCATGTCCACTAAAGTAGGCCTTTTGTCTTCTCATCAAGCGTCGCGCCCCATGGAACGCCTGTATATCGATTATGTGGGACCCTTCCCCCAGTCAAAGGGTAATGCCAACAAGTTCATCTTTGTGTGTGTAGATGGTTTTACAAGATTTTCCTGGTTATTTCCGACTAAGCTGGCTACCGCTCAGTCCACCATTACTTGCCTAAATTCTATTTTTGCTTCTTTTGGTCCGTGCCAATACATTGTATCTGATAATGCTAAAGCTTTTACATCAAATCTGTTTCGTAAATTCTGTTTTGACTTGTCCATCTCTCATGTAACTACATCTGCTTATTACCCTCAACCATCTCTGGCTGAACGGGTTAACCGCAATCTCAGGTCCGCACTTATTGCCTATCATCATGAAGATCATTCTAGGTGGGACACGTCCCTGCATTGGTTAGCTTTTGCTTTGAATTCGGCGGTTCATGAATCTCACAAATTTACTCCAGCTTCTTTGATGTTTAAGTTCGTTCCCAACACGCCGCTCTCTAACCTCTGGTCTCTGAATGACATTCTGCCCGAGACAATAGATCCGGACAACATTAAAGATCTTTGGAAGAAGGCTAAAGCTAATCTTAAAATGTCTCATGAAAAGGTTAGGGAAAGGTATGATCGTGGACGGAGACCCACCACTTTGAAGGTAGGTGACCAGGTTATGGTCAAAAATTTTGTTCCCGCGGGCAAGCTTGCCCCCAGATTTCATGGGCCTTGTATCATTCTCGATTTTCTTACGCCGGTTACCTTATTGCTAAGTAATCCAGCCACCGAGAGGATATTTAGAGTTCACCTGTCCCAGGTGAAACCGGTGTAATTTCTGTGTTAACTTGCTCCATATTATTTTGAAAGGATATGAAGGTTATATTTTTTTTGAGTTTCACTTTTAAGGCATTCTGCCCCTTCTGTAATATTTTGGTTTTAGATGTAAGCCTTATGTAAAACCTGCCCCGACCCGTTAAACTACCATCCTGTTCTTGCCATGGCCATTACCACGCTCCCGTCTCCTGCGCCACTCTACACAGTGGCTTAATGAATACCATGAATATCTGCACGCCGCTGGCCCCTCACTCTCTCTACAAGCCTGTACCCTCAAAGAAAATAATTGTCCAACACAATTCTGCCGCCTAGCTTTAATGTTTCAGCGCCCCCGCAGCCGCGCAGCGCCGTGCAGCGACTGGGGAGGGGGATGGGCCCCCTCCTCTCCAGCGAGGACGACATGTGCACGGCGAGCCGGAGCTCACCTCCCGGCCAAGGCTGATGTGCGGCGCACGACCTGCTACATGCCCGCAGCCTGTATCTTTTCACCGCGGGCGCGGCGTACTTCAACACCTCTGCTCCCCTCATAGTGCGGGCGAGCGGTATCTCAGGGTACTTGAGGGGTCCGAGCGGCCTCCGTTGGACGCAAGCTGCAACGGCCGGTCTGGCCATCCGACTCAATCTACATCAACTACATGGACAGTCACCATAAGCAATAATTACATTTGGGAATTTAACAACAATATTTGGTGGACATTGCAAAATTTTTCTTCACCTTTAAGTATTAAAAGTTTATCTTCAGAAATACAAATTCTACAAACATAAAAACTTTACTGCACCGGCAACAACAAAATTTTGAAATTGCAACCAACTAAATTACTAAAATCTTATAAATGCTTCCGCAATTAATCTTAATATCAACATCAAAACTTGGACCTTATTTTGGAAACAAAGCTTATGTTCTTCTGTGTTACCCCTTGGAGGAACTTTTGGGGGGGGAGGTCTGTACCGGGCGGTACACCTCTACTCTGTTTATTTAAAAGTTGCGCCAGTTGAAACTCCTCTTCTGGAGGAAGGTTGAACTTTATCTATTCTATTAATTCTCTACTTTCTCAGAAGATGTCACCACGTGGAAAATTTTGAGTTTTTGAACTGTGTCACTTTTGATGTGTTTTTGTTTCGCTTGAAGTAAGAAGTGGGAACTTTCTCTTCTAGAGGACACTACTGAAGAATTACAATAGTGCAACCTAGTGCGAAATCAAAGAACTATTTTGTTGGAGAAATTTTTATTTCAAAAGTTTGTTTCTTGTTAAATTTCTTTCTGTTATTGTTTAAGTTGGCTGTATACCCCTCTTTTTCCCCTTAGTTTGGATCTAGCCAATCCCGAATTTCTTTAATTAATTTTCCACCAATAATGTGTTTCTTCTTCCTCTATGTAGGGGTTTCTTTTCCCGAACCAATAAAGATTTTGTGGGAGGGTGTTTTATTTCCCCTAACGCCTAGAATCTTCCGCGAGAGGATATAAACTGCTGATTTTGGGGGCTCCGGGCCACTTCTGTTCCATCTTTCAGTGTATTAAGTACATAGCAGGAGGCGGGAAGCGCCTCTTTCCTCGGCAGCGATCTACTACCAGGTAATGGCCTATTAATATCTTCTTTTCTTGCTAGGTCGGCAGTTTAACTCTCGCGGCGGGTTCGAAGCGTTTTCCATCATGTAACCTTTTCCTAAGATGTAACTACTCTTTTCTTCTTTTTCTTGTAAAGTTACATATTGGGATAGAGAGTGCTAACCCTCTCGAGCTCCCACTCACATTTGTTTTGAGGTGAACTTATTTTCTCAAACTTTTCTTCGTTTATGTAATGTAAAGTGTTCTTCTCTAAGTCACCTCTGTAGTATGGGATTAGCCCTTGCGTTAGTGGCCCAGAGCCAGATTAGGTTTTAAAAGCAAAGTGTATTAGGAGTGCAAGTTCGCCTCCTCTCAAGTTGTATTTTAGAGGTCATGTATTAATCTTTTCTCACCTAATAGACCTCAGTAGGTTGGGTATTTTACCCCTGTGTATATGTCCTTTGAGGACAACTTGAAAGTTGAGTTTGGTGTGGCCTGGGAGAGGCTTAACTTTAAGAGCGAGTGGCTCTTTTCTAAAACTGAGAGTTGTATGCCTCGAGGAGGCTTTGCTGTGTAATTTGGAGCAAGGGCTCCAGGGTTTGAGTAGGGTCTTCTGCCCCTTTTGTTAAAATTGGTATATCGTAAAGTTGAGCTAGTTGCTCAAGAATTGTGTTTTCAGGGCTCGAAGCCCAAATTCTTTAATCCCTGTAATTGTACATTTCAAGTTGTATTTCGGCTACTAAGTACCTGTTCTATTTGTTGTTACCTAATTTTGAAAAGAAAATATAACCTTGTTAAATTTTAAAATTTAATTTCTCTTTAGTAGCTTGAGACCTATTCACCACCCAGCACCTTCTTTCATGCTTAACTACCACAAAAACTCGGTAACAGTAATAATTATAATTAATATGTGTTCATATATACCTCTTTTCATGATAGTCATAATGAAAATTATATGAATGCTTGTCGAACACCTGTATGTAATAAATGGAAAATATTACATTAATAGTTGTCAAGTCCTTCATTTATCATTCATGCGGGTCGGGTGGTGGATCCCTAGTTCATGGGTTCAATCCTGGGTACGGAATTTTGTTTTATACGGGAGGACAAAGTCCTGACATTCTATGTCCTTACTGTTGGCTGTTAAAGATCTCTGGTGGAGCATTCAGTGCCGACGGATGAGCTTAAGCTCCCTGTGCCACAAGAACCGTACAGTAGAATTTCACTTTCATTGCTAGAAAGCAGCAGAATTGGAATTTCGACTGATAGGTAGGCCAACTAAATGGCATCACTTCAGAAGACCAGCACCATGATTAGTATCATTCCTTCTTCGTTATTCCCAATTAAAGAGCGTATGAACTTGTTAGCTTGGTCTGACGGCTTCTTCTTCTTCTCTCCCTCCTCCTCCCAAAATCACTTCGTGAATTCGCTGTGGTGTTTGTTCCGTTATCCTGTCCTCTGCTTTCCAGTGTTTTTAGCTTTATTATTATTATTATTATTATTATTATTATTATTATTATTATTATTATTATTCAAACATCACATGATGTCAATGTAGGTGTGAATTTACATCTGAACAACGTCTGAAGAAATATAGAATTGTACGTTGTCTAGAGACAAAAATTAATTAGTCGTATTAATTCATTAATTCATCGAAAGAAGAGTTTAAAAAGAAGAGGAATACTTTTGTTGTGAAAGGCAAGTGCTTCATTCAAGTTATGAAGGTAATTATATCATTTACTGATGAAATTCAACTGCATTTAACTCTGTCATACGTACAGGTAGAACGTCTTTTTATCTACTGACCCCTTCCGCTTCACTTCATTCCCACAGAGTCGAGATATTTTTTACCCTCCACTGATGGGATTTTGTTTTCATAGCTGTTGCTGATATTTGTTGTACGCTCCGTGGCATCATCTCCTGCCTCTCTGCCTGGGATTGAAAGCAAATAGTCGTTCACGTATGAAGCAATAACCAGCGACACACGAAATTGAAAAACACGATTTCTCCACCGCTTTCACTAGTTTAAACGCAACAAAAGGCAGCATTTTGGTCGGTATAAACAACTTCCTCGTTGAGAATCACAAGCTCTGCATTATGTACGTTATTACAGCTCACAATCGCTAAAGACGTACCTCATAAGCTTAAAGCTCAGTTTTCTCCCTGTGTTGGCTGCTTTCAATCATGCTGAGATTTGCTTCTCATGGAGAGAGAGAGGGAGGTGAGGGCACATGGAGTGTGGATGAATAGACCTTATTCAAAGAGAAATGACATTGCATTATTCCAACACAGAATATATCTCAAGCCAAGGTATAAGGGGAAAAGTGCACGGAAATTCATCGATTTTTCTAATTTCTCCGTAACTTGGACATTATTTGAGTTAGAATCATAAAAATTCGCACACTGATTTAAAATACATTGTTATTAGTTATAATGGCACATTTGTCATAGAAAAAAGGAAGTCTAGGAAATGACGAACGAATTTCACAACACTAAACTTGGCACTGTATCTCTCAAATTAAAAAAAAAAACCTTCCAGCGCTGATCGCCATGCTTGACCAAACGAAAATGACGCTTCACAGCCTTCTTCAATACTCCTAAGTATGATACCGTCAACTGCCTGGCGAAACAGACGCAAAGAACTTAGTGAAGATGAAAAAATGGAATGCATCAAAAAAGGGGGCGTGGCAGCTGTGTTACGAATTTAGTGCACTTCGGTACTGAATTCAACTAAATCCTTTAGGGAGTAGATTCCCTACATAGTAAGCTAGCAATTTTTGGAAACAAAAAGTATTATAGTTTTGAAGGATTTCGTGTACGTGTTTCCTTAAACTGAGATCTTTTTCACCTAAATATATCAAGATCGCTTACAAGGAAAACCGAGTTGATTGATAGTACATCTCTGCAATGAAACATTAGTTTATTTTAAAATCTTCATAAACCGAGAGAGATAACGCATTATCAGTGCGTTAGTCTGGTTGATATTAAAGGGTTACATTTTTGATCACACCAGACCTATTCCTGGCAAGATAAAATGTTTCGAGTGCACTATATCTCATGGTATAGGCCGGAAGAGCGGTGTCAAACTCAAACCGGTGTGCGTGTCATTTAAGCGTCTCAGGGGAGCATATCAATTGATACAAGAACATTTCAGTGCGAGATATGTCTATATATTTTATTGAATTTGTTATAATTTAAATAATTATCTACTCGAATCTTATGTAAATGAATGAGGTAAACAAGTACATTAAAGGTAAGAACAGACATACCGTACCTTAGGCGAGTATACAATACTTAAAGTTCACATTGGCATGTATGTTAAAAGAATAGTCTTGTACTGCAAGTCTGGCATCATTTCTCGCTTACAAAATGTTCAAAATCCGGTGACATTTCTTTGACTTAATGCAAATCTTACAATAAATTTTAAAGGTTTACATTTAAGCTGATTTCTTAATTTATATTCGCTCAAGTTTAAGGCGTCGGGCTCCATGGCTAAATGGTTAGCGTGCTGGTCCTTTGTCACAGGGGTCCGGTGTTCAATTCCCGCAGAGTCGGGAATTTTAACCATCTTTGTTTAATTCCGCTGGCATGCTGGCTAGGTGTATGTATCGTCTTCATCATCATTTCATCCCCATCACTAAGCGCAGGTCACCCGTGGTCGTCAAATCAAAAGACCTGCACCAGGCGAGCCGAACATGTCCTCGCACACTCCCAGCACTAAAAGCCGTACGCCAAACTTCAAGTCGGAGATTATTTTACCAAATATCATATTTTTCCGAAGGTTGAAATTATCATAGAGAAAACTACTACGTCGTACCTGTCGCAACCCTCGTCTTTTCACATGTGAAATTACCTCTGGCTCATCAGAAGAACGTGACATACCTCATTTCATTCAATTATTTTAACGGAGCGTTCTTGTGTATTAGTATAAGTAATGGCGAGTACGTACTAAATATGAACTATTCTGTTGTATGTGTGAGTGAGTCAGTTAGTCAGTCCATTCATTGGTTCGTGCTTACAAGCCGTCAAACAAATTAAGCCCAAACTTAATAGAAACTTCGTAGTTTGTTGCCAGTCATTGGGAATGACTTCGCAGACCGTATGTTTGACACGGAATGAAATGTATTACTTTCATAAATCTGTCACAGTTTCATCCTTGGCTCTTACCGTATGAAATTTACAGATGTATGAGCAATTCTAGTAATGTCATTTCTTATGCAGCCTGTCCCTGCTACAAAATAGTGTGAAAATGTCACCCATAGGGTCAGCTGGGTTTTCAGTGGAATTAGAAGAATGAATAAGGGAAAACTACCTCACTACTCATTCCTACAAACGGTCCTTCAGTGATACCTAAGCCATGAAGTTTCTTCCTGTAGCAATCTTCACTTTCAGATATTACACTAGGCCAGGGATTGCGAACCAATGACGCGCGTGCCACTAGGTGACACGTCGGACAACATACTAACATATTTTAATGTTTTCAATAATAATTGTTACCGTGTTTTAGCGGTAGGTAGAGGCGTAAGAAGGTGCGGGCGTGAATGGGTTTCAAACTACGGAATCAAAGTTAATGTAAAATTAATTTAAAATTTAACTAGGTTATATTTTCTTTTCAAAAACAAAGCAATAACAGACATGGCAGGTACAATGTAGCAAAACAAGGGGAGATACAATATTTACAGGTTTTGGGCTTCACGCCCTGACTTCTGCGATCAGCTCAGTTTTACCACAAACACAAGTTTTAACAGAGGGGCAAAAAACCCCATTCATCCCTAGGAGCCCCTGGCTCCGAATTACACAGAAAAGCCTCCACGAGGCATATGACACTCCATTTTCAAAAGAGCGATCCGCTCTTAAAATTTAAGCCTCTCAAAGGCCAAACCAAACTCTACCTTCAAGCTGTCCTCTAAGGACGTATTCACAGGGGTAAAATACCCAACCTACAGAGGTCTATTACATGAAAAGAAGGTTGATTACATGACCTCTAAAATAACAATTTGAGAGGAGGCGATCTTGCACTCCTAATACACTTTGTTTTTTAAAACCTAATCTGGCTCTGGGCCGCTAACGCAAGGGCTAATCCCATACTACAGAGGTGACTTAGAGAAGAACACTTTACATTACATAAACGAAGAATAGTTTGAGAAAATAAGTTCACCTCAAAACAAATGTGAGTGGGAGCTCGAGAGGGTTAGCACTCTCTATCCCAATATGTAGCTTTACAAGAAAAAGATGAAAAGAGTAATTACATTTTAGGAAAAGGTTACATGATGGAAATGCTTCGAACCCGCCGCGAGTGTTAAACTGCCGACCTAGCAAGAAAAGAAGTTATTAATAGGCCATTACCTGGTGTTGAACGGTTGAAGAAGAAAGAGGCGCTTCCCGCCTCCTGCTATGTACTTAATACACTGAAAGATGGAACAGAAGTGGCCTGGAGACCCTAAAATCAGCAGTTTATATCCTCTCGCGGAAGATTCTAGGCGTTAGGGGAAATAAAACGCCCTCCCACAAAATCTTTATTGGTTCGGGAAAAGAAACCCCTACATAGAGGAAGAAGAAACACATTATTGGTGGAAAATTAATTAAAGAAATTCGGGATTGGCTAGATCCAAAATAAGGGGAGAAAGAGGGGTATACAGCCAACTTAAACCATGACAGAAAGAAATTTAACAAAGAACAAACTCTTAAAATAAAAATTTCTCCAACAAAATAGTTCTTTAACTCCGCACTAGGTCGCACTATTGTTGATCTTCAGTAGTGTCCTCTAGAAGAGAAAGTTCACACTTCTTACTTCAAGCGAAACAAAAACACATCAAAAGTGACACAGTTCAAAAACTCAAAATTTTCCACGTGGTGACATCTTCTGAGAAAGTAGAGAATTAATAGAATAGATAAAGTTCAACCTTCCTCCAGAAGAGGAGTTTCAACTGGCGCAAATTTTAAATAAACAGAGTAGAGGTGTACCGCCCGGTACAATAATAATAATTATTATTATTATTATAATGCTATTTGCTTTACGTCCCACTAACTACTCTTTTACGGTTTTCGGAGACGCCGAGGTGCCGGAATTTAGTCCCTCAGGAGTTCTTTTACGTGCCAGTAAATCTACCGACACGAGGCTGGCGTATTTGAGCACCTTCAAATACCACCGGACTGAGAAAGGATCGAACCTGCCACGTTGGGGTCAGAAGGCCAGCGCCTCAACCGTCTGAGCCACTCAGCCCGACTTTAATGTTTTTAACTCTTAATAAATAGGTCGAAAAATCTACCAACAAAGCATATTTTAATATTACGCTTCAATAAAGGAGTATATCTCAACTAATTCTATGGCCATATTTCTTGAAATTTTATCACGTTAAAACAAAAAATATACCTTATTCTTAAAAAAATTTACCTGTTTTTTAATAAAATAATTTTCAGGTGATGTTCACAAAATAAAATCATGAAACACTCATGCAATCTAATACCTAAATGAAGTCAAATGAGGGGTTTTATGATGGTTCTGACGGAAAATTACTGATGGCAAACTAAACTGTAAAGAGTAATAACGAAGACCTTAACTGACACGCAAGTCGGTAAAGGTTTGCCATCCCTGCTCTAGGTGATCAACTCATTGCTCGGTGTAGATAGCAATGGAACTATTTGCACAAATTTCATAAATTACAGCATCAGGATCAGCTTTGTATACAAACATACCAGACACAGTGTGCCGACCTTTAGAACTCTGGCCGATATGAAATTTTTGAAATACAAAGTCAGGTTCCCGTGGTGAAGATTCCACGTAAGACCGGGCAACGGTGTCTATGATCACGATATAACAGACACATAAAACTGTGTGCTTCCTTTGCTTGTTCAACCATCCACTAGCTGGGACATAACGTTAATATTCTACTTATTATTTCCGTCTTTCCTCACAAGAATATGGTTTTACGTTCCACTAACCATTTCCTTGTCGATCAGAGAAGGCAAGGAACCGAAATTTTGGCCGCATGAGTTCTATTACACCAGTCTGGCGTAAATCATATTCAAATACCACCAGAGTGAAGCAGGATCTAACCCACTATCTATACCATCCGAGCCACTCAGCCCATCCATTGCTGTCTCGTCAATGTATATTATCTTTCCTCTTCATCCTCATCTCTTTTCCATTGCTCTTTATCTTATACTGCCTATCAGTGCTCTTCATTTTGTTTTTCACGAAATATTCCCCTTCTCTTCATCAGTATGATAACCTTGATAATTTTTAACTGACAGCCGAGGAAACAGATCTTCTGTACAAAAATGAACTATTACTCTAAAATTATTAACATACAGTGAGACAACTGGTATCGAATAACGGTACCATTTCATCGATAGGGCGACGATGAATTGAATAAAATAGTTTCGGGTTCAATAGAATCGTCGTGGTCGATTCTGCATCACTTCTGACAAAGCGGAGAAAAGTACTATCAAAATTTAGAGTTTCCCTTCAGTCTATTCCGTTTCACACAGCAAAATGCTAGGGTTTAGCGTATCTATTGCTGTGGACTACGAGATTACCTGTATAAATATTATTAATAATGATACCTCATTTACGTCCCGACAATTAATTTTAAGTTGTTCGCAGACACCAAAAATGTATCCCTAAGGGGCCCTTTTAAGTGCCAGTTCATCTACCGACACGAGACTTACTTATTTCAGCACCTTCAATTACTGCCGGACTGAGCACAGTAAAATACGCTCTCTCTCTCTCTGTCTGTGTACTGGAAAATTGGTCAAAAATTTAAAACACAAAACTCATTGTAGGTTATATCTTTCTAGAGCCTAGCTGTATGGTAATAACGTTATTTTCTTTACGTCCCACTAGCTATTTTCCCTGTTTTCTGAGATGTCGAAGTGCTGGAATTTGTCCTTTGGGAGTTCTTTTAGGTAACGATAAATCTACTGACGCGAGGCTGGCATATTTGAGCATCTTCATATATCACCCGGTTCGAACATGCAACTTTGACTCAGAAGGTTAAGTCAAGTACTCACTTCTGCACATACTATAATGAGAACGGCTTAAATTGATCTCGTAAATAATAGACACAGTACGTTATAAATAGCTATATATCATTGCTTCTTGTATAAAAATTAATTCTTAATAATAATAATTGTACCGGGCGGTACACCTCTACTCTGTTTATTTAAAAGTTGCGCCAGTTGAAACTCCTCTTCTGGAGGAAGGTTGAACTTTATCTATTCTATTAATTCTCTACTTTCTCAGAAGATGTCACCACGTGGAAAATTTTGAGTTTTTGAACTGTGTCACTTTTGATGTGTTTTTGTTTCGCTTGAAGTAAGAAGTGGGAACTTTCTCTTCTAGAGGACACTACTGAAGAATTACAATAGTGCAACCTAGTGCGAAATCAAAGAACTATTTTGTTGGAGAAATTTTTATTTCAAAAGTTTGTTTCTTGTTAAATTTCTTTCTGTTATTGTTTAAGTTGGCTGTATACCCCTCTTTTTCCCCTTAGTTTGGATCTAGCCAATCCCGAATTTCTTTAATTAATTTTCCACCAATAATGTGTTTCTTTTTCCTCTATGTAGGGGTTTCTTTTCCCGAACCAATAAAGATTTTGTGGGAGGGTGTTTTATTTCCCCTAACGCCTAGAATCTTCCGCGAGAGGTTATAAACTGCTGATTTTGGGGTCTCCGGGCCACTTCTGTTCCATCCTTCAGTGTATTAAGTACATAGCAGGAGGCGGGAAGCGCCTCTTTCCTCGGCAGCGATCTACTACCAGGTAATGGCCTATTAATATCTTCTTTTCTTGCTAGGTCGGCAGTTTAACTCTCGCGGCGGGTTCGAAGCGTTTTCCATCATGTAACCTTTTCCTAAAATGTAACTACTCTTTTCTTCTTTTTCTTGTAAAGTTACATATTGGGATAGAGAGTGCTAACCCTCTCGAGCTCCCACTCACATTTGTTTTGAGGTGAACTTATTTTCTCAAACTTTTCTTCGTTTATGTAATGTAAAGTGTTCTTCTCTAAGTCACCTCTGTAGTATGGGATTAGCCCTTGCGTTAGTGGCCCAGAGCCAGATTAGGTTTTAAAAGCAAAGTGTATTAGGAGTGCAAGTTCGCCTCCTCTCAAGTTGTATTTTAGAGGTCATGTATTAATCTTTTCTCACCTAATAGACCTCAGTAGGTTGGGTATTTTACCCCTGTGTATATGTCCTTTGAGGACAACTTGAAAGTGAGTTTGGTGTGGCCTGGGAGAGGCTTAACTTTAAGAGCGTTTGGCTCTTTTCTAAAACTGAGAGTTGTATGCCTCGAGGAGGCTTTGCTGTGTAATTTGGAGCAAGGGCTCCAGGGTTTGAGTGGGGTCTTCTGCCCCTTTTGTTAAAATTGGTATATCGTAAAGTTGAGCTAGTTGCTCAAGAATTGTGTTTTCAGGGCTCGAAGCCTAAATTCTTTAATCCCTGTAATTGTACATTTCAAGTTGTATTTCGGCTACTAAGTACCTGTTCTATTTGTTGTTACCTAATTTTGAAAAGAAAATATAACCTTGTTAAATTTTAAAATTTAATTTCTCTTTAGTAGCTTGAGACCTATTCACCACCCAGCACCTTCTTTCATGCTTAACTACCACAAAAACTCGGTAACAAGTGGTAGCAGAGCGTGGTTGAATGGGTCTCAATTTAGCCCCTTTTGACGGCTAAACATTGCTTTGATTCGAACTCTAACAATTTTCTCAGTTGCTGGAATTTTTTGAGTTTTTCAAAATTGTTCTGTCATCATGCCCGGCCCTCGCGATGTTCTCCTCCTTAACTACTTGCGCAAAGAGGAGTTGATATATGAGTTAACTATCAGAAACGTTCAATCTGGAGGCACGGTTGCAATAGACACTAACAAGCTTAGAGAGTCCCTTGATTTGCCCATTTCCATCCCCAATTTGGGAGAGAAAGAAATTGACGACTCTCTTTCCACGATTGTCGAGAATATTACTGGGCTAGCATCGGTAGTCAGCTTTTTTGATGAAAACGATCCATCTCCTAATCAAATTAAGCGTGTGCAAGGCAGGCTGTATCACTTTGCAAATAGAGTTAATGATCTATTGTCTCTAAAGGTGAATGACGTTCAGAGGAAGCAAGCTAATACGCTCCTTGAAACTATTTCTGAATTGTCTAATAAGGTCACTCAATTGCTAACCGGCGAAGCTCCTCCCAAAACTGATCAACCCGCCACGGTGAATGTAGGTAACGAGGAAGAGCCTCCTCAGGGAGAAGTCAATAGGATAACCGTTGCTGCTCAAACTATCTCTGCCCCATCGAACAACGAATCTGAACGCCGTGCGTCATTGAGTAACATCCGCTCTGAATTAACTTCCTTGCCCTTGAAACCTTTAACGACTATGACACCTGGGTTCAGCAGCTTGCCTCATCCATTGGCAATGTTGCTTAGAGGTATCTCTAAGTTTTCCGTCAACACCACCAGTGACGTAATTTCATTTTTAAGATTTCTAGTGGAATTTCAGGATCATGCCCTTGTGTTTTCTCTTTCCCCATGTCAAATTTTGCAAATTATCTATCCTTATGCTATTGGTGTTCTATCTGACAAAATAGTTAGAGCCATTGCCGAGCAATCTTCTATTGAGGATTTCCACGCCCATTTGCTAGCTAACTTCATCCCGGCTAGGGCCAGGTCCTCCCTTATTCAGAAATACTATTATCGGGTACAGCGCTTGGATGAAAACCTGGCAGACTTCATCCAAGATATTAAGTTTTATACTAGGGTGTTTGCTCTCCACTTCCCTGAGGATCAGATCGTGCAAGCTATTGTTGAAGGGATTTCACCACCCTACAGGTCATATTTGTGTTTCGCGGCGTGCCCGCAAACCTTCTCTGAACTGGAAGCATTAGCCGTCTCTGCGGAAGGAGTTAGGTATGCCGATTCCTTGCGTGTGGCGAAAGAACCCCCGCCTTCCTTTAGTAACACTCGGCCTCCACCTCGCCGACCAGTCAATCCCCGTAAATGTTATGCTTGTGGGTCGCCTGACCATCTGCGGAATAAGTGTCCTCTGATCAAGTCAAGTGGGACAAGGAATGGAGTAGGGTCATCACAAGGCTGTTTTAAGTGTGGGGCCTTCTCACATATCACCAAGAATTGCCCAAACTCAAATAGCACCCCCTCCTGCTCAACTTCTGGTGCAAATTCCAGCTATTCCAATAATAAAAAGTGACTAGTGGCGTCGGCTGAGCCGACTAATCCATCTTCCCGAGACTTAGCCCCTAGTAAACAGGTTGTAAATGCAGAGAACGACCAGCCTTCAAATTCATCTTTTGAATGCCCTAAAGAGTGTCTTAGGATTGCGGCGGATACCCCCGCACCTGTTCCTTTTCTTAAGATTGAGTTAAATAACGAGCCTATAACAGCTCTCTTAGATTCAGGCAGTGTTTGTTCCATTATTTCGGCTGATTGGTATTCTAAATTGAAATCTGTTTGTAAACTCCCTGACTATGTCTCTTCTCCTGTTCAATATGTTTCGGCTAATTCATCTCCATTAGAAATTCTAGGTTCCATACATGTCAAAATTCGGGTTTTTAAGTTTACATGGAAGATCAAATTGTTTGTGGCCAAGCGTTTGTCTTGCCCCATCATATTGGGAGCGGACTTCATTTCTCACACTGGTCTTGTGCTCGATCTCCAGAGTAGGTCGTGCATATTCAAATTTGCGTCCAATTGTAGAATTCCCTTGTTAAAGTGTAATTCTGTATCATGTTCATCTATTTCGCCTACCCAGGATGAGATGTTGTTAGACCTTAGACATCTACCTGAGGAGCAGGCTGATAGTATTCGGAAACTGTGTCAGTCGTTTCCCGAGGTGTTCTCTGATACTCTTGGTGTTACTGACCTTATTGAATACAAAATTGAGGTCACGGATTCAATTCCTGTCCGTTTTCCACCGTATAGGCTATCTCCACCTAAAATGAAGGCTCTGAAAGAAATCATCGATCAGATGTTGAAGGATGGTATTATTAGGCCCTCTAAGTCAGCGTATTCTTCGCCTATTTTTCTAGTCCCGAAACCCCAAGGAGGCTTCAGGCCTGTCATTGATTACAGGGCTCTCAATCGGAAGGTGGTGTTGCAATCTGTGCCCCTTCCCGACCTTCATTCTTGCTTTTCATGGTTTCGTAAGGCCAAGTTCTTTACCATCTTGGACTTGAATCAGGCCTATAATCAAATTCCCCTTGCCGAAGAGTCTAAACATCTTACAGCGTTTGCCACGGACTGGAATTTATATGAATACAACCGCGTGCCTTTCGGGCTCCCCACGGGGGCAGCTGTGCTCACTAGGCTACTAGATAGGGTCTTTTCCGACATCAAATTTGAGTACTTATATCACTACTTGGATGATGTCGTCGTATTTTCCGAAACCTTTGAAGAACATCTAGATCATTTGCGAGAAGTTCTCAATCGCCTTCGTAAGGCTGGGTTAACTGTTAAGTTGTCCAAGGTTGCCTTTGCTAAGCCCTCTATGTCATTCCTAGGGCATATTGTGTCACCTGATGGTGTAGCAGTCGATCATTCTAGAACACAGGCCATCCGTGATTTTAAACCTCCTAAGGACATCAAAGGTATCGCTAGATTCATTGGTATGGTGAATTTCTTCAGGAAGTTTATTCCTAACTTCGCTAATAGAGCGGCGCCCTTAAACCTTCTTCGTAGGAAAGGCATCAAATTCGAGTGGGGACCTTCTCAACAAGCCGCTTTCGAAGATCTTAAATTAGCTCTCTGTAATGCCCCTGTACTTGCTATGCCTGATTTCTCGAAGAAATTCATCGTCCAAACGGACGCGTCGTCGTCAGCTGTAGCTGCAGTCCTTCTTCAAGAGACTGAACTAGGGAGGCGTCCCATCGCCTATGCATCTAGGACTCTATCGGTTCAAGAAGTCAAGTATTCCATCTATGAGCTCGAAGGGTTGGCAGTCTTATTCGCCTTAGAAAAGTTCCGTCTCTATCTGGAACATGTCAAATTCGACCTGGAGACAGATAATCAAGCCTTAAGCTGGGTCTTAGGTAGGCCGCGTCGTACTGGTCGTATAGCCCGTTGGGCCATCCGTATTTCTGCCTTCCAATTTGATGTACGACATATCAGAGGTACCGAAAATGTTGTTGCTGATGGACTCAGCCGTATGTTTCATAACGACGTCGAGACCCACGAACCGGTCGATAGTTCATCACCTTCCGAGTCCATACTATCTGGTGTTAATGCCATCTTAACAGGTGCTCCCATGCTTTTTAGGGATATTGAGAAATACCAACGTGAAGATCCGACGCTGGCTCCTATAATGGAAACCCTTTCTTCTGGGGAACATGTTGTCCCTTATGTTCTGAGGAATGGTGTTCTATGTTGCCCTTCGAGGCATGATAAGTTGATGAAAGTTGTTGTTCCAGCGGTTCTTGTACCTATGATCTTCAAATACTATCATGAGACCCCATTGGGGGGGCATCTTGGAATCTTTAAAACTCGTGAAAAGATTCGTGAAATGTTCATATGGAAAGGTATGGACGGTGAAATTCGAGAACTTGTAAAAGCTTGTAAATCTTGTTTGATCAGTAAACCCACCATGTCCACTAAAGTAGGCCTTTTGTCTTCTCATCAAGCGTCGCGCCCCATGGAACGCCTGTATATCGATTATGTGGGACCCTTCCCCCAGTCAAAGGGTAATGCCAACAAGTTCATCTTTGTGTGTGTAGATGGTTTTACAAGATTTTCCTGGTTATTTCCGACTAAGCTGGCTACCGCTCAGTCCACCATTACTTGCCTAAATTCTATTTTTGCTTCTTTTGGTCCGTGCCAATACATTGTATCTGATAATGCTAAAGCTTTTACATCAAATCTGTTTCGTAAATTCTGTTTTGACTTGTCCATCTCTCATGTAACTACATCTGCTTATTACCCTCAACCATCTCTGGCTGAACGGGTTAACCGCAATCTCAGGTCCGCACTTATTGCCTATCATCATGAAGATCATTCTAGGTGGGACACGTCCCTGCATTGGTTAGCTTTTGCTTTGAATTCGGCGGTTCATGAATCTCACAAATTTACTCCAGCTTCTTTGATGTTTAAGTTCGTTCCCAACACGCCGCTCTCTAACCTCTGGTCTCTGAATGACATTCTGCCCGAGACAATAGATCCGGACAACATTAAAGATCTTTGGAAGAAGGCTAAAGCTAATCTTAAAGTGTCTCATGAAAAGGTTAGGGAAAGGTATGATCGTGGACGGAGACCCACCACTTTGAAGGTAGGTGACCAGGTTATGGTCAAAAATGTTGTTCCCGCGGGCAAGCTTGCCCCCAGATTTCATGGGCCTTGTATCATTCTCGATTTTCTTACGCCGGTTACCTTATTGCTAAGTAATCCAGCCACCGAGAGGATATTTAGAGTTCACCTGTCCCAGGTGAAACCGGTGTAATTTCTGTGTTAACTTGCTCCATATTATTTTGAAAGGATATGAAGGTTATATTTTTTTTTTGAGTTTCACTTTTAAGGCATTCTGCCCCTTCTGTAATATTTTGGTTTTAGATGTAAGCCTTATGTAAAACCTGCCCCGACCCGTTAAACTGCCATCCTGTTCTTGCCACGGCCATTACCACGCTCCCGTCTCCTGCTCCACTCTACACAGTGGCTTAATGAATACCATGAATATCTGCACGCCGCTGGCCCCTCACTCTCTCTACAAGCCGGTACCCTCAAAGAAAATAATTGTCCAACACAATTCTGCCGCCTAGCTTTAATGTTTCAGCGCCCCCGCAGCCGCGCAGCGCCGTGCAGCGACTGGGGAGGGGGATGGGCCCCCTCCTCTCCAGCGAGGACGACATGTGCACGGCGAGCCGGAGCTCACCTCCCGGCCAAGGCTGATGTGCGGCGCACGACCTGCTACATGCCCGCAGCCTGTATCTGTTCACCGCGGGCGCGGCGTACTTCAACACCTCTGCTCCCCTCATAGTGCGGGCGAGCGGTATCTCAGGGTACTTGAGGGGTCCGAGCGGCCTCCGTTGGACGCAAGCTGCAACGGCCGGTCTGGCCATCCGACTCAATCTACATCAACTACATGGACAGTCACCATAAGCAATAATTACATTTGGGAATTTAACAACAATATTTGGTGGACATTGCAAAATTTTTCTTCACCTTTAAGTATTAAAAGTTTATCTTCAGAAATACAAATTCTACAAACATAAAAACTTTACTGCACCGGCAACAACAAAATTTTGAAATTGCAACCAACCAAATTACTAAAATCTTATAAATGCTTCCGCAATTAATCTTAATATCAACATCAAAACTTGGACCTTATTTTGGAAACAAAGCTTATGTTCTTCTGTGTTACCCCTTGGAGGAACTTTTGGGGGGGGAGGTCTGTACCGGGCGGTACACCTCTACTCTGTTTATTTAAAAGTTGCGCCAGTTGAAACTCCTCTTCTGGAGGAAGGTTGAACTTTATCTATTCTATTAATTCTCTACTTTCTCAGAAGATGTCACCACGTGGAAAATTTTGAGTTTTTGAACTGTGTCACTTTTGATGTGTTTTTGTTTCGCTTGAAGTAAGAAGTGGGAACTTTCTCTTCTAGAGGACACTACTGAAGAATTACAATAGTGCAACCTAGTGCGAAATCAAAGAACTATTTTGTTGGAGAAATTTTTATTTCAAAAGTTTGTTTCTTGTTAAATTTCTTTCTGTTATTGTTTAAGTTGGCTGTATACCCCTCTTTTTCCCCTTAGTTTGGATCTAGCCAATCCCGAATTTCTTTAATTAATTTTCCACCAATAATGTGTTTCTTTTTCCTCTATGTAGGGGTTTCTTTTCCCGAACCAATAAAGATTTTGTGGGAGGGTGTTTTATTTCCCCTAACGCCTAGAATCTTCCGCGAGAGGTTATAAACTGCTGATTTTGGGGTCTCCGGGCCACTTCTGTTCCATCCTTCAGTGTATTAAGTACATAGCAGGAGGCGGGAAGCGCCTCTTTCCTCGGCAGCGATCTACTACCAGGTAATGGCCTATTAATATCTTCTTTTCTTGCTAGGTCGGCAGTTTAACTCTCGCGGCGGGTTCGAAGCGTTTTCCATCATGTAACCTTTTCCTAAAATGTAACTACTCTTTTCTTCTTTTTCTTGTAAAGTTACATATTGGGATAGAGAGTGCTAACCCTCTCGAGCTCCCACTCACATTTGTTTTGAGGTGAACTTATTTTCTCAAACTTTTCTTCGTTTATGTAATGTAAAGTGTTCTTCTCTAAGTCACCTCTGTAGTATGGGATTAGCCCTTGCGTTAGTGGCCCAGAGCCAGATTAGGTTTTAAAAGCAAAGTGTATTAGGAGTGCAAGTTCGCCTCCTCTCAAGTTGTATTTTAGAGGTCATGTATTAATCTTTTCTCACCTAATAGACCTCAGTAGGTTGGGTATTTTACCCCTGTGTATATGTCCTTTGAGGACAACTTGAAAGTGAGTTTGGTGTGGCCTGGGAGAGGCTTAACTTTAAGAGCGAGTGGCTCTTTTCTAAAACTGAGAGTTGTATGCCTCGAGGAGGCTTTGCTGTGTAATTTGGAGCAAGGGCTCCAGGGTTTGAGTGGGGTCTTCTGCCCCTTTTGTTAAAATTGGTATATCGTAAAGTTGAGCTAGTTGCTCAAGAATTGTGTTTTCAGGGCTCGAAGCCTAAATTCTTTAATCCCTGTAATTGTACATTTCAAGTTGTATTTCGGCTACTAAGTACCTGTTCTATTTGTTGTTACCTAATTTTGAAAAGAAAATATAACCTTGTTAAATTTTAAAATTTAATTTCTCTTTAGTAGCTTGAGACCTATTCACCACCCAGCACCTTCTTTCATGCTTAACTACCACAAAAACTCGGTAACAATAATAATAATAATAATAATAATAATAATAATAATAATAATAATAATAATAATAATGTCGGAACAAGAAGACAACGACAGAATGGACTGAGGAAGTTCGTAAAGATTTAGAAATATCCAACATCAAGGAAGTTCAAATTTTAGAGAAGAATTTTTTTTTTTTTTGCTTAACGTCGCAACGACACAGAGAGGTCTTATGGCGAGAAAACATATCGGACCATGATTCATATTTGGAAGGGTTCCAAGTAGAAAGAACTGCAAATATGGGAAGTGCCTGGACGGATGAACAGAAGAAACAGCATAACGCCCATATGAAGGAGTACTGGAGGAAGAGGAAACTACAAACAAGGAAAAAGATGAAACTGTAGCGTGATCCTAAGTGGTCAATTTGCATTTTTTTAAATGTTGGTTTACGTCCTACGAACTACTTTTACGGTTTTTGGAGACGCCGATGTGCCGAAATTTCGTCCCACAATTCTAACGTACCAGTGAATCTACCGACACGAAGCTGACATATTTGATTACCTTGAAATAGCGCCGGACTGAGTCGGGCTCGAACCCGCCAACTACACCTCAGAAGGCCAGTGCTCGACCGCCTGAGCTACCTAGCCCGGCAAACAATTATTCCTCCTTCCGCCACTTTTCTCACACCCTAGTGGAGTTGCGGGAGAGAACTGTGTCTCACAAGAGATTGTGGGTCTGTTTATCGACCAGTTGCCCTACATGACGGCTATGGATGGATTCACTGTTAGCCCTACGTGTTTCTGTGGTGGTTTGTAGTCTGCTGTGTTATGTTAAGTGTACATATAAAGAGGCATGTATTGGGACAAATACAAATACCTAGTCCCCGAGCCAAAGAAATTAACTAGACGGAGTTAAAATATCTGACTCGGCCGGGAATCAAACCCGGAGCCTCCCAGAACAAAAGTCCTACAGGCAAGGAGTCGGACTTGTACAAGAAATAATATCAAATCTAAAGCATCCACTCAGATTTAGTATAATTAATAATTCATGACAATATTAACGATTTTTTCATCAGAACGTACTGTCCGACTCGTTGGTCGAATGATCAGAGTACTGGCCTTCGGTTAAGAGGGTCCCGGCTTCGATTCCCGGCCGGGTCAGGGATTTTAACCTTCATTGGTTAATTCCCATGGCCCGGGGGCTGGGTGTTTGTGCTGTCCCCAACATCCCTGCAACTCACACACCATATAAAACACTGTCCTTGACCACAATAACACGCAGTTACCTACACATGGCAGATGCCGTCCACTCTCATCGGAGGGTCTGCCTTACAAGGGCTGCACTAGGCTAGAAATAGCCACACGAAATTATTATTATTATTATTATTATTATTATTATTATTATTATTATTATTATTAGAACGTAATGGCTTTCTGCAGTGTAGGCCTACGATAACAGAACAAACATATTTAGAATTTCCCACAATAGTTACAACTGCGAATCTTGCGGATAAGATCTTTCAAAATTTTCGAGAAAAAAAGAAATCGCAAAATAATTCAAATGTAGATTTCAGTTTAGTAGACATACAACACCTTAGCTGAATATTTAGTTCGTTCGATCATGATGATGAAGATGATGATGATATGATGAGAAAGAGGTATGATGATAAGAATGATCAAAATTACTGTATGCACTTGTCATTTTAAAATACTTTTATTACTGACTAATTGAACGAACTTGTGCTATTTAAGAAACACTTATAGACAACAATAATTTTCACATACTGCCCCGTAACAAAGAAAGATATAAAACTGCATTTTAAGCATGTTGATTCTTTTTCTTATTATTATTCCCGGCTTTTTTCCAATTACCTAGGGTCGGTACTTTCATGGATTAAGCCCATTTTTGCGGTCGGGTGACTTTCCTGACACCAACATTATGTACAGGGATGTACTCTATTAACAATTGCATGTCTTTATGGTGGTGTGTACTGTAATGTGTTATATGAAAATGCGCATTATGAAAAGCACGAACACCCAGCCTCCGATTCATAGGAATTAACAATATGGAGTTAAAAACCCCGAACCGACCGGGAATCGAACCGAAGACTAGACCGCTGACTATTCATCCAAGGAGCTGGACCTTAAGTTGTTAATATACCTGGTTCAAAAGGCCTATTCACTATCAGACACAAATTCATAATAGAGATTGACGAATTTAATAGGCAAGATAGAAAAATGTGTCATTTGGTTTAATACATTGGCTAGAGATTGAGACTTTCTGTTCAATCTTCAGGTGAGATGCTAATGATTAGCAATACCACAATATAAATGAATATTGAATTTTCACGACCGCATTGTAATCGAAACAGACTTTCAACGTATTGGGTCGTGTTACGTAACATACATGTAGTACGTGTTGAAGAGATGTTAAATACAGAACAAAAATGGCCAGCCGGACACCAGTGGGATCCGAACCCACAACCTCCCGACCTGTAGCTCAGATCCTTTCAAACAGAACAATGATGGCCTAGGCCACCATAGCTAAATTGGTAGAGCAACCGACGTGAAATCGGGAGGTTGTGGGCTCGGATCCCACTGGTGTCCGGCTGGCCATTTTTTGTTCTGTACTTAACATCTCTTCAATACGTACTACATGTACGTAACAGGACCCAATACGTTGAAAGTCTGTTTCGACCACAATATAAACTTCAGTTGTCCTACATGCGGGATTCATTTGATTACTATTTGAATATTAAACGATCGCGCTTCACATTAACGCCTCGTTTAATTCGTTCCACAAAAAGTGTTTCAAGTACACTATACTATTTACAAAGGATGAGCAAGTGATGGAATGAACTAAATCACATCTAAAACAGAATTCCACTGAGATGCGTCACGTTTTAATGGGTTGTAAAGAGCAAACGCGCTTTTGATCTGTTAAGAGGAATAGCTAAAATAAAAAACATCGTCCGTAACTCGGTTAACAAAAGAATTCACATAATAAAAAGTCCATTAAAAATGATAACTTTCGAGAAAACTTCACCCGTTAATTATTTATTTCCTCGACCGTAGCAATGAGACTGAAAGTTTTGTATATCAGAGTGAATGAATATTTACCTGATCAGATTGATCATAATGTAAGAAAAATATCATCCAATAACCATTCGACATGGTAAAGGGAATCAGGAGCGAATCCTCAGACACGCAGATTCAAATGGAGCAAATAATGTATTGTCGTTATAGACGACCCTGGAACCTCTGTAAAAGTCCCTATGCCGCCTTAAATCACAGTAATGTTGCAAAATTCAATTTTTACCCATCTAGAGATGAAGGTCGTGGGTTTTAGAGGGTTAGCTCCTATCGTCAGTTTCATTATCATGCTCCCTATTATCACCACCAGTGATCATCGGAAGACATTTTTCCTACCTTCTATATATTTCTCTGATTGTCATAATCATGACAAACATCATCCTTGCACTTCTATTTCATACATTCTTCCTTAGTTGACTTGCACTTTCTATCTATTTCATTATTTTTTGCCCTCCTCGTTTTTGGAATTCTTGTATTTTCGCTTTCCATCTAATTTCTCCTCTGTTATCCACTGCTTCTTACTTGATCTAATCTTTCTTGCTAACTTCTCCTCAGCAGACCTACTGATCTCCTTCTGTCCACACTTCGTCTATTGTGTTTCCTTCAGCCCTTATTTTAGTCCTTGTGCAACATGTTCCTTGAAACAATGCCTCACACTCTTTTCTTTTAACTTATCTAGATGCCCTATTCTTGCATTCCTTCCTTTCTTGAATTTCCTCAACTTCAGATAACTTTTCATGACCACCAAGTTGTGGTCAGAGTACACGTCCGCTTCTGGGAACGTCTTGCAACCCAAACTTGGTTTCTGAATCTCTTCCTAATCATAATTTGATACCTTCCTGTGTTCCCAGGTCTTGTTCATGTTTACAGCCGTCGTTTGTGGTGTTTAAACCAACTCCTGCATTTCCATGTTTGATTTTGTGTTGATAAATCTGTAGTCGCCTGACCAAAAATTCTGCACTTCCTGCCAACGTACTTTACACTTATACCAACTACAGTACATCTAACTTTAGTCTATCCATCTCCCTTGTCAGATTCTCTAACCTACAACAACGATTCAAACTTCTATCATTCCACGCTCCGGCTCGCAGAATGGCAATATCCATCCTTCCTCCTGATGATAGCTCCCTCTCGTGTAGTCTCCACCCGGAAATACGAATGGGGGGACTATTAACTCCGGAATATTTTACTCGGGAGCAAGCCACCATCAGTACACCATTCATACAGAGAGAGCTGCATGTACTCGCGAGTTATTTACGGCTGTACTTTCCCGTTGCTTTCAGCTGTGTAGTAATATCAACACAGCTAAGCCAAGCTAATTGTTGCTACAAGGCCCTATCAGCCAATCATACAGACTGCCACCGTTGTAATTTACGAAAGGCTGTTACTCCCCTTTCGACAAACCATTCGTTAGTCTGCTCTCTCGACAGATACCTCTCCGATAAGGTTGCTCCTATGGTTCGGCTATCTGCTTCATTGAGACGCGCAAGAGTAGTATAATTGGACAGTTCGGCCGCCTCCTCCCGCGGGAAATTTGAATTCTGGCGGGAAATTTGAATTTTTGGCGGGAAATTTGAATTTTGGCGGGAGATTTGAATTTGTAAGCAAAGCCACGTGCTTTTTGACAGCTGTCATCGACAACAACGCATCGCTAACCTCACTGCTGCCATCCTGACGGGAATAAACCTCAGTAGTGCCAACTTAACCTAACTAGCGTGAGGTAAACAAAGCCACGTGTTTTTTGACAGCCACGTGCTTTTTGACAGACAACAACGCATCGCTAACCTCAGTACTGCCATCTTGACGGGCCTAAACCTCAGTAGTGCCAACTTAACCTAACTAGCGCGAGGTAAACAAAGCCACGTGTTTTTTGACAGCCACGTGCTTTTTTGACAGCTGTCATCCGCCATCTTTAGACCACAGAGCACTGTGCTGCCCTCTTTATCGTAGTAGATGTAAATTCGTCACCTGTCATCGGCAGTGCTGCCATCTTGGCGGGCCTAAACCTTAGTGCTACCAACTTAACCTAACTAGCGCGAGGTAAACAAAGCCACGTGGTTTTTGACAGCTGTCATCCGCCATCTTTAATCTATAGAGCACAGTGCTGCCCTCTTTAGCTACTTACCTTTGAAATGTGGTACGTCACAGCAGTCATCCGCCATCTTGCATCCGAAACCTCAGTGCTGCACTCTTTAGCTAGATACCTTTGAAAATGTAGTGGCGGCAAATTCTTTATGCTCTTGTTTGGAAACAAAGCCACGTGCTTTTTTGACAGCTGTCATCCGCCATCTTTAATCCATAGAGCACCGTGCTGCCCTCTTTAGCTACTTACCTTTGAAATGTGGTACGTCACAGCTGTCATCCACCATCTTGCATCGCAAACCTCAGTGCTGCACTCTTTAGTTTGAAATGTAGTGACGGCAAATTCCACGTGCTCTTGTTTGGAAACAAACCTATGCGCTTTTTTGTCAGCTATCATCCGCATCTTTAATCTAGAGAGCACCGTGCTGCCCTCTATGTGGTGGTGGTAAATTCTACACGCTCTTGTTTGGAAACAAACCCATGTGCTTTTCTGACAGCTGTTAACCGGCAGAGAGCACCGTGCTGCCCTCTTTATGCCGGTGGCAAATTCCACGTGCTTTTTGACAGCTGTCATCGGCAAGAGAGCACCGTGCTGCCATCTTTAGCTAGATACCTTTGAAATGTGGTGGCGGCAAATTCCACGTGCTCTTGTTTAGTAAACAAAGCCACGTGCTTTTTTGACAGCTATCATCCGCCATCTTTAATCAATAGAGCACTGTGCTGCTATCATGCGGGTAATTTCGTCAGCTGTCATCCACCATCTTTAATCTACAGAGCGTCGTGCTGCTCTCTGTAGTAGAGGGCAATTTGAAAAGTTCTGTTACTTGTCATCCGTCATCTTTAATCAACAAAGCTTCTTACTGCTATCTTTAGCTACATACATTTAACATGTGGTGGCGGATAATTTAAAAATAAAAAACCTTCCGTTAGCTATCATCCGTCATCTTTAATCAACAAAGCTTCGTACTGCTATCTTTAGCTACATACATTTAACATGTGGTGGTGGATAATTTGAAAATAAAAACCTTCCGTTAGCTATCATCCGCCATCTTTATTCAACAGAGCATCGTGCTGCTATCTCTAGCTACATACATTTAACATGTGGTGACGGTAATTTGAAATTCTATCTAGATGCCATCTTTAATCAACAGAGCACCGTGCTGCTATCCCTTTGAATTGTGGTGACGGATAATTTGAAATTCCGTTAGCTATCATCATTAAACATTAGTGCATTCGCTAACCTAACCTCTCATCCACTATCTTGAAGGAGATTATACGACACCTCCTCTACCTCTTCCTCCTCCTCCTCCTCCCCTACCACCTACACCGCCTCCTCCTCTGTCAAGGCATAACTTTATCGAACACGCATCGCGAAGGCAAGAGTGTGCAGCGATATGCATGTTTAGACTTGCGGATTACGAAAGAAACATAACAAGACTTGAATCGAACCCTGCACTCGATGTCGTTAACTTCAACATGTGATTAAAACATTCTTTGGTGTGTTCAGAACACTACATAAGTAGAATCGAACGCTGTACAACATGTTAGGGGATACCTTTGTTCTAAGAAGATCAGATTGAAACATAACAAGACTAGAACTGAACACTGCACTCGATGTCGTTAACCTTAACATGTGATCAGAACATTGATTGATGTGTTCAGATCACTAAACAAGTAGAACCGAACACTGTACAACATGTTAGGGGATACCTTTGTTCTAAGAAAATTAGATTGCAAAATAACAAGACTAGAATCGAACACTACACTCGATGTCGTTAACCTTAACATGTGATCAGAACATTGATTGGTATGTTCAGATCACTAAACAAGTAGAACCGAACACTGTACAACATGTCAGGGGATACCTTTGTTCTAAGAAAATTAGATTGAAACATAACAAGACTAGAACCGAACACTGCACAACATGTTAGGGGATACCTTTGTTCTAAGAAGATCAGATTGAAACATAACACGACTAGAATTGAACACTGCACTCGATACAACATGTGATCAGAACATTGATTGATGTGTTCAGATCACTAAACAAGTAGAACCGAACACTGTACAACATGTTAGGGGATACCTTTGTTCTAAGAAGATCAGATTGAAACATAACAAGACTAGAATCGAACACTGCACTCGATGTCGTTAACCTTAACATGTGATCCGATACAACATGTTAGGGGATACCTTTGTTCTAAGAAAATTAGATTGAAGCATAGCAAGACTAGAATCGAACACTGTAAGAAGATTGTTTGATGTGTTCAGAGCAAAAGTACAACTCAACGATTTACCTAGTGTAAAACACACACTTCCTGACGCAAAACTAAGATTTTAAATCGCAAGAATTTTTTTAAGACAAGTTGCCCTTCCTGACGCAAAACTGGCAGTATCTAGCTTCTTACATCATACACTATTGTTTTCGACCGGTTGCCCTTCCTGACGTCAATGAACTCGGATTAAGAATCTGTTTTACAACTGCTAACACGAGAATCGGGGATTTACAGCTAGATGCTCTTCTTAGATTTTAAATCGCTGTATCACGAACTATTGTTTTACAGCCGGATGCCTTTCCTGACGCAAAACTAAGATTCTAAATCGCAAGAATTTGTTTTAAGGCTAGTTGCCGTTCCTGACGCAAAATTGGCAGTATCTAGCCTCTTACATCATACACTATTGTTTTCGACCGGTTGCCCTTCCTGACGTCAAAGAACTGGGATTAAGAATGTTTTACAACAAGTTTCCCTTTCTAACATGAGAATCGGGGATTTACAGCTAGATGCTCGCCGGATGCCCTTCCTGACGGCATAAGTTGCCAGGATTTGAATCGCGGTATCCATCATTGTGTCTGACTTGCGTGTATGCAAGCTCACGCATATTTTTTTTGCTGAGATATCATGCTACTTCCGTTCGCCAGCTAGAGCGGAAACTCGCAGTACTGCATCTATTTCGTCTTACAACTTGGAGGAGACAACATGTGTACGTATAATTTATGATCTTTCATCCCCCTATTTTTTTAACATGTAAGTATGTAGTATCTCAGAACTTTCTTATCCGTGTGTGTATGTGTTTCGAGAAAAAAAAGAGTAACGTGTATCAGTGTTCTAGTCGTGTTGCAATTACTAAGCGAGTGACCCGAGCGATTTGGCTACGCAGTATGCTTTCTTGATTTTCGTATGACATATATCAGTATATTTGCAATTACTAAGCGTCTTAGCAGTGTGATGAACGAGTTAGCTACGCGGTATAGATTTTTTATTTTCGTACTAAGCAAATCATTTGAAGTGTTGTCGAGTTAGCTATGCGATATGTGCACAGTGTGTTTTTGATTTTCATACTAGGCAAGTGATAGGCGAGATAGCTATGCGATATGTGCACAGTGTGTGTTTTACACTAGGTAAATCATTGAAGTTGTACTTTTGCTCTGAACACATCAAACAATGTTCTTACAGTGTTCGATTGTAGTCTTGCTATGCTTCAATCTAATTTTCTTAGAACAAAGGTATCCCCTAACATGTTGTATCGGATCACATGTTAAGGTTAACGACATCGAGTGCAGTGTTCGATTCTAGTCTTGTTATGTTTCAATCTGATCTTCTTAGAACAAAGGTATCCCCTAACATGTTGTACAGTGTTCGGTTCTACTTGTTTAGTGATCTGAACACATCAGTCAATGTGCTGATCACATGTTGTATCGAGTGCAGTGTTCAATTCTAGTCGTGTTATGTTTCAATCTGATCTTCTTAGAACAAAGGTATCCCCTAACATGTTGTGCAGTGTTCGGTTCTAGTCTTGTTATGTTTCAATCTAATTTTCTTAGAACAAAGGTATCCCCTGACATGTTGTACAGTGTTCGGTTCTACTTGTTTAGTGATCTGAACACATCAATCAATGTTCTGATCACATGTTAAGGTTAACGACATCGAGTGTAGTGTTCGATTCTAGTCTTGTTATTTTGCAATCTAATTTTCTTAGAACAAAGGTATCCCCTAACATGTTGTACAGTGTTCGGTTCTACTTGTTTAGTGATCTGAACACATCAATCAATGTTCTGATCACATGTTAAGGTTAACGACATCGAGTGCAGTGTTCAATTCTAGTCTTGTTATGTTTCAATCTGATATTCTTAGAACAAAGGTATCCCCTAACATGTTGTACAGCGTTCGATTCTACTTATGTAGTGTTCTGAACACACCAGAGAATGTTTTAATCACATGTTGAAGTTAACGACATCGAGTGCAGGGTTCGATTCAAGTCTTGTTATGTTTCTTTCGCAATCCGCAAGTCTAAACATGCATATCGCTGCACACTCTTGCCTTCGCGATGCGTGTTCGATAAAGTTATGCCTTGACAGAGGAGGAGGAGGTGTAGGTGGTAGGGGAGGAGGAGGAGGAGGAGGAGGAGGAGGAGGAGGAGGAGGAAGAGGTAGAGGAGGTGTCGTATAATCTCCTTCAAGATAGTAGATGAGAGGTTAGGTTAGCGAATGCACTAATGTTTAATGATGATAGCTAACGGAATTTTAAATTATCCGTCACCACAATTCAAAGGGATAGCAGCACGGTGCTCTGTTGATTAAAGATAGCATCTAGATAGAATTTCAAATTACCGTCACCACATGTTAAATGTATGTAGCTAGAGATAGCAGCACGATGCTCTGTTGAATAAAGATGGCGGATGATAGCTAACGGAAGGTTTTTTTATTTTCAAATTATCCGCCACCACATGTTAAATGTATGTAGCTAAAGATAGCAGTACGAAGCTTTGTTGATTAAAGATGACGGATGACAAGTAACATAACTTTTCAAATTGCCCTCTACTACAGAGAGCAGCACGACGCTCTGTAGATTAAAGATGGTGGATGACAGCTGACGAAATTACCCGCATGATAGCAGCACAGTGCTCTATTGATTAAAGATGGCGGATGATAGCTGTCAAAAAAGTACGTGGCTCTGTTTACTAAACAAGAGCACGTGGAATTTGCCGCCACCACATTTCAAAGGTATCTAGCTAAAGATGGCAGCACGGTGCTCTCTTGCGGATGACAGCTGTCAAAAAGCACGTGGAATTTGCCACCGGCATAAAGAGGGCAGCATGGTGCTCTCTGGCGGTTGACAGTTGTCAGAAAAGCACATGGGTTTGTTTCCAAACAAGAGCGTGTAGAATTTACCACCACCACATAGAGGGCAGCACGGTGCTCTCTAGATTAAAGATGGCGGATGATAGCTGACAAAAAAGCGCATAGGTTTGTTTCCAAACAAGAGCACGTGGAATTTGCCGTCACTACATTTCAAACTAAAGAGTGCAGCACTGAGGTTTGCGATGCAAGATGGCGGATGACAGCTGTGACGTACCACATTTCAAAGGTAAGTATTTAAAGAGGGCAGCACGGTGCTCTCTGGATTAAAGATGGCGGATGACAGCTGCACGTGGCTTTGTTTCCAAACAAGAGCACGTGGAATTTGCCGCCACTACATTTCAAACTAAAGAGTGCAGCACTGAGGTTTGCGATGCAAGATGGCGGATGACAGCTGTGACGTACCACATTTGAAAGGTAAGTAGCTAAAGATGGCAGCACGGTGCTCTATGGATTAAAGATGGCGGATGACAGCTGTCAAAAAAGGACGTGGCTTTGTTTCCAAACAAGAGCATAAAGAATTTGCCGCCACTACATTTTCAAAGGTTTCTAGCTAAAGAGTGCAGCACTGAGGTTTCGGATGCAAGATGGCGGATGACTGCTGTGACGTACCACATTTCAAAGGTAAGTAGCTAAAGAGGGCAGCACTGTGCTCTATAGATTAAAGATGGCGGATGACAGCTGTCAAAAACCACGTGGCTTTGTTTACCTCGCGCTAGTTAGGTTAAGTTGGTAGCACTAAGGTTTAGGCCCGCCAATATGGCAGCACTGCCGATGACAGGTGACGAATTTACATCTACTACGATAAAGAGGGCAGCACAGTGCTCTGTGGTCTAAAGATGGCGAATGACAGCTGTCAAAAAAGCACGTGGCTGTCAAAAAACACGTGGCTTTGTTTACCTCGCGCTAGTTAGGTTACGTTCGCACTACTGAGGTTTAGGCCCGTCAAGATGGCAGTACTGAGGTTAGCGATGCGTTGTTGTCTGTCAAAATGCACGTGGCTTTGTTTACCTCACGCTAGTTAGGTTAAGTTGGCACTACTGAGGTTTAGGCCCGTCAAGATGGCAGCAGTGAGGTTAGCGATGCGATGTTGTCGATGACAGCTGTCAAAAATCACGTGGCTTTGTTTACAAATTCAAATCTCCCGCCAAAATTCAAATTTCCCGCCAAAAATTCAAATTTCCCGCCAGAATTCAAATTTCCCACCAGAATTCAAATTTCCCGCGGGAGGAGGCGGCCGAACTGTCCAATTATACTACTCGCAAGCCTTTCCACCGTGACAATATCATATGGTAGACAGAGGAAGAATATATATTATCTGTATATATAAAAATGAATATATGTTTTTATGTAAATGACACATCTCCTCCTAAACCACTGGAGCAAAATCAACGAAACTTGGGACACTCATAAATTATCTGGAGACGAGCACTGTGGAGTTAAGTCATCCCTAGCACCCTTAGGAGTGGAGAGTCGGGGGGGGGGGGTTATATATAAAATTAACCGAAAATAGTGTCCAATACATAGCTTTCGGTTTTGCTGAGATGAATAGTGACACTCCCGAACTTTTTGAAGTCCAAGTTAAGCCCCCTTCAGGATGGGGGTCGAGGGGAGAGTGATATATAAAAATAATCGAAAATAGTGTCGAATCCGTATATTTCGTGATCGCTGAGATGAATACTGACACTCCGGAATTTTTAAAATCAAACTTCAACCCCCTTTTGGTGTGAGGGGCGATATATATATTGCGCCGTTCCCACGTCCAGGCATGGACGCAAGAGATCCAGACTAGCTCTAAGTACAACATTGATTCGATGGCTAAGATCTATGGGTTATGAGTTCCGTAAGAGAAAAACGCTCTGGTCAGTTAATGGCAGATTCTAACCAACGTTGGAAGACGTCTCTTACCCGTTACCAGTTAGATACCATATCCATATTAGTCATTAGAGAAATCGTTGTAGACTTAAGATAGTACGGTCTTACATCTAACACTTATTCTAGGAAGATATAGAAAGAGTAATGAGGTTCTAATATCCCACATTTATTAAATTATTAAGTCAGACAATATAGGAAAAGTCATCTTAATTCAATCGAATGAATATTTCCTGAAGTAAATAACTCTGTATTATTCTTAAAGTCTGTGTTCATCACCAATGTTCCAGAAAGTCATGTCATCTGACCTCTACTGAATCATTAATTCACAGTACAGTGTCGTGACCTCGTTATATCAAAGGTAAGAATGGTTGAACCTACGAAGTTACCGTAATATAAACGCATTCTAGGGCTCCATCACTCCATTTTATAAGTCCTTTGGTCCCTCAAAACCGTAAAATATTAGAAGCAAAGTATTGTACAACATTAGGGAATTATTTATAAAATTAATGGTTTCATTCATATGCAATTCACCTAATAAGTTTGGTAATATTGAATTAAATTAATATAAATGAAATTAAAAAATTCGAATGAATGGTATTGACAAGAAATGAACATTAAAATCAATAACTTTGAAAGTGTTGGATGCATCCATTAAAATAAGAAATAAAGAATTATATCAGTTACTATTTACAATGTCTCCGATTAAACTTTCTTGAGAAAAATAAAGAACGCATTTGCAATCGTCAAGTAAGTATTCAGATAAGGATTGGAGTCTATGTTGCCTTGATATCGGTTATTCTTCGAATAAATGTGAAATTCAGTTCATTAATACCTACTCCCTACTCATTAAAATGATACATGTTATTTAAGTTACACTAAATGTTTGTATCCATACAGGTTAAAATTCTCAATGAAAATCATCACAATACTTCTCATGACCTGGATTGACTAGTACACTCTCATATGCTTTGCCGTTTAAATATTCACATTCATTTGCTCTATTGCCTCTTAGTCACTCATATTTCCTTGTGTTATTCACCGTAAGTCAAGCTATGTCCACTGGAAGTCGTAATCATCCTCAAAATAATGTTATCGTAAGATTTAAATTATATACTTAAGATAATATGACCTTAATTCAGGGATAAATATTAATTTAAGTGCGTATTTGGTTGTAAGAAACGTCATCACACATATCCTACTAAGTTATTATCAAACATACTACCAGTGGAAAATCTAGTTGGTTGGAAGACACTATCTTCGACTAAAAATCCTTGTGTGAATATATATATCACCAGTGATCTGTCTAGTAGCTTGAATATTATCCGAAATGAGGTTATAAACTGTGAGAGTTGTCAAAATTATCCGAAATCATTCAGTGAAGACCTAAGTACAACCATGTCTACCTGTATGATTATTCAGATGATCTCAACATGGATAATAGCGCTGCCCATCAGCGTCTAGATCAGGGATGGCGAACCTATGCCACGCGTGTCATTAGGTGACACGCGAACACGATTTCGGTGGCAAACCACATGCGCACATTAAAATTTGTATGTACGTTTTGTACTGTAGACTATACGTATCTCATGCATCGTATAGTCATAGTGTTTCAAGTTTAAGAAATACATACCGAAAATCTAAATTCTAGTTCCATTCGGACGTGCATTATGCCAACACTGCAACACTGATAGTTCAGGAAGTCAAAAGAAATAAATGTCAGATGCTGCCGACGAGACATTCGCTCACCCACATCAGTGAATTAGTGAAGTTTGGCTTGTGTGTGGTTGCCAGCATCGCGCAATTATTCTTAGTGAGTAACTGTTTATTGTTTTGAATTTTGTAAGACAAATAGTTGCCAAGAAATTATCCCAATTTCGAAATTTGGAGAAACTATCGCACTTTATTTCATATTGCACAAATGAGTCTTTTTTTTTTTTTTTTTGAGTGGTTAGACATTGGTAGTTTAGAAATGGAGTTGACTGAATTTTAAGGAAGCATTTATTGGTGAAAAAGTTCGTACAACTTGATGAAGCATTAGTGAAAATCTAGTGTGCTGTTCATGATGAATACTCTCTCCAGCAACCGGAGAACTTAATACTTGAACAGTGGAACATCTTCCCACAAAAGTTTTCGGCGCTAATTACTTTGTTTGGGTCATCATACGCCTGCAAGCAGCTATTTTCTACTATGAATGTTGTGAAGACAAGTTATGAAACTAACATAAATGACGTAGCTTCGAAGTATTTTTGCGGTATTGGAAAAATACGACCACGAAACATGCAATCACATGTATTAAGTATTTTAAAATATGTATGTAATAACATATTATGAAACATAATTTGGAATTAGGGATGGAAGTCGGTGGTGGCGATGGTGAGTGGAGGCGGGGGTTGTAGCCATTACAAACGAAAATAACAAGTGGCACAGTAGACAGTTGAGAATAATAATCCGGACATAAAATGGCACAGTAGTTGGAAAAGGTTCACCATCCCTGGTCTAGATCGTATCCTAAACTACGTGATTCTGCATAAGATTAAGAACTACCGTTTGGAATTGGCAAAGATTCAATGACAATCTCAGAAAACATCACTTGAAAATCACTTCATCTCACCTGTGACAACTATGACTATTCACTCGAAGAAAAATAAATAAATATGACCACCATAAGTCACTATCATCCTTATAACTTTTCTATAATATGTCAATTATCACTCTTACTTCACGTATAATAAATCTCTCACTATTTTATATGCATATCAATTCATTAGACTGCACGCAAAATGTGCAACGACATTCTTGAAGTATCACCTTACTTCCTACCGTCATAGTGTCAAATTTAACATTATAACTCTGAGCAGTACAATGCCTTATTCCTTCATAAACACTTCCTATATACGATCTCGTACCATGTGACCTTAATTATATTAGTAAACACTCGTATTAATACCAACTTCACAGTTTACTCTTCACTGATAATAATAATAACACTAATCATTTACTCTCACACCATTGGAAACATTATGATCGGATTATCACTTGATGACCACGACTACTAATGGATCTGACGTTACACATAGATGAATACCTACTTCCTACAACCTCACCTAGACGTTTGTCTACGCACTGTCTTCGCACGGAAGTACACATATCAACATTTAATTATAAAAAGGTAATGTTCTCTTACTTACGAAAACGACTCAGATAATGGACTTAGCTTGTCTTAAGGTGGTCTCGATGTCTTCTCATCTCCGGTCATCTGAGATTAGGATCTCGTCATCTGGTTCCTTCACGAGTGATCGGGTTCATCGTAGCTCCTCTTAGCTGATTACTGGTCATCTGGGCTGATCAACATCGTATCGCCTCATCAAGGTCCAAGTAGCGTTGCCTTGCTTCTTTACAGGTTCATAGTGGAGTCTCGTATGTATGGAACAGAGCAACAACAAAATATGTGATTCATTGCAGTCATTCTTCAGTTAATACACCTCTTGGGAAGCTTACATTGTGTAGGTTCTGTTATGGTACAGTTTAGTTCAATATGACAGCTTCAAATCGGCTAGGATAATTGCTAAGTGTTTATTCTGTTTGGAAAATGAAGTTCGCCCCTCTATGTTTTTGTTAGTGCAAGTGCACTTGACAGCTGATCAGTACGTATGCTTTTTACTATTGAGCGGTATCCGATAAATTTATATATGCTCTGCGTCAATTCGTGACGTAGGCCTATCTCTATTATAATCTGGGTAATCTCCTTTTTATTGTATTTTAAATTTCGCGCAGCGATTAGATCTTGATAATAGATGTTATGCGTATAGCCACGAATTATATTTTCTTCTAAATTACGCTGTTTGCTTCAGATAAGTAGATTCTTTCAATCTAGTTCCATGGCTTCTTGCTGCTTCAAGGTCTGATTGTGTAATGAATGATGAGAGAATTTTTTTTATAATAATAGGTTTAAATAATATCCATTTGTCATTCTTTTCCTGCGCCTTCTAGGCATGGTTCTTTCCGTAACCAACCGATGAAAATAACTACATTTCCGTCCGTATTGACGTTAAATGCATTCACATTAACATCTTAATCGCTGGGACTCCATATTTGTTCCCACCAGCTGGCATAAAGAACTGTGAAACGGCACATTAAATATAATATGATATATAATAAAAATCGAAAATAGTGTAGAATCCATACTTTTCGGAGTTGCTGAGATGAATAGTGACGCTCCGGATATTTTTAAGTTAAAGTTCAGCCCCCTTTAGGGTGGGGGCTTACAAATATTACCTACTATCTGAAAAAATACTGTGGGGCAAGACGCCCCTACAACCCCTAAAAAAGGGGTGAAATATAATCTATATTAATTAATCGAAGTCGGTTTGGAACGATCTATACATTTATGCATATATTAAGGTATAAAAATTAAAATAGACGTGCATTAATGAGGCACTTCCAGGCATCTTAGAAACTTAAAGCTTGGTACCAGAGAAAGTGGTGACTTCAGGATCCCTACAAAAATCGTCTCAAAATACCCTGAGGGGGCCTCGCTGGGAGTCTCAAATCTGGGGCTCAGCATAAAAACGCAGTCGTATATATTTAGCAAAAACGGTAACCCATAGGTTTCATGAGCTTAAAAGTTACCTGAAAGCCCTAATTTTTAACTCCTCCCCAAATAAAGATGGCGTCACAATCTGCCAGACTAGCTAGAAAATTGAAATTTGGCAAAATGATAGCTTGTAGCCTTTAACCGACGAAAAAATTACCCGATGTTTAAAATTTTCATTTTCCCCAAAAATATTATCGAAATATAGAGGCAATTTTAATGACAGTTCAGACCTTTCTTTCGAGGTATGTGGTGGCTAAACGGTAAGACCTATCACAAAACGGATGGCACAATATCCGTTCAATTTGGAGTGATCTACAACTTTGGTCCTATGACTTTTTGTCGTATATGTATTGCTTATACGTTAAATATATACGGATGGCACAATCTCCGTTCAATTTGGAGTGATCTACAACTTTGGTCCTATGACTTTTTGTCGTATCGGTATTGCTTATACGTTAAATTTGGCTCTATTTCTGGATTGTACGTATATTTTGCAATTTTCATACGTATAATTGATGCTTTGAATCCCTTATTGAAAAGATAGGATCATGAAATTGTACACGAACATTGGCCCACCCAGTACCTATATGTGAGCCAAATTCTATGTTTGTAGCTGTCACATCAGTATCCTAAAAGTGATGCAATGTGAAAACAACTTACCCATACTTCAACCTATTCAACATTTCTTACTGAATCTTACCCATAAATAGATGAGATACGAGAAAATATCATAGGACCAGCCATTTAGATCGCTATATATGGCGCCTTATCGTACAACGAGTTGTCGATTTGATATACCGTTTAGCAGCAGTTAAATTTTAAATGAAGGTAAACATGCATATATACATTCTTATGTTGATCTATATTTATTCATTTAAGTCGATTTGTAGCGATCTAGAAAGGGCGTGTGCGCCATTGTAATCAATACTTTACAAATCGATAATGACTGTCAGCAGGATGGCGTCTGCAATTTTGATCAGTTCTCCCCAGTTCAACTTTGACTGGCAGTAGGAATGGGGTCCTCCAACTCCTGAATAATTTCCTTCTCGATTTTACTGACAGAAGGCTAGATGAAGTAGATGAAGTAAGAACAGTCATTAATAAAAAGTTAAAACCTAAGAAATCCAGCGGACCTGATGGCATTCCACCATACATAATCAAGGTCTGTGCTGACATACTGGTTGCTCAATTAACCTTCTTGTTCAATCTTTCTTTAAAGACATCCTGCTTCCCAGAAAAGTGGAAAATGGCAAAAATTACTCCAATCCTAAAGGGAGGGATCTCAGATATGATAGCAAACTATCGCCCTGTTTCAGTAATTAATGCTATAGCGAAGATATATGAGCACATACTGTACTCTAGGATTTACGACCATATTAAAGTAGAGCAATCACAATGTCAGCATGGCTTTATGCCCGGCAGATCTGTCATTACTAACTTGCTGGGTTTTACTCAAAAGATTTACAATGCATTAGACACAAATAGAAGAACCGATGTAATATACATGGATCTAGAAAAGGCCTTTGATAAGGTGGACCAAAAAAATTCTTTTGATAAAGCTGCATCAGTTTGGAGTTTCTAAATCATTACTTCAACTATTAAGTTCCTATTTAAAATATAGGCAGCAATCTATTTATTTTAAAAGTGAAATTTCACATAATTTTGTAAGTTCTTCAGGTGTGCCGCAAGGTTCCAATCTTGGTCCTCTCCTATTTCTCATTATGGTTAATGATTTGCCTGGAATGGTTCGTTCCTCTGATTGTTTGTTATTTGCTGACGACGTTAAGTTATATAAGACCATATATAAATGCAGTGACGTGAATGATTTGCAACAGGATATTAATTATATTATATTATGGTGTGATAGCAACAAATTATTCCTAAATGTTAAGAAATGTAAAGTTCTAGTATTTACCAGGGAAAAGGAATATATAAATCCGACATATTATATTGGTGAAACAACACTTGAAATTGTAACGTCTATTAATGATCTAGGAATTATTTTCGACAGCAAGTTAAATTTTAATAGCCATATTGCAACAGTAATAGGTCAGTCTAACAAGATGCTTGGTTTTATTATTAGAAATTCCAAATTATTTACTCAACCTGAAGTTATTATTAAGCTGTATATAAGTTTAGTCCGAAGCAAGGTAGAATATTCGTCGGTAATCTGGGGCCCCCTTTATAAGGACCAAACACGTCACATTGAGATTGTACAAAATAAATTTCTAAGATATTTGTATTATGAAACTTTCAATGTATTTTGTCCATTTGACATTTCAACCCACTATTTAAGAAGTTTATTCAATTTCACGTCTTTGAAAAACAGGAGAACATTAATTTCGTTACATATATTGAGGAAAATTTTGAATGGAAATATTGACTGTCAAGAATTACTTACCTTCATTCCATTTCATGCACAACAAGTAACATCACTACAGCAAGTATTATTTCACATCCCAAGATCTAGAAGCGTTCATCACTCTAATTCACCACTAGTCAAAACATTGTCAGTTTATAATTCAATTAGTGCACAAGTTGATTTATTTGCTGGCGCTAGGTTATTCAATAAGCAAATAAAGGCCATTTTTTTATATATCATTATTAAATTCCTTTTTGCTGGAATGCTAGGTACTCATAAGTTTTTGTTTGTGTTCTTTTTCAACTTGTTTAGTAATTTTCTATAGCTGATGTATAGCCTATATTATTATGTTTTTCAATTGTAGTAGTAATTTTAAAATGTGTTCTGCTTATTAGTTTTCTGCTGTACTTCTTTCTATTATTTTTACTATTGTTATTATTTTTGTTTCATGTATTTGCACTTTAAAGTCTATATGTCATGAAGGAACGTAATTGGGCTTAGCCTGTGTACCTTGGTATTATCACATAAATAAATAAATAAATAAATAAATAAATAAATAAATAAATAAATAAATAAATAAATAAATAAATAAATAAATAAATAAATAAATAAATAAATAAATAAATAAATAAATAATTTAAAAACTCCTTTACCCGACTGTGTTTGGTGTTAGGCAAGAGTGCTCGCCATTATAAACAAATTTACGCATCTAAAATGTGACTGACGTTAGGCATTGTGGCCTGCTATTATAATGGAAACTCACCAACTCGGTGTGACTGGCAGTAAAATAACTGGCATTAGGAAAGGAGCCTGTGATTATAATGAAAACAGCACGATTCAATTTTGACTGGCAGCAGGGAAGGTGGCTGCCATTATAATAAAAATTCCTCAACTGTTATCAGTTTGGAAGTAGGAAATGTGGCCCGCCATTGCAACGAAAACTACCCAAATCGATTGTGACCGTGCAGTAGACATTGGGGACTGTCATTATAATGAAAATTCCCAACTCGATTGTGAATGGCAGTAGGCAAGTGGATCTGCCATTATCATCACAACTCCGTAACTCGCACTTTGCATTGGAAACAACGTATGTGGACCTCCCTATGCTGTTTCTTTGATAACGCTTAGAGACATGGAATTTAAAGAAAATCATATTCACTGCATGTACAGTAATTTACTTCGATATCCGTATACCATGTAAAATACCGTAGCGAAGCACATGTACATTTGCTAGTAATTTATATATGTGTATAAATTCGAGCTATTCTGGTGGCTTGGAAAATGTTTGGAACATTCAATGTACGACAATTTTATAAAATATTTTTTTGGAATATTTATCACCCTAGTCATTTAACTGTCCGGAATAAGCTTCATTATCACTATATGAAGGAGTCATTATTTTCTAAATCTTCAATAAGCATTATTTTCAAACATTTAAAAATTATAATCTACGCATAGTAGTGTTTCTTCAATAAATTCCCTCAGTGAACAGCAGCTAGATTTATATGTTATTTTGGTGGGGGTGTTACTTATGAGGAGCTTGGTATATGCTGGTCACCAGTATAATGTGTGCACACACTTTATGATGCGGCGCTTTTTTGTGAAATGTTCTTGCCACGGTATTTGAAGTTTGTAATTTATTGGGTGCAATAACTAAGTCCCACATGATGGAACTGGATCAATTTTGTGATTAATTGGGTGCTATAACTAAGTCCCACATGATAGAACTGGATCGGTTTTGTAATTGATTGGGTGCCATAACTAAATCCCACATGATAGAACTGAATGGAAGATGGATTTCCGGTGCCGCGCTGTTAAACTCAAGCCACAAATTCCTAAAACACACACACACCAGATTGTTAGAGCCAATGACTAGGCCGACATACATACATACATACATACATACATACATACATACATACATACATACATACATACATATATTTTTTTCGTAGCGTCGACCTCTGCAGATATTTTCCCACTACTTTCACCATATGAGAGAAACCTGCGAGTAAGTGTAAAGGCGGAACTGTAGAGTGTAGAATGTGAGGAAAGGAAAGGTAAGGAAGACACAAACACCCCGTCCCCAGGCCATGGATATTAATCATTTACAATTAAAAACGCCTGACTCAGCTGGGAATCGAACCCGGGGCCGCCGGATGACAGGTGGACGCGTTGCCCCCTACACCGCGGGTCCGGACTACATACATACATACTTTGCCTTAAAATAACTCTCACAATAACTAGCACAGACAGACGGGCAATATAAGCTCTTCAAATGTGGTGTGTCGGAAGAATACTGAAGTAATCTGGATAGGTCGAAGCACCAAGGATAACATATGAACCAAGTTGGAGCGAGAACGATTGGACGAAGTTTGACTACAGGAAAAGATATCGACGGTGTGCGAGCAACATCTCGTATCCCACAATGCTCTTCCTGCCCATTATTTTCCTTAAGACTGGTTACACCTCCCAGCCACACATGGATGTGCAGTCCATCAGAACAATGTTCGTTGTGTTCATTTTCCTTCGCCACAATGTAATGGAAAATGAACCTTATTGTACCATACTGTACGAATGTATATTTCCATGAAGTATTTACGCACTACTACAGTACAATGCATTTAAGGTTAATTTCCCTTTACACATTAGCACAGGAAAATGAACACAACGAACGTTGTTCTGACTGACTGCATAGTCATGTGTGGCTGGGAGGTGTAAATAGATCGGAAGAGCATTGTGGGGTACGAGGTATTTCTCGCGCACCGTCGGACCATCCTGAGGACTTGTTCGATTAGCTATTAAGGGAACTTTTGACGGATCAGAACTGTAAGCGTGGATTAAAATATGATATGACAAACGGATTAGAGCAATTGTAGGATGCAGTAGTTACGTTCAAATGAAATTATTTTCACATGGTAGGATTGCATGGAATGCTGCGTTAATCCAGTCTATGGACAACAACAACAAAGTTCAGTATTAATATACAATCTATACGATAGAATCAGATGTTTTAAGAAATTAACAAGGAACAGAGTGTTGGCGAGAAAGAAAGGGAGGTATATGAAAGATATGCGCATATTGCTAATTCTTGATGGTTACAGTATATTTGCATCTGTACCTTAGCACAAGCCAGAGCTAAATGTAGCTTCCTCTGACGTTCAGTTTATTCCTGATCTATCATAGACGAGGAAACGACTGAAACATTGCCCAATTCCAGTTTGTCTAGGTGTCACACTAGACCGCGCTGTAACATACAGGCAGCAACGTCTGAATACGAAACAGAAGGTCAGTGCTCGCAATGGCATACTTAAGAAGCTGATCGGCAGCACCTGGGGAGCCAACCTACACATCCTGAGGAATTCGGCACTTGCGTTGTGTGTGTCAGCCACAGAATATGCCGATCCTGTATGGAACGCTTGAGTACATACTAAGCAGGTTGATCCTGCGGCCAGCGATACTGCAAGGATCATCTCTGGATGCCCCAAACCAGAAAGAAGAAGGCCATCGCAGCTGCAGCTTTTTGGAAATGCTGACCGGACACGGAAATGATGAATTATTATTATTATTATTATTATTATTATTATTATTATTATTATTATTATTATTATTATTATTATTATTATTATTATTTCAGTAGAATCCCGCTAATTCGTCATTCCGAACTCAACAACTTGACCAGCACTATTTTTTCTTCTTTTCTTCTAATACCTAAACGATTTTCGCTGGTCAATCAGAACGTATCTTTGAAATAATGCACTGTAATTTCCAACATCGACTAAATATTGCAAACATTATAAATACATTATGGTTAGTTTATTGCACCGTCGCGTACGTGACGAAACTGAACGAGGACAAAGTGAGTGTAGCAGAGAATCAAGCATCAAGACATTTCTCCTACAAGGAACTGGTCATTTCTTCAGTATTGTATGCATGATTCTTTTAAATTTTCAACAAAACCATTTTTGTACTTTTACATAGTTAATTGATTTTATTGTATTTACGTCCCACTAACTTCATTTTCGCTTTTCAGGGACGCCGATATGCCGGAATTTTGTCCCGCAGAGGGCTGACGTATTTGAGAATCTTCAAATACCACCGCAGTGAGCCAGGATGGAACCTGCCAAGTTTGGGTCAGAAGGCCAGTGCCCCAACAGTCTGAGCCACTCAGCCCTGCTGTTGTACTTTTATGTGTCCTGTAATGTGCTATACTTTTCATTAGAGTAATATGTTATGAGCTGTGAATAACCCACCCCTTATTCCGTATAACTCGACGTTTCGGAAACTCGACGGCTTCTCAGTTCACAAAGTTTGCGGGACTCTACTGTATATTATTATTATTAAAATAATTTTTATATTATCCATCCTTTAGTTTGACTGTATCTGTAGTAATAACTTCACCGAGCGTAAATAGTACCTGATAATATCTTCTGTATCTGTATCCACTACTGCAGACACTAAGATCATTCAAGTCGATTAGCAAAAATGCCTAACCTATGACTTGGCTATGTATAGACGCCGTACTAATCCTGTTGTTGAGTCAACGTTACGGTGTCAACTCACCTCTAACGATAATTATAATACACGTAACATCCTAAAACTATCGTTGAGCCAATGTTACGGTATCTACATATCACTCGTACTGCCGGGCGAAATAGAGACTTTAACACAATGTCCGGATATTTAGATCTGATTCTTGTTGAAATGCAAACACATGAAGTAAAATTCGCCACAGAAATGAACTCGAATCTGGAAATGTTAACTGTGTCTATTTCTTACGATGAAGCGTGAAATCGAAATTAAACAACAGGTTTTAACAGTTTAATCTATTCCTCAATATAATTTAAACACATTGGGCGAAGTTCACTAAGTAAAAGAAAACTCAAATATCTTTCGATATTACGTAATCTCACTGAAAACAATAGTCACAACCATCACGATATTCACGGCATAACTCGAGTGTGAGGCTTCGAATGATCTGTAATGTCAACACTCCAAACATGAATCATTGTAAACCACCCAATGAAGTAAGATTTCATCAACATACGCAGAATAAACTCTCTATCTAATAAAATTCATTCTCTCAGCCGCAATGTTTCCAATTCGCGATGTTTTCGTCTCGTAAAGATATAGAATAACATTATATTTACAATAAGTAACTATTATCTCAACTAGTGTAAGAATGGTATTTTGTTCGTTAGGTCGGTTATCACAAAATGCACCTCGCTGGTATCAAATAGAATCCTCAGCTTGACTTAACTGACGTTGCATACGGTCTTACATAAAATAATAATCATGGGAGAACATCTACTTGTAATTAAAATAGGTATTACAGCTCACTCACTTGGATTTGACAACCCATACATTTTTCAATCGTTCTAGATCGCTACAGGACATCGCTTCTCTTATACAGCCTGTCTCAGAAATACTTCACATCAGCATATACAATACACCACGTTACAAAAATTCCTCTCCATCGGACTTCAGGGTATTTAATCTTCGGAATCCTGCTTATTACATATCACCCATAAAATACAGGCTTACTCTGCCTTTAACTTTCTTACTAATTATTCTCATAACATTTCATTTCTTCATTACAATCCGTTTTCTTCTTGCTTGAAAACTTTTAAGTACAAGCTATCCCAAAACCAAACAACGTTATAATGATCTCAAAATTAACTTCTCAAAATTTTTCCACACCTCAGGAGCAAAATAACATGCCGCAATTTTCTATCACAAACATACGGTGTTACTAAACTAAATTTCCAAAATGCCAAACTTTACCTTGCTTATAGACATGATATAGGCATTTGGGCTTATACCGTGTCAAGAAAATAAGGTGAAATTCTTTACGTTTCGTAGAGAACTTTGCTCCTCGTCATCAAAAGAAAATCTCGACTGTCCTAATTTATTAATTCCGTGTACGATAATTCCCGCGTATTTTGATCGTGTACCCTTGACTAGGGTAACTCCACTCTTCCTTCAGGCATGCTAACTTCTCTCTAAGCATAATTAAACACATTTCCACCCTGTGAAGTTAATTTAATCAAATGTGTCCCAAAATTCTTAATTGTTTATTTCACCGCTAATGACAGTGCTGAAATCTCTCACAATGAGGGTTATTAGCCAGAATTTCATTATTAATTTCTCGAAGTCATACGAAATGTTCCAACCTCGTTCGATATTACGGGTATCGCCTCCTGCTCTCAGTTGAACACGAGGTGAGCTTGCAATAAAAAAATGGTTGCGCGTTTTTCTCCATCTCGCAGTTGCTGTGCTTTCAGCAATGTAGAATTATGGGCTCAATACAAGTATGTTGAACTCAACATCAATGTGTGTGTTTGTGTTTGATTATAACTCAAGAACCGCTTGAATGATTTTAAGACCGCAGCTAGAGTATGGTTGCAGTGTGTGGGACCCACACCAGAATTACTTAATACTAAAACAGGAAAAAATCAAAAGGAAAGCAAAAGTATTTGCTCCGGGTGATTTCCGACAAAATATTAATGAAAATTCTGCTAAGTTTGGGTTGGGAAGACTTGGAAGTATGGAAACGAACTGCTCGACTAGTTGGTATGTTCCGAGCCTGTCAGTGGAGAGATGGCGTCGATTGACATTAGTAGATGAGCAAGCTTGAGATTAGCTTTTAAATAGGAAAGATGATAATATGAAGGTAAAGCTGAAATTCAAGGTGATAAATTGGGGCAAATATTCGTTTATAGGAAGAGTAATTATAGAATGGAATAATATACCAATTGAAATGTTCGATACTTTCCCAAGTCCTTTGAAAATGGTTAAGAAACTACTGGGAGAACAATTCCCCCCTGGACGACAGCCCAAAATGCAGATCAAAGGCGATGATGATGATACGGTTCATGGTGCTACCTAAGCGATGTCTTGACGTAGGTTTCTATGTACTAAATATTGAACAGTGATAAAAGGAAGCCAATAAATAACGGTTTCTGTGAAACAACTCGAAGAAAATGACATCACATGAACACTATCTTGGCTTACGCTGCCAAAACCGATAATGATATGCACAAACTACAGTATATAACTGTAATAAATCATAAAAAGTCCTACAAAGAATCGGTTGGAACGACATGCCTATATTTTAAAGGCCATCTACCATAACAATTTTTATAGTTTTCAAAATAGAAACCCTGCACAAGGTACGATAAGGGAATTCCTGAGGCTCGGCTTAGCTTTGCCTCAGCGGTTATGGATATCCTCAAATTATATGCATAAGAATTATCGAGTGTAAAATGTTCCACGAAAATGTCCGCGAGACCACGTACACATCTCCAGAAAGTAGCCCACGATAACAGTTTTTACATTGCATTGCACTTAGCAGTACAGAATTTAACAAGATGTTGTGATGTGTAGAGCTGTAATTTCACTTTTCTACCAGCAGCTGACTGTAAAATGATATCCTCTAATGATGGACACAATCGCTTCATCGGCGCGAGTGCATCCGTGTGTAAAGACTAGCGGATGATAAAATGATCTACTTGCAATACTTCATAGTTGACCATCATTATCATCATCATCTAAAGGCAATGCCTTGTTGCTGTAGCCACATCTGACGATCTTCTGCTAGCCTCTTCTTTTTTTAACAATTTGTTTCACGTCACACCGACACAGATAGGTCTTATGGTGACGATGGGATGGGAAAGGCCTAGGAGTGGGAAGGAAGTGGCCGTGACCTTAATTTAAGTACACCCCAGCATCCACCTGGTGTGAAAATGGAAAACGACGGAAAACCATATTCAGGGCTGCCGACAGTGAGACTCCAACCTACTGTACTATCTCACGGATGCAAGCTCACAGCTGCGCGCTCCTAACCGTACGGTCTACTCGCCCGGTAGCCTCTTCTTGTTGCTATATGAACCACATGCCAGTTCATCAACAGAGTTCCTGATGTATGACATCCTTGTTTCCCAGTACTTTACCTTCAATGATGGTATGGAGGAGAGTCATGTCACAGTTCGTGTCCGAGGAACTTTGTTTTCCTCTTCTTTAACGTACTTAATAAACAACGATCCCCTTCCACGTTCTTCAAAACAAGGTCATTTTCTTTTATCCAGTGAACTTGTTTTTGTAATTATTCTCCAAAACCACATTTATACAGCCTCAAGTTTTGTCTCTTCCTGTTTCTCGAATGTCCAGCTTTCGCATTCATACAGTAGCACGCTCCAAATAATGGTATTCAGAAATGATTTTCTGGTCTCCAAACTGAGATGGTTGTTTAACAATACGTTTTTCTTATTTCGTAAGGCTTGTTTTGCTACCGCTATTCTTTTCTTGATTTCCGAAAGGGACCTGCTGTCAGAGGTAATTACACTACCCAAATTCTAGAATTCAGTGACTCGTTCTATCGGTGTGTTATTTCATTTTAAGTTTTTTCTACCTGCAGTATCATTTTTTGTCTGCTATCATTAATTTTGTTTTATTTATATTAATTTTTAGTTTAAATTTTTCTATGGGTTTGTTTAATGTCGTTAGTATCTTACCAGCATATCTTACAGATCGTATGAAACGTGTTACAGTACAAGACACTGCTTCTCAGTGGCGACTCCGGAAGGCAGGAACCCTCCAAGGTTCTGTTCTTGGTCCCCTTTTGTTTGTCCTCTATATAAATGATATCTCCTCTAAAATAAATTATAACAGATATCACCTCTTTGCCGACGACCTCCAAATTTACTGCCACGTTAATATAAATGATATATCGAATGCAATACAAGATATTAACTCCGACCTTAAACAACTCAGTGTGTACGCCAGTGAAAACTCTCTCCTCCTCAACCCCGAAAAAACTCAAACAATTATTATCGGTTCTCAGAAATTATTGAACATCATGTATAAAAATTATGCTATTCCTCCGGTGACATTAAATGCCTCCTAATCCTGTTCAGTAAGGAAGTGAAAACCTAGGTATGACCCTGACTGAAACTCTTGAATGGTCTGCAAACGTAAGAAATACATGTAGAAAGATGTACGCGACGCTACACCCTCTGAAACGACATAAGGATATTTTACCACAAGACGTAAAGATAAAACTACTCCAAACTTTGATACTACCAATACTTGACTACTGCGACATTGTCCTCATTGGTGCAACCCATGAACAAACTATGAAACTTCAACGAGCATTGAACTCTGGTCTTCGATTTGTTTTCAACTTGAGTTACGATGCTCACATAACCCCTAACTACACATTTCTTTCCTGGCTGAAACCCGAGAGGCGACGGAAATTCCACGTACTTACTTGATATATCGAACTCAGATGGAAAATCTACCCAAATATATTTCTTCAAAATTCCATGTATTATCCTCATTCCATAATTGTAACACTAGATCTGGCACTTCCCTCGCTATTCCCGTCAACCACTCTTCAATATATTACAGATCTTTCGTTGTGGCTGGGTCACGACTTTGGAATTCACTCCCAGCTGCTGTCAGGAACTCAAACTCAATATCGAAATTTAAGACTGCATGTAGAGATTACCTGCTGAATACCGCTGATTATCTCGTGTGTATGATGACGTATGATAGGTTATGTGATTATTATTATTATTATTATTATTATTATTATTATTATTATTATTATTATTATTATTATTATTGTACCGGGCGGTACACCTCTACTCTGTTTATTTAAAAGTTGCGCCAGTTGAAACTCCTCTTCTGGAGGAAGGTTGAACTTTATCTATTCTATTAATTCTCTACTTTCTCAGAAGATGTCACCACGTGGAAAATTTTGAGTTTTTGAACTGTGTCACTTTTGATGTGTTTTTGTTTCGCTTGAAGTAAGAAGTGTGAACTTTCTCTTCTAGAGGACACTACTGAAGAATTACAATAGTGCAACCTAGTGCGAAATCAAAGAACTATTTTGTTGGAGAAATTTTTATTTCAAGAGTTTGTTCTTTGTTAAATTTCTTTCTGTCATGGTTTAAGTTGGCTGTATACCCCTCTTTTTCCCCTTATTTTGGATCTAGCCAATCCCGAATTTCTTTAATTAATTTTCCACCAATAATGTGTTTCTTTTTCCTCTATGTAGGGGTTTCTTTTCCCGAACCAATAAAGATTTTGTGGGAGGGTGTTTTCTTTCCCCTAACGCCTAGAATCTTCCGCGAGAGGATATAAACTGCTGATTTTGGGGTCTCCGGGCCACTTCTGTTCCATCTTTCAGTGTATTAAGTACATAGCAGGAGGCGGGAAGCGCCTCTTTCTTCTTCAGCCGTTCAACACCAGGTAATGGCCTATTAATAACTTCTTTCTTGCTAGGTCGGCAGTTTAACACTCGCGGCGGGTTCGAAGCATTTCCATCATGTAACCTTTTCCTAAAATGTAATTACTCTTTTCATCTTTTTCTTGTAAAGCTACATATTGGGATAGAGAGTGCTAACCCTCTCGAGCTCCCACTCACATTTGTTTTGAGGTGAACTTATTTTCTCAAACTTTTCTTCGTTTATGTAATGTAAAGTGTTCTTCTCTAAGTCACCTCTGTAGTATGGGATTAGCCCTTGCGTTAGTGGCCCAGAGCCAGATTAGGTTTTAAAAACAAGGTGTATTAGGAGTGCAAGTTCGCCTCCTCTCAAATTGTTATTTTAGAGGTCATGTAATCAACCTTCTTTTCATGTAATAGACCTCTGTAGGTTGGGTATTTTACCCCTGTGAATACGTCCTTAGAGGACAGCTTGAAGGTAGAGTTTGGTGTGGCCTTTGAGAGGCTTAAATTTTAAGAGCGGATCGCTCTTTTGAAAATGAAGTGTCATATGCCTCGTGGAGGCTTTCCTGTGTAATTCGGAGCCAGGGGCTCCTAGGGATGAATGGGGTTTTCTGCCCCTCTGTTAAAACTTGTGTTTGTGGTAAAACTGAGCTGATCGCAGAAGTCAGGGCGTGAAGCCCAAAACCTGTAAATATTGTATCTCCCCTTGTTTTGCTACATTGTACCTGCCATGTCTGTTATTGCTTTGTTTTTGAAAAGAAAATATAACCTAGTTAAATTTTAAATTACTTTTACATTAACTTTGATTCCGTAGTTTGAAACCCATTCACGCCCGCACCTTCTTACGCCTCTACCTACCGCTAAAACACGGTAACAATTATTATTATTATTATTATAGTGTAATGTACATAATATTTAGCTTCTTACTCATGTACATAGATCACTTTTATGGCCATACTTATATTTCCATTTACTTTATTATTGTGTTCTCTTTATGCATTGCTTATTTTTCCAGTTTGTATCTTACTTTTCCATTATGACTTTGTCTCTTTCTCATTATCTATACGCTCCGAATTTTATTCTATTTTATTTGTTGAACTCTGCTTTCTTTCTTCATTATATGTTGTCCAAATCTCTAATTTTTAGCTTATCTTTGATTTTATGATAGAATAGTACATTTCCTTTATATATGTATTATCTGTAGATTAATTATGTGGTTAAGTGTAAGAGAGGGCCACGAGCCCTAACTTCGCCACTGCTAAAGTCAATAAATAAATAAATAAATAAATAAATAAATAAATAAATAAATAAATAAATAAATAAATAAATAAATAAATAAATAAATAAATAAATAAATAAATAAATAAATAAATAAATAAATAAATAAATAAATATCCTTTCCAGAAGTAGCTAAGATAGCAATATCATATGCAAAGCGGAATCAACACAAGGTAACAAAAAACTAAGGATGTTCAAAGGCTCTGTTATGAATCTATGGCAATAACAAACAAAACAAAATTGTCTGTAGCTTTTAGAATATTCTCCCTTGCTACACACAGGAGCACAAAATCAAAAATTCCTTTACACTGATTTTTTTCTTTGTACACGCTGGGTTGAGATAGGTATCCGTGTGGATATTTTCAAGTGTGTTGTATGTAAATATTAGCGTTCAAATACTTTTCACTCCGATGTAGTGGAACAAATTAAAAACAGGAGAACGTGCAAATAGCACCGATATGTAAAGTGAAGGGAGCGATCGATTGTGTACGTGTATTTACAGTACCCATTTGTTGAGACGTATCTATATTGTATTGATATTGGCTCCAGCACGGCCAATTGCCGGTGAAGAGGCGTAAATAAAGTACGGCAGTCACAACACGAGCGCTACCTGCTGTGTCGAATTCAAACAACATTCCGCCGCGAATACAGTAGCATAAGCTGTGGGCACCGATATTGTGTGCAGGCTCTTTGATGTCCGGACCAGCGCAGCAGTCGTTGTGTACACAGCGCTGTGAATCAAAACCGGACTTATATAACGAATTATTACGGGCCTTCAACGGCTGACTACAAAACAGTAATATTGCTATGGACAAAGCGTTCCATGTTTTCATGATCATTTGGTCAGTTCGAGCGACCTACCATACGTTTTCATCTTTATGGACTATGGCTAGAGTAACAATATGAACTCCTTGGCTCAGATATTGTGTTTTATTCTTCCTATTCCATTCATGCAAATAGAAAAGATTTAAACAGGAACATCACATTATTGTAAGCAATTATATAGTGCATAATGTTGTAATTACGTACATAAAATAAGGATATTATATAGGTATATTTGGGTAATTTCAATTACGACAGGCATGGGCAGTGGATATAGATTAGAGTGACTGCTCTTGTAGTTGGATTTACCAAATGGAGATTTTTTTAACGTCGCGCTGACACAGATAGGCCTTAAGGTGACGAAAGGATAGGAAAGGACTGGGAGTGGGAAGGGAGAGGCCGTGGTCTTAACTAAGGTAGATACAGCCCCAGCTCGAGTTATGCTAATTGTTTCAAAAATGTATGGGGCACTTTACCTCCCCTGCGAACCACGTGACCTTGCCGTGGTGGGGAGGCTTGCGTGTCTCAATGAAGAACATCGAGCCGCAGGTGCAACCATATCCGATGGGTATCTGTCGAGAGACCAGACAAACGAATGGTTCAGCGAAAGAGGGGTAGCAGCCTTTCTGAAGTTGCAAAAGCGACAGTCCGGATGAACGACTGACATGGCCTTGTAATAATATTCAACATGGCTTAGCTGTGTTGATAATGCCACACGGCTGAAAGCGACGGGAAACTACAGCTGTAACTAACTCCCGAGGACATGCAGCTCTCTCTGTATGAATGATGTACTGATGATGGCTTCCTCCCGGGTAAAATATTCCGGAGGTAAACTAGTCCCCCATTCGGATATCCGGGTGGGGACTACACGAGAGGGTGCGATCATCAGGAAGATGGATACTGACATTACGCTAGTCGGAGCGTGGAATGTTAGAAGTTTGAATTGTTGTGGTAGGTTAGAGAATTTGAAAAGGGAGATGGATAGACTAAAGTTAGATGTAGTTGGTATAAGTGAAGTACGTTGGCAGGAAGAACAGGATTTTTGGTCAGGCGACTACCGAATTATCAACACAAAATCAAACAGGGGAAATGCAGGAGTTGGTTTAATAATGAATAAGAAAATAGGGCAGCGGGTAAGCTACTACGACCAGCATAGTGAAACGATTATTGTTGTCAAGACAGACAACAAACTAATGCCAACCACAAAAATGCAGGTTTATATCCCTACTAGTTAAACAGTTGATGAAGAACTCGAAAGAATATATGAAGAGATAGAAGATTTAATACAATATGTAAAAGGTGACGAGAATGTGATTGTGATGGGAGACTGGAATGCAGTGGTAGACCAAAGAAGAGAAGTTAATACAGTAGGAGAATTTGGATTGGGGCAAATGAATGAAAGAGGAAGTCAGCTGGTTGAATTCTACGCCGATCATAATTTGCTCCATGCTAATACTTGGTTCAAACGCCACAAACGACGTCTGTGTACTTGGACGAGACCTCGAGATACTGGAAGGTATCAAACAGACTTCATTATGATTAGGCAGAGATTCAGAAACCACGTGTGGTTTGCAAAACTTTCCCATGAGCAGACGTGGACTCTGACCACAACTTGTTGGTCATGAAATGCCATCTGAAGTCGAACAAATTGAAGAAACAAAGGAATGCAAGGAGATGGGACCTAGACAAGTCGAAAGAAGCGAACGTAATGGACTGTTTTAAAGAACATGTTTCACAAGGACCAAATGAAAAGGCTGAAGGAGACACATAGAGGAAGAATGTACAGTCGTAAAGAATAAGGTCTCTAGGGCTGCTGAATAAATATTAGAAGGAAAGGAAAGATCAACTATCTATCAGTGAATAACTCTGGAAATACTATACCTGATTGACGAACGATGAAAGTACATGACCGAGATCGATAGCTGCAGTCGCTTAAGTGCGGCCAGTATCCAGTATTCGGGAGATAGTAGGTTCGAACCCCACTGTCGGCAGCCCTGAAAATGGTTTTCCGTGGTTTCCCATTTTCACACCAGGCAAATGCTGGGGTTGTACCTTAATTAAGGCCACGGCCGCTTCCTTCCCACTCCTAGCCCTATCCTGTCCCATCGTCACCGTAAGACCTATCTGTGTCGGTGCGACGTAAAACAACTAGAATAAAAAGAAAAGTACATGAATGCAAAAAATGTAGACGGCAGAAAGGAATACAGGCGATTAAAGAATGAAGTGGATAGAAAGTGCAGAACAGCTAAGGAATAATGGCTGAAGGAGAATTGCAGGGATGTTGAAGGATGTATGGTTCTAGGAAAGGTAAATGCTGCATACAGGAGAATTATGGAAACGTTTGGAGAAAGGAAAACTAGGTATATGAATATTAAGAGCTCAGATGGAAAACAACTTATAAGGAAAAAATACAAGACAGAAAGATGGCAGGAACATACCCAACAGTTGTATCAAGGTAAAGACGTAGATGATATGGTTTTGGAACAAGAAGAGGCTGTGGATGCTGATGAAATGCGAGACCAATATTTGATGTCAGACTTTGACAGAGCATTGAGAGGCCGATATAGGAACAACGCACCGGGAATTGATGATATTCCCTTTGAATTCCTGACTGCCTTAGGAGAAGCCAGCATGACGAGGTTATTCCATCTAGTGTGAAAGATGTATGAGACAGGATAAGTGTCATCAGATTTCTGGAATCTATTCCAAAGAAAGTCGGTGCTGGCAAGTGTGAAAACTACCGCACCATTAGTTTAGTATCTCACTCCTGCAAAATTTTAATACGTATTATTTACTGAAGCTTCGGCAGCCGGCACAATTCCTGTCCTCGCCGCTACATGGGGGCTTTATTCATTCCATTCCTGACCCAGTCGAATGAATCAAAACAGGCTTTTCTGAATTCCTCCCTACTTAATTCCTGGACTTTTCTATTTTCTAACGTCATCTCCGTAAACATCCTTCTGATCGCCTCCGTATCCATGATAACTCAAAAACACAATGACCTATGCCAACAGACGTGGAAATGCCAAGACGTTCCCACACACACATATATTAGTAAAGCATATCCAAATCGTTTTTCCATCAGCTTATTTTATCATTTGAACCATATCTAATAAATTAAATATCGCAAAATTCCGCATAATTCATTACAATTCTACCTAACTAGGATGGCATAAAATATACGCAAGTTAACCCGCCGAACCTCAAGTACTTAAATCAAGTAAGGTCGAGCCAAGTCGAGCCAAATCATACCCCGGGTATGGGTTAAAGCCAGTTCTAATGTGACCGTATCAGGGGAGAGCATGACACACCCCAGAGGTGCTCAGTGAGGACTGCCATGAAGTGGCTATGGTAGTCACGAGTGACAGGGAAAACAAATGATAGTTTCGGCAATGAAAACGGCGACATCAATAGAAAAATTAACACGTAATTTTTTTACATAAATGGGAAATTTGCCACCCTGGCTAACTGTGATGATGAATATGAACACTACGTTACTTTTGTAACGTAACCTAAAAGATAACATAAAAGTACCCCGTCGTATTCCAAACAAATGGGATGGTACAGGCAAATTATTTATCCTAATCATTCTAACTGAACTGATTTGTTACAACAATTTCGTTTTCGTAGATTTTAAGTAATTAAATTGTTTTATTAATTCTTGAGAAACTAGGCTGTCGACGTAAAACCGCAAGAATATTGAAATATAAAAATGTTATAGAAAATGTTTAACATTCAAAGAACTAAATCTTCTTGTAATGAAATTTGAAATGAAATTACATAACGGGAATTTACAAATTAATTTTGATAACAATTTTATTTTATTTGAGTATTCTTTCAAAGTAGTCAAAATTAAATCGAGACGTTAACTATATATCTGTTCAGAATGAATTTCAAATATTTAATTAATTTATTTAACGATAAGTGGTCACTTCAAGGAAACTGAAATAAATAACATTTCTTCCAACAACAAAATTAATGAACAACGCTGGAATATGGACAACAACGTCGCTCATAATTCCTACATCTGAGAAGACAAATAAATCTGCCCATATGGCACAACACACATGTCTGAAATAAATCACATTACCATATATATCTCCAACAACTACAAATGCACTGCAATTCAACTACTACGAATAATATACAGAAGAAATGATCACGCATACACGAAGACACTACTATTTATCACCTCTGACATTCAAATGTCGAATAATCGTCTAATATCTCAACGTCGCTAAACACAAGTCCGAATTCAATTATCTGTGGACTACGATCACTTCCATTAAAAAGTCCACTAAAAAAACCTCACATTATCAATTACTGTAATTCATTACAGAATCTTACATAAAACACGTAGTCAGAAATAACGCAAAGTATCACCCATGAAATAAACCTTAATTTGTCGAAATCGTTATCGAAGATCCGATCTAACATTCATCATCATATACTTTTACTAAAGTACTCCAAAATTGAATGATTACCTGATATCTGAATTAACATCTCCATGACACTAAGTTCGAACACCACGAGGCGTAAATGTAAGCTCCAAAATATTACTCGAAAATGGAAAATATTACCATATGAGATTCAGATTACACATGTCAATTCACAAATAGCATAACATTCTTTAAATGTTTAATGCTGACCGACCGTGCGAGTTGGCCATGCGGTTAGAGGCGCGTGGCTGTGAGCTTGCATCCGGGAGATAGTGGGTTCGAATCCCACTGTCGGCAGCCCTGAAGATAGTTTTCCGTGCTTTCCCATTTTCACACTAAGCAAATGCTGGGGCTGTACCTTAATTAAGGCCACGGCCGCTTCCTTCCAGCTCCCAGGCCTTTCCTATCGTCGCCACAAAACCTATCTATGTCGTAAAGCCACTAGAAAAAAATGGTGACCGAGATGGCACACGGGTAAACTATCAATGATTCACCACAGTCATAAGAATGTAACACGTGGTTAGGAAAACCTGCCATTCCATGTGACTAAAATATCCAAAAGGAAATCCACATTTCAACATATTTCATCTGGAGAAGTAATTAATAGAAGAAATATAAAGAAATAAAACAAGTGATTAACTACGAGACCACACCCCAAAAGTAAGGAAAATACAACGCCATAGAATAAATATCTAGTATTAGATGTCATAGACTTAGACTGTGGACTTCATGTTGAATGATGAGAAGTCTTCCTTTATTGACATATTTAAGGTGGATGTCCCTGAATTTCTCCTCCGTTGGCGACGGTCTGATCATTTAGCAGCTCACAGTAAAATAGATGTTTAATACTTCGATGAAATCCATCCTCGTATTCCGACGTCTGTAGAGGTCCTCTTCAGACGACAGCAGTTCCGTAGTAATGCACTGAAACTTGTACAACACAATTAGAAATTTTCCTGGACGCAGTTTCTTTCAATATTATGAAATGATACGTACTTTCTCACAAGTGACTAAAGACATTCGACGTCTGTTGGTTCAGTAACTTTATATTTAAACCATGGAAGCAAGCACACTACCATAACATCCAGTCGGGCTTCGAACGGGTCACCTCACTGTCCACTGCGACGGCCCAATCAGTATAAGAATTCGTAGCAACGGTCTAGATCAGAGTGAGAGATAGTGCCTGCACTGCCCGTGGGTAAGTAGACCACATTCCACCAATTACCGGAAGTACAGATTCAATTTAAATACAGAATTCTTGTATTATCGTCTGATTTAATTAACGTTAAGTGTACTCGTAAATTGTCATAAAATTAGGCATAAATTATCTTCTAATGTTGTAATTGAGATATGACCTCATTACCACTATGTGACCTAATTTCATATTTACACGTGCATTCGTAATTACTGCAGACAGCGCTGTTAACTTCTTCCGAGAATAATGTTCCACTATCATTTTATTTATAAGGTGAGAGTCAACTGTTAGGGTGCATGGGGTTATATTATCTTCTTTTGTGCAGGGCGGGTCTACCTCCTCTCAAGCGATAAAATTTAGCCGCACCAATAAGACAAATAAAACCTTTCTTGTCATGGTCAAGGCACACGTGTCAAGCGGCCAAAGCCATAGACCAGGTGAAGCACGCTCAAATGAATCAATACTTGGTCTTCTCACAAGAAGCATGTTGTCACATCACGGAAGTGAAAAGTGGACGATAGCTAGCTCAGAAAGAAAGAGAATAGGAGCTTTTGAAAAGTGGTGTTACAGAAGAATGCTGAAGTTGAAATGGATAGCTCGAATCACGAATGAACAGATACTGAAACGAACTGGTGAGAGGAGATCGATTTGTGTAAATTTGACGAGAAGAAGAGATAGAACGATAGGACACGTGTTAAGACATCCAGGACTTGTGCAGTTGGTTTTTGAGGAAAGTGTCGGCAGTAAGAACGGTATGGATAGATCAAGGTATGAGTATGACAAGCAGATAAGCGAAGATGTAGGATGTAGCAGTTGCGTAGAAATAAAAAGGTGAGCATACGATAGGGTGGAATGGAGATCTGCATCAAACCCGTCAATGGACTGATGATTCAAACAAGAACAATGGGAAAATTTTGGTCTCTAGTATCCCCTTATCCCCATTTTTCATCTTGGTCCAATCCTGTAGCCTTATACGGTATAATATGATGACCAGTGTTATAAAAAGAGTACAATAAAAAATACTAGCAGTTTCCCGCTGGCTCCGCCCGCAATGTACAAAGTATGGTGTTGTTCGTTACTATCCTCACGGATGTATTTGCAAAGTTTCGAGTTAATGAAATAAAGCACATGATCTGCTGTAGTAATAGAATGTAATATTATGTCAACAAAACACTTGAAAATACATCACACAAAGAAATTGAATTCAACGTTCCTTGGAACAACACTACGCGCCGAACTGTTAAAACGTCCCTCAAAGATCTTCGTCATGGAGATAAATGTACTCATAACTTTTCTCAGAATCAACCAATTTAAGTAGTTATTACCTCAAAAGAAAGAGCTTGATCCAGTGAGTGTTCTTAGGCCAAAACGAACTCCGCACCTCAATTAGAACCAAAGATATGATTGCTTCAAAGAGACAAAAAAATTAAAAAGTCAAATAATTTGAGGAAGGCGGAAGTTAAGTGATTTATAGTACCTGATGACAAATTTGTGCATGAATACCTTTCAGTTAAAAATGAATGAAGGAAATCGGCCAGGTGAAATGAAATGTCGTATGGCTTTTAGTGCCGGGATATCCCAGGACGGGTTCGGCACGCCAGGTGCAGGTCTTTCTATTCGACGCCTGTAGGCGACCTGCACGTCGTTATGAGGATGAAATGATGATGAAGACAACACATACACCCAGCCCCCGGGCCATTGGAATCAACCAATTAAGGTTAAAATCCCCGACCCGGCCGGGAATCGAACCCGGGGCCCTCTGAACCGAAGGCCAGTATGCTGACCGTTCAGCCAACGAGTCGGACATCGGCCAGGTAGAATGGCCAGACTGGCTGACTTCAGTTTTCATAAAATTTTAATATATACATGAAATTAATAACAATGGCGTGTAACTTCTGGAGAGGCCTTAGTGTAGGTTTTTACATTTGAAGCACAAGTATGGGGCACTTATGCTGAAGACGCCACAAGCACCCAGTCCCCGAGTCAGAGAAGAACCTAATGAAGATTAAGATCCCCGAATCGACCGGGAATCCAATCCGGGACTTCTTGGACCATAGATCAGCATGCAAACCAGTTAGTCACGGAGTTGGATGCCATTACAGCTGACGTCACGATTGCTTTAAGTGACGACAAATGTGTAAAACGTTTCTGCGATAAACAGATAGATGGATAGCCTAGATAGATAGGCAGATATCTGCTGAGGTTATATAACAAAGACCGTTCATTGTTGGCCATCATATCCATACCTCCATACTTCGCGATACTGTTACTTCAACACTTCGACAATCACAACACACTTTGAAACGGAAACTCATTACAACAGGCTTTCTTCCCGTTATACAGAACGTCATAGCAGATAATTTACAACGTGCGTCTGCGAGATACTTTCTAAATGAGGAATTTGTTGTTGTTGTTGTTGTTGTTGTTGTTGTTGTTGTTTGAGTCATCAGTCCGTAGACTGGTTTGATGAAGCTCTCCATACCAAACTATCCTGTGCTATCCTTTCTTTCTACGTAACTGCTGCATCCTACATGTATTCTAATCTACTTCTCATATTCATACCTTTGTCGACATCTACCGTTCTTACCACCTACATTTCCCTCAAAAATTAACTGAAAAGTCCTGAGTGCCTTAAAATGTGTCCTATCGGGCGAGTTGGCCGTGCGGTTAGGGGCGCGCAGCTGTGAACTTACATCTGGTAGACACTGGATTCAAACCCCACAGTCTGCAGCCCTGAAAAGATGTTTTTCCGTGGTTTCCTATGGTTTCCCATTTTCACACCAAGCAAATGCTGGGGATGTACCGTAATTAAGGCCACGGCCGCTTACTTCAAACTCCTAGCCTTTTCCTATCCCATCGTCACCATAAGACATATCTGTGTCGGTGCGACGTAAAGCAAATTGTAAAAAAAAAGAAGAATGTATCCTATCATTCTATCTCTTCCTCTTGTCAAATTTAGCCAATCTTTCCTCACCAGTTCGATTCAATATCTCTACCTGTACATTCGTGATTCGGTATACCCATCTCACCTTCAGCATTATTCTGTAACACTACATTTCAAAAGATTATATTTCTTTCTGAGCTAGTTTTCGTCCATGTTCCACTTCCATATAATGCCACGCTCCATACGAAAGTCTTCAAAAACATCTTTCCAATTCCTATATCAATGTTCGAGGTGAACAAAAATCTTTTCTTAACTAAGACCTTCTTTGCTTGTGCTAGTCTACTTTGTATGTCCTCTTTACTGCTGTCATTGCGGGTTACTTTACTACCCAAGTAACAATATTCATCTACTTCCTTTAAAACTTAATTTCCTAATCTAACATTTCCTGCATTACCTAACTTCGTTCAGCTGCACTCCTTTACATTTGTTTTCGACTTCTTTATTTTCATCCTGTACTCCTTCCCCAAGACTCTGTCTATACCATTCAGAAATTCCTCTAGATCTTCTACAGACTGAATAAAATAACAATTTCATCGGCGAATCTCAGGGTTTTGATTTCTTCTCCTTGGATTTTCCCATTCCAAAATCCTCTTTGATTTCTTTTACCTCCTGTTCTATACAAACATCAAAACATCAAAATAGGCACCATAAATATCGTTGCCTAACCACCGACTGCGAACAAACGCGCTCTGCACACAAGAGGGGTGCAGTGAGCCAATTTGTGTTCACTCCGCCAGATTATACTTCTCCCTACTTGGCTACTTTGGTCAGTGAACGAACCTGCTGTTAGAACGAGCGGAGAGAGGGACACATTAGCGAACAAATCTGGAAAGATTTGAGCCAGATTCACTGCTGCTCAGTTAGAGTGGTAATCTCTGAACAGTGTGTTTACGTCGCACCGAGACAGGTAGGTCTTATGACGCGATTTGATAGGAAAGGGCTAAGAGTGGGAATTAAGCGGTCGTGGCCTTAATTAAGGTACAGCCCTATTTGCCTGATAAAAAAATAAAAAACCCACGTAAAACCATCTTCAGGGCTGCCGACAGTGGAGCTCGAACCCACTGTCTTCGAATAGAAACTCACAGCTGAGCGGCCCTAACCGCACGGCAATCTCGCTCTGTGTACAGTGGTCTGCGTGTGTCAGTCTAAACTCAAAACTCGATAACAAGCAAAAAAAATATAGATGTGCCCAAAACCAATGCACGTGGCAAGAGTGTACCAGTGAGTGAGTCACTTGAACTTCCGAGCTTCCAAGCTGCTCGATCTCTAAGGACAATTCAGTAGATGCATTAGTTTAGTGAAGTTGAGGATCATTTCGCGTTTGGTTCCTTCAAATACTCATCGGCCAGAGTGCACGAGCAGGAAGCTGTGAACGATTCTAACTTTGAAATGTTGAGCGAGACCCATCTCCCATAAGAGAGTTTGAACGAGTCTTCGCGTCATTTTACACAGTGTATAACATTGTCAAATTTACACAAACGTCATGGTAAGACGATGAATGTGATGTTAATAATGAGTTGCTCCTCCGCGAGCCCTCAAAACGGCAACAATACGGCGAGGCATCGACTCTATAAGGTGTTGGAATCGTTCTAGAAGGATCTGAATCCATGCATCTTGCACTGCTACCAACAATTGGTCTTGTGTAGTCGGTGCGGGGTTCATGGAGCATACACCAGCATTGACGGCGTTCCACAAATGCCTGATTGGATTAAGATCGGGGGATCTGGAAGGCCAATCCATGGTGCTAACTTCACTGGAGTGCTCCTCCAACCACCTGCGCGCCACCACAGAGTAGTGACATGACGCATTGTCCTGTTGAAATATGGCAACTCCGTCAGGGTACTCTTGGGCCAGAAAGGGATGCAGATGGTCTGATAGAATGTCCACATAACGTGCACCTGTCGTCGCTTCCTGCAGTCGGACAATGGGCGCCCAGAGCAGAACTGAGCTACCTCACACCTGGACACAACCTCGTTGAAACGCAGGATCCATAGTTTCATGGGGCATACGCCACACACTCACGCAGCCGTTCAGCTCGATACAACTGGAACTGGGATTCATCGGACCATACCACATGCCGCCACTGTTCCGTGGTCCATTGTCGATGTTCGCAGGCCCATAAACGTCGATGAGCTCTGTGTCGAGGTGTCAGCAAAGGGACACGAGTTGGTCGTCGGCTGGTGAAGTCTATGCGGTGCAGCTGCCTCCTTACAGTTCTGGCAGAAATGTGTTCCTGACTCCCAGCATTCAACTGAGCGGTGATCTGACTCACAGTAGCCCGTCGAGCGCCCAGTATTGCTCTGCGAAAGTGACGTGATGTCCGTTCGTTAAACACCGGTTTACGCGGGTATTGACGTCCTCTCTACTATATTGAAGATTCACCCTCAACACTGTTGAGTTCGGAAACCCGAAATCACGTGTAACCTCCGCAATGCTATGACCCATGCGCCGTGCGCCGATGATCATTCTACGTTCAAATTCGGTTAACTGGCGACGTGTTTCAATCTTCACTACACTGGCGTCTGTGGCAGACTGCTCAGCTACGCCGCAGCTAGCCGCAACGCTCAGGGGTCACACACCACACATTGTATAATGGGACACCCCTTCCCGTGACTTTTGGCCAGTCATTGTATGCTGGATCCATTTAGCCATGCAATTGATACGTACTACTATTACTACTATCTGGGCATGATTCAACTAATTGTGGTCTATTCAGCAAAACAAATCAGTTTACACATTCGAATCATAGTTCTCGTGCAAACATCCTAATATATTCCGGTGATGAGCACGTACGAGATGTAAAACGTAATGCACGAGAATCACGACGATTTTACAAAAAACTATTTTCTGTACGGAAACTACTCACAGGGGATCCCACCGTCGTCTGTGTGATTCATTTTGCCCCTGCACCGGAAATACGGAAACCTATAAACACCATGAACTTCCTGAAGGAGCAATGTTTACTATCAAATCGGTTCATGGAGATCTTGCCCAACCTGGTTTTGCTGAAAAGTGGATGCATGGGAAAACCTGAAATATTAATGGAACTTTCAACAGTGTAATATGGAACATTGTGCCAAAATATGCTCTTATGGTGTAAAAAAAACCTAAAGCTTTCAGTCCATTGTGCTGTGATAACACTTAATATGTAAAAAGCAGAAGTTACTGTACTAGAACGCCTAGGGATACATCTAGAAACCCTGTGTTGCGGGGAGGAAGAAGCTCTGCTATAATACGGTGGTGATAAGTGAACTGATGATCGTACAGTGGAGTATAATATGATATTAGCAATACCGTAGTAGTAGTTTTGTGAATTTATTATCTCCTATCCGACTTAGCTTAGTCAACCGTTGTTCTACTTGGTAGGCCTAAAATGCTTTTAATTTTTACAACTTTCATTGTACTTCTCCTTCTTTTACTGATACAGTCATTCTACGAAGTACTGGACCTCTTCGTTTCTCCCTTCTGGTTAGTGTTAGGAGATGATGGATGCCCATTTGCACTTTCTCTTAAAACAAAAATCACTACCACCAATCTCAGATTCATCCAGGACGAAATTAAGTCGATGCGTTTCGTGCTTTGGATGCTCAACACATAAAAAATATAATACAAAAACGGATTTATGGTGGAAGCTAATGCAAGAAATGGACGAAGAACAGACAAAATAAGTCTAGATGACAAAGAGAATGAGTGACATGTTACAAAGGGGCTCCAAAACTTTAAGAAAACTTTAAAGAGAATTTCTCAGTTTCTGTATTTTTTATTTTTGTAAGTAGTAAGTTGAAATAATGACCTGTAGTAGTTATGAGCATCCTTTATCTAAAACCAGCCTATTTGTTACCATACATTAAAGATACAGGTAAAGATATATCCTAAAATTGTTGCTTAAATTTTGGAGACCAAAAATCAAAATGAATAAACATTAACAGTTCAAAAAATCTCAAAACCAAATACAGTAATGATGATTCACAAGTTTATTTTTCAATATTGCAAAGTTTCAAACCTGTAAGTTTAAGTACTGTAAATCTGAACGTATCTAAAAGTTAGAAAATTAATATTGTAGGGAGAGGCAGTACGCAGAATGTGTCAAGTGTGTTATGTGACAATAATTTATGTTGTCGCTCAAATGGGATTAAAGTAAGTTTATTCGGGAGAGAGTGAGTTCGATTCCAACCTTCGACAGCCCTAAACATGGTTTTGCATGGTTCCCCATTTTCACACCAGACAAATGCTGGATCTGTACCTAAATTAAGCTGATGGCCGCTATCTTCCCGATCCTAGTCCTTTCCCATCGCTCCGTCGCTGAAAACCTTCGATGCTTTAATGTAACTTCAAGCGAGTAGCAAAAGAATAAGTAAAAAATGCATTAAAATGTTTTTCCAGGATAGGCCGTCAACCTCCATTGCCACGGAGAAATGTTTTGCAATAATACTTATACCGTAACATCTCAGTATCAACCCAGTTTCTAATGAACCAGAAGCTTTCCTTTCACACGTGTAGCACGGTTCTATGTGTTCCTTTATTTTTACTTCCTTCTTGTTGGTTTGCGAACAACGAATATAAGTATTTCCAGCCATTTGCCTACACAAGAACTTATTACAGGACTACAGGGGAAACATATTCACGTTAAGTTATAAACTGCGGTATGAATAAATATGAAGAAATATGAGTGACTGCGCTCATAAAATTATATTGAGTATGCTGCTGCCAGCAGTAAACTGAATTATAGTCTCTGTGCAGTTTGTTTCCTCTCTTCAACCGAACAACATGCCACTCTTCACATTCATACAATCTGTCGTCATCATCAACTTCACAGTGAGGTGTGGGGAGAAAGAGCATCTCTACTCATTCACAGAGTGGTGAAACTTGACCGGTCAAGGACGTAGAAGATGACGTAGAGCATGACAACGATGGTTAAATTGCAATATTGATGAAAATAGTATATGATCTTTACAATCGGTCAAACTAAATTGTAAATCAAATAACATACAGGCTACAATAAAACTTAATAATAATAATAATAATAATAATAATAATAATAATAATAATAATAATAATAATAATTGTACCGGAAGGTACATCCGCCCCGTTCATTTAAATGAAGCGCCTTGGAAAATACCATCTTAAAACTAAAACTCGCAACTACTGGCGAAAGAAGTTTGTACTTTTCTCTAAAGGTGCGTCTACCAAAAAGCTTACGTTTTGCCCTCTGGTGTGAAGAGGGACTATTAAGACCTGCAAAGTAATTTGTTATTTTAAGATTTACTAAACTGAATTATTTATTCTTTGTTTTTGGTATGTTAAAGTTCACAACATTTCTATCTTTTCCCGCTAACTTTGGATGCTGGCCAGTAGAAAATTTTGTATATTCACTTTTCAGCCAATTACATCTATCTTGTTTCTAATTAATTACCCAATGGAAATTGAGGGTGTGTCGGGTCTTAGCCCAGTATTTTCTGGATCCTTCCTCTCGGGTATAAAAGCTGGCACATTTTTCGACCAGGTGGTCTTATTCATTGCTCCAGTCTAGTGTGTGTGTGTTTATAAAGGAGGCGGGGAGCGTCCTCCATCGCAGAGTAAACCATCAGCTCAAGGTAATGGCAGTCCTATCTAAGTGATAGTCTTATAATGCTAGCTCGAGAGGAAGGTTTCCAAACTTTACTAACGTAACTTGAATTTTCTAAAATGTAACTTTCAAACAAGTCAATAGAACTTAGCCGAAATCAGGGAGTAGAGAGTGCGATACCCTCTTGCGTTCTCTATCAACTTGATTTTGAGTGACTATGATTTTGTAACCTGTCTCAGTTTGAAATCTTTGTAATTTAAATATTGTCTCCATCTAGTCACCTCCGCAGTTTAGGCTTAGTCTCTGTAACTTCGGGCCAGAAGCCCAAATAGGGTTTTAATCTTTTAATTTCATATTTCAGGGGTGCAAGTGTCCGTCTCCATTCCATTTTGATTTTTGGACCAGTAACTTCAACCTGTTATTTTCCGCAAAGGCCCGGTAGAATGGGTATTCGATACCCGTGTAAAATTCAATTTCATTCTTTTATGTTGAGAGGTTAGACTGTTGAGTCGCTAAGACAGTGAATACTGTTTGAATTGTAAAATGCAGGTTGTGCCTTTGATAGGCATGAACCTTTCTGGAACTAGGTTTCCAAGTGTAAAATTTTAATAAAGCAAGGACGCTCCTTTTCTGTAATGTTTAAATGGTGCCTTTGGAAGGCCGGTGTGGTACAATGTTTGGAGAGTAGTCTGCTAGATATTGTGGAGCAAAGGGCTCTTGAAACACTGTATATTTTGAATACTCTGTAAAAGAAATTGGGAGGTTCGTCTCCTTGATTGTTTTTTAAGGAGCCGCAGCCCTCATGGAGAATGTATAATTAGGGAGCTTCAAGCTCAAGGTTGTTGTTTTTCGATATTCTAAAATTGTTACCCTATCTTGTGAACTTTTGTACCTGAATTATAAAGTTTGTCTTCGAACAAAACCAAAAGATAATCGAGAACAGAAATATAACGCTAATTTTAATGTTTTCAATTCATCTTTTGATTGCCTTAGATAAACCCATTCATGTCCGCACCCTTTTTTCACCTCTATCCACCACGGTATAATAATAATAGTACAAATGGCAAGTGGCCTGCGGAGAAGCCTGCTGCAGGTCTATCGAGTTAACGACCATAGGCGACCTACAGGTCAATGACGAATTCTAATAATGAAGACGGCAACACACGCCAGCTCCCGAGCTATCGGAATAAACCAATTAAGGCTAAAATCCTGTCCCTGCCTGGAATCGAACCCGGTACCCCATGTGACAATGACCTGCATGCTCACCACTTAGCCATGGAGCCGTACATCTTTTAAGATCAGGTGTAATTATTAATAAGTTGCAATAGTTTCAGCGTAAAGTTGGTCTCCCGGCCTGACCTCTAGTAATGTTAACCTAGTAGTGAATATCTCACATTGGCAGGCAAGCGGCGTGATATTTCCAATATGAACACATTCACGCCGTCTCCATTCCCAATGTTTAATGCAATAGCGGAGATTGAATAATGCGTCTCGCTGAGTAATAATCACATCATTATGACCTGACGCTCGCACCACCAAACTAGATAGCGGCGCCGCGTATCAAATTGCCTTGTTCTCTATCGTGTGTTACTCAATAAGTGATAGACTATAATAATATCTGAAACACCTCTCACTCACCGTGAGTGGGCAGCTTATGAGACAAGTGCTGTCGGCGAAACGCAAAATGGCGCATCAATTGGCTATTATTATTATTATTATTATTATTATTATTATTATTATTATTATTATTATTATTATTATTATTATTATTATTATTATTATTGTAGCCTCAGTGGCTCAGGCAACAGCGCACCGGTCTCTCACTGCTGGGATCCGTGGTTCAAATCCCGGTCACTCCATGTGAGATTTGTGCTGGAAAAAAGCGGAGGCGGGACAGGTTTTTATCCGGCTGCTTCGGTTTTCCCTGTCATACTTCATTCCAGCAACACTGTCCAATATCATTTCATTTCATCTATCATTCATTAATCAGTGCCCTGGACGAGTGCGACAGGCTTCGGCAGCCAGAACAATTCCTATCCTCGCCGCTAGATGGAGGCTTCATTCATTCCATTCCTGACCCGGTCGAATGGCTGGAAACAGGCTGTGCATTATTATTATTATTATTATTATTATTATTATTATTATTATTATTATTATTATTATTATTATTATTATTATTATTATTATTATTATTATTATTATTATTATTCTCTGTCCTGTCCGGTTGTCGCCGTAAGGTCTGTAGGTGTCGATGCGACGTAAAATAGCAACAAGGAGGGCGGGGGGGAGCAATTTGATGGTTTAGACTCTGGAGTCACGCCGTAATTGTTTACCATACTGATCACTTGTAGTTTCTCCGTTGTTATTCATGCTAATATGCTTTTTCACAAACGTTCACGACGGTGATCAATGTCACATCTTGTTCACACTTCTTCAAGTAGTTTCTATCAGTCTTCTGTTTTCTTGTGGTAGAAATAAGAAATATTCCCTTTTAACAGCGCTGCCAGCATAGTGTCGGTGACTTTTCCACCTATATTTTATTGTGCCACGTGATCTGCTTTTTTGCTGTCGTCAAGGCTACCCCTAAAGTCTACCCGGTTCTAGTTAGAAGCATTAATTCTTCTTGTAATCATTAACACAGCCCGTAAGACCGCAGAGATTTGTATACACGTCAAGTTGCCCCAGCATTATAATGGGCTCCGGTCATTATACGTTCCATATTACTGCGGTCATGCAACAGTCACGCCATCCACTGTGACTCTCCCTGGAGCCACATGACAAGAACTGAATTTCCTGCAATCTGCCGAGAAGGTGGAGAGATACTAATCAATACTACAGGGTTTTGGGTATATATTTTTTAAATTTATTTAACTGGCCTTCGTTGGAACAGCATTTGGTCATCCTCCATGTACAAAGATCACCCACAGCACACATACAAAAATATAAATAGTCAGCGCAAAGTACATATAAGAATGAAAACCAAATCGGCCACAGTCTTCAAGTAGAGAACACTACACTGAATATATCTTCCAGGAGAAGAGGAGGAGAACAAACAAAACACAAAACACAACAAAACACAAAATGCTGTCAACAATGCGAAGAGCAGAGAGTCAAATTCTTATTTCCGTGGTTTTCAAAAAGTCCATCACAACATTGAGAACTGAATTGTTATTACCGTGCAATACCAATGCAGCGCTGGTCGGGAACGGCACTTGTAGAACAGAGAAGCATCATAAAGGCCACATTTAAATAAAATGCGATTGAGATCTCCATCCTCCGCATACTGACATCAACAGCGCGGTGAAGCCAAAACTCCTATGCGATGGAGATGTGAAGGGAATGATCCATGATTGAGCCGCATTCGGATTACTGAAACCGTTAAACCTCGTGACCAATGAAACTTATAATACCATCGCTTAGGAGGTATGTTGGGTTTGACGAGAACATAAGTTCTACCTTTATGCAATGGAGATGTTTCCCATTCCGTAGACCATTTGTGACGAATTTGTTGTCGAATAGTGGGAATAAAATCCATGCATGGGAGCTACAGCGCTGTACGGTAAGTAGCCCTTCCGATGCACCAAGTTTGGCTAATACGTCAGCTATTTCATTACCAAAAATTCCACTATGTCCTTTGACCCAAAGAAATGCTATGGAGCAACCTGAAGAGTAGATGTTAAGAGCTCGCACCGATGTCATACAAGTAACCTTGCGTTTGGAGATTCCACTGGAGATTTTGTAATTTCTTCGTAACACGTTGCGAGTCCGTAATGATGAGAGCGGAATCGAATCGTTTGTTTTGACAAAAACAAAGTGCAGCACATATAGCTAAAATTTACGCTGTTTAATTAGAGGTTTCTGGCGGCAGTTTGAAGCTACCACATTCTCCCGTTTGTTGGCAGTAATCTGCATAGCCTACCGAGTCTTCGAATTTGGAACCAATCGTAAAGATTTAAGTACTATTGGGCCACATGGAGCGAATCAGAGCCGGAATGTAGTTCTGTGTATGAGCTTCTGTGGTGAGATATCTAGGTAAATAATATATTGGCAGTCGATGTGAAGAACACTGAAATCTAGCTTCAAATCCGGGCATGGTCCGTGTTTCGGGAGTTAGTATGAAAATCGTTTTCAGTAACATATCAACGTAACAGAAACTGTGGCTTGTATCCTGAGCGTCGTCCATGCCTCTCCTCGATAACGGTCAATCGTTGAAGTGCAATAAGAATGGGATGCTGTGAAATAGCAGAGCGTTGTAACAGAAATTTCTTGCCTATCATTTCTCGGCGCATTTACAAAGATAATTCTCCAGCTTCTATTAAGAGAGCACTTGTTGGTGTGGATCTCATAGCACCCAAACAGATGTGGATCGCCCGAAATTGTATGGTGTCGAGTTTCTTCGTGACGTATGCAGGAGCATTCACATACAAACACTCCTATAATCGATCATGGAGCGTATCATATAACGATACAGAGTCAAAAGTTTAACAGGATCAGCTCCCCACCAGGTACGGGTCACAAAGCGGAGAATATTAATCGCTTGTTCAATTTTTGGAATAATGTGAGCAATACGGCAACACCAAATTAGTCGACTATCAAAGTGCATACCCAATAGGTGCAGTGATGATTTCACTGGAAATGTGAATGGTCCAAAATGGATATCACCAAGCTGAGGTAAAGTCCTCTTCCGAGTAAAAGTCATCACAGTAGATTTCGATGGAGACAATTCAAGACCATTATTATGCAACCATTTTGCCAGATCGCAGGCCACAGGGGCTGAACAGATGCTCAAGATCAGCAGTATAAATTGTATACAAAAGCGGGCTGAGCACAGCGCCCTGTGGGAGACCGTTACACACGCGACGAGGGCCATGTAAACGACTGTGTCCATCTCGTACGTAGATATATCGTTCTTGTGACAATGTCTGAAGAGCATATATAAAATCTGGAGGGATATGGAATGTTTGAAGCTTACTGAAGAGAACTGGTTTACTGACGTTATCACAAGCTGAGCTGATATCCAGTGAGAGAGCCATAAATATCCATGAATCGCAAAATAATGTTTTATTGCAGAAGTGAATATACTGATATGGTCCAATGTTCTTCTCCCATGGCGGAATCCATACTGCGAATGAGGAAGCAGCTGCTGGTGTTCTAACCACCACTCAGGTCGTGTTTTCACCATCCTTTCCAGAGTCTATACCACACACGAGGAAAGAGCAATTACTCTATAAGAAGAAGGGCCACTAGGGTCCTTTCCAGGCTTCAGAATAGGGATGTCAATTTAAGTAATCCAGTCCAAAGGTAATTCTTTCCGTGTCCATATGTTGTTAAAAATGTCTAGTAATAGAACATGCGCTGGGCGAGGGAGACGGGATAACATCGAGTACTGGATGTAGTCCTTGCCAGGGACAGTTGTGCACTGAAGCGTTGAAATTAGAATAATTTTCACAGGAAGAAAGACGTCGATGTTGTTTAAAAGCAAGTTTTCTTCTTGCAATCTTTCGGGAGCATTGTATGTCCCACCACGGCGTATATTAATTTCGTTGCTTTAGGCCTACATGTGAAGTCACTGAAACCCCAACTTGCTTCGTGGCGAACGTTGATGTTTTGCGCCAATTTCTTCTCGTTTTCGTTGTGTTAACAGTGCATGTCTTCCTGGTTTAACACTCAACCAGTATTCTCAAACCTATTCACAAGATCGTGAATTATCTGGAAGGAGGCAAATCGCCGGGGAACATCCTGATGAACTCCGGGCGAAAGCGACGAGCCAATTCATATTTGGGCTATAACAACATTTACATACAAAAATACTGTGCTCTAAAGTTAACTGTCTTCCCACATTTGCAAACGAACGCTGACTAGTGATAGAGCTTGGGAAGCGAGCCAGACAGCCAGATGGGCTGCGCATGTGGGGGGGAACCAGCCAGCCGGTCGGCTTTGGCTCACGTCAGCCGCGGGTGAACGGTCAAGTTTTATACGGAAAACCCTGTAATTGAAAGCAGTTAGTACCGATGGTACATGCCAGTCTCTGAGAACGACGTGTGTGAACCACTGACGGTACACATTGTTGCGAACTTGTTAAAATGGTTACATAATTTTATCCCAGACTTTAATCGCTATAGATACGTTAATAATAATAATAATTCGAACGAGACTGTGTCGCCAGAGTGAGTAGCTCAGACGGTTCAAGTGCTGGGCTTCTGATGCCATCTTGGCAGGTTCGATACTCGCTCGGTCCGGTGGTATTTGAAGGTGCTCAAATATGTCAGCCTCGTATCGGTAGATTTACTGGCACGTAAAAGAACTCCTACGGGGCTAAATACCGACACCTCGGCGTCTCCGAAAACCGTAAAAGTAGTTAGTAGGACGTAAAGTAAATAACATAATATACGAGACTGTGTTGTGGTCATGGCGTAAATTTTGACAGAATGCTTACTGCATGATAGGCACTGTCGAACTGACATTTTATTTCTTAATTCTAGACAATTTTACACATCTTCTTGGTCATGAGCTCCACCCATTTTCCATGTGCACTGCTGGGTCTCGGTAGAGTAGAACTTGCCTCACGACGGCCGGTCACCGTAACTTTTGAGATGCTCACGATAAGCCTTTTGACGGTCAGTGTGGGTGATTTAGGACGTTTTGAAATTCTGACAAGCCGCACCATACTCTCGAATACGTTTCTTTTTTATCATTTTGAGGCCATTTACTGTCTACATATCAGGACATTTTGTGAAAGAAATACATGTTAAGCAATTCTTCAGCCGACAATTTCCTCAAATATTCACTATTTGATTTATCTCGTTTTTATGCTTGTAGAACTCACTAATACGAATACAAAAGTCTAGAGCTATGCTAATTGTCAACCGCTAGGCATGGTGACTTTGTCCTTCGATAATCAATAATGTTATTGGCTTTACATCCCACTAACTACTTTTACGGTTTTCGGAGACGCCGAGGTGCCGGAATTTTGTTCTTCTGGTGTTCACTCACATGCCGTTAAATGTACCGACATAGGGTTGACTAATTTGAGTACCTCCAGATAGACCCTACCACCGAACGGAGCCAGGTTAGATCCTGCCAACTTGTAGTCAGAACGGCAGCGTTTTAACCGGCTGAGCCACACAACACGGCTCTCACTTCTTCAGTAATAATAATGATATTTTATTTAATCGTGCGGTGATTATAATAAAAATTCATAAGGCCAGGTCCAAGTTTTTCAGTCACTCCACAGCACTTTCTGAAAGATGAAACAGGTCGCTGGGGCTTCCGGAGTAAGCATGAAGAGGGCAGCGCAGGATGACATGGTCCAATGTCTGCTCCTCCTCACTGCATTCACACACTGGGGAATTAATCCAACACCGCTTATGCCATAAGAATTTGCAAGGTCTACGCCCAGTTCTCAGTCTGTTGAGGCGACACCATAGTTTTCTTGGGAGATCGAATCCCTTCATTTCCCGAGTTGGATTTAGCTCATGAACATTAGTTCCAGGTGTTGAATTTGACCCCTCATCCCGCCAGCTCTGGTTTAGATTAAAATTATCCCTCAAGAGTCGGCCGGCCAGCACACTTGCTGGTCTCCTAGATCGAAGTCGTTGTGGCGATGGGTAACAAAATTCCTGGTGAACCGGTAATGAGGGAGATAACCAGATCTTCTTTGCTTCTCTCAGCGGACCTTCCTTTCACCTAGGTGGGCTGCTGGGATATGACTAAGTACGAGTAACCATTGGCGAGGTGTTGACATTACAGTACCAGTAATGATAATGATACTAATAATATATTTAAAACACAAGGCGTTTCGTTTTGCAACATGCTAACAACTCCCCACTGGACCGACATTTATGAAATGTGATTTAGATGAAAGGTACTTACATTAATATGTGCCAACACTGATATTTTCTTTACTTCAACTATTTTTTGTCATGTTGTTTTTTGTTCATCCAGTTGCCGTATTGCTATGGCCATCGGGTCTCCGATAAGGAGTCGACCGTGGGCCATATGACAATGTCTGCCGTTTATTTTAATTTATTTTGACTTGTTTGATCATCTGTATATTTGTTCAGTAAGGGCCAACTGATTAGGTCGAAAGAGCTAGTCTAGGTTGGAAATTGTTATTCTTCTCATTTAACAGATCAGTTGGGTAGTATACTGCAGATCTGGAGGAAAATAATAAAGATTACTTACGGACTGACAGATGAAATAAAATGATAGTGGAGAGTGTTGCTGAAATTAAAGATAACAGGGAAAAGCAGAGTACGCGGAGAAGAACCTCTCCCGCCTCCGCTTTGTCCAGCATAAATCTCACATGTAGTGACCGGGATTTGAACCACGGTATCCAGCGGTGAGAGGCCGGCGCACTGCCGCCTGAGCCACGGAGGCTTTCACATTGTCACTATTCTCATAAATATTATCTTTAGTTTTGTTTCCCGTAGATTCACCAAAACTTGACAGTAGCAGCATGAAGACTTTTTTTTGCTAGGGGCTTTACGTCGCGCCGACACAGATAGGTCTTATGGCGACGATGGGATAGGAAAGGCCTAGGAGTTTGAAGGAAGCAACTGTGGCCTTAATTAAGGTACAGCCCCAGCATTTGACTGGTGTGAAAATGGGAAACCACGGAAAACCATTTTCAGGGCTGCCGATAGTGGGATTCGAACCTACTATCTCCCGGATGCAAGCTCACAGCCACGCGCCTCTACCCGCACGGCCAACTCGCCCGGTAGCATGAAGACTATATTATCTCCACTGGTAGTAAGGGGGAGGAACACTGCACTGCCCGAAGCAACGTATCCTTTTTTCTTTTTTTTTTTCCGGCCGGGTGACTGCACATCTTTAATTTAACACCCCACCGAGACAATAAAGCAAATAGGCTGGCACCAAGTTGGAGGTCGGCCTTCCCATCATGGTGTTCACCTGTGTTCTTCGCGACGTTCCCCTTGTACTTTCTGAAGATAACCTCCTTACTGAACTTCATCCAACCGGCGACCGGCGCCTATTCTGTCTCCAGGCTCTACGAAGGGACTCGACCAGCATCAGATATACTTGTGTATTTTCACTCTCCAGCAGACCTCTCCGCCATCTACAAGACTGGAGCCCTTATTCGTGGTCATCTTTATCCAGCGGAAACTACTCCAGAGGATATTCAAGTCCAGCTCCAGCTACAGGACGACGAACCCTCTCAGCCTGCAACAGCCGCTCTGATCGCCGTAACCACGCTCTCTTCCTCCACCTCATCACCACAACCTTCGTCTTCCATTTACACCACCCCTGCCACTACCACCACTACTATCACCACCATTACCACTTCAGCCCACCTGCCTATTACTACTACTGTCACGTCTCATTCCTTCCCTCTTATGACGTCTACTCTTCCCTTCCCTCCCAACCCTGATCTAACACATCCTCAGAGCGCATCTCTTCAGTCACCTGCCGAGGGAAATTCTACTACAGATGCTCCTGGAAACATGGTACATCTTCCACCGACACGACCGCCTTCTGCCTATGCTAACACCTATAGCTGCGTGGTTTGCGGTGTACAGCCTAGCATACCATCTGCAGTCATCGTCCAGGAACTCCGCCAGGCAGGACTACTCGTGCGAAGAGCTTTCCGCATTTACAACGCCGACGGTCCAACATATTTAGTCAGACTTCTCCTTCCAACTTCTGACGACGCCGCACGACTCATCGCCACCGGGATACATCTCAACGGCCGCCATCATCGCTTCGAATCATCTCGTTCACCTCCCCAATCTTCGCCTCGTCCCACCACACCTCGTAGCCGTCCCCGGCCTGCCCCACCTCCCCAACCACCCAATCCAAATCTTCGCCCTTATCCAGCCCCACCTCCACCCGGTTATTTTTCACCACCACCACCTTCCTTTGACATCATTCGACTTCTCCTCACTTCTCTTCTTAACTTCTCCTCCTTATCTTAGCTTTGCACTTCACCTATTTCCCTCCCACCTTGTCTAAACCTTCGCTTCATAGCATCGCTGTCATATCTATTCGTGTCTTGTATCCAATCTCAATAAAGCACAGTATAATTACCTCCACCTAGCCATCTCCACACCTTCATTACATCACCTATTACCCATCTCCTTCTTCTAATACCTCTCCTCAATCCCGTCGATTCTCCTGGCCAGAGAGGGGGCGACAACCTCTAGATGTCCCGCCCCACCCCTTCAGGGTAAGGAATGAAAACTTCGATAGTAGTAGTAGTGGTAGTAAGTAAAATAATCCCTGTGGATCAAAGGCTTGCTTCAAATGAGGTTTTAGAGCGCTGCACAGTATGGGAAATACAGAATGCCAATGAATCATTGCATAGTGTAATTTCGGCTAAGGGCCCGGAGGAAGTGTTTGTGTCAAAGAAAAAACTGGAGATTGCTGTAACATCAGCAATGGCTGAATTCAACATGGGTTGTGAAGTAAATGAGAAACTAAAAGGGGTGTTAAGTTAGCAGCTCAGGACAGAAAATTAATGTAATGACGGACAATTGTAGACCACAGAGGAGTATCTGGACGACAAGGGTTCTAAACAGCCCGAAGAAATCTATAATTTTGAAGAACTGCTAGTGTGACCAGAAAGAAGGCAGCAGAAGGTCCAACATATGGTGCTGGGGAGTTCTAAATCAACTAGATTCAGGTACTGGTCATTGTTCATCTCTAAAATGTCTATCTTTCTCCGAATTTTTTTCCAGCACTTATCAAGATTCAAAATGCTCCTCATGCCACAATTTTCAACCAGTCTACTTGATATTTTTAGGATAGTTTCAGATACAATAGAGTAACAAACTGCTGTGCAAATTTTACAAAATATGCAATAGTTCAGGAGCAATCGGTTTTTTCTCATCATTATCATCATAGAATATAAAAATTGAGTTATGCCTATTTGATTTTTTTCTTTTAGTGTAATTAAAACTGTCAAAACCCGCACATCACTTCATTTATATTAGTATTTTAAAATTTTAAAATAAAATTTTCAGCCAGATATGTTGAGCCGTTTGGCCAGAGGAGCATTTTATAAATACATCTAAAAGGTTTTAAAAATTTTTGCCATATTTTTAATGGCTCAAAAACCGTTGTTTGTATGTTGCATCACATTGATACCGGGATAAAATAATCAAAATTCTAAGGTGAAAGGATGAAAATTGTATATTTTAGAATTTTCACGGTTGCATTGCCTTAGCGTAAATTACAATAAATACCATAGGCATAAACGACAATTTATAACATAAATCCTTAAAAGAAAGGGACCTACGATAGGTTACAACTTCAGTCTGATCATATTTTTAAACGTATTGCATCTCCAGGACTACCGCTATAATAGCTTCATATAATTATTTATGCCTGGTGCACGTTTGACAGAAATAGGCCTGCATCAAACGAAAGCCCAAGCACAAGACACAGTTGCTGTATATAGGCTACACAGGTTTGATCACGCTCTCAGAATTCTTTGCGTCAGCGGCCAGTTTGAGATTATAGAGCTCTACTTTCTGGCCTCTGCATCCTATCCAGTGCAATGAGATTGAAGTTATAAGGATTATTGCGCCACTCTAAATTGTAAGTCACTTATCTAAAGGGAGTAGATAATTTAAATTTCAGAGCGATGTGTCTGTCTGTGAAAATGTTCATTCCCCCACCCTGAAGGGGTGAAGCGGGCCACCTAGAAGGTTACGCCTTCTCTCTGGCCAGGAGATTGGGCTGGGTGGCGGAGGTTTGTAGGATATCCGAGAGATAAGAATAGGAGGGCACAATGGGTGCGGAACTGCCGACGTGATAAGTGGCAGCTAACAGAACATTCACAGCTATAGGAGGTTTGCTTCAGGAAAATGAAGTAAAAATAACCTAAGTAACAAGTAGTGTTATTTTCTGCCGTTCTCGACGCCACGGATTTGATTCCCGGTACTGCCGGAGATTTTAAGAATGGAAGGAGGGCTGGGATGTGATGAAAATGGTACACGTAGCTGACCTCCATTGGGGTAGTGCCTGAAAAGAGCTGCGCCACCGCGGGACGAGTTTTGTCTGGCTCCATGGTTAGCGTGCTGGCCTTTGGTCCACGAGTCCCTGGTTCGATTCCCAGCTGGGATAGGAATTTTAACCTTCATCGGTTAATTCCAATGACTCGGGGGGCGGGTGTGTTTCCATCCTCATAATTAGAATTCATCGTAAGTAGGACCCCATATTCACAGACACGCAGGTCTCCTGCAAGGCTTCAAATAGAAAGACCTGCACCTGATCTCTACGAAGGCCACACTCCATTGCGTGCATGCCCTGATGTGCGTTAACAGACTTTTGAAAGACATCACTGGTGTTATTTCATCTCTGTTGTTTCGCATGCTTCCAAATAAGCTGTTATTCAGAACTGTACTAAATGTCATCCCCACTGGTCAAATTTAAAATACTTCATTTGTTTAAAAGTATGCGAACAAGACCAGAAGAATTAGATTTTGCTAATTTTTTGCTGAAAATTGGTATTAGAGATTATCCTTCAGTGAATTGCCAGAGCAATCTGTTATTCACTGAGTACCCTCTACCATCGCGAAGCAAGACATCCTCTCTTAATATTAAAAATAGGTTCCTATAAAGGCCAACGGCAGGCATTTGTGCAAGTAGAAACACATGCTTCCCCTAGTGCACCGTCACTGTATTGTCCTACATAAGGTGGTCTCTCAACGGCGCACTAGCTGCCAGCTTCTTGGAAAGGTCTAGTAATCCAGCTGATGAGCCCACTGCTACACTGGGACGAAGCGCTGGTAATTTCACGATTGTAAAAAGCCTAAAGGGCTTAAATCTATTCCGAAATTTACGTGAGTAAATTTGAGTCACCAGAAGATGCCATAAGTTTCTCCAAAATTGCCATTCTTGCCCCTATAAATAAACACTGTGCATAAATCAATTCTAAAGTTATACATCTTCTACCCGGAATGGCTAGAACATACATCAGTTTAAATAACTTAATTACTGAAGATGAAAGTGAAACACTCCAGTTTCCCATAGAGATTCTGGGCTTATAATTAAGAGGTTTGCCTCCTTATTGTCCTTAAATTAAAACCTGGAGCAATTATTGTAATGTTGTTAAGGAACTTAAATGCTTCACAAGGGCTTCTAAATGAAACAAGATTACAGTAATAGTACAAAAAATTCATGACAGTTGTTTGGATCCGGAAATCATTACGGGGTTAAATGTTGAACAGAGAGATTTTTTTCCTAGAATTGATTTAGGACCATCGACACTAATCTTCCATTTAATTTTTAGAAAGCCAATTTCCTATTCGCCTTGGATTCATTATGACGATTAACAAAGCTCAAGGACAGACTTTAGACCGTGTTGGTGTATATTTACCCCAGCCTGTATTTAGCAATACCGGCCCCCGTGGTGCAGGGGTAGCGTGCCTGCCTCTTACCCGGAGGCCCCGGGTTCAATTCCCGGCCAGGTCAGGGATTTTTACCTGGACCTGAGGGCTGGTTCGAGGTCCACTAAGCCTGCGTGATTAGAATTGAGGAGCGAGCCATCTGACGGCCCAGGTCTAGAAAGCCAAGAATAACGGCCGAGAGGATTCGTCGTGTTGACCACACGACACCTCGTAATCTTCAGGCCTTCGGGCTGAGCAGCGGTCGCTTGGTAGGCCAAGGCCCTTCAGGGGCTGTAGTGCCATGGGGTTTGGTTTGGTTTGGTTTGTATTTAGCAATGGCTAGCTGTACGTACCAGTGTCTCGAATTCGATCATTTGACAGTTTGAAAGTTCAAACAGTGCCAGCGAGCCATATGCTCTAACAGTACTACATTTCAGAGACATTGGATCTACATTTCTCTGCAGATAGATACTACACACTTCAGTCTATAAGTTAATTCCTGGAGTCTGTATTTAACGACTGAAAACTACATGTAGCAAATGCTGTCACTCAACAGTTTGTAGTTGGCAGATAAATATAGTTTACCGAACCAGGGAATTGAATTTCAACGGGTTCAGCCTAGTAATAATAATAATGGCGTGTGGCCTCTGGAAAAATCCTGGTGCAGGTCTTTCGAGTTGTCCCCCGTGGGTGACATGCCCGTCTATGTGGATGGGGTCCTACCCAGGATCAAATCTACTGTCAACGACGGCAAAAGCAATAGTTGCTGCATTGGAGAAATTAACCTATGCAGAAAAAGAACACGACCCGGCTGGATACGCAAGCCGGGGCCACTTGAACCAACGGCCAGCTTGCTTACCAGTTAACTACAAAGCCGGATATAGATGCCGGATTTATCTACACTAACTACTATTTATTCATTATTAGTTAGATATTATAATGTCTCAACTGTATGTCTTCAGTTATTTGAAAATGTAAAGTTGGTTCGTTTTTCCCTGGGACTCAGCGAGGGATCCCACCTCTACCGCCTCAACGGCAGTTATTTCTATCATTACAAATGCTCTTTATTTCTACAAGATATTTCAAAAATAAAAATATCCGTCGAATTTCATCGGGGTCAGTCTGGTCTAATTTATTAATATATGTTGTGCATATACAGTATCTTATACATAAATAGCCACATTTTAAAGCAGACCTATCCTTCATTACCGCAAAGTTATACTATATGTGCAAAACTAATTTTAAAAGTAGTAGTAGTCTATTATTATTACTTTGGTGTAAGATAGCGAAATCTCGGTGGATACAGGATATTCATGAGTCGGAAGTAACTGGTATGAAAGCAGCGAGATTAATAGGTGGAACTAACAGATGTCGACAATGGCAAGAAGGTACTTAGTATGATAAGCTAAAGACTAAATTAGGATGAAGATGTACGTATAAACTGGCTTCGGTGTTGTGGTCTTGCGTGGCGACTGCAGGAAAATAGTTCACCTAGTAGAACAGTGGACTTGGTCATGGTGAGCAATAGAAGAAGAAGCTGACCGATGTGACGATGGTTAGAAATTACATTTTTTTACAATTTGCTTTACGTCGCACCGACACTAATAGGTCTTATGGCGACATGGGATAGAAGAGGGCTAGAAGTGGGAAAGAAGCAACCGTTGCCTTAATTAAGGTACAGTCCCAGCATTAGCCTCGTGTGAAAATGGGAAACAATGGAAAATCATCCTCAAGGCTGCCGACAGCGTGGCTTGAATCTACCAAGCTCACAGCTGCGCGCTCCGAACCGCACGGCCAAATAGAGCGGTAGACTCAGTTTTTAAAGTGGTGTGGACTGAACGAGGCCACAGAGCTTATCATAAAAAGGACTATTGAGGTACTTAGTTAATCTACAGAGCTTTAGCTCAAAAGCATTACAAATTAAAATGAATTTATTATTATTTTTATTATTATTATTATTATTATGTAATTTTTACGCCCCACTAACTACTTTGGACGGTTTCCAGAGACGGAAAGGTGCCGTATTTCGACCCACAAGAGTTCTCTTACGTGTCGGTAATGTACCGACACGAGGCTGACGTATTTGAGCACTTTCGGATACCACTGGACTGAGCCAGGATCGAACCTGCCAAGTTGGGGCCAGAAGGTCAGCGCCTCAACCATCTGAGCGACTCAGACCGGCTATTATTATTATTATTAATATTATTATTATTAGGAGTAGTATTAGTAGTAGTAGTAGTAGTAGCGAATTCTGCCAATATTGAAAGACGTTAAGCAGATGATTTAATTCTTCTGTGGGTTCTTCTTGTTCTTCCAATAGGCTTTCATACTTTCCGAGAAGGCTTGTTAACGTTTCACCGACCACTTTGGTCTGTACTATTTTTATTGTGGTTGCTCTGATGTGGCTTCCCACTTGTTTACTTTGTGTTTAAAGAGGTCTCTTTCTGGAATGCCTGTTGAACTTTTATTTGCGTTTTGAGATATTTTCGAAGTTCGTTAAGCCAAGGTGTTGAGTTCTTAAGTGAGGTAACGAAATCTATTATATTATTATTATTATTTAAAATACGGAGCCTCCGTGGCTCAGACGGCAGCGCGTCGGCCTCTCACCGCTGGATACCGTGGTTCAAATCCCGGTCGTTCCATGTGAGATTTGTGCTGGACAAAGCGGAGGCGGGATAGGTTGTTCTCCGGGTACTCCGGTTTTCCCTGTCATCTTTCATTCCAGTAACACTCTCAATTCTCATTTCATACCATCTATCAGTCAATAATAAATCACTTTGGGAGTGGTGACCCCATCGTACTAATAGCCTATATCTGCTTCATTCATCCATCCCTGACCCGGTCAATACTGGAAAACAGGTTGTAGGTTTTCATTTTTCATTTTCATTAAAAAATACATTGCAATTGGAAAGTATCCCGGTGACAATGGTCACTTACAGTAATGTAATAATAAAGTAAAGTAATGCCTTTGCTGGCGAGATGTAGTGTTTACAGTGCACTATGTCTTCTGGTATGGGCTATATCAAATTTGTTACTTTCATTGACTTGTCTCAGTCTTATCCTTGGCTTTTACAATACGAAAGTGACTGAGGTATGAGTGATGTTAGTAATACCATACCTTGTGCAGCCAGTCCCTGTTATGAATGGTGTGAAAATACCGCCCATATGGTCAGTTGGTGCATGCATTTCAGTGGGCTTGGCAGACTGATATGTAATAGCAACGGCTGGCTCGGTGAGGAAAGCAACGGGAAACTACCTCACTCCTCATTTCCCTAGTACGCCTCTTCAGTGACGCCCAGGCTATTTATGACAGTTGTTAGCGGAGCTGCAGAGGATCAAACCACCCTTCGGGCTGAATACCCAACATACATACATACATACATACATACATACATACAAAGTAAAGTAAATATAATTATTCAACAACAAACAAACAAACAAACAAACAAACAAACAAACAAACAAACAAACAAACAAACAAACAAACAACAAGAGTAGAACAGGCAAATCCATGGGAAGAAAACGTTACAAGAATTACTACTACATTAACACTCTAAACCCAGCATCATCATATACGAATTCATGCACAAATTAAGTATTTTCAGTACTTAACTTTTGTCAATCAGTTTTCTCGGAATCTAGTGAGATGACCGAAGAATTTCATTCTTTTCCTAATGTCAGTTCCGATGTTTGAGAACTTTTCTGTTGTTTTGATTGATTGCAACCTGTAACCGTCTTAGTTGTATCTTGCTCCAAAGATTTTCTTAATGATCTTCCTCTCTTCTCTTTTGATTTCCTCAAGTTCTTAATAATAATAATAATAATAATAATAATAATAATAATAATAATAATAATAATAATAATAATAATAATAATGTTATTTGCTTTACGTCCCACTAACTACTTTTACGGTCTTCGGAGACGCCGAGGTGCCGGAATTTAGTCCCGCAGGAGTTCTTTTACGTGCCAGTAAATCTACCGACACGAGGCTGTCGTATTTAAGCACCTTCAAATACCACCGGACTGAGCCAGGATCGAACCTGCCAAGTTGGGGTTAGAAGGCCAGCGCCTTAACCGTCTGAGCCACTCAGCCCGGCCTTCAAGTTCTTCTTTTCTGTTGAATGCCAGTGTTTCACTTGTGTAATGTACTGTTTGTTTTATGACTGTGTTGTAATGGTGAAGTATTGTATGCCTTGACATGGATTTTTTGTTGTGAATGTTTTGAACTAACTCTAGTGCTTTTTTATTTATTTTTCTTTTGCTAGTGGCTTTACATCGCACTGACACAGATAGGTCTTATGGCGACGATGGGATAGGAAGGGTCTAGGAGTTGGAAGAATGCGGCCCTGGCCTTAATTAAGGTACAGCCTGGTGTGAAAATCTGAAACCACGGAAAACCATCTTCAGGGATGCCGACAGTAGGATTCGAACCCCCTATCTCCCCGATGCAAGCTCACAGGCGCGCGCCTCTAACCGCACGGCCAACTCGCCCGGTGATTTTAATTTTTTAGAGACGAGTTTGTTGTGAGATCTTTTCAAGGCTTATCGGTTCGATGAATTATCTGAGGTATTTGAAGTGAGGGACCCTGTCAGTTACACCGTACTTTGTTTTCAGGCTCTTGACATCTGTCTTTGAACACAAGAATTAAGTTTTCACGAACGATATCTGTATTCCCATCTTTTCTTCACTTTCTTCATCTCGAGCTGTTTAACAGCAGTCTTCTCATCCTCTGTTGTTTCGTCAGATCTGCTGCAAAATCGAGGTATGGTATGTAGAGGTTATCTTTGGGAAACCCCAGTCGGATTGGGTTACAAAACTCACATTTCTTGAGTTCCTTCTCCCATTGTTCCATAACCCTCTCTAGGATGACGTCTCACGCCTATTATTATTATTATTATTATTATTATTATTATTATTATTATTATTATTATTATTATTATTATTATTATTAACATAACTATATCGATTCAAGTCTGATAATGGGAAAGAAACCATATAACCTGATTTAACAAGCAGCAGTAGCAGCAGAAGGAGAAGAAGAACAAAGCTTGTCGGGTGTAGAACGGTCCGCGTTATCCTACCTGGTGATGATCTGACGAGTTGTGAGGCCTTGACCATCTACTCTCTTTTACAAATAGCTGGATCAATTTTTAAAGGGAAATTAATAAATTTACAATGTTGATAATATTGCAATTGTCATAATCATGCAAAGATGATTACATCAACAATAAAGTTAAGTACCACACATAAACATCGTCGACTTCAAGATGTATTATTTTCTGGGAAATTGCTGTGGACAACCTGGAGCATTCACTTAATCAACGAACTCGCTGTTATAGAGACGGCTTTATATCCCGATGTAATGAAAGTGTTACACGCTGTGACGCTAAACCATAATGGCATGATGCACATTATTCAATCTCCCGAACGCATTACACGCCAGAAATATGCTAATGCCCGATATATTACACTGGTAAATATTGACCGTGAAATTGTTGATTACAGAATTTGGTAAATGCACGCTATTTAGCTTAGAAACGTAAATTAACTCTACGAAGATACCAGTAATCAGTCAGAATCGCCATACAGGGTGTATCAAAATCCAATACTCAAACTTTAGGGATGATAAAAGAGAGAAAAAGGAGATAAATTTTCTTAAATAACCATAGGTCGCAAAGAAACAGCCCTGTTCTCTCGACACAACGAAAATGGACTCATGCCCGGGTGTTCCAACCTCGGTTACGATGTAGCCGTGGTAAAATTGATAGCTTACCATGGTTAAGCTGAATTTCTTTTGCATCAAGCTCGGTTTTGAAATTTGCGACTGATGATAACCTAAACTAACCTAATCTAACGAAGCTAATTAATCTTTAAAACAAAGGTCTGTAATATAAGGTATGATAAAAATGACTACAATGATTCTGACAAGGAGAAATTTGATTAACATACAATAATTTTTTATAAAAGTATAAAATTATTTAAATAATATTCAACCTATAAACGAAAATAAAAAACATAGACAATTGGGAACTGGATAAATTAGACACACATGACTGTCAAAAATATCACTGCCTTCTGAATAAATTAAAGACAAGTGACTGTCGAACTCATCACTGCCTCCTGATTGCTACTTGGAATTACTTTCGAGGGGTATAATAGCGAGATAAATGATCGCGGTTTCGAAACTAAGGATTATAAATTGTGCAACAAGTTAACGACAGTACCACGGTAAGAGGTCTACCACGGTTTCGTAACGCCTGATATTTACGGAGAATCTTGTACAGAACAAACATTGCATTCTGACATCATGGCATGTACAACCCTCTGTGTCCTGAATACCTAATGAAAGTACTGGTTTGACGTATTCTTGTGTATTTATACCAAAAGACATTCAAAACACCACGTCAGTTCTTCTCATGTTTTATATCATTCTTTCCTACAGTTTTGCGTGTGGGGACTCAGAAGCCTCGTTCAATAAAACATTAATCATTATTCAACAGCTCTAACCTAAAATTACAACACTCACGTGGAAGAAACTTTGATGAATAAGTCCCATCATATACACTGCGATTAGTTCACAGTCTTTTCATTCTTTGGTCTGCATTTTGCTACCTATTGCAGCTCATGGGACGACTTCAATATTGAACCTCTCTTTAGCTTTCAAAAGGGACATGCAAATCCCGACAGTAGTTTAGGAGACGCGGGAAGCTATCATTTGAATCATATTAGGCTTAAATATCCCGTACTTTGAAGTCCCTTCCCTCCACAAAATATTGATGATGATGCTTGTTTTTAAAGGGGTCTATCATCTAGGTCATCGGCCCATAATTGTACGAAATGAGACGAAATGTAATGAAATTCAAAAGTTCAAAATCATCCACTGACCTGAATTCAAAACGTCATGACGAAGAATAAATGGATGAAAATTAATTAAAAACAATCAGTGGATCCGACCCAGAAACTAGCGTAAAACAATAGTATTACTGACCAAGGGATTGCCTCTAAAGCACAATTCTGAATCGATGATGCTTTTTGTCTAAACGGGTCTAAAATCCACATAATAGTACGTATCGCTAGAAAAGTAGAATCATGGTATTTGTCATGTTGCGGTACTAATCAAAAGTAGCTTAGACTCGAGGTATTCCACATTATGGTACTACTCACAGGTAGTGCAATACGCACATGTAACGCAAACCTACTGTATGATGTTCCTAACATTGCGGCGCCACTTACAGGCAACGCAAACCTATGTTGTTCCTCACATGGTGGGTACGAATCATAGGCAACGCAGACCCACGGTGTCGCTCATATAGTGGTACTAATTTCAAGCACGTAAGGTCGTGGTGTTCCGTACGTAGTGGTACTAATCACGGGTACCGTAAAACCCACCCTGATTCACACACTGTTGCTACTAATCACAAACCTATCGCGTACCTAACATAGTGATACTAATCGCAAGTAAAGGCGACCCATGGTGTTCCCCGCGTGATGGTACTAATTATAAGTAGTCTCATGGTCCTAATTCGATCATCCCTTGGTCGCCCCTTATTGTCGCCTCTTACGATAGGTAGGTGATGCCCGGGGTGTATTCTTCGTTTGCGTCCCCCACCCACGGGGTTTTTGTGTTTGGTCCCCGAGAGCTATTTTATTTCGCTCAAGTCCACCGGCAAGCCTTTTCGGACCCCACTATCCGCCACCTGGGACACGCCACCTGGGAGTATCACCTCTCCTCCTGCTACGGCAGCGTAGAAGGTTCGTGGCACAAAATCTTAACAGAATATATGAAATGTCGTATGGCTTTTAGTGCCGGGATATCCTAGGACGGGTTCGGCTCACCAGGTGCAGATCTTTATATATGACTCCCATAGGCAACCTGCGCGTCGTGATGAGGATGAAATGATGATGAAGACAACACATACACTCATCTCCCGTGCCGTTGGAATTAACCGACGAGTCGGACAACAGAATATATAATATTGGTGGTCTTGAAAATGGGAATAATAAGTAATTTATACCCTTACTGAACAGTTCCGTATTTTGATATTATAATTCGTTTCAGACCCATGGTTATTCACCAAAGAAACGAAAAACTACTTTCGATTTCTTCTATCACCTCTAGAAATTGGATTATTGAATTTTGGTGGTGATCCACTGGGATCATGAATATGATTTCATGATTTCGTTTGTATACGGATCTGCCCCGGGTTTGAAATTTATGGTGATAGGTCTTCAAAAATTTCCTTTTAGAAAATATAAGCTGTTCTTTCTTTCTTCCTGATGTACTGTACGTACGTTGCTCAGTGCGTTTCCGGGCACCTCCCAACTAGCTCGCTCCTTATTCCCCATGTGATATTTAAACCACCCCTTGGTTTACATTGAAACGACGATAACTCCTAAAGCATTCATCCAAATGATCCACAGTACTCTTAAGAGTATTATTATATTAAACATACCAAGGTGAATATATAATTTGTTTTTATAGGGATTACGTTATAGCCAACCTGGGCCCGGTATATTGAAGACCAGGCTTTACCTCATTACGCATCAAATCTGTTTATTTTATAATATTTACAGATTTCTCACGGGGAAGGGAAATAAGCAAACAACCCCGTGTTGCGTATTCAATCAGTTCTTCCTTCATGACGAATCCTGTCAACCAGATGTCGTGTAGATATTGGAGTGTCACGTAGTTAGTGCGAACATCCTTAGCTCCTCAGCTATATCATTTGGCTTCCCCGACCGCGCCCGCTGCCTTCTTCTCGTATCAGAAAGCTCCAAAGTTTGTTAATGGGGTTGATTGAATCCTATCCCATTCCTCAGTCCAGAAGTAAACTCCTTGGACTGATGGGAGAAGAGGCATTTTATTACCTCAATATCACGCTACTGGTGAAAGCGAAGTATCATGTTTTTGAAGTACTCTGTACCAGTACTTTTACGAACTTCAGTCAATGTTTTACTGCAACTAATATTATTGGTCGTTACTATTCCGGATACACTTTTTACTTTAGTAGGCTGACTTTTGAAATGATGCATGTTCGGTCATTCACACACTGAATCGCGATGGCGATACTGATAACGATCGTCACATTGTGATTTCCTTACTCCAGCTCTTCCTTCACATTAACTCAGCAGAAATGCTGCAATGGTGCCATACTTCTAGATCCTGAGCTCAACTTCCAGCCTAATCTTTAAATAACTGGGGATGTGGTATCTGACCCCCTGTGGTTGGGGGCGAAGGAGGAAGACACCCGCAATATCACCAGCACATCGTGAGAAGCGACTAAGAGGGGAATCCTGGGGCTCTCAGTTTGGAAGTGTGGATTGGTGACTATGGGGCTGTAGCTGAGTCCGGTATTGCTTCCATTTTCCATGTGTCAGACTCCTGACCATCATATTCCCTATCCGACTTCTTTGGTCATCTCTTGTTCACTTCCAACCCCAACGTAGGTTTGCGAGGGTTGGGGAGTATATTTTCTTGCCCTTTGTGAACCTTTCCTTTATTTTGTTAGCACCATTTTTTGAGGGTTAAAAAGAGAATTGTTGCCCAATTGTACTTCCTCTTAAAAACAGTAATACCGGGCAAATTGGCAGTGCGGTTAGGGGCGCGCGGCTGTGAGCTTGTATCCGAGAGATAGTGGGTTCGAATCCCACTGTCAGCAGCCCTGAAGATGGTATTCCGTGGTTTTCCATTTCCACACCAAGCAAATGCTGGGGCTGTAGCTTAATTAAGGCCATGGGCGCTTCCTTCCCACTGCCAGGCCTTTCCTATCCCATCGTCGCCATAAAACCTATCTGTGTCGGCGGGACGTAAAGCCACTAGGATGAAAACAGTAATAGGATCTCAAAGTAGCGCACAATTATTTTTACGAAACATTAATGAGAGCAACAAATGTGCACAAAAAGAGATTTTACATATTTTAAATATCAAGTCTCTCGAGATATTTCTATCATCGCTATTCCAAGTTGAATAGTTCTCGTTCTTAAATATCCACTTTCTAAGAGTATAGACACGATCAATTTCACTTCTTCACCTGAACCGAAGCGTTGATATCCTAGGAATTTATCCTGTAATCCAAAGAAATAAACACAGAGGTGCACGATCTGGACTGCTCGTGAAAAAGTTGAGTAGTATGGCTGAGAAGTGTTAAATAATTCAATCGTCTACATCTAGATAATGTCTACTTCCTACATCTGGCCTAAGAGTTATATTCTCTTTAACATCTTTAAAGGAAGTATGTCAGCCAAAACTAGGTCCAGGTATCAAATGTGAGATACCTACCTATTTGATTATCCACTGTGTGATAAACGTTATCACTTACTTAAAAAAATAAATTCCCAAATTTAATGCTTAATTTTCCATTATAGCCACACCCCGTTCCATGCTGTCTGTCATTCTGTATAATTTTCAGGAAAGCATCTCATGAGAAATTTGTTTAGTATTAATTACTCGTATTTGTACCACTGTCTGACTAATGAGAGTCAATCCATGCTCTTTATAGCGGGAGTTTTAGGTGTGTTAACGAGATTATATGGAGATGGAAATGGAGGACGTCCTACTGCAAATAGAGCACTTAACAAGGATTCACAGTGGCTGTCACAAATGAAGCACTTACCTTTGAGCCACGCTGGCTGGCAAAGACGAAGGGATAATATTTTACTGTAAGTAAGTTCCTAGATACATCCTAGCCACATGTACTGCTACATCAGATATTTCAATAAAATCCCAGGATTTCACAACCTGTTAACAGTGAGTGACAACCATGGAGTCAAAACTGAGTCTGGAATTGATTTCACTCACTCACTCACTCACTCACTCACTCACTCACTCACTCACTCACTCACTCACTCCCGTAGTAAATACTTGTCCCATTCCGACCACGCAATTGTTATACAAGTGAAGCGTACGGAGTCTCCTGTCTTCCTGCTTTCGTGATTATAGACTATATTTCTTCAGCTGACACACTTCCTTCCAAGAGTCGTTCATTGTTCCCTTCAATTAGTGTTGATAGAATCTGATAAACCGAGTGATTTGGTTACGCGGTTCATGATTCCTCACTAGAGGAGTGACAGTGAGTCTTGTCAGTTACCGTGACGCACTGGAGGGTTCTGCGGGCAGCAATTCGTGATAAACGACCTTGACTTCTCTCAACAGGCATCATGTTATTGCACGACAACGCCAGGTCACACGCACCGTTGAAGAAGCACATGTATGGTAAGTGATTCAACAACGATGGGGCTGTTTAGAATTCCATCATGATGTGGCCTCCAGGACTAGATGTAGGTAACCATGGCTTGGTGTATCATAGAAAAAATTGCTTGCACAAGGAAGGAAACTACGCTAAATACTATCCTTATATTGTAAATCCTTATATCTGCCTTTAAAATAAATTTCACAGCGTAAGCTATCCTTATCTTTTGAAGCTACCTTGTATTTAATTTGTCATATTTATGCACTTTTATTATCATTACGAGGGTTTGGAAGTTTATGACTTAAAGAAGTACAAAATATTCAAGCATATATGCCCTAAAATCTAGCAAAATATAATCTAATCAAGACTTAGGCATTTTAGGGTTACGTAGCAAGTATTAGAGTACGAATATTACTAACATCAAACGTGTCGTAAAGTGATAAGCAATTATACAGCAGACACATTTAATCATGCAAACTGACAGAGCTACAGTAGGTACGTTAAAACGTTATACATTTATTCAGTATCATAGCCCTGATATTGAGTTCCCATTTTATTTTCCTGAAAAAATTAAGTATTGGCATGATTTTTGTATTTGTCGGCGTACGTTCGTACAACATCTCTTTATCGGAATTACTGTATGGTATTTCTTTTGTAAAAGAAAGAAAAATACATTTGCTGCAATATTTTGAAATCCTGTGTGGACGCAGATAACATACTCCTTATTAAATACGACGCCTCAATTTAAACAAAAATGTTCAAAATATAACCAAGCATGACCTCATATCACTCATATCAGCAAAGCAATGAAACGGCTGGAATAGGTGGTTTGTCCGGAAAATACGTATAAAAGTTGAATAATAACTTTATTTGACAATTATTCAGGTATTACAATATGGTATCCTTCAAAGTACTCTCCCTGAGACAAGATGCACTTCTGCCAACGCCGTTTCCACTGTTGATAACATTGTTGAATGTCTTCAGTTGTGATGCTGTTCAGTTGCCGTGTCGTTTCTCCCTTGATGGCTTCCACATCACCCAAGTGCCGCCCCCGAAGCACCATTTTGCATTTCGGGAACAGGAAGAAGTCACAAGGGGCTAAATCGGGTGAATAAGGCGGGTGGTCTGTCACGGTGATTGAGCTTCGGGCCAAAAACTCACGCACAACGAGCGACGTGTGAGCGGGCGCATTGTCGTGATGTAGGATTGTCTCCGTAAACTTGTTGCAAACACTCAAAAATCTCACGGCCATTCTTACCTAGTTTGGCAAAAAACTTGATGTTGATGCGCTGTTCCTCAATCAGAGAGAGCTCCATACCGACGGCAGGTGAAAACGGGTAACTTTCAACAAGCAGCCGCACACTGCTACTGACACGCAGAGCTCTCCGACTCGAACTGAGCGTTGAGAAGATTGGCGACAACAGCAGTGCCACCTGGCGGCGCCTCCACGATACGTGATACGTCACCCCGACGGATTTATACGTTTTTTTTTTTTTTTTTTTTTTTTTTTAGATTTCGAGTAAAATGACCTCAGGAATTAAATTCAATTTTTCCTTAACATCCGAACTTTAATCATTATTCAATTTTGAGCTAAATAGTCAAAGTAAAATGCAACTTGCGCTCCAGCTTCTCTCTGGATATTTCTCGATTTTTCGTTATGCAATATTAATACAAGAGGTCAAATTTATTTTAAATACGATGTGCTGTCTAATATTCTTCTCATTGGAGACAAAAATTCTGCATGTGGCACAAAGGTGTATATTCGTCTTTAGAAATAGAACTTCTCTCTAAACAGTGAGGCAGAACCCGAAACAGCGCGAGTATTCTGCTTGAACAACTAGTGAACGTCAGCAGCACACTCTATCGTCAAACACCGTACTAAGTGAATTACATTTGATTTACATTCTGAGCTGAATAGCCAAAGGTTCGAGCAGTATCTTCCATCAATGAATGTACTGAGATAGGAATTCAGGTTATTGAGTAACACCTGTTCAAGAAGTTCAATTCTGGATGTGGCTAATGGCCCGTTTACCGCTGTATTATTTTTATTTTCACAAGAGCATCATCGTTATGTGGTGTCGTGTCTCCATTGACCCATAATATGAGAGCAGGATTCATCCTCTACATACTACAGCAATTCGTACAAATCCAGAAAAAATGGTGAAATTTTCCTCTATTATTGGGACAGAATGCATCAGTACATTGACCCATAACGTCACATCACAGTAATCTTGTGCTTTGAAGCTTCCGCGAAATGCGGAATGAGCCGTATATTATGAGAGATCATGTAGTGATTATGTTGTAGTCAGCCATTTGCATAAATTATAGATTTCCTCAAGACATCTGAAGTTTTAAAATGTAAGCTATGAAGTTTTAAACAGTCTTTTATAACAAAGTTTACCTACTAAACATAAACATAGATCTGGTCTTTGTTCTCTCTTACGGTATTTTGAAATCTTGTATTTGAAAATTGACGCAGATAACATGTTCCTTGTTAAAAGCGACGCCTCAATTTATATAAAAATGTTCAAAATATAACCAATATGCTTTTATATGCCGACTGGAACTGGAAAAAATTCCAAAGAAAATCAGCTGGATTTGTTCTGGGTCATTTCTGACAAAAGAATAGTGTTACAAAAATGATGCAAAGTTTGGGCTGGGAAGACTTGGGAGGAAGAAGGCGAGCTGCTCGACTAAGTGGTATGTTCCGAGCTGTCAGTGGAAAGATGGCGTGGAATGACATGGTGACTTTAAAAGTAGGAAATATCACAACATGAAGATAATGTTGGAATTCCAGGGGACAAATTGGGACAAATATTAGTTTGTAGGAAGGGGAGTAATAACTTACCAAGGGAGATGTTAAATAAATTTACAATTTCTTTGTAATCATTCAAGAAAAGGTTAGGAAAACAACAGATAGGGAATCTGCCACCCGGGCGACTGCCCTAAATGCAGATCAGCAGTGACTGATTGTGATCGTGAAATGACTCCTACTTTATTAATTGTGTTGCCAGTTATTCCAGACATTGATCTTTTCCTTTTTGGTCATTTTTCAGTTATTTTTGGGTCAGCACTGAATGTGGGAGGAGGGGTGGTGGACTAGTTCTTCGGCTGGATGCCCTTCCTGATACCAATCCTGTGTGGAGCTAAGTATTCACTATAGCCTGTGTCTGTAATAGTGCGTCGTTTGTCACACTAGTAGCACGATGGAAATAAAACTGATGCAAAGCTAATGCCGTGAGTGTATCTTTTGTGATACAATCAATATTTTCTAAGCCGAAAGTGAGTTCGTAGAAGATTGAACGAGTTGGCCGCGCGGTTAGGACAGTGTATCACTTAGCTTGCATTCGAGTTCGAATCCTACTGTCAGCAGCCATGAAGATGGTTTTCCATATCCACACCAGTTAAATGCTGAATCTCGACCTTATTTTTCTGTCTTTTCTTTATAATTTGCTTCACGCCGCATGGGCGGAGATACTTCTTAACGGGCGAGTTGGCTGTGCGGTTAGGGGCGCGCAGCTGTGAGCTTGCTTCCGGGAGATAGTGGATTCGAACCTCCACTGTCGGCAGCCCTAAAGATGGTTTTCCGCGGTTTCCCATTTTCAAACCAAGCAAGGCCGTACCTTAGTTAAGCCCCCGGACGCTTCCTTCCCACTCCTAGGCCTTTCCTATCCTATCGTCGCCATAAGACCTATCTGTGCCGGTGAGCCGTAAAACAAATTGTAAAATTAGATAAATGTTTTTAAGTGGTATTTTGCTAACTTTACAGGAGAACAGAAAGAAGCAGCTAAGGCACTTATTATTCTGCCTTTAAGGCAAGTTGAATCGACAGTTCTGAGCATGAAAAACTGAAATGCTGGGGCCGTACCTTAGTTAATACCCCAGCCGCTTCCTTCCCACTCCTAGGTCTTTCCTATCCCATCGTCGCCATAAGACCTATCTGTGCCGGTGAGCCGTAAAACAAATTGTAAAATTAGGTAAATTTTTTAAAGTGGTATTTTGCTAACTTTACAGGAGAACAGAAAGAAGCAGCTAAGGCGCTTATTATTCTGCCTTTAAGGCAAGTTGAATCGACAGTTCTGACCATGAAAAACTGAAATGCTGGGGCCGTACCTTAGTTAAGGCCCCAGCCGCTTCCTTCCCACTCCTACGTCTTTCCTATCCTATCGTCGCCATAAGACCTATCTGTGCCGGTGAGCCGTAAAACAAATTGTAAAATTAGGTAAATTTTTTAAAGTGGTATTTTGCTAACTTTACAGGAGAACAGAAAGAAGCAGCTAAGGCGCTTATTATTCTGCCTTTAAAGCAAGTTGAATCGACAGTTCTGACCATGAAAAACTATCGTAAGAGCCAATACGATAAGGAGTGCGGCGGACGGCATAAGGTTGAACTGTTGTATGTACCGCTCGTTTCTCCTTGCACAGACCATAGTGCAAGATAATAGAATATAAATTTTATATACATACGATAGTATCACATAACTTATCTTCATTCCTGCATAACCTGAGCATATAATAGTGTACCCATAAAAAGGCACGACCAAACAAGTCACACCGATACAAACCTCAACATCGTTGTTTTAAAATTTTCGATGGCTTATCTTTGACATCAAGAATTAAACCCGCGGTAGCTTACTTCGCAGTCCTAGTCGTGTCATATTCATCCTCAGCATAAGACCTACCTGTGTCGACGCGATGTAAAACAAATAGGATGTTCGAAGAAAAGTTTACCCTTATATTTCCCTAACCTTCGGTGAACTACTTGAGTGAAAGCTTAGTGTAATCGGGATATGTTATTCACAAACTGATTGTGAAATTAACGACACCGACTGGCGCTAGAATACAAAAAAAAAGGGAGAATATGGCAGGATGTCATACCTATCGAAGAGTTAGGAAAGGAAACATTGGTTGAAACTGGGGATGTAAACTAGTTTCGGTGTTATAATAATAAAAATAATAATAATTTCGAGTGGCTATTTTTATCCGGGCGAAGCCCTTGTTGGCAGACCCTCCGATGAGGGTGGGTGGCATCTGCCATGTGTAGGTAACTGCGTGTTGTTGTGGTGGAGGATAGTGTCTGTGTGGTGTGCGAGTTGCAGGGATGTTGGGCACACCACAAATACCCAGTCCCCGTACCATTGGAATTAACGATGAAGGCTAAAATCCCCGACCCGGCCGGGAATTGAAGCCGGGACCCTCTGAACCGAAGGCCAGTAGGCTGACCATTCAGCCAACGAGTCGGACGGTGTTATAAATACCTGTAAAGAAAATGTATGTATGTATGTATGTATGTATGTATGTATGTATGTATGTATGTATGTATGTATGTATGTATGTATGTATGTATGTATGTATCAATTGTAGAGTCTATAATAGAAATTGAAGTAACAATATTATAGAATTTTCATCCAATACTTCCCTCCGATTTTAGAATACGTGATTCACAGTCTCACAAATTCACCACATTACATCTCTCAGCACCTATCTTTATCGCTTCTGAAATAGTTGGCGCTAAACTTGCGGTATCGTATCATCAGATGCGCCTGCTTCTGCGACAACAATCTCTCTGTGAAGATGTCTGACGTTTAACGAGGAATCCTCACAGCACCGCAGTTTCCCTTGACGTAAATTAACAGCCGTCGCCTGTGATCGTTCTGTTGAAAGCACGTGCCTCACGATGACGTGTGTACCGTACACAAAACATGTCACCCACCACAGAGCAAGACTGGATCATATTTTGTGTTGAACACGTGTACAGAGGGGATGTGCTACCTACTATACTTTTGATTTCTTAGTGAAGAATTTACATTAAATTTAGACGTACCGTACAATAGGAATATTTAAAAATTAAGATGTAAATATAATTGTCCATGCTTCTAAAGAACAAAAATTTTGTCAAATATTGTAGCACTCATTTTACGGACAAGCAGGACGATGGGAGACGATACAAAGAGAATTTGAGGATCTTTCTGTTGTGATAAAGACAATCAGTGCATGTGAAGTCATGGAAAGTAAGAGTAGTTTTGTACCAATAATCATGAATAATGAAGGTATGTTTAATTCTTATTTTTACATATTTCATTTCCATTACTACTACATATGTATTTATACAATACGTAAACCAAAAGAGTACAGCATAGTATTTCCGTAAAAGAATAAAGCCGCTCTCTATTTTTACATGGAATACGAACCACAGGATCATGAATTTTCATTTTTAAAATCTCACCTGCTTTGAGTGGTATTTGAACCTCGCCTGCCTAGATGAGAAACAAACGATGAAGTCACGCCCACGTATTCCTATCGGTAATTCTTTAATAAATTACCGGCGGATATAACATGTATCAGGTACATATCAATTCGAATTTGTTGGGAAAACTTATTTTTAACCTCTTTCTTGATTGAATAATTTTTTGTTAAGGCGTCACATTTTTGTAAAACAATTATAATATGTTTACACCTTCTTGTTGCCTATAAATAATAATTCTTCTTCTTCTTCTTCTTCTTCTTCTTCTTCTTATTATTATTATTATTATTATTATTATTACTAATCTTTAATGATATGGCTGTACTAGGAATTTATTTCTCACCGAGTATTCGAAATTCTAAGGCAAACTGTAATCTGGCACCACGATGTAATTAGTAATACGTAAGAAAACATTTATTATTATTATTATTATTATTATTATTATTATTATTATTATTATTATTATTATTATTATTATTATTAGGGTCTGCCTGGCGAGGCGGTAAAGGCATGCTCAGTTCATCCGGAAGGATGGGGGTTATTTCCCCGTGAAGTAGTCGAAAAATTTAAGATACGAGTTCTTCCGGAGATGCATATGGTCCTGAGGTCCATTCAGCCTACACCAAAAATGAGTACCAGGTTAATTCCTGGGGGCAAAGGCGACCGGGCGTAGAGCTAACCACTCTACTCCATCAAGTGCCGAGGTGGAAGGGCTTCCACCCCTCGAAGGGCCTTCATAGCCTGTACAAAGATGACTTTGCTTTGCTTCTTTTATTATTATTAACGGATCCTTAGCTGTATGGTCAGCGATGTGACCTTCGATTGAGAAGGATCCGAGCTCGATTCAAGGTCGGATCGGAAATTTTATTCTTAAGTAGTTCATTCGATTGGCTCGGAGACTGGGTGTTTGTACTGTTCCCAACATCCTTGCAACTCATATCCATACCCAACACAATCCTCCGCCACAGTAACACGCAGCTTCCCATACGTGGAAGATGACGTCCACCCTTGTCAGAGGGTCTGCGCTGCAAACGATGCGCCAGGCTAGCAATAGCCACACAAAATGTATTATTATTATTATTATTATTATTATTATTATTATTATTATTATTATTATTATTATTATTATTATTATTATTATTATTATTATTATTATTATTATTATCATATGGTTTGCGGTGTGGGTTACTGTAGTCACGTCCTAGCACGTGAACCATGGGTAACGGCTGAGTGGCCTAGTACGTGATCCTGAGAGTTGGGATACCAGTTGCTACGAAATAGGGGTGGGCATCTCTGAGATTATCTTGACACCCGTTTTGGTGAGGCGGATAGGACTACGCAATCCACCGAGTGTCACTAACCAGTTAGAGGAGAGATTCCCACAGGGTCTATGTGTAAGTAGGGTAGCATCCTCTAGCACAGTATTTTTACCGAGCACGCTCAAAACGCTTCAAGCGAGCTTCGGACTTGCGGGAGTAACGAAGAACCACTTACATTTGACAGGCCAGGGGCAATTTGGTGAACGAAGTGAAATTCGATGGGAAGCTGTCACTGTTAATGGGGCTTGTGGAAGAGAGAAAGTGGAAGTGGCTGAGTCAGCAAAGGGAATAATCTAGATCAGGGCCTCTCAGGGTGCATGCGCCCGGTGCGTGCACTGTGCACGGTGCAAAAGACGACTTCGCTTGGTTGACCAGAGTGCAGACACCCACTCCTCGATTTGGAGCAATAGCGCTGCCTCTCTCTTTCCCCACGCCTGCCTCTCTCGCTCCCCCTGTCCCCCTCTTCCTCCCTTGTTCCGTACCGCTCCATATCCGAGCCGAGTTGAGCCGAGTTGAGCCGAGCTTAGCCGAGTAGCCCAGAGACGAAACCTTGGTCCGAGCTGAGCCGAGTAGAACTGATGCACCGTGCACGGAGCCCTTGCGCCTCGATTTGCACGCGTGAGATTTTGTGCGTTTGAGACACCCTGATCTAGATATATTAGGAGTTAATGATATTCGGGCAAGGGGAGGTAACGAGGAAGTTATGAGAGATAATTAACAAGTTTTCAAAAGGGAAGGGCGGAGTATGGGGTAGGACTTCCCATCAGGAATACTAATGCACGCAACATGGTTTCTGTTAAGCAGGTAAGTGAGCGAATGAAGTGGATAAATTTAGTAGTAGGACGATATTGTCTCCAAGTATTCACCATGTGAGGGTGCAGAGGAGAATGTTCACAAGATTTTTGAATCACTGAGTGACATCGTGCTTGGGATCAAGAGTAATGACATAATAGTGCTAATGGGCGATTTCAGTGCGAGAGTTGGAAATAGAACGGAAGGATGTGAGAAACTGATGGGTAAATGTGGAAATATATACCTGGGTAGAAGCTAATAGGAATGGAAAGCGCTTACTAGATTTCTTTGTTAGTATGATATTAGCAGTTACGTATATATTATTCAAGCATAAGGCCATTTACCAGTACATATGGCAGGGTAGGGGCATCAGATCCATAATAGACTATATCATAATTCAGGAAATCTGCTAGGGATGTGCGGGTATTTTGTGGATTTGTTGATGATACCAACCCCTATCTAATTTGTAGTGAACGAAATGTCTTGGGTCGAGAATACAGATACTGAAATCTGGAGACAAATAAGGGTGGAAAATATCCACGCCGAAGAAATTAGGGAGAGGTATATGGAAATGATTAGTGAACAAATCAAACAATAGACAGTAATCAGGTTCAGAATATAGAAAGACAAAATGTGCCGTAAGAGAAACAGCAAGGAAATGTCCAGGAACAAGTATGTGTAAAGATGGGAACATCTTGGTGGAATGATAAAATGAGGGCAGCTTGTTATGGTAAAAGGAAGGACTAATGCAGACAAGGAATTGTACGTAGATTAAAGAAACAGAGCAAAACTAATAACTCTTGAATCCAAGAATAAGTAATGAGAATATTTATTTATTTTTATTTATTCCTGACTTACATTTGTGGCGAAGTTAGGGCTCACGGCCCTCTCTTACACTTAACCAACATAAACAATAAAATTTAAATATGTAAACATAAAAGTAAGACGTAGATATTCTAAAAAGATATAATACTACGGATAGATAAATCTAAGACTAAGTTAAGCCTACATATCAGTACAGAAATTAGTGTGACAATAATAATAATAATGATAGTAATAATAATAGTTGTTTATAGTTTGCATGGATTATCTACCGAAATGTGTAAAGTTGCAGTTAGGTGGAAACGTAGTAAGCAGTTTGACTTATGCCGAGGACTTGGTCTCGATGGCATACTGTGCTGAACGCACTTGAAGTTTGGAACATGAAAATAGCGCCAGTGGGTATGATACGCTAAATTAGCCCTTTCGAGACTAAATTGATGTCGGTGGGGAAGAATCCTAAGATAATTGAATATCAGGTTGGGAATACACAACTGGAACACGTAGATCATTTCAAATATATAGGTTGTGTAGCATATTAAGTGAGACTGAATCAAAGTACAGTAAAGCTAATGGAGTGAGCTCGCAGTTATGATCAACAGTATTCTGTAAGAAAGAAAAAAGCTAGCGGACGAAACTATTTTTACATCGGACAGTTTTCAAACCAACTTTGCTTTACGAGAGTGGAAGCTGGGTGTGCACAGAAGATATCATTTTCATAAGTTAGGAGTAGTTGTTTTTTTTGCTAATGGTTTTACGTCGCACCGACACAGATAGGTCTTATGGCGACGATGGAATAGGAAAGGCCTAGGAGTTGGAAGGAATCGGCCGTGGCCTTATTTAAGGTACAGCCCCAGCATTTGCCTGGTGTGAAAATGGGAAACCATAGAAAACCATATTCAGGGCTGCCGACAGTGGGATTTCAACCCACTATCTCCCGGAAGCAAGCTCACAGCCGCACACCCCTAACCGCAAGGCCTAACTTAGGAGTAACAGAGAAGAATACAGCGAGAATGATTGCTGGTACAAGCAGGTGGGGAGAATGGGAGGAGGGTAATCGGAATGAGAAGACAAAGGCTAAGTTAGGAACGAACTCGACCTATGAAGCTTTACGCATAAAGGGGCTTCGTTGGTGGGGTCATACGAGACAGGTTATCTATGAGACTAATGGACTTGGTCATGGAAAGTAAGAGAAGTAGAGGGAAAGCAAGACGACGACGTTTGGGCTCAGTTTCTAATGATTTAAAAATAAGAACTTTGTAACTAAAATGAGGCAACATTAGTGGTTACAAATAGGGGATTGTGGAGGCGTTTTTAAATTCACAGAAGTTTGCAGAGTGAAATCTGAAAGGCATAAAATATTATTATTATTATTATTATTATTATTATTATTATTATTATTATTATTATTATTATTATTATTATTATTATTATTCAGCAAATTACTGGGAGAAAATCTTGAGCTCTGGAGCATCTACTGTACATCTAATTATTGGAATTTAGTACACACAATGTTTCAGCCTCACTATTACATGGGTTATCAGACACATTTAGACATACTCATGTTTAGACACACACCGAGGTGATGGCCTCCAATATACGGTTAATAAAATTCGTGTTTGTAACTACTGCATTACCAAATAGAGGATTTGAACGGAAATGGACTCCCTACCTCATTATTTAAAGCCACTGTTGCTCTGTTTCGGAGATTTTCACTTCGACGGATGCAGCAAAACTATTATTTATGTTTCGTCTTCCAGTCAATTGACCATTTCTTTTAGTTCTCTCTGTAGATGTGAGTGTGAGTTTATTTCTCACGTTGTGACGGTGAAAAAGTAGTGAATCTTTCTCATTTGAAACAAAGGAACTCCACACTCGTGTGCGTAAAGTGAGTTACGACCCTTTCAAAAGAGGACTGGTGAATAATATTGAAGTAAACTACAATAGTCGTAAAAACTTTTAGAACTTTATTCCTTTAGCACAGCCTGAGACGGAAGAGAGATTTAGCCTTTCTGTGATATCAGTCTCACCACTTAGCAATTCTACATTTCTCGATTTTATGCACCAGTATAGTGAAAGAATTCTCGTCTATGAATATACCTGACTGGAACTTCAATAGGGCTCCTGCTGATAGATAGTATTATTTACAATACCCACAAGCTGGAAAACAAGCTAGTTGAGAAGATCTCAATTTACCAAGCTATCATGAAATTATTTTACCTAGTCTTCGAAGTATGGTAATTGTTTTCGTTTCTTTTCTTACAGTTTGTTTTACGTCATACCGACACAGATAGGTCTTGTAGCGACGATGGGATAGGAAAGGACTAGGAGTGGGAAAGAAGCGGCTGTGGCCTTAATTAAGGTACAGCCCCGGTATTTGTCTGGTGTGAAAATAGGAAACCACGGCAAAACATCTTCAGGACTTCCGACAACTGGGTTCGAATCCACTATCTCCTGGATGCAAGCTCACAGCTGCGCGCCCCTAAACGCACTGCCAACTCGTTCGATGTTTTCTTTGTCATTGTTACACGTGGATATATACATAAATATATCTATGTTCATTATATACCGTTGTGCCTTTCAGCGTTAAGTGTGCAAGCCACTTTCGCTGTGGGTGAGAGTGATAGAACAACATCCACGGTTCCTCCTGTCTGTCGTGAGCGGTGACTATAAGGAGGCAAGAGACTCTCAACTTGGGAGCGTGGTTGTCGACCACGGCTCTCATAGCTGAATCTTGCATTGTTTCTACTTGCTTGCGTCTCGCTCCTCACTTGCATCTTTCCTATCCAGCTTCCCTTGGGCAACACTTGTTCTTATCCAATATCGACTGTATTTTTGAGGCCTAGGGATTCTTTCATTTCCAAGCCCTTCGTGGGTGTTTCCTTTCTTTTGACGATACCTTCAACTTTCGCACTGTAGGATCTCTTCCATTTTTCTCTCTGATTAGTGTGAATGCAGGATGATTGTCCAGCTGTACTTTCTATTAAAGCAGGAATCAACACCACCACCACCACCACCTCTGCAAGCCTCTAACCATTAATTAAACTCCTTCAAAATCCAAAGTTGGAAATAGATCAGTGACCTCGTTTCGCTCCGCATCCCGTATCATTAAATAGGTAAAAATTAATTTAACCATTCTGCCGTCTCCGTAAAACCTGTCTAGCGCTATGTAGGTAGCCTGATGGAGAGACAACAGAGTCTGTAGCTGGTCCACCCTTCCTACTGGTTGCCTCCCTCTCAGTCACTTAGCGTTAATCTTCTCTAAGGTACCAATTCTTCTGGTGACGTGTCCGAACTCGGGGAAGAAGGTCTGACTAATCCACTGGAGGAGCCCCTTTGTGCTCAGTTTCTAATGATTTAAAATGATTGCTGGAACTACTCATATGATAAATAATCCTTCAGAAGTAATCCCATGGTTTTATTCGTTTTTTTTACAATTTGCTTTACGTCGTATAGACACAGATAGGTCTTATGGCGACGACGGGATAGGAAAGAAGTCTGGTACGAGAATGGGAAACCACGGAAAAGTACCTTCAGGGCTGCCGACAGTGGGGTTCGAACCCACTACCTTGAGAGAATACTCGTCCTAAATTTTTCAAACGATACTAGATCCTCCAGTTCTACTTATTTCTGCCTTGTACCTACTTCAGTCCATCATTTCCACTGAAAATACTACATCATGATATGGGTGAAGCGTATGACAATGTAAGTACATTGACGCGGTCCACACCTGAAGGAACATTAGATAATAATAGTACAAGATTGTTACTCTCATTATCTCGTTGCAGGTTCACCACCAATAAAAACGTTATCGGTCCCTCTATCTATCTATCTATGTTTGACTTCGACAATATCGAAATGACTGAGACCTGAGTAAAGCTAGCAACACTATTCCTTATGCAGTAAGTTCTTGTATTGAATGATGTGAAGGTGTCACTAACGTGGTCAGTTGGTACGTACGTAGTCTACAAGTATTTCAGAGAGCTTATATGAATGACGCATCACAGCCAACAGCTATGCAGTTATACGGTGAGGAATACACCCGACAAGTGCATTACGAAAGGAAAAACATAGCAGTTCTAACAACCTCACCGTGTGTGCCAAAATTATAATATACACTTTCGTTATGCAGATTGTACAGCATTTCATGTAACTGTCACTCAATTTGCAGCAGATAAACGAGATTGTCGCTTGAACTGGACAGAAATAATACCCTAGGTACATGGAGCATAGTGGCTAGCCATGCCTTTGCTGGTGAGATGTAGTGTTTACAGTGCAATGCGTCTTCTGGTATGGGCTAGAATAAATTTGTTACTTTCATTGACCAGTCTCAGTCTTATCCTTGGCTTTGACAATATGAAGGTGACCGAGGTATGAGCGATGCTAGTAATACCGGTCCTTATACAGCCAGTCCCTGTTATGAATGGAGTGAAAATATCACTCATAGGGTCAATTGGTGCATGCATTTCAGTGGGATTGGCAGACTGATATGGAATAGCAACTTCTGGCTCAGTGAGGAAAGCAACGGGAAACTACCTCACTCTTCATTTCAATAGTATGCCTCATCAGTGACGCCTAGGCTATCTATGACAGCTGTTGGCGGAACTGTGGAAGATCAAACCAGCCTTTGGGTTGAATATCCAACATACAGTGGCTACTCACGGAGTTTAAAACGGAAATCTCTCTCTCTTTCTCTCTATCTATCTATCTATCTGTGTGTGTGTGTGTTCTTTTCTTCTTGTAACCATGGATTCTCAGCTCAGTCTGGCTTTTGCACCCACTTACTGTACTTGTGACACAATCCTCACTCTCGCATTCATATTTTATATTTTCCTATCCGACCTCTCTTGGTCAACTCTTGTTCTTACCATCTTCCGACCTGGACGATATTAGGGGAGGCTGGTACATGAATATCTGTGTGATCCTCAGCGTATGAATGGTGTAGATAAAACATGGATGCAATAGATATTTGAGAAAGGTAATGGTGGTGATGGTTATCAATGTTTTAAGGAACCACAGAGCTGGCTGGCTCTCTGGAAAGTTTAATATGTTCCAAATTTGATCAATATTGATTCACTTTCATGGTTATTCTAATAAAACAGACGTTTCAGGTTATACTATAAATTATATTTTTCGAATGATTCAGAGCAAGATGTGGAGGTCCGTGAAAACTATAAAATGCGTTAATAAAGTGAGTGAGTTTGCTGCTTCATTCGAAAAAAATACAGGGTCTCCCTTATGAACGCAGACCGAACGCACAGTGTTTGTAATCTGTGCTACGGCAGCTCCCTCAGCTGAACTTATGTCGCGCGCGGCCGCCCTGCTTTAAGCGTGTATACAATCTTATATGAAATCTTACCTTATTAAAGATGCTGGAAGTGTCATCCTTCCAGGGTTATACAGGCACTGTATCTGGTAACCACATTCTGGCTGACGCGAGTGAGTTCTGCCACTGTAATGTTTCTGATTTCAGTCGTAATATTTTGTTACAGTTCCTCCAACGTGTGAGGATTTGTTCGATACACTTTTTCTTTCGGTTTACCCCACAAGTAAAAATCACACCCTGTTGGATCTGGAGAACGAGTAGAAAATGGACCAGCACTGATCACTCTGTCCGCAAACACTTCCGAGAGTGTAAGAAGGAAATCTTCTGCTGAACCTTGTTGAAACCACCCACGCAATTATTCTTCTTTCGTTAACTTATGAAAGAACGGCGTCAAAATGTCATCTTGGTAACTCTCTGCATTTACTCTCGTCTCGAAAAAAATACGTCTAATTATTCATCTACCGGGCGAGTTGGCCGTGCGCGTAGAGGCGCGCGGCTGTGAGCTTGCATCCGGGAGATAGTAGGTTCGAATCCCACTATCGGCAGCCCTGAAGATGGTTTTCCGTGGTTTCCCATTTTCACACCAGGCAAATGCTGGGGCTGTACCTTAATTAAGGCCACGGCCGCTTCCTTCCAACTCCTAGGCCTTTCCTATCCCATCGTCGCCATAAGACCTATCTGTGTCGGTGCGACGTAAAGCCCCTAGCAAAAAAAATATTCATCTTGCACTAACGGCACACCAAACACCAATCCTCCTATCATAATGGGGGACTTCATAAACACCATTAGGATTTTCTGCACACCAATAGCCAGAGTTATGACTGCTTACACGACCATTAAGATGTAACCAGAATTTTTACATACGAAAATAAAATGTTGAAATGATAACTGTCTCACCATGTTAACAGCTTGGATTCAGACTGGCGACTCATGCTTCCCAGGTCGAACACGTCAAGAACTATGCGCGTGCCTCCCATACTGCAGCTGTCGTAGCCCAGGTTAAAAACACAGTGCGTTCGGTCTGCGTTTATAAGAAAGACCCTGTAGATATTAGCTTACATTCGGTAGAAGGTGGGTTCGAACCCCATTATCGGCAGCCCTGAAGATAATGTTTTATAGTTTCCCATTTTACATCAGGCAAATTGGGGCCGTACCTTACACTCCAGCCGCCGGCTGTCCGGCCCTGACAGATTGTGATGTAAAGAAAAGAGAGAGGAGAGAACAGTATTGCCAGCCTGCAGCGATTTAAAACTATAGATATAACCTTGAAACACTATTATGAATTTACATTGTGCCGTATGATTTAAATATTAAATCACTGAAACCCACACCCTTCGTCGATTTGATATTGTTGTTTTAATTAAAGTTATTGTACCGCAAATAATAATAATAATAATAATAATAATAATAATAATAATAATAATAATAATAATAATAATAATAATAATAATAATAATAATAATAAGAGTTCTGCTAGTGGTAAATTGTTACGGTATGCAATGCCTGGCGTCACTGGCGCGCTAAACATAACATTTAACAGGAAGCCCCAATCACTGTTCATGTCGCCATGAGTCCCATGTACTGCTGGTGCGATGATGCCACTTGTTTGAAGAGAAACACGTGGCCTCAGTTGTTCTCTAGCCTGCATGAAGTGCATGTGTTCACAGTGTGTGTAAACCATTTGTTTCTGTTATTATGACCTTGCCAGCGGATCAACGGAAACAATTAAAAGGATGAGTTGTTACAAGAGCCAAAGCCGTGAATTTGTATCCTTCTACGTGAATATTTTGAGAAAGAGCGTGATAACGGTGGGTCTGTTCTTCCTCTTGCAAAAGTGGTGGATCGAGTTTGTGACATTCTAAAAGTAGGTAGGACGACTGTGAAAAGTGAAACCAAAAAATGTGTCCAGTGGATCTTAGTACATCTGAATTGCTCGGTACTCCTAAAAAAATGACGACCAAGACATCTCTAGATGAATTTCGAAAGGATGCGATAAGGCGACATATATGTAGTTATCAGATGGGAAGGGAATTTCCCACGCGTGTTAAACGACGTTCCTCTTTGGAAGAATGTCGCTTATTCAGTGGAGAATAGACCACTTTAAGTAGAATACTGAGAGAACTTGGTTTTCGTTAGAAGAAATTTTCAGAGAGAAAAGCTGTGATGGAGAGAAGTGAAATCGTAGCATGGCGACGTAGGTTTCTGAGGGAAATTCTGAAGACTAATCCTGATAGAGTGGTGTGGTTAGATGAAACGTGGGTAAATGCCGGACATTCTAAAACGGTGGCCTGGACAGATCTGCAGCAGGGACTTTGGGAAGGGATGTAGGCTTACATTGTTTCATGCAGGTGGCGTTAATGGATTTGTTCCTGGAGCTATGCTTCTTTTCAGATCAAAGAGCACTCGTGATTATCAGAAGAGATGAATGGAATTACTTTCAAACGTTCTTTAAAAATGCTTTTTTGCAAAACATAAGTCCCAATTCCATAACTGTTATTCTCCCTGTCGGCCTGTGCAACTAAACAAAGCACCGACAATGAAAGAAAAGATAATCTACTAGGGATATCTGCAGATATGACAAAGGTGGAGCTGGTACAAAGTGCAAAGTAATATTAGTAACAAGGACGAAGACACCGATATTTTCGAAGTGTCTGGCGTACTCCCTTTGGATTAGTTAATTTGAGTATATAATTGGTTTAATTTTATTGCAATTTTATTATTTCGGCACTACTATTCTATGAGCACGTTGAAGTTTTATTGTAACAAACGACGTTTTTATTACCACGGTGATACTATTCTCAGTGTTTTATTTTATATTCTGACTTATTTTAATTACGGTGATAATATTTACAGAGTTCGCGTCTTAATCATATTATTTTATATTACATTTATAGTCTACTATTATGTAGGCTTACATTGTTTCATGCAGGTGGCGTTAATGGATTTGTTCCTGGAGCTATGCTTCTTTTCTTGTTATTATTTTTACGCTGTTCTTGCAGTGCGGTTAATTTTAATTGGAACGTTTTATTATTATGATTATACTATTCTTGGTTTGCAATACATTAGAGGTAATTTTAGCGTAGTTCCATCGCATTAACATAGAATCTGATCTACGTATGCGTGTGCGTTTGTTTATATCACACGGTTCAAAACCGGCAACACTGTCTAAGAGACGTCAAGGCTGGACAGCCGGCGGCTGGACTATAACTAAGGCCATAGTCACTACCATCCCGGTCCTATCCCTTTCCTATCCCATCGTCACCAAAAACAAAGCTGTCTTAGTTGGAACGACGTTAAACCACCGGAAAAAAATAAATACTAGTACTGTAATAAGTAATGTACCCAGCAACATCAATCGTAAGAACTCGAAAATGAATATCTACAGGATCTCTTGCCATTTCCTGACGTCACCAAGTCTGGTGAGAGGAACTGCAACTCGGCGATGCGTGACGGGTTGCTCTATCCCTCCCCTGTTCAGACTAAATCAAGTTTGTTTACGTCATCTGGGAAGCATGCTCGTGTTCTTGTACCGACATCCAGTTAAAGCAACCAATCTTCCTCTCTCTCGGTTTTCTTCTCGTTCGGTATTGGTTTTAAAGAAGATACTGTTAGCGTGAAGAGAGCGACGGTTGCTGACATTGCAATTAAAAGCGTTAGGGGAACAGATCTGGCGTCTTTCCCAAGAAGAAGAGAGCAGGGGAAGTTGGAGGAGTGCCACCGACAAGTTGGTGTAGTGGAAACACGCCGGGACTTACAATTGTTTAGCCAACACAACAAGAGCGCGCCGAGCCTGACTGACACATCAATTCCCCGTCTCATTACGTGCACCACTTGAGGTCATTGTTACACTCTCGAACATTGAGTTAGGTCTGGGCTAAGATAATAGAACCACTTCTCTTAATCTCTAATCTCCCACATTAATTGATCACACAACATAATATACCCTGGCTCAGAGATGTACAGGTTTTAGAATTTAACTTCTTTTTTTATAAACTTCTAGATGAGAAACCTAGACCTTTCATAGGTCATATGTAACCAATGGAGGAGAAGGGTGTTATGATGGTGATTGTTATCTTAATAGGATTACAATCTGGGAGCCATCTTGTCTTAACTAATCAGAGGAAAACTGAGGGTATCGGCAAAGGGAATGTCCGCGAAGGGCGTGAAATTGGCCTCGAAAAACTAATACCGTCGGGATCGGGGAAGAGTTCATCACGGGAGGTCAAATATGAGAAATGAAAGAGATGATGATGATGTTGATGATGATGATGATGATGATGAAGATGGATGCTTGTTTAAAAGGGCCTAAAATCTAGGTCATCGGCCCCTAATGGTAAGAAATGAAGCGAAATGTAATGAAAATTTCAAAGTTTAAAATTCATCCACTGACCACAATTCAAAGGTGATGATGAAGAATGAATTGATGAATATGAATTTAAAATATTTAAAATAATTCCAGAAACAATCTACTGACTATAATTCAAAAAGAGACGATGAACAATGATTAACTTAAAACAATCAGTAGATTCGACCCTCAATGCCCCACCTTCCCAGAAATTACCTTAAAACAATAGTATATACTGACCAAAGGGCTGCTTCCAAAGGACAATCCTGAATAGATTATGCTTGTCTTACGGGGTCAAAAATCCAGGTCAACGGCCCCTGATAATGGTACTTATCTCTAGTAAAGTAGAACCATGGTATTTCTCAAGTTGCGATACTAATCACAAGTAACGTAGACTCACGGTGTCCCACACATTGCGGAATGAAAAAAAAGGGACGTGGCACAACTAAGTGGAAGAAATGCGAGACTTAGTTATGAGGCCCGTGGTCACCAACCCACGCACCCAAGTCGACAGCCCATGGGGCTCCCTTTCAGTTACATCTTAAGATAGGCAGGGAATATCGTGGTGGTATTCTGCAACCCCAATCATAGGTGGTACTGGAGGAGCATTCATAAAAGAAATATTCCATTCATCTATTCTGAATCGATCATGGTTGTTGTCTAACGGGGTCAAAAATCTATGTCAACGGCCACTGATAATGGTACTTATCTCCAGTAAAGTAGAACCATGGTATTTATCATGTAGCGATGCATGTGCCAGACCAATTTCGTTGCTTTTGTAGGCCTGTCTCAGTCACAGCGACTGATGTACTGTATGAGTGATATACTGTATATTGTATAGGCCTACTGCATGAGTAACGTAATTTCCTAAGCATCCAATCCCAGTGATGAATGGTGTGGAAACTTCGTTCGTAGGATCAGTTGATGCGTACATTTCAGTGGGCTTGGCAAACTGATACCAAGTAGAACGTTCTGGCTAGTGAGGAAAGCAACGCATGCTCATTTACTCCTAATTTCCCTAGTACAGCTCATCAGTAATGCCTATGCTTTCTACGATAGTTGACGGGGACTGAAGACTATGTAGGCCTAGATCGAGCACTTATAATTTTCGAAGGATTACATTTCCAAACTGTGCTTCATTTGTATTTTTACCACGTTTCAAGAAGAAACATTATCACCCATCTTTCATTTACCACTATTTAGGAGATAAATTAGGCACAAAGAGTTACCCAGATTTTTTACCACCATTAAGGGATTAGGCAAAGAAAGGTAATCCATCTTTTATTTACCACACTTAAGGAGAGAATTTGTGCACAAAGATTCAACCACCTTTTCTTTCCACCATTCAGGAGAGAAAGTGGTCAACCACTTGTTTGTAAGACAGCTTGCTGAAGTGCTGCATGGAACACTTGTATCTGGATTTGTGATGGCACTCCTGATATGATGCTTTTCAAGTAGTTAAATATACTATTGGATGCAAGTAGTACAATTACCAGTCATAGCAATGGAAACTTCAGGAAATCATCATTATTAGGAAGCATTATATAAATCATTAGTTTCTTCAGACTTCTGAGTTATCTTCTTCTAAACACATTTGGAAAGAGGGCTCTTCTTCCCACATCATTCCATAGACTGGTGATTAAACAATGAACTATAGTAGACATATTCACTTAGTGTAGCACATAATATGAGCATATTTTATTGATTTTCGTTCCCATACACCAAATTGTTTTAATGCTGACTCAGATACCAAACGAATAAAATTATTAAAACTTTTAACTTGTGAACCTTACGTGATAGGTCTCTGATACTCTACAGTAGTTTACAACAGCAAATATGAAGGGTATTACAAACTTACAAGAGCAGAACCTGAGAAACGCAACACCAAGAAAGGAGCGAACTGAAAGCACTAAATTCACGGTGTCATGAAACACTTTAATGAAAGTAAAAAGAATAACACAGAAAGTGGTTACGGTAGTTCAGAATTCCACTACAGGAGGGAGAAAATTCAGAGGGCAGCAGTTCAGTGGAACAATGTGGCAATACTATCGTAGTGTGGGATGAGCCTTTGAACAGTTTATATTATTATTATTATTATTATTATTATTATTATTATTATTATTATTATTATTATTATTATTATTCACATTTCACCCACCATAGTGGTTCACCGTCCAGGAGACGGACTCTTGTCAAGTTCCCACAACATCTACTGTTGTGACAGGAAGGTCCTTGTCATGCGGCAGATGTTCAGAATGACAGTCTTCTACATTTGTGGAAGTGTATAGGCAATGTCTAGGTCCTGCAGGTGATGTTGCAGCTTTCTGTGTAGTAGTCCTGTGGTGGAGTTGACAAAAGGCGTCAGAGTTGCCAGATCAATTTCCCACAGTTTTTTAATTTCTATTGCGAGCTCTTCTGGACATAGGCCTGGTGGGCAATGTGTTCTGAACGGACCGTCACATCAAAGATCAGTCTTCCTGATCCGTTTATCAATAAGGACAATATCCGGCCTGTTTGATATTATGATCCTCTCTGTCTATTATTATTATTATTATTATTATTATTATTATTATTATTATTATTATTATTATTTGCCCTGTCAACTGTTTACCTTCATATTAGAAAGATGTAGCTATAGAGGATTGTTTCATCGAATATAGCTGAACAATTTGAAATAAGTAGACGTATCCAAAATACGAAGCTAGATATTATTAGTTTTGGGATATAATTTTCTATACAGCACTCCCATCATGAGCAGAATAGAGAAACATCATGAAGAGTGACTGTTCTCTAGAAAATAGTATCTCACTCTGGTGGAAAGTAAGGATGTTTTGGTTAGTGCCCAAGGTCTTCTCCATTCCCAGCTGATTTTTTGCAAGCATTCAAATGCACTTACTGAGTTATCTCACGGTAAGATGCTTTAAGACAACACGATATGTTTATTCATTCTTGCCTTGAGCAATCACGGAATTACAATGTAATGTGCTAATTATTTTCCTTGAATTTTGGAGCACCAATTGATCCTCCTGGCGCAAATATTCGCTCATGACATTACCTTGGTGGAACTTACGTTATGTCTCGTATCTGAATCCAAAAATCTTCATCTTGCTGGGAAGGAGTGTCACAAGGTCCTTTAAGAAAATATATATATATCGATATCCACTAATATTACCAAGTTCCTTTGAAAACCCATTCTCAAAGGACGAGCGTGCATCTTTCTGTGGCTATGTCAAGCTACGCAGAGGTGAATCAAAAGAACTAGGAATACAAGTAACGTTCAGAAATTACAATCATATATCTTGTTACCAAGTCATCGGTATAAAGGTCTTCAGACATTCACGGAATGATCTTGATCATGTCTTACAGTTAGTATAACTTATGACGTAATTACATAAAATGTTGAATTTACCAAAAGAAAAAGGTAGTACCAACTTTGCATATGGAGACGTCACAGTCATTATATCCACTTACATAGATAAACTCGTTATGACACTTCTAAATGAAGGTAAGCTGAGCGAGCTGGCGCACAGCTATGAGCTTGCATTTGGGAGATAGTGGGTTCGAACCCCCACTATCGGCAGCACTGAAGATGGTTTTCCGTAGTTTCCCGTTTTCACAGTAAATTCTGGGGCGTACCATAGTTAAGACCATGGCAGCTTCTTTTCCGTGCCTAGAACTTTCATTTATTTTTCAGGTGTAGTTCTGTTACGATATGTTTCCTTGTCCAGATGGTTTATAAATGTACCCTAAAATTAGTTTCGGGAGACTGAAGAGCGTATTAGTTATAAATTAACTGAGTTGAAACTGAAAAGATCTCACAAACCATATATATTTGGCACCTGAAACCTATTTGGCACTCACTCTTCAAATGGTCCGTCCCTTGTTTTAGACAATTCAGGATCCAGTGATCGGGAGAGACTAGACTATGGGCGTCTGGAGTCTGGATACTTGTTGTGATACCGTATGTTCCATCATGCCAGTTTTGTAAGTTGAAATTACATTGTGGGAGTAATCACTGCACTATGATCACATGGTTACAGCACGATTGTTGCGATCGGGAGGTGCCTCTTGGTTTTGTTCGCGGGAAACCTCTTTCATGACAGACTCAGTGCATAGTTAACAATCTTCCTCCTTCATCTGCGCTTGGAAACAGCAATAGCAACCACTGCCGGACCAAGTGGCTCAGACGGTTGACCCCAGCTTGGTAGGTTTGATTGTAGTCCGGTGGTATTCTAAAGTGCTCAAATACGTCAGCCTCGTGTCCATAGGTTTACTGGCACGTAAAAAACTCCTGAGGAACTAAATTCCGGCACCTCGGCATCTCCGAAGACCGTCAAAGTAGTTAGTGGATATAAAAATATAACATAATATTGAACCGTACTGTTCATGACTTGTTAAGCGATTTTTAAAGCAATTGCAATATTGCGCAACATGACGCATAGTATATGGGCGCGAAGCTATATAGAACGCAGGAGCTTGGAGGTGGTCCCCTAGGAAGGGTGTGACCATGTATCAGTGTAATAGAAGAGAAGGAAAGAGAGATAAGAATTGTGTTTTGGGAAGCACCATGCCACCTTAAGAGCATTTAAAGCGGGAGGAGACAGCTTTACCACGTCACCGGAATCGAGTGATACCGCATTGCCCTGAGTGTTTGTCGGGATAATAAAACGATGAAAATAATCCTCAGAATTTTGTGAACATGATGATATGTTTAACCTCATTATCGATAATTCCACATTAATACGACCACCGTGGGAAGCAGTCGAGTGGCTGCATACCAAACTCAAGTATGTTAGCCGGGAGTTTCCCTGGCGTGGCTTCAATTTTTGCTCCCTATAAGAGCTGGAAGATTTGGAGGGGGGCATCTCATTCGACTGTAAGATTGCTGCCAGTGCGTGTCGCGTGTATCTTTGTCTGTCTTGATTATTGCGCCATAAGCCTTTGCCTGAACAAAGACTATGATTACTTTTGAGCGTTCGCGCTCACTTCATTCAGAGTTGTAGAAATGTGAATAACAGTTTTATCGCGAGATCAGATTTGATTTAGTGATAGTGCGGTCATGAACTTACAATTGATCGATTATAAACTTTTCCATTTGCATAGACTTCTTCACAGAAGTGGCACGGGTTGGCTAGTAGTACGATGGTGATCGGTACTAGGATTTAATCTACGAACTGAAATGAAGGACGCACATGTGTAGTTGAGTAAAAATATGAGTTTAGCTCGACAAAAATAGGCTACGAACTCATGTACAGTAAAGTCAGCCTGCACACATATCCGTGCGTGTTTTTAATAATAACAGAAACTATGCCGTTAACTTTAGTACGCTTCTAACCGGTCTGGTACACGTAAGTAAGGCGTTTGTGTGACGATTGTACTGTGCGGTTAAATAACTAAGTATTTCATTCCAGTAATTCGGGAACCGAGTTTCAAGACCGTGTGGACGCGAGCTTCAAGTGGAGCCTCAAGAATATGCCTGTGATGGACTTACCTGGAGACATCAGTACGAGAGGATCGACTATGGACAACGTCTTTATCATACTTGATGGAGAGAGAAGAGAGTCGCCTAAAATGAGCTAAGTGAACCAAAGTTGTTAGCATGTGGTAGTATTAGGGACAGTTACGCAGAAAGTAGCAATTAATTATGCAAATAATAGTTAGTTAAGCCCTTTGATAATTAGGATAAGATTAATATCATGGTACATGAGCCTATCAGGCCATTGGTTAAGATGATTTTGAAGTCATTGACGTCCATAAGGTATATAATAGTTTACGGGTGATATGAGAGCTAGGAGTAGCTTAAGGTTGTTTTCTTCCTTTGGTATTAGGTCAGAATATTCCTTATGTATAGTGACATAGATTTTTCCTGTAAATAGAATCATCTCAAGAAAGCTTGTCAGTCTCAGACATCGGGTAGGATAGAAAGATTATAGTAGCGTTAGTGTCTGCGTGCTGCATGCGCAGGGTTTATCGGCATGTTTTCGCTATGATTTAAGCCTGTTGAGGAGATTAGTACCTCGTTGTAAGCGATGTCGTCAAAATTTCTGAGCGAGTTTCACACTGCCAAACAATAGACTCGAACCTGGGTCTTGAGGGCGTGAGGTTGCGCCATATGTGTAAAGCGCTGTGTTTTTACGAGGAAGTAGTAAGTGCTAGTACTTTGGATTAAATGAATTAGACCCAAGAAGCGGTCTGGTAACTGAGCCTGACATTTGGAAAGAGAATTGGTTCCTTACTGGTCGTATTTTGTTGTGTGGAGGCTCAAATGTTCGTCAAGATAAGACGGAAGTAAAAGCCTTTGTTTGGTTTGGAGTGCAGAAAGGCGGCTGAGACTAGGTCAGTGTCGCGGTTTGTTTACATTGTTTTATGAGTTTGGGAGACCCTCACCCTCCCCGTTGGCTCGGTCGTTGACATGGTTTCCTCACCCCAGGGGGGTCAACGGCCATGTTTAAAAGCCGCATGCAGTATTTCGCCCCTTTGCTTTCCAGATGAGATTTACTTAGATGACTGAGATTTTTATTTTATTTTGCCTTTCTATCTTCGTGTGTATATATTTGTGTATTATTTGATTTCATGTTTTATCGTTAGATGGTCTGGTAACCATGGAGATTATCCAGGGCTTGTGAGTCAACGCTCATCAAATTTTAGTTGAATCGTGCCACAATAAACTTATGTGTTGTTGTTTTTGGTTGGGATTCAACTGTGTATATTTTTTATGATTGTGTGGTAAATATGTCCCGAATGCAAGGGAATTTTAGTGGTAATTTATTTCTGCGGATGGTCGCTAATCCCAGCATAACAATTGATGTTTCAGGTCCAAGGGTGTTGTACACAGAAGGAGAAGTTCACTAGGTCATCCGTCAGCACATCGACATCGTCACTCAAATTTCTAATGTACGCCGCCTTTGGTACTTTTTCTCGCACCATGAGTGCATCAGATTGTAAATTACATTGTCTTTGATTGTGATTGAAGAACTGACTATGCTTTCGTCAATTAAATAGTTCAAATTTCAAGTAGTTCCTCATTTATAATATTATGTTAATTGTACCTGTCCTATTAACACTCCCGTCGCAAGAACCCGATACGAGTTCTCTCCGCCTGCCTGTTCGGCGTATTTCTATTCCATCGGACAGGTAGGCAGGTAAGTTATGAACCCATCATTTTGTGATATATCCATTTACTCATGCCCAAAAGGGTATAATATATACAACAGAAACCACTAATCTACTAAATCCAGCCAGTTGACAATTATATTTTTATTATTATTATTTCTTTCTCCGTTAACGTCTTCTAGGGACCACGAGACAATTTCAAGCTTCATCCTTTGTTGTACCTTCTTCTTTCTCCAATAGTTCTTCATCTGCTCACTATGTCTCCTTTTCCTCTCTTAGGACCATTTCTAGCCTATTCTCTTTCTCTTGCGACGTTGGAATGTTTCCATTTCTAATACTTTCTTTCTAAAAATCTCTCTCTCTCTCTCTCTCTCTCTCTCTCTCTCTCTCTCTCTCTCTCTCCCTCCCTCTGTTGCTTCTTCTTCTCTTGCATTGTTTCTTTCTAAATCTTTCTTCACAACATGAATCCTGGTTGTTGTTGACTTCTTGTTCCAAAGATATTTGAAGATCTGTTTGGTTAAGCTGTGTACAAATGTCCAAAAAATATCAATTGCCTGTTTCCCATTATTTCCGTTACGCTTTTCATCATTACTTCCTTATTTCCAGAGTTCTGTAGTTCTTAGTGGACTGACTATTTTCCGTATAATTCGTCTTTCCAGTAGCCTACTTCTAATGTATTCAGCTTGTAAAGACATTCACTCGCGTATAGGGATTCCGGTTTGACTACTGTGTTGTAGTGTGGTATTTCGGGGTTTTTAGGTTAACCCTTTTTATTGTAGATATTCCTAGTTATACGGTATGTTCTTTCTTTTATAGCGGATTTTCCCAAACCGATTTCTGGAATTCTTTCTCCCAAATATTTGAATTTCTTTACTTTTCTTTTACGACCAATTTCTGTTATTAGGAATTCTGGAGCATTTTTCTATATTTGATATCAATTTCGTTTATCTACAAAACCTAAACCTTTTCTGTGTGCTATTTCTTCCATTGCTGCATGTATCTGGTTTTCTGAAAATAGTGCGAAATCATATGAAATTGCTAGACAGTTTCTCTCAACACCTCTGTTCCTTCTTCCAGGTGTTATTGGTGATAAGCTCCTGTTCTTTCATTTTTTCATTCAAAATTCTTACCATTTTCTCCAGGGTGCAGTTGAATAGGAGTGGCGATAAACCATCACCTTGCCTTACACCGGTATTTATTATTAATAGTTTAGATATTTCACCCATAAATTTTACTTTGGATATGGTGTCTGTGAGGGTTTTGCGAATTAGGTTTGCCAATTTGGTTTAAACTCTGAATTCTTGGTTGATTTTATCTGTAGTTTCTCTATCAACTGAGTCAAAAGCCGTTTAAAATCTACAAATGTTACTACTACGTTTTGGAGTAATGAACTCAGACGGATTATAGACTTCAGGCTGAATGTCTGGTTTGAACAAGATCCGACCTTTCTAAATTCTAAATTCACTCTGATACTCACCCAAATGACTTTCAAGAGTTCTTTGTACCCTGTTCAGTAATATTGTTGAAAATCTAGCTATTTTACTTTTTGCTTATAAATAGAGATTCTGTGTTTTCATATTCCAGAATTGAAGATAATTATTCTTTGATTTAACTGAGAGAAAGTTATTTTTCACTAAATAATTCAAGTACGAAGGTCATCATTGCATTGTTCTAACCCATATCTTGTACCGGTTTATGTCTGTCAAACATCGTTTACTCAATAGATCTGTGGAAGTCAACAGAAGCCTGACACAATCCGACATCATGCAGATAGATATAGCGGTGTACCAACGTCATCACGGCGATAAGACAATAACTTCGTTCAACCAGAATAATGTTGCCTGGCAGTACAGGGGAGGAGGTGGTATACAATTTCTAATCACTGGAATTCGTGTCAAAAGTCTGGATTAAATTCTAAACCTGTACGCAGTGTTTATAAGGAGTGATGCCATATGACACTGTTGATGGTGATTCGTATGGAGACGTAACTCTTTCAGTAGACCCCTTGGTGCTATTCGACAGGAGTAGGCTCTTCGCCAGCACAGGGCTTCACCTTCTCCCTTCCTACTAACATATATCATGTCAATCATTCCAATTTTCGATCGTCAAAGGCTGTATGAATTTCGTGTGTTCAATCAATTCTTTTAAATGCAACGCACTAAAACTTCACGAGGAAGACGAAAAGAGTAAACAAAGGCAAAAGTGGCAATGATAAAATATTCAGTTAGAGAGACCACCAATTGAAGCTAAAATGATGCGTTTGGAGAAAGATGAATTGAGTAAAGATAAGTTACAGGAAAGACAGAAAAATTACTCTAAATTCGCAGGGCCCTTCGTCTACAGTAAGTGCTTTAATACAAGAATAGATTTAGCATTTGTATATACCATTCGTTCATAAATTGAGGCAATTTCCTCCAAATTTAGCCTTCTCTGTCACAATGAATAAGTCACCAGCATAAACATTAAAGTTCAGATACATCTAACTACTCCAGTGTTTAGTACAGTTGTGTGTAGCTTTCCGAAGAGTACGCAGATCCGTAGACGTCAAAGTACAACTCCGAGCTCCAACTGCACTCAATATGCTTTGTAACGAAATACTACAATACCTGTTTTGATTCCATTCGAATGCCACATAAAACCTGAGAAATGTAACTTTTATTCATAAGATATAGTAACAGTCCAATTAGAATATCTAATTACTTTATAGATAGTAATTTCGACTGCCGACTAGTCTACATATTTCTTTCTTAATCCCTTTATCTTCCAAGGTTGAGTTTTCCATCGGATTCAGCGAGGGGCCCCACCTTTACCACATCAAGGGCAGTGTCCTGGAGCGTGAGACTCTGAGTGGGTTGATACAACTGGAGAAGAGCACCAGTACCTCTCCCAGGTGGCCTCACCTGCTATGATGAACAGGGGCCTTGGTGGAGGGGGGGGGGGAATTGGAATGGATAGACAAGGAAGAGGGAAAGAAGCTGTATGTAGCCAAGCATTACCCTGCAGAAAAATGCCTCTTGGAACCCCTAACATTTCCTTCAGCCATGTCACAGAAATGGTCCTGATGGTCAGAATCCTGCGGCCGCAGGATGTCTTGAACATATCGCTTTACAGTCAGTGACCCTCGTGTCACTGCAAGGAGTGACCGAATGCCGTCTTCGCAGGGCAAGATTGAGATTCTCCTCATCAGGCCTCCAGACACGAAAACGGCCAACGTCAATCCAGTGAAATAACTTGGATTCGTCACTAAAGACAATCCCGTTCCAGTTCGCAACAGTCCATGTTTGTCATTCACAACATCAATGTAAACGGAGCGAAGGCGTATGTGTGTCAATAGTAGGTCGTGTAATGGGGTCCGTGGGACTAAATTTCCTTCAGACAAGCGTCTAGAAATGGTTCATCAAAAACACCAACCTGTAACGATGGTTACATATACCTGGGTGGCGGACACCGTACAAATGATTTTGCGCGAGCTTGCTGGAGGATCAAACGATCTTCCCTCCTGGTGGTCAGTCGAGGGCGTCCCGAGATCGTTTGCCATTAGTGTGTAGCCTCACGCTTCCACGGGTTTCAACACACCCCAAACGTCTGCACAGAACGGCCTAGGCCACGTGCGATTCTTTGATACCATCATCCAGCTTCGCGCATTCCAATAATATGCCTGTCTCACACTTTGATAGCCCTCAACTGGTGACATGGTGTCTGACAGATTCCTTGAAGGAGATAGATGTACACCCCTAAGCACACAACCGGCCCTAACACTTTTTGTTTGCAGCACCTTCTTATCCCTATGTAAAAAGCTGTTCCATCATCAGAAATTCGCTCTCAGTATTATCGTTCTCTTCTCAGAGGGTAGACAAGTTTCCTGGTGGCTTCGTAGGCACCACGTCACCAGTTGTGAATTTTTTTTAATGTGTGGTTTCTTAAGTAGTAGCAAGTAAACTCATAGCATTTTTAATTTAGTTCGTAATTAAATAATGGCGGACCGCGCTAGTTCATCTCGAGTTATAAGGCATAAAGGTCCTGGGTTCGAACAACATTATTACTATGGTAAAAACCGTTTTAAATGGTCCGCTAAAGAACCTACTAGAAATGTGCGCACCCCGAGTCACAACATAATTCGTTTACCTGCGTTACGTGTTCAAGCAAGAATTGGCAGTCAAACTGACGGTAGAAGTGCCTGGAATTTTATATTTTCCAGGGAGATGGTGCAAGTTATAGTTCAATGGACTAATGCCAAAATGAGGAATATTAGAGAGACATAGATACAAGCGGATAGAGCATCCCGAGATTCAGGACACCGATAATACAGAAAATGATACTTTTTAGGTTTATTACTCTACACTGCTTCTTTCAAATCAAACAATGAAGATATTTCTGCAATGTTTGCTACGGACGGAACCGGAAGAAAAATGTTCCGCCTCATCATGTCTGGAAATCGACTTCTTACTCTTCTCCTGAATATAGGACGCAATGACGTTCACAAGACCCCACAGCCACAGTGTCTGAACTTCTAGGATCGCTAACGGAAAATTCACAGAAATCGTGACAATGCCAGTCGTACTCCCTATTTTTCATAATGATAAAGACAATGGTGTGTGGAGAGTGTTTGGCATTTTCTCTTTTATTTACGGAGATATGTATAGCATGTATATGATCACATCTTATTTTGAACACTTAGGTCGCTTTTTCTCCAAAATGTTCAAAAAAGGATATATGTAGGAAGTAAAAACTTTCTCTTGATTAGTGAAAACATGCAAACAAATATAATATGTCATTCAACTGCGTATTGAACCATAAATAGGGTATATAAGACAAATTACAAATACTTTGAATATTTCTGAATATTTAATGTAAATTATGTTTCAGTCTGTGTAAGAAAATGATTTTAGAGTCATTCAGAACCATATGAGAAATGCTGATGCTCTTTTAGTTCAAACATATATTTCTTCTTCATAAAGTGACATATACTTGGATTCAGATTTTTAAAAATTTTGGGTCAATGGAGTTGGTGACAAAATGTGTTAAAACATTCCTTAAAATACACCTTTCCAATATAAAATGAATAAATCTTGCCTTGATGAAATATAATTCCATTAAAAATGCTAAAATTATAGACGTCTCTCAGACACCATGTCACCAGTTATGTTCCTCGCGGAATACGTCACCAGTAGAGTGTTAACAGGGCGATTTCTCTTCGATTTCATCGCTGAGACATGTCGAATTGTCAACGAGGTTTTCACAACAGGACATTGGGTTCCACTACATACGATTAGCCCCTGCAAGCGTTAAAAAAGGCACGGGTGGCAGTGTATACATGGTCTCTAGTGGCTAGAATATACACTAACTGACAGAGCAAATGCAACACCAAGAAGGAGTGGTTCGAAAGGGATGAAAGTTGGGGAAAAAACAGAGACGGCACGGACGAATAATTGATGTTTATTTCAAACCGATATGCAGATTACACAATGCGCACGGCATCGACTCTGTAGGATGTAGGACCACCGCGAGCGGCGATGCACGCAGAAACACGTCGAGGTACAGAGTCAATAAGAGTGCGGATGGTGTCCTGAGGGATGGTTCTCCATTCTCTGTCAACCATTTGCCACAGTTGATCGTCCGTACGAGGCTGGGGCAGAGTTTGCAAACGGCGTCCAATGAGATCCCACACGTGTTCGATTGGTGAGAGATCCGGAGAGTACACCGGCCACGGATGCATCTGTACACCTCGTAGAGCCTGTTGGGAGATGCGAGCAGTGTGTGGGCGGGCATTATCCTGCTGAAACAGAGCATTGGGCAGCCCCTGAAGGTACGGGAGTTCCACCGGCCGCAGCACATGCTGCACGTAGCGGTGGGCATTTAACGTGCCTTGAATACGAACTAGAGGTGACGTGGAATCATACGCAATAGCGCCCCAAACCATGATGCCGCGTTGTCTAGCGGTAGGGCGCTCCACAGTTACTGCCGGATTTGACCTTTCTCCACGCCGACGCCACACTCGTCTGCGGTGACTATCACTGACAGAACAGAAGCGTGACTCATCGGAGAACTCGACGTTCCGCCATTCCCTCATCCAAGTCGCTCTAGCCCGGCACCATGCCAGGCGTGCACGTCTATGCTGTGCAGTCAATGGTAGTCTTCTGAGCGGACGCCGGGAGTGCAGGCCTCCTTCAACCAATCGACGGGAAATTGTTCTGGTCGATATTGGAACAGCCAGGGTGTCTTGCACATGCTGAAGAATGGCGGTTGACATGGCGTGCGGGGCTGCCACCGCTTGGCGGCGGATGCGCCGATCCTCGCGTGCTGACGTTACTCGGGCTGCGCCTGGACCCCTCGCACGTGCCACATGTCCCTGCGCCAACCATCTTCGCCACAGGCGCTGCACCGTGGACACATCCCTATGGGTATCGGCTGCGATTTGACGAAGCGACCAACCTGCCCTTCTCAGCCCGATCACCATACCCCTCGTAAAGTCGTCTGTCTGCTGGAAATGCCTCCGTTGACGGCGGCCTGGCATTCTTAGCTATACACGTGTCCTGTGGCACACGACAACACGTTCTACAATGACTGTCGGCTGAGAAATCACGGTACGAAGTGGGGCATTCGCCAACGCCGTGTCCCATTTATCGTTCGCTACGTGCGCAGCACAGCGGCGCATTTCACATCATGAGCATACCTCAGTGACGTCAGTCTACCCTGCAATTGGCATAAAGTTCTGACCACTCCTTCTTGGTGTTGCATTTGCTCTGTCAGTCAGTGTACAAACGATCACATCACTGCGATAATCACTTTAGTATCTGCTTGAGATGGAACTGTTGGAAGTCAACAAATTATATTTGTTTTAAAGGAAAACCACCAACTTAACAAGGATAACCTGCGAAGATGAATTCTATAAACTAATCCATCAGCTCCTATTTTAAAATATCAGGAACGGCCCATAATGAGAAATGTTTTACACATCACTTTACAGCTTCCTACATTTGCGAAACATTACTTTGCACTCACTCAGTTCAGTGGCGGGGGAATTGTTGAGTTACGCTGATGGATCACTACCGCAGCAGTTCGTCTCTCGCCACGCAACTTTGACCTGTAGAGTTGCGTTGATAACTCTCGCTCCGTAGCAGCTGTCCATTTGCTCGAGTGCTCTCCTTCCAATAAGATGTTTTCAAAGTTCAATGAAAAGGTAAAGAGTTGCGAGTGGTAAATAATTTAAAATTTCGTAAAGCTGAGATCGTCAAGCGTGGTCAGAAATAGCGATAAGCTAGTAAAACCTGGAATGTTCATTTCTTTACGGACAGGGAAGGACGTTTCTTCTTTATTGGAAATCATAATCGCAAGTCCTGCTCCACTCTGCCTCCCTGCTTCATCTCCAGCAGCATTAGAAGAAAAGCAGTGGGAAACAGATCTCTGAAACTCATACGTAAGGAGATTTTAAAAGGGATATTAATGATCTTCGAAACGTTAACCAATACTGACCTGGGTGGTGCATGAAGAAATCGATGAGAAGAAGAACCAATCGTTTCTCCCTAGAAATGTACATCCCAATATTTATTTGTGTAGTGGATGCTATCGAAAGCGGATATCTCTATGGGTATGACTATACGGAACGCAGAAACACACAGGAGGATATTCAACACTCAGTTCCTAGATTCGTTGAAAGAGTTTGCGTAAGCTCTACAGAATTACAGTGTTGCCAACATAAACTTGAATAAAGCCACTAAACACACACAAATAAACACATAATTTAACATAAAACCCACTGATTTTTTCTCACTCGCTATATATACCCCTTAGTATCATTAATATCAGTAGACTTGTATTAAGATAGCATAAGGCTCCACAGAGCTGTTACTACAAGGAAAATCCATCATTGAACTATTACCAAAACTAGAAAAGTAATACATCTTCATCTCCATCTTCGTTTTCTGAAGTGGTTGTAGATGTTGAAGCTCCTGCAGATGTTGCTTTGTAGGCTTGTGCTGTCCCAATTTGTTTTAACACGTACTAAGCCGTCTTAGTCCAGCTCTAACTGTCAATATTGACTGCAATAGCTTAGTCCCCATCCTATTTCTAATTTTGGTTTTTACTACGTTCATTTGACTGAACAACCGTTCCAACTCTGCATTTGACCAGCGCAAAGATAATATTGATAATGCAAACTCTGCTAGTTCTTTAAATGGGTTTATGTTTGATGCATGTCTGTAACTAATGACTTCACGCCAAAAACTTCTATAAATGCTGACATTCTCCCTTTTAATTAAGTTTACTGCACCCCATTGAGCTTATATCCTTCCCTTTACTTCTGGCGGGATGTCAAAACATCTCCATTAATGGAGTCAAAAATTCCTTCATTTGTCGAAGAGTATGACCCGGACTTATTTTAATATTACTATACGTATTTTCAGGAAGTCTTCTCTGCAGTTCCTTGATCAAAGAAACGACAAAATATGCAGAACATCTTCGAATTAATTGCGGTGAGAATTGTTTCCGTCTCCATCTTTCCAATTTTACTTTCATATAAGTATTCTAGGTATGGTTTAGGGTTAAGATAGCTTTCAAAGTCACTACTGGTATAATCACATTTAAATGTAGACAATACAGCTGTTTTTCCCAATGATTCAGTCAACAATTGTAAATCAGTTAAGAGTATTGCTTGGTCTGCTGTGTTTGATTCAAAGGCTTTGTTTACACTTGTAACATCCCCAAGAATCCCTTTCAGGAATAGTAGGTAAACTAAATTGTCTTCATCTTTTGAGCATAGCATGCACAATTTCTGCAGTATAACAGTTCTCATTGATCCTAACAATTCCAAAATGTGTTTTCAGTTCCAGCCATTGTGTAACTGTTCTATCAATTGCTGAGTAAACTGATAGGCATCTGGTATTACAGGACTGAACTATTTCCAAAGGCTCATGGCTATCATTGATAGCCTGGTAAATGTGTTTGTATGCAAGCTGTCTAAGGGAAGATTTTAAGAACCAATTATAAATCTCACTTATAAGAAACTCAATGTTTCTCGGGAAGGTGTTAGCACATGCATGGGAAACCGCCAGTTTTACGGAATATTAGTCACATGTCACAAGTATTAAAGTTGGTACATCTTCTTTAAGCACAGTACGTGAACTTTTGTAAATAGGTGTAAATACATGTGTTCACTCAGTAATGTCACAGAGGATACGGACCTATTACAACAATGAAATGACTATATATTTCTTGAAACTGTTAAATTTTTTATTGCAAAGCTGCCGGTCCCAACACTGAGTAAAAGTATCAGCGAAAGTTAGTTTATTATTATTATTATTATTATTATTATTATTATTATTATTATTATTATACGATGATGATGCTTGTTATTTAAAGGGTCTAACATCTAGGTCATCGGCCCCTAATTATTATTATTATTATTATTATAGGACCACTGTCCATCTTGATGAGAAGCAATAAACTAGATCAATCTGCCTCAAGGGACTTTTTCAATCGAATTGCAACTAGCTTCTGTTAACTAACAAATTTACGAGAATGAAGTAGTTTAATACGCTCCCTAGACATATCTTTCAAACATTCGGCATGTTAGTGTACATACAAATATAATCCTTCCTCAGAGTGTCTTCTCTCGGTCAAAAACCTAATTAGCGTTCTGTGTGTTATCCGCGCTCTAGCTATATCCCGATCTTGTTAGGTAGTGAGCTTGCATCCGGGAGATACCGGTTTCGAACCCCATGTCGGCAGACCTGAAGATGGTTTCCTGTGGTTTCCCATTTTCACACCAGGCAAAAATGTTGGGGCTGTACCTTAATTAATGTCACGGCCGCTTCCTTCCCACTCCTAGGCCTTTCCTATCCCATCATCGCCATAAGACCTATCGGTGTCTGTGCGACGTAAAGCAACATGTATTAGCTAGTGCACATGAGCTCATCAGCGCAACTCAACACCCACCCAGTAATGCAAACGGCTTGTCGTTGTCCTCCTAATCCTAAGATACTAGATTCGATCCTATATAAAGAACATCCAAAACAGGAAACGGAAGTACCAAATTCCGTACCAAACTCTGTACAAAATTCCATCACCACGGCATCTCCTAAAATCTACTGTAGTTCCCTCTGTGGATCAAAAGGAAAGTGCCGGTCTAAGGATCCCAAGATTGTGGGTTCAAGCCTAGTAGAGTAGTCGTACATTTTAAGGACAAAGAAGTCAGTTCGGTGCTTTACGTCGTACGATGTCAGGATGTGACACATCTGATGCTGACTCAAAAAAGAAGTTAATTACATATCGGCCATAGGTCACTCGGAGAGTTCTGCTTTGTCTTCCATCTGCTACAGTAAAACGGAACGTCGAAACTGAAACGCGGGCATCTTAAATTGCGTCAAATCAAATTACTTGTGGCAGCGTACCAGGGGGCCATATTTTTGTTATTATTATTATTATTATTATTATTATTATTATTATTATTATTATTATTATTATACTCTGCATATTTTAATAATATTTGAAGTACTTTCCTTACATTGTCCGCTGGAACTTCCCGTCATAACCTTCGTGCCTGAATGTAATTTACCTCGTATGAGAGCTTCAAGGCGTCTTCCTCAGACTTAGGAAACCTCGTGAGGGTTGGCACGTAAGCAATAAAGAGCCGCGGTGCTCTACTTTAGAGCTCCCAGTCTTGTACGTGTACCTGAGCTCCCAGCAGGAACGCCACGTTAATTGTGAAGGTGATCATCAATCACGTGACCTGGGATGCGACCCCATTAGCGGCCACCACCAGCACACCCAGGATTTCAATCACTCATTTACCATAATGGAGCAGACCGCATCTGTCACCTTCGTGGGCTTGCTTCAGGAACAACTTTCATATAGTGTCAAATGAATTCTTCCAGAGACTAGAGAATTGGAAATTCACGCAAAAAATAATCTATTTTGAATGTTTTTAAAAATATCACTGACAGATACTCGTTGAATTTGACTTTGTACGCACAGTACATATTTGCACTGCGAACAAAACTTTAGTGTCACAAAAGACCTGTATTTATAACACCTCAAACGTTCGTTATTTTGCGCTCCAGATCAATGGATAAATTGACAATCGCTAGGTTAATTGTCGCGTAATAAGTCAAGTTTCTTCACTCTTTTGACAATAGTCTTATATTTGTATAACCACCTATGGTGGTATTATTATTATTATTATTATTATTATTATTATTATTATTATTATTATTATTATTATTGTTGTTGTTACGGAAGTATCGTGGATCACAAAGGTGTAAGAAGGTGCTGGGATGAATGGACGGACAAAGAATTGGCTAGAGCATTAGTTAATGCACTAAATTTTTCAATTTTATTTCTTTCTTTCCCCGTTTTTTTAAAATCTGACAGAAAATCTGAATAAACAATAACAACATAATAATGAGCTCTATATCTTCAATAACAATGACTTAAAGTCCGAAAATCAGAACCAGAACTAGAACCAAAGAGAATTATCAACGTGATAATATACGAAGGGATGAGCGTTATAGCTCTGAAACAGGTACACGATTTTATAAGTGCACATTTGCTCCATTGACTTGTATAGCCTAGGAATCTGAGCTCCAAAATGAATGCAGTCCAGCCTCTCAGAGGCATACATTTCTTATAGCGCACAAGGTTATACCTGAAAATCTTCAAATAAAACATTTATAGTCACTTAGCCCTGATTTGGGCTTATCTTCCACTCAACAGTCTTTCACTTTCTGTTCCAGAAACATAAACAGGAGCAATCAGTGCCCATACTAAATGGTCTTAATGTCCAGTATTCGGGAGATAGTAGGTTCGAACCCCACTGTCGGCAGCCCTGAAGATGGTTTTCCGTGGTTTCCCATTTTCACACGAGGCAAATGCTGGGGCTGTACCTTAATTAAGGCCACGGCCGCTTCCTCCCCACTCCTAGCCCTTTCCTGTCCCATCGTCGCCACAAGACCTATTTGTGTCGGTGCGACGTAAAGCAATTTGCAAAAAAAAAAAAAATAAAAAAAAAAATAAACACTTGCACTCCTCCTAGAAGAATTTTTAAAAGCCTAAGCGGGATTATGGCGCTAAGATACAGAGGCTAAGGCTGTTCTACGCCGGGGTGAGTGAAAGAGAAAGATTAAATACCAAAAGAATGTTAAGAAATTTAGATGATTAGAAACTTTAGTCACCCCATACCATGTTGAATGGGAATCAGGGTGATCTGTTAAACATTCTTTGTTCCTTTACATTACACGTTTCCCAGTAGGGATTTGAACAGAGTCTTCAGACTTGCCGAAGATCTACATTTAAACCATGAAGTTAAAACTTTACATGAATAAAAGAAGTTTGAAACCTTCTCCTCAAATTATCTGCCGGAGCTATCACATGTTAAGGAAATTCTGCCTTTACCTTGAGTAGCGCCAACCTGCGACGCCTCCCTCCTCAGTACACGCCGCACACGTTAAACTAGAGCGATGAAGATGACGATACAGCCCTAAAGTGCCCAGATTTTATAGTATTTCGAGGGAAAGTTTCCAGAACTCTTTACAGATTGGCTGGATGCCTGTAAACACTTTACCTGGGGCCATATTATTATTATTATTATTATTATTATTATTATTATTATTATTATTATTATTATTATTATTATTATTATTATTATTATCACAATCTGCATATATGAATAACATTTGGAGTACTTTCATAACATTGTCCGCTAGAACTTCCTGTCATAACCTTCGTGCCTGAATCTAATTTACCTCGTAAGAGAACTTCAAGGCGTCTTCCTCAGACTTAGGAAACCTCTCAAATCAATCAGCTCCTCATTGTCACTAGGCTAGATGGACCCCATTCCAAATTTCATTCAAGAATTACAAGTATTTCGAGGGCAAGTTTCCAGAACTCTTTACAGATAGGCTGGATGCCTGTAAACACACCCAATTTTAATTGGCTAGAAAAAATATTCACCAAATTTCGGATTGGTTGATAGATACAGGAGTTGGAGGGGGCAGAAGTGTTGATAACCCTGACACAAGAACAAAACAATTTTCAAAAAGTAAGGTTAGCCAACTGTGAAAATCAACTTTCCCTTAAGAATTAATTGCCCTTAATCCTGCCAAACGGGGCACTTAGGCCGATGGTAGAGACATCTAACAGTTGCAAACTCAACTATCTAGCATAACATTAGTTCCTGTTCAATTACATAGATGGCCTTATAGAAGGCAAAGAAGGTATACCCCCGGTTCAATTATTATTATTATTATTATTATTATTATTATTATTATTATTATTATTATTATTATTATTATTATTATTATTATTATTATTATTATTATTATTATTATTATTATTATTATTATTGAGTTAGTAGGATGGCCTACTGTACAGCGACGAAATACATTTCCTCCCAATCACTTTGGCAACTTTTTTCACTTCAGATGGTAACCGCTTCCCTCCCAGACAACCTCTCGTTTCTTGAGAGGGAAGTGGTCAGCGTAACGCATCCTCAACCGTATTACTTGGCCTTCTTCATGGAATCCAATGCCTCTCAAATCAATCAGCTCCTCATTGTCACTAGGCTAGATGGACGCCATTCCAAATTTCATTCAAGAATTACAATTCAAAGACGACCCGAGAATCTAACTCGCAGATTCCTACCAAACCTTCGAATTCATTACTAATTAAGGAAATGGAATGCGCAGATTCATGCATTTATATCAATACAAAACAATTGACGGAAACAGAAGCCAAGTGAGTAATATTATGGGAGCGTTACACCACGGGTAAACTCTTTATGCTGAGTACGAAGCAAAAGAGAGGAGATGTGTATATCGTGTAGAATACACAGAGAATACTTCAGCAATTTCATCATAATTATATCTCTGCCACGTATCATACTGTATCCTTTCTAATGTATAGATCTTAGAAGTGCATATGCAGCAGCAGGCGTACCCATCGTTCACTCATTTATTAACTACCTCGGGAGATCAGTGGTGGTGTCCGACCCATGATCACAGGTTAGATTCCAACCAACCAACCAACCTGCAAGAGTGCATTTCATTTTAGCAGATCTACCTATAAAAAGAAAACTATATTACTACTATAACAGTAGCCCTGCAGTGTCTTTCTACGAGGATGTAGAAGCAAAAGGGAGTGAAATACCAATACTCTGTTATCTGTATAACTAAGCTAGAACTATGAGGAAGTATATACGATGAGGAACGAATGTGTCAATTCGGAAACATCCGGAGAACATCGAGCCTTTGAGCTATCCCTCCTTCGTTAACAGTGGCGATCTGACGGACCGAAGCCTAGCACACCTATCCCCCACGGTCCCCGCACCTAACGAGCTTTCAGCAGGAAGTCGTGCGAGGTGTGGCGAGGGGGGAGGAACACAGTGCCTGGGATGCAATGTCTTTCTCCGATGCCTTGCTCTCAGAAATGCGAGCGACGTTTTAAGTCATTGCGTTCAAGTTTTGTAAATGAAACAATGTGCCAGATGCTTGCAATATAATGTGCTTTAGATTTCCATCGTTCTCATTTGAGATTAGGGCTTCACCGATAGCCTTGGTAACCCTCAGTATACACCAATGGCCGTAGGCCTACTGCTACTTCCAACTTGTTCCGCTAGGGTCTCTACAGACTACCGGAGTGAATACGTGAGATCAGACGGTGCAAAATTGGCAGCACAACGGTCAACTGATATCAAGGAGGCCTGTGCCAGAAGCTCCTTTTAACCACACCAAAACAGCTCTTGTGAGGTTGGCAACTACTCATTGCTCATAGCATCAGGAAGAGTGGAAGCGTACGATCCTTTCTTATGAGGTCACATACAACAGGAGCAGTAGGATCTGGAAACGATCCAGTAAGAGTTAGAGTGAGCTCTTATTTCTGGAACGCGCACAACAACAACAAAGAAGTTCCGTCATGTTAAGAAGTGGTATCATGTTTGGTCGATGTATACCTCTGACTCCTATCCGGGGTAATAATACCGCTCTAGTCTAACGAGACAACATACGCCCACTTCTAGTTATACAATATTTTCTTCTTTCGTGAGCGAGGGCTTTAGAAAAGTGGATTATTTATTTGTCGTATGCTATTTATAATCTACAATTACAGTACAGGTAAATAAATACATACTTGGCTATCTATATAAATAAAATTGTTTCTGTTTGTCTGTTTGTCTGTCTGTTTGTCTGTTCCACCATCACGTCGAAACGGCTGGATAGATCTCAACCAAACTTCATATTTAGAGTATACTGACCCCGGGGAAGGTTTCGATATGCATATCATTTTAAAATCTTTGAAAAGACGGGGGTTTTATAGGAAAAACGGTTTTCCTCCATTTTCTCTTATACTATTATAGGCAAAATATCGAATTTGTCGTATAAGGACGAGACAAAGCTCAATTTAATCCTCTTGACGCAAAGAACAAAACTCGGTAAGCCCTACGGGCCCGAAAACCATGTTTTAAGGCCCTAAAACCAACCGTTACGGAGATATTGGCACCACACTACCCCTGCTCTAGGAATCGGATAAAGAAATGAACTGCCGTAACCATGGCAACGTCAGCTCCAGGATTCTAGAGCAGTGAGATTATGCATGTACGTTTGGGCATAGCTGTCAACCAAAATAGGTACAAATAAGACTTAATATCTGGGAAAAAAATATACTGTTGTGTAAGGCACTCATAGGACTCCTTTGGGCGGGGATGGAAAGGGGGTGAAGAACGAGTGTAAAAATCTATATAAATAAAATTGTTTCTGTTTGTCTGTCTGTTTGTCTGTTCCACCATCACGTCGAAACGGCTGGATAGATCTCAACCAAACTTCATATTTAGGGTATACTCATCCCGGAGAAGGTTTTGATATGCATATCATTTTAAAATCCTTGAATAGACAGGGGGTTTATAGGAAAACCAGAATGGTTTTTCCACCATCACGTCGAAACGGCTGGATAGATCTCAACCAAACTTCATATTTAGAGGATACTCATCGCGGGGAAGTTTTCCATATGCATATCATTTTAAAATATTTGAATATATGGGGGGTTTATAGGAAAATCAGAATGGTTTTTCCACCATCACGTCGAAACGGCTGGATGGATCTCAACCAAACATTGTATTTAGAGTATACTAATCCCGGGGAAGGTTTAGATATGCATATCATTTTAAAATCCTTGAATAGACGGGGGGTTTATAGGAAATCCAGAGTGGTTTTCCCACCATCACGTCGAAACGGCTGGATAGATCTCAGCCAAACTTCATATTTAGAGTATACTCATCCCAGGAAAGGTTCCGATATGCATATAATTTTAAAATCTTTGAATAGACGGGGTGTTTATAGGAAAACCACAGTGGTTTTCCTCTATTTTCTCTTATACTATTGATTTTCTGTAAACTTCGTTTACCGTACGTGAAACGTCTCTTCATTATAAACAACTTTCGTTATGTTCATAATTTACCTTACTCTTCACATGACGGAGAAATTTACAATTTTCTGCTGGTATCATGCTCTGCATTTAGTGACCGACAGACCGACAACGAACCTACAGGTTACCATGGCAACGCCTCTGACTGCATGCCAGTAGGGAAGTAACGTATTGCCATTTCCCTCATCATGCTTTTAAATTCGTGGTTGTTCCTTGGGTAGATGGCAAGAGAGGCATCAATCGGCTCATCTGCGGGATATTGGCGGAATATCGTTGGAGGTTATAACCGCCCTCGAATAGATTAAGTAATAACACCATTAGTCATCTTCATATTTGTTTACCTAAGAATCACTGAACCTAAATTTCTCCTCTGTTAGCGCTTTATTATATCCATAACTCACGGCATTTATTTATTTGTCGTTATCCGGCTGTCCTCAGTTATAATCCATTTTCTATTAGTTTCAACATTCTTAACTGTATTATTTTCTTCCTTAATTACGCCGTATGTACGTGAATGCTAGAAACTACTGGATGCATTTCCACCAAGATTCGTATTTAGAATACACCTGTCCTTGATAGGTTTCAGGGCAAATATTGTTTCTAAATCCCTGAACTAACTGGGGGTTTATACGAAACCGAAACAGTGATTTTGCACTTCCAAAAAATATACACAACAAAAGTTTATGGAAGTCTACCTACCTTGGTAGAAATTAATGTCTAAACCTTTTTTTCTCATGTGCATCATTTCGATACGAGGATCAATAAGGGAGATATCATTAAAGGACCGTTTTTCTGTACAAGTCCCATCGGACTTAACTCACGAGCGGGTGCGTGTAAAGCGTATTCCTTACAACTTGAAAACTACTGAAGACATTCGAAACAAAATTTATATTTAGCATCCACCTGTCCAAAGGTAGGTTTTTTTTTTTTTACCGAGCTCGATAGCTGCAGTCGCTTAAGTGCGGCCAGTATCCAGTATTCGGGAGATAGTAGGTTCGAACCCCACTGTCGGCAGCCCTGAAGATGGTTTTCCGTGGTTTCCCATTTTCACACCAGGCAAATGCTGGGGCTGTACCTTAATTAAGGCCACGGCCGCTTCCTTCCCACTCCTAGCCCTCTCCTGTTCCATCGTCGCCATAAGACCTATCTGTGTCGGTGCGACGTAAAGCAATTAGCAAAAAAAAGGTAGGTTTTAAACGTAAATAACATTTCATGTTCCGGAATGGACTGGCGGTTTATAAGGAACCGAAATGGTGATTTTACTCTTCCACAATATATACAGAACAAGACCAACCTGACTGGAAATCGACCAAACCTGATGGAATTCCACCTCTAAACCTTTTTTTTCATGTGTTCCTTGTGTTTTTCAGGAGGATTAATAAGGGAGATATCATGAATGGTCACTTTTGCAGGTTAAGTCCAGCGGACATAGCCCAAAAGGTGTTTTACATGGAGCAGATTCCTTATCTATATAAATCAAATCGTAACGACTGTGTACCTCTACACTGACTATTTTGGCGAAATTTTCGTACAGCTTTCCGTTTAAGGGGTAATAATAACAATCTCCATAATTTTTGATTTCCTGAAAGTCCTAATTTTTACCCGCCTCGCCCAAAATCCACATTGTGGCATAATCTGCCAGAAGAATAAGAAGATAATTGAAATTTGACAAAATTATACGTTTTAGCCTGTAACGAATGAAAAATCCTATATCATTAAATTTTTCATTTTTTATCCCCGAAGAATATCGAAATATGCAGGCAATTTTAATGATGGTGCAGACCTTCGGAAATTCCTATCACGTAACGGATTGCACAATCTCCGTTCAATTTGGAATGATCTACAACCTTGGTCTTATGACTTTATGCCGTATCTGTATCCCTTTTACGTTTGATTTTTCTCTATTAATCGATGTTAAGTCAATTTGGAATTTTCACATGCATTATTCATACTTTCAATTACTTATATGAAATACAGAATCATCAAACTCTTCACGAAAATTGGCCCACTCAGTAGCCATATGTGAGCCAAATGCTACGTATGTAGCTGTCACATTATTATCCGAAAAGTAATGTAATGTGAGATGATCTTACAAAACCTTTACCCTGTTCCACGTTTCTAAATCTGACCCAAGAATAGATGACATATCATTGGACCAGCCATTTAGGCCACTAAATCCGGCGTGTCTTATGGTATAATCCTTTGTCGATATGACGTACGTTTAGTAGCAGTTAATCTGTAAATGAAGGTCTTCAATATTGTAAACACGCATATACTTTCGTATGTCGATCTATATATATTCACTGATGTCGATTTAGCGATCGAGAAAGGGTCGGTCTGCTATTGTAATCAGTACTCCCCACACCGACTTTGACTGGCAGTAGGAAAGGGTTCCTTCTCCAACTCCTGTGTAACTGTCATTAGTAAGGAAGGCCTACAATTGTAATGAATAGTTCCCTTCTCGATTTGACTTGCAGAAGGTAAGTGAGCATGCAGTTTTGTTTAAAACTCCCCTACCCGATTGTGTTTGGCAGTAGGCAAGGGTGCCCGCCATTATAAAGAAATGTACTCATCTAAAATGTGACTGGCATTAGGCATAGTGGCCTGCTATTTTGATGGAAACTCACCAACTTGCTGTGACTGGCAGTACGCTGGCTGGCAGTAGGAAAAGGGGCCTGTCATTATAATGATAACTGCACAACTCAATTTCGAGTGATAGTAGGGTAATTGCCTGCCATTATAATAAAAACTGTAATCTGTCTGGAGGTAGGAAAGGGGGGCTGCCATTTTAACGAAAACTCCCCAAATCGATTCTGTCCGCATAGTAGGCAATGGGGCCTGCAATTATAATGTAAACTTCCCAACCTGATTGTGAATGCCAGTAGGCAAGTGAGCCTGCCGTTATATCACAAATCCGTAACAAACACTTTACATTGGAAACGTACGGGGACCTCCCCATGCTCTTTCTCGGATAACGCTAAGAGACATGCAATTTTAAAACTATCTTATTTACTGCATGTACACTATTTACTTCGATATTCGAATACAATGTAGAATACCGTACCATGGCAACGTCAGCTCCAGGATTCTACAGCAGCGAAATTATCTATATAAATAAAATTGTAGGGGGTCCGCTGTCTGTAATTTCTTTTGTTTTGCCAATTTTTCAGATATTTATCCGTTTTAGGTCAACTCAAGACCGAATAGGTGGTTTTTACGTTTCGTGTCTGTTTGTTTGTTTGTCTGTTTGTCTGTTTGTCTGTTTGTCTGTCTGTTTGTCTGTTCAACCAAACTTCATATTTACAGTATACTTATCCCGGGGAAGGTTTCGATATGCATATCATTTTAAAATCTTTCAATACACGGGGTGTTTATACGAAAGCCATCACGTCGAAACGGCTAAATAGATCTCAACCAAACTTCATATTTAGAGTATGCTCATCCCGGGGAAGGTTTCTATGTGCATATCATTTTAAAATATTACAATAGATGGGGGGTTTATAGGAAAACCAGAATGGTTTTCCTCCTTTTTCTCTTATACTATTGATTTTCTGTAAACTTCGTTTACCGTACGTGAAACGTCTCTTCATTATAAACAACTTTCGTTATGTTCATAATTTACCTTACTCTTCACATGACGGAGAAATTTACAATTTTCTGCTGGTACCATGCTCTGCATTGAGTGACCGACAGACCGACAACGTCCCCCTGTGGGTGGGGGCGGTAGAATAACAAGAGAGGTGTCAATCGGCCATTCTGCGGGATAATGGCGGAATATCGTTGGAGGTTAGGCCTATAACCGTTCTCGAACAGCTTCAGTAATAACACCATTAGTCATCTTATATGTTTACCTAAGAATCCCTGCGCCTAATTTGCTCCTCTGTTACGGCTTTCTTATATCCATAACTCACACCAGCATAATTTATTGAGGGGCATAAGTAAGAGCAATACATTCACTTGGTATTTACATATTTGTCGTCATCCGGCTCTCCTCAGTTATTATAATCTATTTTCCATTAATGTCAGATTTCTTAACTATTATTTTCTTCCTTAATTACTCCGTATGTATATTGATTGATTGATTGATTGATTGATTGATTGATTGATCGATTGATTGATTGATTGAATCCCAGCAGAAAGGCGTAATTGTTCAATACAATCCTCCACATTCGGTTGGCCTCAGGAACGGCATACGATCTTAAAATTGGGCCAACTCCCGAGATCTCTCAAACATAAGAACACAAGTCGGATGAGAGAAGAGAGTGGTGATGGTGCTGATTTTTGTTTCAAGAGGAACTACAACGGGGCAACCATCCTATATTAACAGTAATCAGTGACAAAAATGGAGGAATCCGACTCTTCCGAAATTAAGTTATCCGCGAAGGGCGTGGAAATGAGGCCTCGAATGTTCTTATGCCGTCGGAGTCTGCAAAGAACAAGAATAGACCACGGAAGTTCGGATAATATAGCTAAAGTGAGGAGCGTGGCATAAGTAAGTGCACCTAAAAGGGTCCGTGGTCGCGAGCCCACCCTGCCAAGTTAAGGACCCCTGGGGCGATTTCAGTCACCTGTTACGACAGGCAGGGAATAACCCGGATGTATTCCCCCCCCCCCTCCCACCTTCACCACGCAACAGGCGGTTCACAGAAACGAACTACGATGCACACGCTACGCAAAATACAGTAGGTCACTATATACACCAACAGCAATATAAGGAAAGAAATTACGTACAGATGTTACATGGAAATCTTTCCTTTATAAGAGAGACAGCTATAAACAAAGAAATAAGATACACGTGCGGTTGTGTGCTACACAGTCACGGTGCTCCTGTGGGGAAAACCAACATCTACTGTCGTTCTCTATATGCGATTTTCTATTTTACGCAATAAAAATATCACACGAGAACACTTTTACGTATTCTAAAAGCAACTTTATTATCGCTACGAACTTATCCTGTCAGATAGAAGAAAACATTCAGTGCCTCTCTCGGAATACAAAAAAGAAAACAATCGCTCTCTAAAACAATCTACATAGAATTTATACATGTTTTACATCAGAGATCTAATGGTGCTGTTCCTTGACGCCATATTGGAAATCTGTGTGCCGTACGTCCGCACGTTATACGTCCATGGACACGAAACATAAATATAATAACATAATAATTTCGGCTCATCATAAACCTTCAAAATACCAGTATTGAAGGTTTTATCCTAATTAGGATACCTGTCCTACGACACTACTGCGCAACCAATCTGGGCCACCCGTGAGTCACAGGCAACAGCTACTTCGGTCAGCTTCAGCAGTCTATATCATCCATGTCGATAAGCGTAACCGAAATCAATATTGCTCTGAGCAAAAGGAACTTGACTGCTTAATGGTATTCACACTGGTGGCGCTTAGTTCTTCTCTGTATTACATTGTTACTTTCTTACTGAGATTGTTAACATATCTATGTGAGTGTTCATGTCAGTTATTGCGTTTAAAAATATCTGAAATATTGTTTCCTGTTTCAGAAGTGTTGCGACGGTACGTTAATTTATTTCCACTTTAGAAATTTTCGGATACTCTAATTTCATTGGGAACCACTGCATCTGAAATTCTTTTCTGGGCGGGGTTTGTGGTTGTTATTTGGAAGCATTTTGCGGCCTTTCCCTTTCTTTTGCCGATATCTTCATTCTTCGAAGTATCGGATCTCTTTCAATTTCGTTCTGATTAGTGATAAGGCAGGATTGTTGAGGAGTTGTCCTTCCTTTTGAAACAATCACCAATACGGCCATTTCAATTCTGTTGCTGATTGCGATTTTTAACCCCTTTGTGGACTTTATCTTCCTTTTCCGATATCTTCATTCTTCGAAGTATCGCATCTCTTCATATTTCGTTCTGATTAGTGTTAACAGAAGATTGTTGCGCATTTGTACTACCTCTCGAAACAATAATCACAACTACCTCTATTTTGTTGACTATTACCCCTTAGTACTTCCTGCCTTCCCAGTTTCTGCTCTGGGAGGGGTTTCTGTTTTTGATATTTTCGAGCTCATTGCGGCCCTTCCCTTTATTTTGCCGATAACTTCATTCTTCGAAGTATCGGATCTCTTTCAGTTTTCTTCTGATTAGTGTTGATAGAGGATAGTTGCCCCGTTGTACGTCCTGTTAAAACAATAATCACCAACACCACCGTCACCAACAGAAAATAATCACCACCACATGCACTTTGCTGCCCATTACAGAGTTACTGATTGGGTTTCGACACTTTTGTGACTGTTCCTTTGACCATGCCTGCTAGGAAGCGAATTAACATTGGACGGTCCATATCAAAAGCTAAAAAAGTTAAGATATTGAGGGCTTCCGAGACTGCTTCAGACCGCGAGGCCAGACTCAATGCAGACAGACTGAGGAAGAGCACTCACCGTGATTCGGAGAGTGCTTCTGAGCGCGAGGCCAGGCTTAGCTCACAGAGAGCACGCCAGTCCACATCTAGGGCGTCTGAGACTGCTTCAGACCGCGAGGCCAGACTCAGTGCAGACAGACTGAGGAAGAGCACTCACTGTGATTCGGAGAGTGCTTCTGAGCGCGAGGCCAGACTCAATGCAGACAGACTGAGGAAGATCACTCACCGTGATTCGGAGACTGCTTCTGAGCGCGAGGCCAGGCTTAGCTCACAGAGAACACGCCAGTCCACATCTAGGGCGTCTGAGAGTGCTTCAGACCGCGAGGCAAGACTCAGTGCAGACAGACTGAGGAAGAGCACTCACCGTGATTCGGAGAGTGCTTCTGAGCGCGAGGCCAGGCTTAGCTCACAGAGAACACGCCAGTCCACATCTAGGGCATCTGAGAGTGCTTCAGACCGCGAGGCCAGACTCAGTGCAGACAGACTGAGGAAGAGCACTCACCGTGATTCGGAGAGTGCTTCTGAGCGCGAGGCCAGGCTTAGCTCACAGAGAACACGCCAATCCACATCTAGGGCGTCTGAGACTGCTTCAGACCGCGAAGCCAGACTCAATGCAGACAGACTGAGGAAGAGCACTGACCGTGATTCGGAGACTGCTTCTGAGCGCGAGGCCAGGCTTCGCTCACAGAGAGCACGCCAGTCCACATCTAGGGCTTCTGAGACTGCTTCAGACCGCGAGGCAATACTCAGATCGCAAAGATTTAGACAGATGCGTTTAAGAGAAACAGAATCAGAGGATCAGCGGATGGCTCGAATGGAGCATGACAGAGAGCACCATTCCCTCACACGCGAAAACCTAGCTGCGGAGGAATATTCTCAGGCGTTAACACAACGACGAAGTACCTACGCATCGTTAAACGAAATGCAAAATGTCCAGCAGGAAGAGAAAAGACTACGTGCAGCAGAAAGACGTTCATCAGAGACCACTGATGAATATCTCAGACGGTTAGATGAAGATAGAGTGAGACATGCCAATGTTAGAGAATTACATTCAACGTCAATTGAATCTAGGTGTCCTAATATGATTCCATGGCATGAAAAGCAGCGAAGTGCATTTGCTTATAACCCTCTTATCGACTACCATCCAAGAGCCCATATAGGGTCTTTGAGTAAAGTGTGCCCTTTCTGTAGGGCTCTCAAATGGAAGCAAGAGCCAGAGGGAATGTGCTGCTCTTCCGGAAAAATTAAATTAAATCATCTAACTCCTCTACCGGAACTTCTTATTTCTCTGTTAAATGGGACGCATACTGACTCTCGCCATTTTCTTCAATTTGTGCGAGCCTACAACAGAGCATTCCAAATGACAAGCTTCGGAGCTACTAAAGTAGTGGAAGGAAATTTTATGCCAACATTCAAAATTCAAGGACAAGTATACCACTTAATAGGTTCACTTCTCCCTGCAAACAATGAAAATTCTAAATATCTTCAAATATATTTCATTGCAGACCACAAAGCACAGGTAGATCAAAGAACAGCAATAATACCAAATTAAAAAACCCATTTAGTTAATGATTTGCAGGGCATGTTACATGATGTGAACCCATATGTCAAGGAACTGAAGACAACTCTAGAGACAATGCCGGACGGTGACACCCACAAGATTGTGATCCACGCCGACCGAGTTCCTGCTGGTGAGCACAGAGGCTGTTATAATCAGCCGACAACAAACGAGATAGCTGTCATATTGGTTGGACACGAATGTGATAAGCGAGACATCGTGCTTCGGACAAGAGACCAGGGCCTGAGACGAATATCTGAAACCCACCGATCATACGACGCTCTTCAATATCCCCTGATGTTCCCTCGTGGAGATGATGGCTACCACTTCCTACTGTACCACGTAGACCCACGAACCGGAGAACTAAAGACCCCTCTCAAGAAAACATCTTCTCTTCAGTTTTATTCTTATCGTATAATGATAAGACAAGGCGAGGTAAACTACTTACATTGTTACCGTCAACTGTCCAATCAGTTCTGGGTAGACATGTATGCTAAAATAGAGACTGAAAGGTTAGTCTATATCAGAACACACCAAAGGGAATTAAGGGCTGAGAGCTACATTCACCTTAAAGACGCCCTGAGGAAGGACGAGGGTAACATGGCAGATTTGGGACGGTTAGTCATTTTACCGTCCACTTTCACTGGAGGACCCCGATATATGCACAAGCGATCTCAAGATGCACTCTGTTATGTGCGAAAATACTCATGTCCAGATCTTTTTATTACAGCTACAACTAATCCAAAATGGGAAGAAATTGGTAATGCCGTATATAATGGTCAGTCAGCGAATGATCGTCACGACATTATTACACGTGTATTTCACATGAAATTAAAATCTCTCATGGACTTACTAACCAGAGAACAAATATTTGGGCCAACTCTTTGTTTTATGTACTCTGTTGAATGGCAAAAGCGTGGCTTGCCTCACGCCCACATATTATTATGGCTTGAGGACAAGATACGACCCGTCGATATTGATAAGGTTATTAGTGCTGAATTTCCAGATCCTGATAAAGATCCACAGCTTTTTAACATAGTTAAATGTCACATGGTCCATGGACCATGCGGATCTTTCAACGTAGGCTCACCATGTATGAAAGGTGGACGATGCTCAAAACGATACCCACGAGCATTCGTCAATGAAACTGTCACAGGGAACGATGGGTACCCATCCTACAAGCGCAGGATTCCTTCTATGGGTGGCTTCACTGCACGCCTTATGATAAATGGACAGGATATGGAAGTGGATAATAGATGGATAGTGCCATACTGTCCTGTTTTGTCTAGGGTATTCAAAACACACATCAATGTTGAATACTGTAGCAGTGTTAAGTCCATCAAATACATCTGTAAGTACATCAACAAAGGAAGCGATCAGGCAGTCTTAGGTTTGTAAGACAAAAATGATGAAGTGTGCCAGTATCAGAGCGGAAGGTACATATCCAGCTCAGAAGCAGTTTGGCGAATTCTTTCATTTCCTATCCATGAAAGGTATCCTCCAGTAATGCATTTAGATGTTCATCTACAAAATTTTCAAAGAATTGTCTTTACTGCAGAAACGGCTCATGACATAGTAGAAAATCCACGTAACACCACCTTAATGGCATTCTTTAACTTATGTCAGACAGATGATTTTGCTAAGACACTGTTGTATGAAGACGTTCCCTCTTACTATACGTATAACAAACAGCAAGGTACATTTGTAAGAAGAAAGAAAGGAGTACCTGTGGTAGCATTTTCGGGCGTTAGAAAGCAGCACGTAATTAGCCGAGTGTATGCAGTCCATCCTAATAATTCCGAGTGCTTCTATTTACGCATGCTTCTGTTCACTGTCAGGGGACCAACATCCTTCACTGACCTTCGCACCGTCAATGGCATACTTCACCCTACATATCGGAGTGCATGCAAAGCCCATGGATTACTCCTGGATGACTCTCAATGGGAAGAGACACTGAAGGAGGCGATAGTTTCACAAAGCCCAGCAAAACTTCGCCGGATTTTTGGCATATTGTTAGTCTTTTGCAGTCTCTCTGATCCGTTGGATCTGTGGAACAAATATAAGGAGAGCCTAGCAGAAGATTTCTTACGACAACTTTCCCCCTGTAACGACGGTACTGCTCATGAAATGATCGCCCATGTGGAAGACAGATGTCTTCAAGACCTCGAAGAATACGTTCTATCGATTGGCGGTCAGCCTTTGAACATTTACGGCCTTCCTTCCCCTCAGATCTTACAAACGTTAAATGCTGACTATCTCAGGGAAACAAATTACAATAAAGAAGCGTTAAGGTCTTTTGTTCTATTAAATGAACCAAAACTTACAGATGAACAGACTGTAGTATATCGGGAAATATTAAACTGTGTTAGAAATAAGGAAAGTAGAATGTTTTTCTCAGACGCTCCGGGCGGAACTGGAAAAACATTCCTGATTAACTTACTGTTGTCTAAGATCAGACAGGATAGTAAGATTGCTGTAGCAGTAGCCTCTTCGGGGATCGCAGCCACTCTTTTACCCGGTGGCAAAACTGCTCACTCGATGTTTAAAGTGCCTATAGATCTTGACTGCACAGAGTCACCAATATGTAACATCACAAAACAAAGTAACATATCCAAGGTTCTGCAAGACTGCAGTCTTATAATTTGGGATGAATGCACTATGGCTCACAGAAAGGCGACTGAAGCAGTTGACCGAACGCTGCGGGACATCCGAAACAGTGATAACTTCTTTGGAGGTGTCCCTATCCTCTTTTCTGGTGATTTTCGTCAAACGTTACCGGTTGTTCCAAGAGGGAGCAGAGCAGATGAAGTGAACGCTTCATTAAGGAGATCATCACTTTGGCCAAATATCAAAAAACTGTCTCTGACACAGAATATGAGGGTACATCTAGGTGGTGATGAAAACATACATACATTCACTGAAATATTGTTGTCGATTGGGAACGGCTCACTGGGAGACAGTAACGGGATCATTACTCTTTCTGATGAATTTTGTTTGTCGCTTTCTAACCTTGAAGCTCTCATTTCATCGGTGTACCCGGACGTAGAAAATATTAGGAGCAAACCCATCTCATGGCTCTGCTGCAGAGCGATCTTAACTCCAACTAATGAACAAGCGGCGTACATTAATTCGACTATCCTCACAATGTTCCACGGCGAGGAGACAGTTTATACGTCTGTCAATCAAGTAATCAACTCTGACGACGCAGTTCACTATCCTCCTGAGTTCCTGAATTCTATAACGGCTCCGGGGCTTCCATCGCACAAAATTACCTTAAAGATCGGCGCACCAATCATACTCATGCGCAATCTCAGCCCACCTAATTTGTGCAATGGGACAAGACTTCAGGTAAACGCCCTCCACAAACATGTGATAGAGGCAACTATCATGACTGGATGCGGTGAAGGAGAGTCAGTTCTTATCCCGCGGATACCACTAATCCCAACCAACTACCCGTTTGAGTTCAAGCGTCTGCAGTTTCCAGTCAGCCTCTGCTTTGCGATGACTATTAATAAATCCCAAGGCCAGACGTTGAGTATTGCTGGACTTGACCTCAGATCACCCTGCTTTTCCCACGGGCAACTGTACGTCGCATGTTCCCGAGTCAGCAGCAGCAAGTCCCTGTTTATATGTGCACCAGAAAATAAAACACGAAACATTGTTTATCAAGAGGTTCTTCAATGACTCTGTTCTTCCTTCGCTTCAGTACGTGTACTGGTGACAAATTAAATGAAATTGATCCCATAAACGAATAGACTCCTAATTATGGGAAGATCATCAGTGTTACTTAATTTTTCCAAGCACACTGTTGATTATCTGGAAGTAGAAATGGGTGCATGCCAACATAATGAAAACTGGCCAAATCGACACTGACTGGGAATAGGGAAGAAGACCTACGTTAAAATGGGAATTCTCCGAATTGACTGCGATTGGCCCTAGGTAAGGGGGTCTGCCCTTAAAATGAAAACTCTCGAGCTTGATTGACACTGGTGGTAGGCAAGGGGGAGTGCTATTATAATTAAAACTCCTCAACTCGATTGTGAATTGCAGTAGGTAAGGGGCTTGCTATTATAAAAATCCTTCCCAATTCGACTATGACTGGAAATAGGAAAGGAGATCGGCCGTTATAATAGCAACTTCAAACTCGACTGTGACTAGCACTGGTAAACTCTACCAGCATTGATGATGAAAACTCCCCATTTTGAATGTGACTGGTAGTAGGCAAGGGGAACTGCTACTATAATTAAAACTCCTCAACTCGATTGTGACTCGCAGTAGGCAAGCGGGACTACCATTATAACCAAACCTCGCCAATTACACTATGACTGAATATAGGAAAGAGGGCTGTGGCTATCGATAGGCAAGTGGGCCGGCCATTATAATGAAACCTGCGCAAGTCCATTGTGACAGGCAATAAGAGAAAGTATGCCTGACATCATAACTAAAGGGTGTATTCTGCCCGAAGGCAGGTCCGAACCTCCGTAGAGGTGTGCCTGAGCCGGAGTTTACGTACGGTAGGGTGGCCAGTCCCTTTCCGCTCCTCCATTCCCTTAACCCCACCCAACAGCGCGTGGCAACCCATCCAAATCTTGACCACGTCCAGTGTTGCTTAACTTCGGAGATCTCACAGGATCCGGTGCTTCAACACGGCTACGGCCGTTGGCTGTCATCATAACCAAAGCTGCTCAAATCTACTGTCTGTAGCGGTAGGGAACCTTCCACCTCGACTGTGACTGGCAATAGGCAAGAGGATCTGCCACTGTAATGAAAATACCCCACGTCGGTTGTGACTGGCAGAAGGTAAGGGGGCCTGCCAATATAATTTTAACTCCTCAACTCAATGTTTTTCGCAGTAGACAAACTGGAATAATATTACAATGAAAACTGTCCAACTTCGTTGTGACTGCCAATACGCAAGGGGGCCTGGCAATATAATCAAAACACGATAACCGGAAATAGGAAAGAAGATCTGCCGTTATCATGGGAACCCCCAAATTGACTGGGTTTGGCAGTAGCAAGGGGACCTACTTTTATAACCCACACGCCCGAACACATTTTTGATTGGTAATAGGCAAGAAGGCTTGACATTGTCATGAAAAGTCGCCAACTTGATACTAACTGGCCATAGGCAAGCGGAAATGCCATTTCAATGAAAACTTCGCAAATCAACAGTGACTGGGGATAGCAAAGACGACCTATAATGATAATGGGAACCTTGAAATTCGATTGTGACCGCCTGCCCACCAGTGGGCCTGCCATTATATTGAAGAACCCTAAATACATTTCGCTAACAGTAGACAAATGGGCCTTCTTTTCTAACCGAAACTTTCCAACTCATCTGACTGGGAATAGCAAAAATGATCTACCGTAATAACGGAAACCCTCCACCTCGACTGTGACCGGCACTAAGTAAGCAACCGAGCTCGATAGCTGCAGTCGCTTAGGTGCGACCAGTATCCAGTAATCGGGGGATAGTGGGTTCGAGGCTCACTGTCGGCAGCCCTGAAGATGGTTTTCCGTGGTTTCCCATTTTCACACCAGGCAAAAGCCGGGGCTGTACCTTAATTAAGGCCACGGCCGCTTCCTTTCACTTCCTAGGCCTTTCCTATCCCTTCATCGCCATAAGACATATCTGTGTCGGTGCGACCTAAAGCAAATAGCAAAAAAATAAGTAAGCAGAACTGTCATTATAATTAAAACTCCCAACTCGACTCTGACTTCTACTCGAACTCCCCAATTGGACTAATACTGTCGGTAGACAAGTCCGCTTGCCATTATAGTTAAAACTCCCCAACTGATTATCATTGGAAAAAGGAAACAAGATATCCCATTGTAATGGGAACTCTCCAACTCGACAGCGACTGGAAGTACACACGGTGGCCTGGCATTAAAACGGAAAAACTCCATCACGTTTTTGATAGCTAACACCCAAGGCCACCTGCGATTTCATGATACTTCCCCAACTACACTATGACTGGAAATAGGGAAGGTATTTTCATTATAATGGCACGTTCCCTTTACTACTGTCAGTCGCAGTCGAATTCGAGTGCTATCATGATGCCGTGTCATAAGAGGCGACTACAAGCAACCTCAGGGGCTGTTAAGTAGGGAGTATGGGTTGGCGATCGCGGGGCCTTAGCTGAGTCCTGACATTGCTTCTGTTTCCTTGTGCTAGGCTTCTCACTTTCATCTATCCTTTTCGACCTCCCTTGGTCAACTTTCGTTCTATTTCAACTCGCACGGTATTACGTGTGGAGGCCTTTCATTTTCACGCCCTTTGTGGCGAGGGGGGGAGTGATATATACAAATAATCGAAAATAGTGTCGAATCCATAGATTTCGGGGTCGCTGACATGAATACTGACACTTCGGATTTTTTAAAGTTCAACTTCAGCCCCCTTTGCGGTGGGGGCGTACAAATATAACCTACTATGTGGAAAAAGTACTGTGGGAGCAAGACGCCCCTAGAACCCCTCGGTAGGGGGGTGAAATATAATATATATATTAATAAATTGAAGTCGCTTTGGAGACTCACCTAAGGGTCCGTGGTCGCGAGCCCACCCTGCCAAGTTACGGGCCTACTCACTGCCTTTACAGTAATTTACGGAGGAATCCGTATACAATGTAGAGTACCGTAGCGAAGCACGGGTACATTTGCTAGTCTATATAAATAAAATTGTTTCTGTTTGTCTGTTTGTCTGTCTGTTTGTCTGTTCCACCATCACGTCGAAACGGCTGGATAGATCTCAACCAAACTTCATATTTAGAGTATACTGACCCCGGGGAAGGTTTCGATATGCATATCATTTTAAAATCTTTGAAAAGACGGGGGTTTTATAGGAAAAACGGTTTTCCTCCATTTTCTCTTATACTATTATAGGCAAAATATCGAATTTGTCGTATAAGGACGAGACAAAGCTCAATTTAATCCTCTTGACGCAAAGAACAAAACTCGGTAAGCCCTACGGGCCCGAAAACCATGTTTTAAGGCCCTAAAACCAACCGTTACGGAGATATTGGCACCACACTACCCCTGCTCTAGGAATCGGATAAAGAAATGAACTGCCGTAACCATGGCAACGTCAGCTCCAGGATTCTAGAGCAGTGAGATTATGCATGTACGTTTGGGCATAGCTGTCAACCAAAATAGGTACAAATAAGACTTAATATCTGGGAAAAAAATATACTGTTGTGTAAGGGACTCATAGGACTCCTTTGGGCGGGGATGGAAAGGGGGTGAAGAACGAGTGTAAAAATCTATATAAATAAAATTGTTTCTGTTTGTCTGTCTGTTTGTCTGTTCCACCATCACGTCGAAACGGCTGGATAGATCTCAACCAAACTTCATATTTAGGGTATACTCATCCCGGAGAAGGTTTTGATATGCATATCATTTTAAAATCCTTGAATAGACAGGGGTTTATAGGAAAACCAGAATGGTTTTTCCACCATCACGTCGAAACGGCTGGATAGATCTCAACCAAACTTCATATTTAGAGGATACTCATCGCGGGGAAGTTTTCCATATGCATATCATTTTAAAATATTTGAATATATGGGGGGTTTATAGGAAAATCAGAATGGTTTTTCCACCATCACGTCGAAACGGCTGGATGGATCTCAACCAAACATTGTATTTAGAGTATACTAATCCCGGGGAAGGTTTAGATATGCATATCATTTTAAAATCCTTGAATAGACGGGGGGTTTATAGGAAAACCAGAGTGGTTTTCCCACCATCACGTCGAAACGGCTGGATAGATCTCAGCCAAACTTCATATTTAGAGTATACTCATCCCAGGAAAGGTTCCGATATGCATATAATTTTAAAATCTTTGAATAGACGGGGTGTGTATAGGAAAACCACAGTGGTTTTCCTCTATTTTCTCTTATACTATTGATTTTCTGTAAACTTAGTTTACCGTACGTGAAACGTCTCTTCATTATAAACAACTTTCGTTATGTTCATAATTTACCTTACTCTTCACATGACGGAGAAATTTACAATTTTCTGCTGGTATCATGCTCTGCATTTAGTGACCGACAGACCGACAACGAACCTACAGGTTACCATGGCAACGTCTCTGACTGCATGCCAGTAGGGAAGTAACGTATTGCCATTTTCCTCATCATGCTTTTAAATTCGTGGTTGTTCCTTGGGTAGATGGCAAGAGAGGCATCAATCGGCTCATCTGCGGGATATTGGCGGAATATCGTTGGAGGTTATAACCGCCCTCGAATAGATTAAGTAATAACACCATTAGTCATCTTCATATTTGTTTACCTAAGAATCACTGAACCTAAATTTCTCCTCTGTTAGCGCTTTATTATATCCATAACTCACGGCATTTATTTATTTGTCGTTATCCGGCTGTCCTCAGTTATAATCCATTTTCTATTAGTTTCAACATTCTTAACTGTATTATTTTCTTCCTTAATTACGCCGTATGTACGTGAATGCTAGAAACTACTGGATGCATTTCCACCAAGATTCGTATTTAGAATACACCTGTCCTTGATAGGTTTCAGGGCAAATATTGTTTCTAAATCCCTGAACTAACTGGGGGTTTATACGAAACCGAAACAGTGATTTTGCACTTCCAAAAAATATACACAACAAAAGTTTATGGAAGTCTACCTACCTTGGTAGAAATTAAAGTCTAAACCTTTTTTTCTCATGTGCATCATTTCGATACGAGGATCAATAAGGGAGATATCATTAAAGGACCGTTTTTCTGTACAAGTCCCATCGGACTTAACTCACGAGCGGGTGCGTGTAAAGCGTATTCCTTACAACTTGAAAACTACTGAAGACATTCGAAACAAAATTTATATTTAGCATCCACCTGTCCAAAGGTAGGTTTTAAACGTAAATAACATTTCATGTTCCGGAATGGACTGGCGGTTTATAAGGAACCGAAATGGTGATTTTACTCTTCCACAATATATACAGAACAAGACCAACCTGACTGGAAATCGACCAAACCTGATGGAATTCCACCACTAAACCTTTTTTTTTTTTCATGTGCATTTTTTCGTCAGGAGGATTAATAAGGGAGATATCATGAATGGTCACTTTTGCAGGTTAAGTCCAGCGGACATAGCCCAAAAGGTGTTTTACATGGAGCAGATTCCTTAACTATATAAATCAAATCGTAACGACTGTGTACCTCTACACTGACTATTTTGGCGAAATTTTCGTACAGCTTTCCGTTTAAGGGGTAATAATAACAATCTCCATAATTTTTGATTTCCTGAAAGTCCTAATTTTTACCCGCCTCGCCCAAAATCCACATTGTGGCATAATCTGCCAGAAGAATAAGAAGATAATTGAAATTTGACAAAATTATACGTTTTAGCCTGTAACGAATGAAAAATCCTATATCATTAAATTTTTCATTTTTTATCCCCGAAGAATATCGAAATATGCAGGCAATTTTAATGATGGTGCAGACCTTCGGAAATTCCTATCACGTAACGGATTGCACAATCTCCGTTCAATTTGGAATGATCTACAACCTTGGTCTTATGACTTTATGCCGTATCTGTATCCCTTTTACGTTTGATTTTTCTCTATTAATCGATGTTAAGTCAATTTGGAATTTTCACATGCATTATTCATACTTTCAATTACTTATATGAAATACAGAATCATCAAACTCTTCACGAAAATTGGCCCACTCAGTAGCCATATGTGAGCCAAATGCTACGTATGTAGCTGTCACATTATTATCCGAAAAGTAATGTAATGTGAGATGATCTTACAAAACCTTTACCCTGTTCCACGTTTCTAAATCTGACCCAAGAATAGATGACATATCATTGGACCAGCCATATAGGCCACTAAATCCGGCGTGTCTTATGGTATAATCCTTTGTCGATATGACGTACGTTTAGTAGCAGTTAATCTGTAAATGAAGGTCTTCAATATTGTAAACACGCATATACTTTCGTATGTCGATCTATATATATTCACTGATGTCGATTTAGCGATCGAGAAAGGGTCGGTCTGCTATTGTAATCAGTACTCCCCACACCGACTTTGACTGGCAGTAGGAAAGGGTTCCTTCTCCAACTCCTGTGTAACTGTCATTAGTAAGGAAGGCCTACAATTGTAATGAATAGTTCCCTTCTCGATTTGACTTGCAGAAGGTAAGTGAGCATGCAGTTTTGTTTAAAACTCCCCTACCCGATTGTGTTTGGCAGTAGGCAAGGGTGCCCGCCATTATAAAGAAATGTACTCATCTAAAATGTTACTGGCATTAGGCATATTGGCCTGCTATTTTGATGGAAACTCACCAACTTGCTGTGACTGGCAGTACGCTGGCTGGCAGTAGGAAAAGGGGCCTGTCATTATAATGATAACTGCACAACTCAATTTCGAGTGATAGTAGGGTAATTGCCTGCCATTATAATAAAAACTGTAATCTGTCTGGAGGTAGGAAAGGGGGGCTGCCATTTTAACGAAAACTCCCCAAATCGATTCTGTCCGCATAGTAGGCAATGGGGCCTGCAATTATAATGTAAACTTCCCAACTTGATTGTGAATGCCAGTAGGCAAGTGAGCCTGCCGTTATATCACAAATCCGTAACAAACACTTTACATTGGAAACGTATGGGGACCTCCCCATGCTCTTTCTCGGATAACGCTAAGAGACATGCAATTTTAAAACTATCTTATTTACTGCATGTACACTATTTACTTCGATATTCGAATACAATGTAGAATACCGTAGCGAAGCACGGGTACATTCGCTAGTAGTCTATATAAATAAAATTGTTTCTGTTTGTCTGTTTGTCTGTCTGTTTGTCCGTTCCACCATCACGTCGAAACGGCTGGATAGATCTCAACCAAACTTCATATTTAGAGTATACTGACCCCGGGGAAGGTTTCGATATGCATATCATTTTAAAATCTTTGAAAAGACGGGGGTTTTATAGGAAAAACGGTTTTCCTCCATTTTCTCTTATACTATTATAGGCAAAATATCGAATTTGTCGTATAAGGACGAGACAAAGCTCAATTTAATCCTCTTGACGCAAAGAACAAAACTCGGTAAGCCCTACGGGCCCGAAAACCATGTTTTAAGGCCCTAAAACCAACCGTTACGGAGATATTGGCACCACACTACCCCTGCTCTAGGAATCGGATAAAGAAATGAACTGCCGTAACCATGGCAACGTCAGCTCCAGGATTCTAGAGCAGTGAGATTATGCATGTACGTTTGGGCATAGCTGTCAACCAAAATAGGTACAAATAAGACTTAATATCTGGGAAAAAAATATACTGTTGTGTAAGGCACTCATAGGACTCCTTTGGGCGGGGATGGAAAGGGGGTGAAGAACGAGTGTATAAATCTATATAAATAAAATTGTTTCTGTTTGTCTGTCTGTTTGTCTGTTCCACCATCACGTCGAAACGGCTGGATAGATCTCAACCAAACTTCATATTTAGGGTATACTCATCCCGGAGAAGGTTTTGATATGCATATCATTTTAAAATCCTTGAATAGACAGGGGGTTTATAGGAAAACCAGAATGGTTTTTCCACCATCACGTCGAAACGGCTGGATAGATCTCAACCAAACTTCATATTTAGAGGATACTCATCGCGGGGAAGTTTTCCATATGCATATCATTTTAAAATATTTGAATATATGGGGGGTTTATAGGAAAATCAGAATGGTTTTTCCACCATCACGTCGAAACGGCTGGATGGATCTCAACCAAACATTGTATTTAGAGTATACTAATCCCGGGGAAGGTTTAGATATGCATATCATTTTAAAATCCTTGAATAGACGGGGGGTTTATAGGAAAACCAGAGTGGTTTTCCCACCATCACGTCGAAAAGGCTGGATAGATCTCAACCAAACTTCATATTTAGAGGATACTCATCGCGGGGAAGTTTTCCATATGCATATCATTTTAAAATATTTGAATATATGGGGGGTTTATAGGAAAATCAGAATGGTTTTTCCACCATCACGTCGAAACGGCTGGATGGATCTCAACCAAACATTGTATTTAGAGTATACTAATCCCGGGGAAGGTTTAGATATGCATATCATTTTAAAATCCTTGAATAGACGGGGGGTTTATAGGAAAACCAGAGTGGTTTTCCCACCATCACGTCGAAACGGCTGGATAGATCTCAGCCAAACTTCATATTTAGAGTATACTCATCCCAGGAAAGGTTCCGATATGCATATAATTTTAAAATCTTTGAATAGACGGGGTGTGTATAGGAAAACCACAGTGGTTTTCCTCTATTTTCTCTTATACTATTGATTTTCTGTAAACTTAGTTTACCGTACGTGAAACGTCTCTTCATTATAAACAACTTTCGTTATGTTCATAATTTACCTTACTCTTCACATGACGGAGAAATTTACAATTTTCTGCTGGTATCATGCTCTGCATTTAGTGACCGACAGACCGACAACGAACCTACAGGTTACCATGGCAACGTCTCTGACTGCATGCCAGTAGGGAAGTAACGTATTGCCATTTTCCTCATCATGCTTTTAAATTCGTGGTTGTTCCTTGGGTAGATGGCAAGAGAGGCATCAATCGGCTCATCTGCGGGATATTGGCGGAATATCGTTGGAGGTTATAACCGCCCTCGAATAGATTAAGTAATAACACCATTAGTCATCTTCATATTTGTTTACCTAAGAATCACTGAACCTAAATTTCTCCTCTGTTAGCGCTTTATTATATCCATAACTCACGGCATTTATTTATTTGTCGTTATCCGGCTGTCCTCAGTTATAATCCATTTTCTATTAGTTTCAACATTCTTAACTGTATTATTTTCTTCCTTAATTACGCCGTATGTACGTGAATGCTAGAAACTACTGGATGCATTTCCACCAAGATTCGTATTTAGAATACACCTGTCCTTGATAGGTTTCAGGGCAAATATTGTTTCTAAATCCCTGAACTAACTGGGGGTTTATACGAAACCGAAACAGTGATTTTGCACTTCCAAAAAATATACACAACAAAAGTTTATGGAAGTCTACCTACCTTGGTAGAAATTAAAGTCTAAACCTTTTTTTCTCATGTGCATCATTTCGATACGAGGATCAATAAGGGAGATATCATTAAAGGACCGTTTTTCTGTACAAGTCCCATCGGACTTAACTCACGAGCGGGTGCGTGTAAAGCGTATTCCTTACAACTTGAAAACTACTGAAGACATTCGAAACAAAATTTATATTTAGCATCCACCTGTCCAAAGGTAGGTTTTAAACGTAAATAACATTTCATGTTCCGGAATGGACTGGCGGTTTATAAGGAACCGAAATGGTGATTTTACTCTTCCACAATATATACAGAACAAGACCAACCTGACTGGAAATCGACCAAACCTGATGGAATTCCACCACTAAACCTTTTTTTTTTTTCATGTGCATTTTTTCGTCAGGAGGATTAATAAGGGAGATATCATGAATGGTCACTTTTGCAGGTTAAGTCCAGCGGACATAGCCCAAAAGGTGTTTTACATGGAGCAGATTCCTTAACTATATAAATCAAATCGTAACGACTGTGTACCTCTACACTGACTATTTTGGCGAAATTTTCGTACAGCTTTCCGTTTAAGGGGTAATAATAACAATCTCCATAATTTTTGATTTCCTGAAAGTCCTAATTTTTACCCGCCTCGCCCAAAATCCACATTGTGGCATAATCTGCCAGAAGAATAAGAAGATAATTGAAATTTGACAAAATTATACGTTTTAGCCTGTAACGAATGAAAAATCCTATATCATTAAATTTTTCATTTTTTATCCCCGAAGAATATCGAAATATGCAGGCAATTTTAATGATGGTGCAGACCTTCGGAAATTCCTATCACGTAACGGATTGCACAATCTCCGTTCAATTTGGAATGATCTACAACCTTGGTCTTATGACTTTATGCCGTATCTGTATCCCTTTTACGTTTGATTTTTCTCTATTAATCGATGTTAAGTCAATTTGGAATTTTCACATGCATTATTCATACTTTCAATTACTTATATGAAATACAGAATCATCAAACTCTTCACGAAAATTGGCCCACTCAGTAGCCATATGTGAGCCAAATGCTACGTATGTAGCTGTCACATTATTATCCGAAAAGTAATGTAATGTGAGATGATCTTACAAAACCTTTACCCTGTTCCACGTTTCTAAATCTGACCCAAGAATAGATGACATATCATTGGACCAGCCATATAGGCCACTAAATCCGGCGTGTCTTATGGTATAATCCTTTGTCGATATGACGTACGTTTAGTAGCAGTTAATCTGTAAATGAAGGTCTTCAATATTGTAAACACGCATATACTTTCGTATGTCGATCTATATATATTCACTGATGTCGATTTAGCGATCGAGAAAGGGTCGGTCTGCTATTGTAATCAGTACTCCCCACACCGACTTTGACTGGCAGTAGGAAAGGGTTCCTTCTCCAACTCCTGTGTAACTGTCATTAGTAAGGAAGGCCTACAATTGTAATGAATAGTTCCCTTCTCGATTTGACTTGCAGAAGGTAAGTGAGCATGCAGTTTTGTTTAAAACTCCCCTACCCGATTGTGTTTGGCAGTAGGCAAGGGTGCCCGCCATTATAAAGAAATGTACTCATCTAAAATGTTACTGGCATTAGGCATATTGGCCTGCTATTTTGATGGAAACTCACCAACTTGCTGTGACTGGCAGTACGCTGGCTGGCAGTAGGAAAAGGGGCCTGTCATTATAATGATAACTGCACAACTCAATTTCGAGTGATAGTAGGGTAATTGCCTGCCATTATAATAAAAACTGTAATCTGTCTGGAGGTAGGAAAGGGGGGCTGCCATTTTAACGAAAACTCCCCAAATCGATTCTGTCCGCATAGTAGGCAATGGGGCCTGCAATTATAATGTAAACTTCCCAACTTGATTGTGAATGCCAGTAGGCAAGTGAGCCTGCCGTTATATCACAAATCCGTAACAAACACTTTACATTGGAAACGTATGGGGACCTCCCCATGCTCTTTCTCGGATAACGCTAAGAGACATGCAATTTTAAAACTATCTTATTTACTGCATGTACACTATTTACTTCGATATTCGAATACAATGTAGAATACCGTAGCGAAGCACGGGTACATTCGCTAGTAGTCTATATAAATAAAATTGTTTCTGTTTGTCTGTTTGTCTGTCTGTTTGTCCGTTCCACCATCACGTCGAAACGGCTGGATAGATCTCAACCAAACTTCATATTTAGAGTATACTGACCCCGGGGAAGGTTTCGATATGCATATCATTTTAAAATCTTTGAAAAGACGGGGGTTTTATAGGAAAAACGGTTTTCCTCCATTTTCTCTTATACTATTATAGGCAAAATATCGAATTTGTCGTATAAGGACGAGACAAAGCTCAATTTAATCCTCTTGACGCAAAGAACAAAACTCGGTAAGCCCTACGGGCCCGAAAACCATGTTTTAAGGCCCTAAAACCAACCGTTACGGAGATATTGGCACCACACTACCCCTGCTCTAGGAATCGGATAAAGAAATGAACTGCCGTAACCATGGCAACGTCAGCTCCAGGATTCTAGAGCAGTGAGATTATGCATGTACGTTTGGGCATAGCTGTCAACCAAAATAGGTACAAATAAGACTTAATATCTGGGAAAAAAATATACTGTTGTGTAAGGCACTCATAGGACTCCTTTGGGCGGGGATGGAAAGGGGGTGAAGAACGAGTGTATAAATCTATATAAATAAAATTGTTTCTGTTTGTCTGTCTGTTTGTCTGTTCCACCATCACGTCGAAACGGCTGGATAGATCTCAACCAAACTTCATATTTAGGGTATACTCATCCCGGAGAAGGTTTTGATATGCATATCATTTTAAAATCCTTGAATAGACAGGGGGTTTATAGGAAAACCAGAATGGTTTTTCCACCATCACGTCGAAACGGCTGGATAGATCTCAACCAAACTTCATATTTAGAGGATACTCATCGCGGGGAAGTTTTCCATATGCATATCATTTTAAAATATTTGAATATATGGGGGGTTTATAGGAAAATCAGAATGGTTTTTCCACCATCACGTCGAAACGGCTGGATGGATCTCAACCAAACATTGTATTTAGAGTATACTAATCCCGGGGAAGGTTTAGATATGCATATCATTTTAAAATCCTTGAATAGACGGGGGGTTTATAGGAAAACCAGAGTGGTTTTCCCACCATCACGTCGAAAAGGCTGGATAGATCTCAACCAAACTTCATATTTAGAGGATACTCATCGCGGGGAAGTTTTCCATATGCATATCATTTTAAAATATTTGAATATATGGGGGGTTTATAGGAAAATCAGAATGGTTTTTCCACCATCACGTCGAAACGGCTGGATGGATCTCAACCAAACATTGTATTTAGAGTATACTAATCCCGGGGAAGGTTTAGATATGCATATCATTTTAAAATCCTTGAATAGACGGGGGGTTTATAGGAAAACCAGAGTGGTTTTCCCACCATCACGTCGAAACGGCTGGATAGATCTCAGCCAAACTTCATATTTAGAGTATACTCATCCCAGGAAAGGTTCCGATATGCATATAATTTTAAAATCTTTGAATAGACGGGGTGTTTATAGGAAAACCACAGTGGTTTTCCTCTATTTTCTCTTATACTATTGATTTTCTGTAAACTTCGTTTACCGTACGTGAAACGTCTCTTCATTATAAACAACTTTCGTTATGTTCATAATTTACCTTACTCTTCACATGACGGAGAAATTTACAATTTTCTGCTGGTATCATGCTCTGCATTTAGTGACCGACAGACCGACAACGAACCTACAGGTTACCATGGCAACGTCTCTGACTGCATGCCAGTAGGGAAGTAACGTATTGCCATTTTCCTCATCATGCTTTTAAATTCGTGGTTGTTCCTTGGGTAGATGGCAAGAGAGGCATCAATCGGCTCATCTGCGGGATATTGGCGGAATATCGTTGGAGGCTATAACCGCCCTCGAATAGATTAAGTAATAACACCATTAGTCATCTTCATATTTGTTTACCTAAGAATCACTGAACCTAAATTTCTCCTCTGTTAGCGCTTTATTATATCCATAACTCACGGCATTTATTTATTTGTCGTTATCCGGCTGTCCTCAGTTATAATCCATTTTCTATTAGTTTCAACATTCTTAACTGTATTATTTTCTTCCTTAATTACGCCGTATGTACGTGAATGCTAGAAACTACTGGATGCATTTCCACCAAGATTCGTATTTAGAATACACCTGTCCTTGATAGGTTTCAGGGCAAATATTGTTTCTAAATCCCTGAACTAACTGGGGGTTTATACGAAACCGAAACAGTGATTTTGCACTTCCAAAAAATATACACAACAAAAGTTTATGGAAGTCTACCTACCTTGGTAGAAATTAATGTCTAAACCTTTTTTTCTCATGTGCATCATTTCGATACGAGGATCAATAAGGGAGATATCATTAAAGGACCGTTTTTCTGTACAAGTCCCATCGGACTTAACTCACGAGCGGGTGCGTGTAAAGCGTATTCCTTACAACTTGAAAACTACTGAAGACATTCGAAACAAAATTTATATTTAGCATCCACCTGTCCAAAGGTAGGTTTTAAACGTAAATAACATTTCATGTTCCGGAATGGACTGGCGGTTTATAAGGAACCGAAATGGTGATTTTACTCTTCCACAATATATACAGAACAAGACCAACCTGACTGGAAATCGACCAAACCTGATGGAATTCCACCTCTAAACCTTTTTTTTTTTTCATGTGCATTTTTTCGTCAGGAGGATTAATAAGGGAGATATCATGAATGGTCACTTTTGCAGGTTAAGTCCAGCGGACATAGCCCAAAAGGTGTTTTACATGGAGCAGATTCCTTATCTATATAAATCAAATCGTAACGACTGTGTACCTCTACACTGACTATTTTGGCGAAATTTTCGTACAGCTTTCCGTTTAGGGGGTAATAATAACAATCTCCATAATTTTTGATTTCCTGAAAGTCCTAATTTTTACCCGCCTCGCCCAAAATCCACATTGTGGCATAATCTGCCAGAAGAATAAGAAGATAATTGAAATTTGACAAAATTATACGTTTTAGCCTGTAACGAATGAAAAATCCTATATCATTAAATTTTTCATTTTTTATCCCCGAAGAATATCGAAATATGCAGGCAATTTTAATGATGGTGCAGACCTTCGGAAATTCCTATCACGTAACGGATTGCACAATCTCCGTTCAATTTGGAATGATCTACAACCTTGGTCTTATGACTTTATGCCGTATCTGTATCCCTTTTACGTTTGATTTTTCTCTATTAATCGATGTTAAGTCAATTTGGAATTTTCACATGCATTATTCATACTTTCAATTACTTATATGAAATACAGAATCATCAAACTCTTCACGAAAATTGGCCCACTCAGTAGCCATATGTGAGCCAAATGCTACGTATGTAGCTGTCACATTATTATCCGAAAAGTAATGTAATGTGAGATGATCTTACAAAACCTTTACCCTGTTCCACGTTTCTAAATCTGACCCAAGAATAGATGACATATCATTGGACCAGCCATTTAGGCCACTAAATCCGGCGTGTCTTATGGTATAATCCTTTGTCGATATGACGTACGTTTAGTAGCAGTTAATCTGTAAATGAAGGTCTTCAATATTGTAAACACGCATATACTTTCGTATGTCGATCTATATATATTCACTGATGTCGATTTAGCGATCGAGAAAGGGTCGGTCTGCTATTGTAATCAGTACTCCCCACACCGACTTTGACTGGCAGTAGGAAAGGGTTCCTTCTCCAACTCCTGTGTAACTGTCATTAGTAAGGAAGGCCTACAATTGTAATGAATAGTTCCCTTCTCGATTTGACTTGCAGAAGGTAAGTGAGCATGCAGTTTTGTTTAAAACTCCCCTACCCGATTGTGTTTGGCAGTAGGCAAGGGTGCCCGCCATTATAAAGAAATGTACTCATCTAAAATGTGACTGGCATTAGGCATAGTGGCCTGCTATTTTGATGGAAACTCACCAACTTGGTGTGACTGGCAGTACGCTGGCTGGCAGTAGGAAAAGGGGCCTGTCATTATAATGATAACTGCACAACTCAATTTCGAGTGATAGTAGGGTAATTGCCTGCCATTATAATAAAAACTGTAATCTGTCTGGAGGTAGGAAAGGGGGGCTGCCATTTTAACGAAAACTCCCCAAATCGATTCTGTCCGCATAGTAGGCAATGGGGCCTGCAATTATAATGTAAACTTCCCAACCTGATTGTGAATGCCAGTAGGCAAGTGAGCCTGCCGTTATATCACAAATCCGTAACAAACACTTTACATTGGAAACGTACGGGGACCTCCCCATGCTCTTTCTCGGATAACGCTAAGAGACATGCAATTTTTAAACTATCTTATTTACTGCATGTACACTATTTACTTCGATATTCGAATACAATGTAGAATACCGTAGCGAAGCACGGGTACATTCGCTAGTTACATATAAATAAATTGCTACAGTTGATCATCTAGGGCATTCAGCAAGTTAAGAGAAGATGCCCTCACTAGTTCATTTCATTCACTCTCCAACTGTCGATTCGGATATTCTTGGATGATGTGGGTAATAGTTTGTTCTTGCGTTCCACAGTCGCACTTTGTGTAATCGAGTATGCCCCACTTGTGAAGCGACGCATTATATCTCCCGTGGCCTGTTTGTGTATGGTTCAGTAGGCACCATGTGACACTTCGCAGCCGAGTAACTAGAATTGGTTGAGTTGGACATAAGGGGATCTGGGATCACTTTTCCACACCTCCTTCCATATTTTCTTGTTCTCGAACGACTCCGGTTATTCAGTAACGTTGTCGGTCAAAAATGGCTTCCTGGATTTTAAACGCGAGTGGAGTGGGTTACACAGTATTGAATAAATCGGCAGGTGCCTGAAGCCGACGGAACTGTATTTCCTTCCTCAAGTTCAGCTGATTGCTGTCTTCCTCGCCAGCAAAAACAACCAGAAAACCAGGTCTCAGGTGTAGACTTTATGGTGCCTCTTATGATCCTCGTGGTCTTACTGAGTTGTGTATTAATTTCGCTTATGTGAGTACATACCTACGATACCTATTAGTGCGCACTGATCAGCAAAAGACTACACTATCGCCATTTCTTGCTGTGCGCAGAGTGTCAACTTCGGCACCCGAAGTTGTACTGTAACCGTTCACCACCATGCCCCATGGGCATGTTATGGGGTCCAACCGATAATATATGTCGTTTTCTGCGACATTCTGCGACATATTTGGTCACAATGAGTATTTTTCGCCCAGAACGGGATACGAGTGGCGAGACCCCAGCTCAGAGGGCGAGGTTCTAGTTACGCGCACAGAGAGAAAGAGGGCTCAGTACAGCGAGTCTTTGAAATCGCGCTCTCACTTCGCAGACAGAGAAGAGAACAGCCACCCCAAGAGAAGGAGGACATTTGGGTCAGAAGGCGGAGTCTATTACAGTGTTTTAACGCAAGAGCTGGATTCTCAGCGATTTCCCTATATATCCACTGGTGCCAACTCATAGTATTCACTTGTTAATGGTAATAATAAATGTTTTGATACACGTTGTGGAAATTTAGGAGTAAGGACTCATCTGAATCGGCGTATTTTATGCTAATTAATGACGTCAGAAGATGTATTGCATAATGAGTGTATCAGTAATGACGCACTTTGGACAGGTATGCGCAAATGGAAATCAGATGTTAGAGGCTAGCCACGCGACGGAAACGAGGGGCTCCCCAAGATACAATAGCCCAAGCGCCAATTTATAAAGGAAAGCCTACGAGATTACAAGAGATCTAACGATGCGATTTGAATAAAACTCGAGCAGTGGAAAGTAGAATTTTGGGGCTACAATTTGACTACTCACACGACTCTGAGAAATCATTATGAACGGATCGAATTTTCGCAAGTGGGTGGTGCTTACCACCACTCTAGGCCACAAGCCGGCTTCACTATATAAGAAACCCCAAATAGTCCATAGTATTCCATTCTGACAAATTCTACCGCAGTTGTTACGTGTTAGCTGTGAAACTTCATCGGTCAGTGTGAGCCATTGTGCTCAGTTCTTGTAATTCACTGTGACTGAAAAATATTACACGCTATTCACTTTGAATTATTGTGTTCAACTTAAGTCTGTGTTATATTAGAAAATTACACGTGAAAATATAATCCAATCGTACGGGATGAAAGAAGGATTTTGTGTGTGTGTGTGTGTGTGTGTGTGTGTGTGTGTGTGTGTGTGTGTGTGTGTGTGTGTGTGTGTGTGTGTGTGTGTGTGTGCTGGTAATTCCCCTATTAACATATTCACATATTAAGGGGATGCATACTACTATAGTCAGTGGCGGCTCATGTGTATAACATTTAAAGAGCGGGTAGCTTCTGTTGATGATTTGAACGTAGTGAGACGCCGATATGTTGTACGAGTTCAGTGTCGGTAGACGCTAATCGAACTAATAGGAAGTTCTAGTATAACCAGGGAATAGTGTCTGAGTGAAAGTGTGACGCTCAGACAAAACAACGGAAATCACTGACTGTGACGTGTTATAAAGGGAAATGAGTAGCGAACTACAGAGACTTAATCGTTACTCGGTTAGTTCACTTGAGTCCTTGAGTGTGTCTAGCCATAGCAAGTTATTTGATGATGCATAAAACATGACATCATTAATTCATTTCCCATTTGCCTATATGTACGAGAGTGATCGTCGGACCCAGGAGAGTAATCTACGAGAGTCGCGCCCTGTGCCTGCATTCATCTCATCAGAGACCGCCCAGAACGTCCAACGGCAGTCTGCAGACCAAGCCATCATGTACGGGATTCAGAAGAAGATGAATAGAGGACACTCCATTAAAAAGGCTTCCGTGATGGCAGCTTAAATCCCCCAACTGTACCTTCTGATGACAGCCAACTACAAGCAGAAGCGTTAAGTACATTCCATTGTTCTAAGTATGAATTTCATACCGCCCGTAAGACGTTAAAACTTGTGTATATAACTTTCTATAGCATGTATATATCTAAGGGATAGGTGAGCGCCATAGGCATGTTTCGAAGGGAGTGAAGCTTTTTATTAATAGGTCTTTATATGGGTTTCTTCTGTGATTGGGGTAATCACAAGTTTATCGCGTGTAATTTCTTGCATGAATTAATTATAGGCCCATAGTGTTTGTTGTGTGTGGAGCATTTTAAAGATGGGATTAATACTTCAACAGATGTTTTAAATCACTACAGTTCCATTAGTCGTTATGAGTCGTCATAATATTTCAAGTATAATTCGTTTCAATGCTTCACAAGTAAGGCAAGTGTCACGAACCCTTTTAATCTTAAGGCTGCAACCAGATGAAGGTGAAGACACGATTCGGGGTGCGATGCATGATTTATATAGTGCGCGAGGGATGTGGGTTAGTTAAATTACCTGGTGAAATAGTCTCCTAAATGAATGAACAATGTGGTTTGAGATACTAGTGTGTGAAGGAAGGAGAGATGGCTTGTGTGGCAGTGTATGAGATGACAGACCGCAAAGATGAAAGAATAATATGAATATTATAATCATAGTCTGACTAGAGCCGGGTCATTGATAAATGATATTTGGTAGCAATAAATGATGATGTGCCTGGACAAGGCGAAGGACGTACGAAGTGAATTCTGTAGATGGACTGGGAACGAAAGAGAAAGCGTTCTCCCAGCTGACGAAAACAGGCGGAAACTCAGAAAGTGATTTACGACCCCCCTAACGGGAAGGAATGCTGAGCCCGGAGATGGGTTCGTTCGGCTGTCTTAAGCTCGGGATATTCATGCGCGAATTCCGCTCCACCTGAACACTGTGTTAAGATTCACATGCCAATTATATACTACTACTAACGTTGTAGACTCGATGTTTCGTTAAATGAAGTGATTCCACCCATTTTTCTTCTTAAATTAGATCCAAGATAGGCTTTTCAGACATTCACCCCCAATAGGAAGAACATGGGTCGATACCATGTAGTATTGACAACCTTGGGTTGAGGCGGTGAAAGTAGGGAGGATGGGACTTTGACCTCGGGACGGATTTCCGAAGTTCTCATCCAACAGATTGCCATTCAAAAGGTTATTTTTGAAACTGAGTTGCTTTTGGAGTGCCCTGATGAGCCCAAGACAAGTGCACTACCTGCCAGGTTTTTCAATATACCGTTCCTCACCTTAATTTTCCCAGCATTGTTGTCCAGGTGCCTTTTATATGTCAGAAAACAATCAAGTGTTATTCACAAATATTTGGGGTGTAGGTAAGGTTTAATTTAATCTTCTGTCACAAAAAGTACATTTAGTTCTGAGAAGGAGTCCTAGAAGTACCACAATTGCTATATGCATTCTTGTGTGTGGAGTGATTATTTGTCGTTGTACTTTCAGATTATTACTCTTTATTTATTCATGTGTTTATATTATTCTATGATTTTTATGGAGTCTTACAGGAAACCAACGGTGCTTGTGTCCGCTTTGTGATATAGTATGATAAGGTATCCCGGAGAAACATACATATGGATACTGTAATAATTCATTAAGGTAGTCAAGTAAATCTAGTATGCAAAATACGGCGATATGATTTTTATGATCATGGGAATGTGCGTAACTGTATTTCATTAAATATCTCAGCACCATGAAAGATACCGAATAAGTATATTCACTTCATGAGAGGCGCCATCCCAGTGTATTTAAACATATATTTTGTTGTGCAGTAATATAGCAGATACCAGCTGGTATCGATAATATAATAAGGGGGCGCCCTTATTCAGTGAAAAATGAAAATTCCTAGGTGCGTGTTTGCAAGATGATTGGAGGTGTCAAATGATAGTCAGATATAGAACAGACTGACATGGACGTGGAGGCACCCTCCAGATAGTTGATTTATTATATGTAATTATATCGCATTGTTTCGTGTAAATGTATTCTTGTTACTCTTTCAGTTAATTAAAACTTTTGATTGGGAACAAATATTCTTCTCATTTCAGTAATTAGTGTATTCCTCTCATGTTATAGAACACCCTACTTTTAATATATTTAAATTAAGTGCCCGTTTTTATCGAGCAGACCATTGACCCATATGCTCTCGAGCTTAGCCGTTGAAGCAGTGAAAGTGGGGAGGATGGGACTTCGACCCCGGGACTGATTTCCGAAGTTCTCATCCAACAGACTGCCATTCAAAAGTTTATTTGTGAAACTGATTTGCTTTTATGGTGCCCTGATGAGCCCGAAATAGGTGCAGAACCTGCCAAGTTTTTCAATATACCGTTCCTCACATTAATTTTTCCAGAATCGTTGTCCAGATGCCTTTTGTATGTCAGAAAGCTGTCAAGTGTTCTTCACAAATATTTGGGGTGTAGGTAAGGTTTTATTTAATCTTTTGTCACAAAAAGTACATTTAGTTCGTGTCTTGCATGATGGTTAGCGAGATGGGAAATAGTTCTGTATTTTTCATGGGTTTGGACAGAGCCTCCACAGTCTAAAATAGCAATAAAGTTTGTTCAAATGCAAGGTGTGTTCTCCGCGTAAATATTCACTACAGCTATGGTAAAATCGGCATAGTAGAAAGTTCAGAAACAGTTCTTGGATCGTCAGGTGTATGTATACAAATCAAACAATACTGAAGCCAGACAGATCGTTGAGTTTTAAGACCTGTTCACCTCTTAACCCTCACAAAGTCTAAAATATCGATTTCTCAGCATGATTAATGATAATGCTCGTGTTCATCGAGCCAGAGTGCTCAATCAATTCCTTGAGCGAATGGTATGGCCGGCAGTTTCAGCGGGCATGAACTGTGTTGAACGTGCATGGCATGAACTGAAGGAAGCAATCACTTACAGTCCTAATCCTCTTGCTGACATTCATCAGCTGACTGAAGCTGCCATCCCAGAGAGGGAGCATCTTCCCCAAAATAAGTTAGATTCATTTGTACTGTATATGCTTCGTCTTGTTTAATCCAGCCTTCACGGCCCGAGGTGACTACATACGGACTTGATCTGCCGAAAAATGAATGATTATTTTGTATTCAAAATCCCACGAGTTTGTGGCGTTTCTATTGCCTTTGCATAGCTTATTATATTTTGTATTCTTTGTACGAAATCCTTCACAAGGTGTAATGCAATACTGCAATACACACAACAAAATTACAAGTGCATTGGAGCTCAGTGTTTGAGTATCTACTCTATCGTGGGTCTTCTTACCATGAGTAAGGACTAATTGAAAATAATGAATAGTAATAAGGAGAAGAAACCAGTGCTGTAAGTATCTTATGCTACGGATAAAGAATAAATAGTAAAAAATTCGCATCAGTAAAATCATTTTACCAGCGGACAGAAGAAGTAAATGGTAGCGATCATCCACATCAAAGTTACGTAAAAGTGGAGGTCCTGTGGCTCTGATCATGATATTAACAGTCGCGTAAAACTACGAGCTTCTCAAACAATGGGTAATGGGCAAAGCTCCCACATGTACCTGAAATGTTTCGAAGTGTAGTTGTCTACGTGATAATCTAGTGGCAATACTACTTGGCTTTCAAACTCCTTGCCTGTTCGTCCTGTACTAAAACATCATCCTAAATATGTTTCTTCCACATACGACACAATTCCCGTGCAGTGTTAGAACCATCTCACGAGCTTGGTAGTATTATGCCATTTCATTTTCAAACTGATTTATAATAGCATGTGTATTTATGTGCCACGTTGCACAATCGAACTGTGGACAGTACAAAATGGAAGTTATCTGTAACAAAGCAGAAAAATATGAAATCAGTAAATAAACGTTCATACAAACAGTATAAATCCTCGTTGATATTATTATTATTATTATTATTATTATTATTATTATTATTATTATTATTATTATTATTAAGTTCATTATTATTAACTATAATAATAATTTCGTGTGGCTATTTCTAGCCGAGTGCAGCCCTTGTAAGGCAGACCCTCCGATGAGGGTGGGCGGCATCTGCCATGTGTAGGTAACTGCGTGTTATTGTGGTGGATGATAGTGTTATGTGTGGTGTGTGAATTGCAGGGATGTTGGAGACAGCACAAACACCTAGCCCCCGGGCCATTGGAATTAACCAACGAAGGTTAAAATTCCCGACTCGATGAGGAATCGAACCCGGGACCCTCTGAACTGCAGGCCAGTACGCTGACCATTCAGCCAACGAGTCGGACATTATTATTAACTAAAAACTAATAATAATGTGTGCATATCTAATCTTTAGTCCCGCTTCCTGATACGAGGTCGGGGATGAGATGAGATGAAATATGGTTTTATGGCCGGATTTCCCATTTTCACTATCCGCTCGGAATAATAATAATAATAATAATAATAATAATAATAATAATAATACCTAGCCTCAGCAACCGATTGCGTACATCTTGATTTGACGTCACTTTTACTCTGTAACATGAGAGAGGAACTGGAACTCTATCGGGTGACCTTTTTCTGAATTTAAATTAACCATTTTTTTAGTTTATAAGAAACACCAAATGTATCAAAAAAGGACTTAACATGCAGACGTAGTACAACATGCAATCCAGAATAGGCACCTTTTCTTCCTTCATAAATCCAATCCCCAGTTAAATAACAGTTTTAAACGTGACTTTCCTTTTCGAAAGTCGCTACATACGTTGCCCGGGAATCGTACCACGATCGTCTTGGTGAGAAGCCATGGACGATATCAATCAGCCATCACGTGTCCAAAATAGAACGTTCCCTCGCATCCGTAATACCATCGGAATTGGAAGAGACAAAGATATGCCGAGCGAGTTAGTTAGTTGCGCGATTCGAGTCGCGTAGCTGTGAGTTTTCATTCTGAAGATTATAAATAGGTTCGAGCCACATCATCGGTAGCCTTGAAAATGGTCTTCCGTGCTTTCAAATTTTCACACCACGAGAACTGTATGCAGAGGTTTCCTTCCTAACCCTGGCCCTTTCTATGAATTAGTGCGAAGTTAAACCACGAGCACAAAGCACAATAGCTTTCCAAGTAAGGGCTTATGAGATGAATGAAGAAGATGAGCCTGGCGCAAGTAAGGCGCAAAAGTCCCCACACCAACATCTCGCTGACAGTGAGACAGATAGGGGCCGGTCATATGTATGGAGTCGCGACAAAAAAATGATGTTCAGGTTTAAGCTGTAATATATAATTTTTAATTACCAGAAATGACTTACACTGTACATTTCTTAAAAAGAAAACCAAAAACTTTGTTTTCAACCCTCAGGTAGTCAAGTACGATTTTATTGTACTTATTAGTTTCATTATACCACTTTTCTTTTAGAATTAGGGACGTTCTGTGACTGTAACCTCGCCAGCTAGGAGGTTCAAATATATTTCTAATCATATGGGTTATTCTTTACACCATGAAATTAGACACTTCATTATCCTTTAAAGTTCATGTTGAGATAAGTAAATACAGAGATACTTGAGGAATCCGATGTAAACAATTTATTGTGCTGAAAACTTACCAAGTAAGGAAAAGAGAAACCTATTTTGAGAATTTATGGTTACTTTTATAAGGTTTCGTTGTATTAAATATGTTTAAAAATGTTCATTCATTTATAAACTAAACCTTCAGATTTAAAATAGAAAATAAAGGGCCGATGCATCGAGTATATTTTTTGCTGGTGGTTTAACGTCTCACTAAAATGTAGGTGGTTTTCAGTGACGTAAAGATTGTAAAAGGGGGTAAGTGGCCATGATGTTATTTAAAGCAGAGCCCCAGCGTTTGCTTACAGTGAAAAGAAGCCAAAGGCTGCCGACGGTGGTGTAATAAACCATCATCTCCCGAATGGGATCTTAAAGCTACTACGTTTAATTTATTAGGTAGAAAATTCTGCAAGATAGGCTGGCACTCAAAGGGATAAATACTCATCTTTCCAGCGTAATGCTAAAGAAATGAGTCACATGAATGCGTTTGTAATGAAAGTCGATCTTTAGGAAGTTTGGAAGCTGTAATGGAACATCAGACATCCCTAAAGGAGAGTTATTTGAACTATTAAAATATGCTAAGTCATGTTTACTAAGCCAAGCATCGATCCAGAGACTCCCTACGGCCCCTCTCTGCGGTAATTGTGTTATTTGAGGAGTATATTAGTGTTCAGGCAAGTGTAATTACGTAACTGAATGATTGTAAACATCCTCGAGCGACAGATTAAGTGTCTTAATTATCATAACTAGCAAATAACTTTTTAGTAGCGTACCGTGAAATTAACAAAATAAAGTTTCATTATAAACACCAGTTCATTATGAAAATAGCATGATGCTGTCTCAGCAACGTCTGTGTAAGAGATTAGGAGTAAGTACAGTGTGGATCAACTTCATTTGTAGGAAAGCTAATCAAACCAAGAAACAAGCAAGCAAGCAAGCAAGCAAGCAAACAACCGAGAACACCGGCGAGTAAGCAACTACAGATGATGAAAGTAGGCTCGCAAAGTTATGAGCAAGCAGACAAGCTAAGTAATAGAGTGAATTATTCTGAATTGAATTGGTGGTGGGAGAATGACTTGGTGAAATTTGACCAGAAGAAAAGTGATAATGACAAGGCAGATATTAAGACATCCAGGACTTGTGCTGTTAGTATTAAAGGGAAGCGTAGGTGGTGGAGGTTAGCATTAACATTGCAAACAGTTTAGAGTAGATATAGGATGTAGTAGTTACGTAGAAATGGAAAGGTTATCAAAGTATAGGGTGGCATGGAGGGCTGCATTAAACCACTCCATGGACTGACGACACAAACACACATGTAGGGAATGATGTTGACGTATCACCGGTTCGGAGATGGTTTGCGCAATTTTATGTAAATAATATCTGAAGATATTCCTATGATAGTGATTGCAAGATCGACTCCTTTTGCATGCTATCGATTTTTAAGGACGATCAGTAGATTCATTCATTCGTTAAAAAGTAACAGTGAGAGTAACATCCCAGCATTCTGGTCATTCTTAAAGCAATTAATACTTGGTTTATATTATTGGGTCGATGCATAAGTTCGTGCGGTTCTTATATTTTATTTTACTGTCACTGTCACGGACTGAAACTCACAATCACAATCACTCCGTGATGTATTCACTTCCACTCTCTATGACCTTCTGCCAACGTTCAGGTAGCAGTTGAATGCCTCGCCTGTAGAACTGTTTTGGATTTGACTGGAATAAAAATGTGTTAGCCATTGGTCAGAGAAGCTTCGCCAGGAAAAACTTGCCCCTGAATGTGGTTAGAAAGAGAGCGGGAAAGATGTAAATCTGAGGGGGCAAGGTCAGGGAAATACGGATGATGAGGAAAAGGTTCCCAGCCAAGTTCAGCAATCACAACTTTGCTTAATTGCGCTGTATGCGGACGAGCGTTATCATGGAGCAATAAGACTGGTTGTTGTCTTTGTCTTTTGTTAATACCAATATAAATGGACCATTTATATTGGTATTATAAATTTACTCATTCAGGACAAATATTTCAGATTCCCTATGGGAATCAACATCTATATCATCTGATGGCCAAGCAGGCATCAATTTTTCGTGATGAGACAAAGTCTCTTAGTGCATTGGCACTGCCAGTGGCTCCAGTTAGCCTACGCAGTGGCCTCCACGGTATGCACTAGCCAGCGTATTGGTAGGTGTGCTAGGTACCAACTGATGAGCCCACCCTAGCACACGAGGGCGAAACGCTGGCAACCAAGAATGAGTTAGCTGGAAAATTTATAATGTCCAATAACGGACCATTTATATTGGTATTATAAATTTACTCATTCAGGACAAATATTTCAGATTCCCTATGGGAATCAACATCTATATCATTTGTCTTTTGTTGTCAATAGCAACGGCAAGCCGTCTTAGATGGTCACTATATACAGCAGAGGTAATCGTTATGTTTTTTCGGAAGAAGTTCATGGTGAAGAATGCCATCATTGTTCCACCAAACACACAACATGATTTTCTGTGGATAGGCACTGTCCTTGGGACTGGGAGTTACTTTTCTTGATGGGCTGAGCCACTCTTTCCTCTTCTTCATTTTAACATACAGGCACCACTTCTCGTCACCGGTGACAATGTGCTAAAGGAATGTTTCGTGTCTATCACAAGCCAACCGGTGCCGGAAAAGCAATGACGAACAGACGTTTACTCGTTAATTTTTGTTACTGTCACTTAGCACATGTTGTACCCATCGAATGCAAATGGCGTACAGTAGTTGACTGATCACATTCAAAAACTTGCCCCATTTCTCGCGTTGTTTGACGAGGATTCTCGTGAAGCAACTCATTCAAGCGATTTTCGTCAAAATCTGAAGGTCTTCCAGAATTTGGATCATCAGACAAGTCAAACCGTCCTGCTCGAAAGCAGGAAAACCATTTTTGTGCTGTTCTTTCAGCAACTGCTTCATTCCCGTACACTTCACGAATTGTTCTCGCATCCCCTGCTGCACTGGATCCTCGGTTAAACTCAAAGAGTAAAATGAGTCGGAAATTCTCACTTTTCTCAACTTGACATTCCATATCCGTTCGTCTGAAATATACACAAATAATACGTTCACAATCAAGAAAACCTGTGTTTCACAACACCCAAACTGGAAACTAAGCAAAAACAAAGAAATAACGATAAGCCAACCCTTCACGCCGCATTGTAGCCAACCCAAAAGAATACCGCACGAACTTAGGTAGCGACCCTATATTATTATTATTATTATTATTATTATTATTATTATTATTATTATTATTATTATTATTATTATTATTATTATTATTATTATTATTATTATTATTATTATAGGAATGCGAAATCATTCAGTCGTTGGAACGTTATTTATAACATATGGATACTGAAAAAATAGCTTTATTAATATAATGTTTTAATGTTGCAGTTTTTATGTAATAATAGTATAGCTTTTACGTCCCACTAACTACATACTTTTACAGTTTTCGGAGACGCCGAGTTGCAGGAATTTTGTCTCGCATGAACTCTTTTACGTGCTGGTAAATCTACCGAGACGGGGCTGCGTATTTTAGAACCTTCAAGTACAATCGGACTGAGCCAGGATCGAGCCTGCCACTTGCGGTCAGAAAGCCAGCGCCTTAACCTCTGAGCCACTTAGCCCGGCATGTTATGTTTTCTCTGTATTACAGTAACTGAGGTTTGTTTTCATATTTTGAATATTAGATACTGAACACGTCCGCCTCTGTGGTGTAGTGGTTAGTGTGATTAGCTGCCACCCCCGGAGGCCCAGGTTCGGTACCCGGCTCTGCCACGAAATTTGAAAAGTGGTACGAGGGCTTGAACGGTGTCCACTCAGCCTCGGGAGGTAAAATGAGTAGAGGTAGGTTCGATTCCCACCTGGAAGTGGTTTTCGGTGGTTTCCCACTTCTCCAGGCAAATGCCGGGATGGCACCTAACTTAAGGCCACGGCCGCTTCCTTCCCTCTTCCTTGTCTATCCCTTCCAATTTCCGATCCCTCCACAAGGCCCCTGTTCAGCATAGCAGGTGAGGCAACTTGCGCGAGGTACTGGACATCCTCCACAGTTGTATCCCCCGACCCAAAGTCTCGCACTCCAGGACACTGCCCTTGATACGGTAGAGGTGGATCCCTCGCTGAGTCCGAGGGAAAAGCCGACCCTGAAGGGTAAGCAAATTAAGGAGTACTAGATACTGAAGAACCCCGGAGGCCCGAGTTCGATTCCCGGCTCTGCCACGAAATTTGAAAAGTGGTACGCGGGCTGGAACGCGGTTCACTCAGCCTCGGGAGGTCAACTGATTAGAGTTGGGTTAGATTCCCACCTCAGCCATCCTGGAAGTGGTTTTCCGTGGTATCCCACTTCTCCTAACCTAAGGCCACAACCGCTTCCTTCCCTGGTCCTTGTCTATCCCTTCCAATCTTCCCATTCCCCACAAAGGCCTCTGTTCAGCATAGTAGGTGAGGCCGCCTACACGAGGTACTGGTCATCCTTCACTGTTGTATCCTCGACCCAATGTTCCACGCTTCAGGACACTGCCCTTGAGGCGGTAGAGATACGATGCTTCGCTGAGTCCGAAGGAAAAACCAACCCTGGAGGGTAAACAGATTAAGTAGAAGAAGATACTGAACATCCCCAGAGGCCGAGGTTCGATTCCCGGCTCTGCCGTGAAATTTGAAAAGTGGTACGAGGAGTGAAACGGGCTCCATTCAGCCTAGGCAGGTCAGCTGAGTAGCTGGGGTTCGATTCCCACCTCAACACTCCTCGAAGTGGTTTTCCGCCGTTTTCCACTTCCCCTCCAGGCTAACGCCGGAATGGTACCTAACTTAAGGCCACGGCCGCTTCTTACCCTGTTCCACCTCACCTGGGCGATGTACTGGTCGCACCGACTCAGACAGGTCTTACTGCGACGATGGGATAGGAAAGGCTAAGGAGTAGGAAGGAAGTGGGCGTGGCCTTACAGCCCCAGAATTTGCCTGGTGTGAAAATGGGAATCCACGGAAAACCATCTTCAGGACTGCCAACAGTGGGGTACGAACCCACTGTCTTCCGGATCCAAGCGCACAGCTGCGCGCCGCATGGCAAACTCGCCCGGTCAACTTCTATTAGATTCAAAGTAATCTAGTTAGCAAGTCTCATAACCAGCATTTCCTGAGCTATATTATGGGAAATTCCTGACTATTGCAAACGCAGCAATATTTCTCTACTGTACTGTTCGATGCAGAAAGTCAACGTTTTCAAAAATATAGGTGAACACACAAAATTTGAACTCTCCTCGCAGAATATCATTTAAGAGCCGGTTACATCAAACTCTGTTAAGGATTTAACCATTTTAACGGTATTGTTAACAAAATGGTTGTTTCATCAACTTTAGTTAATGATAACGCACCGTTAAACTCCCCATTTCAGCTGCTTAACGTCATGTTAAAATAAAATTGGCTGGTAGAGGTTTTATGTCGTGCTCGGTTGCTCAAGTTAGATTGTATTTCCAATGCTGAAGTGGTGATATTCTTGACCTCACAGAAAAGTAGTTTTTGGAGCGAAATAGGTCACCGAAGTCTGTCGTGAAAAAGGTACTTGAAAAGAGAGAAAAAACGTTAGAGTACCCTACAGGAGGAAAGTCACTTCCATCTTCAATGCAGCAATTGCCAATTGCACTGAGATATTAAGCAACGCGGTCATTTCAGATTATTATAGGAGATACCAATGTTGTAAATTGCAAAATAGAAATACATAGTCCGCCTCTGTGGTGCAGTGGTTAGTGTGATTAGCTGCCACCCCCGGAGGCCCGGGTTCGATTCCCGGCTCTGCCACGAAATTTGAAAAGTGGTACGAGGGCTGGAACGGGGTCCACTCAACTTCTGGAGGTCAAATGAGTAGAGGTGGGTTCGATTCCCACCTCAGCCATCCTGGACGTGGTTTTCCGTAGTTTCCCACTTCTCATCCAGGCAAATGCCGGGATGGTACCTAACTTAAGGCCACGGCCGCTTCCTTCCCTCTTCCTTGTCTATCCCTTCCAATCTTCCCATCCCCCGCAAGGCCCCTGTGCAGCATAGCAGGTGAGACCGCCTGGGTGAAGTACTGGACATCCTCCCCAGTTGTATCCCGACCCAGAGTCTGAACCTCCAGGACACTACCCTTGAGGCGGTAGAGGTGGGATCCTTCGCTGAGTCCGAGGGAAAAACCGACCCTGGAGTGTAAACAGATAAATAAGAAGAAGAAATACATAAACTAATATTCTGTCAACCTATTACTATGTAACAAACGTTTGCATTGAAATATAAATTCGAAGGAAGAGAGATTATATTCGCATGTAGCTTATGTCATCTGTAACAGGGTAGACCCAATTTCTAACATGATTGTGGTAATCATTGATTATCTCTCCACGTGATAAAATTCAGCACAATAGGAAAGATATATCTCACACAATAAAATAATGCTTTGAAACCCAAACACCATTTCATATAAAGACAAAAAATCTCATGTTAAAGAAATTATGGTGGTTTTCGGTGATATTGTGAATCATACTCGTCATTACGAAGAGGATCGTCTTGGTCACCGATTTTTGCAATAATGTTCGAAGTCGTTTCAGTCGATGCTTGAACAAATATATCCCCCTCCGGTCTTGTACCAGTCCAACTTGTCCTTCGAATTATGCTCTTTTTATTGCGTTTCATTTCAGGTTGTTTTACAGATATTTTATTTGTTTTACTGGACGCCTGGTCATATTCGAATGGCTATTAAATTAATTTGCTAACTCATTCCACGCCTTTTCACTTCTCTTTACGTCGCCCCGACACAGATATGTATTATGGCGACGATGGGATAGAAAAGGGCTAGGAGTGGGAAGGAAGCGGCCGTGGCCTTAATTAAGGTACAGCCCCAGCATTTGCCTGGTGTGAAAATGGGAAACCACGGTATACCATCTTCAGGGCTGCCGACAGTGGTATTCGAACCCACTATCTCCTGGATGCAAGCTCACAGCTTCGCGCCCCTAACCGCACGACTAACTCGCCCGGTCCACCTGACTTTCTACATTCTATAACCCCCTTATATTTTACTAAGTAAACTGTCATTCATCTCTTTCTCCAGCGAAGTAAAATTATTGCCCCGAACATCCCTTATAATTGTCTTCTCTGTTTAGTCTGTTGATGATGATGTTTGTTGTTTAAAGAGGCTTAATAACTAGGTCATCGGCCCTTAATCGTACGAGGTGAACGAAACGAAAATTATAAACTTCAAAATATATCCACTGACCAGAACCTAAAACGAATGATGATGAAAAAATGATGGTGAAACAAAAAATCAATCATTGGATATAATTCACAACGCTTTAATTATTGGAATGATCATCTAAAAAGACCCAAAATCCAGGTCACCAGCCCCTCACAATTGTACTAATCACTGGTAAAGGAGAGCCTTGGTGTTCCTCCTGCAGTGGTACTAATCACAGGTAACGTAGGCTCATAGTGTTTTTCGCACGGTGGTACTAATCACAGGTAATGTAGACCCATGGTATGTCAAACACAATTACCACTCACAGGTAACACAAATCCATGGTATTTCACACATAAGGGTACTATTCACAAGCAAATCAGACCCATGGTTTTCCTCATATAGTGGGACTAATCACAGGTAATGTAGACCCATGGTATGTCAAACACAATTACCACTCACAGGTAACACAAACCCATGGTGTTTCACACATAAGGGTACTATTCACAAGCAAACCAGACCCATGGTTTTCCTCATATAGTGGGACTAATCACAGGTAATGTAGACCCATGGTATGTCAAACACAATTACCACTCACAGGTAACACAAACCCATGGTGTTTCACACATAAGGGTACTATTCACAAGCAAACCAGACCCATGGTTTTCCTCATATAGTGGGACTAATCACAGGTAATGTAGACCCATGGTATGTCAAACACAATGTTACCACTCACAGGTAACACAGATCCATGGTATTTCACACATAAGGGTACTATTCACAAGCAAACCAGACCCATGGTTTTCCTCATATAGTGGGACTAATCGCAGGTAATGTAGACCCATGGTATGTCAAACACAATGGTACCACTCACAGGTAACACAGATCCATGGTATTTCACACATAAGGGTACTATTCACAAGCAAACCAGACCCATGGTTTTCCTCATATGGTGGGACTAATCACAGGCCACGTATACTCATGGAACGCCCATAAACAACACAAACCCATGGTGTCCCTCACTTAATGGTACTACTATTCTGAGGCAATGCACACTCACATAGTGGTACTAATCACAGGCAATGTAGACCAATGGTGTTTCTCATAAAGTGGTACTAGTCATAGATAAGACAGAACCATTCTGAACACAGTGGAACCGATCGGTGGAATACACACGATGAACTTTATCACAAACAACGCCCAGACTCGTAGTTTTTATCGCATAATGGTACTGCTCCTATGTAACTCGCCCGGTCCACCACTACTAACCGTCGACCCATGGTGTTCCGCACGTAATGGTACTAATCACGAGTGTTCTCATGGTTCTAATGTCACCATCACTTGGTCGCCCCTTTTAGCTGCCTCTTACAACAGACAGGTGTATTCTATATCTGTGTCCCCCACCCACAGGGGGTCTCTGTTTAGTCTCATTTACTATCTTGTCCCATCATCAAGTAAGTTCAATTTAGATTTGGACCTCTTATCCCGAGGTACCGAAAATTAGTCCCGCGGGAGTTCTTTTACGTGCCAGTAAATCTACCGACACGAGGCAGACGTATTTGAGCACCTTCAAATACCACCGGAGTGAGCTAGAATCGAACCTGCCATGTTGGGGTCAGAATGCCAGCGCCTCAACCGTCTGAGCCACTCAGCACGGCGTTCTTCTTATTCAGCGCAAAAAAGAGTACAGGTGAAAGGTAACAAATGAATAATATTCTGCGTGGCACTCTTCAGAAGAGCAAAATAATATTAATGCTACAGTACGCACACCTTTTAGTGATACATACACACCCTAGTGCTGAATCGGTCAACCTCGGTTATCTTCGAGATTCGTATTGGCAACCTTTGAAACACAAACTATGAATCGCTTATGCATCGCTGTTCGACATCTGGCGAACACTTTAAGTACTAGTACTGTTGTTGTTTACACAGCAAAGCCAAAATAATTCATGCTAGGAATGTGAAGTGGCGTATGGCTTTTAGTGCCGGGATGTGTCCGAGGACTTCGGCTCGCCAGGTGCAGGTCTTTTGATTTGACTTCCGTAGGCGACCTGCGTGTCGGGATGAGGATGAAATGATGACGAAGACGACAGATACTCCCAGTCCCCGTGCCAGGGGAATTAACCAATTATGGTTAACATTCCCGACCCTGTCGGGAATCGAACCCGGGACCCCTTTGGCCAAAGGCCAGCACGCTAACCATTTAGCCATGGAGCCGGACATGCTAGGAATAAGATTCCCTTCCAGAATGTTATATTATGTTAAATAATGTATGTGTGACACAGTTGTTGGCGTAAGATAATAAATGTTTAGAAAATTCATATTGATCGATCATATTATCGATTCAATTCAGATTTCATTTCCATTCAGTTGGCAGTATAACCAGAACCGGGAGAGCTCCGTCCTTACTCCTCACCACCGTACAAAGTAAAATCGCTAAAGGTTGCGTGGACTATACACACCACTGACTTTATGGTTAAAGGGAAGGGCTTCTGAGACAACGTTCTTGATGAGCTTGTTATAGTGTCAGTGAAACGTGATTCCCATTATGCTACGTTGAAAATTAACAAGTCGTTTACTAACGCTCCGTTAGCGGATTTTTAACAGTGGTTGATGAAACTGGCCCTCAGTCCTTTATCTTAGCACGTTCCTCGGGTGAATGATTGAAGACTTCGGTAAATCGTATGAGAAAGGTCACTTCCAAACGCGAAGATCCTCAGACCCTTCCCTCACTCCTAGTGAAAGAAAATAATAATAATAATAATAATAATAATAATAATAATAATAATAATAATAATAATAATAATAATAATAATAATGTCCGCATCTGTGGTGTAGTGGTTAGTGTGCCTGGCTCTGCCACGAAATTTTAAAAGTGGTACAAGAGCTGGAACGGGGTTCACTCAGCCTCGCGAGATTAACTGCGTAGATGAGGTTCGATTTTCCCATCAGCTATCCTCGAAGTGGTTTTCCGTGGTTTTCCACTTCAACTCCAGGCATATGCAGGGATGGTACCTAACTTAAGGCCACGGCCGCTTCCTTCCCTTTTCCTTGTACATCCGTTCCAATTTTCTTATCCCCCTACCAGGTCCCTGTTCAGCATAGCAGTTGAGACAGCCTGGGTGAGGTACTGGTCCTCCTCCCCAGTTTTATCCCCGACCCCAAGTCTCACGCTCCAGGACTCTGCCTTTGAGGCGGAACAGGTGGGATACCTCACTGAGTCCGAAGGAAATACCAACCCTGGAGGGTAAACGGATTAAGTAGAAGAATAGTAACGTTATAGGTTTTAAATCTCACCAACAACTTTTGCGGCTTTTGGAGATGCCGAGGTGCTGGAATTTTGTTCCACGCGAGTTTTTACGTGTCGGTAAGTCTACTAATACGAACTTCAACTATTTGAGCACTTTCAAATACGATTAAACTGAGACGGGATCGAACCCAAAAATGGGGTTCAAAAAGGCAACACGCTACCGTCTGAGTCACTCCGCCCGCTTCAAGTCACAGACTCTCGTTACATCAGTAGATTTATCTTTATTATCTAAGTGTTCTTTATCAAGCAAGTCGATCTTTCATTGAACGTCCCCGTAATCCCCAGGAGACAAGAAACCTGTGCAGGGGGACGAATCCCATCGTATCATCCCCCACCTGGCACTCGGAAGCGAGCTGACGGGAGTAGATGAAGTTGCCGCGCGTCAAAAATCGGGAAAGCATATCTGCTGGCGGAGACGCAGTGCGTACTCTAATTTGCATTTCAATGAGGGAATTAAGGGAGAAGAATTTGAAGAAAGGTCTGGACAGGCAGGCGAGGGGAACGACAGAAAGTGTGCAAAAAAAAAGGCGAGATCTAAGCAATGGGGAACTAATTCTTATAATTCCAATTTCACATTCGCAGCCATTTTCAATTGTAGAACTTCTCGTATTGTTTTAATTGTAAAAACAAGTCAGAGGGAGTTTGGGGAAAGTTGACGGTGGTGGAGGTTATTGTAACAGCTGTAAAAACAACCTAATGTGTGCGAGAGAGGAAAGTTCTGTCTGTGCTTGGGAGATTCAGACGTACAGTGCCATGTCAGTCCTCAGCCCAGAGTAGACAACACAATCTCTACAGTTCTCTACAACATCCATCGTGGTTTCCTTCCGTATGAAAATACTAGTGGTGTAGTGGTTAGCATGATTAGCTGCCACCCCCGGAGGCCCGGGTTCGATTACTGGCTCTGCCATGAAATTTGAAAAGTTGTGCGAGGGCTAGAACGGGATCCACTCAGCCTCGGGAGGTCAACTGAGTAGAGGTGGATTCGATTCCCACCTCAGCCGTCCTGGAAGTGGTTTTCCATTGTTTCCCATTTTTCCTCCAGGCAAATGCCGGGATGGTACTTAACTAAAGACCACGGCCGATTCCTTCCCTGTTCCTTGTCTATCCCTTTAAATCTTCCCATCCTCCCACAAGGCACCTGTTCAGCATAGCAGGTGACGCCGCCTGGGCGAGGTACTGGTCATCCTCTCCAGTTGTATGCCCTGACCCAGACTCTGAAGCTCCCGAACACTCCCCTTGAGGCGGTAGGGGTGGGATCCCTCGCTGAGTTCGAGGGAAAAGCCGACTCTCGAGGGTAAACAGATTTTTTTTAAAAAACTCTTCCCATTTGCGCCTTAGTCTCTCACTTTCTCAGGGCATATATACGGGGTATTCAGGGATATGACAGGAACGATCATTTAACCAACAATCCTCATATGGACATATGCCCTATTCCGAATGGCTTCCGAGATAGAAAACATGTATATTTGTTTTCAGGCTAGTGGCGCGCAGGTGTCTTACCTACACAACCTCTTTGACGTTTTGAAATGGGTACAAGTTTTTCCGCATGTAATATTCGCCATACACGTGGGACAATTGATACGTGCTGAAAGTCACCGGCTGCTGCCTCATTTCAACAATGTGTTGCTGTACCTGCACAAGTTGTTGGAACTACACGCTGAGAAGAAAAATGGGAACTTGGAAAAATGCCTGTTTCAGGCAATGTGCTGAAAACTGGTAAAACCTCTACGACCAGGAATTCGACGCGTCGGAAAGTACCGACGGTATTCCTCGACAACAGAAGGAGCACTACCATCGCAGTAGCCGTAGACATACGCCATATCTGCACATTCTTTCTTCATTAGTGTTAACGTGTGTCATTTTAGCCAGCGCGTGTACAAACACAGTTAACCTATGCTTCTGTCTGATACACTCTCAATGACTCGCACTACTTCATTCACAACAAACCAGGGACAACTGCGCGTCCAACGGTTTATTTAATGGCAGAAAGACGTCCCGAGCAAACAGGTTGAAAGCAACGAGGTAGGTTGGTCTACATTTTTTTTTTGTTGCTAGTTGTTTTACATCGCACCGACACAGATATGTCTTACGGCGACGATGGAGCAGGAAAGGGCTAGGAGTGGGAAGGAAGCGGCCGTGGCCTTAATTAAGGTACAGCCCCAGCATTTGCCTGGTGTGAAAATGGGAAACCACGGAAAACCATTTTCAGTGCTGCCGACAGTGGGGTTCGAACCTACTATCTCCCGAATACTGGATACTGGCCGCACTTAAGCGACTGCAGCTATCGAGCTCGGTGGGTTGGTCTACAATAGAAAGTCAAAGAGGTTGGGTGGGTAAGATACATGGGCGCCATTAGCCCAAAAATGAATGTGTTATATCTCGGAAAATTTTCGGAATAGAACGTATGTCCATATGAAGTTTTTGCTTCAATTGATCGTCCTCGTCATATCCCTGCATACTGAAAATTCCTCCTGGGACACCCTGTATATATCGGCAAGTAAAGAATTCTAAAAATGGCACACGCTACTACTCTTGAAACGGAACTGGTTCATGGATTATCTGACCGTATAGGTCTTATGGCGACGATGGGATAGGAAAGGGCTAGGAGTGGGAAGGAAGCGGCCGTGGCCTTAATTAAGGTACAGTCCCATTATTTGCGTGGTGTGAAAATGGGAAACCTCGGAAAACCATCTTCAGTGGGGTTTTAACCCACTATCTCCCGGATGGAAGCTCACAGCTGCGCACCCATAACCGCACGGCCATCTCACCCGTTACGCGCATCTTTATCCATTATCGCATTTCGTGAGTTAGCTACGCAGTTTGGGTCACTTGGAGATGGTGGCTTCGAACTCCAATCTTGACTGCCCTGAAGATGTTTCAACGTGGTTTACCATTATCTCACGAGGAAAATGCTTGGGCTGTACTTTAACTGAGGCCACGATCGTTCCTTCTAATCCTAGCTCTGCCCCCTTCTATCGTCACTATAAGAACTGCCTGTGTCGGTGTGACGTACAACGGACAGCAAATATATATATCGTGCGATTATATCCAGATGACGAAAAAAATGTTCTATGTAAATTGCTAATTAGCTGTTCATATAACAATGCAGTATTCAGAGTAACATGCAGAGCCAAGCCAACCGTGAAAATTACATTGATTACGTATTCACACGATCAATCGATATCAACCCGCTTTTGGAAATTAAGTTATACGAGATTTAGTGAACTAAAACCAATCGCGAACACGAATTCACCGAGCAATGCCCGATGTGTTGACGTCTTCATGTAAATGACGGTATAAATGTACAGGGTTACTGCTGAATTCACCGAGCAATGCCCGATGTGTTGACGTCTCCATGTAAATGACGGTATAAATGTACAGGGTTACTGCTCACTGATCACAAAATCATTAAAAGCTCAGTCTAACCATCGTCACCTTGATCACCCTCTATTTCTCTTACCCTCCAATGCTGAGTCCATTATTCCTCCAGGTTACTCAGCCCGTTTGTACGTACAGCTTTACCCATAGATTTTATTATTTTCATCTCCTCATTTCGAGTACTCTCCTGCTATTGTTCCAACTTGTTTTACCACCAATCATTCTCGCTACATTCATGTCCGGAACTTATTACTTATGAATAAGATATTCTTAGTCCACCAATGTTTCACTCCCGTGCAGCAAAGTGTTAAAACGGACCGATGTAAAGGTAGTTTCGTCTTAGATGCCACTCGTTTCTTACAGAATACCGTTGATCGCAACTGTAAGCGCACTGCTCATTATATTTGATGCACCTAATAATAATAATAATAATAATAATAATAATAATAATAATAATAATAATAATAATAATAATAATAATAATAATAATCCTGTGCTGGAAGAATTTGGTACAGATAAAATGACCTTAGCAATAATTAAACAGAAATTTGAAAATATAAAATACTGTATATATAAATAAAGTTGTAATTTTGTTTATTTTGCCAAATTTTCACATTGTTATCCGTTTTAGTTCAATTCAAGACCGTATCAGTGAATTTAGCTTCTCTGTCTGTCTGTCTGTCTGTCTGTCTGTCTGTCTGTCTGTCTGTCTGTCTGTCTGTCTGTTTGTCTGTCTGTCTGTCTGTCTGTCTGTCTGTCTGTCTGTCTGTCTGTCTGTCTGTCTGTCCCATAATCACGGTGGAACGGCTGGATAGATCTCGATCAAACTTCATATTTAAAGTATACTCATCCAGTAGAAGGTTTGATATGTACTGTATATGATTTTAATATCACTGAACAGGCTGAAGCTTTACAGGGAGATCATACGAGTTTTATGATAATTTCTCGTGGATTTTTGAGTTTCTGTAAAATCCGTAGACTATTGTGCGAAACGTTCCTTAATTTTAAATATGTTTTTATTATCTACATAATTTTGTTCAATATTCAAATGACGGAGAAAATTGCTATTTTCTGAGGGTTTCACGCTCTGCGTTCTGTGACGGACACCCTCGCAGACCGACAGCGAAGCTACCGGTTACCATGGCAACGTACTGTATCTTGCTTCTTGCCAGCAGTGAAGTAACGTTATGCCATTTTCGTCAACAATTCGTATGAACTCGTGGTCGTTCCTTGCGTATAAAGCGAGAGAGATGACAAACTGCCATTCTGCGGAATATTGGCGGAATACCGTTTGAGGTCACAATCATCTTCGAAGAGGACTAAGGGTGGCTGTTAATATTTCAAGAGTGCCGTGGAGTGTAGCCCATTATTTCATAGCGCAAGGTGTCTTCTGGCATTTGCTAAAATGTTTACGGTATTTGTCTTCTACTTCCGATGTCTGCTTTACTTTCTTGCCACTGCCTTACCTCTATAGGCTGAAGTAATAACACAGTGTAATCTTCTTATCTGATTACCTATCCCTGCGCCTAAATTTCTCCTATGGTACCGCTTTCTTAAATCCGTAACTCATATAATCACAATTTAGTGAGTGTCATTTCACTTTTCCAATACATCAACATGGTATTTACATATTTATCCTATCCGGCTGTCCTCAGTTATTATCCTATCTTCAATTAATGTCAACTTTCTTAATTGTTTTACTTTATTCCTTAATTTCTCCATATGTATGCGAGTGCTAATCCCGAAATCTGGACTCTCTTTCCTTTGAATGATACTACGCACTATTTCTTTCGTGAATTTTTCCCTTCTTAGTCCATGACTTCGCCGATTAAGGCGCATAACGTACCGTTAACAGGAACATATTTATAGTCAGTAGGTATTTACACTTTTGAGAGTTGGTGCCTCTTTCTATGGCAAACAAACCCGAGCTGCCCGTGGAAAATTTTCGATCAAAGGCTAAAATGACGAGTCCATGTCTAGGGCGAATGAGAATGCTTCTTAACGTGAGGCCGGTTTGAATGTGCTCATGTTTAGCAAGAGATTCGGGGAACGATGCTGGTAGCACGCCAGATTCAGCTCGCAGAGAGAACGTCATTGAAAATCTAGGGCGTCTTAGGCTGCTTTTAACAATGCTGTTTTACGTACCAAGGTTTGGGAAGACACCATGGAGACGGATATTTTGTGCCGCAAGAGTTCATTAATGTACAGGTAGATCTACCGACGTGAGCTTTGTCATTTTCCAGCTTCCCCCGAGCGACACTTTTTCACATACCATTGAAATGGGGCAGGATCAAACCCACTACCGTACCGGGTTTTAAATTTGGGACTCAGCATAAGAACGCAAATGTAAGCATATCCTTCATCCAGTGGGGCATAGTTTTCCAAAGCAATGATCTATAGTTTTCATGGGCTTAACAGTTTCCTGAAACTCCTAATTTTTACCCTCAACCTCCAAATCAAGTTGGCTGCCACAATTTCCCAGACGAGCTAGAAAATAGAATTTTGGTAAAAAATGTAGCTTTTAGCCTATAACCGACAGAAAAGTTCCAAAGATATTCAAATGGGTAACATTTGGCCGCGAAAAATATCGAAATGGAGGTTATTTTAATGACGGTGCAGACCTCTGTTTCGCGGGAATGAAAATACTATAAATATATTGGTCCAAGGAGAAATAAATACAAATGAGGTAAAGAACAATATTTGTAAAGTAAACATCTTTCAGACAATAGCATAAAAATATTATTTCAATAATATAATATAATATAATATAATATAATATAATATAATATAATATAATATAATATAATATAATATAATATAATATAATATAATATAATATAATATAATATAATATAATATAATATTTCAATTAACAATACTCCGTAACAAGTGGTAGCAGAGCGTGGTTGAATGGGTCTCAAATTAGCCCCTTTTGACGGCTAAACATTACCTTGCTCTTGAACTCCAACAATTTTCTGTGTCGCTGGACTTTTCCTTTTCATTTTTCAAATTGTTAAATTTTTGTCATCATGCCCGGCCCTCGCGATGTCCTCCATCTCAACTATTTGCGCAAGGAGGAGTTGATCTATGAATTAACAATTAGGAATGTGCAATCTGGAGGCACGCTTGCGGTAGACACAAATAAGCTTAGAGAGTCCCTTGATTTGCCCATTTCCATCCCCACTTTGGGAGAGAAAGAAATTGACGACTCTCTCTCCACGATCACTGACAATACTACTGAGCTGGCCTCTGTAATTACCTTTTTTGAAGAAAATGACCCGTCGCCTAATCAAACTAAACGTGTGCAAGCTAGGCTATTTCATTTTTCTAATAGAGTTAACGATCTATTGTCTCTGAAGTTGAGTGACATTCAGAGGAAGGAAGCTAGCGTCGTTCTTGAAAGTCTTTCTGAATTGTCCAGTAAGGTTACCCAATTGTTAACTGGGGAAGTTCCTCCCAAAACCGACCAACCTGCTACGATAAACGTAGTTCAAGAGGAAGAGTCTTCCAGAGGAGAAGGAAATAGGAAAGCTGTTGGAGCGCAACAAATCTCTGCCTCATTAGACAACGAATCCGAGCATCGTACCTTGCTGAACAATGTACGTTCTGAATTAGCTTCTTCGCCACTTAAACCTCTACCTACTATGTCACCAGGGTTCAGTAGTTTGCCGCATCCATTAGCAATGTTGCTTTCGGGTAACTCTACCAGTGACGTAATTTTCTTTTTACGGTTTTTAGTTGAGTTTCAGGACCATGCTCTTGTTTTTTCTCTTTCTCCGCGTCAAATTTTGCAGATAATTTATCCCTATGCAATTGGTGTTCTCTCGGACAAAATTGTTAGAGCAATAGCTGAACAGTCATCTATTGAAGATTTTCATGCACACCTTCTGGCAAATTTCATTCCTGCTCGTGCGAGGTCATCTCTGATTCAGAAGTACTATTATCGAGTACAGAGACTGGATGAAAATCTTGCTGATTTCATACAAGGCATTAAATTCTATACCAGGGTGTTTGCTCTTCATTTTCCTGAAGATCAAATTGTTCAGGCTATTGTAGAAGGTATTTCTCCACCTTACCGATCATACTTGTGTTTTGCGTCGCGTCCGCAAACTTTCGCTGAGCTAGAAGCTATGGCTGTATCGGCCGAAGGGGTTAGATACGCCGATTCCTTGCGTGTCGCGAAAGAACACCTCCTTCTTTTAGTAATCCTCGGCCTCCACCTCGCCGACCAGTCACACCTCGTAAATGTTATGCTTGCGGGTCGCCTGACCATCTTCGCAATAAATGCCCATTGATCAAATCGAGTAGGACAAATAGTGGAGCAGGTTCATCACAAGGCTGTTTTAAATGCGGCGCGTTCTCCCATATTGCCAAGAAATGCCCTAATACCAACAGCACCCTCTCTTGCTCAACTTCGGGTGCAACTTCCAACAACAATCAAAAGTGACTAGTGGCTTCGGCTGAGTCGACTAATCCATCTTTCCGAGGCTCAGCCCCTGGTAAACAGGTCGAAAATTCAGGGAAAAGTCAGTCTTCAAATTTATCTTTTGAATGCCCCAGAGAATGTCTTAGGATTGCGGCGGATCCCCCCCGCACCTGTGCCCTTCCTCAAAATTGAATTAAATAATGAGCCTGTAACAGCTCTATTAGACTCTGGCAGTGTTTGTTCTACCATTTCGGCTGAATGGTATTCGAAATTGAAATCTATTTGTAAACTTCCTGACTATTGCTCATCTTCTCTTCAATATGTTTCGGCTAATTCTTCTCCATTAGAAATTTTAGGTTCCTTATATGGTAAGATTCGTATTTTAAAATTTACTTGGAAAGTTAAATTGTTTGTGGCCAAGCACTTGTCTTGCCCCATCCTATTGGGGGCTGACTTCATTTCTCACACTGGTCTTGTGCTCGATCTTCAGAGTAGGTCGTGCACTTTCAAATTTGCGTCTAATTGTAAAATCTAATTATTGAAATGTAATTCTGCATCATGTTCATCTATTTCGCCTACCCAGGATGAGATGTTGTTAGACCTTAGACATCTACCTGAGGAGCAGGCTGATAGTATTCGTAAGCTGTGTCAGTCGTTTCCAGAGGTGTTCTCTGATATTCTTGGTGTTACTGACCTGATCGAATACAAAATTGAGGTCACGGATTCGATTCCTGTCCGTTTTCCACCTTATAGGCTATCTCCACCTAAAATGAAGGCTCTGAAAGAAATCATTGATCAAATGTTAAAGGATGGTATTATTCGGCCCTCTAAGTCGGCGTATTCTTCACCTATTTTTCTAGTCCCGAAACCCCAAGGTGGCTTCAGGCCTGTCATTGATCATAGGGCTCTCAATCGGAAGGTGGTGTTACAATCTGTGCCCCTTCCTGACCTTCATTGTTGTTTTTCATGGTTTCGCAAAGCTAAGTTCTTCACCATCTTGGACCTGAATCAGGCCTATAATCAAATTCCCCTAGCTGAAGAGTCTAAACATCTTACAGCGTTTGCCACGTATTGGAATCTGTATGAATACAACCGTGTGCCTTTCGGGCTCCACACCGGAGCAGCTGTGCTTACGAGGCTACTAGATTGGGTCTTCTTCGACATCAAATTTGAGTACTTGTATCACTATCTTGATGATGTCGTCGTATTTTCGGAGACTTTCGAAGAACATCTAGATCATCTGCGAGAAGTTCTCAATCGCCTTCGTAAGGCTGGGTTAAACGTGAAATTGTCCAAGGTTGCCTTCGCTAAGCCCTCCATGTCATTCCTAGGGCATATTGTGTCGCCTGATGGTGTTGCAGTCGATCATTCTAGAACACAGGCCATCCGTGATTTTAAACCTCCCAAGTACATCAAAGGTATCGCCAGGTTCATTGGTATGGTGAATTTCTTCAGGAAGTTTATTCCCAACTTCGCTAATAGAGCGGCGCCCTTGAACCTTCTTCGTAGGAAAGGCATAAAATTCGAGTGGGGACCTTCGCAACAAGCCGCTTTTGAAGACCTGAAATTAGCTCTCTGTAATGCCCCTGTCCTTGCTATGCCAGATTTCTCGAAGAAATTCATCGTCCAACCCGACGCGTCGTCGTCGGCGGTAGCTGCAGTCCTTCTTCAAGAGACTGAACTAGGGAGGCGACCCATCGCCTATGCATCTAGGACTCTATCGGCTCAAGAAGCCAAATATTCCATCTATGAGCTTGAAGGTTTGGCAGTCTTATTTGCCTTAGAAAAGTTCCGTCTCTATCTGGAACATGTCAAATTCGACCTGGAGACCGATAATCAAGCCTTAAGCTGGGTCTTATGTAGGCCGCGTCGTACTGGTCGTATAGCCCGGTGGGCCATCCGAATTTCTGCCTTCCAATTTGACGTTAGGCATATCAGAGGTACTGAAAATGTTGTCGCAGACGGACTCAGCCGTATGTTTTCCAACGACGTCGAGACCCATGAACCGGTCGATAGTTCATCACCTCCCGAGTCCATCCTATCTGAGGTTAATGCCATCTTAACAGATGCTCCCATGCTCTTTAGGAACCTTGAGAAATATCAACGTGAAGATCCAACGCTGGCTCCGATCATGGAAACCCTTTCTTCTGGGGAACATGTTGTCCCTTATGTACTGAGGAATGGTGTTTTATGTTGCCCTTCGAGGCATGATAAGATGATGAAAGTTGTCGTCCCAGCTGTTCTTGTACCTATGATCTTCAAGTACTATCATGAGACCCCACTGGGGGGGATATTTAGGCATCTTTAAAACCCGTGAAAAGATTCGTGGAATGTTTATTTGGAAAGGTATGGACGGTGAAATCCGTGAACTAGTAAAGGCTTGTAAATCTTGTTTGCTTAGTAAACCAACCATGTCCACCAAGGTAGGCCTTTTGTCTTCTCATCAAGCGTCGCGCCCAATGGAACGCCTGTATATTGATTATGTAGGACCCTTCCCCCAGTCAAAGGGAAATGCCAACAAATTCATCTTTGTATGTGTAGACGGTTTTACAAGATTTTCCTGGTTATTTCCGACTAAGCTGGCTACCGCTCAGTCCACCATTACTTGTTTAAATTCAATCTTTGCTTCCTTTGGTCCGTGTCAATATATTGTGTCTGACAATGCCAAGGCTTTCACATCTAATCTATTTCGTAAATTCTGTTTTGATCTGTCCATACCTCATGTGACTACTTCTGCTTATTATCCTCAACCATCTCTTGCCGAAAGAGTCAATCGTAATCAGGTCGGCCCTTATTGCCTATCATCACGACGATCATTCTAGGTGGGACACGTCCTTGCATTGGTTAGCTTTTGCTTTGAATTCGGCGGTTCATGAATCCCATAAATTTACTCCAGCTTCTTTGATGTTCAAGTTTGTTCCCAACTCGCCGCTCTCTAACCTCTGGTCTCTGAGTGATATTCTACCTGAGACAATAGATCCAGATAACATTAAAGATCTTTGGAAGAAGGCTAAAGCCAATCTTAAAGTGTCTCATGAAAAACTTAGGGAAAGATATGATCGTGGACGGAGACCCACCAATTTGAAGGTAGGTGACCAGGTGATGGTCAAAAGTTTTGTTCCCGCGGGCAAGCTTGCCCCCAGATTTCATGGGCCGTGTATTATTCTCGATTTTCTTACACCCGTTACCTTATTGCTAAGCAATCCAGCCACCGAGAGGATATTTAGGGTTCACCTGTCACAGGTGAAACCGGCGTAATTTCTGTGCTAACTTGCTTCATATAATTTTGAAAGAAATATGAAGGATATATTTTTTGTGGGGTTTCACTTTTAAGGCCTTCTGCCCTTGGAATCTGTTTCCTTGTATGTAAGCATTTTTGTAAAACCTTCCCCGAACCGTTAAACTGCCATCCTGTCCTTGCCATGGCCATTACCATGCTCCCGTCTCCTGCTAACATAAAACTGTGGTTTATGGGATTGAAATAAATATCTCCACGCCGCTGGCCCCTCAACCTCGCCACAAAGACTTTACCCTAAAATAATTATGGTCCAACAAAATTCTGCCGCCGAGCTTTAACGTTTCAGTGCCCCCGCAGCAGCGCGGCGCCGTACCGCCACTGAGGTGGGGTATGGGCCCGCCCCTCTCCAGTGAGGCCAACCAGTGTACGGCGAGCCGGAGCCCTCCTCCCGGCCAAGGCTGATGTGCGGTGCACAACCTGCAACTTGCCCGCGACCTGTATGTTCGCCGCAGGCGTGGCGTGCTTCAACTCCACTACTCCTCTCATAGTGCGGGAGAGCGGTATCTCAGGGTACTTGAGGGGTCCGAGCGGCCTCCTCTGGACTCAAGCAGCGGCGGCTGGTCTGGCCGTCAAAGTCATCGGCAACTGATGTACTTAATCAGCTACATGGACATTTCACATCAACAATTACTACATTTTTTGGATTTTACTGCAATATTTGGTGGACTTAGAAAATTTTTCTTCCCCTTCAAGAATTAAAAGTTTCCTTCTGAATTCAACCTCTACAAGCATAAAGACTTTACATCAAAAGTAAAGTACAAAGTATTTTGAAACTGGATCCAATCATTTAAGAAAATTTGGTTGTAAAGACTTCTGCATTTAACTTCTATATCAGCATCATAACTTGGACCTTATTTTAAAACAAAGGTTTACGTTCCTCTGTGTTACCCCTTGGAGGGACTTTTGGGGGGGGGGAGGTCTGTACCAGGTGGTACACCTCCACGCCGCTAATTCAAACTTTGCGCCAGTTGAAACTCCTCTACTGGAGGAAGCCTGAACTTTATCTACAGTGTTAATTCTCAAGTTTCTCAGAAGATGTCCCTACTTGTAAATTTTGAAGTTTCTGAACTGGGTCGTTTTCGATGTATTTTTGTTTTGCCTGTAGTAAGAAGTGTGGACATTCTCTTCTAGATGGCACTACTGAAGGACTACAATTATGCACCCTAGTGCGAAGTGAAAGAACTGTGTTTTTGGAGAAATTTTGGGTTCATAAGTTTGTTCTTGGTTAAATTTCTTTCATTCATTGTTTAAGTTGGCAATATTAACCCTTTCTTTCCACCAGTTTTGAATTTGACCAATAAGGAATTTCTGTAATTAATTTCCCACCAATAAGGTGTTTCTTCTTCGTCTAGTGTAGTAGTTTTTGCCATTATCCAATAAAATGCTTGTGGGCGGGTGTTATCATTCACGAAACGCCTCGAACTTTCCACGAGGGTATATAAACTGCTGATTTTCGGGTCTCCGGGCCACTTCAGTAACATCTATCATTGTGTAAATTATGTAGCAGGGGGCGGGAAGCGCCTCGTTCTTCGGGCAGCAGTTCAACCACCAGGTAATGGCCTTTTAATAACTTCTTTTCTTGCTAGCTCAGCAGTTTAACTCTCGGGGCAGGTCCGAAGCCTTTTTCCATGTAACTTTCCTTTAAAATGTAAAGACACTTGGTATCTATTCTATCTTTTTAAAATACAAATTGGGATAGAGAGTGCTTAACCCTCTCGAGCTCCCACTCATATTGCTTTGAGGTGAACTTATTTTCACAACCGTTTCTTCTCTTCTAATGTAATGTAAATCGTTTTCTTATATAAGTCACCTCTTTTGTATGGGATTAGCCCTTGCATTAGCGGCCTAGTGCCAAGTAGGTTTTAGTAAAGTATATTAGGAGTGCAGTTTCGCCTCCCCTCAAGTTGGTATTTTGGAGGCCACGTAATGGTCCTGTTTCTTCACTGAATAGGCCTTAGTAGGTTGGGTATTTTTACCCCTGTGTTAATTGTGTTTGGAGGTCAACTTGAAAGTGGAGTTTGGTGTGGCCTTTGATAGGCTTGAACTTAAGAGCGGGTCGCTCTTTCTTAAAATTTGTTTCTGCGTGCCTCGAGGAGGCTTTACTGTGTAATTGGGAGCAAGAGCTCCTGGGCATGATTGGGGTCTTCTGCCCCTTTGTTGAATCTTTGTAAGCATATCCTTCATCCAGTGGGGCATAGTTTTCCAAAGCAATGATCTATAGTTTTCATGGGCTTAACAGTTTCCTGAAACTCCTAATTTTTACCCTCAACCTCCAAATCAAGTTGGCTGCCACAATTTCCCAGACGAGCTAGAAAATAGAATTTTGGTAAAAAATGTAGCTTTTAGCCTATAACCGACAGAAAAATTCCAAAGATATTCAAATGGGTAACATTTGGCCGCGAAAAATATCGAAATGGAGGTTATTTTAATGACGGTGCAGACCTCTGTTTCGCGGGAATGAAAATACTAAAAATATATTGGTCCAAGGAGAAATAAATACAAATGAGGTAAAGAACAATATTTGTAAAGTAAACATCTTTCAGACAATAGCATAAAAATATTATTTCCTTTTATGACAATTTGGACCGAATGATCCAGAGAGGCTGATTAAGAGAATATTTGATCATTTCAATAAAATCACAAGACCTAAATACGATAGTTCACCTAAATTAAACAGGATATGGATGAAGTTGTTATCAAAGAAATGAGATATTAGGGAGAGCCATTTTCTGAAAACGTATTTAGGAGTTTCAGGGAGAGGGTGCCGATTCCAAGACAAAGGAGAAGAAGCAAGGGAAATCTGAAATCAATAAAGAAGTAGTTAACATAGTGTAACATGTACCACTTTACACGCACGGTAGCCTACGTTGTTTTCTATTATTAATGTGTAACAGTGTATTATGTAAGAAAATATCGAGGCAATCATTTTATTAGTACATCAAAATTAATGTATAATATTGCAATGTACATATCTGGGTTAATAATTAAGTTTGGCATTTCGAGTATTTACTTGTTAAAACTATATACATCAGCGGTAAGAATTAGGCAGGTTTTTCTGCGACATTTTAACTTAGCCCACTTGTGTAATCTTGGATATAACCATGGACATGAATATCGAGCTAAAATCAGTCAGGTGCATGTGATGAATGAAAATCCACGAACTGACCCGAAATCCAACTTTTTTTTTTTTTTTTTTTTTTTTGCTATTGGCTTTACGTCGCATCGACACCGATATAGCTTATGGCGACGATGGGACAGGAAAGGGCAAGGACTGGTATGGAAGCGGCCGTGACCTTAATTAAGGTACAGCCCCAGCATTTACCTGGTGTGAAAATGGGAAACCACGGAAAACCATCTTCAGGGCTGCCGACAGTGGGTTTCGAACCTACTATCTACCGAATACTGGATACTGGCCGCAGGTTGATTATCCAAGCACCTGATTATGAAAAGGTGGAATGATGGAACGGAACAGATTTCGTTCTGAGTGAAGTAGAACAGGCGATTAGCGGGGACATAAATATTTAGGAAGTGTTAGTCTGGATTCAGAGGATTGAGGGACTGTCGATTGTAATTCAGAGGACGCATGGCGTTACTCATTGTTCGGTGGATACTTATTCTGTGGTGACTCTCATTCCGTACTTATCGATTGTGGGTCACAACTGTTGTTAGTGTATCGGGCTAAAAATTGGAAACCACGGAAAACCATTCTCAGGGCTGCTGACAGTGGAATTTGAACCGACTATTTACCGAATGCAAGCTCACAGTTGCAGGCCCCTAACCTCACGGCTCACTCAATGGTTCCAACATGATGAATGTAGTCAAAATCCACCGACAATGGTCGATGTACGATGCACGACCTTAGGGATAAGAAAGCAGCTAGTTCACCAATTGAGTACTAACGTCAGCTCGGAATAACATAGTCGTAATCACCGTATTTCGTTGTGAGCAGATATTATTTTTAACATTTTTTTATTCACGCCCCAGTGTATTTAACTCTAAGCAACATTCGGGACGTAAAATATATCTTCCTCCAACTCTCGACTGGAATGAGCGCAAGGAAAATTGTGGAGGTGAGAAAGGAGAGACGCTACCCAGTCAATATAAAATGGATTCACCGAGCGAGTTGGCAGTGCGGTTAGGGGCGCCTAGCTGTCAGCTTGCATTCGGGAGAAAATGGGTTCGAACCCCACTGTCGACAGTCCTTAAAATGGTTTGTCGTGGTTTCCCATTTTCACACCGGGCAAATGCCGGGACTGTATCCTAAATAAGGCCACGGCCGCTTTCTTCCCACACCTAGCCCTTTCCTATCCCATCGTCGCCACAAGTCCTATCTGTGTCGATGCGACGTAAAACAAATTATAATAATGAAATGGATTCAAAACTCTCAACTTAGACATGAGAGTTAATTCTAAGTGTGTAAAGAAAGTTCATGTTGTCCGTCCTGTATCGAGTACGAATATACACGACCAAAAACTTTAAGTATCGAGAACTATGAAATGTGTTGTACCGATGATGACGCTTTTATAAGACAATTCTTCATCCTTCTCTGCCAATATTCTCACTACTATGAAAGTTCACGAGTGCCATCTCTGTCGTACATGTGGACCTCGCCTAGATTTACATCCAGTTGCCCTTTTTGGCGTAATTTATTCACTACCGCGTGTTTGTCTGGTGGTTGGCAGTGTGGTGCTTTGCATGTGAATGAAGATTTGTGTATTAAACCTAACACAAACATTCAGGCTCCTAGCCCGAGGAATTAACTAGATACGCCCAAAATCCACGATCTGACCCGAAATCCAACCCTTGTTTTTTTTTTTTTTTTTTTTTTTTTTTGCTATTGGCTTTACGTTGCACCGACACAGATATGTCTTATGGCGACGATGGGACAGGAAAGGGCTAGGACTGCGATGGATTCGGCCGTAACCTTTGTACCAGGTGGTACACCTCCACGCCGCTAATTCAAACTTTGCGCCAGTTGAAACTCCTCTACTGGAGGAAGCCTGAACTTTATCTACAGTGTTAATTCTCAAGTTTCTCAGAAGATGTCCCTACTTGTAAATTTTGAAGTTTCTGAACTGGGTCGTTTTCGATGTATTTTTGTTTTGCCTGTAGTAAGAAGTGTGGACATTCTCTTCTAGATGGCACTACTGAAGGACTACAATTATGAACCCTAGTGCGAAGTGAAAGAACTGTGTTTTTGGAGAAATTTTGGGTTCATAAGTTTGTTCTTGGTTAAATTTCTTTCAGTCATTGTTTAAGTTGGCAATATTAACCCTTTCTTTCCGCCAGTTTTGAATTTGACCAATAAGGAATTTCTGTAATTAATTTCCCACCAATAAGGTGTTTCTTCTTCGTCTAGTGTAGTAGTTTTTGCCATTATCCAATAAAATGCTTGTGGGCGGGTGTTATCATTCACGAAACGCCTCGAACTTTCCATGAGGGTATATAAACTGCTGATTTTCGGGTCTCCGGGCCACTTCAGTAACATCTATCATTGTGTAAATTATGTAGCAGGGGGCGGGAAGCGCCTCGTTCTTCGGGCAGCAGTTCAACCACCAGGTAATGGCCTTTTAATAACTTCTTTTCTTGCTAGCTCAGCAGTTTAACTCTCGGGGCAGGTCCGAAGCCTTTTTCCATGTAACTTTCCTTTAAAATGTAAAGACACTTGGTATCTATTCTATCTTTTTAAACTACAAATTGGGATAGAGAGTGCTTAACCCTCTCGAGCTCCCACTCATGTTGCTTTGAGGTGAACTTATTTTCACAACCGTTTCTTCCCTTCTGATGTAATGTAAATCGTTTTCTTATATAAGTCACCTCTTTTGTATGGGATTAGCCCTTGCATTAGCGGCCTAGTGCCAAGTAGGTTTTAGTAAAGTATATTAGGAGTGCAGTTTCGCCTCCCCTCAAGTTGGTATTTTGGAGGCCACGTAATGGTCCTGTTTCTTCACTGAATAGGCCTCAGTAGGTTGGGTATTTTTACCCCTGTGTTAATTGTGTTTGGAGGTCAACTTGAAAGTGGAGTTTGGTGTGGCCTTTGATAGGCTTGAACTTAAGAGTGGGTCGCTCTTTCTTAAAATTTGTTTCTGCGTGCCTCGAGGAGGCTTTACTGTGTAATTGGGAGCAAGAGCTCCTGGGCATGATTGGGGTCTTCTGCCCCTTTGTTGAGTCTAGTATATCGTAAGGTTGGGCTTATAGCTCAAGAATTGTGTGTCTGGCTCTCGGAGCTCAAATCCTGTAACACTGTAATTGTACACTCTCGAATTGTTGCTAGGCTACTGAGTACCTGTTATAATTGTTATTTACTGATCTTGAAAAGAAAATATAACCTTGTTAAATTAACTTTAATTTCGTATTTTGAGACCTGTTCACACCAGCACCTTCTTTCACCTCTGCACATCCACAATACTCCGTAACAACCTTAATTAAGGTACAGCCCCAGCATTTGTCTGGTGTGAAATTGGGAAACCACGGAAAACCATCTTCAGAGCTGCCGACAGTGGGTTTCGAACCTACTATCTCCCGAAATACTGGATACTGGCCGCACTTAAGCGACTGCAGCTATCGAGCTCGGTGAAATCCAACCTAGAACACTCTGAACCCTGGGCTACAATACTGAGTATTCATCCAAGGAGCCGGACTATACATTCTTAAACTAACAATGGGTTTCAAATTAAGTCCGTTCCAGGACCACAACTCGCTGAACAATCAAGACAGTCTTGAAGGTAACCTTAGTGACACACGTTTCACTGCTTCCAAGGACGCACTTGACTTGCACTGATGGCTTGCTTCCTCTGTGTGGCGGGTTGCAGACCACTCCAATTTCCATAGTCTACAGCAGATGTTCTAACTCATAACTAAGGCCGCGTGCACACCGAACGCGCTTCGCATAGTGTGTCGCGTGTTGCTCAACGCTAAGCGTCACGCTGAGCATAACCAGTGCTTTGTTCGTAATCCAGGTGTTCACACCGTCCGCGCTCTGCTGCGCTGAACGCCTACCTTACAGCTAAGCGAAGCGCCAGACAACGCGCAGTGTTGGTTAATTGCTTAGCGTTACCTAGCTGGTTCTGAATCTATGGAAGAAGAAATTGTTCATGCAGTGTTTCAAAGAGAAGAAATAACGAACCCAAGCCGCAAAAACTATAAAAATGTAATTGTTTTGCAAAATAAGTGGACTTAAGTATCTACAACAGTTGTATCGCATTCCTACAGTAAACATATACAGTAATATTACTTCTACTGTCACACTTTACTGCGCTTAAGATTGTGACAGGATGAAATTGGGTATGGATTTTAGTGTCGGAAGTGTCCGAGGAGAAGTTCGGCTTACCAGCTGCAGGTCTTTTGAATTGACGCCCGTAGATGACCTGCATCATGATGAGGATGAAATTATTATAAATACACACATACACCCAGCCACCGTGCCAATGCAATTTACTAATTATGATTACAATTCCCGACTCTGCCGGGAATCGAACCCGGGACTCTGTGACCAAAGGCCAGTACGTTAACCATTTAGCCATGTAGCCCGACACTTTATGACAAAGTGCATAGAATCTCCCAGACTCTGTCATATAGGTTTATAATTTAGCCAATGGAGGGTGGTAACATGAAGAATATCACTCTGCAGGCTAGTAGTGGGCTTGGAAGTAAATATTTATGTTTATTAATTATATTTGTCACACATTTACTCCACTTTTGTTACGATGATTAATTGTGTATGCTAATTGTAACAATATTAAAAAATACTATTTATAATTATTATATAAAGAGCGTGATTTAGCCAGAAATTTAATTTCCACGTGTTTGCTGCACGGTGCTCCTAGATAATTCGGAAAATTGAATTTCTCCCAATACTTCTCTGCTAGTTGACGCCACATTTCAGTTGTAGGGTTTGGAAGGTCAAAGGTATTTTTTTGTCATTCTTAAGTAATCATAAAATTTATCGCGATATAGTCTTGCATCTCTGTGCAAACGATGGAATTCTCTGAAAGTACTTTAATTCGTTCTTTATTAAATTCATGAACCCACTTTCGATTCTTTTCCCTAATTTTCAATTTTAGGTAACTGTTATCCATCATTAAACTTTTTCTAGTGTACTTGGATAACGGCATTAGTTTGTGACCACCCTAAAACGCCTCGCACCAAACTAAGCTTAGAGCACGGCGTAGAGTTTTCGGTGTGAACAGCCAGCACGCCTCGCGCTGTGCATAGCATTTCACGCTACACGCGACACACTATGCGAAGCGCGCTCGGTGTGCACGCGGCCTAAAAGTTCAATGCACCCCCACAAAAATCCAGAAATGATATGTTAAAAAATATGAGCACCTGGCTAATTATTAAGGCGTTTGTAATCGATTTATCTTTTAATACACATCGTAAATAAGACGAGATTGTGAAATTAAATACCTTTTTATAACACGTCACAAAAATTTATGAGTTTGTGTCTGTATCAAGCAAAATACAACGATAAAACACAGGATACCCTCTGCTTTTAAAGTTCCACAAAACTCTAGCCTCAATATCAAATATGCAGATGACATAATTGTTTTTTTTTTTTGCTAGGGGCTTTACGTCGCACTGACACAGATAGGTCTTATGGCGACGATGGGATAGGAAAGGCCTAGGAGTTGGAAGGAAGCGGCCGTGGCCTTAATTAAGGTACAGCCCCAGCATTTGCCTGGTGTGAAAATGGGAAACCACTGAAAACCATTTTCAGGGCTGCCGATAGTGGGATTCGAACCTGCTATCTCCCGGATGCACGCTCACAGCCGCGCGCCTCTACGCGCACGGCCAACTCGCCCGGTACATAATTGTTTATAGGGAAATAAATAACATTGAGGATTGTTCATAATTACAAAGGGACCTTGAGAGTATCCAACAATGGGTTGAAGAAAATAATATGAAGGTTAATGGAGGCAAATCAATTGTTACAATATTTGCATACAGGAGCTTTAAAACTGAATTTGAATATACTTTGGATGAGGTAGTTATCCAAAAAGACGGCAAGTGCAAATACTTAGGTGTGAGATTTTAAAGTAATTTGCACTGGAAGGGTCATGTTGATGACATTGTTGGGAAAGCATCCAGATCGTTACAGGTCATAATGAGGCTACTAGGATGCAACAAAGAATTAAAAGAAAAAAGTTACTTAAGCATGGTTCGTCCATTATTGGAATATACAAACAGTGTATGCGATCCTCACCAAGAATACCTAATAAAAGGAATAGATAATGTGCAGAGGAAAGCAGCAAGATTTGTAACAGGGGATTTCAGGAGAAAAAGTAGTGTATCAGAAATGTTAGAGGAACTTTGGCGGGAGTCTTTAAGTAAGAGAAGGGAGAAAACTAGACTTACAGGATTATATAGAGCCTATACAGGAGAAAAAGCAAGGGGAGAAATTCGCGAGAGGCTTCAGTTGGAAAATAATTATACCGACAGAGCTGACCACAAGTATAAAATTAGAAGGAATTTTAGCAGAAGCGATTGGGGTAAATTTTCATTCATTGGGAAGGGCGTGAAGGAGTGGAACAGTTTACCAGGGGAAGTGTTTGATCCTTTTCCAAAATCTGTACAGATATTCAAGAAGAGAATAAACAGCAACAGGGAAAATAAATTAAATGTTAGAGGGCATTCGACCAGTGCAGGCTATTGTAAATAAACAATGTGTGTGAAAAAATTAATTCCATCCCCTGGTCCATGGAGTTTGGACAGCCAAAGTAGGGGACTGCCTGTAGGGGTGAAGTGCAGTGGGGACTTCGAGGGCCCTGGGACCGCCACGGTAGCTGTGAAGGCCCTTCAGGAACTCTGAAAAATGGTGGCATAAGGGGCTCTGGTTAAGACGCAGCAGGTCGTTATGCTACTTAGGTTCCAAAGTGGGTAAAAAAAAAAGTAAATAAATGGAATGTAAATTTTAAACTTATACCAGTTGCATAGTGTTATTTGAAGTAATTCCACATACTGTATATGAGTTGACTATGATTGTAAGTGAAAATGAATGAAAACCTACAACCAGTTTTCCAGTCATTGACCGGGTCAGGGATGTAATGAATGAAACATTAATAGGCTGTTATTACAATGGGGTCGCCACTCCCAAGGTGATTTATTAATGCGTGATAAATGCTATGAAATGATAATGGAGAGTGTTGCTGGAATGAAAGATGACAGGGAAAACCGGAGTACCCGGAGAAAAACCTGTCCCGCCTCCGCTTTGTACTGTGATTGTAAGTATAGTATATATTTGTAAATATAAATTTATTAAGGATGATCTGTTTGTTTAATAGAAATAATTGTTAGCGTAAATTGTGCATTATTGTATTCTAGAAAAATTGTCTTCTACTCCTTTTAATTTAAAATTTAGTGCTTGACAATAATGTATTTTAGTGTACCATTTGCCACCTAGGTAGACACCTCTTTTGCAAATAAAGAGATTTTGATTTGTTTTGATTTGATTTGATTTGATTTGAAATTAATAAAGGATGAAAAATGTTCGGTCTTACAGTATTTCTGGCATTCAGACACTGCGAACCATCCACATTTTACTGGGGTTGGTGAGCTGGCGTGGCGTGACACAATTTACTAATGTGTTGTAGTGCAGATGGCTGCATATATACATATTTAACCTTCTTCTTAATTTCCATATTTCGATTTTTCTTCACTTTGTAGGTGCTCGCGTACCTCACTAAAAATCTCAGATGTACCCTTAGGGGTACACGCAGCACAATTTGAGAACCACCGGTCTACAGTAGTCTTACCGTATGCGCTCCGACCTGCGACTCGGAACGATATTAAATTCGCATTTGAGGCCTTTCTTTCGTATAAGGAAGTATTGTGACAAAGGAGAAACTTGTAGTATCAAGTGAATTTTGATACCGTGGTCATAGCCTCGGGAGCTCTGAATTACTGTATAATAACGTATCGTTTCATTTCGAAAATCCCACAGAGATTGGCCGAGATTCGAACCGCGGCCGCCTTGGTGAGAAGCCTGTGGCAATACCACACGCGAGTACGTATATTTCTGGAAATACGGTGGTGTTATCAGTAATAGCCATAGTTCCAGTGAAATGAAATGGCGTATGGCTTTTAGTGCCGGAAGTGTCCGAGGACATATTCGGCTCGCCAGACACGGGTCTTTTGATTTGACTCCCTTAGGCAACCTGCGCGTCGTGATGAGGATGAAATTATGATGAAGACGACACATACACCCAGCCCATGTGTCAGCGAATTTAACCAATGATGATTAAAATTCCCGACCCTGCCGGGAATCGAACCCGGGACCCCTGTGACCAAAGGCCATTTAGCCATGGAACAGTTTCAGTAAAACAGGAATAATGTATATTAATGAAGGAAAGCTAATCATAAGTAAAAAAATATCTTTCTGACCATTACTTATAGAATACCTTTACACTTCAGCAGGCAAAAATATTATTTCTTCGTCATTACTGTAATGCTTATATTCCTATTCAAAACACGTGCATAATTGAAGTTTCATGGCCAGAAATTCCAAATATGCCCATATTACAAATGAATTAAACAAATATATGTAATACCAAGAACACATATTAAATTAATATAATAAAATGAATGGTATTCATATATTTGGACTACGCGCGGTGTTTGGTAATGTCCAGAGATGACGCTGATGTATCCCCCATGCGCGAGCATAAATTGATTCTGCTCAATTACTAGCCGAGTGATTAAATTTTACAATAACTGGAAATCGCTGGGTGGCTACAAATTGAAATTCTTTTGCTGTTCTGACTGACTGATTAATTAATAACGAATAATTTGTGGCTCATGTAATTAAAACCATACCATGCACCTAAGTTTTAAAAATATTGTAGAAACGGTTTTAATGTTTACATAGAATGTTATGAATCGCTTATTTCACGATAATTACTTTCATCTCAACCACTCATAACATGATATAACCCGGGATGTTAATCATCTTATCTTGTAGTTATGGAAGTTAGAGCATTAGAGTTAATTAACCACAACGCGCACACGATAGCTGGAAAAATCTCGACATTAATGTTTGGTGGAAAGCATTGGCCATATTACGAGAAATAACGACAAGTAAATGAAATGCACCTACTTTACGTTTTTCATTTGGCATCAGTTGCCTTTCGATATTCCATCTCATAATTCTTCTACCACTGTTCACATGAACTGGCAGTTTGTCGGATAGATGTCGCACATGTGAAACTTGACCTATTCTTACAGACGGTTACCCTTTCTAACTCTGTTCCTACGTGTGGGGATGAGTTTTAGAAGAAATAATGTTAGTATTGGTTTAAAAGCATAGTGTTTTTATTAAACTATAAAAACAATTACTAATACTGTATGTGTTATCGTGTCGTGATAGGCAGTGTGGTGTATGGTACGTAAATGATTATGTGTGTATTGAGACAAATACCCAGTACCTGAGCTAGAGGCAAGGGCCGATGACCTAGAAGTTGGGCCCCTTTAAACAACAAGCATCAACAACAAGCTAGAGGAAACAACTGGACATGGCTTAAGTGCCGGCCCAACCGGGAATCGAAACTGGGGTCCTCTGAACCGAAGGGCACTACGCTGACCATATTACCAACGAACCGGACCCTATTCGACATATAATGTGTGTAAAAGTATCTTCTTGCCTGTAACACCTGAGTGCTGTCATATAATTCATTTTCGTCTCCCATTACGCAAACAGAAGTCCAAAAGATGTTCAGTTGTTTTTTTCTCGGTTTTGCCATCACGTAAAAATTACTGAACATATTTTTTCCAACTCGGAACTTAAGTCTAGGGATTTTAGACTTAATTTTTACAATTTGCTTTACGTCACACCAACACGGATAGGTCTTCTGGTGACCATGGGATAGGAAACGACTTGGAATGGGAAGGAAGCAGCAGTGGATTCAATTAAGGTACAGACCCAGCATTTCCCTGGTGTGAAAATGGGAAGTAACAGACTATTTTTATTAGTGGAAGGTATAATGGTATAGATCAGTTGGAAATTCTGCATTTCAGCAGTACTGTAGTAGCGAAATTGAAAATAATTTCTGGTATTCTTATTCCCCACCCTAATTTTTGTACCGTGGATAACAAGGAAGGTATTTATAATTGTTTTATTTTAGATATTTTTATCTTGTACTAGATATAGTATCAGTTGTTGACGAGACAATCACTTAGCATTTGCGTGAATAATTTTTCGTCCACCCCTCATACTGTTCCACATACATGGGTATGACTCCATCTGTCAGTGGGTTGTCGTGTTATACTTGCTTCCTTGCCCTTTCTGACCCTTCGTTGTTTCACATTTGCATTTGAATTATTGCGTATCGTGACCTCATCTATTCTTTCTGTTATAGAAGAAAGCCTAGTATCCGGTTGATATTAAAAAATACTGACAGTTGTACAAAGCCTTTCAAACTTTGCCGGACAATCTCCATAGCAACCCTTCTTGTCTATATAGAGTTAGTTACCGCCTCTTGGACTCATACTATCCCTTATTTTTCACTGTGACAAAAAAGGTATAGGACAACTTTCTAGAAACATGTTGCCATGAGCTATTTTCGTGTAAACCCAACCGTAAGAGAGATACATCGAGCATTATGATTTAGGCCATTCTGAAGCATCTTTAGCTCCTGAAAGTTTTGGAAAAAATTTCTAGCTAACATCTTAATCAACCTTCCTAAATACCTTCATTAAAATACGCCCATCTATTTTCCCTTAATGCTGCCACAGATACAGAAATACATTAAAATGAACTCGATCTAAGTCATTACATTGAACTGGACAAAATAGAAAGAGAAGCAATCGACTTGTTCTGTGTAATTTCCGACAAAATAGTAGCGTTACGAAAATGTTGCAAAGATTAGTCTGGGAAGACTTGGGAGAAAGGTGACAAGTTGCACGACTAAGTGGTAAGTTCTGAGCTGTCAGCGGAGAGATGGCGTGGAATGACATTAGAAGACGAATAAATTGGAGTGGTGTTTTTAAAAGTAGAAAAGATCACACTATTGTACCTTACCTTGTCCTTTAAGTTATGGCCTAGTTCAGCGGAGAAGCTGCGTGGAGCGTTCCTTTCCACTCCTAGGCCTTTCCTATCCCATCGTCACCATAAGACCTATCTGTGTCGGTGCTACGTAAAACCAATAGAAATGACATATTTCTCCCAAAAGAGTACTGGATTTAATATCACAGGATCCTCCCGGATAACTGGAGAGGACGAAACCTCGCAACCACAAATCCAGCTCGTGCTGAAATCTCGTTATACAATGCCGCACACAAATATCAAAGAACAAAATGCACACACAAACAAATTCAATACACAATGAAACACTTCCTGAAAAAAGAAAACACATTAATACACTTGATGTCGTCATCTGATATCCTGGTCGCGAGCTCCGGATATCACCAGCTGTATCCTGCGTACATGGCAGGGATTGGTCGACTATGCTAGCATGACCAGCTGAGCAGTGAATGTGATTGAGCAACGCAATGGAACTTTAAGTGAAGACGGACCTTTCTTGACCTCGGTCAGAAACATAACTGTACCGAGTTTACACTCATTCATTTACCCTGTCTTGGGTCGCCGACATTGAAACTACCCGAATTTCTCACAAGTATTTTTCCTTGTAATTTTGAAGCGTTATTGAACCAAATACGCTTGTTATGTGATATACTCTTACGTGACATATATTTAAATTGTGTCTCTTATAGGTAATTGTAATCTTTGGTGAATTATTTCATTCTGCTATGGACCTTGTATTCGCGGGCTAGTGACTGTACGGAGCTGTGATATTACCACGATTATATGAGACTGAAATTCTATTATATTTGAAGTATTGGATGACTAAACTTTGTATCTAGTGGACTCTGATAATTTAGTGGTGGAGCGCTTTGAACTGTTAGCCTACTGGTCATCTACTCTGTCTATATGTGACGAAGAGGACCTTTCGTCACATAGTCATACCGTGTGTTATTACCTCGAAGGGTATAATTGCATTGTGGACGGCTACATGAACTACGCCATCTATGAGTGTACATAGCTACTGCTGTGTGTGCTTAGACAGCGCCCACCAGGGCGAGTAACGGGACTCGTCCGTGTCGCTCCTAGCGGGGAACTTGGAAGTGCGCCGGTCTACGCTTGAAGGTGTTTGAAGGCAGACGTCTCGCAGCCATGGCTTATGTTACCGCTGCAAATACAATGCATCTGCAGACTCGTATAGGATGATGCCCTAAAAACCTCCCCACCTGGGGAATTATGCATTTTTTAACGTGTAGTTTTGTACTATAGTTCTTATAGTGTAAATATGTAGTTGTAATAATGTGAATATGTAAATTTTATTTCATACTGGTGAGTTGTAGTGGCAGTTCGGAACACGGTTGCCTTACCTAGGCATGTATGAATTAACGTAAGTACGCCTTTGTCATTTCCTTGTGGTCATATTTTGGTTTCCCTTGTGTAAGTTTGTTATATGATCATGCGTGTGTCCCTTGTGATTTTAAAATATACCTTAGTTTTGTGGTAAGGCGTCATGTTTCAAGTGTGTTCTGTGTGTATCGAAGTAGGCCATCATTGCCTAGGTAATTTCAAAATTCTCCTCTGCCTTGATTGAAAGTTGATTTACCGTTGGTTTTATTTGTTTTCTGTATTTTTGCTAGTGATTATGGCCTTTATTTAATGCGTGTGCCGTTCCTATTTGAATATTTTGAAAATTTTGCTGTCGTGCTGTGTGTTTAGTACACGTAACTGCATGTGATTTTGTCATGATTCTCATCTAAATTATTCGTTCTGCTTTCTGTGTGTTTAGGCATTCATTGCCCGTGTTCGAACTAACACTACACTTACCCTAGTCCAAAATTATTATTATTATTATTATTATTATTATTATTATTATTATTATTTTAGTAAATATTGTAAATTGATTTATCTCTTTGGGAATATTTATTTGGGTTTAGTTTGTTTATTTTCATTCTTATTCCGGGCGTTTAATCCGATCCTTTTTCTAATTATTTTAGTAAACCCGCATTTATACTAACGTTTGGTTAACAATGGCATTGTAACGTGTTCATTTCATCGAGGGCTTGGACAGCCCTAGTGAGAAAGATATAGAGCCTGGTTCTTATCTTACTTTCCATTGTTAATTATCTCTTGGCGCTTGGCAGTTATGTAACCAGGGCATTATTACGGATTATCTCGTTTGCGATAATAGCATATTATGTATTGCTACGTAAATATTATGATGTTTTTGTTTTCCGTCTTAAACCACGTTCGTTCTTCGTTCTCAGTTATGTGATGTTTTCTGGCTCGTTACTTTTATATGTTTCTGTGTTTTATTTATTGCCTTGTCTTACTATGATATTATGATTTTAAAATTATTTTTTATGTGGGCTATTATTCTCCTATTGCGGGAGCCTGGTGTGGTGATATGTTGGTCGGTTATTTGTTGTGTTCTGAGTTAATGGTGATATGTCGGGTGTCCTTCGTATGTGTGGTTTGGTGGGATTTTAGCTTCCACTGGGGTGCTGTCAAAAGCCCTCGATTTACCAGCCAACACTTCCTTTTTCTGTGTTAAATTTTAAATTGATTTAATATTAATATACTTCAAGCATGTGTTTATCATGGGTTAATTGTTAAGTTAAGCTGATGCATCAGTATACATATATATACTTTGGGGGATAGAAAGGTATGAACTATTATAGGTATGAATTTATTCACATCTAATTTATTTTAAGGAATATTCATTATACTCCTTAATGTTGTGATTTTTGCAAGCTTCATTATTCTTCAGAGTTTATTTAACTTTACAAATTTGTACCGTAAATGTAAAAGATTAATTATATTTTTATTGTTATTTTTGAAAATATTGGTGCCATTCTGAGGTGATTTGCTTCGTAGTCCATTGGATCCCCTCCTCTTTCCTTTTTAATGGGTAGGTTCCAGCACTCTTCCTTGCTCCCTTGTAATTTTGATGTGTTATTTACTGTTTTGGTTTCATTTGTTCCTTGTTTATATTTGTCTTGTGTGCACACGTCCCTGTGACGCACGTCATTCATCGTCATTGTTAGGGGGTGTTGCAACTTATAGAAACGAGCTTCAACTGCCGCATCGGGAGAAAAGCGACACAAATTAGCCTTCTTCGTATTCCAACATACGCGTCACAATACACGCCACGTCAAGGCTCACAGTAACCCATACTTCACACATACACACATTAGCGCTTCTGGCGTCTCGCATCTCGATTATACAGGTTCGAATCTTGGCTCCCTCACGGCCCATTATCTAAGCCTTCTCTCGGCTAATTTCATTAATATCTCGGCTCACTCTCGGCCTGTTAACTAAGTCTTAACCCGGCTAGTTCCACTATTGTCTCGTAGCGGCAGTACACACAAATATCTGGGCTCATTCCAGCCTCACTTATACCCCTCTGAGTTCACATCTCGCTATAGGTTACGGATCGCTCTGTTGCATATAAATCTAAAAGATCCTTGCTCATCACGACGTTGGAATTCATTTAACAGATCTGGCTCCAAGCTGAGAAACATGCTTCATGCAACTCATGCATATCCTGACATAAACTAGATGATATTCGATACCGGGCTCCCCGTTCGAAACACTAGAGATGATCTTACCTCCGAATCTAACTGAAGACATTGACATCAAAATAACCCTAGCATCCGTGAAATGGCGCTTAACGAAACTACATGTGAAACACGTTACAACCACTAAACTAATATTACAATCATACCCTCTTAAACAATGCTAAAAACACATGGTTTTCGCGTATTGTCAGCCCCAAGTTAAATTAATTAAAATACACTTGAAGCGACTATTCCTAAGGCGTTGAACTTACATAATAAAATATGTACACGATTAATAAAGAAAAAAGGGCTTCAATAAAGTCTATAGTGTACATCATGATTAACAATTGCAGTTTAACTCAGCTGATATCCTCCGCTATTTGCCTCGGGCCACCGTCCGGGACTCGGGATAGAATTAAGCAATCCTGGAGCTGCGGATGTCAAATCTGGAAGCCTGGGGCTCGACTGCTGGGAACGCCATCACTGCTGTCGTATGCTTCTCTCTTCTCTTCTCTGTACATCCTGGAAACTGGCTGTTGCAAGTAAGTATTCTTCCTTACTGCCTCGTAAGTATATGCGCACAGTGCTGTGACCTAGGCGAGATCGTTTGGCTAGTCTCCTACCTGTGATTCAGTTCTGTCACAAGTAAACCCGATTACGGTAAGAAACCGGTCACAACGAGTTCATTAGGCAGATAACATTCGGCGAACCGCACTAAAATTGACGAATTTGATCTAGTTCAGCTATCCTAGATTCCCAGTACATGCTCGGGCGAGCTAGTTACATCCTATTAACAACTCTACTATCTCTTTGTTTAAGGGATTCTACTGTAATTCAGGCCAGTTGTCTCGAGATTTCACGAGAGCGGTACGCACTTCGCACTGGTCTGTCAATAACAAGGGTGAGCTCCTCGTTCGGCTCTCCTTTATAGAAAAGGTCTGTTTCCCTTACGGGTAGTACATCCCCGTCCTCTCTACAACCTGCCTTTGTGTACTGGCCGTTTGCCTCCAACGGTCGTTTGAAATTGAGCGAAACCCTAAGGTTGCCTGCTTCTCACCGCAGTGGTGCAAGTAGCCTTCCATAAATGGAATCAACATTTTTTAGTGTCCAATGAATAATATAACTGGCGTTCATGTGGAAATATGTTGGTCTAACGACTTGTTGTCAGGCCTGAAGTGCTCAGATTTGGCTACGCGTATTTGGCACTATTCGCTCCACGTGACAAATTCAAATCTCTCTGTCACCCTCACGCGAACTCCTTTTTGTTACCAGTAAGTTTGAAATAAAGCTTCCTTCCCGTATGGGGTCTTTACAGTAATCGCATGACAGGAACTTGCGCTATGGTTTCGCCTCCTCCTAAAGCACGGAGTTCGGGCTCTGCATGGTGCCAAATTTGAATATACTGGGCATATGAAATGATGCTAATTGGACCGTGAACTGGTGGTACGGCTGAATATGAAGACAAATTTGAAATTCAAGAGGACAAATTGAGGCAAATATTTGTTTGTAGATAGGGGAGTTAGCGATTGGAATAATTTATCAAGGGAGATGTTCAATACATTTCCAAAGTCTTTGCAATTATTTAAGAAGAGGCTAGGTAAACAAGATAGAGAGTCTGCCACCTGGGCGACTGCCCTACATGCAGATGATTGATTGATTGATTGCTTGATTGATTGATTGATTGATTGATTGATTGATTGATTGATTGATTGATTGATTGATTGATTGATTGATTGATTGATTGATTGATTGATTGATTGATTGATTGATTGATTGATTGATTGATTGATTGATTGATTGATTGATTGATTAACTCAGTATTCTTGTCAGAATACAGTATTAACCGACTGGAATTTTGCGGTTAAAAACAATGATATCTTGTATTAAGCAATGTTAAAAAACAATGATATCATGTATTAAACAATGCCAAATGAAAAAATGAAATGGCGTATGGCTTTTAGTGCCGGGAGTGTCCGAGGACATGTTCGGCTCGCCAGGTGCAGGTCTTTTGATTTGACACCCATAGGCGACCTGCGCATCATGATGAGGATGAAATGATGATGAAGACGACACATACACCCAGCCCTCGAGCCGGCGAAATTAACCAATGATGGTTAAAATTCCCGACCCTACCGGGAATCGAACCCGGGACCCTCTGACCAAAGGCCAGAACGCTAACCATATAGCCATGGAGCCGGACGCCAAATGAAAGAAAGTATCTAACTCCCTAGAAACTTCTCACCAATGTTAAGGGCTGTTCTACTCCCTTAGCTCAAGCAGCGGGTAGCAGTAATGCCATCTATCACAATCACAACAAACAACAGTGAATGTAACATTACTGCTGATCAGTTTTATGGGCTTTCGATACTGTAGGCCTTCACATTTATTTTTATTCTGATTCTGTGATTTTAGGCATCCTGCGTAAACAAAGTATTTCTTCCTCCTTTCACCACTCCCTGTTTTGTTCTTCAAGCGATCGCTCCTTCACGATTTTTCTCACTTTGATAGTTATTTCCCAAATTTCCATGCCAAATAGTGTGATGCCCAGGCGTTTTTTTCGCTTTTAGACAATCACAATAAAGAAAACACCTCCATCGCCAGTTACCACGATTGTATATTTCCATGTTAGCCATGCTCGACTTCGACGCGGACTTAACAACAAAATTCATGAATAAATCTGTTGTCATAACCGGTACGGTGAAACCTTTATAAGATATGAATGACTGCAAATGGTATTCTCTGTAACTTTTGTTATATAGTAAGTATATGTAGAACCATTTACGACATAGATATTTGAGAATTCAATTTAAGGCCTTCACCTAAAGCACAATTTCACCCAGCATAAATAAAATTACTTATAGCCTATATTGTAGTACCTTATTCCCTGACTTTACATACCACTTTCCATTAAAGTTAGTCTTGTTCTCCTGATACGCATACATACATACAAGCAAGCAAGCATATTATAAGTACATACACACACAGACATGACGGAAATTTAAAATCACATTTCCTACTTACAGTGGACATGGCCGATACACAAATTTATTTATTTATTTATTTATTTATTTATTTATTTATTTATTTATTTATTTATTTATTTATTTATTTCGACCAATACACAGACAAAGCTTTTAAACAGGGAATCACCTAAAACTTGCACCCTAAATATTTATGAAATGGGGGGGGGGATCCAATGATCGTGCCATTTTCACAAAAACTGAAGTGTAACTAAGAGCTCATAATTGTAGCCCATGCACAGATTTGAATAATGATTAGAGTATGTATTTGTTTTTTAAAGTTACATTCTTCAAATGGGACAATGTCTATTGACTTTGACAAACTAATCTGGAATGTCAACTGTGTTTTGTTTCAGGATTCTAGTGCAAGTAGTTTATGATGTATCTTGGTTTGAAGATTGTAAATATCGGCAGATGTCTGATCCATGAGTCAGCATTAGCTTAAGAAAAGAAATGAATAAACAAATGATTAGTATTTTGAGGAAGAAAGAGAATTGGCTTTCAAAGATTGTGTTCAAAATTACGACCACCAGCTTTAATACAAGCTTCCAGTCTGTCATGTAAATATTTATGCACACGTTCTGGAATTTCATCAGAAATTTCAGCGTAAGCAGCAGAAATACGTCGTTTCATATCATCTGGTGTAGTTGGTATGTCATTAAAAGAGCCTCTTTGAGATTCCGCTAGAGGAAAAATCTAAACCGGGTCAAATAAAAAAAGTACAGGTCACCTTCATCCAATCCAACGATTTGGAAACAACTGATGTAGACAAGCTTTAGTGCGCCGTGCACTATGCGCTGGACAACCATCATGCTGATTCCACATGTCCCCTCTAGTCGGCAATGGAACATCTTTGGGAATTGGTCTGAAAAACAACTATGAGCTGATGATCCATTATCCCACACCACACATTTAAACTCCATGGATGCTGACGTCCCACTTGATGAATTCAATGGGGATTGTTTACGGACCAACAGTGTATGTTTCGGAGGTTTACTTGAGCATGACTTTGAATGTTACTTCATCACTAAAGAAGATACATGATAAATTTGGTATATCTTGTCTCATTATCCATGTACAAAAATTAAAACGTTTCCATACAGCTCTTGATGGAGACAGGCATGATACGGATGGCTCTTTCGAAGGTGAAGAAGGCGTAGTACGCTTGATTTGCTCATGCACTTCATAATGTGACTGCAAGAGAAGTAACGTGAGGAACTACAGTAACAGCAGTTAGAATATTTTAACCCTCTTCTCTAGACACTCCTTTGTTTCTGTTACCTTTTCTAGGAGTTATGCTTCCAGTTTCACGTAATTGGTTGAAGAGGTTCACATATAATTGTCGAGGTGGGTGGCGTCTATTGGGATATCGTTCCGCGAACAGAATTCTTTCTACATCCTCCACACACCATTAACATATCGGATATTTTAGTATTAGTAAATAAAGTCTTCCACCACGTCTTCCTTCGTGAATTATCACAAAGTAACTGACAAGGAAGAGCAATGCAATCAGTGTTCTGTAAAGTGAACAAACATAATAACAACATAGCCTCGTAAAGAAGCAATAGAATGCAGCAGATAACTGTCGGTATTTAAAATTTTCAAACCACATAGCTTGTAAACTACTTGTACTAGAATCCTGAAATAAACGTCGTTGACATCTCAATTTACTCTAGTTTTATCGTTGTCCCACTTGAAAAATGTAACTTTATAAAATAAATACCACTGGCGGCTGGTGGTACCTGAAGGTGGGTGTTGCACCAAAATTTTCAATGTTGCAATTTTAAATGAGAAGCTTACAGAGATAAGAATCCCCAGTATCCTTAAGTAATGAACTGCATTCCTATTAAAACTGAAATATGCTTATCAATTAAAACACACATCCGCCTCTGTGGTGTAGTGGTCAGCGTGATTAGCTGCCACCCCCGGAGACCAGGGTTCGATTCCTGACTCTGCCACGAAATTTGAAAAGTGGTACGAGGACTGTAACGGGGTCCACTAAGCCTCGGGAAGTCAACTGAGTAGAGGTGGGTTCGATTCACACCTCAACCTTCCTCGAAGTTATTTCCCACTTCTCCTCCAGGCAGATGCCGAGATGGTACCTAACTTCAGGCCACGGCAGCTTCCTTACCTCTTTCTTGTCTATCCCTTCCAATCTTCCCATCCCCCGATAAGGCCCCTGTCCAGCATAGCAGGTGAGGCCGTCTGGGAGAGATGCTGGTCCTTCTCCCCAGTTGTATCCCCGACCGAGAGTCTGAAGCTCCAGGACACTGCCCCTGTGGCTGTGGAGGTGAGATCCCTCGCTGACTCCGAGGGAAAACCGACCTTGGAGGGTAAACATATTAAGAAGAGGAATAATGAAAACACGGGAAATAATAGGCTATTTACACAGTATAACTATAGTTACTCTTTCCTCACTTGAATTGAAAAATTGCCCTCCTGCCTTTCATTGATGAAAACTTGTCAGTCACCTGTTGATTGAAGTCTGCGATTTCCATCACCAGATCTCTTTCTATAGAAAGCATTGCCAAGATCGACAATTTTTCCTGGGTAAGAAAGTTTTCATTCTATTCAAGGTTGAAAAACTTCTTTCTTCTTCGACAGACGTCATAGGGGTTGTAGGAATTAACTTCAACAGTTTCAAGCACTGAGTGATCGTCCTCTCTCTAGGTTGTTAGTTATTATAAACTCTGCTAGACTAACAACACTAGACAATGATCTGAATTATTATGCTAAATAGATGGACGATAGTTCATGGCGTTGTTTCTGTTTGTTCAAAAACGTATACACTGAACACACTGTCTGTAAGGTATCTTCAGGGTACTTAGAACAGTACCTGGAAGAAATACTGATGAAGCTACAAGATGACCTGAGAACCTAAAACAATTTTTTAGCCTGGAAATTATCACATCGCACACTTCCTTTGCTTCTCTTTTCCATTCAGTTTTGTCCAATTTAATTTTCTTCAATGAGCAATCGGTACGTTCATTACCTCTCGTGAGGTCAATTTCTTCTCGGATCTTGGAGATGTTTACTTCAAATGCTGAAACGGCCTTATGTGCAGAACCCGCATCAGTGCCTCCGTGTTGTAGCTGACCGAAGAGGACTTCGACTAGTGGCATAACTTTAAGGAAGAATTTCAGCCAAAATTTGAAATTAAAACTGAAAATATCCGTTTTATGACCAAGAGTCATCTTCTAATATCTGCTTCATACACTCAATAAGGTCTCCCTTGCAGTCATAAACTGTGTTTTGTTGGGATGAGTGGCTCAGACGGTTGAGGCGCTGGCCTTCTGTCCCCAATTCTGCAGGTTCAATCGTGGTTCAGTCCGGTGGTATTTGAAGGTGCTCAAATACGTCAGCCTCGTGTCGGTAGATTTACTATCACGTAAAATAACTCCTGCGGAACTAAATTCCGGCACCTTGGCGTCTCCGAAAACCGTAAAAGTAGTTTTTTTTGCTAGGGGCTTTACGTCGCACCGACACAGATAGGTCTTATGGCGACGATGGGATAGGAAAGGCCTAGGAGTTGGAAGGAAGCGGCCGTGGCCTTAATTAAGGTACAACCCCAGCATTTGCCTGGTGTGAAAATGGGAAACCACGGAAAACCATCTTCAGGGCTGCCGATAGTGGGATTCGAACCTACTATCTCCCGGATGCAAGCTCACAGCCGCGCGCCTCTACGCGCACGGCCAACTCGCCCGGTCGTAAAAGTAGTTAGTGGGACGTAAAGCAAATTACATTATAATTAAACTGTGTTTACGCATCGTGATTGAAAATTCCACCTAGTAGGGCAAGCCCGTGGCAAACGCTTCCTCACTACATCGTCAAGTATCGCGGCCCGCTGTGGGCTGTTGGAGAAGAATGCACAAATTCCTTGTGAACTTGAAAAAAATATTTTCACATTGCGGTCGATTGATGCCACCTTGCTCATTACAAGATTAACTTGATGGGCATAGCAATGCACATATTCTGCGTTGGGATAGGATTTTTTTTACAATAGCTTGTACCCCACCAGAGGAACCAGCCATAACGGATGCCCCGTCATATGTCTGTTCAATTAATTTTTGGGGAGTTTCATTTACTTTGTGCTTCTTTAATTCTTCCAATAAATACGCAGCTAACGTCTGTGCGACATGTTTTGCAGGAGACAGGAAACTCCATAATGTTTCTATTGGTTTGCCTCTTACTAAGTAACGGTACACAACAGCCGTCTGGAATATATTCGAAATGTCACTGGTTTCATTTGCCATAATAGCACAAAATTCTGATTCCCTTATTTGTTTTGATATTTCTTCCTGGCATGCCTCCAACATAATTTTCAAAAATTCATTTTGAATTGTTTTTTATCCTGCTTTGAAAACAGTTGCATTTCCCAAATGACCTTTTAGCACGGCATCCACTTAAGCGCTAAAATTAATTAGTCCTCTGACACCTGGGTTTGATGATGATTCAGTTTCATCGTGCTCCCATAAGGCCAGTTCAAAAGAACTGCAGAAACGAATACAGTTTAATAAAATATTTAACGCATATCTGTAATGACTAACTTCTTCGTTGTACTCCTCAATTTTTCTTCTATACGCACTATCGAGATGTGCAGCTACGTTGAAAGTTCCAAAAAGTGCCAGTCTTAAACGGTTTTGAATGTGAATAGCTGAAGATTCATGTTTCCTTACTTTGGTACTTAAGTGGTTTATGCCCGTATCTCCTACTTGGGTCCATGCGGGTTTCCCACCAAACAACAAGCACGGGAAGCAGAATAACGCATTTTTAAATTCGCAACCACATAACCAATCACTATTTGTATAAATATCACTTTTAAACACCCTCCTAAACTGTCAATTTCGAGTATTAATATTCTGCACAATATTTAAGTCCGGTAATGGCCTTCCGAGTGTCTTTACGGTAAGTTTCTCTTCATCAGAAAGCTGGAAAAACTCTCTAACTTGTAAATTACTTACAGTATTCATTTACACTCACTCTCCACTACACATGAGGTTACGCCTTGAAAAAATATTTCAAACCAAACATTCAGTTACAACAAAATACTAATACACCCACAGGTGATAGATTTGAGCGCTAACGCCGTGAAACGATACCAACAAATAGTCAAACTAAACTACACAAACACCGGCAGCTTTGCGACGAACTCATACTCACAATGCAGAATCCATCAGTTATAATAACGTACAGAAAAACTATCTAGAACCAAATCACTCAGTCACCTCAAAACACACCAAGACCTACACGTGATAAATGTAAACACAACGTCTACAGTAACATCAACAATTTCATGTCGCAATAGTCCAGCCGTTTACCCACATGTGACAATGTTGGCACAGAGCTCGTTTTACGTTTGACAAAAGTATAGCATGAAGTTATGCTGTTGAAAAAACGTTTCCTCTGAAATTTGAAATTAACTTCAACAACGAATTAGGAAACATAAGAAACACCGTGAGTGAGCCTAGAAGAAGCCGTGAAGTTTGACTAAGCAGTAATTTGAATTTTTTCAAGCTATCTTAAAATCATAGTCCTAGATTCACGCCATCCGATATGAAAAAGCGTCACCAGTATTTATTTGAAAGTGATTGGTTGCGAAGTAATAAGAAATCCCCGACCGAGGACAAACCTGTTCGAAATTTCGTGTGTTAATAAATAGTGAGACGGGAATAACATTCGCCCAGTTTATTTCATTTTATTCTCTGGCACAGTCTTATATAGAGTTCCGTTTTTACACAGTGTAGTTCAAAGTTTCGTTCTGGCACAGCTGAATTCATATTTTCATTACATTCGTACTCCACACAACATTTGGTGTTTGAAGCACGCTTGTCGTAGAAAACGCATAGGCCTACATGGTAGAAATACAATCACTTTGTCATGCGTTTTGGGAAAGGTACTTAGACGTTTTGGTACCTTGAAAAGACAAATTTTTATTTGAAGCTCAAGTATAATGAATAGCGTCACAGTTCTAACATTCAATGAAATCTTAAGTCAGTAATTTCGTTATTTCGAATCAAGGGATTGCAGTTCATGTATTGGCGCACGAAGCTATGTACTCTAAATGTTTCAATATGTTCATTCTCGCGCTTACCATGTCGATAAATGCTTCAGGTTGATAAAATTTTCCATATGTGGACAAAAGTGTAATTGAATTACAAAGTGTTTAATAAGCAAAGGAAATGAGTGATAAGTAAACATTATACCCCTAGATATTCAGATCGTGATGGGACAGAGTGAGATGCAATATGTATTAAATTATAGTATAAACAGCGAAAATTGTAATCGAAACTGTATGTCAAAACGTATTTGTGGCGCTATACTTTCATTCACGGAAGAAAGGAGACTGTTGATTTCCGGAATGAATGAACGGGTTGATATCCATGGTTGTAAATGATAACCCGAACAGGAAGAACCAAGGGTCACTGGATATCGACGCCATGGAGGATGGGGCCACCTGGTCCAGTGTCGAATGTTGCTGGATGGGTAGTCTATTAATTTTAAGAATTTAAAGCATGTTTAATGACCTAGGGAAAATTTAATAACAATAATAATAATAATAATAATAATAATAATAATAATAATAATTGTTTCAACTTCCCAGTTTTCCGAAGTGTGTTGATGTTTAGACTACCAAAGAAAGTTTTGCATTTTGGGCGAAGAGATTTGGGAAGCTCCGATACATTCCCGCATGATGTTCTCGGTCCCCCAGAATCCGATGACCGAGAAAAACTAGTCTGTCTACTACGGCCTGGGGTAGATATATTGTAGGTTGATTCCATCATGCTACCAAGTTAAAAGTATTGGGGACTTCGATCTATGTCGGTGTCATGGTTACAACTGAAGTAGTGAGCTTCAGAGGTTGTATAGATGGAATATGGAGAAAAAAATCATCCCAGGAGATATATTGTCATTCTGAAAAAAAAAATTCGCACTTTTCGGAAAAGACGATTGAAATTTTATGGACACATTATCAGAATGAACACTAACAGGCTAACTAAAAGAATTTTCAACCTGGCCCTTTCGTCTAAAACCAAGAACAGCTGGCTTCGTGAAATTGAAACAGATCTCCAGGAAATCAACATCTCAGAAGACATTGTACAGGACAGATGTAAATTCAGAACCAAAATCGACAATCACCACTTTGAAGACAAACCCAACACCAGAACTACTATAACTTGGACAGAAGAACGAAGGAAGAAGCTCAGCGAGAGGATGAAGTGATTTTGGGAGGAAAAGAAGGCCAACACATCAGCTAAGCAAGTTCAACCGTGCTCCTGAGTAGAGCATAACGATGTAAAAAAGTAATAATAATAATAAGTGAAGGTGAAATGTTTAGCCTTCGCTGATGACCTAGCAGTTATTACTAAGACCAGAGATAAAATCAGATACGCAGCACAGAGTTTACACTATACTATAGGATCAAATATATCGTACGAAAAACCCAGTACAGGGAAAAGTCTACATCAACACAGCTAAAAAAATGTCGCTCGAGATGAAAAAGAGCACAATTTCATAAGTGTGCTCCTTTAAGTACCTTGGAGAAACCATAATACCGTCGGAGCTAGACAGTAGGGCCAACGTAGAAAGAGCCATAAGACGTACAGCCTGACATGGAATTACTACAACAAGAGTCATATCGAGTAATGCAAAATCACGACACTACAAGACAGTTGTTTTGTCGGAAGCTTTATACGCCCCAGAAACCATATACCTTCGAGGGCACTCTAAAATTCTATAAATTGAAAAGCAAGAAAGGAAACGTCTCCGGAAAATTTGTGGTCTAACGCGAGAAAATGGAATATCCCTTTCAGACTGTGTATGCACAATAGTGCGGGTTCGTATTTTATTTATTTCTGAGCTTATTTAACGTTTTCTTAGCGCTAGACCGGACTGAAGTGCTTGTAAGGGACACGTAGCATGTACTTCAGCTGTTTTTATTTAGTACTTGACCACCAGGGGGCAGGAAGAAGAGTTTAAAAATACAGTTCATTAGCATGATGGCGGGAAGCAGTAATGCCTAAAGTAAGTATTTATTTAATGCATCTAGAACCTTCACTGAATATCAGAATATAATCAATGAAGTGTGTAAATTGTGAAGCAAACGTAAATTGTGAAGTTTTGAATGTTGATACGCACATATGTGCGGGCTAGGTTTCCTTACAGGCAGTGCATGCAGGAGTGCTGGGTGCTGTCACAAAAACGACTGTGAAAGCAAAACTCGTACTCTACATGAGAAATGTAATGTATAAGGTTTTAATTGTTTAAAATCGTTCCATACTGTGAAGTAGAACATTTGATCATGTACATGTGCATATTCACATGTACTGAGTTGACATTTTTTATTTTTTATTTTTTGCAAGTAGTGAAATAAGTCCTGACACGCACAATTGTGCGGGTGCTTTTTTCAGATGTTAATTTTTATTTTTTAGATTAAACTAAAAATATATGTATTAAAGAGCATTTTACTCAGTTTTTGACGTACAAACAAAAATTCACACCGCCAGTCTTCTTTCAGGTCTGAAAGGGATATGGATTAAGAGAACAGCGGACCACTCCTCATTAACTGACAGGTTCACTGATGCCGTATTCAAGAGACGCCTGAAATTCTATGGTCATATCTACAGAATATACAGTGACAGACTCACCAGAAATTATTTAAAATAGTGAACTCAAAGAAGATCAAAATAAACTGGTTAAAAAGAACTAAGGCGGACCTCCAGGAAATGAATATCACGGACAACATCATAGAAGATCGTGGAGCCTTTAGTACAGTAGTAGCCAAGCACAAGTTCGTGGAGTAACCTAAAAGGAAAACTGGTAGAAAGTGGTCTACAGAACGCAAGATGCAACACAGTTCATTCATGAAGAGCTGTTGGGAGGATAAAAAGGCTAAAACCATCAGGCCAACGAACAAGTTCAAAAGCGCTCTTTGAATGGGGATAACGAAGAAAGACCTTACCGGAAGGAGGGACGTCAGCTGTGAAACACCCACTCCACAAGGAGGGAAGCAATACAGACCTCAATAATTACAGAGGTATCTCCTTATTACAGGTCACCCACAAGATTCTTTCTGCAGTCCTGTTAGCTGGAGTCACCAGCCAACTAGACTCTCAATTAGGTGAATATCAGGCCGGCTTCCGGGCTAATAGATCTTTCCCAGAGCAGATACAAAATCTCAAGATTCTCATCTATATAAATAAAATTGTAGGGGGTCCGCTGTCTGTAATTTCTTTTGTTTTGCCAACTTTTCATATATTTATCCGTTTTAGGTCAACTCAAGACCGAATCGGTGGTTTTTACGTTTCGTGTCTGTTTGTTTGTCTGTTTGTCTGTCTGTTTGTCTGTCTGTTTGTCTGTTTGTCTGTTCCACCATCACGTCGAAACGGCTGGATAGATCTCAACCAAACTTCATATTTAGGGTATACTCATCCCGGGGAAGGTTTCGATATGCATATAATTTTAAAATCTTTGAATAGACGGGGGGTTTATAGGAAAACCAGAATGGTTTTTCCACCATCACTTCGAAACGGCTGGATAGATCTCAACCAAATTTCATATTTAGAGTATACTCATCCCGGGGAAGGTTTCGATATGCATATCATTTTAAAATCTTTGAATACACGGGGTGTTTATAGGAAAACCAGAATGGTTTTTCCACCATCACTTCGAAACGGCTGGATAGATCTCAACCAAACTTCATATTTAGAGTATACTCATCCCGGGGAAGGTTTCGATATGCATATCATTATAAAATCTTTGAATAGACGGGGGGTTTATAGGAAAACCAGAATGGTTTTTCCACCATCACGTCGAAACGGCTGGATAGATCTCAGCCAAACTTCATATTTAGAGTATACTCATCCCGGGAAAGGTTTCGATATGCATATCATTTTAAAATCTTTGAATAGACGGGGTGTTTATAGGAAAACCATTCTGGTTTTCCTCCATTTTCTCTTATACTATTGATTTTCTGTAAACTCAGTTTACCGTACGTGAAACGTCTCTTCATTATAAACAACTTTCGTTATGTCCATAATTTACCTTATTCTTCACATGACGGAGAAATTTACAATTTTCTGCTGGTATCATGCTCTGCATTTAGTGACCAACAGACCGACAACGAACCTACAGGTTACCATGGCAACGTCTCTGACTGCATGCCAGTAGGGAAGTAACGTATTGCCATTTTCCTCATCATGCTTTTAAATTCGTGGTTGTTCATTGGGTAGATGGCAAGAGAGGCGTCAATCGGCCCATCTGCGGGATATTGGCGGAATATCGTTGAAGGTTATAACCGCCCTCGAATAGATTAAGTAATAACACCATTAGTCATCTTCTTCTTATTTGTTTACCTAAGAATCACTGGACCTAAATTTCTCCTCTGTTACCGCTTTATTATATCCATAACTCACACTAGCATAATTTATTGAGGGGCATTTGATTTTCCAATACATTCACTTGGCATTTACATATTTGTCGTTATCCGGCTGTCCTCAGTTATAATCCATTTTCTATTAGTTTCAACTGTCTTAACTGTATTGTTTTCTTCCTTAATTACGCCGTATGTACGCGAGTGCTACAAACTACTGGATGTATTTCCACCAAGATTCATATTTAGAATACACCTGTCTTTGATAGGTTTTAGTTCAAATATTGTTTCTAAATCCCTGAACTGACTGGGGGTTTATACGAAACCGAAACAGTGATTTTGCACTTCCGCAAAATGTACGCAACCAAACTTATGGAAATCTACCTACCTTGGTAGAAATTAATTTCTAAACCTTTTTTCTCATGTGCATCATTTAGATACGAGGATTAATAAGGGAGATATCATTAACGGACCGTTTTTTTGTACAAGTCCCATAGGACTTAACTCACGAGCGGGTGCGTGTAAAGCGTATTCCTTACAACTTGAAAACTACTGAAGACATTCGAACCAAAATTTATAATTAGCATCCACACGTCCAAAGGTAGGTTTTAAACGTAAATAACATTTCATGTTCCGGAATGGACTGGCGGTTTATAGGGAACCGAAATGATGATTTTACTTTTCTACAATATATACAGAACAAGTCCAACCTGACTGGAAATCGACCAAACATGATGGAATTCCACCTCTAAACCTTTTTTTCATGTGCATTTTTTCGTCAGGAGGATTAATAAGGGAGATATCATGAATGGTCAGTTTTGCAGGTTAAGTCCAGCGGACATAGCCCAAAAGGTGTTTTACATGGAGCAGATTTCTTATCTATATAAATCAAATCGTAACGACTGTGTGCCTCTACACTGACTATTTTGGCGAAATTTTCGTACAGCTTTCCGTTTAAGGGGTAATAATGACCATCTGCATAATTTTTTGGTTTAGTTTCCTGAAAGTCCTAATTTTTACCCGCCTCGCCCAAAATCCAGATTGCGGCATAATCTGCCAGAAGAAAAAGAAGATAATTGAAATTTGACAAAATTATACGTTTTAGCCTATAATGAACGGAAAACATCCAAGATCATTAAATTTTTCACTTTTTATCCCCGAAGAATATCGAAATATGCAGGCAATTTTAATGATGGTGCACACCTTCGGAAATTCCTATCACATAACGGATTGCACAATCTCCGTTCAATTTGGAATGATACAACCTTGTTCTTGTGACTTTTTGCCGTATCTGTATCCCTTTTACGTTTTATTTTTCTCTATTAATTTATGTTAAGTCAATTTGGAATTTTCACATGCATAATTCACACTTTCAATTACTTATATGAAATACAGAATCATCAAACTCTTCACGAAAATTGGCCCACCCAGTAGCCATATATGAGCCAAATACTATGTACGTAGCTGTCACATACTTATCCGAAAGGTAATGTAATGTGAGATAATCTTACAAAAACTTTACCCTGTTCCACGTTTCTAACTCAATCTGACCCAAGAATAGACGACATATCATAGGACCAGCTATTTAGGCCACTAAATCCGGCGTGTCTTATGGTTTAATCCTTTGTCGATATGACGTACGTTTAGTAGCAGTTAATCTGTAAATGAAGGTCTTCAATATTGTAAACACGCATATACTTTCGTATGTCGATCTATATATATTCACTGATGTCGATTTGTAGCGATCGAGAAAGGGTGGGTCTGCTATTGTATCAGTACTCCCCACACCGACTTTGACTGGCAGTAGGAAAGTGTTCCTTCTCCAACTCCTATGTAACTGTCATTAGTAAGGAAGGCCTAAAATTGTAATGAATAGTTCACTTCTCGATTTAACTTGCAGCAGGCAAGTGAGCATGCAGTTTTGTGTAAAACTCCCCTACCCGATTGTGTTTGGCAGTAGGCAAGGGTGCCCGCCATTATAAAGAAATGTCCTCATCTAAAATGTGACTGGCATTAGGCATAGTGGCCTGCTATTTTGATGGAAACTCACCAACTTGGTGTGACTGGCAGTAAGCTGGCTGGCAGTAGGAAAATGGGCCTGGCATTATAATGATAACTGCACAACTCAATTTCGAGTGATAGTACGGTAATTGCCTGCCATTATAATAAAAACTCCTCAACTGTAATCTGTCTGGAAGTAGGAAAAGGGGGCTGCCATTTTAACGAAAACTCCCCAAATCGATTCTGTCCGCGTAATAGGCAATGGGGCCTGAAATTATAATGTAAACTTCCCAACTCGATTGTGTATGACAGTAGGCAAGTGAGCCTGCCGTTATATCACAAATCCGTAACAAACACTTTACATTGGAAACAACGTACGGGGACCTCCCAATGCTCTTTCTCGGATAACGCTAAGAGACATGCAATTTTAAAACAATCTTATTTACTGCATGTACACTATTTACTTCGATATTCGTATACAATGTAGAATACCGTAGCGAAGCACGGGTACATTCGCTAGTCACCTATAAAATTCGAAGAGGACATCTCTGGGTAGTTGTCTTAGTAGATTTACGGAAAGCATACGACTTGGTGGACAGAGAGATCCTTTTCTTCACCCTGCGGGAACTTTGCCTTAATGATAAGACCTAAAATTTAGTCCAGGCCACCTTGGACACCACTCCTAAGGTCTAGTTCAGAGGTGAACTATCTAAGAGCTTCTCCATCAGGACAGGAGTCAGGCAGGGAGATGGACTCTCTTGTTTTCTCTTCAACTGCATCCTAGAGAATATCATAAAGGAATGAACGGGAACATTGCCACCAGGAGCTGGACCGAAGCTAGGATACAAGAAAGACAACCTTAATGTCTCATACCTAGCCTTTGCCGACGACCTCACCATACTAACGGTATAGAGGAACCTACCCACCACCTGCAGAGCCTACATACTGCAGCGGGTAGGATTGGCTTGAAGATAAACGTCAGGAATACTGAATTCATGACTAATCAGAGGAAGCCCCTTCCACAATAACACTAGAAGACACCACCATCAGAAATGTGCCTGAGGTAAAGTAGCTAGAAGAATGGATCTCTCCAAACTAGAGTGAAAACCTAGCCATAGATACCAGGTGCACAAAGTTTGAGAGGGCTTATCACTCCTGCGGAAGCGTCTACGCATCAAAGTACCTCTCCAAGAACCTCAAACACAGGCACTTTAATGCGCTGGTAGAAACATCTGTTCTTTTTACAAATGGCTTTACGTAGCACCGACACAGATAGTTCTTGTGGCGACGATGGGAGAGGGAAGGGCTAAGAGTGAAAAGGAAGCATCTGTGGCCTTAATTAAAGTTGTGAAATGGGAAACCATGGAAAACCATCTTCAGGTCTGCCCACAGTGGGGTTCTAACCCACTACCTCCGGAATACTGAAAACATCTGTTCTCTTTGCCTCTGAGTATCTCGTGATGACCAGTAAAGGCCCTCTCAGGAAACCTGAACTCAAAGAAAGAAAGATCCTAAGAAGAATACTGGGACCCGTAAGAGAAGAGGGAGGCTCCTACAGAAGTCGGCACAATGATGAGCTATACAAACATCAGAACGCCATCGTTACTTGTTTTGGTAACAACCTGGAAAGGCTAGGTCAAGCAGTAGGGAAACCTTTCTAGACAGTAATAAAGAATCTTAGGAAGGGAGGGAAAAAGGAAATGAACAGTGTTTTGAGTAATTCAGGTGAACTCATAATAGATCCAAGGGAATCACTGGAGAGGTGGAGGGAATATTTTGAACATCTTCTCAATGTAAAAGGAAATCATCCTGGTGGTGTTGTGAACAGCGAAGCTCATGGGGAGAAGGAAAATGATGTTGGTGAAATTATGCTTGAGGAAGTGAAAAGGATGGTAAATAAACTCCATTGTAATAAGGCAGCAGGAATAGATGAAATTAGACCTGAAATGGTAAAGAATAGTGGGAAGGCAGGGATGAAATGGCTTCATAGAGTAGTAAAATTAGCATGGAGTGTTGGTAAGGTACCTTCAGATTGGGCAAAAGCAGTAATTGCACCTATCTATAAGCAAGGGAACAGGAAGGATTGCAACAACTATCGAGGTATCTCATTGATTAGTATACCAGGCAAAGTATTCACTGGCATCTTGGAAGGGAGGGTGCGATCAGTCGTTGAGAGGAAGCTGGATGAAAACCAGTGTGGTTTCAGACCACAGAGAGGCTGTCAGGATCAGATTTTCAGTATTCGCCAGGTAATTGAAAAATGCTACGAGAGGAATAGGCAGTTGTGTTTATGTTTTGTAGATCTAGAGAAAGCTTATGACAGGGTACCGAGGGAAAAGATGTTCGCCATACTGGGGGACTATGGAATTAAAGGCAGATTATTAAAATCAATCAAAGGCATTTATGTTGACAATTGGGCTTCAGTGAGAATTGATGGTAGAATGAGTTCTTGGTTCAGGTACTTACAGGGGTTAGACAAGGCTGTAATCTTTCACCTTTGCTGTTCGTAGTTTACATGGATCATCTTCTGAAAGGTATAAAATGGCAGGGAGGGATTCAATTAGGTGGAAATGTAGTAAGCACTTTGGCCTATGCTGACGATTTGGTCTTAATGGCAGATTGTGCCGAAAGCCTACAGTCTAATATCTTGGAACTAGAAAATCGGTGCAATGAGTATGGTATGAAAATTAGCCTCTTGAAGACTAAATTGATGTCAGTAGGTAAGAAATTCAACAGAATTGAATGTCAGATGGGTGATACAAATCTAGAGCAGGTCGATAATTTCAAGTATTTAGGTTGTGTGTTCTCCCAGGATGGTAATATAGTAAGTGAGATTGAATCAAGGTGTCGTAAAGCTTATGCAGTGAGCTCGCAGCTGCGATCAACACTATTCTGTAAGTAGGAAGTCAGCTCCCAGACGAAACTATCTTTACATCGGTCTGTTTTCAGACCAACTTTGCTTTACGGGAGCGAAAGCTGGGTGGACTCAGGATATCTTATTCATAAGTTAGAAGTAACATACATGAAAGTAGCAAGAATGATTGCTTGTACAAACAGGTGGGAACGATGGCAGGAGGGTACTCGGAATGAGGAGATAAAGGCTAATTTAGGAATGAACTCGATGGATGAAGCTGTACGCATAAACCGGCTTCGGTGGTGGGGTCATGTGAGGCGAATGGAGGAGGATAGGTTACCTAGGAGAATAATGGACTCTGCTATGGAGGGTAAGAGAAGTAGAGGTAGACCAAGACGACGATGGTTAGACTCGGTTTCTAACGATTTAAAGATAAGAGGTATAGAACTAAATGAGGCCACAACACTAGTTGCAAATCGAGGATTGTGGCGACGTTTAGTAAATTCACAGAGGCTTGCAGACTGAACGCTGAAAGGCATAACAGTCTATAATGATAATGTATGTATGTATAATTATAATATCCGTCTCCCATTATCTCGGAAACCATACATCCGGGAGGGGATGTTTATTGTAATCTTAATTTTCGATACATGCAGTTTACATAACTGAATACTCTATAGCATAATTGAAAAATACACAGTAAAACGCAAATGAATAAGGTGTCCGGAAAATATAGTGAAACAAATATTAACATTCAGGTCTGGAAGTTGAACAGAGGTTACCTTTATAAGACAAAATGCGCCTGGTCTTCTATTGGCGCCCAACCTGAATGAACACCTGCAGACTTGGCAATAGGATCTTCTCTGTGCAAGGTAGTGGGAAGGCATCCAGGAACAAGTGGGTCTCTTCGGACAACTCGGATTTGGAACAACTGGGGATCCCACATGTGTCCATACATGAACGCCCACAGTTTCGGCAAGCCATCCAGCGGGGAATTTTTCCAGCGTCACGAGTAGGAAGAGCACAAGAACCAGTAGACTTATGTGGACGGAGGAAAAAAACTGGCTCACAGCCAGAAAATGAATGAATACAGCAATAGGAGAAAACAGAAGGCCCAAGTGACGAGAAGGTACGAGTCCTCAGTAGGCCCAAACGACAAATAATAATAATAATAATAATAATAATAATAATAATAATAATAATAATAATAATAATAATATAAATAAAGTTGTAGGGGAGTCCGCTGTCTGTTATTTCGTTCGTTTTGCCAATTTTTCAGATATTTATCCGTTTTAGGTCAACTCAAGATCATATAAGTGGTTTTTATTTTTCGTGTCCGTTTGTCTGTTTGTTCCACCCACACGGCGAAACGGCTCGATAGATCTCGACCAAACTTCATCTTTAGAGAATACTCATCTCGGGGAACGTTTTGATGTGCATATGATTTGAAAAACTCTGAATAGACGGGGTCTTTATAGGTAAACCAGAACAGTTTTCTTCCATTTTCTCTTATAATATTAATTTTCTGTCAAATCCATTGACTATATGTGAAACTTTCCTTCATTATTAACAACTTTTGTACGGTTCAGAATTTGGCTTATTCTTCAAATGACTGAGAAAATAACTATTTACCGCGGATCTCATGCTCTGCATTGAGTGACCGACAGACTGACAACGAACCTACAGGTTACCATGGCAACGTCTGTGACTGCTTGCCAGCAGGGAAGTAACGTATTGCCATTCTTGTCATCATTCCTGTAAACTCGAGGTTGTTCCTTGGGTAGAAAGCAAGAGAGGCGTCAATCGGGATTCTGCGGGGTATTGGCGGAAAACCGTTGGAGGTTACAATCGTCCTCAAATAGCACTAATGGGTGCTGTTATTATTTGAACAGTACCGTGGAGTGTAGCCCATTATTTCAACACCGTAAGGTGTTTTCTGGCATTTGCGATAATTTTAACTGTATTTATATTCTATGTCTGTTTTCCGCTTTAATTTCTTTCCTCTGCCTTGCCTCCTTAGACTTATGTACCAACACCATAAATAGCCTTCTTATCTGTTTACCTAAGAATCCCTGTGCCTAAATTTCTCCTCTGTTACCGCCTTCTTATATCCGTAACTCATACCATAACAATTTATTGAGGGACATTTTATTTTCCAATACATCCACTTGGTATTTACATATTTTTCCTATCCGGCTGTCCTCAGTTATAATCCTATTTTGTATTATTTTCAACTTTCTTGACTGTACTACTTTGTTCCTTAAATACTCCGTATGTAGGCCCATGCGAGTGCTAATCCCGAAACCTGGGCACTCTTTTCTTTGAGAAAAATTTCCTATCTGTTCAAATGTATAACTTTTGGCCCCGGAAAAGTACCGAAATATGGATGAATTTTAATGATGGTGCAGACCGTCATCTCGGGATAATTGGTGACTAAACTGTAAGTCGTATTATAAAACTGATAGAACAATCGTCGTTCAATTTGTAGAGATCTACATCTTTGGGCCTATGGCTTATTGTCGTGTTGCGATTGTTGATACGTTAGATAGCGCTGCACTTCTGGATTATAATAAAATCTCTCCAACTCGATTCTGACTGGCATTAGAAAAAGTGACCTGTCTTTATAATGAAAACTCTCCAACTCTATTGTGAATGGCAGTTGCCAAGTCAGCCTGCTGTTTTAGTAGAAACTCCCAAACTCAATTGTGATTGGCAGTAGGAAATGTGGCCTGCCATTATCCTCAAAACTTCCCCAATGCCTGCCTTATATTGGAAACAACGTATGGCGTCCTTCCTGTTTTGTTTCTCAGATAGCGCTAAGAGACATGCACTTTAATATAATCTTACTGCCTTTACAGTAATTTACAGAGAAATCCGTATACAGTGTAGAATACCGTAGCAAAGAGCGGATAGATTTTCCTAGTAATAATAATAAAGTCGTAATTATACGCAACTATGTAAATATCTAGGTAGAGCCACCACTTGGCGGCTGGCAGTATTTTACTATAATTATTATATAGGCAGTGTGAGTATTTTCCTTCTTAAATACATTCCATGCCATTGCCATTCATTTTAATTTATGATAGTTTCAAGTTAACGTAACGTAATGAATGTAAGAAAATGAGGTTATGATTGATATGCCAGTAAATTTCAAATTTGCGTTTGCTTGGTCGTGTTATGTACAGACAACAGGCGTTGTGGAAACGATTTGTCTTCTCTATGTTTTATTCATAGACCCAGTTCGATGCCTGACGATGGGGTCTGAGTATCCTAGACGTAAACATTTTGTGGGTTCGAATTTGGGTAATTTGTGTCCAGTATTATTTCAGTAAGTGGTGGTATGTGATCAGTCAATGATCCTTATGTGTAAATATTTAAGAGTCTTCACTTCAATATTATATTTCAGAAGGTGCAACGGTGTTAATGAATGCGGATGATCCAGTACAGGTTTTTATTTTATTTATTCATCATACAATCCGACTGTGATCACTTGTTTGTAGCTATTAGACGGGATAGAATTTCGACACCAAATGGTGATACATTACATTGTAAATTTTAACAAGCTTCATATTTATAAATACGTTGATGATAATTTAAAGAATGTAGGATTTCAACGATAAGGACATATGTGCAGGCCCTTGGTGGCGTATTCAGGATCAACAAAAGAAATTAATTATATTCCATTATGGAATTGTTCGTGGAATTTCTGAAATTCGTGTTCTATAAGGGGAGCTTAGATCGTTTCCATATGTGTTTTTTGTCATTGTAAATTGAAATTTTCTCCAAATCATGGGTAGCGCAAGCTAGGATCGCTTCCATGCGCATAGCTTCTTGTTATGACAAGTGATTTTTTCTTGAGGTTAAAATGCAGAGGTAATAGCATTTCGTTAGGAAAAATTTCGGATAGACATTGTCGTATAAATACTTGGGTAGACATGTCATAAAGGACGTGTGGATATTCGCGTCATTATGTTCGAAATATTTCATTCATCAGAGATCCTGTTCTGTTACGTTGCAACTTACGAATAAGATATCCTAAGCTCACAGAGATTTCACTCCTGCCGGGCTGAGTGGCTCAGACGGTTAAAGCTCTAGCCTTCTAACCCCAACTTGGCAGGTTCGATCCTAGCTCAGTGCGGTGGTATTTGAAGGTGCTCAAATGCGATAGCCTCGTGTCGGTAGATTTACTGGCACGTGAAAGAACTCCTGCGGGACTAAATTCCGGCACCTCGGCGTCTCCGAAGACTGTAAAAGTAGTTAGTGGGACGTAAAGAAAATAACATTATTATTATTAGATTTCACTCCCGTACAGTGAGGTCAGTTTGGAAATAGACCGATGTAAACATAATTTCATCCGAGAAAGCTCACTTTCTTCTTACCGAATACCGTTGATCTTAACTAAAGAAGACAGATACGTTGTATTTACTGAAGTTAGAGATGAAAAGTACGTGAAGAATCGGAAGTTTTAAACCCTCCAACTAATTCCATCTTCAACAGGAGTTGCTCCTGTCTAGCTTGTGAAACATCTTTCAGAACTTGGGCTGCTGAAATCATGCATCATTTTCTAAGCATAAGTAAATAAAGTATAAGCATCCTGTGTGCCATTCATGTATAATTACCTCGGTATTTCCCTCAAATAATAATAATAATAATAATAATAATAATAATAATAATAATAATAATAATAATAATAATAATCCTCATAATCATCATCATCTTCTTCTTCTTCTTCTTCTTCTTCTACCGCTTTCTCCCACACCTTGTGGGGTAGCGGGTGTGAAGTTTGTCGCACATGGGAATTTGGGAATTTGGTCCTGTCTTACTGCCGGATGCCCTTCCTGACGCAACCCTATATGGAGGGGTGTAATTACAATTGCGTGTTTCTGTGGTGGTTGGCAGTGTAGTGTGTTGTGTGAATATGAAGAGAAGTGTGGTGTTGGGACAAACACAAACAACCAGTCGCCGAGCCAGAAAAAATATTCAAACGTGATTAAAATATCCGACCCGGTCGGGAATCGAACTCGGGACCCTCTGGGCTGAAGGCCTCAACGCTGACCATTCAGCCAAGGAATCTGGCAATAATAATAATAATAATAATAATAATAATAATAATAATAATAATAATAATAATAATAATAATAATAAAAATGAAATGAAATGGCGTATGGTATTTAGTGCCGGGAGTGTCCGAGGACATGTTCGGCTCGCCAGGTGCAGGTTTTTATTTGACTCCCGTAGGCGAGCTGCGCGTCGTGACGAGGATGAAATGATGATGAAGACGATAGATACACCCAGCTCCCGTGCCAGAGAAATTAACCAATGATGGTTAAAATTCTCGACTCTGCCGAGAATTGAACCCGGGATCCCTGTGACCAAAGGCCAGCACGCTAACCATTTAGCCATGCAGCTGGACGTATAATAATAATAATAATGATCTAATATGCTATATTTTCATCCTGAAAGGGGAACATTTACCTTGTCATTGAATTTTACATCTTTAGCACTCATAAGAGAGTATATGACCAACAATTCTACTGAGCCCGCACACTGAGGAGCTACAAATTCCGGTGATACGAGATAGAATTCTTCGACCACTCACAATTTATTCTGAGTTTCTACTTCTCTCACACAATCTGGTAGATTTATTACTATCGGTTGAGTAATGGTGTGTAGTAGTATGTCATTTTCAAAGCCTCTTTGTCCAGAGCAAAGAGTATTAGCCTCATGAATACAGAGAGCGATGTCAGCCATTACTACGGCATGCATAAGGCACAACAATAATATTCTTTATTATAATAATCCCATTTTATATAAAAACGCATTCCTGTACACAATGAACAATATGAATAGCGATGTTGAGAAGCACTGCGTAGGAGTGTGATTTTTAATTAAATTTTTCAGAAGCACCAACAGGTGACTGTGGCAATGAGGAGTACAGTTTTTGTTAATATTATATGTTAAATCAAAACATGGAAAACATTGGCTTAATTAGTCGATTTTGGGGTGGAACACGAAAATGTAAAACCGATAAAAATTAACAAAGTTTTACTCCGCCAACAGATCTGAATATTATTACTTTATTAATTATAGAAAACGAGTAGGCAATCTGTTGAAAGTTTAGGTACAGCTATTAGTGATAGTTACTCTTTCCTTCAAATTGACGAATTTATACATCAAGTAGCCTACCACGTAACAACTTCACACAAAATTGGGAAGTAGTGGCGCTAACCATACCATTACTAGTAGTGTAGTACAGTTAGAGGTGCGCAGCTGTAAGCTCGCATCCGGGAGATAGTGGGTTCGAATACCACTGTCGGCAAACCTGAAGATGGTTTCCCGTGGTTTCCCATTTTCACACCAGGCAAATGCTGGGGTTGTTCTTTAATTAAGGCCACGGCCGCTTCCTTCCCATTCCTAGGCCTTTCCTGTTCCATCGTTGTCATAAGACTTATCTGTGTCGGTGTGACATAAAGCAAATAGCAAAATAATAATAAAAATAAAAATAAAAATACTGATTGTACCGGGAGGTGCACCTCAACGCCGCGCATTCAAAACTGATCATCGTCAATCTGTGTGTGTGTTAAGACAGGAGGCGGAGCCGCCTCTTTCTTCAGTCAGCAGAACATCTACAAGGTAATGGCCACATAATTCCATCTTTCTTGCTGTAGCCACGAATTATTCCGAGGGGAAGGTCCGAAACTTTACTATGTAACCTTTTCTAAAATGTAACTTTTCTTTCGGTTAATATAAAAACTTCACAATATCTTTAATTGTAAATCGGGGATAGAGAATGTGTTACCCTCTCGAGCTCCCCTTCATCTTCATTTGAGGTGTCTGCGATTTAACAACCTGTTTTCTGTAATGTATTACCGTTATTTCCATGCGCGCCACCTCAAGCAGCTGTTTTATCGGCCGAGAGCCCTGTAGGTTTTAATTTTCATTATCTGGGAGTGCAGTGTACGCCTCCATTCAGTTTGTGTTTCGGGCCGTTTACTTAACATGTTCTTTTTCGCAAAGGCCCTGTAGGTTGGGTACTGGATACCCCTGTGCAAAATGATTTTCAGTTTGTAAGTAGTGCCTTGAGAGGCCAAAGATTGTAAATTTTGAAGTTGCCTTGAGTGGACCGTAAGAAACTGAGAGCCTGTTAGCCCTTTTTCCAAAGTTTGTAAAATTAACGTGTGCCTCTGGAAGGCTAGATATTGTATTTTGGGAGCAAGTGCTCTTGAATTAGGGGATTTCTGCCCTTGACTAAAGGATTCCTTATTTTTAATTGAAGTTCTGTAAACTGGATCCGCTATATCTGGAATTGTAAAACTACGGGCCTGAAGCCAAGAATCTGTGAAGCTCACTGTTTTTGAATTTTCCTAGTCTTGGTTCAAGATTGCTTTTGTACCTGATATGTTGTTATGTTCACCTAGTGAAAAATTGTTAATTTTGAAGTTCTAAAAGAAATATGATCTTCAATTCAAGTTTTGAATTAATTTTGATATTGTAGATAGACCCATTCACCCCGGCACCTTCTTTAACCTCTTTCTGCTCCACGGGTATCCCCGCAACAATAATAATAATAGTAATAATTTCGGATTCTGTTACAATCTGGCACCAAACAAATTGACCATTTGGTTAGGGTAACGTAAATGTGAGTTTGCATGCGGGAGATGGTGGGTTCGAAATCCCACCGTCGGCAGCCCTGAAGACGGTTTTTCGTGGTTTCAGGCAAGTGTTGGAGCTTTACCTTAAATAAGACCACAGCCCCTTCCTTCGCCATGTCAAATGTCCGTCCTTGCGCCGCCAAAAACCTTCAGTGTGTTAGTATAACGTTAAACCACTAGGGGGAAGAAAGCAGTGCAGCCTTTATAAGATGTTTGTTACGTATGTCTTAGAAGTGTTGGGAAGAGCATGAACACCTTGTCTCCGAGCCACGGGAATTAATCGTTTACGGTTTTAATTACCACAGCCCTGCCGGGAACCGAAGCCATAGGCCAGGACTCTGACCACTTAGCCATGGAGCCGTTCGTGAAATTCGCCTGAGAAGGTAGTTGATAGACATTACCACTAGTAAAAATAGCCTGTGGTGGTGGTGATGGTGGTGGTGGTGATGATGGTGGTGGTGGTGGTGGTGGTGGTGGTGGTGGTGGTGGTAGTTGTGGTGGTCATTATTTTAACAGGATGTACAACTGGACAACCATCCTCAGTGAAAATAGCTCTGCCATAGATGAAAGAATGTCATATTGTGTGTTTGTGTGTGTGTTTGTTTGTTTGTTTTTTTGCTTTATTCTTTGTTTGTTTAATGCCCCTTCAGCTCTGATCATTCATTAAAGCGTCGGGTTGTCTGAGTTTTGACCTGCAGAAATTCTATCAGTGGATGATTGCCACTAACACAGAGTTGTTGTATCTAAACACATTCAATTGCCACCGATTTCAACCTGGAAGAAACCTGTTATCTGAATAATAATAATAATAATAATAATAATAATAATAATAATAATAATAATAATAATAATACTCAGTCATTTTATAAGGCTTCCTAAGTATAAATGATGATGTTCTGCTTTGCTGTACGAGATAACAAAGATACCGGAATTCTGTTGAACGACCCATGGCTGATGATTAATTAATCTATTCGGGCAAACACCAAATATATCTCCAGATATCTTTTACGTACCAACATCGTACAGCATGAAGTGCAGAAAGGACTTCTTTCCACCCATTTGAACTAGCGTCTTTGAATTCAGTGGCCAGTGATCCACAGTGAGACATCCTGGGAATAAAGGGATGAGGACTGACCGACAGTGTCCTTGAAGTTTTCATACCTAGGATACTAACAGTGCATCAACACAGGCATGTTTCTGAAGACACTGCGATTTAAAAAAATAAGGTAAAATACCGGCATGGTAGCTGCCTTATTTTTTATTTATAAAGATACAGTTCCGGGTTATCTATAGTGGGGTTAGAGTAGACATATATCATAAACTACTTAGGATATTCTATACCAGTAAAAACTGTTTCCATAGATTAGATAGACCATATTGTTCCGGAAAGCACAGTTTGATTTCCAATGTCATGTTTGACATAACAAATGAGAATATATATATATATATATATACTAACATAAAATATACATGACCGGGCGAGTTGGCCGTGCGTGTAGAGGCGCGCGGCTGTGAGCTTGCATCCGGGAGATAGTAGGTTCGAATCCCACTATCGGCAGCCCTGAAAATGGTTTTCCGTGGTTTCCCATTTTCACACCAGGCAAATGCTGGGGCTGTACCTTAATTAAGGCCACGGCCGCTTCCTTCCAACTCCTAGGCCTTTCCTATCCCATCGTCGCCATAAGACCTATCTGTGTCGGTGCGACGTAAAGCCCCTAGCAAAAAAAAAAAAAAAAAAATATATATATACATGGGGACTTCAAAGCTTCAATATTCCAAATAATTTGGAGAGGGTACAGTGTAGCTGTGAATATTCTACAGCGGGATATGGGTATTTAGAAGGGCGTAAGGCCAGCGAAAGGATAGCGATATCATTTAAAAATGTAAACGTTTATCGAAATTTTAAAAGTATGTCGCGCCTCTTCTTAAGACCCCAGTGACGCTACAGCCATAAGTGTCAAATATTACTGCGACTTCGGGCTATGTATTGTCAGGATTGTGTATGGTATTAATGGTTCAGCTCAGCTTTCCTTTCAGCTGGTACGGACGAGAAGCCACCAAAATGCAGCAGGATTCTTCAAGAACAGATTGACACTCCATGTCCTACCATTACACGTTGTGTAGTTACACATTTGGTGTATTTATGATAAAATTAATTAGCAAACCAAAATATCATCTCTATACAGGCCATGGAGGCTGTTGAAGGAAAGAAAGGCAAAGAGTGGTTAACTCTCCGCTCGACCAGCTTTACCCCGAGGCATTAACCTGTTACCCTTATTGCTGAGTGAACTTCAGGGCCATATGTCTCCCCAGAAGTAGAATTATTGTCAAAATAATTAGAAAATCAGCAATTTTTTGCCCTCAAGAGTTGCAGTTTCTGCGCCATCCGGCAGGGTAACTGCAACATTAAATTGGTACGTAGGCAGCTTAAATAGTATATAAATGCCTGCATATGATAGTAGTGACCATACTATTATTATTATTATTATTATTATTATTATTATTATTATTATTATTATTATTATTATTATTATTATTATTATTATTATTATTATTATTATTATTATTGTATGCACCAAGCCATACAGTGCTGAAAATCTCCCATGGATAATGATCACGTGCGTAATACAATCAGGATGTCGTTTATTTGTCAGAACTCGTTGCTGTATTGTCGACACACAACGTAGAGGAAAGTTGCTTCAATGGTTCTTAACACGGAGGAAACAGCGTTCATTGTAGAGTACTATTTCCATTCATGAGGGCTAGGAAGTGTAAACGGCCGAAGTTTGAGACGTGTTTCAGACGAGTTTTGTGATAAGTTTCACAAAGCTCTGCCAGGAAACACGGTTATGTTACAAATTGATGACAAGTTTCACCGATGAGGAAGCGTCCAAACTCAGCGAAAGGGTCCCGGGCCAGATTGAATGTGCCAGAGGTCGTACAGCACGACAGTGTCATCAAGGTCTTCAAGAGGCTTGTGGGGAATCTGCATTGCCTTACAGAACAGTGGCACGTTGGGTAAAAGCCTTCAACGATGGTCGGTGAACTGTGGCGGACATTCATCGGGCAGGTCGTCCTACGAGCGTCAGTGAAAAAGAAGTGCATGTTCTTGCCGCGTTACTGGTCAGTGATCGCAACCAGACGATTCGTGAGCTCGCCCAAGAAACCGGATTAGCACATACGACTGTACTTCGCATCCTCAAGGAACGCCTGGGCAAGCGAAAAATTGCATCACGATGGGTTCCGCATGATTTGACGCAATTGCACAAATGGTTGCGTTACGACGCTGCTAAGACGCACTTGGAGCGCTATCAGCGCGAAGGAGAGACTTTCTTACGCCGTATCATAACCCTGGATGAGACATGGGCCAAATCGTACGAGCCAAACCTGAAACGCCAATAGAACGAATGGCGTCATTATGGGTCACCACGAAAGTCGAAAGTTCGTCAGAGCCCCAGTACGGTGAAAGTCATGGTGATCCTCGTGTACGACTGTGATGGTGTTATCCTAACGCATTATATTCCTCCACGGCAGACCGTCAATGCACAGTATTACTGTTCGTTTTTGCAGCACCACCTGCGACCAACTTTGGCAAAGAAGTGGCAACACTTTCTGCGAAATCCACCCATCAGTTTGCACGACAATGCTCGGGCTCATACAGCGCAAGCTGTGGCTGATTTGTTCGGTCGATGGGACTGGGAAGTACTGTACCATCCACCATACTCCCCGGATTTAAGTCCTTGTGAATTCGATTTGATTCCGCAGATGAAGGAGCCATTCCGTGGCATTCACTTCAGACCTGTTGCAGAGATTCAACAGGCAGTAGACCGCTCCATTCGCACCATCAAGAGAACAGACTCTGCTAAAGGTATACTACGACTTCCACATCGCTGGCTACGGGTTATACACGACGCTGGTGACTGCATTGAAGGACAGTAAAGGTTGCTAACATGTAACTCTTTTGTATCTGCTGTAAGTAAATAGTTGCCGCTATTTAAGTTCCAGCCTTCGTACTTTATTACGGTACTGTATCCGTATTGTATGAAAGAAGATTGTGGACAGCTTCTGACAGAATCTATATAGAAACCTAATGATTAGGCCACTTCTGAAGGATCTGTTGAGATTTTGCTTTGCATGAAACATCACACATCATCGAAACATCACACATCGTATTCATTGGTTCCAACAGAACGGATCCAGCTGCCGCACTGCCTCAAATGCACTCAATTCTTTCAGGGAACATTCTGAATGCATAATTTACGGTGGAGCAGATTTTCCATATCCGTCGCATTCATATGAACATTCACCTCTCGATGGTTACGTACAAGATGCGTCAAAGGAATAAATTTTCTAAGAGAACACAACGACAAGAATCGTGAAATTACCGAGCGAGTTGGCCGTGCAGTTAGGGGCGAGCAGCTGTAAGCTTGCATTCGGGATATAATGGGTTCGAATCCCACTGTCAGCATTCCTGAATATGGTTTTTCGTGGTTTCCTATTTTCATACCAGGCGAATATTGAATGGCTGTACCTTAATTAAGGCCACGGCCGCTTCCTTCCCACTCCTAACTCCTCCCTATCCCATCAACGCCATCAGAACTATCTGTGTAGGTGCGACATAAGGGAGATTCTAAAAAATCATTATAATAACGTGAAATTACGAGGAAATATCGTACCGTTTTCTTTACAGCTTGAAGCAACCTTCATTTTCAGCACTGTTCGTTTTGGCATATACTGAATTATCATTATTATTATTATTATTATTATTATTATTATTATTATTATTATTATTATTATTATTATTATTATTATTATTATTATTATTACCGTGGTTTGGTGGATTAGCAGAGGTGAAAGAAGGTGCTGGGGTGAACGGGTCTCACTTACGAAATTAAAGTTAAGATAAAATTTAAAAAGGTTATATTTTCTTTGCAAAATCAAGAAATAACAAGAATGGCAGGTACATAGTAGCAAAGCAACCAATCGAGAATGTACAATTACAGTGTTACAGGATTTGGGCTCCGAGAGCCAGACACATAATTCTTGAGCAATGAGCCCAACTTTACTTATACATAATGTTTAACAAAGGGGCCGAAAACCCCAATCATGCCCAGGAGCACTCGCTCCCTATTACTCAGAAAAGCCTGCTCGAGGCACACAGAAACCAAATTTTAAGAAAGAGCAACACGCTTTCAAAGTTCAAGCCTATCAAAGGCCACACCAAATTCTACTTTCAAGCTGTCCTCCAAGTACATGAAAACAGGGGTAAAAATACCCAACCTACTGAGGCCTATTAAGTAAAGAAACAGGTCAATTACATGGCCTCCAAAATACCAACTTGAGAGGAGGCGTCCTTGCACTCCTAATACACTTTATTTAAAACCTACTTGGCACTAGGCCGTTAATGCAAGGGCTAATCCCATACAAAAGAGGTGACTTATATAAGAAAACGATTTACATTACATTAGAAGGGAAGAAACGGTTGTGAAAATAAGTTCGCCTCAAAGCAATATGAGTGGGAGCTCGAGAGGGTTAAGCACTCTCTATCCCAATTTGTAGTTTAAAAAGATAGAATAGATATCAAGTGTCTTTACATTTTAGAGGAAAGTTACGTGGTAAAAGGCTTCGGACCTGCCCCGAGAGTTAAACTGCTGAGCTAGCAAGAAAAGAAGTTATTAAAAGGCCATTACCTGGTGGTTGAACTGCTGCCCGAAGAACGAGGCGCTTCCCGCCCCCTGCTACATAATTTACACAATGATAGATGTTACTGAAGTGGCCCGGAGACCCGAAAATCAGCAGTTTATATACCCTCGTGGAAAGTTCGAGGCGTTTCGCAAATGATAACACCCGCCCACAAACATTTTATTGGTTAATGGCAAAAACGACTACACCAGATGAAGAAGAAACACCTTATTGGTGGAAAATTAATTACAGAAATTCCTTATTGGTCAAATTCAAAACTGGCAGAAAGAAAGGGTTAACATTACCAACTTAAACAATGGCAGAAAGAAATTTAATAAAGAACAAACTTATAAGTACTAAATTTCTTCAAAAAAAGGTTCCTTCACTTCGCACTAGGGTGCACAATTGTAGTTCTTAAGTAGTGTCCTCTAGAAGAGAATGTTCACACTCCTTGCTACAGATAAAACAAAAATGAATCGAAACTGACATAGTTCAGAACACTTCAAAATTTATAGTAATGACATCTTCTGAGAAATCGTTGAATTAATATGGAAGTTAAAGTTCAGGCTTCCTCCAGTAGAGGAATTTTAACTGGCGCAAAGTTTGAATTAGCGGCGTGGAGGTGTACCACCCGGTACAATTATTATTCAAAGATCGAACTGGAACTTGTTAGTTGGCTTGATGGCTTTCGCCTTCTTATCTTCCCTAACCTCTTCACGAATTCGCTGCGGTTATTCTTCTGACCTTTCCTTATCAGTTTTCTTTTAAGTTTCTCTGAAAATTTGTGCCTGGTTACTAATACTCCAAAGGCTGTGATGTTCATATCTTGCAATCCTGTCTTTATTTCTGTCTTTATTTGTAAGTGATTTCACGATTCTGTAATTTTAGCTCGGAGGCTGGTTGGATCTTCATAAAGCACCACCAAATGTTATGCGGTTGTAGGGAAACTGCAAACAATTAATGACTTCACTACAATGAAACGTACAGGATGATGAGAAGTGAGGTAGTTCCTATTGCTTTCCTCAGTGGAGCCAGAAAGTAGTATTACAGCATGACTCACCCTATTAGGGACGTAACATACAAACGCACTAGTCGTGCTCCGAATGTCATTACTCAGAACTCAGTTGTTCGATTTCTGTGGGCAAAACACGTAACCGTGGCTGAAATTCATAGGTAGCTGGCAGAGGTTTATGAAAAGATTGTAATGTCTCGTCAGCACGTCGCAGAATGGTGTCAAAAGTTTGCGGCCGGTAGGGAAAAGGTCACCGACGAGTATCGCAGTGGCCGACCCAGCACGGCATCAACAGATTTGAACACAGCTCACGAGGAGGAGCTGATTCAGGACAACAGGAGGATCACGTTACGGCACACGACGGTAAAATTGGAAATGTCGTTCGAAAGCATTCGTAACATTGTTCGCGACATTCTGCAGTACCGAAAAATTTATTCCTGATGGGTTCCACGTTGTTGGAACAATTTCGCTGAGACATCATCATCCGTACAGCCCCGACCTCGCTCCAAGCGACTTTCATCTCTCTCCTCACTTAAAGGAGCACCTAGGAGGCCGACGATTCGCTTAAGATTGACCCCTTGACTTACCATTCCATCGTTGGTCAGCCACAGCTGCTGCAGTAGAGCAATATCGAATTCTTAAATCTTGGGGTCGTAGCGGGAATATTTCGGTCACGATCTTAACCAAACGATGGGGTTCAGAAGAGAGCCTAACTACTTGAAATTAGGAGCAAAAATGTGCTTACTAACTTTTATTGAATCAATTAACTGTAAAAAAAATTATTTATATATAATCAATGATCAAGAAAAAAATTAATTATTTAATGTTTCAAACGCAGTCACATTGCATGGCGTTAGTTTTATTAGTTAGAGTATCGAAGAATTTTCTTCGGAGGAAAGTAGAAATATCACAGATTAGTGGACAGCTAAACTGAAAAATGAAAAGAAAACCTGAAAATCGGGCACCTATTAATCCAAACGATAACTGAGAATTAATCCACACGATCCGTGGAAAATCTGACCTTCAACAAGTAGAATTCCAGATTTACTCTTAACTAAGATTATCCACCGGTCAAATACCCTGTCGGATATGGAAACACCCGCCGAATGGACCATTAATCGAACCTAATTGACTATCAGTTGCTTTGAATAGGTTGCGAAAGACTATTGGAAAGCATGGTGTTCACTACAAATTGACAACAGCATTCATAATTAAAAATAAAATTCCACCATGAATTGTCATCTCGTGACACCATTAAGTAATAGAATAATCCCGATGCTGAAACGTGCATCACCCAAACAGCTGTTCAGAAGGAACCAACAAAAACTCGATCCGAGAGGACCTTACGTTACGTCGTTCTGAAGGAACAAAAGTGCGAAATGCAGGAAACACTTATTCATCACGCATTTAGAAGAAATGCCAAACACTGAAGTTAAATAAAAAGTGGTATATCACTTGAAAAATATTCTTATAAAACCAATTTTCAGGTTATTAACGGTTACGTTATGTTCAATAAAATTACAAGTCCACATGGTAAAATAAAATCAAAAATCAAGGAATTCTTTCCTTTACAATAACGACTACCATTACAGATCCATCTACTTCTTGTTTGTCCCAACAAACTAACTACAAAGTCATTGATCGACCACAATCAACTATTACAAAAATGAAAGAACGAAAATTGAAAATAAAATATATTCCCAGCTGACGAATCGAACCCGCATTCGCAACTCAAGTCTCACAAATAAGCTGAGTGTCAACACGCACACTAGCAAAGCAATCAGGCGCCTGAACGACAAAAACAATTAAGTCCGTAACTAAAATAAAATGCTGAAGTTCAATGAACTCAAACGCACATGGCAAACCGCAGTAATATAATCACCGTTAGCACAGTACCCAATACTGGACAACCCTCACGTTCATGCCACTAGTGGTTCCATAATCTTAGGTAAACACCTTCCAGCTGGTAAGGGCTGTGCCAAAACATGGCCTCAATATTCCTTAGCTAACACTCTTCGCATTGCATACACTACTGCCATCGCTCAAGTCACTTCGAAAAACACCTAATCTAAGACTTGAGTATATACAGCCGACATCCTAAACCTATCGTCGAACCTACATAATGTATACACACCCTAACACTTACCTCTATGTACATACACACACCTTCCTAAACCAATCGTTGAACGTAAACTGGGACGTCTTATCATCAGTATACTCCTAGGATAACATGTGACGTCCTAAATCTATTGTCGAGCGGAAACTGGGTTGTACGCTTCCTCTAGAATGTCAGGCGGAATCGTAACTTCAAATATACTCTTAGATATTTTAGCTGTAAACCTTGTTGAAACAATAGCACACAATGAAACCTTCCACAGAATGAACGCAAGTCGGGAAATGCAACTAAGTCCCTATCTTGTTATAAAACGTGAAATAGAAAATAACTAACGCGTGGCAAACAATCCACAACTCAAACACATGCACATGAAGTTTGGGAAAAATAATGACTCTCAGCACACGTCTAACAATACGTAAATATCACCAAAACAGTAATCACCACCACCGCAAAAATCCACACTATAATTCTAGGGTGAGGCCCAAATATCGCCTACCATCTCACTATTCCAAACAAATCGTATCCATAACTATCCCGTGACGCGAAATTCAATAAATCTACACAGCCAACTGTCGCTTTAAGAACGTCCTATATCTTATCCCACAATGTTTCCGATTTAATGATAAATTCTCGTCTCGTAATATATGAAATTTACTGAGTGGAAATTTGTTATAACAGTCAAATAACATCAACCGTGTATTCATAATGCTCTTTTACCCTTGAGGTCGTCTATAATGTTCATTATGCTGGCTTTACATAATCGTCACTTGGACTTAACTGCCAAGAGCTACAACCTTCAACAGAAATTGTTTTTCACTGGGGGATCTTCACTTGAAATCATAATGTGCGTCAGAGAGCACCCATTTCGAACCAAACTTCACCCGGTCAGCTGTTCCGGATTGTCAGCGGAATATCACTACAGTCTGCCTCAGAAATATCACATTTAATATATACAGCCTGTCTCAAAAGTTCTTCGCCATCAACAAATATAGCCTGTCTCAAAAATTAATCATCATCGCCTCTCACGGCGGCATCACACATGAAATACAGGCTTCCTCCGCCTTCAACATCTATACAACTCTTATCTCAACATATCATTCCTGCACAATCCATTTCTACCTGTTTCAAAACTTTTCACCGATCCTCCCACGACAAACAACTTTTATAAGAATCATTTTTATTTTTACTACAACTTTCGTACCTCAAGAATACAATAACACACCGTGATTTCCTATATCACCGACATATACAATGTCACGAAATTACCTTCCCACGAAAAAAACATGACTTTATCAGACTTCACTGGATTTCGAGACAACACAAATCTTACTGAACATTTCTGTTAAATGCACTTTTAACACAGAAAATTTTTATCCCACGGTAAATATTATTATTATTATTATTATTATTATTATTATTATTATTATTATTATTATTATTATTATTATTATTATTATTATTATTATTATTATTATTCCGACAACATGTTCTGAATTCATACGATATTCGAAACTAAGACATTCACCACGACTACATTATCGTTGTCACCTTCTTAACTTTACTCAATTTGGACAATCTCTCAAAGAATACTAACACATTATTTAAACTTCGCATTTTATAGTTTCTGGACATGAATTTTACAGCCCTGAAGAGTTTCACACGACGACCAGAAATGTAACACATTCGCCTGATCATTATTAAATATTAACTCGACGCATGCATTGAAAAATTTATTGGGACGAACAAATTCTATACTACAAAATTAATGAAATATAGTCACAGACCTGTAATCGTTGTCATCTTGGAGATTCTGGACAGCTGCCCTCTTATTTAGCCTTTCATGGCTACAATGGATATCATCTTCTTATATATAAAACTTAAGCTACACAGATTTTACACTAGGTGTCGATTAACACCGCAAATAACGCACTTTCTTCACGTTTAACATGCGACGAGCACGCTTCTCAACCTGTGACTGCCACTGTTTTCCCAGGACTCTGCTTTCGTTCACACTACTGCTGGCAAGGTGGTTTCAAATAGATAACAAAAATCAGACCTCACGGTTAGCCTCGAGACTTCCCTTTGACAAATATCAAACACACACAATTGTACTATGCAGAGAAACTCACCTACGTATTTTAATCAGATATCTAACCCTTCACAGTTTTCATCGTTAGAAGTTCAGGAACATTTCTAACACCTTCCATTTAATATTCTACTTGAACCATAGTCACAAATATACACTGACTGACAGTGACAATGCAACACCAAGGAGGAGTGGTTCGAAAGGGATGAAAGTTGGGGAAAAAACAGAGACGGTACAGATGAATAATTGATGTTTATTTCAAACCGATATGCAGGTTACACAATGCGCACGGCATCGACTCAGTAGGATGTAGGACCACCGCGAGCGGCGATGCACGCAGAAACACGTCGAGGTACAGAGTCAGTAAGAGTGCGGATGGTGTCCTGAGGGATGGTTCTCCATTCTCTGTCAACCATTTGCCACAGTTGGTCGTCCGTACGAGGCTGGGGCAGAGTTTGCAAACGGCGTCCAATGAGATCCCACACGTGTTTGATTGGTGAGAGATCCGGAGAGTACGCTGGCCACGGAAGCATCTGTACACCTCGTAGAGCCTGTTGGGAGATGCGAGCAGTGTGTGGGCGGGCATTATCCTGCTGAAACAGAGCATTGGGCAGCCCCTGAAGGTACGGGAGTGCCACCGGCCGCAGCACATGCTGCACGTAGCGGTGGGCATTTAACGTGCCTTGAATACGCACTAGAGGTGACGTGGAATCATACGCAATAGCGCCCCAAACCATGATGCCGCGTTGTCTAGCGGTAGGGCGCTCCACAGTTACTGCCGGATTTGACCTTTCTCCACGCCGACGCCACACTCGTCTGCGGTGACTATCACTGACAGAACAGAAGCGTGACTCATCGGAGAACACGACGTTCCGCCATTCCCTCATCCAAGTCGCTCTAGCCCGGCACCATGCCAGGCGTGCACGTCTATGCTGTGGAGTCAATGGTAGTCTTCTGAGCGGCCGCCGGGAGTGCAGGCCTCCTTCAACCAATCGACGGGAAATTGTTCTGGTCGATATTGGAACAGCCAGGGTGTCTTGCACATGCCGAAGAATGGCGGTTGACGTGGCGTGCGGGGCTGCCACCGCTTGGTGGCGGATGCACCGATCCTCGCGTGCTGACGTCACTCGGGCTGCGCCTGGACCCCTCGCACGTACCACATGTCCCTGCGCCAACCATCTTCGCCACAGGCGCTGCACCGTGGACACATCCCTATGGGTATCGGCTGCGATTTGACGAAGCGACCAACCTGCCCTTCTCAGCCCGATCACCATACCCCTCGTAAAGTCGTCTGTCTGCTGGAAATGCCTCCGTTGATGGCCTGGCATTCTTAGCTATACACTTGTTCTGTGGCACACGACAACACGTTCTATAATGACTGTCGGCTGAGAAATCACGGTACGAAGTGGGCCATTCGCCAACGCCGTGTCCCATTTATCGTTCGCTACGTGCGCAGCACAGCGGCGCATTTCACATCATGAGCATACCTCAGTGACGTCAGTCTACCCTGGAATTGGCATAAAGTTCTGACCACTCCTTCTTGGTGTTGCATTTGCTCTGTCAGTCAGTGTATAACAAGTTACTCTGAGAACAAAACCCGCACTTTCTTGCAGACGAGTGACGTGGGCTTCACCGTTCAGACCATCAGACAGAATGTGTAAAATAGGTGGAGGGGTTTCTTTTATACCTTCTCGGAGGGACGCCACGCTCTCCACGAGGCTCGATTGCACAATCTGTTAATTGCACATCCACTGGACCAATTTCTTTTAAAATTTGTTCCATAAATTCGTACAGACTTACAACTCACCATGGTGTTAATTTTATATTTATCCCATACTTGCAACGGGTGTAATGAATTTTTCTGCCATGTAGTTTCGCGGCTTTTCTTCAGGAAAATGACCTCGCCACGTGTCGCAGATCAGCGAGCAGGATGCCAACTTTCCTCCAGGCTTAACTGCATTTATATTTACCCTGGGGATTCTATCTTCACAAACAGTTTATAAATAATTTAGATCCTTTATTCCTGGATTTACCATGTCCCCAAAATCTCCCGTTATGAAGGATTTTTCGAAATCGATAGATTATTCATTACTGGAGGTCCAACAAAGTGTACCGGCATTTCACGAGCTCGCGGCTCGCTTGTCACGGAGAGCTCGTTCCCACGAGAGAGCCAGATTCTTGAAATAAAAACATGGCTACTCTCAAAAAGGTTGTTTGTAGCTGAAATAAATATTTGGAAATATTTTTCATCGTAGAATTATGGGTTCAAGATGAAGAGGTAAAACACTTCGCGACAACATGGCTGAACAGGCAAGGACAGGATATTTTTTTTGCTAGGGGCTTTACGTCGCACCGACACAGATAGGTCTTATGGCGACGATGGGATAGGAAAGGCCTAGTTGGAAGGAAGCGGCCGTGGCCTTAATTAAGGTATAGCCCCAGCATTTGCCTGATGTGAAAATGGGAAACCACGGAAAACCATCTTCAGGGCTGCTGATAGTGGGATTCAAACCTACTATCTCCCGGATGCAAGCTCACAGCCGCGCGCCTCTACGCGCACGGCCAACTCGCCCGGTGACAGGATATTTACTAGGAGAATACTCAAACTCACCCCATTAAGTGACAAGTGCCTAAACCGATGTGGAGATTATGTCGAGAATAATCTACTGCATATACTATCAGTATATATTGGTTGTATGAAATAAAATGTATACGTTTCACTGCGGGCTTTGTAACCTTCTTTTTTTATCACCCTTCCTAATTCTATATAGTAGTTACCACTATTAAAATTCCATCACTCTAGTGTGAGGTGTATTTGTATATGTGTTTTTCATAAATATCGTACAAATACTGGTTCGATGACTTCTTGCTTACAAGATATCGTATTTTAGCACCCCCTTTCACTTTGAGGCGTACATGGTCAATAGAGTGGAATGCATGATATCTGTCCTCCCTAAACAGAGGGGTGGAAATGGCTATTACCATTATCGATGTCCACGGCCCAGTGGATACTTCCTGAAACCATTCGACCGTAACAGAGCAAGTACCGAAGTAACTCTCAGGGAAACAGGGTGGCGTTCGGTTGATACTTATGAGTAGGGGAAGGTTCGATATCTGCTGACATGACCAATGGCCTATCAACGGACAAAAATTATGGAACTTGTAGGATGGCTGGATGTTATTGTCGCTACCATGTTAAATTAATGAATGTTCAAAATTGTATTTATCATTTTCACTATTGTGCCATTTGACGATTATGAGGTTTATCTTACAGCGGGCAAGGCAGATTAGCGATTATGTGACATTCTTAATTATTTGCTGATACTTTAATTCTACTATTGACTTTCGACGCGACAAAGTAATAAATAGTTCACATTCCCGTATTTTTGTCGTTGTTTTGCTTCTTGTTACGAAGATCTTGCTGAAAGCTAACCAAAATGTCACTTTCGATACTTTGTCTAAATTAGGATAGTTAACAAGCTCGCGATCCTCAAGAAAATTAGCAAACATGTCAGTAAATTTCTGGAGAAATGTACTTGCCAATGAGTCTTGTCTTTGAAATCTCTACGTTAAAATTCATTGGATTTCTTATTGAAAATACCCTGTAAATTTCGGTAAATAATTCATGTTGAAGAAAACAAACTCATGGGTTTTTCTCAAGAATGTGCACCTGAAGAGTTGAATTTGCCCACATCCGGTCAGATTATGATAGAGATATATTTAAAGAGAGAAAGAGTGACCATATATTGAACATTTATTGAAGTATCCAAACCAATACATTAGTCTTAAGAACAAGTATAATAGCACAATCTCAGACTCAGGTGCTTTAATTAAGTAACATAGCACATTTTATGGAGTGGACAATATTCTGAAGTACTTTTCAAAATGCCGTTAGAAAATTAAAGTCTCCAAAAGTAAAATGATATAGTTACACCTGCAACGGTCCCATCCCACCGAACATGAAACATCCTTGATGGGAAACGTGAAGGAAACTGTAAGAATCGAATTAGTATACGTATATTAAGACTCTTCTTTTTATTTTCCTCATCTGCAGATAATGAATAGTTATGGAAGGGGTGACGTATTATTTCAAGGAACAAAACTAGAACTACCAGAAACTATAATAAAGAAAATCAACAAACTTATATGAGAGAATGATTCTTTACGCTTCTTCTTTCACGTCGCAGCAACGCAGCTAGTATCAGCAATTTTGAGAAAGGAAAGGGTTAAAAGGAAATAAATACACAAATATTTAAATGAATAAATTTTGTTCTTTCTTTCTGCCTTTGATGTTCCTATTTAGGAAAGGCAATAACTACTGTGAGTGAAAAGTGATATACGTAAACAATATTTGACATTACATTTCATTTACACGGATAATAATATGGGGAGTGTAATGTAATGTGAGATTTAGGAAGCGAAGATAGCTTCGAGTTTATCATTTCATCTTTGGTAGCTAAGTGAAAATGTGTGTGGTGTCTAAAATGTGGAATGTTTCAAAATGCATTCGAATATATTTAAACTAAAGCTATTATATTGACTTTCATACTAACGTCTTTGAACGTAGTACCGTATACCAAACTTGTCAAGTGACCTTACAAGGGATTAAGATCAGGAGACCAGGCAGACCAATACACTTGACCTCGACTACCGATCCACGTCAGTATGGTAGTGGCTTTGCGCAACGCCTGTACCTGATTATCACCTGATTATAAACGTATTGTTCATAAGGACATATTTTCCTGTTTTGTTCTCAGGAATCACACCACGACTTTGTTAAAAATGTTTACATACACTCTGCTGATGGATCAGTCTGAACAAACTGTTCCCACATTCCTCAGAGTTTAATGTCAGACTTTACAGAATATTTTTGTACAAAATAATTCATTCTTTAAAATGAAGATTTATCTCTCTTAATTTATGAATACATTTGCTTTTCAATATTTCAAATTATGTTTGATGCCAATACTTAGATGTTAAATACGAATGTGATCGCATAGCATACATACCATTTCATTCGTATTCTTCTTCATCTGCTTCCTGGCCTTTTTCCCAATTTATTGGGATCAGCACTTGATGTGGAGTAGGCCCATTTTTACGGCCCGATGCCTATCCTGACACCATCTCTCTGTAAAGTTATATAACACTATTTTATAAGCTTTTCTGTGATGATTCGTCGCCTGCTGTGTGGAGAAGAATAGTGTATTAAGATGAACATGAACACCCAGTCCCCAAACCAGATGAATTAATCGCATTTAGTTAAAATTGAACCCAGGGCTTTGTGAACCGGAGACCAGTACGCTGAACTCAAGAAGGATGGCAAGCAAGACCTTTCATAATAGATTATTCTACCTTCCAGCTGTCAGCCCCTGATTACGTTAATGCCAGTGTCACTCAAGATGAACAATAAAACAGCTATACCACACGTTGTCTCCAGAGTCCACGTCTAGTCTCCTACTTCCTAACCAAAGTAATATTATTTCCTCGATGTTCATCCCTTATCCAGAGGGAAAGTGCACCCTCCTTCCGGTCATTTAGTACCTAGTCACGTGGCTCGCCTCTCATTTGTCCTCGAGGTGTCACTGTGTAGTCACGTGACGTGCAAGCGGGATACCATACCTTCATCAATGCGATATAATGACCAAGCTGAGGAGGGCTAACAGAGATACTGAACGCCAGTATAGCGTATTTTATCTTATACGAGTCTAGACTCTCCCCAATAGAATGTCATTTGCACTTCACTTTCTCTCCCCTCGCTTTTTCTGGTCTTGGGGAAGGTTTAGCAGATATCTAAATTTTGTTAAATATTTGTATGAAATATAACCCGCATAGTGGCACAAATAAAATTTGTTTTACTACTTTTGTATTAATTAAAATTATCTGTCAGTTCTGTCTTCGTTACAGAAGAGAAGGCTTCATGAAATAAATAAATAAATAAATAAATAAATAAATAAATAAATAAATAAATTAAATAAATAAATAAATAAATAAATAAATAAATACATAAATAAATAAATAAATAAATAAATAAATAAATAAATAAATAAATAAATAAATAAGAGTATATCCTTCGTGTTCCTCCCACCCGTCTTACACGAAAAACAAAATTCATTAAAATACTTTTGACGTACCTGTTAAAGGTCCTTTTACAGGTTATAGCGTGTTTATAAACTTCATATTTCGTTTTTAACAGAGTGGAGAAACTTATAGATCGAGTAGTTAAGGATCCATTGTGAATGGCCAGGAGATCAGTTTTCGTGTCAAGATTTATGCCTGCCCACATCATAACAGGTCCACCTCCATAAGCAACGGTAGATTATGCAGGTGTCGGATAGAATCACTCCCCACGTCTTCTTCAGACTCGCAGACGACCGTATGAACGATATGACGTGAAACTACATTCATCGTGAACAGTACAGGACGCAAGTGTCTAAGCTGCAAACTGCAGTCTCATGCCATGTTGTCGTTTGACGAGTGCAGATATTTGAACGTACAAACAGGACCTTAAATTACCATTTCGAAGCCTGTTTCTGACAATTTGATCACTAACCCGCAGCAGTTCCATCTGTAGTGCTCGCGCTGTAACTTGATGGTTTCGGAGAGCTTCCAGACGCACAAAATGACCCTGGCTTCGAGTTGTTGTTTTCCTTTGCTGGCCTTTGCCAGAGACCTTGCAAAACGTTCAGTATCTTAGAAACGTTAGATAGCCTTCGTGGCTCAGGCGGCAGCGCGCCGGCCTCTCTCCAGTGGGTTCCGTGGCTCAAATCTCGGTCAGTCCACGTGAGATTTGTGCTGGTGATCAGCTTTAACAGCTTCATTTCAAGTAATACTAATCCCGTATTGACTATAATCAATCAATGAATATTCAAGATAAACTTAAATATTATAATTGAGCGGTCCGCCTATTCAATACAATATATAATTTATTAATATCTAGGACATGTTTCGTCCCCTAAGGGACATCATCAGCTAATAATAAATTAATATTAATATATCAGAAATAAATATTAAAATTGGAAAGACACATTAACATTTTTGACAATTTAAAATAAGATCTTCAAATTTTGTTAAAATTGTAAGTCATAAGACAGGTACAATTTGACTTTTTTACCTGTCTTATGACTTACAATTTTAACAAAATTTTAAGATCTTATTTTAAATTGTCAAAAATGTTAATGTGTCTTTCCAATTTTAATATTTATTTCTGATATATTAATATTAATTTATTATTAGCTGATGATGTCCCTTAGGGGACGAAACATGTCCTAGATATTAATAAATTATATATTGTATTGAATAGGCGGACCGCTTAATTATAATATTTAAGTTTATCTTGAATATTCATTGATAGATTTGTGCTGAAAAAAGCGAAGGTGGGGCAGGATTTTCTTCGGGTACTCCAGTTTTCCCTGTGCTCTTTCATTCAGGCAACACTCTCCAATATCACTTCATTTCATCTGTCAGTCATTAACCATTGCCCAAGAGGAGTGCAACAGGCTCGGACAGACGGCACAATTCCTATCCTCGCCGCTAGACAGGCGCTCCACTCATTCCATTCCTAACCCGGTCAAATTACTGTAAAAAAAAAAGCTGTGAATTTTTCATTTTTCCTGAAAACTTTACCACATATACCAACCCGTATTCTGAGCAACTTCTAATATTCTGGACCGAGCTCGATAGCTGCAGTCGCTTAAGTGCGGCCAGTATCCAGTATTCGGGAGATAGTAGGTTCGAACACCACTATCGGCAGCCCTGAAAATGGTTTTCCGTGGTTTCCCATTTTTACACCAGACAAATGCTGGGGATGTACCTTAATTAAGGCCACGGCCGCTTCCTTCCCACTCCTAGCCCTTTCCTGCTCCATCGTCGCCGTAAGACCTATCTGTGTCGGTGCGACGTAAAACAACTGGCAAAAAAAAATTCTGGAAACGTACAACTGCGAGTAACCTTCTTCAAGCAGTGTTAAGTGCACGAGACGCTTCATTAGACAATATTACTGTATACCCCGTTGCCTGCCTCGCTCCGCACGATAAGCCACGACTCGTAAACACTACACTCCGCACACACCAAACTTCGCACACACTTTGAATTGAAGCAATCGTACACTTCAACCGACACTGACACCTCTCGAACATCCAAATGCCAGCGGAGCCTTCTGTTATATAAACAGGACATGTTATTGCCGTAACAGTCCAATCTACATTCCACTACGTATTCGTACAATGTAGTTAGGAACACCTTCAGACGTGACCAAATGTCTTTCTTCAGCAGTGAATTATATTGTAATAGATATGGTATACAAGCACGTTTATTAGAAAGATCCACCTGTTCTCATTTCTGGATAGACGCAGTATTTTTGCATCTCTCTTGATGCAGGCCAGAGCAAAATGTAGCATCGATCCAGTCTCGTTGATGGTCGTGATTGTTTGGAAGCTGAAGTATGGGTGATGCTGAGAAATAATAATCAAGCACAAGTAATGCGTTTGGATGTTATGAAATGTGCTACCCATAAGGCCAGTCGTGTTGCAATAGTACTTTCTGGCCCAGTGAGGAAAGCAATGGCAAACTGCCTCTCTCGTCATCGTGCCTTCTACCACCCATTACAGGTCAACATCGGTTTTCCGTTATTTACCTGTAACTGCATAAACTTTCTTGATGTTATTTGAAGGATCTAACCAGCCTCCGGAGAGAAGACCTAACAAGCAGACAGACAGACAAATTAAAAAATTTATTGACAAGGACTGTAGTTCATCCCAAAGAGCACGTCTTCTTGAAAACACTAGTGTTTAAATCAATAAGTCATCCAATGTGTTCATAGCAGCCGGAATTGTGCCTCTTAATAATGAATATTAACTATATAAATTAATAATAATGTTATTCGTTTTATAACCCACTAAATTTTATATAGCTTTCGGAAACGCCGAGGTGCCAAAATTTTGATCCGCATGAGTTCTTCCACGTGTCAATAAATCTACCGACACGAGGTTGGTGTTTTTTAACATCCACAGATACCAACGACTTGAAACCCTCAAGTTGGTCCCTCAGTCACTCGGCCTGGCGTATAAAATTATCCGACTGGAGCCGTATTATCTTCTCAAATAGTAATCAGACGAAATCAGTTAATAAGAAAAAATGAGCCTTGTATTTCATACTTGATTTTATTCTGTATTACTTCCTATTTTTTACGTAACAATTACAACATAGTATACCACAAAAGAATCTTCATTAAAGTATACGACGTAGCTTACAGAGGATAGTCTACTGATGGCAAGTGTATCAATGATTCCTTAAAATCTGAGGATAGATCTTCAGCGCTAGTAGTCCTAAGTCCTGAACAACTTGTGTCTCCATACCGAAGCGGACGCGAATTCACACAAGAATTTGGGTTTTGTGTTCTTCCAGGTCACCAGAAGTCTTACAATGTCAACATCTTTAAAGTTGTGGGCTTATAAATCATCCTTTTATCTTAATCAACTAGCATGACTGGCATTTCAAATGGAACTGTGGGATCGATGATGAAGCCTCATCTGCTTTCCTGATCAATTGTCAGGACGTCAGTTACTTCCGATGGATGCAACGCGATGGACTTCTTCATAACCCACTTTTTTACGTCGTACCGACACAGATAGGTCTTATGGCGACGGTGGAAGAGGAAAGCGCTAGGAGTGAGAAGGAAGTGACCTGTCCTTAACTAAGGTACAGTCCCAGCATTTGCCTGGTGTGAAAATGGGAAACCACGGAAAACCATCTTCAGAGCTGTCGACAGTAGGATTCGAACCCACAAAGTTTTCGCTGGCCAGTGCTGACTCTATATTGCTCCTGATCAGATGTGTTATGTTATTCAGGAGCTTCCATCTCGTTGCTGTGTTTGCTTTGTCTTGAGTCGAGCTAAGCAATGGCTTTCCCATGAGTTATTTTCTTTTTTACAACTTGCTTTACGTCGTACCGATACAGATAACTCTTATGGCGACGGTGCGATAGGAAAGGCCTAGGAGAGGGGAGGAATCGGCCGCGGCCTTAATTAGGGCACAGCCCCAGCATTTGCCTGGTGTGAAAATGGGAAATCACGGAAAACCAGCTTCAGGGCTGCCGACAGTGAGGTTCGAACCCACTATCTCCCGAGTGCAAGCTCAGAGCTGTGCGCCGCAAACCACACGGCCAACTTGCCTGGTCCCACGAGTTCTTAGCTGGTACCGCTTTCTACATTCTTCTTACAAAGGGCTTCTCATATCCTTAACACTATTAATCCTCGCCTGATTAAAAACGCGCAGCTCGGAAAGACATCTCTCCATCATGAGGTATTAGATTGCATTGTTCGACATATCAAAGATGACACAGCCAATCAGTTTGCTGGAAGAATTATCCCCTCTACACTTTGCACAATCCCAGTCTTTTGCATTTGTAGAAGTGTACAACTTGGCATCTGGTGTGTCAGCTGGAAGGTGTAGTATACTATCTATCCTGATAACTGGTCTAGACACTGTGTGACGAACTATACGTCGGTTATCTTAAAAAATATATTTAAGATCCAAATTAATTGTAAGAAAAAATGTATCAGATATTCAAGAACTCTCTCATCGTTCTCTATCATCACCTCTACTAATGACATTCATCCTTTGATGGGAATGTTAAAGCATCATCACTGAAGATCAAGTGCTTTCAGTTCGAGATTTGATCTCCGCCATTCAAAAATTTGGAATACAGGGCCCGTTTAGCCATTCAGTGTAAATGAACAGATGTCTCTTTCAATAGGTAATACTGTACGTGTAAGTCATCAGCCAATATATTTTGAGCTGAAGAGAGACACATGTTGTCGGTGCGACGTAAACCAACTTAAAAAAAAGACTTACATGTAACAAGTAGGGTGGGGAGCAAATAAATGTGAGAAAACCAAGGACGGAAAGGAATGTACTTCAATTCGACAATACTATTGTTGTATAGCAGACCGCAACTCATACCTTGAGACTTAATATGGCTATAGATGACATAAGTATACCTAAATACCAGCTTGCAGCTGAGGTTAAAATGACTTTATTTTGGCATTTTCCGATAGTGACACACTGTTTGCAACAATTCTGATCACATATAGGTTTCAGCATGAATCATTCAAAATATAAAACCATTTTACACGAAAACTTTTACGAATAAATGCTATTACGTTTGAAGTAAGTGGTTTGGAAAGTTGTAATTTATAGAAAGGAATTCTGTACTTTCTCATTGAACCCATGACCTTTGTGGCCTAAGAACATTATGCATAAATCGACAATCATTTAAAAGTTGGATTCTTGATAGCATGGATTTGACACGTGACGAGGGGGTGATTACCTTCGGTCCCACGCTCTGGGGTACGTGACGTCAGCCACACGTGTCAACGGCGGAAGAATCTCAAATCATTTTGTGAACTATTTCAAAGCGCGTGTACATGGCGTGACCCAAGCCAAGTCAAAAAAATATAGTGCCTATCAAAGGGGGTCAATCATCTCACAAATCGAACCCGTAAAAATTTTAAATGTCCATGAACACTACCGCCAGAAATGTAGCAAGCATGTAGTCACTTTCAAAACTCTTGAAATTACAGTTTAATTAAGTCAGAAAATTTATAGAAATTTTCTTGGCGGCAAAGGGAGATATCCGAAGAGAGGGGGTAACTGCTATAAATATGAAGGGACGCCATGACGAAGTCTCCTTCTCCGGCATTTGTGATACAAAGCGGACGAAAAATTGTTGAGCTGCTCTGCGAAATCAAACAACGAAAGTAGACTGAGTTCAACTGCAGATTTCAGCCAGTGTGGCTAGGTCTTGAGTCCATGAGGAGATAGTTTTCTTGAGTGAAATAAATTGTATCAGATAGGACGGTCAAAGTAGTGAATAAATTCTAATGTGATTAAGTAATTCGTGTGCCGAAATAATTATAGTCCATCGTGTGCGCTCAGCAAACAAGTGAAAGGTATTTTCTTTTTTTATGCTTTATTCCAGGAAACCTGAAGAAACATAATGGTTTGTAAAGCCATGAATGTAAACATGGCTAAATAAAATGCCAGGGTCGCAGGTGAGCCCTATGACGAACACTGGCGTGACTACATGAGGTAGGTGACTTTCCATCTTACTACCTCTTATATCTTGTCTCATGATCTCTAAAAGTGTATTTGAATGGGGATATACGACGCAGTGGTCATCCCTACTAAGTTTGTAAATGTGAGAGTACGACTAAAAGAGTCATTTGTTTTATTTCCCACTTGGATAAATTTTTGAAGTCTTGCGAGTGCCGTATAATGTTGTAAAAAGTTATTGAATAGGGTTTCGAAGTGATATCACGTCCAATGTAGATCGTCATCCGTGTGAGTGTACTGCCTATATTTTGTGATGTCAAATTCAGATGTTCATTCGACGTAAATATTTCCTGTCTGCAATTTGACGATAATCATCCATGGTCACTCATTTTCAATCAAGTGGAAGCGCGCTGTCGGGTGAGAACCTAGGGTGATGAATATGGTCACGGAGAGAAACGTTTTTCTAGGCCCATTTTAAACTGTGTCTGACTGACAATAAAAGATCTAGTAGAATGTTTCAGTCATTTTCTCGTAAAAATTAAGTTATTAAATACGATATCCTTTATGCGAAGTTATTCATGATTAATGCACTGTGCGATATTAGACGTCGAGATTTCTAGTGAGGATTTTATTCCAGTTCTTTGTCGATGATAATTGTGGAGCTGGGAAACGGAGGTTAGTTTTGTTGATATGAGATTTGTGAATCAGGTTGGACCTGTCATTGAAGCCGGGACATGGAAGCCCGAGGACTGTTTTATATGAGTTGAGATGAGATGCGCGAATCAGGTTAGAGTCCTGTCATTGAAGCCGCGACACGATAGCCCGAGGTATATTTTATAATGTTGGGAATGGAAAGAAATTCATAGAAATCCATAGCGGTATTAATTGGCGACGCGTATAATTAGTGTGGGCATCTTGAAGCTTAATCTGTGCATTTTGTTGGTTAGAATATCGTATTTGTTTAATTATGTCGGCAGAGTTTAAAAGGGAGCATTTTGAGAAGTCGGTCAGGTAGAACGAACCGGGTGTTTCACATCACTGACAAGCGAACTTGGGGGTGAGAGGCCTCAGCTGATAGGGGGAAACAGCGGGGATATAACGGGACACGCGTGGAAATGGAATTGTATATCTCGGCCAGGGAAAACGTTAAAATGCTGGATTTAGTTGAAATTCATAGCCGGTAATGATCTGAGTATTGTGAAATACTGTAATTGGGGACGTAATGAACATTTGAAATCACGAACTTTGAGTATAAGGAACAGAGTAACCAAATTCAGGGTTGTCCAAAATATAGAGCGATAGTTGTGATGATCGGTTTGTCTGTGAGGGGTGTGCAAAATTCATAAATGGTAATGACGAGATATGACATCGTAATTATATGGCGAGTTGTTTGGTTTGTACGTAGATTATTAGGATATCCAAGTGTTAATAACGTTTAGGACTAGATTAGATTTTAAAAGTGTGAGATCAGGAGACAAGATATATAACTGGACATGAATTATGTAACAATTCTTTTCCAGCCAGATAAATATCATAAGATTGAATTCACATCACAGCTGCGTAGAAATTTGTGAAGAAACCAGAGTCCGCGGAGATATAATTTACTGTTCCTTAACATTTCGCTAAATCATTTAAATTTATTTAATTATTAAATTCAGTGAAACCGCATTTTGAAATAACGTTAATCAAGCGAATAACTTGGAGATGCATTCTGGAAATTTTAGTTTGTTTTTCTGGGGGAATATTAAAATATAAAGTAACGTTTAAGGGGACATATCCGAAGGAAATGGATTTTACTGCCACAAAGTTTGTGAGCATTGCTATTGTTGTAATTATTGAACTTTGATTGATTGAGCAGTGAATGTGCTGGGATAGTAAAGTGGAAACTTTGGTCATCAACCGATGTAACTTAATTGTGTTTAGCCTTCAGCCTAGAAACTTGGATGGTCAGGGGGTCATCAACCTCAGTGACTTAGATTAGGGCCATATGCCATTGTAGCATCATTTCCTTGCGGTCATCATCCACAATGACTTTAAAGTAACTTAGAAGGTTAGATGTCGGTCCATGACATAGACGCAGGTCACATCGATTCAATTAAGGGTCCATGCCGTAGAACCACTGTGTGGCACACACCGATTGGACGGCCTTAATTATACCCAGAGTCCAGAGTTCGTGTTACGAGGGCTGGACCATAACGAATCACTATGATGGTACATGTGGTCTCACATGGAAGCCGAATTTAAGGATTTCCAGACTTTCCTTTCTTAAATGATTAATAATTGAGACTATGGTTTCTAGTATGAATGCCCGTCAGGCAGTTACGTTAAAGTCTCACACCAGTGTTCTGACGTTTATGTAAAAATGATTGTGGTGTCCAGTGGACACAATTGACTTCTATGATACCGTTGACATATCAGAATGCTTCAGAATTTTCCTGAATAAATAGGAATCTTTTAAACAGACCTTTCATTCCAGTAGATAGATTAGAATTACTGAACCCTACCTTTACCTCAGCAAGTGACGAAGAACCCGATACGACCCAAGAGACAGATCTCATGAACTTTGCTGATAGGTAAGAAAGGTAGGTATCCCTCAATATGGACCAAAGGGTTCATCATATTGTACATTAGCCTAGAAACAAATTATGGTTCTGTGATTGTTGACCAGAGCAAAGGTCAAAAGTATTAACCAACTTGTTTGGCCAATCTTCAATGTGACCTTGAATTATATCAAATTATATCACATTTTGTGGATGTCAACAAAGTTCTATTAACTATGAAAGATAGATTACAAATAATTTCTCAACAATGCCACCAGGAATATTCAAGGGTTAGAATTAAGTTGATTGGGAAGCACGTTTGAAGCTTCCATACTTCGACTGAAATCTAAGAAGATAAATATTTGATCATATGTAGCAATCCTGGTCCACACTATAAGAATAAGCAGTCATATTTTAATAGGCTATTTTATAAGAATATTATATTAAAAATACGGCCATCTGGTAGGAATTGATCCAAGGAAATAACGAAATAAATATTATGCAAACTCACAGAGTAGTTTAATTTTATCTCAAATCTTGATCCCAAATGGAAAAGTCTAATATGTTCTGAAAATTAATTTAAAAATCATTCAACCTACGAAGTTATACTGATCGGCAGAACGTGAGGAACCATGGACGCCACATCGTACCAGAACAGTGCTATAAAGAAAAATGTATTATCGTCAATTAACACTTCATCGGATTATTTGCAATTATAATTTTATAAGAATGTGCTCCGTATTTCGGAAGACAGTAACCATTATTGACAAGAAAATATAATTGGTATTAACAGAAGTTTGTTGCTAAACTTAACTATAAAAGTGTGCCTGGATACAGTGCGTGTCAACTAACAGAAATCAATTTTATCTCATTTGTATAACAGAGATATATCTTACCTGTAAAGTAACCTAGTGTATAACCTTCTTAGAAATCGTGGAAGATGTTCCATGTTTGTAGTCAACATCCCTCAGGAACCTGCAAGTGAAATAGATTTTTTAAATATCATATGACTCTACTGACATAGCCAACGGCCGTAGCCGTGTTGAAACACCGGATCCCGTGAGATCTCCGAAGTTAAGCAACATTGGGCGTGGTCAGGAGTTGGATGGGTTGCCACGCACTGTTGGTGGGGGGTAAGGGAATGGAGGAGCGGAAAGGAACTCGCCACCCTACCGCACGTAAACTCCGGCTCAGGAACACCTCTGCGGAGGTTCGGACCTGCCTTCGGGCAGAATAACCCTTACCTTACCTTACCTACTGACATACAACAAAGTACTGTAAAACTGACTAAAAATGTAAGTAGAGCACATTAGACTGTGTGTCCAGTAAATTGAAGACCAACCCGAAGGACCATGAAACTTCTCTGAAGAGAGAACTTAGCATTTATTTCATAATCCTATTAGGTGTAGTTTCTAAGATAAAATATAAGAAGCAGGCAACGCTAAAGGCTGACGCGCAGCTCGGACTAGGCTTGTAACGTGCTCGACCGAGCAGCGACTCTTCTTACCTCAGTTGTCCATCATGTTTAGCACAGGGATGGCGAACCTACGCCACGCGTGCCAAGAGGTGACACGCGAACACGACTTGTGTGGCACGGCAGACAATGAATGAAAACCTATAACCTGTTTTCCAGTCACTGACCGGGTCAGGGATGGAATGAATGAAGCAGATATAGGCTATTAGTACGATGGGATCGCCACTCCCAAAGTGATTTATTAATGACTGATAGATGCTATGAAATTAGAATGGAGAGTGTTGCAGGAATGAAAGATGACAGGGAAAACCGGAGTACCCGGAGAAAAACCTGTCCCGCCTCCACTTTGTCCAGCACAAATCTCACATGGAGTGACCGGGATTTGAACCACGGTATCCAGCGGTGAGAGGCCGACACGCTGCCGCCTGAGCTACGGAGGCTTCACGGCAGACACTATACTAACAAATTGTAATGTTTTTAACATGTAATAAATAGGTCGAAAACTAGCAAAATAGCATATTTGTACATTAAGTTTTAATAAAGAAGTATGTCTGAATTGATTCTACGGCCATAATTTTTACAAATTTTATTAGGTTCAAGCACAAATATACCTTATTCTTAAAATATAATTTTCAGTGTTTGCAAAATTAAATACTGAAACATTCTGTCGAAGGGATTTATATGTAATGCAATCTAAAACCTTAATGCAAATGAGTGGTTTCATAATGATTTTAAAGGAAAATATGCATTGACATACTAAACAGTAAAAAGTGATAAACAAGACCTTAATTGACATGCTAAATCGGTAAATGTTTGTCACCGGGCGAGTTGGCCGTGCGGTTAGGAGCGCACAGCTGTGAGCTCGCATCCGGGACATAGTGAGTTCGAACCCCACTGTCGGCAGCCCTGAAAATGGTTTTCCCTGGTTTCCCATTTTCACACCAGGCAAATGCTGGGGCTTACTTAAGGCCACAGCCGCTTCCTTCACATTCCTAGGCCTTTCCTGTCCCATCGTCGCCATAAGACCTATCTGTGTCGGTGCGACGTAAAGCAAATAGCAAAAAAAAAAAAAAAGAAGAAAAGGTTTGTCATGGCTGGATTAGGAGATGAATCCAGCAGAAAACTCACACACTTACGTGCACGTTTGCATTCCCAAGACTGTTTACATGGGCACGCGTGAGTACTGTGCGATGTTCCAAATGTAATTATTTGTTCTCAAGCTTCACTCTTCTTAGAACAACCTAAAACTATGTTAGCATTCTTCCACACCCAAAATCCTTCCGCACCCAAAATTTTCCAGAAGTCATTTGTCCTGTAATATTACTGTGAGCCTTTATTGTCTCTAAAATATCGAGCAAAAGTTCATAATGCAACTTCTCAATGGACTTTCAAATAATCGAATACGTACAGAGAAATAACAGTGGCCTTTAATATCCATTTTGCACATCCACAGCAGTTCATTAACACTTTATTAATTTAAGTACCATTGATAAGATAATGGACCTACAGGAATATTTGAATTGACGCAATACGGGAAGCAAGCCAGTATATTACACAAAAATTCCATAAAAATGTACTCACTATGTAAATGTGCTGCTTTATGAAAGTGACGTGCCTTCAATTCTTAGTTTTGTGATCACTTTCCTTTGTAAATTTATCTGTAGTAGGTTATATATTCGCAAAAGTATTACAAGGCATGATTTTTATGTAGGCCCTGTATATTTTTGTACTTTTTGCTTTACGTCGCACCGGCGCAGGTAGGCCTTATGGTGACGATGGGATAGGAAAGAAGTAGCAGTGGGAACGAAGTGACCGTGCTATTAATTAAGGTACAGCACCAGTATTTGTCTGGTTTGAAAATGGGAAACCACGGAAAATGATCTTCAGGGCTTCCTACAATGGTATTTGAATCCACTACATTCCGAGTACAAGCCTCGATTTTAATCAATTATGAACTTAGATATCAATTGTTGATACTTCGTATTTACATTTTATGCACTAAATTTTTTTTGAAATTGCATTACTTCGTTATTTCTTTGAATTTTTGAGTCCTGTACCATTCCATGGCAATGTTTTGTCTCTTAATATTATTGTCCTATACGTAGTGTATGGGAAGTGTATTCTACACAGAGTACGTGGAATCTATTGCGTGTTCGGCCAATGATTTCAATCCTGGTTTGAAGATTGGAATATAATCCACTCATCCTCATGATGTCGACTGAAAGGTAGAGGACGCAATCATGAAAGCTGAGTGATTTGGCTGACCACATGACACTCTAGTACCTGTCGGCTATCTCACTTGCCATCAGTGAGTACCATATCAGTCCTATTGACCTTCATGGACGGTATAAGCTACGGTGCGGAGATTTGTTCATGGTTACAATTCCTTATAATCAAACAAAATTATTTTATTCTTTGATAGTAGCAGTGCGGAAAATATAGCACTCTCGAGGAATAAAATGTCTCAGAATCCATATTCATTTGCACCAAGGAAGAAACTACTATTTCCTTTTCTCTTCAACCACTTTCCCCACACCTCTTCGTGGTCACGGATATGATCTGTGTCGAGCTTGGGTATTTGATCCTGTGTTACGGTCGGGTGCCCTTCCTCACGCCAACCATATGCGAATGGATGATTTTGTGATTGTGTGTGTACTGAAACAAGCACAAAAATCCAGTCCCCGAGTCAGAGAGTTTAACCAGACGCGGCTAAATGCCCCGACCTGCCTGCGAATCGAACTCCAGTCCCTCCGAACCGAAACCTGCGATGCTGACCATACAGCCAAGAAGTCGGATAACAATGAGATGAACGAAAATATCCCTTCCTGGGATACAAAACGTAGAGTTTGTAAAAAGCTCAATCTCAGTTTTAACTCGTGAAACAAATCATCCACCGCGTATTTTCCAACATATTGTGCTGATTGCTCTTAGCAATAACTACCGCTCAAGGTATTACTTGGTGATGCAAGTCATAAAATGACGCTTACTTAGCTAGTGTTGTTGTCGATGTTCACATTTAATATTTAATACCACAAAGGAAAATTTAAAGGGATGATCAAGGACAAAACAACGCAATATTTTCCCTCATCATATTATTTAAAAGGGAAAGAATTATTTATTAATCCTAGAGTATATGAGTATATAAAGAATAGAACACGAAGGTATGGAACTGGAAGGCTCCTAAAGCTACCGGAAGAGAACAAGAGTTAATAAAGTTTGTGGAGGCAGTGTTACATTCACAATGAGTCTCGTAAAGGGAGTTCGAGAGTATTGAAACAAGTATACGTATGTCTCCACATTTGAAATTAAAATCAATAGAGGTAACATTTAATGTGAGGCTACTTGATGGGTAAATATCTATTTAGAAACCAGTTTTGTTGTACGAGCTCTCTCATTTTCGTTAAATGATAATGTGTTTATTTGTTTAAATATTTGATTATTTATAATTTAGAATGCTTTGGTAAACATAGCTATGTGGTTTGCGATTGTATATTTATTTGTTGGCTTGTTTGTTTAAATCATCCAATATGTAATTTCTTTGTAGTATAACATTAACAAACGTGTCATATGTGTTATACTACTGAGTATCTTTCATTTTTAGTTTTTAATTTTTAAGAGGTGAGTAGTTAAAAGTAGTATTCAAACCACACGGTAAGTAGGGCCCGGATGTTTATGTTTTGAACTACTTTATTCCTTACTAGCTAACTGCAGTATTTTAACTTACTTATCCGTTGCATTACCATTGGAGTAAATTACTTGAATCTTATAAAGCCTGAAAATGGCTAAATAAGACGTTAAAACCTATAAAACACTAAACGGGCTATTCAAGACAATATTACGTTATTTTGAAATAGAAGTGCCAAATATTTATGAAAGAACTATTTTGAGGTATTAAACAACTAAAGAGTGGTTTTTAGGAACGTAAACATCTGGGCCCTGGTGATTAGTTTTATAAACAAATGCGAGGACTGAAGTTGCATGTTCTCAAATTATTACAGTACTTTCCAGATATTTAATCTGACAGTACGTCACCCAGTGCAAAACGTTACCTCTCGAATCATATTGCAAATATATATTTAGAACGTAAGTGAGTGTTAAATCTTTACATATATCAGAGACCGAGGGGTTTTCTAATTTTTGCTGCCGGTATTCCGTTGCTCTAATACATATAGTATATGTTTTCTTACAACGTTAGTGTTGGAAAAGCCAGTATTGAGAATATAAGCAACTTTGGAATTAATTCCGGAGGTATAGCCCAGCATCTGCCTGATGTGAAACTTGAAGAAATGTAAATCTATATCCAAGGCTGCAGACGACGGGGTTGTAATGGGTTATTTAGAATGCAAGTACACGACTTATTCGGCGGAGAATTATTTTAACAATTTAGTGCTTCATTCTTAAATAATCCTATCAAAATTTGTAGTGTTACACTTTCTCGTTAAATGCTGCTTCAAATTTATTAAATTCGTTATAATGATTAACTTTGATGACACACTTGCTCCCTACCATGCTACACATGTATTATGTTATGGTACTAGTATACGTTCAAAAGAAATGAATGCTGCAGGACTCGTCATTACTTCCCGCTCCCGAACATTTATGGTAAATAAAATTACGGCAATACAATTGTCACACTTAATATATACAAGTGGAGCAAATGAACTACCGGGACTCGTACATTGCGGTTCAGCCTATAAAAACTATTAAGTGGAATATAACGACTTACAACTCTACAGTAGTCGGCAAAGCTGTGTTACGAAGGTCACAATTAAGGTACATTTTAGTAGTGTTTGTCAGCCATAGACAGTATTCCACTTTTTGAAAATATGTAGAACTAAATATTAATTTTAATTAATTAATAATGCATTACATCTCCGTCTATTTGATTAATTTAACCTTGACCGGGTTGAGTGGCTCAGACGGTTGAGGTGCTGGCCTTCTGATCCCAAATTGGCAGATTCGATCCTGGCTCAGTCCGGTGATATTTGAAGCAGCCTCGTCTCCGTAGATTTACTGGCACATAAAAGAACTATTGCGGGACTAAATTCCGGTACTTCGGCGTCTGCAAAAACCGTAAAAGTAGTCAGTGGGACATAAAGCAAATAAAATTATATTAATTTAATCTCAACATCCACTTTTATTTGACTATGTCTAATAGTAAAATATTTTTCATTAATTTAGTAAAAGAAATACGAGAACAATACAAAAATCGAAGTTAATAAAATAATGAGTATGCATATAGATCAATTGAAATTTTGATAACATGCAACGAAGAAAACTACTACATTTCACTACAAGTACTGCCGTATTTCTATCAGCTTTTATTTAAGAACGAATCTTAAGATTAACTTAAAATTTGCCAGACATTTATTTTTTACACCAGTAAAATGTGGAAAAAGCACAGTCTCATAGTCTACCGGGCGAGTAGGGGCACGCAGCTGTGAGCTTATATCCGGGAGATAGTGGGTTCGAACCCCAATGTCGGCAGCCCTGAAGATGGATTTTTCAGTGGTTTCCTATTTTCACACCAGTTAAATGGTGGGGATGTTCTTTAATTAAGGCCACGACCGTTTCCTTCCCACTCCTAGCCCTCTCCTATCCCATCGTCGCAATAAAACCTATCTGTGTCGGTGCAACGTAAAGCAAATAGTAAAAAAAGAATTCTCATAGTCTAGCTTGATTGAAGTGTCAGCCAAGTTTTCTTCTGTTCAGTCGGTTTGGGGATTTTATCTGCGCCTAGTTAATTTCTCTAGCTTGGGAAGTGGGTGTTTGTGTTTGTCTAATACACACCACTCCTTTCACACTCACGCAACACACCACACTAAAATCTATTACAGAAATGCACAATAGCCGACCACATCTCTCCACAATTTGTATATTTTCAATGTAAGTTAATCTGACACGAATATTAGCCTACTCGAACTTGCTACGATTTATTTCTATCGAATAGCGCTTCAGATACTACGAGGGTCGAGTCATAAGTCATGGCAACTAATTTTTTTCTCGCGAACAGAAGATAACACAGAAATTCTAAGACATGCATTTGGAAATATAGGGCATGTACTTACGCATAGTGCCTGAAGACGAATTCTGACTTAAGGAGATTCTCGTAGGAAAGTGACAGAACACAGGCCATGGTAACCATTGCTTTATTATGGTATACAGCAAATACACAAGACTACGTACAACTGACAGGTATCCACTGGTTACAGACCTTCGAAATAATCACCCAAGGTTTCCACTGTGCATTGCCAGAGGTGGGGCAGGCGCTGAATACCATTCACTGCAAGTGTATCGCTAACGTGTGACACCTCTCTCCGAAATGCTGTTACGATGTTCTCTTCATTAGCAAACCGTTGTCCACGTAATGGCTTCTTGACTTTGGGGATTAGATCATAGTCACACACCTAATGCTTCCCTCAGCTCTGCATGGCATTGGCGTGTATTCCCGCCGCGGAGAACTGCTATGTTAATATGCGATCGTTGCTCCTGCTTGTTGACTTCCATTTTGTGCCACTCTCACTCACACACTGAACTTGAGGGCATGCTTAGACCCACACTGTTGTTTACATACACCATCTAGTGGCATCATACGCAATTACATACCGTACGTTTCCAAATGCATATCTTAGATTTTCCGTGTTGTCTCCTGTTCGCGAGAAAAAAAATAGTTGTCATGACTCATGACTCGACCTCCGTATAATCATGCCTTGCGGGGAGTAGGCCGTTGCCGGCAGTTGTAGAGCAGGCATCGACCTACAAGTAGTCCGACGGCTCTTACTCCGACCGATCAACCGAGCATTCGGGAGACAGAGAGAGGCTGGTTCCCACCGTCGGCTGTCCTGACAATGGTTTTCCGTGATTTTCAATTCTCTTGCACTAAGGAGAATGCCGGGACAGTTCTTACTACAGGCCCTCACCTTCTGCTAATATCTCCACCGCAACAAATATCCTGGCCTGAGAGAGGGCGTTACCCTCTAAGAGGCTCGCCCTACCCCTTCAGGGTACGGAATGCAAACTTGGGTAGTTAGATAGTAGACTTCGGCATACAAGTAACCACGGCTGGACCGTAGCCCGACAGCTCTGCACTCCGAGCAGAGGACTGGTGGTCACAGCTCTAACGTTTTCTTATTCATTGTGTTGTGTTGTGACTTTGGTATTTTTATTTTCATGTGATATATATCGGGTACTTTGATAATAATATGATACCTTTATTATGTGTGTGGGATTCTGCGGTCTTGCTCTTAATAAGACATGCTATTTTACATAATATAAATTATTTTAATTTTTATTCGCTTGTGTAATGTTTGTGGAATTATAATGTGGTGGTTTGCTATGTTCTCGATAAAATCCGTGGTAACACTCATTATATACAAGATAACCTTCTTCTAATGTTGTCAGCACTGAGGGTTGTTGGCAGTATTGTCCAACAGTCAAAATCTATGCCAATCCCTTCAACTCCACGTAATAACTACAGCCAAGTTCCTGCACCTGTTCTACTCTGTATTCCAGCTTAGACATGACTACGATTTATTCCTTCTGCAGAAACTTCCAAAATAATGGCCAGTAGACCCCATGCCAGATTGTCTCCAATCCAGATTCCTTCTTTACTTCATGTACTTTGTCAAGCAAGGTAAGTTATCTCTCCTATTCCTCTCAGTACTTCTTCCTAGCTAACACTGTCCGCCCAGGATATCTTCAACATTCTTTTTTAACACCGTAGCTTGAAGGCTTAAACGTTTTTCTTCTGTCAGTCACGCCTAGTGTCCAGGTTTTTACCGAGCTCGATAGCTGCAGTCGCTTAAGTACGGCCAGTATCCAGTATTCGGGAGATAGTAAGTTCGAATCCCACTGTCGGCAGCACTGAAAATGGTTTTCTGTTTTTTCCCATTTTCACACCAAGCACATGCTGGGGCTGTACCTTAATTAAGGCGACGGCCGCTTCCTTCCCACTCCTAGCCCTTCCCTGTCCCATCGTCGCCATAAGACCTATCTGTGTCGGTGCGACGTAAAACAACTAGCAAAATAAAGTGTCCAGGTTTCGCTTCGATAGTGAAAGACGTTTCGCACATACGTCTTGACCAGTTGTTTTCGTTGCCTGAAGTTGATGGTGACAGACGTAAAGAGCTTCATTTTCTTATTGAAGGCTGTCTTTGCTTGGTTACTAATTCTTCTAACCGCATATTTTACTTCTACTGTCCGATGCTATTTTGCTTCCTAAGTGAGTACAATTTTCTACATTATTGTGATGTTTTCTTTGAAGAATTACCTCAGCTTCGGCATCATGCCTACTTACCACATGCATCATTCTTGTCTTGTACGTATTCACTAGCTGAAGTAAACCCTCTTCGCTGGGTTGTCTGTGTATCCGGCGGTTATCTCTGTACAGAGTGGTCGGGAAAAACGTAAACCGAATGAATGAGCATCAGAGGGTTGGTCATACTGATAAAAGGTTTCGAAGAAATTATTTGATATCTCGCCACGTTGTCATTATATCGGCTGATGAAATTAGCCAATCGAATTGCTACACTGGAGGATTCAAATGGGCTTTGTGAGTCGGTATTGTTAAATCAACACGTGGCTTAGAACATTGTTTACGACCACTGTTTATAATACAGGAAACGTGCATAGAAAGACTACGCTTTCTCTGTTTCTTCTTTTATTTTCATTTTCTTGCGGGGTACGTAAATATCTTACATATAAAATAAGTTCATAAAAATACATTCTTTATACACTACGGTGTACCGGTATTTGATGTGCTGTTGTCTGGCGCATGCACAAACAGATTTTCTGCTTTTCCAACAAGTGAGAAATCCATGTGAGAAACAGGAATCTTTCAAATTGTTACCGCAACAGTGGAACGCTTGACCCTGAATCTTATTGATAGTCATACTATTAATCTCACTGGAAACAGTAAGCGTTTGGAACAAAATGACAAATCATTTGAAATCAATGGAATTCTTGGTATGAAAATATTTTTTTCCTTTTTCCGTTGCCGGTTAGGCTTACTGCCTCAATGATACTGTTAAGGAGCTGTTTAAGTAAGTATATGCTTTATATTCAATAATTACATAAAATACTCGCAGATGTACTTAACCAGCAAACTGCTATGAATCTGAGATCACCATACTCCAGCCAGATGAATCATAGATTGTATATAAAACCAAGAAGTACACATCACGGCCTTCTAGAGTACATTCTTACTCCGATCCTTCCATTACACTCTCTCATTTTAATACATTCAATGACGAATTCAGCTATTTTCAACCCCACATCTCCCACACCACCACAGCTACTGACACTCAGCCAACCATTTGAGTATACGATGGGAGGCTCGAGGCTACTACCTCACACAAACACCAGTGGTCTGCGTTGAGTAGTTACGGCTTCGAAGGGAAGTATATAGACACACACGTCTATTTTTATATGTTGTCAGCCAATTTCATCCCCCATATCTACAACACCACCACAGCTACCGACACGCAACCACCATAATGTATGATGGAAATATCGAGGCTACTACCACACACAAACACCAGTGTTCTACGATGGGTATTTGTGGCTGCAAGGTGAAATATACGGACACACACGTCTATTTATATATATATATATATATATATATATATATATATATTGTACCCGCCCCCTCCCCAAAAAGTGTCTCCGGCGAGAAATCTACAGGGCGTTACTGGGTAAAATAAATAGGCGCATATCTTAAATTAAGTTAGCAGCATACAGTGTAGGAGAAACGGGGCATACCTAACTATAATGAGAACACATTCGTATAGAATTTAAGTTAATGCAAAAGGTTTATAAAATCCTGATGACTGTGAGGATGACGCATAAATACACAAATGAAGTACATTATTTATTGACATTTGTTGTGGATCATTTATGGACTTGTAGTCTTGTATGATAGATCCGCGTATTATTTATCGCGAAGCGATATGTCATGACTCATGACGCAGCATGAACGGAAACATTTACCATAAATACTGAAGCTATCTCACATTATTGACAAAAGACATTGACAGTCATGCAACGGGTCTGAGTGATCCCTATTTTAAACATACACAATTATTTCCCAACGAAATACCATAAAAGAAATTATACAAATGCGAATCAAACACCCGGGTTTGAACCGACCCTCACTGGAATACAATTAGCCGTGCCGATGGGACATAGCCATCGCCGACGCTAATCACAGTCCCAACATATTACATAGAACAACATAAAAATTACACATTATGTACAATAAACACGTGAGGCACACATCCTTCATTCCAGCACTGTTATTATACTCAAATAAATAATAATCTAACAAATATTAGTACCAATTCCCGTGTGTCATTTATTAGTGAATACATTATTCTGGCGTGTTGAATATTTCTAGCTCTTAGCCTTTCCAATCGGGCCTGCCTTCAAAGAATAAGCTCCCTCCCTTAGAGGCAAGACACACACAAACAAGAACTCATTTACCGCACGGTCAAGCGTTTCCACCCCCACATCGGGTGGTCATTAGCCTTGGCCTTCACAGGCATAACAAACCATTTCTTAAAAAAACACCTCGTCTTGGGTACATTCTCGATAATACTGAGGTCTATTCTCATTTGTCAAACCGCATCGACTTCAAATAAATAACCTCAATTCAACACATATGTTTCTCATGGCCAACCCATGACGTCAAATCTACACATCTCACATCACGACACCGGTTTTATAATACTAACATTTGCATTATTATTATTATTATTATTATTATTATTATTATTATTATTATTATTGTTATTATTATTGATTTCGGCTGTCCACTGACTTCCTTACGTGATTTACCTGGTAATTGAATCACATTAAACCATCACACGGGAACTTTCTCATAATAAGAACGTAATTAAATAATCAAACGATAATTAACTCATAATCAAACCCTCATTAATTTATGGTTAACACATAATTAATTTATAATAAAATTGTCACACGGTAATCAACTCACAATTAAATATTCACATGATAATTAACTTATAATCACACCGTAATTAAATTATCACACGGTAATCAAATCATCATTAAATATTCACACGCTAATTAACTCGTATTTATACCATACCGTAATTAAATTGTCACATGGTACTTAAATCATAATTAAATCGTACATAAACTGATCAAAACAACCCATTTTAAATTGAAACACTCCCTCATTAAATATTCAATTGACATATAAGGGGTATCAGTCCTATAGACATCTCTCGTAACTCTGGCACCTCATGTAGCTTAATTATATTACTTACCACTCATGAGATTATCAACACTGGGTGAACTACAACCTACCTTAAATTGTCAATCCCTGAATCTACTAAACTACTGGTCTCCTGACGCATTAACTGACTACAAGTTTCCCAAAATGAAGTAAATAAATAAATCTTCTACCCCATGCAAATCTCTCAGACTATAGTTGCCCCTATTTACAATTAAATCACTCAGACCTGTTATTAATTAAGTTAAATAAATAAAAACTACGTGCTCATCTCTGGCACTTCTACATTCAAATAAAATTACATCCCTGACATTATAGCGTCAGGTTATGGTAAATAATTACCGTCTCTTCTAATCATGCCAATTGAATATGAATAATACTCATCTCTATCATTTGACGACACCTTGGTCAGCTAGGGCGGTCCATGTCGGGGTTTACTGTTGACCCATTGGCACCAAGGCGATCACTGGTAGCTCCATTTCACCTTCAAGCCGGAAGTCCATGGTTCTTGATCGATGAAGTCGCTTGAAGTATCCTGAGCACAGAGCACGTCACTATTTTTTTTTCACAGTATGTTTATTTGGTTTCAACGTGGGCGTCCCGCCACGATTTCGGAATAGTACTTTGTAATCCGAGGTTCGGTATCGAATTCCTTTGTATCTCTCAGCCACTATTTATTCATTACTACCCGACACAGTCGTGCGGTAATAATAATAATAATAATAATAATAATAATAATAATAATAATAATAATTTTACCGGTTGGTACACCTATACGCCGCACATTTGAATTTTCCGCCTTAAATTACTCCTCTACTGGAGAAACTCTGAACTTTATAAACCGAATCAACTCAGAAGATGTCACTGCGTGTATTTCGATTTGTTTTGTTTTTCATGGATCATGAAGTGTGGACATTCGCTAACAGTTGTCTCTACCCAAAAAACTATGATCATGCACTCTGGTGCGAAGTGAAGAAACTTTTTTTGAAGAAATTTTGTATTTATAAGTTTTGGTCTTTACTAATTTTTGTTCTTGCATTTGTGGTTTGGCAATATTAAGCTTTCTTTCCGCCTGTTTTGAACTTAGCCAATCAGTAATTTCTGTAATTAATTTTCCACCTATCAGAGATTTCTTCTTCGAATTTCCATGTGTAACTCTTAGCTACCCAATAAAGTTGAGTGGGTGTGTCTTTATTATTCATGAAAGGTCTCGAATCTTCCACGAGGGTTTAAAAACTGCTGATTTTCTCGGCTCTTGGCCACTTCAACAACATCTTGCTCAGTGTATAGAAGCATAGCAGGGGGCGGGTTGCGCCTCTTCCTGCGAGCAGCAGCTCTTCAGCAAAGGTAATGGCCTCTTAACATCTTTATTTCTTTCTTGGTCAGCAGTTTAACCCCCGGGGAAGGTTCGAAACCTTTCCAAAGTATCCTACCTGTTCAAAAATGTAACTTAGTGCCGGCTTATGTAAACATTTTCTTATTACTTTAACTGTAAATCGGGGATAGAGAGTGCTTTACCCTCTCGAGCATCCCTTCAATTTGGATTCGAGGTGACTACGTTTTCATAACCGATTTTCTTCTCTTCATTAATGTGTTAAATTATTTTTCTTATACGAGTCACCTTCCTAGTATGGGAATAGCCCATGTGCATCGGCTTAGCGCCACTTAGGTTTTAACAAGCTTTCATGTAGGAGTGCAAGTACTCGCCTCCATTCAGTTTTGTTTTCCCAGTAGATTGGGTACGAGGTACCCCTGTTCCATTATAAGTTGTGCCTTGATGGCAGTAAAGTGTAATAATCTGTTATTGCCTTTAATAGGCTTGGACGATTGAGAGCGGATCAGCTCTTTCTGGTATTTTGAAAGGTGCCTCTAGGAGGCTTGACATTACGAGGTGGGAGCAAATGCTCCATGTAATTAGGGGTTTTCTGCCCTTTGGTAATTTGTGGTTGTGAGCTGAGAGCTCAGAAATTGTTAAACTTTGGGGCTCGTAGCCCAGAATTGTATAAACCCCTTAACTTGTGCTTTCGTTTGTAAAGTTGCATTGTACCTGATTTTCCTTTGTTATTTCACCTAGTGAAAATTGTTAAATCTTGTTATCAGTTGAAAATATAACCTTATTTAAATTTTATATTCATCTTTCTGACTTGTAGTTAGATCCATTCCAGCCCGCACCTTCTTTCACCTCTGCTGATCCACCAAAACATGGTATCAATAATAATAATAATAATAATAATAATGTTACCCTTCGAACTGAGTGTTCGCGACACGTCACAGTTTTAAAGTTTTAATTACTAGCGTCACGTATACCAACTCTATGCAGTATTCACACAAATTACTCTATTGCATTGGAATTTTAAGTTTGAAGTCACAGAACAAAGGATTAATAGGAGATCAGCTAAACATAGCTTTGCCCTTGGTGAACTGAGATTCCCGAATGAATAGCTGCCCCTTCAGCATTGCTTTTTACAAGAAGGCAAATTCCCGCACTCCAAATCTGCATATGCCCTATCCACAGCCCTCTAGAGGTCAAATAGTACGACCATCAGGTGACCAGTATTTACCTGATGTGATTGAGACATCTCCGTACGATTATTCTTCGTAGGAACTCCTGTAATTAATTAGAGTTTTTCCTGCGCCCCTTCCACACTAGGGTGAACTCCCGCATCAAGGAGGTGTCATGACAGTAAGCAGATGGCCCCTGGTACTTTCCATGCAGAAATAACACAGTATTCTTTCTCCATCCGAAAGTTATCAAGTAAGAGGATATTAGACACTCTAAATAAATGCCCCAATTATAGTTATCACTTTTAAATCGGAAGACGTGTCCAGAATTCAGATTTCTTTAATTTTCACATCGTAAACAATCAAGTTGGCTAGGCTGAATTAAAGATGGCTCCCATATTTCGTCTCGAAAAAGTTTGCCTCCCCTCACTTTCTTGGTCGCGAGGTAGGGATGACTTCTCTCAAGTTATGTCACGGTGAACCACCGATTGCAGCCCCACTCAAGACTACACAGACTCGACTCTGCTGCGGGCTCCCCGCTGGACAAAGAAAGATATTGCACAATAGATCGCAAATAATATAATTCTGTAGAATAAATTTTGTAGACTTATTTTATCGGTCTCAATGATATTGATATTAATTAATTTTGATATTCCACTCCACAAATAGCATTGCGTCTGCAATTTAAATGACCAGTCTTAACCAAAGGTCCTTGGATTATGCCACTGTCTGGTGCAATATATATATGATATTATAAAAGGAAGTGTCTGTCTGTCTGTCTGTCTGTCTGTCTGTCTGTCTGTCTGTCTGTCTGCCTGTCTGTCTGTGCGCGATGCCCAGCAAAATCTACAGCACGTAGAGATCTGAAATTTTGAACATAAGGGGATGGAAAGGGGTCCGAATGCACCTCGAAGCCAGAATTTTCATTTTCGCTCTCGTTGTTGAGTTATGAACGAAAAACCATCGGAAAACGTGCATTGGGATATGACAATCCAACGTGCAGTCACCAAGATTAAATGCATAGAGTTGCTGTCGCTAGGCAACGTACATAAGATAGGTAGAGAACACAATATTCAAGGAGCCATTTTACGTCCAGGACGTAGGAAGCTGTTTTTGGTCTTATACGGTGTGAGGGCATATGACGGTGTTGATGATGATTCGTCCGTCGGACGGGACGTTAAGTCTTGAGCTATTCGAGAGGAGTGGCATATGTGCCGGCGCCGGGTTTCATCCTCTTCATTCTTGCTATCATATATCATGTCATTCATTTCTTTCAACAAGCAACTTTTACAAGAATTACCCGATGTTCTACACAGTTACAAGTCTATCGACTACACGGCAGAACTTCGAAAGACTTGGAGTCACCTGGAGTACCCTCGAACATCTTGGAGCGGACGATTGTGGCACCAATTATCCTTCTTAAGAATAAGAATCCTGCCCTCTGCAATGAACACGACTCTGAAACTGATGACTAATATTATTGAAGCCATTCTCATGATTGGGCATGCCGCGAGCGAAGTAATATTCATTCCTCGGATTCGAATAATTTCTTCGGATATACAGTTTAAGTTTAGGTCTCTGCAGTGTTCAAAATAAAATTTCTCTATGTAATAATAAAGCAAGCATAATCTTCTTCTTACTATATATAAAAATGGATGTATGCATGTATGTCTGTGTGTAAATGACACATCTCCTCTTAAACCACTGGAGCAATTTCATCCAAATTTGGTACACTTATGACTTACTATCTGGAGACGAGCACTGTGGGGGTAAGCCATCCGTAGCTCCCTTAGGGGTGGGGGTCAGGGGGGGGCAAGGTTAAAAAATAATCGAAAAAGTTCCGAATCCACAGTTTTTGGGGTCGCTGAGATGAACAGTGACACTCCCCATTTTTCAAATGCCAAAGTTCAGCTTCCTTTCGCATGGGGGGCGAGGGGGAGTGATATATAAAATTTAAACGAAAATAATGTCGAATACATAGTTTTCGGGGGTCGCCGAAGTGAATTGTATACTCTGGATTTTTAGTATCAGGAGACAAACAACGTGGGGATAAGAAAGCCCAGGAACCCTTAGAGGCGGGGGGGCGAGGGGGGTCATATAAACAAATTAACGAAAATACTGTCGAATCCATACTTTTTGGGGTCGCTGAGATGAATAGTGACACTCCGATTATTTTTTTAAAGTTCAAGTTCAAGCCCCTTTGGGGTGAGGGCGAGGGGGAGTGATATACAAAATTAACCAAAAATAGTGTCGAATACATAGTTTTCGGGGTCGACGAGGTGAATTGTACACTCCGGATTTTTAGTATCAGGAGACAAACCACCTGGGGGTAAGACAGCCCAGGAATCCATAGGGGCAGGGGGGCGAGGGGCTGAGATATAAAAATCATCGAAAATAGTGTCGAATCCATACTTTTCGGGGTCGCTGAGATGAACAGTGACACTCCGGAATTTTTTAAAGTCCAAGTTCAGCCCCTTCGTGGTGGAGGGCGATAATAATAATATATAGAAATAATAGTGTCGAATACATAGTCGCTGAGGTGAATAGTGACACTCCGAATTTTTAGTATCAGGTGACAAACCACATGGGGGTAAAACACCCTCAGGAACTCTTAGGGGCGGGGGGGGGCAAGGGGATTGAGATATACAAATCATCGAAAGTAGTGTCGAATCCATACTTTTCGGGGTCGCTGAGATGAATAGTAACATTCCGATTTTTTAAAACTCAAAGTTTAGCCCCCTTTAGGGTGGGGGAAGGAGGAGTGAGATATAATAGTAATCGAATATACTGCCGAATCCATAGTTTTCCGGGTCGCTGAGATGAATAGTAACATTCCGGATGTTTAAAGTCTAACTTCAGCCCCCTTTGGCATAGGGGTGAGAAAGGGTGAAAAAATAAATTGTCAGAAATGACCGAGATAATGGACGTGTGTATGTTCCAGTATGACTTTCAAGTATGACTTACTACCTGGAAAACGTACTGTGGGATTAAGACGTCCCTAGAACCACTAGGGAAGCGGGTAAAATATTATCCACACTAATAAATGGAAGTCTGTTTGGCGCGATCTATACGTACTGTACGATATATACATTAAGGCATAAAAATGAAAACAGACGTAAATTAGTGAGACCATTCTAGGCATCTTAGAAATTTAAAACTTGGTACCAGACAACCTGATGACTTCAGGATCCCTATAAAAATCTCAAATTCTCATAATTCTCTGAGGGGTACATGCTGGGAGTTTCGAACCTGTATAAGAACACAGTCGGTGATATTTATCCAGAGCCTACAAGTTTTATGGGTTTAAAAGTTTCCTTAAAGTACTGATTTTTTAACCCACTCCCCCATATAAAGATCGTAGCACAATCTCCCAGACAAGTTAGAAAATTGAAATTTTGCAAAATTATAGCTTTTAGCATGTAACCGACGGAAAATTTACGAGATTTTAATTTTTTTTATTTTATTACCCCCGAAAAATATCGAAATATGGAGGCAATTTTAATGACGGTGCAGTCCTTCCTTTCGATGTATTTCGTGGTAAACGGTAAGTCGTATCACAAAACGGATGGCACAATCTCCGTTCAATTTGGAGTGATCTACAACTTCGGTCCTATGCCTTTTGTCGTATCTCTATCCCTTATACATTAAATTTTTCTCCATTTCTGGATTTACCTAAATTTTGCACCTTGTACACGTATTTGATCCACTTATAGGAAAGATGGGATCATCAAATTCTACACGAATGTTGGCCCACCCAGTAGCCATATGTGAGCCAAATTCTATGTTTGAAGCTGTCGCATAAGTATCTGAAAAGTAATACACTGTGTGAAAATCTTACACAAATTTCACCCTATTCAACGTTTCTAAAACACAATGAATTGTGGTAGACAACTGCACCTGTCGTTATCATCACAACTTCACAACTCGCACTTTACATTGGAAACATCGTCTGCGGACCTCCCTATGCTTTTTCTCGGATAACGCCAATTTATATGCAATTTAAAAATTATTATTAACTTCATGTACCAGTAATTTACTTCGATATCCGTATACAATCTGTAATGCCGTAGCGAAGCACGGGTACAATTGCTAGTATATATATATACATACTGTATATAGTTATATAGATACTGTCCATTACTTCCAACATTCAATATAACAACCACCTGAAAACGATATGTACATAAATTACAATAATTTGAGAATTAAAATAATGGAATAACATTTTTATGAAAGTTTCGAGCGAAAGAGGTGCACAGGTGATGAAGTGGGTCCAGCAGAGGCAGAGATAGTATGACCTGATATGCGTCAAGACGCCGGATCGCTCGCTGCGCTATATGAAGATTTCAGTATCCAATTCTAGTCTTGGCACGGAAATGTATTATTGAGCTGTTTTCTGTCTTCTATATATTTATGGTGTATGAGTAGTGTTTCTACCTCATACCCGGAGGCAACACTTCGATTCTTGGCCAATTCAGCAATTTTAATTGTGGACTAAAAACTGGCTAAACAATAGGTTGAGGATTTCGTCACGTTGAGTACGTGGAACTTCCATAATTCTCACTGCAGTGATATTGGTAGGCCAATTTATGTTTTAATTGTTATCTGCGTTAAGTCCTACTAACTATCTTTTACTAAATAACAAAATTTTTAAAAAATCATTCTTTCTATTCATGCTAATGTTTGGTCATACTCGGGATCGAAGCCAGGAAGGACATCCGGCCGAAAAACAGGACTAAATCCATACGTGCAACACAGTTAGTATCCGCGATCCCACAGGTGTGGGAAAAGCGGTAGAAGAAAAGAAGAAGAAGAAGAAGAAGAAGAAGAAGAAGAAGAAGAAGAAGGCTCGGGGATCGAAGCCTGGAATCACTGGAATTTCAGTCAACAACGCTGGCTGCTAACTGTACGTGCATCAATATGATCTCTAAGTACTTAGTCCATTTTGCTTAATTTGAAAAATATGAAACCTGGTTTGTTATCATCGAGCGCATTCACTAAATTAAAAGCTGATTATGTAATGGAGTTTGCCTAGTTCGATGCACGTTAATTATCCATGATAACCGTCCTAGTTCAACGGGGTGGGATATGCACCCAGCCTGATAAGCGGGTATTTTTAATCAATTACTCTAGTCTCATGCTACATTAACTGTATATTACAATTAAATCTCAATTAGTGTAATGTACCACACAATATCAACCAAATGTTTCCCAATAATTGGGGAAGGCTTTTATATTAAACAAACTATTTATATAGATAAAACTTTGACAGTCATAAATCCTTGTTTCAATTCCATCTGTTCATCACATCCCCAACACTCGATGTACAAACATGAAGAGCCTCGATCGAAGCACCAGATTCGGCCAGACGAATTATTAAGCGTCGTTACCACACGCTTGCTCTTGTAAGCAATAATAATTCTGTCCCACTTCATATTTAGGTGCTGCTTAGCCGAGCAGATAAAGGCATGCTCAGAGTTCACCAAGGGATAAGTGTGTTCGATTCACCGCAAGGAGGTCGAAAAATTTAGAAACGAGATTTCCACTACCGGAAATGCCCTGTCGTTTATAAAGCCTATATAAAAAACGAGCACCAGGTGAATTCCTGGTGGCAAAGGCGGTCGGGTACTGAGTTAACGACCCTATCACATTTATTGGCGTGGTTAGGAATAACGGAAGTATTTTCCACTCTTCCAAATGCTGCCATGGCGTGGACAGAGATGGCTTGGCTTAACTTGACTTCATTTCCTATAGCAGCTGCATAATTAGGGGAACTGTCCTAAGCAGTAGTTTCGAAAGCTGTTGGTTAGGCTTTTCACCAGTGCGAGTAAGGTTCACCTCTGTAGCACTATCAGTCGCCCGTCCTCGGAGGCTTCGGTTCGATCCCCGGTACTCCCAAAAATTTGAGATTGGCAGAAGGGCTGGTAGCTACACAAATCTCACCTCTATTGGGGGTGTGCCTGATAAGAGCTGCACCACCTCAGGATAAGGATACGAATTAACTTACAACAGATTACCAGGAGAGTTGGCCGTGCGGTTAGAGGCGCGCGGCTGTGAGCTTGCATCCGGAAGATAGTGGGTTCGAATCCCACTGTCGGTAGCCCTGAAGATGGTTTTCCGTGGTTTCCCATTTTCACACCAGACAAATGCTGGGGCTGTGCCTTAATTAAGGCCACGGAGACTTCCTTCCAACTCCTAGGCCTTTCCTATCCCATCGTCGCCATAAGACCTATCTGTGTCCGTGCGACGTAAAGCCCCTAGCAAAAAAAAATTTACTTTCAGATATAAGGCTCACGTGAAGGTTTAACTAATCAGGATCCCAACTCTTACTCGAGAAGTCCCATCAAAATGCATACTAGGGCCAGTGTGAAAGTAAAACTGCAGTTCTAATGGCTGTGGTCATGGTATCAATCACATAAAACTATAAGCTTCAGTGTTTCCTTTATAGATGAGAGCATAGGATACAACCATAGTAACTCCTGCCTGTTGTAGTAGACGAGTAAATAGACATCAAGGGGCTCTGAACTTGGGAGTGACCATAGGAACCGAGTCTGATATTTCTTTCACTTACTTGTGGTAGGAACCTCACTTTCATATTTTCTATCCAACCTTCTTTGGTAAACTCTTGTTCTCTTCAACCCTGATAGTATTACTGCAGGTTTGCGATCTTCAGAGAGTTTTTCAGTTAAATGTAATCCGTGGTACTTACGTTCATTTTGCTGAAACCTTCACTATTCGAACCACCAGACCTCGTTCTTTTTCATTTCTGAATATAGTTGAGAGGGTTGGTTGCCTGGTTGTACTTCCCCTTGAATCAATAATTACCTCCAACACTTCTTTGATTTAAGATTCTTGTAGTAAGTTAGTAAAAGTAGTATAAGGATATCAGTTTATCTTACATGCTCTCGTATCGAGTGAGTTTTGACAACACTGCTTGGTTCGCGTAGTTGTTAGTTCACATTCGGGAGAACCCCACTGTCGACAGCCCTAAAGACGGCTTTTCGTTGTATCCCATTTTAATAACAATAATGCTATTGAATTTAAATCCCACTAAGAACGTTTACTATTTTCGGGGACAGCAAACTGCTGGAATTTTATCCTGTCTTGAAGGATGCAGTACTTTTTGTCTGTCTCTTAGTACAGGCCAGAGCAAAATGTAACTTTTACCGAAGCCTCAGTCTCATCCATGGCTGTGACAATATAGAAGCTGGTATGGTATGGGTAGTGCTTGGTAATGGCATTCGCAGCATGATCAGTGCATCTGATTATTAGGAAAGGTGTTCCTCATAGGGTCATCCGTACTGCAATAACACTTTCTGGCCCAGTGAGGAAAGCAATGGCAAACTACCTCACTCATCTTGTCCAGTACGTCCCATTTCCGCATCGCGATCGGCTTTTGCTGTTTTTTTCATTACCGCATAACCTTTGGTAGTGCTATTTGAGGATCCAATCTGGCTCTGGGCTGACAACCTGACATATAGGAGTTCTTTTATGTGCCAGTAAATTTACCGACACGAGGTTGGCATATCTGAGCGCCTTCAGATACAACTGGACTGAGCTGGGATTGAACTCACCAACTCCAGTTCAGGAAAGGTTTCACAGTTAGCAGGCAAATGCTGGCCTGTACCTTAATTAAGTACTCCCGCGTTTTCTTCCCAACCCTACAACTTTTCTATCCCATCGTCGCTATAGTAAAAACAATAGCATAAAAAATGGAACATGCTTCGTAGTGACCGACAAACATTATGAGAGTAAATTAACCACCAAACCCATCACGAGTAGAAAATGAACGCAATTTCGAAACAGGCGGAATAAACCACCTTCGCTTCTACATGACTCCCAAAGGGAAGTGACAAATCGTCACGTGAACCTGCTACTCGTTGAGAGAGCTACGGCATTTCAGATTATAATATGGATGTACCCAGTACACATGATTGTAATAGTAACCACCTCTTTTCACTTATTGCGAAATATTTCCGAAAATACCAACTGAATGAACACATGTTGGATAAACTTTTACTTTCATCAAAACACTTCTTCTATACTGTCTATAATTGCCTTATAGCTCCTACGATGGATGTGGTAAAATCCATATGCTAACTTACTCGGGACAGTAATGAAAAGATATCCCGTCTTTACGCGTCGTGCTCGCACAACTGAACGTGAAAAGTATTTTTTATTTATGTCTTACTAGTTGCTGTACGTCGCACCGATACAGATACTGTAGGTCTTATGACGACGATGGAATTGGAAAGGGCTAGGAGTGGGAAGGAAGAGGCCATGGCCTTAATTAAGGTACAGCCCCAGCATTTGCCTGATGTGAAAGTGGGAAACCACGGAAAATCATCCTCAGGGCTGCCGACAGTGGGGTTCGAACCCACTATCACCCGAATGCAAGCTCACAGCTACGCGCCTCCTACCACACGGCCAACTTGTTCGGTGAAAAGTATTATTGTTTAAGGAACGTAATATATTTTTTTCTATACTCTGTCGAATTTGACTTCTTTCCACAAGCAAAAGTGTACGGAAAAACACGCCTTAAGATTCAGTAGCTAATTTCCGTACGGTTTTATTTAAAAGCCTCTCTGATTGGTAGAACTCCTGAACGCTTTCCATCAGCTTCTCTAATTGGCTCAAATTTCTTCTCGAATATTGATATTCTTTAAAAACTTTCCTCCATGTTTACCTTTTGGCGCTCCGTGTTTATCATTTATTCCGTACAGTTCTATCGATTGTATTGGTCACGCTCGCCTTGATCATGCATGATTTGGGTGGCGACGTGTCATAATTAATACATACATACATACATACATACATTATCATTATAGACTGTTATGCATTTCAGCGTTCAGTCTGCAAGCCTCCACGAATTTACTAAACGTCGCCACAATCCTCGAATTGCAACTAGTGTTGTGGCCTCATTTAGTTCTATACCTCTTAAATCGTTAGAAACTGAGTCTAACCATCGTCGTCTTGGTCTCCCTCTACTTCTCTTACCCTCCATAACAGAGTCCATTATTCTCCTAGGTAACCTATCCTCCTCCATTCGCCCCACATGACCCCACCACCGAAGCCGGTTTATGCGTACAGCTTCATCCATCGAGTTCATTCCTAAATTAGCCATTATCTCCTCATTCCGAGTACCCTCCTGCCATTGTTCCCACCTGTTTGTACCAGCAATCATTCTTGCTACTTTCATGTCTGTTACTTCTAACTTATGAATAAGATATCCTGATTCCACCCAGCTTTCGCTCCCGTAAAGCAAAGTTGGTCTGGAAACAGACCGATGTAAAGATAGTTTCGTCTGGGAGCTCACTTCCTTCTTACAGAATACTGCTGATTGCAACTGCGAGCTCACTGTATTAGCATTACTACACATTGATTCAATCTCACTTACTATATTACCATCCTGGGAGAACACACAACCTAAATACTTAAAATTATCGACCTGTTCTAGCTTTGTATCACCAATCTGACATTCAGTTCTGCTGAATTTCTTACCAACTAACATCAATTTAGTCTTCGAGAGGCTAATTTTCATACCATACTCATTGCACCTATTTTCAAGTTCCAAGATATTAGACTGCAGGCTTTCGGCACAGTCTGCTATTAAGACCAAGTCGTCAGCATAGGCCAAACTACTTACTACATTTCCACATAACTGAATCCCTCCCTGCCATTTTATACCTTTCAGCAGATGATCCATGTAAACTACGAACAGCAAAGGTGAAAGATTACAGCCTTGTCTAACTCCTGTAAGTACCCTGAACCAAGAACTCATTCTACCATCAATTCTCACTGAAGCCCAATTGACAACATAAATGCCTTTGATTGATTTTAATAATCTACATTTCATTCCATAGTCCCCGAGTATGGCGAACATATTTTCTTTCGGTACCCTGTCATATGCTTTCTCTAGATCTACGAAACATAAACACAGCTGTCTATTCCTCTCGTAGCATTTTTCAATTACCTGGCGCATACTGAAAATCTGATCCTGACAGCCTCTCTGTGGTCTGAAACCACACTGGTTTTCATCCAACTTCCTCTCAACGCTGATCGCACCCTCCCTACCAAGATGCCAGTGAATACTTTGCCTGGTATACTAATCAATGAGATACCTCCATAGTTGTTGCAATCCTTCCTGTTCCCTTGCTTATAGATAGGTGCAATTACTGCTTTTCTCCAATCTGAAGGTACCTTACCAACACTCCACGCTAATTTTACTACTCTATGAAGCCATTTCATCCCTGCCTTCCCAATATACTTCACCATTTCAGGTCTAATTTCATCTATTCCTGCTGCCTTATGAATATGGAGTTTATTTACTATCCTTTCCACTTCCTCAAGCATAATTTCACCAACATCATTTTCCTCCTCCTCATGGCCTTGGCTGTTTGCAACACCACCATGATGATTTCCTTTTACATTGTTCAAAATATTCCCTCCACCTCTCGAGTGATGACAAAATATTTACTTTAAAATAAGTAACTTTGCCAGAGTACGGAATATAATATTGCACGCAACAACCACGAAAGTGATAAGCTTGACGTTCTCGTTTCGAAATTCTATCCGAGCTTCAGGCTCTCGTAAGATATAATTTTTCGTGGCTGTTGGGTAAATAAATATAAATGACAAATGGTCTGTAATAAATAAAACTACAATTAAAAACCTCTTCTCCGTCCTTTCACTGTTACTTCGTTCCGGTGTTTTCTGTATGCGTACTCTCCCCATTCTGCTCTCAGTGAGCCATCTACTGACGAATTAGAATACCACTTACAATAAACCAACGATAAAACATTCTTAAATTCGAACCTTCATTATTTGAGAACTCTTGCTCGTGAACAGATGATGTTATCTTCTGAAGAAGCGAAGCAAAGTTTTCTGCGAAACGTAAAGAATTTTATCTTGTTTTCTGACATGGCAAACGCCCAACAGCTTATTATATGTCTGCAATTGAAAACTTGTATTGCCAATTTGTCTAAGTGGCAAAAACAAGGTATGATTTGCAGATGATATATTTGGTATAAGTTAATACGTGAAGTACGTTGGCAGAAAGAGTAAGATTTCTGGTCAGATACTATTGAATTTTCAGTAGGAAATCAAGTATAGGAAATGCAGGAGTTGGCTTAAAAATTAATAAGAAAACAAAGCAGTTTCTATGTTCAGCATAGTGAACGAAGTGTTCTTGTCAAGACATAGACACCAAATCAATGCTCACCAGAGTAGTGAATTTTTGCATCCGTAGATGCACAGTAGATGAGCGTTGCACAAAGACTAAATAAAGAGGGAGAAAGACGCGCGATACGTGAAGAGTAAATATACCAAGAAATAGGATCAGAAGGGCTGTTGATGGACATATTGGAAGAAAGACAATATCAAAAATCACCATATACGGATAAGCAATTGAATTACAGGTACCCGAATAGTTGTGCATAGCACCCACTTTTTCCCTGATGACAATGACAATGCGGCGTGACAGGGACTCCAGTAACGGAAGCATGGGAAGTCATATTGTTCCATTACCACTGCACAGCCTCCCGGAGCAGGATCAACGGCGCTCACATCTCTGTCGACAGCATCTTGGGTGTGTTCAATAGGATTGAGGTCAGGTGATCTTGGGGACAAGGCAAGCGTCCTCATGTCCAAGAAATACATCGAACCAAACAACCACAGTTCAGGAGCGACCAGACGATCCGTTGACTCGCTGTGCGTACAGATCTCCTGCAGCGTACTGAAAGTAAACAAATGAGTCGACATGATCAGACAGTAGGTACCTGTAATTTTCACTGGTGTGCAACGTTGTCAGATGTATCAGGGATCCCAATCATCCAACATGAACAGTCCCCGTACGATGATATAACCATCTCCGACATGAACTGCGTCCTGCTGACAAGAGAATGTATTGCCGATAGGTGTTCATCACATTTGCTGCCCAGTTACGTCTAATTAGAATTCATACTCCATTACTGCCTCCACTTGTACTACCACTATAGATCATTCTAAAGTCACCGCTGTAGAAATTACCATTTCCTGGCCATCTCATTTCACATAGACACAGAATATCTAGTTATCTTTCATTCATGACGATTTTAGTTTCTTCCATTTTTCCTGCTTCCAGCAGCGTTCTCACATTCCACGTTTCAATTTTTATTGACTAGTTTATGCGAGGATTTCGCTTCATGACGACCTAAGAAGCCTCGTTCCTTCCCCTGCCGCATCATGGGTTCCGTACCTCACTATCAGTAAACGATACATCTTGCTGTGACAATATCATGGTTGCTTAACTTGGGATTAAGTAATGCAGTGGTTTTCTGTTGTCTTCTGCACGTAACTGGCCGCCCTTGACCTGCGGATCAAACGCCCGCTGTAGAACAGTCGCTACAATGTTTTTCGTGATTTACTCCATTAGGCTCTTCCGCTCTTTCAGCCGTTGACAGTGAGATTCCTCTTCCGTCTTCAAGACCGTTGACCAAATTTCACCTGTATCTCTGGAAAGGGGCCTTTACAAGGTGCTACCAGCCGGGCCAACTGTACCGAGGATTTTTAAAGAGGTGCCTGACTTGTGACAGGCAGAACCTGGCTTCCCAAAACAATGGATCCAGGTTGGTGGGGTTGGTGGATAGCCGTAACCTGTTAAATACTTCTTCCAGTATGGACTAGAGCCCTGCATTGTCGCGTTTCGCTCGAGCGTGAGCGAGGGAGCAGTTTGTTGGCTAGTACACCGCTAGATGGAGTGGCTGTGCGAGGCTTTTTCGCCCGCCAGTGGGGTAGGCGCGAGTGATGCTCGTGACGAGCAAGCTACATTCGTGGTGATAGTTGCGTAGTCAACATGGAACGGGAGGCTAAAGTGGTGGTGAAAGATAAACTTGTAAGTCACGATCCCAGTTTAAGGAAGCGAGTAGGCTTCAAAAATGATGTGTGGGAAAGGTTTTCTGTTGCAATTAATCATGATGGTAACCAGGTTGACTGTAAACAGTGTTCTTCATTGTGAACATATAAGCCTCCAACACCACATCTGAGGTCACACGTTAGAGGGACGTAAATTCAATAACATTACCATTGGGGTCATACGTCTGTAAATTACGTGTCAACAGAACACAGAGTACTCTACCATAAGCTGTTAAAATGTCTTATGCAGAAATGTGCAAAAATGTGCAAAACGTTTATTAGTGCCGTGTCAGGTGGTGAGTTTCGTGAGATGTCCCAAGAACTATTCAATATTGGTGCACAGTATGGAAGAGTAAATGGGGATGCTATTCTATCCCCTTCTAAAACCATCTCGCATAACACAAACAAAGGCTGCTGAAATAAGTGCAAAGATGCTCATTAGGTTGATTCTAAATGGGCAATGAAAGCCTGCCTTAGAGACATCCGTTTTCCCAGACAAGAGAAGAAACTAGAGAAAATATCAGTCAAAGACAAGCTCATCGAACTGGGAACAGAGAATGAACTTACATGATATCTGTTTCACGCACAATCGATGATCAAATATCTTGAAGGCCTTTGAACCTTACCTAGTGTAAGGAAATTATTATTAATTTTTTGCAATTTGTTTTACGTTGCACCGACACAGATAGGTCTCACAGAAACTATGGAAGAGGAAAGGGCAAGGAATGGAAAGGAAGCGGCTGTGGCCTTAAATAAGGTGTCAAAAAGGAAAACCACGGAAAGCCATCTTCAGGGCTGCCGACAGTGGGGCCGAATCCACTATCTCACGAATACAAGCTCACAGCTGCGCGACACTAACCGCACGGCCAACGTTGTTATCCAGCAATGAATTCACAGGAAATGCATTGCACTGTGTCCTGTCTATCCGTTCTTACCATCGACGGCGACCCATGTCAGCAATACGTTATACTCCACGGCAGTTGACCCTAGCGATAGTGGTTTTCCAGAATCTACGCACTCATGTTATATTCTGAACACGGTGACCCATGGAAGGCTCACTGACTGCACGACTTCGGAGATCGAAGAGCCCATGCGTATGGCACCGACAACCTGGCACAACCAAATGCAACGAGCTCTCGTGTCTTACTCGCACAGTCAGTACGAGATCTGACGACATAGTAGTCATGTGCCGAATTATTACATTCGTCCGGCTGACCATAGCACCATTCTGCTAAAATGACAGCTATCTCTAATTCAATTTGCTCATCAGTTTATAAGTCGTATATTCAACCTGACTAATAAACAGCGAAGTATTACAATTCAAAAATAAGGACAAGAAGGAATGCAAGCAGCTAAAGAGTGAAGTAAAAATACTCCTCAAGGTAAGGTAAGGGTTATTCTGCCCGAAGGCAGGTCCGAACCTCCGCAGAGGCGATCCTGAGCCGGAGTTTACGTGCGGTAGGGTGGCCAGTTCCTTTCCGCTCCTCCATTCCCTTACCCTCCACCAACAGCACGTGGCAACCCATCCAAATCCTGACCACGCCCACTGTTGCTTAACTTCGGAGTTCTCACGGGATCCGGTGTTTCAACACGGCTACGGCCGTTGGCTATACTCCTCAAGAATGGTGTCAAATTTCCCTTTGGGAGAATCGAATGACCCTAAGTATGTCTTTCTGTCATGGCCATCCATCAACGGTTGCTAGGTAACATTGCGTATCGCTGGTTTCAGTAAAATTACTTTTAAAAGTTGTTACTTTTACCCCAAGGCATAATCTATCTATATAAATAAAATCGTAACGACCGTCTGTCTGTACATTGATTATTTTGGCGAAATTTCCGTACAGTTATCCGTTTCAGGTGTAATAATGACCATCTGCATAATTTTTAGCTTTGGTGTCTGTTTGTCTGTTTGTTTGTCTGTTTGTCTGTTTGTCTGTCCTTCTATAACTTGAAAACTACTGGATATATTTCCACCAAACTTCATATTTAGAATCCACCTGTCCTTGGGTAGGTTTTAGCGCAAATATCGTTTCTAAATCCGTGAACTGAGTGGGAAATTTTACGAAACCGAAACCGTGATTTCGCACTCCCTCATGGGTGGGGGCGGTAGAATAACACCCACGGTATCCCCTGCCTGTCGTAAGAGGCGACTGAAAGGGGCCCCATGGGCTCTGAACTTTGGAGCGTGGGTTGGCGACCACAGGGCCCTCAGCTGAGTTCTGGCATTGCTTCCACTTACTTGTGCCAGGCTCCTCACTTTCATCTATCCTATCCGACCTCCCTTGGTCAACTCTTGTTCTTTTCCGACCCCGACGCTATTAGGTTAGCGAGGGCTAGGGAGTCTTTCATTTTCACGCCCTTCGTGGCCCTTGTCTTCCTTTGGCCGATACCTTCATTTTTCGAAGTGTCGGACCCCTTCCATTTTTCTGTCTGATTAGTGTTATATAGAGGATGGTTGCCTAGTTGTACTTCCTCTTAAAACAATAATCACCACCACCACCACCATCGCACTCCCTCAATGTATACACACACTAAATGGAAATCTACCTGCCTTAATGAAAATGAATTTCTAAACCGTTTTTTCTCATGTGCATCATTTCGATAACAGGATTTAATAAGGGAGATATCATTAACGGACCGTTTTTCGGTACAAATCCCAGCGGACTTAACGCAAGAGCGGGTGCGTGTAAAGCGTATTTCTTACAACTTGAAAACTACTGAAGATATTTGAACCAAACTTTATATTGTACCGGTAAAAGAGCCCGACTCTCAGATTATATTTTAAAGTAAGGAAGAATAGAGTTCTCAGGGCTAAAACTGGGTGACTAGTAGCTAGGGCTCGGTACAGGAGGTAGGGTCCTATCTACAAGAAAACTTTGATTCTGACTGAACATGAGTTTATTCATATAAGACATGAAATTGCACATCACCTCCAGGTAGATATAAGTTGTCTTCCACATAGTCCTATAATATGGCTCGGGTTATCCAGTTCACCAAGCCGAGCAGGTTGGAACACGTTCCAGAAGATTCCAGGGACTCCGTACAGAAGCAGCTGGACTGTCTGGGTTGGTAGAAGGTAGAGATGCCTCGAACTTTCGAGGCCCAGGTTGAACCCCGATGATCCTGGTGATGTTGCAGATAATCATTTGCTACCTCAGTCCAATGTGACTGAGAGGGTTGATGTCTCCAAGGTCACTCGCAGTGCTGATAAATCTGAGTTCATAAAAACCTTGGGTGATTAACCTATTAGCGAAGTCACTGGTTATTATTCATCAAGACTTTCAAAATTTAACACTCGTAAAAATGATATGCCTCTGTATACGAGGAAAATAATTTCAGAGTTCACCACTAACAAAAGTCTTCGTTTCTGAATAAATACTGGCAAAAATAACACAAGTCCCTTCTCATGAAACTACGACCAAATTTAAAGTTCACCACTGGCGAAGGTACAAGTCTTTGAATGAACACGGACGAAAAACATACAGTAAGTCCATCCACATGAAAATCTGAATAGATTTAAAGTTCATCACTGACGAAATTTATAAAGTTTTGAATCAACACTGGCGAATGTACAAGTCTTTGAGTGAGCATGTACGAAAAACACAAGTCCATCCACATGAATAAATTTACAGTCTATCACTGGCGAAATTTATAAAGTCTTTGAATGAACACTGGCGAATGTACAAGTCCTTGAGTGAACATGTACGAAAAACACAAGTCTATCCACATGAATAAATTTACAGTCTATCACTGGCAAGGTATCCAAGTCTTTGAATAAACACTGGTGAAATCCTAAATTTATGTTTTAAAGATGTTGAATGAAGTTAGAGTTCATCACCGGCAAAGTTTATAAGTCTTCGAACCACCACCGGCAAAATCACAAATTTATGCTTACGGGAACTTTGAGCACATTCAGAGATCATCACTAGCAAAGTTTGTAAATCACTGTTTATTAGAGGAATGAGTTTCTTAACACTCGCAAATATTGCAGGTTCAATTTATGAAGAATTAGTGCTTTAACACACGTAAATAATGCAAATCCAATTATGAATTTAGCACACGTAAATAATACAAGTCCATTTCATAAATAATTGGAAAAATTCCAGTCTCGAACACCCGTAAATATTGTAAGTTCAATTATGAAGACTTAGAAAATGTTCTTTAACACTCGAAATATTGGAAGTCCACTTGAGAATACTTTGAAGAATTCGTCCTCCCACACTCGACAAAAATACAAGCTCACTTTATGAATACTTAGAAAATTACAGAGTTCCTCGTCGGGACTGTCACCACACGCCGATAGTAGCAGCGAGAGTGTCCACGCTGACTACTCAGCTGTAACTGAGTGAACAGGCTACAGTGGGCCCTCCTTTTATTCGATCCGGGACGTCTACGTCACAATACGGCTTGACTGAATATCTCCTGAACCCTTCGATGGATTTACTTGAAACTCGAGCATTGCGACGTTCAGGTGATCCCAAACAAGATGACATATCGCTCAAACCGCTAGCATAATTATTACGGGAGTTACAAAATTTTCCCCGTCGAACAATCTGGAAAATGTGACGTGGAATCTAGAATATACGAGTCCAGGCTGGGAACACGTGGTGTGACGGGCGGGCGGTCTAGCTAGACCCTGTGGCTACGTCACAGCTCACAGCTGTCCTTCACTCGCTCGCTTGCCCCGCTGACGGTAAACAAACCAGGCGTGCTCAGAACATTACGCGTGGTAATTAAATGAATTTATACTCAAAAAATACTCATGTACGGGTCGTAACCGGTACAATATATAGCATCCATCTGTCCAAGGGTAGGTTTCCTTGGTGTTTGTTTGTTTGTTTGTTTGTTTGTTTGTTTGTTTGTTCGTTTGTTTGTTTGTTTTGTTTGTTTGTTTGTTTGTTGGTCTGTTTATCTTTCTATAACTTGAAAACTACTGGATATATTCCCACCAAACTTCATATTTAAAATTCACCTGTCCTTGGGTAGGTTTTAGGGAAAATATTGTTTCTAAATCCCTGAACTAATTAGGGGTTTACACGAAACTGAAACCGTGATTTTGTACTCCCTCAAATTATACACAACCAAACTTAATGGGAATCTACCTGCCTTAATGGAAATTAATTTCTAAACATTTTTTTCTCATGTGCATCATTTCGATATCAGAATTAATAACGGAGATATCATTACCGGACCGTTTTTCGGTACAAGTCCCACCGGACTTAACGCAAGTGCTGGTGCGCGTAAACCTATTTCTTACAACTTGAAAACTACTGAGATATTTGAACCAAACTTTATATTTAGCATCCACCCCTCCAAGGGTAGGTTTTAAGGTTTATACCATTTGAGATTCCCGCAATGGACTGGGGTTTTATAAGGGACCAAACTGGTGATTTTTACTCTCCCACAATATATAAAGCACAAGACCAACCTGACCAAATCGATCAAACTGTTTGGAAATCCAATTCTAATTTCTTTTTCTCATGTGCATTTTTCAACGGGAGGATTAATAAGGGAGATAACATGAAAGGTCGGTTTTCAGGCTAAGTCTAGCGAACATATCCCAAAAGGTGTTATACGTGGAGCAGATTCCTTATCTATCTACGAGTAGATAAATCATATCGTAACGACCGTGTGTCTGTGCATTGACTATTTTGGCGAAATTTTCGTACAGCTTTCCGTTTAAGGGGTAATAATGACCACCTGCATATTTTTAATTATAGTTTCCTGGAAGTCCTAAATTTTACCCCCCCCCCTCGCCCAAAATCAAGATTGCCTCACAATCTGCCACACGAGCTGAAAAATTGAAATTAAGCAAATTTATACGTTTTAGCAGGTAACCTACGGAATACTTCCAAGATCTTTAAATATTTCACATTTTATGCCGAATAACATCGAAATATGGGCAATTTAATGACGGTGAAGACCTTCGTTTCGAGGTATTTCGCGGGTAAACGGTAAGTCTTATCACAAAACGGATGGCACGATCTCCGTTCAGTTTCGAGTGATCTACAACTTTGGTCCTGTGATATTTTGTCGTATCTCTCTCTCTCCGTTATAGGGTAGATTTGGCTGTATAGTTCAATGGTTCGTAAATTTTGTGCTTTTTACACGTGTATTACTTAGTTTGACACACTGATAGGAATGGTAGAGTCATCGAATTTGGCACGCACATTGACAGGACCAATGGCTATATGCGAACTCAATTTCATGATTCTAGCTTCCACATGAGTATGTGAAAAATAACGTAAAATAATGAAAATGTACCCAAATGTTACCCCATTCAAATATCGTAACTCAATCGAACCCATAAATATGTGAGATACGATAAAATGTTTTAACACCAGATATGTAGAGCGATAAAAGGGACGTCTGAGGGTGCAAACCGTTTGTTGGTATGATGTACCGTTTAGGAGCAGTAAATCTCGAAATGAAGGTTTGCACTTTCAAACGTGCCCATGCTTATCTGTCATCTATATAAATATAATCGCAACGACCGTCTGTCTACACATTGGCTATTTTGGCAGAATTTCCGTGCAGTTATCCGTTTCAGTTGTAATAATGACCATCTGCATATTACTTAACTTTGGTGTCTGTTTGTCGGTTTGATTGTATGAGTTTTTATAACTTGAAAACTACAGAATATATTTGTACCAAACTTGATATTTAGAATCCACCTGTCCTTGTGTAGGTTTTACGGCCAATATTATTTCTGAATACCTAAATTTACTGGGGGTTTATCCGAAACCGGAACCATGATTTTGCACCTCTTCAAAATATGCACATCCAAAATTAATCGAAATCCACAATCCTTAATGGAAATCCATTTCTAAAACTTTTGTTCTCATGTGAATTTTTCGACAGGAGGATTAATAAGTGAGATATCATGAACGGTTGGTTTTTCAGGTTAAGTCCAGTGGACGTAACCAAAATGTGTTGTACGTGGAGCAGATTCCTTATCTATATATATAAAACTAGCATGGTACCCGTGCTTCGCTACGGTATTATACTGAAATTTATAATTGAATGCTTATTGTTTTAGATATATAATCCGCCGAAATTCGCGATCTGACACGTTTTCAGCGAGAATCCACCAAAATTCCCGATCTGACTCGTTTTCTATTAGATTACAGCACGTTTCCTCCCATTTTTCAATCTTCCTTTCCAGCAATCGATTTCCTACTTCCCGGGCTAGGCTCAGGTATTCTTCCCGGTCAGTTGGGTCCGTAAATCTTTGACATACCGTATATTCCTATAATCATTTTTAATCTGGATAAAATCCTTCAGGAGATCCGGCGTGGTGTCTTATTGGGAGCCTTGGCTGCACTGAACCCGCGGCCGGCTGCATTCTTAGTCATTACCCGTCCAGGAGCCGTTTCCAGCGCGGTCCGCACATTTGACGACGGTCCGGAACATTATTATTATTATTATTATTATTATTATTATTATTATTATTATTATTATTATTATTATTATTATTATTATTATTATTATTCTTATTATTCTTATTCTTATTATTATTACTATTATGTGTTGCTGGGATGAATGATGACAGGGAAAACCGGAGTATCCGGAGAAAAACCTGTTCCGCCTCCGTTTTGTCCAGCACGAATGTCACATGGAGTGACCGGGATTTGAAAGGAATTCAACTCCTTTACACTCCCGCCCCCCAAGATGCCTTCCGCCCCAAAACGCGTTTTTCTTTGTTTTTAAAGGAGATCCAAATACGAATTTTCACGTCTGTAACAACTTTAGTTTTTATTAGATGTATTTATTCTCATACAATTAAAGTCAATTAATTTTTCAATTCTTTCACCCCCTCCCCCCGCTTCATTGGATTTTCCGAGAATACGTGTTTCTTTACTTTTAAAGCAGATTGCAAATATCAAATTTCACGTCTGTAACATCTTCATTTTTATGATATCAGTAGCCTAATTAAATGAATTCAACACCATTTTCAGTCACTTTCACCCCCCCCCCCCCACCCAAGTGGTATTTCCGAAAATTAAAAATACACGTTTCTTTATGTTTAATAGAGATAAAAATACCATTTTTCACTTCTGTAACATGTTAAGTTTTTTAGATATACTGTAAAAATTCTCAATTTAAAATTTCACCCCTTTTGGGTTCCCCTTAAGTGGAGTTTCCAAAAACAAATCACCTATGTTTCTTTACATTTACAGGAGATTCCAAACACCCACTTTTTACGTCTGTAACATTTTACGTTCCCAAGATAATCTTTCAAAAAATTCACCCCAATTTGTCACTTCTGTTTAACCGCCATTAATAGGATTTTCCAAAAACTAAAAAAAATACGTGTTTCTTTATTTTTAAAGGAGATCCCATATACAAATTTTCAGTTCTGTAATATCTTCCGTTTCTGAGATATATGTACCCTCATTAAAGGAATTCAACCCATTTTTTACCCTTTTACACCCCTCCTATTGGGATTTACAGGAAACCAAAAAATACGTGTTCCTTTATTTTTAGAGGAGATTCTAACTACCAATTTTTACATCTGTAAATTTTAAAGTTTTAAGATGTAGACACATTCATTTTTAAAAATTCACCCCCCTTTTCACCCCTCAATATTTGGATTTTCCAAAAACGAAAAAATACGTGTTTCTTTACATTTAAAGTAGATCCCAAATACCAATTTTCAGGTCTGTAATATCTTCGGGTTCTGAAATATAAGTAGCCTCATTAAAGGCATTCAACCCATTATTCACCCTTTTACACCCTTCCTATTGGGATTTTCCGAAAACAAAAGAATACGTGTTTCTTTATTTTTAAAGGAGATTCTAAATACTAATTTTTACATCTATAAACTGTAACAGTTTTGAGATATAGATACACTCATTTTAAAAAATCACCCCCTTTTCACCCCCCCCCCATTAATTGGATTTTCCAAAAACAAAAAATACGTGTTTCTTTATTTTAAAGGAGATCCCAAACACCAATTTTCAGGTCTGTAATATCTTCAGTTTCTGAAATATATGTAGCCTCATCAAAGGCTTTCGACCCCTTTTTCACCCCTTTTCACCCCTCCTATTGCGATTTTCCGAAAACAAAAAAATACGTGTTTCTTTATGTTTAATGAAGATTCTAAATACCAATTTTTACATCTGCAAACTTTAAAAGTTTGGAGATATAGATTCACTCATTTTAAAAATTCACCCCATTTTCACCCTCCCATTAATTGGATTTTTCAAAAACAAAAAAATACGTGTTTCTTTATTTTTAAAAGAGATCAAAAGTACCAATTTTCAGGTCTGTAATATCTTCAGTTTCTGAGATATAAGTACTGGTATACTGATTAAGGGCATTCAACCCATTTTCCCCATTTTCACCCCCTTTCACCCCTCCTATTGGGATTTTCTGAAAACAAAAAAATACGTGTTTCCTTATTTTTAAAGAAGATTCTAAATACCAATTTTTACATCTTTAAACTTTTAAACTTTCGAGATATAGACACACTCATTTTAAAATTTCACCCCTCTTTTCACCCCCTTAGCGAAGGAATATCCAAAAATCCTCTCTTAGCAAGCACCTACATCTTAATATGAATATATCCCCAAAATTTCATTTCGTTACGTCCAGTAGTTTTGGCTCTGCGATGATGAATCAGTCAGTCAGTCAGGACAAGTTATTTTATATATACAGATAAGGGTTTTGTCTGTACATTGCTCAGAATTTGAAAGGAATTGTATTTCTGTATCGGTCATGTCCATAGTAACAAGAAAATGTACTTTTTACTTTTCACCGAGCTCGATAGCTGAAGTCGCTTAAGTGCGGCCAGTATCCAGTATTCGGGAGATAGTAGGTTCGAACCCCACTGTCCGTGGTTTCCCATTTTCACACCAGGCAAATGCTGGGGCTGTACCTTAATTAAGGCCACGGCCGCTTCCTTCCCACTCCTAGCCCTTTCCTGTCCCATCGTCGCCGTAAGACCTATCTGTGTCGGTGTGACGTAAAACAACTAGCAAAAAAAAAATGTTTACTTTTCCGTAATGTCTGTCTGTCTGTCTGTCTGTCTGTCTGTCTGTCTGTCTGTCTGTCTGTCTGTCTGTCTGTCTGTCTGTCTGTCTGTATGTATGTATGTACACGCATCACGAGAAAACGGCTGAAGATAATTTAATGAAAATCGGTATGTAAAGTCGGGGGATGAGCAACTACAATCTAGGCTATAAATTATTTTATTCACGCTGAGTGAAATGGTAGTTTAGGGGAAGGCCTTAAATTCAATTATCGAATATTTATATTATTAGTGGTCGTGTCGATGAATACTATAAAGTTATATAGAATTAAATTTCCAATCAATTATGTCTTATACATTTTTACTGTACCGGCTCTGATAACACAGATATTAATGAATTTGTATTTTTGTAGCTAAGTCCGTATCAACGCCGCGCCATGAGAAAATGTGTTAACAGAATTGAATGAAGACCGCTGTATAGAGTCGGGGAATAAGAAACTACAGTCTAGGCTATAAATAATTTTATTCGCCCGAGATAAAATGGTAGTTTAGGGGAAGGCGCCTAAAATTTACTTTTTAAATACCGGTACCTATGTTATTGGTGCTATCGAAAAGTACTACATAACAAAAGTTATAGACAATACAATTTCCGATCATTTATGTTTCATTGAGTTTTACTGTACCGACTATGATAAGAGTGGTATTTCAGAAGGCCTACAATATCGAAAGAGCCCAACACTCATCAACAATAACTTTACATTGACCATTGTTTGTTACTGATCAACAATAACTTTACATTGACCATTGTTTGTTGTGATGTTCTTCGTTTCTTATGGTGCCGCTCAAGTCCGATAGATGGGATTACTACTGCGTACCGAGTATAACAGCCCGACTGAGCATTGGCGGGAAATAGCTGGGGAGTTGGAAAATCTACATTCATTTAATTCCCAATTAGCAGTGAAGAGGGGGATTCTCCTCTGGCTTGGAGGAAAAAATTGCCTCCAAGTCAGATAGATTTTTCCGTTGCCTGTGTAGTGAATTGAGATTTGACGACTCATCGGGTACTCCTAGGAAACAGATTAGTAAAAGGGCATAGTTTTCTCGCTGGGTTTCTCCACTATTCGCCTCCCCTTCCCCCCCTCCCCCCCCCCCCGCCGAAAAAAGACGAAGAGTATTGACGGATCAGAGCTGTCTGCGGCTTGGTCATTCCAGCTCTGGAATTCCAGCATAGTACTATTGGTTAAAAGTGAGAAATTGTGTGGACTTACATTTGCTGGAGTATTTCATATAAAAACATTGCTTTTAATCGCGCCATCCCTACTGACGTCATTGCAATGACCTATGTTCATTTCAGTTGGGAAAACCACTAAGACAGTCCTTGTGAGGATGTAAAATGACTGGTGGAGTGAGTGTCTGTCATTATAATGAAAACTCCCCAAGCTGGTGGTGACTGATGGTAGGCAAGCGGGCCTATCATTACAATGAAAATTCGCTAACACAGTCTTCATATGAGAAAAGACGTTTGGTGACTTCCCCGTCGCGTTTCTAGGGTAACGTTAAGAGCTATGCAATTTAATACAATCTTGCTCACAACGTGTACACTACCTAGCCTAGAATTCTGTATACAATGTAGAATTCCGTAGCGAAGCACGGGTACATCAGCTAGTTTAATTCATTAATTTAATTTAATTTATTATTGTTTAATCGCGTTCGATATTGGAAAATATCATTGGAGTTTGTAAAATTTTACATTTCTATGTTGTGTCTCTCTGTGATACAATAAACAAACTTCTGTAACTTTATTACTGCCTTGCATCCTTCGTATTCCATACTTTTCTGTGATGTATGGAAAGTCAAAGGCAATCTAGGAGTAATGTCTGAAAGTCAAGTGTAAACATGTTCAAGGTTGTATGGGTGTAGGACAGGTAGGCAGTTAATTTTCAAAAATCGAAAGACCTTTTGGAGGAAGGAGAACTAGAAACATGAATTGAATATTACTTCCAGGAAATGAAGATATGACAAAATGATGAGAAGAACATATTTAGCAGTTGTTTGAATTCAATGAAGTGAATGAGAATTGAAAAAAGAGCAAAGGTTCTCGATGCTGATGAAAAGGAAAACCCAATTCTGAGAAAACAATGTATTTAACTGGGCTTTCAGAGACATGAATAGGAATAAGGCATCTGAAATTGATGATATACCTACGGAACTACTGACTGACTTCGGAGAAATTGGTATGGCGAAACTATTCCTATTACTGTGCAAGATTTATGGTACAAGAGAAGTGCCATCCGACTGATGAAAAGGAAAACCCAATTCTGAGAAAACAATGTATTTAACTGGGCTTTCAGAGACATGAATAGGAATAAGGCATCTGAAATTGATGATATACCTACGGAACTACTGACTGACTTCGGAGAAATTGGTATGGCGAAACTATTGCTATTACTGTGCAGGATTTATGGTACAAGAGAAGTGCCATCCGACTTCAAAAATAATTTTGTTATCCTTATTCCTAAGAAAGTAGGTGCTGACAAGTGTAAACATTTCTGCACCAGTAATTTAGTAACTCACCATTACAAAATGTTTACAGAAAAATGGAGACAAAGTTTGAAGCTGAGCTGATGGAAGATAATTTTGGCTTCGTAAGGAATTCAGTAACTCACTGGCAATACTGACTGACCATGGAGAATCAAATTAAGAAGGGCAAGACCATTTGCACGGCATTTGAAAATTTGGAGAAAAAGAAGTTTACAAAGTTTCCTGACTATACAGCCAGGCTCAATTTGCATTTTTGACAATGTTAATGAAATTCACTTATTTACTGTGATTGAACAGGAGATGATGTTGTGAACTAATGTGTACATCAAACAACACACACCCATTCCCCGAGCCAGATAAATTAACAGAATGTAGCTATAATCATTGCCTGGGCTGGGAATCGAGCACGGCCGCTATGCTGAGCTGTCAGCCAAGGATTTGGGCTATAAATATAAAGTTCAGTCATTATTATTTCCCTTTTTGGCTACTATGATGTAATTTTTAAGGATATAACAAATGAATTAAGCTTAAAACTACAACGCGCTCAAAATGCTTGTCTTAGATATGCTATGGATTTACGGTACGACGGTCGAGTTTCTCCCTATTATAAACAATGATCTTGGTGACGACTAGACGACAGGCGTAAACTACATTCAAATACTCTTATGTACCAGGTACTTTCGGAAGACATCCCTGCTTATCTCTCCAGCAATTTTCGTCACCTTGGCTCTTTACATCTCCATGATACTCGCTCCGTGTCGCTCCTAGAAATACCTGTCCACCGAACAACCACAGACCATCGATCATTTACTATCACCGCTTCGGGATGGTGGAATGCTCTTCCCAAAGACATCACGGATGCTGAATCAAAAAAATATTTAAAACCTCTTACCATCAGTTCCTCGTTAAGTGCTTCCAGCAAGGTACCTGTATGAGTGGAACGAGTGATTGTGTGTGAAAATGATATGAGATTATTGTACATTAAAGTAAGATATTGGGTTAATATGATCATTTAGATTAAATTTAAAACATCCGTACTGTATACGAAGTAGAAGTAGCCTAAACATAGCTAGTAGTAACTGAATTTAACTTAGATGTAGTATTGCAAGGGTACAATTAGCTGAATTTCATTTAAAACATTTATTAAGCTTACTAGAATTTTTACGTTTGTATTTCTTTCGTTGTGTATTTAAATGAGTATTTTTTCAAATCTGTATTATGTAGGCAGTTCCTTTTTCTTTCTGTCATCTTTGCGTGTATATGTTCATATTTTTGTCTTAGAAATTAGTGTTATTTGTAGTTCTTAGTATTTTAAGTTATTCAGTGTCATTGTATTAACAAATAATAATATGTGTGTGGTTAAGTGTAAGAAAGGGCCAAGAGCCCTAACTTCGCCACAGAAAATAAAGGCTTTTATCTATCTATCTATCTATTAAAATGATGTCACAATCCAAATTTGTTGTTAGCGTGTCATGAAGAGAAATGGCCTTGTATACCACCCTAGACGGACTCGTTGAAACGTACTTCCTCCCATTCGAGCTTTAACTTGCTCTCCTTTAAATATACCTTGTTCCCTGTCTCTCTCTATACACTATCAGGGAGCTGAAGAGGTTGATATCGTCACGCGAGTCGAAACTGCCCGAGGATTAAAAGAAATGTGAATGGTAATTGAATGACATAATACCATTAAAGGAAAGTATACAGAGATATAATGATGGTAGCTGTACAGACTCGACAGCACCTCAATGAAACAAATCCTTTCATTTGAATTCTGAACACTGAATACTGACTCAAATTTTATCATGGATATGTCATTTTAAATAGAAACGAGCTCACAGCATACAAACAAAAATTGTCTGCTCCTATTTCTTTATCGTCTCTGAATTGTGAAGTTACGAGGTAATCTTAACAGCTCAGTGCAGGGGATTCTGTTTGTAAATATTCATGTGGCGTCACTGTATGCCAATATATGAACATAAGAAAGTCTGACCAAATTTAAACGAAACTAGTATCTTCTTCTTCTTTCATTTTCTTCAGGGTGACCCGGTGGCCAACCCCTTGGTCTACGGTTAGCAAGTCTATCTATTATCTGGAGGCGGCAATTTCGTTTCCCTAATGATCTAAGTTCCGCATTGGTACTTAATGAGCTGTATGTGCTACAAGCGGTTGGAATTTTTTAGATTTTTCCTTGTTTTCTTTATTTGTTAACAGTTTAATGTCGCACTAACTCAGATAGGTTTTCGGCGACGATTGGTTAGGATAAAGATAGGATTGAGAAGAAAGTGTCCATGGCCTTAGTTAAAGGACAAACCCAGCGTGCGCCTGGTTTGACAATGAGAAACCATGGAAAACTATTTTCAGGACCGCCGATGGTGGAGTTCGAACCCACCATCTTCCGAACTAAAGGTTATAACTGTACATCCCTTATCTAGCTAACAAAGAACTCTGTTTATCAAGTTGAATTTACAATTAAAAGTTCAGCGCCACAAGCAAGAAATGGGTAGGGGAAAATAAGCTTACTCAGTCGACACTAGAACACTGCAATGTACAGTATGTATGCTTTCCACACGCTCGTATTTCTTCGAAGGTCTTGGACTCGAGCGGGATTCCTCCGAGCGGAGAGCGCTTGCAACTACGTCGACGAGCGAAGTAAGCTCGCGAGAAGGACAATCGCAGGAAACAACAGGCAATAATTTGAATTTTTATTAGGTAAAATAATATCATAACGTTTAAGTTTGTCTTGATTTGTCTTTTTATTATTTATAATTTATACTCGGTGACATCTTCGTATCACAGACACTGAATCAATGAAAATTAAATAGCTAATTTTTATCTTGTAAACAACATTAAATATATTAACATTTAAACAATACATTGGGATAAAATATATATGAATTAAAACTCTGTACAACGAAATAAAACAGTAAATTGCGTTCCTTCTCTTTATTTAATCCAATACCTTATACATATCTTTTTCTTTTCTTTCTTTTTTTTTTTTTTTTTTTTTTTTTTTTGCTATTGGCTTAACGTCGCTCCGACACAGATGGGTCTTATGACGACGATAGGACCAGAAAGGGCTAGGAATGGGAAGGAAGCGGCCGTGGCCTTAATTAAGGTACAGGTGTGAAAATGGTAAACAACGGAAAACCATCTTCAGGGCTGCCGACAATGGGGTTCGAACCCACTATCTCCCGAATACTGGATATTGGCCGCAGTTAAGCGACTACAGCTATCGAGCTCGGTATCTTATATTTTGCTTGCCGTTGCAATTGTTTAAATATATATACTACAGATATGTATTTTTTATTCCTATACATTAGATCGAACGTAAATTAAATTATCCCTTGGGGTGAAAGTAAAAAAAATAATGTAGAATAAATGTACTTTTAAAAATAATTTTACCCTTCAAGTTGGCCGTGCGGTTAGTGTCGCGCAGCTGTGAGCTTGTATTCGGCAGCCCTGAAGATTGCTTTCCGTGGTTTCCCTTTAAAAGATTACGGCTATCCAGCAACCCCAGCGCGCTAGTCCATACTGGAAGAAGTTTTTAAATGATTACGGCTATCCACCAACCCCAGGGCTCTAGTCCATACTGGAAGAAGTTTTTAAAAGATTACGGCTATCCACCAACCCCAGGGCTCTAGTCCATACTGGAAGAAGTATTTAAAAGATTACGGCTATCCACCAACCCCAGGGCTCTAGTCCATACTGGAAGAAGTTTTTAAAAGATTACGGCTATCCACCAACCCCAGGGCTCTAGTCCATACTGGAAGAAGTATTTAAAAGATTACGGCTATCAACCAACCCCAGCGCTCTAGTCCATACTGAAAGAATTTGTTTTAGATTACGGCTATCCACCAACTCCAGGGTTCTAGTCCATACTGGAAGAAGTTTTTTAGATTACGGCTATCCACCAACCCCAGGGCTCTAGTCCATACTGGAAGAAGTATTTAAAAGATTACAGCTATCCACCAACCCCAGGGCTCTAGTCCATACTGGAAGAAGTATTTAAAAGATTACAGCTATCCACCAACCCCAGGGCTCTAGTCTATACTGGAAGAAGTATTTAAAAGATTACGGCTATCCACAAACCCCAGGGTTCTAGTCTATACTGGAAGAAGTATTTAAAAGATTACGGCTATCCACCAACCCCACCAACCTGGAACCATTGTTTTGGGAAGCCAGGCTCTGCTTGTCACAAGTCAGGACAAAGGGCGAATGATAGAGGAGTAACACCTGTTTAAGAAACCTTGGTACAGTTGTGCCGGCTAGTAGCGTCTTGTAAAGGCCCCTTTCCAGGGATACAGGTGAAATTTGGTCAACGGTCTTGAAAACGAAAGAGGAATCTCACTCCCAACGGCTGAGAGAGCGGAAGAACCTAGTGGAGTAAACCACGAAAAGCAATCCTTGTATCGTCTGTTCTCCAGGTTAGGGGAGACTGCAGCGGGCGTCTGATCCCCAGGTCAGGGGCGGCCTCAGTTACGTGCAGAAGGCGACAGGAAAGCACTGCACTACTTAATCCCAAGTTAAGCAAATATGATATTGTCACAACAAGATGTTTCGTTTACTGATCATGAGGCACGAAACCCATGATCCGGCAGGGGAAGGAACGAGGCTTCCCAGGTCGTCTTTAAGCGAAATCCTCGCATATACGAGTCAATGAAAATTGGAACGTCGAATGTGAGAAAGCTACTGGAAGCAGGAAAAATGGAAGAAGCTAAAATTGTCATGAATGAAAGATATTCTGGGTCTATGTGAAATAAGATGGTCAGGACGTGGTGGTTTCTACAGCGATGACTTTAGAATGATCATCAGTACACGGTGGAAGGAATATCTTGAACAAATGTATGAAGAAGGAAATGTGCTGAATGATCTAAGGTGTATTGAACCAGAATATGAAGTAGAGGGAAGATGGTTGCCTAGTTGTACTTCCTCTTAAAACAGTAATCACCACCACCACCACCACCATCATGAAGTAGAGGAAGATGATAAAGGTCTTACAAAAAAAGGGAGGGAGTTTGAATCAGCACTCAGCGATTACATGAAAATAAAGCTATCGGTCCAGATAACATATCTGGAGAACTGCTTAAGAATATGGGAGAGAAATTGAAAGGACTTCTATTTTCCATGGTATGCAGATGCTATGATGAAGGTTAAATTCCAGAAGACTTCATCAAAAGCAAAACGGTTATCATGCCAAAGAAGGGAAGTAGTGTAGAAAGTTCCGATCACAGAACCATAACTCTGCTCTCTCATAATCTTAAATACTGCTATCAATAATAAAAAAAAGGATAAATAAGGAATTAAATTTACAAATCGATCAAGACCTGTTCAGCTTTAGGACAGGGATGGGAGCAATAGAAGCCCTCTTCGCTCTCCGAACAATATTAGAAAGGAGGTTCGAGATGAATAGGACCACATTTCTAGCGTTTATAGATATTGAAAAGGCTTTCGATAACGTGAGTTGGGACAAACTGTTCAAAATTCTTAAAGCTACAGGTTTTTTTACTTAAAAGACAAGAGGCTGATATTGCGACTCAATGAAAGACCCAGACAGCAAAAATCAGGAAAGGTGTAAGGCAGGGCTGTTCTCTCTCATCATACCCTTTTAATATATCCATTGAAGAAGCCTTAAATTTAAGGCAAAGGCTAAAGGAGTATACGTAAATATCCAATCCATATCCAGTGCATTCGATTTGCAGATGACATAGCAATTGTAGCAGACTCCAAGAAAGAGTTGTCTAAGATGTTGAATGTATTGTCATCAGCATTGTCAGATTCACGCTTAAACATTAATGTCAAGAAGACCAAGATATTAGTTGTGAGTAAACATCCTGAACGAATTCACACCAACATTAAGCTTAATGACAAGATAGTGGAACAAGTCAGCAGTTTCCCTTATCTAGAAAGCCTGACCACGAATGACAACAGGTTCAGCAAAGAGATCAAAAGGTGAATAGCACTTGCCAAATAGGCGTTTAGTAACAAGAGAAATCTTTCAATCAGTGAAAATTTAGATTATGGAATTAGGAATATATGTGTGATTTCTTTGGTATAGAGTGCTCTATTGTATGGCTGTGAATCTTGGACAATCGGAGATTAGGACGGGAAACGTTTGAGATGTGTGTCTGGAGACGAATGCTCAGGATTAAATGGATTTGAACGAAAACAAACAAAAGCGTTCTAGAATAAATTCAAGGAAAGAGAGAACTGATTTTAACGATACAAAAAAGAAGAGCTTAATTCACTGGCCACATCTTGCGACACACCACCTTTCTTACCTATCTGCTGAAAGGAAAAATCACGTGGAAGGATGGCCGACGACGACCGAGGAAAAAACTCCATTATGGTTCTTATTATGAAATGAAACGAGGAGCTGAGGACAAGAAAGACAAGGGATTGCCTTTAGACACTGGATGACGGCTATCCAACTTATATGAGGATCAGAGCCACAGGACCTCCAATTTATCGTGGAATCTGAACAACAGGACCGTGAATTTTAATTTCAAAATTAGAAAATAAAGCATTAATTATGCTTGGGATCCCAAACTTTTGGGTTTTCAAATGAACTGGTACAATATTTCTAAATAGTGTACTACATAAAGTAAAAATTTACAAATTGTAATGCATAAACAGGTCTTAATATTATTCAGTGTTTAAGTTGCTTTGGATGATCGCGCAGAAAGCTGTCAAAAGCTTTCCAACAATATAATCCATAAGAATAATGCAAGTCGTTTAAATTCTTCGAAAATAAAATATTAAAACAGAAAGCAAATTATGTTTTGTCAAATATATTACTGATGTTTGGAATGCATATTATTATTATTATTATTATTATTATTATTATTATTATTATTATTATTATTATTATTATTATTATTATTATTATTATGAATGCCGGGATGAGTGGCTCAGACGGTTGAGGCGCTAGTCTTCTGACTCCAACTTGTCAGGTTCGATCCTGGCTCAGCCCGGTGGTATTCGAAGGTGCTCAAATACGTCAGCGTCGTGTCGGTAGATTTACTGGCACCTAAAATAACTCCTGCGGGACTAAATTCCGGCACATCGGCGTCTCCGAAAACAGTGAAAAATTTAGTTAGTGGAACGTAAAGCCAATAACATTATTATAACGATTATTTATTAGTATTATTTTAGATCATTTTTACACGAACACATTGAGGTATTTCGCGACGATGGGATGATAAAGGGATACGATTGGAACGGAAGTAGTCACGGTCTTAATTCTGGTAAAATCCCGGCATTTGTCTAGTTTGAACATTAGAGAACCACGAGAAATTATTTTTTTGACTGTCGACAGTGGGATTCCGAAGGTTAACTCACAGCTGTATGACCTGTACAGTACAACCAAACTAGGTTGTGCTCTTGTTTCCCAATGATCGGTTGCACCAAACCGTGGTGTTTTCATAATCCTCCATTAGTGTTCATTTCCTACACCTGGGCAAGCATAAATAACGTTCAGAGAAAACGCCGTCAGCATTTAGAGTGCCTCATTGACCCATATAACAGGGCCTAGAAAATACGTTTTTAAAAGTAATAAGCAACTGTTTAATTAATTGTGGTGACTGAGAATAAAATACCAGTCAGAAGGAACGAGTTCAAGTAGTAATCCCTATGACTGTCTATCATCCACAACACTATTAAGGAAACCAAAACTTTTCAACAACGGAAATTGGCACCAGAAATTGGCCATTATTTACTCTTTACAATAAAACGTTTCCCTATATGTTTTGCATGCTTGTTTTTAATTCATGTAGGGCTGTCTCCCAGGTGGCAGATTACCTGTAAACTGTTCACCTAGCTTCTTCTTAAACATTTTGAAAAACTTAGAAATTATCGAACGTTTCCCATGATAAATTTTTCCAATCCCTTAGTCCTCGTCCTATATATGAAATATTTGCCCCAATCTGTCAAACTTTATCATATTATGATCTTCCCCACTTTAAAAAACTCCACGCAAGCTTATTCGTCCACTAATGTCATTCTACGCCAACTCTCCACCGACAGCTCGAAACATACCACATAGTCAAGCATCTCTTCTCCTTACTTCCAAGTCTTCCATACTCAAAGTTTGCAACATTTCGGTAAGAATAGTTCTTTGTCGGAAATCACCCAGAACAAACCGTGTATTCTTTCTTTGAATATTTCCAGTTCAACTATTAAGTATTCCTGGTGAGGTTCCCATGCACTGGAGCCATACTCGCCAACACGCTCAGTACCTTCGTACACTATCTCGAGCAGGTGAAGAATAGTAGCTGCACTGGGTGGAGAAACTCCGAGTATTCCCGAAAAGCAAGTGGTTGTACTTTGAAAACATTGAATAGATCGTTTTTTATAGCTGATGGTCGCCCTGAGCAGTTAGTTTTCAATGCTCGTATCTCCATCACTGGTGATGACGATGATGATGAGGAGGAGGAGTAGGAGGAGAAGGGAGAAGGATAAAAACAACTCCCCTTTTGAATCTGTGATAGTGAATATAATCTTTCGTATTGCAAGATTGCTGATCAAATCCGGCAGGAATAGTTGGGATTTTGAAGGGTAAATCTATTCGACCAGTGACATATTCTGTGTTTACCCTACATAAGTAATTCTCAGCAGTAAGTCACCTCATAGATATAGAGTAAAAAGGGACATCAGAATTGACACTCAGACAGCTTGAATGGGTAAAAGAAAAATGAAAGCACATATTAACTGAGGTCAATACGATTTTCATCTTGTACGTCCTTCAATTGTAATAAATTATGAAAGATATCAGGAAATCGGAAGTTTGTCCATTGGAAGTTCTTTTCTTCATTCCAGAAGCCAATCACACGGACTTGCCGCAATTAAACACCCTCAAATGGCGCCGATGCCAGTTGGGTTTGAAAATACTTTCTCAGGAACCTGAGGACAATTAATAAGTGACAGCTCCACTGAGTCAAATTCACCACTGATCGCTGAATCAGTTTAATTCCTAACACCAGCCGCATTTATGCGTTCTGTCTCACACATTCCTTCTCCACCTCACTCGTCAACATTCTTCAAAATGTATGCGCATTACTAGGGTTCGGAAGTTTATGACTTAAAGAAGTACAAAATATGCAAGCAAGTATGTCCTAAAAATGAAGCAAATATGATCTTTTTAGAAAAGGTCATGGCCTTAATTAAAGTACAGACTGCTGTGAAAATGGGAAAACATGGTAAAAAATATTCAGGTATGCCGACAGTGGGGCTCGAACCTACTACCTCCCGAAGGCAAGCTGACAGTTGCACCCCACTAACCGCACGGCAAACTCGCCCGGTAAATATGACTTTAAAGAGGTCACATATGACTTAAGAATTTCAGGGATAGATGGCAAGAATTAGTATTAGGCCTACGAAGATCAAAAGTATCTAAAAGTGATAAGCGATGATGCAGCAGAAACATTTAATCATGCAAAATGACAGAGCTACAGTAGCTAAATGAAAACTTTATACATTCATTCAGTATCATATCCCTGATTCGCAGTTCTCATTTTTCCCAAAAAATAAGCAAAAATGAAGTAGTAGCATGCTTTTTTGGTATATGTCGGCATACGATCGTACAGCATCTCTAACGCGATCATGTCATTTAAACCAGCTACCTACCTGTTTCGGGAAAAGAAAGAAAAGTGCATATATTACGGTATTTTGAAATCCTTTGTTTCAAAATCGACACAGATAACATGTGTTGTTGTTTGATTCATCAGTCCATAGACTGGTTTGATGCAGCCCTCCATGCCACCCTATCCTGTGCTAACCTTTTCATTTCTACGTAACTACTGCATCCTACATCTGCTCTAATCTGCTTGTCATATTCATACCTTGGTCTACCCCTACCGTTCTTACCACCTACACTTTCTTCAAAAACCAACTGAACAAGTCCTGGGTGTCTTAAGAAGCGTCCTATCATTCTATCCCTTCTTCTCGTCAAATTTAGCCAAATCGATCTACTCTCGCCAATTGGATTTAGTACCTCTTCATTCGTGATTCGATCTATTCATCTCACCTTCAGCATTCTTCTGTAACACCACATTTCAAAAGCTTCTATTCTCTTTCTTTCTGAGCTAGTTATCGTCCATGTTCCACTTCTATACAACATCACGCTCCACCCGAAAGTCTTCAAAAAACATCTTTCTAATTCCTATATCAATGTTTGAAGTGAGCAAATTTATTTTCTGAAAGCTCTTCCTTGCTTGTGCTAGTCTGCATTTTATGTCCTCCTTACTTCTGCCATCGTTAGTTATTTTACTACCCAAGTAACAAGATTCATCTACTTCCTTTATGACTTCATTTAATAATTTAATATTTCCTGCATATCATGCCTTCGTTCAACTGCACTCCATTACCTTTGTTTTGGACTTATTTATTTTCATCTTGTACTCCTTACCCAAGACTTCGTCCATACCATTCAGCAGCTTCTCGAGATCTTCTGCAGTCTCAGATAAAATAAAAAAAATAATCGGCAAATCTCAAGGTTTTGATTTCCTCTCCTTGGATTGTGATTCCCTTTCCAAATTCCTCTTTGATTTCCTGCACCGCCTCTTCTGTGTAAAGAATGAAAAGGAGTCCGACTCGTTGGCTGAACGGTCAGCGTACTGGCCTTCTGCTCAGAGGGTCCCGGGTTCGATTCCCGGCCGGGTCGGGGATTTTAACCTTAATTGGTTAATTCCTGCGGCCCGGGGGCTGGGTGTATGTGTTGTCTTCATCATCATTTCATCCTCATCACGACGCGCAGGTCGCCTACGGGAGTCAAATAGAAAGATCTGCATCTGGCGAGCCGAACCCGTACTGGGATATCCCGGCACTAAAAATAAAAGCCATACGACATTTCACTGAAAAGGAGGGGGGACAAACTGCAGCCTTGCCTCACTCCTTTCTGGATTGCTGCTTCTTTTTCAAAGCCCTCGATTCTTATCACTGCAGACTGACTTTTATACAGATTGTAGATAATTCTTCGTTCTCGGTATCTGATCCCAATCACCTTCAGAATCTTAAATAGCTTGGTCCAATCAACATTATCGAATGCCTTTTCTAGATCTACGAATGCCATGTACGTGGGCTTGTCCTTCTTGGTTCGATTGTACCTTGTTAAAAAGTACGCCTCAATTTAAACAAAAATCCTCAAAATATAACCAAATATGACCCTACATCACTAAAATGAGCAAAATATAACCAAATATGACCCTACATCACTAAAATGAACAAAATATAACCAAATATGACCCTACATCACTAAAATGAACAAAATACGACCAAATATGACCCTGGATCACTAAAATGAACAAAATACAGTGGTTGATCATATTATTAGGGCCACTAGGTAAAAATTGAAGAATTTATGTTTGGATCATTGTTCGTTTCTAAGTGTTTACTTATTGCTTATTTTTATGGTTGGATATTATTAATTACACATTTCCATAGTTAAATTCAACAATCAGCCCTACATTAAGAAGCGTAATAATGAAAACTCTGGTCAAGAATTGAGAGAGTCGCCAATTATGTTACAGTTGCTTGCTGACTGTTGTTGGATTAAAACACGTGATTTATTGTAGATTTGTTTCCTTGCATCTCTTGTGCGAATTTTGCTCTTTAAGTGATACAGTGAAGTGACACGAGTAGAATACAGTTAATTATAGTTCAGTATATACTTAAAAATACGGGTATTTAGAAAACAAACATGGGGAAAGCTAAAGACCTTTCTCCTAGTAAAATTTCGGAAATAAAAACACTTTTAAAGAATACTGATTATTCTCATAGAAAAATAGCGTCTATCACTTCTGTTTCAAAGTCAACAGTGGACAGAATTAAGAAAAACTTGACCAAGGCACGAATTTGTCACCTAAACGGGTGTGTAAATGTGGCCGCAAAAGAATCACTTCTCCACGAGAAGAACGCCTGTTAAGAAATATCGTCATTAAACATGGAAAAGCTTCAATGAAAGTCATTAAAACAAAGATTCGACAAGCGGGGATCAACGTATCTTCAATGACAGCTCGTCGGAGGATCAAAGAGCTGGGTTTCGCTTGTCATCGTCCAGCAAAGAAACCATCACTGACACCAACCATGATGAAGAAGCGACTATTATGGGCAAAACAACATCGAAATTGGACTGCTGATGAATGGGAAAGGGTAAGCTGTTTACTTCCTGCCTGTTATGCTCAACCGCACTTGGCGTAAACAGGTTTTAATACAAAACTACATTTTTTTCCAGGTTTGCTTCTCGGATGAGTCATCAATACATATACTTGATAACAGATCTGTATTTGTGAGGAGGCGCAAGGGTGAGAAATACAATAGTGACTGCATTGTCAAGACCGTTAAGCACCCGTTAAGTGTCATGGTGTGGTCCGTCATCAGTAGTAATGGAACCGGCCGCCTGTATATTGTCGAAGGAATCATGAACCAACACCAGTACATTAAGGTTCTGGAGAAACGGCTACTTCCCCAAGTTCGTGAATGGTTCCCAGATGGCAAATTGGTGTTTATGCATGACTCTGCACCTTGTCACAAGGCTAAAACTGTGACAAAGTTCCTTCTGGACAACAAAGTGAAGGTTCTGGACTGGCCTGGCAATTCTCCTGACCTCAACCCGATCGAGAACCTTTGGGGGCTAATGAAGAGGAAAATTTGTGCTCATAATGTCACGAATAAGATCCAACTGATCGAAAGACTAATCAATGTGTGGCATCACGATGATGAAATTTAAAAAAGCTGCCTCAGATGCATTTGTAGTATGCCAGATAGAGTCGAAGCGGTAATTGCTGCGAAGGGAGGTGTCACCAAATATTAGATTTTCCTAGTTTCTTTAGTTTTTCATGATTTTCATTAACATTTCAAATGTAAAACTGTGTAATATATTTGTCAAAAGTCCACTTTAGATTAATTAAATGTATATCAGTGAAGTTTGTGTATGTCTTATCAAGTTTGAAAAATACAACTTTCACCTAGTGGCCCTAATAATATGATCAACCACTGTATAACCAAATATGTCCCTGCATCACTAAAATGAACAAAATATAACCAAATATGTCCCTACATCACTAAAATGAACAAAATATAACCAAAGCAACCAAGACAATAAAAATGGCTGAAATATGCGTTTATATGCAACATAAAATTAATTTGTCCGCCTTTGTGGTGTAGTGGTTAGTGTGATTAGCTGCTACCCCCGGAAGACCGGGTTCGATTTCCGGCTCTGCCACGAAATTCGAAAAGAGGTACGAGGGCCGGAACGGGGTCCACTCAGCCTCAGGAGGTCAACTGAGTAGAGGTGGGTTCGATTCTCATCTCAGCCATGCTGGAAATGGTTTTCCGTGGTTTCCCACTTCTCCTCCAGGCAAATGCCAGGATGGTACCTAACTTAAGGCCACGGCCGCTTCCTTCCCTACTCCTTGTCTATCCCTTCCAATCTTTCCATTCCCCCGCAAGGCCCCAGTTCAGCATAGCAGGCGAGCCCGCCTGGGCGAGGTATTGGACATTCTCCCCAGTTGTATCCCCCGACCCAAAGTATCACGCTCCACGACACTGCCCTTGAGGCGGTAGAGGTGGGATCCCTCGCTGAGTCCGAGGGAGAAACCAACCCTGGAGGTTAAACAGATTAAGAAGGAAAGAAAGAAAGAAAGAAAGAAAGAAAGAAAGATAAAATTAATTTAAACGGGGTAAAGGACACATCATTCGCAGTTTTTTCAGATTTCGGGTAAAATGACCTTGGGGATGAAATATGACTTTTCCTTAACATCCGAACCTTACGCATTACGGTATTGTCGTCACTCATTTCGGGCACAATTGAGTCGATGATTGCAGAAACGACCAGAGTCACTTCAGTACATTCTTCTTCTTCTTTTGCTACCGCCTTTTCCCACACATGTGGGGTCGCAAGAGCTAACTTCGTAGCATAAATTGACCCTGTTTTACGGCCGGATGCCCTTCCTGACGCCAACATATGTGTGAAGAGATATAATCACTATTGCGTTTTTCTGTGGTGGCTGAAAAATGAAATGGAGTATGGCTTTTAGTGCCGGGAGTGTCCGAGGACATATTCGACTCGCCAGGTGCAGATCTTTTGATTTGATGCCCGTAAGCGACCTGCGTGTCATGATGAGGATGAAATGATAATGAAGACGGAACAAACACTCAGACCCCATGCCAAATAAATTAGCCAATTAAGGTTTAAATTCTCGGCCCTGCCGGGAATCGAACCCGGGACCCCTGTGACCAAAGGCCAGCACGCTAACTATTTAGGCATGGAGGCGGACTGTGGTGGTATGTTGTCTGAGTATGATGAGGTGGAGTGTTGGGACGGACACATACACCCAGTCCCCGAGCCAGAATAATTAATCAGAAGCGATTAAAATCCCCGGTCCGGCCTGGAATCGAAACTAGGACTCTCTGAACCGAAGGCCAGTACGCTGAGCATCCAGCCAACAAGTCACTTCACTACATTACTGAGTTGTTAAAAAATGATTTCATACTTAACAACGATTTTGTACTGTGCACAGTTTTTCGGAAAGAACACTTCAAAAAATACATTTTAACTCTATAGTCAAATCGCACTCCTTCATCATACAACGGTGAATGCAATTCACAATTGATAAATCCAGGTCCGTTCTGCAATTAACATAAAATGCAATACAGTAGCATATCACAGTGAAACAAATTCAAGAAATCCACATACCATTATTATATGATAAATTAATATTTGTATTCGTCCTCCATTCAAAGCATTGCAATAATGTTAATTGCGGTATTTTTGTTGCTAATCCCTGTTAACATTCTTCACATTTTACACAGAGACAGAAAACATCAATATTCACCCTAGCAATACCAAGCTATTTTCAAATCGCAAGCTGCCAACGGGGGATATTTTGTGACCACCAGAATAAATTCGTACCGTATATTTTGAACCTCAAAGGACAACAATAGAACTTAATTAACAACAGTTTCAAATGAAAACATACAATTTTTCTGTATACAATAAAATTTGCGATATATTATTCATCTTGCACATCACTTATCACTTCACCACCTTCAGCACACTTGTAATATACAACTGTATTCTTACTGTGTTTTCCGTATGTGAATCTTTTACAACCGGAACAAATTATAGTGGTTTTGTTGACTTTGTTGTACTCTTGCCCTTTGGAATGGCATTCTCTGGTGCAAAGGGGGGCAATGCCCTCCTCCACCTCAACTTTCTTAGATTTCGCTGTCTGATTTATTTTAGAGCCTAATATCTCTTTCATGGCCAAAATTACTGACTTACGCAGTCCGTCAGTATTTTGAACACGCTCCTCAATGTAAGGGTTTCATGAGTTGAACAGCCAGTTCTCGTAAATGCAGTCTTCGTTTACTAGGCACTTGTTTGTTCCAGTTCGGGAAATTCACTAAAAATAGTGTGAAACCATTCAACGCCGCAATGTCTAAAAGAGTGTAAAAAGCTGATTGTGGCTATCCTCTTTGCCTTTGTGGAATATTTCCACACCATCTGATCCACAAAAAAATAGCACAGAGCGTAGTACGACGGGGCAAATGAACCACCAACGGGGTGGTGGAAGGGGGGAGGGAGTTCTTCTGCGCTCACCAAAAGAAAATTGTTGATAATTAAATAATGAAACGTTTTTAATTATGTGGTCAAGTAACTGGATTCAAGTGAGACAATAACTTTTCTTAACCGATTCTTCCTTAACTTAACCTAGTTCATTTTCTTCATATTGCTTTTTTCTCTTCTTATTGCTATCCCCTCTGTTGTAGGCCTACATAGTGTAATATTTATTTACTATACTATACCGTTACTTGTGTTTCATATCTGTATTCATCTTACTGTGTCTAGCTATGAGTTCTTCTCATCGTTTTACTTTCAATCTTTACTTTCACTCTTTCTTTCATTTTGCCTTTATGTTTTATTGTTAATTGTTGTGTCTCTAGAGTTATTTTGTAATTTTCTCCTGCTACTTTTACCATTAGATGCTTTTTTCTCATTTCTCTTTCATTTACTTTTTAAGTTTGCATTGTGCTACACCATTGTAAAAATATATTTTTCATTGAAGAACTGTGTAATTCTTCCCAAATAAATAAATAAGTAAATAAATAAATAAGGTAAGGTAAGGGTGTATTGTGCCCGAAGGCAGGTCCGGACCTCCACAGTGGTGTGTCTGAGCCGGAGTTTACGTACGGTAGGGTGGCCAGTTCCTTTCCGTTCCCCCATTCGCTTACCACCCCACACCCCAAAACAGCGTATGGCAACCCATCCAAATCTTGACCACGCCCAATGTTGCTTAACTTCGGAGATCTCACGGGATCCGGTGTTTCAACACGGCTATGGCGGTTGGCAATAAATGAATAATAAATAAATAAAATAAATAAATAAATAAATAATACCATGACTAAAGGGTAAACAATTGAAGTGGTGGGCACAAAATACCCCTAACCTCACCCCCCACCACCACCACCACCACCACCACCACCATTGGCATTGCTAGGTTTAAACAAATTTATCGGTAAAACAGTACTTGCTAGCACTTCCTCAATGTACATATCTTCATTTCTCAGTTGGCTGTCCCAGGAATATTCATTTCCGGCTGTTTCTGACAAACAAGAAGCCGATTCCTTAAACTAGAGGACCCGTGCTACTCTGCAGAATTCCTTATAATTAACTCAGATAATCTGTCTTGCAATAGAATTGCTCCATGCGTTGCCCCGTTACTTTCTCGAAAGTTTACTTTTTTTCTTTTTGCTAGCGGCTTTACGCCGCACCGACACAGATAGGTCTTATGGCGACGATGGGATAGGAAGGGTCTAGGAGTTGGAAGAAAGCGGCGGTGGCCTTAATTAAGGTACAGCCGCAGCATTTGCGTGGTGTGAAAATGGGAAACCACGGAAAACCATCTTCAGGGCTGCCGACAGTGGGATTCGAACCCATTATCTCCCGCATGCAAGCTCACAGCCACGCGCTCCAAACCGCACGGCTAATTCGCCCGGTCGTTTACTTTAGGATCTACATCACCTGACAATTATGAAGTAATTTTTTGTAGGTTTCTTTATTGCAACGTTCATTGGTAATTTACGAACTTCCTTTTACAATTTGTTTTACGTCGCACCGATACAGATAGATGGTATGGCTACGATGATTAGGAAAGTTCTTAGAGTGGGAAGGAAGTGGCCGTGGCCTTAATTAAGGTACATCCCAGCATTCGCCTAGTGTGAAAATTAGAAAGCTGCCGGCAATGGGTTTCGAATACATAATCTCCCGAATTCAAGCTGACAGCTACATGAGCCAAACCGCTCTGTTATTACGAAATATTTTGTAGCATTACAGTTATATGTTATGTGTTTAATTGAAAGTTTTACTTTTAGACTGTTTTGTTTCGAGCGGAACGTGTTTCCTGTGGCAGCCCACATTATCTGGGATGTAACTAATCGTTTCAAAGCGATAACTTCATGTATCTACACATCGCGGTATAGATATCACCTACACGGCTCCAACTGTCATTGGAACTGACACCAATCAGCCTAGAGAACCGAAAAGCTGCGAGTTCAGTACTGATCTAGGTCATTTTGGACGTTGATTTTCTGACATTTTATGACCCGCATGCCAACGGAGGCTGAAATTGGACTTAAACGGCATCCAGGATGTCACAGTGTATTTCAGTAACCCCGAAAAGTATGCATTTGACACAAAAATTGGTCGTTTCCGATTATTATTACATGTCACCGCCTCCCCAGTCCACCCCTAGGTGTGTCTTTCTCGCACGGCATTTCTCTCCGGATAGTATTAAGTCACGTGTGTAGCAAGTGTACCCCAACTAGAGTATGGTTGCAGTGTATGAGACCCTCACCAGGATTACTTGATTTAAGAAGTGGAAAAAATCCAAAGAAAAGCAACTCGATTTGTTCTGGGTGATTTCCGACAAAAGAGTAGCGTTACAAAAATGTTGCAAAGTGTGGGCTGGGAAGACTTGGAAGAAAGGAGACGAGCTACTCAACTAAGTGGTATGTTCCGAACTGTCAGTAGACGAATAAGTTTGTGTGGTGTCTTTAAAAGTAGGATAGATCACAATATGAAGATAAAGTTGGAATTCAAGAGGACAAATTCGGACAAATATTCGTTTATAGGAAAAGGAGTTAGGGATTGGCGTAACTTACCAAGGCAGATGTTCAATAAATTTCCAATTTCTTTGCAATCATTTAAGAAAAGGCTAGGAAAACAACAGATAGGGAATCTGCCACATGGGCGACTGACCTAAATGCAGATCAGTATTGATTGATTGATTGATTGATTGATTGATTGATTGATTGATTGATTGATTGATTGATTGATTGATTGATTGATTGATTGATTGATTGATTGAAACTGCAGGTTTGCCTGTAATCGCCGTTATTCCTGACAGTTTAGCTTCGCTGATATCTTTACGTAAAGATATGTCTCCTTAACTGTATGCAACTCGCTAAGAACAGAAGGTATTGCGGGCTAGGGCAAGCTTTCGCCTGCAATTGCTGGAGTGATCCTTTATTGATTTAATTTTAGGATCACTCCGAGTTAACTGGACGTAGAGACCTATAATTGCCTGAAGATTCATTCGCAGATAATTCCGGATGGAATAAGATAAAAATTAATCGATTCGGTCCAGTAGAACGGACGGACAGACAGCGTGGACAAAGCTGTTTTTAGTAATCACTTAGTAGGCTATATAGACTAGAGGACTCAACATTCGTTATAAATAAGTTAGGTGAAGTAACGTGTCTTGATATCAAATTGCTCCATGCGCTGCCCGGGTACCGTTTGGATGTTTATTATTAACATTTTTATTACCTGTTAATTATGTGTCCAGTGCAATTTTGCAGACTTTTTTATTGTGATGTTGTTTGATATTTTACGAAATATTTTGAAGTTTTAGAGTTATTGTTGCATGTTTAATTAAAATTGTTACTACCGAGCAATTGGACGAGCGGTTAGGGGTGCGCAGCTGTGAGCTTGCATTCGGGAGATAGTGGGTTTAAACCTCACGATCGGCAGCCCTGAGGATGGTTTTCCGTGGTTTCCCACTTTAATACCAGGCATGTTCTGGGACCGTACCTTAATTAAGGCCACGCTACTTCCTTCCCACTCCTGGCCCTTTCCTTCTCCCATCGTCACCATAAGACCTATCAGTATCGGTGCGACGTAAAAAAAAGTCCCATAAAGCAAAGGACCCAAAAATCCCGTATAAAAAAAGCAGTCAAGCTGCGTAATAATTAATTTTACCGCTCTCTGGTCAGCGGACACCTTGCGTCAAGTCTATGAACAATGGTGTTTACTGAACTAATATTTTAGAATCAGTACAGTATGAAGTCTATCAGTTTACAAGCTATGTGTACTGACTTGGATTTTTATTATTCACGCCCACTTCCACTCATTAGCAAGGCCTGAAATGCACTCCACAACTGTTTAAAAAAAAGCACTTCAACTCCCGAAGCACATACATTCATTGCGGCAGGACGCGGTCGGTAGAACAACACAGGACTAGGAGAACAAAACAACCAGCATTGATCTCCACAAGTACGTAGCAAGAAACCGGCCTTAATGGCACTTTGTTGCAATCCATTTAACTTCACGTTATCTTAATTGAAACAATCTGGGCAATAAATGTTTTGCTGACTGAGGCTATTTCTATGCAATTCCGTGCTACGCTCCACATCCACCTCCCGCATTTAATCACTGTCGCTATAACGTCTCTCACTCTGGCTGTCGATATCTCTCAAGCCATATTTCTTTTGTTTTTGCTAGTTACTTTACGTCGCACCGACACAGATAGGTGTTATGGCGACGATGGGAGAGGAAAGGCCTAGGAGTGGGAAGGAAGCGGCCGTGGCCTTAATTAAGGTACAGCCCCAGCATTTGCCTGGTGTGAAAATTGGAAACCACGGAAAACCATCCTCAGGTGGCTGCCGACAGTGGGGCTCGAAACCACTGTCTCCCGAATGCGAGCTCATAGCTGAGTGCTCCTAACCGCACGGCCAACTCGCCCGGTCCATATTTCTTTGATTCTGGAGTAATAGACAACGATTTTCCTTGCACAGGGGATAAACGTTCATTAAATCTGCCTCAGTAGATTGGCCGTAGACTGCCCAACTCAAAATTGCAAGTTCACGGGCTCGATCCTGGCAGAGGTAGTCGATATTTGAGGAGTACCGGTAGTCAAAAATCTTTGCACTCAACGTCATTGTCGTTGGCATGTCAACGATGCCTGGTGGCGCATTCAGCGTCATCCGACAAAATTAAAATTTCGTCAGTAGAATTCCATAGCAGTACAGTCGGACTGCCAAAACTGATAAGTAGGCCGCCCAGACGGCACAACTTGAGCAACTTGGCAGCTGATGCAATGTAATTATATGTAGAAGTTACTACTGCACCCGATAATCATTAAATATAAGTGAATGAATAGGACAGAAGTAGAATAGAATACACGAACGACCAACATCTGAGGAGAGTATTTATTTACATTGTTTTTGTTTGCGTTATCGGTCCATAGATCGGTTTTGATGCAGGCCTCAATTCAGCCCTATCCAGTGCAAACATCTTCATATCTAAGTAACACCACGTCCAGTGGTGTATGTTGAGTTCAAGCTAAGGGCTACCGCTGTTATTAAATTTACCGATTAGTAATGGTTGATCAAATGGAATACCACTAGTACATTTTGAACATTATTACTAGTAAATTTCACTTTAAAAATCAGAACAAAAGGATTATAAGATACATTTTAAAAATAAACCATTTAAATAAAGCATAGTTATTCGTTCAAATGTACTACATGATTTATCTGTACATGAAATCCAGCCATCCTACCTTGCTAATAAACTTTGTACTTACCCTGTCGAAAAAGGCTTCCTCTTTGTTCCTCCTCAAGGATACAAGTACCTTATTTTTTACTGAAGAAAGAATAACAAATTATTGGGACCATCACCAGGACTACTTGATTAGAGAACTGGAAACAATAACAAGGGAAAACGAGCACGATTCGTTCTGGGTGATTTTCCACAAAAGAGTACTGTAACAAAAATGTTGGGTTGGAAAGTCTAGGGAGTAAGAAGGCAAGAGTGCAATATTTAGGACCAGAGGATCGTCAGCTGAGGGCAGAATTCTGTGCATGGATTTTACAACGCCAACATCAGGACGCAAACTTTACAGCGTTTGTACTTTGGATTAACGAGGCCACATTTACATATGAACTACTAGCATTACCCGACCTGCCGCAACTTTGCACGAAATTGTATTCCGAGTAATTGTAAAGGGTAGGGATTGCATTAAATTTCGACTTGCTCATCAATGTCGAGAATTATTTATAGTTTAATGTCGTATAAATAAAAGTCAATTTGGTATTCAAACATTGCACAAATTAACTATCGAAAACAATAAATTATAATAAAGATACGCATTTTAATAACATATATATTTTTTAAAAACGATATAATTATGTCAGAAACTCTTCGCATACGACATTAGTAGCCCTTCCACCAGGTGCCAAAATCACTAAGCTTGATGCAGAAGTTACTCGGGAACAGGCCACGTAAAACTGGCCACGGGAAAAGCAATACCTGCCACTTTCAATGACTGTCCCTGTGACTTATTGCGTGTCATTGCAAAACAGAATTTTATAATACGCTGCATCCTTTTGAACTCAAATGGTAGTCGGAAATGGCACGCTCCTTCTAACCGTTAAAGTGTTTATTCCTTTCAGCTACTGCTGTACAATAAATTATGATAGCTTGCAGCGTGTTGAATTAATGGTTTATAAAAGCTAAGCGCAATTCTAGGAACACTAAGGAGCCATCTCGCGAGAGATCGCGTGAACTAAATCAGACGACGCACTTACTCTTCTATTCGCTATGGTATAAACAACGATATCTTAGTAAGAATGGCGTTGATATCTCATTTCATTTCGAAGTATTTGATACATATCTGATTTTGTGATATTTTTTATTCTACACTTTTTACTTCTTGTAAGTCGAATTTCAATAAATTCCGATATTGTATTTTAAGTATTTATATTTAAAATAATTTAGTGCAAAAACGTTATATTTTGTTTTACAGTCGAGCATATAGAAACAATATTAAATTTACACTGACTGAGCAGATGTCATGTGATAGCGGAGCACTGATGCGCAGGTGTGTTGTCTGCGCACCACACGCCCCCTAGGCCAGCAACAATTGTATAGGAGACCTTGTGAACAATGGCTGTGCATGTGACAGGTGTAACATGGAACGTCGTCGTGAGCTGACACCGTTCGAACGGGGTATGATGGTCGGTGACCGAAGGATGGGAAGTGCGATTTCGGAAGTGATGCGGGAATTCGGCTTCACACGATCAACCGTGTCCAGGGTGTATCGTGAATGGTTGAATGCGGGTGTCACCGTCCACAACTGACGAACGACCGGCCGTCCAGCCACCCTCGATGACCGTGACCGGCGACATCTGAGACGGATTGTCAATAGTGACAGACGGGCAACCGCGCAAAATATCACGGCTCAATTCAACACAGGCCGTGCTAGACAGGTCTCCCAGTGGACAATCCGTAGGAACATGGGTTCTATGGGGTATGGGAGCCAACGCCGCACACGGGTGCCACTGTTAACCCAACGTCATCGGGCACAAAGACGCGCATTTGTCGCCAGTCACCAGGGATGGACACTGGAACAATGTCGTAACGTGATATGGTCGGACGAATCACGATTTCAACTGCACCATGCCGATGGGAGGCACCGTGTATGGCGCAGACCACGGTGCGATAGATCCCGCCTGCCTCGAAGGTGTGGTCCAGGGCACTGGTGTCTGTTATGGTCTGTGGTGCATTTTCCTGGTATGGAATGGGCCCCCTAGTTGTTCTGGAAGAGACTTTGAATGGTACGCGGTATGTTGAGTTTCTTGGAGACCATCTCCACCCATTTTTGGCTTTCCAGCGCACACACGGTTCTGCAATGTTTCAAGATGATAACGCGCCGCCATATCGCTCCCACGTCGCACGGGAATGGTTTCAGGAACATGCAGCGGAGGTCCAACGACTGCCATGGCCACCCAGGAGCCCCGATATGAACCCTGTCGAGCATATCTGGGATGTCCTGGAACGCAGGCTCCGTGCCATGGATCCTGCACCCACGAACAGACCAGCATTGGTGGCCGCTCTGCAAACGATCGGTGTCAGCTGCGTCCAGAGGACTACCAGGGACTTGCCGACTCACTTCCACGGCGTTTCACTGCAGTTTGCAGGGCCAGGGGAGGTCCCACACGCTATTAGGTGACTACCCTATGACATTTGCTAAGTCAGTGTAGAATGTACATTTGTTCAACCCTTTGAAAGCCCCCCCCCCCAACCCACCTTCTAAGTAGACTTTCAAAAATGCATAAGCTGTATTTGAGGTACTTATGTGAAGAATATTGTAATGCGAAAACGAAGTTGTATATTATTTCGTGACCGGGAAAAGAGATATATACGTATATTTCGAACATCTCCGATTTTAACGCTTTAATGTCAAAAATTTGTATAACACTTTCTTGGATAAGAAAATTTTCTTAACATTTCATATTTCTGTTGATAAGTGTTGATCAGTTGTTACCATTGTTAATCGAATTTCATAAAATATAAAAATTCTATTTTAGATTTTTTATTAAGAATGTTTTAGCCTATCAATCAGAGAAATACTTTTTATCCGCCTAATCGATACTTTATTTACGTTTGGCAATTGTTTATAAAATCATTAACAGTACATATTTCGACTGCTTTGCGGTCATCATCAGCTGTATTTACATAAGCTTAGGTGTAAATAAGGTAAAAATAAGCACATATGTTCTCGAAATACTCTTGATACTTTACATGGGAAACTTAAATTTTTGTCTATTGGGGGAGGATGGTAGTGGGGGTTGGGGTGGAGGGCGAGGAAGAATGCTTAAAAGGTAATTAATAACTAGTTCTTAACTGAAATATTGTTAAATCTTCTTCTTCCAATAAGATATAAACGTCTTTAAGTGTCTTTTATTGCTTCTGTTCGGAAGCGTCTTTCACCAACTAACCACTTAAGATATTATTGTTACAGTTGGAGATCTTCAGTGTGATGTATGTCCTCCACGAGCATTTATCACAGCTTGGCACCTACGTTGCATGCTCCGTATAAGCCGACGGAGGTCACGTTGCGGTATCAGGCCCCATTCTTCAATGAGAGCCTGTTCGAGGTCTTGAATGTCCAGTTCTCACAAGACAGCTCTGGTGATGCGCGCTACATGAGTCCTGGCATTGTCATGCATGAGTAAGAATTCAGGGCTAACACCGTATGCAGCAACCAACACATGCTGTAGCAGTATCTGCTCGATGTACCCCACAGCGGTAAGATTAAAACGGACGACGACATGATCCGTACGGCCATCAATACTGATGCAACCCCACACCATCACAGAACCTTGTCCGAATTGGTCAACTTCCTTGACTATATTTGGCATGTACTGCTCACCATGGCTTCTCCATACACGTTGACGTCCACCACGCTGAGTCAGGGGAAATCTGGACTCGTCTGTGAACAACACAGTTCTCCATTGGCGAAGTTGCCAGTTGACGTGGGTACGGGCAAACATAAGGTGAGCTGCGCGATGTTGCTGCGTTAAACAGGGCACTCGAACAGTACATCTGGGTCGTAAGGACACTTCTCTTAACCTGGACCTTACTTTCTGGTCAGACACCGTGACTCCAGTGACCCTCCTGAGGTCTTGTTGCAATTCTCTGGCAGTTGCTGAACGATGCCGCAACGCACAGATGGTCAGATATCGGTCATCCTGTTGGTTTGTCATACGTCCACGGTCTTGTCCAACCCTCCTTGTGAACTGGCCTGTCTCGTTGTAGCGATTCCACAAGCATTGAATAACTGACGGAGACACATTGAGATCCACAGCAACACGACGAAAAGTCAATCCTTCCTGGATCAAAGTGACGGCCCTTGCGACTTGAACCTCGTTGAGATGTATCATGAGAAGTGCTGGTTTACGTACAACGTGCTCATATGACCGCTGTAGTCTCTGTACCTCACAACTACACACGGACGAACCGCTGTTCACTTTGCTTTGAGGGGTCACCTGGCATTTTAATGCACGGCTACGTCTACAGATGGAGTATAATTTCGATTTGATATACCCTGAGTATCTAAGGTGTCAAGGCATGCTGTACGACCATTGGAACTCGATCTACCAAATTAACCTTCACACACCAGACGTTACAAAACATGTTCCCCTATTTTTTTAACTCTGTATATGAAGAATGTTTCAGTACAAAACCGAGACTGTATTATACTTCATATCAAGAAATCGAAGAAGAAAAAAAAGTAAATTTAGAATCTACCTATTGCACCCTTGTACGTCGAATTTAAAAAATGCAATATTTGAATTTTAGACATTTATATGAAGAATGTTTTAGTGAAAACACGTTGTGTTTTATTTTTTGGCTTAGAAAATCAAAACCTGGACCAGTCCACCTATGCGTCTTCGGTGGATGCGAAGAAATCTATGAGATGACTTCTGTATTCATAAACTGTTCTTGCAGGACATTAAAAGTTCCACCGAGTAGGGGCCACCCTTGGTGTTTTCATTTCAGTAAATGATTTTAGGACGTCTGTATGTGAAGAGGAAAGGGATTTTAAAAACAAGCAGGTAACCCATTAAGCGAAACAAAGAACTGTCTGGTTTCCTTAATAAACTTCACAGATTGTGACAGTATGAGATTAAGTCTGTGAATGTAAATGTAAAAGTGAATATATGTGGCAGGAAGGTACGAGTAGTGTGGGCTTGACACATGACACATGACCACACAGTACTGCGGCGCCATCAAATGTTTACACTACAAGCTTTTTTGAACCGTCTAAGTTGTCTACTGTTTTGTTTGCGTACTCAAATAAACCGTGAGCAGTACGGTCAGAACTTACATTATAGCTTTACATACATTAATTCCCCTCATTTAATGACTCATTGAATTCGTCTTGTCCCCTATATAAGGATTCTTGTTTCCGAAGGCATGCTGTACGACCAGTCGATAAGTCCTTTAAATAAATGTATATTGCCCTTAACATTTTCACTGCGCAAACTATCTGCAATTTTTCTGTAAATTTAAAGAATGGTTCACATTTTGAGATCCGTATGTCTTCATCTTATTTTATATGTCTGGACAATCGCAAGTGTTTGTCTAAATCTGTGATTTCATTTCATTTCATTTGATAAACTTGGCATTTCTATGGGTGTCTCTTCAATTGCATTAAAAAGTAAGCATGGATAATAATAAAGTTTACTGAGCGCACGTGAGCCACATTTCCACCAATTCTTTTCAGAATCATTTGTATTTAAGTACAGAGTGGTTCATGAAAAACCGGCCTTTTTTACAGACTGATGCTGCTTCATTGTCATTGTCACCCGACTATTGTCACCTATTGTTGCGAAGCTGTTGTGACGATGCATACTTTACCATTGTCAATGGTGACTTGGGCCAGACGTGTGAAGTGCCCAGCGAGATTTATTCTCTTCAATAAAAAATCGCAATAGAGGAATCGTAAGTTTCTACCTGTTCGCTTAAGGAAAAACAGAATATATTTTCAAACACGTTCCTTGTCGGACCGGTATAATAGGATTTGGTGAAAACGTGGCGCATAGCAGGGTCAGTACTAAACGCAAAAGTGAATAAAATCCCGTCCGTTCGTACACCTGCTATCATTGCGGATATTCAAACACGAATGATTCAAAGTCCTAAGAAGTCGACACGTAAATTGTCGCAAGAGATTAACATTTCGCGTATGTCTTGTCTACGTGTTTACACGATATAGAGTTGAAGCCCTAAAAACGAATATCTGTCCAAGAAGTGAAGGAGAAGGACAAGGCAAAAGTCTGAATTACTGTCGATGACTACTTCAAACAATTGTGAGTGGATTTTTGGATCCATTGCTGTATTTCATAAGTGAGGAAGCTTGGTTCAGTTTGAGGGGGCATACACACTCCTAGAATACCAGTACTATGTAGTCAGCAATCAATGATTCGTGAGGAACGTCTTCAAACAATTGTGAGTGGATGTTTGGATCCATTGCTGTATTTCATAAGTGAGGAAGCTTGGTTCAGTTTGAGGGGGCATACACACTCCTAGAATACCAGTACTATGTAGTCAGCAATCAATGATTCGTGAGGAACGTTTTGGCAATAAAGAATAATAGGTGTCTGGTGTGCTGTGTATGCAAGTCGCATTCCGAAAACCTCATTTCTTAACAGCAGAAAGCAATGATGTATAAATGGGGATCTTTTAGGAATTGTACGCACAGTTGACTCCTCATGAACGCTCGTACTCTGTCTTATAACAGGCTGGGTGACCTCACAACTCACCCGAGTCAATCTTACGAATCGATGAACAATTCAAAAAAGAAAGGACTGTAATCAAAGGTGGTGTGGCCGCTCCAATCGCCAGACCTATTCACTTGTAACTTCTATGTGTCGGGCAGTCTTAAAAGAAAGGTGAACGCAAGTAATCCAAGGACATTAAAAGAATGTCATTTTGAGAATTGATGCCAAGAGTTGCTCAAACATTTTAAAGAGCGCACGATAGTTCATTGAAGTACAAGAAGCACCTACTCTAAAAGACAAGATCATGTCAGTAAGTAAAGACATATCTTATTTGTTTTATTTGTTGTTTGTAATCTGCTCGTGGCGGGCCTATTTTTCGTGCGCCACTCAATAAGTTTCCTAAGAATTTTTGCTTTTCTCCTTCTTCTCACCCTGTAACTGAGAAACAGGTGGACTAAACATACAAGTTTTAATTACTAATAGTTTATCTTCATATTTTAGCTGCGAGAATAGTTTATCCGCTAACTCTTTTATTGTATACGTTTCAGTCATTTCATAGTAGATAATACCACGCTAATCATTAAAAGGAGATCAATACTGCTTTGACAGTAGTAATATTAAAGAACCAATTATAGAACTAGAAAGAATCAGTAAACTCTGTTGAACATGGAACATCAAAGAAGCGCATTTCATGCATTAATCAGTCGTGCAAGTTCGGAGAATTTGGGAGATATTCGAATAGTACAGAGGTACGATTTACCTTTCCCCATCAGGCTAAGCACCTACTTTATATCCATCAACAAACTGACATAGGAGGCAGAGCGATGCAGGGGCACGACTACACTATCAACTTCTGAAGCACTCTGTGATTAGAACTGCGAGAAATATGTAGCATCTAAGTTTTGCTAACGTAACAAATGTTAAAATTAGAAGATGTTTTCAACTTCTTTTATTTCCACGTTACACTGGGCTTTACTGATAGCTTTGGTAGCTCTCACTGTAAGCCAATGGTTACATCCTACATCTCCTCTAATCTGCTTGTCATATTCATGTCTACATTTACCATACGGTTCATACCCCTACACACTGGACAAATCCCAAGTGTCATACTTTTCTGGTCATTTGATTCCAAATTTTTTCGTCTCACCAAATCCATTCAATATCTCCTCACCTGTGATCCGATCTACCCATCTCACCATCAGCATTCGTCTCTATCACCACTTATCAAAAGCGACTGTTCTTTCTGCGATAGTTATTGTTCATGTTTAACTTCCATACATTGACATGCTCCCCAAGAAAATATCCAAAAATGCTTATTGACATTAATCTTTACTTAGACATTAATCGACTGAGTCAGCTGCGTAGTTTTGGTAGTATAGGAGTAAACTTGCATTCGGAAGGTGGTTGGTTCGAATAACATCGTCGGTAGCCATTTTGAAGGTCTTTCGTGTTACATTGATTCTTTCACGGCCCACACTTGTAGACAAGATCTAGGCTTTTGGCTTATGCCGTGTCAAGAAAACGAGGCGAAACGCATCAGGTTTCGCAGAGAACTTTGCTCCACTTCTCGACTGTTCACGAGGAATACTTCTACAATAATGAGGGTTTGAATTTAAGAATGCTTTACCGGTGGTTGCTGTAGTGGTATGCTCATTCGTCACCAGGTGGCTCGCTGTAAGCTGGCACAGCACGAGCACTCTAAGCGGGAGCTGACGAAAACATTCAGCTCCAATTAAGATGTCCCATCACACCAAGTGTGCATGAGAAGTAGCAGAGAGGACATCAGATGAATCAGGGGGAAATGTGATAGAAGAAATAAAATAACTTAAAATAAAATGTATCGAAATACACCCAGAATAGAACAGAGCTGAAGAATGGAAAGAAAGTGGGTGGAGAAAACCAGAGGATGATCATGTGTGATGGTGTGGGAGTGAGGGGCAGACATAACTGGTGTACGAACGTTATGAGAGTATGACACATAACACATAGCTTGGAATAAACCAACTGGTGATGACGAACGCACGAATTTGGAAAACACCGAAATGAAATAACAAGCAAAAAACAGGGAAGAGAATTACCTGCGTAAATCCTTAATGGCTGGCAACCACGTATCACTTAACTGATAGCCTGTGTCCCTTTGAAATTGTTAGGGTTTCTACGTATATCCACAGCTTGCCGTATAATATTATACCAGTAGTGTTTAGTGTGGGTAAGAGCTCGAACATCTTAGAACACGACATCAAGACCCGACGATAGGGCGTACTCAGCTATTGCTGAAATGTATGGCTGGTTGAGAGGAATATTTCTTTGGTGTTCTTTGATACGAGTATCAAGTACAGCGAATTTTGTACACACCAAGATGTAATAGTGAGGACAATGTGTCCTTGCTTTTTCTTACACTGTGAGCAAGTTAAGTGACGTTGTCAAATACGGTTTCATATTGTGTTTGCGGAGGACGTTGGCAGTTCGGTCTGTGGTATTGTAAATGTAAGACAGGTAGGCAGTTCCATTCACTTCTTCTTTCTGTGAGTTTTGCTTAGTTGTCCCTATCGGATGTAGGACTCTATGAATCTGCATATCGTTGCAAACCATTACCCCTGAACGTGACTTCGAAAGTGTCCATCTCCTCATGGATATTTTATGGCTCACAAATTCGTGTCGCCCTCGTGGTGAGTGTCGTGAGAATACCCCATGTATTTGCTGGATGGTGGTGAGAATCTGTAAGGAGATAGCGATTTGTGTGGGTAGGCTTGCGATAGAGGGTATGTTCTAAGGAGCCGCCCGGTTTCTTTCTTATCAGAACATCCAAGAAAGGAAGGCATCCGTCTGACTCCAACTCCACAGTGAATGTAATTGAAGGATATTGCTGATTTAAGTTGTTTAAAAACTGATGAATTTTATCAGGACCTTCTGTCCATACCGCAAATGAGTCATCGATATACCTCCACCAAATCACACGCTTGACGGGCACCGAAGTAATAGCCTCCATCTCAGAATGCTTCATAAAGTAATTAGCTACTACAGGCGATAACGGACTTCCCATAGCCACCCCATCCGGCCGTTCGTAAAATTTCCCACCCCACAAGAAACGGCTGGAAGTCATGCAGTGGTGAAATAGCTTAGTAACGTAATGTCCTCAGGGAACAGATTATCAATGAGAGACATGACCGAGTCAATCGGCGATTATGCGAAAAAGAACTCCACATAGAAACTCATCAGAAGTGCATTAGGTTGAAGGTTTATGGTTGGCAGCTTATTGACGAAATACAAAGAGTCCCTCACATGTGATTAAGTACGTCTATGATACATTTCTAAATTAAGATATTGAAAGGAATTTGAAACTATTTGATAATAGAGACGTCAGTCAAAGGTAACATTGAGAAGCAAGGTGCGTCACATATTCCAGGCTGTTGACTTTCATCAACGACAGTATCTTATATTAACTTTTGACTTGAAAGCGTCTTTCTTTTCACTTCGGCGCTGAGCGTGTACTAGCACTGAAACGCCCCTCATAAAATACTCTGCTATTTTTCAACGCTGATATCTACGTATCTATCTATTTTATAACCCTTGTGCCGGGCTGAGTGGCTCAGACGGTTAAGGCGCTGGCCTTCTAACCCCAACTTGGCAGGTTCGATCCTGGCTCAGTCCGGTGGTATTTGAAGGTGCTCAAATACGACAGCCCCGTGTCGGTAGATTTACTGGCACGTAAAAGAACTCCTGAGGGACTAAATTCCGGCCGGCACCTCGGCGTCTCCGAAGACCTTAAAAAGTAGTTAGTGGGACGTAAAGCAAATAACATTATTATTATTATAACCCTTGTAATTATATCATTGCAATGAATATAATTTGATACAAAATATCTGCGACGTCACCCGACAAAACAAGATGGTCCCCAGATAAGACAGATTATTGGCGGTACCAGGCTCAAGGGCAATCGTAATAACTTCAGAGCCATCAGTTCGATTTCGAAAACCAAAGTGTCGTTCAAAAATAAGTACATTTGATGAAGTCTCTTTGAGAAAAGTATTTTGAGAATTTTTTCAACAAATTTTCATTTTGTTCAATATTCAAACCCAACAAAGTAAACTAAAACATTCGATCACCCCATGACTAAATTCTGAACAAATCCAGACTGAAAATAGCTCTGCAGGACTAAAATAGAGTGCGTAGCGATAAAAAAAATGTCGTCAGCGCAAAATGAAGAAGGTTCTACAAATAGGTAAATTTATCAATTAATTCTTCATGTATATTAGAAGTGTTACACCTTTGAAGTTAACGGCAGTCAGAAGGAGCCTGCGTCCGTCAACATGCTCAGTGATAGAGAGGCAGAATGTGTATATTATTACGTTCATACAATCTCTTCAGCGCATCAACACCTGTCTGTTTATTAATAAAGAAGTGATGCATGATCTCGTGACTAGTGGATCTTTTGACAGTGTTCTCATTCTTCGCAAGTGGAGACAGAGCGTCAAGTTTGATTGTTTAACGTAATAAAAACAAAAGAGCTGGAGGTATAAACTGATTATCACACGATGGAGTTGCGTACGCCCCCGGCAATTCATCCAGCCTAATAGTATACGAGAATTGTGATTTGGTCGGCAAGAAAATAGCATTAGCGCTCCGTCGGTTCCTCATTTATTACTCCTGTAATGACATTTATAACTGATCATTAGCAGCAACAGAATAATTGTACTTCAGTACAACGCTAACGAGGGCCTGTCCTGCTGCTCGCTGCCCAAGCTCGGTCAACAAACCTGTTCGATTCATTCAATTGTCAGGTGAAACATTAGCTGTACACCTTTGGTAGGACGTTAAAATCTTTTCATAAATTTGTGTCGACTGTCAGTATCCAGAGGAGTCTGACGTACAGTAGTCTAATAAATAATCGAAAAGCCCCCTGTTCGTTTCAGTGGTGTTTATTGTTGTTGGACGTACTGGCATTCAAATACTCGATCTCCAATAAAACTGCATTGAAAGAAACACAACAAGAGAACCTCCCATACCCCAATGGACTAACTAAAGAACCGCGACTCAGAGAGGAATAGCTAACCAGATAACAACAGTAGATCTGAGAGGTGTAAGCTAGTCTACATACCTTACGTTCCAGGCAAAAGGCCGTAGTTTAAAATAATAATAATTATTATTATTGAACCAAGAGTTAGACCTCTCCGTCCATTTAAAATTGTCTCTCTATGTTGGTACCTGTGTAAAATACATTGAACTATCAGATACTCTAGTAGTTTGACTGTCTGGGATTAGATGTCCTTAGCATCGATTTCGGATTGCTCCCTGCTGTGCAAGTATAATAGTAACCTGGAATAATGTTGATGTTTAGTTGGTAAACCTATTTTAAGTAATTTGTTTCTTTTTAATCATTCTGAAGTTGTCAATACCCTATCAGTTTAATCCTCCTATCAAATGTAATCAAAACAAATTGATTATGTTCCTATCAATTATCCTGCTGTCCAATCGAAAGAGATGTAACCAAATCCTTCTGGAAATATGGGCTGAGCTTCTATTTAAGAGCAAGGGTTTTGAGCTAACGTGTCTTGTATTGATTGACTTGTGTGTCAGCATAATCTAAGAGAGGGCTAAGGGCGACTGCCAAGGGTGAGTGGAGGCGGGGGAAGCAACATGTACATTATATAACTAATCAGGCATTGCAATAACGTACAATTTTAAATAAAATCCTTGCATGTAAATTACGGGAAGATTTTAGGTTTTCAGTTAGAATTTAACTGCTAGATCGTCCGCCTTTTTTTTCTTTTCTAAATTCATGTAGGGCTTGAAATTTCAAAGTTTAAATTTATGTAGGGAGTCTGCAGGTTATGAAGGCTATTCCTAATGGGAATTTGTAAAATAGAAGGAAGCATGGGTGTGGTACCCTCGTTAAACTTTCTCTTTATTTAAAATTTGGTGACTAAGTTTTCTAACTGTTACATTTTTGTATCTCTCTTTCGGCCTTTTAATTTTCTTCCATTACTAAGTCAAAGATTAGTATGGATTAGCCTCTGCTTCCTAGGGCCGTAAGGGGAGACGTAGGAATATTTACCCTCGCATGTTTGATTACACATATCTTCAACAATTTTCATCACATCTACATGAAACTCGGTACACTCATTTAAAATGACCTTGTGAGTTGATGTGTATGTTTAAGGGACACTGTAGTAAATTTATATTAAGTTATTGAAGTAGAAGTAGTAATTTTTTATACGCCACTGTCTTTCAGTACACATTTTGAGTAAGTTATGATATCAAATTTCTAATTTAAAGTATATTAATAATCTACACAAGTATTGATACTTTAAAGTGCAGTGTCTCTTTCCTAAGTATTTTTGTTGATTTTCTGTTGATTTAAAAATACTTTAATGATTAAAAAATGCATTATTCAACATATTAGAAATCTACTCCACTACAAGCTTTATATATACGTGGGAGAATTGTGTTCAAAATTTTATGAAATTACATCAAGTAGTTCTTGAGTTAATTGTACCTACAGTAAAATATGAAAAATGTGAAATTCAGAAAATCGAAGAAAACTCTTCATAATCAAGTTTCAAGACTAGACCTCTCTAAAGCCTGCCCATAACCATACTCCTCTTGTTCATTAGCATTCTCTGCTACTCTCTTGTCCACTCTGCTTCTCTGCCTAGCTGCCTGTTTAATGGTCTGAATTGTTGCCTTTCCCTTTGCAACTCGTTTATCAATAGACCTCAGTATCTCTTCTGTGAAGACTCCAAGTGTAAGTCCCATCCTCCTAAGAATGTGAAGTCTGGCAAAATTCCCATCATTAAATACTGCTGCAGCATCCAAAGCAGCAATCTTCACACCAAGCTGGAAACAAACACTGTCAAAATACACCTCTTCCAAATGAGAGTGTTGAAGATTTCATTTATATTTTGAGTTTTGCCATGTAAACATCTTTTCAACAACTCTGGTGCAGCTAGAACCCTAAAAGTTGGTTTTATATATGTTTTAAGTCTGTAAGTCTCACCAGCTTCTATAATTTTCAAAAACTTGCACCACTTATCAGAACAGAGGAAATGCTGAGGGGTAGTGTCAGTCGACAGGTAATTAAACCATATAGCCCACACAGCTCTTCTCATCTTCTCCAAGTCATTTGCACTATTTCTAATGGTACTGCCATAATAAACTTTCAGGCTATCAATTCTCTTCTTGGTCAGCCTATTTTCTCAAAGTGACTTACCATCTTCCAACAACTTGCCTTTATTTTTTACGACAAGTCTCCTCAACAGTCCACTCATCCTCTTCTGGAAATGACCAATGCACTCCAGCTTTTCTAAACTACAGTCATTCTCGTAGGGTTAGCTTTGAGCTATGGTCTTGAAAGCACTTGAGTCACCATCCCCCAAATACTTTACATATCATAAACCATATTTCTGTAGGGAGCATTGGAAAATTAGCTTCATACCTGCAGCTTCCATCCCACTACTTGAATCTGAATAATTCTTGCTGCACACACTTCTATGAGCATCTTGCCAATCGATTTCCTTTTTACTGTCCATGTCCTTGTGCAAGGCGCATACAGAACAATGTTTTGACATAACTTATAAATCTAACACTTTCCCAGTGTCAAAACTAATGGCAGATGACACTCCATGCAATAATGTATGTCCTCTCTTCATCCACCAGCTGTCACAAGAAACAGCCAAATCTTTAGGTCTTGCTTCATTATTCTATAGAACAGCTTCCTGAACAGTTACTTTCATGCTCTCTTCACAATTGGTGTAATTCGGTGGCTTAGTGATCCCTTACTGTAATTCAGCGGTTTAGTGATCCCTATAAGTATTTACACAATACCTAGGATTGGTAAAGTGTAAGAGTGCATTCAAAAGTGGCACGTTCATAGCAGTGAATCTTGCTTTTGGAACAGGCATGTTTATAACACCACATAAAAGTTTCCACCTTCTCTACCAAGACCAACACACATTAGGCCTAATGTTTGCTTCATAAATTCTGTTATTGGCCTTGGATGTTTCGAATGGTATATCACTGTTGAAATTTTCACACAAAATGTGTAATGTACATACTAAACCTCCTCTCTTCTCATCATCCATCAAAGTCACTTCTCCACCACAAGCGGAACACCTACAAACTTTCTGTATTAGCCTACTTCTGATAACAATTCAGTATCAATAATTCTAAACCCACTCTTTCCTCCATCATGTTCTTCTTCTGGCAGAATACCTGGTCCGATTTTCTGCTTTGAAGAACTTACAGATGAATCCAGGTTCACGATTTCAGGTCTGTCCCTAACCTCACAATGTCTTCTTGACTTTGTGTTGTTTATACTTCTTATACACTTTACCAATCCTAGGCATTGTGTAAATACTTATAGGGATCACTAAACCACTGAATTACAGTAAGGGATCACTAAACCACCGAATAACACCAATTATAAAACTCACGTACACACACAATTACTGAATAAACTCCTTTGTCATCCATAGCCTTCTATATCATGCTGGCTTGGTTCTACAACTGCCTGGCCAACAAGGAAAAATATCTGGCCAGTTATAATTGTTGCCAGAAGTTTAACTGACAGAACTGTGCAAGAATACATCTTGTACTGCCACAGAGGCTGAGTAGCGGCCTATATTCCCTTTGATTATACACAAGGAAACAAATAAAATAAATTAAGATTTTTCCATGTTTTCTGCCTACGTCTCCCCTTAAGCCCCCTTAGGTAAAGTAAACATTTTTCCTCTGGAGTGTTTAGGTTTGTCTACCTCTGTGGTGTAGTGGTTAGTGTGATTAGCTGCCACCCCCGGAGGCCCGCGTTCGATTCCAGGCTTTGCCACGAAATTTGAAAAGTGGTACAGGGGCTGGAACGGGGTCCACTCAGCCTCTGGAGGTCAACTGAGTAGAGGTGTGTTCGCACCTCAGCCAACCTCGAAGCGGTTTTCCGTGGTTTCCCACTTCTCCTCCAGGCAAATACCGGGATGGTACCTAACTTAAGGAGACGGCCGCTTCCTTCCCTCTTCCTTGTCTACCCCTTCCAATCTTCCCATCCCCCCGCAAGGCCGCTGTTCGGCATAGCAGGTGAGGCAGCCTGGGCGATGTACTGGTCATCCTCCCCAGTTGTATCCCCTGACCCAGAGTCTGAAGCTCCAGGACACTGCCCTTGAGGCGGTAGAGGTGGGTTCCTCGCTGAGTCCGAGGGTAAAACCTACGCTGGGGGGTAAACAGATAAAGAGGAAGAAGAAGAAGAACTGTTTAGATTTTGCCTCCGTCCATCCTCTTTCTCGGCCTTGTAAATGTAGCCTAACTTTCTTTCATTCGCTGTTTAGTGTGGACCTTCTGTCCCTGTATTTTGGGGATCTGTAAATAACGAGTGTTTGAACTAATTTTATAGAACTGTTGCTTTCCTAAATAATAAAGTAATTCTGTGGCCTAATTCTGGGCAGATTGCAAATATTGTTAAATGGATTCCGAGGCTCAAGCCCCTAGCCTTTTAGAGCTTTCTACTGGTTCTAAGACCTCGAAAGACATTTATGAAACGAACTAGTGGGTTCAAGACCCATTTTATTGAGTGGTATTTCACATACCTTGTCTGATTGTACAGTCTGAAATAATTACTTATATAACGAAGTGTAAGAATCAGAGTTTACTTTGTATAATTTTGAAATATGTTTGAGCTTCGATGCTCATGTAGTGTAAAGTACTTTGAGCCGTTGTTTTCTTTCCTATTGGTGACTTTTGAGCTTTCGAATTCCCGTATAAAATGAATAAAGAGCTATCAAGTTCCCATCCTTGTGTTTTCTCAAACTTATAATATGAATGAGCCTTCGGCTTTTGTTTTTGTTGCCAGAGACTCCTGCTCCCGTATTATCGCTGTGTTATTCTGGTATCTCTTGGTGAAAAGAAAGAAAATACAGTATTCTTAAATTTTAGCAGATTCTCTTGAACTCTAATTTGTGATTGTCCATCCCTTCACCACTCATGCTTCTTATCCCTCTGCGGCCCACTACAATACCTGTAATAATAATAAAAAGATGAAGAAGAAGAAAGGAAAATGCGAAGAAAAATTCTGGATCCAAATGTTAAAAATGGGGGTAGGAGACTCAAATCTAACAAATATTTGTATCAAAGAACTGAAGGAGTGGCTGAACTAATGAGAAAAGAGACAGTTACAGTTCTATGGACACTTGTTGAGGATGGACGGTAACTGACTGATGAAGAGAATCTTTGAATTTATCAGAAAGAGGAAGACAGCGCTCAAATGGTTCCGAGAATTGAGGTTGGACTTGACGAAGATGGGGGTTCCGGAAGATTATATCATGGACGGAGATCAATTTAGACAACTCGTCAAAAAGTTCTGTGGTTTTCAGGAGACTGGGGAAACGCTAGTGAGGTCTTATACGGAAGAGCAGAAGAAGGAAGTTGGAGGAAGGATGAAAAGATAACGGCAGGGAGCGAAGGAAGAGAGTGCTAAAAATACTGCAAAGAGTGTCAAACGTGGTCCATAAACAGCCGAAACGAAAATTTAAAAAAATTGAGGCTATTACTGCCGAATGTAGTCTGTATGACTCAGGTCCTCACCTGGTGATAGTGGACGGCTTAAACTGCGTATGACCGGGCGAGTTAGTTCGTGCGCAACCTCGGTCGAGGTAACACGGCAAGCAGCCAAGCGGTGACAGTGAGCTAGTGCGAAAGTCATTGCGACTTGTGTTCTCGTTACATCTTTGGAATAGCCTCAGTACTAATATGGCAAGTATACGGAAAAATACTATTAAATGTGTGTTTGAGGATAGGAATAATAGGCCTACTCCACTGGAAATTCATCGTTGGATAGTGCACCCGTCCACCTCCCGAGTCCCAGACTAGCATTTATCTCAGGGGTGTCGGTTCATTATTTAAATCATCAAATATAAATATAACGGCATAATAGAACACGGGGATGAACGGAGCAACTTAAAATTAAAAGGGGGAAGGCTCGATTGTATCTTGAATTTAAGGACTCCATGATAGGACTAGGAAGTGACTGTTACTTTAAAAAGGGCATCATCTAACTACAATAAAAAGATTATGAGAGTGGTTTCCTTTGAAATAATTTGCCAGAAGGAGCGGTTTATTACGCCATTTGACGTATAAAACTTTGATACACGTGGCAACAATATTTGAATTTACACACATGTTACATATATAAATCACTTGCCATACCGCAAGTGGTATCAATATCTTGCTGCGTTGCTTCTGAAATAAAATGACATTTTGGAGGTATAATTTACGGATCGATTCCATTCGAATCGAACCGTTACTCAAGGATATAGCTTCCTTCTATCGGGAGCCCGAGCATAACCCATGTTACGGTCGGCTTCCCGATTTAACTAAGATGACGTACTCCGGCTATATACATTTTTCCGAGACCGGTACTCGGACTGGGTAATGTTTCTCGTGAAATGCGAAAACTGGATTCCACGGACAGTTCCTATCTTACGATATCCAGCTGATGCCATACCACTGATTTAGCATTTACATTTTATTTACATGTGATCTGAATTGTCACCAGTTAGCCTCAGTAGACTACTGCCACAGATGAGATAACGAGAAGCGGTGGGAAAATACCGTGCCAATGACCCCCCTCGCCTCGCGAGCGAAATAAACAAACACGCCAAGTATACAGTCACATCGTCCCATACGGAAACCGTACAATAAAGAGATACCAAATGACTCTAATCTTATCATACTCATTATTCAACATACGAATAGAGGGATGTTGTCACCAAATAATTTAATCCACGAAATTATCATCCTCGAAATTATTATTATTATTATTATTATTATTATTATTATTATTACTCAACGGTTCCTGGCACTGTCACGTCTGATTAATATCATCACTATTATGCGGGATGCAAACACAAATGGTTATTACCGTTATTATTATTTCCCTCTCGTGGTTATTATTATTATTAATGAATAGGTGACTCAAGATATTATTATTATTCACGTCACTCAAGAAGTTATTATTATTAATGGACCGGTCACTTCCGCCAAAATATATATTAAGATATCGGTCGCAATTACAAACATTTCACTGATCAACCAACGACATCATTACTGTTATTATTATGACAATTATTATTAATCCGACCGCGATGATTTAACATCGTCCTTACATTGTTATTATTATTATCGGTTGCATATTATCATTTATATTCCCGTTTAACATCTTTATCAACGCTCATTTAATTAAGGCGGTCTAATCCTTTATCTGCAATATTTATTATTATTATTATCACGACATCATGATTGTCCTCGCTCGTTATTACAATGAATACAATATACGACCATTTATGTGAAATCTGAACTCTCATTATCCTTAGATCCGTTGTATCTCAACGAACAGCTGTGCAGTCTATTTATTTCGTACATGCTGTCACGGGTTCGAATTCTACCCGCTGCGTAACTCAGTATTTCTCTGTGACACTGCCCGTACATTTTACACTCATATCAATATCCTAAGTGTCTCTCGTACGGAATTTATTTTCCTCTATATCTCAATATTCCTCGATTCATTTATTTCTCACAGAATTATCAACTGACTTATTTATTCATTTCTGACATCGTACGACCTTTTATTATCTGACTGCAGATACTTTCACATTTTCTATCTCATTTTGATCTACGCTTTAGTTCATTCTCCACAAATAATCGTAACACCTTGAAATTATTTTTACCAAAATTTTGACAATCATGGTCTCGTAATATTAGCACTACATGTTTCGGCTAATGATTCGCAACTTCAAAACGCGACATTTATACGTAAAAAAAATATTGGACCGTAATTTAAACCACACGTTCATCAACATTTACGGATTATTAGCACCGATTTACATTTCAATATTATTAATTGACCAAATTAAATTACCACGCACTTTAATTCCGAGTTAAAAACGACCTCCCGTCATTAAATGATTCCCAATAAACTCAACACTTGATCACATGAATTATTATTATCTCCAAATCATATTTAAAAAAATATCTTCTTCAAAAAAGTAGTATTATTATTTTATTATTATTAAAAAAAATAATAATTTGCCTGTAATACGGTAGTCCACTCGTAATATGTTTAACGCATCACCCCTTGTACAAAGTCGATTTATTCTGGCACTAAACACTCCAGATATGATTTACTTGGAAATCATTATATTAATCGCATCTCACAAATTTAACAATTTCACTTTGAAAATATGACCATATTAATTACAACAAAACACACTTGGTATGGCGAAGCTGGATTTTCCTTCCATGTCATTAAATGGCTCGTTAAAATTGACAAAACATAAAAGCACATATCGGGTCTTATTTAACTAGCATAATCAACATCAAATGTAAAGAAAATTATTGACTACAAAGAAAATATGAATGCATGCATGACTTAACGTACTACACTATATATACAAATTTACATCTCCAACAAACTGAATACATAAAAGACCCGATTATTTACATTATTATGATTTACTACTGTCCGTCCTACAAATTTAGGATGGGGTCGTTAAGCGACCCATCTTGTTACAGAAGGTAACCAAGTATAATCAAATTATTCCCATTTTTCCCATCACGATAACATTTCCCAAATATATTTTACAGTTTAGTACTCATCTTAGTTATCGGTATTCCATTGCAGCTTTGCAGACGAGAGGCTCCATCCGGCCCCTCTCTGCGTTTTACTCCTCCATTCTTGATGGCGTAGTTTCACAAAAGATTTCCTGGCACATTATCATTTTACACTCATATCTTGATTACCACAAACCTTCACCATTTACAACGTTAACACTGTATACATTAACTTGGATACAACAAATTTCTATCCTAGACCCAAGAATTTAATATATTTACACTATTTAATCTTCGTCCACCTACCGCACAATGGACCTGGACACGTACGACGAGGTGTCAACTATTACGCCCGTCGCGATACGCCCGATTTATACGGCATTCTTGACGTGTTCATGACATCGGTTCGGTATAGCTAAGTACAGGCTACTACTTCCTTAAAATACTGTTCGTCACACAGTCTATTATGTACGTACTTATGGTGATATATTTTATACTACTCTCTTGCAGTGTAATTACTTTACATTACTGATACTCACAAATGACAAACACTGTCCTACGTTAACATTTTCTAATTCCTGTTGCTTGAGCGCGATCACACTTTACAAACATTGGCGGATGCTCGCGCCATTAAATGACTGTACGTCCGTAGAATTCTAAGTTAGCGGCGACCAACAGTTCAGCTCCCGATATTCAATTCACGTGTGCTGGCGACCGTCAATTCAGCTCCAACGATTCAAGACAAGTGTGTTGCGAGGATCCCTTGCCCCGTATATACGGATGAAGCCTTTTTCCCGCGGATTCGTTGACGTCATACCCCTTAGGGAGGGGGTGGATTTTTAATATCGGTACTTGCACTCCGAATTGGAAGTTAAAATTTACATCAAATTAATCCACTCCGCTAGCATATCTGCTGGATAAAATATGAACTCCTGGTGATCACAGATTTAGGAGATATGGGTGGATTTAGCTCCTCACATTTCGCGCCTTCGTAAGCGTCCCTGACAACGTGGTCTTCTTTCAGCCAATGAGATTCAAGCTGTCCGGTTTCCAAGAAATCCAGCCTTCAATTTAATTAATTTGCCAATAAGTATTGATTATTTTTCCATGCATGACCTCTAATAAATCCAGTATATCCATCCGCGTACTCATACTAATTTATTACTGATTACTTTTGTAGTTACGAAAATATCTCATCCCTCATTCCTTAAGATGGTATCACTGAGTCTCCCATCAAATTTTTACTATTGGCCGGCAAGCGGTCACGTGATTTAAATCTCCACCTGCTCGAACTTAGGCTAGCGAACGTACACTCAGCCGCTGTACTTTTCCATGAGGTCATGGAATTTCCGTCCTACCAAAAATATCCCAAGGTCTTACTCATGTGGTGAGTTTTCTTTGTATGACTCTCCCCCTTCCTCTTTCTGACCAAGACTTATTTGTGGACTCTGTATTTCCTTGTACGCCAACTAATGATATCCCCTGCTGTGAAGTAGCTAAAAGTTGTCGTGTTGAGCTAATCCGTCAGGCTCCAGTCTGTCGTCCTTCCTTCGCTCTGATTTCGACATTATCTAAACGAAATATTTTCAAATACACTCCTCTGTATTTCAATAAATGTACCATATTATTTTACCGATCAAATCATGACTGACTATGGGCCTAAGTCACTCGGGTTCAATAGGAACAGAACTCAAACTTAACAAGGACCAAATTATAGCCATTCAACTTCATAATGGGGAAAATGCAGTGTATATTAAATTAGTCTCTGTTGTACTATATGAAAACTTATTATCAAGGCATGAAGGTGTGAAAGTATTCCGTCTTTCTACTGGTCTTTCAACTAATGTGACAATTACTGCTGCGGACACCTCTACTAAGCGAGTGCGTGTATTCAACTTACCACCTGAAGTAAACAACGAACGGCTTGCCCGCGTGCTGTCAACTTACGGGCTGGTCAAGGACATTCGGGACGAGAAGTGGAGTGACCCCTACGAATTTTCTGACGTGAGTAACGGCATTCGTGTTGTCAGTATTGAACTTAAGTACCCTATACCCACTCAACTAACTGTTAATGACTGTAGAATTCTCCTAACGTATGAGGGCCAAATAAAATCATGTTTTTACTGTAAGGAAACGACACATTTACAAGTAGATTGTCCGCATCGTAGAAGCCGACCGGCTTTGAACGTCAGGCAGCCGACATACAGCACTGTGTTGACTGCTTCTGACGGAACTGGCAATATAAATAACATTACTGAGGATGGTGGAGACGTTAGTTCACCACCACTTCCTAGCTTAGAAGACCTTAATACTTCACATGCAGATCTCACAGACATAGACAACACCATGGAACCAGCCGTACAGCACATTAACACGGATGAACCAGCTTCACATACACAGGATATTGAAGAAGTAGGACTCGAACCTTCCGCTGAGGGACACACACATAACACAGTGACAGGCCAGACTGTTGAACAGGGACAAGAGGATAGCAAACTTAATGTTAATGCGGCTACCGTAGTGAAATCCTCCTCATGGGCGGAACAGATGGACGTCCTAGAAGACAATGAGCCCCAGTTACATAAACTCCTTCCAGTGGACATTCACCATGAGCCTGCCAACCATATGATGCCGTCACACCAACACCAATTAGTGCCTGTAGATGTCACTAAAGACACTGAAGTCGCACCTCCTAATATTGACATCGTACAGCAACTTGAGTCTACACTAACACCTGACCTGAGGACGGACTTAGTAGCCGTAGAACAACGAATATTACCTACTGGAAATCTGGATAATAAGAAACCCACGCCTATAGTTCCTAAAGATTCGTTCACTCTAACAACGAAAGCTGCCAGTAAAAATAGTGCTCGAGAGGGAGCTAAACCGTATCGTACACAACCCCGCAGTAATTCCCGAAGCCGCCGCAAATCTCCAGAGGCTCGTAAATAGATTGATAATGGGACGCACCTTTTATAGGATATTGTGTACAAGGGAGTTGGTTATATTGCTGATGGTGCAGATTCTGACTCTCGCTACTGTAAACATCAATGTCATCCAAGCCACCTTAAATTTCAAGTGTTTGAATGATTTCTTCGTTCTAATGATATTGACATTGCTTTTTTACAAGAAGTCGCACTCCCTGTGTTACCCATATCCTCATACTTCAACCAATATATCAACATTGGCAATGCTAGTAGGGGAACAGGATTCCTTACCCGGCACTACCTGAAACTGGAAGATGTGCACAGTCACCCTTCAGGAAGGATCATATCTGGACACATTAATGACACTACGCTAATAAATATTTATGCACCATCAGGGAGCCACAACCGTGTTCAACGTAAAAACTTCTTTCAGAACGATATACTCCAACACCTGCATAATATGAAAGAAAAAACAATCCTCGCCGGGGACTTTAATTGTGTTCAACGAACAGAAGATTCGACGGGGCAAACTTATGCGACCAACCCTGCCTTAAATGATCTCATAACCTCATTAAACCTGATCGATGTTGTGGATACGTTGCATGTACCCCTTCCCCACTATACCTACATCCAGTATAACTCCTCCTCCCGCCTTGACCGTATGTATGTTTCCCGAACACTCATTCACCCTAGAACTTACGAGGTGATCCCCGTTAGCTTCACCAATCACCACGCAGTTGTATGTAAAATAAATTTCCCACACAAAGTATACTATATAGGGAGAGGGTACTGGAAACTGAACTGCTCACTGTTACAGGATGATCAATGCACGGAAGCTTTTCTAAGACAATGGAACAAATGGTTACTTCAGAAATGTAAATATAGCGATAGTGCAGAATGATGGGACCAGTTAATCAAACCGGGGATAAGAAGACTCTTCAAAAATATTGCGTATCAAAAGGCCCAAGAGAGACGCGATACAGCTGACTTCTATTACAGGGTTCTCCGACAGCTCCAGGAGAGGAATAACGCTGGCGAACGAAATTACCATGAGATTACAGATGTTAAAGATAAACTGTTGACGGTACAGCAGAGGACGCTCACAAAATTAAACGTAACCCTGAAGGATCAGACGGCACTACCTGATGAGGTTGCAAGTGTCTATTATATTGCACGTACACAGCGAGAGCAACAACGCCGGTACATTCATACAATAAGATCGTCCGATGGAAGAGAGGTGACGTCACAAGAAGACATCAGAAGAGAAATTTCCTCATTTTATCAACAATTCTATGCCAGGGAATCTATCGATGTACACGAAGTCAATACTTTGCTTCAGTCCTGCGATGCCCACCTTACTCCAGCAAGTAAAGAACTGCTTGGCATGGACATTACTGATGATGAAATTCAAGCCGTCATAAGAAATCTTCCGACCAATCGCTCTCCAGGAATCGACGGGGTCCCTTATGAATTTTATAAACAGTACTGGTTTATTATTGGCAAAGAGTTTTGTGACGTTATCCGCACTATCTTGAGACGTCGTTCCCTATGTAAAACCCACTATGAAGGTATCATAGTTCTCATCCCCAAAAAGAAAGGAACCCTTCAGGTGGAGGACTTCAGGCCTATTACTCTACTATGCAGTGATTATAAAATACTAACCAGAGTGTTATCCCGTCGTATGAAGACAGTCCTCATAGATATAATTGGACCCGAACAGTGTTGCAGCGTTCCCGGACGTACAATTTTGACCAATTTAAGAACACTACGTGATATCCATCTGAAAACAGCCTCTCAGCCGAGTGACCACCTCAGTCTCCTGAATATAGATCTTGATAAGGCATTTGATCGTATTAGCCATCAGTACCTCTACATCGTTTTAAAGCACTTCCAATTCCCTGACCCAGTGATCGATTACATTCGAATGATAAACTGCCACTCTATATCTCGAATCCTTGTTAACGGCTTCCTCTCGACGGCCATACCGATAGAAAGATCAGTAAGACAGGGATGCCCCCTCTCCATGTTACTCTTCGTCATAGGCCTGGAACCATTTATTAGGACACTTCAACCAAAGTTACAAGGATACAGAGTGAATATCCATACCTTTTCAATGTGTGTTTACGCAGATGACATATCGATATTAGTCAGAGGTGAACAGGACATTCAACATATCTCTCAAGCTCTCAGCACATACAGCTCCGGTTCAGGGGCAAAAGCCAATCCAAGGAAAACTACTTTACTGAACTTACACGATGGGCCCGGCATCGTACAGAAGGACTGGTTTAACATTGTTGATGAAGTGAAGATCCTTGGTATTAAATGGACAAAGACTGTGATAGGTACTTTAGAAACCAACTGGGCTACTGTTATTGCTAATGTTAGGGGTGTGATGATGAACTTTCGTACACGAACTTTGAATATAACTCAACGGATTGTGGTGACAAACATCTATGCTCTCTCAAAGGTTTGGTACTTAGCTCAAGTGTTCCCGCTACCCAACAACTTTGAAAGCCAGCTCTCAAAATATATTGGCTGGTTCATCTGGCAAGGCTATTTATTTAGAGTACAACGGGAACAGCTGTATCTTCCATGTAAACTTGGTGGATTAGGACTCATCGCACACGGAACGAAATGCCAAGCCCTACTTCTTAAAAATGATATTTCTATATTATTACAATCGGACAATTTCTCGAAGGCACTGTACAAAGACACTTGGAGCCCAGATAACTGTGACTCTAGTTCCTTGCCGAAAAGTTTTAGAGATCACCAACTGAAACTCCAAAAGTTCGTCAGTGAACTCCCGTCTGGAACGAATGCTACTACCAAGACCATCTACATTATGTTACGACGAGCTGTGCACTTCACCCCGCGCATTGAGTCCACGGCACTCTACGCCCACTGGTCAACGGTGTGGGTCAACTTTAGCCGTATGAAACTCTCGTCCCACGCACGTTCCCAAATATTTCTTTTCCTAAACAATCTGGTACCAACAGCACAACGTCGCTACCAAATACATCTGGAACAATCGCCTTGGTGTACGGTGTGTGGTCAGATGGACACAGTGATACATCGCTTGACAACATGCGCACATGCCGTGCGCACATGGAGCTGGTGTAAACGACAGGTGTGTCGCCTCATGAACCTTCCTCTTGGAGACATCGATGACAGGAAACTGATTCGCCTGTCTGTAACGGCCTTTCCTCAGATAAAACAGCAAGCGATTGTATGGCTCCTAGGTCACTACATTACATACATGTTGGACAGTGTTGATGGTGTCATACTACCGGCTCTCTTGTACCACCTAAGGAAAGAGAGATGGAAACTGAGTGAAAGTGGACAGCTAGAAGATAGATATGGCCATTACTTGAACTGTCTTGATATATAATGTGTCTTTGTGTTTTTACGTTTTAGTTTTGAATGAACACCTCGAAGGTATCAGTGATTTTTTTTTTAATACCAGACAGTGCATGAACAAATGAACTATTTCAACACTATTTCACCAATACCTGGCAAGTGCAGATTTATTTCATGTGTGAATGTAAATATTGAAGTATAGAATAAATAAAAATAGTTGGCAAAAAAAAAAGTTGGCCGTGCGCGTAGAGGCGCGCGGCTGTGAGCTTGCATGCGGGAGATAGTAGGTTCGAATCCCACTATCGGCAGCCCTGAAGATGGTTTTCCGTGGTTTCTCATTTTCACACCAGGCAAATGCTGGGGCTGTACCTTAATTAAGGCCACGGCCGCTTCCTTCCAACTCCTAGGCCTTTCCCATCCCATCGTCGCCATAAGACCTATCTGTGTCGGTGCGACGTAAAGCCCCTAGCAAAAAAAAACTGCGTATGGGAAGATCCGTGCTATTGTGGTGGAAGACGGTTTTTTGTGCGATGTGTAGGTTGCAGTAATTTTGGGACAGCACAACTGCCCAATCCCCGAGCCAGTGGAACTAGCCATTTATGATTAAAATCTCACGCCAGTAATCGAACCCGTGGTCCCGAGATAAGAAAGTCAAGATACTAATAATTCAGCCATAGAACTGTAAAAACCCTATCCCACGAAAATTAAGGATTAATTGTTTACCTATCTCTGCACTAAAAGTATACAGAATCCAGACGTCTATCTTTGTACGTAAGAGATACCAAGAGATTGGTTAGGACGAGAATCAAAGAATATCAGGCATACGAAAAATAGAGAAACGGAAAAGCAAACTGTTGTAACCAAAGTTGAAATTTACAAAACACAACTTTTATTGCTTCACTTTATGATATTTACACAAATAACTGAAATTTATTTTGAAGCAAAAAGGAATATTGAATCTTGAGAAAAGTCTGTCTTTATACAATATGTACAGGTTTACAGTCTTTATATACACTTCTATCTTGAAAAGATAGTCTTTGTGAATTGACACGTTGATAGTCGAGAACTATCTGGCACACTAACATAAATGTCTTTGAGAGTCCTTGTTTGTTGAAGTGCCTGAATTCCTAAAAAGCAAGTTCAATTGATTGAAGAAATTCCACCTAGCGAAACTAAGGGAGCTTGCATACATTAGGGAATGAAAATGGCTTGTAAAAGAATTACGGAACATAGGCAGCGGAAACAGGTAAGGGAGCGGTGACCAGAGGTGAAACCTCGTACTGCCAGAAATTCAGTCCACCTGGTCGAAGCACATTTTCAAGAGGAGTAGCCTCCGTGCTCGACGTAGGGTGTATTCTGGAGCTGGACACCGGGGCGAGTGGGCAATTGAGAAGGCAGGGAGCTCCTATTTATAGTACACTCGATGGTCAGGCACGCGCACTGAGGGCTGCGCGTCGAAGCTAGCAGAATGATACACAGGCGCGCGTGCAGCTGGCTGTCGGAGCGAGAAAGGGAGCGCCGGACATACAACACCCTCCCCTCCTAAATACGCCGGTACGGCGTGAAACGGCGGCGGCGCTGGCGGCGACTGCGATGCTGGGGCGGAGCTGCTGATGTCTCTGTTGTATTGTCCGGAGCTGGAACTGGGCGGAGTGGCGCTGTCTCGTCCTGAAAGGAACCCATTGTTATTAAATGATCTAAGGCTCGTTCAGCAATAGATTTATCTGGTTTAGGAATAGCATCAATAGCTGGACAGGGGCGGTAGCGCAGACGTATCTGATCTTGATGGCGGCAGATACGTTTCTCCGTAGTCTGTATCTCGTATAGACGATGACCCAAAGATCTGCAGATGACTCCAGGTATCCAGAGTGGGTTGGATTTGAATGTCCTGGTGTAGACCTTGTCGTTGAGGGAGAACTTCGTTGGTGATGACTTATGCTGGGTCGGAAGAGGCTGTAACAGAGAAAGTAAAGTTCTGTGAGGTCGTCCATGGAGCTTCTGTGCAGGAGTGATATTATCAGCGCCGGGTAGAGTTCTGTAGTTGTTTAAGAGTTGGAGCAAGGCTTGGTCTTTAGTTAAGCCTGAAGAGACAGCTTTCTTCATACTTCGTTTAAATGTCTGTACGAAGCGTTCAGCTTCACCATTAGATTGAGGGTGAAAAGGTGGTGCTAGGATATGACGAATGCCATTATGTGTACAAAAGTTCTGAAAAGCAGTAGCTGTAAATTGAGGTCCGTTGTCTGAAATGAGTACTTGCGGTAAACCTTCTGTAGTAAAGATTTTCTGGAGAGCACGAATGGTAGCTTCGGTTGTAGTAGTCGAATGCATATCCACGACATATGGAAAATTTGACAGTGAATCGATGACTATTAACCACATGGAATTGAGGAAAGGACCTGCGAAATCGATGTGAACTCGTTCCCATGGAGTAGTAGCAGGAGGCCATGAAGCAAGATCAGAAGACGGGGCGTTCTGATTCGTTTGACATTGCTCACAATGACGTATTAGCTTTTCGATGGCGGTATCAATACCGGGCCAGTAGCAGTGTTGACGGGCGAGTTGCTTTGTTCTGGAGATACCCCAATGGCTTTGGTGTAATAATTCGAGAACTCGTTTCTGTAGGCTAAGTGGGATAACCACTCGGAAGATGGTGCCTGCTTCTAGTAATACAACTCCGGCACGAGTCGTGAGACGATGCTGCATACGATGATAAGGTGCCAGGTGGGCAGGAAGTGTGCTCTGAAGAGGCCAACCGTTGCGGATGTAAGTACGTACAGTAGCAAGTGTACTGTCCTTATCCGTAGCTTTAGCTATGCAGGTAGCATCAATAGGAAAACTGGAGACAGTATCTTCAAGTTCTATGTCCAACTGAAGACATTCAGATTCTTGAGAATCGAAGGCAGTATCAGGACCAACGGGTAAGCGGGAGAGGGCATCAGCATTACAATGCTGGGATGTGGCTCGATATACAATCTGATAGGAATAATCAGAAAGGAACATGGACCATCTTTGAAGCTTTCTGAGGGAATTCTCTGGGATCTTATTACCAGGATGGAATAAGTGTACGAGAGGCTTATGATCGGTAATGATCAGGAAATGGTTGCCATAGAGATATTCATTGAAACGGCGAATACCAAAGATGATGGCTAAAGCTTCTTTCTCTATCTGTGAGTATCGACGTTGATGGTCATTAAGTGTTTTCGAAGCGAAGGCGATGGGGCGTTCTTGTCCATGACGATCCTTCTGGGAGAGAACGGCACCGACACCGTAGTCTGAAGCGTCAGTAGCTAGCGTGATGATTTTGTCGGGCTGAAAATGAGTGAGTTGTATAGCTTGAATTAAGGCGTTGTTGATTGTTTTCCATGCCTGTTGGCATTGCGGAGTCCACTGAAACTTAACACCTTTTTTACGTAGAGCGTTTAATGGAGCTGCCACTGTAGCGAAGCGTGGAATGAACTTATTATAATAGTTCGCTTTGCCTATGAAGGACTGAAGCTGCTTGAGGTTCTGAGGTGCTGGCATGTTTACTATTGCTGAGACATTCTGTGTACTAGGACGAATTCCATTCTTATCAAGTATATGTCCTAGGTAGTGAACTTGAGGTTGAAAGAAGGTACATTTAGCGAGATTCGCTCGTAGGCCATTGTCTTTCAATTTCTGGAGAAGGAGGCGTAGATTGGTTAGATGTTCCTGATGATCTTTTCCAGTAACAATAATATCATCCAGGTAGTTAGCACAACCGGGAATGGAGGCGGTGAGTTGAGCCAAATAGCGCTGAAAAATAGCCGCTGAGGATGAAACACCGAATGGGAGCCGCTGGAGCTGGAGCAGTCCGAGAGGAGTGTTGAGTGTGAGAAATTGCTTAGATTCTTCGTCTAAAAGTAGCTGGAGATAGGCTTCTTTAAGATCAACTCGAGAGAAGAATTGTCCACCAGAGAGACGACGGAATAAGTCTTCTGGACGTGGAATAGGAAAGATATCTGTGTCGAGTTGTGCGTTGACTGTAGATCGAAAATCGCCACAAAGTCGAACATTACCATCAGGTTTCTTGATTACCACGAGTGGAGTAGCCCATTGACTAGAAGTAATTGGTACAACAATTCCAGTGTGTATCCATCTTTCTAATTCTTTCGTGACCTGGTCTTGAAGTGCTAGGGGTACTGGACGAGCTTTGAGGAAGCGAGGCTTAGCTCCGGATTTCAGCTGTATGTGAGCTGTATAGTCTTTGGCTGTTCCGAGCTGAGAGTCGAAGACTTCAGGAAACTGCGCTAGGAGAGCGGTAACGTCAGAAGTAGGATGCAATGTAGATACGACGTTAATGTTGTCATGTATCTGGAAACCAAATAAGTTAAATAGATCCATGCCCATAATGTTTGATGCAGTGTAGTTGTTAACTACTAGAAGAGGAATAGCCTTCTGAATTCCTTTATAACTAGCCTGAAGCTTGATTTGACCTTTGATGTCAATTTTCTTCTTGTTAAATGTCACGAGCTGGATGTCAGCTGGAGAGCATGAAGGTGAACCTAAGTCGTGGTAGGTAGTCAGGTTAATAATAGAGACAGGTGATCCAGTGTCTAATTGAAAATCGACAGATCGATCAGAGAATGAGAGAGGAATGATGATTTTGTGAGAATCCTTTGTGGGAAGAATAAGATTGATCTGATCAACTTCCATGTCTTGGCGGGGCTGTATATGCTTCCGGCGTGCTGCAGTAGGCTTAGCAGGGCGGAGCGAACTTTGACAGACAGTCTTAATGTGTCCAAGTTTATGACATCGTTCACAAGTAGCTTTGAAAAAACGACAGTCACGACGTTCATGATGCTTGAAACAACCTCGGCAGGAAGGCAGGAGTTTCGAGGTGCTTTTAGAATTGGGCGTCCGTGTAGCATTACGAGAGGGAACCTGGCGAGAATGCTTGGTGGAGAGCGCCTTATTCGTACGGTTCACTGGAGCAGAGGACTTGCGGGTCTGAGGCGAGACTTGTGCAACTTCGTGTGGAGAAGCTATGGCTGCGGCAGTCTTGGTAGTAAGCTCATAAACCGTAGCAATACGCTGGACGTCTTCTAAAGAAGGGTTACTCTGCTTGACAGCGTCAAAACGTATTTTGTCTTCAGGAGTATGTAAAATTATCATGTCCCGAATGAGAGAATCAGTGTAGGATGAACCACAACCGTCCTTGGAGCAGATGAACTGGCAGGGTTTAGCTAGACCACGCAATTCAGTTATCCATTCAGTATGTGTCTGATGGGGTTGCTTTCTGCTCTGAAAAAATTTATAGCGAGCAGCCACTATGTGAGGAGCTTTGGCATAGTGTTCCGTGAGACGGGCCAAGAGCTGCGTGAAGGGTACCTCAGATAAGTGTTCTTCCGGACTTAATTTACGTAGTAATTCACACGTAGCATTGCCAACCGAACTAAGAAATAGTGCGCGGCGGCGTTGATCATCTGTGACAGAATGGCAGATGAAATGCTGTTGCAAGCGGGCTAAATAAACTGACCATTCTTCCTTAGCCGGATCAAAAGCAGAGAACGGAGGAATAGCTGATGGCTGTGTAGAGACCGAAAGAGCTTGAATAGCCTGAAGTAATGCTGCCTGTTGTTGTTGCATAAACTGTTGTTGTTGCTGCTGTAAGGCTTGGAAGACCGTAGCGAGTTGTTCCGCAGTAGCCATTGCGAGATGCGTGCAAGAAAGAGTAAGGTAAGCTGTGTGTCAGAACTGGTTGGAGTGTCGTTGTTGTTTAGCACTTCGCCGTAGAGTTGACAACTGGGCCTGTTGAATTGTAGTGTCGTGTTTACCTCGTTGCTATAGAGTTGGCGATTGGGGCTGATGACGTGTAGTGTGTTGCTTTTTTACCTCGTCGTCATAGAGTGGGCAACTGGGGCGAAGAATTGTAGGTGGTTGCGTTTTTACCTCGTCGCCATAGAGTTGTGTTGTAACCAAAGTTGAAATTTACAAAACACAACTTTTATTGCTTCACTTTATGATATTTACACAAATAACTGAAATTTATTTTGAAGCAAAAAGGAATATTGAATCTTGAGAAAAGTCTGTCTTTATACAATATGTACAGGTTTACAGTCTTTATATACACTTCTATCTTGAAAAGATAGTCTTTGTGAATTGACACGTTGATAGTCGAGAACTATCTGGCACACTAACATAAATGTCTTTGAGAGTCCTTGTTTGTTGAAGTGCCTGAATTCCTAAAAAGCAAGTTCAATTGATTGAAGAAATTCCACCTAGCGAAACTAAGGGAGCTTGCATACATTAGGGAATGAAAATGGCTTGTAAAAGAATTACGGAACATAGGCAGCGGAAACAGGTAAGGGAGCGGTGACCAGAGGTGAAACCTCGTACTGCCAGAAATTCAGTCCACCTGGTCGAAGCACATTTTCAAGAGGAGTAGCCTCCGTGCTCGACGTAGGGTGTATTCTGGAGCTGGACACCGGGGCGAGTGGGCAATTGAGAAGGCAGGGAGCTCCTATTTATAGTACACTCGATGGTCAGGCACGCGCACTGAGGGCTGCGCGTCGAAGCTAGCAGAATGATACACAGGCGCGCGTGCAGCTGGCTGTCGGAGCGAGAAAGGGAGCGCCGGACATACAACACAAACCGTAGCGGAAGAGAATCACACCACCAAGAATGGCACAGACTGAATCTAAAATACTAGCCAACTTACCAGATTACTTCCCTAGAGTATTCATATATGTAACAGAAAGAAACAAAGACATTAATAATATTAACATTGATGACAAGTAAAAAACACACACGTCTATTTACGTGTATAGTCAGCCACTTTCAACCTCCACACCTCCCACACTATCACAGCTACCAACACAGAACGACAACAGTGCACGATGGAAGATTCCAGGCTACTACCGAACACAAACAGCAGTGGTCTGCAGTGGATAGTTGTGGCTGCAAGATGAAATATACAAACACACGCGTCTATTTTTATATATAGTAGATCACTTTCAACCCCCACATCTCCCACACCACTACAGCTACCGACGCACAAGCACTATAGTGCACCATGGGAGACTCGAGACTACTACCTCACAGAAACACCAGTGGTCTGCGGTGGTTATTGTGCCTCCAAATATACAGACACGCCCGTCTACTTTTATATATAGTCGGTCGCTTTCAACCCCCCCCCCCATCTCCGGCACCATCACAGCTACCGACAAGCAATCACAATAGTGCAGGACTGGAGACCCTATGTTACTATCAGACACAATCACCAGTAGTCTGAGATGGATATTTGTGGCTGCAAGGTGAAATATATGGTCGCACACTTCTGTTTTTATGTGTAGTTGGTCATTTTCAACCCGCGTATCTACCACACCACGACAGCTAGCGACACGCAACCACCATATAGTGCACGATGGGAAACTCGAGTCTACTGTCACACACAAACACCAGTGATCTGCGATGGGCATTTTTGGCTGCAAGGTAAAATACATGGATAAACACGTCGTCTATATACTCGTATATATATATACTTTACGTCGAACGGACACAGATAGGTCTTATGGTGACGAAGAGGTAAGGAAGTGCTAGTAGTGGGAAGGAAGTGTGCACAGATCCAGCATTTACCGAGTGTTGAGTGAGAAAGTAAAGAACCACAGAAAACCATCTTCAAGGGTACCGACAGTGGGATTCGAACCCACACTCTCCCGAGTATAATCTGATATGTATGTGATCCAAATCGTACAGCCACTTGCTCGATACACATTTAACATACTGATGAATAAGGTTGCTGTAATTCGGGAAAATTTGTAGGTGGGTCATCTGTCTTGCAAACTGACTTTCTACAACACATCTGGGGCCGTGTAGGCTACAGCTCCATCTTGCAGCGTCCATTGTCGTAGGCTATGAACTATCATACGGTACGTGTATTTTACAAATATGTATCTCTGTTTTTAATTAGTTTTATTGTCTCCTCTGGGAGTTGGTCTGCATTATAATCATCTGCCCATTGCCGTGACTCTCTCTCTCTCTCTCTCTCTCTCTCTCTCTCTCTCTCTCTTTGTGTATGTATGTATGTGTGTGTAGGTGTAAATCTTCTAGTGATCTGTTTCTGTTCGAATACTAGGATTCGAATTAGAAAGGAAACAGTTGTGGTTGGGTGATGGTTGCTATTCGAGAATTAACCAAATTTGAAATTGGGATAAACCACGGAGAACAATTTAAACATACCGATAGTAGAATTCGAACACATCTGTCTTGTTTCTTGCGCCCTAACTTCCTGATCCACCTAGCTGGTTTGCTCTCTAAGAGTAGAAAAGGCAAGAAATGAAGCTGTTGTTACTTATACAGACCATTAAGAAACTTCCGAGGGGGTTCTCTACAAAAAAGAAGAAGAAGTTCGGGCTTTCTTAATAAGTCTTTACCTATTTTCTAGTAGTAAACTCGTGTTCTCATCCCGAGGTGGTGCAACTATTTTCAGTCAGGTGAGCTGCATGTACCATTTCAACCACATACCAGCCCTCCTGCCATTTGTAAATCTCTGACAGTACCGAGAATCGAACACTGACCACCGAGGACGCCAGTTAATAGTGCTCACCGTTACGCTGCGGAGGCGGACACCTATTTACTAAGACAGCCAGAGCTCATTATTGGCATAAGAATCAACGACCAATTCTTTAAAATTTTAAGAATATATTTCTCTTCTCTGTTCAATACTTCTTCTACAAATTCAGTAGCGGCAATCCATTGGCATTGATAGGTAGACATTTTATCTTAATTATTATCACCGAGCAAGTTGACCGTGCGGTTAGGGACGCGCAGCTGTGAGCTTGCATTCTGAAGATAGTGGGTTCGAACCCCGTTGTACCGGACGAGTTGGCTGTACGGTTAGGGGCCCGCAGCTGTGAGCTTGCATTCTGGAGATAGTGGGTTCGAACTCCGTTGTACCGGGCGATTTGGCTGTACGGTTAGGGGCGCGCAGCTGTGAGCTTGCATCCGGGAGCCCTGAAGATGGTTTTCCGTGGTTTCCCATTTTACAGCAGGCAAATGCTGGGGCTGTACCTTACAAGGCCACGGCCGCTTCCTTCCAAGTCCTAGCCCTTTCCTATCTCATCGTCGCCATAAGACCTATCTGTGTCGGTGTGACATAAAGCAACTAGCAAAAAACCACCCCACTGTCGGCAGCCCTGAAGGTGGTTTATCGTGGTTTCTCATTGTCACACCAGGTAATGCTGGGACTGTACCGTAATTAAGGCCACGGCCGCTTCCTTGTCATTCCTAGCCGTTTCCTATTCCATCGATGCCGTAAGACTTGTCTGTGTCGGCGCGACGTAAAGCAAGCTGTAAAAAAAAATATTATTATTGAAATATAATTTACCTCCCATGTAGATACACAACAAACATAATCTATAAGTTCAGTTCTTTCTGAGAAAAGTGTACCTGCAAGGAACTTATACAATACCATCCGATCATTCTTTCAACAACTGTACACTCAACTCATATTTCAGTAACCTATCAAACAGGGGCTGTCCAGCCTGAATCGGTTTACTCGAAAGAACGTGGATTCGAATCCCCGTCACAAAGACGAAAATCACAAGTAATAATTGGAATGAACAGTATAATTCTCTTCTTCGCTTTCTCTTGCTGCAGCACGATTTTTTTCCGAATGTTGTATCGAAATATGAATTCGGAGTAGTGCCTTTTAAGTCAGACTGTACAGAAGGGTGACTTTTAAATAACAGTAGAATTAAATTAAAATATACGCCAAATAAACAAGGGGAGGAACACACACATACCCACGGCATGATTGCAGACAAATGCAGATATGAGGCGCACGCTGCGTATTGGATGGATTAATCAACATTGAGGGTTGGTAGTGGGCCATTACTCGGATGAATGAGGAAAATAAACACGCTGAATAAACACGACAAGGAAACACTTCAGGCTCGGTTACAGTCAACACAAAAATTTCACCCATATGAATTAATTACAGAAGAGTTACACCACGCAATAGCAGTGGGATTGCAACAAAGCTGAGGAACGAAATAACTCTCTTTCGTACGAAACAAACATTGCATCTCCATGTAGTTCGCTATGCTTATCACATTCAGTCACCGAGTGGAATAGCCTTCGGCACAGCGGCTAGTTTTGGCTCTATGTTCGAGAGTCGAAGGGGCTGGTCCCGACGTGGGTTGTCCTGAGAATGGTTTTCCATTCTCCTGCACTAAGGCGAATGCCAGGACAGTTCCTTCATAGGCCACGGCTGCACCCACCTCATCTTCTCCGTAAATCACATCACCAACACAAATCTCCTTGGCCTGAGAGACGGCGTAATTGTCTAGGAGGCCCGCCATACCCTGTCCAGACCCAACACCCCCACTTTACGTGTATTATCTTGACGTAATATATGTCATTTATGTACAAATTTATTTATTGTAATGGACAAAAACAGAGACATAGGTTTGTAAAATATAAGGGCTGTACCATATGATAGTAGAGTGAGTAGTGCAACAATTTAGTTTTTCAGTGGATTAAAAATATTCTTTGCGAGAGATTGTGGAAAATCTTACATGAGACTCTCGTGAAGGGTCGGCATTCCAAAAGTGTGTGGGATTCTTACGCACTAAAAACCACACAGCCATTTTCCCATGATGTTTGTTTCTACCCCGGAACCGCTCTCGCATTACTTCAGGGTAGTATCGTGCTTTTAGTCATTCAGACTTCTTCTTCATTCAACTTTCACTGATGTTCAAAAGCATCCAGATCCCTCTTCTTCTGGCGCAGATTACTTTCCACATATTCTGTCACCTTATCCCAAGATTCCTGATTTATCAGCATCACAAGCACAATATTATCTGGCGTCAGTACTTCGAGTTCAGCTTCCGCAATACTTCTTCCTGCCAACCAATGATCACACACGAAGAAAGTATGTAGGACGTCATCTATATCACGACAGTAAAAGAATTTTGGACTGCTGGCTATGTTCAATTTGTGCAAAAAATTTACGGAAGTATCCATGCCCTGTTAAAATCTGAGTAATGTAGTAATTTACCTCACCACGAGTCCGTTCAATTCAATTATATAAACATGGTATTGTTTGCTTTGTTCATTTCCCTCGAGGATCACTTTCTCGTCTCTGTTTCCAGCGCTCCATTCGACGGCTACGGGCTAACTTCTTTGCGCGATTCTGGCGGAGTTCTCCTTGAGTACGCTAGATTTCTTGTCGTTCAAAAGCAGGGAAGTCAATAGGTGCTACTCCAGCTAAGGTGAGGATTGCTATTCGTAGCGCTGCTCATCGTTGTACCACAGCCATCATTCTCCTATACTTCCCTATCTACAGTGATTCAGCCCATACCTCAGAGCCATACAGAAGTACTGACTGGACTGTTGACATCAGAAGTCGTCGTTTGCTGGATCTTGGACCTTTGATATTGCCCATCAGTCGACTAAGTTCGGTCATATATTTCGCTGCCCTTTCTGTCACCCTCCGGATATGATGCCAGAATGTAAGTTTGGTATCAAGCGTAATGGCTAAATATTTGTTGTCTCAATGGCTATCTCTCCAACATGAAACGACACAATGGTCTCAATTCTTTTTCTTGTCAAAAGAACAATTTCCTTTTTATGATCAGCAAGCGTTAGTCAGTGATTATTCATCCATCCCTTTACCCGTCACATCACTTGATTCAGTTTAAGTTGCGCCAATTCCAGATCACGGGTTACTGTCAAGACAGCCACATCGTCAGCATAACCTATAAGTGTTGTATCTTCAGTCATCTCTAGTCGCAGTAAGCCATCATAAGTAATATTCCAAAGGTCTGGGCCAAGAATGGATCCTTGTGCTGCACCACCGTTTAGTCTTTTGTCCACCCTCTGTATTATACAGCAGTAAGCGATCCTTCAAATAGTCTTTCAGTATTCTCATGAGATACTCTGGAAGCTTGAATGTTTCTTGAAGTGCTTCCAGCATGTCCGTCCATCTTGCTGAGTTAAAAGCATTCTTCACATGCAGGGTTAAAAATAATAATAATAATAATAATAATAATAATAATAATAAATAATAATAATAATAACAATAATAATAATAATATAATGTAAATATTCCTAGAAGGCACTCTTAATTTCACCTTCTTATTCCTATTGAAGATGCTAACTACATCTGAAGCTTACGTTCCATCCTAGCAATGCTCTGCTAAATTATCTCATACCAGCTCTCTTCAAGAGTTTCTTTGAATACGTATTTTCTTATTTAATGAATTGGTGATACACTAGATAGTGAGTTATATCGTTTCATTCGTGAATGACCTACGTTAATTGGCCTTTGGCAGAAGCTTGATTTTGAAAAATAGATGAATTTTGTCAAACGTTTGGCCGTGAAATTGAGAACGCTGACCCCTCTGGGAATTGCCATCCTTTAAATTAAAAAGGCATGCATTCGTCAGAGAGAGAAGTGTTATTCTGAGTATAACATCAGTTTCTGAAGTTATTAAATATGTAACAGTAGCCTCTAATATACCACGCTGTAATTCCTTAATAGTGTCTTAACTCTTTATACAATAGGGTAGTAAATTTGTTGGTGACATGGCTATAGCAATGTTATTCATTTTCGTTTTCTGGAGAGGCATTCTAATAAAAATTATTCAGGGTAAATAAGTTTATTTTCTCCATGGTAACTGAAAATTTCTACAAATTTGTAGACTACTTCATCCCCAGGGAAAACTTGAATCCTTCTTAGCAATAGCAGCAATCACTCCTTCTTCAAGCTGCTAAGCGTTGACAGTAGTAAAGTCAACATTACCATGTAGTTGTTCAAATTGATCTTGTATTTGTATTCTGAAGATAACGTACACATCTTTCCGGTCCTGTCTTCTCATAATTCTAAAGGTCGTGTTCAAACTTTTCTCCCAGAATTCAGACGCACATGTTCCAAGTGAATGTCAGTACACTGGATTTCTTTAAAAATTCACACTACTCCAAATAGACAGAGGTTTGACCCATTTGGATGGATGCTTCTAGAGGTCTATATACTGCTGATAATGTATCCATAAGCGTAATTGAAGCTTCATCCTACACTACTACTGTAATTTTGTGTAAAGAAGGATTCTGTTTTAAATGTCTTTGACGAAGTTGCAGATAGAATTAGTATTCAGATCAATACTATTTTGAAAATAGACTGAGTGTTTCTTCCTTCAGGTGAAAGTGTAGCTGCTATTCCGATATACACTACTGGTGTACCTTTAAACATTGTCTAATTGTATGTAGCAATGGGGAGTAACCAGTAACGTTTTAACTGTACCTTTCCGTCCATCAAACAAGAAACACTTCTGTTTTAGTATATTTGTTGAATTAAGGACTGCATCAACAGCCATTAGTTGCCTTAATTAAGTTTCAGTATATTTTTGGTGGTTATCAATGCTCTTAAATAGTATCAAAGTGGTGCGCTCCCAGATTGTGTACTTGCAACTTGACATCTGGTAATTAACCTCATCAGATACAACACGTAAAACTCGCGAAGTTCATGGATTTTTGAAAGAGGCCATTTTCTTCAGAACGTCTGTGTATAACATTTTCAGATGCTGCATCTTTATTTTGGTCTCTAAGTTTAGGAACATTTCCTGGTTCTTCGAAACCATAGATTGTTGCAAATGACTTTAGAATGTAACGTGGAATACGTGTGTAAATTAAGTCAAATGAAGTATCATGACAAATTTATCTCTTTAAGAGAAGAACGCGTTGTTTATTTGCTTCTAGAAAAGTCTTACATAACACCTCATTCATAGTAATTCAGCCGCCATCTCCCTGGTTGCTAACAATTAAAAATAGTAGCATTCCCTACCCTGGATTCTCCCGATACCCCTTCTTCTCCTCCTTGTCGCCGTATCCATTTTGTTTAACTTTTATCTTACTCATAATAATTCGCTATAGGACCTACGACCTCGATGGTACGCCACTTCAAACAACAATAATCATCCCTAATTCGGTATATTCGTGCAAGTGTGGAAACGCACTTATCACTAAGTTCTTACCCAACAGCTAGCATTGTGAATTTTTAAAAAGACTTTATTGCAATTATCTTGTGTTCCTGTTATTCGTGAAATATGTTGTTGTTTTTGTTGCTGAGATAAATACACTGGTAAAATGATTAATCTATTTCTTTGATATGGTGAGCTCATTGGTTGTCCACATTACTTCCACAAGGCACTAACATATATACCATAGATAGATTTTAAAATTTCTATGGTGATGACATTATTCCACTTGTAGACATATTATTAGAAGTAATTCACAATTTTATCAGAGGCGCTAACTTCTTCAATGGTATGAGCGTTGAATTAATTTAATAATCACGTCTTTATCGAGAACCACCCATCCATTGTCTATGTCAAACTGGCCATCTATAACGGGAGTCGTGTATCATTTTCTGTACATCCTATCCAATAACGTATTCTACAGTTATCAACGAATTAACTTCGAAATTCGCCCAGGGAAAATAAGTAACTCTCCATTTCTGGTGCTTATTTTGGAATTTGTACTTTTGGCGTAATTTATTCATAAACTCTACACTTATAATACAAGTGAATATAAATGAAAGCGATCCATCTTCAAGAACGTCCATCTGGGAGCCTCACCTGAATACGTGGTTCTATGGTGATGGCAAATGGATACGTGGTCCTATGATGATGATGACATCCGGATACGTGGTTCAGTGATGATAACATCTGGATTCGTGGTTCAATGACAATATCTGGATACGTGCTTCTATGATGATGACATAGGGATAAGTCGTTTCCTGGTATCAAGCCATCACTAACGGATATAGGTGTACGCATAGTCCCAGAAAGCTGCCAGTTTGTTATAAAGGTGATATAAGTCAAAGCTGAAATAAAACTAGAACTTAACAACAAGATAAATGACAATTTTTGAAAGTGAAACATATCGTACCGCCCCCAATGGTGTAAGGCATACGCCTTACGTATGCTGCTCATGTTCTTCAAGCTAGTCTCTAGCGCGCCTTCGCGCATGTTATTTTTGAACATTAACCTGATATTCACGGATCTGTCGTATTTAATATCTTATGAATGACAGCTGATAGAGGTGGCGTTCCATCCATCAATCTTTAACACATAATTCTAGTGCCTAATTTACTCGGCTCAGCCGAATTAATCCAGGAATAACGTCTACCATTAAAATGGAAGACGATGTGGCAAAGAAGTATTCGGTCCACTCAGAAAGGCGTGGATTCTATTCCCCCTCAGGAAGCAGAAGAAACGAGGCTTCCACTTCTGGAGCGGTTCATGGACCGGCGTCCATTCAAGCTGCGTTGCACATGGGTACCAGATTAATTTCTGGCGTTGAAGGTGTCTGGACATAGAGCTAACCACTCTCTCGCACTTAATGCGGGGCTACGGATAATGGGAGAAGGTAACTTCTGTTCTTCCAAAAGCCTTCGTGGCCTGCAGGAGGATGGCTTTGCTTTATCACATATTATATCAATACATCCATGTGTTCGTAGAACTTAGATTTTTCTACATTCGAACTCATGTTAGCGTAAACAGGATTCGGTCATATACACGAGGAGAATATTCTTGAAATCCATTATTTTTAAGCGTTCTATTTATTTGAGGAAACCAATCCCTGTCTACATAAATCTATTGATTTTATTTTATTCTACGCGATCAGAATTATTTTTATAAATATGGGGAGTACGTGAAACGAAAACATTTACCGGAAAATATTTTATGAGAGTAAAACATATTCGTAAATCAAAACGCACCCTAACAGATTGTTATAATTGAAACAGTCTATTTACACTGCAATTTTCACGTGTACTCGCCACAACAACAGCGCACAAGCAAGCAAATTATCACTACTCCAGTAGACACAGAGGGGAGAGTCGGCAATATGGATAACAATGCTGGTACATAACATCGTGTGAGAGAAAGTGGGGAAATTTTCACATGTAAAGGGAACAGAGAAGGGTGAAAGTTTTCATAAAAGAAGTTAATCATTTCAAAAGGAGAAAATTGTAGCAAAGTTGTACTCCAATTTTATGACCGCCCGAAAAAAGTATTATGCACTATAACAACATCCCTTATGATTACCCAGTTCAGGCCTCGTTTGTTTAAGCTGTCGGTAATATCTATTGTACAGAAATCAGGATCAAAGACAGCAGTTGAGACTTAAAACCTTAAAATAACCAATTTATTCATAAAAATCATATCCCAAGCCTTAACATGATTGTTGATTGGAATGATCATTCATTTCTACACAGGAAATTAACACATATTGGTATCAAAGCATATGCATTTCTCTTAAACCATGGTCACCTTAAAGTCATGGTATTAAAAATAATTGCGGCCTTGACATGGTAAAGCTGATAAATCAAAAGAAATCTAAAATTTAGTTTTTTTCTTGGAGAATGTAGTTAACACTCATGCCAATGACATGGAGAGGTAGCAAGTCAACAATAGATTCGTTTCTACGATTTGGGCAAGACGGAACCTGCGAGGTTTCGCATGGAGAAGGTAGTAAGTCAGCCCGTGCCTCCGGTGGAATTAGGTACTACCTTTGCCATTTGTTGAAAGTCAACTGCGTGTAAACCTTGTTTATAGCTATTATAGTTCGTTATAGTGATACTTCAGTTGTCAGAATGTCTCCGAAGCCTATTCCATTAAAAATGGTAAGTCGTTATTGCCAGCATTTTGACATGACTTTCATACTAGTTCTTTGTCTTCAAAAATAGGTACTACGTGTGGCCAACAGAGGTTCCAGAAGAAGATGCGCAACTAATCAGAGAGGCTAAATATTTCAGACCATTTCATGTAATCATGACGACGCCTGGGGAGTTTCGTGACTTCGCCATGGAGGCACTGTCAGCTGGATAAGGATTTCGAGAGCCGCATTTCCCTCGGTCAAGACAAGGCAATCGTTCAACAAGTTAGGACCGTGTAAGGAGCACAATATCCTCCTAAAAGGACGAGACTATCACTTAATAAACAAGGTACAGACCTTTCAACAACTTGGAAGGAGACTAATTGCCAGCGAACCGAAAAAGGACATAATGCCTATGCTGGATTACTTGGATGAAAAATATAATTTGTTTTATCGTGAAATTTCCACTTGAAACACATCAGCTGGCAAACTGATTATACAGGGATTTTTGCAACGTATTTCATCGCACAATTTGTACCCAAATCATAATTAACTTAAATGTGTGTGTTAAACTGATAAATAGATTACTTCTTGATTTTGCATGATTTATTTTCAGTAACATCTGCTTCAGAATGGAGGAGAAACTATTTTCTCTTCTTGTAAAATTCACATTTTATGACTTACTCTCTTTCCTTTGTCAATGCCTCAATTAAATCCACAGAAAAGTAATTTAAAGTAAGTTAATCTTGTAAATCATGAATTAAAGTTAAGCGAATCCAATAAAAATTGTATAATACGGGAACTATTTTACCATATGATTCGAAATAAAATGTAATACTTTAATTCTGAAATTTAACTTGAATCAAATTTCAGTGTATTCAAAAATATTGGCCTACCAAGCTACCGCTGCTTAACCCGCAGTCAGCACGACGAATCTTCGGTCGTTATTCTTGGCTTTCTAGACCGGGGCCGCTATCTCACCATCAGATAGCTCCTCAGTTGCAATCACGTAGGCTGAGTGGACATTTAACCAGCACTCAGAACAGGTAAAAATCCTTGACCTGGCCGGGAATCGATCCCTGCGCCTACACCACAGAGTCGGACTTATGTACCTATTACTTGGTTAAATGAGTCTAGCATTGTGTTTCAGGTGGTATTCACAATGAATTTGTCCGTACTCGGTGCTTACGTGGCGATAAATATTACATCTGTTTATTATAACTGCCTTATAAAAACGTCAGAGACTTCAGAAAAGTCGTCCGCCTCTATGGTGTAGTGGTTAGTGTGATTAGCTGCCACCCCCGGAGGCCCGTGTTCGATTCCCGGCTCTGCCACGAAATTTGAAAAGTGGTAAGAGGGCTGGAACGAGGTCCACTCAGCCTCGGGAGGTCAACTGAGTATAGGTGGGTTCGATTCCTTCCTCAGCCATCCTGGAAGTGGTTTTGCGTGGTTTCCCACTTCTCCTCCAGGCAAATGTCGGGATGGTACTCGTACCTAACTTAAGGCCACAGCCACTTCCTTCCCTCTTCCTTGTCTATCCCTTCCAGGCAGGAAAGATCAAAAACATGATAAAGATGGTTCTTCTACGTTTATTAGGATTTATGGTTACAAAAATGTTCAATATCACCTCCCAACTGAACAATATGATGCATCCGTAACATGGCATAGTCGACAGTTGCCAGCAGCATATCAAGCGAAGTCAGAGCGACATATTGTTGTATGCTAGCTTTTAGATCTGTCAGAGTCTGGGCATGTCCTTTTAGACACGATCCTTCAAATATCGCCACAACCAGAAGTCACATGGGTTTAGGTTGAGAGTTTGGAAGGCCACGCATCTGGAAAATGCCTAGAGATGATGTGGTCGTTACTGAAGTATTCTCGCGGCGAAAAGAAATCAATATGCATCGCATCACCAATGAACTGACGTCAGATTTACGGAATATAGCAACTCGGATTGCTCTCGATGCCATATTCTCACCTGGTGGCAAGACATGGAACTAATACTTGTGTGGCATAATTGGCTAGCGCATTGGTTAGTTGGCATATATATGAAATTTCAGACACCTACGATCGTTACAGCGTATGCTGTGCCACACTGAACACCGTCAATTGGCGGTAATTGTTAGAGGCGGTATATTACGGAGAGTATACAGGGTTATTCACCTAACATGTTACACAGAAATAACTTCTAAACCATTAAAGATATCGGCATTCTGTTTTCATATTCGTAAATGGTACCCAGGGTTTTGTAACATAGCGTGCTACTTAGTCTCATGCGATGATTAACAACCGAGATATTGATACTAACTTCATATTTTTAAATGGAACGGGACAAATTCATACAGCTGGCCTAAAAGTTCAACTGCGTACAAGTTCAAATATGTAAGTATATTGCACCCTACGGGTCAGGGTAACCACAGTAATTCCCAACTAGTCAGTTAAACACATCTCAGGGTATCCTTGCCTCCAGAAAAATGGTTAATTTTTCTATGTTTGGTTTTACGTGTGTCCGAGGAGAAATACCGGTACCATACGCAGTTCAGAGAAAGTAACGATGCCATGCGCGGTGCAGAGACAGTAACGATACCATACGCTCAGTAATTGTTTCGAGAACGCAAACTTCAGTCATCCTTTTAGAAATAAATAAAAAAATATATATATTCGCACAACGAGAACCTTACATACTAAATAAAACTATTAACTACCAATATAAATGAAAACTCACTTCATTATATAAGAAAGTAATCAAGAAACACATTTATTATATTGTCAAGTTTCGCAAAAGAAATGGTTAATATCAGGTATGTCTCATTAGCTTCGATTATCAACTTAATAAATAAATATTTTAATCAATGAGTCAAATATCTTAGGTCAGCGCTGCCTATTTCCTAAACTAAGCTTTCATCTTAATACATTGAGTAACGTATTCCTGAAATGAATTATCTTCCATTTAAAAATTACATTTGGTCACAAGAATATATTACTTCACAGTCTTTTGGCCACGGTCGAAATTCGTTATTTCAATAAATTATTCCATCAGTCACGGTATAATTATTTACCTCAATGAAATACAACCATCACGTTGTTCAAGTCTCTACGAAAATGAATTGAATTTGAATAATATGTCCTGAGTACAAATATCAGTGACCTATATTATGTTGAAAAGTATCTGAGTTCGTTGGTGCTGGTTAGCATGAAGAAAATGAAATACTGAATGACGCACTAAGTTCCTCGGTCCTATTGCCACATAAATTACGGCTCCTAACTAAGTATTCACTCTAATAATATTCCATATAAACAAAACATCGATGATATCCTACGTAAATGTCAAATAAATTCCCTATTCTAGCTAAATAATTTCTTATGTATCGTATACCAGCTCGATATACATACAGCCAGTAAGCATTTATCATATATATGTGTGCTAATGCCAACACAAAGATATTTCAATACTACATTACGTTACTACTTGCATACAAGCTTATTCTTCCATGCATTAACCATTCATTCAGAATATGACATAATCACGTATTCATTTATTCATCACCGGTTGTTATTCCAGTCAAACCACTTTCACACATCATTAAAATATACGAAATATTATTGTTCGTACCTTGCTGTAGTTCCTCGCTGGGGCATACTTATATTCTGTAATGGCACTGCATGTGCTCCAATATCACATATTAAACTTATCTAATACGCTTTACTTCCTATTACTCTGCGCAATATATCATTTCAAATACTATACACACTTCCTATATCTCACCATTAACCTCCAATTCAATTCATATTTAACTCATTTAGCATTCACAACTAGCGCGTTTAACCTCCAATACTTAATTATACAACGATATGTATCCCATGAATAGCGCAGAATTCGTTCCTCAGAACGCATTTTTAATCTTGCAATTCCGTATATAACCCCAAATTCAGTATCTTTCCTTTCAATAAATCATACAGCAAAGAGTATGGTAACTAGTCTTAATCAATTCAACGTGCGTCCCTCTGTGACGTAACCGGGTTTGACTATTACTACATCACGCATGGACCTTCTTAACTAACCGGGATTCCTTGAAAATAGCTGTTGCACTATGTCGTATTTTTAAATGGTATTCCTTCATCCTTGGATAAAGTAACGTAGTAACACGCTATCACCTCATAACGAGATGTCAACTTAAATATTTCACATTGCACTTTCTTATATTCATAAGCACACTTAATTATCTCATGCTTAGGCTATTCAGATCTACTGTATATACTGGTAATACTCCACATAAGAAATTATATCATTTAATACTATTACTTAGCTCGCCATTCAATATCTCGGGCCTTAGTTGCTTCTCGGTGCAGTCGTAGTCCTTGGGTCAGGAACTAGGTAGAAATTCCACCAGTGGGATGTCAGGTAGAATGATCTCCTCCGCACGGGTCGGGTGGTTTTAACGGCCAGGACGACATCTCCCTCCAGGTTGGTCTATGCCGATTTAGCAAGCCATCATCTGCTCAGCAAGACAGTAGACAAAATGCGATGATTCTGAAAAATATAAGCTCATCATAGTTCTGCGTAGAATATATATTTTATGGTGATTGCTTCCTTATTTGGTTTTCCTAGTGATTATTTTCACTCAGCGTGGCTTAATCTCGAGCTCTCTCGTCTCAATCAAGTTCCTATTTTCAAACGGCTTCGCGTCTGAGTATCTGGACGTATTATTCTAAGCTTCAGGATTTTACTTGCTCCTTCCAGTATTTTAACGCTTATTTATTCAATTCGCTCAATACTTCCTTGTTCTCAGCGTAATACTTCTCGCTAAATGTTGTCAATATTGCTTATTTTAGAGTGCGAAGTTCGATAGGTCTTGTTCTCACCGCGTCAATTTTTCAAGTCAGTTTTTGTAATAATCTGTTTTATCCTTCTTATTTTTTTAAAAAACAATTCTATCGATTATGTACCATTGTACACCGCCTTCATAGTGGTAGGTTTAAGTTAGTCAAGGCCTCCTAGCATACATCAATATCGATATCTTGTTATACATTTCTTTGCCTTGGCTGGCCTCTACCTTCCGTAGGCACCATTTTGAATACGTCCAGTAAATGCATCGGGTACAATATTTAAAATCGGACAATTACTTTTTAAGATATAAATAACAACAGCATGCGCGGTTTTGCATGCCGCATCAGACGGCGTGAAGTCAGGCAAGTACATATTGAGGCGCAAGCTGCTTCCTGGCCTTGATTCCAGCCACAGAACGGATACCAGGCATGTACTGTAAACATAATGTGATGTACCGTAACGTACCCTGGGTGTGCAACGTTATTGTATGACTGGCGAACACACAACGGGGAAGGGAGATTAAAGTTGTATTGTTTTGTTTTGACATGTAATATATTGCGCTCAGTTTAGCGTTGTTTCTCACGGATGGGAATGGAAAGGATTTGGAAAGGAAGTCGGCCGTGGCCTATCACAAAGGTACCTATCCGGTATTTGCCTGGTGTTGAACATGGGACACCCTGAAAATCACTATCAGGTTGGGCGAGGCAGGACTCGAACCTACGCTCTCCCGAATGCACGCTACTATAGTCGCGCTGGAGCTCTGAGGAGACTAATGCGTGTAAAATAAAACATAAATAATAGTGTTGCTGCCATCTCATCACGAGCAGGTCTGAACATTTTCTGTTCTAGAAGGAGCTCTTCCGGTATTTTGTGTTATGTTTATTTCTCAACACATCGAGTAGTATGAACTGTACACTAAAACCAGTGACAATTATAACTTTCGTTATGTTCCTTTCAAGGCAAAGTACTTATTTTATTCCTTTTAAACAGATCAACCCTTTCTGTCCTGTCATGTGTTCGTCTGTCATACACACTTTGCAAACCCATCACATGTATACGAGGTGCTTACATGCCTGGTATCCATTCTGTGGCTGAACTCACTCCCAGGAAACTGCTTGCGCCTCAATATGTCCTTGCCCGACTTCACGCCGTCTAATGCGGCATGCAAAACAGCACATGCTCTTCTTACTTATATCTCAAAAAGTAATTGTCCGATTTTGAAAATACTTACATATTTGAACTTGTATGCAGATGAACTTTTAAATCAGGTGTATGAATTTGTGCCATTCCATTTAAAAATATGGAGTTAGTATCAATATCTCGGTTGTTAATCACCCCCATGAGACTAAGTAGCACGTTATTTTACAAGACCCTGCGTACCATTTACGAATATGAAAACAGAATGCTGATATCTTTAATGGTTTAGAAGTTATTTCCGTGTAATATGTTAGGTGAATAACCCTGTATGGAAAGAAAAGCAACATGCAGTCAGCTATCAAATAAGCAACAGAAACTAAACAAAGTTCAAAGTTGGTGATGTGAGACTTTGAACACAAAATTATCTTCCATTGTGGGGCAGAGAAATACCTCGGACCACAAGACGTGCTTGAAAACGACGAGGCATACTCAGCACCAAAGAATCCAACTTATTCTGGAAACGTTTATCCCATTTTTGGATAACAGCTGCAGTGAGTTGTGGAATGTTAGCAGGATGGTGAGCAATTGCTCTATTCAGTTCATACCATAGAGGTACAACACAGTTCATGTCTGCAGAATATGCCGGCCACATCATTCACTGTCTGCTGTGTGTCTCGAGGAGCTGATTGGTCACTCTGGCTCGATGGACACGAGCAATATTACCCTGCTGGCGTATAGCACTCGCCCACAAAGGCAACAAACTCTGGAACTAGAGGTTAGAGGATGGTTTTCCTGTATATGACACAGGAATTAGAGGCATACGTTGATGAAGCATTATCCCACTCCGAAACATGACGGGACATCCTTGCTGCTGATGGCACTCCAGGATGAAGGGCCCGTTCTATATCTCACTGCAATATTATGCAAACCTCATCATAAAATATGCCATTGGGCTATACGTTTTTGCCCATCTCACACGAGCTGACCTATGGTATGGTTTAAGAGGAACATTTAGCACAAGCCTCTCTGATTTCAGGCCCCCGTCGTATAGTCGATTTTTCACTGTCCGATCAGACATACTCCGGTGGCCCTCCGAAGATCTTAGCGGAACGAGGTGGCAGTAGCATTGGGCGTACAACATGCTGAAAGCAACAAATACCCATCCTCCCTGCGAGTTGTTTTTCATGGATATCCCGCCCATTGTTGATCAGCAACAGTTTGTGTCAGCCTAACGCGCAACCGTTTGAGTCGGCCTAACCTTCTTTCCAAACTCTGCAGACATCAGCCAGACTCACATCAACGCGAGCGGCGACTGCCTGCTTCCTGTTATGATGTCACTATTCGAATACGGTCAGTGGTAGAAATGGGTACTCTTACTATATTTACCTCAGTCCTACACGTGTTGTCTGTACACCACAGACCTTATAAGTGATGATGTTAAACTGGTCGAAACGACAATTGCCTCCTTTGGGACAAATATCGAACTTGATCTGGGTTTGGCGTCACTGCGTTTCTGAGAATTCACCTACAGCGCATACTGTAAACATGTTTAAGGTACCGTCACACAACACCGTGTGAAACCATAATAAACTTATTTTGAGCATTGTATGGTGTACTGTACACTGTACTGTACAACTTGTACAATTGCTTGTCGATTAAGAGGCGCAACTAAGTTTTCAATACAGATTTCTTAACGTAACCGTTTGGATATCCCGATTATTGGATTATTCTTTCCCCTTATAAGCGTTTACGATGGCAATTTACCTTCTTCTTTTCTTCTCATGTACGTTGCCTACTTATGACAAGACTTCTCTTCGTTTTTGCCAGTAAGTTTTCATGCGCCGGCTTATCGGCTGTCTTTGATCAGCAGAGGTCTTTCCTTTTCCCTTTCTTGAGTGTTTACTCTAGCATTCGCCCATTTATGGATATTCTTCCTGTCGTGTACAGTGTCCTGTGTATTGCCATATTCACTCTTATATGAATCTGCCAACATACCTGGTGTATCCATAGTTCGGACGGAGTTTCTCGTATTATATCCGTATCTTGTTGGTCATTCTGGTAGAATACATGCGCCTTTATGTCTGTAGAAGTTCAGGCGTCGTTTTCTTATGCTATCAGTGAGGGGTTCGATGTACTGATTTATTTCCATATTGGTCTTGATCCTACACTGACCGTCATGGCTCTTGTTGGATCCTAATATCCTCCGTATGAATCGGCGTTCTCTGAGCTCTAGTGTATTGAGTAGGCCTTTATGGTTTAGTACGAACGTCTCTGAACAGTACAGTAGTACTGGCCTGTCAACTGCAGCATAGTGACGATTTTTTGGAATTTATGCCTAGGTTTCTCTTATTATTACTACAGTGATGGCCCTGAATGCTGTCCCCACTTTAACCACGCATGCCTCGGTTGCATATTTTTCTGTGATATTCTCTGAAATAACTTCACCGAGCAGTGTGTCCGCCTCCGTAGCGTAACGGTTAGTGTTATTGGCTGCCGTCCTTGGGGGCCCGGGTTCGATTCCCGGTACTGCCTGACATTTAATAATGGCAGGGGGTTAGTATGTGGTTGAAATGGTACATGCAGCTCACCTCCATTGGGGGTGTGCCTGAAAAGAGCTGCACCCCCTCGGGACGAGGACACGAGTTTACTTTCACCGAGCAGTGTAACCTCGATTCTCCGTTTTTGGAGGGACCACGGAAAAAAACGTACAACACGGGAAAACTGATAATCCGGGAACGAATGGACTACCAATAATTTGGTTAAACATCACATAAATGGAATATGTATACTTATAATCCTACAAAGACACCTACACTAAACCAAACTACAGCCCCAATGGGCCTTCCACCTACCAAGCGAATGCTGCTCGGTCCGAAGGCCTTCAGATTACGAGGTGTCGCATGGTCAGTGTGACGAATCCTCTCGGCCGTTATTCCTGGCTCTCTACACCGGGGTCACCATCTCACCATTAAATAACTCCTGAATTATGGAACCAGCCACCATATCCAGGTAAAAATGCCTGACCTGGCCGGAAATCGAACCCAGGCCCACCGGGTGAGAGGCAGGCCAGTTAGACTGTGGGGCCGACTTCAAACATTAATTACCGGTACGCGACTAAAAAATCTCGAAACTTTACATTCAGTTTTACCGGGAAACTTCGTCAGTTTCCTCTGAAAACTCCTTTCAGTTCAGCAACTTTGACCAGCCAAAATCTAATAACGCCAAGTAATTAAAACAATTGACCATAAGTAGTTTTCATACTGTAATCTAATAAAATAAAGCACTTTAGATACAAAAGCGCCCAACATGATGGCGAAACCCCTTTTGTTTATCTTCCATTATAATTTGGTCACCGGTATACTGTTTGTAGTCAGTCTATGGAAATCTTGTACCGCGTAAATTAGGCCTACATCGAATTTTAAAGGTTATTTTGAACTCGAGAATATGGTTTCGAATGTAAGTATCGATTCTCAAGTTCTGGAATGCATTATATTCTATTCTGCCCGTCACTAATCACAATCAAATAGGAAAGAGAAAAATATCATTAACACTTCCCAAATTACGGTTATTCGCGATCTTGAGCTCAGCTGGAAAGCGCGCTCGCTGTACAAGTCGCTACGAATGTGAAATGATACAAAGTTTTTAAATGTAACGTGCGCAAATAAAACTACTGCGCTTTCTATAACATTTTAACACAAAAACGTGAAATTCCCATTCTTATATTAGGGCCAAAACAGCAATAGGCAATCCCAAAACCTCGCATGGCTTTATGTATGTAAGGTACAACATCTGTTCTGGTCTCGTTAACATAATCGTATACGATAATATTGAAATACTAAATTTGTGTTGCTTAAGAAGGAGCAGTTTCGAAAAGCTGTTCGGCGATACACTCAATAAAAGTAAAAAAATAATCATCTAACCCTGGACATAATGTAGACGTTTTGCAAGTAGGAATATATGAAGAAATTCGTTCCGTCCTCAAGTAGAGCTGCCGAAATGCGCTCTGTCTCCTTCCAATTGTTGTGGATACTCTCTGCTTTATGATTTCCTAGGATTCTCTAAACAATACCATCCGTATGCGATGCTAAGATGGTCCCTTATGCAAGTTCACCGCCCATCGCTTTTCCAGTGCAGTAGGCTACTTCCTTAAATTACCGCATGACGGGACGTTAACACCATGATCCGTAAGTAGGCCTATGCCGTAGCCGTCCTTTCGTGAGATACAGTTCCTAGAAAAACGCGTGATCGAGGATTTAGCGTTGATGGGACTGAAATTTCTGAACGGTTGATCCGGGAAACGGATAATGCGGGATTTTTCAACGTGATTTAATTAGTATTCTCGTATTTGAACGAATGATACGGGAAAACGTAGTTTTCTGGAACGTATAATCGAGGTTCTACTGAATTCTGAAACTCTTTTAATGCATCCGAATTGCGTATCTAGGATAGTAGCACTTGTGAAAGTCTTTAATTCTGTCTTTTCGAAGGAGACCTGCAATCCAGTTCTTTCTGTGCATTTCTTGAGGCTTTCTATGTGAGGGCGTGTTGTGTCAATGTTTGTTGAGAGCATGGCTAAGTCGTCTGTAAATGCCAAACAATCGCCCCCAACTTCTTTCCTCTTGCCTTTTCTTAGTTTTATACCTTGGTCTGTCGCAGCCAGCTCCTTGCACCACTTTCTTACGGCTCTCTCCATACCAACTTACCTATTTTGAAGATATTGCAATAATTTTGAAATTTTATGGAAAATTTGTCCGAGTTCAACAATCTATCACTGTATTTTTTCATTATTTTCGTTACTAAAGTTTTATTTTACAGTACTTATCGAGCTCTGTTAAACGATACCTCACACAACGATTATATTACTGAACAAAGTCAATTATATCAAATCCATTTTGCACCAGATGTAGCGGTGAAAGAAGTGTATGCTGTTTTAATTTTCAAAGGACTGCGAGCGATACAAAATCAAGGCGTTTTTATATAATAAGCACACCATAATTAAGATAATATCGTAACACTTTCATGCTGTCTGCAAAACGTTACGATGGTGCCCCTACTGCAGCTCATTCCTACAGTACATCACGACTTCTATAAGAATTTAACACTCATTACAACCATAACAGAGCTGCTGCCTCAAACATCTGGTGGTGGCCCATGAGAGAGAGTGAATAAATTTATAGTCAACTTTTTTAGAAGTGACCTAAGCAGAAAGGATTTGAAGTCTTAGAGGTGGAAAGTGAACTAAATATTATTAATAATTATTTTGCAATGTCTTATTTCAAGTGCCAATCATTGCATATATTTTCTTTCTTAATTTCGTGCAAGCCATGATTTTACACTGGAATTGAAATGTAGTGTATAAATGTATTTCCTCTGAATATATAAAATGTTACTTATATTGTCGTGGGTTTCATTCATTCATACGTATAGTAACAAACCCATACATTTCCAGAATTACAGACACAGTAGAGTTATATAACCAATCATCCAAACTTATTCGACTGTTACCGAGCAAGTGAAAGCGCGATTTAGGTCACATAGCTATCAGCTTGCATTCGAGAGATAGTGGGTTCGAACCGCACTGTCGGCAGCCCTGATGATGGTTTTCCGTGGTTTACCATTTTTGCACCAGGAAAATATACCTTAACTGGGGCCACGGTCACTTCCCTCCCATTCATCTCTCTTTCCTATCCCATCGTCACTATAAGACCTATCTGTGTTGGTGTGACGTAAAGCAAATTGAAAAAAGTATTCGGCTGATGAAAGTTAATACTGAGGTTAATTTTACGTCAGAACTCTCCAGACATATATTTATTCCGCTAGGTTGATTGACTTGGCCGGTAAAAGCATCAACCCTAAGATCCCAAGTTGGCCATGAGCATCATGAATTCATCATAGATCGTCTTCCACTCCTGCAACGGTTTTCATAGCCAGTACCTAATGTAGATGGCGTTTCTTTGGTCTTGTACAGTATATACAGGGAATGTGAAAGAGACCTTTAATTTATTACTTTCATTAAAACATCATTTAAAAACTATCGTACATATGCAGGACGTAAGGGAAATTTGTGTTAAAAGCTTGGGATGTGCCTATCAATTATATTTGAAATAAAATTAATTTGTTTCCTTTACTGTTCAGGGAGGAAAGCAACGGGAAACTACCTCACTCCTCATTTCCCTAGTACGCCTCTTCAGTGATGCCTAGGCCATTTATGACAGCTGATGGCGGAGCTGTTAAGGATCCAACCAGCCTTCAGGCTGAGGATTAAAGATACATACACATACTGTTCAGGATTGGGAAAGAAAGATTCCTGTTCTGCTATACGTCTCTCACACATGGCGGGTGTTTGTAAATACTAAGTTACTTAACCACTGACGTGACTTGACGTTCCCAAACTGAAATAGATCTCTCTCACGTGACACGGTGTTACTTTCCGCAGAGGATATTTCATGAGTCTTCCATTTGCTCGCAGACATGGTTCGCAGCGAAGAATCCACGATGCGCGCACATTCAAATAAAAAAGAATCTGCCCATGTGGACTCCAGATCATCAAACATTCATCGGAGCTCGCCTTCCATGGTGGCTTCTTGATACGGGCGTACACGTAAAAATATATATGGAGGTTTAATCAGAGAACCAACTAAGCAAATGGATCCATCTCACTCAGTCCATTGCATACACACAGTAATACACGATGAAAATGTAACTGTTGGTGTGTATTCTAACGTGCAATAGGATCACTTTTAGATCATCTGAGGAGTATTTTTCCAAAGCGTATTATGTCCCTTTAACGAAATTTTACAAGAGAAAAACTGATTAGCCGAAGTAATCACGAATTATTAGAAACACGAATGATAGGACACGTCTTAAGACACCCAGGACTTGTGCACTTGGTTTTTGAGGGAAGTGTTGGCGGTAAGAACGGTAAGGGTAGACCAAGGTATGAACATGACAAGCAGATTAGAGCAGATGTAGAATGCAGTAGTTACGTAGAAATGAAAAGGTCAGCATAGGATAGGCTGGCATGGAGAGCTGCATCAAACCAGTCTATGGACTGATGACTCAAATAACAATGACGAAGCAGTAAAAGTGTGGTTATGCATGCATCGAGGAACCGCATAATATAAAATCATTTCAGAATTAGATTTTACGAACTTTTTTGTTTTGTTTTTGTTTCTCTGCGTGTTTATTTTCCTGCTGGTTTAACGTCGCACTAACACATCGAAGGTTTTCGGCGACTGAACGATTGGAAGGTAGCGGCTGTGGCCCGGCGTGAAATTTGGAAAGCACGGAAAACCATCATCGGGGCTCCCGATGATGACGGTGGGATTCGAATCCATCATCCACCGAAGCCGAACTCAAACACGTGATCCTAACCGCACGGACAACTTGTTCGTCATAATATGACTTAAAATGCACAGTAGACCCTATAGTACCAGGATATTTTTTTTACAATTTCCTTCAATGACTTAAAGAAATATCCACCTCTGTGGTGTAGTGGTTGGTGTGGTTAGCTGCCACCCCGGAGGTCCGGGTTCGATTCCCGGCTCTGTCATGACATTTTAAAAGTGGTACGAGGGCTGGAACGGGGCCAACTCAGCCTCGGGAGGTCAACTGAGTATAGGTGGGTTCAATTCCCACCTCAGCCATCCTGGAAGTGGTTTTCCGTTGTTTCCCACTTCTCCTCCAGGCAAATGCCGGGATGGTACCTAACATAAGACCACGGCCGCTTCCTTCCCTCTTCCCTGTCTATCCCTTCCAATCTTCCCATCCCCCACAAAGGCCCCTGTTCAGCATAGCAGGTGAGGCCGCCTGGGCGAGGTACTGGTCACCTCTCCAGTTGTATCCCCCGACCTAATGTCTTACGCTCCAGAACACTGCCGTTGAGGTGGTAGAGGTGGGATCCCTCGCTGAGTCCGTGGGAAAAATCAACCCTGGAGGGTAAACAGATTAAGAAAGAAAGAAACAAACAAACAAAGAAAGACAGACTTAAAGAACTTCGTTTTACGGAAAGAAACTAATGCTCTTGCAATAAATAGTTTATCTATCTATATAAATAAGGTTGTACGGGGTCCGTTGTCTGTAATTTCTTTTGTTTTGCCAATTTTTCAGATATTTATCCGTTTTAGGTCAACTCAAGTCCGAATCGGTGGTTTTTACTTCTCGTGTCTGTCTGTCTGTCTGTCTGTCTGTCTGTCTGTCTGTCTGTCTGTCTGTCTGTCTGTCTGTCTGTCTGTCTGTCTGTCTGTCTGTCTGTCTGTCTGTCTGTCTGTCTGTCTGTCTGTCTGTCTGTCTGTCTGTCTGTCTGTCTGTTCCACCATCACGTCGAAACGGCTGGATAGATCTCAACCAAACCTCGTATTTAGAGTATACTCATCCCGGGAAAGGTTTCGGTATGCATATCATTTTAAAATCTTTCAATAGACGGGGGTTTATAGGAAAACCAAAATAGTTTTCCTCCATTTTCTCTTATACTATGGATTTTCTGTAAACTCCGTGGACCGTACGTGAAACGTCTCTTCATTATAAACAACTTTCGTTATGTTCTTCACATGACGGAGAAATTTACTATTGTATGCGGGTATCATGCTCTGCATTGAGTGACCGACAGACCGACAACGAACCTACAGGTTACCATGGCAACGTCTCTGACTGCTTGCCAGCAGGGAATTATCGTATTGCCATTTTCATCATCATGCTTTTAAATTCGTGGTTGTTCCTTGGGTAGAAGGCAAGAGAGGCATCAATTGGCTATCTGCGGGATATTGGGGGAATATAGTTAGAGGTTATAACCGCCCTTGAATAGGTTAAGTAATAACACCATTAGTCATTTCCGTATCTGTTTACCTAAGAATCACTGCGCCTAAATTTCTCCTCTGTTACCGCTTTATTATATCCATAACTCACACCAGCATAATTTATTGAGGGGCATATAATTTTCCAATACATTCACTTGGCATTTACATATTTGTCGTTATCCGGCTGTCCTCAGTTATAATCCATTTTCTATTAATTTCAACTTACTAAACTGTATTATTTTCTTCCTTAATTACTACGTATGTACGCGAGTGCTAGAATCTTCTGGATATATTGCCACCAAACTTCAGATTTAGAATCCACCTGTCCTTGGGTAGGTTTTAGGGCAAATATTGTTTGTAAATCCCTGAACTGACTGGGAGTTTATTCGAAGCCGAAACAGTGACTTTGCACTCCCACAAAATATACACAACCAAACGTAATGGAAATCTGCCTGCCTTAATGGAAATTAATTTCTAAATATTTTTTCTCATGTGCATTATTTCGATACGAGGATTAATAAGGGAGATTAACGGACCGTTTTTCGGTACAAGTCCCATCGGACTTAACTCAAGAGCGGTTGCGTGTAAAGCGTATTCCTTACAACGTGAAAACTACTGGAGATTTTCGAACCAAACTTTATAATTAGCATCCACCTGCCCAAAGGTAGGTTGTAAAAGTCAATAACATTTCATGTCTCCGGAATGGACTGGCGGTTTATAGGGAACCGAAATGGTGATTTTACTCTTCCACAGTATATACAGTATAAGACCAACCTGACTGGAAATCGACCAAACGTGATGGAATTCCATCTCTACAACTTTTTTTTTCATGTGCATTCTTTCGTCGGGAGGATTAAAAAGGTAGATATCATGAATGGTCAGTTTTTCAGGTTAAATCCAGCAGACATAACCCAAAAGGTGTTGTACGTGGAGAAGATTCCTTATCTATATAAATAAAATCGTAACGACTGTGTGCCTCTACATTGACTATTTTGGCGAAATTATCGTACAGCTTTCAGTTTAAGGGGTAATAATGAACATCCGCATATTTTTTGGCTTAGTTTCCTGAAAGTCTTAATTTTTACCCTCCTAGCCCAAAATCCAGATTGCGGCATAATCTGCTAGACGAAAAAGAAAATTGAAATTTGACAAAATTATACGTTTTAGCCTGTAACGGACGGAAAACATCCAAGATCTTTACATTTTTTCACTTTTTATCCCCGAAGGGTATCGAAGTACGGAGGCAATTTTAATGATGGTGAAGACCTTCGGGAAGTCCTATCACATAACGGATTACACAATCTCCGTTCAATTTGGAATGATCTAAACCTTGGTCTTATGACTTTTTGTCGTATCTGTATCCCTTTCACCTTTGATTTTTTCTATTAATAGATGTTAAGTAAATTTAGACTTTTTACATGCATAATTCATACTTTCAATCACTTATAGGAAATATAGAATCATCAAACTCTTCACGAAAATTGGCCCACCCAGTAGCCATATGTAAGCCAAATGCTATGTATGTAGCTGTCACATAATTATCCGAAAAGTAATGCAAAGTGAGATAATCTTACAAAAACTTTACCCTGTTCAACGTTTCTAACTCAATCGGACTCAAGAATGGATGAGATATCATAGGACCAGCCATTTAGGCCACTAAATCCGGCGTCTTATGGTATAATCCTTTGTCGATGTGACGTACGTTTAGCAGCAGATAATCTGTAAATGAAGATCTGCAATATTGTAAACACGCATGTATTTTCGTATGTCGATCTATATATATTTACTGATGTCGATTTGTAGCGATCGAGATTGTAATCAGTACTCCCCACACCGACTTTGACTGGCAGTAGGAATGGGGTCCTTCTCCAACTCCTGTGTAACTGGCATTAGTAAGGAAGGCCTACCATTGTAATGAATAGTTCACTTCTCGATTTGACTTGCAGAAGGCAAGGAACAGGCAGTTTTGTTTAAAGCTCACCTGCCCGATTGTGTTGGCAGTAGACAAGGGTGCCCGCCATTATTAACGAATGTCCTCACCTAAAATGTGACTAGCGTTAGGCACAGTGGCCTGCTATTTTGATGGAAACTCGCCAACTTGGTGTGACTGGCAGTAAGCTGGCTGGCAGTAGGAACAGGGGCCTGATATTATAATGATAACTGCACAACTCAATTTCGACTGATAGCAGGGTAGTTGCCTGCCATAAAAACTCCTCAACTGTTATCTGTCTGGAAGTAGGAAAGGGGGCTGCCATTGTAACGAAAACTCCCCAAATCGATTGTGACTGCGCAGTAGGCAATGGGGCCCGCAATTATAATGTAAACTTTCCAACTCGATTGTGAATGGCAGTAGGCAAGTGAGCCTGCCGTTATATCACAAATCCGTAACAAACACTTTACATTGGAAACAGCGTATGGGGACCGTCCCTTGCTGTTTCTCTGATAACGCTAAGAGACATGCAATGTTAAAACAATCTTATTTACTGCATGTACAGTAGGGCCTATTTCGGTATTCGAATGCAATGTAGAATACCGTAGCGAAGCACGGGTACATTTGCTAGTTATAAATAAAACCGTGTGTAAAATGGCAATTGTTCTTGTTTAGTGCTCCCCTACACTGATATCCTACTATATCATAATTTTGGAACTGAGCTCAGTCTGCCCAGTGTTGTAAGTGAACAGCGCCTACTTCGCTGAAAATCTAGCATAGGAATGTAACGAATTTCTATTGTACTCAACGTAATAAAATGTGTTCCTGGTCATTTCGGTGGACAATATATGATTTGAAAAGACAGTCTCCTTTCAAGCCATATTTTTACACTGGAAAACAACCGGTTTGGCGCAATTTGATTTCGCAACGTGAAGGAGCGCATGAAAAGCTGCACTAAACCGCACCAAAGTCAATTTTGTTCATGGGTGGACATAACACGGTTTGCAACGGTACTCCTCGTTTACAGTCCGGCTCCATGGCTAAATGGTTAGCGTGCTGGCCTTTGGTCACAGATCGATTCCCGGCAGAGTCGGGAATTTTAACCTTAATAGGTTAATTTCTCTGGCACGGGGGCTGGGTGTATGTGTCATCTTCATCATCATCATCTCATCCTCATCACGACGCGCAAGATCGCCTACGAACGTCAAATCAAAAGACCTACACCTGGCGAGCCTAATATGTCCTCGGACAGTCCCGGACTAAAAGCCATACGCCATTTCATTTCCTCATTTACAATGAGATGTATAGCTGTTGAGTTTTCAAGCGAAGGCTTGTTGAATCATCAACAGCTCCACCATCTACTGTCATAGATGACCCATGAGTCACTAAAGAGTAGTTCTAGGAATATAGGGAGTGAACGCATATTTAATCACTACGCTATAGACATTTACTTCAACTCACCGAAGTAGCTCCCATTTGATTTAGATGGAGTGAACTTTTGTTATCACTGCAGCGACCGGTTCTTTATTCGTTATTCACAATGTAAGTTAAAAGTCGACTTTGATCATTTGCTTGGTATAAAGATATAGTATACCGAGCTAGATAGCTGTAGTCGCTTAAGTGCGGCCAGTGTCTAGTATTCGGGAGATAGTAGGTTCGAACCCCACTGTCGCCAGCCCTGAAAATGGTTTTCCGTGGTTTCCCATTTTCACACCAGCCAAATGCTGGGGCTGTACCTTAATTAAGGCCACGGCCGATTCCTTCCAACTCCTAGCCATTTCCTGTCCCATCGTCGCCATAAGACCTATCTGAGTCGGTGCGACGTAAAGCAACTAGCAAAAAAAAAAAGATATAGTATAATAATATAATTTTGTGTGGCTATTTCTAGCCGAGTGCAGCCCTTGTAAGGCAGACCCTCCGAAGAGGGTGGGCGGCATCTGCCATGTGTAGGTAACGGCATGTTATTGTGGTGGAGGATAGTGTTATGTGTGGTGTGTGAGTTGCAGGGATGTTGGAGACAGCACAAACACCCATCCCCCGGGCCATTGGAATTAACCAATGAAGGTAAAAATCTCCGTCCCGGCCGGGAATCGAACCCAGGACCCTCGGAACCGAATGCCAGTACGCTGACCGTTCAGCCAACGAGTCGGACAAGACATACTTAAGTGTACTATTCCACCTTAGTAGATGTGTTGCAAAAATGTCCAATTGGAAAGTAGAGATTGCCAACATGTCCCCACCAATTTGATCTATTTTGAATATACGTTGTACGCCATGAAGATAAATTGAAATTGCAAGGCGCAACTCTCATCTATTTCTGAGAAAATGAAATTTGAATACTTCTAAAGTACTTCACAAGGCCAGAAAGACTCATTTCCCGACGAACATACAGTACAACGAAAACATTTTTCACATCACAAGTTCGGGATCCACGGATCGAATCTCACCTCCATAATGATCTTGTTGGGTTTGTTTTAAACGTTCACTTTCTACTTTATTTGCATTATTACTTGAAAATTAAGGACATGCGCAGTAAGACATATTTAGCAATATTGGTTGATTAATGTGTGGCCTGTCATCTGCTTCTTTTCGGGAAATCCGATGTTACGTATTGCAAATGTTCCCGACTCGTTTACTTACTTGAAAACATACTAATATGAATTTAAATTGAAAAATATGAAAATTAATATTCATTAAATAAAATACACAACCGTCGGACCTTGTACTCACACTTAGATCTTACCTGCTTACTTACACATACGTTATTTGAAGGGCGCCAGCTACAACTCAGTGCAGCAATAAGAGAATGAGATTCTTGAATATCTCTAGGGTGTGGGGTAATAAGCTTACTTTTGACAACATACCATATAAGTTCTGGCAAAAGGAGATTGCGTTCGGTTTCCCCATTAAATTTGAGGTTATATGATTCTACTCTAGAAATGAAACGAAAGATTAATTTGATAGAACAAAATATATTCTTGAAATAATTTCAATAAAAATAGTGAGAACTGCTGCGATTAAAACAGATGAGAATATGAAATTATGGCATTGCAACTGAAAGAAACTAGGCATGAATTTGAATTCTTCTTGACCGGACATTTAACAATTATACACGTTATATATCCCTCACTGGTTCACTTGACTGTACCTTCAACACTTTGAGTGTAATTACGACGTATTCCTTTGATCTGGTGTTTACTGTAGATGTATCAAGCCTAATTTGGTGATGTATCCTTTTTGTTTCATTGACGACTAAGTATCCATGTGTCTGCTTCTTCTCCATCGATATGACTTCTTGGTAAGTCTGTACTGTATGACTTCGTGGTAAGTGTATCCTTCTAACTGAACTGACCGACTGAGGTCTCACCTTCCACTTGGCTCCATCAATGTTCACCTTCTACTTTACTTCTTCTCTCTTCACCTTCCGTTTGATTAATGACCCTTGACCGACTGAGGCCTCTCCATCTCGTTCACTCACTGACCAACTGTGGCCTCTCCTTCCAACTGAATAATGACTGACGCTGCAAGATACACCCAGCTTATATAGACAGTTGACACACCTACGCAATCTCCAGAAATAACTATGATCTACTCTCACCTCGCGACAAATGTTCCACCCTATGGCGAAATCGCCCGCAGCACCCCAGTAGGTAACTGCAAGAACGTGAGCTAACCGCTAAATACGCACGATGACGTAGCGATAACGTAGCGATGACTTGGCAATAACGCCAGCAGTATTGCACAACGTAACAATGTCATATCCACATCTGATATACAGCAACCCTTACTGTACATGATTTAAGTGGTAATCTACACACACGTATATATATATATATATATATATATATATACATTAAACTACAATCACGCAATCGACAAGCATTGCAGAAGTGAATTAACCAATAATAATAAAACAATAATAGTAATCTCAAAGGTAAAATAATAATAATAATAATAATAATAATAATAATAATAATAATAATAATAATAATAATAATAATCATAATAATAATAATAATATCACAAATGAAATAATAATAATAAAAATATAAATATCATCTTGCAACGGGATTTGAACTGTTGCAGTATTAAAAATATGACAACCTTACTGTGTCCGCCTCTGTGGTGTAATGGTTAGTGACGGGGCCCACTCAACCTCGGAAGATCAACTGGGTAGATGGGGGAGTTCGTTTCCCACCTCTATCATCCTCGAAGTCATTTTCCGTAGTTTCCCACTTCTCCTCCAGGCAAATGCCGGGATGGTACCTAACTTAAAGCCACGTCCTCTTCCTTCCCTCTTCCGTCGCTATCCCTTCCTCCACAAGGCTCTTCTTCAAGATAGCAGGTGAGGCCACCTGGATGAAATGTTGGTCCTCCTTCCCAGTTGTATCCCCAACCCAATGTCTCACGCTCCAGGACACTGCCCTTGTGGCGGTAGAGGTGGGATCCCTCGCTGAGTCCAAGGGGAGAGACCAAATATCGAGGGTAAACGGATTAAGAAAGGAATAAAGAAAGAAATAGAAAGAAAGAAAGAAAGAAAGAAAAAGAAAGAAACTCTTAAACTTGAGTGTTTCAAGAACTACTTAAGTACAAGGACGAATCAAAAAAATAAGTTATACTGAACCCGACAGGGGCATGATCCAAGGACCTTGGGTTGATATCGATCTCAGTAATTACGCACGCAATGCTATTAAAGGGAAAGAACGCTGAAAATGATTAATATTCATATCATTAATAGAGGTCATACCGAAACTAATTAATATTCATACCATTGAGATAGATAAATTGTGTATTTTAAAATTATTTTATGAGATTTCTTTGTCTGCGACTTACTGCGCAGTATTATCCTTTGTGTAGCGGGGGCCCCGCAGATGAAGCCAAGCCAACTTAGACCCGGGAGGGGTTACGAATGGGGATTCCCTATGACATCACTCGAGAGAAGACATCCCTCCTCAAGGCTCACAGAATGAGGGGAAACTAACTTTTTCGAAACGGAATATAGGAGCCATCTTGGAATCGGACTGGCCAACTTAATTACCGACGAGGTAGAAAATTAATAAAACTCGAATTAGGGGCTCATCTCCCGATTTAAAAGGGATGAATGCTACTGGGACATTTATTTAGAGTGTTTAATGTCCTCTTCCGTGATAACTTTCAGCAGGAGAAAGAATACTGTGTTGTTTCTGCGTGGAAAAGTACTGGGGCCATCTGGTTAGTGTCATGACAGCTCCTCGAGACCGGGACTTCACCCCGTGTGGTGGGGGAAGCAGAACATATTTTAATTAATTTAAAGAGATTCACCGAAGGATAATTGAGTGGTTATGTCTCAATCGCACCAACTAGATACTGGTCACCGATCAATCGTACTATTTTACCTCGAGTACGCCGGGAATAGGCGATACGCAAATTAGTGGAAGGGGTATCGCTCCCTAGTAAAAACTACTGCAGAAAGGGAGAAGCGTCAGTCGGGATTTGTGGCTTACAGGCGGCGAAGCTACGTGTTGTCGAGCTGCCAGTGATCTTTTGTTGGAGTGAATTTCAATTTAATTTACAAGTGAAATCGCGTACTGTGCGTAAATATTGCAGAGATTGGATAGACGTGATGCTAGGGTCTAAACTTTAAAGATCAGAGACGTGTCGCGAACATTAAATATAATTTGTAATAATATTATTATTATTATTACTACGGCGCTACTGTGTCGAGTAGTGACAAAGGTACGCGGAATCCGATACTGAATCGCGGATTGCGGAGTGAGGTCCGGTATCGTGGCTGGACGTTCACACCGAATGTAACTAAATAAATCTTGGAATAAATAGTGACGTGTTGTGTGCCTCAGGAATATTGCCAGCGGTTTCGTCAACCTAGAACAATGGACTCCCAGTTGGAAAGAAGAATGGTGCCTCCAGTAACTGCTGTGGTGCCTATGGGTCAGCACTAAGCCAGCAATGGACTCCCTGAGCTGACAACGGGTCATCGAGATGGAGATGAGTATAAATCATAATTAATATGACGTAATCAGATTGGGCGGGGAACAGTTATCATTACCTGACGCTATAATGTTAAAGATTGTAACTTCAGTAATGTAGATGTGCTACCATGATACACGTAGCTTCTATTTACTTTATTTAATTAGTAACACGTCTGAGCAATCAATTGTAAATAAAGGGGTAACACGATAAGTTTGCATGCAGTAATAGATTGACTTAATCATTTTATTTGGGAAAACTTGTAATTATTGATGCGTCAGGAGACCAATTTTTTTTTAGTAATTCAGAGTAATTCAAGTTAGGCTGTAGTTAGTCCAGCGATGATTATGCATGGCTGGTAAATAGTGTAATTTTATTCCGTGAGCACCCAGAACTACGAGATGTGACTTCGGAACTGACACCCAGGCCTCCACTGACATATATTTAGATAGGAAGTGTACGATTTTAATTGGAAGGCTTATCACAATTTTAAGTGCAAATTGAGGAATATTTAATTCATAATTGTATTACCGTGTGACGATTTTATCAGAAATCACAATTTAGATATGGATTAATTACACCGTCATTACGAGGAAGTTAATTATGATCACGCAGTATGGTCTAATTTCCAGGTAAGTCGTGTAGGGAGATGGTGTAATGATGAACCCAATAATAATAATAATAATAATAATAATAATAATAATAATAATAATAATAATAATAATAATAAATTGTAGTTATGGTAATCAAACAAGTATTTGTATCATAGGAACCGATGTCGCGTCGCGGGATCATGATATTGTAAATGAATGTGTGTGTTGAATTGAAGTGAAGTATTGAGAGCCAATGTAATTTTGTTTAAGGAACGATGAGGCTCAGTTTATTAGTGAACGATCCCCGAGATGGGGTGTTTTGTTAAGAAAGGGCGTTATGCCTGTGAAGGCCGAGGCCAATGACCACCCGCCGTGTGGGGGCTGTGGGCAGTTGACCTACTGAGGAGAAGTGTCGGTTTTTTGTGTATTCTCGTCCGCTCGTGTAAGAGGGAGCCTTGAGTTGAAGTGAATGAGGGCGAAAGAATCGCTTAATAATGAAATATTCAACACGCCAGACTGATGTAGTCGCTAATAAATGACACGGCGATTGTTACCAGTACTTGTTAGTTTACTGCCATTACACACTTGAGTATAACGTAGTTTAGGGTTTTCAGAGTCCCACTTCCATCCCAACGGGTGTCAGTTCAGTTCCCGACAGCGGCATTGGTACCCCAATGCTCAACCGAAGGCTGGATGTCTCACGTGTTTACTGTATATAATTTGTGTTCTTTAAGGGTTTATGTATCTTGTTGTGATTATAATTGAGTTACCGATGGTGTTGACCATCGGGGTGGTGAATTTTTTACAAGTGAGGGTCGGTTCAAACCCGGGCGTTTGTTCCACATTTTTATGAGTTCCTTCGTGGTACTTCGTTGGGGAATAGCTGTGTGTTTAGTATAGGGATTGCTCAGATTCGTTGCATGCATGTTAATCCTATTGGTCAATGATATCACATAGCCTCAGTGTCTATGATAAGTGTTTTCCCGTTCGAATCTCGTCATAATGGATCGCTCTGCGATAGATAATACTCGGATCCATCACAAACGACTGAAAGTCGATAACAAACAACAACAATTGATAATAATCCATGTAATTCATTTGTATATAAATGCGTCATTACCATCATCATCATTAAGGCCTAATAAACCACGTGTATTAATCTAATCTTTAACCCGAATGTGTTCTCATTGTAATTAGGTATGACCCGTCTCCTACCCTGTATGCCCTTAAGCTTAGTCGAGTTAAGCGCCCATTTGTTTTATTCCAACCCGTTAACGCCCTGTAGACATCATGCCGGAGCCATTAGGTGTAGGGACGGGTGCATACTTAAGATGGCGCATCCAAAGTGGGGCGAGATAAAAGGGCGTAAGTGAACTGTGGGGGCTCGATATGTCCGTAAATAAGGGCTACCCAGATTTAGGAAATTTAGCGCCATATAGAATGACATCCAATGTCTGGATATATAAATACGGCCCAAGGTGGGACATATTCTACGGTTTAGTAGGCGTATTTTGATGTTTAATAGGCGCATAATTATCCCACCTATTGCATACCATTAATGCAAAGATAGGGGCGTGTTGTGTTGTGTATTAGGCAAGGCATACTTGTGCGGCTTCCAGGAGTGGGCACGATTATTTTGGTAACCCATGTCTGCTTCTGACATTTCCACGCGAGGCCCAGTTCATTATAGTTGAATAAGTGATACCTTGATGTCAATATTAAATCGTTTTATGAATGAGAACACAGTCATGGTCCAATGATATGGGCAGAGCCATGACATTCGCGTAAGCAGGGGCGTATCCAAAATTTAAGGGGATTAGTTCGAATCCCGGGAAACAATGAAATGAATTTCCCATAAGTGAGGTTTGAAGTGAATAGTGGCTTTCTCTTAGTGCATATCTATTCACGGATATTAGCCAGTGGTGCGTGTTTCGTCACCAAACAACCTGCTATTAGGAAATATATTGTACGTTAGTATAACCGTGGATGAGAAGAGGTAACCTCACGCCTACTTTTCTGTTTCGAGTGGCAGTAGGTTGATTTCATGGGTTCAGTTTGAGATTCTGATGGACTTTGTGTGTTTGAAGGACCTCAATGCTGAGGGCATGGGTTGATTTACTGGCACTATACCACATGTGTTGGTATTTAAAATCGAGCCCAATTTTAAAATCACAGGTCAACCGGCAACTTTATTAACTGAATTTGAGGGCTAATGTTATAATCATTTTCGGAAATTTCCCGTTGCCTTCTTATATAAATTTCATGAACCTTAATGATGTTAGGCGGTTAGGCAGCTTCAATGATAGCCGTTTTTGAGGCTTAATTTGCAATGATGATTAAAGTAAAGATTATTTGAAGCTGGAAGAACGTAAAGTTTGGATAGAGGAATCCTTTCTTTTAAAATCAATAATAATTATATATTGTTGTGGTTTGTTGACGCCGACGTTAGCGAGGGGGGTCCTGTCATCTCAAAGGATAGCGACATGGATAGTGAAGCCATGCGGGCTTTGATGGACGCCTTTAAGGCACTTGAAAATAAGATGGAAGAGAACAGTGCGCGGAGTAGGGCACTTGAAAATAAGATGGATGAGACTAGTGCGCAGATTAGGGACAGTGTGAAAGACGATATTAAGACACTTGAAAATAAGATGGAAGATAACAGTGCGCAGATTAGGGACAGTGTGAAGGACGATATTAAGACACTTGAAAATAAGATGGAGAATAGGATGGAAGATAACAGTGCGCAGATTAGGGAAATGAAGGACGGTGTGAAGGACGATTTAAAGGCGAATCGGGAGGAAATGAAGGACGATATTAAGACGCTTGAAAATGAATGCAAACAGGGGCGCGCGGAGGTCAGAGAACAACTAGAGAACTTTGACGGTAAATTAACACATTTTGAGGTTAAATTGGAAGAAAACCGAACCGAGACTAGTAAGATGATTGAGGAGAAATGCAGTAGTTTAATGAACAAAATTCAGGAGGTTCAACAACAATGCGAAAAGGGGGCTAAGGAACTAAGCGATAAAATAGACGCGGTTTCTCAGCTCAATGCCGTTGTTGAAATAAAGGTCGAGGGAATAGTTGAGCGGCTTGGTCAGGTTGAGACCGGTATCGAGAGAGACATAACTCGCGTGAATGGCGAAATCGTGGATGTAAATGAGAAAATCGATCGGCTGAATGGTGAGATGGAACAGGTCAGGTCCAAAGCGAATGACCGCGACACGAAGATCGAAGACATAGTGGAGCAGGTCAAGGACAACCAGATAAATATCAGGATCGTTGAAGAAAGGACGGAGAAAGCCTTGGTGGTAATTGAGGCCCTAGACGAAAAGATTACGTCAGTATCGCAAGCAGCGCAGTCCGATACGAAACTAACTTTTGCCAGGTTACGGAAGGAAGTGTCAGGACAAATAGTAGGAGAGACTGCTAAACAGATCCACGAATGGAGCGAAGAGAAAGGCTCGAAAATGATGGTGAAATTGGAGATCCACGAAGAACAAATTAACGCGCTTCGCGAAGAAATAGAGGGAATGAAGAAATTAGACATTCGGGATGAACCACATTTCAAAATGGAAACGGCCGGAATGAAGAAAATGGAATTAGGTAGCGGATCACATCAAATGGGCTACAGTCTGTTCAAGGAGCAACTACCCGGCAATGAAGAGTATAAATTACCGACGATGGACGAGAGAACGTCGACCTTGCTTGGCCAAAATTCAATACCGATGTATAGCCTCTTACGTTCGGCGGATGATAAGCCAAAGAAGTTCAAACCAGGCACTAGGACTACGCCAAAAAGTTTCCTCCGCGAGGTAGATGATTATATGGCAGATCATCGGGTACCAGCGGATCGGAAGTTACGTGTAGTTGAAAAATTTTTGGAAGACCAGGCTCTCGAATGGTTTAAAGCGTTCCGCTACTGTTTTGATAGCTATGAAGGCTTTAAGAAGCTATTTTTGGAAAAATACTGGGGTTTGGACACGCAGCAAGGACTTAGGTTAGAGCTTTACTCGAGGAGGTACGCTTCGGGAGGACCCACAAGGTTCTGCGATTATTTCACGTCCCAGCTGGTGAAGATGCGCGAACTGGACAGCCCGCCGACTGAAAGTGAATTAATAACCGCCATCACAAAGCAATTCCCAGCTGACGTCCAGCGCATGTTGATTGCGGCAAATATCCGTACGGCAGTGGAAGCCGAGCACGTGTTAAGACAGTTGGATCAGACATCTCATGTCGGGCACGGCCGAGCTAGAAACGTAGAAGCCATCAACACGTTAAACGTTCGAGAGGGGGATCAGTCGGTAAACCGGAGTACTCAGGTGACAAGTACCCAGACTGATGCTCAGATAGGCAACCAGAACAGGAATAATAGGGATTGGAGGTCTCCGAAGTGGGAAAACCACCAATGGAAGTGTCGAAATGACCAGGGTAGGAGTCAATGGTATCAGTCAGGGAGGTACAACCACGGACAGAGCGGCGCACGAGGGCGACGACCTTACGAGAGAACACCCAATTCCTACTGGGGTAACCGTGGTCGACAGAACAACAGACCGCGAGAATACTATCGGGGTGACCTCAACGACAGAAGGAATGAGTCACGCCGTTACGTCAGAGATCTGCAAGATACCCAGGCCGGAAACGATCGGTGGAAAGATTCGATGCAGCAGTTTGCTAAGTCGGATGAGTGTCGAGGGGCAGAGAGCCTCGAACTACAGGCACATGATGCTGCAAACCGTGCCAGTAATCTTGATCCCCGCGCACCACCATATTCAAGTGGAGGCGGAGGTCAGCTAAAAAAAAATTAGGAAAACCGAGTGAGGAGATTTTCGGATTTTCGAGGACTACCGACGCGAAGGGGGAACCGTGGACGTCCGTGACCATCGCATCATGGATAGTTCAGCCCGATGACCTCGTTGAAGATCCCGTTCAGGCATGTCCAAAACCAATCAGAGCGTTACCCGTCATTTATGTCCGTGTTAACCAGTTGCTGGTTCGTTGCCTTGTAGACACAGGCGCGAGCGTCAGCGTGGTATCTAAAGTATTAGTCAAAGAACTGGAATCGAAGCAATGTATTCCAATCATTCCGATTTCCAATATTAAGGTTAGAGGAATAATTCCGGACCGCACAACTACATGCAATAGCCAGGCCTATCTAGATTTGGAAATTGGGAACAACCTCATATCACATCCGTTTATAATTTTGACTAGAATGGAATATAATATCATCATTGGAGCTGATTTTCTTCGGGAATTCAAAGCGGTCATTGACATGGACAAGAATGAAATTAGATTCAGGAACGATTCAATTCAGGGAGATGTAAGATTAAACGACTTCGAGGGACAACACGGGGAGGAGAAAATTTGGACCATGGAGATAGAACAATTGAAACATGAAGGAGGAGATTGCTTCCCAAACTGGGATGCCTATCGGGACGAGATGATCAAGGAGTTTGAAGGGATGATTTTCAAGTTAGAAGCGGAGAATGAAGGACCATCATTGGCGGAGGTAGTCCAAGAAAAGATCGACGAAGCGAAGATAGGGGAGGAAGACAAAGGCGCATTACAGAGAGTCATAGAGAGACACGAAAATGTATTTGGTTCACGTCCAGGGAAAATTCCAAATTTCAAATATTCCTTAGTCGTCAACAATTGGGAACCATTTCGGCAAAGACCATACCCGATACCTGAAAAGTTTCACGCTGGGGTGAAGAAAATTATACAGGAGATGGAGGATAACGGAATTATATCAAAATCACCCACACCATTTTTGAATCCCTTGGTCGTGGTGGAGAAGGGCAACGGTTCGTTGCGGGTTTGCCTCGACGCGCGAGCAATAAACCAGCGATTAATCCCAGAGTATGACCAGGCCCCGTGTATAAAAGAGGTCCTTAAGAAATTCCGGGGAATGAAATTATTTAGTGGAGTTGATCTGACATCATCATTTCATCACGTTGAACTTGACCCAGCCACCAAAATTTTGACCGGGTTTCTGTTTGATGGGCAAACCTACGTTTTTAACCGGTTACCCTTTGGATTGAAAACAGCAGGGTCAGCGCTCATTAGGGCACTAGATCGTAACCTCAGTGACGAAGTTAAACAGTTTACGGTGAGGTACGTGGATGACATCCTTATTGCATCTGAAACTTTGCCAGAGCACCTGGAGAAACTTGATAAACTATTAGCTGATTTAGAAAGGAACAACTTCAAGGTAAACCTACCCAAGTCTAATTTCTGCCAAAGGAGTATCCTATTTTTAGGTCATGTGATCGACTCAGAAGGAATCATGCCCAATCCTGTTAAATTAAAGGCAATTCAAAATTTTCCAAAGCCGACGAAGGTGAAACATGTCAGGCAATTTTTAGGAGTTTGTAACTTTTTCGCGGATCATTGTCCGAACTATACCATATAGTTGCACCATTACAAGATCTCCTCAAGAAAAACAATAGGTGGAAATGGGATCTTGCATGCGATGAAGCATTTGCTAAAGCAAAGGATCTGTTGGCCCATAGTGTGAAATTAGGATATCCGGATTATACACAGAAGTTTATTGTGCAAACTGATGCGTCGATTATAGGAGTCGGGGCAGTACTATATCAAGAGACGCCCGAACCCGAACAGAGGATCACCTATTTGGCTTTCATGAGTCGCAAATTAAGATCGCATGAGTTGAAATACACCGTGACCGAACTAGAGATGCTCGCGATCGTGACCGCTCTTAACCATTGGAAGAAATACATTTATGGGTACCCAATTGTGTTGAGAACGGATCACAAAGCTCTGACGTTCATGATGAAATCTGCATTAACAAGCGAGAGAGTCAGCCGGTGGTGCTTGTTTGTGCAGCAATTCGACATTACAGTCGAGCACTGCGCCGGAAAGGCAAATGTAATTGCAGACGCCCTCAGTAGAAATCCAGATCCGGAACCTATCGTGGTTAACCAAATACAGTTGATAGAACAAGGGGACCGCGAAATCATAGAAAGGCTGCGGACTATTGGTGAAGAACAGCAGAAATGTCCGGAAATGAAGAAGTTGATCGATTTCCTCCAACGTAGAATACAGCCAGGGACGGATGAATACCGTGAACTTCAGAAAAGATCCGAGAAGTACCAATTTTTTAATGGTATGCTGCATAAATTCGTGGACGAGGACCACACGCAATTCAGGATCGTGGTTCCAACGACGTTGCAGGTTGATTGAGTTTGGCTCGCTCATCACGTTACAGGTCACGCAGGGAGAGATAAAGTGATTGCTACACTTCGGGAAACTTTTATCTGGAAAAATTTGAGGAAAATTGTTCAGCAGGTACTCCTTACTTGCGACATCTGCCAACGGGTAAAACCCAATCCATACCTACTTAAGCAAAGACCGAAGCCGTTGTTGCCAAGTAAACCTCGGGAACTGTTCGCTTTAGACTTTTACGGACCACTTCCCAAGGGAAAGAGAGGGCTTCAATACATTTTGGTATGCGTGGATGTGTTTTCAAAATTCGTCACTCTCTGTCCGATCCAGAAGGCAAATACTAGAGCCGTTATAAATCAGTTGAAGACTAAAATCATACCACGTATGGGCAAGCCCGAATGTGTTCTCACGGATCATGGGTCGCAGTTCACATCGGGAAACTTCAAGCGAGACATCGAAAACTTAAACATCAAACATCATCTAAGTTCAATTAGGCATCCGGAGTCGAATCCCGCAGAGCGGATAATGCGAGAAATCGCAAAGTTTTGCCGTATCTACTGTCCTAGACAACATTGGCGTTGGGTGGACGTGATTCCTGTTATAACAGAAAGTATCAACGGCACTATCCACGAATCCACCGGGCAAATTCCGTCAGTGATTCATTTCAACAGTTTTCCAAAGAGACCATGGCACGAGGTCTTAAAATGTCCGCAGGATCCTAGACTATCGATTGAGCTATGCATACAAGAGACAGCAAAACATTTGAAGGCCCAAGCAGAACGAAGATTACGTCGTCTCCGTAACAAGAGGTACCATCGACCACTGCGCGTAGGGGAACTTGTTCTCGTTAAACGACCAACAGTATCCGATCCACCTAACAAGTTCTACCACAAGTTCGCTGAACTGTACATCGGTCCTTACCGAGTCATCCAGAACCTCGACAACAACGCGTACAAGGTGCAAAGCATGGACGGCGCGACCGAAACCATCTACAACGCGGCAAATCTGAAGTTGTACCATACGTCCGGAGGCAACTTAGAAGACGTGGACAACGCTGAAGAACTTGGAGCAACGGAAGAAGAAGAGGATGAGGATGACGGAGAAGAAGATCGACGTGACGTGTCAGATGAAGAGTCGGGACCAAATGAGGAAGCCGAAGAAGTCAATTATTTGGAGAATTTGTTTTCACAGAGAGATCTTGGGGATGAAGAATGTCCAGAATGTCAGTACCTGGAGAACTACAGAGAAGCATTGCGTCAGATAGCATATTATTTGGAAAGAGAGAACCAGGAACTTCGCCAGAAAGCAAAGGTTTGGAAACAGTTGTGAATCGATATTGCCAATTTAATATTCAGCGACGAAATGTGTCCAGTGCCTGTACCCATTTCTTCTCGGGGAGAGGGGAATATGAACCCGACAGGGGCATGATCCAAGGACCTTGGGTTGATATCGATCTCAGTAATTACGCACGCAATGCTATTAAAGGGAAAGAACGCTGAAAATGATTAATATTCATATCATTAATAGAGGTCATACCGAAACTAATTAATATTCATACCATTGAGATAGATAAATTGTGTATTTTAAAATTATTTTATGAGATTTCTTTGTCTGCGACTTACTGCGCAGTATTATCCTTTGTGTAGCGGGGGCCCCGCAGATGAAGCCAAGCCAACTTAGACCCGGGAGGGGTTACGAATGGGGATTCCCTATGACATCACTCGAGAGAAGACATCCCTCCTCAAGGCTCACAGAATGAGGGGAAACTAACTTTTTCGAAACGGAATATAGGAGCCATCTTGGAATCGGACTGGCCAACTTAATTACCGACGAGGTAGAAAATTAATAAAACTCGAATTAGGGGCTCATCTCCCGATTTAAAAGGGATGAATGCTACTGGGACATTTATTTAGAGTGTTTAATGTCCTCTTCCGTGATAACTTTCAGCAGGAGAAAGAATACTGTGTTGTTTCTGCGTGGAAAAGTACTGGGGCCATCTGGTTAGTGTCATGACAGCTCCTCGAGACCGGGACTTCACCCCGTGTGGTGGGGGAAGCAGAACATATTTTAATTAATTTAAAGAGATTCACCGAAGGATAATTGAGTGGTTATGTCTCAATCGCACCAACTAGATACTGGTCACCGATCAATCGTACTATTTTACCTCGAGTACGCCGGGAATAGGCGATACGCAAATTAGTGGAAGGGGTATCGCTCCCTAGTAAAAACTACTGCAGAAAGGGAGAAGCGTCAGTCGGGATTTGTGGCTTACAGGCGGCGAAGCTACGTGTTGTCGAGCTGCCAGTGATCTTTTGTTGGAGTGAATTTCAATTTAATTTACAAGTGAAATCGCGTACTGTGCGTAAATATTGCAGAGATTGGATAGACGTGATGCTAGGGTCTAAACTTTAAAGATCAGAGACGTGTCGCGAACATTAAATATAATTTGTAATAATATTATTATTATTATTACTACGGCGCTACTGTGTCGAGTAGTGACAAAGGTACGCGGAATCCGATACTGAATCGCGGATTGCGGAGTGAGGTCCGGTATCGTGGCTGGACGTTCACACCGAATGTAACTAAATAAATCTTGGAATAAATAGTGACGTGTTGTGTGCCTCAGGAATATTGCCAGCGGTTTCGTCAACCTAGAACAATGGACTCCCAGTTGGAAAGAAGAATGGTGCCTCCAGTAACTGCTGTGGTGCCTATGGGTCAGCACTAAGCCAGCAATGGACTCCCTGAGCTGACAACGGGTCATCGAGATGGAGATGAGTATAAATCATAATTAATATGACGTAATCAGATTGGGCGGGGAACAGTTATCATTACCTGACGCTATAATGTTAAAGATTGTAACTTCAGTAATGTAGATGTGCTACCATGATACACGTAGCTTCTATTTACTTTATTTAATTAGTAACACGTCTGAGCAATCAATTGTAAATAAAGGGGTAACACGATAAGTTTGCATGCAGTAATAGATTGACTTAATCATTTTATTTGGGAAAACTTGTAATTATTGATGCGTCAGGAGACCAATTTTTTTTTAGTAATTCAGAGTAATTCAAGTTAGGCTGTAGTTAGTCCAGCGATGATTATGCATGGCTGGTAAATAGTGTAATTTTATTCCGTGAGCACCCAGAACTACGAGATGTGACTTCGGAACTGACACCCAGGCCTCCACTGACATATATTTAGATAGGAAGTGTACGATTTTAATTGGAAGGCTTATCACAATTTTAAGTGCAAATTGAGGAATATTTAATTCATAATTGTATTACCGTGTGACGATTTTATCAGAAATCACAATTTAGATATGGATTAATTACACCGTCATTACGAGGAAGTTAATTATGATCACGCAGTATGGTCTAATTTCCAGGTAAGTCGTGTAGGGAGATGGTGTAATGATGAACCCAATAATAATAATAATAATAATAATAATAATAATAATAATAATAATAATAATAATAATAAATTGTAGTTATGGTAATCAAACAAGTATTTGTATCATAGGAACCGATGTCGCGTCGCGGGATCATGATATTGTAAATGAATGTGTGTGTTGAATTGAAGTGAAGTATTGAGAGCCAATGTAATTTTGTTTAAGGAACGATGAGGCTCAGTTTATTAGTGAACGATCCCCGAGATGGGGTGTTTTGTTAAGAAAGGGCGTTATGCCTGTGAAGGCCGAGGCCAATGACCACCCGCCGTGTGGGGGCTGTGGGCAGTTGACCTACTGAGGAGAAGTGTCGGTTTTTTGTGTATTCTCGTCCGCTCGTGTAAGAGGGAGCCTTGAGTTGAAGTGAATGAGGGCGAAAGAATCGCTTAATAATGAAATATTCAACACGCCAGACTGATGTAGTCGCTAATAAATGACACGGCGATTGTTACCAGTACTTGTTAGTTTACTGCCATTACACACTTGAGTATAACGTAGTTTAGGGTTTTCAGAGTCCCACTTCCATCCCAACGGGTGTCAGTTCAGTTCCCGACAGCGGCATTGGTACCCCAATGCTCAACCGAAGGCTGGATGTCTCACGTGTTTACTGTATATAATTTGTGTTCTTTAAGGGTTTATGTATCTTGTTGTGATTATAATTGAGTTACCGATGGTGTTGACCATCGGGGTGGTGAATTTTTTACAAGTGAGGGTCGGTTCAAACCCGGGCGTTTGTTCCACATTTTTATGAGTTCCTTCGTGGTACTTCGTTGGGGAATAGCTGTGTGTTTAGTATAGGGATTGCTCAGATTCGTTGCATGCATGTTAATCCTATTGGTCAATGATATCACATAGCCTCAGTGTCTATGATAAGTGTTTTCCCGTTCGAATCTCGTCATAATGGATCGCTCTGCGATAGATAATACTCGGATCCATCACAAACGACTGAAAGTCGATAACAAACAACAACAATTGATAATAATCCATGTAATTCATTTGTATATAAATGCGTCATTACCATCATCATCATTAAGGCCTAATAAACCACGTGTATTAATCTAATCTTTAACCCGAATGTGTTCTCATTGTAATTAGGTATGACCCGTCTCCTACCCTGTATGCCCTTAAGCTTAGTCGAGTTAAGCGCCCATTTGTTTTATTCCAACCCGTTAACGCCCTGTAGACATCATGCCGGAGCCATTAGGTGTAGGGACGGGTGCATACTTAAGATGGCGCATCCAAAGTGGGGCGAGATAAAAGGGCGTAAGTGAACTGTGGGGGCTCGATATGTCCGTAAATAAGGGCTACCCAGATTTAGGAAATTTAGCGCCATATAGAATGACATCCAATGTCTGGATATATAAATACGGCCCAAGGTGGGACATATTCTACGGTTTAGTAGGCGTATTTTGATGTTTAATAGGCGCATAATTATCCCACCTATTGCATACCATTAATGCAAAGATAGGGGCGTGTTGTGTTGTGTATTAGGCAAGGCATACTTGTGCGGCTTCCAGGAGTGGGCACGATTATTTTGGTAACCCATGTCTGCTTCTGACATTTCCACGCGAGGCCCAGTTCATTATAGTTGAATAAGTGATACCTTGATGTCAATATTAAATCGTTTTATGAATGAGAACACAGTCATGGTCCAATGATATGGGCAGAGCCATGACATTCGCGTAAGCAGGGGCGTATCCAAAATTTAAGGGGATTAGTTCGAATCCCGGGAAACAATGAAATGAATTTCCCATAAGTGAGGTTTGAAGTGAATAGTGGCTTTCTCTTAGTGCATATCTATTCACGGATATTAGCCAGTGGTGCGTGTTTCGTCACCAAACAACCTGCTATTAGGAAATATATTGTACGTTAGTATAACCGTGGATGAGAAGAGGTAACCTCACGCCTACTTTTCTGTTTCGAGTGGCAGTAGGTTGATTTCATGGGTTCAGTTTGAGATTCTGATGGACTTTGTGTGTTTGAAGGACCTCAATGCTGAGGGCATGGGTTGATTTACTGGCACTATACCACATGTGTTGGTATTTAAAATCGAGCCCAATTTTAAAATCACAGGTCAACCGGCAACTTTATTAACTGAATTTGAGGGCTAATGTTATAATCATTTTCGGAAATTTCCCGTTGCCTTCTTATATAAATTTCATGAACCTTAATGATGTTAGGCGGTTAGGCAGCTTCAATGATAGCCGTTTTTGAGGCTTAATTTGCAATGATGATTAAAGTAAAGATTATTTGAAGCTGGAAGAACGTAAAGTTTGGATAGAGGAATCCTTTCTTTTAAAATCAATAATAATTATATATTGTTGTGGTTTGTTGACGCCGACGTTAGCGAGGGGGGTCCTGTCATCTCAAAGGGTAGCGACATGGATAGTGAAGCCATGCGGGCTTTGATGGACGCCTTTAAGGCACTTGAAAATAAGATGGAAGAGAACAGTGCGCGGAGTAGGGCACTTGAAAATAAGATGGATGAGACTAGTGCGCAGATTAGGGACAGTGTGAAAGACGATATTAAGACACTTGAAAATAAGATGGAAGATAACAGTGCGCAGATTAGGGACAGTGTGAAGGACGATATTAAGACACTTGAAAATAAGATGGAGAATAGGATGGAAGATAACAGTGCGCAGATTAGGGAAATGAAGGACGGTGTGAAGGACGATTTAAAGGCGAATCGGGAGGAAATGAAGGACGATATTAAGACGCTTGAAAATGAATGCAAACAGGGGCGCGCGGAGGTCAGAGAACAACTAGAGAACTTTGACGGTAAATTAACACATTTTGAGGTTAAATTGGAAGAAAACCGAACCGAGACTAGTAAGATGATTGAGGAGAAATGCAGTAGTTTAATGAACAAAATTCAGGAGGTTCAACAACAATGCGAAAAGGGGGCTAAGGAACTAAGCGATAAAATAGACGCGGTTTCTCAGCTCAATGCCGTTGTTGAAATAAAGGTCGAGGGAATAGTTGAGCGGCTTGGTCAGGTTGAGACCGGTATCGAGAGAGACATAACTCGCGTGAATGGCGAAATCGTGGATGTAAATGAGAAAATCGATCGGCTGAATGGTGAGATGGAACAGGTCAGGTCCAAAGCGAATGACCGCGACACGAAGATCGAAGACATAGTGGAGCAGGTCAAGGACAACCAGATAAATATCAGGATCGTTGAAGAAAGGACGGAGAAAGCCTTGGTGGTAATTGAGGCCCTAGACGAAAAGATTACGTCAGTATCGCAAGCAGCGCAGTCCGATACGAAACTAACTTTTGCCAGGTTACGGAAGGAAGTGTCAGGACAAATAGTAGGAGAGACTGCTAAACAGATCCACGAATGGAGCGAAGAGAAAGGCTCGAAAATGATGGTGAAATTGGAGATCCACGAAGAACAAATTAACGCGCTTCGCGAAGAAATAGAGGGAATGAAGAAATTAGACATTCGGGATGAACCACATTTCAAAATGGAAACGGCCGGAATGAAGAAAATGGAATTAGGTAGCGGATCACATCAAATGGGCTACAGTCTGTTCAAGGAGCAACTACCCGGCAATGAAGAGTATAAATTACCGACGATGGACGAGAGAACGTCGACCTTGCTTGGCCAAAATTCAATACCGATGTATAGCCTCTTACGTTCGGCGGATGATAAGCCAAAGAAGTTCAAACCAGGCACTAGGACTACGCCAAAAAGTTTCCTCCGCGAGGTAGATGATTATATGGCAGATCATCGGGTACCAGCGGATCGGAAGTTACGTGTAGTTGAAAAATTTTTGGAAGACCAGGCTCTCGAATGGTTTAAAGCGTTCCGCTACTGTTTTGATAGCTATGAAGGCTTTAAGAAGCTATTTTTGGAAAAATACTGGGGTTTGGACACGCAGCAAGGACTTAGGTTAGAGCTTTACTCGAGGAGGTACGCTTCGGGAGGACCCACAAGGTTCTGCGATTATTTCACGTCCCAGCTGGTGAAGATGCGCGAACTGGACAGCCCGCCGACTGAAAGTGAATTAATAACCGCCATCACAAAGCAATTCCCAGCTGACGTCCAGCGCATGTTGATTGCGGCAAATATCCGTACGGCAGTGGAAGCCGAGCACGTGTTAAGACAGTTGGATCAGACATCTCATGTCGGGCACGGCCGAGCTAGAAACGTAGAAGCCATCAACACGTTAAACGTTCGAGAGGGGGATCAGTCGGTAAACCGGAGTACTCAGGTGACAAGTACCCAGACTGATGCTCAGATAGGCAACCAGAACAGGAATAATAGGGATTGGAGGTCTCCGAAGTGGGAAAACCACCAATGGAAGTGTCGAAATGACCAGGGTAGGAGTCAATGGTATCAGTCAGGGAGGTACAACCACGGACAGAGCGGCGCACGAGGGCGACGACCTTACGAGAGAACACCCAATTCCTACTGGGGTAACCGTGGTCGACAGAACAACAGACCGCGAGAATACTATCGGGGTGACCTCAACGACAGAAGGAATGAGTCACGCCGTTACGTCAGAGATCTGCAAGATACCCAGGCCGGAAACGATCGGTGGAAAGATTCGATGCAGCAGTTTGCTAAGTCGGATGAGTGTCGAGGGGCAGAGAGCCTCGAACTACAGGCACATGATGCTGCAAACCGTGCCAGTAATCTTGATCCCCGCGCACCACCATATTCAAGTGGAGGCGGAGGTCAGCTAAAAAAAAATTAGGAAAACCGAGTGAGGAGATTTTCGGATTTTCGAGGACTACCGACGCGAAGGGGGAACCGTGGACGTCCGTGACCATCGCATCATGGATAGTTCAGCCCGATGACCTCGTTGAAGATCCCGTTCAGGCATGTCCAAAACCAATCAGAGCGTTACCCGTCATTTATGTCCGTGTTAACCAGTTGCTGGTTCGTTGCCTTGTAGACACAGGCGCGAGCGTCAGCGTGGTATCTAAAGTATTAGTCAAAGAACTGGAATCGAAGCAATGTATTCCAATCATTCCGATTTCCAATATTAAGGTTAGAGGAATAATTCCGGACCGCACAACTACATGCAATAGCCAGGCCTATCTAGATTTGGAAATTGGGAACAACCTCATATCACATCCGTTTATAATTTTGACTAGAATGGAATATAATATCATCATTGGAGCTGATTTTCTTCGGGAATTCAAAGCGGTCATTGACATGGACAAGAATGAAATTAGATTCAGGAACGATTCAATTCAGGGAGATGTAAGATTAAACGACTTCGAGGGACAACACGGGGAGGAGAAAATTTGGACCATGGAGATAGAACAATTGAAACATGAAGGAGGAGATTGCTTCCCAAACTGGGATGCCTATCGGGACGAGATGATCAAGGAGTTTGAAGGGATGATTTTCAAGTTAGAAGCGGAGAATGAAGGACCATCATTGGCGGAGGTAGTCCAAGAAAAGATCGACGAAGCGAAGATAGGGGAGGAAGACAAAGGCGCATTACAGAGAGTCATAGAGAGACACGAAAATGTATTTGGTTCACGTCCAGGGAAAATTCCAAATTTCAAATATTCCTTAGTCGTCAACAATTGGGAACCATTTCGGCAAAGACCATACCCGATACCTGAAAAGTTTCACGCTGGGGTGAAGAAAATTATACAGGAGATGGAGGATAACGGAATTATATCAAAATCACCCACACCATTTTTGAATCCCTTGGTCGTGGTGGAGAAGGGCAACGGTTCGTTGCGGGTTTGCCTCGACGCGCGAGCAATAAACCAGCGATTAATCCCAGAGTATGACCAGGCCCCGTGTATAAAAGAGGTCCTTAAGAAATTCCGGGGAATGAAATTATTTAGTGGAGTTGATCTGACATCATCATTTCATCACGTTGAACTTGACCCAGCCACCAAAATTTTGACCGGGTTTCTGTTTGATGGGCAAACCTACGTTTTTAACCGGTTACCCTTTGGATTGAAAACAGCAGGGTCAGCGCTCATTAGGGCACTAGATCGTAACCTCAGTGACGAAGTTAAACAGTTTACGGTGAGGTACGTGGATGACATCCTTATTGCATCTGAAACTTTGCCAGAGCACCTGGAGAAACTTGATAAACTATTAGCTGATTTAGAAAGGAACAACTTCAAGGTAAACCTACCCAAGTCTAATTTCTGCCAAAGGAGTATCCTATTTTTAGGTCATGTGATCGACTCAGAAGGAATCATGCCCAATCCTGTTAAATTAAAGGCAATTCAAAATTTTCCAAAGCCGACGAAGGTGAAACATGTCAGGCAATTTTTAGGAGTTTGTAACTTTTTCGCGGATCATTGTCCGAACTATACCATATAGTTGCACCATTACAAGATCTCCTCAAGAAAAACAATAGGTGGAAATGGGATCTTGCATGCGATGAAGCATTTGCTAAAGCAAAGGATCTGTTGGCCCATAGTGTGAAATTAGGATATCCGGATTATACACAGAAGTTTATTGTGCAAACTGATGCGTCGATTATAGGAGTCGGGGCAGTACTATATCAAGAGACGCCCGAACCCGAACAGAGGATCACCTATTTGGCTTTCATGAGTCGCAAATTAAGATCGCATGAGTTGAAATACACCGTGACCGAACTAGAGATGCTCGCGATCGTGACCGCTCTTAACCATTGGAAGAAATACATTTATGGGTACCCAATTGTGTTGAGAACGGATCACAAAGCTCTGACGTTCATGATGAAATCTGCATTAACAAGCGAGAGAGTCAGCCGGTGGTGCTTGTTTGTGCAGCAATTCGACATTACAGTCGAGCACTGCGCCGGAAAGGCAAATGTAATTGCAGACGCCCTCAGTAGAAATCCAGATCCGGAACCTATCGTGGTTAACCAAATACAGTTGATAGAACAAGGGGACCGCGAAATCATAGAAAGGCTGCGGACTATTGGTGAAGAACAGCAGAAATGTCCGGAAATGAAGAAGTTGATCGATTTCCTCCAACGTAGAATACAGCCAGGGACGGATGAATACCGTGAACTTCAGAAAAGATCCGAGAAGTACCAATTTTTTAATGGTATGCTGCATAAATTCGTGGACGAGGACCACACGCAATTCAGGATCGTGGTTCCAACGACGTTGCAGGTTGATTGAGTTTGGCTCGCTCATCACGTTACAGGTCACGCAGGGAGAGATAAAGTGATTGCTACACTTCGGGAAACTTTTATCTGGAAAAATTTGAGGAAAATTGTTCAGCAGGTACTCCTTACTTGCGACATCTGCCAACGGGTAAAACCCAATCCATACCTACTTAAGCAAAGACCGAAGCCGTTGTTGCCAAGTAAACCTCGGGAACTGTTCGCTTTAGACTTTTACGGACCACTTCCCAAGGGAAAGAGAGGGCTTCAATACATTTTGGTATGCGTGGATGTGTTTTCAAAATTCGTCACTCTCTGTCCGATCCAGAAGGCAAATACTAGAGCCGTTATAAATCAGTTGAAGACTAAAATCATACCACGTATGGGCAAGCCCGAATGTGTTCTCACGGATCATGGGTCGCAGTTCACATCGGGAAACTTCAAGCGAGACATCGAAAACTTAAACATCAAACATCATCTAAGTTCAATTAGGCATCCGGAGTCGAATCCCGCAGAGCGGATAATGCGAGAAATCGCAAAGTTTTGCCGTATCTACTGTCCTAGACAACATTGGCGTTGGGTGGACGTGATTCCTGTTATAACAGAAAGTATCAACGGCACTATCCACGAATCCACCGGGCAAATTCCGTCAGTGATTCATTTCAACAGTTTTCCAAAGAGACCATGGCACGAGGTCTTAAAATGTCCGCAGGATCCTAGACTATCGATTGAGCTATGCATACAAGAGACAGCAAAACATTTGAAGGCCCAAGCAGAACGAAGATTACGTCGTCTCCGTAACAAGAGGTACCATCGACCACTGCGCGTAGGGGAACTTGTTCTCGTTAAACGACCAACAGTATCCGATCCACCTAACAAGTTCTACCACAAGTTCGCTGAACTGTACATCGGTCCTTACCGAGTCATCCAGAACCTCGACAACAACGCGTACAAGGTGCAAAGCATGGACGGCGCGACCGAAACCATCTACAACGCGGCAAATCTGAAGTTGTACCATACGTCCGGAGGCAACTTAGAAGACGTGGACAACGCTGAAGAACTTGGAGCAACGGAAGAAGAAGAGGATGAGGATGACGGAGAAGAAGATCGACGTGACGTGTCAGATGAAGAGTCGGGACCAAATGAGGAAGCCGAAGAAGTCAATTATTTGGAGAATTTGTTTTCACAGAGAGATCTTGGGGATGAAGAATGTCCAGAATGTCAGTACCTGGAGAACTACAGAGAAGCATTGCGTCAGATAGCATATTATTTGGAAAGAGAGAACCAGGAACTTCGCCAGAAAGCAAAGGTTTGGAAACAGTTGTGAATCGATATTGCCAATTTAATATTCAGCGACGAAATGTGTCCAGTGCCTGTACCCATTTCTTCTCGGGGAGAGGGGAATATGAACCCGACAGGGGCATGATCCAAGGACCTTGGGTTGATATCGATCTCAGTAATTACGCACGCAATGCTATTAAAGGGAAAGAACGCTGAAAATGATTAATATTCATATCATTAATAGAGGTCATACCGAAACTAATTAATATTCATACCATTGAGATAGATAAATTGTGTATTTTAAAATTATTTTATGAGATTTCTTTGTCTGCGACTTACTGCGCAGTATTATCCTTTGTGTAGCGGGGGCCCCGCAGATGAAGCCAAGCCAACTTAGACCCGGGAGGGGTTACGAATGGGGATTCCCTATGACATCACTCGAGAGAAGACATCCCTCCTCAAGGCTCACAGAATGAGGGGAAACTAACTTTTTCGAAACGGAATATAGGAGCCATCTTGGAATCGGACTGGCCAACTTAATTACCGACGAGGTAGAAAATTAATAAAACTCGAATTAGGGGCTCATCTCCCGATTTAAAAGGGATGAATGCTACTGGGACATTTATTTAGAGTGTTTAATGTCCTCTTCCGTGATAACTTTCAGCAGGAGAAAGAATACTGTGTTGTTTCTGCGTGGAAAAGTACTGGGGCCATCTGGTTAGTGTCATGACAGCTCCTCGAGACCGGGACTTCACCCCGTGTGGTGGGGGAAGCAGAACATATTTTAATTAATTTAAAGAGATTCACCGAAGGATAATTGAGTGGTTATGTCTCAATCGCACCAACTAGATACTGGTCACCGATCAATCGTACTATTTTACCTCGAGTACGCCGGGAATAGGCGATACGCAAATTAGTGGAAGGGGTATCGCTCCCTAGTAAAAACTACTGCAGAAAGGGAGAAGCGTCAGTCGGGATTTGTGGCTTACAGGCGGCGAAGCTACGTGTTGTCGAGCTGCCAGTGATCTTTTGTTGGAGTGAATTTCAATTTAATTTACAAGTGAAATCGCGTACTGTGCGTAAATATTGCAGAGATTGGATAGACGTGATGCTAGGGTCTAAACTTTAAAGATCAGAGACGTGTCGCGAACATTAAATATAATTTGTAATAATATTATTATTATTATTACTACGGCGCTACTGTGTCGAGTAGTGACAAAGGTACGCGGAATCCGATACTGAATCGCGGATTGCGGAGTGAGGTCCGGTATCGTGGCTGGACGTTCACACCGAATGTAACTAAATAAATCTTGGAATAAATAGTGACGTGTTGTGTGCCTCAGGAATATTGCCAGCGGTTTCGTCAACCTAGAACAATGGACTCCCAGTTGGAAAGAAGAATGGTGCCTCCAGTAACTGCTGTGGTGCCTATGGGTCAGCACTAAGCCAGCAATGGACTCCCTGAGCTGACAACGGGTCATCGAGATGGAGATGAGTATAAATCATAATTAATATGACGTAATCAGATTGGGCGGGGAACAGTTATCATTACCTGACGCTATAATGTTAAAGATTGTAACTTCAGTAATGTAGATGTGCTACCATGATACACGTAGCTTCTATTTACTTTATTTAATTAGTAACACGTCTGAGCAATCAATTGTAAATAAAGGGGTAACACGATAAGTTTGCATGCAGTAATAGATTGACTTAATCATTTTATTTGGGAAAACTTGTAATTATTGATGCGTCAGGAGACCAATTTTTTTTTAGTAATTCAGAGTAATTCAAGTTAGGCTGTAGTTAGTCCAGCGATGATTATGCATGGCTGGTAAATAGTGTAATTTTATTCCGTGAGCACCCAGAACTACGAGATGTGACTTCGGAACTGACACCCAGGCCTCCACTGACATATATTTAGATAGGAAGTGTACGATTTTAATTGGAAGGCTTATCACAATTTTAAGTGCAAATTGAGGAATATTTAATTCATAATTGTATTACCGTGTGACGATTTTATCAGAAATCACAATTTAGATATGGATTAATTACACCGTCATTACGAGGAAGTTAATTATGATCACGCAGTATGGTCTAATTTCCAGGTAAGTCGTGTAGGGAGATGGTGTAATGATGAACCCAATAATAATAATAATAATAATAATAATAATAATAATAATAATAATAATAATAATAATAATAATAATAATAATAATAATAAATTGTAGTTATGGTAATCAAACAAGTATTGGTATCATAGGAACCGATGTCGCGTCGCGGGATCATGATATTGTAAATGAATGTGTGTGTTGAATTGAAGTGAAGTATTGAGAGCCAATGTAATTTTGTTTAAGGAACGATGAGGCTCAGTTTATTAGTGAACGATCCCCGAGATGGGGTGTTTTGTTAAGAAAGGGCGTTATGCCTGTGAAGGCCGAGGCCAATGACCACCCGCCGTGTGGGGGCTGTGGGCAGTTGACCTACTGAGGAGAAGTGTCGGTTTTTTGTGTATTCTCGTCCGCTCGTGTAAGAGGGAGCCTTGAGTTGAAGTGAATGAGGGCGAAAGAATCGCTTAATAATGAAATATTCAACACGCCAGACTGATGTAGTCGCTAATAAATGACACGGCGATTGTTACCAGTACTTGTTAGTTTACTGCCATTACACACTTGAGTATAACGTAGTTTAGGGTTTTCAGAGTCCCACTTCCATCCCAACGGGTGTCAGTTCAGTTCCCGACAGCGGCATTGGTACCCCAATGCTCAACCGAAGGCTGGATGTCTCACGTGTTTACTGTATATAATTTGTGTTCTTTAAGGGTTTATGTATCTTGTTGTGATTATAATTGAGTTACCGATGGTGTTGACCATCGGGGTGGTGAATTTTTTACAAGTGAGGGTCGGTTCAAACCCGGGCGTTTGTTCCACATTTTTATGAGTTCCTTCGTGGTACTTCGTTGGGGAATAGCTGTGTGTTTAGTATAGGGATTGCTCAGATTCGTTGCATGCATGTTAATCCTATTGGTCAATGATATCACATAGCCTCAGTGTCTATGATAAGTGTTTTCCCGTTCGAATCTCGTCATAATGGATCGCTCTGCGATAGATAATACTCGGATCCATCACAAACGACTGAAAGTCGATAACAAACAACAACAATTGATAATAATCCATGTAATTCATTTGTATATAAATGCGTCATTACCATCATCATCATTAAGGCCTAATAAACCACGTGTATTAATCTAATCTTTAACCCGAATGTGTTCTCATTGTAATTAGGTATGACCCGTCTCCTACCCTGTATGCCCTTAAGCTTAGTCGAGTTAAGCGCCCATTTGTTTTATTCCAACCCGTTAACGCCCTGTAGACATCATGCCGGAGCCATTAGGTGTAGGGACGGGTGCAATACTTCCAAGTTATGCCCATTTATGAAGCTACCTACACATATGCAACACGGCTATGACAACATATAACTCCATGTAGCCCCCAAGGGACTTCAAATATTCATCTGATCGGTCAACCAACTTTTCGGTTCTTCATGCGTAGAAATCACCTCCGACGCTATGTAACCACCTGAAAACAGCTGCTTTCACCTCCTCATCGTTTCGGAATAGTCGTCCACGAGATCCTTGTTCAGCTTACCGAACACATGATAATCGCATGGCGCTAAGTCTGGACTATATGGAGGATGTAGCCATACCTCCCACTTGAATCGCTGCAGCAGTTCGGACGTTTTGTGGACCGTGTGAGGTGTTGCGCTACCGTGCAACGAAATTACGCCGGAACTCAATTTTCTCGCCACTTTCCTTTCATTGCCTTATGCAACTGTTTCAACGCGTGACAATACGAAGCCGAGTTGATTGCCACGCCTTTCGGCATAAACTTCACGTGCACCATACCCTCCATGTCAGAGAAAACTGTCGCCATTACCTTTCCTGCTGAAGGTTGGACCTTGGGCTTCTTTTGTAGTGGTGATGTGGTGTGCACCCATTCCATCGATGTTATCTTTGTTTAGGCAGTTTCATCCACTGTGATGATTCGCCGCAGAAACTCGTTGCCCTCCACAGAATACCGTTGGAAAACTGCCAGTGACATTTGGAACATCGGTGAGCAGGCGTGGGACCCATCTTTGACACAGTCAACGAAATCCAAGGTGCTGGTGAACAATGGAAAACACACAGCCATAAGAAATGCTTAGCATGCTAGTCATTTCCTACAGTATTATTCGCCGATTCTTTCTAATGATCCCATCCACACGGTCAACATTTGCATCGGTACTGGACGTTGAGAGCCTACCTTTGCAATATTCGTCCGTGATATCCGTGCGTTCGGCGCCAAATTGCTTACACCACTTTACAATACCTGGGCGAGAAATTGCATGCTTACAATATACAGCAGTGATTTCACGATGAATTTCCGTGCAATTCAGCCGTTTAGCCCATAGGAATCTGATGGTTACACGCACCTCCAATTTGGAGTGAACATCCAGTTGACGCGCCATTGAGCCTAGGCCGCTCTGCACACACAACACAACGTGATACCACAACAACCTTTCTATCGGACGTGTTAGCAGTTACTCTAGCTTGCTCCGCATCGGCCACGGTCACGACACACAGCGTGCTCTCGCAGCGAGCTAGTGTCAGTTTTTGACTCGCCCTATACTTAGTGCAGGGCCTCTCAGGGTGCATGCGCCTGATGCATGCACTGTGCACGATGCAAAAGACGACATCGCTTGGTTGCCCAGAGTGCGGACCCCCACTCCTCGATTTGGAACAATAGCGCTGTCTCTCTCTTTCCCCACACCTGTCTGGCTCGTTCCCCCTGTCTCCCTCTTCCTCACTTGCTCCGTAGCGCTCCAAATCCGAGCCGAGTTGAGCCGAGTTGAGCTGAGCTTAGCCGAGTGGCCCAGAGACGAAGCGTTGGTCCGAGCCGAGTGGAACCAATGCACAGTGCACGGAGCTCTTGCGTCTCGATTTGCACGCGTGAGATTTTGGGCGTTTGAGAGACCTTGACTTAGTGTATGGCTTTTGTGCCGGTCTTCCTATTTTACATCTGTGAGTAACCTGCACATCTGGGTGTGAATTGATAAGGATAATGTGGTAGGCAGTAGATGAAATCCGGTGTCGGCACATAGCCTACTCCTCTCAAATAACACTAAGGGATCTGTTCAAGGCTTAATATTCACATCAGACGGACAAATCTTCATCAACAGCGTCATAAGCTCTCACCCCATTTGAACACTGCGGAGAGGTTATAAGTGATGATTACGAGTTTGGAATACTCAGCATTTGAGCCGATTGACTGAAGCATTCATAAAATAGTTTACACACGTTTTCTTCGATATATCTGTCATTTATAGTACGGTGTGAACCTAGTAAGAGTTCTGTTGCGACTACGGATTGCTACATGAATCTGGTGTTACTGATTATAAAAACAACAAGAAACGAATATAATACGGAGGCAAAATATTCGATCTGTAGATCACGAGCTTGTGGAGCGGCGAGTTTGCTCTTTACGCTGCTCATTTTACTTGGAAATGTGTCAGTGCTGTGTCTTGTGAAGATCTCTCGATATATTCAAATTCCATTTTCTCAGAATTGGGTGGGAGCTGCGCCTTGTAAACGGCGAAAGTTTCTCGCCATGGCCTACATGTATATGTTGAAAATAGATCAAATCGTGGGGAATCGTTACCAAAGTCTGCTTGTAAGTGCGCGATACATCCGTAGATGCAAGTTTTTTTTGAGGAAATATCACTTTAGCTGAACGCAAGTTGGCCACAATGCTGATCACACAGAGACAACTAACGTATGATGGAATATGGAGGAAAGTGTTCTCCGATTGTTTTGCTCGTAAAGTAGCTTGAAATGAGAGCAGCTCGACAGATTTTTCATTTTCAGAGACGAATGCTAACCGGTACTTCTCTTTAATTTTAAGTATGTATGTTCCTCCAATTCATTATTAATTGTACGAGTTGCTGTTTAATGTGTGTGTATTTATGTACTGATGGTGTAGAGCCCCTATATTCTGATAGTGTGGAGAACAATGTATTCGATATAAAAAGTAGCTGAATGTCGTAATTCTCGTTGTGCTTCTTCAAATTTTTTAGAGATATAAACATGTACTGTATTAATATACTAAAGCAAGTTAGTAAAAATCGGACTCTGTATTCTAGCGTAATGAATTTTATCCCCACAACAAAATTCACTCGTAAAGAAATAACCAATCTAAACTAGTCTCTGAGACCTGAATCAGTCATTTTACATTTAAGTCCTTTATACCTGTGAGTATATACACGTTTATATGAAATACGAGTTTCCTTACAAGATATTCAAGGCTAAATTTAAACTTTTTCATCCTGGAGATAGTGGGTTCTGTCACCAGCTCGTACCGGCAATACTGGTACAAGTAAACAAAGGTTAAAAAAAAAACTTAAACAAGGACAAAATTAAACAGGAAGCGTGGATACTCACCCAAATCAGGAACAGGACCATAAAACAGAGGCAATTCGGACCGTAACCTAGCGGTTTTTGCGGTGGCAATGTTTGAAGTATGAAGGAAAGAAAAACACTGCTTAATTTCTTTCAAAACAATTAAATCATTTAATTAATAATTCCTTTGCAAAAGTTTATCCTTTTTTTAAAAAAAGCATACCTTTTTCTTCTTCTTTAAAACCTACGGTGCACCGTTTATGACAAGATAAAATTAAAAGGTAGAAATTAATTAAATATAATTAAAGATTAAGTCCAAATATTTTCCTCTGAGAAGAGAGACGCCCTCTAAGTTAAAAACTAAAATTAACATTAAAGAATTAAATAATTAATTTGAAAAATTTATCTTCTGACAAAGCATCTAAAGTAAACAGTTTTTCCCAGAACATTAATTACATAAGATTACAAGATTTCTTGCCCTTATCATTTACATGATCCAAAAAATTAAGATTTACAATGAAGTTATTTGTCCCAGAAAGATGCAGAGAGATATGCAAGGTTCGATAGAGATCTTCCTGCGGTACGGAGTTTGAAATGGTGCAGTCAGTAAGCCGGGAACCTTCCACAATACTAAATTTCCAAGTTCTCTCCGAAGGAGATAAAACAGAAGGTAATTCGTAGGGCGGAGTAACATCCACCAAATTTAACCAAGTTTCAAGGCGAGGCAATCCAGGATGAGGAGAAGGAAGATTAGAATAATCTTGAAAAACATAACTTACATCTGGTCGTTGCACATTAGATAACACATGGCGTCAGCCCGGGATCTTATACTCACAACTTTCGAAATGGAAGAAAATATTACATATGTTGCGGACGTCCACTCCCAGAAGAATCAGATCAACTTCGAGGGCATAATCCCCTCATATCTTATGAATTACCCAGGCATTTTGTGGTATTTCAATGCACTAGCCATGAGCCAACGCAAAACACGTCCAAGCTCCATGATGGACGACAATCAACAAGGCACCCACAAATAAGCTAGGCCAAGCCGAACTCGGCCGGACAGCGGACGAGCACGAGCGATAGACTCGCTTCAGACCCGGTGCAAGACCGGACCATGAAATAACAAAGATAAGAGTAGAATACAATGTAAATGTACGATGGAGCACGACCCCGCGGGCAGAGAAGATACCAAAACGTAGCGACGTAAGTCGCACAGGAAATAAAACTAAACAGAGTAGGGATAAAATTCCCAGGTGATACACTTTCCAACGGCATTTTGCCTAGGCCTAAAACGTAGTAGGGAAAGGCTAAAATCGTGTGCCAACCGGCACAGTTCGAATCCCACTGTCGGCAGCTCTGAAGATGGTTTTCCGTGGTTTCCCATTTTCACACCAGGAAAATGCTGGGGCTGTGCCTTAATTAAGGCCACAGCCGCTTCCTTACAACTCCTAGGCCTTTCCTATCCCATCGTCGCCATAAGACCTATCTGTGTCGGTGCGACGTAAAGCCCCTAGCAAAAAAAATGTATACTTCGTTTTTCTGATAACTTGCTCACAATTTGTTCAATACGGCATTATACCGGTCATTTAGTGAAATCAGGCGATGACCACATTGCAAAATGTAACTCATTTTTCCTGTCTTCGTAGTCAGAGACTTTGTGTGCTAGAAACTTAGTTTGCCTTTGGGCAAATTTCATAGCAGGATGCCCTTCCTGACACAAACCTATGGGGAAGAATGCATTCAATAGTATGAGCTTTTGTTGTTTGTAGAGTGATATGTTGTTTGAAACTTAACATGTGTATTAAAAGGAACACAAACACTCAGCTCCGGAGTTAGAGGAATATCCCAGGCGCCGCTAAAATCCGCTGCTCGGCCGGGAATCGAACGCAGTACTCTCTCAACTAGAGGCAACTATACTAATCATTCAGCCAAGGAGCTGTACAGATGCTTTCTGCATCACTCGAATGTAAACTTGTCATCGTTCTCCTATGGCCAAGCTTCTATTAGCAGTTAATATAGGGCAAGGCAGTGAAAACTTATCAGGACTTAAGCCGGCGCGTCCGCGTATGTCGGCTGGGGAAATGCTTTTTTTTGTTTCCGAGTGGTGGGGTAGAGTGTGCGGTTAGGCTGCGCAGCGAGCATGGTTAGCGCTAAGCGTGCGGGATTAATGTTTAGTTAATGGTAGGCACAAATTATTAGTTACGAATTAACAATGAATGAATCTAGATCTTATCTTTTATCGAAGGTTCTCGATACAATCGTTGCATAGGCGTAAAAAGTAAAAATCCGAAACATTCACATCTCCACCTCTGAAATTTCACGTCTCGCCACAAATAAAAATCATATACACTTTAATCGGAGAAACCAGGGGGCCAAAGTCCACGACTCGCATCCGGGAGATAGTGGCAACCCTGAAGATGGTTTTCCGTGGTTTCCCATTCTCACACCAGGAAAATGCTGGGGCTGTACCTTAATTAAGGCCACGGCCGCTTCCTTCCTATTTCTAGGCCTTTCCTGTCCCATCGTCGCCATAAGACCTGTCTGTGTCGGTGCGACGTTAAATAAACAGCAAAAAAAAGTCCACGACTTCTTATTCGCTCTTCGAACACCTGTTTTAGTGCATTGACTGATGAGCTGTATGGACAGTGGCGTTATCCTGCTTGATGTAGCCATACTGCTTTTCCTCCTATATCAAAATTTCAATGGAATGGCAGAAGATGATTTGAACGTAACGCTCCGAGTTAACTGTATCATAAAACAAAATAGACCCAGTTATTCTGCATGCAGTAATGCCGCACCAAACACGAGCTATCTGATCGTGAAGAGGCATTTCACGCACTACATGAGGATTGAATTATAAGAATTCACATACACAACTAATTTGAAAAAAGCTTCGTCCGTCATAAAGTTCAACAACAAGTACAGGAATACAACACTAATAACGCTCATAACGTGCGAACAACAGGAATTCCCCTCGTAAACTAAGCATTCATTCCGTACGCTTACTGCTAACCATGCTCGCTGCGCTGCATGACCGAGCACTCTGCCCCCGTCACTCGGGAACAAAGCAAGCACTTCCCCAGTCCAGCCGCGCTGCAACACCTGCGAAAATGGCGGGAACGTTGTGATGCCTCTCCCTTGTGGCGCAGTCAACAATATCAACAAACTGGCGCTTCTACGCTATTGAAGTAGGATGAGTTTCTCGAAAGTACTGAAGTGCCTCGCCTCAAAGGACTCTCAAACCTCACAAAAGAACAAAAACTGATGAAGGCAGGCCTGAGAGGATTTTTTTCTTTTTACAATTGACTTTACATGGCACCGATAGAGATAGGTCTTACGAGACGATGGGATAGGAAAGGGCTAGGAGTGGGAAGGATGTGGCCGTGACCATTCAGGTCTGTCGACAGTGGGGTTCAAACTCACTATATCCCGAATGAAAGCTCACAGCTGCGCGCTTCTAATCGCACGGCCAACTAGCTCAGTGCCTGATAGGAATGATGGGAGGCAAGCTTTCTTACAACCAGACTCAGCTGGTGCCTTCTACATATGACTTACAAACAACATCTGAATCATTTCTTATTAAATGTGTCGGGGCTGAGCCGCAGTCTCTTAGGCAAAAAAATATGTCGAGTGTGTGTAAGGGAGAACGTTTTTTCCTGACCGGGCTCTCCTCTTGTGCAGGTGGTAAATTCACACTAATCTAATATTCATCGACTTAATTAGAGCCTCTGGCTGTTTTTGGCCTTACTTGCTCCACCTACGCTTGACGAAAACAACTGATATTCGTGATTGCCTCGGCAGTCTTACGTTGTATACTCAACCTTAGAAAAAACCGCTGGCAAAGAAATCATTTTATACATTCTCGGAACGAGAGAATATTCGTGAATTGTGGGCAGGCGATGGATGAAGAGCTAATATTGGGAATCCTATGATCTCCACGAATGCTCATCCTGTTTCAAACAAGAGGAAATTGGCAGAAAGTTATATTCTGTGACGGCCAAATTTTGTGCCGTTGAATTTCCACAGGCACTCTCATGATCTACCTCGGATAATCTGGGCTTGTGCAATTCTCCAAGACTCAAACTTGTTACGTGATTTCGTTTGAAGTGCACTTGGACCTTTTTCAAATTAGGATATTGAGACATTACGGAAATTTTCATAACATTCTCAACCATTTCTTAAACTTTTACGTACCTAGTCAAGTTTTCTTTCAAATATTATTAGAGATAAGGATAGATTTTCCTTAGATAAAACGAACGACATCTCTTAGAATTCACATATACAGCTAAATTGAAATAAGCTTTGTCCGTCATAACGTTCAACAACAAGTGCAGGAATACAACACTAATAACGCTCATAACGTGCGATCAACAGGATTATAGTTATTTTACCATCATGCTCGTAGCTCGGATTTCACCAGAAAAAGTCGGACGTGCGTACTACTCATCTGACCTTGAAATTTATTTGATAGGCTCTTTGAATATTCCTCTTTTGATGTCAGTTTTTTCTATATTTTATAATTCTGAAGTTACTGAACGAAGTCTGGTATACACCTGTTTGGGGAAAGCGATTTTTATCAAGAGACCCAGTACTGGAAAAACGATATACGTATTCTACGTCAAATACCCGTGGCACATACAGACCCTATCGGGCTCGACCGCTGCCCGGGCAGACAGCCATAACATATTAGAAGTGTCGTGCGGCGAGTGCGAGTCCTGGCTCTTTGGCTAGATCGGCGTACTGGTCTTCAGTTCAAAGGGCCCTGGATTCGAATCCCGGCAGGGCCAGGGATTTTAACTGCACAAGGTCAATTCCTCTGACTTAGGGACTCAGTATTTGTATTCGTCTTAATGCACTTCATTTCATCTACATACAACACATCACACTACCAACCGTCACAGGAACATGAATATGTTCCTTCGCATACGTTTGGCGTCAGGAAGAGCGTCCAGCCGTAAAACTGGGCGAAATCCGCAACAAGTTCCAGCCCCAAGAAATTGGGGAAAACGCCAAGAAAGAAGGTGATTTCTCAGCGTGACGATATTCTTAGCGGTACTGCTTACCTTTCACGACCAAGTCGCTGCCTGTCTCCTCAGTTGTCCCATGAGGCTAAGTGAGACTAACTGAAACCCTAGAACTGATTGGGAATCGAACCTTGGCCTTCCGAGTAGGAAGGAAGCACGCTACCCCTACACCACGGGGCTGGCATTCCTATCAGCTAACCCCTTCATAAATACAGAAATCTTCGTTAAACACATGTAGTTTCAAGCTTCGCAAATGATGTCAAGTCTCTGCAGTTGTCACGAAGGAGAATTGAATATCTCGCCGGCTAAACGCCGAGCACAACGCGTACTCCTCTGGGAATGGCGATCAACGAGAGTGAGAGAGACATAGCGCTCGAAAAGATCAGAGCTCTTAACGTACATGAATGATAGATCACACGCTCTTGCTGGATAGCAGCTCACTGGGCGAACAAGAGAGACAGCTCGGCCTTTGAAATGCATTGACCTACTGCCTCACTGCAGATACTTTTCAAAGTAATTCATGGTATTACCGATTCATTTTAGGATACTTTGCCAGCCTTGGTTATAAGTTTCGGGAATATGATGGTCTGCGTTACCCTGGAATCTATTTTTTGCTAGTTGCTTTACGTCGCAACGACACAGATAGGTTTTATGACGACGAGGGGACAGGAAAGGCGTAGGAATGGGAAGGAAGCGGCCGTAGCCTTAATTAAGGTACAGGCTCAGCATTTGCCTGGTGTGAAAATGGGGAAACCACGGAAAACCATCTTCAGGCCTGCCGACAGTGGGTTCGAACCCACTATCTCCCGGATGCGAGTTCACAGACACGCGCTCCTAACCGCACGACCAACTCGCCCCGGTGGGATCTATTTAAAGTTAAAAACTTCTTAATGGGTCCGTATTGAACTGATAATAACAATAATAAAGGTAAATTTAAGAGGTCCACCTGATCAATACAAAACAATTTTGTTGCTTTGCGTAAGTCGCAACATGTTTATTTCGGTACCGGTACACTCACCCAGTGTCGAAACCTATACCGAAATAAACATGTGACTTAAGCAGAGCAACAAAACCGTTTTTTTTTGTTTTTTAAAAAAAAGGTGGACCTCATAAATTTATCTTTATTATTGTTACCCTAGGGAATGACAGAACATGATCCAGAGCCTGAAATAAGTTACCAGTCCAGTAATTTCCATTATATGAATGAGTAATGGAGATTTGTTATATTTTAATGCTACACTCGCGTAGGTAGGCTTTTGGTGACACTGGGATAAGAAAGGGAATATACTGACTACCACCTTCATTGAGGTATAGCCTGAGTCATTTACCTCGCGTGAAAATGTGTAACCACAGAAAACTGTCGTCAGGGCTGCCGACGGTGGGGCTGGAACCCACCATCTCCCGGGTGCAAGCTTACAGTTACATGGCCCATAGCGTGGAGCTAACTCGCTCGTTGGATAAAGAAAGAATATTCCCTCGGTAATTGCCGTCAGCATTGAAATTTGACCTCGCAACTTCAACAGTGCAGCTTTCTATTCCTTAATCTGAACAGTAATTTCATAAGGAAAGCAGCTTCATTTCCACAGATCAGGTTTCTCTTTTAGTTTAATTTGTACAGAAATTGTCCCAAAAAAACCTTACTTTATTTTCAACTATAATATTTAATATATTTATAGATATTTTGACTTATGTCTGGTTCTCTTGCCTGATTGGTCAGCGTTAGGCCCTGCGGTTTAAAGAATCCTGGGTTTCATTTCCGTCCAAGTCACGCCTGGTTAATTCCTCTGGCTCGGGGATTGAGTGCTTGTGTTTTTCTTAACGCATACCTCTTCATTTAAACGTAATCCTTCACAATATCAGCCAATGCAGACACAAGTAATAGCTGAAGGCATACCTCTACGTATGGTCGGGGTCAGGAAGGGCATCAGGGTGTAAACCTGGTTCAAGTCCACAGGTGTGACACAGATCGCACCCGCGATTTCGCCAGGGTACGAGAAAAGCGAGGGAGAACGAAAAAAAGAGAAATAACCTAGAGATAAAATCTAAGCCATACCGGTAATGCTGATGAGTCGTCATGTTGAAACCACTTCACTCCCATACCGGCAGACCATCTGACCGGGCAACGGAGGCGAGTCCCTGACCAAGTACATGTGGTTGGATACATTTCAATTAACCCAGTTTCCACAAATCCTCCGAACATTTTATGTATTGATTACTCACCTTCCGTTGCTAGTATTCAAGGCACTGCTACTGTTGCTTTGCAGTCGCAACATGTTTATTTTGGTACCGGTACACTCAGTGTCGAAACCGGTACCGAAATAAACATGTGACTTAAGCAGAGCAACAAAATTGTTTTGTATTGAAAAGGTGGACCTCTTAAATTTATCTTTATTATTGTTACCGTGGGATCTGACAGAACATGATCCAGAACCTGAAATAAGATACCAGTCCAGTATTTTCCATTATATGGATGACTAATGGAGATTTGTTATATTGTTTTCTTCTCGCCATTATTATTATGGTCTGCTTCTGGTCAGAATAATTACGACCTTAAATATTGGCCAAAAGTGGCAGGAATTCAAACCATAACATAATATATATGAAGAATAGAATACTCCCATCCCTTACTTCCGGGTCAACTGAGATTGAGAAGGGAGTATTCTTTTATTGCAATCCATTTTGTATGCAAGCATTTGATTTTCCTTTTTAAAATATTGTGTCTATTACTACATTAAATTATACTTCTACCCAAGTGTTTGTTGCCTATTCTACAAATTATTACGTTTTTTTCTTTTTGTCCTAGTTGTAGTACAATGTTGTATATTCTAGGACAAGCATATATCCTATCGTTTACTATTTAAGTCCGTATTTGTTTTGTGTTTTCCCTTATTTTCACATATTCTTTTAAATTCAGACAAAGGTTGCCGTCCTTCCCGGTGCAACCCATTAATACATTTACAGTTGTCTGGAATTATTTCTCTCTTTCTATTTTTGCTATATATTCACTACCCAGATGACTCCAGGTGAAGCAGTCTTCCTACATATTCTCAATAGATTAGCTTCTTCGATTGATTCTCCACAGAATTAACAACGATTTTGTCATGTTTCTCCCTTAGCCCTATGATCTAATATATACCCATAACTTCAGCATTTTATAAATAAAGTTGTAGAGGGGCCGCTAACTGTAATGCCATTTATTTCGCCATATTTTGGTATGTTTATCCATTTCAGGACAACTCATGATCGTATCAGTATTTTTTTTTAGCTTTTATGTTTGTTTGTTTGCTCCACCATCACGGGCAACCGACTGAATAAATCTCGACCAAACTTCATTTTTAGAGTCTACTCATCAAGGAGCACGTTTCGATATGCACGTAATTTAAAAATCACTAAATAGACTGGGGGTTTATGGAAAGACCATAAGACTTTTTCACTTTTCTATTGCACCACTGATTGCATCGAGATCAAACTTCATATTTGAGTAGTGTTCGTCCAAAATACGCTATTCCCAGCCCAAAATGGTTGTGGAGAAGCGCAAGGAAATGTATAATAAAGGTAACATTGATCGTATCCATGATAGGGTATGGTACTACCTATAAAGATTTACTTCTTTCTGGTCTGGAATTCTCATGACATTCGATAGTATTTAACTACTGCAATGCATAGGGGGAAAATATTTTTAAAAACTGCGAAGTGGAAATAGTACCTTTTGAACAGACACTCCTGATTTAGAGTCTACTCATCTAGGAGCAGGTTTTAATATGTATCATTTAAAAATCGCTGAATAGACGGGGAGTTTATAGTAAGACTATTGATTATATGTAATATCTGTAGGATATATTTGAAACGCCCCTTCATTTTAAATAATTTTTATGTAGGTTACATAATTCCGCTTACTCTTCAAGTGACAGAGAAAATTACTGCAGATTACGGGGTGTTGTGTGGTCAGCACGACGAATCCTCTCGGCCGTTATTCTTGGCTTTCCAGACTCTGGCCGCTATCTTACCGTAAGATAGCTCCTCAATTCTAATAACGCAGGCTGAGTGGACCTCGAACCAGCCCTCAGTTCCAGGTAAAAATCCCTGACCTGGCCGAGAACCGAACCCGAGGCCTCCAGGTAACAGGCAGGCACGCTACCCCTACACCATGTGGCCGGCATCTGGTTACCTACCCGTTCGTATATTCCTAAAAGTGGAAAATTGCTGGCCTTATTTCAACCAAACTATGTATTTCGACTCAGGATTGTGTAATCATGTGCATATGATGTCTTGATAATCACATGGAGTTGTTATTTATAGGAAGATTATTCTGGAATATTTTCGTTAGCATAAGAGGCGTCTAGTATCAAAACCGGCCAAGTCACTCAAGGCATATTTTTCAATATGGACGAAAACCCTGCAGAGACACAGCGATGATGGTCAGAAAAGATTTTTTTTCACAGTTATATCCTTAATGGTTTCATATTTAAGTTCCGCTGTTTTGAGAAATCTAACTCATAATTAACCCATCTTTTTTGTTAATTTAAATTTTGACTTGGCCGTTTTTGTTGCAATTTTGTACAACTTTACAAGGTATGAAAGTAAATCATTCAGTTCACCACTCGGAACAATATCCACGTTACAGCACACAATAATGACCAAATACGAGCACACCGGAAATAAGATTGCTTTGGCGCCAATGACGGTAAGAAGCCCGCAAATACGTAAATCAGTGTTGCAAACGAACGAAAACAAAATATTATGACTTCAAAGAATATACATTACAAGGAACGATTTTGCCTACTGATATTATCACATTGTTGCTTAATGTAACAACACAAGATTCCAGACAATAATGCTGCATCATAAAGATTGTCGCTTGTTCCTTGACTTGGCCGGTTTTGAATTCACTGGCTGCATGACTTGGCCGATTCTGTTGCACGACCGAGAATTCAGTGCTCTATAACATGAAGACATGGACGATTTTAAAGCATATTCTTATTTCATCTGATAGTACTATACTTCTACTTCAAATTGATAACCTTAACTCATTTTCGTAAATTTTGTGACTTGGCCGGTTTTGATACTAGACGCCTCAAGGTCTATTAAAAGACTGTATATAACAAATGTTTAAGAATATCTTATTTCCGTCCCTTTATGCCATGTACGGACTTGATCGCACGACGGATAATAACGCAGACGACTATGAAAAATTGGATTTTTAGTCCAAGTCCCGTGGGACACGTCGTGCCTGTCACTTCAATGTGGGTAAAGGAAAAAACTAAAGAGCCATTTTACTATTTTCGGTAGGACAGATATTAAGGGAGGTGTCATCAATGTCCGAGTGCCACGCCAGTGGCTAAAGATACAATAATATGCAACCTGAGAAGCGTGGAAAATTTCGCACTACATCGGAACAGAAACCATAACGTACAATAAATTCGGAAATTGCCTTCATTCTCCCTCGACTTTGCTCAGCTTCATCACATTTCACGTTACTGCACACGCTTTCGTAGGAAAATAACATTTTAACGTGTGAATAGAGCCATGTTACTTCGCATAAATTCTTGAAGGAAACATGGCATCCACTGCAAATTCCCGTGCGAAGAATGGGTACAAATGCTAGTTACATAATAGAAGCGTCTCCACACCCTGAACAAGAATTTACTATTTACAGTTTGAATAGCTCTGATTTACATAGACAAATAAATTTATAAAATGACTTTACATCTAGTTACTTTCAGCAGAATAATACGCTATCTGCTCTAAAAAGCTTAAACGGCTTTCACACTCGCTACCCTTATTCCATAAAGAAGCCACATCCGAAAGTGTATTGAAAGATCCAGAAAAATATGCAGTGGCCGAAGACCATACTACACGGCCAAGGAGAGAAAAATGTTAAGTGGAGAAAGGCCGAGAACAAAATATGAAAATAGAAGCTGAATCCAATTCAAGCAGAGAAAAATGTTAAGTGGAGAAAGGCCGAGAACAAAATATGAAAATAGAAGCTGAATCCACTTCAAGCACTCCTAGATAAAGACAAATGATAAAACCGAATAGGACGTAAGGCCCGATGACACAGGGGCTAAGCCGTGCTACGTGGTGGCTAGGAAGGAAAGATTAGGTTCATAACAACGTAGAAAAATTTAGAATGTGGAAACTTACTCACCAGAACACAAAGTGAATGAAGGAAACGAAGGTAAACGCTCGTGGTCGTGCATTTTTATATTTTACAAAGTCCCCATGAGGGATAATTAAATTAAGTCCGAAGACTGCCTAATATATAGAAAGAAAACCCTACATTAAATTCAGGAAACTCAGATCGACCTAACAGTTACATGTTAAAAGGGAACGCTGGAATCTTCCCTTTTGCACGCGTAGATATCCTCGTAGAGTACATAGCCCTGCTTTACCTTGTACCAGCCCACAGCCACTGCAACGGGTAACGAATGAGACCTTCTATTTTAAGGTAGCACTTTTACAGTTCCAATGAAGATTGAACCCTTAGGTCAAAACTCACATCTATTTGAAGGGTTTTGGCTGACTTTTCTAGAACAATGATGTAATACACCTGTTTGATAGGTTGATCATTAAGTCGACAGACAGAAATTTGATTGGCCAATCAAAGTTACAAACAGTGGTGACAACTTCCAATGACAGAAAAACCTTAAAACATGAATATTCTCAATCAAGTTAATTACGCTTCCTTACACTACGTGGCACTAAGAATCACCAGTAGAGACATCTATTTAAAATACATTGAACTTCTTGGATATGGTAAAGTTCAACCAGTTTTTGGTAGATAGCACAACAGTCGGATAATGCGGCGGCAATACAGACTCAGGGACAGGTCTAGCTAATATCACATTATTATTATTATTATTATTATTATTATTATTATTATTATTATTATTCAGCAGATTTCACGTCCTTTCAACTACTATTAGTCTAAATGACGTCGGAGGACTAGTATACTTAAGATAAAATATTATTTTTAACATGCTAGGAAATACACCGACATGGAATTCTCGCACTCAACCACTGTGCCGGGTATGGATTCTGTAACCTTAACCATAAGAAGCGCCAGGGTCTAGTCAACCTACTCAGCCAGTCGAGCATCAGATCCACCTTAAACTCGGACAGAACGACATCGTCGCCAGAAAATCTTCGGATTTTGATTTTTAATACAGAATTAAGAATATACGTTATTGGGTTTCCATGCCACTAACTACTTATACAGTTTTTTAACTCACCCAGGTGCCGACATTTTGTCCCACAGGGATTTCTTTTCCATGGTGGTAAATCTACTCACACGTGTCTGATGTATTTAAGCACCTTCTAGTACCACCGGTCTGAACTGGAATCGAACCCACTAATTTGTTCTCAGAAGACCATCACTCTAAAACGCTCGGCACGGTTATTTGAAAAAGTAAGGAGATAGACAGTAAAATTGCTTTGTTTCTTTCTAGACCGCTCTCCTAGACCGTAAGCTTGCCATGTTTCTTTCTAGATCTCTTTCCTTTCAAATCTTTCGATAGCTATCATTTTCAACCTCATAATGTGCATCATGACAGAAGAATATGGAATGACCTAGCAGTGACAAGCATGATTCGTTAAGCTGAAGATGATTATTATTATTGTCGTTGTTTTTAGGAACAGGAGGAGGAAGAGGAAGAAGAAGAAGAATAAGAAAATGATGAGAGAATGACGTTCATTGAAAGTACCGATGTTTTAGAGACAAGCAATAAGTTCCTTTTATATATATGTGTGTGTGTATGGAATATCGTGCAACCCTCTGCTGTGTTAAAAATATCCAAGTACTTCTATTAAAATCAGAAAGCTTTACTTGAATAATCCATTCTTAAAAGTTAATCACATTGACTTATAAGGAACCATAACTAAACACAGTATCTAAAAGTGATTTATGAACTACAGATTTTGTTCTCTTATTGGTTAAATAAGTGTTACGTATGAAAGTAATATTGTACCGTCTACGTGTGGCAGTACAGAGCACATGATAGAACAAATATTTGAATCATGGAGCACGAATAGAATATTCGAAGAAGAAATTGAACGTCCCCGGAAGTCTATTACTACAACCAGCGAGTCAGCTAATCTACTGAATATCTGCAACGATTTTAAATTTAATTTAATGTGACTATTGCTAGCCAGCTGCAGCCTTTGTAAAGCAGACCCTCCGACGAGCCAGGGGAATTAACCATTTAAGGTTAAAATCTCCGATCCGGCAGAGAATCGAACCCGAGGCCCACTGAATCGAAGAGCAATGCGCTGGCCATTCTGCCAAGAAGCCGGATATCTGCAAGGTAAATCTGTACTTCCGAGTTTAAGAAAAGGTATCGAAAAAGTAAGATGTGATTCTCAGTCCGGAGAGCAACGTGCATCACAAAAATGTGTTAATGCAGTGTTTGAAATGGAAAAAACGATGACCGGTCCAAGTGGGGCAGGAAGGGCTCGTGGCAGGTGTTTGAAATTCTACATCATCGACGAAGCACATTGGCCTTCTCTCACAATATATACCTTGAGGAAACACCGGTCGATATATTTAGTTTCAAAACTATTCTCTGATTGGCGAGCAACCCCCACTGTATAGGAACAAATGTAAATTCGTGTCCCTTTCGAGATGCTGCAGCAACGGAAGTGAGCTGTATGCACATATTTAACTACATACCAGCACTCCTGCCAATCTTAAATTTCTCACAGTACCGGAAATCGAACCAATGCCCCGGAGTACGGTATCTAACAACGCTAACCGTTATACTACGGATACCCGTAATATACAGAACACAAATTTATAATATTATATTGAATACTCCACGTTATGAATGTTTTGGCATTAGTTCTGAAAAAAAAAACATGTTTTTTCTCAACATTGTGTAATAAAATTCACTACATTAAGCATTGAAAATTCCGTGTTAATTCCCATGGCATTCGGCATTCCGCATAACGTCGTCATAATATTCTCATCATATCGGTGTGTGTTTTCTGTTAATGCAACAGTAATTTCTTCCATTCAGTAAACTGTATACGCTAAAGGGGGAAAAGTATATCATTTTACATGAAACGCTTTTTTAAATTTTTATCTGTATAAATAAAATCGTAACGACCGTATGTCTGTACATTGACTATTTTGGCGAAATTTCCGTACAGTTATCCGTTTCAGTTGTAATAATGATCATCTGCATATTTTTTAGCTTTGGTGGCAGTTTGTCGGTTCGTCTGTTTTCTGTTTGTTTGTTTGTTTCTTTGTTTGTTTGTTTGTTTGTTTGTTTGTTTGTTTGTTTGTTTGTTTGTTTGTTTGTTTGTTTGTTTGTTTGTTTGTTTGTTTGAGCTTTATAACTTGAAAACTACTGGATATATTTCTACCAAACTTGATATTTAGAATCCACCTGTCCTTGGGTAGATTTTATGACCAATATTATTTCTGAATACCTACCTAAATTTACTGGGGGTTTATCCAAAACCGAAGCCACAATTTTGCACTACCGCAAAATATGCACATCCCAAATTAATGGAAATCTATCATCCTTAATGCAAAATAAATTTCCAAAACTTTTTTCTCATGTGCATCATTTTGATAGGAGGATTGATGAGGGATATATAATGAACGGTCGGCTTTTCAGGCTAAGTCCAGCGGACATAGCCCTAAAGGTGTTGTACGTGGAGCAGACTCCTTATGTACCTATACAAATAAAATCCTAGCGACCGTTTGTCTGTACATTGAATATTTAGGCGAAATTATCGTACAGCTATCCGTTTAAAGGGTAATAATGACCATCCTCCCCCCAAAATCAAGAATACGGCACAATCTTCAAGACGAGTTACAAAATTGAAATTTCGCAAAATTATACGTTTTATCCTGTAACCGATGGAAAATTCCAAGATCTTTCAATTTTTAACTATTTATCCCCGAAGAATATTGAAATATACAGGCAATTCTAATGACGGTGCAGACCTTCGTTTCGATGAATTTCGTGACTAAACGGTAAGTCCTATCACAAAACGGATAGCACAATCTCCGTTCAATTTGGAGTGATCAACAACTTTTGTCCTCTGACTTTATGTCGTATTTCTCACCCTTATACGTTAGATTTGGCTGTATTTCTCGATTGTACGTACATTTTGTAATTTTTACACGTATATTTCATTGTTTGTCACACTTATAAGAAAGATTCATCAAATTTGGTACGCACATGGACACAACCAATGGCCATGCGTGAACCAAATTTCATTATTATCGCTTATACATAAGTATGCAAAACATAATGTAAAATGTTAAAAATGTACTCAAATTTCACACTATTCAAATTTTCAAACTCAATCTAACCCATAAACATTGAAGGTACGAGAAAATGTTTTAGGACCAAACATGTAGAACGATAAATGGGGCGTCTGATGGCGCAAACCGTTTGTTAATGTAACGTACCGTTCAGCAGAAAATAAATCTGTAAATGAAGGTCTGCAATATTTTAAAAATTCACATACTTTCGTATGTCGATATTGAACCCATGACGTTTGTGCCCTAAGAACATTATGCATAAATCGACAATCATTTAAAAGTTGGATTCTTGATAGCATGGATTTGACACGTGACGAGGGGGTGATTACCTTCGGTCCCACGCTCTGGGGTACGTGACGTCAGCCACACGTGTCAACGGCGGAAGAATCTCAAGTCATTTTTGTGAACTATTTCAAAGCGCGTGTACATGGCGACCCAAGCCAAGTCAAAAAAAATATAGTGCCTATCAAAGGGGGTCAATCATCTCACAAATCGAACCCGTAAAAGTTTTAAATGTCCATGAACACTACCGCCAGAAATGTAGCAAGCATGTAGTCACTTTCAAAACTCTTGAAATTACAGTTTAGTTAAGTCAGAAAATTTATAGAAATTTTCTTGGCGGCAAAGGGAGAGATCCGAAGAGAGGGGGTAACTGCTATAAATATGAAGGGACGCCATGACGAAGTCTCCTTCTCCGGCATTTGTGATACAAAGCGGACGAAAAATTGTTGAGCTGCTCTGCGATATCAAACAACGAAAGTAGACTGAGTTCAACTGCAGATTTTAGCCATCGCGGCTAGGTCTTGTCACCATGAGGAGATAGTTTTCTTGAGTGAAATAATTGTACCAGATAGGACGGTCAAAGTACTGAATAAATTCTAATGTGATTAAGAATTCGTGTGCGGAAATAATTATAGTCCATCGTGTGCACTCAGCAAACAAGTGAAGGGTATTTTCTTTTTTTTATGCTTTATTCCAGGAAATCTGAAGATATTAAAAAATGGTTTGTAAAGCCATGAATGTAAAAATGGCAAAATAAAATGCCAGGGTCGCAGGTGAGCCCTATGACGAACACTGGCGTGACGACATGAGGTAGGTGACTTTCCATCTTACTACCTCTTATATCTTGTCTCGTGATCTCTAAAAGTGTATTTGAATGGGGATATACGACGCAGTGGTCATCCCTACTAAGTTTTGTAAATGTGAGAATACGACTAAAAGAGTCATTTGTTTTATTTTCCACTTGGATAAATTTTTGAAGACTTGCGAGTGCCGTATAATGTTGTAAAAAGTTTTTGAATAGATTTCCGAAGTGATATCACGTCCAATGTAGATCGTCATCCGTGTGAAGTGTACTGCCTATATTTTGTGATGCCAAATTAAGATGTTCATTCGACGTAAAAAAAATTTGTCTGCAATTTGACGTTAATAATAATAATCCATGGTCACTCATTTTCAATCGAGTGGAAGCGCGTTGTCGGGTGAGAACCTAGGGTGATGAATTTGGTCACGGAGAGAAACGTTTTTCTAGGCTCATTTTAAACTGTGTCTGACTGACAATAAAAAGATCTAGTAGAATGTTTCAGTCATTTTGTTCATAAAAATCAAGTTATTAAATACGATCTCATTTATGCGAAGTTATTCATGAGTAATGCATTGTGCCATATTAGACGTCGAGATTTCTAGTAAGGATTTTATTCCAGTTCTTGGTCGATGATAATTGTGGAGCTGGGAAACAGAAGTTAGTTTTGTTGAGATGAGATGTGCGAATCAGGTTAGAGTCCTGTCATTGAAGCCGGGACATGATAACCCGAGGAATATTTTATAATGTTGAGAATGGAAAGAAATTCATAGAAATCCATAGCGGTATAAATTGGCGACGCGTATAAAAGTGTGGGCATCTTGAAGCATAATCTGCGCATTTTGTTGGTTAGAATATCGTATTTGTTTAATTATGTCGGCAGAGTTAAAAGGGAGCATTTTGAGAAGTCAGTCAGGTAGAACGAACCGGGTGTTTCATGTAACTGCCAAGCGAACTTCGGGGGTGAGAGGCCTCAACTGTGATAACGGGACAGGCGTGGAATTGAGATTGTACTGTATTCTCGGCCAGGGAAAACGTTAAAATGCTGGATTTAGTTGAAATTCATAGCCGGTAATGATCTGAGTATTGTGAAATACTGTAATTGGGGACGTAATGAACATTTGAAATCACGAACTTTGAGTATAAGGAATGGAGTAACCAAATTCAGGGTTGTCCAAAATATAGAGCGGTGGTTGTGATGATCGGTTTGTCTGTGAGGGGTGTGCAAAATTTATAAATGGTAATGACGAGATATGACGTCATTATATGGCGAGTTGTTTGGTTTGTACGTAGAGTATTAGGATATCCAAGTGTTAATAACGGTTAGGACTAGATTAGATTTTAAAGTGTGAAATCACGAGACAAGGTATATAACTGGACATGAATTATGTAACAATTCTTTTCCAGTCAGACTAACATCACAATATTGAATTCACATCACAGCTGCGTAGAAATTTGTGAAGAAACCAGAGTTCGCGGAGATAAAATTTGTTGTTCGTTGACATTTCGCTAAATCATTTAAATTTATTTAATTATTAAATTCAGTGAAACCGCATTTTGAAATAACTTTAATCAAGCGAATAACTTGGAGATGCATTCTGGAAATTTTAGATTGTTTTTCTGGGGGAATATTAAAATATAAAGTAACGTTTAAGGGGACATATCCGAAGGAAATGGATTTTACTGCCACAAAGTTTGTGAGCATTGCTATTGTTGTAATTATTGAACTTTGATTGATTGAGCAGTGAATGTGCTGGGGATAGTAAAGTGGAAACTTTGGTCATCAACCGATGTAACTTAATTGTGTTTAGCCTTCAGCCTAGAAACTTGGATGGTCAGGGGGTCATCAACCTCAGTGACTTAGATTAGGGCCATATGCCATTGTAGCATCATTTCCTTGCGGTCATCATCCACAACGACTTTAAAGTAACTTAGAAGATTAGATGTCGGTCCATGACATAGACGCAGGTCACATCGATTCAATTAAGGGTCCATGCCGTAGAATCACTGTGTGGCACACACCGATTGGACGGCCTTAATTATACCCAGAGTCCAGAGTTCGTGTTACGAGGGCTGGATGATAACGAATCACTATGATGGTACATGTGGTCTCACATGGAAGCCGAATTTAAGGATTTCCAGACTTTCCTTTCTTAAATGATTAATAATTGAGACAATGGTTTCTAGTATGAATGCCCGTCAGGCAGTTACGTTAAAGTCTCACACCAGTGTTCTGACGTTTATGTAAAATGATTGTGGTGTCCAGTGGACACAATTGACATCTATGATACTGTTGACATTCCAGAATGTTTCAGAATTTTCCTGAATAAATAGGAATATTTTAAATTGACCTTTCATTCCAGTAGATAGATTAGAATTACTGAACCCTACCTTTACCTCAGCAAGTGACGAAGAACCCAATACGACCCAAGAGACAGATCTCATGAACTTTGCTGATAGGTAAGGAAGGTAGGTATCCCTCAATATGGACCTAAAGGGTTCAATATATATATATATATATATTGATGTCGATTTGTAGGGATCAAGAAAGGGTGTGTCAGGTATTGTAATCAGCACTCCACATATCGACTTTGACTGGCAGTGGGCATGGAGTCCTTTTCCAACTCTTGTGTAAGTGACGTTAGTAAGGTGGGTCCACCATTGTAAAGAATAATTCCCTTCTCGATTTCACTTGCAGAAGGCAAGGGAGCATGCAACTTTGTTCAAAACTCCCCTACCCGATTGTGTTTGGCTGTGGGCAAGGGTGCCCGCCATTATGAGCAAATGTACCCATCTAAAATGTGATTGACATTAGGCATAGTGGCCTGCTATTTCAATAGAAACTCACCAACTCGGTGTGACCGGCAGTAAGCTGGCTGGCATGAGGAGAAAGGGGTCTGTCATTATGATGATAACAGCACAACTCAATTTTGACTGGCAGTAGCGAAGTTGTCTGCTATTATAATAAAAATTCCCCAATTGTAATCTGTCTTGAAGTAGGAGAGGGGCCTGCGATTGTAACGAAAACTTTCCAAATCGATTGTGACCCCGCATTAGGCAATGGGGCCTGCCATTATAATGTAAACTTCCCAGCTCGATTGTGAATGGCAGTAGGCAAGTGAGCCTGCCGTTATCATCACAATTCCGCAATTACATTTGAAACAACTTACGGGGACCTCCCCATGCTGTTTCTTGGATAACGCTAAGAGACATGAAATTTAACAAATCTTATTCGCTGCAGGTACAGTAATTTACTTCTATATCCGTATACAACGTATAATACCGTAGCGAAGCACGGGTACATATACTAGTCTTATAAATAAAATTCTACGGATCCGTTGTCTGTAATGTCATTTATTTCGCCAAATGTTGATATATTTATCCGTCTCAGGTCGATTCAAGATCGTATCAGTAGCTTTTAGCTTTCGTGCCTGCTTGTCTGTTTGTTCCACCATCACGGGTAAACGGCTGAATAGACCTCAAACAAACTTCGTATTTAGAGTCTACTCATCCAGGAAAAGGTTTCGATATGTATATCATTTAAAAACCACTTAATAGACTGGGGTTTATGGGAAGACCAGAAAAGCATATTCATTTTTCTCTTACACTATTGATTATGTAAATTTTTTTTATGCACATGATTTCGCTTACTCTTCAAATGACGGAGAAAATTACGATTTTCTACAGGCTTCATGCTCTGCAGCCAGTGACGGACACCCTCGCAGACGTACAGTTATTTGAAGGATCTCCAACATGAGAAAATCAGATGATCCACAATATTTCGCTCGGCTTGAAAATTAATCCCACCTAATTTATCTGAACATCAAGGTAACATGAGGTAGAACGTTTCTCGTTGGTGTCTGTATGTCTGTCTGTCTGTTTGTATATTCCTAAAAGTGGAAAACTACTGAACTTATTTCAACCAAACTACGCATTTGGATTCTACTCACTCAGGATTGTGTCGTCAGGTGCATATGATGTCATGGTAATCACATGGGGTTGGTATTTATAGGAATATTGTTCTGAAATATTTTCGTTAACATTAGTTCTATCAAACGATTGTATACAACAAATGTTTATGAATATGCCATCTCTGTTCCTTTATGCTATGTACGTATTTATCGTACGACGGATAATAACGCAGATAATTATGAAAATTTATATTTTTAGTCCAAGTCCCATGGGACATGTCGTGCATGTCACTTCAATGTGGGCAACGGGACGAACTAAAGAACTGTTTTACTCCTTTCAATAGGATATGGAAGTATCATCAATGCCACTGCGCAACGCCAGTGGTCAGAAATACGATATGTAACCTGAGAACCATGGAGAACTTCGCACAACTTCGGATCAGGAACTGTACCGTACAATGAATTCGGAAATCCTCCTCATTCTCTCTCGATTTTGTTCAGCTTCATCGTATTTCACGTTACTGCCACGAGCTTTCGTACGAAAATAACATTTTAACATGTCGCGTTAAACGTGTGAATAGAGCCAGGTTACTTCACATAAATTCCCGTTATATAAATTCCCGCTTTATATAAAACACTTTCACCTAATCTGGTGAAAAGGCTTTATCTCATCTGCTGCAGGATATACGTCTGTAAACGTCGCTTGCTGAGTCCCACTCTGTCAGACACGTGTGGCTCATTTTCCATGACTTCATTTCTACATAATCATTTCATCATAATTCAAAAACTACAAGATTTTTACATGAAATTTCGCCTGGTAGGGTATAACATGTCCGCCTCTGTGGTGTAGTGGTTAGTGTGATTAGCTTCCACCCCCATACGTCCGGGTTCGATTCCCGACTCTGCTACGAAATTTGAAAATAAGTGGAAGGAAAGAAAGAAAGAAAGAAAGAAAGAAAGAGAAAAAGCATAACGTATAACATATTGTAAACTCTCCTCCTTCTTTAAAAATTGTTTTAAGTCCCACTAACTACATTTGATGGTTTTCGGATACGCTAGGTGCCGGGATTTTGTCCCGCAGGAGTTCTTTTAAGTGCCAGTAAATCTACTGACACGAGGCTGGCGTATTTGAACACCTTCAAATACCACCAGACTGAGCCATGATCGAACCTGCCAAGATGGGTTCAGAAGGCCAGCGCCTCAACCGTCTGAGCCACTCAGCCCGTCAGCTCTCCTCATTGACGCAAGTAATTTGATTTTCAAAAACAATCAGTTGTGAAAAATTACAAGTCAGCCAGACAGACAGACACCACAGAGAAAAGTTCTGCCTCATGTTAGCTCGGTGTTCAGATACATTAGGTAGAGTTAATTATCAAACCGAGCGAAATATTATGCATCATCTGATTTTCTCATGTTCAAATAACTGTACGTCTGCGAGGGTGATCGTCACTGGCTGCAGAGCATGAAGCCTGCAATGGCCTTCGGTTGACAGGGCGCTGGGTATGATTCTCAGCGGGACTGTCGATTTCAACTTTGTCTGGTTAATTCCTTTACCTCGGGGACTGGGTGCTTGTGGTCAACTTAATACATATCTTCATTTACATACGTAAAACACGTCACATTACAAACCACCACAGAAAGACGCAATAGTGAACACATCAGTACTGAGCGAGTTGGCCGTGCGGTCAGGGGAGAGCAGCTGCGAGCTTTCGTCCGGAAGATAGTGGGTTTGAACCCTACTGTGGGCAGCCCTGAAGATGGTGTTCCGTGGTTTCCCATTTTCACACTAGGCAAATGGTGGAGCTGTACTTTAATGAATGCCACGGTCGCTTCCTTCCCACTCCTAGCCCTTCCATATCCCATCGACACCATGAGACATATTTGTGTCGGTGCGACATAAAGCCAATTAGGAAAAAACACATCATTCCACACAGATCTGGCGTCAGGCGCTCAAACGAGTCTAAATGCATACAACATGCCGACCCCACGTGATCTGTGGAAAACTCAGGAAGTAGTAGCTCAAAGTTAGAATTAGAGAAAGAAATGCATTAAATGTAAAGATTAAGAAAGAAAATATTTTCTGAAGGAGAGTTTTTCTAGTGTTCATTTTGTTGATAGAAATCTTAAAATGATTACAGCAAGAGAATCAGGTAAATATTCAGTGAACTGCTATTCTTGACAATGCCAACAGACCCATTTTGGATGAGCAAGAAATGGCACACACTTGGGATAAAGTCATAAATCAACAGTTTGGTGTTGATAGAGGAGGTAGTATGAAATTCAGTGCTTCTGATGGCCTAGAAATAATTAAGGATGAGCTACTGCATGCTCTAGCTTTAACTCCTATTAATAAAGCACCAGGACATTATCAGATCCTAGCTGAAGGTTTGAAACGGAAACAGAAGGCAATATTGATCAGATCACCAAGATCCTCAATACAATATTCAATAACGAGAAAGCCCAGGTGACTGACTACACTAAACATTAATTATCATACCGAAGAAATCTCACCCGAGGAAATGTAATGATTATAGCCTCATAAATCTAATAAGCCACTTTGCTGAATATATTTCCGTGTATTCTACATGCACTAATAAGATCAAAGTGCAAAATGGACGTGGATTACAAGTAAATGGGGTTCAGAAATGGCCTTGATACCCAAGAGACATTGTTCATGATAAGAACAACACTAAGACATATTTGCATGTTTCATTGACTGTGAGAAATCATTCGACAGAATTAAACACTAGAAACTAATCACCGAGCTCGATAGCTGCAGTCGCTTAAGTGCGCCCAGTATACAATATTCGGGGGATAGTAGGTTCGAACCCCACTTTCGGCAGCCCTGAAAATGGTTTTCCGTGGTTTCCCATTTCCACACCAGGCAAATGCTGGGGCTGTACCTTAATTAAGGCCACGGCCGCTTCCTTCCCACTTCTAGTCCTTCCTGCCCCATCGTCGCCATAAGACCTATCTGTGTCGGTGCGACGTAAAGCAAAAAAAAAAACTAATCGAGATCCTCCAGCAGAAACTGTTAGACATAAACGATATCCGCATCACACAATGTCTGTACCGGAACCAGAGAGCTACAGTCGAGACTGGACGAACAAGAACTTCAGAGTATCTATCAAAAGAGGAGTACGCGAAGGTTGCAAACTCTCACCGCTGTATTCCACCTGATACCGAGCTAGGCGTGAAAGTAGTATGCAGAGGACAGCGTAATTATATGTTATACCATTGTAGGTCGTCTTCTTCTTCCCCTTCTTCTGCGTAGGACGCCGTCTCCCTACGAGTTGGTGATTCTATTGATTATATTCACTAGTGAAACAAGGGTTCGAACGATTCCAGTAGAAGTTCGTCCATACCAGGGACGCAAGTCTTTAAGCCAGGAATTTCTTCGTCTTCCCACAGATCTCCGTCCTTCAGTTTTCCTCTGGATAATGAGGTGAAGAATTTCATATTTTTAACATTTTATGACTTGCCAGATTTAAACCTGAACCTTTGCTTCTTCATGGTTTTTAGAAGATTTGTCTTCTTATTTAATAAGTTGAGGACTCCCTCACTGGTCTTCCATTCTACACAGGATATTCGAAGCATTCATCTGTACAAGTGCATTTCTAAAGCTTCAGTTCACCTCTACAGAAATATATTGGGCGTCCAGCCTTCGAGATCATATAGAAAGGACAGGGAGAACACAGCATCGCAACATTAAAACCTCAAGCCGAAGGTTCAGATCTCTATTGGTGGAAAGGGCCCCTCATACACTTGAAACCGGGCGAGTTGGCCGTGCGGTTAGGGGCGTTCGGCTGAGAGCTTGCATCCGGCAGATAGTGGATTCGAATTCCCCTGTCGGCAGCCCTGAAGAAGGTTTTCCGCGGTTTCCCATTTTCACACCAGGCAAATGCTAGGGATGTGCCTTAATTAAGGCCATGGCCGCTTCCTTCCAACTCCTAGGCCTTTCCTATCCCGTCGTCGCCATAAGACCTATCTGTGTCAGTGCGACGTAAAGCCTCTAGCAAAAAAATAGCATACTCTTGAACATATTTTTGGCATGCGAATGTTACTAACGACATTACCATTGATCCTGAGGCCTAGGTTGACTGACATTTTCGACAACTTCTATGAACACAGACTCAGAATATATTAAAAAGAAGAGGAGACAGGACTGAGGCCTTTTCCATATAGCTACGTCCTCAGTTATGGCTCCCTCTAGTTTGAACTATGCTGTTTGGTTCCAGTGCACTTGAGTGATGATACGTAAATCACCAGCATCAATACCGGAATTTTTTGTATGTCAGAAATATACATCTTTTCGATTGTCGTGAAGCATGCATACGCGTCGACATTCATATCCAGGCATCTCAAGTCAAAACATTCAAAGGAAGAAATCCTCGAGAGTTCTCAGTACCTTCCTGAAACCAAACTGCGTATAACCATCTTGGCGCCCACATTTCGCACAGATACGAGTGTGTATCATACGTAGGAAAACCTTTAACCTGATCGTGTGATAATCACCACAATGTGACGCACTACTCTTTATAGGTAGGGTGCATTCGTTATCATTCATGAAATAAGATTAACCAGTCAGATAGAATTCTCCCAACCTTTTGTACTGCTTCGAATAGTGCATTTGGAATGTATAGGTCTCTACCATCACCCTGAGCAACGAGATTGGAAGTTTCTTCATGTATCTTGTCCGGAACCACAGATTTACCATTCCTCTGGAGCTTGACTGCACACAACGTTTCTCCTTTGTTATATAAGGACTTGCTTCGTTCCATTTATCCATACAGGGTGACTTGTTTGGTCACACATCTTTAAAAACCTGGTAGATTCTCAATATACTCCTTCCAGTAATTCAGCTTTTCTTCGGATCCCACCAAAGTTAATTCTAGCATCCCTCATTATAGCTTTAGGTGGTTTCCTTGATGGAGTTCAGTGTTTTTCCAGGAGATATTCTACCTCGGTATTTCCCTGTGTCTTCTCAACAGCCAAAATTCTTATGCCATTCTGCATTTTCTCCGTACTGCTCTGTTCAACTTTTCATATGATCTACGTCTACGTCCTATCTCCAAAACATCAAAGACTGGACCGGAATCAACAACATCAAACAAATCTTCAGATTATCCAAAGAAAGGGGTACTTTCTCCAGGCTCATTCATGTCTCGGAGACGGGATATGGCATTTGAAGAAAAAATTAAAATATCAATTTGATGAAAAATTGCAAGTAATCATTGCGCTGTTTAAAAATCTTATTTCATGAATGATAACGTTATGCATTAAAAATGTCGTTTAAGTAGCATTTTAACTGATGAAATAGATAAATTTGAATATTACTAAATTCAAATAAAAAAACAGTGTACCTTCCAACTTAAGACTGAAGACCTATTATAAGCGTGTTTCCACATACTTTCTCAACCCTATTGCTATAGCAATTAGATGGATAGCTTTTTGCATTAACATTAAAGCGACAGAGCTCAGTTCTAAAACCAATTAGGACTTCTGACGGTTGTAACCGTTTCTAGAGATATCATAAAAACACAGGTTATCATAAAACGTTCAAGAATACTCGGAGATGAAAACAATGACTACCTTAACCTTTTCGTAATGTAACGACACCCATCAAAACAACAAAAACATACAGCTATCGTTCGTAACTCAGATAAAAGGAAATGTGTTCCTCCTGACAACACACAAAATTAAGCAAAACTTGATTGCCACTTTCGTAAAAATAGTGTTGACTGTTCGAAACGCCGAGTAACATTATTATAGATGGGGAATATGGAAGATACATTATTGTTATTATTATTATTATTATTATTATTATTATTATTATTATTATTATTATTATTATTATTATTACATACAGGTAATCGACCGCAGGGAAAATAAAACCAACGTATTTAAAATGTAAATCAATAACCTTTCACCTTCACTCATACCACCGCCACTGTTACGTAACAAACTCATTTCATCGACCCATTCCACGCAGGAGGGCAGGGAGGGAAGACAGAGCACTCACCACCTGGTAAAGGCAGATATTGTCTTCTCCCATAAGCGGAAACCATACTTGGTGTGCCCCGGGCAGAGGGAAAGGAAACTCAATGAAGAAGACACGATTGATGTAGGAGAAAATGTGAATGTTTAATTCCTCGTCTTAAAGAACTCGAGGCAGACGTCTACATGATGATAATAATAATAATAATAATAATAATAATAATAATAATAATAATAATAATTGTACCGGGCGGTACACCTCCACTCCGCTAATTTAAAATGTGCGCCAGTTGAAACTCCTCTGCTGGAGGAAGTCTGAACTTTATCTACGCTATTAATTCTCTACTTTCTCAGAAGATGTCACCACGTGGAAAATTTTGAGTTTTTGAACTGTGTCATTTTTGATGTGGTTTTGTTTCGCTTGAAGTAAGAAGTGTGAACTTTCTCTTCTAGAGGACACTACTGAAGATCAACAATAGTGCAACCTAGTGCGGAGTCAAAGAACTATTTTGTTGGAGAAATTTTTATTTCAAATGTTTGTTCTTTGCTAAATTTTTTTCAGTCTTTGGTTAAGTTGGCAATATTAACCCCTTCTTTCCCCTTGTTTTAAATCTAGCCTATCCCGAATTTCTTGAATTAATTTTCCACCAATTATGTGTTTCTTCTTAGTATTGTGTAGGGGGTTTATTGATCTACCAATAAAATCATCGCGGGAGGGTGTTTTCATTCCCCTAACGCCTAGAACCTTCTGCGAGAGTATTTAAACTGCTGATTTTAGGGTCTCCGGGCCACTTCTGTTCCATCTTTCAGTGTATAAAGTACATAGCAGGAGGCGGGAAGCGCCTCTTTCCTCGGCAGCGGTCAGCAATAAGGTAATGGCCGATTAATAAATTCTTTCTTTGCTAGCTCAGCAGTTTAACTCTCGGGGCGGGTGCGAAGCGTTCCTCCATGTAACCTTTTCCTAAAATGTAACGATCTTTTCTTCTATTCTCTTTTAAGCTGCATATTGGGATAGAGAGTGCTAACCCTCTCGAGCTCCCACTCACATTGTCTTGAGGTGAACTTATTTTCTCAACCTATTCTTCGTTAATGTAAAACAAATTGCTCTTTTCTAAAGTCACCTCGGTAGTATGGGATTAGCCCTTGCATTAGTGGCCTAGAGCCAGATTAGGTTTTTAAAAACAAGTGTATTAGGAGTGCAAGATCGCCTCCTCTCAAATTGTTATTTTAGAGGTCATGTAATTGCCCATTTTTATTTAATAGACCTCAGTAGGTTGGGTATTTTACCCCTGTGTCTATGTCCAGTGAGGACAACTTGAAGGTGGAGTTTGGTGTGGCCTGGGAGAGGCTTAAATTTTGAGAGCGAGTGGCTCTTTTGAAAATTGAGTGTTGTATGCCTCGTGGAGGCTTTTCTGTGTAATTTGGAGCAAGGGCTCCTAGGTATGAATGGGGTTTTCTGCCCCTCTGTTAAAACTCGTGTTTGGGGTAAAACTGAGCTGATTGCCCAAGCAGTGTAAAATCAGGGCGCGAAGCCCAATTCCTGTAAATATTGTAACTACCCTTTTGATTTGCTACTTTGTACCTGCCATGCTTGTTATTTCTTTGTTTTAAAAAAGAAAATATAACCTTGTTAAATTTTAAATTAATTTTGCTTTCGTAGCTGGAGACCCATTCACACCCGCACCTTCTTTCACCTCTACCTACCACGGAAAACTCCGTAACAATAATAATAATAATAATAATAATAATAATAATAATAATAATAATAATAATAATAATAATAATAATAATAATAATAATAATAATAATAATAATTCACAGCCTGTTTCCAGTCACTCACTGCGTCAGGAATGGAATGAATGACACCCCATCTAGCGGCGAAGATGGGAATTCTGCCGGCTGGTGAAGCATGTCGCACTCCTCTGGGACAATGATCAATGACTGACAGATGAAATGAAATGATATTGTATAGCGTTGTTGGAATGAAAGATGACAGGGAAAACCGTAGTACTCGAAGAAAACCAGTCACACCTCCGCATTGTCCAGCACAAATCTTACATGCAGTGACCGGGATTTGGACCAAGGACCCCAGCAGTAAGAGACGAACTTGCTGCCGCCTGAGGCACGGAGTTCTTAATAATAATAATAATAATAATAATAATAATAATAATAATAATAATAATAATAATAATAATAATAATAATAATAACGGCGTATGGCCTCTAGAGAATCCTGGTGCAGGTCTTTCGAATTGATGCCCATAAGCCACCCACGCACCTCTATGGATGGGGACTTCCTATGATGAATTTTGATGCCGAAGACGGCACATACATACACACACACACACACACACAAAGAGAGAGAGAGAGTTCCTCAGTCAGAGAAATTAACCAATGTAGGTTTAAATCACCGTTCCGGCCGGGAACCGAACTTGAGACCACTTCGACCGAAGACCAGCACGTTAAATATGTGGCCATGGGGTCAAATAGGAATCTGTTTATAAAGCTGATGTACAACCTTTACATCACTGGACCGTCCGACTCTGTGACTAATGATTAGCGTGCTGGCCTTTGGGGTCCCGTGTTCGATTCACGGGAGGGTCGGGAATTTGAACCATCATTGGTTAATATGGCTGGCATGGAGGCTGGGTGTATGTGTTGTCTTCATCATTATTTCATCCTCATCAAGACGCGCAGGTCGCCTGCGGGTAGCAAATCAAAACACCTGCTCCTGGCGAGTCGAACATGTCATCGGTCACGTCCGGCACTAAAAGCCATACGCCATTTCATCACTGGACCAGCACTCCAATGAAATGAGAACTTGCACAGAAAACACAGTAATAAGAAAACTGGAAAATAAAATAAGAGAGGTTTACTACATTTGTGCTAAAACAATATTGTGTTACTTGAGAAAAATTGAAGAGTTAAAGCTCGAATTACGTGCAATCTTTAATCGAAAGCATTTCGTTACGCGATTAATTACAGTAACCTATCATCAATCCATCACTATTGGTCTACATTTAGGGCTGCCACCCAGGTGGCAGATTTCCTGTCATTTTTACGTAAGCTTGCATTCGGGAGATGGTGGGTTCAAATCCCACCTTCAGCAAACCATGAAATCGTTTTTTTAATGTGGTTTCCCTTTTTCCCACCAGCCTAATGCTGAGACTATACCTTAATTAAGGCTACGGCCACTTCCTCCCAATCCTAACCCTTTCCTATCCATGTGTCGCCGAAAAACCTTGGATATGTTAGTGAGATGTTAAACCACTGGCAAAAAAAGAAAGAAAGAAAGAAAGAAAGAAAGAAAGAAAGAAAGAAAGAAAGAAAGAAATATTTTGTTTACCTAGTCTTTTCTTGAAAGATTTCAAAGAAATGTCCGAGTATCCCGATATACGTGCCATCCCAGCATTCGTCTGCTGGAGTTTAAATGTTCCCAGTATTTCAGGACATTTGAAAGCATTTCGTTAAACAATGTACTGTACTTTGCGTGGAAGTTTCTTATTTGCAACTTTTGTGGTATTTTATTTAAAAGGAAACAGTCTTATTAATCAAGTCGTCACAGAATTACAAGAAATAGATTGGATGAGTTTAGTACTAACCTCCTCTTTCCCCCCAACCCTCCGGTACTCCTCCAGTTATCTAGCGAGTTGGCAACGAGATATGGGACGCGTAGTTATACGCTTGCGGTAAAACTTCAGTCTTCCTTACGCAAGTTTGTTTTATAGTAATCATGGCTGACGGTGGGCGAATGGACACTGCCATTGGTTGAAGGCTAGTCCAATGAAATGTCGTTCCCATAATTCAATACAGACAGAAGTTATGACCAACTTACGCGATGAAAAGACCTAAGAGTGAGGTAATATCAAAGAATAACCATATGAAACAAATAAGAGTAACAATATCTGGCTATTTTGAAGTATGGTAGTGACATTCCATAGGGCAAATCTTCAGGCGATGGCAGAGTCCATTCGTGCCAACGCCAGCCACGATTATATAAGAACGTTATGAAATAGTTGAGACGTTTCGATGCAGTAATTACGATTCTAAAAACTAGAAACCATAGATAGCGCTAGTTATGCTTAAATATTAACAAGAAATAGAGGCCTAATTATTAGTAGTACGTAGCGTTCCCGACACCGGAAGAAAAAAACACAAGGAAATGTAACGTGAATGTTAAACAATGGATAATAGACAAGAAGAATGTTTGTAAGTGGAACCAACCTTAATGTAGTGGAGGATAGGCAACGACATGAAAAAGCAACACGATTGAACTTCTCATTCACTAATAATTTAACGTCACAGCCACACCTTTCACATACTCTGCTATTTGAAATCAAATTGTGACGTACATAGAATTGAACTTAATCATTGAAGATGTTCTTGTAATTCGATGAAAAACTTGTTACATTAATAACAAATCCATCGCGCAATGCCATGTCAATATAATTACATATGTTTTGTGTATGAACAATGGACAGATGCACTGGATGCGCTATGTGCGAAGAAAGAATTAGTAGGCTTTGCTGCTATCAATCCTATCATTTCGTGACCAGTAACCAACATAGAATGCCGTGGTGTATTAATGTGGTACTGGTCCAGGGCTAAGTACCGTAACATGTGAAAAGAATCGTAATTATGGTCCAGGGCTAAGTATCCTAATATCTGAAAATAAAGGTAATTGTGGTCCAGGGCTAGTTCCTAAGTACAGTGGTTAGTAGCATCGGCGAGTCGTGCGAGTCGTCTGCGAGAAATAAACATAGGGCAGTCATACCGCGCGTAGATATTGCCGATGCAAGCGGTAACCATGGTACTAATGTTGCGTGAGATGGACTGAAGTTCTAATACGCTTGCTTTCACAGTGGTGGATAGCAAGCTCGCCGTCGGTAGCCCTAAAGACGTTTTTCACAGTTTTCTATTTCCGCACTACGCAAGTGCAGGTTGCATACCTTAATTAAATTCATGGCCATCGCCTTCTCTTCCCTAGCCCTTTTCTACCCCAGGGTCGATGAAACCTGTCTGCGTTAGTACTTCGTTGCACAGCTAGTAACAGAGGTCGCTTCTACTTGGAACAGAGTAGGAAATAGTGCGCTGATGGCAAGTACCGCAGACGTCGAAACTGTCGGTCTGTTCCGTACGTATGCTGACTGCAAGTCTATTCTGACAAGTATTCGTTGACATTGTACAAATGTGCCTATGTTACGTGTCCGACCAAACGATCAACTGGATGTAGGGTATTTTTCACCGGTCCGACGTAGAGCACTTACTCTACGTCTGCGACAAACGGGAATTAATGCGCTCTGCATTAACAAGTAATCTATGCTGTTAAGTAGAGTAAGTTTTACTACGCCATTGGTGCCTGAAAATAATTAACCTCAAAGTTTCATTATCACATATTACATCCATTAAATACTTTCCACGTGTGCTAAGAATCAAATGACCGAGTGAGTTTGTCGTGTAGTCAGGGGCGTCCAGCTGTGAACTTGCATTAGGGAGATAGTGGGTTCAAACCCCTCTGTCGACAGACCTGAAGGCAGTTTCCCGTGGTTTCCCGTTTTCACACCAGGCAAATGCTGGGGCTGTACCGTAATTAAGGGTATACGGAAAGCCCAATCTTCACAATGTTAATTTACGTCACATTGAAGGAACATTTTCTCAGAAACTGTTTGACACAGACTCTTGAAATTTTTAAATATTATAAACAGGTATATTAGCTGTGTACTGATGCTAAGATCAATAAAATAAGGATCATTTTTTGAAAAAATATATATTTTTTAATAATGCAATTTTTTTTTCTAATATTCTCATGAATTTTTTCCAACCCACCTCAGAAATTTTGCAATATGTTTGTTTATATTGCTTCAGAATATATGGCATACTGTTACAAAGGAGTACTGAAAATTTCATAGCGATATCTGTAATAGTTTTTGAGATAATGTTCCTTTTGCAGGAAAAAAGTGACTTTGTGGGAAATCGCTTCCAAAGTTTCAACATCAATGCATGCCTGGTGCATAGCTGAGATTATCAGCATCCTCTTGCAATTCACCAAGAAGCTTCTTCTTGGTTGCTCTCCTGTTTCTTCCACAGTTCATTATGTACTTGGTAGCATTTTCAGATGATCTTAGTCTCTCCATGTCTATAGAATACATAGCATTTACTGTTCGGAAGCCCACCTGCTGCTCTGCCCTTCCCTAATGACCGAGTGCCATAAACTAATGTAATGTTTTTAGTGTAAAGGCTCTTGTTTGTTGTAAACTATTTATAGCTGAGGAATTGGAAAACTTGACACTGTATTAACAACAAGCAGAGAAAAGTTCTAATTCAGTAGCAAGGCCAAAATGACTCTTTGTTTTCAAGGAAATTCCATGCTTACCACACTCATTGCAACATAATTTATGTTTTAATATATCAGATAAAATTGATATAGCTATCACTTAGTTAATTTGACGTCCAGTACGAAAGTTATCGCATTTCTGTTCCACACCATTCAGTTTTCTATTGGATAAGCGCTCAGTCCCAGCATCCGTCTTATCAGACGGGGTTTCAGAAATATTTTCACTCACGTTTATTTGGTTAGGTGTATTCGGCCCTGCTTCAGATTGTGAAGGTTCTAAACAATGGTTTTTGGCAGAGTTGAAGAAGGACATTTCATCCTTTTCCACACGTTTCCTGAACACTTTGTTCGAAAATCGAGGCATAACTTCCACAAACTTAACATAAACTCACAGAAAGATCTTGCGAAAAAACATGGCCCAACCTGTTGCTAAACAACAAACAAAGGACTATCAATAATGTAAGCTGTTAGATTATTGTCTGTTAGTCATATTGTAAGACAACATTTCTTTCAAATACAGAAATAATTCCTAGATCAGCACGATATGCACAAAAATAATGAAACGTCAAAATGTTGACAATAAGTCATCCGCCATGCCATGGCAGAATACTCGCCGTGCGTAAGACAATAAATTTTAAAAAAATTTAAAATGCTTCTATACATTATTTGTTCAAAATTTACATGTCATTTTAAAGGGGAAATTCCAAAGTTTAATAAAAACAAAAAAAAAGTTTTTGATTTTTTCCTCCAAAATTGCTTTCCGTATACCCTTAAGGCCATGACTCTTCCTTCCCACTCCTAGTCATTTCTTATCCCATCGTCGCCGTAGGACCTGTCTGTGTCGGTGACACGTAAAGTAACTAGTAAGAATTAAATGCTGCTGGTTAGCCAATGCCTTCTTCAATAGCTCGTCACCGTTTATTACAGTATGGCTTGCGTGTTTGTCGTCCTCTACAAAGATACTGTCAAGATCACCTGGACAACGTGAAACTATCACAAGATTTTTCAACTTGCAGTGGTACATGGAAGAGCGATATTAATATGGTGTCCCTCTCAGGACCACTTTCCTAAATTTTGTTGTAAGGGGTCCGCTGTCTGTAATTTCGTTTTTGTTTTTAGTTTTTTCCAATTTTTCAGATATTTTTCAGTTTTAGGTCAACTTAAGACCGCATCAGTAGTTTTTATTTTTCGTGTCTGTTTGTCCGTTTGTTCCACTATCACGACGAAACGGCTGGATAGATCTCGACCATACTTCATACCTAGAGTGTATCCATCCAGAAAAAGTTCTGATGTCCATACGTTTTAAAAATCTCTGAATAAACGGAGAGTTTATTGGAAAACTAGACCAGTTTTTCCATTTGCTCTTGTACTATTAATTTTCCGTAAAATCCGTGAACTATATGTGAAACATCCCTTCATTATAAATAACTTTTGTTATGTACGTAAATTCTCTTACTCTTCAAATGACGGAGAAAATTACTATTTTCTGCGGGTATCATGCTCTGCATTGAGTGACCGACAGACTGACAACGAACCTACAGGTTACCATGGCAACGTCTCTGATTACTTGCCAGCAGGGAAGTAACGTATTGCCATTTTCGTCATCATTCCTGTAAACTCGTGGTTGTTCCTTGGGTAGAAAGCAGGCTTTTCTGATTTCCTGTTCTTTTTTTTTCTTGCTGGTAGCTTTACGTCGCACCGACATAGATAGGAAGCGGCCGTGGTCTTAATTAAGGTACAGCCCCAGCATTTACCTGTGTGAAAATGGGAAACCACGGGAAACTATCTTCAGGGCTGCCGACGGTGGGATTCGAACCCACTATCTCCCGGATGCAAGCTCACAGCTACGAGCCCTCAACCGCACCGTCAACTCGCTCGGTAGAAAGCAAGAGAGACGTCAATTAGTCTTAAATAATGACACCATAAGTGATCTTATCTGTTTACCTAAGAATCCCTGCACTTACATTTCTCCTGTGTTATCGCCTTCTTATATCCGTAACTCATCCCATCACAATTTATTGAGGGACATTTTATTTTCATATTTTCATATTTACATATTTTTCCTACCCGGTTGTGCTGTTTTAATCCTATTTTCTACTAATTTCAAGTTGCTTAACTGTATTACTTTCTTCCTTAATTACTCCGTATGTACGCGAGTGCTAATCACGAAACCTGGGCACTCTTTCCTTTGAGGAAAAATTCCAAGCTGTTGAAATGAACAATTTTTGGCCCCGAAAAACATCGAAATATAGACTCAATGTTAATGACGGTGTGGACCTTCGTTTCTTAGTAATTGGTGACTAAACGGTAAGTCGTATTTCAAAACAGATAGCACAAACGCTGTTCAACTTGGCGAAATCTACAACTTTGGTCCTATGACTTATTGTCGTGTTTCAACCGTTGGTGCGTTACATGGCGCTGCATTTCGCGATTATTATCAAATCTCTCCAGCTCGATTGTGTCTTGCATTAGGAAAAGGGGCCTCTCTTTATAATGAAAACTCTCCATTTCTACTGTGAATTGCAGTTGCCAAATGAGCCTGCCGTTATGGTAGAAACTTCCGAATTCGATTGTGATTGGCAGTAGGAAATGTGGCCTGCCATTATCAACAAAACTTCCCCAATGCCAACCTTACATTGGAAACAACGTTGGTGTCCTCCCTTTTTTGTTTCTCGGGTAGTGCTAAGAGATATGCAGTTTAATATAATCTTACTCACTGCTTCTGCAGTAATTTACGCAGAAATCTGTATACAATGTAATATATCGTAGCGAAGCACAGGTACATTTGCTAGTTACATATAAATCAGTTTGGGTGAGGTGGGGGGAGTTGTTGAAATGCCATCGTTTTTCCCTTGCATTAGGACGTTGCTCTGTAGTAGAGGAATTCATTCTGCAATATAACAAAGGATAAGAACACGTTTCTACTTTGCATTGTTTGGCATTTTTGCCAATTTGGGATGAGCAGTCATCATTTCAACTTTTAAAAAGGTTTTAGGTCCTTAAAACATGAATACATGCATTATCATTACATTATCATTATAGACTGTTATGCCTTTCAGCGTTCAGTCTGCAAGCCTCTGAGAATTTACTAAACGTCGCCACAATCCTCGATTTACAACTAGTGTTGTGGCCTCATTTAGTTCTACACCTCTTATCTTTAAATCGTTAGAAACCGAGTCTAACCATCGTCGTCTTGGTCTACCTCTACTTCTCTTACCCTTCATAGCAGAGTCCATTACTCTCCTAGGTAACCTATCCTCCTCCATTAGCCTCACATGACCCCACCACCGAAGCCGGTTTATGCGTACAGCTTCATCCATCGAGTTCATTCCTAAATTAGCCTTTATCTCATCATTCCGAGTACCCTCCTGCCATTGTTCCCTTGTTCCCACCTGTTTGTACCAGCAATCATTCTCGCTACGTTCATGTCTGTTACTTCTAACTTATGAATAAGATATCCTGAGTCCACCCAGCTTTCGCTCCCGTAAAGCAAAGTTGGTCTGAAAACAGACCGATGTAAAGATAGTTTCGTCTGGGAGCTGACTTCCTTCTTACAGAATACTGTTGATCGCAGCTGCGAGCTCACTGCATTAGCTTTACGACACCTTCATTCAATCTCACTTACTATATTTCAATTCTGGGAGAACACACAACCTAAATACTTGAAATTATCGACCTGTTCTACCTTTGTATCACCAATCTGACATTCAATTCTGTTGAATTTCTTACCTAGTGACATCAATTTAGTCTTCGAGAGGCTAATTTTCATACCATACTTATTGCACCTATTTTCAAGTTCCAAGATATTAGACTGCAGGCTTTCGGCACAATCTGCCATTAAGACCAAGTCATCAGCATAGGCCAAACTGCTTACTACATTTCCACCTAACTGAATCCCTCCCTGCCATTTTATACCTTTCAGCATATGATCCATGTAAACTACGAACAGCAAAGGTGAAAGATTACAGCCTTGTCTAACCTCTGTAAGTACCCTGAACCAAGAACTCATTCTACCATCAATTCTCACTGAAGCCCAACTGTCGATATAAATGCCTTTGATAGATTTTAATAATCTACCTTTAATTCCATAGTCCCCCAGTATAGTGAACACCTTTTCCCTCGGTACCCTGTCATATGCTTTCTCTAGATCTACGAAACATAAACACAACTGCCTATTCCTCTCGTAGCATTTTTCAATTCCCTAGCGCATACTGAAAATCTGATTCTGACAGCCTCTCTGTGGTCTGAAACCACACTGGTTTTCATCCTACTTCCTCTCAACCACTGATCGCACCCTCCCTTCCAAGATGCCAGTGAATACTTTGCCTGGTATACTAATCAATGAGATACCTCGATAGTTGTTGCAATCCTTCCTGTACCCTTACTTATAGATAGGTGCAATTACTGTTTTTGTCCAATCTGAAGGTACCTTACCAACACCCCATGCTAATCTTACTACTCTATGAAGCCATTTCATCCCTGCCTTCCCACTATACTTCACCATTTCAGGTCTAATTTCATCTATTCCTGCTGCCTTATGACAATGGAGTATATTTACCATACTTTCCACTTCCTCAAGCATAATTTCACCAACATCATTTTCCTCCTCCCCATGAGCTTGGCTATTTGCAACACCACCATGATGATTTCCTTTTACATTGAGAAGATGTTCAAAATATTCCCTCCACCTCTCCAGTGATTCCCTGGGATCTATTATGAGTTCACCTGAATTACTCAAAACACTGTTCATTTCTTTTTTCCCTCCCTTCCTAAGGTTCTTTATTACTATCCAGAAAGGTTTCCCTGCTGCTTGACCCAGCCTTTCCAGGTTATTACCAAAATCTTCCCACAACTTCTTTTCGGATTCAAGAACTATTTGTTTCGCTCTGTTTCTTTCATCTACGTAAAAATCCCTGTCTGCCTCGGCCCTTGTTTGGAGCCACTTCTGATAAGCCTTCTTTTTACGTTTACAGGCTGCTCTCACTTCATCATTCCACCAAGATGTTCGCCCTTTCCCATCTTTACAAACAGTTGTTCCTAGGCATTCCCTTTCTGTTTCTACTACAGCATCCCTGTATGCCACCCATTCACTTTCTATATCCTGAACCTGCTTACTGTCTACTGTTCGAAACTTCTCACTAATCATATCCATGTACTTTTTCTAATTTCCTCGTCCTGAAGATTTTCTACCCTTATTCGTTTGCAGACAGATTACATTTTCTCTACCCTAGGCCTAGGGATACTTAGTTCACTACAGATCACATAGTGGTCTGTATCATCGAAAAATCCGCGAAAAACTCGTACATTCCTAACAGATTTCCTGAATTCAAAGTCTCCTAAGATATAGTCTATTATGGATCTGGTACCCCTAGCCTCCCATGTGTAGCGGTGAATAGCCTTATGCTTGAAGAATGTATTCGTAACAGCTAAACCCATACTAGCACAAAAGTCCAGCAAACGCTTCCCATTCCCATTAGCTTCCATATCTTCCCCGCATTTACCAATCACCCTTTCGTATCCTTCAGTTCTATTCCCAACTCTCGCATTGAAATCGCCCATTAGCACTATTCTATCCTTGCTGTTGACCCTGACCACGATGTCACTCAATGCTTCATAAAACTTGTCAACTTCATCCTCATCTGCACCCTCACATGGTGAATACACGGACACAATTCTTGTCCTAATTCCTCCAACTGAAAAATCTACCTACATCATTCGCTCATTTACGTGCCTAACAGAAACTATGTTGCGTGCAATGCTATTCCTGATAAAGAGCCCTACGCCAGACTCTGCCCTTCCCTTTCTAACATCCGTCAGGTACACTTTATAATCTCCTATCTCTTCCTCATTATCTCCCCTTACCCGAATATCACTTACTCCTAGCACATCCAGATGCATCCTCTTTGCTGACTCAGCCAGTTCTACCTTCTTTCTTCCATAAGCCCCATTAATATTGATAGCACCCCATCGAATTCCTTTTCGTTCGCCAAGTTGTTTCCAAGGAGTCCCTCGCCTGTCAAATGGGAGTAGGACTCCATTACTCCCAAAGGTCCGAGGCTTGCTTAAAATGTTCTGAGCTCGGTAAATTCATGAATCAGGATGCTACCCTACGTGCACATAGTCCAAGTGAGGATCTTCGCTAACGAGTTATGGACCACCGGTGAATTGTATAGACCTAGCCGCCTGTGCACAAGGAGGGCCAGGTCTCAGAATATGTCCAAGATGCCCACTCCCATTCCATAGCAACTGGTATCCCGACTCTCAGGACCACATACTAGGCCACTCAGCCGTTGCCCATGGTTCACGAACTAGGACGTGACTACAGTAACCCACAAACATGAAGCATTTTAAATATTTTTAATTTTGGAATGTTTTTGAAAATGTATGCATGTATTCATTATTGTCAGTCTGATGAAAGTCCACAAGTGACAATATTAAAAATTATAAATTTTTTTTACGTATGGTGAAATTTGATAAATATCTTTCATGACCAAGCAGACTGACCAGCAGTTACTGGTGACAAAGAGTCTGTGAGATATATGCAGGAACACAATACAGAACTCTGATAATTAGGATAAATATTTCCTAATGGTTCTCAAGCACAAGGAATGCACTAGCCTTCGTATCCACCCCTACAGCCAGTCATTCACCTTCGTACCTCAAGCCCAAGAAGAACTGGAAACGAGAAGGGATTGGAAACAACAGTTATACAACTTTCCGCTTTAGTATAGAATTATCCTCCTAAGTAATACTGTAAAAGAAAAATGCCAAAAGAGGAACCACCATAAAGTGTAATTTTAATTCAGCTATTAAATGAATGAATTTGGAACAGATGTGTTTACAACCGATGGGCGTGTTTTATTTTGAAAACTGTGCGGTGTTAAAGTGAATGCAGAAAGTAGGTTTGTTGTACAACAGAGTAGTAAAGAAGAAAATAATCGGAAAGCTCTAACGAGTGTGAATAACAACAAGTGTTGTTCGGGGGCAAAGTGTTACATCCAGCAAATAATTAGGCCCATTATATCCATATTTATATAAACTTCGAACTAAATTAGGTGATAATCATTTATGTAAAAACAAAGCTGCGCAGTGAATAAATCAGGGATATATTACTTGTAAAACCATTATTACACAGTCACCAGAATTAAGTTCGGTCAAACATTTTAAAGTCCTTTTTACTTATTTTAGTTACGTACTTCTTTGATAAATGTAAGGACATTTTATTGATCATTTTCTGTGCTGTTTTAGGTCAACAACTTCCGCTCCTACACATCACCCTTATTTATTTATTTATTTATTTATTTATTTATTTATTTATTTATTTATTTATTTATTTATTTATTTATTTATTTATTTATTTATTTATTTATTTATAGCGTATAGCTTTCAGTGCCGGGAGTTCCCGAGGATATGCTTGGCTCGCCTAATGCAGATATTTCTATTTGACCCCTATAGGTGACCTGCACGTAGAGAGAAGACAAACTTACTCCCGTTGCATAACACCAAGGGGTCTGCTCAAAGCTTAACACACTGTGATTGTCATCAATTGGAACATATTGTACACAGAAAAACTCACTAGTGCAACAGGCTCGCAGGTGCCGCTTGAAAAAATGAATGTCCCGACGGTCATCCTATTAAAGAGTATGCATGAGGTATGATTTGGCCTATTAATGCGTCGGGATAAAAAAAATGGAGGAAGAAGAATAGGAAGAGAAAAGCAAGGTAATTCTATTAAGGACCGTTGAGGGAAGGGACGGAATTCGTAATTTTCTCTGTTGCTTTCTATGCGGCGAATTTTAGTTACTGTAATCAAACTCGCAGTGGCTAGCATTTAACTTTGGTATTGGATGATGCAAATGGTAGAATTCTCAACATTTATTCCAGTAAGAGACCTCAAGGAGAAGAAAAATCTTAGAGAAATTCGGGTATCTAAACCGTTAGTTCCTTTGATTAGCCTATACTGACAAAGTTCTACATGTTTATAATATTGATACCAGGGACTTAACTTCCTAGAAAAGCATATAGTCTTATTGGGATGCTGTACTGGTCTGACATGTAAGCTTCAAGTATCAACACTAACAGGCATTATTCAGAGTAGGATTTCTACACGTTCGCAGAGGGCTATTAAGCTAACAAGTCCTGATGAAATAAAGTGCCGCATACTATTACAAGCTTCACACTGAGAAAGGTTTCCAGACAAATTTTCAGACAAGAATTCCACCCTTTGTGGGTGAGGGTGGTAGAATATACGGACGACAGCCCCTGTCCGTCATAAGAGGAGACTAAAGGGGCTAACCTCCAGAGGCTCTGGGTAGTGAACACGTGACCCATACCTGAGTCTGACATTGCTCCCAGTTCCTTGCCCCAGCCTTCCTCACCGTCATTTTTTCTATCCAATCTTCCTTGTTCAACTCTCGTTCTTTCCTGAAACCGACTTTGTTTGGTTTGTGAGGCCTACGTTTTAACATTCGTGGATTTTCTCTTTGTTTTGCCGATATTCTCACTCTTCAAATCACTTCCAATTTTTTTCTTTTATTGTAGTATGCAATTTATTGAAATAAAATACAGTCTATCAGTACAATATTTCTAAAGCCAAAACCGGCTTTCGGGACTTGTATTCCATCTTCAATGGATCTAATTAAATATTTTATATGAATATTGAATTTTCACGACCGCATTGTAATCGAAACCGACTTTCAACCTATTAGGTCGTGTTACGTACATTTAGTACGTGTTGAAGAGATGTTAAGTACAGAACAAAAATGGCCAACCAGACACCAGTGGGATCCGAACCCACAACCTCCCGATTTCGCGTCGGTTGCTCTACCAATTGAGCTATGGTGGCCTAGGCCATCTTTGTTCTGTTGGAAAGGATCTGAGCTACAGGTCTGGTACTACTACCATCACTGGTGTACGTAACGCGACCTAATAGGTTGAAAGTCGGTTTCGATTACAATGCGGTCGTGAAAATTCAATATTCATTGACTTGGCCCTCAACGGGCAACTTAAAACGCACTCTACAGTGTGATGGTAGTAGTACCAGACCTGTAGCTCAGATCCTTTCCAACAGAACAAAGGTGGCCTAGGCCACCATAGCTCAATTGGTAGAGCAACCGACGTGAAATCGGGAGGTTGTGGGTTCGGATCCCACTGGTGTCTGGTTGGACATTTTTGTTCTATACTTAAAATCTCTTCAACACGTACTAAATGTACGTAACACGACCTAATAGGTTGAAAGTCGGTTTCGATTTCGATTAGCTATTTTATATGTTTATTACGTTTACTAGTACGTATGCCTGTCCGACAGTCGAAATTACTACCTGTAAAGTAATTGGAAATTCTAAATGGCCTATTAATGTATCTTATGAATAAGAGTTAAACTTTACAGGTTTCATACGGCATCTGAATGGAATCAAAACAGGTATTATAGTATTTCCTTACAAACCATATTGTGTGTAGTTGTAGCTCGGAGTTGTACTTTGACGTACTTTTGAGAAAGATACTTACAACTGTCCAAAATACTGGATACTGTCATGTTTGTGAGAGGTTCATTGTGCTCTTTTTTCCAAAGATGACATAACAATCCATACTTGGTACCAGTTTCAGCTGTTGAATATATTCTCGTTTCTCATTATCGCATTGAATGGCAGACAGAATAGAAGTTATATATATAGATAGATATAGATATAGATAATACGCTACGTTTTGTTTGGCGGCGTAATTGTACTCAGCAACATTTTAAAATCTTGACGACATATCAATGCGTATTTTATGGTGTAGTAGTTCGTACTTTTATATACCGGGGCATCTCTACGAAGTCTAATCCACTCCTTCTCGCATGCATTCCTTCTCCAAGACGGATGATAACCGCTTTTTGACGTAAGGATCATCAAAAGCCCATGATGAAGATGATGATGAAGCGTGTTTAACGTCACTTCAGTTGTTACCTGTTTCAAGAGACTCTCAAATATTACCCTGAAATTGGTTATTTAACGCCTCCGTGTAGTTACTCACATAGATCTTCAACATAAGCCTTAACAATAATCTGGAAACATCCTGTAATCTAGTCAACCCGCCAAATCACGAGGTGCTCTAAAGGAAACACCTACAACGTGGCGGAAATATTGAAAGAGAATATATATTATTGATAAAATTAGTCCAAAACTGCCTAAGAAATAGCTCTAGCGTGCAGTAAATATCATCATCATCATCATCATCTGTTTACCCTCCAGGGTCGGCTTTTCCCTCGGACTCAGCGAGGGATCCCACCTCTACCGCCTCAAGGGCGGTGTCCTGGAGCTTCAGACTCTCGGTCGGGGATTCAACTGGGGAGAATGACCAGTACCTCGCCCAGGCGGCCTCACCTGCTATGCTGAACAGGGGCCTTGTAGAGGGATGGGGAGATTGGAAGGGATAGGCAAGGAAGAGGGAAGGAAGCGGCCGTGGCCTTATGTTAGGTACCATCCCGGCATTCGCCTGGAGGAGAAGTGGGAAACCACGGAAAACCACTTCCAGGATGGTTGAGGTGGGAATCGAACCCACCTCTACTCAGTTGACCTCCCGAGGCTGAGTGGACCCCGTTCCAGTCCTCATACCACTTTTCAAATTTCGTGGCAGAGCCGGGAATCGAACCCGGGCCTCCGGGGGTGGCAGCTAATCACGCTAACCACTACACCACAGAGGTGGACGTGCAGTGAATATAACATGGTAAATTTGATCAATACTGTACATTGTATAATAATAATAATTCACGGAGTGAGTTGGCCGTGCGGTTAGGGTCACGCAGCTCTGAGCTTGCATTTGGGAAATAGTAGTTTTGAACCCATCTGTCGGCAGCCCTGAAGATTTTTTCCGGGGTTTCCCATTTTCACACCGGTCAAATGCTGTGGCTGTACCTTAATTAAGGCCACGTCCGCTTCCTTCCCAATCCAAGCCCTTTCCTGTCCCATCGTCGCCGTAATGCCTACCTGTATCAGTGCGAAGTAAAGCACATTATAATAAATATTGGAATGCCTGTGTAGTCTAGTTCAATGCATGAATTGTCAACGTAGTAGCCTTCGGTACAGTGACCCCGGCTTAGATTCCTGACTAGACCGTTGGTCTGGTTAATTCCTACGGGTCAGGGATTCAGTGTTTGTGTTCGTCTTAATACACATTTATACACAACACACTACAAACCACCATAGACTAATGCAATAATAAATTTGTAATCGTTTTTACGTCCTGTATTATTGATAAATACAGTAGACATTGATATTTATTGAAGAACATTACAGGCTTTCGGCACAAATACATGTTCCCGTTACAAACAGAAAAAAGAAAAAAATATGAATTAAATCTACCATGTGACGTCCTAAAGTTCTTTCACGGTTTTAGAAGACACTGAAGTGCCGATATTGTCCCACAGGTGTCTTTTTGCGCGTCGGCGAGTCTACCGAAACGAGGCTGGCGTACTTGAGAACTTTCTAACGCCACCGGACTGAGCTGAGATCGAAGCCGCGAACTTGTGTTCAGAAGACTAGAGCTCTACAGTCGGAGCTACTGAACGTGGTACACGCAATAGTGAATATATTTCTCTACATAGGGTTGGCGTCAGGAGAGGTACGCGGCCGTAAACCTGAGCTTAACCGACATTAGTGCGAGCGCCAAGTAATTGAGGTAAGGCCGGAAAGAAGAATAGAAATATTGTTGCAATACTTGTTACGCTGATTCTGTATCTCCCATCATCCCAAGCGGTTGCTACCTTGAGGGAATGAATAATGTGTCCTAATTTCTTGCACTAAAAAGCGGAACACATTTTGCTTTCTCCACCCTCACCTCATGAAATTTAAGTTTCAAAAGGTAGTAGCCTACTCGTTGACGAAGAATCGGGGAGGAAAATTCAATTTGCGTCAGATTTCTTAACATTCATATTGTTACCATGACAAACAGAATCACACATTGCTAAATCTTGGGTCACTGACCTACGATAGGGTTACAATATTTCCTATTGCGCCAAGTTTTTACGAGAAAGATAATTTTCTCTTTTATATTAGTGTTAACTATGTCAAATAATGACGAAATTGGAACATTTTCTAAAGAATGGGCTGTTTGGCTGTCCCACGAGACGTTTTGGGGTGGCGTGAAATTGGGTGGAAAATCGGAACTGCTCTGCCGAAATCGGGACGTACAACCGCATTAGGAATGAATTATGGTAAATGCTTAATCAGTGTTATGACTTCGTATCACCGGTTCAGCCGCCTCCGTAACGTAACGATAAGCACTATTAGCTGCCGTCCTTGGGGGTCCGGATTCGATTACCGGGGCCAAAAATTTGTGAATGGCAGGAGGGCTAGTGTGCGATTAAAATAGTACATCCAGCTCACCTCCTGTCCCTGAAAAGAGCTGCACCACCTCGGGATGAGAACACAAGTTTACTTATTACCGGTTCAGTAACTTCTCAGCTGAGAAAACCTTGTCCCAGGGCACAGTCTAATCTTAAATCTAACTCTCTCTGTAAATCTGAGCATATGTAAACGCAGCTTGGTCACGTAGCACACTGATCAAGAATATTTCTGCAGTGAAACCATTTGTCATCCAGTACATAAGCTCCATATATGTATTCAATATTTGGTCTCTTCCCATTCCACATTGTCAATACTGTAATTACAGTTTCACTCTGAGCAATACCTAGATATTGTACACCGTGCAACGTTGTTTGACGTTAGGCATTTGTAAAAGAATCTTCGGAAGAAAACTATGTAATAATGGTTGTCCAAGTTCTTTCATTTTTAGACCAACGCTTAATGAGGGCAGGCACACCTTTATAGGTAAATAAGAGAGATTTTCAATTATTTTTCTCTAAAGAATTCACTTTTCTCTTTAATTACGTGAAAATATTGTTATATCAGCTCCATTCTCAGGGCGATTTTCCTGTACAAGATTGAAAGCTGAATAGACTCCGGATATGTTATTTATAAGTTGAAAGCAACAGACTCGAAATTATTGGGAATAATTGTTAGGAACAACAAGTGGGAACAATGGCAGGATAGTCAAATGGTTCGATAAAGGTTAAATTACCAGTAAACTCGATGGATGAAGCCGTACACTCTGGTGGTTGAGTCATGTGGGGGGAATGGAGCAGGTAATCTTAAACTCGGCCATGGATGAAAAGAATAGTAGAAGGAGACCAAATAGACATTTTTCAGAACTCTTAAGATTTATTTTGTCTTACATTCTGACAAGATTCTCCGTTTCTCTTAGGGTTGAATTCTTACTCGCATCTTTTATTCATTCTTAATCTCTTTATCCCAATAAGCTGTACCTCCTGTTCTGCTTAGTGCCCTTTTCATCTTGTTTACTCAGTGACCCTAGATAATCTGCTGATGGTACGCTAATTTCAATATTTCTCTCGAATTCCCCTCTGCAACCTATCTTTCAGTTATCAACGCCTAGTTTTGTTTGCATACTTCGCACAATACTTTAACTACATTATCAGCAGTGCATTCTGGTAGCATCATTATTACTTCGCAGAATTTGTTGGATGTTGTTGTTGTTTGAGTCATCAGTCCATAAACTGGTTTGATACAGCTATCTATGCCAACCTATCCTGTGCTAACCTTTTCATTTCCACATTACTACATCCTATATCTGCTCTAATATGCTTGTCATATTCATACCTTGGTCTACCCCTACCGTTCTTACCACCTACAATTCCCTCAAAAACCAACTGTACAAGACTAGGGTGTCATAGGATGTGCCCTATCATTCTATCTCTTCTTCTGGTCAAATACAGCCTCCTCTCACCAATTCGATTCAGTATCTCCTCATTCGTGATTCTACCTACCCATCTCACCTCCAGCATTCTTCTTTAACACCACATTTCAAAGGCGTCTATTCTCTTGCTTTCTGAGTTAGTTATCGTCCATGTTTCACTTCCGTACAATGCCACACTCCAGACGAAAGTCTTCAAAAACATCTTCCTAATTCCTATATCAATGTTCGAGGTGAACAAATTTCTTTTCTTAAGAAAGGCCTTCCTTGCGTGTGATAGTCTGCATTTTATGTCCTCCTTACTTCTGCCATCATTAGTTATTTTGCTACCCAAGTAACAATAGACATCTACTTCCTTCAAGACTTCATTTTCTAATCTAATATTTCTTGCATCAACTGACCTTGTTCGATCGCACTCCATTACTTTGTTTTGGACTTATTTATTTTCATCTTGTATTCCTTCTCCAAGACTTCGTCCATACCATTCAGCAATTTTACCAGATATTTTGCAGAGTCAGATAAAATAACAATATCATCGGCAAATCTTACGATTTTTATTTCCTCCCCGTAAACTTTGATACACTTTCCAAATTCCTCTTTGGTTTCTTTCATTTCCTGTACTATGGAAACAATGAAAAGGAGAGGGGACAAATTGCAGCCTTGCCTCACTCCTTCATGGATTGCCGCCTCTTTCTCAAAGCCCTCGATTCTTATCACTGCAGACTGATTTTTGTATAGACTGTAGATAATTCTGCTTTCTCGGTATCTGATCCCAATCACCTTCAGAATCTCAAATAGCTTGGTCCAATCAATATTATCGAATGCCTTTCCTTAGATCTACGAACGCCATGTACGTGGTCTTGTCTTCCTTAATTCGGTCCTATAAGATCAGATGTAAAGTCAGGATTGCTTCACGTGTTCCCACATTTCTTCTGAAGCCAAATTGATCTTCTCCCAACTCAGTTTCAAACTGTCTTTCCATTCTTTTATAAATAATATGTGTTAACATTTTTCAAGCGTGAGAAACTGAACTAATGGTGCGGTAGATTTCACACTTGTCAGCGCCGGTTTTCTTGGGAACAGGTACAACAATATTCTGCCGAAAATCAGATGGCAATTCTCCTATATCATACGCAGGTGGATCAAAAGATTAGTTGCACTAACGCGCCGCAACAGCGCGCTGTGTGTCGCAAACGTGGACACAGCGGAGAAGGGACAGACACTGCCCACACGTCTGTTAGGCAAGTCGTTGTGGTGTCTCGTCTAGTATTGTGTGAATAGCGGCCAAATGCAATGGCGCGTCAACTGGACGTTCACTCCAAATATGAGGTGCGTGCGACAATCCGATTCGTATGGGCCAAAAGGAAGAACTGCACGGACATCATCGTGAAATTAGTGCTGTGTATGTGGAGCGGGCCATTTCCCGGCAAGGCACCGTAAATTGGTGTCAGCAATTCGAAGCCGGACGCACGGATATCACGGACAACCATGGCGAAGGCAGGCCCGCAACGTCCAGGACCCGTGTAAATGTCAACAGTGTGAATGCGATCATTAGACAGAACCGGCGCATTAAACTGAGAGAAATAGGGACGCAGCTGAACATGTCGTATGGCAGTGTGTTCGCCATTGTTCACAAGAACCTTGGATATCGTAAGTTGTGTCAAAGATGGGTCCCACGTCTTCTCACCGATGAGCACAAGGGACAACATTTCCAATCCTCCCTGGCATTTTTCCAACTCTATGCCGCAGACGGCAACGGGTTTCTGCGGCGAATCGTCACAGACGACGAAACGTGGGTCCACCACTTCACACCCGAAACGAAGCGGACATCAATGGAATGGGTGCACCTCTCATCACCACAATGAAAGAAGGCCAAGGTTCATCCTTCAGCCGGTAAGGTTAAGGCGACAGTGTTCTTTGACACGGAAGGTTTGCTGCACGTGGAATTCATGCCGAAAGGAACGACGATCAACGCGGCGTCGTATCGTCAAACGTTGCACCGGTTGCGTAAAGCGATTAAAGAGAAGAGCCGGGGGAAATTGAGCGCCGGTGTGATTTTGTTGCACGATAACGCAACACCTCACAAGGCCCGCCAAACGAGAGAACTGCTGCAGCGTTTCAGGCAACATCCACCCGACAGTCCCGACCTAGCGCCATGTGACTTCCATCTGTTCGGTGAGCTCAAAACGGAGCTCGGTGGTTGACGTTTCCATGCCGATGAGGAGGTGAAGGCCGCTGTCTCCGAGTGGTTGCAGAACGCTGGAGGAAATTTTTATGCATCCGGCATCGACAAGTTGGTTGTGCGTTCGCAGAAATGTTTGGGTCTCTTGGAAACTATGTGGAAAAGTGACGTTACAGTGTATGTCGTTATAGTCGTGTTATTGTTGTATAGGTGGTGTAATAAATGGCCATAACTGGGAAGTGCAACTTATTTTCTGATCTGCCCTCGTACATCTTACACACTAAACGGAACAACCTCTCCATGTTGATTTCTCCTAAGGCAGTCATCAATTCCCGATGCCTTGTTCCCACTTAGGTCTCTCAAAGCTCTGTCGAATTCTGAGCTCAAAATTGGGTGTCATCAGCATCAAGAGCCTCTTCTTGTTCCAGAACACTATTGTCTAATTCTATACCTTGACACAACTGTTGGATATGTTCCTGCCATCTTTCTGACTTGTCTTCTTTCCCTAGAAGTAGTTTTCCATCTGTGTTTTCAATAGTCATACACCTAGTTTTCCTTTCTCCAAAGGTTTCCTTGATTTTCCTGCATGCAGCATCTACCTTTCCTAGGGCCATAAAACCTTCAACATTCTTGCACTTCTCTTTCAGCCATTCCTCCTTAGCTGGCCTGCCTTTTCTATATACTTCATTCGCCTGTATTCTTTTCTGGCCTCCTCATTTTTTGCATTCTTGTACTGTCGTCGTTCGTCAATCAGGTCTAGTATCCCTTGAGTTACCCATTGTTTCTTAGATGGTCTTTCCTTTCTTCCTAACTTTTCTTCATCAGCCTTACTGATCTCAGTCTTCATAACTGCCCTCTCTTCCTCTACTGTGTTTCCTCCAGCCTTTTCATTTAGTCCTTGTGTTACATGTTCCTTGAAACAATCACTCACACTATTTTCTTTCAACTTGTCTAGATCCCGTTTCCTTGCAATCAGTACTTTGTTCTATTTCTTCAACTTCAGATGGCATTTCATGACTAACAGGTTGTGGTCAGAGTCCACGTCTGCTCCTGGGAAAGTGTTGTAATTCAACACCTGGTTTCTAAATCTATGCCTGATCATAATGAAGTCTATTTGATACCTTCTAGTGTCTTCAGGTCTCGTCCACGTATACAGCCGTCATTTGTGGTGTTTGAACCAAGTGTTAGCCAGGATTAAGTTGTGATCGGTATGAATTCAACCAGCCGACTTCCTCCTTCATTCCTTGGTCCCAATCCGAATTCTCCTACTGTATTACCTACTCTTCCTTGGCTACCACTGAATTCCAGTCTCCAATCACAATTAGATTCTCATTACCTTTTACATACTTTATTAAATCTTCTATTTCTTCATATATTCTTTCGGCCTAAATGCAGTTCTGGAAAAAAAACAGCCCAAAATCGTTTGTTTCTTCACTCGTTTATATTTTTTATTCAAATCCTACCCAAATTAACTTATTTACATAATTATTTTGTAATATGTTCTTTGGTTCAATACCCTAAGAGGTTTCTTGATTTTTGGAAAATATTCACACTGAATGTAGTTATAAGGGCTTAAGTGAAACAATGGATTGACTCACATCAGTGCTCGTAGTGGTAGGGAAAGGCAAACTGCTAATCTAATCGACCGGATAACAATGATTAAGAGAGGATTGTATTTTTAGGAATAAATAAAGAATATATTCTCGTTCTTTATTATATTTTATTTACCTACAATTCGTAGCTCATATCCCTAGGATGTTTTCAACATTGAGTTGCTTGCCTGAAGGGCTAGAACTGGGGAATGTTTAACGAATTAAAGACAAGAGGTACGGAATTAAATAGGGCCACAGGGATGCTCAATAGAGGATTGTGGAGACGTTTACTTACAGTAATTCACAGAGTCTCGCAAATTGAACGCTGAATGACATTACAATTTATATTGAATATGTATATTATATGCCAGTTTATAAAAATAAATTTATGAACGATATCATATAATTGCAAGAGTGCTAGTATATTGAAATGTTAAAATTCATATGAAAGAATATTTTTTTCAATAAATAATACGGAGGCAAATTGAATGGGACAAGAAACACAATAAACTACATTAGAGAATATTGATACGAAATGATCAGTGGAAGAAGAATACAATTATAATAGTAAAAAATAGATAACACAAAACACAAAAAATAACACAATAAATTACACTAATGGAAACAAAAATACGAAAATAAATCAAAGAAATAGAATAAAGTGCAGACTACAGCAAATCTCCATTTAGTATAAATATAACACAATCCATCAATATTACTCAGGGGTGGCCTGGCCGAGGCTGTAAAGGCGTGCTCGGTTCGCCCGGAAGGACGTGGGTTCGAATCCCCGTAATTAAGTCTTAAAATTCAAGAAACGAGATTTCCACTTCCCGAGGTGCATATGGCCCTGAGCTTCACTAAGCCTACACCAAAAATGAGTACCAGGTAAATTCCTGGGGGCAAAGGCGGCCGGGCGTAGAGCTAACCACCCTACCTCATCACGTACCGAGGTTAACAATGGTGGCAGCCTTTACCTTCCACTCCCCCAAGGGCCATCATGGCCTGTACGTAGGTGACTTTGCTTTGCTATCAATATTACTCAATTATATCAGAAAACCAACAGAACGAACTCGTCAACGACGCGCTGATTGCTGACAATGACACTGACTGCTGTTTGCCATACACTAAATAATAATAATAATAATAATAATAATAATAATAATAATAATAATAATAATAATAATAATAATAATAATAATAATAATAATAATAATAATAATTGTACCGGACGGTACACCTCCACGACGCAAGTTCATATCTAGCGCCAATTGAAACTCCTCTACAGGACAAGCTCTGAACTTTACTACTGAACTAATTCTACGGTTTATCAGAAGATGTCACTGAGTGTTTTTGATTTGCTTTTGTTGTTCATGGATCAAGAAGTGTGGACATTCTCTAACAGATGTCTCTACCAAAAACTATGGTAATACACTCTGGTGTAATGGAATGTACTCTCCTGAAGAGATTTTGTATTCCTAAGTTTAGTTTTTACTAAATTTTGTTCTGTGGTTTGTGGGTTGGCAACATTAATCCTTTCTTTCCGCCTGTTTTGAATTTAACCAATCACTAATTTCTGTAATTAATTTTTGACCAATAGTGTCTTTCTTCTTCGATGTTGATGCATAACTTTTAGCGACCCAATAAAATTGAGGGGGTGTGTCTACTCATTCTTGAAAGGTCTCGAATTCTCCACGAGGGTATAAAAACTGCTGATTTTCTTGTCTCGAGGCCACTAGTATAACATCTAACTCTGTGTGTGGATATGTAGCAGGGGGTGGGAAGAGCTTCTTGCTTCAAGCAGCAGCTCTTCAACAAGGTAATGGCCGTTTAACATCTTCATTTCTTGCTAGCTCAGCAGTTTAGCTCTCGGGGAGAGTTCGAAACCTTTAGTATGTAACCTACCTGTTAAAATGTAAATTCCTTTTCTGTCTATGTAAAAACTACAAATATATTTTAATGTAAAGCGGGGATAGAGAGTGTTTTACCCTCTGGAGCTCCCCTTCATTTTGAAATTAAGGTGACCACGTTTTCGTAACCGTTTCTACCCTTCGTTAATGTGTTAAAGTTTTTTCATACGGGTCACCTCCCTAGCTTGGGATTAGCCCCTGTATTATCGGCCTAGCGCCACATAGGTTTTAAAACAAAACTTTAGTGTAGGACTGCAAGTAATCGCCTCCATCCTTTTGTTTTGGGCCATTTAAATTAACCTAGTTTTTGCACACTAAGGCCCAGTAGATTGGGCACAAGTTGCCCCTGTTGATTTATAAGTTTGCCTTAAGGGCAGTTGAGTGTAAGGTCTGCTTATGGCCTCCTGGTAGGCTTGAACTATTGAGAGCAGGTCTGCTCTTTTCTAAATTTGATTTCTGTACGCCTCTAGGAGGCTTAACATTGTAATTAGGAGCAAGTGCTCCTTGGCAGGATGGGGTTTCCTGCCCCTTTGTTTAATTCTGTACCTTGGTAAAGTTGGGCTAATAGCTCAAGGATTGTCATTGTGGGGCTCGAAGCCCAGATCGTGTAATTATCCCCTAACACTTGTAATTTCTTTGTACCTGATTTTGGCTTGTTGTTGACTTGTTATGTTTTCAAATTCTATGTCACCACTGTTAAGGTTTGAAAATATAACCCTTGTTGAAATTTTAATTCATCTTTCGAACTTGTAGTTAGACCCATTCCAGCCCGAACCTTCTTTCACCTCTGCTGATCCACCAAAATACGGTAACAAGTGGTAGCAGAGCGTGGTTGAATGGGTCTCAATTTAGCCCCTTGTGACGGCTAAACTTGCTTTGTTTTGAACTCCAACAATTATCACAGTCGCTGGCTTTTTTTCGATTTTTCCAAATTTGTAAAGTTTTGTCATCATGCCCGGCCCTCGCGATGTCCTCCATCCCGGCTATTTGCGCAAGGAGGAGTTGATGTATGAATTAACAATTAGAAATGTTCAATCTGGAGGCACGGTTGCGGCCGATACCTCGAAGCTTAAAGAGTCCCTTGATTTGCCTATTTCCATCCCCACTTTGGGAGAGAAAGAGATTGACGACGCTTTCTCCACGATCACTGATAATACTACTGAGCTAGCATCTGTAGTTAGTTTTTTTGAAGAAAATGATCCCTCACCTAATCAACTTAAACGTGTGCAAGCTAGATTGTTTCATTTTTCTAATAGAGTTAACGATCTGTTGTCTCTAAAGGTGAATGACATTCAAAGGAAGGAAGCTAGTGTTGTTCTGGAAAACCTTTCTGATTTATCCGGTAAGGTTAGCCTATTGTTAACAGGGGCAGTCCCTCCCAAACCGACCAACCCGCTACGGTAAACGTATTTAGCGAGGAAGATTCTTCTAAAGGAGAAGAAAATAGGAAATCAGTAGGAGTTAAACAAACCTCGGCCCCATTAGACAATGAGTTTGAACGTCGTACCTCTTTGAATAATGCACCTTCTGAAACGGCTTCTCCGCCACTTAGGCCTCTACCTACTATGTCCCCTGGCTTCAGCAGTTTGCCCCATCCTTTAGCAATGTTGCTCAGAGGTATTTCTAAGTTTTCTGTTAACTCTACTAGCGACGTTATTTCATTCTTAAGATTTTTCGTTGATCATGCACTTGTTTTTTTCTCTTTCTCCGTGTCAAATCCTTCAAATTATTTACCCTTATTCCATTGGTGTCCTCTCAGACAAAATAGTCAGGACAATTGCTGAACAATCGACTATTGAAGAGTTTCATGCACACCTTCTGGCTAACTTTATTCCGGCTCGAGCTAGGTCATCACTAATCCAGAAGTACTATTATAGAGTACAGCGGTTGGATGAAAACTTGGCAGACTTCATCCAAGATATTAAGTTCTATACTAGGGTGTTTGCTCTTCATTTTACTGAAGACCAAATCGTTCAGGCTATAGTGGAAAGACTTGTGTTTTGCGTCGCGTCCGCAAACTTTTGCCGAGTTGGAAGCTATGGCTGTCTCAGCGGAAGGAGTTAGGTACGCCGACAGCTTACGTGTCGCGAAAGAACACCCTCCATCCTCTAGTAATTTTCGGCCTCCACCTCGCCGACCCGTAACACCCCGTAAATGCTACGCTTGCGGGTCGCCTGACCATCTCCGGAACAAGTGTCCTTTAATTAAATCTAGTAGGACAAATAATGGAGCAGGTTCATCCCAAGGCTGCTTTAAATGCGGCGCTTTTTCTCATATTGCCAAGAATTGCCCGAATTCAAATAGCACCCCGTCCTGCTCAACTTCTTGTGCAACTTCCACCAACGCCAATAATAAAAAGTGACTAGTGGCATCGGCTGAGTCCGAGACTTCCTCTTCACAAGGCTCAGCCCCGGTTAAACCTGACGAAAATCCAGGGAAAAGTCAGAACTCTTCTATATTACCACATGAATGTCCCAAAGAATGTCTTAGGATTGCGGCGGACGCCCCCGCACCTGTACCATTTCTCAAAATTGAATTGAATAATGAGCCTGTAACTGCTCTTTTAGATTCAGGCAGTGTTTGTTCCATTATTTCGGCTGAATGGTATTCCAAATTGAAATCTGTTTGTAAACTTCCTGAGTTTTGTTCGTCTTCGGTTCAATGCGTTTCGGCAAACTCCTCTCCATTAGAAATTTTAGGGTTTCTGTATGCCAAAATTAGAATTGCCAAATTTACTTGGAAATTTAAATTGTTTGTGGCTAAGCACTTGTCTTGCCCCATTATACTAGGAGCGGATTTCACGTCACACACCGGTCTGGTGCTCGACATTCAGAGCAAGTCGTGCACTTTCAAATTTGATAGTAAATTCTATATCCCTTTATTAAGGTGTAGTTCTGTGTCATGTTCATCTGTTTCGCCTACCCAGGACGAGATGTCGTTAGATCTTAGACATCTACCTGAGGAGCAGGCCGATAGTATTCACAGGTTGTGTCAGTCATTTCCTGAAGTTTTTTCTGATACTCTTGGAGTTACTGACCTTATCGAATACAAGATTGAGGTTACGGATTCGATTCCATTCCAGTTTCCGCCTTATAGGCTGTCTCCACCTAAAATGAAAGCTTTGAAAGAAATCATAAATCAGATGTTGAAGGATGTTATTATTCGGCTCTCTAAGCCGGCGTATTCTTCGCCTATTTTTCTAGTCCCGAAACCCCAAGGTGGCTTCAGGCCTGTGATTGATTATAGGTTTCTCAATCGGAAGGTGGTGTTACAATCTGTGTCCCTTCCCGACCTTCATTCTTGTTTTTCATGGTTTCGTAAAGCTAAGTTCTTCACCATATTAGACCTCAATCAGACTTATAACCAGATACCGCTAGCAGAGGAATCTAAACACCTGACAGCTTTTGCCACAGATTGGAACTTGTACGAATACAACCGCGTGCCTTTCGTGCTCCCCACGGGAGCAGCTGTGCTTACGAGACTGCTAGATAGGGTCTTCTCTGACATCAAATTTGAGTATTTAAACCATTATCTTGATGATGTCGTCGTATTTTCTGAGACCTTTGAAGAACATCTAGATCATCTGAAAGAGGTCCTGAGTCGCCTTCGTAAGGCTAGGTTAACTGTGAAGTTATCCAAGGTTGCCTTCGCTAAACCTTCCATGTCATTCCTAGGGCATATTGTGTCGCCCGATGGTGTCGCAGTGGATTATTCTAGAACACAGGCCATCCGTGATTTCAAACCTCCCAAGGACATCAAAGGTATTGCCAGGTTCATAGGCATGGTAAACTTCTTCAGGAAATTTATTCCAAATTTCGCCAATAGAGCGGCGCCCTTGAACTTACTCCGTAGGAAAGGAGTCAAATTTGAGTGGGGGCCTTCTCAACAAGCCGCTTTCGAAGACCTCAAATTAGCCCATTGTAATGCCCCTGTCCTCGCTATGCCTGATTTCTCTAAGAAATTCATCGTCCAAACCGACGCGCCGTCGTCGGCGGTAGCTGCAGTCCTTCTTCAAGAGACTGAACTAGGGAGGCGACCCATCGCCTATGCATCTAGGACTCTATCGGCCCAAGAATCCAAGTATTCCGTCTACGAACTTGAAAGTTTAGCAGTTTTGTTTGCTCTAGAAAAGTTCCGCCTCTATCTGGAACATGTCAAGTTCGACTTGAAGACAGACAACCAAGCCTTAAGTTCGGTCTTAGGTAGGCCGCGTCGTACTGGTCGTATAGCCCGGTGGACCACCCGAATTTCTGCCTTCCAGTTTGACGTCAGGCATATTAGATGTACTGAAAACGTGGTTGCTGACGGACTAAGTCGTATGTTTTCTAATGATGTAGAGACCCCTGAACAGGTTGATAATTCTTCACCTCCCGTGTCCATACTATCTGAGGTTAATGCCATTCTAAACGATGCTCCCATGTTGTTTAGGGATCTCGAGAAATATCAACGTGAAGATCCGACGCTGGCCCCTATCATGGAAACCCTTTCTTCTGGGGAACATGTTGTCCCTTATATATTGAGGAATGGTGTTTTATGTTGCCCGTCGGGGCATGATAAGAAGATGAAAGTTGTGGTTCCAGGTGTCCTCGTGCCCATGATCTTCAAATACTATTATGAGACCCATTAGGGGGGCATTTAGGTATCTTCAAAACTAGAGAAAAAATCCGAGAAATGTTCATTTGGAAGGGTATGGACGGAGAAATCCGTGAATTAGTAAAAGCTTGTAAATCTTGTTGGCATAGTAAACCCACCATGTCCACTAAGCAAGGGCTTTGGTCTTCTCATCAAGCGTCGCGCCCCATGGAACGTCTTTACATCGACTAAGTAGGACCCTTCCCCCAGTCAAAGGGGAATGCCAACAAGTTCATCCTTGTGTGTGTAGATGGCTTCACTAGATTCTCATGGTTATTTCCTACTAAGCTGGCTACTGCTCAGTCCACCATTTCATGTTTAAATTCCATCTTCGCTTCTTTTGGTCCGTGTCAATATATTGTGTCTGATAATGCTAAAGCTTTCACATCCAATCTCTTTCGTAAATTCTGTTTTGATTTGTCCATCTCTCATGTGACTACTTCTGCTTACTATCCACAACCATCTCTAGCTGAACAGGTCAATCGTAATCTGAGGTCGGCTCTTAATGCCTATCATCACGACGATCATTCTAGGTGGGACACGTCCCTGCATTGGTTAGCTTTTGCTTTAAATTCGGCGGTTCATGAATCCCATAAATTTACTCCAGCTTCTTTGATATTCAAGTTTGTTCCCAACACGCCGCTCTCTAACCTTTGGTCTCTTAGTGATATTCTACCTGAGACAATAGATCCTGATAACATTAAAGGTCTTTGGAAGAAGGCTAAAGCCAATCTTAAAGTGTCTCATGAAAAGGTTAGGGAAAGATATGATCGTGGACGGAGGCCCACCAATTTAAAAGTAGAAGACCAAGTTATGGTCAAAAACTTTGTTCCCGCGAGCAAGCTTGCCCCCAGATTTCAGGGGCCGTGCATAATTTTAGATTTTCTTACGCCGGTCACATTGTTAGTGAGCAATCCAGCCACAAAGAGGATATTTAGGGTCCACATTTCTCAAATCAAACCCGTGTAAAATTTTGGGTTAACTTGGTCGTTTACATTCTTCCTGAACCCGAAGGTTATATTTTTCTTTAAATCTTAGGCCTTCTGCCCCTTGTTTTCACATTTGGTTTTTTAAATCTGCTCTGCATAAACATTGTAAAACCCTCTCCTAGGGTACGCTGCTGTCCTCTCCGTATGGCCATTACCAAGCTCCCGTCTCCTGCTAAATCACACCAGTGGCAAATAAAAATGAAATAAAAGTTCCACGCCGCTGGCCCCTCAGCCTCACCACAAAGACAGTACCCTAAAACATTATATTGCTACAAAAATTCTGCCGCCGAGATCTTACTGTTTCAGTGCCCCCGCAGCCGTGCGGCACCGTACCGCCACTGAGGTGGGGTACGGGCCCACTCCACCCCAGTGAGGTCGACCAGTGTACGGCGAGCCGGAGCCCTCCTTCCGGCCAAGGCTGATGTGCGGCGCACCACCCGCAAACTGCTCCTGGACTGTAAACAATCGTCGCGTCTGCGGCGTGCTTCACCTCGACTACCCCTCTCATAGTAGCGGGAGAGAGGTATCTCAGGGTGCTTGAGGGGTCCGAGCGTCCTCCTCGGGACACAGGCAGCGGTGGCTGGACTTGCTGTCGAAAGTAATCGGCAGCAATGTACTTCTTCTGCTACATGGACACATTATTTCTGCATTAATAACTGCTTCAAATCTACCTTTGATGGACTTAGAAAAAAAAATTTCTTCCATGAATTAATGTTTTGTTTCGCAATTCTACAACTATAAAGCAATTCTAAAACTGGACTTAATATAAGTCGCACCCATCTATATCAAACCAATTAAGAAACCTCCGACTACTGAAAACTTGTTTTTTCTCTTCTAAATTATTCTTCAACTTATCAATAACAAACTTGGACCTTGCCTTGGAAAAAAAAATTTGTTTTCTTCTGTGTCACCCCTTAGAAGGACTTTTGGGGGGGAGGTCTGTACCGGACGGTACACCTCCTCGACGCAAGTTCATATCTCGCGCCAATTGAAACTCCTCTACAGGACAAGCTCTGAACTTTACTACTGAACTAATTCTACGGTTTATCAGAAGATGTCACTGAGTGTTTTTGATTTGCTTTTGTTGTTCATGGATCAAGAAGTGTGGACATTCTCTAACAGATGTCTCTACCAAAAACTATGGTAATACACTCTGGTGTAATGGAATGTACTCTCCTGAAGAGATTTTGTATTCCTAAGTTTAGTTTTTACTAAATTTTGTTCTGTGGTTTGTGGGTTGGCAACATTAATCCTTTCTTTCCGCCTGTTTTGAATTTAACCAATCACTAATTTCTGTAATTAATTTTTGACCAATAGTGTCTTTCTTCTTCGATGTTGATGCATAACTTTTAGCGACCCAATAAAATTGAGGGGATGTGTCTACTCATTCTTGAAAGGACTCGAATTCTCCACGAGGGTATAAAAACTGCTGATTTTCTTGTCTCGAGGCCACTAGTATAACATCTCTGTGTGTGGTTACGTAGCACGGGGCGGGAAGCGCCTCTTTCTTCAAGCAGCAGCTCTTCAACAAGGCAATGGCCGTTTAATATCTTCATTTCTTGCTAGCTCAGCAGTTTAACTCTCGGGGAGGGTTCGAAAGCTTTAGTATGTAACCTACCTTTTAAAATGTAAATTCCTTTTCTGTCTATGTAAAAACTACAAATATATTTTACTGTAAAGCGGGGATAGAGAGTGCTTTTCCCTCTCGAGCTCCCCTTCATTTTGAAATTAAGGTGACCACGTTTTCGTAACCGTTTCTTCTCTTCGTTAATGTGTTAAAGTTTTTTTCATACGGGTCACCTCCCTAGCTTGGGATTATCCCCTGTATTATCGGCCTAGCGCCACATAGGTTTTAAAACAAAACTTTAGTGTAGGACTGCAAGTAATCGCCTCCATCCTTTTGTTTTGGGCCATTTAAATTAACCTGGTTTTTGCACACTAAGGCCCAGTAGATTGGGTACAAGTTGCCCCTGTTGATTTATAAGTTTGCCTTAAGGGCAGTTGAGTGTAAGGTCTGCTTATGGCCTCCTGGTAGGCTTGAACTATTGAGAGCAGGTCTGCTCTTTTCTAAATTTGATTTCTGTACGCCTCTAGGAGGCTTAACATTGTAATTAGGAGCAAGTGCTCCTTGGCAGGATGGGGTTTTCTGTCCCTTTGTTTAATTCTGTACCTTGGTAAAGTTGGGCTAATAGCTCAAGGATTGTCATTGTGGGGCTCGAAGCCCAGATCGTGTAATTATCCCCTAACACTTGTAATTTCTTTGTACCTGATTTTGGCTTGTTGTTGACTTGTTAAGTTTTCAATTTCTATGTCACCACTGTTAAGTTTTGAAAATATAACCTTTGTTGAAATTTTAATTCATCTTTCGAACTTGTAGTTAGACCCATTCCAGCCCGCACCTTCTTTCACCTCTGCTGATCCACCAAAACACGGTAACAATAAAAATAATAATAAATAATCTGTTAGTAACTGTTCGTGTAAATTTTTTGTATGTGTATGTTGAGTCTTCAGCCCTGAGTTTGGTTGGATCCTCAACAGCTCTGCCATCGGCTGTCATAGATTGCCTAGGCACCACTGAAGATGCGTACTAGGGAAATGAGGAGTGTGGTAGTTTCCCGTTGCTTTCCTCACTGAGTCAGAAGTTGCTATTACATATCAGTCTGCCAAGCCCACTGAAATGCATGCACCGACCGACCCTATGAGCAACATTTTCACACCATTCATAGCAGGGACTGGCTGTACAAGGAATGGCATTACTAGCATTGCTCATACCTCAGTCACTTTCATATTGTCAAAGCCAAGGATAAGACAGAGACAGATCAATGAAAGTAACAAAATTGCTCTAGCCATTACCAGAAGACATAGTGCACTGTAAACACTAGGTCCTGCCAGCAAAGGTATCCTGTCAAAATTAGCAGAACTTACAAAGAACCGGCCAAATACCCAGTCGAACAGCGTTCAGCCGGCAGCTGCTCTGGAACGCTTGCTTTAGCACATAAACGCCAAATTACCTCGTTAACCACCAGAGTTTCAAAGAAAATGCATAACGCCCTTCTTGAAAATTCTGGATTTACGTACATATGCTAGGCTTTATTTGGTGGCAGTACTAACAATTTGCCCATTACTTACTTAATTACTTACTCACTGATTTAATAATTAATTAATGGCTGCCATTCATAAGAAGTTCGTTTTTTAAAACTAGGATGGGCTTGTATCTGAACTGAATATTTGTGAGCCGGGCTGAGTGCCTCAGATGGTTGAGGGTCTGGCCTTCTGACCCCTACTTGGCAGATTCGATCCTGGCTCAGTCCAGTGGTATTTAAAGGTGCTCAAATAAGTCAGCCTCGTGTCGGTAGATTTACTGGCACGTTAAAGAATTCCTGTGGGACGAAATTCCGGCACACCGCCGTCATGTAAAACCGTAAAATTATTTAGTGGGACATAACGGATAACATTATTATTATTATTATTATTATTATTATTATTATTATTATTATTATTATTATTATTATTATTATTATTATTATTATTATTATTATTATTATTATTATTATTATTATCTCCTTGGTAACCTATCCTCCTCCATATACCTCGCCTGACCCCACCGCCGAAGCCAGTTGATACATCTCCATCCATCCTTTTTAATCTGACTTCCCCTTTACAGTACTCCTCATTTTGAACTCCAGCCTGCCCTTTTCCCTACCTGTTTGTACCAGCGATCATTCTTGCTGTCTTCATGTCCGTTACTACTAATTATGATATATTGTGTCCACCCAGATTTCATTCCCGCATAGCGAAGTCGGCCTGAAAACATACCTATGTAAAGTTAGTTTCGTCCGATTGCAATATCTGTGACGTTTTTATGAAACGTTTCTATGTCCGGCTCCATGGCTAAATGGTTAGCGTACTGGCCTTTGGTCACAGGGGCCCCGGGTTCGATTCCCGGCAGGGTCAGGAATTTTAACCTTAATTGGTTAATTTCGCTGGCACGGGGAATGGGTGTATGTGTCGTCTCCATCATTTCATCCTCAACACGACGCGCAGGTCGCCTACGGGAGTCAAATAAAAAGACCTGCATCTGGCGAGCCGAACTTGTCCTCGGACACTCCCGACACTAAAAGCCATACGCCATTCCGAAACATTTCTATTACACTTTAAACAGGTTTTACTTCAAATCCTGCAGGTGCAATATGTGCTTGGTATCAGAACTTTCTAAATTTTCCCAATTACTATAATGTACTACGATTCGTATTTCAGTTTCCTGATGCGTTGTGCAATGATGAACTAAAAATATAACGGAAGTCGTAAATTTAATTTCATTTCTCACAGATATTTAAGTAGCTTTGAAGCTTTTAACGCTCCTCAAAATGCCCCGTTGGAAGTTCAATCAAGAAAGATGATTGTGCTCACGGCTGTAGTGACCAATCTGGCATAAGAATATCAGGAGCTTCAAACAATATATGTCTGTTATTATCGTTTATGTGTTATTACTATGGCTCGGATTTCCTTAAAAAGAAAAAGTCTATAAAAAACCTAAATATACCCAAAAAAGACCTAAACCTGGAAAGAAAGGATCAAATTCATACATAATTTTAGTTTTAATTACATACTTAATGAAGAAATAAACTGTTTAAAAATGCAAACTTCTGGTGGTTTGCAACGTACAGTACTCTCAGACAATATATATTTGTAGATCAACAATTCGCCTTTCTGGCGAAATGTAGTGTTTACAGCTGCTCTGTGTCTTCAGGTATGGGCTAGAATAAATTTGTTACTTTCATTGACCGGTCTCAGTCTCATCCATGGCTTTGACGATATGAAAGTGACTGAGGTGTCAGCGATGCTAGTAATATCATTCCTTATGCAGCCAGTCCCTGTTATGAATGGTGTGAAAATATCACTCATAGGGTCGGTTGGCTCATACATTTCAGTGGGCTTGGCAGACTGATATGTAATAGCAACACCTGGATCGGTGAGGAGAGCAACGGGAAACTACCTCACTCCTCATTTGCCTAGTACGCTTTGTCAGTGACGCCTAGGCTCTTTATGACAGCTGTTGGCGGAGCTGTGGAGGATCAAACCAGCCTTCGGGCTGAATACCCAACATACAACATACAGCTTAACAATTTAAGAAAGGAATTCTGTATTTGTTTAAAAAGAAGTACTTCCACCTAGTATGAATTCAGTAAACCTGCAATGGACACCCTGGAGGAACAAATTAAAATTAGTACAACTGGAATCATATTTGGCTTAACCACACTAAAATTACAGAAATTGGAATTCGGAAACCTAGCATATCATACAGTGGCGAAGCGTGCTAGTATCCACTGTTACCAATGGTAACAGTTTGAAAATATAAAAATCGAATATTCTTTAATATTAATATTTAATTTTTTGTATCTTCACCTAGACGTGTCGCGAGAACTCTACTGCATCAGATTGCCACCGTCAAAGCTGAGCGAGAGGCTGTTACCACTCCAGGTAGTGGTTAAGCTTTGAGCCTCTTTTAACAGCTAGGCAAGTATTACTGCGCCTGCAACCAAGCGAAGCCCCTCTCCCCTCGACACTGTGATGTATCCTGCAACGTTCTCAGGTCATGTTACCACAGTGGAAATTGGAAACAAAAGCTTATAACGTAGGGGCTGAGCTGTTCCGTCCATTCTTTCCGCCGCGCTCAACAGTGCATTGTTACATTATTGTGTTATTGTTTTCTATGATAATACGATGTCCAGCTCCATGGCTAAATAGCGTGCTGGCCTTTGGTCACAGCGGTCCCGGGTTCGATTCCCGGCAGGGTCGGGAATTTTAACCTCAATTGGTTAATTTCGCTAACGCGGGGGCTGGGTGTATGTGTCGTCTTCATCATCATTTCACCCTCATCAAGACGCACAGGTCGCCTACGGGAGTCAAATCAAAAGACCTGCATCTGGCGAGCCGAACTTGTCCTCGGACACTCCCGGCACTAAAAGCCATACGCCATTTCATTTCATTATAATACGATGTGACGTCTCTTGTTAAAGTGTGAAATTATATTTATTTTATGTTAGGTAAGGATAGCCTATAGAAGTGACCAACGTATAAAACATTAAAATGAGTGCTGCCGCTTTCATCTCGAAAATAAGTGAGTTGGCGGGCCCAAAATGTTCATGTATAATAGAAAGCTTAGTGAACAAGCCATTTTCGTTAAGAAATTTTGAAGAAAAGAAAAACATAATTGAAAAAGGTAGACGTGTCGCGAGAACTCTACTGCATCAGATTGCCACCATCAAAGCTGCGCGAGAGGCTGTTACCACTCCACGTAGTGGTTAAGCTTTGAGCCTCTCCTAACAGCTAGACGAGTATTACTGCGCCTGCAACCAAGCAAAGCCCCTCTCCCCTCGACACTGTGATGTATCCTGCAACGTTCTCAGGTCATGGACGTCATAGTCAAGGAATCGAAAAGAAGAGTACGATATTGTCATGGTTCGTGGTTCGTAAATCTGGACTGGTTATGTGGTTGTGCGAAAATGAATAAACTGTATTGCTGGCCATGTATTATATTTTCCTCAGAATATAATGCTTGGAATAAAGACGGTGTGGGTTCGAATCCCACTATCGGCAGCCCTGAAGATGGTTTCCCGTGGTTTCCCATTTTCACACCAGGCAAGTACTGGGGCTGTACCTTAATTAAGGCCACGGCCGCTTCCTTCCAACTCCTAGGTCTTTCCTATCCCATCGTCGCCATAAGACCTGTCTGTGTCGGTGCGACGTAAAGGCCCTAGCAAAAAAAAAAGGACGGTGTGGACAATTTAGATAGTTTCAGAGCTTTAAAGAGACACCATGAGGTTTTTCAAGCGCACATCATCGCTGTTGTCGATATGATAAAAATGCGGTGCAAGCGACAATGTACTCCCAGAAGGAGTGTAGTAACACTTTTCAAAACGTCACGCGTCGCCACTGATATCACAATAGTCATCTCCAGGTTCTTAGGTGTAAAGTATCGTCGCATCGGTGTTTAGACTGCACGTTGCGAAACATCAAGAAACTTCTCTCCACATCAACGGATGTTAAAGTGTTCCATCAAAATGTTTTCGTTTCAATATTTCACTTATCTTGCACATAATTTGATACTCCTGGTTTAATTGAAGTACTAGTTTCATATATTTAATTCATTTACTCTATTTCAGATACCGGTATGGTTCGAATATACATATTTGTTAAGAGAAAAATGTTAAAGAGGTGTTGGATGAACTAATGACGATTTGAACTGCGAATGAGCAGTACAAATGTAGTCGAAACAAGGTGACGTTACAGGAAAACCCGTTAAGGCCTAGAAAAGGTTAATAAAGCACCATTCAGCCAAAAAAAAAAGCGGCGGAAAAGCAAACAAATGGACGAATAAAAACCACCATTATATAGACTACAACGACCCAGAATGAACATGGCCCTCGTCCTCGGACACTCAAGAGAAAAAAAGGATTTTTCCTCAACTTCCTAGCCCTAGTTATTACTTTCGTATTATGACACCTACGTGCATTTATTCTCATCCAAATTATTCAGAATAGCGCACTGAACCATCTTTTGCAATACATTTCACCGCACACTGCACAATCAACAGGACGTAACTGTGATGAAAACGACAGTCTTCCGTGTTCAAAGTTTTATTCTCTGTATAGTTACTTGATCTCTTCTATTCTATATACTTATTATAATAATGATATATTGATAATTATCATTACTTTATTAATTTTGTTTTCATTCACTAAATAGTTTAAATGCATGTAACTGGAACTTCAGATCATCTCCAGATAAATTCTGAAGCTCTTGTTACATTACGAACGAATATTGTTGGTGTAAGAACCCTCTACTTTTCATATTTTCACCACGCTCGGCCATCCCTTTCATATCAATAAACTTATGACACTGCTGTGCTAAATAATACTCTTCAATCTGGCTTGACAGCACTCACACTAAACTGATAAACATCCAGCTGAACTAGGCAGAGCGCATCATAGTGGGATGCATTCGCCCTACCAACATGCATTGGCTACCTGTGCTGTCTAATATACCTCCACCATCTTCAAGGAGACTCGAATCACTGATGAACGTCTGGCCCATGAGTCACCTCTGTCGAAAGTCTGAGACAAACCTCTCTGTGAATAGTACTTAACCTAAATGGAAGGGTATGTATAGGTATTTAAGGCAGAAACAGGTTCCAAGAAGGACATTCCAAAAAATAAATAATGAACAAGGGGAGTGTGTATGTGAGGATCTTCAAAAGGCAGAAGTATTCAGTCAGCAGTATGTAAAGATTGTTGGTTACAAGGATAATGTCCAGATAGAGGAAGAGACTAAGGCCAAAGAAGTAATAAAATTTACATATGATAACAATGACATTTACAATAAGATACAAAAGTTGAAAACTAGAAAAGCAGCTGGAATTGATCAGATTTCTGGGGATGTACTAAAGACAATGGGTTGGGATATAGTACCATATCTGAAGTACTTATTTGATTATTGTTTGGTCGGAGGAGCTATACTAGATGAATGGAGAGTTGCTATAGTAGCCCCTGTGTGTAAAGGAAAGGGTGATAGACATAAAGCTGAAAATTACAGGCCAGTAAGTTTGACATGCATTGTATGTAAGCTTTGGAAAGGCAGTCTTTCTGATTATATTAGACATGTTTGTGAAATTAATAACTGGTTCGATAGAAGGCAATTCGGTTTTAGGAAAGGTTATTCCACTGAAGCTCAACTTGTAGGATTCCAGCAAGATATATCAGGTATCTTGGATTCTGGAGCTCAAATGGACTGTATCGCGATTGACCTGTCTAAAGCATTTGATAGGGTGGATCATAGGAGACTACTGGCAAAAATGAGTGCAATTGGACTAGACAAAAGAGTGACTGAATGGGTTACTATATTTCTAGAAAGTAGATCTCAGAGAATTAGAGTAGGTGAAGCTTTATCTGACCCGGTAATAATTAAGAGGGGAATTCCTCAAGGAAGTATTATCGAACCTTTATGTTTTCTTATATATATAAATGATATGAGTAAAGGAGTGGAATCGGAGGTAAGGCTTTTTGCGGATGATGTTATTCTCTATAGAGTGATAAATAAGTTACAAGATTGTGAGCAACTGCAGCGTGACCTCGAAAATGTTGTGAGATGGACAGCAGGCAATGGTATGTTGATAAACGGGGTTAAAAGTCAGGTTGTGAGTTTCACAAATAGGAAAAGTCCTCTCTGTTTTAATTACTGCGTTGATGGGGTGAAAGTTCCTTTTGGGGATCATTGTAAGTATCCAGGTGTTAATATAAGGAAAGATCTTCATTGGGGTAATCACATTAATGGGATTGTAAATAAAGGGTACAGATCTCTGCACATGGTTATGAGGGTGTTTATGGGTTGTAGTACGGATGGAAAGGAGAGGGCATATAAGTCTCTGGTAAGACCCCAACTAGAGTATGGTTCCAGTTTATGGGACCCTCACCAGGATTACCTGATTCAAGAACTGGAAAAAATCCAAAGAAAAGCAGCTCGATTTGTTCTGGGTGATTTCCGACAAAAGAGTAGCGTTACAAAATGTTGCAATGTTTATTTATTATTATTATTATTATTATTATTATTATTATTATTATTATTATTATTATTATTATTAATCCGTAAATCCGGGCAAATTGGTGACAAAATTTGAATTTAAATTTAAATAACGATAGTGGTAGAAAGATTGAAAATCTCATCCCAGGTCCTGTTCATGAAATGCAACTCTAGTATTCTGTTGGGCCTTACCTAATACTCCATGGACATGAGAGAATTGAGGAATAACATGCCACGACGGTTTCTCCACGAAGAATTCACAAGTAAATTTGAAAAATTTGAAGAATTTTAGAACAACATATCAGATAGGTTGGTGAACAGAGCGGCATTCCTAACAATTTATGCACGTATTCCTTACACTTTAGTCGTAAATACATTGATGTCTTTAATTCGAAACGTTAACAGGCCCACATTTGTTCTCGCACGTTTCTCATTACTTAGCGAGATTCGAGTTGCGTATTAGTTTTGTATCACGTGGATACGTAATAGTTGGCATCTCGATCCACCCCCGTGAAGGAAACAGCTTTCTTCTTCTTCTTCTTCTTCTTCTTCTTCTTCTTCTCCTATGTACGCTACCAAGGATACGAGAGACGACTTATCCTTTGGATGAAATTGTTCATAATCTTGACTTGAGCTTACCGAGAAACATGCAGACTGTTGTCTCAAGACGATCTATTAATCTTGAAGCTTAATGGCATATACTGACTGCCGGAAGAATTATCTACAACCTGTATAAAAATCAGTCTGCAGTGATAAGAATCGAAGGCTTTGAAAAAGAAGCAGCAATCCAGAAAGGAGTGAGGCAAGGCTGCAGTTTGTCCCCTCTCCTTTTCAATGTTTACTTAGAACAGGCAGTAAAGGAAATCAAAGAGAAATTTGGAAAGGGAATCACAGTCCAAGGAGAGGAAATCAAAACCTTGAGATTTGCCGATGATATTGTTATTTTATCTGAGACTGCAGAAGATCTCGAGAAGTTGCCGAATGGTATGGATGAAGTCTTGGGTAAGGAGTACAAGATGGAAATAAATAAGTCCAAAACAAAAGTAATGGAGTGCAGTCGAACGAAGGCAGGTGATGTAGGAAATATTAGATTAGGAAACGAAGTCTTAAAGGAAGTAAATGAATATTGTTACTTGGGTAGTAAAGTAACTAACGATGACAGAAGTAAGGAGGACATAAAATGCAGACTAGCACAAGCAAGGAAGAGCTTTCTTAAGAAAAGAAATTTGCTCACTTCAAACATTGATATCGGAATTAGAAAGATGTTTTTGAAGACTTTCGTGTGGAACGTGGCATTGTATGGAAGTGAAACATGTACGATAACTAGCTCAGAAAGAAAGAGAAGCTTTTGAAATGTGGTGTTACAGAAGAATGCTGAAGGTGAGATGGATAGATCGAATCACGAATGAAGAGATACTGAATCGAATTGGTGAGAGGAGATCGATTTGGCTAAATTTGACGAGAAGAAGAGATAGAATGATAGGACACATCTTAAGACACCCAGGACTTGTTCAGTTGGTTTTTGAAGGAAGTGTAGGTGGTAAGAACGGTAGGGGTAGACCAAGGTATGAATATGACAAGCAGATTAGAGCCGATGTAGGATGAAGTAGTTACGTAGAAATGAAAAGGTTAGCACAGGATAGGGTGGCATGGAGGGCTGCATCAAACCAGTCTATGGACTGATGACTCAAACACAACAAACACACCCTGTACATGAGAACTATTAGCAATGTCCTAAAATCCACACTGTGCAATTAGATTATACGTAAAAGTGCTTTAAAAACCATATTAATTTATACGATAATAGCTTTCAGATATAATCACTGTCTCACATTCCTTGCAACCTATACTGTATGAGCAATGCCACACCTTCACTCATTCACTGCTCCAAATAACAAGTCACTTATTACATCTTCCTCCGTCTATAGCTATAGGCTCAACCACGCCCTAGGTTTACAGAGGTAGCTAGTGCAACACAACCGTTCAGTGCATCTCTCCTTGCAGACAACGAACTTTTCATCCGAGTCACAGAATAACCCAAGCACTCACCCCAAAATACAACAACTTGTCCCTTTAAAAATGTGATACACAAGTAATTGGCTTTACAAGTTGTTCAAAAGAAGCGCCTTAATGAACTCTATCTATCCAAGAAACGTGAAACTGCTACTACACGAAGTACAGAAGATGTCACTACTGCATAATTGAGAAGTTTGTCATTTCTAAGTTTTCTAAACTGATTGGATTTATTTTGTTTTGCTTTGGTGTACATCAAGAAGTTTGAACTTTCTCCATAGGTGCCATTATCAAAAACTGAGGTCACTCCCTCTGGTGCAAAGTGGAATAATTTGTGATTGAAAGAAATTTTGTTTTTATGGGTTTTCTCAAGTAAATTAACTTTTATTTATTTTTGTGTATATTTCAAAGTTTGCAACACTTCTTTCTCATTCCGCCAGTTTTGAATCTGGCCACTAAGAATTTTCAGTAATTACTTTTCAGCCTATCACAGGCTTCTTGTTCGTAACTTTTGAATTTGCCAATAAAATTAAGATGTGTCCGGATGAGTTCAGAATCCTCTCGAACAATCCCTCGGGTATATAAGCTGAGGCTTTTCGGGCTATCGTCTCATTGATCGTCGTCTTTCTGAGCGTGTGTGTTAAGACAGGAGGCGGGGCGCTTCATTTTTCGGCAGGCAGAACAACAGCCAGGTAATGGCCACCAATATCCTATCTTTCTAGCTGTCTCCGCAAATTTATCCGAGGGGAAGGTTCGAATTTCCAACTATGTAACCAACCTTTTCTGAAATGTAAGTTTTCGTTCGGCTAATGTAAAATTCCATAAAGTCTTTAACTGTAAATCTGGGATATAGAGTGCGTTACCCTCTCGAGTTCCCCTTCAATTTAATTGGAGGTGACCATGATTTTGTAACCTTTTTCTCTTTTGGTGAAGTGTTAAAATTAACCATTCTATTCACCTCAGTAGCTTGGGATTAGCCTCTGTATCATCAGACCAAGAGCCCAATTAGGGTTGCAAGTGTACGCCTCCATTCAGTTTGTGTTCGGGCCATTAATTTAAACTGTTCTCTTTTTTCCACAAAGGCCCAGTAGGTTGGGTACTAGATACCCCTGTGTACCAACGTTTGTTAAGTGTAAATTGCGCCTAGAGAGGCCAGAGATTGTAAGGTTTTTGTAATTTTGCCTTAATCGGGCTGGAATACGAGGTGTGTTCAAAAAAAGACCGAACTTTGTAAATTGCGCGCAAACCGCATTGTCCATCACGAGTTTGTACCCCGAGGCCAGACAGTGAACAAAGAACTGTATGTTTTAACGCATTTGAGAGATGCTGTGCGCACGAAGAGGCCTGAACTGTGGGAAAACAAATCCTGGATGTTGCACCATGACAATGCGCCAGCACATGCCTCTCTCTCGGTCCGCAGTTATCGGGCAAAACACCAAATTTATGTTGTGCCCCATCCGCCCTATTCTCCGGACTTGGCTCCAGCAGACGTTTTCTTATTCCCCAAATTGAAAACCACCTTGAAATGACATCGTTTCCAAGACATTGAAGAGATCAAGGAGAATGCGACGAGGCAACTTCGCGCCATCAAAGAAAGTGCATTCCAGGAAGCATTCCAAAAGTGGAAGAAACGTTGGCAACACGCTGTTGATAGTGCAGGGGACTATTTTGAAGGGGACAGTCTGTGAAATGATGTAAGCTACATAATAAAGTTTTTCTAGCCACAGTTCGGTCTTTTTTTGAACACACCTCGTAAATTAGAGTTGGAGAGCATGTAAGCTCTTTTCTGTGTTTTCTAAATTCAACTGCAATATTGAGGTGCGCTTCTGGAAGGCTGTGAACTTGTTGGAGCAATGTGTTCTTAAATTGGAATATTCCGGTTCTTGTCTAAACATTGAGATTTTGCAAATTGTTAAATTCCCTTTCCAAATTTGTCATTGATATTTCACTAAGTGAAAAGTTTGTTAAGTTTGAGATTCTAAAAGAAATATAACCTTTATTTAAAATTTTAATTCTAATTTTGATGTTGTAGTTAGACCCATTCTACCCAGCACCTTCTTTCACCTCTTTCTGCTCCACGGATATCGTCGTAACACAAGTTATTGGCTTTGCGTCCCACTAACTACTTTTGCGGTTTCGAGAGATGCCGAGGTGCCGGAATTTAGTCACGCTGGAGCTCTTTTACGTTCCAATAAATCTACCGACACAAGGCTGACGTACTTGAGCACCTTCAAATACCACCAGAGTGAGCCAGGATCGAACCTGCCAAGTTGGAGTCAGAAGGCCAGCGCCTTGACCATCTGAGCCACTCAGCCCGACAGATACACAAAACTAATATGGCGTCTGATATAATTTAACTAGAATATTCATACCTATTCTAACACGTGCAGTATTTAATCAAATAAAAATATGCTACCTTATGGCATATGTATGCGTCAATCTTAATTGATAGGGGATAAATTTAGGGGTTGTAATACTGCATGTTACACCTGGTCTGGAAGTAAGCTCTACTATAGATTTTCAATACGTCGACTATCACCTTCATATCAATAAAATTATGTCATAGCAATGGTCACATAAACATGGTACCTGATCTGGGAGTAAGCTATAATTTTAGCCTATAATTTCGCAAATATATTTTAAGTTTCGTATTTTGAAATAAAACATAGCCATGTGACATATTCCACTGAGAATGTGTTCAGTCTTCAGCCCTAAGGCTGCTTGGATCCTCAACAGCTCTGCCATCAGCTGTCATAAATGGCCTAGGCATCACTGAAAAGAAGCGTACTAGGGAAATGAGGAGTGATGTAGCTTCCCATTGCTTTCCTCACCGAGCCAGAGGTTGCTATTACATATCAGTCTAACAAGACCACTGAAATTCATGCACCAACCGACCCTATGAGCAACCTTTTTACATCATTCATAGCAGTGACTGGCTGCAGAAGGAATGGCATTACTAGCATCGCTTATACCTCAGTCACTTTCATATTGTCAAAACCATGAAAAAGACAGAGACAGATCAATGAAAGTAACAAAATTGCTCTAGCACATACCAGAAGACATAGTGCATTGTAAACAATAGGTCCTGCCAGCAAAGGCGTCCTTTGATAATGTGTGTGCAACATTTCATAAAATTTCACCCAGCGATTTAGACATGATGTCGTTTCTGAAGATAGACAGACTTTATTTCATTTGTAAATGGATATCACCACTAATATACGTGTATATTCTGACATCGGTCGAAAGGCAGTCAGTTCATTCTCACATCTGTCTCGCGTATTCCTTGGATGAGAATAAATATATTTTAATGAGCCCTGATTCCCCATGGGGGCCACTGTAAATGACTAGGTGTTGGTATGAGGAAAGATCTCCAATGGGGATATCACATAAAAGGGGTTGTGAATAAAAGTTGTGTATGTCTTCATATGATTATGAGGGTATTTAGGAGTGGTTCCCCGCTATGTAGGGGGCAACGCGTCCGCCTGTAACCCGGCTGACCCGGATACGATTCCCGGCCGGTTCGGGGGTTTTTAATTGTAAATGATTAATGTCTCTGGCATGGGGACTGGGTAGATGTTTCGTCCTTAACGTTCCTTTCCTCACATACAACACTCTACACTTCCGCCATTCTACTTACAAGCAGGTTCCTATCATATGGTTAAAGTAGTGGTAAAGGATCTCCAGAGGTCGAAAATGAAAGAAGCCCAACACTTCGAATAATAAAGATATCGGCTAAAAAAGGACAAGGGCCACGAAGGGCGTGAAAATGAAAACTGTCACGTTCTCATATCGGTCGTAATGCAAGTGCTGCCTCTCTGTGGTCGAACGAAGAATCGCTGTGAAGTGACGTCTTGGCTGTTGTTTCCACAGCCTATCGGAACACATTGTCTTTGTATCGGAAAAGTTCGGCACGCATGCGCAAAAGGCAGAGTTCCTGGTTTCTGGCCAAAAGCTTATACATTCTCGCTGAGCTGTGAGCGCACAGCACCCGGCGTGAAGCTCACCAGTAGTTATCTGGTTGTGAGGGGAGTTGAATAATTTCCTATTCTTTGGCTGGCGTCTTTTTCAATGCACTGTATTTGATTGTAGATAATATTTTAAAACTAATTTATTTTTCTAATAGTCAATGTGCTGCAGCACTTCAGCACATAAGGTACGGCCGCCCCTGAATTAAACCTATTGCCAGGCTGCGAAAGATATTTTCTCCCGTCGTATTCCTAGTGTGGCATTAATTCGTCTCTGCTCGAAAGATTTCCGTCAATTTTAATGTTGGGTGACGAGCCAGATTTCTTTTCCGGCGCCCGCTTACTAGCTGATTGTTGAATGTGGTGTTGGTGGTGGTGGTAGTTATCATTGTTACGAATAAAACACCGTCCATTTTATTACTCTAATGCATTTCAGGATGACCCAATAAATGCACACACACACACACACACACACACACACACACACACACACAATTCTATTGAAACATGAATTGCCACACTTTCTAATTGCTGTCTACTTACAAGTCTCCGATTTTTTTCACACAGCACGGAGTCCCATCTTGTTGGAATTACCTGAGAGGGCTATAATCTTATTGAGAGGATCAGTCACCGCCCCCCCCCCCGCGCGCATAGCAACTGAGTGCAGACAGCTAGATTCGAACATAGGGTTACTCACCATGCAACACACGATGACTGTTCCATGGTTCGACTCCATAGACAGTTCAGTTATTCAGAAAAAAACACAGTGAACAACTAAACAGTAGAAGCTCGACAGTGTTAAACAGCAGGATAATACTCCTCACAACAACGACCCTTAACACTGTTCCAATTACACTTACGATAGCTGCTCCAATCGCTGGCTCCACGACGGTACTCAGTCCACGAAGTACTCACACACACACACACACACACCTCCGCGGCAGTACACAGTCTTCCGTTCCCAACGCCGTCTTCTGTCCGGCTACTCGTTCCACACTCCGAGTAGAAAAAACAACTCCTCGTTCAGACTCCGATGGGACACTAGTGACAGCCAACACCTCTGTCGCCCTCATCCCAGCCACTGAACCTCAACACTTTGAGTCCAACTCCAACCCCAGCGCTGATTCCAATACTGACTCCACCTCTGAGTCCCACACCGACTGACTGTTCACGGTTAGCCTCCTATTTTATAGCTCGGGTGATGTGTACGGGAATATTCGCAAAGTGGCTAGAAACTGAATATTCTTGCCGCGCCTTTCAAAAACTCACTGGAAAACCAGCCGACGAGAAAAATAGACGGAAAGGCTGGCCCCGCCCTCCAGGACGGCTGGGAGATCCGCGGTCTTCTGACTAAATAGCCCCTGCCGGGAAGTACCGAAAGGGGCTACCACATGGTTGGTATGTAACGTTCTTATCTTAAGAGAAACTCGGCAACCATACTCTATTAACAATAATGAGGGGGAGAAATAAAAGAAGCCCAACACTTGGAATAATGAAGATATCAGCCAAAAAAAAAGGGCCACGAAGCGCGTGAAAATGAAAACTCCCTAGGTTTCGAAAGATGTAATACCGTCTGGGTCGGAAAAGAACAAGAGTTGACCAAGGGAGGTTGGGTAGGATAGATGACAGCGAGGAGCCTGGCACAAGTAAGTGGAAGCAATGCCAGGACTCATCTAAGGACCCCATTGTCACAACCCACGCTCCAAAGTTACTTTTAGTCGCCACTTCTTATTAAAGGCAGAGGATATCGTGAGGGTTATTCTACCACTCCCACCCACAAGGGGGCGATTATTATATGTGTGATCAGACATTTTTTGTTTGTTATTCCTAGTGTGGTATAAGTTCGTCCTTGTTCCGATAGAGTTCCGCCAATGCTGGGCGACAAGCCAAATTTCTTTTCCGGTGCGCGCTCATTACCTGATTGTTGTATGTGATAAGTCATTTTGTGTTTGTTTTATAAGCAATTGTGGATTGATGCACGGTTGACGAAAGTCTAATTGTTAGGGTATGTATTCGTTGAAAAAACGAACTGGCAAACCATATGAACAAATCAGAGAAAACTTATTTCATCGCTTTGAGAAAAGCAGCTCTAAGTGAAGCTAGTTTACGAAACTGGAGAGAAGATCTACAGAATATGTCGATAATGACGTCAGTGACCATCCGAACGGATCATTGGCGTGTTGTCCGGCTCCATGGCTAAATGGTTAGCGTGCTGGCCTTTGGTCACAGGGGTCCCGGGTTCGATTCCCGGCAGGGCCGGGAATTTTAACCACCATTGGTTAATTTCTCTGGCACGGGGGCTGGGTGTATGTGCCGTCTCCATCATCATTTCATCCTCATCATGACGCGCAGGTTGCCCAAGGGTGTCAAATCGAAAGACCTGCACCTGGCGAGCTGAACATGTCCCCAGACACTCCCGGCACTAAAAGACATACGTCATTTCATTGGCATGTTCACCAATTAAATCAACTAGGAGGCGATCGGCGAATATGCAGATTCCAAGAATCTCCATGTGCCGTTGCATATAACGGGTAGATTACCAGGAACTTTTTCCTTCGTACTCCTAGTGCGGTATTAGTTCGCCTAAAATGTATAAATGAATTAATGGATAGGATTATGTGACGCATGTGAACATTTACTTGCTGCTTTCCCCACCTAAGTGGTTCGTCGTAACGTCACGATTATAGAACCTAAGTGGTTCGTCGTAACGTCACGATGACAGACGAATGGAGAATGAATCTCAGCTCCCTTTCTCGTAATGTTTATGTCCGGGCTAGACATAAACCTCCTTACGTAGAAGAATTTCAACAACACCCCTATCATGTTATGATGCGGGCCGGAGTTACCAGTGAAATTAAATCAGACCGTATTTCTTCGATACATCTATAAATAACGAATCGTTCCGTGAAATCTTGTCTCACTGGCTGCGTTGTAAACTGGGCATACCTAATCTTTTCAATATCGTCAATCTTCGATAGGATGGGGCCGCACAGCATTATTGGGCTCCAGTTCTGGAATAGCTGAGCAGCAACAACTTTCCTGCATGAATCGAACGAGGTGGACCTCTCAACTAGCTTCCAAGAAGCCCCGACATCATGACGTGCGACATCTGGCTTATCGTCTTTTATGTGTACACGGTTGACATCTGGCGAAGAGTTAAAAAGACAGATTCGCCATATCTTCAGCATTATTTCTATCGAAATGCTCAGGCGTACAAGCAGACGCAAATGGAGGCGCATCCAGCTGTGTGCCAAAATTGATGGTCAACATACCAAGAAGTTGGACAAATAACAATCGCATTAACAGGCCTATGTAATAAATTTACTGCACTGAATAAACAGGAGATGAAGAATCCGTCTTATCAATACTAATCAAAAACTATTTGATGCATGTGAAATAATCAAATATGTTTCGAGAACGTATCATTTTCTTCTTCAGCGAAAGTATTTCACAATTTCTACGACTTAATTAAAATTAAAGTAAATGAATATTTATTTGATATCTTAACATTACTTAAAGTAATTTATCAAGCGAAGAATATAAACTTTAAGTCGTAATCTTGTAACAAATCATGTAGGATTAATATTGTTACCTTTTACGAGTTTAAAAAGAATGTGGAAAGTGGAACTTTACAGTACTGTAGTTACTTACCACATTCAACTTGTACCAACATAATAACTTACTGTTATGATAATAATTGAACATCCATTTATTTTTTATTTTAACCAAGTAATTGAAAGCACGAAATAATTTTGCTGAAGAAGTGACTGATATATTCTCGAAACATGTACGATAAATTAACATATATTACACCAGTCCAGCCTGAGCAAGCAACGAGTGTAGACGTGCTGGGTTGAGTGTGCCGGTGAAGCGAGAGGGGAGTGTTGGAGGGGAGAGCAAGAGAGAAGCGATGAGTGACGAGGAAGATGATTGGTGTGGAACAATTTCGGGTAGTTATCCGAAGATGGCAAGGGAGAAAGAAGAAAGAAGAAGCGAAAAACAGAGGAAGTAAAATGGAATCGGGAATGAAGGGTTAGTGTAAGTAAACCCCGGGCCGATCTCCAGTTGAAGTATGAGTTGGGAAGACGTGGAAGTAATTAGGAAGGTCGTAAAAGAGGTGGTAGAAGAAGTTTGCCCGTTTGAGCAAATTAAAAATATGATACCGTACAGGAGCAAACGAACGAGTTTGATAATATGAAGAAATGGTTCCAAGAAAAAGTAGACGATAACCAAACCAAAGTGGGAAACAACGGCAAAGAAAGTGTGGCACTAAGAGAGAAAATGAGAAAGTTGGAAGAGGAAGTCCCGAAGCTTAAAATAGAAGTAGACGCCAGTAGTCAAGATCGAAGAAAGAAATGCTTATTTATATATGGTGTTCCGGAGGAAAATAGCGAGGACAAAATTAATACAATTTATAAAGTGGTGGAGCTAATCCAGAGCAAAATGAAAATAACTTCAGCGAAGTTGACAAAGACGGTGTGGAAAGGGTTGGTAAAGGGCAGGACCACAGGCCTATAAAAGTGAAGTTTTATCTTCATTGATGGCTGAAATAGTGATCAGAAATGCGGGTAAAATTCAGAGCGAAAAAATTAAAATAAGAGAGACATGGGAAGAGAAGGGATTAAGAATTTTAAAATGCTCAAGAAACATTTAGTGAGGGCCAGACACCAAGGATTAAAATCCCATATTAGAGGTCAGCAATTAGTGGTGACTAAAGACAGGTGGATAAGAATCTGGACTGTGACAAACTTTTTGTAATTAGAAGAAATGATGAAGCAGGATGAAGTGACGGGGCAAAAGTGGAAGAAACGCAAGCAGTGGGAAACCGTGCCGAAGATTATGTACATGACGAAAGGGGAAGACCAGGAACCATTGAGGTCATAGAAGCTGCTTTGGAGACGTCGAGGCTGGAGGAAATAATTGGAAGCAGTGAGCTGAGGGAGATTGAGGACTGTGTAAGACACATATGAAGTGAATTCGAAGGTATGAAGGAGGAACTCAATAAAGAAAGATGTTTGAATCAAAGATAGAAGTAGGAGTCAAAAGGATTTATGGGGGGAATAAAAGCGAGAAGGGTATATTAACGAGAAGTAAAATGTTAAATAATGTTAGTAAGATAATAAATGATTGTCAGAATTTTTTGTGTCAAAGGAGGTGAGGAGTGGTTAGAGTGATGTAAATAGCTGCCTGGTAGAGTGCGTAATCAATGAGGGTTAAGAGGGTGGAAATAGATGAGTATGTTGGAAAATAAAGGGAAAAGTTGGTCGAGGAAAGAGTATAGAGTGATTGAATGTGATGGGGGTGATAGTGGCTAAGAGTAAGTTATTGGTGGATTTAATATGATAAGAGATATAGTGAAATATGAAAATGAAATATGATGGGAGTGGTAGTGGCTAAGAGTGTAAGTTATTGGTCGATTTATTGTGCTGTCTGTAAATGATTATTGTAATGGAGATAATAGTGATTAAGTTATAGGGATGGTATGCTGATTAGTGAAGGAGTAAGAAGAGTTGGTATAATTTAATGTGGAGGATGATTGTGATTCGGTGGTATGTATGTAGAGAATGTGATGGATAGAATGATGTGGAATAAGAGGTTGAGTGATAGAACGAGTATGTAGTAAGTGTGCAAGAATGGTAAGATGAAGGGGTAGTGATTTAATGTGAAGAAAGTAAGTACGGGAATAGTGTATGAAGACATGGTGGTAAGATAACGAAAGATGGTTCGGATGGTTAAGAATGAGAAAGTTATAGTGGATGTGCGGATTTGAAATGCAGAGTGAATTGGATAGTGAATTGGATAGGGAATTTGGTTGTTAAGTGTGATTTTGTTAGGAGTGATATAGTTGAGTAGATATAAGGTATAAGCTGGAAGGATAGTGGAGTTGCTGGGGTGTTGTTTGGAGTGACTGTAAACAAGGAAAGACGATCTGGCTCGTTAAGAGTAAGTAGGTGGCGGATTGTGCTTGTTAATGGGACTTGAAATGTATAGTGTATTTAGTTGCTAAGTGTGATTTTGCTAGGTGTGATAATAGTTAAGTAGATTTGAACTATAAGTGAAAGTAATATGGTAAGAAGTTAGAGAATGATGTCATCCTGAGTAATGAGACGTAGCATGAAAGCAGAATAACGGTCAACGAGGTGGTATGGGTAAAATGTCGGGCACAGACTCAGCAATTGACGCAATGTGATGACTGGCACAAGTTGTAGTAGGTCTTGAGTGTATATGCAGTTATGTGCAATGACTTGCTGTGTCAGTCAGGAAAGGAAAAGTAGGGCATTGCTCTTTAGGTGTCAGGGTGCCAGATTGCCGTTAATTTTACTTTATTTTATGTCTTCTTTTTTATCGCACTTTAGTATATGTCAGTTTCTTTTGTCTATCAAGTTGCCGCACTAATAAGGCCAACGGATCTCCAGAAGGGAGTGGACCGTGGGCCATTCGACAGTGCATGTTGTGCCAGATTGCCGTTAATTTTACTTTAATTTATGTCTTCCGTTATTTGTTCATTGCACTTAAGTATAGTTTGGTATAACTGGTCGGTTTTTCAGTATATTGCTTAGGCTATTTTCGATTTGAACTATGTACTGGGCGGAAGCCTGTGATATTCAGTAAATCCACTATAAAATTAACATATCAAATAGTTTTTATTACTTTCTGTTTTTCAGTGCAGTAAGTTTACCACTGTAAGTAGTCAATACGGACCAATATAGACTGTTAGTATGGTCAAGTTCATATGCCTGTGAAAGTTATTATTGCACATTTTCGTTCATTAATACCGGCCAGTTCAATAAATAAAGTTCCTAAATAATGAACCGTTTAAGGCCCTTCGAAGGATACCTACCTTCTTTACCTGTCAGCAAATCGGCATGAGATCTATCTCTTGGGTAGTTGATGGGTTCTTCGTCACTTGCTTAGGTAAGAGACAGATTCCAGCAATTTAAACTATTGTCTACAATGAGAGGACTCAAGTTAAAAGAAATGGATGTTTTATTGACCTTTGACGATGAAATCGAAGAAACTTGTGACATTATACAACATCTAATCAACGAACTCAGTCCCGTTCGTTTAAAAAATAATAATAACAACGATGATGAGAGATGCTGGATTTGGAGACCTTAACTCAATTGCCTGAGGACATCCTTACTAGAAACCACCGTCTTAATTCATGAATGAAATAAAGGAAGTCTGGAGATCCCTAAGATCGGTTTTCATGTGAGACTGCATGTACCACCATAATGATTCGTGATGATCCAGCCCCCGTTACATAAGCTCTGGACTCTTGGTATAATTAAGGCAGTCCAATCGGTACGTGCCACACAGTGATTGTACGGCATGGACCCTCAATTGAATCGATGTGACCTAAGACTATGCCATAGACTTATATCTACATTTGTGAATTACCTTAAATTCATTGTGGATGATGACTGCAAGAAAATGATGCTATACTGGCAACGGCCCTAATCTAAGTCACTGAAGTTGATGACCCCATGACCATCCAAACTTCTAAGCTGAAGGCTGAACACAATTAAGTTACAGTAGTTGATGACCAAGGTTTCCACATTAATAAATCTCCGGCACATCTGATGCTCAATAATTCAAAAGCAAATAACAACAACAACAACAAACGCTCACAACACTTATGACAGTAAAATCCCTTGCCATCGGACATGTCTCCTTAATCGTTACGTTAATAAATTGATATTTCCCAGAAAATAAAACCAGGATTTTCAGAATACATTTTCAAGTTAGACACTTGGTTTTAAGCTAATTCTCCAAATACGATTCCAGTGAAGTTAATAAATTAATAAATGAAGTAATCTCATAATCCTAATTTACAACGAATGTATCTGTCCTGGACGAAATGGTTTCTTTAAACTCCCTAACAGTTTTAATTACATTTTCGTTATTACTTGGACATGCTTACCATAAACATTCTTTTGACGAAGATATTGCTCTGCTATAGTTTATGCTCATATTTTTTTCACCGCAGCTGGAAGGCGAAACACACTGTCATAATTACCGGTACTATTTATTTATTTCACGATGTCATTCAACAAGGTTACATTATAACACTAATAATTATTAAGAAACTAGCTTGGATAACCCTAATCTTAAATCCCAAAATCCGCGTAAATTTACACATAATGCAAAATAAAACTAGCCATTTAAAATCGCGTATAACGCCTACGGTTATCCCTTGGACTAATTCCGGCACCCCCTTCGACATGATTTCAGGCCGATGAGACTCAACTGTCGTAATGCACCGCACCACCCAACTCTAGGGTGGATGGACTACTGCATCCCTTGTGCTCCACAAGCATGATCTCATATTACATGAACATACATTTGTGCCTTGGGAACCAACAACAACACAACACAATCATCCATCACGAATTCTATGGATTGACAGCTATCGTGACGTTCAAATAAAATAATCACAAATTTTGCACATCCCTCAACAACACGAAACAACATCACTACATATTCGCAACTTTTGACTCCCCTGAAAATAGTTATTCACAACATAATATACCATCGTGTCATTCTCGTCACCTCGATAATGAATTTCAAGTCCTCTACTAAACGATTCTCTTCTAAAATAATGAAATTAATCCCAAACATTTATTATAAACGAAAAAATCTCAGTTATAATTTATTTCTAACAATGAAGTGGCTCGACCGACCAACAGCTGGCTTTTTTACCTAGAACTATACCCCTTCTCGCTATCTCTTAAAAACACACACACATTATCTTGATATGTATCAAATGAAAACCTCGCCTCGTAGTTAACTCGCCCGAAATACAATTCTTGACCAACACATAATATGAGAATAGATTTAATTTAAAACGTCACTTTAAATATTCTTATTCATCACGGTTCTACGGTTTCACGTGGAATCCTAACTATGGAATGACCCTATTTCCATATCATTAAATTACACAAAACAAATATTCGTGTTCCCTACAGTGAAAATCTCGGCACAAAGTCTCTTCAACACCACATGATTTCAACAACCGGATCCACATTCCTTCCTGTTTCTGCAAGACTTGAACCACTTGCTACCACAAATTCTCTATACGACAATAATATGGAATATCTCTCTTACGTGATCCACTATGTTGTTACATAAAACGATCTGTGATAAACTAACCATCTCTCCTCACATATCTAAGTTTGACAACACAATATTTCCAAAACCGAAACTCACAACTTGAGTTACAAAAATGTTACCGTTATTTTCCTTTTATCATTTCTAGACAGATTTAAACAGACCTTTGGAATAATATTTCCCTTTCGTAAATCACACACCGGTCTCGCCTCATACCTTCCCTTGACAAATTTTACAGAGCAGAATATATGACGACGTGCCTTCTGCAACAGCTGACATACCATTATTATCGCGCACTCGCTCTAAATGGTAAACCACGGAATACACTTACAGGAATTTCATCTTTACACTGAACATAATTTCGTGATAAATTAATATCTTAACTTCAGCAAACATCAAATATATAAAATAAACTTACAGAAATGTCACTTCGCACTGGACATTACATCCGTTTTACAGCCATCACATCTACTACTGTACAACATTTCACACGCTAGTTTCGCGACATTCCCGATTATCCCAGAAACATAAAAAATAACCTTTCGTCGTATTCCACTGATATTTTCACGAAATGTAAAGATGACCAAAATACGGCTCATATACACAAATAAACTGGTGGCATCATGAAATAATTAAAATGCACTCTATAAACAAGGTAGTCTACATACGTGGAAGTCATAGTGGCCTTATATCTTGACAGGCCTACCGGCCTCTCTCATTCTTTATCTAGCCATCTCCACAGATAGTGGCTTTACAAAACATATTCTTCTTTCCATTTATATTCGGTATCATTCGCCTGAAAATAATGACATAAACAAAAATGCCCTTTACACGTTATCTTCCTCGTGAACCCAACACGTTCGTCAAATCACCGGTCCGCACATGCAATAAAGTAAAACAGTGATAGTTTCTAGTTCAGCTGCAGGACTTCGCCATTATAATGACAGTCTGTTGCCTTAATGTGAATATACATGACGGTTCCACATTTCGGAATACCGTTAGTTTTACTGCTAATATATCTCCACTTGGAGATGATGTTAGATAGCCACCTTCGGCCAAAACTGCCATCCCTTTTGGAGCTTAGTCTCCACAATAAGTTTATAATGTTAGTCTGAATGACGTGCGGTCGCTTCAAATTCACTGGAAACAATGGAGATTTGAAAATGACGCGGCGATCTTTTATAAAATTTTCTCCCACTCTCATGCCATCTGCATTTACCGCCAAACGTATACTGACACTGTTTTCACCTCACAGAAAGTGTAATTATGGCTGATTATGACATAACACATGGCTGCTTAGTTTAGTAGCGATGTTGATGATAAGCATTAAGGATTTCTCTTAACAGACTGATTCGTTAAATTCTCATAAGCTAGGCACTATATTTTGGTCGATGTAACAAAGTTTAAACGAACAGGCGCGTCTTTCGAAAATTTTCCGTCTGTAGCTATTAAACTGTCTAAAGTCATTATCATTAACAACCAAATTGTTTCACTTTCGATGACCTAAAGTTTACTTAGGTAGTTTCGTCGTCGATTCTTCTTAAAATGTACTTTAATAAAAAAAATTGTTTCGCCATATTACTTCGTATCCCTGCACATTCTACACGTGTCGGTGACGTCATTTCTGTAGCGAGAGAATGAGAATCACCCACCTGTCCTCCACGTGCCGTCTCTGGTCAGAGATAAAAAAATGCAACTAGGGCTCCTCATGACATGTAATTTATATCAGGCCTCATGTGATGAATTTAGGACTCTGGCTCCTTATGACCCAAAGGTCAGGGGTTCAATACCATGCAGCGTAAAGTATCCGATCGTAAATTTTGGACCACTCTGGTGATATATGTGCATACCCCCTCGCAATATACACTCGTATAATACTTTACGGTACAAGGGCCGAAAGTGAGGCTTTACATATGAGCTGAAATCTTCGAAATTTCGAAATGAATACGTGAAAGACTTTCGTCCGTTGATGTACTATATTCTATTTCATCATCATCATCATCTGTTTACCCTCCAGGTTCGGCTTTTCCCTCGGACTCAGCGAGGGATCCCACCTCTACCGCCTCAAGGGCAGTGTCCTGGAGCTTCAGACTCTTGGTCGGGGATACAACTGGGGAGTATAACCAGTACTTCGCCCAGGCGGCCTCACCTGCTATGGTGAACAGGGGCCTTGTAGGGGGATGGGAAGATTGGAAGGGATAGGCAAGGATGAGGGAAGGAAGCGGCCGTGGCCTTAAGTTAGGTACCATCCTGGCATTCGCTTGGAGGTGAAGTGGGAAACCACGGAAAACCACTTCCAGGATGGCTGAGGTGGGAATCGAACCCACCTCTACTCAGTTGACCTCCCGAGGCTGAGTGGACCCCGTTCCAGCCCTCGTACCACTTTTCAAATTTCGTGGCAGAGCCGGGAATCGAACCCGGACCTCCGGGGGTGGCAGCTAAACACGCTAACCACTACACCACAGAGGCCCACTTATTTCATACTCTCTTCAATTTATTTCGGGGCCGATGACCTTAGATGTTACGCCGCTTTCAACAACAAACATCATCATCTCATCAATTTATTTCGTATCTAAATAAGATTATGGTGAACATACTGTGCTCAGTCCAGAGTCCATCATTCAAACAATCTATCTAAGTGACTGTTTTATATGTCCGACTCGTTGTCTGAACGGTCAGCGTACTAGCCTTTGGTTCAAAGCGTCCCGGGTTCGATTCCCGGCCGAGTCGGGGATTTTAACCTTAATTGGTTAATTCCAATGGCACGAGGGCTGGGTGTATGTGTTGTCTTCATCCTCATTTCATCCTCATCACGACGCGCAGGTCGCCTACGATGTCAACTAGAAAGACCTGCACCTGGCGAGCAGAACTCGTTCTGTGATATCCCGGCACTAAAAGCCATACGATATTTCATTTTTACTGTTTTATATGCAAGGACAGTATGGATTTGTGTTGGTACAAGTTGAGTGTGGTGAGTAACTACAGTACCGTAAAGTTCATTTTCCACATTCGTTTGAAAAATGTAGACAAGTAAAATTCTAGATAAAATATATTCATTCACCTATGTAAGATAAAAGTATGAATGCAACATTATTTGTTACAAGATTACGATTTAAAGGTTACATTCTTCACTTGAGATATTATATTCTATGTGTGGATGTGGACGTAACAGTCTATCATTCCTTGAAGAAAGTAAAAGTAGATTATCCCGGATGGAAGAATTGAGAATAAGATTTCCTGTATGGTTGCTGAAAGTAATTCTTGCGGTACAAAAACAGGTTCCGAGGAGCGTCGCTTTATATTGCTTTAGTTAGCTTGTTAAAGGTTACAGCATGGTGGGATTCAGCGTTATCCTCTTACGGAGAAATCTTTTGAATGCCTGAAGTTTCTCCTATCTTGAGGTAGAATTACAAAGTTTAAATAGCATTAAGCTTGTTTGGATACAGATGGGGACTACATTGATCTTTCTTTAGAAAACTAGATAAAATAACTAAACAGTCTTACGTTATACAACACTTTAATGCGTATTATATCCTATGTTAGTTAACTGGAGGGAATTGTATGACATCTGACGTACGATGCACAGTGGTGGTTCATGTCAGGGCAAGGAATAGTCCTATAAACATATATTAAACAACGTTCAGTGAAAGGTCTATAAACATACGGTCGAAACCGGTTGTAACGACTCGGAAGGGACCGCCAATGAACGGTCCTTATAGGCGATAGTCGCACAAACCCGTCTTTCTTTGTCGTTGCTAGAAGTGCAAGTAAGTAATAATACTGTTATTTTCTTTACGTTCCACTAACTACTTTTTAAGGTTTTCGGAGACGCCGAGGTACTGTAATTTAGTTCCGCAGGAGTTCTTTTACGTGCCAGTAAATCTACCAACACGAGACTAACGTATTTGAGCACCTGCAAATACCATCGGACTGAGTCGAGATCGAACCTGCCAAGCTGGGGTCAGAAGGCCAACGCCTCATGCGCCTGAGCCGCTCAGCCTGGCTATATACTTGTAAGTTTTAGGCTGCACACTTATACGGTCAATTAACAGTTATGAATATTATTATAAAATATATAGTTAAATATTTAGTTAAACAAGTATTTGTGGACTGAAGCCGAGTGGAATTTTTCTTCTTCTTTTACCGAGCTCGATAGCTGCAGTCGCTTAATTGCGGCCAGTGTCCAGTATTCGGAAGATCGTGGGTTCGAACCCCACTGTCGGCAGCCCTGAAGATGGTTTTCCGTGGTTTCCCATTTTCACACCAGGCAAATGCTGGGGCTGTACCTTAATTAAGGCCACGGCCGCTTCCTTCCCACTCCTAGCCCTTCCCTGTCCCATCGTCGCCATAAGACCTAACTGTGTCGGTGCGACGTAAAGCAAATAACAAAATCTTCTTCTTTTTCTGTTAGTTGCTTTACGTCGAACGTACTGAACCTGATGATTTTTGCAATCTTTCCCGATGCCTCTGTCTTATGTTGTTGCGCCACGTTGGGCGGACAAATTTAATGCACCTGTTAATATATTAATGTTCGCGCGGTGACTCCCGCTATTGCGCCGCGTTGGAGCATTAAAGGAATATACACATGTGTAAATATTGCTCCGGCCAAATAATTTTAAGCATCGGGTCGTAAATCATACCTAGACTCTGAACTGAAATATAATTTATGAACATGAGCTCCAACAACACGGTGCATAATCGCTTCTCAGGGTAAATTCGCTTCCTTATGTTCCCATATGCTTTATATAAATCGTAGATTCCGTTGAAGAGTATCGGTCCGTTGAAATAGTCATTCCGAATCCATACGTGAAGGAAATTATCTAATCATCACCTAATATCTAACATAAATTAATTTAATAGATCCGTATATTATCATATTACTATATATTACAAGTTACTTAAGGAATAGAAACGCGAAATCAAAATTATATCTAGTTTATTAGCATGCTAATGTATAATAAAATTGAATAATATGCATCCATCGGCAATAAAGAAAGGAACAATCGTGTGAAATTACAAATATCATCCTCAAATGCTTGGGTTCCGAGATAAACATATTTGAAAAATCTTTAAGTTATCATCATATTTGCTTACATTTTTCGTTACGTTTCAAAAATATACCATATCTTCCATGTTTAAATTGATACAAGGGGAAAAATAGGGACCATAACTTTATTAATTCAAGGAGGAGTGGAATATCTTCCTTTTAATATTGTTTGGGATTTTCTTTGGGGCATCATTTATGTTTCATCTTTCTTTTCGGACTGTTTGACCAAATTTACTTGGATTCATGTTTGGACTCTTGTTTGGATTCTTGTTTGTGACTCTCCACGTTACGAGATAAGCATTACCATATTTAAATTTGGGTTCAAAACACCCATAAAGTTATTAATATTCCTATCATAACCCAAAATGAATAAATGAAAACAGTACATCACCATATGTACAAAATAAACCAAATAATCTTACTACAGAGTGCCATAACTATGATAGTACGTCGGTCTTTCCTGCGAAAATCGTGCCATGCATTCTTAATCATGTGCCAATATATTTACATATTCTCAAATATCTCTTCACTATGCCAATATTAAGTCAAAGTAAACCGTACTTCATATTAGCGTTAATGCGCTGACCTTCCAATATGAAAATGTGCGAGACTCCATTCTATTCCTGAATATATATATTACGTAATGTATAACAAACATGTAACCTATCAATATCTTCCGCTGAAAGTTACTACGAGACACATTTTGCTTAACTCGAGACATACATTCAACTTAACATGGCCTAAATCCTTCACTTGCAGTGCTAATCCAAATATAAACGTAAGACCTAACACAGGAATTCGCAATTCAACCATCTATCCCATTCTTAAGCAACGAACAGAAACATATCTCCTCACTCAAATTACAACTTGCCACAATAACATTCCTTTTCCTTCATATAAATATATACCTCCATATTTAAAAAATATCTTCATTCAATTCCACTTAAATAACCTCTGTGTTACGGTAGCATTACTTAATAACCTGATTATTCTCCCATACACTGCAACTTCGTAATATTTCCAACATCTCCGTACAATATAATTATCGTACTGGCCATGATTGCTACACATATTGACCTGAAGTTTTAGGTTACGTCTCGTATCTTGTCTGCTTTTTCTACAATCTCTACTGGTTAAACATTTCACGGTCTACACGTATTGATTGGCACTAAACATGCACAAATACTCAATCAGATCTAGTTTCCATTAACCTTAAAATTATCACATTAGCACCACGGTTATATAGCATAAATTGGCACATTTCATCGGCTAATAATTGGCATTTAAATTCATATATTCTTTCATTGGCACTACAACTCTTACTTCTAGCACTCCTGTACATATATAAATATTTTTCATCAATTGATTTCAAATTTATTACGATGCAATTCATAATACTTATCTCGTAACGGGATTTTGCTGCTGGATCTCTCCTGGACTACGGCATCTTGGAGTAGGCAGCCCCTGCGATCCAAAGATTACGTCATCTGCGGCTCCGGCTCGGGATCTTGGCTTGAGCTATTAAGTCTTGAGCGACCATTTCCATCTGTTTAAGCTGAGTCCATCTTGTCACCAGTTCCCATGCAATCATAAAAGAACAAATACATAGTAGAACTCATAGTGTACTGGTGAATAGTAGGCTATTCAATACGTAATATTTGTTTTCGGAAACTCGTATTGGACGAGAATATTCTTTTCTTTTAAATTTAGAGATTTCTCTAATTTGACCTACTTCTTGCTCTTTCTTTCGCTTAAACAGATATTGTCTCCCTCCTGGAAACAATAAATTATGCTTTCCTTAGCAAGGATTTGCCGTTATAATACTACTTTCGGCAATGTATAACTCGGCTGAGGTTTCCTTTCGTTTCTGAGTTTAGGTGTTACAGTAACGAATATTTCCTTCAAATCTACGCCTATTCTGCCGATATTCTTGCAGATGTAGTCTTTACTGCTGTTTATATATTAATATTTTAGTAATTAACGATGCGTTGATCCTTTTATATCCTTCCGTATGTCGTGCTGCTTCTCTTCTATTCGTAACTCTCTCCTCTCAAGGTAGTCAAGAATCGGTTTCTTTCAAATTTTGTTTAGCCCATCATTATTTAATTCTTGAGATTCTTTTTTCCTTGCGGCCGGCCGATATCGATTGACTAGATCTCTACTGTGTGTACTTGCACCTGAAGCTATTGTGCGCCATATTTGTCCACTGTTTCCATGACATTTACGGCCGCTAATGTAACGTAATGGTACAGTACACAAATAGGTCTTATGGTGACGATGGGACAGGAAAGGCTAGGAATGGGAGGGAAGCGGCCGTGGCCAGGATTTGCCTCGTGTGAAAAGAGGAAACCATGGAAAACTATCTTCACGGTTGCCGACAGTGGGGCTCGAACCCACTATCATCCGGATGCGAGCTCACAGCTGCGCGCTCTTAACCGCGCGGCCAACTCCCCCGGTAATTTTTCTTCTAATATTTACACAGTACGTACAGCAATATTATGCCAGCAACATATATAATAATAAACGAGGAAAGAAGTAGCAACAGTGTAAATTGATCAATAATGTCGCACACGATCTTGGCTAATAAATTAGATGTTCTCTTTGTCTTTCCAGCTCGTAGAAATCATTGAGTTTGATAGCTACTTGGATACACTCAATTCCTTCGCGATGCTGACGTTTGTTTTCCATTTTCTAATTACCATATTTTGTGTGATTTTTCTTTGCTTTCTTTTGCGACATCATCTCAGCGATGCTTGCCTTGACAAACGAAATCAACATAGGACGTTATAGCCGATACATTTCCCCGAAAATGTGATAAAATAGTCTTTGTATACAATATAGCGTCATAAGGGATGTTGTTCTAAACCATTTTTAAATACATTGTTTAAATAGGATTAAGACCGGACCGTTAGGTTTCGCCGTTATATCTAACACGTCGTTAAAAGCGATGTCGGTTTGGACTGTATAGCCGACAATGTACAGTTTTATAAATATACTAGCAAATGTACCCGTGCTTCGCTACGGTATTCTACATTGTATTCGAATATTGAAGTAAATACTGTACATACAGTAAATAACATTGTTTTAAAATGGCATGTCTCTTAGCGTTATCCGAGAAACAGCATGAGGAGGTTCCCAATATGGTGTTTCCAATGTAAAGTGCTTGTTACGGATTTGTGATGATAACGGCAGGCTCACTTGCCTACTGCCATTCACAATCGAGTGTGGAAGTTTTCATTATAATTGCAGGCCCCATCGCCTACTGCGCGGTCACAATCGATTTGGGAGTTTTTGTTACAATGGCAGGCCCCCTTTCCTACTTCCAGACAGATTACAGTTTTCATTAGAATGTTTGGCAACTTCCCTACTACCAGTCGAAATTGAGTTGTGCAGGTATAAGTATAATGACAGGCCCCTTTTCCTACAGCCAGCCAGCTTACTACCAGTCACACCAAGCTGGTGAGTTTCCATCAAAATAGCAGGCACTATGCCTAATACCAGTCACATTTTAGATGGATACATTTGTTTACAAGGGCGGGTACCCTTGCCTACAGCCAAACACAATCGGGTAGGGGACTTTTAAACAACAATGCATGCTCCCTTGCCTTCTGCAAGTCAAATCGAGAAGTGAAATATTCACTACAATGGTAGGCCTTCCTTACTAATGCCAGTTACACAGGTGTTGGAGAAGGACCTCATTTCTACTGTCAGTCAAAGTCGGTGTGGGGAGTTCTGATTACAATACCAGACACACCATTTCTCGATCGCTACAACACGACATCAGTGAATATATATAGGTCGACATACGAAAGTACAGTATATGCATGCTTAAAATATTGCAGACCTTCATTTACAGATTGACTGCTGCAAAACGGTACTTCATATCGACAAAGGATTGTACCATAAGACGTCAGATTTAGCGGCCTAAATGGCTGGTCGTATGATATCTGATCTATTCATGAGTCAGATTGAGTTAGAAACGTTGAATAGGGTAAAATTTTTGTAAGATTATCTCACATTGCATTACTTTTCAGATAATTATGTGACAGCTACATACATAGCATTTGGCTCACATATAGCTACTGAGTGGGCCAATTTTCGTGTAGGGTTTGATGATTCTATCTTTCTTATATGTGATTGAAAGTATGAATTATGCATGTGAAAAGTCCAAATTTACTTAACATCGAGAAATAGACAAAAATCAAACGTAAAAGGGATACAGATACAACAAAAAGTCATAAGACCAAGGTTGTAGATCACCCCAAATTGAACGGAGATTGTGCCTTCCCTTATGTGATAGGACTTCGCGAAGATCTGCGCCATGATTAAAATTGCCTCCATATTTCGATATTCTTCTGGGAAAAAAGTGAAAAATTTAAAGCTCTTGGAAATGTTCTGTCCGTTACAGGCTAAAACGTATAATTTTTCCAAATTTCTGTTTTCTTGTTCGTCTGGCAGATTATGCCGCAATGTGGATTTTGGGCGAGGATGGTTAAAATTAGGACTTTCAGGAAACTAAACCAAAAAATTATGCAGATGGTTGTTATTATTACCCCTTAAAAGCGTAGCTGTGAGAACATTTCGCCAAAATAGTCAATGTACAGGCACACAGTCGTTAGGATTTTACTTATATAGATAAATAAGGAATCTGCTCCACGTACAACACCTTTTGGGCTATGTCTGCTGGACTTACCCTGCAAAACCGACCATTCATGATATCTCCCTTATTAATCTTTCTGTCGAGAAAATACACATGAAAAAAGTTTTAGAAATGGATTTCCAAAACATTTGGTCAATTTCCAGTCAGGTTGGTCATGTACTGTATATATTGTGTAAGAGTAAATTCACCATTTCGGTTCCCTATAAACCGCCAGTCCATTCCAGGAACAGGAAATGTTATTGACCTTTAAAATCTACATTTGGAAAGGTGAATGCTAAATATAAAGTTTGGTTCAAATATCTTCAAGTTGTAAGAAATACGCTCAAAACGCGCCCGTTCTTAAGTCACGTCCGGGTAATATCTCCCTTATAAATCCTCTTACCGAAATGATGCACTTGAGAAAAAAGGTTTAAAAATTAATTTCCATTAAGGCAGGTGGATTTCTATTAAGTTTGGTTGTGTACATTTTGTGGGAGTGCAAAATCACGGTTTCGGTTTCGTATAAACCCCCAGTCATTTCATGGATTTAGAAACAGTATTTGCCCTGAAACCTACCCCAGGACAGGTGGATTCTAAATATGAATTTTGGTGGAAATATATCCAGTAGTTTCCAAGTTATAGACAAACAGACAAACAGAAAAACAGACACCAAAGCTAAAAGTATGCAGATGGTCATTATTACACCTGAAACGGATAACTGTACAGAAATGTCGCCCAAATAGTCAATGTACAGACACACTCTAGAAGTGCAGACCTTTATTTCGAGAGTTACTGCTTTGAAACTCTGCGACATATCTGCAAACGGACCTCACCATCAGACCCCTCTTTCAGTGTTCTACATGGCTGGTCCCATGACATCTTCTCGTATCTCCTATATTTATGGGTTAGATTGAGTTAGAATCATTGGGTGTGAAATTTCATACAGTTCTCGCATACTACTTTATATTTGTGATACTCATGTGACAGATAGAATTATAAAATTTGGCTATCACATTGCCACTGGTCATGCCAATGTGCGTGCCGAATGTCATGATTCTATCTTTCCTATAACTGTGCCAAATTAATGTTAACATATACGTGTGAAAGTACAAAATTAACTTGAAATCGAGAAATACAGCTCTATTTAACGCATAAGGAACAGAAATACGATAAAAAGTCATAGGACCAAAGTTGTAGATCTCTCCAAAATGAAAGGCGATTGTGCTTTCTGATTTGTGATAAGACTTACAGATTAACCACCAATTATCCCGAAACGAAGGTGTTCACCGTCGTTATAATTGCATCCATATTTCGATATTTTCTGGGGCCGAAAGTTATACATTTGCATAGCTTAGAATATTTCCTCAAACGAAAGAGTGTCAAGCTTTCGGGATTAGCACTCGCATACATACGGTGTAATTAAGGAAGAAAATAATTCAGTAAAGAAAGTTGAAATTAATAGAAAATGGATTAAAACTGAGGACAGCCGGATGACGACAAATATGTAAATACCAAGTGAATGTATTGGAAAATCAAATGCCCCTCAATAAAATATGCTGATGTGAGTTATGGAAATAAGAAAGAGGTAACAGAGGAGAAATTTAGGTGATGGCATTCTTAGGTCAACAGATAAGATGACTGATGGTGTTATTACTTAAGCTATTCGAGGACGGTTATAAACTCCAACGATATTCCGCCAATATCCCACAGAATGGCCGATTGACGCCCTCTCTTGCCTACTACCCAAGGAACAACCATGAATTTAATGGTATGATGAGGAAAATGGCAATACGTTACTTCCCTGCTGGCAAGCAGTCAGAGACGTCGCCATGGCAACTTGTACGTTCGTTGTCGGTCTGTCGGTCACACACGCAGACCATGATACCCGCAGAAAATAGTAAATTTCTCCGTCATTTGAATAGTAAGGTATAATATGAACATAACGAGAGTTGTTTATAATGAAGAGACGTTTCACATACTGTCCACGTAGTTTACAGGAAATCAATAGTATAAGAGAAAATGGAGGAAAAGCATTCTGGTTTTCCTATAAATCCCCGTCTAATCAAAGATTTTAAAATGAAATGCATATAGAAACCTTCTTCGGGGTGAGTATACTCCAAATATGAAGTTTGGTTGAAATCTATCCAGCCGTTTTCCCGTGATGGTGGAACAAACAAACAAACAAACAAACAAACAAACAAACAAACAAACAAACAAACAGACATGAAAAGTAAAAACCACCGATTCGGTCTTGAGTTGACCTAAAACGGATAAATATCTGAAAAATTGACAAAACAAAAGAAATTACAGACAGCGGAAGCCCTACAACTTTATTTATAAGATATAAGCGACAACGTGCATTGGAAATTTTATAAACGTGTAGCCTACAATGTATAGTGTAAGTCCGTGCTTGCTTGCTTGCTTCTTGTTGTTGTTTAAAGAGGCCTATCATCTAGGTCATCACTCCAGTGTAAGTCCTATAAACATATATACTACAATGTAAACTGAACGCAAGAAATGCATCATACACATTGCATAACAATATGGCATATGTACACTGATTGATTGACATCTTCTCGAAACGGTCCTTCAAGTTTCCTCGGATATACTGCCCAGTAGTGGGCATTAATACCATTAACCATTATTACAGTACGAGGTCGCATCCTTGACCTTTATAACAGCACGAACTCTAGGGGGGGGGGGGGAACTGTTTACCAGGTGTCGGAACGTCTCCGGAGGAATGACACACCATACATCTTGCAACGCTGTAGCAAGCGTAGTTAGTGATGTCGGTCGTTGAAATTTGTGGTGAAGTCCTCGTTCTAGTTCATCACAGAGGTGCTCGATAGAACTAATATCGGAGCTCTTGCCAAATCATTGCCAGGACCTTGTTGTCCACAAACCACTCACGAACAGACCCCCGCTTTATAACAGGAAGTATTATCATGTTGAAGCACACGGTGATGATTTCCAAACTGGTTTTCTACCGTAGACAATGCACAGCTTGAAAAAATGTTCTTATATCCTTCCGCCTTCAACGTGCTCTGTAGTATTACGAGAAAAATCAAGTTCCCTCCATGAAAAACACCCCTACAGTGTCATCCATCCCCACCAAATTTCACTATGGCCACTGCACTGGTTGGTGTGTGTCGTTCGTCTGGCAATCACCGCACCCAAACGCACCCATTCACACGGTATAGTGTGATTCACACTCTAAATCACGCCTCTTCAGTCTGCATGGATCAGTGGCGTGGCTCTTTACACCACCGAAGGCAGCACTTAGAGTTCACTGACGAAATTTACGCTTTATGGGTGGGAACCTGAGTCTTGAACCCCAGTCATCTAATCTTCTAGCTCACAGTGATTGTCCTAGCTACACTATTAGCGGCACCCTTTCACTCACGGGTATGTTATCACACAGTGTGATTTTCCTGTACCACTATCTCAAAGGCTAGATGGTCGCTGTTGGTCGACACACATAGCCTACACGAATGTGTTTTTTTTTATAGCTATGTCATCCCGTTTCCACTTTAGATCACGTTCCCGACAATCGACTTGAGCAATTTGAGAAAAGTGGTAATGGTCCGGGCTGATTGCTTACTGATGTGGCAAACAACAACCATTCTACGTTCGAAGTTACTAAGCTCCCTTACTCCACACGTTCTGTAGCTAGCAGCGAATAAAATCTAGTCCTCAGCCGGGTAACAGCTCCGGTCAGTACTGGGCCACACTTGCTGTGCGGAACATACCACGCGAGTTAGCGCAAGCTATTATCCGGGCCACCTTTTGAGCAGACTAAAGTGGAAGAAAGGGTATTGGCCAGGAAAAGCCGCGGGTTAGCGGGTTGTTGTCACATGGTAGGAGAGGGACTAGGGAGCGCGCGTTTCATGCTACCCGTCAGCACGAATTACGACAATGGTGTATCCAGTGCGGAGCTGCCATACTTATTCAGTAGATGTCTTGACCTCGTGGGTGCAGTTACTATCATATCACGTTTAATACAGCAGTGGCGTTATGGGACTCCACTAATATGTAAATGCATTAAGTCTTTCAAATGTACTCAAGATACAACCGGTGAGGCTGTGTTATAATGTTGGAATAAAACTTTCAATCGCGCACCAGTTCATTTGGCAACCAAGGCGAGTGTGATGACACAATGACGTTACTTCCGCTGTTGTCTGCTTAAAAAGTGGCCCGGACTATAAGTGCACATAGGAAACTCTGGACACAGCCTTCCCGCTGCAGACCACCGACCACCAGGAGGCGGCCCACTTGAACAATAACGACTGCCACCTTCTTGTGCTTGTCGAGCAAATAACTGTAGGTCATACGACGTTTGCAAGACGAGCTATGACTCAATGTAAAAATAAACTAGAGAAGTTACAATTGTAAACTAGAATACTGGATTGTAAGGTCATAAATGGAAATATTCAGGTTGAACCAAAAAAACGCATGTGAATAACAAACGTAACGAATATTTCAACTACTACACTGAAAAATTATGAACATGCGTTTAAAAAGTTTGAGGGATCCGTTATAAGCCAAAAGAATAAATCAAACGGAAAAGACATGCAATTTAAATGACACATGAATGGATGAAAAACCATAACGATATAAGTGACATTTAAAAAAATGAGTTAAGTGCAGGATGTTACTCCGGGGGGATGTATCTTTGCACCAGCAAAGAGATACAAGTGATAGCGGTAATATTCTGCGCTCTAGTGATGGGTGATATAACTACAAATAGCATGCTTTATATGAGTGTTAAAATGTTTAAATGCCTTTTTCTCTGAATGACCAAAATGCTACTTATACCGTTATGGTTTTCATCCATTCATATGAGTCACATTTATTTGGTGGGAAAGATCATGATATGAAGGTAAAGTTGAATTCACGAGAAGAAATTGGGGCAAATATTCATTTATAGGATGAGGAGTAAGGGATTGGAATAATTTATCAGGGGAAATGTTCTATAAAATTCCAAGTTCTCTGAAAACATTTAAAGGTAAATAATTGACAGGAAATCTGCGACCCGGGCGACGGTCCTGTATGCAGATCATTGATGACTGCCTGAAGGGAGGGGCTGCGAGTGGTGAGAGCAAGGCAGTGGAAGTAGCTAAAGAGGCAAACATTCAAGGAGAAGGGAACGGCCCTCAGCTTGACCTGGGTGTGGCGTGAAGGCTTCGTTGCCCGATATCAAACAGCTATGCAGGCGTGTTCTAAAACATATATGGGAAAACACCGGACCACTCGATAAGCAGCCTGCCAAGGCGGCAAACAGCATGTAGTTCGGAACGGACCCATAGATTGAAGCACAAACGCTCAGTAAGTGCGGCTCTTGATTCTTATACAAATGCTGATTAGGGTTTATAATTTTTTTTTTTTTTTTACAATTGGCTTTACGTCGCACTGACACACATAGGTCTTATGGCGACGGTGGGACAGGGAAGGGTTAGGAGTGAGGAGGAAGCGGCCGTGGCCTTAGTTAAGGTACAGTCCTAGCATTTGCCTAGTGTGAAAATGGAAAACTACGGTAAACCATCTTCAGCGCTGCCGCCAGTGGGGTTCGAACCCACTATCTCCCGAATGCAAGCTCACAGCTGCGCGCCCCTAAACGCATGGCCAACTCTCCCGGTATATAATTAACTTAGACTGCACAAACACAAATAATAAATTATAAGATTTTACTTTTAATTATATTTCTTTAGCATTTATAATTATTTCGCTAAAACTTACATTTATTTCAGACAATGTTATTCACTTTTATTAGGCGGAAGGGTGACGGTCGAATGAACATTTACCTCCTGCACTGCCATCTGTTGTAGGTTGTGCGAAGTTCATGTACCACTTCTGGTTCGTAAACCAGAAAATGCCCATGCTTGTTCTAGACCCAGACATCTGGAACTCCATCAGTGTAAGCGACACATTTCACGCAATCCCACGGGTAAAATTGAAGGGAATTTATGTCTGACAAACCTACAGCCATGTGACATGTTCCTAGTATGATCCATTTGCCGAGAGGGGTGATGTTGCAGTACTGGCGACAAATAACACAACACATGTGCATGGAACTCGGCAGCAATCAATGCAACAATCTTTAAAAATACACCATTGATACAATTGTTCATAAGGAATAATGTTTTTTAAGGGATGCTGTAACCCTCCAAAAAATAAAAATATTTAGAAACACGTGCTGTTTTCCAGAGGCTATTTACTGAGTTTTCAGTACTGAACGAACTCGCAAACAACCCTAGCACATATACACATTCCTCATACAAAACTAAACAAACACAAAATAACACCTGTAATTCACGAACTCAGAAACACGTGATGTGAGTGCGCAAAAACAGAACTTCTCGATGATACCAAAGTCATCGAAATAATACCAGCAACGTCGTACTGAAAAATTACATGTTATGTTGTTATAGTGAAATTTTAAAACTAGACATTTTGTAATTAAAGGAAATCACAATATCATGTCCTTATTTTGACAGCATAAAAAGTACGATTTTAATAGTTCATCGATTTACAAGTGTGGCTATGGAATAGGCAAGTTGGGAGTATTAAAAGACATTTGATGTCTTCCTCTGCAGTGTTTTGTTTTTCCGTTTGCTTCGAGTGATCCCCTCTTAAATATTACCGCTGAGTCAGGAGGGTGCTACCTGCCACGTTCTCATTTCGGTCGAAATACAAGTGTGACCAGTGCTGCCCCTCTGTGGTCGAACGAATCGCTGTTAAGTGATGTCTTGGCTGTTATTTCAACAGCACATCGGAAAAGTTGGGCACGCATGCGCAAAAGGCAGAGTTCCTGCTTTCTGGTAAAAGGCTTAGAAATTCTCGCTGAGTTGTGACCTGCATAGCACCCGGCGTGGAGCGCCCGACTAGTTATCTGGTTCTGAGGGGAGTTGAGCAATTTTCTATACTTTGACTGACGTCTCTTTCAATGCACTGTATACCTGTATGATTGTAGATAATATTATTAAAGTAATTTACTTTTAAAATAGACAATGTGCTGCCGCACTTCAGCACATAAGGTACGGCCACCACTGCTTAGAAGGGAACAAAAGATTCTCGGGTGTTTTTAAGTAACATAACTAAATTTCGTGCAGTACAACTTACATTAGGTTTAAAACAACTTCCAAACTTTAGACAGTTTTCCATCCTCCACAGCTTACGCTCGGATCTTGCGTTTGACCTTGAAGCAGCTTTGTTGGATCAAACATATTAAGAGAAGGTCCAACAATTTTTGCGAACAAAGGTGAGGTTAACGTTTTCACTGACATGTAAGAACTTTCTGGATTCATAACGAGGTTCATGTAGGAAACTGCCTTCTCACACTCACTCGAAGAAACACTGTAGCTACTTCGTTTAGAATGCCCCAAATTTCACATATTTTCTCGGCTGTTTCTTCAGATAATGTCTGAAGACTCGAATGACGTCCCTTTAATTAAGCATAAACCTTCTTGCCAGTGTACGTATTTACTCATCACACAAGGCACACAGACCGATCCAGACACCAAGTGGAAGAATGTTCTGTTCCAAGGAACGAAACAAGAAAATAGACATGCAATTAAACATTTCCTGTTACTTCCACTGATTGTTAAACAAATGAACTGTGAAATACTTGCCGGGCTGAGCGGCTCAGACGGTTGAGGAGCTGGCCTTCTGACCCCAACATGGCAGGTTTGATCCTGGCTCAGTCCGGTAGTATATGAAGGTGCTCACAAACGTCAGCCTCGTGTCGGTTGATTTACTGGCACGCAAAGGAACTCCTGAGGGACAAAACTCCGGAACCTCGGCGTCTCTAAAAACCGTCAAAGTAGTTATTGGGACTTAAAAACCATTATTATTATTATTATTATTATTATTATTATTATTATTATTATTATTATTATTATTATTATTATTATTATTATTATTATTATATTTTGTGTGGCTACCTTGATACAACGGCAGACTCTCCGTCGATGGTTTGCGGCATTTGTTGTGTATGGGAAATTGCGTGTAATTGTGGTGAAGGATAGTGTTCTGTGTGGTGTATGAGTTACAAGCATGCTGGGAACAGCACAAACACCTTGTCCGTTAGCCGACGGAATTAACAATTTAAGATTAAATTCCCTGATCCAGCCCGGAGCCGAACCCGCGGCCGTCTGAAGCGAAGGTCACTACGCTGACCACTCAGTAATAAGCACCGATAAAGAGAGAGAATGCCTTTGCTGGCGAGATGTAGTGTTTACAGTACACTATGTCTTCTGGTATGGGCTATATCAAATTTGTTACTTTCATTGACCTGTCTCTGTCTCACCCTTGGCTTTGACAATATGAAAGTGACTGAGGTATGAGTGATGCTAGTAATACCATTGCTTATACAGCCAGTCCCTGTTATGAATGGTGTGAAGATATCGCTCATAGGGTCGGTTGGTGCATGCATTTCAGTGGACTTGGCAGACTGATATGTAATAGCAGCGGCTGCCTCGGTGAGGAAAGCAACGGGAAACTACCTCACTCCTCATTTCCCTAGTACGCCTCTTCAGTGACGCCTAGGCTATTTATGACAGCTGTTGGCAGAGCTGCAGAGAATCAAACCAGCCTTCGGGCTGAATACCCAACATACAAAGAGAGAGAATTGCGAATGCTGCCATCCACGAGAGCTGAAAATAAAGTAATGGTAATGTAGACCAGACACTCGCAGGAGATCGGGGATGCGCAAATAGGTGGCGCTGTTTGTGTATTTGACCTCTGTCCATTGACATCGTGAGTGGTCTCGTTTCCGTAGAACATCGATGGGCTGTACGAAAATTATCCGTAGAGGTTAGTCTCAGTTCAAACGGTGAGGCACATACTCACGAAATATCTTAACATGATGAAATTTGCTGTTTTGGGGCTCCACATCAACTCACCGACGTACAGAAATGTCACCGGTATGCACTTGCTGGCATCCACCTGGACTGATACCGCAACGAAAGAGGCGCATTTCTGCAGCGCATTGTAGTCCTTGATGAGATGCGGGCACGAGCATACGAACCTGAATTAAAAAGTCACTCGAATGAATGGCGCCACCCAGGTTTGCCACAGAAATTTCAACAGGAACCCAGTCGGGTGACGCTTCTGATGATTGTGGCTTACAACTACGAGGATGTTATTCTTACGTATGATGTGCCTGAGGGACAAACCGTCAACAGTCACTGCTATTGCCGATTTCTGGAGCGACATCTGCGTCCCGCTATGAGGCGCAAAGTCCACGTTTATTGCGAGACAATTGCCCTGCCGTGTTGCATGACAAAAAATAATGCCAAGCTCTTATTGCAACGGCGGCATTGGGAGGCCTTGGAACACCCTCCGTACTCACCAGACATGAGTCCTTGTGAATTCGACCTGTTTCCGAGGTCGCCGATTTCCTGACGTGGCATCTGTACTCCGCGCAGTAGAGCTGTCATCAATGGAGAACGCTTGCGGACGATCCCCAATGGCTTCCCGACATTTGACAAAAGATAATAGACTTTGCGGGTAACTACACTCAAGGAATGTAATGCAATTGTACTTGTAAGTTCATATTTTGCTCGATCAATATTGCCACTACTTTATTAAACTTACAGTCCTCGTATATCACTTGCATATCATCGTTGTGCCTCGAAATACCGTTTTTGGAGAAATACTGACCCGCAGCACATGTATCACAGTACGGACAGTCATTGACATAGTCCATGCAATACTGAGACTTAGATGACAGGACCTTTCTGATCAGAGTTCTAGGCTGAAATACTGTATACCACATAGCGATTTTTCTAGGTGCAACAACGATATACAGTAGGTATATACTGACGCTTTCATAAGAAAATTTTGATTCCTTGTTCCAGCAACTATCATCGCCTGCCGCAAGTACCACCTCACATTCAAAATATCTATACTAATATTATAAAGATGAAAAATGTATATGTTTGTTTGTAACGAATAGACTCAAAAACTACTGAACCGATTTTAAAAATTACTTCACCTATAGAAAGCTACATTGCCAGTGAGTAACATGGGCTGTATTTTATTTTCAAAACAATTCGATTTGGGGGGCACGGGGCAGATATAAAAATAATAGGCTAATATAGGCAAATCGAATTTGTCGTATAAGGACGAGACAAAGCTCAATTTAATCCTCTTAACGCAAAGAACAAAACTCGGTAAGCCCTACGGGCCAAGAAACCATGTTTTAAGGCCCTAAAAGCAACCGTTACGGAGATATTTGCACCACACTGTTCTGCTCTAGGAATCGGATAATGTAATGAACTGCCGTAACCATGGCAACGTAAGCTCCAGGATTCTACAGCAGCGAAATTATCTACAATAAATCACAAAAACCTAACATGTTACAGACATGAAAATAGATATTTAGAATCCCCTTTTAAAATAAAAGAACACAAATATTCGTTTTCAGAAAATCCACTTAGGAAGGGGGGTGTGAAAAGAAGTGAGGAAGGAGTTGAATTATTTATATGAGGATACATATTGTAACTGTTCGACCCCTCATCAAAACACTTGGGGAGACGAAAGTTATTATCTTGGGACACATGAATATCAAATAAACTATTTGTGGCTTGCCCGCAAATTGCCACGCAAATAGAAACAATTAACATTCCATAGTTTCCCATTTCTCTATGTGATGTTTGGGCGCCTGGGTTACAGTTTTAAACAAAACTGTAAACCAAAATTTATATTTACTAGCATAGAGACTTATACTTAAATCACAGGGGTAGGATTTTAAATAATTAACCATTAAGTATCGCTTAAGAAAGAATATTAACGCAATATAAAATACAAATGAATTTATTATACAAAAAAAATTAGATGAATCGGAAAAGTTCCTTAAAGCGTGGAGGAATTTATAATTTACTTTACTGAATTTATTATTGCTTGCTTTATCTAATTGAAGCTCACCAATTGCAGCTTCCGTTGAAGTCATCTGGTTTCCGTGGTTACTCGTTCTCTTCTTCTCGATGTAGAATTTGTTCCATGGACATCCTTCCTTCCTTCTCTGATATGGTATGGGCTATCTGGACTAACACTCCCTAATTGCCTAGTCTTTAACTTAGACATTGGCCCTATACTTGTAAAAACTGATCAGCGTTGATCGTATGAGGAGAAAATTCAGGGATATGAATTTTTCCATATTAGTAGAAATCTCAATCCAACTGAGCTATACTATTTATACAGTACAGACTTGTACCAAATTTCGTAGACTTGAACTAAACATAGTTCTTCGTCCAGAATATTTACTGAAAATAACACAAGCCGTAAGCTTGTTTCGTTTCACGCAGATCCGATAACATTACCGCACGTAAGTACTGTATCGAAGCGATAACACATTGTACCAAAATAACTATGTCGCGGAGCGACAACACACTGTTTCAAAAATCAAATCACGTCGTTCAAAGTAGATGTTCACAGTAGAAGAAGTAGTGATGGAGTATCCGTAAGTATCTCGCTCCGCACTTGATAATATCACCAGGGTCCCCCACTCTTGGTAGCAACTCAATCTCAGATCTCTATATAACGAAACATCTGATTCGTAGATCGCATTATCATCTCCCTTTCTCTTCTTTCTTGTCGAGTGCAGTAGGCGTGGCGATGATGTACTCTGCTGGTATGCAAGCCTCGAGCGCGGGTCGCTGTTTACTGCCTTCGCTAAACCCATGAGTCTCGCAAAATCCTCAGCTTCAAGAATAACCCTCCGTATACACAAATATGAGATGAAATGAAAACAACTATGTCTCAACATATTGACCTATTTACAACATAATGAATTCCTATCCTACATAATATAATAATTTAAATAATAAACGATGTTATCATATATACAATATGATTCCAAAAGGCCTTGATTACAAATGATTGACGTTGAATAAATATGTTATTATTATTAATAATTGCCGATGGCGGATAAACTTGATATCAAATGATATCGCGTGAAATGATATTATATTAAATTAGTAAGGCTGGAGAAGCCTGGACGGTTACATACGCCCTCTTGTTATTTACAGATATAACATATATGAAAATAACACACTACACCAAAACGGCTGATATATACATCATTACATCTTACAAACACTTGGTAAAAAACATACATAACGAAATCTTGTATCTCACTGTAGAGTGTCTGTTTCAACAATACCATATAACCTTAATAATAAGTCCTGCCGATTTTCTTGTGAAAGTTTGTCAGCAACACTCATAATATTTACAACAACAGGTAAATAGCACTATATTTGCACTTCACCATCAAAGTGTTCGGCAGTTCCAGGTTATCGTAATATATACACCACACACACACATAATCACACGTGGCTTACCTCTCTTAGATGGCCGCAAGCAATTTCTTGTTTTCATTGCAAAAAACATTACTACTTAGAAAATTATTGCATTAATATCCTTCTGCAGTTTCAAAAAAATCCCAAGTTACTCATGGCTTCTACAAAGGTGTCAGGTCTAGGTTCACAACCTATACATGAATTCACGTTTTCCAACTCAAGTACATTTAATGTTGTCAAAACAACATCGGGGAGACAGTACACTTAATTCGCAGAAATATATCGTCTCAGAGAGCGAATATTATAAGTGCCCAACATGACACGATTACCATCTTTCAATCTGTATGCACAAGGACCAACCCGACAATGAATCTGGAATGGACCCTGATACAACAAAATGAATTTCTTCGTCACCTTCTCTTCACTGGACGACAGCATGGGAACACGTAACAGAACAGAATCTCCTACCTGAAATTCGTCTAACACCTGACGTTTCTGCTGTCTGTTACGCTTTTCAGCCACTTTAATCAAATTCTCTCTCGCTAATCTGACATTTATCTGAGAGTCCCGCTGAGGTTCCTGTGTAATACCTAGTACTTTTGTCAGCTCATTCCTAGGATTGCTGCCAAAATGAACCTCTAATGGGGTGAATTTCGTACTATCATGCTGAAACATGTTAATCCATTTCTCAATCAACGCTAAAGAACCAACCCACGCAGTGTGCTTGTCGTGAACTAAAGATCGAAACATCCTACCTAATTCCTTCATCGTGCGTTCACACATATTCCCTTGCAGATTCCTAATTGAGGAAAAACATGTGTGATACCTAACTCTGTCATCACAGCATTCCACTTCTTCGATGTAAATTGAGATCCGCTATCAGATAATAACCTCCTAGGCGTACCTAATTCCTGAACATACTTGTCACAAATAATCTTACTGCAACTAAGACCTGTCGCTTTATTCAATAAAAGATTGACACCTTCATTACTCGAAACTTCAATAATACCATGCTCTAACATAGCTTCTATTTGATTGTCTACTGCTTTAGCATATTTATGTGGTATCGGATATCTCGGTCCAGCGAATATACTTTTATCCAGCACTGAAAATGAGTGTTCATACACATGTGTTTTACCAGGTTTCGATGAAAATACTTCCTTGTGTTCTCTCAACACATACAACAATCGGTCCCTCTGACCTTCTTCCAAATTGCTACTATCTACCGCTTCTCTCAAAGCATCATCGTGGTTCTCCTCTAACCACACTTCACACAACTTAAAATCCGCTCTCACTTCTTCATCTCTTGAAACCTCAATAACACACCACATGTTACAAACCTCCACTTTCGTCTGAACTTCGGCATCCCACGTGACTTTAACATCCTCATTATCCCACCTTAAATATACTATCGCCTCATTGTAATTTAACCGAGCTGAGTATAAACTTAGCCAGTCAAATCCCAAGATAACATCAAATATATAAGATTCGGAATAACAAGACAGATCTGAATTTTCGACTTCCCGTTAATACAAATAGGTATGGCAACTTGTTTAGATATTTGCTTGGATCTTTTACCTACAGCAGTGACGATATATGTGGACTTCACAGGCATTTCTTCAATCTCAATATTCTCCTTCTTTCTGTCCTCATACCACTTCGAACTTACACATGATCTTTGACTGCCTGAATCCAATAAAGCCTGATACTGCGCCCTCCATATAACGATCGTAACAACGGGGTTCTCACTTTTACTACCAACATCGACTTGATCCATTTCCACCTCCCTTAATAACTCATCTCTAACATCGAGATCATAATCCATGTGCGTCATTACACAATTTCTCGCAACGTGTACTGAAGACTGATAATCTGATCTCTCATTACCGTCTACTATCAGTTTAAATTACTTTGTCTCCTTGTATCCTGATTTCGGCTTGTACCTTCCTCTATATTGCGTTCCCTCTCAACATTCCTATTTTGCTGGTGTGACTGATTACCTACAGGTTGTTGTCTCGGTTGAAACTGACCACGGTGATTGTCTTCTTGTCTTCTGGGTGGTGTCTGATAGTTTGTGTGCTCTCGTGTACTACTACTATTTCCTAACGCATCGAAACTTGCTAGAAATCTTTCCATTCCCTGAATAGACTCTATCTGTTGCATACAGCTAGCTTCGCAGATTTTGTTGGGAAAATGCCTGAGTAATAACTTTACAATATCTCTCTCCGCTGACATCCCATCTACGTTTTTACAAATCATAACGTGGGCTAGAAAATATTCGGTCATAGAAACTCCTTCGTGTGGCCTAAATTTCCCAAAGAAAATGCGTTCTCTTTCCCTGCTTTGTATAGCTTCACTCCAAAATTTTTCCGTGAAATATTTCTGGAATTCCACCATACTGGTCATGCTGCTCTTATACACCGCAAACCATAATTTCGTTTCCACAATAAAAGCTTTACCAATTATTTCTAACGCTTCTTCCCATTCAATGATTCCTTCTTCTATTCGCTTTTCAAACCGTTTCTTAACAGTGTACAAAAAATCTAAAGGGTTTGACTGCCTCCCATTAAATTTAGGTAGTTCCGTTTCTCATATGAAATTTGTACCATGACACTGACTTCCTATATTACCTTGTTTTTCTCTGATTTCTTTACGTATTTGTGCCTCCGACCTAGCAATACGTTCATTAATTCTTTTCTCTCTAGTTCCTACGTCATTCACCAACATTTCATTGCATATCTTAGCATTAGTCTCTATCTTACCACACAGATCATCGAATTGTTGTTGTACTTGTTCTCTAACTTTAGTAACTTCTCCTACTTGTTCCTGAATTTTACGGTTAATTCCTGTGATCTGCTGGTCTACTTCGCTCCTAACTTTACAATTTTCTTTCTCTACCAACTCTATGACTTCGGCTTTATGTTCAGTTAACTTTCTTTCTACCACTTTCTCATGTTGGCTACGTCTCATCTCCTGTTCCGCTAACTGATTCTCAAAACGTTTCTGCTGCTCTAGTGATTCATCTAATCTATGATTTGAAGCATCCATCCTGGCATTAACTTCTCTGCTAATTTCGGTTTTCGTCTGTTCTATCTCCTTTCTATTTTCTTTAATCTCTATCTGCGTTTCCTCTACTTCCTTCCTAATTTCATCTGTTTCCTTTCTAATTTCATACGTCTCTTTCCTAATTTCATCTATCCCTTTCGTTTCCTTCCTAATTTCATCCGTTTCTTTCCTAATTTCATTCGTTTGTTCTAATATCCCTTGCATCATCACAAATAGTTGTTGAATATTCTTATCACTATTCGTATTACTTTCTTTCTCGCCCTCCATCCTAGCTACATCAGATTCTGTACTATTTTCCATGCTCCCACCACTCTCTACCGATTTATCTACTTCAATGCTTTCATCAACAACATTCCTAGAATTCAGCGTCTCGCCTCCCTTTACTAAGTTTCCGCTGCGTAATTTCATGTCCTTTTCACCTTGCGCAGCCATGATTCCCCCAAAATCACACATACAAATTATATGGACACTCACTTAACCCCCACAAACACAGATTGTACTTTACTGCCTTCTTTCCACGAGTACTTAATGGTTTTCGAGCTCCACGTTGGTGCGACAAATGTAACTGTTCGACCCCTCATCAAAACACTTGGGGAGACGAAAGTTATTATCTTGGGACACATGAATATCAAATAAACTATTTGTGGCTTGTCCGCAAATTGCCACGCAAATAGAAACAATTAACATTCCATGGTTTCCCATTTCTCTATGTGATGTTTGGGAGCCAGGGTTACAGTTTTAAACGAAACTGTAAACCAAAATTTATATTTACTAGCATAGAGACTTATACTTAAATCACAGGGGTAGGATTTTAAATAATTAACCATTAAGTATCGCTTAAGAAAGAAAATTAACGCAATATAAAATACAAATGAATTTATTATACAAAAAATTAGATGAATCGGAAACGTTCCTTAAAGCGTGGAGGAATTTATAATTTATTTACTGAATTTATTATTGCTTGCTTTATCTAATTGAACCTCACCAATTGCAGCTTCCGTTGAAGTCATCTGGTTTCCGTGGTTACTCGTTCTCTTCTTCTCGATGTAGAATTTGTTCCATGGACATCCTTCCTTCCTTCTCTGATATGGTATGGGCTATCTGGACTAACACTCCCTAATTGCCTAGTCTTTAACTTAGACATTGGCCCTATACTTGTAAAAACTGATCAGCGTTGATCGTATGAGGAGAAAATTCAGGGATATGAATTTTTCCATATTAGTAGAAATCTCAATCCAACTGAGCTATAGTATTTACACAGTACAGACTTGTACCAAATTTCGTAGACTTGAACTAAACATAGTTCTTCGTCCAGAATATTTACTGAAAATAACACAAGCCGTAAGCTTGTTTCGTTTCACGCAGATCCGATAACATTACCGCACGTAAGTACTGTATCGAAGCGATAACACATTGTACCAAAATAACTATGTCGCGGAGCGACCACACACTGTTTCAAAAATCAAATCACGTCGTTCAAAGTAGATGTTCACAGTAGAAGAAGTAGTGATGGAGTATCCGTAAGTATCTCGCTCCGCACTTGATAATATCACCAGGGTCCCCCACTCTTGGTAGCAACTCAATCTCAGATCTCTATATAACGAAACATCTGATTCGTAGATCGCATTATCATCTCCCTTTCTCTTCTTTCTTGTCGAGTGCAGTAGGCGTGGCGATGATGTACTCTGCTGGTATGCAAGCCTCGAGCGCGGGTCGCTGTTTACTGCCTTCGCTAAACCCATGAGTCTCGCAAAATCCCCAGCTTCAATAATAACCCTCCGTATACACAAATATGAGATGAAATGAAAACAACTATGTCTCAACATATTGACCGTATTTACAACATAATGAATTCCTATCCTACATAATATAATAATTTAAATAATAAACGATGTTATCATATATACAATATGATTCCAAAAGGCCTTGATTACAAATGATTGACGTTGAATAAATATGTTATTATTAATACTTGCCGATGGCGGATAAACTTGATATCAAATGATATCGCGTGAAATGATATTATATTAAATTAGTAGGGCTGGAGAAGCCTGGACGGTTACAATATATCTCAAAAAATGAAGATATTACAGACTTTAAAATTGGTACTTGGAATCTCCTTTAAAAATGAGCACACTCTTTTTGGAAAATCCACTTAAGGGGGTGAAAAGAATAAAAAAGCGAGTGAATTTTTAAAATGAGTATCTTCTTCTTCTATCGCTTTACCCACACCTGTGGGGTTGCGTTTGCGAACTGTGTCGCACAAGTGGATTTGACCTTGTTTTACGGATGAATGCCCGTCCTGACGGCATCCGTAGGTGTGGGGATGTAATATTTACTTCAATACTTATATCATAAAGAGGAGAAGTTTGTATATTTGTTTGCATCGGATAGACTCAAAAACTACTGAACCGATTTTAAAAATTACTTCACCTATACAAAGCTACATTGCCAGTAAGTAACATGGGCTGTGTTTTATTTTCAAAACAATTCGAGGGGGGGCGACGGGGGGAGATATAAAAATATTATAATAATAGGCTAATATAGGCGAAATCGATTTTGTCGTACAAGGACGAGCCAAAGCTCATTTTAATCCCCTTGACACAAAGAACAAAACTCGGTAAACCCTTCGGGCCCAAAACCATGTTTAATGCCCTTAAACCAACCGTTATGGAGATATTGGAACCACACCACCCCTGCTCTAGGAATCGGAGAAGCGAATGGCCGTAACCATGGCAATGTTAGCTCCAGGATTCTACAGCAGCTAGATTATGCATGTACGTTTGGGTATAGCTGCCAACTAAAATTGATACACATATTACTTACTATCTGGAAAAAATAAACTGTTGCGTAAGTCGCTCATAGCACTCCTTTTGGGCGGGGATGGAAAGGGAGTGAAGTATTAAAATAATTGCCCCGGAGATCTCCTTAGTACAGCGACCAGTGGTTGCCGACGGGCCTCCGTTTTTACGTACTGGCTTAGGTTTCAGCATTTTGCGGAGTCTGTTACCTATAGTTTAAACTATTTTCTATCAAATCATGGAGTAGTAGGGTCAGTGATATTATTAGTGCCGATATTTTGGTCCACTTTTACGATCATTGTAACCATGGAAACAACCTATATACTGTACACAATTATTGTCTTGAAAATGACTTGAAAAAATTTCTCAACATTTATACTCATATTCATTATATGATGTGCGACATGAGTGACAAGCCCTGAGAATTATAATCCTCTATAATTATAGTAGTTTATTTTATGCATCGCGTATTTCCTTGATCATTTGTAATAGTTACGAAATGTCGGATCAAACAAATACATTCAATAATATTTATATTTTTGGTACTATCTAGCGGAAGTATACTTACACTAAACCTGCAGCTTTGTGAAGGGAGCAGGTATATCTAGGTGGGAATTAAGGAAATACATGGTAGCAAAAGGTCTTTGAGGTCGACACTAATTCGGAACTAATATTTAGAGGCCACCGTGAAGAAAAGAAGAAAAAGATACACTATAATTCCAAACATGACAAATAATTTCTACGTACTTAAGTAAATACACCAGTGATATAAATATCTAATGAAGTCAGTCACACCATAGTATGAGTAACTAAAGCCAGTTTCTGATAACCCGTAAGAAGAACGGGTACTACTGCTAGTAAAATATAAAACTAGTAATAAATGAATCAAAGCAAGAGAGATTGAAAAACTCAGTCATGAGTCTAATTAAATAAAACATAGACCCTAGAAGCAAACGAGGATTACCAGGATGGGAAACAACAGTGTGAATGAAATGGAATGGAATCACTTTATTGTCTGCCATTCAACGCTATGAATTTAGAGTAGGCTATATACTCGTAAATATGTGATGAAAGCAGCGGGAAACTACATTACTCCCTATTTCCTCAGTACATCTTATCAGCGACACCTAGGGCATCTATGGCAGCTGATTGTGGAGCTGTAGAGGATCATACCAGTCTTCGGGCTGCATAGTCAATATACATTCGTAAATATGATGTTATATAGTAATTGTTATATTATAGTATTAATTATCATTTAGTAGGAAAGGTATTTAATGTATTACCATTATGTATCCCAAAGATGTCTTTAGACTCCAACTAACATATACTCTGCAACTGTATTGCTCGTTTTTTCTTTTTCTCATCTCACAACCTACCGTTTATGTCAACTCCAGGCTTATACTTTGATGGAAGCTTTACTGTCTGGAGTTTCAAAGTTTAAATACTGATCGAATTAGTTACGCTTTGAGAATTCTTACGGATATTTAATATTAATGGAATAATCTTATTTAATTTTAAAATTCAGGTCTATCATAATATATGGTCCCAATAACTAACTGCACATACTTCCACAGATCCCACTGCAATACTGGCATCTTTCTAGACATGAATGATAACCTTAAAAACCGAATGGTTCTTGACATGAAAGAGAAACAATATTACTTTTCACTCTCATGCCACAATCCACTTAGGTTGAAGGTGAAAAGCAAGATAATATGTTGTGTAATGTGCAATGTACTTTATGCATTATAATAAGTATTAAATCCGTGGAAGTTAATGAACGTGTAAGTCTAGTTCATTTAAAATCAAATTAACCTTGGAAAAAACTCGAGTCTTCTTGCTTTCTGCACAATTCGTTTGAAACATTGCGATGAATTCAGTGTTTTCTTATGCTCTCTTCTTGTGAACATTGAGCACACGTAGTCCCGTCTCCCATGATAGACCTATTTCAATCTTAAAGTGCGGTTGTGTACTAAATTTACGTTCAATATTATTTGTTGTCACCAGGAAAGTCAGCCCGACCTTAATCTACAGCCGGGTACAACGGTGTCACTTGACAGATTAAATTGCCTTCATTTGGGGTTCCTTTATCTTTCCATGTGGCAGACTCAGCCACAAATTTCGATACCCTTAACCATGAAATGAGAAAAGTAGGCCTGTTACTTAATAAAATCGTTCTATAGCCCAATTTCACTTCCAATTAACTAAGGAGTAAATAAGTAAAACGTGCAGAAATTCCGTGCAGTTATTTGCAGGAAAAGGGATGACATGCCTTAAGGAGCGTGATTCTGACTTAAATTTTAAACATGTCCCTGGATCTCCTGCACTCCACTCCCCACCAGACCACCTGTAACCGCGCCTCTTACAAGTAATTCTACCAGCGCCCTTGCTTACTACATTCAATTCAAAAACAGTGTATCGTTTCTAAGCGCTGGTACAGGAGGACAGAACAATTACAGTAGATTTGTTAGATTATTAGTTGGTATTGCGGCGTCCGTCCAGCAGGTCGTAAGGTCGAAAGCGCTAGCGTTGCAAAAACACATGATCTTGCTAGATAGAGACGTTTCCTGCCCATCCTGAGCACAGCTACTTCTCTACAGTATAGCGAAAACCTGAGAAACAGGGCAGTGGCCTCAGTAGACAAAATACACGTTCTATAAGAGAATCCGACTGTCGGCGTCTCCGAAAACCGTAAAAAATAGTTACTTGATGTATTATTATTATTATTATTATTATTATTATTATTATTATTATTATTATTATTATTATTATTATTATTATTATTATTATGACTGTCAATCGTTGTTTGTTGTGAGCTCCGCTAGCAGGTCAGTTATTCTCATCACCTCGAGCTGTGCGCAGGGTAGCAAACAAACGACTGTAGGCTATATAGCAGCATATCGTGTGTTATACGAATCAGCCTACCAGCACCTACTCGACGAACAGCACAATGCCAGACAAACAACGAAGAATTATTGTCTTCTTCTTCTTCTTTTGAGACCTCTTGAAATAAACGCACAACGCTTTGAAATATAGCCTGTATACGTTCTATTCAGCCAATTTTCTCTATGAATTAACATTAAGTTAATAGTAATTTCTGTTTTATACCCTATTATTAGCTTATCGGTCATCCATCGTGAACTACTGCACAAATGAGTTCAGTCTACTAGTTTCATTATCCAATTGGCACGTGTTCGACCTATTTCAAGATCACACAGAGAGCAGGTTTGAGATGGTAGAATGTGGTGTATGCAGTTCCAGGTAACACGATCGAGAAAAGAAAAGAGTTAAAATCCTACTTTTAGTCGTCCTAGAAGTGGTATTCTCTGTTTATCAAACTTCACGTAAACAGCCACTTGTTTTTAATTCTATTCCCCAACTCTCACGAGACCACATAATTCCTTGCACTAACTTGTAACAAGTTTCCGCACTTCCATTTGTTCTATTCGACCTCCCTTAATCATGTCTTATTTTTCCTATTCCGATGATTATAGATTTACGATGTCTATAGAATCTTCGATTACCCCACAGTTTATTAAACTGATGCCTACAGTTCAAACGTCATAATCAAAATGGTTATCAAGTAAGTTTCTAACACTCTAAGTTTATGGGGCTGTCGACCAAGTCCCTACCATAAATTATCGACGAGATTATATTTCTTGTATAAAGATGTATTATTTAAAACCTTAATCCATTGGTACGAGTTTATTTGTAGGGCAATAGCCATTTCTTTTCAGCATCATCATCATCACCAAAAATAATCATTCGTAGGACTTCACAGTTTCCATGACGTTTTCCGTGATCGGTGGTCCTTCGCTGTAGTCTTTATTGCCACATAGCTGTCCGCTCCGATGTCATTCACAATTTATTTGATGAAACTGTACCTCGGTTGTCCATGGACTCTCTTTCAATTAAACCTTCTGCTACTATCAGTATGCATTCGGAATGGCACATCCTATGATTTAAACAGGATAAATGACGCTTTCATTTCATGACATTGTCTTCGGAAGGTAGTGAGGTGGCTTCCCCTGCCTTCCTGACCAGGGAAACCCCGTCTAATTGAGATGATAATTTTTATCTTTCCTTTCTGTTATTTCATTTCTATACATAACTCTCGCATTAACCAAAATTATTCCTTTTCTTGGCTCTTTGATAACCATGGGAGAAAATACATTTATTATATCCCGGCATATTTCTTATTTTGTTTCATTTTTTAAGATATTCTGGCAAGGGCTGTACATATCTTTGGGGTCACCGATTTCATTCTAACTTAGAGCGCTTGATCTACGTATAAAATAAGCAGAACGTGTCCGACGGTTTCTGCCATTCTCCTTTATTTGAGTGTAAAATATCCCTTAAATTTAGTAGGATCGCATACTTCTTTCTTTCTTTCTTTCTTTCTTTCTTTCTTTCTTTCTTTCTTTCTTTTCTTCTCTCTTTCTTATTTAGTTTACCGTCCACGGTTGTTTTTTTTTTTTTGCTCAGACTCAGCGAAGGATCCCACCTCTACCGCCGCAAGGGCAGTGTCCTGGAACATGAGACATTTGGTCGGGGAGACATACGCACATACGTGAGTACGCCTGTTATGTTATATGACCCTTTCAGGACTGATTCTGATGGTTCCGTCAGCTTCCGCTTCGAATGCTAGCGCTGTACCGCGTCCGAGGAGCCATCTGGTGACAAATGAACGTACCATTTCCACTTCTATTGGGTAACATCTAAATTCAAAGCTCATTGTTTTGGAAGCCTTTCTCGAGGACAGTCGAGATTTTTTCTGATGACCCAGAGCATAGTTCTCTGCGAAACGTAAAGAATTTCACCTCATTTTCTTGACATGACATAAGCCCAAAAGCCTATATCATGTCTATAAGTACGGACCGTGAAAGCATCAATGGCATTGTATGAAACTTGACTGGTTATGTGTACAAAACCATAGAATAGACGAAAAAATTAAAAGGCGTATGGCTGACCTTTCGTCGACATCTCCATCTACGTGGACTACTCTCTCCTACCATATTTCCTTTATCTTTTTGTTCGGCCGGGGTGACGCCACAACTATTAAGTCCTCACCTCGCCGAGTCAATAAGGCATATCGGCTGGCCTCAAGTTGGCGGACGGCCTTTCCCAGCAATGCTTTCCTGCGTCGCCTGTGAAGTTGATCCCGCCATCTTGGAAGAGGACATTTATAGTGACCTTCGCACGACCGGTGTCTACTTTATCCAACGCCTTTACAACGGCCCTGATCCAGCCCCAGAGATTCTACTCTACTTCCAATCTGCATCTGCCTGCCTCTTCGTCTAGGATACTGGAGTGCTCATGTATCACCGCCTCCACCAAGTGGTCCTTACACCGTCACACATCCGAGCCGAGATAGAAGCCGATGAAGAACTTGCTGCGAGTGCTGTCAGAACGCCCCCTCCGTATTCATCACGCCCATTACCTGCGTCTTCCTGCCCTACCTCCATCACCATCCCCGTACCTGTTCCCACCTCCTTTAACATCCTTTGTACATCGTCTATACCCACTACCACTACTACCACCACCACCACCAATTCTGCACACATATTTCCCGTCCTTCTTATTATTACTACAACTACGTCCCATCCTCTTCCACTCTTGATGACTTTCTCCCCGCCCCTCCCACCACTGCTCCACCAAATCACACTGCAGCTACTCAGCCATCTGCCGAGGGACCTTCCACGGATTCTTCAGGAAACATGGCACGCCCACCTTCGCCACCACCGCCATCTGAACGTCATTCCACCTACAGCTGTGTTATTCGTGGTGTGGATCCCAGCATAGCGCCTACAGTCCTTGCTCAAGACCTTCGCCAGGCAGGCCTCCCTGTACGACTGACTTGTCGCATATACAACGCTGACGGTCCTACCTTCCTGGTGAGGTTCCAACTTCCGACTCCTGCCGATGTCCAGCGCCTTACCGCCCAAGGACTACATTTCTACGGTCGCCATCATCGCGTCGAACCCTCTTATTCTCCCTCACAATCCCAGCACCGTCCTCCCTCACTTCGCAGTCGTCCCCTGCCTGACCCTCCTCCTATATCACCCCATCCACATCTTCGATCATCTTCAGTCCCACCCCCGCCACCCTACTTTCCCCCACCACCACCTTCCCCAGACCTCCTCCTCATTCTGCTTACTTCCCTCGTCAACTTCTCCTCTTTCTACCACATCCTAGCCTTCCATCTTCTCCCTAGCACTTTACAGTAATTCACTACTTTTATGTTATGTACTCTTTCGATATTCTGTATTATACCTCTTGTTAATAAACATCACAAAAAATCACTACACCTCCCTTAGCCACGAGGCGTTTACGTCCCCTATTTTTTCACATCACCTTTTCCCAACTCCTACTTCTCACAAATCTTCCCAGCCCCGCCCAAGCTCCTGGCCAGAGGGAGGGCGTAACCCTTCAGGTGGCCCGCCCCACTCCTTCCGGGTGGGAAATGAAAACTTTTTGCACGCGCACGCGTATGGATTTTAGTGCCGGGAGTGTACGAGGACAAGTTCGGGTCGCCAGGTGCAGGTCTTTTGATTTGACTCCCGTAGGCGACTTGCGCGTCGTGATGAGGATGAAATGATGATGACGGCACATACACACAGCCCCCGTGCCAACGAAATTAACCAATGATGGTTAAAATTCCCAACCCTGCCTGGAATCGAACCCGGAACCCCTGTAACCAAAGGCCAACACGCTAACAATTTAGCCATGGGGCCAAACAGAATAGACGAAAATAACACACGTTGACAACATGAACTTGGTAGATGTATCTATACACCGCCACTCCCCATAATATCGTGGAGGAAAATATGAGTAAAGGGCATACCATACGACCCTATGTACTGCGAACAATAACGAATTAGATATGGAAATGTGGTCTCTTTGATGCCCCTGGAAATGCTGTAAGCAAGCCTTGCATTATATGCGCAGCCGGTGCAGCGATCCGATCACATTAATATTCATACGGCTTAGAGCTCAGGTGACTTGGACCCTGGCCAACGTGCTATACATTGTGGGATCTGAACACCTGCTCCCATTCATACTCTTCCTTGCCTTTACGCAAACTTTAACATTATTAATCGGATCTATTCGTGGACACAGACCACATCCATAGATTTAAGGGTTAGGTGTATAGTATGGGGATGAAGGAGTTATCACTGAACCCGGTTCTATTTTGCCACTTGCACAGTATCCAGGCTATAGAAATACATAAAAAACAGTTTATCCCTTGAGAACAATTTAGTATATACTTGTTGATAAATCTTATCGAGATTTTATTGTCAATATTTCATGTTAATGACGAGTCGTGAGTCATGCATGCATGAAAATCGATAGCTCTGTGCATGAAAAGAACTCATTCAAAGCTGTCTTGTTAGAACTGCATAAACATCGTGTGGTCGGTCCTCTTTCTATGGAGACTACAGTGTCAAGAAACTCCTTCCTCGACCTGTTGGAAATTTTGCCTCCCACTGATACCTCCATGTTTCACATCCCACCTCACTTTCACAGAGACGTTACGGTATTTCTGAACGGGATTCATGGACGTTGGATAGGAAGAGGTGAATCCTGCTACCTGGCCGTCTCTATCTCCTTTTAGACTTTTCTTGCATGGAAGTTAGAATAAACGAGAATAATTCGAGATATGGTTGATTGAGAATTCGTATCATTGAAAAGGTTCATCTTATAAAAACGAAGCACGGGCTTGATTAACGTTGATGGACCTGTAGAGAAGGTACAGCTAGATGCATAGGAACTTATAGTTACTCTGTGCAACGTTGGTTAAATACATTTAACATATCTTATGGGTAGTAAAATGTAAGCTCGTGTTTTAAATCTTGTATATTTCTTATAAAGGGCATGTTCTAGAGTCTGGACTTCATATGGCATCTTTCTTGCCACCCTACATGCTTCAACATATCCAGCCCAGACACCTGTTCCATTTTTTTCATAACATGCCCTCCTGTGATTTCACCTCACATTTACTTGACAGTTGAGTATGTGACCCTACTCATTCGATGGAAAACTAACGTAATCTAGTGAAGTAAAACTTCTTATAATATGTCAGTTATGGAAGTGCTGGCGTACGTAGTCAAGCATCATGATATCCAATCAGTTAACCGTCTATATGGTCTGATAGGACACAATAAAGTTTTCCACAGGAGGAGTGTGACGCCAGGCCTTGGCCATTGAGAAGACTTACTGAACAACTGCAGGTAGTCGCAAAATTATCCGTCCATTTACTGGTGTGACCGGAAATAACGGTCAATTGAGGAAAGGTAGCAAGAAAATTCATGTTGTAATAGTTAGTCACTGTTTATTAGAGGATGAGAATCAAACAATAACACAACATGTTAAAAAAGTGGCTTCTGTAGCTGTCTGTTCCGACAAGTAGTGTAGCAAAAGTCATCGTCCACTTGTACTTCACATGCACTTGATTCTGTGGCGTAATTAATGTAATATATATACAGTGCTGGCAAAAAGTTTAAGGGCGCCTGTCAAAGGGAGATAATCATATACAAGCCTTAAACATTGTTCTGAGAAGGATTGTAAGCACCCTCATCCAATTCCAATGGCTGTAATGAAGACAATTAAGCCAAAATTCCAAGACCTTGCTGCTATTGACCTCCTAAGGAGATGTCTGAAAGTTGGACTCCAAACGGTAATGAGCTATTTAACAACCAAATATGGACTGTTTGCCCTAAAACTCAAATTCGGGGAGGATAATTGTGAAAATTGCAGGTGCTGAAGCTGTGTCTTCTTTTAAAGATGGTAATAAAAGTAAACTGGAAGTGATAGAATTTTAGGCATCAAAGTTGGGAAATGTGCAACATCTGCTCTCTCTCTGAACGAGATATTCTTCAGGTCAAATTTGCTGAAAAACAGCTTCGAGAGTCTTCAAAGGAGATCAAAGGACAAGAAGGAGGCTGAGGATGGAAGAACATGGCAAGAACATGGAGATAGAGTGCGCTAAATATGCAGGAGGTGCCTTCTAGTGTTGTATGTAAGTGGAAATGTATATAATATATTTAGAGCCATTTTCCCAAAAGTTTAATTTTCCACACAACAAACGCAATAACTGAAGGACTAATGGTCCAAAATGCATGAAATTTGGAATTCCCTTTGATGGAACTAAGTTATAGACGATGAACCTCAATTATTGAAGTTTGAAAAAATGCTCAGTGCATTTCAAACATCATGTGAAAGTCTTAACTTTTTAAATATTCAAAATAAATACTGTACCTATAAAAGCGTAACTGATTCTTTAACTAAGTTCATAGAGGTCTGTCCTGGGTAATTTAGTCGTTAAGTAAAAAAATAGTTTATGCTAATCAAATTGATAGTTTTCAAGAAATTTTGTATTTTGTAACATTCAATAAATATTTTTTAATATTTTAATCTGGAAATTTTATTACACTTGTATATAATGCATTTTAAAACTTTATATATGTAATGAAAACCCAGTATTTGTACTTTAAGTGTACAAAGTTTAATTCAAATTCCTGGTATGGTTCCATAGATATAGAATAATTTTAAAAATGCATTCATTCCGGGTGTATCAGCCTCTTAATGTTACTTTGCTAGATTCTATCATCGGGGCTTTGTGAAGATATCTGGATGTTTTTTTTTTTTTGTTTTTTTTTTTTTACTAAAATGTTTGTCATACCATCAGGTGGACGAATACTTTTGCGACTATTTGCACCTGTTCGCAAGACACGTGTTAAGAACCTGATAGGGTGACCAGCCTGCAACAGTGAGGCAGCAACGAACAACGTTTGGTATTATTTTTATGTAATATTCTCGTCCACAAATCATTGCGTTTCGCCTCCTAGCTTTCAAGAGTATATTTTTAAAAGTCACCCAAAGTAAAAACACTAAATTTTATTGCAAAGGATACGCAACTACTATGTGACACAGGTATCGTGCTACATATCAGTGCTACCAAACATCGGTACATTTAAGTAAGGTTTATTTATTTCCATTGCTCTTTGTGTGGATCATTGGTAGAGTGTCAGCGTTTGGATCCCAAGATCACAGGCTCAAACACGGGTCAGATATTTGATGGGTGGAATGAAGTCCATCCGGCTCTCCACACCGAACGATGTTGACGTGTAAAGGATCCCTGGTGACACGTTTACTGAAAAAAATAGTTTAATTCAGCCATACTTTACCCTGTATTGAACCATTCCGTCAAGTTAAACGGTCGTCAAAATTGACTCGCCGGAAGCCTAAATGGCGTCAGTTTAAAATAACTAAGACCAGAGAAAGTTAGTTAGTTAGTTACTTCGTTGGTTGGTTGGTTGGTTGGTTGGTTGGTTGGTTGGTTGGTTGGTTGGTTGGTTGGTTGGTTGGTTGGTTGGTTGGTTGGTTGGTTGGTTGGTTGGTTGGTTGGTTGGTTGGTTGGTTGGTTGGTTGGTTGGTTGGTTGGTTGGTTGGTTGGTTGGTTGGTTGGTTGGTTGGTTGGTTGGTTGGTTGGTTGGTTGGTTGGTTGGTTGGTTGGTTGGTTGGTTGGTTGGTTGGTTGGTTGGTTGGTTGGTTGGTTGGTTGGTTGGTTGGTTGGTTGGTTGGTTGGTTGGTTGGTTGGTTGGTTGGTTGGTTGGTTGGTTGGTTGGTTGGTTGGTTGGTTGGTTGGTTGGTTGGTTGGTTGGTTGGTTGGTTGGTTGGTTGGTTGGTTGGTTGGTTGGTTGGTTGGTTGGTTGGTTGGTTGGTTGGTTGGTTGGTTGGTTGGTTGGTTGGTTGGTTGGTTGGTTGGTTGGTTGGTTGGTTGGTTGGTTGGTTGGTTGGTTGGTTGGTTGGTTGGTTGGTTGGTTGGTTGGTTGGTTGGTTGGTTGGTTGGTTGGTTGGTTGGTTGGTTGGTTGGTTGGTTGGTTGGTTGGTTGGTTGGTTGGTTGGTTGGTTGGTTGGTTGGTTGGTTGGTTGGTTGGTTGGTTGGTTGGTTGGTTGGTTGGTTGGTTGGTTGGTTGGTTGGTTGGTTGGTTGGTTGGTTGGTTGGTTGGTTGGTTGGTTGGTTGGTTGGTTGGTTGGTTGGTTGGTTGGTTGGTTGGTTGGTTGGTTGGTTGGTTGGTTGGTTGGTTGGTTGGTTGGTTGGTTGGTTGGTTGGTTGGTTGGTTGGTTGGTTGGTTGGTTGGTTGGTTGGTTGGTTGGTTGGTTGGTTGGTTGGTTGGTTGGTTGGTTGGTTGGTTGGTTGGTTGGTTGGTTGGTTGGTTGGTTGGTTGGTTGGTTGGTTGGTTGGTTGGTTGGTTGGTTGGTTGGTTGGTTGGTTGGTTGGTTGGTTGGTTGGTTGGTTGGTTGGTTGGTTGGTTGGTTGGTTGGTTGGTTGGTTGGTTGGTTGGTTGGTTGGTTGGTTGGTTGGTTGGTTGGTTGGTTGGTTGGTTGGTTGGTTGGTTGGTTGGTTGGTTGGTTGGTTGGTTGGTTGGTTGGTTGGTTGGTTGGTTGGTTGGTTGGTTGGTTGGTTGGTTGGTTGGTTGGTTGGTTGGTTGGTTGGTTGGTTGGTTGGTTGGTTGGTTGGTTGGTTGGTTGGTTGGTTGGTTGGTTGGTTGGTTGGTTGGTTGGTTGGTTGGTTGGTTGGTTGGTTGGTTGGTTGGTTGGTTGGTTGGTTGGTTGGTTGGTTGGTTGGTTGGTTGGTTGGTTGGTTGGTTGGTTGGTTGGTTGGTTGGTTGGTTGGTTGGTTGGTTGGTTGGTTGGTTGGTTGGTTGGTTGGTTGGTTGGTTGGTTGGTTGGTTGGTTGGTTGGTTGGTTGGTTGGTTGGTTGGTTGGTTGGTTGGTTGGTTGGTTGGTTGGTTGGTTGGTTGGTTGGTTGGTTGGTTGGTTGGTTGGTTGGTTGGTTGGTTGGTTGGTTGGTTGGTTGGTTGGTTGGTTGGTTGGTTGGTTGGTTGGTTGGTTGGTTGGTTGGTTGGTTGGTTGGTTGGTTGGTTGGTTGGTTGGTTGGTTGGTTGGTTGGTTGGTTGGTTGGTTGGTTGGTTGGTTGGTTGGTTGGTTGGTTGGTTGGTTGGTTGGTTGGTTGGTTGGTTGGTTGGTTGGTTGGTTGGTTTCTTGGTTGGTTGGTTGGTTGGTTGGTTCGGTCGTTCGTTCGTTCGTTCGTGTTCGGTCGTTCGTTCGTTTCCATGATAAATATGTTTTCTCCATTATTTAGATATTGTATAAATCTTCGTTATATTTCTCTCCTCATTAAATTCTTCCAAATTGAGTTACGGTCGCGAAACAGTCCTCGAATACAAGATTTAGGTGGGGATGATGGTAGTAAGTGGTTTTGGATTAAAGAAACGTTAGAAATATCTCCACCCCCACCATAACTACTTGATATTTTGTATTCGAGTAGTATTACGCGACCGTAACTCAAGTCGGGAGAACTTATTGAGGAGAGAAATGCCACTACAGAAACCGAGTGGCAACATCACGTTTAGTAGTCCGTTGCACCTCAACTTCTCCTAGCCTACCCGCTGCTCCCGTCTGTGCTCAACAGAGCCTTAATCCTAGAATAGTTAGTATATGTCCGAAATATTTACACCACTCACTAACGTAGTTGATGTGCTCGGAACTCAACTCACGGCGCTCGGCCGCCTTAACTTTGAGACGCTCCCGATAAGTTTTTGATGCTCGACATTGGTGATTTTGGACTTTTCTTAATTCTGACAAGCCGCTCTATGTTTTCCAATGTCTTTACGATTATTTTGAAGCCATTTATTATCCACATGTCGCAAGAATTTGCGAACCCATGTCTAAAACAACTACTGGGTGGATTGAGTAGCTCAGAAGTTGCTGTTCCCCGATCCCAAGCCCGGGTAACAGAGGAAGGTTGGCGTCACGAAGTGCTTCATGCCATAAACACGTTTTTCCATTTCAACTAATAAGTGAAATACGGTATGGAAATGAGGGCCAGGGCGTACTTCATAAGAGACTTGCAGCAACTTCCGTCTTACGGCTGTGATAAATTGGCAAGGGCAACTAAAGCAGGGACAACTGCGGTTAAAGAAACGAGTCCACTTTATGGTGAGGGTGGTGAGGATTGGCACTTTGAACGTATGAACAGGAAGAGGAAGGGAAGTGGTCTATATGATATAGTTAGGACGGGCAACCGATCCTCAGCCGGCAGCAAAGAAAACAGCATCCGTTTGGTCTCCTGACTCCCCACTTGCCCAGCAGAGAGTGATTTATGACGGTAGTGGGCTTGAAACCGGACGTTCCCATTCCCCAACACAAAACCTCACAGCTCTCTTGCCGATGCCCCTTTTAAGAATAAATTAAATGCTAACATGTTTAAATAATCGATGCAAAATTTGACAGCCATGCTCTTGACAGAACTCACTTGTCTTCTAAATGACATGCGCCCCTTGTGTCCAGAGGAAAGAAACCTACTGACAACCCTCGTTACCTCTTACGGTGGGCCATATTTTGGAATACGAAGCTGCCACCTGGGGATACGTTCGCCGTCCCAATTTTACAAGGAAGTTGGACATTTTGTGTTTGCAGGAGGCGAGATAGAAAAGGAATAAGGTCAAGAATCTAGGAGATGACTACACATTTTTCTATAGTCGAGCAAATCGAAAGGGAAGAAATAAAGTTAGGATTTTGCTATGCAGTACGTTAAGGTACTGGAAGACAGCAAAAGAAATTCTAGGATAATTCACGTGAAACTGTGTATGGGAGAACTAATACATACAGCCCACAAGCTGATGCCACAACCGAAGAGAAGGGTATGTTCTATAATGCGTTGGGTGAAGAAATGAGGGAGTTGGAGGGCTCCGAGGAAGTAATTGTTGGTGGTGACTTGAATGGCCACACAGATGAAAAACGAAAACTATTAACAAAGGGACAAAGATTTAGGAAGCAAGATTAACGTGATTTGGTCACCTAATGCCGAGGGACAATGACTAGTGATGTTGCGATATTATCGATATAAGTAAATATCGATACATTTCCAGTGATATTCGATATTTCACTATACTAAGTTATGACATTACCAATACCGAAGAGATCGTTTGGAATAATTAAGGAATATTGGTATTAATTGAACAATGCGTACAAAATTAATATGAATAAATTCACGAAAGAAAGGCTCGAAGTATTTTAATATAGAGAAAGGACAGTGACCGATAACATAGACATTTGTCCTTATATTTTTCGTTATCCATTCAATTATCTGTGTCCTATTTAGTTGTTGTTGGCCTGTCTGCGTGTTGTAGACATTTATACACTGACTGACAGAGCAAATGCAACACCAAGAAGGAGTGGTTCGAAAGGGATGAAAGTTGGGGAAAAAACAGAGACGGCACGGACGAATAATTGACGTTTATTTCAAACCGATATGCAGGTTACACAATGCGTACGGCATCGACTCAGTAGGATGTAGGACCACCGCGAGCGGCGATGCACGCAGAAACACGTCGAGGTACAGAGTCAATAAGAGTGCGGATGGTGTCCTGAGGGATGGTTCTCCATTCTCTGTCAACCATTTGCCACAGTTGGTCGTCCGTACGAGGCTGGGGCAGAGTTTCCAAACGGCGTCCAATGAGATCCCACACGAGTTCGATTGGTGAGAGATCCGGAGAGTACGCTGGCCACGGAAGCATCTGTACACCTCGTAGAGCCTGTTGGAAGATGCGAGCAGTGTGTGGGCGGGCATTATCCTGCTAAAACAGAGCATTGGGCAGCCCCTGAAGGTACGGGAGTGCCACCGGCCGCAGCACATGCTGCACGTAGCGGTGGGCATTTAACGTGCCTTGAATACGCACTAGAGGTGACGTGGAATCATACGCAATAGCGCCCCAAACCATGATGCCGCGTTGTCTAGCGGTAGGGCGCTCCACAGTTACTGCCGGATTTGACCTTTCTCCACGCCGACGCCACACTCGTCTGCGGTGACTATCACTGACAGAACAGAAGCGTGACTCATCGGAGAACACGACGTTCCGCCATTCCCTCATCCAAGTCTCTCTAGCCTGGCACCATGCCAGGCGTGCACGTCTATGCTGTGGAGTCAATGGTAGTCTTCTGAGCGGACGCCGGGAGTGCAGGCCTCCTTCAACCAATCGACGGGAAATTGTTCTGGTCGATATTGGAACAGCCAGGGTGTCTTGCACATGCTGAAGAATGGCGTTTGACGTGGCATGTGGGGTTGCCACCGCTTGGCGGCGGATGCGCCGATCCTCGCGTGCTGACGTCACTCGGGCTGCGTCTGGACCCCTCGCACGTGCCACATGTCCCTGCGCCAACCATCTTCGCCACAGGCACTGCACCGTGGACACATCCCTATGGGTATCGGCTGCGATTTGACGAAGCGACCAACCTGCTCTTCTCAGCCCGATCACCATACCCCTCGTAAAGTCGTCTGTCTGCTGGAAATGCCTCCGTTGACGGCGGCCTGGCATTCTTAGCTATACACGTGTCCTGTGGCACACGACAACACGTTCTACAATGACTGTCGGCTGAGAAATCACGGTACGAAGTGGGCCATTCGCCAACGCCGTGTCCCATTTATCGTTCGCTACGTGCGCAGCACAGCGGCGCATTTCACATCATGAGCATACCTCAGTGACGTCAGTCTACCCTGCAATTGGCATGAAGTTCTGACCACTCCTTCTTGGTGTTGCATTTGCTCTGTCAGTCAGTGTATTATTATTATTATTATTATTATTATTATTATTATTATTATTATTATTATTATTATTATTATTATTACCGCACACTTGAATAAATCGCTAAGACAAATCAAATAACACCTTACACGAAATGCTACCACGCTGGAAGTCGGAGGTACACTATTTGTTAGCCGCGCGCATGGTAATTTATGTACCTCAAGTTGGCGCCGCTTTTGGATCACCCCGTGGTGTCATACGGGATAAGACTCTTGTTACAAGGTACAATGGTCCTTCCTCTTGACCACAACGCAGATCGCACATGATGTATAGAAATTAGTTATTTCGATTTTTAAAGTTTCATGTTTTTGTACCGCTCACCGGCCCAAATAGGATTGCGAAACTATGGACGTACCCTGTCTCAAAAGTGGAACTTTACAGGAGCGATACAACAGAGTCTAGGGGTCGAAATCGCGTGGGGGGAGGGGGTGGAGGGAGAGTTTTCGCCCCCACCAACGATTTTATCTCAAAAGATTCCACCCCACTAAATTTGTTCCGGGGTATTCTTTCATTATAAAATAATGAGAACAACGTAGAAAATATATATTACCTTTTTTACTGCGCATATTTTCATAAAAACATCAGCAATAATTCACATAATATGAAAATTAAAATGACCTTGAGCAGTAAAGGAACGTAGTGGTGGCAACTCCGCAACTGCAACCTATTGTTACTATTTCACTCCGACATGTCCATCTGAAACTCGGGCAAAAATATAACTCATTTCAAGCCCTTCTCCCTAGTCATCGTTCTCAAGTAGCTCGAGCTTACATCACTCCCGTACTTCATGCAGAAGGTGTTTCCGACAGGTAGCCAGTAGGGCAATATTCAAATGGAATAACTTTCCAATGTGTATCATTCTTGTTATAACAACAGAATTCAGACAAAAAGATTTAAAAATTACATTTTTCCTGGGAGGGGGTGATTCGCTGCAGAATTATATACCCCCTCCCCGCAGGGTACTACCTGAAACAAACACTAGTAGTTAAGCCCTACGTTCCTTTCCTCCCCCCCCCCCCCGCACCACCACCATTTCTTTCTGATTTCGCACCCAAAGACTACAAGAAGCGGAGGAAAAAAATGAATTCTGTTGAAGTCCATTTGAAACCTACAATTTCCCATAAAAGGAAAGTTCATAGATCGATATCTTGGTCTGGTATCGATTGAATCATTTTGCTTGCAGTAGGTTGTACTGTTTGCTACTTGATTTTCATTTGGAGGCACGGCCCCCTACGGGGTAGTTGTAGCACATGGCGCTTTCAGTGGGCCGTAATGCTGAGAGCAGCATTGCCTGACCATCTGCCACCCAGCGGCCTGCTTTGCTCTGCTCTGTTTCAATATGCTCCCCTCGTCGCGTCTCAGAAAGTTTCATCCCGGAATTAGGTAACGTTAGAAGAAACAGAATAATACCACCGTAATATCACCTAGAAAAATCATAGTCTACTTTTATTCACATCACACGTCCAGACGAGCCAAGCAATAGTGACCGTGGGAAGATTTTTAAGTAGATAAACAGTTGCTTCAAAATTCCAGCTGTTCCAAAGTTGACCGATTAAGAATTCTCAACCTACTTTCATATCCGCGCACTATCTAGTAGATTGCTGCTAAGAACGTGAGCAGATTTCATTTACCCACTTAAAGAGGGAGGTGCTCCTTTCGCTACTTCAAAATTTAGTAAAATTGAAGTTTCTAGAGCTCAGCAAGTCTGTGAATCAGTGGTGATTGTCGGCTTCTCGACCCAAGATCGTGGTTTCACACTCGGCAGAGATACTCGGATATTTGAAAGGCGGAATGAATTCCATTCGGCAGTCCCATACCATACGATGTCGGCATGTAAAAGATCTCTGGTGACACATTTGGTGCTAACCTGACAAAATTAATACTCAACTCAGCCAGAGATCCAGTTTAGTTTGTCATCTAGTATAGTAAAGCGGAACGTCGGAATTGACGTGCAGGCAGCCTAAATGGCACCAAAATTTAAATAGCTGTACGTGGTAGCTGAGAAAATAGGATGATTGTTATTTATGTCACATTCACATCATTTGAAGCTTTGTTAGGTTTGCCACATAAACACCACAATGCAATGATAATTTCCGTAACTCTTTTTCTGAAACGATTTATAGACTCATATTAAGAACAAACTAGAATTTATAACATATTTCTTTAGAAAATAGTTACTTTTCTTAATCATTACCCTACGTATTTTTTCTACTTAAGCTGTAATTGTTTTTAAAGTTAAATTACCAGTGTCAAAGAAAATTACCTAAAGCATATTCATTAAATAAATAAATTAATTAATTAATTAATTAAATAAATTAGCCGTCTGAATCCCCTAAGGGCTATGGCCTCCTGCAATGCAGGGACAGTGCTCAGTTTAACTCATCAGGTGAGCAGGTCCTGAAGAGCCTTATTGGTTAATCTGTAGTTTGTTTCATTATATCGTATTACCGCATATTCATTATAAAGATAAAATGCACGGCACTGGAAAATGTCACCCGAATAGTTGCGATAAAGGAGAAATGATCGTGTGACAGAATAAACGTAGCCTGTGGCAAAAAGCGATTCTCCCTGGGAGAGAATAGAAAATGTGTTTTCTCGAACTGCACCTAGACAGCATGGCCCATAACGTTTGAAGTAGTTGTGAATGGTCTCTACATTAAAGAGGAAAGTATATTCCGCAGAGAAAAAGAGTAAATATCATCCATAAAGGTGTTCCTCTCCTCTTAAGTGAGTTATATCATTTGAACAAAGGTCCGTATTATTGCAATGTGTGTATAAATACAGATCTACTACGTATTGTAGCTGCTTAATAGCTCAATTTTTCTGCACAAGGTTGCGGTGTCAAATATCAGCCCACTTGATTAGCTTTTATGAGAAAATGAATGCGAATGCCAATATACGTATTTCTTCTTCTTAATCTGTTTACCTTCCAGGATCGGTTTTCCCTCGAAATCAGCGAGGGATCCCACCTCTACCGCTTCAAGGGCAGTGTCCTGGAGCTTCAGACTCTGTGTCGGGGGATACAACTGGGGAGGATGACCAGTACCTCGCCTAGGCGACCTTACACGCTATGTTGAATAGGGGCTTGGTGAGGGGATGGAAAGTTTGGAAGCGATAGACAAGGAATAGGGAAGGAAGTGGCCGTGACCTTAAGTTAGGTAGCATTCCAGCATTTGCCTGGAGGAGAAGTGGGGAAACCACTTCCAGCATGGCTGAGGAGGGGGGCTGAGTGGACCCCGTTCCAGCTCTCGTACCACTTTAAAAATTTCGTGGCAGAGCCGGGAATCGAACCCGAGCCTCTGAGGGTGGCAGCTAATCACACTAACCACTACACCACAGAGGCGGACCAATATACGTATTTATTGGCCCATTCAGGAAACCCTTCCTAGGGTCGATTTCTGACATTTGCTGTTGTCCCTTACAATGTGTATGAACTGAAGAGACGAAAACCAAACAATATTAGTATTTTTGAGTTATTGTCGCGGAAATTTTCTTTCTATTTCGAGGAAGTGAATTTTGTCTACTGCAGTATTGTGATCCCCCACTGCCCCGTGGTGTATGGGGCAACGCGTCCGCCTGCCACCCGGCGGCCCCGGGTTCGATTCTCGGCCGGGTCAGGGTTTGTAACTGTAAATGATTAATAGCCCTGGGTGTTTGTGTCGTCCTTTCCTCACATTCAACACTTTACAATTCCATCATTTCCAAATACACGCAGGTTCACAACGTATTGTGCAAAGTAGGGGCAAAAGATCTTCTTATGTCGACGCCCCGAATAAATAGCATTTTAAAAAATGGTCCCCCACTAGATTTCTTATCGCGGTGTAATTCCTCCGGTTGCACACAGAGGACATTTGTCTTTTGACAGTTTGGAATACTCCGTTTTTCCAACCTGGTATCAGTTGGAACTCGTGAAATCCGCACTCTTGTAGGTGTACACCTTTCTCTCGGTTGTGTCTCAAAACACACGACTACAAACTAGACCTTAAATATTTTAAAGAGTAACAAAACACAAAATACACGACTCCACTCCGTCGGCTGTCCTAATATTAGTTTTCCGTGGTTTCCCACTCTCCTGCACTAAGGCGAATGCCTGGACAGTTCCTAGTATAGATCACGGTCGCCAACTCTTTCACCATCTCCGCACATCTCCTTCACCGTAACAAATCTCCTGGCCTGAGCAACGGCGTCACCGTCTAGAAGGCCCGCCTCCCCCTTCAGGGGAGGAATGATAAATTTTTAGTAGTAATAGTACACGACTCCCGGGAATACGTACCTACATAAGGGTGGTGACCGTATGAACATCTAAATACTTGTTTAATGGCCTCATTATACTAAATAATGAGCCAAAATTTGATTTATTATTATTATTATTACCGAGCTTGATAGCTGCAGTCGCTTAAGTGCAGCCAGTATCCAGTATTCGGGAGATAGTACGTTTGAACCCCACTGTCGGCAGCCCTGAAAATGGTTTTCCGTGGTTTCCCATTTTCACACCAGGCAAATGCTGGGGCTGTACCTTAATTAAGGCCACGGCCGCTTCCTTCCCACTCCTAGCCCTTTCCTGTCCCATCGTCGCCGTAAGACCTATCTGTGTCGGTGCGACGTAAAACAACTAGCAAAAAAATATTATTATTATTATTATTATTATTATTATTATTATTATTATTATTATTATTATTATTATTATTATTATTATTACAGTACATTTAGTTACGTCAATTGCCTGATACGAAATGCGCTCCCGTTTCATCGGGGCACACTACCTTCAAGAGGCTTTGTACTATGCACCGCTGACGTGTTAGACTAATCTGTTTTGTCACAAACCAGAATATGCACAGACCAATAAAATGAGTAAAGGAATATTAAACTGTAAAATGAATTAGTGCACGAGTATCACTGGTCGCGTTCGCTCTATGGGAGGCCACGCGACAGCCCTACTCTTGATGACATAGGTGACAATTACAAAAAGGCACACCGTTCCGGCTGGCACTAGCAAAGGACCTATTCAGGTTCATTATTAGCTTTTGAAAATGCATTGTACTTTACAATATATTTCGTTTTTAAACGCTATAAATAGGGTGAACATTCAATCATTCAAAAGAGTGCTGGGCCGGCTCGTGTGTTTAGAAACTGGTCCAGCCCTTACTGGACCTCTTCATCGAATTCCTGTGTTTTGAGATCTCACGTTCCTTCTTATGTCGGGAGTAGCCAGTTTGTTCAGTAACGTCGTAGGGACATATAACCTGGATAAACACTACGTGAGCTTTCAGTGCTTGAGTGGTTGGCCTACTCCACAAAATTTATTACGTAGAACCAGGTCGGAGCAACGGGATGGTCGGTCTCCTAAGACATATAAATAGATGGTTTAATGGTTCTAGAAACTTGTAAATCATTTCATTTTTGTAAAGTATAGGTAGCCATGTCCGCCTCTGTGGTGTAGTGGTTGGCGTGATTAGCTGCCACCCCCGGAGGTCCGGGTTCAATTCCCGGCTCTACCACAAAATTTGAAAAGTGGTACGAGGGCTGGAACGGGGTCCACTCAGCCTCGGGAGGTCAACTGAGTAGAGGTGGGTTCGATTCCCACCTCAGCCATCCTGGAAGTGGTTTTCCGTGGTTTCCCACTTCTCCTCCAGGCAAATGCCGGGATGGTACCTAACTTAAGGCCACGGCCGCTTCCTACCCTCTTCCTTGCCTGTCCCATCCAGTCTTCCCATCCCTCCACAAGGCCCCTGTTCATCATAACAGACCGCTTGGACGAGGTACTGGTCATTCTCCCCCGTTGTATCCCTGACCCAAAGTCTGAATATCCAGGACACTGCCCTTGAGGCGGTAGAGGTGGGATCCCTCGCTGAGTCCGAGGGAAAAACCGACCCTGCAGGGTAAACAGATTACGAACGAACGAATAGGTAGCCATTAGCCCTTGTGTAACGGGATATCTGATGAACCCAACATGAACTGAATTTATAACTAACTTATTCTCTTTCTCGTTCTTGTAAATTGCCAAGATATTATTTTGACTGTGTAGTTTAGGATTATCACTTCTTTAAATGTGAAATCTAATGTACCATTACGTTACATTAGCGGCCGTAAATGTCATGGAAACAGTGGACAAATATGGCGCACAATAGCTTCAGGCAATGTGCAAATACACAGAGTAGAGATCTAGTAAATCGATATCGTCCGGCAGCAAGGAAAAAGAATCTCAAGATTAAATAATGATGGACTAAAAAATTTCAATGAAACCGATTCTTGACTACCTTGAGAAGAAAGAGTTACGAGTTGAAGAGAAGCAGCACGACTTACGGAAGGATATAAAAGGGTCAACGCAACGTTAAATACTAAAGTATTAATATATAAACAGCAGTGAAGATTACATCTGCAAAAATATCCGCAGAAAAGGCGTAGATTTGAAGGAAATATTTGTTACTGTAACACCAAAACTCAGAAGCGAAAGGAAACTTCAGCCGAGTTATACATTGCCGAAATTAATATTATAACGGCAAATCCTTGCTAAGGAAGGCATAATTTATTGTTTCCAGGAGGGAGACAATATCTGTTTAAGCGAAAGAAATAGCAAGAAGTAGGCCGAATTAGAGAAATTTCTAAATTTAAAAGAAAAGAATATTCTCGTCCAATACGAGTTTCCGAAAATAGATATTACGTATTGAATAGCCTACTATTCACCAGTATACTATGAATTCTACTATGTATTTGTTCTTTTATGATTGCATGAGAACTGGTGACAAGATGGACTCAGCTTAAACAGATGGAAAATGGTCGCTCAAGACTAAATAGCTCAAGCCAAGATCCCCAGCCGGAGCCGCAGATGACGTAATCTTTGGATCGCAGGGGCTGCCTACTCCAAGATGCCGTAGACCAGAAGAGATCCAGCAGCAAAATCCCGTTACAAGATAAGTATTATGAGTTGCATCATAATGAATTTGAAATCAATTGATGAAAAATATTTATATGTGTACAGGAGTGCTAGATGTAAGAGATGTAGTGCCAATGAAAGGATATGTGAATTTAAATGCCAATTATTAGCCGATGAAATGTGCCAATTTATGCTGTATAACTACAGTGGTAATGTGATAATTTTAAGGTTAATGGAGACTAGATCTGATTGAGCATTTGTGCATGTTTAGTGCCAATCCATACGTGTAAACCGTGAAACGTTTAACCTGTTGTGGTTGTAGAAAATGCAGGCGAAATACGAGACGTAACCTAAAACTTCAGGTCAATATGTGTAGCAATCATGGCCAGAACGATAATTGTATTGTAAGGAAATGTTTGAAATATTACGAAGTTGCAGTGTACGAGAGAATAATCAGGTTATTAAGTATTGCTACCGTAACACAGAGGTTATTTAATTGGAATTGAATGAAGATATTTTTAAATATGGAGGTATATATATATATATTGTACCATTACGTTACATTAGCGGCCGTAAATGTCAGGGAAACAGTGGACAAAAATGGCGCACAATAGCCTCAGGTAATGTGCAAGTACACAGAGTAAAGATCTAGTAAATCGATATCGCCCGGCCGCAAGGAAAAAGAATCTCAAGATTAAATAATGATGAACTAAAAAAATTTGAATGAAACCGATTCTTGACTACCTTGAGAAGAAAGAGTTACAAGTTGAAGAGAAGCAGCACGACTTACAGAAAGATATAAAAGGATCAACGCAACGTTAAATACGAAAGTATTAATATACAAAGAGCAGAGAAGACTATATATGCAAGAACATAAGGCAGAAAAGGAGTAGATTTGAAGGAAATATTCGTTACTGTAACACCTAAACTCAGAAACGAAAGGAAACTTCAGCCGAGTTATACATTGCCGAAATTAGTACCATAGCGGCATAATTCATTGTTTCCAGGAGGGAGACAATATCTGTTTAAGCGAAAGAAATAGCAAGAAGTAGGCCGAATTAGAGAAATCTCTAAAAATTAAGAAAAGAATATTCTCGTCCAATACGAGTTTCTGAAAACAAATATTACGCACTGAGTAGCCTACTATTCACCAGTATACTATGAATTCTACTATGTATTTGTTCTTTTATGATTGCATGAGAACTGGTGACAAGATGGACTCAGCTTAAACAGATGGTAATGGTAGCTCAAGACTTAATAGCTCAAGCCAAGACCCCCAGCCGGAGCCGCAGATGACGTAATCTTTGGATCATAGAGGCTGCCTACTCCAAGATGCCGTAGACCAGCAGAGATCCAGCAGCAAAATCCCGTTACGAGATAAGTATTATGAGTTGCAACGTAATGATTTTGAAATCAATTGATGAAAAATATTTATATATGTACAGGAGTGCTAGAAGTAAGAGCTGTAGTGCCAATGAAAGGATATGTGAATATAAATGCCAATTATTAGCCGATGAAATGTGCCAATTTATGCTATATAACTACAGTGCGAATGTGATAATTTTAAGGTTAATGGAGACTAGATCTGATTGAGTATTTGTGCATGTTTAGTGCCAATCCATTCGTGTAGACCGTGAAACGTCTAACCAGTTGAGATTGTAGAAATGAAGGCAAGATATGAGACATAACCTAAAGCTTCAGGTCAATATGTGTAGCAATCATGGCCAGTACGATAATTGTATTGTAAGGAAATGCTTGAAATATTACGAAGTTGCAGTGTCTGAGAGAATAATCAGGTTATTAAGTATTGCTACCGTAACACAGGGGTGATTTAAGTGGAATTGAACGAAGATATTTTTTTAAATATGGAGGTATATATATATATGTATGAAGGAAATGGAATGTTAATGTAGCAAGTTGTAATTAGATTGAGGAGATATGTTTCTGTTCGTTGCTTAAGAATGGGATAGATGATTGAATTGCGAATTCCTCTGTTACATATTATATTTATATTTGGATTAGCACTGCAAGTGAAGGATTTAGGCCATGTTAAGTTGAATGTATGTCTCGAGCCAACCAGAATGTGTCTCGTAGTAACTTTCAAAGGAAGATATTGATAGGTTACGTGTTTGTTACACATTACGTAATATATATATTTAGGAATAGAGTGGAGTCTCGCATATTTACGTATTTGAAGGTCAGCACGTTAACGCTTATATGAAGTACGGTTTACTTTAACAAAACCATGGCACAGCGAAGAGATATTTGAGAATATGTAAATATATTGGCACATGACTAGGACTGCATGGCACCAATTTTTGCAGGTTAGACTGACGTACTGTCATATCTATGGCACTCTGTAGTAAGATTTTTTGGTTTATTTTGTACATATGGTGATGTACTGCCTTAATTTATTCATTTTGGGTTATGATAGGAATATTAATAACTTTATGGGTGTTTTGAACCCAAATTTAAACATGGTAATGCTTATCTCGAAACGTGAGGAGTCACAAACAAGAATCCAAACAAGAATCCAAACATGTATCCAAGTAAATTTGGTCAAATAGACCGAAAAGAAAGATGAAACTTAAATGATGCCCCAAAGAAAATCCCAAACAATATTAAATGAAAGATATTCCACTCCTCCTTGGTTTAATAAAATTGTGGTCCCTATTTTTCCCCTTGTATCAATTTAAACATGGAAGATATGGTATATATGGTATGAAACTTAACGAGAATGTAAACAAATATGTTGATGACTTAAAGATCTTTCAAATGTGTTTATCTCGGAAACCAAGCATTTTGAGAATGATATTTGTAATTTCACGATTTTCCTTTCTTTATTGCCAATGGATGCATATTATTATATTCTATTATGCATTAGCATGCTAATAAATTAGATATAGATTTGATTTCGCATTTCTATTCCTTAAGTAATTTGTAGTATATAGTAGTATGATAATATACGGATCTATTGAGTTAGTTTACGCTAAATACTAGGTGATGATCAGATAATTTCCTTGACATAAGGATACGGTATGACTGTTTCAACGGACGGATACTCTTCAACGGAATCCGCTATTTATTTAAAGCATATGGGAACAACGAAGCGAACTTTACCCTGAGAAGCGATTATGCACCATGTTGTTGGAGCTCATGTTCATAAATTATATTCCAGTTTAGAGTCTAGGTATGATTTTCGACCCGATGCTTAAAATTTTGTGGCCGGAGCAATATTTAAACATGTGTATATTCAGTTAATGCTCCAACGCGGCGTAATAGTGGGAGTTACCGCGGGAACATTAATAAACGAAAGGTGCATAAAAATTTGGCCCCCAACAGTGGAGCAAGTTGAAGAGGAAGGTACCGTGGTCGCCAAATATCATTAAATTGTGTCCCGAACGTGAGGCAAGTTTGAAGAGGTCGGATGATTAATTAAATTCTGGATGTACAGAAATTGTATAACTTGATTATGGAGCAAATATTGAGGATGAGATATGGATGATTGGATTGGACATGGGTTGTATGATGCCGTAGCCTCGAGCAAGTTGAAAAGAGTACCATGGCTGTTGTGTAATATTTTGAGCTTTTATTCGTAAAGTGAGTTGTTGAAAAAGGAGTGATGGAAGAAAATGATATGATGGGAATTGGAGATAGACGTTGGACGTGGTTGAATATAGTTTAATGATACAACATAAGGCAAAGGAGGAGGAAAATATATCGCGATACAGGAATATTGAGAAGACAGATTATGGATGACATGAAGATATATGAGGTTAGATTGTAGCGGTGAAGAGAGATAATAGGAAAAGAGGATGGCAAACATAATATAGTATACCCTAATCAAGAAGAAAGCTGCACAATGAATTAGAATGTAATTATAAGACTGCATGGAAAATGAGATGAAGCATGATGGATTGCGGATGCAAATATGGCATGCGATGAAGGATAATTTCTTTTATACTAGAAATAAAGTAGGAAAGGGATTGACTATACATTTATTTAGATTGTTCAGAGAAAATTTCGTTAGGTACTTAGGATAGTGGAAGTGCATTAATGGAATGTTAATTTTATTTATTGTATATGTAGGTTAAGAAATGTTTGGATTCTCTTGTGACTTGGACAGGCTGGTTTGGTTGAGCTAAAGTAGTCTTGGGTGATCATTCCTAATTAAGAAAGAATTTATTGAAGTAATAGAAGTTGTAGAATAAGTGTATAATTAAGTCTGACAGACTGTGTTATAGTAATATTTAGAGATTGAGTTAGTTGAATTTACGGATACATAGAGAAAGTTAGGCTTATAGAGAATTTAACAGGCACATTAGAGAATTTTAAACGAGATAAAGATGTCGAATTTAGCTCAGCTGAAATCCCAACTTGAGGGATACCAAAAGGTAACTGAGGAGGAAGTCAGGAAGAGAGACGAAGCGATACAGGAAGTCAGGGACAATCAGAAGGGGATTTTGGAAAAATTTCAAGAAATAATTAGCAGGCAAAATGAAAAATTCCAAGAAATGATTAACAAAATGGAAGGAAGAGAAGAAGAAACAAGAAGGCAGAATGAGAAATTTCAAGAGATGATTAATGGGCACAATGAAGAAACAAGAAGGCAGAATGAGAAATTTCGAGAGATAATTAATGGGCACAATGAGGAAGCAAGAAAACAGAATGAGGAAGAAAGAAGAGAAAGACAGGAAGAGGCAAGAAAGCGAAATGAAGAATTCCGAGAAATAATTAGCAGGCAGGAAGAAAGATTCCAGGAAATGATTAATGAGGACAACGAAAAAACAAGAGAGCAAAATGAAAAGTTCCAAGAGATGATTAATGAGAGATTTCAAGAAATGATTATCAGACAGGATGAAAAGCAGCAAGAAGAGATTAACAGGCAAAATGAGAGGCAGCAAGAAATTAGGAAAGAAATGAAAGAGGTCATAAGAACGGAAATTGAGAAATTTGGAAGCGAAGTCACGGAAATTAAAACAGATATTGACGAGTTGCGTAATCAGATGACGGAAATTGTGGAAAACAGGAGTGAAGAGGTTAATAAAAAAATAAATGAGGTCAGCAAGGAATTGAAAGAAAGTAGAGAGGCTATACGAACTCTGAAGGAGAAGGAGATGAAGAGTTTGACGGAGAATTGGGAAAACTTGAAATTAGATTCCACAGAGAGATGGGAACAATATCAAGAGAGGATGAACAAATTAGATGAGATAATAGGAAATACGAATAAGTCAGTGGAAGTAAATTTTATCCTGGCGAGAGAACAAGTATCGAATAAAATAGATATAATCCGAGAGGAAGTAGAGCGGAATAAGAATGATATTGACAGTAGAGTTTACAATACGGAAAGGGAATTGCGGATTATCCGAAAAGAGATACAGGAATTAAGGGTACATGACCAAAACACAGGATCCAGTATGTTAGGGAATATGGATATTCGGATGAACGAAAGAGAAACAACACCAACGATGACGACGGATTCCAACCAGGTTATTAACGGCGGAATAATTGGAAACGGGAATTGTAGCAATGGAGGTCCAGCAGTAATAAATATTATTAAGAGAGTTGATGATAGACCAAAACATTTTGACAACACTGCAAGTCTATCACCTAAGCAGTTTCTTCGGGAAATGGAGGATTATTTTAGGGCTAATCAGATTCCGAATGAAAGAAAGCAAAAAATAGTTGAAAAACACTTAGACTCCAACCCTGATATATGGTACCATGCATTTAGGTACAGCTTTCATGATTATGAGGAATTTAAAACAGCATTCTTGCGAAGGTATTGGAGCTCAGAGGTACAATTACAGCTAAGGATGGAGCTATACTCCCGGAAATTCGCATTTAATGGGCAGACAAGATACTCAGATTATTTCGCGTTCCAATTTCAACGATTTCAAGATCTGGACGCCGCACCAATCGAATTGGAAGCAATAAAAACAATCCAGAGGCAATTTCCTCCCGAGGTGCAAAGGCACTTGGCAGTAGCAAATGTTCAGACAGCTATAGAAATGGAAGACCGGCTAAGGCAACTAGACATGGCAACTGCACATCCCACGACCAGGTTAATGCGGAATGCAGAGAATGAGGCATCGATAAATGTGATAACGCCGGAGAATGTGGAAAGTAGTAGATGGAGAGAACTTAAGGATGGTGTTAGAAACCGGGAAATGGATGGAAAGAAAGAAACAAAAGAATGCCAATGCCAAAAAGGATATGTAAATCGACGGACATATCAAACGAGCGATAGATATGTACCATATTATAGGACGAATAATAGGTACTCAGGAAACGGAGTTCGGAATAATTTTCGAAGAAGGCAACCCTACGAAGGAAGGAGAGAACAAAGTTACAAGGGTAGAGAATTTGCCAAAACAAAGTATGTCCAAGAGTTAAGGGAAAATTCAAACGATAAGGATAAATGGGAACAAGCGATTAAGGACAAAGAAGTGGTTGGTGATATAGAAGGTGCGGAGAGCTTAAAACTCCAGGAGTACAAGAGGATGGAGGCAGGGAAACGAAGATTGAATCCGAATGCACAAAATTTTAGTGCAGAGATAGACGTTTCCGAGAAGAAAAAAAACGTCAATTCTAAATTAGACATAAATGAAAGATGCAATAAAGAAAGGAAATCGAATGGCAAAATTATTAGTTGGTTAATTGCTCAAATCGAGTCATGGGAGATAGAACCGCAAGATTTACTGTATGATGAATCATCGAATGTAAGACCACAAGGTGTAAATTTACCAATAATTATTGTAAGAGTAAACAAAATGAGGACGCATTGTCTGATAGATTCTGGGGCAAGTATTAGTGTGATCTCGAACATGTTATTCTTAGAGTTAGAGAGAAAAATGAGGTTACCAACGATACCTGTGTCAGGAATAAAAATCAAAGGAATTATACCAGATAAAACTGTGGAATACAAAATGCAAACGTATTTGAATATCGGAATAGGGAAACAAAGATTTGAGCACCCATTTATAATTATGAACAGAATAAAATACAATATTATTTTAGGCGTGGATTTCATGGTTGCTACGAAAATGGTCATTGATATGGAAAGACAGGAAATTAGGTTTCCAATTAGCGAAGATCATGGGAAGGAAACCACAGAAAAACTCAGAATAAGCGTTAGGAAGGATCTGTCAGAACATATGAGAATTGTAGGTCGGGAGACAAGTGGCCATGACCAGGAGAGCAATTTCATAAACCAAAGCCCAAATCAGGCAACAGAATCAGAGATAGCCTACACTATTGAAAGAATATTAAGTTTAGAGGAAGAAGAAAAGGATCAAGAAATATGGGAAAGCCTTATGGAAGCTAAGATTTCGCCAGAGGAGAAAACTAGATTGTACGAAATTTTGAAGAAGTATTCAGACATATTTAAGAACAAACCAGGAAAAATCCCCAATTTCAAATACAAGCTGATAGTTAATGATTGGACACCGTATAAAGCAAAGCTGTATGATATACCTGAAAAATATTTCCAGCAAGTGAAAGAAATAATCCAGGAAATGTTGGATGATGAGATAATAGTTAAAACAGCTACACCATACTTGAACCCTTTGGTAATCGTAAAGAAAAGCAACGGTAGCCTCAGAATTTGCCTAGACGCGAGGGCTATAAACGGGAAGCTAATTCCAGAATATGATAAGGTACCAAAAATTAAGGACATCATTAAGAAATTCAAGAACATGAAGTATTTTTCTAGCCTTGATTTCACATCATCATTCCATCATATTGTGTTGGAGGAGAAGTCACGACTATTGACTGGGTTCATGTTCGACAATCAAACGTATGCTTACTGCAGGCTTCCATTCGGGTTGAAAAACAGTTGTGCCGTTCTTATCAGGGCTCTGGATAGAAACTTGACAGCAGAAGTAAAGGGTTATGTGACTTCCTATGTTGACGACTTGATCCTGGCAACGAGAACATACGAAGAGCACTGTGAGAGACTTGAAAATTTGCTGGATAACTTGAAGAACACGGGATTTAAAGTCAATGTTGCAAAGTCAAAGTTCTGCCAGTCAGAGATCCCTTTTGTTGGACATGTTATCGACGGAGAAGGAATACGACCTAACCCAGCTAAAATTAAAGCAATATGTGATTTCCCGAGGCCAACAAGAATAAAGCAGATTAGACAATTCCTTGGAATGACGCAGTTCTTTGCAGATCACTGTGATAGGTATACCGAAGTGACAGCACCGTTATAAGAGTTACTCAAAATAAATAATAGGTGGAAATGGGGAAATGAAGCGGAAAAGGCTTTCGTACAAATGAAGGAATTAATGGCGAATTGTATCAGATTGGGTTATCCTGATTACGAGAAAGAATTCATAATACAATCCGATGCATCCAGGATTGGAATCAGGGCATGCCTGTATCAAGAAGAACCAGAAGGCGGAAAGAAGCGAACATATTTGGCATTTGCAAGCCGTAAATTAAGAAACCATGAACAAAATTACACGACAACTGAGCAGGAACTTTTGGCAATAGTGTTCGCATTGCAGCAATGGTCGAAAATAATAAGTGGATATCCTGTGACCATACGCACTGATCATAAGGCGTTAGTCTTTGGTTTGAAGGCCGCAATGGCAAGCGAACGAGTAACGCGCTGGATATTATTTACACAGCAGTTTCAGTTGAAAATAGAACATTGTAGAGGAAAGGATAATATTTTGGCCGATGCTTTGAGTAGAAATCCAGAACAAACGGAAGAATTAATACATCAAATAGAGTTGGATGACCGAGACGAGCAAATCATTGAAAGGCTGCGAACTATTGAGATATTACAAAGGGCAGATACGAATCTAGCTAAAATAATAGATAAATTGGAAGGACAGACTACGGAAGCGAACATAACACAGACATAGCGGATTATAAATGGAAGGTTAAATAATTATATTCTTGAAGGTCGGAGGAAAGCACGAATTGTGGTGCCAACCCAGTTACAAAGGGAATTAATATGGTTGACCCACCGGATCACTGGACACGGGGGCATTGACAAAGTGCTGAATACTGTCTTGGAAAGATTTACCTGGAAAGGAATTAGGGCAATGATAAGGAAAGTGGTTAGGACATGTGACATCTGCCAGAGAACCAAACATAATGCAAGATTACTTACACACCAACCAATAGCAATACTACCAGATAGAGCAAAAGAGATATTCGCAATCGACATTTTTGGACCACTTCCAGTGGCTAGTAAAGGAAGAAAGTTTATCGTAGTAACAATGTATATATTCTCCATATATATAGTTTTACGACCAATACAGAGAGCTAATTCAAAACAAGTCCTCCACGCGTTCATTAATGGTGTCATACCAAGAATGGGAAAACCTGAGAGAGTACTAAGCGATCACGGTACTCAGTTTACGTCAGAAAAGTTCCGTGAAGCTATGGAGAGGTTGAATATAAAACATGTGATGTGTTCAATTAGGCACCCAGCGTCAAATCCAGTAGAGCGATGTATGAAAGAGATTTCGAAGTTTTGTCGGATTTACTGCGGAAACAACCATTGGAGATGGATTGATGTAATACCAATAATTGAGCACAGTATAAACGAAACCGTACATGAATCAACCGGTCAGATCCCAAGTGTTCTGCATAGAGATTAAATCCCACATAGGCCATGGGATGAAGTGATAGAAAGGCTAGTGGAGGATAGACTGAGTGTTCAGGAATTAAATAGTATGGTACGCGCAAAATTGGAGGAACAATCACGGAAGAGGCTCAAGAGATTACGAAACAGAAAGTTTCACCGTCAATTGAGAGTAAATGATCTTGTATTAGTTACGAAAACGCCCAATTCCAACGTCATAGGGAAGGTATTTGCGAAATTTGCACATTTATATGATGGACCATATGTCATTAAAAAGTGTTTGGAAACAACGCATACCAGATCGAAAATATGTCAGGGACATATAAAGGGGTATATAACGCAGCAAACCTAAAATACTATTACAGAGAAAACGAAGGATTAATGTCAAATAATACTTTAGAGATCAGCGAGAAAGATAATGATCCCTATATTGAATATCAAACAGGTAATGGGAATGAAACCGATCAAGAGTGATTGTACGAAAGAATCATATCAAAGCGGTTAAGGAACAATCAAACATGAAATAAGATACAAAGAATCAGGATAATGTAACGTAAAGGTCCATTATACAAGTATATGGAAGAGCGGATTAAATATGTTGTATCCAACATATTTAAAGTTAACGTGGAGGTGAAATGTACCATTACGTTACATTAGCGGCCGTAAATGTCAGGGAAACAGTGGACAAAAATGGCGCACAATAGCCTCAGGTAATGTGCAAGTACACAGAGTAAAGATCTAGTAAATCGATATCGCCCGGCCGCAAGGAAAAAGAATCTCAAGATTAAATAATGATGAACTAAAAAAATTTGAATGAAACCGATTCTTGACTACCTTGAGAAGAAAGAGTTACAAGTTGAAGAGAAGCAGTACGACTTACAGAAAAATATAAAAGGATCAACGCAACGTTAAATACGAAAGTATTAATATACAAAGAGCAGAGAAGACTATATATGCAAGAACATAAGGCAGAAAAGGAGTAGATTTGAAGGAAATATTCGTTACTGTAACACCTAAACTCAGAAACGAAAGGAAACTTCAGCCGAGTTATACATTGCCGAAATTAGTACCATAGCGGCATAATTTATTGTTTCCAGGAGGGAGACAACATCTGTTTAAGCAAAAGAAATAGCAAGAAGTAGGCCGAATTAGAGAAATCTCTAAAAATTAAGAAAAGAATATTCTCGTCCAACACGAGTTTCTGAAAACAAATATTACGCATTGAGTAGCCTACTATTCACCAGTATACTATGAATTCTACTACGTATTTGTTCTTTTATGATTGCATGAGAACTGGTGACAAGATGGACTCAGCTTAAACAGATGGTAATGGTAGCTCAAGACTTAATAGCTCAAGCCAAGACCCCCAGCCGGAGCCGCAGATGACGTAATCTTTGGATCGCAGTGGCTGCCTACTCCAAGATGCCGTAGACCAGCAGAGATCCAGCAGCAAAATCCCGTTACGAGATAAGTATTATAAGTTGCAACGTAATGATTTTGAAATCAATTGATGAAAAATATTTATATATGTACAGGAGTGCTAGAAGTAAGAGCTGTAGTGCCAATGAAAGGATATGTGAATATAAATGCCAATTATTAGCCTATGAAATGTGCCAATTTATGCTATATAACTACAGTGCGAATGTGATAATTTTAAGGTTAATGGAGACTAGATCTGATTGAGTATTTGTGCATGTTTAGTGCCAATCCATTCGTGTAGACCGTGAAACGTTTAACCAGTTGAGATTGTAGAAATGAAGGCAAGATATGAGACATAACCTAAAGCTTCAGGTCAATATGTGTAGCAATCATGGCCAGTACGATAATTGTATTATAAGGAAATGCTTGAAATATTGCGAAGTTGCAGTGTCTGAGAGAATAATCAGGTTATTAAGTATTGCTACCGTAACACAGGGGTGATTTAAGTGGAATTGAACGAAGATATTTTTTAAATATGGAGGTATATATATATATATATATATATATATATATGAAGGAAATGGAATGTTAATGTAGCAAGTTGTAATTAGATTGAGGAGATATGTTTCTGTTCGTTGCTTAAGAATGGGATAGATGATTGAATTGCGAATTCCTGTGTTACATATTATATTTATATTTGGATTAGCACTGCAAGTGAAGGATTTAGGCCATGTTAAGTTGAATGTATGTCTCGAGCCAACCAGAATGTGTCTCGTAGTAACTTTCAAAGGAAGATATTGATAGGTTACGTGTTTGTTACACATTACGTAATATATATATTTAGGAATAGAGTGGAGTCTCGCATATTTACGTATTTGAAGGTCAGCACGTTAACGCTTATATGAAGTACGGTTTACTTTAACAAAACCATGGCACAGCGAAGAGATATTTGAGAATATGTAAATATATTGGCACATGACTAGGACTGCATGGCACCAATTTTCGCAGGTTAGACTGACGTACTGTCATATCTATGGCACTCTGTAGTAAGATTTTTTGGTTTATTTTGTACATATGGTGATGTACTGCCTTAATTTATTCATTTTGGGTTATGATAGGAATATTAATAACTTTATGGGTGTTTTGAACCCAAATTTAAACATGGTAATGCTTATCTCGAAACGTGACGAGTCACAAACAAGAATCCAAACAAGAATCCAAACATGTATCCAAGTAAATTTGGTCAAATAGACCGAAAAGAAAGATGAAACTTAAATGATGCCCCAAAGAAAATCCCAAACAATATTAAATGAAAGATATTCCACTCCTCCTTGGTTTAATAAAATTGTGGTCCCTATTTTTCCCCTTGTATCAATTTAAACATGGAAGATATGGTATATATGGTATGAAACTTAACGAGAATGTAAACAAATATGTTGATGACTTAGAGATCTTTCAAATATGTTTATCTCGGAAACCAAGCATTTTGAGAATGATATTTGTAATTTCACGATTTTCCTTTCTTTATTGCCAATGGATGCATATTATTATATTTTATTATACATTAGCATGCTAATAAATTAGATATAGATTTGATTTCGCATTTCTATTCCTTAAGTAATTTGTAGTATATAGTAGTATGATAATATACGGATCTATTGAGTTAGTTTACGCTAAAAACTAGGTGATGATCAGATAATTTCCTTGACATAAGGATACGGTATGACTGTTTCAACGGACGGATACTCTTCAACGGAATCCGCTATTTATTTAAAGCATATGGGAACAACGAAGCGAACTTTACCCTGAGAAGCGATTATGCACCATGTTGTTGGAGCTCATGTTCATAAATTATATTCCAGTTTAGAGTCTAGGTATGATTTTCGACCCGATGCTTAAAATTTTGTGGCCGGAGCAATATTTAAACATGTGTATATTCAGTTAATGCTCCAACGCGGCGTAATAGTGGGAGTTACCGCGGGAACATTAATAAACGAAAGGTGCAATATATATATATATGAAGGAAATGGAATATTAATTTGGCAAGTTGTAATTAGAGTGAGGAGATATGTTTCTGTTCGTTGCTTGAGAATGGGATAGATGATTGAATTGCGAATTCCTGTGTTACATGTTATATTTATATTTGGATTAGCACTGCAAGTGAAGGATTTAGGCCATGTTAAGTTGAATGTATGTCTCGAGCCAAGCATAATGTGTCTCGTAGTAACTTTCAGCGGAAGGTATTGATAGGTTACGTGTTTATTATACATTACGTAGTATATATATTCAGGAATAGAATGGAGTCTCGCATATTTACATATTTGAAGGTCAGCACGTTAACGCTAATATGAAGTACGGTTTACTTTAACAAAACCATGGCACAGCGAAGGGATATTTGAGAATATGTAAATATATTGGCACATGATTAGGAATGCATGGCACGATTTTAGCAGGTTAGACTGACGTACTATCATATCTATGGCACTCTGTAGTAAGATTATTTGGTTTATTTTGTACATATGGTGATGCACTGTGTTAATTTATTCATTTTGGGTTATGATAGGAATATTAATAACTTTATGGGTGTTTTGAACCCAGATTAAAACATGGTAATGCTTATCTCGTAACGTGGTGAGTCACAAACAAGAATCCAAACAAGAATCCAAACATGTATCCAAGTAAATTTGGTCAAACAGTCCGAAAAGAAAGATCGAACCTAAATGATGCCCCAAAGAAAATCCCAAACAATATTAAAAGAAAGATATTCCACTCCTCCTTGGATTAATAAAGTTTTGGCCCCTATTTTTCCCCTTGTATCAATTTAAACATGGAAGATGTGGTATATTTTTGAAACTTAACGAAAATGTAAGCAAATAAGATGATAACTTAAAGATTTTTCAAATATGTTTATCTCGGAAGTCAAGTATTTGAGAATGATATTTGTAATTTCACATGATTTTTCCTTTCTTTATTGCCGATGGATGCATATTATTCAATTTTATAATACATTAGCATGCTAATAAACTAGATATAGTTTTGATTTCGCGTTTCTATTCCTTAAGTAGCTTGTAGTACATAGTAGTATGATAATATACGGATCTATTGAGTTAATTTATGCTAAATACTAGGTGATAATCAGATAATTTCCTTCACGTATGGATACGGAATGACTGGTTCAATGGACGGATACTCTTCAACGGAATCTACGAATTGTCTAAAGCATATGGGAATATAATGAAGCGAATGTACCCTGAGAAGCGAATGTGCACCATGTTCTTATAGCTCGTGTTCATAAATTATATCTCAGTTCAGAGTCTAGGTATGATTTTCGACCCGATGCTTTGAATTTTGTAGCCGGAGCAATATTTAAACAGGTCTATATTCAGTTAATGCTCCGACGCGGCGTAATAGAGGAAGTCACCGCGGGAACATTAATAAACGAAAGGTGCATTAATGAACTTCAAGTAGCTTAACTGCTAATAATTTATAATATGGATCAAGTTGGCTCCACATTTCGGATCATGTAGTTGTGAGCTTTCATTCGGGAGATGAAGGGTTCGAATCCCATCGTAGGCAGCACTGAATATGTATTTCCGTGGATTCCTATTTTCACACCAGTAAAATAGTAAGGTTGTTCCTTAATTAAGACGATGGCCCCTTCTTTCCAAACCTAGCTCTTTCCCATCTTTGCGTCACCGAAGAATCTTTGATGCCGTTAAGACACTAACAAGAAAATAAATCAATTTAATTTTCATATTGCAAATTGTCAAGAATTTACATGGCTATATATTATGGGATTTTTTCTTGTTTGATAGGGTATCTGATAATAATAGAGTGTGGCCTCTGAAGAGACCTGGTGCAAGTCTTTTGAGTTGACTCCGTGTAGGCGACCTGCGCGTCTGTGAGGATGGGGTCTGCCTATGATTAAGTATAATGATGAACACGACACACGCACGCCCAGATCCCTAGCCATCAGAATTAACAATGAAGGTTAAAATCCCCGACCCGGCCAGGAATCGACCAAAGGCCAGCACTCTAAGCATTTAGTCCCATGAAGGCGTACGGGTACATGATGATTTCCCATATAGATTGCCATTCTTACTCATTCTAGTTTCTCTCATTGTGTATTATTAAAAGTTTTACTCTAAAAGTGTACGTTGAGATTATCCTCTCTTCCTTTTTATTGTCCAATAAATCTGTTTTGGGTGCTTCTTATTCCTGATGATCAGGCCGACCCTGGGCAAATCGAATATTTTCCTTCCTTGTTATGCTGTACTGTAATAAACTCTCATATTATTATTATTATTATTATTATTATTATTATTATTAATGTTATTGGCTGTACGTCCCACTAACTACTTTTACGGTTTTCGGAGACGCCGAGGTGCAGGAAGTTAGTCTTTAACATGCCAGCAAATCCACAGACACGAGGCTGACGTATTTGAGCACCTTCAAATACCACCGGACTGAGCTAGGATCGAACCTGACAAGTTGGGGTCAGAAGCCAGCGCCTTCACCGTCTGAGCCACTCAGCCCGGCTTATTATTGTTATTATTATTATTATTATTATTATTATTATTATTATTATTATTATTATTATTATTATTATTCATTTAAATGACAGAATACAAAATATAAGTTTCTGTAAGATACATACTCATCATCAGCTTCGTGTTCTGAAGAAAGAAAGAAAGAAAGAAAGAAAGAAAGAAAGAAAGAAAGAAAGAAATGAAATGTCGTATGGTTTTTAGTGCCGGGATATCCCAGGACGGGTTCGGATCGCCAGGTGCAGGTCTTTTTATTTGTTTCCCGTAGGCGACCTGCGCGTCGTAATGAGGATGAAATGATGATGAAGACAACACATACACCCAGCCCTGTGCCATTGGAATTAACCAATTAAGGTTAAAATCCCCGACCCGACCGGGAATCAAACCCGAGACCCTCTGAACTGAAGGCCAGTACGCTGACCGATCAGCCAACGAGTCGGACAGAAAGAAAAAAAGAAAGAAAGAAAGAAAGAAAGAAAGAAAGAAAGAAAGAGGGAGTGTGAGCTTATAAGGGGTTTTAAGGCAAGTGGACTCGTGTACGAATGAATCAGTGTCAACTTTGTACACCTCGCCCCTGCCGGACTCAATGAATAAATGGTTAGTGCACAGACCTTTGGTAGAAGGAATCCCGAGTTCGATTCCAGTCCGGTTAGGGATTTCAACTTTCCTTGGTTAATTCTTCTGGCTTGGGGACTGGCTATTTGTGCCTTCTTTAGCATTAAAATTCTTCTTAGGGAGGACTCCATTCTCACAGACACGCAGGGCGCCCTTACGAGGTCTATTCGAAAGACATACACCACGCCTCTCCGGGGACCACACACACATACACACCCACCCCTCACCCCGTGCCATGTTCTTTCGTAATCAGTTCAGAGGAACGTTTTTTTTGCTAGTTGCTTTACGTCGCACCGACACAGATAGGTCTTATGGCGACGATGGGACAGGAAAGGGCTAGGAGTGGGAGGGAAGCGGCCGTGGCCTTAATTAAGGTACAGCCCCAGCATTCGCCTGGTGTGAAAATGGGAAACCACGGAAAACCATCTTCAGGGCTGCCGATAGTGGAGTTCGAACCTACTATCTCCCGAATACTGGATACTGGCCGCACTTAAGCGACTGCAGCTATCGAGCTCGGTAGCAGTGGAACTTTAGTTCCTTGAAATCATGTTTCGTCTTCACCACCAGCGCGCAACATTATTACACTATCGATAGTCCATACTGAATTTAGTTCGAAATGGCTTACAATCTCAGTCTAATTTTCGACGTCAAATGAGATCCATGCATATTTCGAAAGGTGACGTTTCATGTACACCACCTTTCATGTGGAAACAAAGTGTTCTAATTCTTATATTTCCCATTATTGACTATGGTTCAGTCGCATATATCGACTTATCTGAAACTTTGAACTACAGAGGGTACAAAACGCATGTGTTCGTTGCGTGACAAATGCCAGGCGTGATGAACACATAACACCTCGTTACATACAGCTGCCATGGTTGAAACTTCATGAACGCCGCGAGATCTCAGTAGCTGTTGCTACGCAGAAAAGTTTAAAACTCAAGACCCCATTCTACCTTTATAATGCATTAAAACCTTTGGAGTCAGTACATAACAGAGATAATAGGTTCACAAAGTCTACCCTTCAAATTCCCCTCTATCGTTCCACTGAATTTAACAAATCCTTTGTTTGCACTGCATAACGTATCTCTAACGTCTTTAATCTCCACCGTTTCGCGAATAACACTAACTGTACTCACCTAAAGTAGCCCTTAACATCCATCTTCCTGGAGGAGTACGCAAGGGGCTGATATCACGCATTCTTGTGTCCAACAATCAATTCTTAGGGAATTGTTTTACTAACTGCTTTTGTTCTCGATTCTTTAGAGTATTGTGGTCTGAATTAACTAATAGGCTTAATGTTTTATTTTCTTACTTATTTTATAATGTATGTTTTAATTTTACTGGATTTGCTGATCTGTATTTTAATTCATTTTTTAAGTTTAATATTTAATTAATTTTTTATTATTATAATATTTTTTTGCTATTTGCTTTACTTCGCACCGACACAGATAAGTCTTATGGCGACGATGGGATAGGAACGGCCTAGGAATGGGAAGGAAGCGGCCATGGCCTTAATTAAGGTACAGTCCCTGCATTTGCCTGATGTGAAAATGGGAAACCACGGGAAAGCATCTTCAGGGCTGCCGACAGTGGGGTTCGAACCCACTATCTCCCGGATGCGAGCTCATACCTGCGCGCTCTTAACTGCACGGCAAACTCGCCCGGTTATAATAATTTAGTTTGTGTATGATATAGTGTATATTATTATACGAAGACACTACATAAAGGGGCACATCAGCCTCATTGGAATGTTTATTATCAATAAATTCAAATTCAATCCAAAAATGCTCATTGCTCGCAATAGAGCTGAATAAGTGAAGAGCGAATATAAAATATGTCAACTCATTCAGCCTTACATTCTCTTGATTCTTTGTCATTTTTGTGTGCCAGAACACAATACGCCATTTTAGAGGACAGTCTTGTAATATGGCCACCAACAGAAAATGTTAACTTATGAACACCTTTCATACATAAAATCAAAAAGCCACATGGGACGTTTTTTTTTCGGGTGGGGTTTAATTTTGCTTTCCTCTTCTATGTTGTGGAGAAGTTCTCTCTATCCATCAACGCGATAATACTTTTACGAGTATTCATTTTCCTTGGTACAGAAGGCAGATGATAGTCGCACTGACACAGAAAGGTTTTATGGCGATGATGGCATAGGGAAGGGCTAGAAGCTGGAAGGAAGTGGCTGTGACGTTAATTAAGGTTCAGCCCCTACATTTGCTCGGTGTGAAAATGGGAAACCAAGGGAAAAACATCTTCAGAGCTGCAGACAGCGGGGTTCGAACCCACTATCTCCCAAACGCAAGCTCACAGCTGCACGCTCGGCCAAGTCGCTCGGTACAGTCCATTGTCTACGTAAAGTAATCCATGGAATATCATACGCCTTCGACGCTTCTGAAAGCATAAGTCGACCGAATCTTACGGTATCTACTGATTCCCACCTTCTTTCTATATCTCAGCTCAACACTGCGTTGTTCTGGCTCTCATTTTAGATGTCTACAAAATATCATACAGCAACTTAAATTACTTCCTTCAAAACAGTGAAATTTTAGGATTTTGCTGTGTGCATTTCAGTATGGCCTGTATAATCCCATAGAAGAAGAACATAGAGGAATAACATTTAATGTTATACTATTTTACAAAATTCATTTTAAAACAGCAAGTAAAATATATCCATATTTACAGGTCAGTCCAAATCAAACGATAACATATTTCTCCACCCTCGAAAGCCATATTTTCACTAACGCTATCAGTTTTTTGTAATATAATCAAGGTACTGGCGTAATAAACTATGTTTCCCATGCTCTAAAAGAAAAAATGGCGTCATTAGATTTACTTTTCAACATGGGCTGTGCTACATGCACTTATAAAAATACCCAAAACTGGCGGGGATTGCTAACACAAAACAACTCAACATAAGTAAAATAAATACGGCGTTGAATTTTAAATAACCGTTGTGGTTATTTCCCAAATTATTATTATTATTATTATTATTATTATTATTATTATTATTATTATTATTATTATTATTATTATTATTATTATTTAACATCAACCACAAAAGCAAAACTAACCTGACATTAAATACTTATGATCATCAGAGACGCAAGGGTGTTTGAAAAGCCGTTTTATTAGTGCCGATACGACACTTAAATGCCATACGTATTGAGGCGGGTCTACGTCGTGCACATTTCTTCAGAATAAAATTACAGGTAACTGAGTGCTTTTCTTGATTATGAAAAACCAGCAAAGCCAGAATATTTGATCATAAAACCATCTTAATTACTTCCCGGGAAAATGCCAATCGAGTAGGCGTGATTTGTGAGAAACTTCTGAGTGACGCGATCACAAGCCACACCTCCGGGAAAACGTTGCCCTGTTTGTCTCTTGTCCATGTTCAGGGTTGGCCTAAACATACGCCCAAACGTTACCTGATTCCCCTTTCACCCGAAGTTCTAAAGACTGTGAGTTTACGTACTATTCTACAGAATACAATGACCCATAACAATATTGTGAACAGCACAAATCAGAATCTGTAAAATGCAATGACCTCTGTGTAATAGAGAACGTGATTTGGGACGCTGACCGAATCTTTTATGATATTTACTATGATGTTCTCTGACGTAGGGTAACGAATACCTAACATCTTCTCAAGGCCGTACCCATGATTGGTTTTTGGTGGGGGTTAGGATTTGTTGGTGAGGAGGGTGGGGGGGGGGGGGGGGCAAAACTGTAGTAACAAATATTTTTTACATTCAAATATATTTTACAGAAAGAAAAGTTTCAAATAGTTTTAGAGCATTATGGTACCTTCTACAACTCAAAGGGTGAAGTAAAAAGAAACGCTACTGGGAAGACAGCATACACCTTTTCTTATGTGAAGACTAGATTAGGGAATTTTCATTGTAATGTTAGGTCTTCTTGCCTACCATCAGTGACAATCAAGTTGGGAAGTTTTCATTGTCATGATAGAGACTCGCTTTCCACCTCTTTACATCCTCAGAAAGACTGACTTTGTGTTTTTCCCAACGGACATAATCATACGCCATTACAATGACGTCAGTAGGAATGTCGCGATTAAAAGAAATGGTACCGGCCTGGTGAGCAGAACACGCTTTAACCAATGCGTACAGTGTGACAAATATGATTTGTCATTTGTTTAAAAATGGGGGTAATAATATGTTTCACTACAAGTATTAAAGATATTTAGATTCTTTTTTTTTAATCGCCTAGCGTCTCGATAACGTGGAAATATTTCTATATGTTATTGAAATTTATTTTTATGGTGCAAAATGTATTAAGAACATAAAAAAAGAAATCCGTATATCTACTAAAATTAAAATTTCCACTTATGTTTTCAGCAATTTCTTAACTATATTCATAGAGAAATATTTAAAGATGGCGCATATTTTATAGGTTAAATTCAGTTGTTTAATTTAAAAATATTTTTTATAATATTTTTAATTTATTGTAGGCTATTTAAAACCCGAATATGCTGTTTAAATTTGTCAAGTTCACTTTCGTTTCGGAGAAGATTTGAATCCTCCATAACCTCCCCCCTGGGTACGGCCTTGCCCCTTCGTGAGACTCCATATGTACCTGGTTACACCACCTCTGCAACCGAATAACAAGCCTACTATACAGACCATAATGTCTCGACGGATGTTGTAGTGTTTGCTGAGGTAAACATGTTTCCAATAACCTGATTTGTAGGCTATATTTATTTAGCCAAACCTACGCCACGGAATTCGGTTAAGACGCTAGTTCAGTGATACTCCACTGAGGCATGAAGAATGGACTACATCAAACCCTGACTAACTAAAACTAATCTCGCATCCTCGCAGACGGCTCCTCGCGTTCAACCTACCAAGGAGGATCCAGCCATTACTGAATCGAGTACGGACCATCGACGGAAGGTACCATTTGAGGGGAAAATCAGGAGCTCTCATTGAGTTTGTGATAATACGCCATTTACAATACATCACGTAGTTGCTACTATATGTCCTCTAAGATTCGGTAGTTACATATATTCACAAAAGAAGTTTTTCTGAGAAATTTTAATTATTACATATAATAAACTTCATCATCGGTTCCGAGTTGACTTGAGTATATATGAAGTATATTGTTCACCTGTTCAATAAAATGTTACCATTTAATAAATGGTCTGTCCGAAATATTATAGGTATAAAAGGACATGTTTCGACCTATATATATTAACTGATGTACACATGCTTCCCTACGGAATTCTACATTGTATACAGAATCCTACGTCAGGTAATGTACAGATAATGAGTAAGATTGTATTAAATTGCATAGCTCTTAACGCTACCCCAGAAATGCGAGTGGGAAGACAACATACGCCTTTTCTCATGTGAGGACTGGGTTAGGGAATTTTACATTGTAATTTTAGGTCTTCTTGCCCACCATCAATCACAATTCTGTGGCTTGGTTCTAAAAGGGCCAATGTCATTTTTTATCGAAATTGAGATATTGACTGATACAAATGCATTTTATCCTAGCTTGCAACATGTTAAAAGGGCCAATGTCTCTGTTAAGTACTAAACGAACAGTTAACGTTTAATTAAATAAGCCCTTGCCAATAATGTTCGATTACCAATAAAGATTAGAGACCTGGCAATTTTTTAAGAATACGGTAGAAAAAAAATAGCGTTTAATAAGGTGACTTCCACAAAGAAATTATAAAGTTATTTAAAGTTAGTTGTCGAAAAAAATAATTGGAAAACTATAAGCAAAACTTCAAATGCTCATAGCTCAAAAACAGGTTTTTTGACATTGGCCCTTTTAGAACCAAGCCACAGAATTAAGTTGGGCAGTTTTCATTATTATGGCAAAGACTCGCTCTCCACCTGCCATTTTTCGTCCTCAGAAAGACTGTCTTTGTGGTTTTTCCAACTGACATCATCATGGGCCATTACAGTGACGTCAGTAGGAACGTCGCGATTAAAGGCAATGCTATCATACGAAATACTCGATCAAATGAAAAACCACACATTCTATCATACGAAATACTGGATCAAATGAAAAACCACACATTTTCTCACTTTTAACGAACAGTACTACGCTGCCGATATAACAGTCCAAAGTTCCAGAGCTGGAAAAACCAGACCGCAGACAACCGTGATCTGCCATTACTCCGTTAAGTGTGCACACTGCTCATTCCAATTAGCGCCTCAGATTAGGGATCGAATAGCTGGAATACTATGACGAACCAGTGTATTACGTACCAGCAGTATCAGAAAATGTATGAACCAGAGGAATGGCATGCTAAAGAAGAAAGTTTTCTAACTCCCCAGATATTTCCTGCAAATATTCAGTCAGGCAGTTATACTCTGTACGCAGCAGTAAACCCATCATAGATGGGAGTTGAGTGGCAGCATAAGAGGCAAAAAGGACATCACAACAAACAATGGTCACATTTAGTTTCCTTCCGATTCTGAAATACCACTTATCATAGTCGGTATGGTAAATCTGAATAAAACATAAATGGTCAGAAATTGTAATCTCTACATATATGTAGCACTTTTCGATAGGACCAATAACATAAGTATTTAAAAATTAAATTTTAGGCACCTTCCCCCAAAACTACCATTTCATTCAGGGTGAATAAAATTATTTATAGCCTAGACTGTAGCTTCTTATTCCCCGACTATATATACCGATTTTTTATTAAATTCTGTTTACCCATTTTCTTGTGGCTCGGGGTTGATATGGACTTAGCAACCAAAATACAAATTCATTGTTATATCTGTTATAGCCGGTACGGTAAAAATGTATAAGACATAAATGATCGGAAATGCAATTTTAAATATTTTTAGTTATATAGTATTTATTTATATGACCACTAATAACATAAATATTGAGAATTAAATGGTAGGCCTTCCTCTGAACTACCATAAACTGAACAAAATTATTTATAACCTAGATTGTAGTGGCTCATTTCTAGACTTTACATACCAGTTTTCATTGAATTCTCTTCAGCCATATTCTTTTGATGCGCGTACATACGTACATGCACATAGACAGACAAATGACGGAAAATTAAAAATTGCATTTCCTTGTTACTGTGGACACGTCCGATAGAGAAATACCATTATTTATAAATTCTGAGCAATGTATAGACAAAACTCCTATTATATACGCCTTCTGTTTTCTTTGTACTCTCAAGCTGAAGATGACCTCAAGTAAGGTCGAAACATGTCCTCTTATATAATGTTTTAGACAGACAATTTATTAAATGTTAACAACTTTCTATTGAACAGGTGGACAAGTATGTTTATATATAACAAACTTTAAAGTTCAGCTTTAACATTATGGTCACATGCTGTCACACCTACAGTAAAAGATGGGAACATGTGTAGTCCTAAAATCTAGTTTTGCTGTTTTTCCCGCACTCTCGTTAGGTTGTGGGTACGAAATGTGTTGCACAGATAGATTTGGCCCATTTTTACAGACGGATGCCCTTCCTGATACTAACCCTACGTGGAGCGGTGTATTCCTCTCTGTGGTGGTTGGTAGTATGAATATTGAGACGATCACTAACACCCAATCCGCGAGCCAGAGAATTTTCCCAGCCACAACATAAATTCCCGATCCATCCGGGAATCAAGCCCGAGAACCTCTGAACAGAACGTCACTAATGTAATTATGAAATAATTGTTTTTAATCTGTACATCTATAAACTGTATAACAGGAACAATTTTGATCCTGTAGTAAAAAGAAAATACAGTCAATTTGACTAAAGTGGAACGTGAATAATCCGGAAACCTCACTCTGCCGTTCATGACACTGTATGATACTTCATATAGTCTGAAATGGAGGCTACGCAATGAGAGGACGAGCATTCCAGCTAGAGTGATATTTCTAGTCAGACTGAATAAAATGGTACTGTATTTCTACCCACGCAAATAACAAAAATATAACTAAAATTAAATGTGACAAACATGAAATTGTTCTAAAAACTAGGTTTCTCGCATTGTTAAATAATTTAGTTGAAGACACATGTGCTGGAAAATGAGGTAGCATTAGTAAACTGTATCATGATCCCTTACTTGCTGGAATATCAAGGAAATCGTTTGCTCCAGTAGCCTGATTTGTATGTAGACTATTTTATTTAGTCACAACCATGCCACGGAAGATCCTCTGTGGTACTCTAAAGTAGTCAACAGTTATTTCTGTAGTTGTAATAATAGTGTTATTGGCTTTACGTCACACTAACTACCCTCTATGGTTTGATTTTATGTTCCACTAACTAATTATTACGGTTTTCAAGGACATATTTACGCCGGAATTTTGTTCTTCAGGACTTATTTTACGTGCTGGTAAATCTGCTGGCGTATTTGAGCACATTCAAATACCACCGGACAGAAACAGGATCGAACCTCCCAGCTTGGGCTGGAGCTTCTACCGTTGAACCACTCAGCCGGCTTTGCTGTGGTTAGTTTCGTGATATAAATATATACTTTCCTGCAGTAGGAAGAGATTTCTGTTTCAAAGGAAAATATAAAAAGCAGCACCATAGGGCATCAAAGCTCAGTAAAACTTGTAGAATTTAAAAAAATCTCTAAAACGGAAACATTAACTTGTTCATAAAATTTCTGGTTCAGACAAGTTTCACTGAAATTTCAAGGGGAACAGACTCAGGTTTCATTACTCTAATTACACGCTAGGTTTCTCTTCACCTCCTGTTTGGCAGAATGGACTTTGTGCTGCGCTCTAAACTTCTCCGTAGTTCCCCATCTGGATTTCTGATTTGTATTCTTAGTTCCTGCCCCAACCAAAATTGAACATACAAACAAGTCTTCGAAGCATGTTTTGTGCCTTGTATCTAATATCTCAAAACTTCCAGCTGCAAGCTGTTGTTTACCTAGCGTAGCGTAAATCCGGTGAAGGGTCAGTCAAGCTTAATCATTACTATTTTGATGGAAGGAATAGCTCAGATTGAGTAATCTGCATACTACAGTGCCGTTAAAAAGCTTAAAGTTTAGAAACACGACTTTTCTTATGGATCAGTGCATAATCTAGTAAAAGAAAGTAAGGAATTTCAACCATTTTCAGATTACCACACCTACGTGCACTTGCTTTTAGGTAAATTCATCACAACAGCTTCCTAAAACATCTTGAATAATACATATGACCACAGCGTGCACAGTTAATAGGCTGTTCTGTTTTATCCTGGTGAAGTCGACAGGCGACATATTGGCAGTCTGCGGCCTGAAGAGATTAACTGGAAGAATAAGAGTATATTTCCGTGCTGAAAGTTATTTTCTCTGAATAAGTTACAGTCAGACAATTATATAACCAAATCAAACACAGGTATTTGATTTGTTGTATAGATACATTCGTTTTATTATCATTTATTTTTGTAGTCATAGACCAAATAAATACATCTCCAATTCCAGAAAAAGTCTGGAGCTATCGTTATAATTTTAATTTTTATCCATACTTTTTAATTTATGGGCCGCTATACATGACAAAGTATATCATACAAAGTGTCTTACTACAGTATATAAATCAGTAGACATATTACAGTATGGTATCGTCATTCCCATTCCTAAGAAGAATTCTCCTAGTTTACCGTCAGATTATCGCTCTATATCCATTCTCCCACCCCTTTCCAAAGTTCTGGAACGCTTGGTATTTGAACAAGTCCTTACTTACTTGACTAACTACTCATTGCTTTACCCTTACCAATCTAGTTTCAAGAAAGGACACAGCACGACTGCCTTACCGAAATTAAATGATGATATCCGACACGCAGTGGTTACTCGACAAGTGACTGTAGTGATTCTACTCGATTTTTCTAGTTCCTTTGACACTGTTGTTCTTAACTGCTACTTTCAAAATTGGATTCATTAAATTTCAGCAAGATGGCAATAAACTTTTTCAGTTTGTACCACAAAAATCGCTCTCAGTTTACCACAGTAAATAATAACAGATCTGAATGGCTTAACAAACCCCTCGGTGTCCCCCAAGGATCTGGACTTGGACCATTGCTGTTTGCAATTTGCATACACGATGTTGCCAAATCGACTATACACTGCAAGTATTTTTATGTTGATGATATGCAGATCTACTACCACTCAAGAACTGATAAAATTCAGAGTGCTGTACGACAAGTTAACGCAGATTTAAGTCTCATAAGTAATTTTGCATTGAGTAACAATCTCAAAATTAATCCTCTTAAAACGCAAGCAATAACCATTGGCACTTCGAAAAACTTACACGTCTTAAAACAATACGAAATTCCTTCTGTAGCACTAAACAATACCATTATTCCATACTGTGAAATTAGTTATGCATCTTGGTGTGGCTATAAGCGAAATATTGAACTGGTCGCAACATGTGACGAAAGTGTGCCTGCACCCCTGAAGGGGTTTAAAAATACTCTTTGGTCACTGGAAATTAAGCACATTCAGTCAAATTTGTTTCCAAATCTCGAATACTGTGATTCAGTTTTAATTGATATCAATAAAGATCTAGGCATGAGACTGCAACGTGCCAAAAATACATGCATCAGGTATGCATTCGCCATACAACTATATGCCCATGTATCCCAACACTATAGACAGTTATCTTGGTTACGACTGATTGACAGACATAGACTCCATGCAACTACTTTAGTGTATCAAGTACCGAGCTCGATAGCTGCAATCGCTTAAGTGCGGCCAGTATCCAGTAATCGGGAGATAGTGGGTTCGAGCCCCACTGTCGGCAGCCTTGAAGATGGTTTTCCGTGGTTTCCCATTTTCACACCAGGCAAATGCCGGGGTTGTACCTTAATTAAGGCCACGGCCGCTTCCTTCCAATTCCTAGGCCTTTCCTATCCCATCGTCGCCATAAGACCTACCTGTGTCGGTGCGACGTAAAGCAAATAGCAAAAAAAAAATCTTTGCCAGCGTCATCTTACAAGCATTTCCAGTCTTTCTTGAGTGTCAATGGGGTGCATGAATAAGAGTGAATAAGGTTGTTTATTGTAACGTATTCCAGTTTATACTTTAGTTATACTTAGTTTAGTTAGCTTAGTTACTGACACTTTAGTTAGTTTAGTTTATACTTTAGGTTGTAAAGATTTAGTATGTTTAAATGAGTTCATTTCAGTTTTTATACTGTTACCATATATTAAAAAGAAAATTGTTGAAATTCTTACATTGTAAAATTATAAAAATTATATTGTAAATTAGTACTCATTTACACACATGAAGTAGTTAAGTGTAAGAAAGGGCCGGGAGCCGTAACTTCGCCACAATAAAGTCGCTTTAGTAATTAATAATAATAGTAACATTATACATATTTAAAGATAAAAGAATGTTGATCGAGACATTCATTGCTAGTTATAAAGATGATTCCTCAGAAGTAGAAGAGACGTCTAATGCAATAGCAGTACCTCAGATGACAGACCTAAATAGTCCTTTCTCTCTAATCGGTGCATATATCAAACACAGCATATCCCTCCTCAGACTTATGAAACACAGAGAAATTTAATATAATTTAATCCATACCGTAGCCATTGGATATAAATAAATTTAACTGCACTCAAGTTCATAAAAACCAGAACACCTTGAAAGACTAGAGATAAGTAGTTCATATTCACAGAACATGTGCATTATTATGTTCTGAAGAAATGATTAGCATTTGAACCATGTTGGCTCTCAGGTTTAAGGTCCACATCGATATCTCGGCTCACCACCACCTACCGGTAAAATGTGCCTGCGACTCTCGTTGTCGCTATAAGCCGAAGTTAATGGATCAGTGTGACTTGAGCAGACGTGCATGATGCCTCGCAGACGTATGCGAGAACCGTATAGTCAAATGAGTAAGTTTGAAGGAGGGCGCATTATTGGCATGAAAGAACGTAATGCATCCATCCGGGAAAATGCTGCTCGTGTGGGACGAAGTGTGTCGGCAGTGCAACGGGTGTGTACAGAATGGTTCACAGAAGGCCGTAGAATACGACGAGATGGGTCTGGTCGCAACAACCCAGACACCCCTGGAGAAGATCGACACCTCATCCGAACGGCATTGCAGGACAGATCTGCGTCCTCCTCGTCTCTGGTGCAACAGTGGAACGGTGTAACACATCGTACACTATCGGGAGTGACAGTCCGTCGCCGTTTATTACGGTCTGTGTTACCGGCGCGTCGTCCACTTCTCCGCCTACATTTGACTAATATGTATAAACATGCTAGACTGCAATGTTGTATGGAACGATGTCAATGGGGACAGGAATGGCACCAGATATTGTCTTCGGACGAATCGAGGTACTGTTTGTTTGAAAATTATGGCCGCATTTTCGCTAATCGTTTCTGCACAACATACTAATGAACATGACCTGTGAAGATGAACTTCCTATCTCTAGTCTTTCAAGGTGTTCTGTTTCTTAAGAACATGAATGTATATGGATTAATTTTAATTTTTTTCCTTAAGTTATCTGATTGATTGATTGATTGATTGATTGATTGATTGATTGATTGATTGATTGATTGATTGATTGATTGATTGATTGATTGATTGATTGATTGATTGATTGATTGATTGATTGATTGATTGATTGATTGATTGATTGATTGATTGATTGATTGATTGATTGATTTAATTTCGTTCTGAATCCATGCAAAACTGCAAGTCCTACAAAACAATTTTAAAAGATGCACTATAGAGCCTGTAAATTGTGGGAAAATTGTATGTTGTCGGTGGATGAAACAACATAGGCCTACACATACACACTCAGTTATGAAGTGCGTGCATATCCGTTGTGTGGACTAAAATCTATAGGCATTGTCTCCAAAGAAGCAGCAGCTAAATGCTGGCATAGTAGCCAATTCACCCATCCGTTCTGTTTTCTTTTCGAGGAAATATGCGCATCACGTGCCCAGCTCTTCCTCCCCCATACATCTACCCTTCGTTTCGTTAATATTTAGGGTGATACATATTCAGCATGTTACTCTGTATTTTTCTTTTCTTTTCTGCCGTCCATTTTCTCAAAACAACAAAGAGACTGGATGGAAAGTCACATACAACACTAGAAAATTCAGGAAGCGAGAGACAATAGTACTTGAAGGTGCATGATGTCAGTGAAAACATTTTTGCCATACTCATAATATTTCAAATTAATGAAATTTGAAAGCAGTTATTCACTATTGTGGCGAGTAGAATTTGCTGTTGACGGGGCACAGAACAAGTAAAGCTAAATTCTACCAAAAAACATCTCCTTTTGTATGGCGTAAAGTGGTGGTCTTATCTTCTATATACAGGGTAAAGCGTAATTCGCGCACTCGGGCGTCGCAGCGCGACTCCTCACATGCCAGCAATAACAAAATGTCTCTTACAAAGTTTCGTCTTGCGCGTATATCCGGCAGAAAAACGACGTTGAAGAGTAGCAATCTGGCAACACTGTAACCACATGTAGGGTAACTACCTCTGTCAGCAGAAGATTGTCATACTGTACGGTTGGTGCAGTGGATAGAGTTTTGAGTTAGCATGCAAGAGGTCGAGTGGTCGATCCTGGGTTGAGGCGTATGTTTTTTATTTCGTAAATGTAGTACAGGTGGTATGGTATCTGGTATCTGCGCGAATTACACTTCACCCTGTATAACGGTCAGTCGTGGGACGTGAAACAAATAACATTATTATTATACATGTAGTATGTAAATGACAAGTAGACGTTGTGTTATTGTACTGTGCTATCATCTTTAGCATGTCGAAAGTGATATTGTTTGTGTAGTTATTCTGTCCTATGACTGGTCATTTGTTTCAGCTGTCTATTTCTTATTAGTCTAACCAGGTATTTGTTGTTTCATCATCATCATCATCATCATCTGTTTACCCTCCAGGTTCGGTTTTTCCCTCGGACTTAGCGAGGGATCCCACCTCTACCGCCTCAAGGGCAGTGTCCTGGAGCTTCAGACTCTTGGTCGGGGGATACAACTGGGGAGTATGACCAGTACCAGATTGCTACTCTTCAACGTCCGTTTTCTACCGGATATAGTCGTAAGACGAAAATTTGTAAGAGACATTTTTTATTGCGGGCATGTGCGGAGTCGCGCTACGACGCCCGAGTGCGCGAATTACACTTCACCCTGTATAACGGTCATTTAATTAGAAACCGAACATCCGCTACAATGTGACCACGGACTGGTTTTATTGAAAAGTAATTACCAAAAGTGTTAACACATTTATCCCACTGGGAGACGAGACGATCAATTCCAGTTTTGTAGAAAGATGTACGACACTGACGGATCCACAACCTCACCCACTCTTACACTTGCTCGTCCGAATGAAACCGACGTCCACGAATGTCTCTCTTCCTCCATGAATCGTAGGTTTTTCCGGATACGGCCACCAATCCGCCCTATCGCACCAGGATTAATGGCTCAATGGGCGTGTCCTGGGTGAGCATCGTCTTGCCGTGATGTGCGCCCTACTCGGAGTCTCCTATGTCACTCGTGCACACTCGTCATGGACATGCAGTGTCACCATACACACCAGACATCGCGTACTCCACCACCCTCAGCCACCAGGACGCGAACCACAGGTCTCTACTCGTCTTTGCTTGTGTTACGGAGTTATCCGTGGATTGCAGAGGTGAAAGAAAGTGCGGGCTGGAATGGGTCTAACTACAAGTCCGAAAGATGAATTAAAATTTCAATAAAGGTTATATTTTCAATAGACAACAAGATTTAACAAATTTTCACTAGGTGAAATAACAATAGTCCGCCTCTGTGGTGTAGTGGTTAGCGTGATTAGCTGCCACCCCCGGAGGCCCGGGTTCGATTCCCGGCTCTGCCACGAAATTTGAAAAGTGGTACGAGGGCTGGAACGGGGTCCACTCAGCCTCGGGAGGTCAACTGAGTAGAGGTGGGTTCGATTCCCACCTCAGCCATCCTGGAAGTGGTTTTCCGTGGTTTCCCACTTCTCCTCCAGGCGAATGCCGGGATGGTACCTAACTTAAGGCCACGGCCGCTTCCTTCCCTCTTCCTTGCCTATCCCTTCCAACCTTCCCATCCCTCCACAAGGCCCCTGTTCAGCATAGCAGGTGAGGCCGCCTGGGCGAGGTACTGGTCATACTCCCCAGTTGTATCCCCCGACCAAGAGTCTGAAGCTCCAGGACACTGCCCTTGAGGCGGTAGAGGTAGGATCCCTCGCTAAGTCCGAGGGAAAAACCGAACCTGGAGGGTAAACAGATGATGATGATGATGATGATGATGATGAAATAACAATAAAAAACACAGGTACAATGATAACTTTACAAACGAAAGCACAAGTTTCGGGGTCTTTAGAAGTTCCGGCTTCGATCCTCAGTTACACAATCCTTGAGCTACTAGCCCAACATTACCAAGGTACACTCATTTATTCAAAGGGCAGAAAACCCCTTCATTCAAGGAGTACTTGCTCCCAACTTTTAACCTCAAGCCTCCCAGAGGCACTTTTCAAACACAAGAAGGAGCTGACCCACTCTCAGTTTTTCAAGCCTATTAAAGGCAATACCGGACTTTACAATAACTTGCCATCGAGGCACAACTTACAAGAATTAAACAGGGGTATCTCGTACCCAGCCTACAGGGCCTTAAAAGAAAAATAATAGGTTAATTAAATGGCCCAAAAATACCAAGATGAAAGGGGCACTAGGCCGATGACACAGGGGCTATTCCCAAACTAGGGAGGTGACTCGTATGAGAAAACTTTAATACATTAAGAGTAGAAAATCGGTTATGAAAACGCAGTCACCTCGACTCAAAATGAAGGGGACCTCGAGAGGGTAAAGCACTCTCTATCCCCGATTTACAGTTAAAGTAATAAGAAAATTTTACATAAGCCGACACTAAGTTACATTTTTAAACAGTTAGGTTACATTGAAAAGGTTTCGGACCTTCCCCGAGGGTTAAACTACTGAGCTAGCAAGAAATAAAGATGTTAAAAGGCCATTACCTTTGTTGAAGAGCTGCTGCCCGAAGGAAGAGGCGCTACCCGCCCCCTGCTATACTTCCATACACTAAGCTAGATGTTGTAGAAGTGGCCGAGATCCAGGAAAATCAGCAGTTTTTATACTCTCGGGGAAGATTCGAGACCTTTCATGAATGATTAAGACACACCCACAGTCGTTTATTGGGTAGCTTACAGTTACACATCGAAATTGGAGAAGAAAGACGCCATTGGCTGAAAATTAATGACAGAAATTTACGATTGGCTAATTTCAAAACTGGTGGAAAGAAAGATTAATATTTCCAACCCACAAATGAAAGAACAACATTTAGTAAAGAACAAACTTATGAATACAAAATATCTACAAGAAAAGTTCCTTCACTTCGCACCAGGGCGCATGATCATAGTTTTTGGTAGAGATATCTGTGAGAGAATGTCCACACTTCTTGATAATTAGTAAACAAATACAATTCGAAATTAACACAGTGACATCTTCTGATAAACGGTTGAATTAATTCAGTTTTAAAGTTCAGAGTTTCAGCTGTAGAGGAGTACTTTAAGGCGGAAAATTCAAATGTGCGGCGTATAGGTGTACCAACCGGTACAGCTTGCTTCCATTTCTACAGCTGGAGATCACACTAGACCAGTCCGTATACCAACAAAGACATAACCCAACAGCTGCGTGCAGCTGTGAGTTTAACTATGCAGTGCTCCTACCAAAGCGATGGCAGTATCGATACATAACAATAGTGTTGCCACCTTTCGCGCGGAATGTCTCTTACGGCGGGTGTTTGGTTATCATTTCACTGACGTTTATATACGGTATACTTTTTTTTTAACCAGATACTTGGAAAAGTAATAGACTATGTAGGGTTCAGTTTAATTTGTGTCTGCCTCAGTAGCGTAACGGTTAGCAAAATTAGCTGCCGTCCATGGAGGCCCGGGTTCGATTCCCGGTACCGCCAGAGATTTAAGAATGGCAGGAGGGCTGGTGTGTGGTTACATTAAGCTCACCTCCGTTGGGAGTGTGCCTAAAAAGAGCTGCAGCACCTCGGGACGACTGTAGCTAAATTTGTGTCTGTTACGGCAACACGGAAAAATGGCTTGGTGGATTTTCACTTCCACTCCAACGCCACTTTGCTGCCCCCACAGGCAACTGGCAGCAGTTGACCTCGAAGTTTGATGCAAGATAATCTGCTCCGTAAGACTGGCACTGGAACGGGTAGTAACAATCCAACCACGACAGCACGTCACCTTCGCAGCCGCAGGTTGGAGGCTGGGGCGGAAATGGCAAGATGATGTAAATAGTGTGTATGCTGATGAAGAAAGTGTGAACCTATTTTTACCTATAAATATTCTGATTTCTTTTTTTCACTGTCAGTCTGCATTACATCTGTATTTATGACAGGAATTTGAAGCTAGTGCACCAAATAGAGAAATGTGTCGGTACATTCAGTTAGATTAAATAAAACTTATTTAAGACACTGTAATGTGTTATATGTATATGCTTCAAATAAAGAAGAATTATGCTTGAATTTATATATATTACTAATACAACAACAATAATAATACTATTGATGATAATAATAATAATAATAATAATAATAATAATAATAATAATAATAATAATAATAATAATAGGGGCTGCCTGGCCGAGGTGGTAAAGGCGTGCTCGGATCACCCAGAAGGACGTGGATTTGATTCCCCGTCAGGAAGTCGTAAAATTTAACAAACGTGATTTCCACTTCTGTAGGTGCGCATGGCCCTGAGGTTCACTCAGCCTACACCAAAAATGAGTACCAGGTTAATTCCTGGGGGCAAAGGTGGCCGGGTGTAGAGCTAACCACTCCACCTACAATAAGTGCCGAGGTTACGGATGGTGGGAGCCTTTACCTTCCACACTTCCAGGGGTCTTCAAGGCCTGTGCGGAGATGACTTTGCTTCTTTTGCTTCACGTCCCACCAACTATACTTTTACGGTTTTCGGATATGCCGAAGAGCCGTAATTTAGTTCCACAAGAGTTCTCTTACGTGCCAGTAAATCTATTGACATGAGGCTTACCTTCGAATACCACCGAACTGAGCCAGGATCGAACCTGTCAAGTTGGGTTCAGAAGGCCACCGCCTCAACCGTCTGAGCCACACAGCCCGGCACTGATACTATAAAAAGAGTACTAAATCGCATCACAACTGAATAGAACTTGCCAAATGTAAACGTGTGAAATACTTCATCACTTAGGACAAGACTTCGAATGCCAACGTAATCATTCAGAGATATAGTGGTCTGTATGAGATAAGATGCTTTCCATTTTTCTAGTGAAAAATATATTTTACGTTGCATTACTACCGAGTTTGTTTCATTGTTTACGCGTCATATCCATGGTCGCCTTTCCTTTTTACATTCTTTGCTTAACGTCGCACAGACAAAGATTGGTCTTATGGCGACGATTGGATAGGAAAGGGCTAGGGGAGCGGGGAGAAAGTGGCCATCGCCTTAATTAAGGTATAAGGTATTTGCCTGGTGTGAGAATGAGGAAACCACGGAAAATCATCTTCGGGGCTGCCGACAGTGGGGTTCGAACCCACTATCTCCCGAATGCAAGCTGACAGCTACGTAACCCAAACCACACAGCCACTCGCTCGGTATTCAGAGACATCCTGTCGCTAGCAGGCATACATCACAATGAAACCCTTTTTTTCCCTCAATGTATACTAAGAGTCCTTTAATTAAGGATTTAGCCAAGTTACAATGTGCAGATTATCCAGGAGAGGGAGAACTTTTGTGTTTAAGTGAAACTGAGTATTATTATTGTATTCCTTGTTTATCCAAAGCTAAGTGGGTTTATTGTAATGAGCACATTTTAGTCTTTTTACAGTCTTATTACGGGCTCATAGCTGGGTTTGAACCAAAACAATATCCGAGGTACACTGGTGGTAATGTGATTGCTATTTATCAGAGCACCATTAATACAGAAGATGAAAACCGGAGACTCTTGTGTTTTCGAAACAATGTGACAACATAATATTTTTGTCAAGGAGTAGCGACTCACAGATATAGTGCAAAAGTTTGGCTCTGAATGGAGATCTTTCCTTTTTCTTGATAACTATTTCTTCTACAGGGTATTGTTACTATTCTGTCCTTTTAATATGGCTTTCTTTGTTGTAGCATTCGATTGATGATCTGAGAAGAATAAGTGGGTTATCAAGCAAATGGGTACTTTTCAGGAGATGATAAACAAGTTATTATTCATTTTATTTTTTATAATATGCAGGTTATAATAAATTGGAGTGTATTCATGTTTAAGAGAATTATAAAATTGGAGCATCATTCAGAAATAACTACAAACAGACACTATCTTCTCAGAAATGTGCAAAAGAAAATAAGGCTACATTTTTATCTACGCTAAGAACTATTAGTGGGTTGATGACAAACAATTTTTAGCTCTAAATAACACTCATGAATTTCAGCATCATTGTTATGGGTAAAATAACACAAACTAACACGTATCATGATATTGTATTACATCTAACAGAACTGGTGTTTGCACTAAAAGTTTCCCTTTATTAGATGATGTTTTCACTGCTGTGAATATTCTTCCCAATCCCCAAATTGCGCTTGTATTTCATCTTCACTGTCATCAGCACTACCCTGGTAGATAGGCCTATTGGATTCCTAATCACTGAAAAACAAATCACAAGACAGTTTTTGAAGTGTGGAATGTAGACCATTTGACTTTTTAAGTCCTTAAGATTGGCAGGATTAATTGGAATGGCTCTTGCATATTTCCTTTTCATGCGAGGGAGTGCCCTACTAGTTTTCCCTGGCTTACTAATTCTGCAGGAACTGTACTCTTCTAAAGGCGAATAAGATTTCGTATATTTTATAAGAAATGGATCCTCCTTTTCCACATTTCAGTGATCTCTCTCATTTTTATCTTTTCCGAAGCTTCTGCTCCTTTTGAAAAGTTGATCACTTTTATCCTTGAAGTCAAAAATATTTTCTGGTGTCATCATTACAACATCAAGTGGCTTTTTAGTTCTTGCAGTCCTATTAAACATCTACCAATCTTCTGGTGTGTGAATATTATTTACATTTCTTCGTTTTCCCAAGGCAAAAACGTACGACCACTCAAAGGAAGCGATGACGAATGGTGCGTGTGCAAAAGTTTATTTGCGCCATTAAAGACAGGAGTGAAATCACAAAAAAGTTCTTATTTTAGCCTGTGCAGATATCTGAGTACAAAATAAGTTCCTTTGTGGGCAGCGTTTTCTGGCCCTTCATTGCCCTCAAAACTCCATACAGGGCTGAGCACATTTCATCACTTCCCCTTTTCACTTGATATTCTGTCCACAATACCATGAATGCTTCATTATTGGAACACACAAACAAAGTTGCCGTAGATAAAATGCCTGAGAGTGACTGTAGTATGGGATTGAGCAAAGTTTGTTGTATGTCGAAAGTGACAGGTTCAGTGTCACTTGAAGGTTGTACCACTTTAATGTCAGATTTAACAAGCTGATTTCCTAACATGCAATTCTTTCTGGCGAAATCTTTTATTTTTGTTGTCATCAGTGATCTCTAGGTTACTGAGAGAACATGCTAGTTTATCACACATACCACATCTGTCACTTCTAGGTGAACCAAATCTTAAATTAAACTCATGGAGGAAAATATCTCTGTAATGCCACCCTTCTACCTGTTCAGTTTCACGTTCCTCCAGATATGTCGCTTATTTCATCTATATACTAGCTGATGTACCCGTGCTTCGCTACGGGATTCTCAGAAAGACTATCTTTGTGGTTTTCCTAACTACAGTTAACTTAGGCTATTACAAAACCGTCAGTAGGAATGTAGGGATTAAAAGCAATGTGATCATATTGAACCCGACAGGGGCATGATCCAAGGACCTTTGGTTGATATCGATCTCCGTAATGACGCACGCAATGCTATTAAAGGGAAAGAATGCTGAAAATGATTAATATTCATATCATTAATAGAGGTCATACCGAAACTAATTAATTTTCATACCATTCAGATAGATAAATTGTGTATTTTAAAACTATTCTACGAGATTTCTTTGTCTGCGACTTATTGCGCAGTATTATCCTTTGTGTAGCGGGGGCCACGCAGATGAAGCCAAGCCAACTTAGACCCGGGAGGGGTTATGAATGGGGATTCCCTGTGACATCACTCGAGAGAAGACATCCCTCCTCAAGACTCACAGAATGAGGGGAAACTAACTTTTTCGAAACGAAATATAGGAGCCATCTTGGACTCGGACTGGCCAACTTAATTACCTACGATCTAGAAAAGTAATGAAACTCGAATTAGGGGGTCATCTCCCGATTTAAAAGGGATAAATGTCACTGGGACATTTATTTAGAGTGTTTAATGTCCTCTTCCGGGATAACTTTCAGAAGAAGAAAGAATACTGTGTGGTTTCTGCGTGGAAAAGTACTGGGCCATCTGTTTATTTTCACGACACCTCCTCGAGAAAGGGAGTTCACCACGCTTGGCGGGGGAAGCAGAACAGATTTTAATTAATTTAAAGAGATTCACCGAAGGATAATTGAGTGGTTATGTCTCAATCGCAGTCACCGATTACCCGTACTATTTTACCTCGAGTACGCCGGGAATAGGCGCTACGCAAATTAGTGGAAGGGGTATTGCTCCCTTGTAAAAACTACTGCAGTAAGGGACAAGCGTCAGTCGGGGTTAGTGGCTTATCGACGGCGAAGCTATGCTCGGTTAAGCCCCGTTAGTTCTTTGTTCAAGTGAAGTTAACTCCTATTTTAAGTGAAATAATACAGTTCGCATAAACAGTGTATAGTTTTGATCTCTGTGACGGCTGTGTTAACTTTTTAGAAAACCGTGATATGTAAAGTAATATTATTATCATTACGATAGTATAATAAATTGACGTAGCAGCAGACTGAATAGGAAAACCGAGAGATAGAATAGCTTACGAGATCGTGACCGGACGTTCACAGCGAACGCTATTAACCGAAGCGTGAATTAAACAGTGACGTTGTGTGTGTACAGGATTATCTGCCAAGGGCTCCACCAGCATCGGACAATGGATCTTCAACTCCAAGACGGAATAGAAAATGAAGTGATCACCATGGTGCCCATGGAGGAGGAGTAAGCTCAGGATGGATCGCCCGAGTTGACGAAGGTGTCATCATCATGTGATAGAGATGAGTACAAAGTTCTAATATCTGGCATGCATAGAAGGGATGGGAATATTTATTGTAAACTGACGCTATAAGAGATTAAAGATGTAGTCCTGTTGAAATAGAGCGCCGGAATGGACGCGTAGTTATTAATTCTTAGTTTAGAAAACCGACAACAGGTCTGAGTAAATGAGTGTAAATAATTTAGGGATATAATACTCTAGCTTTGCATGGGATAGAGATTCATTCGATTATTTCTTTCTTGGGAGATTCTGTTTGTTTATTTGCGTCAGAAGACCAGGAATAATTAGTTTATGGGAGTGCAGTGAGAGTAGTTATTAGAGTATTCATTAATTTGATAAGTGTATGGTATGTAAAACGGTAAGTACTATAGTACGTAAGGCACGCAGCGACGAGACTCAGCGGCCGAACTGACAGCCACAACGAAAACTCCACCCTTTGAAATACTTAGATAGGGAGTGATAAGATTAAATTGATTATCTGATTAAATTTACCAGGAAGTGATCATAATACGTGTGTCAAATATCGATTCGTGTGAATATTAATATGAGAATTAAATTTTAAGCCTTCCCCTAAACTACCATTTCTCTCAACGTGAATAACATTATTTATGACCTAGATTGTAGCGACTTATTTCCCGACTTTGCATACCGATTTTCATTAAATTATATTCAGCTGTTTTCTCGTGATGCGTGTACATACATACATACATACAGACAGACAGACATTACGGAAAATTAAAAAGTGCATTTCCTTGCTACTATGAACCTGACCGATACAGAAATACCAATCTTTTTAAATTCTGAGCAATGTACAGACAAAACTCTTATTTTATTTATATAGATTTTTAAAAAATATGAAAACTAAAGTAAGTCAGTCCACCCATTCTATCCGGTCGATTTCCTCCATTCTTTTTTAACTGAAAGGTATTCATGCACAGATTTGTCATCAGGTACTATAAATCACCTACCTTCCGCCTTCCTCAAATTTTTTTATTTTTCCATTTTTCGTTTCTTTGAAGCAATCATATCTTTGGTTCTAATTGAGGTACGGAGTTCTTTTTGGCCTAAAAACACTCAGTAGATCAAGCTCTTTCATTTCAGATCCTAACTGTTCAAATTGGTTGATTTTGAAGAAAGTTATGAGTGCACATTCAATTTGACGTCTCATTTCTTCAACATTTTTTCTAATTGAAGCAATCATATCTTTCGTACTAATTGAGGTCTAAAAACACTCAGTGGATCAAGTGCTTTCTTTTGAAGTAATAACTACTTAAATTGATAGATTCTGAGAAAAGTTATGAGTACGTTTGTCTCCATGACGATGATCTTTGAAGGACTTTTGAACAGTTCGGCGCGTAGTGTTGTTTCAAGGGACGTTTAATTCAATTTCTTTGTGTGGTGTATTTTCAAGTGTTTTGTTGACATAATATTACATTCTATTACCACAGCAGATCATGTGCTTTATTTCATTAACTCGAAACTTTGCAAATACATCCGTGAGGATAGTAACGAACAACACCATACTTTGTACATTGCGGGCGAAGCCAGCGGGAAACTGCTAGTTTAAATTAAAGTTATCTGATAAATACATCCTATCAGGGTTCTTCATCCTTGAACAGTGACTTTTTCAGAAGAAAAACTGCTGAGGTGTTTGTGAACTGTATCTTTATTTTTCCCTAGCCTGCGTTCTGACAAACAAAATACATTCAGAAAAGCGTTTTTGCATAGTTTTATACACGTATCTCCTTCCAGAACTGAATACTGATAGACAAGTCTACTCTTCTAGCGAATTTTTCTGAAACCCTAATTTCCAGTTTGTCCAGTTTTGAAATTAATAATAATAATAATAATAATAATAATAATAATAATAATAATAATAATAATAATAATAATAATAATCGTATGGCCTCAGCTACCGTGTACAGACATTTCAATTTGACGCCATCTGGCTGTCTGCTCGTCAATTTCGACGTTCCGTTTTACTCTAGGCCCCCACTAGGTGGCAGACCGAGTAAACCAAAACTCTCTTGGGCGTCTATGGCTGAGATTTAATGAATTTTGTCGGGTAAACACCAAATGTGTCACCAGAGATCTTTTACATGCCGACATCGTACGACATGGAGTGTCGAATGGACTTTTTTCCGCACTTCAAAAATCCGACTACCTCTGCCGGGTTTGAACCCGCTATCTTGGGATCCGGAGGCCGACATATTTTGTTGGTTATAGTCGCCCAATGATTTATATTTTTTTAAACAACACCCAGGATTTTTCAGTTGAAGTATAGGTCTACAAACATCATTACAGTCCATCAATATTTGCTCCTTACCAGGTACATTGGATCCCCCATTAACTGGATCATATTCCAAGAAAGAATTTCTTCTTAACTTACTAATGTCCTTTTCCACTTTTCTGGATTATGACGCCCCATTTTACCATGGAAATCACCCACATGATAGTCTGCATCTTCTTCGCTTTCTTTCGCTTCTATTAAACATTCTCTAGTTTGTGCACCATCCATAGAATCTACTTCTGGAATAATAAATACTAACACGTAACAGCATAATGAGTAGGACTCATAACAGTGCTTTATTTAAAACTGTACTGCTTGTAGAAATATATAAATACCAACAGGTTTTTTTATGCTATGCAGGTTATAACTATACCTTACACTACGAGAGGCCCATCTAAGTATCAGTAAAAATCAATTAAATAAAGAAACACAAACTGTTTAAGGATTGTATTTCTTTTATTCATGTTTGAATATGACTTTTCATAATAACTATTTTACAACAAATAATGGATCTCACTTAGAAGCCAAGGTACTTCCAATTTTCAATAAAAACAGTAAAATAATGAATGCTTGAATGCTTGCCTTCCATATCCTCCATCTTAACTGTTTACACCATGTGACATGGAAACTTGACTCCTATTGGCTTATCGGCCGATAACCCACTTCTAGTAACATGCATGAGGCTTTTACCCCATTTATAGTACTGTAAAATGAAGGTCTTCTGTTAAATCCTGTGTAAATTTCTAGAATTATAAGTGGGTTTACAGAGAAACCAATTACAGATTCAGATTCAGAGCGGCAAACATAGCAAGAATACATAAAAAATGGAAATGTGGTTTTTGGTTGATAACCCACTTACAGTACTCGGCTCTTCAATTGTTTTGCATTATCATTTGCATGATGGCGTGTTCTTAATCTTCCTCTGTTTTCTTGCACCTATTCGGATGTAACGCTTCTTCTGTGCTGCCAATGGTGAAGTACTCCTGGTTTTCCCTTATTTTTCTGTGGTGGTGAACTTCCTTCTCATTCTTGTTGATGTTAGGGATAGGCAGACCTTGATTTACCTTTGGGTCTGTCCCACTCATGAGTGTCGCCATAGTGCGTGGTTACGTTTAAGATAATCTGGATAATCTGGTCGGAATGCAACAGAAGCTGCAAACAGATGTATGCCTTCTAAACACGTACTTCACCGAACAGTATTAGTTTCTTTTTTCATACAAGCAACTCTTTTATCTCGTAGAATGTCTACACGTGTATTATAAATTAGTAAGTTATTAAATATCCGTTCCAAAAATCACCAGGAGGGGGTCTTAAACATTAAACTCTATGTATCTCTAATTTTTTACAGGAATATAGCTCATGAAAAAATGTATTTAGAAAATTATTTTAAAACTATTTGTTCCATGCCGTTTTTTGGGGGGGGGTTCTTGAATCTGAATTTGAATTTATGGATGATTTAATTGTCCCTGAGGCTGAACATCCATTCCCTTTATGTAGCGTCCTCGTGTAATTAGATACAAGTTTAAGAGCACACTAATTAAATTATAAAATTAAATTAAACATTAAACTTGAAAATAGATTTAAGTTAGGATTGTGCTTGTACAGATACTACTGTAAATAGAGTAAAATTAAAGCATATATATATAAAGAGTTTTGTCTGTACATTGCTCAGAATTTAAAAATATTGGTATTTTTCTATCGTTCTTGTCCACAGTAACAATAAATACACTTTTTAATTTTCCGCCATGCCTGTCTGTCTGGACAACGCGAGAAAATTGCTGGAGAGAATTTAATGAAAATCGGTACGTAAAGTCCGGAAATGAGGCACTGCAATCTAGACTATACTGAGTGAAATAGTAGTTCACGGGAAGGCCTAAAATTGAATTCTCAAATATTTATGTTATTAGTGATCCTATCGATAAACACTATATAACGAAAGGTGGCTCCCGAACGCCGTACTTTCTACATATAAATGTCCCGCATGCACAAATGATGAACAGGATATCTACCTATTGATTTTCACAGGGGAACTATTGCCAGCGGACAGGTTACGTCAGAATATGAAGAGATAAGAATCGGAGTGTCGCTCGCAGCATGTTACTCAACGCCACCGGTCTAATGCACCCCTTGCATTAGTAAATCTCGTTTACCACCGCATAGTTCTAGGCTGGTGTATGGTACAGCCGCACTATACGGTATTTGCTGTCTGCATATCGGCAATGGCCAGTGTGTTCAGCAGCGACGAATACACAGACATTATTTTAATCTGGATAATCTGGTCGGAATGCAACAGAAGCTGCAAACAGATGTATGCCTTCTTAAACACGTACTTCACCGAACAGCATACAAGCAACTCTTTTATCTCGTAGAATGTCTACACGTGTATTATAAATTAGTAAGTTATTAAATGTCCTTTTCTGCATCTTTGGCGTGTCTACAAACAGTAGCGGCGATTAGAGGGTGGGGCGACGTGGGACGGTCGCCCCCCCCCCCACTTTGTGGAGTAAATGTTACATTTTTATTCCACTTTAGCTAGCTGGAACTAGGAATTCTTTTTAAAAAGCTGTTTGTACAAACCTTGTTACCTTATCTGCTAATTCCTTCGTTTATTTTCTTTAATTATTAACATAATTATTGACGGAAATACGCACAAAATGCTGCTCGTCGCGGCCAACCAATTTGTATAGCACTACGACAAGTAGTGGAGACTTTGCATGTGCTGTGAGGAAGGGTAGTAGGGGTACATATTTTTTGCCAAGGTCGTGGCCACTGAGTTATAATTCACCCGCTTGCCGCGCGCATTCGTCAGTCTGGCAGTCTCTTTAGTGTATGTTAGCTTCTTAGTGTGTATTCAAATACTAAATGATTTTTAATTGCATTATCATGCCGTACTTCTATGTAATTGTACAGGGCGAGCTAGCCGTGGGGTTACGGCCGCGCAGCTGTGAGCTTGTCCTGGGGAGATAGTGGTTTCGAATTACACTGTCGGCAGTCCTGAAGATGGTATTCCATTGTATTCCATTGTATTCCATTGTACACCATTGCTGGCGTAAAGATACACACGAGAAAGCCATAAAAAGATACATGCGCTGAGAATAGCCAAAATGGAACCCAAATAAGGAAAATAAACAAGGTTGCCATAGAAGATCAGTAGGAAACGAGAATTAATAAAATGAAAATGAAATCAGGAGAATAAAAAACTAAAGCCTAATATATGCCGATAACACAATCAATCAATCACTACAAATTTGCATTTAAGGCAGTCCCCCAGGTGGCAGATTCCCTACATGTTGTTTCCCAGCTTTTTCGTAAATGATTTCAAAGGAATTGGAAATTTATTGAACGCCTCCCTTGGTAAGTTATTCAAATCCCTAAATCCCCTTCCTATAAAAGAATATTTGCCCTACTTCGTCCTCTTGAATTCCAACTTTACCTTCATATTGTGATCTTTCCTACTTTTAAAGACACCACTCAAATTTATTCGTCTACTGATGTCCTTCCACGCCATCTCACCACTGACAGCTCTGAACACACCGCTTAGCCGATCAGCTCCTCTTCTTTCTCCCAAGTCTTTCCACCCCAAACTATGCAACATGTTTGTAACGCTACTCTTTTGTCGGAAATCACCCAGAACCAATCGAGCTGCTTTCCTTTGGATTTTTTTCCATTTCACGAATCAAGTAAACTTGGTGAGGGTCCCATACACTGGAACGATGCTATAGTTGGGATCTTACTAGAGACTTATATGCCCTCTCCTTCACATCCTTACTACAACCCCTAAACACCCTCATAACCATGTGCAGAGATCTGTACCCTTTATTTACAATCCCATTTATGTGATTACCCCAAAGAAGTTATTTCCTTATATAAATGCCTAGTACTTACAATGATTCCCATAAGGAACTCCCACCCCCATCAACGCAGTAATTAAAACTGAGAGGACTTTTCCTATTTGTGAAACTCACAACCCAACTTAACCCCCGTTTATCATCATACCATTGCGTACTGTCCATCCCACAACATTATTGCGGTCATTTTGCAGTTGCTCACAATCTTGTAACTTATTTATCACACTATACAGAATAATATATTCCTCAAAAAGCCTTACCTCTGATTCCTCTTCTTTACTCATATCATTTATATACGTATAAGAAAATATAAAGGTCCAATAACACTGCCTTGAGGAATTCCCCTGTTAATTATTACAGAGTCAGATAAAGCTTCGCCTACTCTAATTCCCTGAAATCTATTTTCTAGAAACATAGCCACCCATTCAGTCACTCTTTTGTCTATTCCATCTGCACTCACTTTTGCCAGTAGTCTCTCATGATCTACCTTACCAAATGCCTTAGACAGGTCAATCACGGTACAATCCATTTGATCTCCCGTATCCAAGATACCTGCTATATCTTGCTGGAATCCTACTAACTGAGATTCAGTGGAATAATCTTTCCTAAACAGTAACTGCCCTCTATCGAACCAGTCATTAATTTCCCAAACATGTCTAATAAAATCAGAAAGAATACTTTCCCGAAGCGTACATACAATGCATGTCAAACTGACTTGCCTGTAAGTTTCAGCTTTCTGCCTATCACCCTTTCCTTTATATACAGGGGCTACTATAGCAACTCTCCATTCATTTGGTAAAGTTCCTTCATGCAAACAAAAATCAAACAAGTACTTCAGATATGGTACTATATCCCAACCCATTGTCTTTAGTATATCCCCCGAAACCTTATCAATTCCAGCTGCTTTTCTAGTTTTCAACTTTTGTATCTTACTGTAAATGGCATTGCTGTCATAGGTAAATTTTAATACTTCTTTAGTATTAGTCACCTCCTCTATCTGGACATTATCCTTGTAACCAACAATCTTTACATACTGCTGACTGAATACTTCTGCCTTTTGAAGATCCTCGCATACACACTCCCCTTGTTAATTAATTATTCCTGGAATGTCCTTCTTGGAACCTGTTTCTGCCTTAAAGTACCTATACATACTCCTCCATTTTTCACTAAAATTAGTGTGGCCACCAATTATGCTTGCCATCATGTTATCCTTAGCTGACTTCTTTGCTAGATTCAATTTTCTAGTAAGTTCCTTCAATTTCTCCTTACTTCCACAGCCATTTCTAACTCTATTTTTGTCCAACCTGCACCTCCTTCTTAGTCTCTTTACTTCCCTGTTATAATATAGTGGATCTTTATCATTCCTCACCACATTTAAAGGCACAAACCTATTTTCACATCCCTTAACAATTGCTTTAAACCCATCCCAGAGTCTGTTTACATATTTATTTACCGTTTTCCACCGATCATAGTTGCTTATTAAAAACTCCCTCATGCCTGCTTTATCAGCCATATGGTACTGCCTAACAGTCCTAATTTTAATATCTTCCTTTCCTTCACATTTATTTTTAATTACCACAAAAACAGCTTCGTGATCACTAATACCATCTATTATTCGGTTTCTCTATAGAGTTCATCTGGTTTTACCAGCACCACATCCAGAATATTCTTCCCACTAGTTGGTTCCATCACTTTCTGAATCAGGTGCCCTTCCCATATTAACTTATTTGCCATTTGTTGGTCATGCTTCCTGCCGTTCGCATTACCTTCCCAATAGACATTTGGTAAATTGAGATCACCCGCTACGATCACGTTCCTTTCCTTATCGTTTCCCACATAGCTGATTATCTTATCAAATAATTCTGAATCAGCATCTGCGCTACCCTTTCCTAGTCTGTACACTCCAAAGACATCTAGTTGCCTATTATCTCTAGAAATGAGCCTTACCCCTAGAATTTTGTGCTTGCCATCTTTAACTTTTTCGTAGCTTACAAATTCTTCTTTCACGAGAATGAATACTCCCCGTCCTACCTTTCCTATCCTATCTCTACGATACACCCTCCAGTTCCGTGAGAAAATTTCTGCATCCGTTATATCATTTCTCAGCCATGAGTCCAGTAAAGGAAGCTGTACAGACTTCTAAGAGGTGACCTTTACATCAACAACAAATCGGCATGTCAATGGTACATTAAAAGAAACTTCTCAAGACTAAAACCTTTCGTAAAAATAATAAGATCCCACCCTTCCTACCATGATTGTTTGGAGAAACTACAGAGTGGGGATGCTGAAATTTGTCGTCGGATTTTTCCATTAGAAACTGGTGCCTCTCCAACAAAGAAAAATCGAACGGGGCAGTGCCGTAGTCACGGTCGCAAGTTTTGACGTAGAATACGTATCACGTGATCGGTCTAGTTGAAATAAAATATCTAGTTTGAATTTATTTCCACCAGGTGGACAGTAGATATCGTCGGCTGGGGCTCCAGGAGCCTCACGATGCTTGGGCGTCTTAACTTCGAGACGGAGCCAATAAGCTACTTAACGCTCAGTATTGGTGATTTCTGACTTCTTGTAATTCTAACGAGCTGCTATAAACTCTAACACGCACTTTCAAACATTTTCAAGCGATTTATTGTCCAGATGTAGACATTTTTTGAAAGAAAGCATTTTACGCACTTCCTTTGTACTTCAGAAATGTCATGACTGTATTAACAGCATCCATTTCAGTTCCAACTAGAAGCACGGTAAAGTGAGAGAGTTTAAAAAAATCAAATATAAAGCAGAAAGAAAGCTTCTTTGCTAGATTCAAGTTCCTAGAAAGTTCCTTCAATTTCTCCTTACTTCCACAGCCATTTCTAACTCTATTTTCCTATTTCCAACATGCACCTCCTTCTTAGTCTCCTTACTTCTCTCTTATAATATAGTGGGTCTTTACCATTCCTTACCACCTTTAAAGGTAAAAAACCTGCTTTCTCATTAACAATTGCTTTAAACCCATCCCAGAGTCTGTTTACATTTTTATTTGCCGTTTTCCACTGACCATAGTAACTTTTCTAAAACTCCCTCATACCTGTTTTATCAGCAGTACCAAATGTAAAACAATAGTCAAATAACATTCCGGACGTCAGAGGTAAACTATCGTAAACACAAAAACAACGATTTTCAGGTGTTATTTTATGTGATTTATTGATCGTGTCGTCTTATGGGTACCGTATTGTATGTTTCGCAGGAATGAAGATAAGCTTTGTCATACTATCGTATGTCCAAGGAGAACCCAGCAACAAACTATGGTAAGTGATCATTAGACATCGGATTTATATACTCTATAAGTCACCAATATAATAATGCTACTATGCTATAAAATGTGGTGAAATATGCGCTTAAGTATTAAACATTTATGAAATGCAAACGTAATATTCCTTTACTAGACCCAAGCGATTCACCCACACCAATATATAACATCACGATCATGAATAAACAAAATATCACTCTCTACTTACAGCTGCATAGTTTGCGAGACGTATCACTATATCTCAATCTGTCAGTGTCCACTGTTAAAACGTTTGCACGCATCTCCTAGATAAGACACAGTGCGTTAATTAATACACAATGGTAAGCCACAATTAATAAGGTTGTAAGAAAATCGTGAAAAATAACAAACGTGTAGAAAGAAACTTAAGTATACATCCTTCTCTGATTTTACACTGCAAACCCTAATTCTCCTGACCATAATTTGCATTTCAGTACACTAAACCAATTTTCTGGTATCAATCTGTGGCGTTTGTCTGTTAAAATGAGCTTCAGTGCGGAAAAAAACATGATCTCTCTACATCTACGGATATGAGAGGACAGTACTTGAATTCGGGTGCGAGTGTGAGTGTTAAAGATTCTGGTAGATCCATAGTATTAGTACCAGCCAAATATTTGTTTACAGCTACCATGATGTCGTTCAGCTCAGAGTTCGTTTGAGACATCACGATGTTTTGTTTGTAGACTGAATCCGAGGTTTCTTGGGATACCTCCCAGTTCACGCTTCACTTCTCCTTTATATCCAGCGAATCACTAAGACGCAACTCATATGTTTGTAGCTTCTTGATTTTTCCTTGAAATCTTACCACAGCTGTAATGTTCATTTAGAACAAGGCTACTCATTCCGAAAGAGTTTACATTTTCTTGAAGTCTGCTTGTGAAGCATGTTAAAATACGTATCATAAAAATCGCAAACAGGTATAATAAGTCCGAAATTTGAAAGGTATGAATTAATCTCAAATATATGCAAATATGCATATATATGCACTATTAAAATTAATAATTATTCCTACTTCACCTTCAAACGCACTTCCTTGTCGGTTTTGGAAATCTACATATCAGCAAAAAAGAATTGAATTTGCGCAAATCCGATGTCTAGCGATCATACAATAGTTCAAACTTATACCGTCCACTGAAATCCTTATCGTACTGTCTCTTACGATAGTTTACTATGGATACTGGCCGCACTTAAGCGACTGCAGCTATCGACTTTACCGAGCTCGATAGCTGCAGTCGCTTAAGTGCGGCCAGTATCCAGTATTCGGGAGATAGTAGGTTCGAACCCCACTGTCGGCAGCCCTGAAAATGGTTTCCCGTGGTTTCCCATTTTCACACCAGGCTGGGACTTCCCTATCCCATCGTCGTTATAAGACCTATCTGTGTCGGTGCGACGTAAAAGCAACTAGCAAAGTTTACTATGCTCAAAACTATCGATTCCACCTGCCTTAAAGGTAGCACAATACGCGCCTCAGCCACTTCCTTCTGCTCTCCTGTAAAGTTAGTGAAATGACACGATAGTTTATTTCAGACGTCCTGATTTTCTCAAATGTTTAGGCCTATTATTTCATTCTTGTCGTACCCTATACTTGCAGAAATCATTGAGATGTATGAAACGACGTCTCACAAGTCATGTTACCACACTGAAGTCCAGAGCTATACATACTATTAGCCGCGCGGCGTGGGAATGTAGTACCTCAAAATGGTGGTGCTATTGCATCACCCGATGACGTCATACCAACGTTAGACATCGTCGCACCGATACAGATAGATCTTATTGCGACGATGGGATAGGAAAGTGCTAGAAGTATTTTCCTGGTGTGAAAATGGGAAACCACGTAAAATCACCTTCAGGAATGCCGACAGTGAGGTGCGAACTCACTTTCTTCCGAATGCAAGCTCACAGCTGCGCGCCGCTAACCGCACAACCAACTCGCTCGCTGCCTAACGTTACTACGTACAATGGTCCTTTTTCTATACAGTGAGATATCGAACACTGCCGCATGTGTTGTTGCACTGAAATACCGATAAAACTACACCGGGCGGACTAGAGACAACCCTCTGATTGTGATTCACTCTTGTCATTTGAGGTTAAACAGCGCTCTCGGCAGTGTTTAAACATGACCGGTTGAACATCTGTTTTAGACAGTGTCTAAGTGATAAATAACGTCTCTGCAATGCGGCAGCCATATTTAGGCATTGTTTAACCGTAGACATCGTCTAAATGCCGTTTCTGCAATCGGCACAATGTATCGTTGTAGAGGGAGGTTTAATTTTTTTTTTGCTATGTGCTTTACGTCGCACCGACACAGATAGGTCTTATGGCGACGATGGAATAGGAATGGGAAGGAATCGGCCGTGGCCTTAATTAAGGTACAGTCCCAGCATTTGCCTGTGTGAAAATGGGAAACTACGGAAAACCATCATCAGGGCTGCCAACAGTGAGGTTCGAATCCACTATCTCCCGAATGCAAAGTTTTTGTTATATCGAAGATTTAACCTAATTCATTCTCATTTCGACAGGTACACAGGCAAACATCCTACAATTGAACTACTGTTTTATATCATTTACGGCCAGAGAAACGCACAAAGACCTTATTGCTCCGAGAGTTACCAAATTATTCTCCGGAACACAACCAAAACTCCGAAACTATCGATGCATTCTATGTAGGCCCTACGCCTAGAAAAGAAAATACACAAAAGTGTGCCGCCGGATTGAGGGTGTTGTCGACCGATGTTATGAATATATGAATGGAGAAATTCTGCATTATCTCAGATCATTGTATCATATTTGTTCTGGACTTGTGTAATATTAAAAAATCATATCAATAAAACGGTCCGCCTCTGTGGTGTAGTGGTTAGCGTGATTAGCTGCCACCCCCGGAGGTCCGGGTTCGATTCCCGGCTCTGCCACGAAATTTGAAAAGTGGTACGAGGGCTGGAACGGGACCCACTCAGCCTCGGGAGGTCAACTGAGTAGAGGTGGGTTCGATTCCCACCTCAGCCATCCTGGAAGTGGTTTTCCGTGGTTTCCCACTTCTCCTCCAGGCGAATGCCGGGATGGTACCTAACTTAAGGCCACGGCCGCTTCCTTCCCTCTTCCTTGCCTATCCCTTCCAATCTTCCCATCCCTCCACAAGGCCCCTGTTCAGCATAGCAGGTGAGGCCGCCTGGGCGAGGTACTGGTCATACGCCCCAGTTGTATCCCCCGACCAAGAGTCTGAAGCTCCAGGACACTGCCCTTGAGGCGGTAGAGGTGGGATCCCTCGCTAAGTCCGAGGGAAAAACCGAACCTGGAGGGTAAACAGATGATGATGATGATGATGATGATGATGATGATGATGATCAATAATATGAAGTGCTCGCCATTATTTTCTCTTATAGCGTTTTGAACTTCGTACAGGAACTCTAGACAAATATATGGAAACAAATTTTTCCTCGGGACAAATAGTCAGGGATGGATTAGGTAGGTACAAATGTTTTGGAGCGAAATGTCGTAACTTCGATGCTGCAGCTCTCTGGTATAAACATACGATCAAGGACGTGTAACTGCCGTTAAAACATAACTCAAAAACCGTTTGCTTCTATGATTTGTAGTTTTGTCTACATTCAGTTGTATTGTAAACGACAAACAAAGCAAAGTGCCTTCCCCTGTAAAACTGTCCGGTTCTGTGGCTAAATGGTTAGCGTGCTGGCCTTTCGTCAGAGGGGTCCCTCGTTCGATTCCCGGCAGGGTCGGGAATTTTAACCACCATTGGTTAATTTCGCTGCCACGGGCACTGAGTTTATGTGTCGTCTTCATCATTATTTCATCCTCATCACGACGCGCAGGTCGCCTACGGGTGTCAAGTCCAAAGACCTGCACCTGGCGAGCAGAACATGTCCTCGGACTCTCTCGGCACTAAAAGCCATACGCCATTTCATTTTTTACCTGTAAAACTTTGATATTATCCTATATTGGGGCAAATTGTGGCAAATATTCGTTTATAGCAAGGGGAATTAGGGATTACAATAACTTACCAAGGGAGATGTTCAATAAATTTCCAATTTCTTGGCAATCATTTAAGAAAAGGCTAGGGACACAACAGATAGGGAATCTGCCCTAAATGCAGATCAGTAGTGATTGCGGTATTGCGGTGCCCCACATCGTGTGTTTCACCGCGTTGTGACCCTTCTTCTGACTACAGGGAGGTTGAAGATGTCTTTGTCGAGCTTTTCCTATGGTTCGATAATGGAAATCTGAAGATCGTTTAGTTTGCGTGTTGGGGTCTTGTGACTTGACACACAAGTTTCAATTGGTTCCAGGCAAGCTTATTGAGCTCTTGTGAGCAGGCTTTGGAGTCAGTATCTTCTTGCAGATTGCATCCTTCTAGAAGAAATTCTTCAGAGGACAAACAATAACTACAAATGAAATGCGAGGTCTCTGGTCAGGTATAATAGATCTTCCATAAATACATGTTTGAGAAGGAAGGAATATATGATGGAATGCGTACGTCACTTACTACATTCAAGTAAGAGATATTCTTTCTTTTAAGTGTTACCATAGGAAGAATAAAAGTTCACATTAAAGATACAGTACATTTTCTCGCTTTGTGAATGGCTCTTTATATAATCTTAGTTTTGTTCTCATACTTTATGCCAGGAATCTGTGTCGTTTAATTTGAAGTGAACGTAGGGGCTGCCTGACCGAAGCGGTAAAGGCGTGCGCGGTTCGCCCGGAAGGACGTGGGTTCGAGTCCCCGTCAGGAAGTCGCAAAATTTAAGAAACGAGATTTCCACTTCCGGAGGTGCACATGGCCCTGAGGTTCACTCAGCCTAAACCAAAAATGAATACCAGGTTAATTCCTGGGGGCAAAGGTGGACGAGCCTAGAGCTAACCACTCTACCCAATCAAGTGCCTTAACCTTCCACCCCTCCAAGGGCCTTCATGGCCTGTACGGAGATTGCTTTGCTTTGCTTTTGTATACGCTAATGTAGTAAAAACATGTTTAATCCATATTTTTATGTTGTAATATCTTGTTTTAATTTGTGGTAAGAGGTAGAAATATTAATGGTGTCCTATCCCTGTACGTCTCTCTATATAATCCACCTCAGTTTTCATATGTTCTAAAAATCTGTCATATAATTTGTGGTAATATATGCGAAATTAAAATATTCTTTGTTTTTGTGTTAAATCCATTGTTCGCTGAAGGTAAAATAATTTCTATATAGTCCCGCTTGTGCAATTCGCTTTATAAAAATCATCTCTGTTTTCGCATTCCATGTTATTTATCAGTTGCTTAATTTGAATTCATATATGTCCAAAAAGTTTGTGTAATATTTTATTCATGTTTGACTCTGCATTACATGTCATAACTTTTGTTATTAAACAAATTTGCATCTTAATGGAATCCTAACTGGCCTTCGCCTCTACTTTACCTTTATCTACGTATGTCTGCCCTGTGTCTTGGTAATATCTTCAATGTTATTGTTTGTCAAAAATCATTGCACGTATATATTTGAAAACAAAACAAATAGCTTCGTAGGGAAGCAACTCCAACACCTCACCCCCCACCCCACCGCTCTTTCCAAACTAAATCGCATTCCCTATTTTCCATCTCCTTAATTATTATCCCTCTTCAACAAATCACAGTCTCCTGGCCAAAGGAAGGGTGTTTCCAGTTAGGTGACCTACCTCACCGGTTCAGGCTGAGGAATGATAACTTCTACTCGCTCGCTGTCATTTTGCTTAAGATTGTGATACAATTGTACAGAGCGTAAAGGCGTCAAATATGTAGGAGAGAGAGCCTAAGAGATATATCGTGTGACAGCTGGCATTGTAGAAGAGTACCTCATATATTAATATAACCCGAAATAATTTTACGAATAAATTTAAATATAAAATCAAGAAACAAAATTTTTCAGAAGGAACACCTACATAAAGTACATCTAAATTCTCATTCTGAAGAAGACGTTCATGTCCAAAAACGTTGCATGTCGAACCTTAGAAGTAGCCAAAGCGTAGACTTCACAGTTCAATGAATTTACAATGATGTTCGGGTATACTCCTTTCGTTCTCTTCCGGATCGAGCAGAGGTATATTAGCCTTCTTAATAAATAATACCACAATGTACGTGGGCATGTCAAATAAAAATCTTTAATAAAAATTCGAAATGTTGTGACAAAGTTCTATCCGTTGGCAGTACCGATACAATGGCTTTACCAAATATCCTATGGGTGGCAGCATCATGCAGACAAGCACACATAATCAAGTATCAGTGTAACAATGACCCCTCCACTTCAGATATACGTAAAAGAAGAACAGTGCTCTGTTATTCAGTTTTTGAGCAGTGAAAGTGTGAAACCGATCAAAATTAGTAGATGTGTATGTTTAGTCCACAGCCTTAAGGCTGGTTGGATCCTTAACAGCTCCAGCATCAGCTGTCATAGATGGCCTAGGCATCACTAAAGAGGCGTACTAGGGAAATGAGGAGTGAGGTAGTTTCCCATTGACGATTAAATTATGGTGAAGCATGTTTGTCACAGCAGCAACAGTGATAATGCTAGGCCCTACACTGCCCGTACAACAGCTGAGAGCGTTGAAGACATGTATTTTGCGTATCTTCTACCTCCACCATGTTCGCTAGACCTCGCCCCTAGTGATCACCACATGTTTGGGCCACTCAAGGAGGCACCGGAAGGAAAGACGTTCCATTCGAATGAAGATGAAAACTGAAGGCGGTGCACGCGTTGCTGCGCAAACAAAGGATTTCTTTTTCTAGAGGAAACTGTGCACGTGTAAACGAAGAAGGACTTGAATTGATCATAACGGAAACTACTAAAAAAAGAGAAATGACACATGTTGTGCACCATATTCACTTAATATAACAAAATAAATTTAAATAGGGTAAACTTGGCAAATATGGGCACTAAGGTAATATGGGCAGATTTAAGAAATTTTTCATTTTTCACGCAATGGTAGCGAGTAGAAGCATGCGCTCTGCTAGTTTGGTGATCGTGAAGTGTCATGCCTGCTCAGTATGTTAAAGGTTGTCTTCTACTGTGCTAACGGAAGCTGAAAAGAACATGGTTTGAGGTAAGTAGACCAGTCTACTCTTCCAAAATCGAGGCGTTATAATAACTCAGTTAATTTACTTAAGGCACTACACGCAAAATAAGTTTATTTTTCAAGAAATATTACTAGGGGTAGCTTGCAAGGTTAGTGTAGGGTATGTTGTAGCGAGAGGATACGCGCTTGGGAGTTAGTTCTTTCCCATTAATGCCAACTTCTGAAATGTGGCACTAAGGCAAAAATGGGCAGTGACATTGTAGGTAATATGGGCATCATCAAATTACATTGTATTTACGTGACGGGCTCTGAGATAGACTTATTATTTTTTATTTCTACGGCAATCTCTACGTTTTCATGTCAATCGATTAATATAGCACGTAGCTATTTCGCAAAAAATAAATATTTTTTCCTTTTTTTCCAGATTATGATGCAAAATGGGAATGAACGAGCGGGTATCCGCCAGAAATGGGATAAAGAGGATATGTCACGTGTTGTAATAACAGTAAGAAATTGCGATTGTAATCAGTTACAAGCATCTAGAACTTATGTGCCTAGACAAACTTAAAATTCTCGATAAAAAAGATGAAGGATTTGAATCTGCTAAACAAGCCGGCCAGAATATTTAATGCCGAAGAGTCAGGACTCCAAATGAACACGAGGGGTGGCCATGTTGTATGTGAAAAAGGAAAAAATTAGTCCAGTCCAAAACTGAAGATGACGACTAGTAACCGGGGAAGACGTAAGTGTTCTGCAAGAGAATTTGCAAGTGAAGAAAATCTGGCTTCAGCGCAGAAAAGGGCTAGGCCTATCGCAGGAGTCAGTAGAAGAGGTTTAGCCGCAAAGCGTAAAGCCATACGGAGCAACAAATTTTCCTGTATTTGTCCTGTGTGTAAGGGGAATTATTATGATGATAATGAAGGGCAGAAGTGGTCTAAGTGTTGTGGTTCATGTGCTAAGTGGTTCCATGAGGAGTGCGTAGAGCTGGAAGGCGATTCTTTCTATTGTGATGAGGGCAGTTAAAAAACTTTGTCAGTATTTATGACACAGAGTGCTCTCATGTGACTGTTTCTGTTAGATTAATCCTTTTACTTTTCATATTACACACAGTTTTGACCAGTTTTATTTTACTTACATTTTCTAATTCAATTCAGGTGATTCCGAGTTGATAACTTAATAATGGTATTAGTTCTACTTCCTTGGTAGCATTTGTTCATGATCAGTGTTTAATTATAATATATATTTACCCTTATTTCATATATGTATGTTCAATACAACCACCTTGTTACAATACAAAATGAATATAACCATATCAGTGGCTCTAATTGTGATTTAATAACTTGTGCCCATATTACCAGAAAATGTGTCCATATTACCTTAAGAGTTTGGCAAATATGGGCAGTTGCAGGGTTTGCTGCGAAGCTGCACAGTATGTCAACCACTATGGGATAAAGGCTAGTTCAAGCTTTATTCGAATGGAAATAGTTGTAAGTTTTCAAGGATTTTTATCCAGGAAAATGGAAGTTGTTTTAGTGCTTCTTTGCTTCAGATATACCTTATGGTGCCCATATTTGCCAAGTTTACCCTATATTAAAGGTATTCGTTTAACTCGCCGTCGTACTCAAATCGTGGCCAACCTGAACATGCGGTCCAATGTGGACGAAGGGCGTAATTTACTGCACTGTAGTTAATGACTTTTACGTTAATACTCTGACTAAACATGAGTTTGTCAACAATTTGCTGAACACAAAGGATATTTTAGTGAGGAAATAATTGACTATAACATAGACTGTCAAACATTTTTTTTGTTTGTTTGACAGAGCTAATCCAGTGAGCTCGCAGTTGCGATCAACAGTATTCTGTAAGTCAGCTCCCACACGAATCTATTTTGACATCGGTCTGTTTTCAGACCAACTTTGCTTTACGGGAACGAAAGCTGGGTGGACTCAGGATATCTTATTCATAAGTTAGAAGTAACATACATGAAAGTAGCAGAAATGATTGCTGGTACAAACAGATGGGAGAAATGGCAGGAGGGTACTCGGATGAGGAGGTAAAGGCTAATTTAGGAATGAACTCGATGGATGAAGCTGTACGCATAAACCGGCTTCGGTGGCGGGGTCATATGAGGCGAATGGAGGAGGATAGGTTACCTAGGAGAATAATGGACTCAGTTATGGAGGGTAAGAGAAGTAGAGGTAGACCAAGACGACGATGGTTAGACTCGGTTTCTAACGATTTAAAGATAAGAGGTATAGAACTAAATGAGGCCACAACACTAGTTGCAAATAGAAGATTGTGCCGACGTTTGGTAAATTCACAGAGGCTTGCAGACTGAACGCTGAAAGGCATAACAGTCTATAATGATAATGTATGTATGTTTGACAGAGCTTATCTACGAGATTATTAGCCATAGCTGTAATACGCTTCAGACCGTGATAGCTGAACGACATCAAGAAAGTGGCCGCGATATGAAACTCTGCCAATGTATGCAGTAGTTTTATAAATGAAAAGTCGCATCTCTTTGGTTCGAATTAATGCAGAACACGAAGTCTAGCACGAGGTAGCTTCTACTAAGCTAATTTATTTAGTTAATTGTGTATGCTAATGAATTATACAGAAATACCCTTACGCTTCATCATTTTTACTTATTTCTGAAACTCTTGACTAACCACACAGTGTACTAATAATTCTATTGAAGTCGAGACCATAGAGAACGAAACAGAAGCAGGATTTCTGCAGGGAGTACAGCATGAAATTGTAATATGTGTTACTTGCACCACATTCGTTGAAATCAATGCTTAAGAAATCTTCAGTCACCACATGTTGAAGCTTATTCATTCCATTTTATCCTCATATTATCTTTTCTATTAATAAGTCAAACAATCTGCAAGTTGAAAATATTTACTAGAATTGTTATTTATATTATACTTCCCATAACCTAAGGTTGAATTATTAATGTCATAAAATTAATTTTACGATATACAGGCTTTCTCATTAGTTACACCTCTTGTAACTTTCATTCTGTTTCAGAACTCTGTAAATTCAGCAGCCTATACACATACATTGTAAGAAAATAATTAAACTTGACGTACTAGAGTCACAGATACAAATCGTGCATAGATTTAATTTTTTTACGGATTTTGAACTTACGTGAATGTACATAATATTTTCTAGATTTTAGTAGTAGTAATAATAATACCCTAATATTTACTTTTTGAAAATCAGTCCTAAATCGTCATCTCTCGCAACTCCCAGTTTATTTTAGGTATGTATTCCGGGTAGATTACAATCACTGAATCATTTAAATTCGTGTTTATGTGATTTGTCAGTATCAGTTACAAGAAAACGTATTTGCTTCTCAGACACTTTTTTCTTCCTACATGGAGTGAAAATATCCTTTTAGTCGTGTTATTGTATGTCAACACCTAGAGTGAAATAATGGAATCCTCCTAAGAATAAAGTTTCGTTGGAGATATTCACGACAATCAAGGTTACTCGTAGAGCAAGTCATCATATATCTTTTACATCTTTTACAGAAATGTTGTCAGAAGAATTCAAACTTTTGCTTAATAATTTAATCTAAGGCTTCTGAAATTACTAAGAGCTCTTCTTCTCCAATGTGATTAATTCCTAGTGGGACAAGTCGTCTCATAAGGTATGTATGTGGGACACGGGGCAAAGGTCTTAGAATAGGCTCTCTACCGCCAATTTCGGGACGTCTGTAATCATTATATAAGAATCTTTAATAAGGACTATCATGCCTTTTAGATTTATTCTGTAAGTCTCTGTGAATTACAGTATGTATACTCTCCACAATCCCATATTTCTAACTAGCTCTATACCGGCCCCGTGGTGTAGGGGTAGCGTGCCTGCCTCTTACCCGGAGGTCCCGGGTTCGATTCCCGGCCAGGTCAGGGAATTTTACCTGGACCTGAGGGCTGCTTCGAGGGCCAATCGGCCTACGTGATTAGAATTGAGGAGCTATCTGACGGTGAGATAGCGGCCCCTCTCTCGAAAGCCAAGAATAACGGCCGAGAGGATTCGCCGTGCTGACCACAAGACACCCCGTAATCTGCAGGCCCTTGAGCTGAGCAGTGGTCGCTTGGTAGGCCAAGCCCCTTCAAGGGCTATAGTCCCATGGGGTTTTGGTTTGTTTCTATACTTTCATTTAGTTACCCAACCCATATCATCAGTTCTTTAAAGATAAAGTCTAACTACCGTCGCCTTGGTCATCTCTATTCCTCTTACCCTCTCGTCGAGTCCATTATGCTCCTTGGAAACCCATACTTCTCTATTCACCTCACATGGACCAATCACTGAAGCCGGTTTATACACATAGCTGCTTCCATCGAGATATTTGATGACGGAGGCTTTACTTCCTCATTCTGGAAATCCTTCTGCTATTGTTCCCACATGTTTGTACCTTCAAACATTCTTGCTACTTTCATGTCTGTTACTTCCAATAAGACATCCGAAGCCAACCCAGCCTTTACACTCGTAAAGTCTGAAAACAGACCGATATATTATAGTTTCGTTCAGGAGCTTACTACTTTCTTATAAACTAACATTGATCGTAACTGCGAGTTTTCTGCATTAGATTTGCCACACCTTGATTCAGTTTCACTTAATATACCACCATGCTGAGATAATACTCTATAAAAGTGGCATAGTAATTAGTTCCTTATATATTAGACAACCAGTGTAGTTGAGACGGACCAAACTATTCAGAACACACCGGTGAACAAACGCAATCCAACACACACACACAACAGAAGGCAGAGATATTAGACACAGCAGAAGGATCCAGCGAATTGGTATAGGCCGATGTACTTCAACCAAAGCAGACTAGCACACCGTCAGAATTTGAACCCAGCTACTATTATTAAATAAAAATCTATCTAGACCAAGTCAAGTTACCAAATTAAAGAGGATAATTTAAAACATGAGGTTTATTAAAAGCAAAAGAAAAGTAGGTTAAATAAATCAAGTGAAAGAGGTCTCAAACTATAAAGTAAAGAGAGGATTATTCAAACAGTCGGTTTCGTAAGATGTAGGGCACACAAACACATCATTCTAATCAATCATAAATCACGCCCACATACAACACCTCCGTAAATGAATCAGAAACCTGCAATATGCCAAAATCGTTCAACCCTATAAACTATCGTGAAAGGCTGATAAATTCAGACTTAACCAAAAACGAAATGAAAATTGAACTCGTTGTACTGATTTCACCTTTCCGTGATACACTAACATAAAGGACGCTCCCATCAACAATTCAAAACCAAATGTCAGGACATTCAAAAAGAAGTGACCCTAAAACAAGACCAATGCGGAGAGAAAAATGTGATCTGCGCGCATCAAAATATAACATGGTGGTCACAGGAAAAACAATAAAGAAAACTAAATAAACGAAAGTTCCATAAAGACATATGGAGCCAGAGTAAAGCACAAAAAAGGTGAATGGGAGGAAAATACAAAAGGAGTTGAATTAAAGCAAACAATCCTCCCCGGAGCGCGAAAAGACATATGATTGTTGAGCATTCATACAACTCCATTCACGACCAGGGGCCCCCAAACATAAAAGAAAAGGATACATTAATGTTACCCATAAAGGAGTCGAAGTGGCATGGGATAGAATATTGCGGTGGGGCCAAGACTCACTACTCATAACCAATGCCTTACCCAAAGACATCGTCATCACCAAACTTAGGATTGTAAATTCCACCTGGCACACAACTCATCATAAAATAATCTACCAGCAATAGCCTCGAAAAGTAGGGACTAACTCAAGGCACACAACACTGAGATTCATATGGACAGAGCCATACACCGCGTAAATAAAAATCCCAGACGTGGAGAACGCAAATAGACAAAAGCAGAGATCGACATTCATATCGGCATACGCCCGCCATTTGCACATGGTATCCATACGTCTCGCACTGCACATCAGACATAAAGCAACGAAAACAGGTAAAATAGAGAAAAAACTGTTTTCTAGCACGATGTAAAAATAGATCCAAATGTAAAACAAAACATAACCAAATTACTTTAAACGGCTCGGATGAGAAAAATGCCCGAATGCCAAGGAAACACTAAGGGTTTGAACAGGATACAGAACAGAAATTAAAAATCAAAATATAACCTTCCTTAACATATCAGATGTAAGGCTTTTCAGGCGTTTGCTCTATTAACCAGCGTTTCGTCTTAGGTCTGACACTAAACTCGTCAGAGTGGGATGTGTCAGACCCTACCCACTGACGCTGGGTGTATGTAGGTGAGCTTATCAGAAGCCTATATATGAGGCACAGGCTGATAACTGCATACGGGAGATAAATCTCCACAATGGAATTATTGCCCGCCTAGCAATTCCGAATGGAAAATTCTAAATTCCCATGGAGGGAATTAGATATCTTTCACCAATAGAGCATGTCAAAAACATATATAAGGCTTTTCAGGCGTTTGCTCTATTAACCAGCGTTTCGTCTTAGATCTGACACTAGACTCGTCAGAGTGGGATGTGTCAGACCCTACCCACTGACGCTGGGTGTATGCAGGTAAGTTTATCAGAAGCCTATATATGAGGCACAGGCTGATAACTGCATACGGGAGATAAATCTCCACAATGGAATTATTGCCCGCCTAGCAATTCCGAATGGAAAATTCTAAATTCCCATGGAGGGAATTAGATATTTTTCACCAATAGAGCATGTCAAAAACATATCAGATGAAAGGCTTTTCAAGCGTTTGCTCTATTAACCAGCGTTTCGTCTTAGGTCTGACACTAGACTCGTCAGAGTGGGATGTGTCAGACCCTACCCACTGACGCTGGGTGTATGCAGGTGAGCTTATCAGAAGTCTGATAACCTTCCTTACGATACCGTGAAGATTAAAAGAAAGAATACAAGGTATCATACGGGAGCCACCACTTTTACCAAAGCTTGAAACGGCAAAACATCAGGTAATAGCACTAAAATGCTATTCGATAAATGCAAGCCTCCATTTTTTCACCCAGGTCATATACAGTCTTACCAAAGAATACTCAAACAGAGATGAGAAAGGAATAAAATAATATCATCTGCGAGATTGTAATCTTGCTGCCGTTTGGTGGCGGAGATGTGGCATATATAATGAACATGGGTATTATATCATAAGAAAGTTACCTAGAATTTAAATTAATAAAATAACTTTAAATGCGAGACCAGAGAACTCAAAACAGATACTGAGTTAGGAGACTGGCTCATAGTGCGTAGATTGTCGGAATACTTAAGTAATGTATCCAACTTCGAGACCGGGAAAGCACAATTTTGTTGACGTTGACCAAAGCATCACACACCATCTGGTTCGCATGCACAGTAGCTATCAGGGGTTAGTGGAAAACCTTGCTAACAGGAGAACGATGGAAAATTTACCTTTGAGGATCAAGAAAACATTTATCATGATTTTCAGGAGAGAGCATTCACATTTCACAAGCAGTCAGCGTCAGTGGCCATAAAATGATCAATGCAGATTTTCAACTTGCTCCATAAGCAGCGTACGAAGAATGAATCGATGTACTGATAACAAAGTTCATTACATCTAAATCAAAAGCCATCTATTCCAATGTGATAAACCACTTGAGACAATAAAATGTGTATTTACTTATTTTAAAAAAATAATACATCAGATTGTCCTGAAAGGTTTCCCACACCTATGGGGGTTATTCTCCAGCTCCTGTAATATGTCATATATTATATTATATTATATTATATTATATTATATTATATTATATTATATTATATTATATTATATTATATTATATTATATGAAAAATAAGCTCACCATTCCAATAATCTACACTCCTCACTAGAATAAAATAATAATGTCATTTGCTTTACGTCCCATTAACTACTTTTACGATTTTCGGAGAGCATAAAATATGTTACATTTATATGTCGTGGGGTATGTTGCGTTACAATTATTTAAGCAAGTTTTCTTTGCCAAAACAGCAACTAGGTTATGATTCATAAATACACCTACGGTAAATATATATATTTCTACATTCTAGTTTCAAATTTGTGTGCACTTTACTGCTGGATACGTGCGTCCTCCCTCACATCAAGTTAATTGGTTGTATCTTGGCTAGGCTTTGTGTAGACGTGTACAGCAGGACAAACATTTGCCAGACGAGTGTTCCCAGTCCAATTCAGCAATTATAAATAAACCAAGCGAAATTAACTTTCTTAGAACTTTCAGTTTTTCACCTAGAACTGATGATATCTTACGATTATATTCTAGACAGCTACTCAGATGGAAGAAAGGTAACTATATATAGCCTACTATAGCCACATACAAGCAATTATCCACAATTTTATAGCTATCATTTCAAACTACACCCTCTCATCCTCTACCTACAATCTATTAATATACAATGATGTCCACAGAACTAAAGTGATGTCAAAAGACAAAGACAAAGTCGCCTCCGTACAGGCCATGAAGGTCCTTGGAGGAGTGGAAGGTAAAGGCTTCCACCATTGTTACCGCGGCACGTGATGGGGTAGAGTTTTTAGCTCTACGCCCGGCCGCCTTTGCCCCCAGGAATTAACCTAGTACTCATTTTTGGTGTAGGCTGAGTGAACCTCAGGGCCATATGCACCTCCGGAAGTGGAAATCTCGTTTCTTACAGTAAATTTCACGACTTCCTGACGGGGATTCCAACCCACGTCCTTCCGGGCGAACCGAGCACGCCTTTACCGCCTCGGCCAGGCAGCCCCTAAAGTGATGTCAAGGAAAGCTTTTTCCCTGATATATTGGAAAACACAACATCAAAATCTATGTTATTATGTACTGCGCCTAAAATTATTTTAAGCACAGATATTAACCAGATGATCGATTAAATAAAATTTGCATATGGAAATTGAAGAATATTTAACTAGATATAGTAAAACCCTAAGATTTCTGTAGGAGGCGGGGAATTGAACCAACTTCCTCAGAGTATCTGACAGGCAACGGCAATAGGTCGTGTAGAATGAAGACAACACTGTTTCCAAATAATACACAAAACCGTCGTTCATTTTCAAAGTAATCCCAGTGCAAAACTATGTCTAAATTGCATGCACAATCGTTAGGTGAATCAGATAATTTGTAATTATGACCCTACGCTTCTGAATATAGGGTACTACATATTTTCAAGTATATACAATAGCTAGTATGAAAATATTTGAAACATAAATAACGTACATTGTGTATGCATAAGTTAAGGGTTGTGTTATTCCATTCCCATAACAAACATTCAAATTGTCTTTCCGAAAGTTCTTCAAAATAGCATTGTTTTCCTTTGAATTGGACTCATTTCAAACTCAGTCTTGCTAGGCTTCTTGGAATTATTTACTTTGCCAGGAGAAATATATAATCGATTAACTGAAAGATACACACATACAAACATGAGCAAAGCAAAGTAAAGCAATCTCCACCGTTGAAATGAAGTGGGACAGGGTTTTAAGCTCTATGTCCAGTCGCCTGTACTCCATGGAATTAACCTGGTACATACCGTATGTTTTATACAGGCTAAGTGATTCTCTGGGATGTGTGCCTGTCTAGAATTGCAAATCTTATTTTTATTTTGTTTCGATTTTCTGGTGGGGAATGGAACCCATGTCCTTCCGGTTAAACCGAGCATGCGATATCTGTCTGTCATATTAACACTGCTACCTCCTCTACCACTCCTGTTGCGAATTCGTAACACATTCACTCTATAACAGTCATCTCCCACTCTAGATAACAATCTTTGATCTGAAATCAATAGTTCACATGTTATCAATTTACATCAAATTTTCCCACCAGCTAAGCCTTCTTACACGCTTTCCATTTTGCTTCTCTTTCTTCCTACATAATACTCCCACTTCTTTCTAATCATCAGCCATTATATTACAATCTTCTTTATCGACTGAAAGTACAATATCGTGTATCCTGGCAATTTTCGCTCTTTTAAGTGGAGACTTGTTTTGCAAACTGATGATAAGAGCACATGATGATAATAACTGATAAATGACAACGCACATTATAATGATAATTTTCCCCTTTGCTCTTAGGAAGATATCATCACATGTGTTGCTATTTTCGCAAAGCACTCACCAATAAACAAAATATGCATCTCGATAACTCTTACGGTTATAAAATCCGTGATCTTCATACGTATGACATTAATTTCAAAATGTCTTAGCAACCATTAATACTGATGAAAGCAGATAATCACGACATTTCTATGCTCCAAAATCTCGCATTATAACCAAAAGTACTTTTATTGTTTTAATTATGAACGAATTGTAAGTAATATCAAGCTTCGTGAAAGACCAAAAATTGCATACGTAGAGAAAGATTATCATATGTATAGTATTCTAACATTTATTCCAGACTAAGAGATAATCTCACTGCGTGACCCTTTCCATCTGACTGAGCATTCTAGTTATATATTCAATTTATTCAATCATCTCAAAAATAAACCAGTAAAGGATCCTCGGCACTAATAGCAAAAATGTATTTCAAATCTTGATATTTCAAACAATGACAGGAGCTGATCCGTCTGCAAAAACAGCATGCTGATTAGATATATGCGTGGGAGGCTTTGATAAAATAGGTGTTTTAAAGTGGTATTCTCTTAGTCCAAAAATCAAAGTGTTTAACTTGTGTAATGTGTATTGATAATAAATATAAAAATATAGGATAATTTATAGGAGCGTAGGAACGGATCCGGCGAGCAGTTTTGGAAGAGGAACTTCGACCATCAGCCCTTGTGGAGGGGTTTAGAGATATCACAAAATATAGCCTACTTTGAAAGAGCTTCTACGCTCCAGAAAGTAAATCAGTTAACCGGTCAATCAATATGATTTAAGGTAAATCCGGGACAGATGCCGCCCCGGTAGAGATGCCGCATACACTGTAGCTAAAGGTTCCCATCGTTACAGCTAGATGGCAATATGTGTGGTTTTTCAGTTTCTAAGGAAGAACTACTGTCTGCGAGTGTGACGAAATTTGCTCGTGTATTACGCCAATTATAGCCGATATCATGAGGCGAGTACATGTTTCCTCCTGACAAAGTTTTTGCGTGTGTTAATTTATTGTATATTAAGTTGGCTTCAAATGCATAAATCAGACGTTTTTAGTACAGTAGACGTCAGAAACATAACTGTAGTTGAGAGTAAGTTAATTTTGGGCCATGATAGCCTTGAGGTATGAAAACAGGAGGGTGCGGCGTCTCTCCCTGATAGTTGGCCTTCGGGCTGAGCAGCGGTCGCTGTGCAGGCCAGAGCCATTTCAAGGGTGTTAAGTGCCGTAGGGTTTTATATAACACAGTGAAGAATCCATTGCACATGCACATTTATAGTAAATCGAAATTAAAATATGATTTTAATGTTGTAAATTATCAGATAGATATTTTCCATTGAATGATTATATTATGTGGATATAATTGTCTTTTAGTACGTTCTAGTGTTCGGTTATATTAAAGTTGAAGAAATTGGCTTAAATTTGATGTTGTCATTAATTATTTTACTCGCAGCATCCCTCCCGAGCAAAGTCGGCATCTATACCGGGATCCAGGGAGAGACGCCGCAGATGCAACAATTCCTTTGTTCACTCCTTTCTCCCATTTACTTTCAATTGCCAATATTTTGTTCATCCCTGATCAAATGTACATGTTTTCAAATTATGCTCGATGAATTTGCAACAATTTTTAAAGTAAATATACCGAGATATAACAAAAGGCATAAAAAGTGCGGCAACTCTCCCGGAATTACCCTATTTGCAAATAGAGGTATTAACCCTAGTGGCAAATTTCAAGTAAAATAACAATGAAAATAATAAATGGTCTCAGTCACCAGGTGCATATTGAGATGAGGCTGTCTGCATGTCAATTTCGAACTACCGTTTTTATCCGCCAGATCGCAATAGCGAACTGAAACTGTGTTGGGAGCCCATGGCTGAGTTGTTATTGCATTTTGTCGGGTAGACACCAAAAGTGCCAACAGAGATTCTTAATATGCCGATATCGGGCGACATTGAGTACCGAGGAGATACATACGTCCTGGCGTTGACGGCACAATCACGTAGATGTGTATGATTACACTTTTGTCCACCCTTCATATTTTCCCCTTATTTAAACGTACATAAGTGGGCATGAACCTCCCTGTCAGCGGCTTGTCGTGACGTACTCGCTTCCATGCTTTCTGTGGCGTTTTACACTTCTTTCGGTTTTTTTGCTTTATTGCTGATATTGATTTGAATTATTACTTCCCGTGTAAAAGAGAGCCGAAAACTATGTTCATATTCAAAAACTACTAACAGATATATAAAGCTTTGTCGGAACGATCTCCATAACAATTTTTACTTTATAAAGTAAGTTACCGGCTCTTGGACTTACCCCCTGTCGGTTGGGGCGATAGGATAACATCCACGCTATCCCCTGCCTGTCGTAAGAGGCGACTAAATGGGGACCCATGGGCTTTTAACTTGGGAGCGTGGGTTGGCGACCACAGCGTCTTTAGCTGAATCCTGGCATTTCTTCCACTTACTTGTGCCAGGCCGCTCCTATCCGACATCCCTTGGTCAACCGTTGTTCTTTTCCGACCCCGGCGGTATTAGAGCACTCGAGACACAAGGAGCCTTTCATTTTCACACCCTTCGTGGCCCTTGACTTTCTTTGGCCAGTACCTTCATTTTTCGAACTATCGGATCCCTTCCATTTTTCCCTCTCATTCTTGTTATATAGAGGAGGGTCGCCTAGTTGTACTTCATCTTAAACCACTACCACCACCACTATGTTGAGCTTACTCGACCACTAGTGATATTTCCCTTATTTTTGGCTATATCGGAAAAAAGTTATAGAATAATAAGTCGTCGTGAGCTATTTTCGTACAAAAATCAACCATAAAGCGAGATACTTCGATATTTATGTTTTAGGCCCCTTTGAAACATCCTCTCCTGCTGAAATGTTTGAACTACTTATGGCTAAGATCATACTCGATCTTATTCTAAACTGAAATCCCAATTTTCATTTAAACCCATCCACCCATCTTTCCATAACAGACACAGACAAACATTAAACTGAATTCGACATAGGTCATCATAATGACGACGGTATTTTTGTCAGAATACTGGGATGTCGCGTCTGAAAGCAAAGCTATCGTATGAAATGCTCGATCAAACGAAAACCGGCACAGTAACTCACTTCTCACGAATGGTACTAACAACGCCAAGTTCCAAAGATGGAATGACCCGGCCACAGGCGTTGCCTTCGAGATACATAAGGCCGGGAAATACAGCACACTAGACTCGTCCTCGAGATACTTCCGGCAAGTGCCGCTAGAGTTCTCTTTACTGATCTGTCTCGCTCTGTCTCGCTCGCTCATTGCAACACGTCCGAATATGAAAAACTATAAAAACTCATTAAAACTAGTAATTTCAGAAGGCAGCAAACAGATATGAGATCAAAGATAGACCAAGAGCAATTGTTTGACTTATTTTCTACAAAGTCTTTCTTACGATATGCTTAAATGAAATGAGTAATTCACGAAAGAAGCAGAGAAATCTGATAGCGAGTTTGTCACTTCTTACCGATTCCGTTAATTGTGCCTCAGAGTATCCGATAAGCGGATCGAGATTGCGGTCATAAACAACTTTAGGTTTAATTGCACTTTCACCAATTATCAGCGATCCAATTTCTCCTCCGCACATCTGATATTTTGGCATTTGTATTGAAGCCGCTGTTTGGTGAGCGACGGTATGCCCGTTACGCAAATATTTAGCGTCGTTTCACCGTATTTCTCGTCTTTCTTCCCGTAAAATTAAATTTGTGTTCGCCTCTGTGGTGTAGTGGTTAGTGTGATTAGCTGTCACCCCCTGAGGACCGGGTTCGATTCCCGGCTCTGCCATGAAATTTGAAAAGTGGTACGAGGGCTGGAACGGGGTCCACTTCAGCCTCGGGAGGTCAACTGAGTAGAGGTGGGTTCGATTCCCACCTCAGCCATCCTGGGAGTGGTTTTCCGTGGTTTCCCACTTCTCCTCCATTCAAATGCCGGGATGGTACTTAACTTAAGGCCACGGCCGCTTCCTTCCCTCTTCCCTGCCTGTCCTTTCCAATCTTCCCATCCCTCCACAAGGCTCTTGTTCAGCATGGCAGGTGAGGCTGCCTGGACGAGGTACTGGTCATCCTCCCCAGTTGTATCCCCCGACCCACCCAGAGTCTGAAGCTCCAGGACACTGCCCTTGAGGCGGTAGAGTTGGGAGTCCTCGCTGAGTCCGAGGGAAAAGCCGACCCTGGAGGGTAAACGGATGAAGAAAGAAGAAGAAAATTAAATTCGTTTTAACAGGAATAAAGCTCCTAAATGACGAATTTTAGCATGCTTTTCAATTTGGTTTGATTTTTTGTCAAGTTCAGATACCGTAAAACTTTTTTTCTGATTATATTACCCGTATCCTACTTCTCAATTTACCGAGCTCGATAGCTGCAGTAGCTTAAGTGCGGCCAGTATCCAGTATTCGGGAGATAGTAGGTTCGAATCCCACTGTCGGCAGCCCTGAAAATGGTTTACCGTGGTTTCCCATTTTCACACCAGGCAAATGCTGGGGCTGTACCTTAATTAAGGCCACGACCGCTTCCTTCCTACTCCTAGCCCTTTCCTGTCCCATCGTCGCCATAAGACCTATCTGTGTCGGTGCGACGTAAAGCAACTAGAAAAAACTTCTCAATTTACAGATTGTTTTCTATAATCTGGTATTTAATGTTCTCATCCGTATACTTTTTAGATTTAACAGAGATACTCGTAGACTTTCCTTGATATAGAAACGAGACTTGTACTCCTTTTTCGTTTGTAGCTGACGTATGAAGATATGATATGTTTATCGTTATCTGAATCGGAACTTTTACTATATTTTGATGGCAATACATCATTTTTGGGATCTGGACGCTTCCTGCGTTTGACATTTTCCTGTTTGTGAACAGGATACACAACGAAAACAGAAGGAAGTTTGCTTGATGTGCTTACACTGAAATCTGTTTTATGAGAAGAATTGCTAGGTACCTAAAGAGATCCTACTATATCACCTTGCCTGGAAATAGTTTGCTTCCATTTCTCCCTTAAACCGCACTCGGAAGGGAAACTATGGAACGTCAATTTTCATGCTTTCTTAGTGTCATCCGAAATACAGAGAGGTACACAACAGTGCACCTTCTTTTCAACCTCAGAGACACTCATCGACAGAAACAATATTCACAATAAATTGCACAAAATCAACACAGCATCACAATTACTCCGCATATCACAATGTTAAAGTCCGCCAAGAACAGAACGGAAACCGTGAACACGGTCGGGCCGCTTTTTCATCGACAAGTTAGTAGATATGTCCCGGCATTGTGTATCTCGTAGGCAACGCCACAGGCAACAGCGAACATTACTTTGCCGTTTTCCGTTGAGTATAAACGCCCCCCACTCCTATCAGCGCCTCATAGCAGGGATCGAATAACTGGAATACCTATGATGGGGCAGTGTGTCACGTACCAGCAGTTATACGAACAAGTAGGAACCACAGGAATGGCATGCTAAAAAAAGGAAAGTTATCTAACTCCCCAGCTGCTTCCCGCCAACATTCAGGTAGGCTATCCTAGTGGGCAAGCATCAGTAATGCCATCTATCAGAGAAAAGAAAAAGCACATCACAAGAAACATAGTCAATGGAATGTTAATTTTTATCAATTTTATGGGCTTTCGATGTTGTACATTTTCTTTCGACTCTGTGATTTTAGGATATCCAATGTAAAGGGAGTCCTATTTTCCCCTTCCATAATGTTCCTTCACGAGTTTTTTCTCATTTTGTTAGTCATCTTTACAATTTTCCTTACCGATACGGACTGATGACCACGTTGTTTATCAACTTAAGACAATCACGACAAAATCTATCACAATCGCCAGTTGGTTGGAGAATATTCCCATGTCAATGATGCGTGGCGTTGACATAGACTGAGCAACAAAAGATAAATTATGAATATCTCTGTTATCATAGCCGGTTCGGTAAAACTGTCTAAGACATAAATGACAAGGTAAGGGTGTATTCTGGCCGAAGGCAGGTCCGAACCTCCGCAGAGGTGTGCCTGAGCCGGAGTTTACGTACGGTAGGGTGGCCAGTTCTTTTCCGCTCCTCCATTCCCTTACCCCCCCCCCCCCCACCAACAGCGCGTGGCAACCCATCCGAATCTTTACCACGCCCAATGTTGCTTAACTTCGACGATCTCGCGGGATCCGGTGTTTCAACACGGCTACGGCCGTTAGCAGACCTAAAGGATAAGACCACTAATAACATAGATATTTGAGAATTAAATTTTAGGCCTTCCTCTATACTACCATTTCCCCCGGTGTGTTTAAAAGTACTTATAGTCTAGCCTGCAGTGCCTTATTCTCATACGTTACATACCAATTTAGTTAAATTCTCTTGAGCCATTTTCTCGTGATGCGCGTACATACATACAGACAGATGGGCAGGTAGAGAGAGAAGACGGAAAATTAAAAATCGCATTTTCTTTTTATTCTGGACAGAACCTATACATAAATACAATTCTTTTCAAATTCTGAGCAATTTACAGAGAGAAAAAAAAACCTGATTTTATTTTATTTTGTCTTTCTTTCTTAATCTGTTTACTCTCCAGGGTTAATTTTTCCCTCGGACTCAGCAAGGGATCCCACCTCTACCGCCTCAACGGCAGTGTTCTGGAGCATGAGACATTGGGTCGAGGATACAACTGGGCAGAATGATCAGTTCCTCGCCCAGGCGTCCTCACCTGCTATGCTGAACAGGGGCCTTGGTGGGGGATGAGAAGATTGGAAGGGATAGACAAGGAAGAGGGAAGGAAGCGGCCGTGGCCTTAAGTTAGGTACCATCCCGGCATTTGCCTGAAGGAGAAGTGGGAAACCATGGAAAACCACTTCCAGGATGGCTGAGGTGAGAATCGAATCCACCTCTACTCAGTTGACCTCCCGAGGTTGAGTGGACCCCGTCCCAGCCCTCGTACCACTTTTCAAATTTCGTGGCAGAGCCGGGAATCGAACCCGAGCCTCCGGGGGTGGCAGAAAGTCACGCTAACCACTATACCACAGAGGCGGATTTATTTTTTTATTTTTTTATTTTATTTTCTTCTTCTTCTTAATCTGCTTACCCTCCAGGGTTCGCTTTTCCCTCCAACTCAACGAAGGATCCCACCTCTACGCCTCAAGGGCAGTGTCCTGGAGCTTCAGACTCTGGGTCGGGGGATACAACTGGGGAGGATAACCAGTACCTCGCCCAGGCGGCCTCATCTGTTATGCTAAACAGGGGCCTAGCGGGGGGATGGGAAGATTGGAAAGGATAGACAAGGAAGAGGGAAGGAAGCGGCCGTGGCCTTAATTTAAGTGACAGCTAATCACGCTAACCACTACATCGCAGAGGCGGACTATTGAAAATAATCCGACGCCACCCGATCGGTGTAAGGATGCCCTAGGCCGCAAATGGTTAAAAGAAGCGACGTCGAATTACCCGATTTGCGACAATCAACATTGCAACAATGATTAAATGGACGCAGCCTTGAGTTGGCCGAATCGCTGAAGCTACGACGGGTAAACATTTTCTGTATCCAGTACACACAGTGAAAAGGTGCGAAAGCCTGTGACAATGATGAAGGATACAACCTCTTGTACTACTGCGCAACATTCTGTCGAAATGGCATGGCAATTACCATGTCTCTTGACATGCATTACAAGTAGCTTGCTCAGCATAACGATTTTGGATAAGGAGAGACGAAACTAGGAAAGAGTTTCGTGGACGAACAGGTCTGGTAGTGGAACGATGAAGTCGAGCACGCGGTGATGTCCAAGACCACCAACAAGAGCTGATACCATATTTTACAATTTGTTTTACGTCGCACCGCCACAGGTAGATCTTATGGCGACGATGGTATAGGAAAGGGCTGGGAGTGGGAAGTAAGTGGACGTGGTCTTAATTAAGGTACAGCGCCAGCATTCGCATAGTGTGAAAATGGAAAACCACGGAAAACTATATTCAGGTCTGCCGACAGTGGGGTTCGAACCCACTATCCCCCGTATGCAAACTCACAGCTGTGCGGCCCTAACCGCATGGCTAACTCGCCCGGTGAGAGAACTGATACCAATCTGGTGCACTACAGGGTACTCATACGTCATAAAACGAATAGCATCAACCGCCAAAGACTTTCGTGACCTCTATGAACCTTTATAAAAATATCACCCCGGAGGAGGAAATTTTATCGATAGGATCTCCAGATCACGTCATCGTGCCACTGAAGTTATTGGCCATATCATCCACATCAAGGACGGTTATGGACAGCTACTTCGAAACCCAGTGGATATACTTAGATGTTGACGCGAAGAGTTTAAGGCCATTTGTAATGAGGAGTTCTCACATCCAACTATCCCCAGAGCCAATCCAGAACAGAGTGCTCTTTCACCTATCACGCCCGCAAAGGTTGCAACTCCCACCCGTGAAATGAAAAATAGCAAAGCGGCTGGACCTGATGACATCCCTGTTGAAGTTTACAAGAAGATGGGGCATTGTGAGGCAGAATTTCTTGCAAAAGCCTTGAACAAATGCATTGAAGATAATGACAAACAATCCATTGAGAAAACCAGTATCACCGTGCCGGTCTGGAAAGGCAACGGTGCTGTTACACTCTGCGGCACCTAGATTTACCACCCAATTCGTCTCCTCTGCCATACCATGAAAATCTTTGAGCGGGTGATTGACGCACGTCTCGAAGCACCATTTCTACCTCATCAAACAAATGTGGCTCTGTCAAAGGCCGCAGAACAACAGATGCCATTCATGCTGTCCGGTTCCTGACAGAGAGGTTCTGAGAGAAGAGAAGAACGGTCCGCGTGGCCTTTCTAGATTTACAAAAGACATTTGACCGCGTCCCCCATGAACTCATCGGGTATTCGCACCATTCGACATTCGAGTGGGAGTTCATCAAGCGTCCGCCCTGTCACCACCTCTGTCTACAGTAACCGCGGACATGCAAAACCGCACCCATTGACCCTTTTCTCTGCAGATGATTTTATGTTGGCTAGCGACTAACGAAACAGGCTTGATGAATTAGTTACCCAGTGGAAAGCAAGGCTGGGAACATTTAGATTGCGGGCTTAACCTCGCAAAAAGAGTGCTTGGAGTGCAGCACGCAGACAAATGGGACAATATTGATTGACGACATCCTATTACAAAAGATATCTGCGTTCCTTTACCTTGGCACCTGGGCGACTGCCCTAAATGCAGGTCAGTATTGATTGATTGATGACAGCTGACGGTGACAGACTTGTGGACGCTCGAGCACGAGATAACATAGCCTGGTTGAAGTAGCACAAGGTCATGGGCGACGTCCTTCGTGACTGCAAGATTCAGCTGTGTCTCAAATTAAAATATTATTATTCTTTTATAGATTTCAATTTTTAAGGCTCACCAACAGTATGAAATTCTTATGTATTGCCTAAGTATGGTGTTAATTTAACTTTGAGCTGTGATTGATTTTTCAAGTTTCGCTGTTTACCTTCATTACACTCTAGCGGTCCCTTTGTGTCTAAAACGATTAACGCTGGTCTTGGGTTCAAACCTAGTGACTGCATGCAAAATTTGTGTTGACAAAGCGGCTTTCACCGGGATCTCCGGTTTCCTCATGTCCCTTTTATGCTAATAATGCTCCATTCGATTCGTTCGATTCATTCATTCATTCATTCTTTCATTTTGCCTCGGAGTTGCAGTTTGTTTGTTTGATTGATTGTTTGTTTGTTTGTTTGTTTGTTTGTTTGTTTGTTTGTTTGTTTGTTTGTTTGTTTGTTTGTTTGTTTGTTTGTTTGTTTGTTTGTTCGTTCGTTCGTTCGTTCGTTCGTTCGTTCGTTCGTTCGTTCGTTCGTTCGTTCGTTCGTTCGTTCGTTCGTTCGTTCGTTCGTTCGTTCGTTCGTTCGTTCGTTCGTTCGTTCGTTCGTTCGTTCGTTCGTTCGTTCGTTCGTTCGTTCGTTCGTTCGTTCGTTCGTTCGTTCGTTCGTTCGTTCGTTCGTTCGTTCGTTCGTTCGTTCGTTCGTTCGTTCGTTCGTTCGTTCGTTCGTTCGTTCGTTCGTTCGTTCGTTCGTTCGTTCGTTCGTTCGTTCGTTCGTTCGTTCGTTCGTTCGTTCGTTCGTTCGTTCGTTCGTTCGTTCGTTCGTTCGTTCGTTCGTTCGTTCGTTCGTTCGTTCGTTCGTTCGTTCGTTCGTTCGTTCGTTCGTTCGTTCGTTCGTTCGTTCGTTCGTTCGTTCGTTCGTTCGTTCGTTCGTTCGTTCGTTCGTTCGTTCGTTCGTTCGTTCGTTCGTTCGTTCGTTCGTTCGTTCGTTCGTTCGTTCGTTCGTTCGTTCGTTCGTTCGTTCGTTCGTTCGTTCGTTCGTTCGTTCGTTCGTTCGTTCGTTCGTTCGTTCGTTCGTTCGTTCGTTCGTTCGTTCGTTCGTTCGTTCGTTCGTTCGTTCGTTCGTTCGTTCGTTCGTTCGTTCGTTCGTTCGTTCGTTCGTTCGTTCGTTCGTTCGTTCGTTCGTTCGTTCGTTCGTTCGTTCGTTCGTTCGTTCGTTCGTTCGTTCGTTCGTTCGTTCGTTCGTTCGTTCGTTCGTTCGTTCGTTCGTTCGTTCGTTCGTTCGTTCGTTCGTTCGTTCGTTCGTTCGTTCGTTCGTTCGTTCGTTCGTTCGTTCGTTCGTTCGTTCGTTCGTTCGTTCGTTCGTTCGTTCGTTCGTTCGTTCGTTCGTTCGTTCGTTCGTTCGTTCGTTCGTTCGTTCGTTCGTTCGTTCGTTCGTTCGTTCGTTCGTTCGTTCGTTCGTTCGTTCGTTCGTTCGTTCGTTCGTTCGTTCGTTCGTTCGTTCGTTCGTTCGTTCGTTCGTTCGTTCGTTCGTTCGTTCGTTCGTTCGTTCGTTCGTTCGTTCGTTCGTTCGTTCGTTCGTTCGTTCGTTCGTTCGTTCGTTCGTTCGTTCGTTCGTTCGTTCGTTCGTTCGTTCGTTCGTTCGTTCGTTCGTTCGTTCGTTCGTTCGTTCGTTCGTTCGTTCGTTCGTTCGTTCGTTCGTTCGACACGTAGTAAAATAATCTCACATACACTGCAATGATGGTCACTTTAATAAATCAGCACGCTAAAAATAAGCTGTCGCTCCCTAGAAACAAGGAATACCGTAGAGCTGACGCAAGGGAAGAACGAGCATGGAGATTGTACGAGCTAATAGGGTGTCATGAGTAGCCTCTCCAACATAGCATATTACGATATAAGAGAGCCGGTCTTCTGGAAACTTATTCCGAGATTAAGAGGGTCTCACAACAGATATGTTCTAAAACTCAAGTGTATTCGTGATCATAGAATTAAATTGACGGTTGTTTAGGTGACTAATTGGTGTAGTGGTTAGCGTTAGTGGCTTGAGTCCCCATCAGTCACAGTGCTCGCTTTGTTTCGAACCAATTCAACAGGCCCGGCAAAGAAGCACGCCATCTTTGGCCATGTGCTTGTAACTACCTCCAATACGAAATTTTCAAGTAACTTTTTCATTTACAGTTGAACCTCATTTATACCTTATTCACCCCTACGCTTTTCACAGTTATACGCTAAATCTTTTAGGCACAGAACGTTGCCCATTAATACAATCTTCGGTTATACGATTTCTAATTAAATACGTCGTATTTGCCTGGTCCCCATGAACGAAACATATTAATTTCCTTATTTATACGTTATGCAGTACTGACGATATGAGAGTCCCAGAAAGAAAATTGGCATCTAGAGTAATCCCATCATCATCACCGAGCTCGATAGCTGCAGTCGCTTGAGTGCGGCCAATATCCAGTATTCGGGAGATAGTGGGTTTGAGCCGCACAGTCAGCAGCCCTGAAGATGGTTTTCCGTGGTTTCCCATTTTCACACCAGGCAAATTCTGGGGCTGTACCTAAACTAAAGCCATGGCCGATTCCTTCCCACTTCTAGCCCTTTCTTTTCCCATAGTCACCATAAGACCTAACTGTGTCGGTGCGACGTAAAAAAGCAGCTTGCAAAAAAAATCCCATCAAATTCAATAAGCGGACTATTTTGAGATAACCTACACACTACCTGCAGATAAAAGGGTTGTCGCTGACAATGCACAAGGCGAGGCTACAGTAGATGCCGACGCTCTGAGTATTTATGGAATGTATTATCGCTGCGCACATGTATTGTGTATAAAAATCAAAGCAAAGAAAAACTGATGATTCTTTAAACCAGTGTAAAGCACCAGTACTCTGCTTGTATGCAAGTACTGCACCGTTTGGTTTATTAATGTTCCCGCGGTGACTTCCTCTTTTGCGCCGCGTTGGAGCATTAATTAAATATACACCTGTTAAAACATTGCTCCGGCTACGAAATTCACAACATAGGGTCAAGAATCATACCTAGACTCTGCATTATATCATTTATGGATAATTTACATGAAAATGGGGATATCATGTATGAACACGACCAATAACAATAAGGTGCATATTCGTTTCTCACGGTAAAATACTTCCATTGTATTCCCATATACTCTAGATAAGTCGTAGGTTCCGTTGAAGAGTAGCTATATGCTCAATCAGTCATTCAGTTTCCATACATTTAGGTAATTGCCTGATCAACGCTTAGTATTCGGCATAAACAAATTCAATTGATCCATATATTATCTTATTACTACGTACTATAAGTTACTTTAAGAATAGAAACGTAATAGTAATACTATATCTAGTTTATTAGCATGCTAATATATTATAAAGTGGAATATCAATGCATCTATCGGCAATAAAGAAAAGAAAGTCGTACGAAATCACAAAAATCATTCCTAAATTCTTGACTTCTGAGATAAACATAGTTGAAAATCTTTAAATTACCATTATATTTGTTTACATTTACGTTAACCTTCAATAATATATCATATTTTCAGTATTTAAGTTGATTCATGGGGAAAGGTAGGGACTAAAACTTTATTCATCAAGGGGGAGTGGAATATCTTCGTGTTATTACTGTTTGGGACTGTCTTTGGGGCATCATTTGGGTTTTCATCTTTCCTTTTGGTCTATTTGTCTGAATTTATTTGGATACTTGTTTGGATTCTCACTTCTGACTCATCACGTCACGAGATAAGTATTACGTTGTTTAAATCTGGGTTCAAAAACACCAATACAGTTATTAACATTCCAATCATAGCTAAAATTGAGTAAATTACAACTGTACACCATCATACGTACATAATAAACCAAATATCCTTACTACAGAGTGCCATAGATATAATAGTAAATCAGTCTAACCTGCGAAAATCGTGCCACGAATTCCTAATCATATGCCAATGTATTTACTTATATTCTCAAATATCTCCTCGCTGTGCCAAGATTTTGTCAAAGAAAACCGTTCTTCATATTAGCGTTGACGCGCTGAACTTCAAATATACAGTATATATGCGAGACTCCATTTTATTCTTGTATATTTATATTACGTAACGTATAATAAACAAGTAACCTATCAATACTTTCAGCTTGAAAGTCACTACGAAACATTTTATGTTTGGCTCAAGTCATACACTCAACTTAACATGGCCTGAATCCTTCACTTGCAGTGCTAATTCTAATATAAATATTACCGGGCGAGTTGGCCGTGCGCGTAGAGGCGCGCGGCTGTGAGCTTGCATCCGGGAGATAGTAGGTTCGAATCCCACTATCGGCAGCCCTGAAGATGGTTTTCCGTGGTTTCCCATTTTCACACCAGGCAAATGCTGGGGCTGTACCTTAATTAAGGCCACGGCCGATTCCTTCCAACTCCTAGGCCTTTCCTATCCCATCGTCGCCATAAGACCTATCTGTGTCGGTGCGACGTAAAGCCCCTAGCAAAAAAAATATAAATATTATATGTAACGCAGGAATTCGCAATTCAATCAGCTATCCCTTACTCATGCAACGAACAGAAAACGTATCTCCTCATACTAACAACATCTTGCCATACTATTATTCCATTTCCTTTATATACCTCCATATTTACAAAAAAACATATTCATTTAACTCCATTTAAATAACCTCTGTGTTACGGTAGAAATACTTAATAGCCTGAATATTATTTCACAAACTGCAACTCCGTAATACTTCAACATTTCCTTACAATACAATTATCGTACTGGCCATGTCTGCAACTCATATTGTCCTCACATATTAGGTTACGTCTCGTATCTCGCATGCATTTTCTATAACCACAACTGGTTTAACGTTTCACAGTCTGCTCGTATAGATTAGCACTACACATGCATATGTGCTCAATCTGATCTTGTTTCCATTAACCTAAAATTATCTCATAAGCACCATAGTTATACTGCAGAAAATGGTACATATCATCGGTTAATAATTGGCATTTATACTCTAGTATCCGTTCATTGGCACCAAATCTCTTACTTCTAGCACTCCTGCACTCATACGAAATATTTTTCATCAACTAATTTCAAATTCAATACGATGCAACTCATAATACTTATCTCGTAACGGGATTTTGCTGCTGGATTTTTCCCGGCCTAGGACATCTTGTAACAGGCAGCCCTTGCAGTCCAAAGATTACGTCATCTGCGGCTCCGGCTGGGAATCTTGGCTTGAGCTATTTTCATCTTGAGCGATCAATCCATCTGTTTAGGCTGACTCCATCTTGTCACCAGTTCTCATGAAATGACAAAACAACAAATACATGGTAGAATACATATTTCACTGGTGACCAGTAGGTTATTCAATACGTATTAATTGCCTTGTGATTCTCGTATTGGTCGTAAATATCTTTCTTAATTTGATAATTTCTTTAACTCGGCCTACTTTTTGTTAATTCTTTAGCCTAAACAGATATTGTTTCCCACTTGGAAACAATAAATTATGCCTTCCTTAGCATAAATTGGCCGCTATAATATTGATTTCGGCAATGTTCGACTCGGCTGTAGTCTCTTTTTGCTTCTGAATTTGGCTGTTGCAATAATAAATATTCTTCTTCAAATCTTCGTTTTTCCTGCCGATATTTTGCAGATAAAGTCTTCAACGATGTCTGTATATTATTACTTTAATATTTAATGTTGCGCTAATCCTTTTCTTCTCCTTCAGGAGGTTGTGCTGATCCTCTTCAACTCGTAACTTTTCTCAAGGTAGTCAAGAATCGGTTCCATTCAAAAAAATTTATGGTCCATCATTATTTAATCTTGAGACTCTTTTCTTTGCGACCGGTCGATATCGATTTACTATATCTCTATTCTGTGCATTTGCACATTGCCTGAAGCTATTGTACGCCATATTTGTCCACTGTTTCCATGACATTTACGGCCGCTAATGTAACGTAATGGTACAGTACTGTAAGTACAGTAGTGTACTCGAAATACTGTAGTATGTGTTTTTGTTTCATTTATTGGCTTCTTATACAGTAGTTTGAGTAATATAATAACACAGTTCTAGTAGCATTAGAAAATTCACTTTTACGTTTCCTCACTTATACGTGTAACTCAGGTTATACTGTATATATTTCAGCAAAACCTAGGGCAAACAGAAGAATGGAAATAACGAGTAGGAAACAACAATGGCTTAGAAAATAATGTCATTGTAATAATATAGGTAATCTGCACTTTATACTAACCAATAGCCGGGGTGAGTAGCTTAGACGGTAGAGCGTTGGCCTTAAGCGGCCAACTTGGCAAGTTCGACTCTGGCTCAGTCCGGTGCTATTTGAAGGTGTTCAAATACGTCAGCCTCGTGTCGGTAGATTTATTGGCACGTAAAGGAACTCGGCGTCTCCGAAAACCGTAAAAGTAGTTAGTGGGACATAAAGTCAATGGTATTATTATTATTATTATTATTATTATTATTATTATTATTATTATTATTATTATTATTATTATTATTATTATTATTATTAACAGTTGATGAGCTGCAATACGTCAATGGTAATAACAGCTAATGGTATCGTATAAACTAAATACAAACAGACACGTACACTTCATTTTGTGTACTTTCTCCCAAACGGTGGATCCTAAATCATCATCATTCACCGCGCTTTCTGACTAAGGGATGGGGCTTTGAACATTTGCTCTCTCTCTCTCTCTCTCTCTCTTTTTTCCTCCTCCTTAAGGGCAAGTTGCGGTTCTCATCAACAGAAGAGGGTATCTTTCGCCATTTGTGCTAAACCGGCGCCAGGCCTAAATATTGTCAGTTCATTTTGTAACGCCACAATGCGGGTCCTCTTACTAAGTAAACTGTGCATTCATTACAATTAACAGTGGTTACTTGTATATTATTCACCCTAAACACTGATGCTTTCTTTTATTTATTTTTAATTTATCTAAATTAAAATTTTTCGTTTTCCCATTTGACCATTTGGGGGAGGTGAACATTTCCTCCATTCCCTCGCCCCCTCCCATCTGCCTGTGGATCCACCCTTGTAAGAGAGAAGTTCTACAGCAGTGACTACCAACTACGGTATGTTGCTGCGCGGGCAGATATGCAAGACAGTGCATTGTGCTGCCTCGAGATTTTATGAGCTTTCTCTAGCTTCTCCACCTCTCAGTGATGGTAAATTAGAGGTTGTTCTCTTCGACTCAATACGCTCCATCGTTGACTACATGTCGCTGATAACCTCCGTCCCACAATTTGAATTTTCTCTCTTCACTCAAATTCACGCACGATTCTTTTCAATTTAACTTCTCAACTGCTGAATATCCCTCAATTGATGAGTATTGAATTTTCACGACCGCATTGTAATCGAAACCGACTTTCAACATATTAGGTCGTGTTACGTACATTTAGTACGTGTAGAAGATATGTTAAGTACAGAACAAAAATGGCCAACCGGACACCAGTGGGATCCTTAACGTCTCTTCTACACGTACTAAATGTACATAACACGACCTAATAGGCTGAAAGTTGGTTGCGATCCCTCAATTTAGATTGTAGCCGGGTTTGTCACGAGTCGTTTGGCACCACTACGAACGTTGTACCGCTTCGCATTCTCGTTTGATATATTTTCTCGGCTGCAACGCGACACATCACTTCGTGCCTCAACTTTCCACCTCCCACGTATCGCCAGATGACGTCACTCAAGTTTACTTTTGATTAATTGATCGTTCATCTGTCGACCATCGTGTACTGTATTTCATTGGAATAAGTTTGTGTAATTTAGAAATTGCAGGCGTTACGAAACTCGCCTGAAATATTTGTGTACACGTTTTGGGAAGGCACCCTAGTAATGGGAGTAAGTTATAAACGTATTCACAAGAATAATAATACTAATGATAACAATAATATTATTATTCCCTCAGGTGAATAACTTCAAATACTTAGGGGAAATCACCCAATCATCCGGATTAAATCGTGAAGCAAACATAGAGTGAATTTCCAATTTACAAAGAGGCTATAGAATCACATGGAAAGGGTACAAAGTCAATATCTCGGTACGCTAAATTAAAACACTAACAATGTAATTAAGCCTGAAGTATTGTGATGTTTGGGACATCACTGCATGTTTTCAATTATTGAACTATATAATTAATTGATAAGATGTATATATTTAATCACTGATAGGTCATTTTTAAATTAATATGTGTATATATATGTGAGGTCTTTATCATCCATTTCAATCATCATCTCATTTCTTTGTATCGCGGCTATAACGTATTCTGAACGAACAAATTATTGGGTAAAGTATTTCAACATCATTCGTATATATAACTTGCAGTAAATTTTGCAATAGCCGTTGTGAGGTGACTAGAGTCAGTAGGCTAATTTCAGCTCATTTCCTGGAAAAGTACGTCATCTACGTTACGAGAGATCTTACCCTCTCCACCTCATGAAGAGACAGTTGATACATTATAAACGCCAACTTTTCGAAATGCGCGACCTGACGCTTTATTTCAGCGGGAAAGTTCAGCCTGTGTGAATGAACGTAATGAAGCAACGTGATGGATTCACAGCAATACATAGGAGAAGGGATGAGACCTCGAATCTTACTGGACCATGTGATGTGGTTGATGCAAGGAGACTTTTGAACCGATATATACCCGCTGACAATATGGATTGGGCATTCTTCTTCACATTCTGATTCTGATTCTCACTCTTGGAAGACACTTTTACTACGATTCTACGTCTGCACATAGGAGAAGGTTTTAACTTAGTTCACTTCGCATCTGAGTATATACTACTCAAAAGTTACTCTCATTGGGACTTGTTATCTCAATGACGAGAGGTAGTCAACGGGAGACCGGTTTTGACTAGTATAGGGGAGGGAAGCTTTTATTATGAATTTAGCTACGCTACTGTTCCGTAATACGGAAGAATACAAGTGCATTCTCTCCATGAGCATAACCATGGTGGTTTTGCACTTAAAAGTAGGACTCATTACGACTTTATGTAAGGAGTAAAGTAGGAAGTGTTAAAGGCAGGAATGTAGAAGTAGGACTGGAATCCAACAACAGATGAGGTAGCCGGTACGAGATCCACACATCATCAGCTTCAAGACAACAGAGTCTACATATGGTGAGCTTATGGCATAAGTTACTGCAAGTCTTCACGCAACAGTTCATTTTCTTAGAGTTAATTTCATTCAATTTTTCTTTTGCTTCCGTAAGTTCAGACTTCGTCAATACCCCGTTACGTCACGTTTTTCATACTAATAAATAGCTGTTTTAATTTGTATTTCATGAAATTATTATTAATGATCCTTAAATTCCAAGTTAGTGTACTTAATGAATTTGTGTCCCGTCACCATACCTTTGGGAGTTTTTTGAGCCTCATTACGTATTATTATTATTATTATTATTATTATTATTATTATTATTATTAATTATCAACTTTTGTTTACAAGCCATAAGCTTGAAGAATGGCGCCCTTGGGATATTGTTTATGGAGAAACAATGACATATCATTTATTTATTTTAATATTAAAGTGACCCGCCACGTTATAATTTTGTCAGACATCTGTGGGCAAAGTGGGTACGTCACAGTATTAAACGCATCAGAAACCTTGATCATTGGAGGCATATCATTAAAACTTTAGAAAAACAAGAAAAGAGAATCCTTAGGAAACCCTTTGGTCCAGTATGCATAGAAGGAGCGTAGATGAAAAGGATGTCTCCTGAATTATACCAAACTTTGAGGAAATATCAGGCACTATTAGAAAAAGACGACAGAAATTGTATGGCCATATTCAAGGAATGAACATTAAAGACTTGCTAAAAAACGTTTAATTATACCTCCTCACTAATAATTGGATAATCGAAATTGAAGCAGACCTTCGCGAAATCAGCATAACAGGTGAAATTATATGTGGCAAGCTAGCTTCAGAACGTTGGTGAAAAAACATCATTTCGCGGAAAAACCTAAGATGAGGACCACCACTACATGGACGGAAGAAGAGAAGAAAACACACAGCAAGAGCATGAAGAGATTTTGGGAAGAGAAGAAAGCAAATTCATCTGCTAAATAAATTCAAACGTGCTTCTCAGTTGGTAACAACGTTGTGAAATAATGATAATAATAATAATAATAATAATAATAATAATAATAATAATAATAATAATAATAATAATAATAATAATAATAATAATAATAATAGTTACGGGGTTACCTGTGGAGCAGAAAGAGGTTAAAGAAGGTGCCGGGGTGGATGGGTCTATCTACAATATCAAAATTAATTTAAAACTTGAACTGAAGGTTATATTTTTTCAAGAAAACAACTCAACAAATAACAGCATGTCAGGTACAAAAGCAATCTTGAAACAAGACTAGTAAAGTCCAAGATTAGTGATTTTTACATATTCTGGGCTTCAAGCTCCTAGTTTTACAATTTTACAAGTAGAAGTGGTATTATTTATTTAAGGGCAGACATCCCTTCGTTCAAGAGCAATTGCTCCCTAAATACAATATCTAGCCTTCCAGAGGCACTCGTTAAATTTACAAAAGCAGTGAAAAGAACAAACAGGCTCTCATTTTCTTACTGCCCACTCAAGGCAACATTACATCAAATTTACAATCTCTGGCCTCTCAAGCCATCATTTACAAATTTAACTTACTTTTACACGGGTAAAAGAACAGGTTAGATAACTGCCCAAACACAAAATGAATGGAGGCGTACACTGCGCTCCAAGATAATGAAAACTTAAAAACCTTCAGGGCTCTAGGCCGATGAAACAGGGCCTATTCCCAAACTACTGAGGTGGCTCGCATAGAATTTACTGCAATCCGTTACAAAAAGGTTGCAAAATCGCAGACACCTCAAACCAAGATGAAGGGGAGCTCGAGAGGGTAACTCACTCTCTATCCCCGATTTACAATTAAAGATTTTATGAAGTTTTACATTAGCCAGAAGAAAAGTTACATTTTAGAAAAGTAGGTTACATATTAAAGATTCGGACCTTCCCCTCGGAATAATTTGCGGAGGTAGCAAGAAAGAATGAAGTTATGTGGCCATTACCTTATAGATATTCTTCTGCCGACGAAATAGGCCGCCCGCCTCCTGCTTAACCACACACACTCAGAAAGACGACGATCAATTGGCAAGAAAACGTGAAAAGCCGCAGTTTATAAACCCTCAGGGAAGGTTCGAGATCATTCAAGGCAAATCAGGACACACCCTCTTAATTTTTATTGGTTAACACAAAGTCAACAAGAAATGCGGGATTGGTTGAAAATTAATTGCAATAATTAGTTATTGGCTAGATTCAAAACTGGCGGAAAGAAAAGGAAGTATTGCCAACCCAAAAATAAATTAACATAGATCAGTTATGGAAAACCTAGGAATATGAAACTTCTTTAAGTTCTTTCACCTTGCACCAGGGTGAATGATCATAGTTTTTTGGTAGTGTCATCTGTAGAAAAAAGTCCAAACTTCTTGATGTACGGTATATCAAAACAAAACAAGGAGAAATTCAGTCAGTTTAGGAAACTTCACAACAAAACAATTAATATTTCAGTGGTGACATCTTCTGATTAAAGTTCCAACTTGTTGTGTTATTAGTTTCGCTTTTTGACCGATAGAGGAGTTCATTAAGGCGCTTATTTTGAATGCGTGGCTTTGAGGTGTACCTCTCGGTACAATAATAATAATAATAATAATAATAATAATAATAATAATAATAATAATAATAATAATAATAATAATAATAATAATAATAATAATAATAATATCTGAGAACGGTGATTAGAGGTGTGCCCTTAAGTCGCTAACGTGAATTTTGAAAGAAAATGTAATAAAGCTCATTTTTGTCAGACTTGACTAATGGCAGTTGGAATGCTCGCTGCAATGTATCCTTTAACCGGCTGGGAAGGAGGATGGGGTTGACACGTTGACAAACGACAGGGATCAATAGAAAAGTCATAATCTCCGCAATAACTTTGTAGAGTGAACCAAAACCTACTTTTCCCAATCCCGTGATGGATCAAGAACGAATCTACAGCCATATGGCCCATTAAGTGAAAAATATGCTCCATTTTACTAAACCTACCCCCTTCCCTGATTGAATCCAAGCAATGAATTTTAGACTGGCTGGATTGCTGCCATTAGATGCACAAGATTCATGACACAAAGAATTTTACTGCGCTTAGCATTTGTTTCTTAAACGGGTCACCTCCTGAGTTAGCAATATCAGGTTCATATTTCATGTGACATACTTTCTAACCTAGGAACCTGTTTCCTTGCCAGATATGACGATAATACATTGGGGTCGTAATTCCCTCAATAATACTGTAAAAAGAACAAGTCAGACCTTGGCATGATCAGATACCGTTCAATGGACCGAGGTTTTATCACAGGTCTACTTGACCTACTGCAAAAACTTGAGATACGTTTTTTCATACTTTCTGTTAGTAATATTCCGTCTATCTATTAAGATTTGCTGAAATGCAAGTTTATCTCAGGTATTTATAGCTTGGACGGAGCTTTTCTAAGTAAATCTATCTTCAGTCGTCCTTTCAGCTTCTTTATAGTTCTTCGGTACCATTGCGGACACAGACATATTTACCTCAACTCCACAGAATTACTATAACTGGTCGTTTAACATGGGTGTTTATCCTTTGCACAGCGAAATACGTCAGGGGCATAAAACGTACTGTTACCTTGGAGAGATGCCATACTTCCATTACATTCTACAAAACAGCCAGTTATCATTTCCCGATGGATGCAGTAAATTGTTTTTTATTTTTTATTTTTTTATTTTTTTTTTTGCATTTATCAGAGCAAAATGTAGCTTCACCGAATTCCTAATCTCATATAGCTTGTGGCTGTGACAGTAAGGAACCCACAGAGGTATCGGTGCTATTCAGAAATGATCAGGGCTTGCGCGTCTGAGAGTGCTGCTCATACGGTCATTTGTACTACAACAGCATTTTCTGGTCCGGTAAGGAAATCACGTCAATCCTCGTCTTGCCTTGCAGTCTACCAAACCAAACCAAACCAAACCAAACCACATGGCACTACAGCCCTTGAAGGGCCTTGGCCTACCAAGCGACTGCTGCTCAGCCCGAAGGCCTGTAGATTGCGAGGTGTCGTGTGGTCAGTACGACGAATCCTCTCGGCCGTTATTCTTGGCTTTCTAGACCGGGGTAGCTATCTCACCGTCAGATAGCTCCTCAATTCTAATCACGTAGGCTGAGTGGACCTCGAACCACCCTCAGGTCCAGGTAAAAATCCCTGACCTGGCCGGGAATCGAACCCGGGGCCTCCGGGTAAGAGGCGGGCCGGCTCTTGTAGTCTACACCCCATTTAAATGCCATTATAGGTCTCTGCGGTTTTCCATAATCCCATTATTTCTGGTGGTGCTATTGGGCGATCCAACCATTCTCAGGGCTGATGACCTAACACGTTGTTCAAGAGTTACAATTTTTAAGCAAAACGAACAATTTTGACAATTATCGCCATCACGTGTTCATTCATCTATATAAATAAAGTTGTAGGGGATCCCCTGTCTGTAATTTCATTGGTTTTCCCAATTTTTCAGATATTGATTCATTTTAGGTCAACTCAAGACCGAATCAGTTGTTTTTATTTTTCGTGTCTGTCTGTTCGTTCCACCATCGCGGCGAAATGGCTGGATAGATCTCAACCAAACTTCATATTTAGAGTATACTCATCCCGGGGAAGATTTTGATGCGCATATGATTTTAAAATCTCTGAACAAACGGGTGGTATATAGGAAAACCAGAACAGTCTTCTTCCACTTTCTCTTATACTATTGATTTTCTGTACATTCGGTGGACTACATGTGAAACATCCCTTCATTATAAACAACTTTTGTTATGTACATAATTTCGCTTACTCTTCAAATGACGGAGAAAATTACTATTTTTTGCGGTTATCATGTTCTGCATTGAGTGACCGACAGACCGGCAACGAACCTACAGGTTACTATGGCAACGTCTCTGCTTTCCAGCAGGAAAGTAACGTATTGCGATTTTCGTCATCGTTCCTGTGAACTCGTGGTTGTTCCTTCAGTAGAAAGCAAGAGAGGTGTCTATCGGCCATTCTGCGGGATATTGGCGGAATACCATTGGAGGTTACTATCGTCCTCGAACAGCACCAAGGGGCGTTGTTAATATTTGAACAGTACCGCGGAGTGTAGCCCATTATTTCATATCGTAAGGTGTTTTCTGGTATTTGCAATAATTTTTACTGTACAGTATTTCTATTCTACTTCTGTATTCCGCTTTAATGTCTTGCCTTTGCCTTGCATCTTCAGGCTTAAATAATAAAACCATCAATAATTAACTGCTACACAACCGATGAAAAAAATTAAAATCCACAGCCTGTTTCCAGTCATTTGGCCGGTTCGGGAATGGAATGAATGAAGACCCCAACCAGCGGCGAGGATAGGAAATGTGCCGGCTGCCGAAGCCTGTCGCACTCCTCTGGGGCAATGATAAATGACTGACAAATGAAATGAAATGTTAATGGAGAGTGTTGCTGGAATGAAAGATGACAGGGAAAACCGGAGTACCCGGAGAAAAACCTGTCCCGCCTCCGCTTCGTCCAGCACAAATCTCACATGGAGCGGTGATAGGTCGGCGCGCTGCCGCCTGAGCCACGGGGGCTCCACACAACAGATACTATATCAATTGTCGTAGCGACTACGGCCGCCAGCACTGATCACTGCACCAGTGTGGCGACTCAAGCTGCAATCGCCGCGAGTCACAGACCAAACTCAAACTGCGCATGCGCGGAGTTGGAGACTGCTGTCGCTGTTGCGGCTACAATCGCTCCTTGGAAAACGCACATTAACCGCCGTGTGAGCACACCAAGAAGCAAAGCAATTTGTCAGCCCTCAGTGATCATTGGTACGGGACTTATCTCGTTGTGATACGATAAAACTAAACGTGTTCCGACCGTGCCCACTGAGTGAGCGCCACAATTATTAGCCGGTCCTCAAATTGAGTTTGACCAACCAGTGCTTCACCTAAATCAACCTTTACCAATCCCACCATGGACCTCCAAGAGACTTTCAACCAACTATATGCCACCATGGAAACCTTCCAAGCCGTTACCCAACAACTATCAACTATCGCCTCGTACCTCAAATAACCAATATTCCCTCCCCAAAGCCAACACACCAGATCTCCACGGCGAGTAACCATACAAACCCATCAACCCCAAACCCTCTCCCCCCAAATCAAACCATCCCATTACCCGCACCAAGACGACGCCTCATCAGCAGCAGAAGAAGAAGAAGTAGATGAAGAAGAAGGTGATTACTCCGTTCCTCTCTTCTGCGTAAGGAACAACACCACCTTCCCCATATCAGCCAAATGTCAAGTTCTCATATTTAACCTCAACGACCCAGACCAATGTTAGATTTACTCCTACAAATATAGTTGTAAATCGAATTTTTATTCATTTAGGATTTAATGTCAATCCTGTAAATGAAGGATATCATTGAATGAATCCAGCTATAATTGCAAATCATGTATAATAAAATAAAATCGTATAACAACTAAAATTATCGCCACAATAAATAAAAACAATGACCCGAAAAACCGTTATCAGTACCCTAATGCCTATCTTTAATGAACACTTAGCAGTCACTGAAGAATCACACAATAACCTTTTAATGGTTACTCCCCACAAAAACTCATCAGTCCCAACAATTCTTGAAGCTTTAGAACCAACCAATATTCCCACTCGCATCATCATAAAACCCTACGCTACAAGTCCAACCAAGAAATCAACATCGAACCCAAGACCTTCAACCAACACACCCAAACTACCCCCTACCACACCAATCATATACCACAAGCCACATTTCCACACAAGCCACCCTACCCTCATCAGATTCCTACGTTCAAAAAACCCAAACCTAAACTAAAAACAAAGAAGTCCAAACATCCTACCCCCAAAAACCAAAGATTCCACCACCCAAGCCACACCCCTCGCAGAAGAATTCTCATCACAGGCCCACCCAAACAACCAAGACGCTCAATCACAAACTTTACCCACTCCACCACCACTACCTCCCATACCACATATCCATAAATCAACTCAAGCAGTCAACCGAACTACCACCACCCCCACTCAAACTACTCCACCCCCACATTCACAGAAGAAAAAGCCTTCACCAAATAAATAACCTACACTCCAGCAACTTATCTGCAATAAACCCCCCTCCGCCCTCAATAAAACTCATCCGCCCCCACCTCATCCATCTCTTACCATATTATGCTATAACTGCCTCAATTCGTACCATCACGCTTCAAGATGCCGGAACTCCACCCGCTGCAATAGATGTGGCGGCCCGCACCGCCACACCGACTGTAAGGTGCATCGGGACCAGGCGAAGTGCACGAACTGCCACGGTAGTCACGCGACTTCGTTTCCTGGATGCCCGTACTAAAATAAGGCAGTTGTAGCAAAACACAAGGCACAATAGCACCAGCAACCACCCGCAAATCCCAATACCCAACCCTCCACCCCCCATCGCTACTTCACGCCCCCATACCACGCGCAACCAGCCAATTAAACAATATTACTACTACTCCTCAACCTCCTCAACAACCAGTTCACCCCATTTCAGGGTCGTCACCTCGGTGGATCGAGTAGCTGAGGTCCCTGAAAACACTCCAATCAAGAACCCCCCGCCCCTCCACCAAGAAAAAACACCCAAGGTCTCACTTCCTTAAACAAAAACCACTTCAAGGCCTTCTTAGCATCAACAGATGAAGCACTGGATCTCGGAGACGAGGCGGTGCACACACAAAATGCTGAATATAAACGATGCTATGTTTCCAAATTTATTAACACCCGCAGACACTTATCCCGTCCTAAAGAATAAGTTTGACAATAATATACGGTGTAAAGCGTTGCAAACTTCCTAACGCAGCATACACTAGGTAAACTCTGCATACAGGGCAAGCCACACTTTAAATACTGTCCCAGTCAACACAGAATGAAGCTCAATTCCCTGGACACTCTCACTAAAGTACAAAACACACTAACACTCCAAACACGCACATACAGCTAAAATACAACTATAACGACAGAAACAAAAATTGTATTCGCAGTTAAGCAACATCGGGAGTGGTCACTCACTGGATGAGTGGCCAAACGTCCGCACTTTTACTGTTCACTAATAATTAACAGACTACTTACAATACTACACGAGGATCTAATTTTTTCTGTATTTCTATTCTACTTGACAACGGCCGTAGCCGTGTTGAAACACCGGATCTCGTGAGATCTCCGAAGTTAAGCAACATTGGGCGTGGTCAGGAGTTGGATGGGTTGCCACGCGCTGTTGGTGGGGGTAAGGGAATGGAGGAGCGGAAAGGAACTGGCCATCCTACCGCACGTACACTCCGGCTCAGGAACACCTCTGCGGAGGTTCGGACCTGCCTCCGGGCAGAACAACCCTTACCTTACATATTCTACTTCTGTTTTCCGCTTTAATTTCTTGCCTTTGCCTTGCCTCTTTAGGCTTAAGCAATGACACCATAAGTGATCTTATCTGTTTACCTAAGAATCCCGCACATAAATTTCTCCTGTGTTACCCCCTTCATATATCCTTAACGCATACCATCACAATTTATTGAGGGACATTTTATTTTCCAATACATCCACCTGGTATTTACGTATTTATCCTATCCAGCTGTACTCAGTTATAATCCTATTTTCTACTAATTTCAACTTCCTTAACTGTATTACTTTCTTCCTTAACTACTACGTATGTATGCGAGTGTTAATCCCGAAACCTGGACACACTTTTCTTTGAGAAAAAATTCCAAGCAGTTGAAATGAATAACTTTTCGCAACGGAAAATATCGAAATAGGGATGCAATTTTAATAACGGTGCAGACCTTCATTTCGTAGTAGTTGATGGCTAAACGGTAATTCGTATTTCAAAACAGATAACACAATCGCTATTCAATTTGGAGAGATCTACATCTTTGGTCACATTACTTATTGTCGTGTGTCAATTGTTGATACGTTAGATAGCGCTGCATTTCTCGATTATAAGTTAATCAGATCTCTCCAATTCAATTGTGACTGGCACTAGGAAAAGGGGCCTGCCTTTATAATGAAAACTCTCCGTCTCCACTGTGAATAGAGTTGCCATGTGAGAGCCTGCAGTTTTCAACAAAACTTCTCCAGTGTCTACCTTGCATCGAAATCAACGTATGGATTCCTCTCTCTTTTGTTTCCCGGAAATCGCTGAGAGACATGCAATTTAATATCATCTTACTCACTGCCTTTACAGTAATTTACGGAGAAATCCGCATACAATGTAGAATACCGTAGTGAAGCACGGGTACATTTGCTAGTCACACAATAACAATCTAATCGTCAATATAACATAGGTGGTCAAACATTTTCGTAGGAATATGTTTTAATGATATAGACCGGGCCCTTGCAAGAATATTTACCGTAGTGACCTTCGGATCATGGAGTCCCCGGTTCGACCGGTCATTACCTCTAACTCGAGGGCTGAGTGTTTGCGACCGTCTTAACACATGTCTTCGTCTACGTAAAACACATCACAAACCACCACAGAAACACACAATATATTTTTTTTTGTTTTTTTGCTAGTTGCTTTACGTCGCACCGACACAGATAGGTCTTATGGCGACGATGGGATAGGAAAACCTAGGAGTTGGAAGGAAGCGGCCGTGGCCTTAATTGAGGTATAGCCTCAGCATTTGCCTGGTGCGAAAATGGGAAACCGCGGAAAACCATATTCAGGGCAGCCGACACTGGGATTCGAACCCACTATCTGCCGGATGCAATCTCACAGCCGCGCGTCCCTAACCGCACGACCAACTCGCCCGGTCACACGCAATAGTGAATACATCTCTCTACGTAGGGTTGGTGTCAGAAATAGTAGGCTATCCGGCTGCAGAACTGGTCTTAATCCACATGAGTTGCGACCCTAGATTACTGGGAAAAGGCTACATAAGAAGAAATAGATGCTTAATTTATACGCATGTGTTAATAAGAAAGAAACACTCGTGTCTATTACACGATAAGAAATACTGTGAAGTACGCGCATGTGGAAAATATAAAAAAGACTAGGCTAATTTCACAATCCCATCGTTTGCATTGTAATGTTTATATGAGCAGGGCGAGTAAAAGATTCCGTCATGCAGGTTGTGTCTGTCAGAGTCACATTTACAAGGTGTGTGAACATCGAAATATTATTTTTGTCTTCGTGTGTACCAGTGAAGACCGTTTTAATAAGTGTATTTCTTAGACTTACACGATGGCACTTTTAAACTATTTCATCCTCTAGTACATAGGTCATCAGGCTGTCATGTCGTAGTCTGTTCCCCAGTCACGATGATCTCCTCTGGACGTGGTTGATGCTCGCTAACTCGATCTAGAACATCCACATGGGTCGTCTCATGCAATTTTATTCTCCAAACTGTGCCAGTGCATCACAAATATTTCTCGTTTTTAATGCAGTCGTTGTTCATAGTCAGGTCTCGTAAAAATTCCAAGCCAGGATCGGCCAGGATACCTTCCTTGGCCGTCCGGTGGCAAGACAGTAGGTAACTCACTGCTCTAGTAAGATCCCCCTGGCATAAGACTTCCTCTGGGTATAAATGCCAGTCTAGCCATATCACTCGCAGTATTACATTCAATGTAGAACTGAACATCAAACGATTCAATCATCATCTCACGAGTTCATTGGAGTTTGTATTCCTCCTGCATTGCTCTCACTGTTTCTCTACCCCTCTCCTTGTTCTGATCTGTACTATTAATTTCTAAGGATATGATTTAAATGTTTGATTTCCTATGTTTTTCTCCACTTTCCTCTGCTAGCATGACTGCATAGGAGTATGTATGTATGTCCTAGTCCCGTTTCTGGATTCGGGATCAGGGATGAGGTATCCTGAGATGAAATCATATCGCATGTTTTACGGCCTGGTGCCCTTCCTGACGCCAACCTCAATCGAGAAGCTAATGAAGATTAAATGAATGATGGTAAATAACATTGGGTAAGGAAGAGGAAAGAAACAGCTGTGGTTTATGAATAGTAACTGTCCCAGGATTTGCCTGGAAGTGAAAATGAGAAACCATAGGAAACCATTCTCAGGACAGGTGACGGTGGAGTTAAAACTCGCTCGTCTCCCGAATTCAGAACTTGGCTCCAAAGCCGTAGCTCATTAACACGCGAGGCCACAGTGGTCGGTCTTGATAGCATAGGAGTAGCCTGTCTATTTCTTAAAGGGAGGCCGCGGGCCGCTCCGAGGTTATAAAACTGGACTGAACGTGGTACAGTGTTTAATTAGCCTCGTGATGATAACTGGAAAGCTACGATACAACATACCAGGTGTATGCGTAACTCTTTTACGGTTTCACTAAGAGATGGTGCTAGCAAACAGTACACAGCGTGAATTTGACATATACGTCAGTTTGTTCGTCTGACATTAACCTACCAACACACACAAGTCGAGTCCGCCAAACACTAGCGTCTGTGTTGAATCGTTCAGTGATCATCCCCACGTTTGAGCCTGAAAACGAACATTTGCGACAGGACTTTTCTTATTTAATCAAAAGAAAAGGGCTGTGGAAAGTCGTCATTTGCCGGTAGAAACATATGGCGAACACGCTGTTGTATACAAGGAACTTGGTATACAGTGACACAACATAAAGTTTATTGTTTCAATAATTTGATACAATATATATATATATATAAGAAATAAAACTGAATTCTTCTTGAAACTTGTTTGAATGCACGCAGTTAATGTTGAAATTCTTAAATTGAATGGCCGTTGCATATGTACAATTATACAATACGAGAGTTCTATATACACTTAGTTCTATCTTGAGGAGATAGTCTGTTTCACTAATAAATTGTCCTGATAGTCGAAAACTATCTTCTGTGAAATTACAAGCGTAACTTGTAGAGAGAGGCAGAATGCTGGTACTAGGTTTATACTTGCAAGGAACTTGCATTAATTTATTCAAATAGCAGAATGCTAAGGTGGACGTCGTAGCACTGGTGAGGACTAAAGGGAGTAGCAGAATGCTATACTCGGGGCTCGACGTGGCTACGGGGATCAGGATAATGAGGCAATGTTCAGAAGTGAAACTTCACGGCCAGCAATTTGTCCACCTGTTCAAAACACGTTTTTAAGAGGAATGCCTCCGTGTATGACTTGCGGTGTGGTCTAGTCGTCTAACATTGGGGTAGTCCTGGAGAGGCTCGGAACGAAGCTCCTTATATATCGCTGGCTGACATCATCGGTGAGCGTGCCAGGCGCAATGAAGACACTTCGTAGCTGCTAGAAACTTCGGTGCTACGGCGGGTTGCGGAGTTTGTAGGCGCAGAGCTTGCGATGTGGAGGACACATACAACACACGCTCCATCAATTAGAATCTATGAGGCATGGTTCTCGACAATTTAAACTGGTGATTTCAATATGAATGACAGTACGCTCTGGTAGACCACAAAAGTGCGAAGACTCTTCAAGCCCGGAGAAACCGTTAATGTACTACAGATGATTAATTTAAATAACGCAAGTGCTGGGATCTACAATTGGAACTGTGGTTCAATAAATGTGGGAGTAATGTTTTTTGAAGATATATATTCCAATGAAAAAATCATGAATGATGAGGCATAACTCTCAAGGTATTAGTCGCAATGACCTGATTGTAAATTCCCATCTGTATTGTATACACATTAAGTACCTGTCGAAATTTTATGGTTACACATTGTATATTTTTTAAGAAAAAGGAACATATACATAGATTTTTTAAGTTTCAAGAAAGTCAACTCCAAAGTTGAAGAGTGAAAAAAGTATCTTAAACTTACCACATACGTTTTCCTAGACCAATTAGAAGCATCCAGCACCATAACCTGACTCCTCACTGGCTAATCTGCTCCTTTTCTTCTCTCTTGCTTCTTTTATTGCCAGTTTTGTCGCAAATTCTGGTTTTTGCACCCTTAACCTGTCAAGCACTTTCAATCCAAATGCTGTATGCTTTCCTATTTCTACCACATCAAGCACTTTGTCAACATGTGATTCAACATTATTTAGTCGGACATGATGCGCATAAGTATCACCCAAATATCACTATAAAATTTGTCACAAATGGAACATAACAATTGCTTTTACACATATCAAGTGAAAAATCTCTGGCAAATTAAGAAATACCGTCGTTATTTGAGAAATATGAAAACATATTTAAGGCTTGCAGACAGGCGTATTCCGCTGCTGGTGCCGTCTTTTGTTACTTCCTTCAGGTCCAGGGCTAGCACCGTGGAATGGGAGTGCTATGTCTGTAGATTCTCATTATCTTTGTCCAGATGACTAGAGCGGTCAGTTCAAACAGCAAAATGGAGGTCAACAGAAAAATAGCATGATCCCTGGACCAATAAATATTTTTATTTCTGTTCGAATGAAAGTAGCTCGATCCCTGGACCAATAAATCACTAAGTTAGTCCACTGAATTTTTCTTATGTACATTGGCCATACCATTTTGTCGCCTATTAAATATTGCATATCGCGATACAATTCATGAAATGATGTCATTGACAAGTGAAGCAATGAAACGAAAGCAAAGAACTTTAGTGACCACAGATATCACACACGAAATTGTTGAAAGTGTAAGACAAAAGACATACGTGTGTCACTGTGAGCGTAACACCAAATGTACTTGTAAAGTGGTAAAGTACGCATACATAATATACTCCAAAAATGAAATATTTCTTAATTTGCCAGAGATTTTTCTCTCTATATGTGTAAAAGCAATTATTATGTTCCATTTGTGACAAATTTTATTGTGATATCTGGGTGATACCAATGCGCATCGTACCCTATTTAGTCTGTAGAATCTATTACCTTTGCCCCTTACTTTTTTATACACACGTGTGCTCCATGGCACTGTAAGATATACGAATAAATATTAAAAAATTGAAAGAAATGTAAAACCACAACAAGGATTCAACAAACATATAAATTTATCGCCAATTATTTATTTGTAAACAGCACTAGTTAGACATCTTAGAGCGCAACAGTATAGTCACCTTCCAGAACTTTAAAATGAGCCAAACCACAGCCTTCTAGGTCAAGAAGTTTCTGATATATCAATGACTAAACCAATCGGTGCAACATGAAACGAAAATCCATGGAGTGTAGATGTAAATTTAAAAAATAATTTAAAATACTTCTAGAACGAATTTCTATATAAATAATACACCAGAATGTTAGTAAGGGCCAAATTGTATCATAAGTCAATAAAGGAAAAAAGTCGGGTTGTTTTTCGATTTTGGCGTTCGGTCTTACCTCAACAGAGCCTGAGTTTAAATACCTTAGCTCGCTGATTCAGGATAAGAAGCATCAGCAATAGAACCATGTAACAGAATTGGACTTGCTACCGGCGCCTTCGGATGACTAAATTGGTGCTTGTGGAAGAAAAGGAACATGTTATTGATAACAGAGATGCGCATACATCGCATACTTGTTTTGCCAGTTCTGCCCAGGGGCTGAAGCGAAATAGAAAATTGTAAATAAACTATCGTAATTACGCATGAAAGTCTTGTCAAACTGGTATTCGTGTACATTATAACTATAAGATGGAGATGTATAATTAAAATTGTAATTCCAAACCTTAGGTCAAGGGACATTTTGCCTCTTTACGTCACGGGCCGCCTCTGCTTCTCGTGTATAGAGGAGCAACGTGAACGCTGCAGCATGTGGACCTATATGAACTATAGGTATTTCTAATGCAGGAGCTGCATTGAATAGTGTGAGTCTCAGTCGCTCAAACTTGTATTAAATACATGGCGGAGTCAAGGATCGAACCTGAGCCTATGGGATGAGAAGCTATTATACTAACTGCTAGACCACGGTGGTGTACGCATTTACCTCATAGTCAGGCAGTACATTGGCCACCCCTGGCTGGTCAGTTTTGATGGCGTTGTGTTTTACCTTCCCCTAGCCTACCGGACCAGACCTGCTGCTGCATACTAACACGACTCCACCGCTCGACCTGTTTCCCCTACGAAATTAAATTGACATTTTTCTTCCCCGTTGCCACTCCAGCCTGGATGGGTGGGAGGATGGATGGCTGGCTGGATCTATTGATTTCGTTTCGCCTCAATTAACGTGGGGCAGTCATCATCAGCGCGCCTGTTCTTGACCCTTCCTGCCTGCATTCTAAATCAATGTTTCCGACTCAGTGGTCTTCAAACAGAGGCATGTCGCATCGCAGGTGACTGACGAGCCTGGTGCGTTACATTGCACTTCCCAGTAAAAATACGTAATGGGAGAGAAGGGAGTAGGGGGAAAAGGGGGAGTGATAAATCCTATAAAGGTGATCCAATTTCATCCAAAGTGTATATTGAGTCTCCATTAGTGTCAGTGACTTATCCTATCGAGAGCTGGTCGAATGGAACTTCTTCTTCAGACAAATAAAATACGATCTTCCTCAACACAGCTGTCAGAAGAAACTGGCTGGCTCACTCCACAGCTAACTCCAGGCTTTTTTTACGACAGACATATTTCTGCGATTATGTCCTGTTCTAAAGCTTTCCAATAACCTTCAGAGATGAGCAGGATCGAGATGGCGAGGAAGCTCACAAATGGCACGGTGAGTTATCGTACAAGAATTTGATAAAGAAGTTCGGATTTACTAGAAGATAAAAGGAATTATATCAGCTATATGCTGTCTGTGTATCAACTGGACTGGACTGAAATTACAATTTCTCCTCTAGGACGCACTGAGATCTAGTCAGCTGAAATCATATTTTTGTTGTTTAGTTACATCGCAGTCAACAGTCCTGTGTACTTAGCACTGGGAAGGTAACGAGCGCGACTTACACGTTAGGTACTGTCCAGTCACATGTTGATAGACCGTGATAACCTATTTCTCTTCGCAGTTTGTCACCTGAAATTTACAAGAGGAGGCTATAGTTGGACGGACACCGATGTTATCGAATTTTGGCGAGGTCATACTACAAGCAAAGTCATCTCCGTACAGGCCATGAAGGCCCTTGGAGGGGTGGTAGGTAAAGGCTTCCACTATCCGTAACCTTGATGGGGTAGAGTGGTTAGCTCTACGCCCGGCCGCCTTTGCCACCAGGAATTAACCTAGTACTCATTTTTGGTGTAGGCTGAGTGAACCTCAGGGCCATGTGCACCTCCGAAAGTGGAAATCTCGTTTCTTAAATTTTACGACTTCCTGACGGGGATTTGAACCCATGTCCTTCCGGGCGAACCGAGTACGCCTTTACCGCCTCGCCCAGGTAGCCCCTACTAAATCAACACTTATTTGTAAATTGCCACGATTGGACAGTGAGCCCATAGGCTAATTATACAGGATGTACTATAACTATAACGACCAAAAAATCAGGGATGTTCTTCGTATTATGTTAAGGACGATGGTCCAGTCGAATTGGTGGAGAAAATGTTTCTCTTCGAGAAAATGAGATTACTTCCGGGCGCGCGATACAAATTGACGAACTGGCCGTATTTGCTATGCCAGAGCACAAGCCGATGTTACGCTTCAGGGAAGAGAAAGGGAGGAGGGAGTTGGGGTGTATGGTGGAGACAGAGATAATGCTCCGCGCGTATGCACAGGTTTCCTCCTTCGTCTCGAAAAGGATTGTTCTTGTCTCTTACAGGCAATATCCGCAGTTCGTTTATTTAACAGCCGTAACTGCACACGACCGCCTCTGTGGTGTAGTGGTTAGCGTGATTAGCTGCCACCTCCGGAGGTCCGGGTTCGATTCCCGGCTCTGCCACGAAATTTGAAAAGTGACACGAGGGCTGGAACGGGGTTCACTCAGCCTCGGGAGGTCAACTGAGTAGAGGTGGGTTCGATTCCCACCTCAGCCATCCTGGAAGTGGTTTTCCGTGGTTTCCCACTTCTCCTCCAAGCAAATGCCGGGATGGTACCTAACTTAAGGCCACGGCCGCTTCCTTCCCTCTTCCTTGCCTGTCCCATCCAATCTTCCCATCCCTCCACAAGGCCCCTGTTCAGTATAGCAGGTGAGGCCGCCTGGGCGAGGTACTGATCATCCTCCCCAGTTGTATCCCCCGACCCAGCGTGTGAAGCTCCAGGACACTGCCCTTGACGGGGTAGAGGTGGAATCCCTCGTTGAGTCCGAGGGAAAAACCGACCCTGGAGGGAAAACAGAGAAGAAGGAGAAGAGGAAGAAGAACTGCAAACACACTAAAAGAACACACTATAATTAAGACTCACTTGTGAGTCAAGGAATACATCAGGCCGTTCCTCCTTTCGTCTGCTGGTCGCAGTAACGTTCTTTATTATTTATAATGCTTGACTGTGCAACGCTGCTGCCCCCCGATCCTTCACTCACAACATTGTAAATGGAGTGAAATACCGAACGAAGGTAACAATACGCCCAATGGTTTGATTACAGTAGATGTTCAATACGCCCCACTCCCACTATGATGCACAGTTCACAATGGTGTAGCAGTGATCTTTGGACTCTGTTCAGGATGTTTGGTGTGTCATGGATTACCTCCGTCTCTTCCTTCCCACTTCTCCTCCCTTCCCTCCTCTGACGAACAGCAATAGGCAGCGGCTGGCTTTCTGGCATATAAAATACGCCAAGTGCGTCAATTTGAATCGCGCGCCCGGAAGTAAAAAAGGGTAACCTCATTTTCTAGAAAAAATGTTCTCCGCCAATCCGATTGTACCATCATTTTTAAAATAACTCAAAGAGTTTGTCGTTATACAGTAGTTATGATGCACCCTGTATACGTAGAACTTTCATGTCCAGTTTCGGGAATATAATATTAGGATAATACAGAGCCTGCACTCACTCTGCACGGATATAGAGGGAAATGCTCTAGTATTGGAGTCACTGACTCGGTATTTATGACAACACTCCATCTTCAGATATTAGTCAAAATGCTGCGAAGTCATATCTGTACAAGGTGAGGGGTAAGGTAAGGGTGTATTCTGCCTCAAAGCATGTCCGAACCTCCGCAGAGGTGTACGTGAGCCGGGGTTTACGTACGGTAGGGTGGCCAGTTCCTTTCCGGTCCTCCACTCCCTTACCCCCACCAATAGCACGTGGCAACCCATCCAACTTCTGACCACGCCCAATGTTGCTTAACTTCGGAAATCTCACGGGATCCGGTGTTTCAACACTGCTACGACCGTTGCCTCTGTACAAAGCATATAAGCTAATGATGAACTGGAATATATCGTCCGACTTATAGGCTGAATGGTCAGCCTTCGGTTCACAGGATCCCGGGTTCGATTCGCGGCCGGGTCGGGAATTTTAATCGCCTCTGGGTGTTTGTGATTGTACCAACATTTTCCTCTTGATATTCTGACAACACACTACACTACCAACCACCTCAGAAACACGCAATAATGATTACATCCCTCCATATAGGGTTAGCGTCAGGAAGGGCATCCGGTCGTAAAAGAGGGCAAATCCACATGTGCGACACAGTTCGCTCCCGCGGCCCCACAGGTGTGGGAAAAGCGGTAGAAAGAGAAGAAGAAAAATGTACTGGAATATATCGTGTTCAATTGCACTTCACCTCGGCGCTAAGAGAGATAGCATGATTACTTCTATTTCATCAAGAAACAAATACTCATCCCTCTGTCGGGGGGAGTAGCTCGAATGTTAGAGCACTTACTGTGTGCGTTTGACGACAAGTCTGGCAGCTTGCAAGTACGACACGAGTAACAGATACTACACTCTTAGCTACAAACATAAGTCAATGCGAGCTTCTGCATATTCCTCACTAAACTGTTCATTATACAGTACTTATTCATTATTGTAAATGCATAACTGAAGCCCACTAGTACTTGGAAACTTCACGACACCATGTCAATTCGCAAGTTACCGCGGACAGAACCGATATTTATTGTCAGGCCTTAAGCTAGAAGTAGGCGCATGCGTGGCAGCCCTCTTACCCCACGTCCGTACGACATGGACTTTACATTGTACACGATGTCACTGCAGATAATGCTGTTGAAATGTATGCATTCCTGCCTGCGGCTCCTTGGCTTAAGAGTCATCATAGTGGAGGACCCTGGATTCCATATTCTGCTGCGCAGGGTATTTTATCCACCTCGGGTTAATTCCCCTACCTCGGGAATGAGTATTTGTATTCAAGTTAATACACACGTCCAATTACATAAAATACATTACACTGCAAACCACCACGGAAACCCTCAAGAGTGAATACAACGCTTCACCTAGAGTTGGCATCAAGAAAGGCAGCCGGCTCTAAAGCTGGACTGAATACGTACATAGTGCCCAATCCAAATAGTTGGGGAAGGGCAAATAAGGAGAATATATGTTTTTATGGCTGTGGATTTTAATATGAGGGTGTAGGACATTCTGCCGGGGTTTAAACCTACACCATAGAGCAAGTTGGCTACGGGGTAGGGTGGTATAGCCGTAAACCTATATTCTCGGCTCCAACCCCACAGCTGACAGTCTTGATACAGTTTTCTGTGATTTTCCATTTTCCATTTCCCATTTCCACGCCTGCAAAGTTCAGAACCTGTAGTTTACCTCATCTAGACCTGGATATTTTCCTACTGGTAGAATATGCTTTTCTTAATGATATATGGACTCTTTATAGCCTCTTTTAAGTCTTCCAAAAGAAAATATATTATTATATAAATTTTCTGTTTACAGAGCTCGGCTGAGTGGCTCAGGTGGTTGAGGCACTGGCCTTCTGACTCCAACTTGGGAGGTTCCAGCCTGGCTCAGTGCGGTGGTGTTTGGAGATGCTTAAATGTGTCAGCCTCATGTAGGTAGAATCAGCCTGCGAGGGTCACATTACACATAGCATAACAGGTGAAGCTATGACATTGACACAAGCCTGGAATGAAACATCTGGCGATGAGGAACGTTTATATGAAGAAATGAGGAGACTAACAATTAAAGATGTGAATATACTATTAGAGATTAGAGACTATGCAGGAGAATGGGCAAGTAAAGAAATGAAGAATATCATCGATTAGCGAACATGTAGAAACACGTATATGTGAATATTTCAAGTATATGTGAAGAAATGAAGAGACTATCAGCGATTAGGGAAGAAGTATGAACTCAGACAGGCAGCCAGATGGCGTCAAATTAAAATGCCTGCACACGGTAGCTGAGGCCATATTATTATTATTATTATTATTATTATTATTATTATTATTATTATTATTATTATTATTATTATTATTATTATTATTATTGTTGTTGTTGTTGTTGTTGTTGTTGTTGTTGTTGTTGTTGTTGTTATTATTATTATTATTATTATTATTATTATTATTATTATTATTATGTAGTTATCATAATCACAAACATATTTACTCATTTCTGATTTCTGAGTGTCATGACACCACGGTTTTTGCGGGTTACATCTCTGCTGTAGCTTCGCTACCCCGGACGATCTTCGGTTATTCCTCAGGGCACACAGGAAAGATAAAACCCTGATAGTCTACACATGTCCTATCCATCTGGTTGTAGTCTTTTCCCTTAGTCTACTGCCCTCAATCTTCTCTTCCATGATTAACTTGTCTAGATTTTCTCCAGGTCGTATAGGAATGTGCTCAAAATATTGCAGTATTCTTTCATTGATTCGAGAAGAGAGGCTATTTAAAATCTTCAGCTCCTGAAGACTGGACGCATTGGCTCTTCTTGCGGTCCAAGGCGCACGTAGCATTAAACGCCAGAACTACATTTCAAAGGCATTCATGGGCTTTCTGTCCAAAGCCTTTAGGGTCCAGGTCTCACGGCCATATGAGAATACAGAGAATACAAGGGTTTGAACAAGACGTATCGTTGTATTATTAGTAATTCCCCTGTTCTTCCAGATCTTGGTTTATTTCATCGTAGCTACTCGTCCTAGCAAAATTCTTCTCCTTATCTCTTTCTCGAAACTTCTCACATCACTGATAGTTGACTCAAGATATACGAAGTCTTTCACTACATACAACTTTTTCAAACGATCTTTGCCAATCTGTCAGTCACCATGAATTTGGACTTACTGAGGCTGAACTCCAGGTCAAACTCAACTCACTTTCTACATTCTTTTTAATATATCAGAAAGTTCTTCCTCACTGCTGGCAGGCAGAATGTTGTCATCATTATTTAATTATAATGGAAGCTAAAGTACTATAATCTTGGCGTTATATATATAAATGGGTATGTTATGAATGTACAGCACAATTGAGGAAACTGCTGGGTTCCTTGTCAGGTTGACAATGGCAATGGCAAGCGTGCAGCGATTTTCTGATGTTTAAATTGATCATCCTAGCAAATTTCATTGTAATCCGCGCGGCTCAGCCCAGACAGTTCGCTTTTCAGTTTGATATCCGGCTCTGCCACGAATTCAAGAATAGTTGGTGGTCTAGAATGAGGTGAACCGAGCCTGGAGAACATGACTTTACTGAGGGGTTTATTATCGTTTTCATTTTCAACGAGTGATATGGTTACGCTAAACTGGTTAATGACTAATTCGATCTCACCCTTCGTCCAAATTAACTTAAAGTACATGCACTAGCAAAAGACACACAGTTTATACTCCAACTCACAATGATATCCCAAACACTTTACATGAAAGAGAAACTATATCACCCCTGTGTGAATGCATGTTAATAAATTTTGCTTTGTGTTGTAAAACACAGTAACCATATTCTCCTCTGTGCTGGAGTGATCTTCGATCAAAGGCATATTGAATACAGATTGGCACAACCTCAACAGAGTAACAACAAGTAACGCGAGAATTGAATTACGAGTCAGACCACCGCTTCATGTATATCCACATGGCAGCGTTAATGTATCTCTACTCCTGGTATGTGTGAACACTGCGTATGACGTATCTGCACATTCTATCATGTAATTCAGTTCCATTTAGGAAATGGAGTTTAAAATCAAAGTTGATAACAACTTATTTAATTTTCAAAAGCATGGGGATAATGGAATGTCGTCATTACTTAGACTGCAATGCTTTGTAATGCAGATAAATTTCAGCGAAATTGTTATAAGTTTCACGTATCAATCACCATATATTCTTCACTTCTCCCTCCCCCACTTGGCATTTTAACGCCCTGTCCCCCTGCGCCAATGGATGGAATCGAAGTATTGCAATATATACAGTTATGTATAAATATAAAAATAGGCATGGAATAATGATAAACTTAAAACGTCGTAATATATAACCTAATACCCACTAGATCCCTAGAAATATGGAAAATTCTAATAGATTCCCTTCGGGTATCCTTTCGCGTGCCCACTCACATATGTATTTTTTACAAAGTGGAAACATTTTTCAAAGCGATGATCTATAGTTTTGTGGGGTCAAAATGTTCAGAAAATTCTGATTAATTTTTGATACAAAACCGCGAGAAATGCTTGAGGGGTAATTTTCAAGTTATTGAAGAGCTCTATGGGAATAAGTAGAAGCTGAACTGTGGGAATTTACAAAGGTGGGTGGAAAATAAAAGTAGACATCAGTCAATATGGTACTCTTGAAACCTGACACTTGATACCAGAGAACGTGATGCTTTCAAGATTCAAAACATCTACGTAACAGACATAGTCAGATTTCTTCGTTCTGTCTTTTACCATCTTAAAATAGTACGGTCTGTCATATAAAAAAAATATTTCAATACTTGTCATCCCCAGGCAGTTTGCCCACAAGGTCAGAAACCTGTTCCCTGCTGAATGTCCCAGTTTACCGCACGACAAGTTACGGTAATTCATTCATACCTGCTAACATATGCTTCTAGAATTCCCTTTCGAGTGTAAGTAGCGACATACTTCGTAAACAAGTATTTGGAGAGAGACACAAAATATATTACAACTCTTCCTTATCATCATCGTAACTGTAAGAAATTTGTTTCATATCTATATATACTAAATATTACTGTATATTAGTAAAAAAAAAGCTTTATCCAGTTTTTCCGTCCGTTCTACTGGACTGATTTGCTAATAGGTCTCTAAATTCAGTCAACTTCGAGTGATCCTAAAATCAAATAGCAGGCGAAGACTTACTAGCCCTCAATACAGTCTGTACACAGCGGGTTGCACACACTTAAGGAGCAATATATTTACGGAAAGATATAGGCGAAGATAAACGCTTAAAATGACGGCTGCTACAAGCAAACCTGCAATTTCAACCAAACTTGGTACACATATGACTTGATACTATTTGGAGTGGGGAGGGGGTGACATGTAAAAATAATCGGAAACGACCCATATTAGTGTTGAATCCATAGTTTTCGGCGTCACTGAGATGAATAATGACACTCTGGATGACATTACCAATATCAGCCACTATCGCCATGGCGGGTGAGTAGAGGTAAAGAAAGTCCAAAAATGACCGAGATTGTGAATGTAGCGAGGTATGTGTGTATGTTCAAGCATAGCTCTCAACCAAACTAGGTACACATATGGATTACTATCTGGAGGATACTGTTGGGCTAAGACATCCCTAGCACTTCTGCGGATGGGGGTTGGGAGGGAGTGATATGAAAATGCAATCGAAAACTACCAATATTAGTGTTGAGTCCGTAGTGAATCGTGATACAACGGATGACATATAATTCCAAGTACAGACACGATCGACATAGGGAGTGTGAAGGGATGGAAAAGAAAATATCCAAAATGACCGAGTTTATAGAGGTATGTGTGTATGTTCCAGCATAGCTCTCAACCTGACTCGGTACACATATGATTTACTCCCTAGAGAAAAGTACTGTGAGGTACATCTAGCACCCCTACGGTTGGGAGTTGGGAGGGAGTGACATGTAATCGAAAACTACCAATACCAGTGCCGAATCCATATTTTTCGGGGTCGCTGAGATGAATGGTGACACTTCAGATGGCGTTTAAGTCGCCAAAGGCATAATAGATAGGGGAGGGAGGATGAAAAGGGATGAAAATTAACGAAACGATCGAGATTAGTTTTGAATCCACAGTTTTCGGTTTCACTAGGCTGATTAGTGACAGTCTCAATGACAGTTGGAATACATCATACCTATTGGGCGACGCGTAAATAAATACAATTATAACTTAAATTTATTACTTATTTGAAGGGATCAACTACTTCACAGACAACAAGGGCAAAGCTCCACGCGAAAAAATACACTAAAACCTTTAACTAAACACACAACAATAACTCTACAACTACCAAGTAGTTAAATATCAATCAACATTGCAATAAAGAAATCTAGAAATTTTCACTTGACGCATACTTAAGAGCGAATACAAATCCGTCCTAATTAAGAAATATCCGGGCAGCGCATGGAGCAATTTCACTTCAAGACACGTCATCTGCGGAGCAGTACGAGCCCATTGGTACTCGTATCAAGGAACATGAACGTAATATTCGTCTCAACCACCCAGACAAATCGGCAATTGCTAAGCACGCTCTATCGTCGGGTTATGATTCCATGTTACAAGATGCCCGAGTTCTTACCCACACTACACACTACAGGTCCAGAATTATACGGGAAGCTGTGGAAATACGTAGAAATCCTAACAGTTTCAACAGGGACACTGGCTATCAATTAAGTAATACCTGCTTGCCAGTCATTAAGGATTTACGTAGGTAGTTCTCTTCCCTGTCCCTTCACCATTGCTATTTCGGGGTTTACCAAATTCGTACGTTCCTCATCGCCAGATGTTTCATTCCAGGCTTGTGTCAATGTCATAGCTTCACCTGTTATGCTATGTGTAATGTGACCCTCGCAGACTGATTCTGATGGTTCCGTCAGCTTCCGCTTCGAACGCTAGCGCTGTACCGCGTCCGGGGAGCCATCTGGTGACGAGCGAACGTACCATTTCCACTTCTATTATAACGTTTAAATTCAAGCTCATTGTTTAAGAAGCCTTCCTCGTGGACGGTCGAGATTTTCTTCAGATAACGCAGACCAAAGTTCTTTGCGAAACGTAAAGAATTTCACCTTATTTCCTTGACACGGCATAAGCCCAAAAGCCTATATCATGTCTATCGTGTCTATGCGTACGATTATTATTATTATTATTATTATTATTATTATTATTATTATTATTATTATTATTATTATTATTATTATTATTATTATTATTATTATTTTCGTTTCAGCCATCTATGCAACTTCTATTGCTTTCTCAAGTTCTTACTGCTTCCTCTTTCGCCAGTATTCCTTCATTCGTTTGCTTGCTCGTGCTCATTCTTCTACCGAGAAAACTCTATTCTTCCTCGTTTTCTCATCAGGTAGATCCTTCACCTCCACAACTCTCTGCCTGAAGACTTTTCTGTTTATGATATGTTTATGATGATTTTCTGGGTCCAAGAATCTTTCTAAGGAACTTCCTTTCTTTCTTTAACAAATCTGAGAGTCCCTTCGTGGCTATTATCTCAACTGCGTATAAACATTCAGGTTTGACTATCGTGCTGTACTGTTTGAATTTGGCCTGGTAGGAGAGTGACTTAGATTTGTAGGTGTTTTGACATAATCTAAATGCAGTTTCCATCTTCCTTGCACGTTCTTGAATTGCTGCTTTTTCTTTCGTGTTTGGAGTCAAAATCTCTCCTAGGTACTTGAATTTTGTAGCTCGTTTGATGTCACCGCACTTGGTCCTCATTGTCCAGGTTGGTTCAGTGGTATTTATATTCATGTAATCCATCTTCTCAAAATATATTTGCAATCATGTTTTGTCTGCTGTTTCTTTGAGGACTTCAATCTGCTTAGTTGCAATTTGCAAATTCTCTGCAAAAAAGACTATATCATATTCAAATGCGAGGTATTTAAATTTAAGTCCAGTTCTCTTGTGACCTAATCTAATTCCATTTGGAAAGTTGAACATGCTCATTTCTTTTCGCATTATTACTATTATTATTATTTTGGCGTTAGGTCCTACTAGGGAGCAGGTTCAAATTTCAATTCATCATCCTTTGTTGTTGTTCTTTCCTTTTCTTCCAGTATTCCTTAATTGTTTCACTATGTTTCTTTCTTCTTTCTTCAGACACTTTGTGCCAGTTTTCTTTGCCTCCCTCCCTTGGAATCCTTCCATCTTCCTGAAAATTTCTCTTTCCATTACTACTTCTCTGATGTTGTTTCCTTCCAAGTCTTTTTTGATCTCTTGATCCAAGTGGTTGTTGACTTTTTCTTCCGAAGATAATGAAGAACTTTTTGGTAAGTCTACTGTCGTCCATTCTGTAAAAATGTCCAAAAAATAGCAGTCTCCTCTTCCGTACCGTTACATATATGTTTCCTATGTTCTGATAAATTTCGTTATTACTTCTCAGTTTCCGAAATTCTGTGGTTTTTAAGAACATTGAAATGCTAAGTGAATTGTTTGTAAAAAAACAAGATAATATATATATATATATATATATATAATTGTCACAACTAACTGCAAAAGATTGAAAGCTTGACGTAGGCATCATCTACGGAGGATTGCAACGAAATTCGCTGAATACGGACAAGATAGTCTGCAGATAACTGTTTGAAAAATGAAAATATAGCAAGATATTACGTATTCGTTACAAAAGAGCAGTAATATAATTTAAAATAAGAGGAGGAAGACTTAGCAGGCAAGGCGACTGGACAGACAAGGACCGGAATACTGATCGCTGACGAAAAAAGAAATTACCAAATAAATAAAAGAGGATAATTTCAAGAAGAAAGAAGATTAATAGAGAAAGAACGTCAGAAAAGTGTAAATATAATCTGAATCCTCTATTGATTTAAAGCAGAACTGATATTTGAACATATTCTGGAGATGGTGGATTCGAAACCCATTGTCGGCAGCCCTGAAGATGGTTTTCCGTGGTTTCCAATTTTCACGCCAGGCAAATGCTGGGGCTGTACCTTAACTAAGCCACGGACGCTTCCTTCCCATTTCTAGGCCTTTCATGTCCCATCGTCACCATAAGACATATCTGTGTCGGTGTGACGTAAAACAAATAGCAAAACAAAGATATTTGAACACTAGCGAATCTCATAGAACATAGTTGAAAGCAGTCATAATTAGCATCAGACATATAGAAAAACATGAATAGACCGTTGAATTGTTGAAGACGTCGATATGAACTCATTCATATCATATTTATATTCTATACAGCTTAGCGCAAGAATGAAGCCCAACATTATGTGCTGCTAGATCTGCAGTGGACCTACTTGGGGATGAGTGTGCAACGGACCGTCCAACAAACCTGATGTCCCAGATGATCCAACCAACCTGATGTAGAATGGGAGACCAGCCGATCTATGGGATTCAGCCAGCCAAGTGCAACAGCGGTAGCCTGGGTGGCTACACATTCGTCATAAACCCGAGAATGACAAGCTAAGTTTACTATAGTATAGTTCTTAATTAAATTAATTTAAGATGTTGTGTGATGAATATACCTCGGATTTTTAGGTGGTAATAGGTTAGAATGCAAAGTAATTTGGTTTGTAGGAAGTGTCATGCAAACTGTTGTACCATAATGTAGGAAGAGTAGCATACATTAAAGGAGTTCTATAGGCTGTACTCCTAATATCTATGCAAATCTCATAGCATAACCGCTGTACAGTGTAGGGTATACTTGTTACTGGCTTAAGTAAGTTTGCATTCTAACCTATCAGCACTTAATAATCCGGACTCTAGTGATGAATATTATATGTAAGTGTGTAGATACATAATCGGGATTAATGAAGTGAAGTGTGAAGATCGAGTTCTCAAAATTAAGATATGTTAAGATCGATATACCTCCTTTGGGAGAAGTGATAGTGTATATTAAATGCAATGTGTTAGCTACGGAGAATGTATTAATGATAGCAGAGAGGAGTAGGGTTACCACAGCATAATGACAGCATATGTAGAGAAATGGATATTGTTGAAGGGTCAAGTAACCTAAGGTGTCGTTGTTCTTCATGATAACATGATATGGAAGAGAGATGACGCAAATATAAGTTATTCTTAGTCGATGCAGAATCGGAAAGGAGTAATACAATATACTAGGAGGTTAGATGCCATCGTGGGAAATGAGATGTGATCCACTGAAGTGAAAATGTTTTCAATGGAAGAAAATACGTCGTGGGAAATGTGTTTACGAGTAAAGGTTATGAGATATAATAGAAATAGCTACGTTATGAAGATGTTATGAATTAAATAAATGATATGCAGGTTATAATGAAGTAAATGATAAATTGTCGAGAAGAATTTATATGAATTAGGTACATATATGATAAAATAAATATGAAGAAGACGTTTTAGTCTGGATCGTACGCAGGAAGCACTGACATGAAAAAGGCATCACATCGTGGGAGTAGAGTAATATAATGGAGGCATAGCCATCAGAAACAGGTAAACGTCAAATCAGAAAGTGTTCATTATATCCATATGTTGGAAATAAATATATAAGGTTAAGAATACCCTCAATAATTATCTCATGTTGATATTACTCAATTTTATAGATGGAGAATAATTCTGTAATGATACATTCAGGCACCCATAGATGTAATAGAGTTAATCAGTCGGTTGAAATGAGTCAATTAAGAAGCGAATGACATTCCATTGAAGGGACAACTTAGAATATTAAATAATACTGTAATTAATTAAGAACTAGAATAGTTAGAGTTCCTTCTTGTGTAATGATCTCATATGGTCATATGATGTTTAAATGATTAAATACAGTATGGTTAGGCCATAAGGTGCCAGGATTTTGCATGGCAGTAGAGATAGCAAGCTTAGCGAGTCATTCAACGATAATAAAGATACTCGACAGTGACAAAAGAACAATTTAGATGGTTGATATTATAATTTAAAGTATAAAAACGTAAAATATGAATCTCAGTTCAAATTATTTAAATAATTTTCAGTATACATACCAGTGGATATGTAATAACGTAAGAGTAGTGTTTAATTAATATTTCAATGAAATAAAATCTGAAAGTCAGCTCATGTCAAAACTACAAGTGATCATAATTAGAATTGATATGTACATAAATTCAATATCATGATATTTATTTGGAATTTTTAAGAGTCAAGTAAGACAATAATACGATTTTCTCTTTTCTATGCTTAAATATGATGTTTATGAACCATTTGGTTAAGATTAGATGTGTACGATATAATTATTTATAGAATAAATTAGTAGAATAAATTATTGATAGAGATGTATTGCAATTCTAGTTCGTCTAAAGCGTTGAATTAGGTGCGTAGGAATGGAGACGTCCATCGCAGATGTTGGGATTACGAATTTTCAGGCTAATGCACCACTCTTCGGGATTCATGTAAAGCGAATTTTGTAGTAAACTTACCCTGAGATCATCTGAGCAGTCGGAGGATTTTATTACGCCGTTATTGGACGCAGTAAGGGCACAATACCATGTGTTCTTTTCATTTTGTGCATCATTGCCTCTATAGCAGATTTTTCCAAACCATTTTTTTTATTTTCCCGCAAATATTTGAATTGCTTTACCATATCGATTGAACCAACATATGCTCCTAGCATTTTTTTATATTTCCTATTTTATAGTTTGTATTTTTTTATATTCGTCATGAATTTTGTTCCTCTGTCTAAATTCTTAAGCCTGCCGTGTTGGCTGTCTCTTCCAGAAGATTTACTTGTATTGCTGCATTAGTCAGACTTTCAGAGAAAATGGCAAAATTATCTGAAAATGCTTGGCAATTTATTGCAACGCCTTTGTTCTTTCTCGCCAGCATATGAAATAATATATTATGGGGCTTCAATTTTTCGTTCCAAATTCTCACAACTTTTTCCAAGATACGGTTGAAAAGGAGTGGAGATAAGCCAACACCTTGTTTGACACCTGTTTTTATTTTAAAAGGGCGTGATATCTCACCCATAAGTTAACCTTTTGAGACTGTATCTGTAAGGGTTTCGCGGATCAGGTTTGCCAATTTGGTTTGAACTCCAAACTCTAATATTTCTCTATCAACAGAGTCAAAAGCGTTTTTCAAAATCGATGATTGTTACGACTATGTCTTTCGAGTTCATTTGTCTGTGACGAATTATTGACTTCAAGTTGAATATCTGTTCAGAGCAGGATCTGCCCTTTCTAAATCCAGCTTGATATTCACCCAGTTGACTGTCAAGTGTTGATTGTACTCTGTTGAGCAATATTGTGGTGAATACTTCATAAACAATTGGCAGAAGAGAAATACCTCTATAGTTGTCGACATCTTGCTTGTTACCCTTCTAATGTAATGGGTGTATTGGAGCCATTTTCCATTCTTCTGGTATCTTTTCTGTTTTCCAAATTTCTTCAAAAATGATGTAAAATCTTCAGTGAGTTTTGGTTCTGAACATTTCAAAAGTTTACTATTATTGAATCTTCTTCAGTAGCTTTATTATATTTTACAGATTTAATTGCATCTTTAATTTCTTCGACAGTTGGCGGCAAATAAAATTTTAGGTTTTCATGAATCTCCGGAAATTTTAATTTGTGGCTTGGTTCTGGACAGTTCAGAATGTTTTCGAAGTGTTTTGCCAGTATTTCACAGTTTTACCATTTTCATCTCCGAAATAAATACTCGGATATTGATAGCCCTTCAAGTTATTCTTGAAGGTTTGATAGAAGTTTCGTGAAATATTTTGTACGAAATTATCCTGTATTTCCAGTAGCTGCGATTTTTTATAGGATCATTTGACACTAATAATTCTTTATGTTTCTTTCCTTTGTAGTTTAAATAACTCATAATGTTCATTCTTTCTAGAACATTTCCATATTCTCCATGTTTTCGTTCTTTTCGTTAGTGCTTCTTCGCAAATGTCATGCCACCAGACCTCCGTTTTTGTTTTAGCTGACTCAAATATATTTCTTGCTGCATTGTTAATTTCTTTGGACACTTCTTGCTAATTACTTCGTTTAGTTATTTTAATTTCCTTCTGAAAATCCGTAATTGCTTCTTGATAAATGTTGAGTTTATCTGTATTATATTTCATTAGTCTTTTTGGTTTCTTTTGTGTTTTGGTTGATAACAGTTCCAGCTTAATTTTTGAAGGATACTGGTCAGAGTCAAAATCCCCACTTCTTATTACTTTTACATTCATGACTTCTCAAATATTGTTTTGAGAAATCGCTACATGGTTGAATTGGAATTCTCCTAACATCGGATTTAAAGATCTCCAGGTTTTAGCCTTTTTTGAGAGTTTCTTGAAGAAGGTCGACATTAACATCAGTTGGAAGGATTTACACAGATGAATAAGCCTTATACCATTCGTGCTGGTTCTTTTGTGTGCTGGATGTTCCCCTACATTTTTTCTGAAGATCTTTTCTCTGCCTATTTGAGCATTAAAACCACCCAGTAGTATGAAAACATTTGATTTTGGGATTTTAGATATTTCATTATCCAGTAGCTCCCAGAAATCTTCAGTTTTACTAGTATTATTCTTATTACCTTCATTTATTGGTGCATGATAGTTGACAAATGTGTACTTTTTGTTCTTACATTTAATTGTGAGAAGAGATAACATTTGTGAACTTGATTTGAAATCTAATACATTATCAACTCTTGTTCCATGAACATAAAATGCGGTGCCTAGTAGTGGCATTCCTTTCATAATTGTGATTGCTATTTTACCCTTAAAGATTCTATAGCTTTCCGTTTCAATCACATTCTCTTCCAAAAATCGTCTCTCTTGAAATGCTAGAATTTGGTTTTCATGTATATTTAACCATTTTTCCTGTTCTTTCTGTTTACCAGTTTTTAGCATTTAGGGTTCCTGCAAGGAATTTCTTCTGAAATTTGAGTCTGAAAAGATTCCAAGGATGCTCGATTCATCCTCATTGCAGATGTTGGGACTCCCCTGAACCCAAGGTCCCGTCGCATAGCATGGCACAATGGTGGATTTCTCATTCGAGCTGCCACCTGGGGTAGTGCTATCTTGAAGCGGCCTTTCCATTTTCCAATTGAAATTGAACGTTGTACAGCGTGGTAACCGAAATTCCAAGTTAAGATCGGATTGTTAGTCCGAAATTATTATTTTTTCGTGGTTTACTCCTCTAGGTTCTTCCGCTCTCTCTGCCGTTGGGAACCGAGATTCTTCCTCCGCCTGCAAGACCGTTGACCAGTTTTCACCTGTAACCCTAGGCAGGGGCCCTTTAACAGAGTGCTACCATCCGGAGCCAGATGGTCCCTGGTTTTACCACGAAGATGATACTCCTCCCCATCCCCCTTCCCCATCACTTGCCAAATGAGGTCCCGGTCTTGGGACTGGCATAGCGGAGTTAGTAGTAGTAGTAGTAGTAGTAGTAGTAGTAGTAGTAGTAGTAGTAGTACCGAACGAGTTGGTCGTGCGGTTAGGATCACGTTGCTGTGGCCTTGCGTTCAGAATATGGTAAGTTCGAATCCTACCGTCAGCAGCCCTGAAGACGCTTTTCCGTGTTTTCTGATTTTTACACCAGGTGAATGCTGGAGCTGTACCTTAAGACCACAGCCGCTACCTTCCCAATACTAGCCCTTTAATATCCTTGCGTCGTCGATAACCTTCGATGTGTTAGTGCGATGGTAAACGATTAGCAAATAACTATTTTTAATGAAGGGCCTGAAATTGCCTGGGTTTTATTTCCCATACTGTTTGTTAGTCGACTTCTGTATATAATATTAGGAAGCAAAGTGGAATTTAAGTACATTGTACTGTGCTGTGAACCATGGAATATGTTTGATATAAAGCTGATAAGTTTATTTAAATTTAACTTCTTAAGTAAGTGAGATTGAAAATATATTGATTATAAACCGTTTATAGGAACTTCAATATAATTCTCAGATAACTGAAGAAATTTTCTTTATCTAATGTAATCAAATTGTGAATAAGATATATTTTGCCTCTTCAGATTGCACACTATTCTAATGCTTATACGTCAAATAAAATGCTAGTTTTTCAATCTGGAATGAAAGTGATCAAATTTTGGAGTGGGTACTCTGGAACAAGCGACGTACAACTCCCCATGGTAAAGGTAGAGGTTTGTTTAGAATTAATAACTGAGAACTTTCGTATTGTTGTTGGATCATGGCAAGTTCCAGTGACTGGAAAATTAACGGCATGCGCATTGGAATTAATGTATGAAGTAGATGAATATCTGTTCTTTTGTCTTATACGTCAATATTGTGTTTCAATAACATGAAATCGGGGTATTTGAACACACAGTTTTAATTGTTCTCAATCGAATGAGTGCATGCATGTGGACTCGTACTGCCAAATTCTTTGTAAATGCCCTCTCAACACGTGAAGTTTCAGTTCGTTTCCTCCTCCCCTAGTGGGTGCTTCAATTTCTTTTGTCAGGCGATCTATGCAATACTACTTTTTGAGCACTATATTCCCATTCTAGTCCTCCTCCTCCTCCTACTATGAAACACCTGTTCCATAGGCAATTTATACATCCTGTACCTCCCTTTGTTTCCCAACCTCTTCTTAATCTGTTTACCCTCCAGGGTTGGTTTTTACCCCGGACTCACCGAGGGATCCCACCTCTATCGCCTCAAGGGCAGTGTCCTGAAGTGCGAGACATTGGGTCGGGGGATACAACTGGGAAGGAGGAGCTATCTGACAGTGAGATGGTGGCCCCGATCTAGAATGTGAAAAATAATGGCCAAGAAGATTCGTCGTGCTAACCACACGACACCTCGCAAACTGTAGTCCTTCAGGCTGAGCAGCGGCCACTTCGTAGGCCAAGGCCCTTCGGGGCTAATGCGCCATGAGACAATGTAGAGTTGTATAAAATTAGTTCTAACATGGAAATAAAGAGATTTTGGACCCATGTCCACATAACATTTTTTTGTTCTACGTGTGAGAACTATGCCCTGAAAGTCTGGACGTATCTAACAGTTACAGCCATATTTCCTCACATTGCTCTTTCATCCATACTTCTCATATCCGTTCTACCTAGTGTTCACTATTAATCGTTCCCACTTTCTCAACCCTCACAGTCTCCGACTTCCTTCCTTCCTTCCTTCCTTCCATTTTTCTCACCATTGTCTACGTAACCCAATCATTCCATATGCTTTTGGACTCTTCACTACGTATGACTTCCTCGAAACTTTTATACATCATCTTCCACCTATATCTTACTAATCATCACCTCTTTCCTACTTGGTCACAAATCTGTCTTCCAGTTTTTCACCCATCCAAGTACTGACCACGCCCAATGTTGCTTAACTGGGGTGATCGGACGAGAACCGGTGTATTAAACATGGTATGGCCGGTATGGTATGGAGGTTCAAGATGAGAGTAGGCAATGTGTAAGAAGACGACTCAGATTAGTAGGCAGGACAATAGGTAAGAGCGTGACGAATCGCTGGATGGTCTGGTTTCCGCCTCGGCGATTCGCCACGCAAAGAATGGGAGGGAAACACATTGTCATTCATAGAGGTTTAGGTGGGGATGACACCTGACCCACGGGTGTGGCTGAGAGCGGTATCATGGCGGGAAGGGGTTTCCTCATTACCAGGGGATACCGCGATCAGTCAGGTGTCTCTTTTTTCTTTTGTTAGTTAGTTGTAGGGAGTAGAAATTTTAGTTTTAGTGAAGGGTGGTGCTGCTTATGGTCCGGCTATCCGCCTCTGCAGCACCACCAAATTAGTTTAAGTATGGAATAAGTTGTTTTATAGAGTTAAGTAGTTTTAAGAGAAATATAGTAGATTTTGTTAGTTTAGGGTAGGGTGGCGCAGCCCATGGTATAGGGATCCGCCTGGGCTACGCCACCAAATTATTTACGGTATGTAGTTAGTAGTTTTAAGAGACATAGATTAGATATTGTTTGCTTAAAGTTTTGTTTTGTTTCTGTGTGTTTTGTTGTCTTTATCGCCTGTAAGCCGATGGTGGATACTAGGGTGGGCATTAAAGAGATGTTCATCTTCCAGTTTTTCACTCTTAAATTACTCCTTCAGGACATCCAGGTCATATTTCTTCCTTGTTTTTACTCTACTCATTCTCTAAGGGTTAAACATTATTCAGTCAAAATTACTATTTCGGAATTAAATTTCTCAGCCCTGAGAATTCCGGCACTGAGTTCGCTCAACAAAATTTCCAACTGACCTGTGTATCAGACGTAATTAAAATGTTTGTACACCTCATTACTAAATATTCTACTGCGCCAAGTTCCTAGAACCAATGTCCGTCTAATAAATCTCTAAATCCCAATCTCTATTTCGTTACTTAACTAATCGTCCGTTTTATATTTGTTTCAAGAAGACTATAAAAGCGGAATTGTGCAAAGAAGGAGAAGACACTTAAAAACGAACATAACATTTGAAGGAATGTTCTTCGTTAACTTGGAATCTTGTTTGGAACTGAAGTTTAATTGTCATTTTATGGAATTTTAACATCTTGCTTCTTTTCCCAGAGGAGCAATGGAAGTGGAAGGAAGATACGCTCATCTGACTTTTCAATGAGATTCAGCAAATCTTCTGGTCCAAGCAAGCGAACAGATTCAAGCTTACTACAGAGGAGGATTAGCGTTAGCGACGGCAAATACCTGCTGTTAAAATTCTCTTTGGCTATATTCCACATGCATTGTCACACAGCTATTAATATTACATATGGCGTAGCCCTGTTGAATGTTTGGTTGCTAATACACGGATTGTTCAATAATTAAGGTTACACGAAATCTTATTAAGTAGACTTATGAACTCCTGTGTACACGTGTAATGCATATTCTTTAATATCATACCATAGCGAATTTCGTACGTTCACGTTCTTCGTGTTAATGTTGAAAGTGTAAGATTAATAATCTGTAGTTAGGCTTACTTACAACGTTTCTATTAACATTAAAACGTCCGGAATGAGTGGCTCAGACGGTTGAGGCGCTGGTCTTCTGACCCCAACTTGGCAGGTTCGATCCTGGCTCAGTCCGGTGGTATTTGAAGGTGCTCAAATACGTCAACCTCGTGTCGGTAGATTTACTGGCACGTAGAATAACTCCTGAGGGACTAAATTCAGGCACCGTAAAAGTAGTTAGTGGGACGTAAAGCAAATAACATTATTATTAACATTAAAACATTTTCAATGCATGTAAAACAGTTACTTAGATACCTATCAGGTCGCTCCACTGCGTCATACGAGCGTGTCAATATGCCGGTCGACTAATTCTTGGACGATTTCTATTCCTTCATGGATGGTGTCAGTTGTCCGAAAATGGTGGTCCCTTAACTGAGCATGACGTGTTTATCTTAATACTCATTGACTAAAAATAAAGTATTCTTCTTCCTGGTCATTATCCAACTACGAGGAGTCTGCTTTTTGCATGGCTTTCCTGATGTTAACCCTATGTGGAGGGATGTACTCACGATTGCACGTTTGTGTGGTGGTGGTGGTGGTGGTGGTGGTGGTGGTGGTGGTGGTGGTGGTGATTTAAGAAGAAGTAAAACTATGTTAATACTATTGAGAAGGAAAACGGAAGAGGTACGACACTTCGAAGGATGACGCTATCGAAACAAGTAAGAGAAGGGCCATGAAGGACATGTAAATGAAATATTCCCCGGGCTTCACAAACCTAGTACCGTCGGAGTAAGAAAAGGACAAGACTTTACCGAGAGAGGTCGAGTAGGAAGATTCAGGTGAGGATACTGACACAAGCAATGCCAGACTCAGCTAGGGGACTCGTGGTCACCAGATGAATATGCCATGCGCTCCTGGTTGTGAAGAGATAGGTGCTGATCCGTGATGACGCAACTTCTAAAATTGTTGTCTCGTGTCTTCAGGGAGGAGTTAATACCTTAAAAGTGAATTAAGAAGTTCTGGTCCCATTTTATTCTTGCTTTTTTTGTGTTTTGTGCTTCGTGGATCTTTTTTTGTTTTGTTTCTTTGTCACACAGCACAGAAAATTCACTCTGTCTCAGCATTTGAATTATGAAGAGTAAGAACTAGTTTTGCAAGTGTGGAACACGATTGAACTAAGTTTGAGTGGCCAGACGTCCCTGATTTTACGGAATTGTCCCTTATTTCTTTAAAGTGTCCCGTTGTCTTGGCAAAAAATATACGGGGCGCATAGTGTCCCGTTTTACGTGAACCGTCCCGTATATTTTAAAATAACGTGTTTAAACTTTATTTATCACAAAGTTCTCATGTATATTTCTCACTGTGTAAATGAATTACAGTTTGTTTGGTTAGGACTAAATGTAACAAACCAGTGAGATAAAATGTGAAAATTGCAAAGTGAACATTGTTTTTTGCAACACTTGATGTTTTTGTTTGATAATAGAATTGGGCCGCTTCTATTTTTACTACTATTACTACTACTGCTATTACTACTAGTACTACCGGGCGAGTTGGCCGTGCGCATAGAGGCGCGCGGCTGTGAGCTTGCATCCAGGAGATAGTAGGTTCGAATCCCACTATCGGCAGCCCTGAAAATGGTTTTCCGTGGTTTCCCATTTTCACACCAGGCAAATGCTGGGGCTGTACCTTAATTAAGGCCACGGCCGCTTCCTTCCAACTCCTAGGCCTTTCCTATCCCAACGTCGCCATAAGACCTTTCTGTGTCGGTGCGACGAAAAGCCCATAGCAAAAAATACTACTAGTACTAGGTGTATGCATAAGTTTTTGCCGGTTTTGTGGTAAAGAAAACACGCAATTTTCAAGGATAATTCATATTTAATTGGCTTTTACATACTTCTCCCATCTTTCAGGTAAGTTATGAATACCATGCCAGAATAACTGCTTGTCTTTTGCGGCAGTCCATTCGTCGAGCCATTTTTCAACTTCCTCGAAATTGCTAAGTGCTGCTCTGCGAGCGCATGCTCCATCGATGCGAAGAGGTGATAGTCCGATGGCGCCAGGTCGGGGCAGTACGGCGAGTGCAGAAGGATGTCCCATCCAAGCGATTTCAAGTTGTCTTTCATCGGTTTTTCTGTGTAAGAAGGTGCATTATCGTGTAACATAATCACTTTGCCATGTCTTCTGGCCCATTCCTGTCGTCTTTCGGTCAATGCGTAATATAAATTAATCATTTGTTGCCGATAGCTTTGAGTTTGAGTTGGGTCATTATCCAGTAACGTCTGCAATTGCTCGTTTTCGCACTTCTGTGGTCTACCAAAGCGCACTGCCTTTCATATTGAAATCACCATGTTTAAATCATCGAAACCATGTCTCACATGTTCTAATCGATGAAGCGTGTTCACCTTATGTTTCTACCAACAAACGATGACTTTCCACAGCTTTTTTGTTTTGATTAAATAAGAAAAGCAATGCGTGCCGCAAATGTTCTTTTTCAGGCACAAATGTCGACATGATCACTGAAAGATACAACACAGACGCTAGTGTTTGGCGGACTCAACTTGTGTGTGTTGGTAGGTTAATGTAAGATAAACTGACGCATGTGTCAAATTCATACGCTGCGTACTGTTCGCTGGCGCCATCTCTTAGTGAAACCGGAAAAGACTTATGCATACACCTGGTATTACTACTACTACTCAGTACAGGTTTTCCATAAATAAATGGTACTCTTTGTGAGGTCTGTGGCTCGTGTCAAGAAATTCTAATCTTAAATAGGACATAATAATCAACAGCAATCGAACCGTCCCGTATTTTCATGCTTGTAATCTGATCAGTGCTAGGGCCCGGATGTTTATGCAGTAATAGGTTAGAATGCAAACTTACTGAAGCGAGTAATAAGTAGAGTCTACCCACACGACGGTAATGCTATGAGGTTTGCATAACATTAGGGGTTATAATGGGCCGAACCCCTAATGATTATGCAAACCTTCTACCATTTCCGTCGTGCAGCTTGACTCTACTTGTTACTCGGTTCAGTAAGTTTGCATTCTAACCTATTACTGCATAAATATCCGGGCCCTACGTTGATCACCCTAAACTAAGTTGAACTAAGTTTATTCACCTTGTACAACAAGTAGGGTATACCGTGGGTGTATTTTACTGCATCCCCCCCCCCAGGGAATTGAACCAAGGCCCTCTCAATCGAAGGTAATTACGCTGGTCATACAACCAATGAGCCCGAAAATACAACCCAGTACGTGCGTTATATGGGCGAATTTGTTCCACGTATTCATCTTGAAATTCCAGCCACGCTATAATCGCAACTCATACATTAAATCTTACTTTACTTATAACGTAAACAACGATTTCCCGTCCAAATCCAAAAGACTAAACTAAACTATGCAAAGCATATCATCACTCGATATATTCCCTCCAATAAGATCTTCGATATAAATAAGCCGGTTTCAGACTTTCAGAAATCAGGCTTAACACTAAGAATGTCTCAAGAACTTAGGGGTGACTATGGACTGATCTCTGACATGTAAGATCGACGACATAAATTAATATGGCTGCTAAGATTAAGAGCCGTAACAATATACTCCACAAACTAACAGGTACTGTTGGGGAGCTAACACTCGAGTGTTGAGCTATACTGCCGTAGCTCATTCCTATTCTGTAGCTGAATATCGCTCTTCTACTTGGCTTGAATAGTACTCACACCACCAAGGTCGATGCTCAACTAAACAAAGCAATGTGCATTGTCGCTGGATATTTTCTCTCCAATAACACATCCTGCTTGCCTGTGCTAAGCCTTGCTTAAGAAGGTTTGAGACACTGCTGAGTTGGGGAAGAAAATCAGTTGGAACTCAAGTTTGGACCTACACTACGACGACTTGAATCAAGACGACCACCATGACACACTGCAGCGATGGTGGGGAAATCACACTTTGACGTTTGGTCGAATCAGTTCCATCACTCATACCCACTTAATCAAAGACTTGTCGCGATATCTCATGGAAGCTCAGCTAGATTCCACCTACCCAGGCACTGGTGGAGGATCCTGAACCGTGTAAGAACTCATCAAGAAAGATGTGCTTATATTATTTACAATGGGGATGGCCGATTTCATCAAACTCTTTCCTGTGGGTGGTAGGGGGTAGAATACATCCACAATGTGCCCTGCCTGTCGGAATAGGGGAGTAAAAGGAGAAACCATGGGGCTTTCGTCCATTGATTGTGAAGTGGTGACCATGGAGCACTTAGCTGAGTCCAGGCATTGCTTCCCGTTACTTGTGTCGGATTCCTGACTTTCATCTATCCTGTCTGACTTCCCGTGGTCAACTGTTGCTCTCTTCCGACCCGGTCTCCTAGGGTGTCCAAGGCGTAGTGCGTCACGTTCCCACACCCTTCGGACCATTTCCTCTCTTTTAATGTTCCTTTCATTCTTCTAAGTATCGGACCCCTTCCATGTTTATCTGATTGGTTTTACGGTAAGACAGTTGAGCAGTTGTACTTCCATCTTAAAACAATAATCATCGTCGGCACGACCATCATGCTGTGACTGACTGAGCTACACTACAGATCATTCAACATCTGAACAATGGCTGATCTCAGCGAGCTTTCCATGGCTCCTTGATGAACATTCATGACGCAACAGACGACACAGTCCATTGGATCGCTGGACTCGATCTGTAGATCTGGAATTCAGTTAAAAACAGTTTGCAATTCATTGTCATGAGTCAAAAAACGTGTTGGTCTTCCACGAACACCGAGACATTCTTCATTACGACTGGGCATGCGATGTACCAAATCATTACGCATTTCTGAAAGCAAACGGTTCCATTCCTCGATGGCAGCATAATTTTTAAGCTGAATTGTTCGTGGTGGATGTTGACGATTGAAAAGCTCTTTCAAGAAAGAACCACGCATGCTCTACGCAGCTCGTGTCCAGGAAAGACGCTGGTCAGTCCATTCTTCAGATCCCATTTCCCTCCAAGTATCCATTCATGAATGCTGCACGATATAGATGAGTGTTATCGTCGTGTAGAGTAAACCTATCTCACACAGTCTCTGTAAAACTACTTACTGTGGATCATAGAATGTTGTGTTCGTACACTGCGGTCGTTATATTTCCTTGAATGTGAACTAGTGGTATACGGCGGGAGCACATGGTACCTACCCAGAATTATGCTGAACCTTGAGTCTGTCGGCGACGTTCTAGTGAGAATAGTTCATTGTAACGTTCACCTCTTGACCCCAATATATGAAGAGAGTTGTCATTATGGTGTAAACCAAATCGCATTTCACCAGTGAGCATCTTTCTTGATCACTGATTTCGTGTCCAAATGTGATGAGCTCTAACCCATCTAACACGAGCCACGCTGTGATTTCATCGAACTGGAGATGTCCTGATGGGTCTTCTTTCCCCCAGGATATAGTCTATTTCATACAGTTTTGGTACTTACAGTGATTCATGTCGCGTCCCGAAGCCCGTGGTGCAGAGTAGTAGCTGTATGTGCAGGGTGTCTACGTGCAGATATGCGTATATACCGGTCTTGAACTGCTGCTGTTTCGCGTGAACAGCCTACACGATGTCCATCTACTACTGAGTGAGTATCTTGGAACTTTTTCCACAACGTACAACTTTGATTCACGTAAACAACGACAACTTGTCTCATATTCTGTTGAATCAAAGTGATGGTTTTAATGTGATCTCCCAGAGACAGCATATGATGAGGCATTTTACTGCACAATATATTGACGCTAGGCACTTTGACAACCTTACTTGGACATCACCTCAGGTCTAGTGTACTGCATTTGTTTACCTGTCGTCAGTCGAATGCCCAGAGCTGTGAAGAAGGCAGGGTTGCAATGATTTAAACAACGTAATTACTATCTAAGCATAAATGTGAAGGTTAGACATTGGTGGGGAAATTTCAAATATGTTTATCTTGTTTGATGAGAGTAAATAAAATCCGCAGTCTCCATATTTGTTAAAGCATTGCTCCGCACTACTCCAACGTACTTCTTTGTGGTTGCCCAGTTCCACTGCCTCTTAAGACAAAGATCTTCATCTCCATTAATACAACCACCACTATCTGCATAAGTCAGCGATGAACATCTGCTTCTCTTTGTGAACATGCGCTCATCGTTACACTTTTGGAGTATGGGAGAGCAGAACACTTGCTTACGTAGGAAGGTCAATAGTGTCCGCCAGATGGTTGATAAGAAGGGGCTGTGTGGTGCGGTGGCTCGTATACGATATAACAGTGTCTCTAAAGCTGAGGCGTTTATTTGTTCTTATCATTCTGATGTAGTTATTGGAATCATGGCGAATAACGTTGCGCATCTGAAGCGGTGTTCTATATCTCCACATGCTTATTTTAATCGCAGTGGGGAAATTTATATTTATCTCCAGAGCGTAAAGGAAAGGCAAAATGTTTACTGTGTCTGAAATTTCTGACAAACATGAAGTTTAGTTTTCAGAGACATTTTTCTACCTGCCATGCAATGAATTACGCGAGTTATGGGGATTCTGGCCGTGATGTCGAGGTGGAAATACTGAAAGAGGAATTGTTTTCATCAGGGTCTTCGGAGGTAATGTTATATAGATACCGTATATAGGTTATGTATAGCCCGGATTTTCATGCATTATAGGTTAGAATGCAAACTCCTGAAGCGAGTAGCTAGTATAGTCTACTTTCACAACGACGATGGTATGAGGATTGCATAAACATTAGGGGTAAGGCCCATCAGAACTCCTATAATTTATGTTACTCTTGCTACATTATGGAAGAGCGGGTGGCCGACATTTCCTACTAAACAAATTAGTTTGCAATCTAAGCTGTTACTGCATAGAAATCCGGGCTTTAGTTATCAGGAAAATAAATCATGAATCCATGAGAAAATGATCAGCTAACTAGCCGCTGCTTCTGGATTTTAACACACTGCTCAATCATCCGCTCTCTATTCCTCATGAGTAGGGTTCGGAAGTTTATGGCCTAAAGAAGTACGAAATATGCCCTAAAACTACCTAAATATGACCTAAAAGAGGTAAAATATGACATTCATTTCAGAAGTAGGTAGCAAGTATTAGATTACTACTAACATTAAACGTGCGATAAAACACCAGACACATTCAACCATGCAAACTGTCAGAGCTACAACAGGTACGTCAAATATTTATACATTTATTCAGTATCATGGCACTAGGGTGCGGTTCACACTCTTTTTTTCCTTTCAAAAACAATTTAAGAAATGCGTATTAGCATGATTTTTGGGATCTGTTGGGGTACGTTCGAAAGGCATCGTTTTCTCGGAATCATATTTTCGAAATAGAAGAAAGTAAACTACATCTACTACAGTATGTTTAAATCCTGTGTTTGAATCGACGTAGATAAAATGTACCTTGTTGAAAACGATGCCTCAATCTAAACGAAAATGTTCAAAATATGAACAAATATGACATATCACTAGAATGAGCAAAACAATAAGAAATGACTGAAATATGCATTTATATGCAGCATAAACATTCTTTAAACAGGGTCTAAGACCAATCATTCAGTTATTTTTCGAATTTCGGGTGAAATGAGCTGAGGAAAGAAATATGACTTTTTTTTTAACATCCGAACCTTACTTATGAGTGTTCACGCTAATAAGTAAGAGCGGCCCAGAAGGACATCACTGACATATATGAATCTAGGGTCAGGCGCCTAACGTGAGAACAGGACGACTCGCGCAGCTTTACTATCGGTATCTAACGTTCTCCTGCCTAGACGTCTCTTCGGTGGTCCGAAACAATGGATACTAGACTGATCCATTTCTTATAAACTGTGATCGCCACATCAAATTACGAGTGCGGTTGGCTGAGATTGGCCTGGTTTATCATCTGAAAATACAGTACAGTGCCTGATAATTGCAATTCAGGTCGTTTTCTACGACCTTTTCAGGAGTTAATATTCTCTTCAGGTGTGAAAATAGGATTAAACTACGCACCGCAATATTTCTTTTATCCAAACCTGCCAGCCTTCACTTACCAGTACGACTGATATGAAGGGGTGAGGGTTACGAGAGGGAAGAATTGTTCATCGTGGAAAGTAGCTGTCACTGCTCCTTTCATGATTATTTTCTTATCGTTCACTTTATATACCATTCAAGAGTTCTTTAAAGAAAGAAGAGATATAAATCACGTTTATGATAAGATGAAGGGAGTTGTTGTAAGTCTTCCATTCACTTTAACTAGAAACATGTAATCACAGTTCACATGACACTCTTTCTTAACACCAAGAAATTCGAGAACTCTTGAAAGGTTCAATACTGAACGTAAACAGAACGTTCGTTGTAGGCACTGCTCATGATATACTGGAACTCTCAATTGAAATTATTGTTCAGCTACCCAGGTCATATAACAATTGAAGCTCTTACGGCCGGCGTTACAAATCATGTCAGTGTTTTCCGGTCAGTGGTCCAGGAGCATATGATGGTCCGGACGTTTCACCGAAGAATGCGTCCGGCATTATCAAGGGTTCCTATTTAATTCGATAGCAGTGAAGCTCACAGTGGAATGGAGTGCTGTCTCCGGAGAGCTAGGTGGTATGTGACGTACCTATACCGGTGCGCTTAATTGCGCTCCTCTGTCGCTCTTTTATATAGTTTGTACATTATATGATGTTACAATTCCATCTCATTATATAGTGCAGGCTACGGTGAGCTGCTCGCCTATTGGCCGCCGTGTTGGAAGGGCGGTCGCTGATTGGCTGTTCTTCGGCCAATGATTGAAGCTTTAAGGAGCCCGATGTACGTAGACCTGCCTTGACGGAGACGGGCAACAACCACCCGTTGCTTTTTCTGGTCTGCCGCGGCCATCGAAGTTAGTGCTTCTGGACCGCGGCCTACAAACCCGAAAAAACACTGACATGATTTTTAACCCAGGGCATCACATTAGCGGAAAAGTGTTACGGTACAAAATTATCCTGAAGAATGGATTGACATATTCGTATAATTACTAAATTAAATTAACTAGAATGTAAACTTTGGTTATTAAGTCAATCGTACGTCAATTGAGACGTTTATCCCCAAAATTTATGTTTCGTAAGAAATGGTTAATGGGTTCTTGCGTCATGATGAGCCCCCTAAAATCTCTTGATATAGCTCGAAATTATTTCTATTTCTGGGGGCATATGAAGTCAATGAATAGATACAGAACATTGTTCATTTAAAGAATGCATTCGGAAAAAAATGACGTGTATGGTAATTGATCGGTTAATCTAAAGACATGACTACGTGCCTGAAAATGAAGGTAAACATTATGTATTGAAAGTGAATATCCTTGTTAGAGTATGTTTATTTCTTCTGTATACGGAAACATTTAGGACACACTGAATTGTGGTTCAGAAGCTTGAATAACAAGAGATATAATTACATTAACCATATTGATTTGATTATCCTGCTTGTCGTGCAGCTGTCAACTATAGTACAGACTCCAGCTAATACTTGGTAACCCACTGACACACGGCCGTGTTAAATGTCAGAGCGAAATGTCACATCCAGTATGACTTACCATATCCATCAGCAAACAGAGAATACTGTATTCAGAGAAACAGCATTGAATCGGATTAATTTGCAACAATTTTCTTGATAAAATTTTTCGCATTTCTAGTTTTAGTTCACCATTTAAGTCCATCCTAAAAGATTTAATGAATTTCTAGCTTTATTGTTGTTGAAACTACTCTATAGCCATTAAAGGAACTTAGGAATCCATTTTTGAATTTGAATGCTTTTGAATCTATCATTACCGGGCGAGTTGGCCGTGCGCGTAGAGGCGCGCGGCTGTGAGCTTGCATCCGGGAGATAGTAGGTTCGAATCCCACTATCGGCAGCCCTGAAGATGGTTTTCCGTGGTTTCCCATTTTCACACCAGGCAAATGCTGGGGCTGTACCTTAATTAAGGCCACGTGCGCTTCCTTCCAACTCTTAGGCCTTTCCTATCCCATCGTCGCCATAAGACCTATCTGTGTCGGTGCGACGTAAAGCACCTAGCAAAAAAAAAATCTATCATTACCAATAAGTTATGCACCGATTAGACACTCCCTTTCTGCTCTCTCACAAAGATATCCAAAATTTCTACTTACTCTACTGCACTCTGATGCCGTGTCACTGACGTACACACTTCTCCTGTCATTCTCCCCTGTTTCCTGTCCAGTTCCGTCGCTGACTGATCAGTATCGTGGACTTCGGGGCTCGGAGTTCTGTGTTCAACTCCCGGAGAGGTTGTGGCATTTTAACCTGAACGGTTAATTTCTTTGGCTCTGGAACTAGATTTCTATGCCGTTCTCAACAAAAGTTGCCCAGATCACTACCTCCTGACCACACTAACATGCAGTTTCCAACACATGGCAGTCGCCACCCATTCTCAGCGGAAGGCCTGCTTTGCAAAGGCTGCATCAAGCTAATAATGACCATAGTAAACTATTATTATTATTATTATTATTATTATTATTATTATTATTATTATTATTATTATTATTATTATTATTATTATTATTATTATTATATACATCATCATTATAGACTGGTATGCCTTTTAGCATTCAGTCTGCAAGCCCCTGTGAATTTGCTGAACGACGCCACAATCCCATTATTGTTATTATTATTATTATTATTATTATTATTATTATTATTGTCGTTGTTGTTGTTGTTGTTTTACACAGGGGTGTTAAATAAAAACCTAAACTTTATTGTCTAGTAATCAGTCAAATCGACATAATAGAATTGTCTTCCATAAAGAAACATCGAGCGGTGCTGTGTTAATGTTACGGCTGTAAGTTTTGTCGTAAAATAAAAGTCACCATTGATTCGAATTGGAACAGGAGAGAGATCAGTTTCCTGTATTATTTTTTGTTTCTTTCCTTTTTTAGTCTTTTCTCAGATATTTGGTTAAGAATTGGAACAATTTCCTTTATAATAGCCCGTATACGGACGTCAAGCTCTTTCCAAATGTAGGCCTATGGTACTTCTCGTAACACAGACCCCTTGTGTAATGACTTTGTCTTGAAGATTTGTGTATTTATTTAGATTTAAGAAATAAAAGCCAACAATAAAATTGGAAACACATACTGGCAATGCCTACCACACGGTGCGCACTCTACGGCAAAACTTACGGCCGTAATATTAACACAGCACCGCTCGATGTTTTTTTTTTTCTAAGACCATTCGACTATGTTGATTTAACTGCCTAGTAATATCCACGAAAACAATAACGTTTAAGCTTACTTAGGGTAATCCCTAAGTAGCAGGAGCTGTCGCTCTCTAGACGGAGTGACAATGATGTACTCGTTTCACGTGGATAGACGTGGGTTCGAATTCCCATCAGGAAGTATATTAAATTAGAAACGATATTTCCACTTCTGAAGGGACATATGAACCTGAGATTCACTAATACTACACCGAACACGAATACCACCTTAATTCCTAAGGACAGTGGTGGTAGGACATGTAACTAACCACTATCTCACTTAGTATCGAAGTTACGGACATTAACCTGTACCTCCCAGTGTCTTCGAGGCCGGTACGGAATGGCGCTATTTGAACGGGAAGATTTTTTAGTTTATACTGACTATGCAATTCAGCTCAGCATAAATAAAACTGTAGTAGCAAGTTTTTATCTTGATAACTTCCTGCAGAATAATAGGTCCCCGCATAAGTTTTGCACGTAATGGAACATTTTGTCTTAATCACTGCCGACCTCAGTGGCAAAATCGGTTAGTCGTTGTCCTCTGTTCCCAAGGTTTGACCCTGGCTGACTTTTATTTGTTGTTTTTTTTGTTTTTGCTAGTTGCTTTACGTCGCACCGACACAGACAGGTCTTATGGCGACGATGGGACAGGAAAGGGCTAGGAGTGGGAATGAAGCGGCCGTGGGCTTAATTAAGGTACAGCCCCAGCATTTGCCTGGTGTGAAAATGGGAAACCACGGAAAACCATCTTCAGGGCTGCCGACAGTGGGGTTAGAACCTACTATCTCCCGAATACTGGATACTGGCCGCAATTAAGCGACTGCAGCTATCGAGCTCGGTCTGGCTGAAATCGATGGAATTTTAGTATGTTTATATGCAACAAGACAGCGGTGTTCCATTCTGGCACGTTAAAGTATTCCTTCCAACCAAAATTTTGACACCGCAGCATCTCCTTAAGCATATACAGCAATTCAAGGGACGTTAATCAGAAAAGAATATTATCTTCAGAAAACTATGCTGCCAAACAGTAAAAAACCCATGACTGTACAAGCTGAGCACAACACTGATGGAGTGGAAGATAAAGACTTCCACTGGCAATAACCTCAGAAGTGCAGCAGATGAGTCATTATCGGTCTCCTTTGCCCTAAGAAGTTGACTTGGTACTCAATCCAGGCATAGTGAAGCTTTGAACCATGTGAATTTGCAAGCTTTGTTCATAAATTTTCCATTCTTCTAAGGAGAAATCTAACCAAAGTCCTTGACCGCCTTTGCTTCACAGTACCCTGCATCACGGAGAACTTCCCTGCATTTATTCTGCCTCTGGGAGTCTCGTAAATAAAAATGTAAATAAAAATCATAAAACATGTGGAATTTACTATACAGAATATCTGAAAATAAGACACGGAAAATTTATAGGCATGATACTGTAAACGCAATAATATAAGAGAGGATCAGTCATCCATCCGTCCTGTGACGTAGTTCATTCGCAACAGAATGTTAGCGGTGAAGTGTGTTAATATTACAATTCGGCATTCCAAAGTAAAATACACGGGGTGCGCAGAAATGATCAGAACTGTTGTTAGTGAACGGAGCACAGACATGAGCGCGTGGCTGAGGAGTATGCGGTATCTGTAGTTTACATGTGCTGTGCAGTTGGTAAGCAATACAGCACAGTGCACTGTATGTCTCAGCACGTGCAGGGAGGTGAGTGGACAAGCAGGGCATCGGGAAGGATACATTTAGAGGAATATTTCCTGTAAGTTTTCACGCTTGTGGTCTGCGCCGAGTGAAACACTACAAAAATAAAATAAAAATATGATTGTACACAGTATACCATGTACGATACATAAACAGTTAAGAGAAATCAATTATCACTGAACATATATCCTCAATGGCCCAAGGTCGAGCTGTAAAGACCCGGCCTGTTACGTCAGGAAATCTAAGTAACGTAAAGATGGTTTGCATTAATAGCGATGTACATTTCTGATTAACGCCTGTCAAAACACAATGATAACGTATGGAATTACGTTGGAGTTAGGTTTTACTTTAGCCTATACCCTAGAATACTCTATTCTATTAGCCGTTAATACTTGTCAATACCACAAGACATGCTTAGAATGTTTACTTTTATTACATAACTTACATTATGTGGGGATGCCATTTCAGTACTTATTTTACAGTGTGACGAACTTTGACATAAACGAAATGTGCTGTGTTTACCGATATGCATCGTAAAACAAATGCATTGTGTCCACCCGAAATTGGGAGGAGTTTTACTACGGGATTTAAGTTTTATACCCCCATTCGGGTCAGGATACCTTAGCGCATGATATTCAGAATAAAGACGCTACTTTATCCGAGCATGATGATCAGATGCTGCTCTGTAATACGCTGCCATTACTATCAAGATTGCATGTGAGTGTGCAACACGTCAGTGTGCTATGGTAGCGCACCGCACAATATCATCAAGCATGTGAGATTGGCCGACCATACGCTACACAGACTAACACAGAAGTTGCTCCCGACTGAACATTTCTTTGTCAATTTTCCGATGAGCTTTCACTAGGAGGAAATAAAATACGCTAGAGATCGGTTATGGTTCCAGAACACTATGTCCTCGTATAATTTACATAACTAATTTTCATACAACAATTGGGGAATACACTTACCTTCCAAAAGTATGAATCCGGGTCTGATAGACAAACTATTTAATGCATCTCCCCAGCGTGCATCCTATCCAACCAGGAGAAGGTCCAAAATATTCTTTTAAAATGTCACGCAATTGATGATATCAAAAACTTGCAATTTAAATTGTATATTTTTCTTTATAAAGGTAAAGTCCTGATTTCTCTACGACTAAATATTCAAACAAAGAAACTAAACTTACGTTTTCAGCTTCTTTTCCTTTACGGGATAAAATAACCACTCTCATGTGACAGAGTGTTAATAGATCCCTAACAAAACACTTTTAATTTACCAATAAACTCAAAATAGCATGCCAAGTATTCTAACCGTCGCAACATTTGCAATAAAATTCTAATTGTAATAAACAGTGATGGGCAAAGCACAAGAAAAAATAATTTGGCTCAGATATATATATTAATTACAATTGCAAATTCATTTTTCAACGAGTAATCAATAAAATTACAATTACTTCACAGAAAGCCAGTCGTAAAGAAATCACTGACTTTTCTCGCATGGGGCTAGAATGGTACAAAAATTTGAAATGGAAACCATGTAATAATTTTGTGTGTGTTTTTTTTTCTTCTTTAAGAGCATACAGACGCTTGATGGCTGTCATCACTAGATGAGACTGAATATGATAATTTGTAATTTCCTAAATTACATTTTCCCACTATTTTTTTAGTTAATGATCTTTATCATTTTAAACAATAAGCCTTTTACTTTTCAAAACAGCTCGTTCTTAACATTCTCATCACAAAGCCTCGACATCTTTGGGGAAAAGTATGTCTTTGCAGTTAGTGAAAAGACTCCCTACAGGGGAACTTGAAGGAATACTTGTGTTTAAATTAACTTTAAGAATATCTCTAGCAGGTACAGTATATTGTGAAGTAGGTTTGGTAATTGTACAAGTAATAGAGAGGTAAAAAATGTACCTCATCCAGCACTGATAAAGCTACTAGTTTTTCTCACCGAGCAAGTGGCTGTGTGGTTTGGGTCATGTAAATATCAGCTTGCATTCGGGAGATTGTGGGTTCGAACCCAATGTCGTCAGCCCTTCTTCCGTGGATTTTTATTTTCACATCAGGCAAATGCTGGAGCTGGATCTTAATAAGTGCCATGGTCGCTTCCTTCCCACTCCTAGACCTTTCCGATGCCATCGTTGCCATAAGACCTATCTGTGTCGGTGCGAAGTAAAGCAAATTGTAAAAAAAAAAATTAAAACAAAGAGAGAGAAAGCTACTGGTTCTGCTGTAGAAGTAAAATAGTTTCCTTCGTAATCAATTATTTTCCCTGTTTCTGCATCCATGCGATGTACAGCACACGGACTACTAATATGTAACTATTATAATGTTATTTCAAGGAGGAAATTACGAGTAAAAGTTACATTTTGTAAAAAGTAACAAGTAGAAATTGCTAAGAAAGTATTCGTTACAGGTAATTGATAAATTTTACTCAGTTACTTCCCAAATCTGGTTATAAGTTATTAATGACAAAACTAAAGCAAAGCAAAGTCATCTCCATAGAGTCCATTAAGGCCCTAACAAGAGTGGATGGTGACGGTTTGCACTATACGTAAGTACCTAGATGTTAACACAAGGAAAGATTTGCATTGGGGTAATCACATTAACGAGGTTATAAATAAGGGTTACAGATCTCTTTTTATGGTTATGAGGATATTTAGAGGTTGTAGTAAGGATATAAAGGAGAGGGTAAGTCACTGGTGAGACTTACAGTATGGTCCAAGTGTTTGAGACCCTCACCAGAATTACTTGATCCGAGAACTGTAAGAGATCCAAAAGAAAGAGACACGATTTGTTCTGGGCGATTTCAGACAATCTTTGGGCTGGGAAGATTTGGGAGTAAGGAGAGTTGCTCGACTAAGTGGTCTGTTCTGGGCTGTCAGCATAGAGATGGAGTGGAATGATGTTATACGAATACATTTTAGTCGAGTTTTCAAAAGTAAGAAAGATCATAATATGAAGATACGACTGGAATTCAAGAGGATTAATTGGGGGCAAGCATATTCGTTCATAGGAAGATAACAATAATAATGTTATTTGCTTTACGTCCCACTAACTACTTTTACGGTCTTCGGAGACGCCGAGGTGCCGGAATTTAGTCCCGCAGGAGTTATTTTACATGCCAGTAAATCTACCGACACGAGGCTGTTGTATTTGAGCACCTTCAAATACCACCGGACTGAGCCAGGATCGAACCTGCCAAGTTGGGGTTAGAAGGCCAGCGCCTTAACCGTCTGAGCCACTCAGCCCGGCCTGCATAGGAAGAAGAATTAGGTATTAGGTATTGAAATGATTTACCAAGGGAGATGTTCGATGAATTTCCAAATTCCTTGAAATTATTTAAGAAAATACTAGGAAAACAACTGATATGGAATCTGCCATGTGGGTGACAGCCCTAAAAGCAGTTGAATGGTACAATTTTTAAAAACTCCCTGTGTTGTATGTCCGGCGCTCTCTTCTCGCTCAGCCAGCCAGCTGCACGCGCGCCTGTGTATCATTCTGCTAGCTTCGACGCGCAGCCCTCAGTGCGCGTGCCTGACCATCGAGTGTACTATAAATAGGAGCTCCCTACCTGCTCACTCGCCCACTTGCCCCGGTGTCCAGCTCCAGAATACACCCTACGTCGAGCACGGAGGCTACTCCTCTTGAAAATGTGCTTCGACCAGGTGGACTGAATTTCTGGCAGTACGAGGTTTCACCTCTGGTCACCGCTCCCTTACCTGTTTCCGCTGCCTATGTTCCGTAATTCTTTTTCAAGCCATTTTCATTCCCTAACTTATGCAAGCTCCCTTAGTTTCGCTAGGTGGAATTTCTTCAATCAATTGAACTTGCTTTTTAGGAATTCAGGCACTTCAACAAACAAGGACTCTCAAAGACATTCATGTTAGTGTGCCCGATAGTTTTCGACTATCAACGTGTCAATTCACAAAGACTATCTTTTCAAGATAGAAGTGTATATAAAGACTGTAAACCTGTACATATTGTATAAAGACAGACTTTTCTCAAGATTCAATATTCCTTTTTGCTTCAAAATAAATTTCAGTTATTTATGTAAATATCATAAAGTGAAGCAATAAAAGTTGTGTTCTGTAAACTTCCACCTTGGTTACAACACAACTCTATGGCGACGAGGTAAAACACGCAACCAACTACACGTCTTCGACCCCAGTCGCCAACTCTATAGCGACGAGGTAAAAAAGCAACAACCTACAATTCTTCGACCCCAGTTGCCAACTCTATAGTGACGAAGTAAAAAAGCCACAAACTACACGTCATCTGCCCCAATCGCCAACTCTATAGCAACGAGGTAACAAAGCAACACTACAATTCAACGGGCCCAGTTGTCAACTCTACGGCAACGTGCTAAACCACAACGACACTCCAACCAGTTCTGACACACAGCTTACCTTACTCTTTCTTGCACGCATCTCGCAATGGCTACTGCGGAACAGCTTGCTACGGTCTTCCAAGCCTTACAGCAGCAACAACAACAATTTATGCAACAACAACAGGCAGCATTAATTCAGGCTATTCAAGCTATTTCTGTCTCTACACAGCCATCAGCTATTCCTCCGTTCTCTACTTTTGATCCGGCTAAGGAAGAATGGTCAGTTTATTTAGCCCGCTTGCAACAGCATTTCATCTGCCATTCTGTCACAGATGATCAACGCCGCCGCGCACTATTTCTTAGTTCGGTTGGCAATGCTACGTGTGAATTACTACGTAAATTAAGTCCAGAAGAACACTTATCTGAGGTACCCTTCACGCAGCTCTTGGCCCGTCTCACGGAACACTATGCCAAAGCTCCTCACATAGTGGCTGCTCGCTATAAATTTTTTCAAAGCAGAAAGCAACCCCATCAGACACATACTGAATGGATAACTGAATTGCGTGGTCTAGCTAAACCCTGCCAGTTCATCTGCTCCAAGGACGGTTGTGGTTCATCCTACACTGATTCTCTCATTCGGGACATGATAATTTTACATACTCCTGAAGACAAAATACGTTTTGACGCTGTCAAGCAGAGTAACCCTTCTTTAGAAGACGTCCAGCGTATTGCTACGGTTTATGAGCTTACTACCAAGACTGCCGCAGCCATAGCTTCTCCACACGAAGTTGCACAAGTCTCGCCTCAGGCCCGCAAGTCCTCTGCTACAGTGAACCGTACGGATAAGGCGCTCTCCACCAAGCATTCTCGCCAGGTTCCCTCTCGTAATGCTACACGGAAGCCCAATTCTAAAAACACCTCGAAACTCCTGCCTTCCTGCCGAGGTTGTTTCAAGCATCATGAACGTCGTGACTGTCGTTTTTTCAAAGCTACTTGTGAACGATGTAATAAACTTGGACACATTCAGACTGTCTGTCAAAGTTCGCTCCGCCCTGCTAAGACTACTGCAGCGCGCCGGAAGCATATACAGCCCCGCCAAGACATGGAAGTTGATCAGATCAATCTTATTCTTCCCACAAAGGATTCTCACAAAATCATCATTCCTCTCTCATTCTCTGATCGATCTGTCGATTTTCAATTAGACACTGGATCACCTGTCTCTATTATTAACCTGACTACCTACCACGACTTAGGTTCACCTTCATGCTCTCCAGCTGACATCCAGCTCGTGACATTTAACAAGAAGAAAATTGACATCAAAGGTCAAATTAAGCTTCAGGCTAGTTATAAAGGAATTCAGAAGGCCATTCCTCTTCTCGTAGTTAACAACTACACTGCATCAAACATTATGGGCATGGATCTATTTAATTTATTTGGTTTCCAGATACATGACAACATTAACGTCGTATCTACATTGCATCCTACTTCTGACGTTACCGCTCTCCTAGCGCAGTTTCCTGAAGACTTCGACTCTCAGCTCGGAACAGCCAAAGACTATACAGCTCACATACAGCTGAAATCCGGAGCTAAGCCTCGCTTCCTCAAAGCACGCCCAGTACCCCTAGCACTTCAAGACCAGGTCACGAAAGAATTAGAAAGATGGATACAAACTGGAATTGTAGTACCAGTTACTTCTAGTCAATGGGCTACTCCACTCGTGGTAATCAAGAAACCTGATGGTAATGTTCGACTTTGTGGCGATTTTCGATCTACAGTCAACGCACAACTCGAAACCGATATCTTTCCTATTCCACGTCCAGAAGACTTATTCCGTCGTCTCTCTGGTGGACAATTCTTCTCTCGAGTTGATCTTAAAGAAGCATATCTCCAGCTACTTTTAGACGAAGAATCTAAGAAATTTCTCACACTCAACACTCCTCTCGGACTGCTCCAGCTCCAGCGGCTCCCATTTGGTGTTTCATCCTCAGCGGCTATTTTTCAGCGCTATTTGGCTCAACTCACCGCCTCAATTCCCGGTTGTGCTAACTACCTGGATGATATTATTGTTACTGGAAAAGATCATCAGGAACATCTCACCAATCTCCGCCTTCTTCTCCAGAAATTGAAAGACAATGGCCTACGAGCGAATCTCGCTAAATGTACCTTCTTTCAGCCTCAAGTTCACTACCTTGGACATATACTTGATAAGAATGGAATTCGTCCTAGTATGCAGAATGTCTCCGCGATAGTAAACATGCCAGCACCTCAGAACCTCAAGCAGCTTCAGTCATTCATAGGCAAAGCGAACTATTATAATAAGTTCATTCCACGCTTCGCTACAGTGGCAGCTCCATTAAACGCTCTACGTAAAAAAGGTGTTAAGTTTCAGTGGACTCCGCAATGCCAACAGGCATGGAAAACAATCAACAACGCCTTAATTCAAGCTATACAACTCACTCATTTTCAGCCCGACAAGATCATCACGCTAGCTACTGACGCTTCAGACTATGGTGTCGGTGCCGTTCTCTCCCAGAAGGATCGTCATGGACAAGAACGCCCCATCGCCTTCGCTTCGAAAACACTAAATGACCATCAACGTCGATACTCACAGATAGAGAAAGAAGCTTTAGCCATCATCTTTGGTATTCGCCGTTTCAATGAATATCTTTATGGCAACCATTTCCTGATCATTACCGATCATAAGCCTCTCGTACACTTATTCCATCCTGGTAATAAGATCCCAGAGAATTCCCTCAGAAAGCTTCAAAGATGGTCCATGTTCCTTTCTGATTATTCCTATCAGATTGTATATCGAGCCACATCCCAGCATTGTAATGCTGATGCCCTCTCCCGCTTACCCGTTGGTCCTGATACTGCCTTCGATTCTCAAGAATCTGAATGTCTTCAGTTGGACATAGAACTTGAAGATACTGTATCCAGTTTTCCTATTGATGCTACCTGCATAGCTAAAGCTACGGATAAGGACAGTACACTTGCTACTGTACGTACTTACATCCGCAACGGTTGGCCTCTTCAGAGCACACTTCCTGCCCACCTGGCACCTTATCATCGTATGCAGCATCGTCTCACGACTCGTGCCGGAGTTGTACTACTAGAAGCAGGCACCATCTTCCGAGTGGTTCTCCCACTTAGCCTACAGAAACAAGTTCTTGAATTATTACACCAAAGCCATTGGGGTATCTCCAGAACAAAGCAACTCGCCCGTCAACACTGCTACTGGCCCGGTATTGATGCCGCCATCGAAAAGCTAATACGTCATTGTGAGCAATGTCAAACGAATCAGAACGCCCCGTCTTCTGATCTTGCTTCATGGCCTCCTGCTACTACTCCATGGGAACGAGTTCACATCGATTTCGCAGGTCCTTTCCTCAATTCCATGTGGTTAATAGTCATCGATTCACTGTCAAACTTTCCATATGTTGTGGATATGCATTCGACTACTACAACCGAAGCTACCATTCGTGCTCTCCAGAAAATCTTTACTACAGAAGGTTTACCGCAAGTACTCATTTCAGACAATGGACCTCAATTTACAGCTACTGCTTTTCAGAACTTTTGTACACATAATGGCATTCGTCATATCCTAGCACCACCTTTTCACCCTCAATCTAATGGTGAAGCTGAACGCTTCGTACAAACATTTAAAAGAAGTATGAAGAAAGCTGTCTCTTCAGGCTTAACTAAAGACCAAGCCTTGCTCCAACTCTTAAACAACTACAGAACTCTACCCGGCGCTGATAATATCACTCCTGCACAGAAGCTCCATGGACGACCTCACAGAACTTTACTTTCTCTGTTACAGCCTCTCCCGGCCCAGCATAAGACGTCACCAACGAAGTTCTCCCTCAACGACAAGGTCTACACCAGGACATTCAAATCCAACCCACTCTGGATACCTGGAGTCATCTGCAGATCTTTGGGTCATCGTCTATACGAGATACAGACTACGGAGAAACGTATCTGCCGCCATCAAGATCAGATACGTCTGCGCTACCGCCCCTGTCCAGCTATTGATGCTATTGCTAAACCTGATAAATCTATTGCTGAACGCGCTTTAGATCATTTAATAACAATGGGTTCCTTTCAGGACGAGACAGCGCCACTCCGCCCAGTTCCAGCTCCGGACAATACAACAGAGAAATCAGCAGCTCCGCCCCAGCATCGCAGTCGCCGCCAGCGCCGCCGCCGTTTCACGCCGTACCGGCGTATTTAGGAGGGGAGGGTGTTGTATGTCCGGCGCTCTCTTCTCGCTCAGCCAGCCAGCTGCACGCGCGCCTGTGTATCATTCTGCTAGCTTCGACGCGCAGCCCTCAGTGCGCGTGCCTGACCATCGAGTGTACTATAAATAGGAGCTCCCTACCTGCTCACTCGCCCACTTGCCCCGGTGTCCAGCTCCAGAATACACCCTACGTCGAGCACGGAGGCTACTCCTCTTGAAAATGTGCTTCGACCAGGTGGACTGAATTTCTGGCAGTACGAGGTTTCACCTCTGGTCACCGCTCCCTTACCTGTTTCCGCTGCCTATGTTCCGTAATTCTTTTTCAAGCCATTTTCATTCCCTAACTTATGCAAGCTCCCTTAGTTTCGCTAGGTGGAATTTCTTCAATCAATTGAACTTGCTTTTTAGGAATTCAGGCACTTCAACAAACAAGGACTCTCAAAGACATTCATGTTAGTGTGCCCGATAGTTTTCGACTATCAACGTGTCAATTCACAAAGACTATCTTTTCAAGATAGAAGTGTATATAAAGACTGTAAACCTGTACATATTGTATAAAGACAGACTTTTCTCAAGATTCAATATTCCTTTTTGCTTCAAAATAAATTTCAGTTATTTATGTAAATATCATAAAGTGAAGCAATAAAAGTTGTGTTCTGTAAACTTCCACCTTGGTTACAACACCCTGCATTAAGTGGGAGCGGATAGGCCTCGTTTCCCTTGCCACCCCCCCCCCCCCTCCGCCAGGATTAACATGTTACACTCTTCCAGTGTAGGTTGGGTGAACATCTGGGATATGTACCTCTCCAGAACTAAAAGTCTCGTTTCCACATACCTGGACTTCCTGAGGGGGAATTCGGAGTTACTATTGACGTTAAAAATGTTCGTAGACCTTACAAGATTTAATCAAGTTAATCACGGAATAGGACATCAAATATCCATGGAAGTTTTAGAATTGCATGGGATGTATTCTGCATGTTTATCTTAGCAAGTGGTAATTCGGACGTAAAGCAAGTAACATATTACGTATCTTAACATATTTACTGCATCACCTTTAAAAATGGGGATTGTACACAACGTTATGGATAGCAGCGTTTTTGAATGCCACGGCATTTCCGGAGGCACCCATTTGATCAGATGTACAGTATTTCAGTGGCAAAAGGATTTGTAAACGATAATGGCATTAGACTACGAAGATGGTAAAATATTCTATCACCGATCTATAAATATTTATATACAATAATGATAAATATAGCTTTACCAATATTGATGGACGTAATAATCGTGTTGCTTAAGTAAGATAATAATTGAAATCCTCAATATCTCGGTCAATTATTTTTCTTCTTGTTAGCTTTATAACATTTCACACAATAGATAGGTTTTCGTCGAATCTGGAATAGGATAGAGCTAAAGCTAGAAAGATGGCGTCCGTAGTCTTAACTGAAGAACAGATTTGCCTGGCATGAAAATGGAAAATCACCGGAAGCCATCTTCAAGACTGTCGATTATAGTAACTGAACTCATTATAACAATATTATTGGCTTTAGGTCTCACTAACTACTTTTACGATTTTCAGAGACGCCTAGGTGCCAGAATTTAGTCCCCTCAAGAGTTTTTTACGTGCCAGTAAATCTACTGACCCGAGACGGAGTATTTGAGCAGCTTCAAATACCACCGGACTGAGACAGGATCTAACCTGCCAAGTTGGGGTCAGAAGGCCAGCGCGTCAACAGTCTGAGCTACCAAGCCCGGCTGAATACATTATCTCCCGAATTCAAGCTTACTTATACCTACACAAACCATACGACCTAACCAATCCCGCGGTACATTTCCGATCGGGATAAAGGCATAAATTATTATATAATTAGCCCCGACATTTACAGCCTAGGCCGGAGTAAGGACGAATATAAAATCGTGTTTCGGGGCTCATATGCCGTGGGTCCGGGGGGCAAGACCTTTAAAAAGCCCGACGGATTTGCCTATGAAACATTGGAAACTACGAACTCAAATGGATCATAGCCTACCAGCTTGAAAATTTCTTCTATATTCATAGGCCTCTTAGGTTTTAATAAAAGAAGGAATGTGATGTTGAGGCTTAAGAAAGACTTATGAAGTCAGGGAGCAGAAGTAAAAGTCAAAAATATAAACACCATTAACACGAGAGTCGTGAGGTTGAATAATTTACAATAGACGTGAGGTCTCATGAATATTGTAGTTCAAATGTTCCTTTAGAACTTGCAACTTCAAGTTACCCATGTACGTGTCTTTCCCGAAATGATCTGCCACATCTCCCAGTACAGTACGTCTTTGTGCCTCCGGGCGAGACAAGTTTACTCAATACACATCGTTATGGTAACGGAATTTATTGATGGGGAAATGTTTAAGAACTTTTAATGAGGCCCTGTAGAGCAATTTACTGATAATTCTGATTTCCAGGAATTCTTCTAAATCCTCGTTACAAACGTATCTGAAGGAGGAGGAAAGAGGAATTGAAATCTTCATAGAAATCGTATGATAATAATCTTATGGTAATCATCTCCTCGTTCAAAAGTGAACTTTGTTGTGAAGCACGAGTCTTGATGTAAAGGGTAAAAAGAGGAACTGCGGTGATGGTGATTGTGGTGGTTATTGTTGTTTTAGGAGAAAGTACAACTAGGTAACTACCCTCAATGAGGAACTTACTGTTTACTTCCTTTCTAGAAATATCATGCTTGTATAACGGTATCTCTACATTATTCTGGGCCAGGGCCTCTCAAACGCCCAAAATTTCACGCGTGCAAATCGAGGCGCAAGAGCTGCGTGCACTGTGCATCGTCCCCGCTCGGCTCGACTCGGACCAACTCTTCGTCTATGGGCTACTCGGCTAAGCTCGCCTAAGCTCGGCTCTATTCGGCGCAACTCAGCTCGGATTTGGAGCGCTACGTAGCAAGTGTGAAAGAGAGAGACATTGGGAGCGAGCGAGATAGGCGTGAGGAAAGAGAGAGTAAGCGCTATTGCTCCAAATCGAGGAGTGGGGTGTCTGCACTCTGGTCAACCAGCTAACTCATTCCTGGTTGCCAGCGAAGTCGTCTTTTGCACCGTGCACAGTGTATGCACCGGGCGCATGCACTCTGAGAGACCCTGTTCTGGGCAAATAAATATTGAAACAAGCTTACGATATATACATTTTCTTTGGCAGATGTTTCAGAATTGAAAGATTTTTTTAATATATAAAAACACTTGTCTTGTATTCAAAGATAAATTCGTATTTACGTATTAGCTACAATTGATATCCATCTGGCAGAATGCCTTTCTTGGAGAATTTTGATCATAAGAATAGATTTAATTAATAAGTCATGAGACACCCAGAGCTTGTTCATTTCACTTAAAGGGGCAGTCAGGAGAGAAAATAGATATTTCAGCCATTGTACTGAAATAGTTTGGTTCTATAAAATGATAGGTAACGATTCAGCATAGAAAAATATATCTAATCTGCTTTTCTTCCCAAACTTCTAGTTTCATATATAGAATATCAGTTATCTCCTGTAATATTCCGTTTATCCTTAGAAAATGTTTATGCTATATGCGCCATAGTTTTACTAGAAAGCCTGTATTCGGAATTATTGATCGCATGATCATTTCAGGTAGTACGGATCGTTATATCCTAAGCTTTGTTTCAAAAATATTACATTTTTAAATTCAATATATCTCTTAGTATAACGTAAAAACATAGAAGTCAATTCACACCAATTTTCCAGCTAATTCATTCCTCTGACTGTTGACGCGCTGGCCTTCTGACCCCAACTTGGCAGGTTAGATCCTGTCTCAGTCCGGTGGTATTTGAAGCTGCTCAAATACTCCGTCTCGGGTCAGTAGATTTACTGGCACGTAAAAAACTCTTGAGGGGACTAAATTCTGGCACCTAGGCGTCTCTGAAAATCGTAAAAGTAGTTAGTGAGACCTAAAGCCAATAATATTGTTATAATGAGTTCAGTTACTATAATCGACAGTCTTGAAGATGGCTTCCGGTGATTTTCCATTTTCATGCCAGGCAAATCTGTTCTTCAGTTAAGACTACGGACGCCATCTTTCTAGCTTTAGTTGGGCCCATCAGATGGTAAATAGCACACCCACCAAGACGCATAGCTAGTGCATACCGTGAGGCTACTGCGTAGGCTACTTGGAGCCACCGGCAGTGCCAATGCACTATGAGAGACGTTGTCTCATTTTCAAAAATTGATGCCTGCCTGGCCATCCGATGATAAAGATGTTGATTCCCACAGGGAACCTGAAATATTTGTTCCGAATGAGTAAATTTAGAATACCAATATAGTTAGTCCGTAATTGGAGATTATAAATTTTCCAGCTAACTCATTCCTGGTTGCCAGCGTTTCGCCCCCAGTATGCTAAGTTGGGCTCATCAGTTGGTAAATAGCACATCCACCAAGAGGCATGGCTAGTGCATACCATGGAGACCAATAACACCACACCACACGAAACACTTATTGGGGAAGATAGCGTTTCCCCTACGCGCACCCTCTGAGTTATTCCATTGAGGAATACTCGTAATCATTTCACAACTCTGACGTCATACTCTTTTCAGAACCAGTCAGCCACAATTAGGGGGCAATGGACGGGTCCTGTAGGTACAGGTCTCCTGCAGAGTGCTGGAGTTGGTTCCTGTATCACTCGCCGTTGGCAGATGTACCAGGGGTCCCATTTCATCACACGTGAACAGTACTCATGCTTGAATATTAGCACTGGTCTGAACTGTACCGTGATAGCCAGAGGAGTCCCTCGTCTCGTACATTGCTATAGGAGTGTGCTAACTGGTACCTTGTTGCATCTATCTAAGTAACACTTTTCCATGCTTCCAGAGCCCAATGGCGGCATTCTTTTGCCCGCGTCAGTCTTTGTGCCTTGCGACATGCGGTGAGCAGAGGTACAGTACATCAGTGAGTCGATGGCCTCTGTACCTCATTGCGAGGAGATGGTTACTCTTACACTGTTGTCCAGCAATGAATTCGCAACTGAACTGCTGCACTCTGTCCATCCACTCTTACAATCCGAAAATTCCAATGGCGTCCCCTGTCATCAAGACGCTATACACAATAGCAACTGGCCTTGGTAGCGATGATTACGTTCGAATTTAGGTATTCATTGTACACAAGGACATGGTGGCCCGTGGAAAGCTCACTGCCTGCACGACTTCGGAGAAGCACTGGCCGATGTCTTGCACCGGAGATTTGGTCGCCACTAAAAGAACTGAAATCCATTGCCTCATCAATCCTGTGCTTAATTGTTATCCACACACGACTGATTACATCGCAGTCACGTGCCACATCATAGTTTTACCTTGGTCCGGTGAGCACACAGTCATTTCGCCAAAAGAGGCAGTTCTCCTTAATTCAATTGCCCATCAGTGTATATCAAGAGTTATGTACTAAGATAAACACAAACAACCGGCCTCCGAGATTGAGGAATTAACTAAACGCAGCTAAAATGTGCGATCTGGAGGCTCATTGAATCTAGAAACATCTGAACTGAAAGCCATGACGCTCACCATTGGTACCGTGTTTAGAGGAATGTATCGAATCGTGTAGTTCCGGAAGCACATCGGGACACCAGGTACAGGGTAATACACGATAAAATACCCACAAATAATACGCTATACCGCACCTATATGAAAGAAAACACTTTGTGCACGCTATGTAGGAACTGTAGTGATATCATACATCACAGACTTGCTCAGTCTGAAATCATCCAACAGGCATGGAGAAAATTTAGGGGGGGGGGGGGATATTACAAACCGTTATATGTCGGACTGAGTGTCTCAGACGATTGAGCCGCTGGCCTTTTAACACCAACTTGGCAGGTTCGAACCTGGTTCAGTCCCGAGGTATTTGAAGGTGCTCAAATAATACGTCAGCCTCGTGTCGGTAGATTTACTGGCACGTACTATAAAAGAACTCCTGCGGGACAAAATTCTGGCACCTCGGCGTCTCCGAAAACCATAAAAGTAGTTAGCAGGACGCAAAGCAATTATTATTATTATTATTATTATTATTATTATTATTATTATTATTATTATTATTATTATTATTATTATTAATATTATTATTATTATTACAAACCGTCATAAATCAATCAGACACCTACATTGCATCTGACTGGTCAATCCGTCCGAACCTCAGTTTGAGGCCATTTGAATTGAACAATCCAGTAACGTTGCTACTACCGGACGAGTTGGCCGTGCAGCTAGGAGCGCGCAGCTGTGAGCTCGCATCCGGGAGATAGTGGGTTAGAACCCCACTGTCGGCAGCCCTAAAGATGGTTTTTCGTGGTTTCCCATTCTCACACCATGCAAATGCTGGGGCTGTACCTTCATTAAGGCCACGGCCGCTTCTTTCCCATTCCTTGGCCTTTCCTGTCCCATCGTCGCCATAACACCTATCTGTGTCGGTGCGACGTAAAGCAAATAGCAAACAAAGTGATGCTATTAGTGTGTTATATGCACAGAGTCTTACACACTAAAAAGTTCTGGAAGTGAAAAGATATCTTCTCGGATATGAGTGTCTGGATAGCTCTTACTTGTCCGAAGAAAAGGAAGTGCGTTGGAAAATATGCCAATAAACTAGCTGGCCTGTGTTAACCATGAGCAAGTGCGGTTTTACAAAACGCGGACCTCGTAACTGCAGATATAAACTTCACTTTCGCTTCCATTTCATGATTTTCCGGCGAGCGCTCTAGTGCCATAACTTTTTCTGATGTCATCAAAAATGTTTTACAGGGTGAACGTGAAAAAGAAATAGAAGAAAGGAACAGTGATTCTATTGAATGTGCTTAATGTATTTAACATTAGTATGGAACTTTAAAAAAAGTTTTGATATTTCTGGTTGGAGAACCGGTAGTTATTGTTCAATTACTAATTTGTTGCTTGTCAGTTTAAAAGTATAAATACATTTTTTTAACATTCAGCCACCAATAAGCCAGAAACCCTTACCACTATCAAGTGAAACAACTCTGTAAAGCACAGGTTATTGTATAACGCAACCTCCAACTTCTCTTGTTTCCAGAAATTGAATTCATCACTCAAAAGGAATATTTACGGTAGTTACCATCTTTTGTGGAAGCTATAAGGAAAATAATATCCTGCAGAAATGACAAACAACATAACTTAAGTGTTCATGAGATCGTAGCTTTAATATACGTTGTAATTCCTTTCGCAGTAACGGAGAGCACAAGCGGATTTCATAACTTCAGACATAAACTTCACTTTCGCTTCCATTTCATGATTTTCCGGCGAACGCTCTAGTGCTATCACTATTTGTGACGTCACCAAAATTAACCTTTGGAAGTTATCTCTTTCTCAGAACGTGGGATTATTGAACATATATTTTGATAAACAACGTTCTAGTTGGCTTCTAGTTTTAATAATAATAATAATAATAATAATAATAATAATAATAATAATAATAATAATAGTCTTACATTTCCTTAACTACAAGACAGCTTAAAAATTTAAGGGTACGAGAGATCGAACAGAGAAGCATTTCACATATTTTATTATAATGATACACAGTTCACATTATTTATTATTGATAACGCTAGATTCAATTACACAATTTTTTGATGTGCAATCGTGTTCATGCAGAGTTTCAGTTACGAAATCAGAAATTTACGAATGTCGTATGGCGTAAACGAAGTATTTTAACAGAAACACATTGATACATATTCTAACATCCGAATAAGCAGTTCCCAGGAAATCCGATACATATTCTTCTGCCCTACCCCTTTTCCCAAATTTGTTTTCGCTAGTGGCTTTACGTCGCACCGACACAGATAGGTCTTATGGCGACGATGGGACAGAAAAGGCCTAGGAGTTGGAATTAAGTGGTCGTGACCTTAATTAAGGTACAGACCCAGCATCTGCCTGGTGTGAAAATGGGAAACCACGGAAAACCATCCTCAGGGCTGCCGAAAGTGGGATTCGAACTCACTATCTCCCGGTTGCAAGTTCACATCCGCGCGCCCTTAACCACACGGCCAACTCGCCAGGATATTCCCAATTATTCGGAGTCCACCTCATGCGGATTAAGTCTAGTTTTATAGTCGTATGCCCTTGCTGAAGCCAACTGTCTGTGAAGCGATGTATTTACCATTGCGTGTTTCTATAGTGATTGGTAATGCGATGTGTTGTGTATAAGTGAAGACTTGTATTGAGACAATACACTTCGAGTTATTTGGCTACGTGATTCAGACCGGGTAGCTGTTAGGAACATGGTTAGGTCTAACCCCACTGTCGGAAATGCTGAACATGTTTCTCCGTCGTTTTCCATTTTCACACAACACAAATTTGGGACATGTACCCTAATTAAGGCCACGGTCTCTTTCTTCTCAGTCCTAGCCCTGTCCTATTCCACCGTCACCGTAAGACCTGTCTGAGTCGCTGCAACGTAAAATCAATACAAGAAGGAAAGACAATCATGAACACCCAGTCTCGAGCTAGGGGAATTAAGTAAACGGTGCGAAAATCCCTGACCCGATCGGAAATCGATACTAGGGCCTATAAACCTAATAATAATTCAGCCAAGGAAACGAATACATTTGTTGAACACTAAAGCTTGCAAAAATATTTTTGAAGCCACTATTCCAAATATATTATCATCTTAAATACACTTACGATTATTTTTAATTTTATCGTATACATATTATGATATAATTGAATCATTAAAGAATGTTATCATGTTAATTAAGTTACTGTTAATAAAATTGTTATGAAAGAAACGTCGGATGTTAATCAACAATATTTTATATTTCGATGGTTAAGTTTTAAATTCTTACAGAGAATCTCTGAATGTCATCGACTCAAATTAAGAGCGTGGTAAAGGAAAGCAAAAAATCAAACGTAGTAATTAAAAGTAAGTTTATAGTCGACAGTATTCAAAATACCAATTTTCAATTGAACGATGGGCGAAAAGCATAATATGTACACGGAGCATTCCATATGAAATCGGATAGCAAAGAAATAAGTATTATTTTAACAATATTAAGTAATATCTTGGAAATATAAGGCGTCATCCAAAGTTTCCGTTTGAGGGCGTTTTTTGGCTACGGTGGAACGAGGAAGGGCAAGGAGTGGAAATGTGGTAGCCGTGATGTTAATTAAGGTACCTACCCAGCATTTCCCTACCGTAAGAATGGGAAACCACTGAAAGCCATCTTCAAGTTAGCGCGCGTTGCATTTAGAAACCGGCATCTCCAGCATCCAAGTTTACAGCTACACAGCCTATACCGCTTAGCAAACTCCCTCGGTAGGCCCATGCTTTTCGTTCTTTACTCTATGTGTTAGTGCACTTTGACTGAATTTACAGCCCGTCTGGTGGTTATTATTGTTAAGATATCAAGTTCATATGGTCTGACACTGCGGTTAGACGGTTCGAATCCCGTTGGTTCACTATCAGAATGTTGGCCGGGAGGTAGGAGAGATGGTGGTATACAATTCCGTCTCATTAGAGTGAGTTCCCAAAGCATGGATTTTTCCAAACCTGCCCGCAGTGTTTATACGGAGTAAGGGTATATGACGATGCTGATGGCGATTCCTCCGTCAAACAGAGACGTTAAGCCTTGAGCATACCTCTTGGTGTTATTCGACAGGAGTAGGCTATGAACCGACACGGGCTTTACCCTATCTCTACATCATCATCACCATCTCACATGTCTATGGACAATCGCGGCACTAAATGTCATACGCTAAATAAATAAATGACTAAGTTTACAGTTTCACTGGTGAGACTATTTAGCTAATGTCCTATAAAACGTTGACTTCGTTCAAGTATTTAATCACACTGGAGGGTATTGTTTATTTCGCTAATATTGTATTAAGTAAGACGAATGATGTATGCTAACCCGCCAAACAGTGTGGCGTACCGTAGATGTCAGCTGTGAGAGGTTATACAGTCCCGCTAAACAGTACAGTAATGCCGGACTGAGTGGCTCAGACGGTTAAGGCGCTGGCCTTCTAACCCCAACTTGGCAGGTTCGATCCTGGCTCAGTGCGCTGGTATTTGAAGGTGCTCAAATACGACAGCCTCGTGTCGGTAGATTTACTGGCACGTAAAAGAACTCCTGCGGGACTAAATTCCGGCACCTCGGCGTCTCCGTAGACCGTAAAAGTAGTTAGTGGGACGTAAAGCAAATAACATTATTATTATTATTAACAGTACAGTAATAGTTAAGGGGCTACACAGTCCCGCTAAACTTATCGGACCACATTTAAAATCACCTCCTTCCCAGAGAAACGTATTGTATTCTTCTCGTCAACAAAGGAGGGTGGTTTTATCCTTAAATAACACCGTAGAATGTTATACGTTATTAGGAAAACCGCAAAAGTCGATAGTGGTGCAGTAATAAGACGTTCTAGGCAAAACGAGGAATACAGTAATTTTACATTGCTTACCTCAATTAACCAGGAATTACCACTGCAGCACGACTGACTATGAGTCGCAGTTTTCACAATATCTAGATACACTAGTCACGCTCAATATAATTACACCGTGCCACCCTTACCTCAGCATGTCCCATACCGACACTGCTATAAATGAAACAGACTTCAGTAGGAATTATATTTCTCTCTGCTCTTTTCCATGAGACAGTTTCAAAAATACTGACTCTTTCAACAAGTAGATATAATTTTCAATATTAGATTCTAATATTATTATTGGTTTTACATTGCACTAACTACTTTTACGAACTTCACAGACGTCGAAGTGCCGGAATTTTGACCCGCAGGAGTTGTTTTGCGTGCCAGTAAATCTGCCGTCATGAGCGTATTTGAGCACCTTCAAATACCATCGGACTGAGCCACGATCTAACCCATCAACTGCGCTCAGAAGGCCAGCGCTCTACGGTTTGAGCTACTCAGCTAGGCATATCAAATACTAATTTTGTAACGGCTAGTTTGTAAATCAACCTCTTCTCAGTGGTAAGTTCTTCTAATTGCCCGATGTTGAACTCGCGGCATACTCTGAGATCTAAAATAATCCTTGTTTGTTGTCCGTCTCCATGGCTAAATGGTTAGCGTGCTGGCCTTTGGTCAAAGGGGTCCCTGGCTCGATTCCCGGCAGGGTCGGGAATTCTAATCAGCATTGGTTAATTTCGCTCATACGGGGGCTGGGTGTATGTGTCGTCTTCATCATCATATCATCCTCATCACGACGCACAGGTCACCTACGAGCGTCAAATCAAAATACCTTCACCTGGAGAGCCGAACATGTCCTCGGACACACTCGGCACTAAAAGCCATACTTTTTAATTTATTATTATTATTATTGTTTGCTGTTATTTTGAAAGGCGATTACGACAAATACGTAGATTTTCCCCTTTGGTAGCTAGACCAGAGTTGATCTCTCGTACCAAGCAAGTTTGGAACACGTAGTTATCAGTTTGCAGTCAGGACCCCACTGTCGGCAGCCTTGAAGATGGTTTTCCTTGTCTTCCCATTGTCACTCTATGCAAACACTCAGGCTGTAACTTAATTAAGGCCACGGTCACTTCCTTCCCACTCCTAGTTTTTCTCTACCCCATCGTCGCCATAAGACCTTTCTGTGTCGGTGCGATGAAAAGCAACTTGTAGAAAGAAAGTTAATCTCGCGTACTGTGAAACCATAATCCCTCAAGGATTTCGTGATCCTGCGTCGTATTAAGTAACAACGATTGTTTCTTAGGACCACACGTCCACTTCGCATTCGTGAGAAGAGGCACCCAAGTTATGTGCAAGGGTTTCATGCTGTGGTTGGTAACAGAGGATACTTTCCAAACAGAGAAACAGACCATAGAAAAAAAATTTACCGTCATCTTTATGGGCTCTAACGATTTCACAAACTATACATAATCCTCTGTAGTATTTGATCCTGTTTTATTCACTGGTAAGTTTTCCCAGAATATCATATTTTTACCTTGGGTGATAATATATCTTCAGCTGTACTATTTTGCCGTGTAGTATCTGTTTAATGTTTCACACATTTGATACATACAGTATTTTTCATTATCACTTGTTCCTTGATATTTACGTCCAAATCTAGCATAAGGAAGAAACATTCCTGTTGTAACATTTTGGTTACTGCAATTGACCCGTTTTCACCCACCCTAGTAAAGTGAATGAATGTGACGGCAGTGTGTATCTTATTATTATTATTATTATTATTATTATTATTATTATTATTATTATTATTATTATTATTATTATTATTATTATTATCCACTACTGTATGTTGGCGATGACTTGTCGGAGTTTCATTCTGTCAAAGTCCGTATGGAGGAGGTCACCAGCTGTTCTCACAAGGAGCGTCCACACTTGTATCAGATCAGCATATCTGTATCAGTAGCCGATACGCGATCATGATACAACCGTCTTTGACAAGGCTGCACGATCTGTATCACGTACCTGTATCATCTATGCGTATCTGTTAATTATCCACACATCGGTCTTGTATTATCTGATGAGTGTTGGTTCTCCAGCTACAGTTGGCTGCTGCCAGCTCTTCTAACAGCCGCAATCTTCTCCTTTTTGTCTTTTTTTTCCACGGTTCGACAGGGCTCCCAATGTCTTTTCGCGATTCCCTCCATGCGTCTTTCTGTTACAACCGATGACAATGGTGCGGATATTTAGGGTTGATAATAACTTACCAACTTTGAACTTTTTCCATGGACCACTCCGAATCCATTTTTCTTCAGATCGGAAGATCAACAAACAAAGGTTGATGCAAAAGTAAACGAAGCCGGAAGGACGGTGAATAGACTACGGGCGAAGGGAAGACTGACGGGGCCTCTGAGCATGCGCAACACACGAGGCGATGATATACCGAGTTCTGATCGGGGAAACACTCCCTCCACACTGTCCGTATCTGTATCACATACCTTCCCTCAGATGCGACGCCAAAAGACCGACTCTCGGCGGAAATATCCCTGATCCGATCATTGTATCACATTTTATACACGATCTTGATACATAACTCTGTTCTCACAAGACCGATCACGATACAGATACGGTGATCTGATACAAGTGCGGACGCGCCTATAAATGTCCAGTCTGCTATATTTTGAGCCCACGTTAAGATACAATATGTCCTTGTTCATCCCGAATTATAGATCTTTATTGAACAGTTACACACCACTCTTATCATTCTGGTTTATGCAAAGATTGCAGTTCCAATGCAAAACTACGTGGCTGTAACAATAAAAGCCTTTTGAGCGGATCAGAATGATACTATAACATCATGACTGCTTGGAGGTACAAAATATTTTGCGTGTGCCATGGAAGGCAGGTAAGTTATGCGACCGCATGTTCCTGTGTGCTCTTGTGCCATGTAAAGCACGGGAAGAATGGCTCCTCACTCCTTTATCTTCTGAAAGAAGCCCGGAGCGACATAAGCGCTATATTTCATGTTTTAAAGATGCTCGTACCAGGTGTACGGGCACGTAGGCCAGCCAGCAAAGCCAAATGAACAAATTAGGCTCGACTTTTCAGCGAGAGCACGCTCGACCGATGTCTCGTCTGATTACGCAACTCACCCCACCACGCGCTGCTATAGTAATGCTAATAACAAGTCCTCTAAATTAGAGCCGTATTTCACCCTCAACCTGCCTACTCCCCTTTCCCTTCCTACGCCCGCAGATTCTTCTTTCTGCTCTCTTTGCCTTAGTATCGATTTAAGGCCTTCTACAATAATAATAATAATAATAATAATAATAATAATAATAATAATAATAATAATAATAATAATGGATGACAATAGACTAACTAAACGAATCTTCAAGTACCTTTGGGAAAAGAAATCAACTACCACCTGGATTCAAGAAGTCAAGAAAGACCTGGAAAGGAACAACATACGAGAAGAAGAATTATTGGAAAGAAAGATTTTTAGGAAGAAAGTCTTACAAATGGAAGGATTCCAAGGGAGGAAGGAAAGGAAAACAGGCACAAAGTGAACTGAAGACAGGAAAAAGAAACACAGTGAAACAATGAAAGAATACTGGAAGAAAAGGAAAGAACAACTAAGGAGGAACAATTGAAATTGCAACGTGGTCCTTAGAAGGCCGGAACGCAATAATAATAATAATAATAATAATAGTAATAATAATGATAATTTTATTCAGAGTTTTTCTACAATACAGTATTTTTCCTACAACTCATGGTTCCATAAACTTTACTTCCCCACCATTCTTTTGTATCTTCCTCACTTTAACCTCTTCTAGCCAAGCTCTTACGTCCACCATTCGTTCACTCTTCACAGGATCATCCCCGTTTCTTTAGGCCTCAAGTTTTCGATTTAGCAACACCTTTTTGAAATCCTTCATCTTCTCATGTGTACAAACCATTTTAATCTCCTTTATTCAATCACGCCCAATACATTATTATCTACCTCCTTCATTTCTCTGATTTTAGTGTTCCATAGTTTATCCAACCTTGACTTACGAGCTTCTCTCCCCCAAAAATCCACCTAGGTGACTAATAACGGGTTCACTTGTTTACTTATTGTCCGTTATTTTTCTCCATACTGTAAAATACTCTGCAGTACGGAATTTTAGATGATTTTATTTGTTTTGTTTAAAATGTTCCTGCTCCTTAATACCTACTGAATTTAGTGCCCGAGTCATTCTCCTGCCCTCACCCTTCTCCCAATTTCAGATTAACTAGTACAATCAGCCTCAATGATTGATCCCAAATATTTGAATTTATTAATAGTATTAATTTCTCCATTTCCTTTTGTGAGCACTTGTCTAATTTCATTGCATTTTTAAAAGACCAAGAAATATCAACTCGCGAATTCCCAGCGGTTCAAAAACAGATCGAACTCCTAAATTAAAATGTGTAGAAAATCGGTCTCCAGGTATCATACGAATAAAACAATATTACGAGCAACAAGCAAGCATCAAAATACACGAAAACAAGAAATGATAAAATCAAACGAGTTCCACAATTTAAATTTACTCCGTGAAAATAATCATAAGATGGATTCTAAACAAAGCCAACGAAATTAGATACAAGAAGAGGAGACGGCGCTCAAAATATCTACAAGAAGGGTATTTCTAAACGCAAAACTTAAATTATAATGAACAAGAATGTACCTATGGATGGGAAATATTACTTTTAAATATAAACATATATCTAATGCATAGATATAAGGAAAATTCTAGCCCCAATATTCACAGGCAAAACATTTAGACCTAGAAACAAACAGAAAATCAATTTACCGCCATATTAAAAGAATAAACCACGACAGTCATACAAAAACAACTTGTCGAATTCCATGAAAACATAGTAAAGCGAAACATACACTACGAAATGGATCGAAGAAACAAAAACTGGTTTTAAATTAGCAGCGATCGCAAAGGCAGACATCCAGTTTTACAAATGGCATGTTGAGCAAGAGGACAAACGAAAGAGGAAATTGGAAACAACTTGTACAAAAGACACTCACAATTTAAAAAAATGGAGTTGTAAAAGGCAGACAAACAGACGCCCCTAAGTACTCTGCGTAGTCCTCAATAGATGTATTCGCAAATAATAATAATAATAATAATAATAATAATAATAATAATAATAATAATAATAATAATAATAATAATAATAATAATAATAATAATAATAATAATAATAATCTCATCTCCATCATCATTCATAATACACTGTCATGCCTTCAGCTATTTCTTTTGCGAATTTCTGAACGACCTAAGGGCCTTCGCGGTCATTATCAGCTAGCTGCTATGTCTTTCAGCCTTCAGTCTGCAAGCGACTGTGAATGAACCACGCGCTTTTTTAATCATCTTCCCCCAGCTAGCACCGTGGGGACTTACGCTGACACATCTCTTACTTGTCCGGCTCCAGGCCTAAATGGTTAGCATTTTGTACTTCGGTTACAAGGGCCCCGAGTTCGATTCAATGTTGGGTCGGGACTTTAAACTTGGTTAATTCCTCTGACTGAGTGTTTGTGCAGTATTGAACATTAGAATTTCACCTCAAGGCCCAATTCTCACACATGTGTAGGTCCCCTAAAGAGTGCCTACTCGATAGATCTGCACCAGGCAACTCCGGAGGCCATAACGCCGTTGTTGTTGTTGTTGTTATCTCTTGTTTTTAAAACATTTAATAGGTATACAATATAAAAATATTGTCAATTTATCTCACTATGCTACTCTTACATCCTCAGGAAATCCCATAGTTCCCTAGAAGTTTCATTATGGGCAAAATGCTCGAAAACAAATGTAAAAAAATGAATTTTGGTAAGTCGAATTTTGCTTCATAAGAATTGAAGGAAGAGCAATTCGTGTTTAAAATGGCGTTGGTTCGTTCCGCTGCATCTCCCTTTCTCACTACGAAAACGGCTTCGGTGACGTTTCTTAGCACTCCACGCTTCAAATCCCCGTTAACTTCCCCACTGACAACGGAATAAACTTTCTGAAACGGTCCTTTAGTCCTTGGTTCATGCCCCTCTCGGGTACATTATACTGAAATTATGTTTCCCTGCGTTACCCTAGTTGCTCTCTTAGGGTTTGCGTAGATTATTATTCAAATGCCTCTTGAGATATAACACACCATTTTTAATAGGAATGACTCAGGTCACTGTTATTGCTGCGAACGATCTACTGTATATTCTAAGCATATTTTCATGCAGCTCAGAGCGTTCGAAGTCAAGATTTAGTACATTCCATGTGTTTGAAATTTTTCGAGAGAAATTATTTGCCATGTTTTCTGATTCATCATCAATAATAATAATAATAATAATAATAATAATAATAATAATAATAATAATAATAATAATAATTGTTTTACGTCCCAACATCAAATTTTAAGATTATTAGAAATTTCGACGTGCCGAAACTTCCTTTCAGCTGTTCCTTTACATCTACTGACGCGAGGGTGATGTATTTGAAACCTCCAAATATTACTGGACTGAGCTAAGTTCTAACCAACACACCTGTAGTTGGAAAGTCAGCAGTTTTACAGCCTGAGCCACTCATTTCAACAATTACGTCCTTGCAATAAGGAACTATTTTTATACAATTGTCTTTACGTCGCACCTACACAGATAGTGGCGACGATAGGACAGAAAAAGGCTGGGAGTGAGAGGGAAGCGGCCGTGGTCTTAATCAAGGTACAGCCTGGTGTGAAAACGGGAAAACACGAAAAATCATCTTCAGGACTGCCCACAGTGGGGTTCGAACCCAATATCTCCCGAATGCAAGCTCACACCTGCGCTCCCCTAACCGCAAGGCCAACTCGCTTGGTCAGAGGAACATCGCATTACAAAATACATGTATATACCTTCGTATAAATTAGCCTTGTTGATTGGTTTACCCTGTTTAATTTTGACAGTTATGGAACATGATGGAACATGATAGTATTATCAATATCAATTTCTACTAAATGGTTGTAATTTGACCGCTGGGCATAATTTGCTAACATTTTTTAAGGATCATGTGTGTCATATCGTGCATATAACCGTCATTTAGAAAATGATATATGTGATGTGTCATTACTTGGTAACAGTATAGCTAATGGCGTTGGTCGTCAACTTATGACAGCTTACGCTAACTAATAGCCTAGGAAGTATGACCCCGGTCATTTTATTAATTTAATACACAAATATAACATGAATTATAAACAAGTATGAACATTTTCTGATGCTGTATAGAATTACTGATTCTCTCTTTCTCTGTGGTGCAGCGGGAGAGCGATGTCATCTGGATTGCAAGACTGCAGGTTCAAACCCAGCAGAGATAGTCGGATTTTTGAAGTGCTTCTCTAAAGTCCATTCGGCATTCCATATTGTACAATGTCGGCATGTAAAATTCTCTGACGACACATTCAATGTTCGCTCGAGGAAACCAGTTAAATCTCGGCAGTAGATCACCCAAATACAGTTCCTATTTCCCTACCATAATAAAATGTGGCGTAAAAACTGACTCGCAGACAGCATAAATGTTATCAGTTTAAAATGCCAGCACAGGTAACTGATTATACTATTATTATTATTATTATTATTATTATTATTATTATTATTATTATTATTATTATTATTATTATTGATTCGTTATGCCCAACTAAGGAGCACGTTTGAACTTATTAGCACTATATTTGTTTTCTTTCCAGTGTCTCTTCATCCCCCCGCTGTGTTCCCTTTTACGTTATAAAGTTTATCCTGTATTTAGTTGGATGGGCTTTACAGAGAATTTGTGTTTGTGAATTAAGATTCTGAATTTTATTCTATCTTGAATGCTTTCTTCATTAATCCAATTTCATTTAGGTCTCAGCCAATTTTTCATTGATAAGTTTAAAATTTTCTTTGTCAGCTTGTTATTATCCATTCTGCATAAGTGACCATAAAAATTTTAATCGTCGTTTGCTGATTGTATCTGTGATTTTTCTGTAACTTGATAGATTTCATGTGATTTCTTTTAAATTCAAATTCATTTTTCCCACTTTGGCCCTAAGATTTCCTGACGATTTTTCTTTCTTGCTTTTTCGATCATGTTTATTCGAGATCTGCCATCAATTATAATAGTTTGAGATGCATAAAGTGCTTCTCCTCTCTTGTATTATAACGTAATTTTGCCTTTTTTGATATAGTTCTGTTGTTGTATCTGTTCTAAGTAAATTTTTATGATATTTTTTAGTTTTCAATTCTTTGTTACCTTACTGATTTAATCCTGTTACTTCAATAATTTCACCTAGATACTTAAATTTGTCTACTTGACCGATAGTTCCATTTTTGGTGATTAATGGTTAATTGTTGAAAGCTGATCTAGTCCCTTGCATATACTTTATTTTTTCATAATAAATGATTATTATTATTATTATTATTATTATTATTATTATTATTATTATTATTATTATTATTATTATTATTATTACGTTCCGACCTTCTAAGGACCACGTTACAATTTCAATTGTTCTTCCTTAGTAGTTGTTCTTTCCTTTTCTTCCAGTATTTTTTCATTGTTTCACTGTGTTTCTTTTTCCTGTCTTCAGTCCACTTTGTGCCTGTTTTCTTTTCCTTCCTCCCTTGGAATCCTTCCATTTGTAAGACTTTCTTCCTAAAAATCTTTCTTTCCAATAATTCTCCTTCTCGTATGTTGTTCCTTTCCAGGTCTTTCTTGACTTCTTGAATCCAGGTGGTAGTTGATTTCTTTTCCCAAAGGTACTTGAAGATTCGTTTAGTTAGTCTGTAAATGTGTCCAAGAAATAGCAATCTCCTTTTTCTTATTGTTTCTGATATACATTCTGGTAAATTTTATTGTTACTTCTTAATTTCCAAAAACTCTTCAATTCTTAGAGGACCTAATATTTTCCTTATAATTCTTCTTTCTAATATTTCTAATACTTTTGTAACTTGATAGATTTCATGTGATTTCTTTTTCATCCAAATTCATTTTTCTCACTTTGGCCCTAAGATTTCTGGACGATTTTTCTTTCTTGCTTTTCCGATCATGTTTATTCGAGATCTGCCACCAATTATTATTATATTATTATTACTATTATTATTATTATTATTATTATTCTGCGCTTTCCTCCTCGCCCAGTAGTTCTTCATTTTCATCGATTCTTGTAATTTTTGTTCCTCCGACCAAGTAAGTCGTGTTACTACTTTCTCGTCTTCCTCAAATCCCCTTGTGTGAACAATTTTCCTGATTAATTTCTACCCTGCAGATCTGGTGATCCTAATTCAGTGAGGTCTTTCGCTACTTGTTTACACCATTTTGATCTTGTACGTTTGATTTGAAAAAATTTGTGTATTTGATAAGTAAGTCTACTGTTATTCATTTTTTCCAAATGGCAGTCTCATTATGTCAGTAAGTTTAGATATTTTAATGTATATTTCTGAGTTGGGTTTGTGGTAATATATTTATTTTTAATTCTTGGCCCTAAGAGTTTTCTCGTAATTTTCCTGTCTTTAATCTCTATTTGTTCCTTTAAATTTGTATGATGTAAATTGAGCGTTTCTGAAGCATAAAGAGCTTCATCGGACCAATGACCTAGATGTAAGTTTGAAACATGGAAAAAACTACCACACCGTGGAAAAAGTGTCTGTCATTTTTCGGAATGGACACAATCAAACACTTGGATTACAACTAAGAAAGGACTTTCAACTTCCCAATGGAATAATGCCATTAAAATGAACTGCAATGTGATAGCAGTCCGAAGCGTTCCCGGTAGAAGCCAAGAAAACCGTTCTCATCACTGCAATGAGATAGAAACCCTCCCTCATGTTCTTGGTTTCTGCTCGGAACGGGAACTATTGAGAAATAACAGGCACGATAGGGTCAGGAGCAGTATTGCAGAACTTCTCAAAAAAATCTGGCAGATTTGAAGTCTTTGAAGAAGGGCACTGTATTATCTCTAGCGATGGATCCAGTAAACGTGCAGACATTGTCGCGATTGACAGGGAGAGAAACATCGGTGTTGTTATTGATCCAACACTAAGGTTTGAGTGTAACAGTTCACAGGCCAAAGAAGTTGATTCTGAAAAGAAGAGACACTACTAACCCTGTTTTAAATACTTTGAAGAAAAGTATCACAAACCCGCCAGTTGCTGGGAAGTGACTGGGTAACTCTTCGGTGCGCAAGGATCCGTCACAAAATGTTCAGTGCATTTCTTCCTTCATTTTGGTATTCCGTTTCGTATCTAAAAGATATTTGTTTAGATGTTTTACGAGATTCTTTGGCAATGGTAAATCATTATTTGTACGGTATGTGTAAAGAAAAATAAAGTTTTCCTTATCGGGGATAGCTGTAGGGCTACAAAAGGGGAAATTCAAAATTATATATATAAGCTCATTTTATCCTAAGATAAACAGTGCGAAAATAGATAATAATTTGATGCTCTTACCGCACGGTACCCCTTGTTATAGGGCAGCTATCCCTTGTGGATTCTCTCTCTCTTAACAAGTATCATCATCAAAGAGCTTCTGATTTGATCACTGTTAAGTAGTGACGAATTTTACTGTTCCAGGACAAGCATGTTCTGTTATAAATAATCTTTGTGTGTAGAAAAGCAATTTCCATTTTCTGAATTCTTGAGGCTACTTATTTATTTCCATTGCCATTTTTAGTGATCCATTCTCCTAGGTACTTAAATCCCTTTACTCTTACATTTTTTTTTATAGTTGCTTTACATCGCACCGACACAGATAGGTCTTATGGCGACGAAGGGACAGGGAAGGGCTAGGAGTGGGAAGGAAGCGGCCGTGGCCTTAATTAAGGTACAGACCCAGCATTTGCCTGGTGTGAAAATGGGAAACCACGGAAAACCATCTTCAGGGCTGCCGACAGTGGGGTTCGAACCTACTATCTCCCGAATACTGGATACTGGCCGCACTTAAGCGTCGAGCAGTTTTCATATTTGTCATAAATTTAGTTTTAAAGTATTTACTTTTAATTTTAAATTATTATTATTATTATTATTATTATTATTAGTAGTAGTAGTAGTAGTAGTAGTAGTAGCAGCAGTAGTAGTAGTAGTAGTAGTAGTAGTAGTAGTAGTAGTAGTAGTAGTAGTAGTAGTAGTAGTAGTAGTAGTATTTGGGCAGACCCTCTAATGAGGATGGGTGGCATCAGTCGTTCAAGGGACACTGCGTGTCAGTTTAGTGTACAGAAGTGTTGAGTGTGGAGTATGAATTGCAGGAACGCTAAAGACAGAACAAACATCCAGCCTCGAGCTACGGGAATTAATGTTACGTAGTTAAAATCGTATATTTGGCCGGCAACCGAACCCAGAACCCCATTGTCTGAAGATTGTAAATCTGGCCATCGCGGCTTGAGTAGATGGTATGAGGGGAGTGATATTGTGGAGAGGGATTTTATGACAGAAAGAAGTGAGTTTCTGTTGGCGCTGGCTGCAGTGACAGGGGATTGTTGATGGGACGTTGGTTCCTGAGACGAGGGAGCGGTCGGCCGCAAAAGAAGCTATGTGCTGAAGGCGTTTCTCTCTCCATGGGGACTGGGGCAGACCATTCGGCGGTTGTAAATGGGGGCGGTGGGGGATGAAACCCAGACAACCTGGAAATGCGGGTTATTGAACTCCTCCGGAGATATGTGTGGTGGGACTGTCCTCTTATACTGAAGTCTGGTACATTCAATTGTGGGCGGGTACCACAGGGATACATCTTTCCCGGTAATTTTGGATCGGAAAATGAGGACATCATCCCCATGTGATACGCGACAGAGGCTGTTAGTGAAGGCCGAGGCGGAGCAGGAGTAGTGGGTTAATATGACGGTTATGGATACATGGTTGCGGGGGATTTAACCTAGATATTTGAGGGTGTAGGGAGGGTGGTAAAAAGTCGAAGGAAAGAGGGGGATTTCGGTGTGTGAACCCCTCTCCGACATCAAACCCGAACCAATCCAACAACCCCAATGGGCTACAGCCCAAACCCCAGAGGAAGAATTGAGGATGAAGCCCCGAAGGAGCAAGAGAAATGGCCCTCGAACTCATAGCGGATAAGGAGCGGAACGTCTAGGGCCTTGAAACGTCTTGAGGTGAAACCTCGTGTGCGCACTAATTTACTAGAAACACTGTCAGAACACTTTTTATCGTTCTTTTATGGCGATAAACCGTCGAGCCAGCTGAGATAAACGTGCTTGTAGTTCCTGAGTATCTGGGTACAGATGAAGCAATCAGCTCAGAAAAATAGGTTTTAAAATCGTTTTCCCATTTTGAAACCGGGTGAAGGTCAGAATGATATCTAACACACAGGTTACGACCGCATCCTTCTTCATTCTCACCACATTATCAATTATTATTATTGAAGAAATAATAATAATAATAATAATAATAATAATAATAATAATAATAAACATACTAAGGCCTACTCGTACTAGATGTTTCTGCCCACCAGCCAGCGTATGGAACTGTGGAGGTACTTGACTACAATCGTGCGTTAATCAACTTGTCGGCAAGGCCATGAAGTGGCAACATCCTGACGACATGGGGCCTTAATACACTCCATAGTTTTCACTTGGTTTGGATACTGTTTATTCTAGCATGTAAAGTATTTCTTAGATATATAAGCTGCTTTCATTCATGTGCATTAAACATATTTTAATTATTTTTGAAATGGCCAACTAGACTTTCAAAAGGACGATTGAATTAAGGTTGAAGCACCATATCTTGTGAAATGTATTCATTCATTGTATCGTGATGCCTTTCGTGATAGATTCTTGTGGGGATATTTTGAGAGCATTTTCCCCGAAGTCCTCTTCTTTTGCTTTACTACCACCTATTTTTCAGAGTTCCTTCTTTCTCCTAATTTCTGCTCTCTAACTTGTTCACCTCTCGCAAGGTAGTATGCGCTTAGGCCATGTATCATTGGGCAATTATGCTCCAGTTGGATATACTTTATTTTGCTCGCTGGTATTCTCTGTGTGTTCGCTCTGGATCCTCTGTCTTTTATTTGAAGGCAATATTTTATTTCAATTATTACCTCCTTGTGGTTGCATTTCTATTCCTGCGCAGTCTCATTTATTATAGGTTTAGTCCCTGTATTCCCTGTATTCCCTGTATTATTGGATGGCCAGATGGCCTCACAGTGCATGACACCACCTTGCACTCTTCGTTGGACTAGCAAGGAGAGATGATGTAACTTACTACTGGAGCACTTAATTACGATAAGTTATGTCTTTCAAATATTTAAGTGTCGAAACATGTCATTCTTTGCTTGATAGTGTGTTTTTACAAGTATGTTATGATGTTATATGTGTTATAGTGTGTTCGACACACTGAAAGTTTTAAAGTTACACTAGCAGTTTCCCGCTGGCTCCGCCCGCAATGTACTAAGTATGATGTTGTTGGTTACTATCCTCACAGATATATTTGCAAAGTTTCGAGGTAATGAAATAAAGCACATGATCTGCTGTGATAATAGAATGTAATATTATATCAACGTTCCTTGGAACAACACTATGCGCCGAAATGTTAAAAAGTCCTTCAGAGATCTTAGTCATGGAGACAAATGTACTCATACCTTTTCTCAGAATCTACCAATTTAAGTAGTTATTACCTCAAAAGAAAGCGCTTGATCCACTGAGTGTTTTTAGACCAAAACAAACTGCGTATCTCAATTAGAACGAAACATATCATTCTTCAATGAGGAAAAATATTGAGGAAATGAGACGTCAAATTGAATGTGCACTCATAACTTTCCTGAGAATCAACCAATTTGAATAGTTAAGAGCTGAAATGAAAGAGCTTGATCCACTGAGTATTCTTAGGCAAAAACGAACTCCATACCTAAATTAGAACCAAAGATATGATTGCTTCAAAGAGACAAAAACTGAAAAAATCAAATAATTTGAGGAAGGCGGAAGTTAGGTGATTTAGAGTACCTGATGACAAATCTTGCATGAATACCTTTCAGTTTAAAAGAATAAGGAAATCGACCGGATAGAATGGCCGGACTGACTGACTTTAGTTTTTATATACATTTTTAATATATAGATTAACTCAGTTGACACTGAAAAGTATAAAAGAGATTATTATTATTATTATTATTATTATTATTATTATTATTATTATTATTATTATTATTATTATTATTATTATTATCATTATTATTATTTAATTAGCTTTACGTTGCACCGAAATAGATAGGTCTTACGGCGGCGATGGGATAGGAAAGGCCTAGAAGTGGGAAGGAAGTGGCCTTGGCCTTCATTGAAGTACAGCCTGATATGAAAATGGGAAACTACGGAAAACCATCTTCAGAGCTGCCGACAGTGGGGTTTGAACCCACTATCTCCTGGATGCAAATTATTATTATTATTATTATTATTATTATTATTATTATTATTATTATTATTATTATTATTTTGTCGGGCAAACAACAAATGTGTCACCATAGATATTTTACATACGGACATCGTAGACATGAAGTGTCGAATGGACTCCTCCGCTCTTTAAAAATCCAACTGCTGTGAGCTTGCATCCGGGAGATCGTGGGTTCGAGCTCCACTGTCGGCAGCCCTGAAGATAGTTTTCCGTGGTTTCCCATTTTCACACCAGGCAAATGCTGGGGCTGTACCTTAATTAAGGCCACGACCGCTTCGTTCCAACTCCTAGGCCTTTCCTATCCCATCGTCGCCATAAGACCTATCTGTGTCTGTGCAACGTAAAGCAAGTAGCAAAAAAAAAAATCCAGCTGCCTCTGTTGGGTTTGAATCCACGATCTGTGCACTCGGAGATCAATACTCCGCCACTGATCCAGAGAAGAAGCTAAGAGAACCGGTGCGTTCGGGCAAGTGTGTTTTTCAAGTGGTAAATCGATTCTCAAGTACAGCATTACAGAGCTTGTTATTACAAACGTCGCTGAATAAAAACGTAATAATTAATCGAATGATTGAACTTGGGTCATTTAGTCACCGAAAAATCTCCTCTTCTAAATGAATAAATGATAGCTATTAGGTCTTATTTTATTATCACCTCTTGTGGTAAAGTATTTGATCTCAATGGAGGTCAGTAAAGCAGGGGGAAAATCCATTGAATATCATGTTCAAGTGAACATATAATAGAATTATGATTATCAAAACAGTGACTTTCTTGTCCGGTTCCATGGCTAAATGGTTAGCGTGCTGGCCTTTGGTCACAGAGGTCCCGGGTTCGATTCCCGGCAGGGTCGGGAATTTTAATCATCATTGGTTAATTCCTCTGGCACAGGGACTGGGTGTATGTGTCGTCTGCATCATCATTTCATCCTCATCACGACGCGCAGGTCGCCTACGGGAGTCAAATCAAAAGACCTGCGCCTGGCGAGCAGAAGCCCTCTGACACATCCCGGCACTAAAGACCATACGCCATTTCATTTTAGTGACTTTCTTGATAAGGTCAAGGCGTTCTAATCTATCTCATTCATATTATTATTATTATTATTATTATTATTATTATTATTATTATTATTATTATATTATTATTATTATTATTATTATTATTATCTTTACGTCGCACCAACACAGGTAAGTCTTACGGCTACGATGGGATAGTAAAGGGCTTGGAGTCAGAAGGAAACGGCCCTGGCCTTAATTAAGTTTTGCCTGGTGTGAAAATGGGAAACCACTGAAAACCATCTTCAGAGCTGCCGACAGTTGGATTCGAACCCACTATCTCCCGAATGCACGCTCACAGCTGCGCGAACCTAACCGCACGGCCACTTGCTCGGTCTAATCTATCTAGTTCCATTCCTAGACGTGCTGGTCGTAGTATTGATTGAAGTAGTGTGCCACTAGCTGCGCATATGAAGAAATGTCGAGAAGGAAGGGAGAGTTGTTGAGGCGTAGTACAAAATCACAACTTGAGTTCAGCAATCAATGCATGTCATATTATTATTATTATTATTATTATTATTATTATTATTATTATTATTATTATTATTATTATTATTATTATTATTATTATTCTCTCACTAACTACATTTTTATGGTTTTCGGAGACGCCAAGATGCCTGAATTTTGCCCTGCAGGAATTATTTTGCATGCCAGTAAATCTACTGATCTACTCAGCCCGGTATTATTATTATTATTATTATTATTATTATTATTATTATTATTATTATTATTATTATTATTTACAAGATCGCTTTAGTTTCCTGTCACTGCTGCACAAATTTCCTTGCACAACTTCAAACAAAAGAACACCGAGCAGCAATGGCTCGAAACGAAACTCTGCATTCCGGAGGCGGTAGGCTGGTCCCACCGTCGGCTGTCCTGAGAATGGTTTTCCGTATTTTTCCATTCTCCTCACTAAGGAATACTGGTACAGTTCCTTTTATAGCGCACGACCAATCCCCTCTCATCCTCTCCGTACCACAAATCACCGCAATCTCTCGTAGCCTGAGTGAGGGCATCGCCCTTTAGGAGGTCTACCGAACGGATGAATGCTTTAGTAGTAGTAGTAGTAGTAGTAGCAGGAAGAAAATAATTTCGAACCACGAATATTTCTTGGTGAATACGTAAATAGAAAACCTTCTCTTCTTCTCGTCCGTTTATAGAACAGCATTTTTATTTTCCAATCTCAAGCGAAGATAGGCAGCTTTCTCAACAAGAGCTTGTATGCGACTCCCTTTGTTGTGCACATTCGTCCATTTCTTCTATATAATACACGGATGTATTTGTCAGAAATAGTATGGTCAGCTATTCATTCTTCAGTTTGTCTTGTCCCGCCGTGAGTGTACTCGCATACGCTACCATAGCTATTGTTGTTAAGGCTAAATTAACCGAAAGTCTGAAGTATACATAGCATGGTCCTGTGATGGCACAGGCTGTGTAGGAAGTAAATAGACAATGATAAATTAATACAGATACTGTACTTTTAATGGAATGAGAATGAAAACAATGTTTATATAGATGTATGTGAACGGTAACGTGGAGCAATCCTTAAAATTAATATTCGATATACAGTAGATTACAAGTAGTATTCACCAGATTTCTCGAACGATTGTGAATGAATTTCAGAGACTTCTGCAGAAATGCGTGTGGGACTTAGCTGAAAACACCTGAATCAGAGCCTACAGTTGCTCCTGTGTGTTATGGTTTCGTCTAGTATACCTCCTCCTTTATACAAACTCCGGAGTAAAAGTCTCAGGGCTTGAGAACTGTGCTTCCTACAGCTTACCTCGGTGAGCCAGATAACGTCCCGAAAACTTGTGATGCAGGCAGATGCGTGTGGTAACGTACAAACTGAGGCGAAGCGCCATCTACATGGAACTGTTCGTTAATAGTTTGACTATCAGATACAAACACACGTAATCTTCCACCATCTGATGGTGGCGGTCGGTATTCTTTATCATGTGGAGGGTGTGGACCGCTGACCCTGTGATTGTAATTCCACACACGGTCTCCCTCAGACGATTATTTATCCTCTCGCCTGTCCCCTTGGGACAGCGTGACACCCAATAACGACAAATATATCGATAGACGGAACCACCGGTATGAAAATCTGCTTCTTCACTCCACAGAATGTTTTCAAGCAGCTTTAACCGATCCCCGTGCCCAACCACATCGACTATACAGTATCTCATACTAAGCTGGCAATCTTTCGGTGTCAACCCCAGCACGGGATAAGGTTTGCACAGGAAAAACACCTACGTACAGTGTGACTCACAGTCCGCTGCCGTGATCAGTCTGACACGCTGATATCTACGAACTGTGTGGGTGAACAGTTTCTGCACTTGTTCCATGTTATCGTAGGGTTGGAATACATATGGATGATCTATGTTCGCAACCAGACATTGATCATAAGCTTCAAATAGCAATTCTGGAAATGTGTCATTCCTTTCCCTCCACCTCAGCAGAGTAGCCGCTAAATATGACACCTCATAGCATGCGGCAACCTGTGCGCGTTCCTCGGTGGTCACACGGCTGGTCATTCTTGTTGCTAATGCGCGTGCCGTCTCAACGCCACACCAACGATGAGTGATTTATGAAATCCTATTCTTGTAAGAGAAAGTAGATTTAAGAAACTATTCCGGTTCACCCGATACCCTCCCTCTTTAAAAATTTGCCCATTCCATTTGTCTCCTAATCTATATCCAGCTGAAAATCACTGTATGGCGCTGTTACGTGATTCACCAGTGAGGAAGTATACCTATATTTTTAAGAAGAAGAAAAAGAAGCTTTCATTCCTCAGGATTAAAGCGGGTGACGCCCGTCTCTGACCAGGAGATGAGTGGTGTATTTTTATTATTTGAAATAATTTCCTTTGGTTATACACCATTTGGCCAGCTGACGTCGTCTCGCCATGTGGCCGGTCATGGCATTGCTATAGGGTTGGAAGGTCATGGTAGGAAGGTACTAGTTAATGGGGTGTAACGGGAGATTATCTTTATTAACTATTTCAGTTGGTGGCCTCTGAATTAGGGTTTACATAGTTAGATTGGTGTCTTGTAGAAACTGGATCAGTGCTCTGTAGATTTTGTTATCGTGGTCTTGAAGAATAATGTTGACATTTGTGGGGAATGGGATATGTAGTGACCGAAGCTGTTCGTCGTTGCTCATACCTGGACCAAGAAAATACTATGTGATTCGGATCCGCATTATTGTAAACCTCACGTGGGCAAACTTTCGAGAGAGTCACTCCGATGCGGTGGAGATGGTGAGGATAGCATCTCTGTCCAAACCTCATGCTGATGATGGTTGTTAGATGTCTCCTTGCAATATTGTATTTTCAGAACCAGGGTTTTTTCGGTGTTGTTGTTTGCAGTGTTGCGTAATGTGTTCCTCGTTGGTGGTTAGATCTTGCCCATTCATCTTTCCACTGGGCATAGGCTCTTCTTTTAACTAGCGCAATAAAGTCAATATATGGAAGACGTATCCCTTAAAACATACTCCTTTCGTGAGGTGATCTACAACTTCATTGTCCCTTATTCCACTGTGTCCTTTTATCCAAAGAAAGTGTATTTGACTACCGGATGTTTTAACTTCTTGAATCTCTTGAAGTAGGTGATAAATGTAAGGGTTTGTGGTACTGTTTTGAGTTGTGTGTTGCAATTTTTCCAAGACACTTCTCGCATCGGTCAGTATGAGTATGTTCTGAAAACGGTAAGAGAGACCATATTTTATGGTAGCAATGATGGCTAGAATTTCGGTGGTATTAACAGGTGTTCCTGTAGGAAGTTTGAGTTGACGATATTCTTCCGTCAGTGAGCAATAAAATGCACACCCTGTTCATTCAGAGGTTTTTGAGCCGTGGGTGTAAGGTTATAGTCAAACTGGAAGGTAACGTTGATTGGACATTTATAAATCAAAGGTATCCTCATTTTGCTTTCAGTGTAGCTGATGAGGAACAAGGAAAGTCGGCATGGTTGGGACAATCGTCCGTCTGCGATGGCCTGCGTCAGGCTCTCCAATTTGCTCTGTAATGAACGTTCTGACATGGAAGCTGTACGAAGTATGAAGACATCCGTAAGAACCTGACGACGTAGAGCTAGAGGCATTTCTGTGGCCTCAATCAGCAAAGCGTTTGTGGGAGTTGACATCATTGCACCTACACATAGCCTGGTGGATCAGTGATGGGCTACGTCCAATTTCTGCAAAGTGTGTTTTGGTGCATTTCCGAAGAAAGAACAACCATAATCAAATATTGAGCGAATCAGACTGCTGTAAAGAATTAATAATATCCCGGGATGGGCTTCCCACCACGTACGTGTTACAACCCGTAACACATTCAATGTTTTGCTAATCTTCATTACTATATGTTCGATATGTCGTATCTATATATATATATAGCCTACATTCATCACAATTTTTTTACTAGTGGCTTTACGTCGCACCGACACAGATAGGTCTTATGGCGACGATGGGATAGGAAAGGGCTAGGAATTGGAAGGAAGCGGCAGTGGCCTTAATTAAGACACAGCCCAAGCATTTGCCTGGTGTGAAAATAGGAAACCACAGAAAACCATCTTCAGGGCTGCCGACAGTGGGACTCCAACCCTCTATCTCCGGATTCAAGTTCACAACCGTGCGCCCCTAATCGCACGGCCAACTCGCCCGGTAGAGAATTTCTAGCATAAATTCAATCATAACGAAAATAATTAGTACATCATTACCATCAGCCAATTTTATGAATTTGGTTGGTATCTGAAAGTCATAATTGCAAGTAATTCTTCCTACTTTCTTTCCAGGTGAACTGGTTTTAGGTTGTGTTTCGTCAGTGAATTTTGGGGATCTTCCTAATGTTTCTATCGCATCAGTCTGATGATCTTCCTCTTTGTCTCACTAGCACCTTAGTGATATAAGAACTAATATGTAGTTAACAATATTTGTTAAGTAATGTGTACGTATTGTCATCTGCTTCTTTAAGGGGCACACAGCTTCCATATGCATCGTCGAACACACACGGACGACTCGACGCATCCTTTCTTTTTTTGCGGCCGGGTGGCCCTCATCTATAGCTTGCTACCCAGCCGACCCTCAAAAACCAAGGCTGACGCCTCGTTGGCAGTCGCCATGTACACATGTATCATATCCGACATTGCTCCTACCATATCCGAAGATGACATCTGTATCGCCATCCGCTCCGCCGGCTACCGCCTCCACGACGCCTATCGCCTGTTAGACGGCGCAAGCTCCACACCATCGTCAGTGATTCTTCTGTACCTGCTAACGACAGTGGATCAGCAACGACTCCTTGACTACGGCGTGTCCATTCATAACCGTTTCTACCCCGTGGACTCCACTCCTACATCTATTCTTAACCAGCTCTCTGCCGACCCTACCATTGTCCCAGTGGTCCATATGCCACTGATCACACCATCGCACCAACCCACATCGACTTCATCTCCTCTCTCCCCTACCACGACTATCACAACCACGACCTCTACGTCGATACGTTTGTCCTCCCCGCACATCCCCGTTACTCTCGTTACAACTTGCCATCCATCGCCTATTGTGACCTCCTCCCTCCCACTCGCTACAACGGCTCATTCTTCTCCCCTTTCCAATAACCCCTTGACATCCGCCGTTACACCGCTGCCATCGCCCTCAGACAACGTCGCAGCAACACCATCGCAGCAATCCCCACCTCCTCATGGTCTTCCAGCTGTGTGATCCGCGGACTTGACTCTTCCATCTCCAGCGAGGACATCATCCAGGAACTCCACGCCGCCGGAATCCCAGCCTGTAGTGCGTGTCGCATCCACACCAGTTCAGGTCCAACATACATGATTCGTCTCTTCCTCCCGACTGCCGCCGACGTCCAGCAACTCATTGCCACCGGAGCCATCCTTCATCAGCATCGCTACAGAGTAGATCCTTCTCGTTCACCACCTCTACCGGCACGCTCACCATCCCGCACCACTTCTCGTCGCCCCCGGCCGACCCCTCCTCCTGTTCCACACGCACAACCCGTATGCCCCCCCCCTCCTCCAAACAGCTTCTTCCCTCAACCCTTTCCAACACTTGAACTTTTCCGACTTCTCACCACCTCCCTCTGGAATATTTCCACTACCATTCATCTCCTCACCCTTCATCTACAACCTGGAACTCTTCACCCCTTATTCACGTCCCAATAATAATACCCTCGCGTAGCTCTCCTTTTCTACTTCTACACTTCGCTTTGCCATCTTCCTCCTCCTTCGCTTCTCACGATTTTCCCACTTCACCCGGCCTGAGTGAGGGCGTAACCCTCAAGGAGGCCCGCCCCGCCTTTCAGGCGGGGAATGAAAACATAGGGAAAAAATCTGCTTCTTTGCAGGAAATCAGATGATAAGCATTGAAATTATACGTACCATATTGTTAACATGTTTCAAGAACTACATAGGTACAGTTATAACTGATTATTACGAGTTTGGTACCAGAATGGATTACCCACCATTTGAGTCTTTTTTTTAATGTTTGGGTAACGTATTGCGAACAATGCAATCACAAAATATGTTTCAATCCCTATCACTCACCACTGATCTGCATTTAGGGGTGTTGGCCAGGTGGCAGATTCACTATCTGTTGTTTATCTAGTCTTTTCTTAAGCGACATCAAAGAAGTTGCAAATATATCGAACACCTCGCTTGGTATATTATTCAATTCCTTAACTCATCTTCCTATCAGCGAGTAAAATTTGTCCTCTTGAATACCAATTTTACATCACATTATAATCTTCTCTACTTTTGAAAAGTCGATTCAAGCTTATTCATCTATTAATGCCACTCCCGGATGCAGGATTGAATGTGGCGGCGCGTTGGTGCATGAATCAATGCTAACGGAGGGCATTTTAAACATTTCGTGTCAGAAAGAGTTCCATTTGGTATGCCGGTACATTCTGTTCCTGTGTATTTTCCATGATAATGTACTATGTAGAGTTGTAGAAAATATGTGGATATGGGTTCGAAAATTCATTTCCATTTTCCATATTTTCATCTTCTATGTATGAGGTATATGTCGTATTTCCTAAAGGTTTGGCCCACCTTATTTTTAAACCATGTATAGTGACATACATGGTGTGCGTAATTCCAGCCTTCAGAAATCAGACTGCCTGTAATGGGACTGAACGAGCGATCTTGGGATCCAGAGACCACCAGTCTACCACTCTCTGCCACTGCTGTTCCTGCACACACGTACATGAGCACATTGTACTTACTTAACTTTACTTAACTTTCCTCTACTTACTTACTTACTTACTTACTTACTGCGATGAATAGCCGGGCGAGTTGGCCCTGCGGTTAGGAGCCCGCAGCTGTGAGTGGGATTGAATCCCACTATCGGCTGCCCTGAAGATAGTTTTTCGTGGTTTCCCATTTTCACACCAGGTAAATGCTTGGGCTGTGTCTTAATTAAGGCCACTGCCGCTTTCTTCCAACTCCCAGCCCTTTCCTACCCCATCGTCGCCATAAGACCTAACTGTGTTGGTGCGACGTAAATCCACTAGCAAAATAAATGTAGGCTAAAAGTATCATCCACCGTAACGTCCAACCAAACACGTGTTCTCATCCCGAGGTTCGTCTACAGTGAAGGTGAGCTAGGTGCACCATTTTAACCACATACCAGCCATCCTGCCATTCTTAAATTACTGGCAGTACCGGGAATCAAACCCAGGCCCCCGAGCACGGTAGCTAACAGTGCTAACCTTTGCGCTACGGACTAATGCAAACTAAAGGAAATGGATGAAAAGGACTATGCAGTGTGATCGTTCCTCCTCTTCAGCCGCCTGACTATACATGTGCTCACAGCGTGGGCCCTCCTGATTATTACTCGAGGTCCACTCTTCTCAATCGAAGAGAGTGATTCTTCCGTTACGGTATCTGGATCCCTGTGATGTGATTTTTCCCTAAAGGTAGTTTCAACCGTCCGCCACCACACTGCTGTTGTGGTCCCTCGGCCTCTTCTAGCTTTTGCGATGGCAAGAGCTTTTTAGGCGAGTATTTGCTGATAGTGTTTCATTTACCTCAACCAGCATTCGAGCCATGCATGACAGAAGGTCTGACGGCCATCTTGTACACTTTCCCTTTAAGCTTTATGGGCATCCAACTGCAGCAAAAGATACTTCCTGGCGATCGCCGTTTCATCCAGCCGACATCGACGCAGCTTGACATCGCCATCGATTGTGGCGTCGGTGATTACAGATAATAACACCTAAAAAGTTATCTTTTTTTTCACTATTCATTCCTGCTACTAAGTGAATACATTGTTTACTTGGTGCTGCACAATTCTTCAGGGAAGGGTCAGTTAAATGTTTTTCACTTTTCGTCAAGGTTCCTGTAGATCGAATCTCAACCACCACAACTAACATTCTTTTTTTAATGATATTTGTTCGTGTAGTCGACCTCTATGCCGCCTATGTGGTGTAGTGGTTAGCGTGATTAGCTGCCACCCCCGGAGGTCCGGGTTCGATTCCCGGCTCTGCCACGAAATTTGAAAAGTGGTACGAGGGCTGGAACGGGGTCCACTCAGCATCGGGAGGTCAACTGAGTAGAGGTGGGTTCGATTCCCACCTCTGCCATCCTGGAAGTGGTTTTCCGTAGTTTCCCACTTCTCCTCCAGGCAAATGCCGGGATGGTACCTAACGTAAGGCCACGGCCGTTTCCTTCCCTCTTCCTTGCCTGTCCCATCCAATCTTCCCATCCCTCCACAAGGCCCCTGTTCAGCATAGCAGGAGAGGCCGCCTGGGCGAGGTACTGGTCATTCTCCCCAGTTGTATCCCCAACCCAAAGTCTGAATCTCCAGGACACTGCCCTTGAGGCGGTAGAGGTGGGATCCCTCGCTGAGTCCGAGGGAAAAACCGACCCTGGAGGGTAAACAGATTAAGAAGAAGAAGAAGTTGACCTCTATAAACATTTTGCCACTACTTTGACCATGTGATATGAACTTGCGTGTAAGTGGAATTGCGGAAGTGTAAAGTGTTTAATGTGAGGAAAAGAACGTTATGGACGTCAGGCCAGGGATATTAATCATTTACAATTTAAATAACCTGACCCGGCCGCGAATCGAACCCGGGACCGCCGGGTGAAAGGCGAACGCGTTACCCCATACACCGCGGGGCCGTACACCTAATATTCTACAAATGAAAAGTAATATTCTAACAGTTGTATTCCAGTCCCGCGGCTAGTAACTGAAGATTAATAGTCGCGTAAAGCACCCCCCAAACTTGCTTTTGTCTACATTTAATTTTATGACCTGTCGACTGTCAAAAATATTAAAAGTGTACATAAAATTATAATATGGCTGTATAGTTTCAAATGTAGCTGCGTTATACTCAGAAGGGCTGACGACGCGTTCGTGTGTGGTTTCCTGGCACATGAGCCAGTAACTAAAGTTTTATGACGATCATATCCGACTAGCATGGGCTTGTCTTTATTAATAGGAGCGGATGATGCCACACTGTGCTGTCCCATTAACAGCACCAAGTTCCCCTCACTTCAACGGCGATGCATTTCTATCTATTTTAATTAAACACTTTAAAAGGAAAACAAATAAAACCTGTTTAATAATTACCAGGCTCCCCGCCCTTATCCTATGGCTACAGATGCTACACGGAAGTTCCATTTGAACGAGGGAACATGGGAGTAGTCTGCGGTCGACATGGGGTCTGAACACTCACCGCGAACAAAATTAAACCGACACCTTGCTGCGAATTATGGGTACTAAATTTAAATAACCGTGGCATGCCCCATAAAGTATTATAGCATATGCATCTGTGTGAAGAAGATGCCCTCCCTTTAAACAAACGCTACATTGTCAGCATACCCTCAATTAGGATTTTGTGGGCATAATGCAGAATTGTTGCCACAATCATGAATCCTAAAATCCTACAGTAACATCGACACCGTCCGCCTCTGTGGTGTAGTGGTTAGCGTGATTAGCTGCCACCCCCAGAGGTCCGGGTTCGATTCGCGGCTCTACCACGAAATTTGAAAAGTGGTACGAGGACTGGAACGGGGTCCACTCAGCCTCTGGAGGTCAACTGAGTAGAGGTGGGTTCGATTCCCACCTCAGCCATCCTGGAAGTGGTTTTCCGCGGTTTCCCACTTCTCCTCCAGGCAAATGCCGGGATGGTACCTAACTGAAGGCCACGGCCGCTTCCTTCCCTCTTCCTTGCCTGTCCCATCCAATCTTCCCGTCCCTCCACTAGGCCCCTGTTCAGCATAGCAGGTGAGGCCGCCTGGGCGCGTTACTGGTCATTCTCCCCAGTTGTATCCCCGACCCTCCAGGACACTGCCCTTGAGGTGGTAGAGGTGGGATCCCTCGCTGAGTCAGAGGGAAAAACCGACCCTGGAGGGTAAACAGATTACGAACGAACGAACGAACATCGACACCAACCCGTAAATAATTTAAATGTTGATAATTTTAACACGTCGAAGGAGAGGGTGAACTAAAATTCCACATTCCGTACAAAATGTTCTGATCTAAGCAACATAGAATTTCAGGTTAGTATTTATAACAACAAACTTGAAAATAAACGGAGAAAAGTGTTGTAAGACATGAAAGGTACCTCTATGTACTTTGAATATTCACATTGCTTTTTCAGTCGCTTTAGTTATAGACGAAGTTTATCTTGTTCGATAGTTTCATGCGCGCGCGGGTGTGTGTGTGTGTGTGTGTGTGTGTGTGTGTGTGTGTGTGTGTGTGTGTGTGTGTGTGTGTGTGTGTGTGTGTGTGTGTAAGGGGGGTTGGGGAAGGCAAACTTGAAGGCAGCAGCAGGCTTTAAGGGCGGGAGATTTCCAGAATATCGTACGATAGTTAGATTGAAATGAAATGAAATGGTGGTATCATAAGAAAACATGGAAAATAATCACATTCCCTTCCAGTTATGCAAGGTGATAAGCTGATAAGATATAAAGATCTTGAGACTGTCTACCTTAAATTATACACAGATTTAAGAATTTACATGAGTATTCCAATTAATCGGCAGAAATATACAAAGACGCTTCAAGAAATAAGATAGTAGGATGTCAGCCGGAGAAACTGTATTTTACAGGGAGATATAATACACACTAACAAGTAATCACGATTCTTGTCCAATCACTTGTATCGATGCCAGCATAGAAGAAATCTGCGTTCAGTCCCTGAAGCCACATTATGGTGGCATGATGAACGGCCGTATAGTTGTTGAATCGCTCACGACTTAGGTTCTTCTTCAACAGTCCAGATGGTTGATTTCCTCACCAGCGAAGTGACCGTGAATGTTGTAAGTTACTGTGGCAGGAAACGACCGGCGAAGTAACAGTGAATGTTGTAAGTTACTGTGGCAGGAAACGACCTGCGAAGTAACAGTGAATGTTGTAAGTTACTGCGGCAGGAAACGACTTGGACATCTCTCAAAATGCGTCGTGTTGCTGTACGGCAACGTCAATCCACACGCAGACAACAGCATACGTGAATTGTTACAGCGCTTACTGTGGAAGTTACTGGGGCATCCTCCCTACAACCCCGACCTGGCACCCTGTAACTGCCCCCTCTTCGAACTGGATGAAGATTTATTCTATGCCTTGTTGCACCATTTGATCAAGTGCTTGCACAATAACTGTGCCTATATTGAATAAAAAGGTGTATCAGTGTCCTACTTGTGTGTATCCTTATATCGGCCTGTAGAATCAATTTTCTACGTGTAATCTGTTTTTTTTGTTTTGTTTATTTTTTACAATTTGCTTTACGTCGCACCGACACAGATAGGTCTTATGACGACGATGAGCCAGGAAAGGGCTAGGACTGAGGAGGAAGCGACGTGGTCTTAATAAGGTACAGCCCCAGGATTTGCCTGGTGTGAAAGTGGGTAACCACGGAAAACTACCTTCAGGGCTGTCGACAGTGGGGTTCGAACCCACTATCTTCCGAATACTGGATACTGGCGGCACTTAAGCGACTGCAGCTATCGAGCTCGTATGTGAGCTTCTGCTACCTTAGTTTTTTAAAATATTATATTCTCAGACGAATGAACTACTTAAGAACATCACAGTCAGAAGTCGCCTTTCTGACTTTATTTTTGTGTGTGAACTCATGATGAAATTGACACTGGAGGATATATGAACTAATTTGCCAATGATTGTGCAAACAGCTTGTGATCTAAACGAGGTCTTGCTGTCCTGATTTCGGACAAAATCTGTAAGCTCAGGTAGTTTCCGTAAAAATATTTGTATTGTTTCAGTATTGCATAAGCTGAGTTAATTTTAGACAAGTGCAAGTAGTCAAGAAGAAAACAGGTAGCAATAAAGTAATATATGACAAAATAATGGCATTAGTCGAACAGGTACTCACAAACATGACGTAAAAAGTTAAATTCATGGAAGAAATTTCTGAAATTAAAACAAGTGGAGTCTCCCCGATGTTGTTGAACTGTGTACTAGAAAATGCAAACCGTGAATGGCTGAGGACACTGAAAAGCCAAAAAATCAAAAGTGGGATAAATATAGGTTGCGCAAAAGACAACCTTGTGATCGACTGCGTTGCTTTCGCAGATGAACTTGCGATATTGACAGGTGACATAAAAAGTGACCACACAGACAAGCACAGTGAAAAATATAGCTGAGAAAACAGGACTGCTGGTCTCCTTCGAAAAGATTTAATTCATAACAAAGTGCAAAATCATGCCTAAGCATATCAACACACATTATGGTAAATTTATATAGATCAGGCGAGTTGGCCATGCGGTTGGGGTCGCGCAGCTGTGAGCTTGCTTACGGGAGTTAGTGGGTTCGAACCCCACTATCGGCAGCCCTGAAGATGGTTTTCCGTGGTTTCCCATTTTTACACCAGGCAAATGCTGCGGCTGTACATTAATTAAGGCCACGGCCGCTTCCTTCCCACTCCTAGGCCTTTCCTGACCCATCGTCGCTATAAGACCTATCTGTTTCGGTGCGATGTAAAGCAAAGAGCAAAAAAGAATAATAAATAGTGGACAAATTTGAGTATCTGTGGAGGGTTAATACAGCCAAGTGGACTCGAAGAAAGAAGCAAACAAAATAAGAGCCGAACAAATTAAATTGACATGCCAACTGACCGCCAGAAAAATCTCTATCCATCAATGCAAACATCGGACACTAATCAAACTAGAGTGTCTATGTAAGTAGCAGAATGTTTGACGATGAATGGATAAAACTTGAAGATATCGTGAAGAAAGAAAAATATTGAAAAAACCTTAAGTGCACGTAAGAAAGACGATACGTGCGTTAAGAAAAGTAATGCAGAGCTATATAAAATGAGAGAATAATTGATATAAGAGGGTTGGTGTTTTACAAACATACTACAGGTTCGTAAAAATATGAAACAAGACAACTTTCGAGAGGCAGGCGTACAGAAAAGACTAATATTCAGACAATTCAAAATGTGTGTTTCCGGGATTCTACAAATAAAAGCAACAAGTAAAATGAGGAGAGCAAAACACTAGCAAGTTAAAGGTTGAAGGAGTGGTGGAGGAAGAAGAAAGCTAACATAGTTCTTTAACGTGATCCTTAGATGGCCGGTACCGAACGAAGAAGAAGACGTTAACAACAATACGTAACGAAATCGTCCGCCTCTGTGGTGTAGTGGTTAGCGTGATTAGCCGCCACCCCCGGAAGTCCGATTTCGATTCCCGGCTCTGCCACGAAATTTGAAAAGTGGTACGAGGGCTGGAACGGAGTCTGCTCAGCCTCGGGAGGTCAACTGAGTAGAAGTGGGTTCGATTCCAACATCAGCCATCCTGGAAGTGGTTTTCCGTGGTTTCCCACTTCTCCTCCAGGCAAATGCCGGGATGATACCTAACTTAAGGCCACGGCCGCTTCCTTCCCTCTTCCTTGCCTGTCCCATCCCCGTCCCTCCACTAGGCCCCTGTTCAGCATAGCAGGTGAGGCCGCCTGGGCAAGGTACTGGTCATTCTCCCCAGTTGTATCTCCGACCCAACATCTGAATCTCCAGGTCACTGCCCTTGGGGCGGTAGAGGTGGGATCCCTCGCTGAGTCCGAGGGAAAAACCAACCCTGGAGGATAAACAGATTACGAACGAACGTGACGAAATCAAGGCATTACAATTCTGTGTAATTTATTTAGAGATGGCGCCTAAGTTGTTTCGTCCAAATGTCTAAGGAGAACCGAGCGAGTTGGCTGTGCGATAAGGGCCGCGCAGCTCTGAGCTTGCACTCGGGAGGTAATATGTTCGAACCCCACTGTGGCAGCCCTGAAGCTGTTTTTTGAGGTTTCCAATTTTCTCACCAGACAAATGCTGGGGATGTATCTTAATTAGGGCCACGGCCACTTCCCACCCACTCCTAGCCCCTTTCTACCCCACCGTCGCCATAACTTATCTGTGTCAGTGCGATGTAAAACAACTTGTAGAAAGAATGTCTAAGTAGATCTAAATACGAGCTTTATGACTGAGGTGACTGAAAGAGTGATTGTATCGGTAATTATTTGGAGCTTAGAAAAAGTTAAACTGTAATTCCTAGCATGTATTCGAAGACAAGCCATTCTCAGGTTAGTCCCAAAAGTCATCATAGCTCACGGTCAAACGATCTGGGTTTTGATCCCTTAGATGGCATTCACATAATATGGAGAAAATTTAGTGCGGACAGTGATGTGGCAAATACACTCCAAACTGTAAAATACTTTGGTGAGTCTGTAATGCTTTGGGGCTGTATGTCAGCCAGAGGCGTGGGTAATATACATTTCATTGATGGAATAATGAACAAGAAGGGCTATAGGGCAAACGTGAAGCAGAGTGGGGATGCCACTTGTTTATATGTTCCAACATGATAATGATCCAAAACACACTGCTCATATTAATAAGATATGGTTGATCTGGATCATTCCTAATCAGCATAGAACACCTCCCCAGTCACCGTATTTAAATTCTATCGATCATATTTGGGCTACTTTGGTGAGGAATATCCGTAGGCAACGTGTGCGTACGAAAGAGGAACTTAAATGTGTGATTCTTCAGGAATGGCAGAAAATCAGCCCTGGCACGTTCAATAAATGGCTGTATTCTATTCAGCGACGATGTCAGGCAGTTATAAAGACTAGGGAACATTCCACTATATACTAACATGTTCCAGGAACCCTTTATTTTTTGTTTATTTCAAGTGTTCAAGTTGCTTGCATGAATAGGTCAGATAAAAGATTGTAGGCGCGCTTTTCTTTATTAGAAGTTGCATGTTTTGCTAATATGGTTGCAAACAGATATAGTAAATATATGTTTTCTGAAGGCTTTGTTGAATATAATTATGTTCAGTGAATGAAATCATCTTCCGTTTATTATTTTCTGGCAGTGCATTGAGGTACTGAAGTAAACAGCCCCTACGAATAGAATAGGTTTATACTGTATGTGAAGACGCTCACTAAGATTAACATACAGGCCCCAAAGACCAAATTCATTGTAACAATGTGCTCACAAAAAAGCTTGGTCCTGTAGACGCTCATTGATATATGTACTTCAAAATATGCCAATTACTTTTAACTAAATACGAAATCAGTTTTAATATGAGTGTTAAAGTCTGCTTCAGGGTGATTTATTCATACTCAAAGCGAAAAATATATATATATTTTATGGTATGTCATTTCTAAATAGGTTGAACCATATCACTGATAATTATCGACATAGGATTTAGAAGACAAGACCTTAGAAAGAAATGCATTGCAGATGTTATATTTGTAAACGAGAGAGAAATTCCTTGTCTTCAGCATGGCCGGGATGCATAGCCTATCGACGGATTCTTAGACGATCAGGTAATGGAGCTCAGCTCCTGCGATCCCCACCGCAAGAAATGCAAAGATTAATATGGAGGTGGGTTTCCACAGTTTAGCCGGTTGAAATGCCTCCCTTCGCAGGCAGCGTGGCAGATTTATTGTCCGTCATTAGTCGAGCCCATGGTAGACGCGCTCACATAATTAACGCTCGCACGTATCTAATTCACTAATCAAGTGATGTATCATTCGCACAACGGGCGTCTCCCAGCCTCACGTGGCTCTACCTACCGCATATCCACGCTTCGATGAATTAAATGTTTGATTATTTATACTGTTTAGATTGCAGTACCATTACGGGCTCACAGGTAGCGAATGCATGTCTACTGTCGGATTCAAAATTATACAGACCCGAGTTTAAGTCTCTACAAATATTGAACAAGTGTGCCGATCTGAACTTGAAATTCACCAAAATGAATCTCTTTTAGAAGCGGTAAGTTATAGGACATTTAACGCTTACAATGTTTCAACGGGGTCGGAAAAGTATCTGTTTTCCGACCTTCCACGGACGAACCTCGAATTTAGAAACACACTCAACGAAACCTTACCACCCGATCGTAAACAAATATTAACGCAACACAGCTCCAATTGTTCTCAAAAATGATCTGAAATTTCGGATAAGTTTATGTTTTATTTGCAAGCTGTTTAGCGTCATACTAACACATCGAATGTTTCCGGCGACGCAAGGATGAGAAAGTGATAGGAGTACAGAGGTAGCGGCCGTGGCCTTAATTAAGGTACAGCACGAGTATTTGTCTGGTGTGAAAATGGGAAACCACGGGAAAACCATTTTCAGGGCTGCTGATGGTGGGATTCAACTCACCATCTCCCAAATGCAAGCTCACGGCTACGCGATTCTAACCGCAAGGCTAAGTCGCTCGGTGTTACCAATACAGTGGAAACGTATTCTCAGTACCTGAAACCCGAATGAAGTCATACCGCGCCAAGTTACAAGCGCCCTAATGAATCTGTTTACAAAGAACAATTACAGAAAATTTGGATCCATGCGTTGATTTTAAATCGAGTTTTCTTTGATAGAGGAAGAGAAGGCTCGGTGTTTGATTAACACAGCGACGACCGGACGGGCCCCAAAGTGCTGTGTTGCCGCATGCGTTTGTGTACCCAGCGCTATACTCCGTACTGCTGTCAGTGAAGAAAACTTGCAACAAAGGTCTTGAAACGTTTGTGATTTTACCGTCTTAATGTAAATTCCAACCCTTCAGAAAGCTATCCCTGATTTCGATATGATGATACCACAACAATTTTCGCACGACTCCTAGGGAAAATGTTATGTGGGGAAGAAAATGTGAGAGTTTATAAATTTGCTTCATCTACCTCTAAATGAAAATTTCACCGGGCGAGTTGGCCGTGCGGTTAGGGCCGCACAGCTGTGAGCTTGCATCCGTGAGATAGTGGGTTCGGACCCCACTGTCGGCAGCCCTGAAGATTGTTTTCCGTGGTTTCCCATTTTCATACCAGGCAAATTCTGGGGCTGTACCTTAATGAAGGCCACGACCACTTCCTTTCCACTCCTAGGCCTGTCCTATCCCATCGTCGCCATAAGACCTATCTGGAACGTAAACAAATTGTAAAAACAAATTAAAATTCCGACCCATGATAGGCCTATGTGTATCATGGAATAGAAAATCTTACGCCTGACACTACAGTTGCAGTAGACTTGGGGGAATTAGGACAGAAGTAACATGGTATACAAAGTTTTCAAATTTACCAAATGCACAATATTGAAACATGTGGTTGGGCCACGTTACAACCTCCCTAATTAGTTTGTTTGGAATTAACAATAATAAAAAATTTGGATTCATGCCCTGATTTTATATCGAGGTTTATTTGATAGAGTAAGAGAAGGCTCGGGGTGCCGTTAGGTGACAAGCCAGATAAGTTCTTAATTTCGTACTTTGAGTGTGTGACTATGTAAGGGGCAGATTCAGAAACTACTGAAGCGATCTTGACATTTCTTTCAACATTTGAAATATTCCGGTGCACATGGGCTACGTTTCACTCCGGAATATTAAAGGTTCCCACGAGAACCATGATTGAAGAAACAATGGCAGAAATAATAACTATGAATGTATGTTTGCTCGTCTATGTTTCTTCACGGAAACTTGACTGACGAAGCTCCTCAAATTTTTAAAGCTTATAACTGGTATCTTCGATTAACATACAGGATAATTACTACCACGCTATCTCTTAAGTGGGCAGCGAAAGAGAATGTGAAGCAAGTCAGAAAAATGTAGGCCTGAGTCCTTTGAAATTGAATACGCTGGCTAAACGATCAGTCTATAAAGGCCACAGAGTCCAAACTATCGGTTTTTTACTATTGAATTTTTTTAAGTTTTTCTGAAGTTGGTAAGATATAGATGGGTAGTAACGAGTCTGTTTATTATAGTAACGAGTGAACAATAAGTTTCAATGTAAACATAAATGGTTAAAAGGTAGTGTGTGTGTGTGTGTGTGTGTGTGTGTGTGTGTGTGTGTGTGTGTGTGTGTGTGTGTGTGTGTGTGTGTGTGTGTGTGTGTGTGTGTGTGTGTTTTACAAGTCCCATTAAACAATGGAATGCACCAAGTGTAATTAAAATTCGATTTCCCATATATATATATATATATATATATATATATATATATATATATATATATGGATTTTCTTGGTATCTCTAATTTCGACAAAAATATTTCTTCTATGTTTAGGCTCATGCTTTATCTTGGTTTCTTTCACGTAAAAACTGCTTGACGGACCGTGCTCAAATTTTGGAAGAATACAGCTGGAACCTTTAGTTAACATATAGGCTACTTTCTATGACACTGCATCTTAACAGGGCCGTGCAGGGAAATAAAATGTGAAACAAGTCATAGAAAAATGTACGTGCAAGCACAGAAATGGTGTCCCGACGTAAACAATCAACACTGCCCCCCTCCAGTACAGAAAAGGAGGGGAGCAAGTGAACGGGTAGTGCTGAAGGCACGGTGTGTGTATTGCTATACATCCACCACTGTGCCCATTTCAATCACAACAGTCTTGTAGCGGGCTGTCTATCTGCAGCAATGCGTTAAGCGTGGAGGTGGGAGTATACCATGTTTTGTTTATACCGGGACACCATTTCTGTGCTCGCGTGTACACCTAGAACTATTAAAAGTGAACATCCTGTCTGAACAGCTAATCCTATTGAATAATGGAGCCAGCGAAAAAATTTGTATTCATTTCTTTCGTAGATCTGACAGGTATTTTTGTATTTTACTACCACAACCTATCTTAATCGAGCTATGTGGCAAAAGAAAATATAGAGCAAGTCAGAGGAAAACGTACGCCTTGGACTCTTAAAAATGAATAAGCTCCGTAAGCGGTTAGTACTATTAAACAAACAGATGTACTTAAAATTCAATTTAATAGAAAAAAATATATGAATTTACTTCGTAACTCAAAAAGGATAATATTTGTCTGTGTTTTGACGTATGCTTTTCAGAGGTGGAGTGCGACTTACTCGCTTTAAACGAATAACATAAGCCACAAAAAATGGCGAAATCTTTACCAGTTAATTTGAGAACAGTTCAATGTGTGTGATTCACGGCTCTCACTTTCCTTCTCATGTTTTTCAGTAACTAAGTACAAACCATATACAACTGATTCAACTTCAATTTGAGGTACGCAGGCTACATTAATCCCGCGAGTGAGTCTGTCTTATTTTAAATATCTTTGATTGGTGCGGAACATGAATGGGTTAAAAAAAACAGAAACACACTGAGTCAGTTATCATTGCACGGAGTTTTACTGCAAGATCAATATAATATCAGAGAGTGTGTTTTAACTCTCACTCAGTCACAGTCACAGTGTTAAAAACTGCTTTATTGCGTTTATATTGCTGTCATAATGGTGTTCTGTCAATTAGATCCTTTCAGACTTTGGGAAAACCACACAGACACTCGTTCTGAGGATATAAAAGAGCAGGCTGGAAGTGAGTGTCTGTCATTGCAGGGAAAATTGCCCAACTCGATTATGACCGGCAGCAGGATAAGTTAACACGCAGCATGCCCGTAGGCACATTCGATAAGCCTTTGACCAGCTAGATAAGTTTGAGAGAAGCCTTATCGTTGGACAAAGATAAGCAGGTAGGACATTTCGGCGCAAAGCTTGCTACCTGAACCGCTCTGACTCCACGGTGCGTCGGTTTGGACCCAGTGAGAACGTGAGGGTATAATCATGGGTCGAGAAGGTTCGTTTCGACCGCAGCGGACCACCAGTAAGTAGGATTGTTTCATCGTGTGGCAAGCCGTGAGCACTCGAAAGGTGGCACTGCACACCATCCAGAAATATGTTTCGGCAGCTGGCTGGCGATACACCTGTGCCCACCAGTAGCAGAACAGGCTCTGTCGTCGCAGCGTCCTTTAAGACATCTAGCATCACAACCTGAGCATCGCCGAATGCGTTTGAACTTATGCCAGGTACGGGCAGTACGACAGCTTTCAGATTGATGGTAAGTGGTGTTCGCGGTTTTGTCTGTTTACAGATGACCGCCGAATTCGAGCCTTGAGACGTCCTGGCCAGCGCAGTAATCCACGCTTCACTATAGAGTGGCACACTGCCCCAGCGAGGGGTATCACGGTGTGGGGTGCAATTTCCTACGATTCCAGTTCCCCACTGGTGGTGACTGAAGGAAACCAAAACACACGACGGTACGTGCGGAAAATTCTGCAACAATATGTGCTTCCCTTCCTGGTGCAGCTTGACAGCTCCATTTTCATCAGGATTATACCAGGCCTCACACAGCACAGGTATCTCTGGCCTGCCTTCGTGATGTCAGCACGGCCATTGAGAGGTAGACCAAGATGACGATGGTAATACACAGTTTCTAACGATTTAAAGATAAAAGGTATAGGACTAAATGAGGCCACAGCACTAGTTTCAAATAGAGGATTGTAGCTACGTTTAGTAAATGCACAGAGGCTTGCAGACTGAACGCTGAAAGACATAACAGTCCATAATGATAATGTATGTATGTTATTGTTATTATTTAGTGATTTAGCAATATGAAAACTAACTTACTTTGTTCGGCTGCTTGACTGAATGGTCAGCGTTGTGGTTTAGGTTCAAAGGGACCCAGGCTCGATTCCTGATCGAGTTGGGGATTTTAGCCGCGTCTGGTCATTTCCTTCGGCTCTGGGACTGGAGTTTTGTGTTTCTTTCAATACTTACCTCTTCATACACACACAACATGGCACACAGCCAACCACCACACAAACGCACAATATTGATTACATTCCTCCACACAGTGTTGGCGGTCATCCGTCCAAGCCCACGCGTGTAACTCAGTTCACTCTCACAACCCCATTAGGATGTGGGTAAAGGGGTAGAAGAGTAAGAAGAAGAAGAAGAAGAATAGAAAGTCGGGTTGTGTGGCTCAGATGGTTGAGGCACTGGTCTTCTGACGCCAACTGGCTCAGTCCGGTGGTATTTGAATGTGCTCAAATACGTCAGTCTCCTGTAGGTACATTTCCTGGCACGTAAAAGAACTTCCGCGGGACTAAATTCCGGCACATGGGCGTCTCCGAAAACCGTAAAAGAAGTTGTTGTGACTTAGAGCAAATATTATTATTGTTATTAATAAATAAGCCAACTGTTTTCCTCGATTAATGATAACCTCCGAAATGGCCATCTATTCTTACTTCAGAAGGCTTCAAATCCATGTTACAGAAGGGAAAATAACCTATAAGGATCAAAACGAGAAGAAGTTCTATAAATGTACGCCATTTATTCCGTACCATAATGGAATACTGGTGATTACAGTGTTTAACAAAAGGAACTTCGTATAGCGGTATTGATTATCACAAGTTGCTTATCTATAAAGGACTGAGTCCTCACAAACACTGTGCAATTGATAATATAATTTAAGGTTTCATCTGGCCAGCACGCTTCTTCTGAATACATTCCCAGGCATATCCCACAAAATCTCGCGGGCGATAAAAACGTCTAAATTAACAACGGAGAAAATGGGATATTAGAGAGAGCGCAAGATAAGAAGGGAGTCGTAACATATCCACAAAAACTGCAAAGAGCTGTTTTTCATCTCTCTTTGAGTGAGGTTCCCGAACAGGGTAGGGGATTTAATTTCCCGCCCTACCCCACTTGTTAGGTCTGAGTGCGCTTTCATAAAGCCACGTGGATGGCTCAGAGAGCAGTACACCATTCTCTGTTTGAAAAGGAAAATATTCCACATTTCAAGGGATAGCCGAGAATATTGAAAACTTTATAAATGAATAATTCCGGATTTTTAATACACAACCATTGGTGCAGCCTGGCGAACCCACTTCTCTCCTAATTCAAGGAGGCTTCAGATCCGCTGCATTGCTCTCATCTCTGCCATTCGCTCTCATGTACGTCTGTTTACCCCCACTAAAGGTACACTTAGGAGTAAATAATTACGTTAGTTATATTAAAATAATCTCAACGTTCTACATAAAATAGTAAATCTCCAGAACAGACAAATCAATGGAATTTAAACAGGCAGGTAAATTGGCCCCATTTTATTGCATTTACTTCTCAGCAGAAACTCGTTGAAAGTTGAGGATTTCATAATCTGTTATTTAATTTCATCCATAGATGAGCATCAGTATAGAATAAGACAAGGTATTAATCATTAAAATTATAAAACTACTGATTAGTATTTTGTTCGTGGTGAAATGAGAAAAATGTGATGACAGCGTGTAATGTAACTTCCCGCAGTGTTGTACAACTACTAGTACATATTTATACAAAGGACAGGGTTTCAAATCATCATATTTCATATAGGAATGTACATGTATGCTCACTGATGTCAAGTGTTAACACAAGGGGACGTGTGAAAAGTCGCTCGTTTGGAGCCGTCCACTTCAAATAACATTGGCTTCAGTAGCGAAGTGAGGAAGATTATCATTTGGTCTTCTTCGTATTCAGCCGGGCTGAGTGGCTCAGACGGTTAAGGCGCTGGCCTTCTAACCCCAACTTGACAGGTTCGATCCTGGCTCAGTCCGGTGGTATTTGAAGGTGCTCAAATACGACAGCCCCGTGTCGGTATATTTACTGGCACGTAAAAGAACTCCTGCGGGACTAAATTCCGGCACCTCGGCGTCTCCGAAGACCTTAAAAAGTAGTTAGTGGGACGTAAAACAAATAGCATTATTATTATTATTATTATCTTCGTATTCATGTAGCAACTACTTTTCAGAGAACACCAATGTTTTGAAGGCTATCTGATAGCCAGGTTTTGGGATGTAGTAGATGGACAGGAATAAACAAAATACCGGCTCTGATCTCTTATGGCTCTGGCGACATTTTGTCTTTTGTTACTGGTCTTGCGTACCACCGAGAGAGACAGGTCTTATGGCGACAATGGGATAGGACTAGGAAGGAATCGACCATGACCTTAAGTAATGCATGGGAATGGGGAACTATCTTCATGGCTGCCGCCGATGGGGGTTCGAGCCCACCACCTCCTGAATGCAAGCTCACAGCCACAGAACTCATACCGTGTAGCCAAGTCAATGCGAGTTTAATAAATTAGCCAGGTACTCTACAGAACGTTGCAACACTGTACAAATGTAAGTGAATGGGTCTGCCTAGTGTGGAAATGGAAAACCGCGGAAAATCATCTTCAGCGCTGCCGAAGGTGAGATTTGAGCCCAACATCACAGCTATGTTATCCTAAACACGCAGCCACATCTCTCGGTTACTTCGTTTTTGTTTAATGAAACTGAAGAAGTTTTATTCGCCAATACACAAATTTCAAATTATGCAAAGTCAATGGTGTTCTTGACTTTGGCGGATAATTACTCATTCGGAACCAAATCATTATTCCAAACTGCACTCAAATGTGGCTCGTATACCCTTGTCACAAGGTTGTGGTGAAAGGCATGAATCACGACGACTTAATAACCGTGTAGTATATTCCATCCAATTGGAGAGGGCCATATTGAGATACAGTATGCCACACCATTGTACATAAATACTGCAGCAAGCATTCCTCTATTAGGACACAGCAAACTGCTGAAAAAAGAGATTAAAATTTTGCAATATCAGTTTGTACGGAACACGAAAGCAAACAAACACCTTATTTGTTCGGTTGTGCAATGGAAGCATTAAAACATTTAAAGCTTTTAGCAAATCCTTCTAGAAGAAACAGATTATATAGACTTAGATTAAAAGATACACTAGTCTGAATAATATCCAGTACAGTGCATGCACCACGCTTGAAATACTATAATTTAGAATATTGATTTTTCTCAAAGGAATTTATTTATTTATTTATTTATTTATTTATTTATTTATTTATTTATTTATTTATTTATTTATTTATTTATTTATTTATTTATTTATTTATTTATTTAACATATGGTCTTTAGAGCCGGGAGGTTTCAACGACATGCTCGGATCACCTGCGCAGATCTTTCTATTTGACACCAATGGAAAACCTGCGCGTCTGGGTGCGAGATGATGATAGTGAGGTAGGGAGATGGCGAAACCTGGTGTCTGCACATAGCCTACTCCTGTCAATAACACCAACGGGTCTGCTAAATGCTTAACGCCTTCAGCAGCGTTATATGCCTTCACTCCACATTTTGTCAGGCTCCTCACGTTCATCTACACTGTCCGACCTCCCTCGGTCAGCACTTGTTTTTCCCACCCCGATGGTATTAGAACATTCGAGGCCTGGGGAGTCGCATTCTTTTGGGCTTTGTCTTTGTTTGGCCGATACCTTCGTTTTCGAAGTGTGTGATCCCTTCCATGTTTTTCCTGTGATTAGTGTTAATGGAGGCTGGTCGCCCAGTTGTACTTCCTCTTAAAACAACAATCACCACCACTTCACCTCACTCCATACAAACACTGCGGAGAAGTTTGTAATAGAATTCAGGCTTTTGGTAAGTAATCAACTGATTAGAAATTGTATACCACCATCTCTCCTACCCTTCCGGCCAACATACTTTCTACCAACGAGACTCGAACCGGCTAACTTCGCTGTCAGACCATATGGACTAGACGCCTTAACGATCATAGCTACGTGGTAGGCTCGTAACGTCGTATATGAATTATTCTATTTTGAAAACAAGTACATGGCACTGCTGCATTGGTGAATAAAACCTGTAGTTCCAACTAAGAAAACACATTTACTATCAATACTCGCACCGAGTGAGTTGGTTGTGCGGTTAGGGCCACGCAGCTGTGAGTTTGGATTCGGGAGATAGTTCTAATCACACCGTCGGTAGCCCTGAATATGTTTTCCGTGGTTTCCCATTTACATACCAGGCAAATGCTAGAGCTGTACGTTAATTCAGGCCACGGCCGCTACCTTCCCAGTCATAACACTTTCCAATCCCTCCGTAGCGGAAAAGCCTTTGATATGTTAGTGCGAAGTTAAACAAGTAGAAAACAGACAGTACTCGGTTAATGATTCCATAGGAAAGGGGAGCGCATTCTTTCATGAAACCCATAACAATATTTAAGATCATTAAGAGAGAATGTCGATATTATTTATGGATCTGGAGATATTTGTAGTAGATGTTCTTACAACGGTTCCATTTCAAGCATATCCAACGGGTCGATCGCTAGTATGATTTAGGATTCGACAATATTTTATCAATATGTATTGTCACTTAATAGGAACCAAAAAAGTCAGCATATCCTTGGAACTACTTCTCCATTATCTCGATAGATTATGCGAGCTACGAGTGTCTTGTGCCTATTGTCTTGTGTAACAAGTAGTTTGAATGACAATCTCCGGTTAATCACACAAACATTAATTCATTAGCGCGCCTCTGTTCGCGTTCTTTGTGCTATAGTGTGTGATTTTTAAGTTAATTACTCAATTATTATTTTTAATTGCTCGATATATTAAACATGAGTGTAAGAAAGCATCCCAAGCCTTACAATTTTCTCGATGAATAGGAAGCCGAGTTTTACTTACGGTGAAAAAGAGAAGTGTTTTTTTTTTTTTTAATTTGTAACGCTTCATTGTTTTTGCTATAAAGAAAAGGTGACTTCGAACATCACGGTATTTCTCTTCAATGCAGTAAATAGGCTGCTATCAAAGATATTCAAATATCTAGAAACAGAGTATTGTGACAAATGGAAAAAACTATTGAAGATACACTGTAAGTGAACATCTTTCATAAGAAGTGTTCACCTCAGTCACTTTCTCACTCCAGTTGGATAAATCGACTGACTTTAGTTTTGATGATTTTCGTGTCAAAGACCTTCTTGGGATGATTTCGTTTGAAGGCAGAACAACAAGTTAGGAATGATTTGATTCTTCATATTGTTTGATCTACCATTACAAAATCTAGCTGCCATCACCACTGATGAAGCAAGAGCCATGACTGGACATACTAATGGATTTATTGTTCTCGGTCCACAGCATAAAGATAAAAGATTTAATAAGCTTCGCAAACATAATAACGTCTGAATCTTACATTTTTCCTGCTCCTTCTGGCGCCATCAGTTCCTTAGCCTATTCCTCGAAATATCAATCTCATTTCCTATCTAACAAAAGTCACTAGTCTTACAGTTGTGTGGGCAGATTCCTTCAAAAAAAAGCACACGTTTTAGGATCCTATTTTGGAATACTTACAAGCTACTCTAACGATATTTCCTTTAAAATTTCAAATATTAAAGGCGTCATATTCAAAATACCTCAACTGCATATCGTCGTTGCGTCTCGAAGTATCGTTATGTGATGATGTTGAGGGGATAAATACTGGCCCGCAGCACACGTATAACACGAAAATTCGTTGAGATAGTTCATGCAATATCTACTGAAACTTAGAGGACATTACCTTTCTGGTCGGAGTTCTAAAATGAAAACTGAAAACTGAGGCCTTCGGTACAGAGGGTCCCGGGTTCGATTCCCGGTCGGGTGTGGGATTTTAATCGCGTCTGATTAATTCTTCTGGTCCAGGGACTGGGTGTTTGTGTTTGTCCCAGCACTTTCCTCTTCATATTCAGACAACACACTACACTACCAACCACCACAGAAACAGGTAATAGTAATTATATTCCTCTATATAACGTTGGCGTTAGGAAGGGCATCCGGCCGTAAAATGGGACCAAATCTACATGTGCGACACAGTTAACGCCCGCGACCACACAGATGTGGGAAAAGCGGTGGAAAAAGAAGAGGAGAGAATAATTATAGTAAAGGAATATACCCAAATTATTTGAGCAAAATACAGTACGTGTGAAATATTTATCTTAAGGAGACAACATTTCCAACAAGATAAAAAAAAGGAAATTCTTCTCCTCGTCTCGAGACGTTGCAGCTCTTTTCAGGCACATCCCCAGTGCATGTGAGCTGCATATGACAATACAACCTCATACCAATCCTGACAAGTACCGTGAATCGCGCCCAGGCCCATGAGGAAGACAGTTAATGGCGCTAACCATTACACTACGGAGGACTACTTCAATATAGCTGATACAGATATATCAAGACAGAATTTTTCAAATTAAGATGCATTCCGTAATGTGTATCAGTTATTCAAAATAGCCTAAGTGTAAGTAAAACTATCTTCATCATCACCGATTGTGATGGACATTTGGTACCATACCTTGTGAATAAGAGTGTGAGATAGGATTCTATTTCATTATTTCAAGACATATGGAAATATATCGTTATTCGGAATACTTACAAGCTACTCTTACGAAATTATTCTTCAGACATTTCCTTAAAATTCTCAAATACACTATTCAAGGAGTCATTTACAAAATATCTCAACTGCATTTCGTCGTTGCGTCTCGGAACACCGTTAAGTGATAATGTTGAGGGGAGAAATACTGACCTGGAGCACACGTATCACTTAGAACGATCACTACAGCTCCAATGGTAAAACAATCTCAAATTCAGACCCTCATTATCGCAGAAGACTTCCTCGTGAACAGTCGAGATTTCCTTTTGAAGACGTGGAGCAACGTTCTCTGCGAAACATAAAGAGTTTCACCTCATTTTCTAGACACGGCATAACCCCAAAAGCCCATATCAAATCCATATTATTATTATTATTATTATTATTATTATTATTATTATTATTATTATTATAGTTAGTGTGCCACCGGCTAACTACTTTTATGGTTTTCAGAGACTTCGAGATGTCAAAAAACGTTGTCTCGCAGGAGTTATTTTACCTGCCGAATACTCCATCGAGCCTGCCTCGCGGTATAGACGTAGAATGCCTGCCTCTTACCCGGAGGTTTCAGGTTCGATTCCCGGCCAGGTCAGGGATTTTTGCCTAGATCTGAGGGTTGGTTCGAGATCTACTCAGCCTACGTGATTATAATTGAGAAGCTGTCTGACGGTGAGATAGCGGTCACGGTCTAGAAAGTCAAGAATAACGGCCGAGAAGATTCGTCGTGCTGACCACACGTCACTTCGTAACCTGCAGGTCTTCGGGATGAGCAGCAGGCGCTTGGTAGGCCATGGCCCTTCGGGGTTGTTCCGCCATGGGATTTGATTTGGAATACTCCATCGACACGAGGCTGGCGTATTTGAGAGTTTTCAAATATCACCGGACTCAGCCGGAATCGAACTCACCAATTTGAGCTCAGAAATCCAGCTGTCTACCATTTGAGCCCAACCTTCAGAAAGATTCAGAAAACCGCTAATAATAATAATAATAATAATAATAATAATAATAATAATAATAATAATACATACATACATACATACATACATACATACATGCATACATACAAACGGCCTATTTGGCATTTTAACTTAACTCCATTTACACTTCCTCAGTGTCATTTACACTGTTCTGTTTTACTCCACCAGATGACTGAGAAACCGGAAATATATTGAGGGACTTATTCTCCAATTTTAATTAATTTTGTCGGTGGAAATATGACACTAAAATCTTTACATGCCGACAGTACACAACGTGGAGAAACTAAAGAATTTTTTGCTGTCCTTCAAGAATCAGAATACCTCTGCTGGATTTCCTTCGAAATTCAGAAGCCAACACTCTATCATTCATCGACAGAAGGAGTAAGTGCTGTAGCTGGGAATTGAACCACTCGTCTTTTGCTTTTCAATCCCATCAAGAAAGATGCCTTTGTGCGCTCGGTTGCGAATGTAATATGTCAGTTTTTCTGTAAGAAGAATTCAGCTCCAATTTGTGCAGGATAGCACCACAGAAAGCTTGGTAACACTATTTTTGTTGATTTCCATCGCATGTATGAGAGATAAGAGAACTAAACCAACTGAACAGCAGAATCACATGGGAAAACAACAGCAGATATCGGAGTTACATTAAGATAAATTCGCAATATCCCGCGCTGTTTTACATGACATGAATATCGCAACATCCTCCTGAAACCTTTGACATTTGACTGCACAGAAGTCTGTAAATGTTAGCATTGCGTAATGACTGATGGAATAGATTATGCATGTGGAGGAGAAGTCACGAAAATTCTCATCGTATCTCATTTCAAAATGAAAACTTGGAATTATGAGGGTTAATTTTTAAGAAAATATGACTGGAAAGAAATGCTGCGTAGCCACGGTCAACCTAGGATTGAATTTGAATTTATTGATTATTTACATGCCACTGAGGATGAAAAGCCCCTGAAAAGCGTCTTCGTATAATACAATACAGGTTTAAGAACACACGAACTACATTTTTATAATACAGTAATAAAATATTAAATTAAACATTAAACTTAAAAAGAACTGAAGATACATTGACAAAATATGAAAGAAGGTAGGAGATAATAGGAGTGTTTTAAATCTTCGGCCCTGAGGATTTTTGAACCCTCAAGTAGCGCTATCAAATGCCATGTGGTTATATGTAAACCGTAAAAATCCAATAGTGATACTAAAATAAGGCTTGACGAGGAGTGAGGAAATTTGCCATTCCTTTCCTTTCTGGGCCACAAAGTATCTAGGTTTTAATATAAGGAAAGATCTTCATTGGGGTAATCACATAATGGGATTGTAAATAAATGGTACAGATCTCTGCACATGGTTATGAGGGAGTTTAGGGGTTGTAGTAAGGATGTAAAGGAGAGGGCATATAAGTCTCTGGTAAGACCCCAGCTAGAGTATGGTTCCAGTGTATGGGACCCTCACCAGGATTACCTGATTCAAGAATTGGAAAAAAATCCAAAGAAAAGCAGCTCGATTTGTTCTGGGTGATTTCCGACAAAAGAGTAGCGTTACAAAAATGTTGCAATGTTTGGGTTGGGAAGAATTGAGAGAAAGAAGAAGAGCTGCTCGACTAAGTGGTATGTTCCGAGCTGTCAGCGGAGAGGTGGCGTGAAATGACATTAGTAGACGAATAAGTTTGAGTGGCGTTTATAAAAGCAGGAAAGATGACAATATGAAGATAAAGTTGGAATTCAAGAGGACAAATTGGGGCAAATATTCATTTATAGGAAGGGGAGTTAGGGATTGGAATAACTTACCAAGGGAGACGTTCAATAAATTTCCAATTTCTTTGAAATCATTTAGGAAAAGGCTAGGAAAACAACAGATAGGGAATCTGCCACCTGGGCGACTGCCCTAAATGCAGATCAGTATTGATCGATTGACTGAAGTGCTATTGCAGCACAACTAGCCCTATGAGTGGCATTCTTCATACCATCTAGTCAAACCAGTTGTCCTCTGAATGCCAGTACTCAGCACCATCCATACATCAGCAATTTCAATCCTGCCATTTAGCTCTCAAGAGACAGATGTAACAACATTGCATCCATTGACAAATAGTATCAGCCATAAATAAAGATGTAAGGGAGTTCGTTTTTTCCTTTTCTTTACAATTTGCATTACATCGTACTGGCATAGATAGGTCTAGGAGCGGGAAGGAAGCGACCATATCCTTAATACAGCCGAGCATTTCCCTGATGTGAAAATTGGAATCCACAGAAAAACATATTCAGGGCTGCCGACAGTGGGGTTCGAACCCAGTATCTCCCGAATGCAAGCTGATTACTTCGTGACCAAAACCGCGTGGCCACTTGCACGATGTGTGTGTGTAACAATAACTCATCACTTTAAAAACAATCTCTTGAAGTATGGTAAGTTTTATGCCAAATAGTAAGATAAGAACATGCATTTGTTACTTACTGAACATCTGAGCAACTTCAAGTCGTTCTCATTTCTCAGATACGAAAAGTGTAATGACAGATTTGGGGAACATTACTCCATATATAAATAAAGCAAAATCCTTTCGTCTTCCACTCCTTCTCAGGAAGTTTACTTCCTGACAGGTAGTTATCAATTAGGTGAACTCAGTTTTCATTAGCTACTGTATTTCTACTATACAGTACTTGCTTTCCTGTGTTCCTTGTTATTAGTAAAGTTCTCTTAGGTCAGAATTCTTAATTTGATCATCATCATCATCATCATCATCATCTGTTTACCCTCCAGGTTCGGTTTTTCCCTCGGACTCAGCGAGGGATCCCACCTTTACCGCCTCAAGGGCAGTGTCCTGGAGCTTCAGACTCTTGGTCGGGGGATACAACTGGGGAGAATGACCAGTACCTCGCCCAGGCGGCCTCACCTGCTATGCTGAACAGGGGCCTTGAGGGGGATGGGGAAGATTGGAAGGGATAGACAAGGAAGAGGGAAGGAAGCGGCCGTGGCCTTAAGTTAGGTACCATCCCGGCATTTCCCTGGAGGAGAAGTGGGAAACCATGGAAAACCACTTCCAGGATGGCTGAGGTGGGAATCGAACCCACCTCTACTCAGTTGACCTCCCGAGACTGAGTGGACCCCGTTCCAGCCCTCGTACCACATTTCAAATTTCGTGGCAGAGCCGGGAATCGAACCCGAACCTCCGGGAGTGGCAGCTAATCACGCTAACCACTACACCACAGAGGCGGACTTCTTAATTTGATACCGTTGTAAAATATCCGAGTGCTGTCATGGCGTATTATTATTATTATTATTATTATTATTATTATTATTATTATTATTATTATTATTATTATTATTATTATTATTATTATTATTATTATTATTATTATTATTATTATTATTATTATTATTATTATTATTATTAACATAGGTAGATAAGCCCAAACAGAACATTGTGACCTAGACTTTCGTGCACAATACTAGTCAGTACTGCGAAAGAAGGAAGCAAGCAAGGAAGGAAGGAAGGAAAAATAAATGAGGTGCAGGAAATGTTACGTTCCTTAAAGGAAACGTGACAAATACTTACGGATCATTGCTCTACATTACTGGTGAATTCACCACACTATTTTCAGGCACATACTGTTACGACTAATTTCCACTAATTACTGCCTATTTGGACCAGGAAAGACAACTCGATTCAACCAGTAAAAGTAGACCGTTTCGACCAAAAGGACAATATTTCCCTGTCCATTTTACTTAAGGTTAGGGCTGTCCTAGGCATGTTTAAAAATTCAAAGCTTTTACGTTTCCGGTCATGGGTTACTGTTTAACATGTTAACTACTCTGTCTTCTAAGGAGTCTGTAATGGGAATTTCCAAATATCCTGTATATTGATATTTATGTGCACCTTTTTAGTTGTTCTGAGGGGCAGCCCGTACTGAGCTCCTGTGATCCTACGCTTATGCTGGCTTTGTTGCTAGTCATGAAAAGACTGGCTCAAATGGGTCACCATTTCTGGTCCAAACATACTGTTGATTGGTATTAAAAATGATCGAACCTGGTCCAAACATGTTCTTACTAACCGCATTGAAATTGACTTGCTTGTTCATGACTGAAGAGCTAAAAACAGACTTATAAACTGATGGGTGTCTCATTCAACATATTCTGTCATCGCTCTCTATATATAAAGGGTTTTGTCGAGCGTAGGACACTGGATAACTCTTTCATTCCACCTCCATACTCTCCACCCTGTCTCCAAGCTCATCGCGCTGGATCATTCCGCTTAATGAAACACAACCTAGGGAAGAATGAAATCCCAGTATGGTATCTTATTCCAAAAGGATCAGAGACTTAACTCCCTCACAATGGGACTGTAGGATGTTAAATTGCGTGATTGGGACACAGAGTAGGGTGGCGCCTGGCTTTACAGCGTACAGAATACAACATCAGGTCTAAGAACCAATCTCGGAGAAAGCACCATAAAACTATATTTCTCCAGGAGAGTATTAAAGGAATTAGTCTAGACGTCCTTTCTCTGACGCTTGTCTATACTGTATAAGAAAGGAGCGTTATATCTCCAAGAGCTGGGTTGGAGCCCGTACAAATAGGCTGCAAATCCACTATTAATACTTGACGGAAGGTACTCTTGAACACTAATTACCTGCAAAATCCGCAAAAAAAGCATAAATATAATGAATAAAATTCCTAACATGCGCAATCTAGAGCTGAAAGTTTTAAGCCGTGTTTCTGAGAGCAATTGCCTTAATTGCGAATATTCTTACACTTTTCTACAAGAAAATCCCCACGTAGTACCTAGACCAGACCTAGACTCGTATAACTACAAACACACAGTGCTCGACAATGACTACTTTATATTGAGAATTGACAACTTACATGAATTTATTGTATTTTATCAAGTGTACTATCTCTAGGAAAATCATGTCTCTCTCATAATCAGTTTAATTTCTTCTTCTTCTTCTTCTTCTTCTTCTTCTTCTGTCTTATGCTCATTTACACATCGTCTCTTCCAATAGATTAGTTTACATCTCATTCGATAAATTGTAATTTATACCCAAATTACCCCTCTGTACCCAAATTACTCCTACCCACCCCAGCCTTACTTTCTCGTAATTGACTCTGGATGAAACTTGGAAGTTATTGGTCCTGATCACCTTTATCGCCGCCATGAGAGTGAAATTCGGCTTGCAGGTCATAAGTACCAGCTAAGAAATCATTTTTATGAGAAATTCAATCCCTAATGGGTTAAAGCACAAAATGTGTGCAGGATTTCGGAAGCTGATATGATAGTTAACTTTCCTGGCGTATGAAATAAAAGGTAACTCCAAAAGTTAAGAAAATCATGAGCATCTCCTCGTGGTGCTTCTCTCGAAATCCTAAGAACTCAGGAATAATGTTCTTATACTTGTTCTTATTGACAAAAGATAAATGTTTTACAAAGGGAGAACCCCCGTACGAAGATCGGGCAGTTCTACTGCGTGTTTTCGAGATGAGTATAAATAACCTGAGGGAAGGTAGAGATGAATGTTCATAGTTTGCAAAATATTATTTGAAAAGAATTAGCGAAGGTTCCTTCGAGGGAGGAGCTTGGATTAGAGTGTGATGGTAGTGTTTAGGTAGTAGCTTCGTTTGCCCCTCGGCTAAAACCAGCCGCCCATGCATCAGGCAGTATACATGCGTAATGTGTAATGGTGGTGGTGATTATTGTTTTAAGAGGAAGTACAACTAGGCAACCTTCCTCTATACAGTATGACACTAATCAGAGGGGAAAATGGAAGGGATCCGACACTTCGAAAAATTAAGATATCGCCAAAGGAAGACAAGGGCCACGAAGGGCGTCGGGGTCGGAAAAGAACAAGAGTTGACCAAGAGAGGTCGGATAAGATAGATGAAAGTGAGGAGCCTGGCACAAGTTAAGTGGAAGGAATGCCAGGACTCAACTAAGGTCCCCGTGGTCGCCAATCCACGCTCCAAAGTTCAGAGCAGCTAGGGCCCCTTTTAGTCGCCTCTTACGACAGCCAGGGGATACCGTGGATATTATTCTATCGCCCCCACCCACAGGGGGGCGTAATGTGTAAGAAGCAATTCTAAATACATCATAGAACTGCAGCTGTACACGTCACTGCACTGCACCTTCAGGTAATCTGCACGCGTTCGTTGTGTATGTACGAGAAACGAAAGTATTCACACTGGAAAATATTGTAATATATTTAATGATAATGTCATTTGCTTTACGTCCCACTAACTATTTTTTATGGTTTTGGAGACGCCGAGCAGCCGTAATTTTGTCCCGCGGGAGTTCTTTTCTACTGACACGAGGCTGATGTATTTGAGCTACTTCAAACACCACCAGACTGACCCAGGATCGAACCTGCCAATTTGTGGTCAGAAGGTCAGTGCCTCATCCGTCTAAGCCACTCGGCCAGACTGATAGCAAAAGTTCGAATATCCCTGGTTCAAGGAATTCTCTGCACCCTATTTCATTGTCTCATACGAATGTGCACTTCACCAGAAATAAAGTATTCCCCATAATTAGGAGGACGGAATGAACTCTCCAGGAGAAAAGCAAACTATCAGATAAAAAGTTTGTGTGAATTGTACGCAGATACTGGAGACATTTGTATGTGATGATCTATAATTACTTCTAAGATAAAGCTCACGTGAGGCGTCCTGATAAAATAATGCTCGGCGGTTGCTACCGGTCACAGCGGTCGTGTTATTGCCTCGACAAATTCTACGTGACGCAGATAACAACCAACATATTTCCTAGTTCACTTCCTTTAAAATACCTCCTTAACCTGTTTCTGAGTTTCCCGAATGATCGTAACATACTAAAGTTAGAAGGGCAAGGAAATATAAAGCAAAAAATATTCTCTCTACATTTTCCCTATACTTATAAAAACACGTTTATGAAATTATAGTGACATATATTTCTACATACAACTCGCGATGATAAGAAGGCTCAATAATCCGGTCGGAGAATAGGACAGATCTCGCTAAGGAATGCTCTTTCCGTTCATAATGGCATAGCTGTCGTACTCCAACTTCTCAAATCTAGATCACCACCAGTACAAACAGCAAGTCAGATAACAGCAAAGAACTAAAGTGCAAGATTAGAGTGGCAAGAGAAAGGATCAGCTCCATGGAAATGGCAAGTATTATTTCGTCGTTGAGCCTGCGAAAACCGCTACATGAAATGTTTCAGCTGAGAACAATGCCTGGTAAGGATCTGTCGTTTAAGATTCAGTACTGTGGAATGATCCTCAAAGAATTCTGCTTCTTGATGATATGTGTGTTGCGGGTCAGTATTTCTCCAACAATATAGTCACCGCGGTTTTCATTTGAGTTTACTTCATAGACTATAATGTATTATTTTCCTCGAAGGTACCGGTGTACCTATCCGATCTACTAGGAGAATCAATCACAATTATATTTATAACGGCTTTCTTTATTATACCGTAGATATGTCTTCTGTTTTCTGTTCCCAAGATCGTCGGTTTAGTTTCAGCTGTGCTGGGTAGCATAGCAGAAAATTTAAGTGCGGAGGCTCCATGTGTTGCCTTCTAGTATATTATGGAAAACCAATGAGACAATATTCCAACACCCTTACAAAATCTTAGCAATTACAATGAACGTTAAGTCAGTCGAACATCATGTTAAAAGAAAATATGTTTTGGAAATAGCTAGCCAAGTAGTTAGTTCTTATTTTGTTTCACTTCCATTTGCAATACAAAGAAATAAATATAAAGTAATAACTCGATATAAGCATCGACCCTCTAAGCATCGACCCTATAGGATACTTCAGAAAGTATAGCCTTTGTTTGACACAAGTAAGTTTATTTTCTCTCTAGAAAATTAAGTATAGTTCTTTAGAAGAGTGCATTTTATGCGGACATGGATGTCACTACTACGGTAAATTCTATAAATCAGGAGGCTAACAATGAAAATACCTTATTTTAGTTACCTAACGTACCTTTTAAATGTGTTTGTTAATCATCAGCATTACGTGCTTTACTTCAAGAACTAATGAAAGAGAATTTACTTTGTTCCAGTCAAAAGCAGCAAAACTGAAATTGATGATGATGATGATCATGATGATGATGATGATCATGATGATGATGATGATCATGATGATGTTCGTTGTTTGTTGTTTAAACTGCCTAACAGCTAGCTCATTGGTCCCTAATAGTACGAGATGAACAAAAGGACATGATAATTAATTTTTTTTAATATATCCACTGACTAGAATTTAAAATGCTGCAGTCGCTTAAGTGCGGCCATTATCCAGTATTCGGGAGATAGTAGGTTCGAACCCCACTGTCGGCAGCCCTGAAAATGGTTTTCCGTGGTTTCCCATTTTCACACCAGGCAAATGCTGGGGCTGTACCTTAATTAAGACCACGGCCGCTTCCTTCCCACTCCTAGCCCTTCCCTGTCCCATCGTCGCCATAAGACTTATCTGCGTCGGTGCGACGTAAAGCAACTAGCAAAAAAAAAAAGAATTTAAAATAAATTATGGTGAAAATGATTATGAGATTAAAATAATCAGTGGATCTGATTCGCAATGCCCTATTTTCTAATCAAATTATAGAAAATACAGGTTACAATGGAATAGGCATTGCCTTGAAATACATAGAGAGATATATAATTCAAGTTAGAAGTTAAATAACACGTTACAATACCATCTTACTAAGAGCAATCTTCTGGAATTGGAAAAGATCAAGGCAATTTATCGAAAAAGATTTCTCAGTATGTATAAATTTACCCCCTCACGGTTGGTATATGAGCTGGTGAGAGAAAGGTTCTTTATAGAGGATCTTCGAGAATGGATGCTATTACATTCTACACCTGTTTATCAGAGTGCGTTAAAAGAACTACACGACATGAAGAAAGAAATATGGAGCACGTTCTACACCACGGATGCTATGATGACTCAAGATCGGCAGCGTCCAAATTACGACCTGCGACATATCATGACGCGATTCGCAGTGCATGGATTCCATCACAAAATATGCGACAAGACAAGACATCACGGCCCTACTAATGACTGTACTTGCAAATTGTGCAAGAAACAATGTGATAGGTACCATCTTCGAGAGTGTACGGAAAGAACAACGTACGATATTGTATTTATTTCTTGGCCATTGGCTGCATTAAATTAATACGCAAACACGAACTAAAATAGAGTCAATGGGATAAAAGCATAGTTAACACAAATACACTAATACAAAGGACATTATTACGCACGATAAAAAGGCCACTATCTCTTATAAAACGGATGACGAGGTATGCTGACTGCTCGTCATCTCGTGAGATGAGGGAAATGGCACTCGGGAGTTTTAGACTACGGGGCAGATCAGCCAGGTCCACGCACTCCGTAAGGATGTGTACCACGATTAGATGGCCGCCGCAAGTACACAGTGGGGGGGGGGGGCGTTCACCCCTCAGTAGGTAGGAGTGCGTTACTAAGCCATGGCCAATCCGAAGACGACATAATACCACTGCTTCTCTCCGAGAAGCCCGAAGCGAAGTCTTCCATACCTTCGTAGTTCCTTTTATCGCTCTCAGTTTATTTGGGAGAGGGATGGCCTACATCACCCAATGAGACATAACCAGATGTCTCTGCTGAGAGTGAATGTCACTGGCTGGAACCCTGTAAGGCAACGAGGACAAGATAACAGCCTCCTTGGCAGCCTTATCAGCTAACTCGTTTCCCTCTACACCCATGTTGCTTGGGAGCCACATAAACGTATTTCCGGTGCCGGCAGCCGAACACCCGGCCAGCAGCCCCTGGTTCCGCTGCACCAGAGGGTGCCGAAGGAAACATGTATCTATAGATTGTAGCGTGCGCAAAGAGTCGGTACACAGAAGAAATTGCCGGCGCTCATCGGACAGTGTGTACCGCAGAGCTTTACAGATGGCATAGAGCTCTGCTGTGTACACACTACAGATGTTCGGTAGAGGAAAAACCTGTTATTGTCAACAACCAACGCACAGCCTACTCCCGCTTCTGCTCTCGAACCATCCATGAAAATAACGACCGATAATAATAATAATAATAATAATAATAATAATAATAATAATAATAATAATAATAATAATAATAATAATAATCGTGTTATTCGCTTTACGTCTCACTAGTATGTTTATGGTTTTCGGAGACGCCGAGGTGCCGGAATTTAGTCCCGCAGGAGTTCTTTTACGTGCCAGTAAATCTACCGACACGAGGCTGACGTATTTGAGCACCTTCAAATACCACCGGACTGAGTCAGGATCGAACCTTCCAAGTTGGGGTCAAACGGCCAGCGCCTCAACCGTACGAGGAGGAGTGAAAAAGAATGGGCGAAGGCAACCAAACCGCAAGACCAGTCTGACTAGCGGGTTGCCTATCCAACAGTATGTGAAGATTATGATGTGTTTCTTAATGCTAATCTTCTACTACTTCTGGTTCTGCTTCTTATTATTCTTATTCTTATTCTTAATCTTCTATATATAATGGTATAAGGGGTGAAAAAAAGAAAATATCAAAAATGACAGTGATTACGGGTGAATGTGTGTATGTTCCAGCATAACACTCAACCAAACTTGATACACATATAAGTTACTATCTAGAAAAATTACTCTAGCGGCAAGAAACCCCTAGCAACCCTAAGAGAAGGGGGTGAAATTTAAATACTGAAAGCGGCCGATATTAGCGGCGAACCCATAGTCTTTGGGGAAGCTGAGATGAACTGTAACACTCTTGATGCCGTTGAAGTAAAAGTCTATTCCCATTCGCTATGGGGGTGAATAAGAATGTCCACAATGATCGAGATTATGGATGTGCGTGAGTATGTTCTAGCATATCTCTTAACCAAACATGATACACATATGACTTACTGTTTGGGAAAGAAAACTGTGGGGTAAGACACCCCTACGGCCTGGGGTGGAAAGGAGGTGAAATATTAAAGTAGTAGTATAATATACGGGTTCGGCCGCCACCGCCACCTCCGGCTCCCAGTGGCCACCTCCACCTCCACCTCAGCCAGAGGCCTCCCAGTGGCCACCTCCACCTCAGCCAGAGGCCTCTTCCAGTGCTGCCAACTTAACCTAACTAGCGCGAAATTTGAATTTGTAAACAAAGCCACGTGCTTTTTGACAGCTGACATCGACAACAACGCATCGCTAACCTCAGTACTGCCATCTTGACGGGCCTAAACCTCAGTAGTGCCAACTTAACCTAACTAGCTCGAGATAAACAAAGCCACGTGCTTTTTGACAACCACGTGCTTTTTGACAGATTTGTAAACAAAGCCACGTGCTTTTTGACAGACAACAACGCATCGCAAACCTCAGTACTGCCATCATGACGGGCCTAAACCTCAGTAGTGCCAACTTAACCTAACTAGCATGAGGTAAACAAAGCCACGTGTTTTTTGACAGCCACGTGCTTTTTGACAGATTTGTAAACAAAGCCACGTGCTTTTTGACAGACAACAACGCATCGCTAACCTCAGTACTGCCATCTTGACGGGAATAAACCTCGGTGGTACCAACTTAACCTAACTAGCGAGAGGTAAACAAAGCCACGTGCTTTTTGACAGCTACATGCTTTTTGACAGCTGCCATCCGCCATCTTTGAGCACCGTGCTGCCCTCTTTCGTCACCTGTCATCGGCAGTGCTGCCATCTTGACGGGTCTAAACCTTAGTGCTACCAACTTAACCTAACTAGCGCGAGGTAAACAAAGCCACGTGTTTTTTGACAGCCGTCATCCGCCATCTTTAATCTATAGAGCACAGTGCTGCCCTCTTTAGCTACTTACCTTTGAGGCGGATAATTTGAAAAATGCTTTTTGACAGCAGCCATATTGCATCGCAAACCTCAGTGCTGCCCTCTTTAGCTAGATACCTGTGGTAGCAGACAATTCCACGTGACAGCAGCCATCTTTAATCAAGAGAGCACCGTGCTGCCCTCTATGTGGTGGCGGCAAATTGAAAAATTCCACGTGCTCTTGTTTGGAAACAAACTCACGTGCTTTTTTGACAGCTGTCATCCGCTATCTTTAATCAATAGAGCACTGTGCTGCTATCATGCGGGCAATTTCGTTAGCTGTCATCCGCCATCTTTAATCCAGAGAGAACAGTGCTGCCCTCTATGTGGTGGCGGCAAATTGAAAAATTCCACGTGCTCTTGTTTGGAAACAAATTCACGTGCTATTTTCTGACAGCTGTCATCCGCCATCTTTGAGAACAGTGCTGCCCTCTATGTGGTGACGGCGAATTCCACGTAGAAACAAAGCCATGTGCAGCTGTCATCCACCATCTTTAATCACCGTGCTGCCCCGGTGACGGCAAATTCCACGTAGAAACAAAGCCATGTGCTTTTTTGACAGCTGTCATCCGCCATCTTTAATCACCGTGCTGCCCCGGTGACGGCAAATTCTAAATGCTTTACAAACCCATGTGCTTTTCTGACAGAGCTGTCATCCACCATCTTTAATCACCGTGCTGCCCCCGGTGACGGCAAATTCCACGTGCTCTTGTTTGGAAACAAAGCTTTTAATCCAGAGAGAACAGTGCTGCCCCGGTGGCGGCAAATTCTACGTAGAAACAAAGCCATGTGCTTTTTTGACAGCTGTCATCCGCCATCTTTAATCACCGTGCTGCCCGGTGGCGGCAAATTCCACGTGCTTTACAAACCTATGTGCTTTTTTGACAGCTGTCATCCGTCATCTTTAAGCTTTAAATCCCCGATTCTCATGTTAGAAGTTGTAAAACAGATTCTTAATCCGAGTTCTTTGACGTCAGGAAGGGCAACCGGTCGAAACAATAGTGTATGACGTGAGAGGCTAGATACTGCCAGTTTTGCATCAGGAAGGGCGACTAGTCTTAAAACAAATTCTTGTGATTTAAAAATATTAGTTTTGCGTCAGGAAGGGCATCCGGCCGTAAAACAATAGTTCGTGATTTAAAATCTAAGAAGTGCATCTAGCTGTAAATCCCCGATTCCCCGTGTTAGACGTTGTAAAACAGATTCTTAATCCGAGTTGCCAGGAAGGGGCAACCGGTTGAAAACTATAGTGTATGAGGTTAGATACTGCTAGTTTTGCATCAGGAAGGACAACTCAACACATTCATGTGATTTAAACACATTTTTATTCCCAAGAGAATCGAACCCGAGACTACCGGGTGAGAGGCATGCATACTGTAGGCTATAGATTTGTTCTACAGTCCTCGAAGTATCGGCACAGTCATTCTGAGCGAGTTGTGTGGAATGCATGTGTTAGCTGAAATTGTACACGTATCTTCCGGCTCGACCTTGAGCGAGGACACTGATAAGCGACTTGTAACTCGCGAACGTCTTCTCAGCTGAGCGCCATTCAAGCTCTTAAAACACAGTACTAATTAAGGTTGTAAAATATTCTGAAATAGTCCTCCTCTGTGGTGTAGTAGTTAGCTGCTACCCTCGGAGGTCCGAGTTCGATTCCTGGCTCTGCCACGGAATGTGTAGCATTTAGCCTATGTAAGTTCCTAACGTAAACTATCATGATTGTACGGAGAGGTTAAAACACACACAGTGCCTACTCCTATCGAAAGAACCTGCACGGTACCGGCATGTAGGCTTCTCCTGGTGAAGGAGCTTGCACATGGTTTAACGCCTCCTATCAACAGCCCTTACTTAATGCTGGCTTTTTTGCACACCCCGCCTCACACCATACGACCGGCTGCCCTTCCTGACTAGGATTTTAAATCGCAGTATACGCGATAAATTTGTTGTAGCGGGTTTTATAACTAGATACCCCGGTACCGATACATAGCCTTCTCCTACCGAAGAAGCCAGCTTAACGCCTCCATCCGACGAATGAATCACCCTCAACACTCTTCAATCATTCTCGCTACTTCGGGAGATAGCGGGTTCGAACTAGAAGCTGCAAATGCTAGGTGAGGGGCCTGCGCGATCGTCATTACATGATCTAGCTTTAGCTCAATACCTACAGGTACGGAATACCGCGGATGTACCCTCGAGAAGTCGAGGATCACACGCTAACTTTCCAAGGCTCGAACTCTTAAATTCTGACACCTCGGCGTCAACAGGAGGTTCGATTCCGGCTTAAATACGTCAGCCTGCGGGACTACAGGAGTGCTCTTGTTGCATTCGTTCCGACTGTACTGCAGTTGTCAGCTCAGCGATTTTTTCACATCCGCTTGGTAACAAGCAGCATATTTACTCACCGCAGTCTGCGTGAAGTGCTTACAGTTCTCTGTATGCGTTTATCACGTACACATCTCCCGTCTGCTGTGAATATTATTCTTCAGCCTTTATCTTAAGGTAAGGTAGAACTGTTAGTTACTTTTTTTTTGCAAAGCAACTTCTACGCTAGACATCTACATTCATATATGTTTGTTCTTTTCTTTTAGGTACCGTTCGAGTTACAGGCTTGAAAGTACGCATTTTATTCATCCGAGTAACAGTCTGCAGCACATGCATTTTTAAGGTATGTTTTCGAACTTTGAGTTGTAAAGATAACTAGGCTAGCTGATACACCCTACACTACATTCATATATGTTTGTTCTTTTCTTTTTAGGTACCGTTCGAGTTACAGGCTTGAAAGTACGCATTTTATTCATCCGAGTAACAGTCTGCAGCACATTCAATTTTTTTTAAGGTATGTTTTCGAACTTTGAGTTGAAAAGATAATTAGGTTAGATGATGTACCCTACACTGCATTCATATATGTTTATTCTTTTCTTTTTAGATTCGACTAGAATATTATCATTCAAGTTTCAGGCTTGAACGCACGCATTTTATTCATCCGAGTAACAGTTTGCAGCGCGAAGATTTTAAGGTATGTCTGACCTCTATTCATTGAAACTTGGTTTCTTCTAAAACATCTTAACTTTAGTCTATTGATAAATAGTTGTTCTCTTTAATCCTCACGCGAGGTGCGTACATAGCTATGTCTGCCCTCAACAGGCTGAAACTTGGTTTCTTCCGAACATCGTAACTTTAAGCTAATCATAAATAGTTGTTCTTGCATACTATAGACGTGGTATAATTTCAAACACGTACACATAGCTATGTCTGCCCTCAACAGGTTGAAACTTGGTTTCTTCTAAAATATCGTAACTTTAGTCTATTGACAAATAGTTATTTTCTTTAATCTGCATGTCATAGAAGAGGTTAATCTTATAATTTCAAACACGCACGCATAGCTATGTCTGACCTCAGCAGGCTGAAACTTGGTTTCTTCTAAAACATCGTAACCTCAGTCTATTGACAAATAGTTATTTTACCGGGCGAGTTGGCCGTGCGTGTAGAGGCGCGCGGCTGTGAGCTTGCATCCGGGAGATAGTAGGTTCGAATCCCACTATCGGCAGCCCTGAAAATGGTTTTCCGTGGTTTCCCATTTTCACACCAGGCAAATGCTGGGGCTGTACCTTAATTAAGGCCACGGCCGCTTCCTTCCAACTCCTAGGCCTTTCCTATCCCATCGTCGCCATAAGACCTATCTGTGTCGGTGCGACGTAAAGCCCCTAGCAAAAAAAAAAAAATAGTTATTTTCTTTAATCCTCACGCTATAGACGAGGTGCGTACATAGCTATGTCTGCCCTTAACGGGCTGAAACTTGGTTTCTTCTGTAACTTTAAGCTATTCATAAATAATTGTTCTCTTCAACCTACATACTATAGACGTGGTATAATTTCAAACACGCACGCGTAGCTATGTCTGTCCTCAACAGGTTGAAAGTTGGTTTCTTCCGAACATCGTAACTTTAGTCTATTGACAAATAGTTATTTTCTTTAATCTGCATACTATAGACGAGGTGCGTACATAGCTATGTCCGTCCTCAACAGGCTTAAACTTGGTTTCTTCCGAACATCGTAACTTTAGTCTATTGATAAATAGTTGTTCTCTTTAATCAACATACTATAGACGTGGTATAATTTCAAACACGCACACGTAGCTATGTCTGTCCTCAACAGGTTGAAACTTGGTTTCTTCCGAACATCGTAACTTTAGTCTATTGATAAATAGTTGTTCTCTTTAATCTACATACTATAGACGAGGTGCGTACATAGCTATGTCTGTCCTCAACAGGCTTAAACTTGGTTTCTTCCGAACATCGTAACTTTAGTCTATTGATAAATAGTTGTTCTCTTTAATCTACATACTATAGACGTGGTATAATTTCAAACACGTACACATAGCTATGTCCGTCCTCAACAGGCTTAAACTTGGTTTCTTCCGAACATCGTAACTTTAGTCTATTGATAAATACTTGTTCTCTTTAATCTACATACTATAGACGAGGTGCGTACATAGCTATGTCCGTCCTCAACAGGCTTAAACTTGGTTTCTTCCGTAACTTTAAGCTATTCATAAATAATTGTTCTCTTCAACCTACGTACTATAGACGAGGTGCGTACATAGCTATGTCCGTCCTCAACAGGCTTAAACTTGGTTTCTTCCGAACATCGTAACTTTAGTCGTTCTCTTCAATCCTCATGCTATAGGCCTAACTCACAGCCATGTCCAACCTCTATAGGTTGAACATCACAACTTTAGGCTAATCTCTATTGGTTGTTCTCTTTTCAGAACTTGTTGCATACGCTGTTCACCTAAACACTTTATTCGAAGAAAGAGAAGACACTATGTTCCCATGCGAGCTGTGTAAGGCAATGTTCACAAGACGTGACAGCCTTGCACGCCATGTAAAAACAAAACATCATCAGCTATCTGCTTGCGACTATAACCCTACTATGTTCCCCTGCGAGCGGTGTAAGGCAACGTTCGCAAGACAGGATAACCTCGCACGTCATATAAAAGCAAAACACCCTAGCATAACATCTGCTTTATGTGATGTTTGCGGGCTGTACTTCGCTAATGTAGAGCAATACCAGGCTCACTTAGCAGAGGTACATCAAATATCTACTTGCCCTCAGGTAGTAGTAGGGAAAAAGCGTGCAGCTACTGATGTAGCTGTAGAAAGTACTAGTAGTAAAAAACCTAGAAAAAATCATGAACTTCAAACTATTCACTGCGAGCACTGTAACACTGATGTACCATCTTCGCATTTTCAGGGGCACTTACGGAGTAATGCGCATAAAAATAATGCGTGTAGAAGTGGTAGTAACGCAAACATCGAGGAAATTAATACAGCATTTAAAAGTAGGATTGCTAGTTACCGAATTCGCACCAGTCAAAAGTTTCAGAGCACTTCAAACTTTTTAAATTGCGTTCAACCGGATGTACAACAGCTTCTTGCTAAATCTTTGTCCAATCATAGTTTATTTAAAGTTAATTTTGAACTTTTCGCCTTGTACATTAAAAGCACGGATGAATCCGAAATAACGGACATTAAATCATTTAATACGAAGAATTTTGTCATAAGTCAGTCGACTAATTTTGGTGATGTACTTAGGGATGTCTCTAACATTATTTCAACTAAGAGCGAGGAATTTCAGGAAAAGGAATCAGGGTGGGCTTTAGTTGAAATAATGTATCTAGAAGTTAACATCAATAAGTACAATCCTATGCGTGGATCTTCGCACATCGAGCTGCCGACATGGATTCAGCGAAAAGAAGCTGTTGTAAACATCCAAAACAATGACGAAGCATGTTTTGCATGGGCGGTGATGTCGGCTTTAAATCCTGCTAAATCGAATGTAGCGTATAGAACATCATCCTATCCACACTATTCAACGCAGCTAAATTTCGATAGTATAGAATTTCCTGTGCAGATAAAGGATATTAAGCGCTTTGAGGAACTAAATAACATTAGTATCAATGTGTATGGTGTAGAGAAAAAGTCTGTAGTAGGTCCTCTGTATTATACATGTCATAAGAAGAGTACTCACGTTAATTTACTCTATATTGAAAACAGTGAGAATAGCCACTTTTGCTGGATTAAAAATCTGAGTAGACTTGTTAGCAGTCAGTTGTCAAAAGATAAGTGTAAAAAGTGGCTATGTGATGGATGCTTGCAGTATTTCAGAAATGAAGATCAGTTAACGAAGCATTCCAAGAATGACTGCAATCATGTACGTACAGAGATACCTACTACAGGCAATAATGTTTTAAAATTTACAAATTTTCACAAGCAGATGTGGGTACCGTTCGTGATTTATGCAGACTTTGAAGCCATCCTCACGCCATGCAACACATGCTCACCTAATCCTGACAACTCTTTCACTAATACTACGCACATGCATGTCCCGTATAGCTTTGCGTATTACATCAAGTGTAGTTACGATAGTACGCTTAACAAGTTAGAGCTGTATCGAGGACATGATGCTGCTAAAGTATTTTTAGAAAGACTTGAAAGTGATGCAGTAGGACCTCGGAAGAGTTACACAGCTATTGTACACAGTGGGCACATATAAAATGTTCGTCGTTTCCATTTTCTACACACATCTCGTGGAACCATTTCCTGCATTCCCCGCTACACTGGACCCATGCCTCATTTCGGTTGTCGTCATAGAAATAGCTATCACATACTGCGCAGTAATTCTCAGAGCAATTAAGACTGCTTGAGGAACTAGCTTCCCCACTACCAACACGCCGAGTTCTCGTTGTTTTGTTTAGATTTGAGGGATTCTGTTCATTTACGCGTTTCCTCTTCCTTAACTTTTGTCGGTAATCCTGAGAAGTCACCATGGCGGATTCTTGTACTCTTCTTCCTCTCCTTTTCCAGATAGGAGTCTTAATATCGGAACAGGAGATAACTCCTGGACTGAGCAACTCGGAGGTGTAAATGCAGGTGAGGCTTCATGTTCCTGTGATAATGTAGGACTACTGGCCTTAGTTTCGACAGCAATATCTTCTCCAACATGTACGTACGTGATTTGAACCATTTTCGTCTTGCACAAGGTCGTATTCAAAAATGTCTTCTTGGAGGATATCGGGATTGTACGGATAAATGACAGTGTCGAGATCTCCCACGCTTGTCATGTCGACATCTCCCCGAGTTACATTGGCAGGCAAGAGGTGGCAGCACTTACCACGCTGAATGATTGGCGATTTGGAAATGACATGGCCGCTTCTCCAAAACGTGCTTTGTGCGCCTAACCTCAAACATTGCCTTAAAAATATCGCATATCTACGTATTTCGTTCTACAACCTACTCATTATTTTATAGTACGTTACTTTTACATCATATATCACTTACATACTCACCTTCAACTATTCAGATGTCTTGTATTTATAGTGATAATCGTCTGCTACCAGGATCATCCTGAGCACAACACCCTACGGCTCCAATACATGTAGTTACTAGTTCGACCTGTAGAGTACTGTGGTTACCAGGGGCGCTAAGCTTAAAAGTGTCGAGTTCTCCCTCATGTCGGGATCTCCCTAAGTTACCTTATGTATTTTTAATATAACCTGATTATCCTCCTGTACAGCAAAGTTGAAGAGAATAAGACATTGATACTGTAAATTCGTCGAGTATCATCCATAAATTTACAATATCATTCTTAATATCTGTTGGCATGTTTACTCAAGTTTATTAAATTAGTCAGCACCAACAAGCACTTTTACTGTAAGTGTGATTAAGTAGAATTCGAAACATCTTCACAAAACTAACAAAATAAAATGCCTCATATTTCCAAATAACAGTTCTGTATATTTGTAATTGTGTATTATAACCTATCACTTAAATGTCTTCTTCTTCCTGGCCTTTTACCACTTACCTAGGGTGGGTACTTTGCATAGATTTATCCCAGTATTACGGCCAGATGTCTTTGTGGAGGGACGTATTCACTACTACGTGTTTTTCATGGTGGTTTGTAGTGCGATGTGTTGTATTTAAATGAAGATATGTATTAAGACGAATCCAAACAACCAGCGTCCGAGCTAGAAGAATTAACCAGACATTGTTAAAATCTTCTACCCTATCTGGAATCAAACTCTAGGCCCTCTGAACAAGACCACTACGCTGACTATGCATCCAAGGAGCAAGAAACTACCATTTAAACGTAAAGACAAATATGTTTATATATCCCCACAGCGAAATTCAAACACCGTATTACACTCTTACTTCATGCTCTTCACTTCTTTATTTACAGCTCGGACCAACAATACATCATCATTATCCACAATAACAAGGGAGACAAAAAGGATCGGATTGTATGAACAAGTTCTTCATGAAAACTTAGGCTTGCTATTCAAAGCTTTTTGGACTGTTAGTAAAAAGCTTCGTTCTTTCTTTTTCTACCGCTCTTCCCACATCTCTGTGGGCTCGTGGGTGCGAACTGTGTATCACGTGTGTGTGTGTGTGTTTTTTGTGTGTGTTTCGCCCTGTTTTACGGCCAGATTCCCTTCCTGACGCCAATCCTATATGGACGGATGTAATCACTATTGCGTGTTTTTGTGGTGGTTGGTAGTGTAGTGTGTTACAAGTGATGAAAATCATTTTAGTGTAGTGTGTTGTCTTAATGTGTTGGGACAAACACAAACACCCAGTCCCGACCCTGAAGATGGTTTTCCGTGGTTTCCTATTTTCACACCAGGCAAATCACGCAACTTAATTAAGGCCACGGCCGCTTCCTTCCAACTCCTAGGCCTTTCCTATCCCATCGTCGCCATAAGACCTACCTGTGTCGGTGCGACGTAAATCAACTAGCAAATAATAATAATACTATTAATAATAATAATAATAATAATAATAATAATAATAATAATAATAATAATAATCAATCTCCATACAGGTAAAGGCTTCCACTATTCTTAACCTCGGCACTAAATGGGATAGTGTGGTTAGCTCTATCCCGGCCGCCTTTGAACCTAGGAATTAACCTGATACTGATTTTTGGCGTAGGCTGACGTGAGTGAGCTTCAGGGCCATGAGCTGCTAGAAAGTTGGAAATCTCGTTTCTTAAATTTTTCGACTTCCTGACAGCCGACCGAACCCACTTCCTTCCGGGTGAACCGAGCGCGCCTTCATCGCCAAGGCTAGGTAGCATCTGAAGAGTAAGATGAAGAATCTATACACATAAAATTGTAAAGTCAATCTGTCTGTCTGTCTGTCTGTCTGTCTGTCTGTCTGTCTGTCTGTCTGTCTGTCTGTCTGTCTGTCTGTCTGTCTGTCTGTCTGTCTGTCTGTCTGTCTGTCTGTCTGTCTGTCTGTCTGTCTGTCTGTCTGTCACATTCAACTGAAAACTTGGGCGCAAAAACGCCAAGACGGATTAAACTGAAATTTGGTATGAGTTTATCTGAGATGCTGGGTTCTCTTATTTAATTATTTAATTATTTTAGGTTTGATATCTTCAGTACTTCTCCAGGAAACTTCGCGGAGAATAATAAGAATTAAAAGTTCCAATCACTCTTCAGAGAAACCCAGTACAATAATAAATACAGTTTTTACCAACGTATACTAACTACTTTAACTACCAAACTTTAGGCAGATTCGTTTAAATATAATTTAATTATTAATTAAAAATTACATGAAGTAGACCGAAGCCCTCTCCCACTCCATCCTCACCTCTCGTGAGTTACGTGATCTCATCCATCTCACTTGTTCGCTCCAAAGTTCTTATGAACAGCGTTTGGCGATCGATTGCCGTTTACGTTTGGCTGATTTAAACAACGTTTTTATCGCAGACTTTCTTTTAACTAATCCGTGACATGTGAACAACTGTTCAACTTCCATTTTACCTGCTCATTACTGTTGGACTACCCTCCAAACAAGTCATGCTCTCAAATATCATCTTACGTCTGTGTCTAGACACTACAGATATTTAATCTTGGTTGAACCGTATTACAATACATATTTCGCACTCCAATAGTGTTTGCGTTTGGCTGATTTCAACTAACTTATAGCGTGGCTGAGTGGCTCAGATGGTTGAGGCGATGGCCTTCTAACTCCAACTTAGCAGGTTCAATCCTGGTTCAGTCCAGTGGTATTCGAAGGTGCTCAAATACGTCAGCCTCGTGTCCGTAGATTTACTGGCACGTAAAAGAACTCCTGCGGGACCAAATGTCACCATCTCGACGTAATTAGTGGGACGTAAAACCAACAGCGTTATTATTATTTTTTGTTTTCTATTGGCTTTACGTCGCACCGACACAGAGAGGTCTTATGGCGACGATAGGACAGGAAAGGGCTAGGACTGGGAAGGAAGCGGCATTGGCCTTAATTAATGTAGAGCCCGAGCATTTGCCTGGTGTGAAAATGGGAAACCACGGAAAACCATTTTCAGGGCTACCGACAGTGGGGTTCGAACCCACTATCTCCCAAATGCAGCGTTACTATTAGCTTATAGTTTGTAATAATAATAATAATAATAATAATAATAATAATAATAATAGTAATAATAATAATAATAATAATAATAATTGTATGACCTCAATTACCAAGTTGCAAACGTCTTCAAGTGCTGCCCTCTATGCATCCTCCGATTCAGTTTCAGTATTCCGATTGTGCTGCTATGAACGAAAGCGGAATTCTACCTGGACGAATACTGTGGGAGAATAAATTAGTATTGTTGGGTGACATTGGCAAGGAAAATCTTCGAGGTGTTACACTCCGATTCCATACAATGTACTAGCGAGGTTGAGAAGATTCAATTAATCACACGTACAGTTGGAGTGTTGGCTGGGTTCGACCGAAAGTAAAGCAGTCACCGATTTCAACGAATTTTTGTTAGTACATGGATGAGACAAAGTACCACCCAAATACCAACTTCAAACCTGACTCGGCATATCAGTGGTAGACAAACACATGATCTCTACTTCGCGGGTTTGATCCCGCGCGAGGTAGTATCCTGTGTTCAAAATACAGGTTTGTATTAGGAGCTACAACCCACGAAAAGACTATTGTTGTGAAGACCATTCCCAAGGGTATCATACGTATGTTTTAAGCCTGGATATATTGGTGTTTCGCATTAGGGAGATCTTCGTGCGGACTTTTAACGATTTCTCTGGTTAAATAACATTGCCAATATTAATTTGCGTAATAACTTGATGTTGTGAGAATCCAAGCACTGAGACACAACCAACTGTTTTCGCCACGTTCTTGCAACATGTGAAAATATAGTCGGTATAAAGCTGACTGTATTGAAAGATCACCACCCTAGTGTTCCCCTTACTCCAGCCAGGAGCTAGTGCGTGGCACGCCTCCGCTAGCAGTTTCTCCACCGGCAACGTTAAATAAACAGAATTAATATTAATGTTGGCTACCTGCATCTGCATACCAAACTTTGTACGGAATCAGCGTGTAACACCTGGAAGGCTTCCCTTGTCAGTGAGGCGCCAGCGGTGAAGTGTCAAGATTATCCATCAAAAGTCGACTACCTCCCCCGAGATCAAACCCGTGAAGTAGAGATCATGCGTTCAAAGTTGGTATTTCAGTAGAAGGCATACTAAGATGAAAGGTAGACTACAAAGTACTGAAACAGAGGACCGGGCGAGTTGGCCGTGCGGTTAGAGCCGTGCAGCTATGAGCTTGCATCCGGGAGATAGTGGCTTCGAATCCCACTGTCGGCAGTTCTGAAAATGTTTTTTGTGGCTTCCCATTATCACACGAGGTGAATGCCGGGGCTGTACCTTAATTAAGGCCACGGCCGCTTCCTTTCCAATCCCAGGCCTTTCCTATCTCATCGTCGCCATGAGACCTTTCTGTGTCGTTGCGAAATAAAACAAATTTTGAAAAATAAACTAAAATAGAGGTGGGGGGAGGGTCAAGAGAAGGCCCCTCGGGTTTTTTAGCATATATTTTTCAAGGTGGATAACTTTTCGATTAAATTGCATGTATGGTGATTCCTCAGCCCGAAGACTGGTTGGATCCTCAACAAATCGACCATCAGCTTTCACAGGTTGCATGATAAGTTACATGAACACACCACTACGGCTACCGCAATAATAGATTGTTACGTGACAGGTCTACAATTTTCTTAACTCCTAATACTAATGGACAATAGCATTACACCATCTTGTTAACTGAGCTGTTGGGCTGCAATTCACCTCCACTAGATGGCATTGTGATTGAAAGTGATAAAGATAAGTTTTCAGCAAAAGTACAAAAAAAGTAATCTGTCAACGGCGGTTAGAATACCTAAGAAGAAGATTGAAAGATAGTGAGGAAAATTCCTGGTTTCATCCAAGAAAACGGGTAGTCCAGGAGAAGACACAACCGCGAAGTATACATGCAGGTGGGAAAGGTCACTGACGTAATGCGGAAAAGGAGAATTGCTCCTTATTGTCACTTGACCCATATGTACTGGGACATTAACCAACCGTATGTTCACCTATTTTTCACTTACATTCACCAAGGAGGCCTGGTTTACCGAGGTGGGACCTCTAAGAAGAGGATATCACACAAGGACATTCAAAGGTGATACCCCGTAACGAGAATCCTCAGTTGCATATGAGTTTCCGAGAAAAACTAAAGACAGGAAATGTGAGACCGAACACGTAGACACAATACAGGATAAAAGTTAAGGAGCAGAGAAAAAGTCGAAACCAGTTGAAATGATGTGGCACTTAGTTGAATAAAATAAGATTATTATTATTATTATTATTATTATTATTATTATTATTATTATTATTATTATTATTATTATTACGGAGTTTTGTGGATTTGCAGAGGTGAAAGAAGGTGCGGGCTGGAATAGGTCTCAACTACAAAATTAAAGTTAATTTAAAACTTTAACAAGGTTATATTTTCTTTTCAAAATCAACAGATAACAACGGTTAACAATTCTCACTAGGTGAAATAACAAAGAACACTCAGGTACAATGCAAATTTACAAATTCTGGGCTACGAGCCCCAAAGTCTGAGTTCTCGACTCACAACCACAAATATCAAAGGGCACAAGACCCTTAATTACATGGAGCTCTTGCTCCCGCTTAGTAGTATCAAGCCTCATAGAAGTACTTTCCAAAGGAACCAGAAAGAGCTGACCTGCTCTCAATTTTCTAAGCACAAACAACTTTACTTTTACCTGCCCTCAAGGCACACCAAGAAACAGGGGTATTAGATACCCAACCTACAGGGCCTTTACATGAGGAAAATAAAACATCAGGTTAAGTTACTGGCCCATAATACAAAATTGAATGGAGGCGAAGCTTGCACTCCTAATACACTTTTAAAACCTACTTGGCACTAGGCCGCTTACGCAAGGGCTAATCCCATACTAAGGAGGTGACACGTATAAGAAAACTTTATTACATTAAGAAGAGAAGGAAAACGGTTATGAAAACGTAGTCACCTCCAAACAATATGAGTGGGAGCTCGAGAGGGTTAGGCACTCTCTATCCCAATTTGTAGTTAAAGAGACGAAATTTTCACCAAATGTTTTTTTACATTTTAAAGGTAGGTTACATGAGAAAAGTTTCGAACCTGCCCCGAGGGTTAAACTGCTGAGCTAGCAAGAAATAAAATTATTAAACGGCCATTACCTTGTTGATGAACTGCTGCCCGAAGAAAGAGGCGCTACCCGCCCCCTGCTACATAATCACACACTACGCAAGATGTCGATGAAGTGGCCAGGAGACCAGAAAATCAGCAGTTTTTATACCCTCACGGAAAATTCGAGACGTTTCATGAATGATTACAACCCGCCCACAAAATTTTATTGGATAACAGCAAAAACTAATACACAAGACGAGGAAGAAACACCTTATTGGTGGAAAATTAATTACAGAAATTCCTGATTGGCTACATTCAAAACAGGCGGAAAGAAAGGATTATATTGCCAACCTACAACTGACAGAGCAAAATTTAGTTAAGACAAAACTTATGAATACAAAATTTCTTCAAGAAAGTACATTCCTTTACACCAGAGTGCGTTATCATAGTTTTGGTAGAGACATCTGTTAGAGAATGTCCAAATTTCTTGATACGGAGCAAACAAACACAAATCGAAATAGACACAGTTCAGAACACTTCCAAATTGCCAGATAGTGACATCTTCCGAGAAACCGTTGAGTTAATACAGTTTGTTAAAGTTCAGGCTTTCTCCTGTAGAGGAGTTTCAACTGGCGCAATATTTGAATTAGCGGCGTGGAGGTGTACCACCCGGTACAAACCTCCCCCCCCCCCAAAGGTCCTTCCAAGGAGTGACACCAAAAAAAAATTTGTTTTAAAACGAAGTCCGAGTTTTTTGCAGATTGAATGAAGAAAAATTGAGCAGAGAAAATACCAATTTTTCAGAAGTCAGAGATCACTTAATAGATTTGATATTGATGGGTGCGAGTAGCTTAAGTCCAGTTTAAACTTTTGTAGTAGATTTTGATGAAAGGTCTCTATGTTTGTAGGAGTGGAATTCAAAAACACTTTAATTCTTGAAAGCAAAAGAAAAACTTTTCTAAGTCCACCAACAGTTGATTTGAAGCAAAAAATTATTAAGCGTAGAAATAAAGTGTCCATGTAGCTGAGGGAGAGCCTTAGCTGTTGATTAAGTTTAACGGCCAGGCCGGCCGCCGCTGTTTGTATTCAGAGGAGGCCGCTCGGACCCCTCAAGTACTCTGAGATACACCTCTCCCGCTACTATGAGAGGGGTAGTGGTGGTGAAGCACGCCGCACACGCGGCGATTGTTTACAGACCGCGGGCAGTTTGCAGGTGGTGCGCCGCACATCAGCCTTGGCCGGGAGGAGTGCTCCGGCTCGCCGTACACTGGTTGGCCTCACTGGAGTAGGGTGGGCCCGTACCCCACCTCAGTGGCGGTACGGCGCCGCACGGCTGCGGGGGCACTGAAACAGTAAGATCTCGGCGGCAGAAAGATGTTGTTGGAGACATAGTATTTAGGGTACGTTCATGTAGTTAAGGATGAGGGGTCAGCGGCGTGCCATTTGGTTTTCCTCATAAAGCCACTGGTGTGTTTGAGCAGGAGACGGGAGCTTGGTAATGGCCTAGGTGGACAGGACAGCACTTTAACTGACAGGGGAGGTTGTACAATGAATATTAAATACAAAGAACATAATTCAAAGGGCAGAAGGCCACAAAATGAAACCCAAAATATAACCTTCAGATTTCTTTCAAAAGGTAAAAAAATTAAAACCAGCTAAGTTAGCGCGGAAATTACACAGGTTTCACCTGCGACAGGTGAACCCTAAAGATCCTCTCGGTGGCTGGATTGCTTAATAATAAAGTAACGGGTGTGAGGAAATCGAGAATAATACACGGCCCATGAAATCTGGGGGCATGCTTGCCCGCGGGAACAAAATTCTTGACCATTACTTGGTCGCCTACCTTCAAATTGGTGGGTCTCCGTCCACGATCATATCTTCCCCTAACCTTTTCATGAGACACTTAAAGATTGGCCTTAGCCTTCTTTCAAAGATCTTTAATGTTATCATGATCTATTGTCTCAGGTAGAATATCACTCAGAGACCAAAGGTTAGAGAGCGGCGTGCTTGGAACAAACTTGAACATCAAAGAAGCTGGAGTAAATTTATGGGATTCATGAACCGCCGAATTCAAAGCAAAAGCTAACCAATGCAGGGACGTGTCCCACCTAGAATGATCTTCATGATGATAGACAATAAGAGCCGACCTCAGATTACGATTGACCCGTTCAGCTAGAGATGGTTGAGGATAGTAAGCAGAAGTAGTCACATGAGAGATGGACAAATCAAAACAGAATTTACGAAAGAGATTGGACGTGAAAGCTTTAGCGTTATCAGACACAATATATTGACACGGACCAAAAGAAGCAAAAATGGAATTTAAACAGGAAATAGTCGACTGGACTAAGCGGTAGCCAGCTTAGTCGGAAATAACCATGAAAATCGGGTGAAGCCATCTACACACACCAGGATGAATTTATTGGCATTCCCCTTTCACTGGGGAAAGGGTCCGACGTAGTCGGTATAGAGTCGTTCCATGGGGCGCGACGCTTGATGAGAAGACAAAAGCCCTTGCTTAGTGGACATGGTGGGTTTACTAAGCCAACAAGATTTACAAGATTTTACCAATTCACGGATTTCTCCGTCCATACCCTTCCAGATGAACATTTCACGAATCTTTTCACGGGTTTTAAAGACGCCTAAATGCCCCCCAGTGGGGTCTCATGATAGTACTTGAAGATCATAGGTACAAGAACAGCTGGAACCACCACTTTCATCTTATTATCATGCCTCGACGGGCAACATAAAACACCATTCCTCAGTACATAAGGGCAACATGTTCCCCAGAAGAAAGGGTTTCCATGATAGGGGCCAGCGTCGGGTCTTCACGTTGATATTTCTCAAGATCCCTAAACAAGATGGGAGCATCAGTTAAAATGGCATTAACCTCAGGTCATATGGACTCGGGAGGTGGAGAACTATCGACCAGTTCGTGGGTCTCGACATCATTGGAAAACATACGGCTTAGTCCGCAGGCAGAAATTCGGATGGCCCACCGGGCTATACGACCCGTACGACGCGGCCTAGCTAAGACCCAACTTAAGGATTGGTTATCGGTCTCCAACTCGAATTTGACATGTTCCAGATAGAGAATAAGACTGCCAAACCTTCGAGCTCATAGATGGAATATTTGGCTTCTTGAGCCGATAGAGTCCTAGAGGCATAGGCGATGGGTCGCCTCCCTAGTTCAGTCTCTTGAAGAAGGACTGCAGCTACCGCCGACGACGACGCGTCGGTTTGGACGATGAATTTCTTGGAGAAATCGGACATGGCCAGAACAGGGGCATTACACAGAGCGAATTTGAGATCTTCAAAAGCGGCTTGTTGGGAAGGTCCTCACTCAAAATTGACGCCTTTCCTACGAAGTAAGTTCAAGGGCGCCCCTCTATTGGCGAAATTTGGAATAAATTTCCTGAAGAAATTCACCATACCAATGAACCTGGCAATACCTTTGATGTCCTTGGGAGGTTTGAAATCACGGATGGCCTGTGTTCTGGAATGATCCACTGCGACACCATCGGGCGTTACAATATGCCCTAGGAATGACATGGAAGGCTTAGCGAAGGCGACCTTGGACAACTTCACAGTTAACCCAGCCTTACGAAGGCGACTAAGAACTTCTTTCAGATGATCTAAATGTTCTTCGAAGGTCTCCGAAAATACGACGACATCATCGAGATAGTGGTACAAGTACTCAAACTTGATGTCGGAGAAGACCCTACCTAGCAATCTTGTAAGCACGGCTGCTCCCGTGGGGAGCCCGAAAGGCACGCGGTTGTACTCATACAAGTTCCAATCCATGGCAAAAGCAGTCGGATGTTTAGATTCTTCAGCTAGAGGGCTCTGATTATACGCCTGATTGAGGTCCAAGATTGTGATGAACTTCGCTTTACGAAACCATGAAAAACAAGAATGAAGGTCTGGAAGGGGCACGGATTGTAACACCACCTTCCGATTGAGAGCCCTATTATCAATCACAGGCCTGAAGCCACCTTGGGGTTTCGGGACAAGGAAAATAGGCGATGAATACGCCGACTTAGAGGGCCGAATAATACCATCTTTTAACATTTGATCAATGATCTCCTTCAGAGCCTTCATTTTGGGCGGAGATAGCCTATACGGTGGAAATCTCACAGTGATCGAATCTGTAACCTCAACCTTATATTCGATAAGGTCAGTAACGCCAAGAGTATCAGAGAAAACATCTGGAAACGACTGACACAGCTTACGAATACTATCAGCCTGTTCCTCAGGTAGATGTCTAAGATCTAACAACATCTCATCCTGGGTAGGCGAAACAGATGAGCATGACGCAGAACTACATTTCAATAAGGGAATTTTACAATTCGAAGCAAATTTGAACGTGCACGACTTGCTCTGAAGATCGAGCACTAGACCAGTGTGAGATATGAAGTCTGCTCCCAATATAATGGGGCAGGACAAGTGCTTTGCCACCAATAGTTTAACCTTCCAAGTAAATTTAGAAATACGAATTTTGGCCTTTTAGGAACCTAAAATTTCTAATGGAGAAGAATTAGCCGATACACATTGAACCAAAGACGAACAATAATCAGGGAATTTACAAACAGATTTCAATTTGGAATACCATTCAGCCGAAATAATGGAACAAACACTGCCTGAATCTAAAAGAGCAGTTACAGGCTCATTATTCACCTCAATTTTAAGGAAAGGTACTGGTGCGAGGGAATCCGCCGCAATCCTTAGACATTCCTTAGGGCCTTCACATGATAGATTAGAAGACTGACATTTCCCCGATCTTTCGCCGGATTTAACCTGGGCTGAGCCTTGGAAAGATGAGTCTGCCGACTCAGCCGGAGCCACTAGTCACTTATGCTTGTTGGTGGAAGTTGCACCCGAAGTTGAGCAGGTGGGGGGTGCTGTTAGCATTAGGGCAGTTCTTGGCAATATGGGAAGAAGCACCGCATTTAAAACAGCCTTGGGATGACCCTGCTCCATTCCTTGTTCCACTAGATTTAATTGATGGACACTTGTACCGAATTTGGTCAGGCGACCCACAAGCATAACATTTACGGGCAGTGATGGTTCGGCGAGGTGTAGGCCGAAAGTTACTTGATGACGGAGGGGGCTCCCTCGCAACACGTAATGTATCAGCATATCTAACCCCTTCGGCTGATACGGCCAATGCTTCAAGCTCAGAAAAGGTTTGCGGGCGCGCCGCAAAACACAAATATGACCTATAGGATGGTGAAATACCTTCCACAATAGCATGAACAATTTGATCCTCGGGAAAATGAAGAGCAAACACCCTGGTATAAAATTTGATATCCTGGATGAAGTCGGCAAGACTTTCGTCCAGACGCTGTACACGATAGTAGTGCTTTTGAATAAGCGATGACCTAGCTCGAGCCGGAATGAAGTTTGCGAGAAGGTGTGCATGAAAGTCTTCAATAGACGACTGTTCCGCAATTGCCCCAACTATTTTGTCTGAGAGGACACCTATGGCATACGGATAAATAATTTGAAGAATTTGCAAAGCAGAGAGGGAAATTACTAGGGCATGATCCTGGAACTCGACCAAAAATCTCAAAAATGAAATTACCTAACTGGTGGAGTTAATCGAAAACTTGGAAATACATTGATAATGGATGAGGCAAACTACTGAAGCCCGGTGACATAGTAGGGAACTGCCTAGGGGGTGACGGATGCTCGGAGGGAGCATTATTCAAAAAGAAAGGCGGAATTGAGGGCCGACGATCAGGGCCGGTTTCTAGATGGGCAGGTGTATTTTCGGTAACCGCAGATGTTCTATTTTCTTCCCCTTTGGAAGACGTTTCCTCGCTAACAGTGTTTACCGCCATGGGCAGGTCAGTTTTGGGAGCCGTTACCCCCGATAACAATTGACCGACAGTTCTGGACAATTTAGAAATGTTTTCAATGAGGGCACTAGCCTCCTTTCCCTGAATGTCACTCAACTTGAGAGACAACAGATCATTAAGCCTATTATAAAAATGGAATAGTCGAGCTTGCACACGTTTAAGTTGGTTAGGGGATGGGTTCCCTTCTTCAAACAAACTAACTACAGATGCTAGCTCAGTAGTATTGTCATTGATCGTGGAGAGAGTGTCATCAATCTCTTTCTCTCCCAACGTTGGGGTGGTAATAGGCAAATCAAGGGAATCCTTAAGTTTATTGGCATCCAACGCAACTGTGCCCCCAGATTGAACGTTTCTGATAGATAGTTCATAAAGTAATTCCTCCTTACGCAAATAGAAAGGATGGAGGACCTCGCGAGAGCCGTACATGATGGCAGAAAAATTTTGAAAAATAAAGAAAAAAATTCCAGCGACTGAGAAAATTGTTAGAGTTCGAATGAAATACAATGTTTAGCCGTCAAAAGGGGCTAAATTGAGACCCATTCAACCACGCTCTGCTACCACTTGTTACGAAGTTTTGTGGATTTGCAGAGGTGAAAGAAGGTGCGGGCTGGAATAGGTCTCAACTACAAAATTAAAGTTAATTTAAAACTTTAACAAGGTTATATTTTCTTTTCAAAATCAACAGATAAAAACGGTTAACAATTCTCACTAGGTGAAATAACAAAGAACACTCAGGTACAATGCAAATTTACAAATTCTGGGCTACGAGCCCCAAAGTCTGAGTTCTCGACTCACAACCACAAATATCAAAGGGCACAAGACCCTTAATTACATGGAGCTCTTGCTCCCGCTTAGTAGTATCAAGCCTCATAGAAGCACTTTCCAAAGGAACCAGAAAGAGCTGACCTGCTCTCAATTTTCTAAGCACAAACAACTTTACTTTTACCTGCCCTCAAGGCACACCAAGAAACAGGGGTATTAGATACCCAACCTACAGGGCCTTTACATGAGGAAAATAAAACATCAGGTTAAGTTACTGGCCCATAATACAAAATTGAATGGAGGCGAAGCTTGCACTCCTAATACACTTTTAAAACCTACTTGGCACTAGGCCGCTTACGCAAGGGCTAATCCCATACTAAGGAGGTGACACGTATAAGAAAACTTTATTACATTAAGAAGAGAAGGAAAACGGTTATGAAAACGTAGTCACCTCCAAACAATATGAGTGGGAGCTCGAGAGGGTTAGGCTCTCTCTATCCCAATTTGTAGTTAAAGAGACGGAATTTTCACCAAATGTTTTTTTACATTTTAAAGGTAGGTTACATGAGAAAAGTTTCGAACCTGCCCCGAGGGTTAAACTGCTGAGCTAGCAAGAAATAAAATTATTAAACGGCCATTACCTTGTTGATGAACTGCTGCCCGAAGAAAGAGGCGCTACCCGCCCCCTGCTACATAATCACACACTACGCAAGATGTCGATGAAGTGGCCAGGAGACTAGAAAATCAGCAGTTTTTATACCCTCACGGAAAATTCGAGACGTTTCATGAATGATTACAACCCGCCCACAAAATTTTATTGGATAACAGCAAAAACTAATACACAAGACGAGGAAGAAACACCTTATTGGTGGAAAATTAATTACAGAAATTCCTGATTGGCTACATTCAAAACAGGCGGAAAGAAAGGATTATATTGCCAACCTACAACTGACAGAGCAAAATTTAGTTAAGACAAAACTTATGAATACAAAATTTCTTCAAGAAAGTACATTCCTTTACACCAGAGTGCGTTATCATAGTTTTGGTAGAGACATCTGTTAGAGAATGTCCAAATTTCTTGATACGGAGCAAACAAACACAAATCGAAATAGACACAGTTCAGAACACTTCCAAATTGCCAGATAGTGACATCTTCCGAGAAACCGTTGAGTTAATACAGTTTGTTAAAGTTCAGGCTTTCTCCTGTAGAGGAGTTTCAACTGGCGCAATATTTGAATTAGCGGCGTGGAGGTGTACCACCCGGTACAATTATTATTATTATTATTATTATTATTAGTATTATTATTATTATTATTATTATTATTATTATTATTATTATTATTCCCTGTCTAGAGACCAAAGAATAACGGCCGAGAGGATCCGTCGTGCTGACCACACGACACCTCGTAATCTGTAGGCCGTCGGGCTGAGCAGCGGTCGCGTGGTAGGCCATGGCCCTTTGGGGCTGTTGCACCATGGAGTTTGGTTATTATTATTATTATTATTATTATTATTATTATTATTATTATTATTATTATTATTATTATTATTATTATTTAGCGCTAGTTCCGGAAATGTCCGAGGATATATTCCGCTCTTGGTGAAGGTCATTCTATTTGACGTCCATAGGTGACCACGTCTGGATGTGAGACGATGATGATAATAAAGGGAAACAGCTCTATTTGCTCTGCCCGATTTCCGACAAAAGAGTAGCGTTACAAAAATATTGTAAAGTTTGGAATGGGAAGACTTGAGAGAAAGGAGACAAGCTGCTTGACTAAGTGGAATGTTCCGAGCTGTCAGTGCAGAGATAGTGTGGAATGACATTCATTAGTATACGAATAAGTTTGAGTGGTGTATTTAAAAGTAGGAAAGATCACAATATGAAGATAAAGTTGGAACTGAAGAGAACTAATGGGGGCAAATATTCCGTTGTAGGAAGGGGAGGTAGGGATTGGAATAACTTACCAAGGGAGATGTTTGATTAATTTCCAATTTCTTTGCAATCATTTAAACAACAGATAGGGTATCTGCCACTTCGGCGACTGCCCTAAATAGAGATCAGTAGTGATTGATGATGATGATGATGATGATGATGATGATGATGATGATGATGATGATGAGTTGGAGAGAGAGCGAAGAATACAGCCTACTAGTGTCTAATAACACAAATGGTTCTGCTCACGGCTTGAAGTCTCTATCCGACGGACGAATCGCTAGCAGCGTCATTTGGCCTCACTCCGTATGAACACTGCGTAGAAGTTTGGAATTGAATCCAGGCTCTTATCACGCAATCTGGTGATTAGAATCGTATACCACCACCTCCCCCACCCTTCCGGCCAACATTCTGATGATGAAATGTATTTCCATCAGCGGGACTTGAACCGGCTTACCACGGTATCACTCGATTTGTATAGTTTTTCAGTGAGCTCTTCTGTCATGACTGTATCTGAATTGGCTATCAAAAGAAATTATAGCGCTCAGACTGGCTCCCAGCTTCTTTACGAATTGGCTCCAAGACCACATAATGGCGTCCGGATTAGCTATGAAGCATTGCTTGGACCCCACCCCATTTATATGTTCCTTCTCAGTTTAACAGACTTAGAACTGCCTTCATTACGTAGGTCTGATTAAAAATGTTTTTAGAGTTGTGTAGTACTTCATCCATTAGCTTCTTCTTTCTTTCGTTGATTAGTTGTTGTTTATGTCTGTACTGCTTCTTACTGTTATACAGTTCTTTTTTAACATTTTCGGAAAGAACTTAAGGCTCACTTTTTAACTACGTAAATGTAATATTACGTCCTCCGTATTCTTCCATCTTTAAATAAAAATCCTTCTCAAGTTTACTTATTTTCTCTACTCCTCCTTAATGTTTACTTTACTTTAAAATATCAACAAAGATTAAAATATTGAGATGAGTGCAATAAACTAAGAATTCATATCGAATTGAAAGACTCTCAGCAATTAATTGTACGGGAGGCAGAACCAAAAATTCATCCCAATATTCAAGCGGGAAAACTTGAGGAAGGAGATAGTTAACTTAAGAATCTATCACATAATGACAAAATATACCTAGTTGTGTATTTACTGGTTTGATCACCATCAAAATATTCAATGAAACAGTTTTCTACCTCGTCGGAAGGCAGATAGCCTCAAACAATGACCGGTCTCCGATTCTCTTGTTTAAATTCGGATGATAATCCCTTTCATCAAAAGGGAGATAGCAGTTTTTCGGAAGTTGCAAGGGCAGCAGCCCAGATGATTGACAGATATATGGCCTTGCAATAACACTCAAACATGGTTTAGCTGTGTTGATACTACTACACGGCTGAAAGCAACGGGAAACTACAGCAGTAACTAACTCCCGAGGACATGCAGCTCTCTCTCTCTCTGTATGAATGATGTACTGATAATGGTTTTCTCCTGGGTAAAATATTCCGGAGGTAAACTAGTCCCCCATTCGGATCTCCAGGTGGGGACTACACGATAGGGGGAGATCATCAGGAAGATGGATACTGACATTCTGCAAGTCGGAGCGTAGAATGTTAGAAGTATGAATAGTTGTGGTAGGTTAGAAAATCTGAAAACTGAAATGGATAGACTAAAGTTAGATGTAGTTGGTATAAACAAATACAGTAGAAACAATACGCGACACTATGCGAGATATCCACGGACAGCGATTAGAGCTCTGTCTAGCGGAGTGACCTGAAAGTTACTGATTGTGTCATAAGAGCACGTGTATTTGTTTTTGAAGTTTTGGGGGTTATTTCTGCGTTTAAGTTTACATAAGTAAATAGTAGCGTGTGTCATTCCTTTATATCTCCTGTCAATAGGAGTGGAAACATATGTAGTGCTTTCGGCTACAATAACTACGAAGTGCAGAAGGATTCGCGGTCTTTCTTCCGTTTCCCTCGAGACAATAAAATGTAAGTAAATACTGTGTTTGCATATATATTCTTCAGTTATAAAAATATAGAAGGCCTACTTCCTAAACTTCTGACTTGCGCGACCCATATTTTAACTGGTTTAAAATATAATAAGCTTACTTCATTGTATTAGTGCAGCAGTTAACCGTCAATACCCATGTGTTGTTGTAGTGTGATCTGTGGGTTTTGATTTAATTCAGGAAAATGCATATGCATATGAGTGTGGCTGGTTGTGTTCCAAGTTACCCCATTTGGAATGCCGTAATGCGTTGTCAAACACTGAAGAAAATATGATTGATTTAAGAAATGTGATGATGCAAATTTGCTTTACCCTAATATAACGGCAATTATTGATTATAGGGAAATTTTGAATGTTTTTGTGGCTAAATTTATAGATTTTCTTTCTGTTAGCAGGCTTCAAGTTAAAAGGAAAATTGTCCAGCTCTTAAATGTAAATTCATTGAATCATGTGTGTAAGGAATAAGAGTCCTGATGTGAGGTTCAATGCTTTTAAATGAGAAAAAAAGACAAATCTAGCCGTGAAAGTTCAGGCAGGTATGCTAAAGCTGAAAAAGCAGTCCGTTTCACATCTTGATTGTATGTCTAATTTCAGTCTTTAAATAATAACCTATTAAATAATTCTTCGTTCATGTATCCATAATTGCTTTAGCAACTTTGAAGTTAATATTTTAGCAACACTTTCTTTCTAGACGTAATTTATTTATCCATTTCCGTATACACATTTCCATTGATATTTGAATTTAGCACGAATTTTCAGGTCACGCCACTAGGAGCGCCACATGCGAATTGTCTCCCATTTTAACAAGGCTAAATCCGGAAGTGTCGCGAATTGTCTCTACTGTATTTGGTATAAGTGAAGTACGTTGGCAGGAAGAACAGGAATTTCGGTCTGGTGACTACCGAATTATCAACACAAAATCGAACAGGGGAAATGCAGGAGTTGGTTTAATAATGAATAAGAAAATACGACAGCGGGTAAGCTACTCCGACGAGCATAGAGAAAGAATTATTGTCATCGAGATAGTCACCAAACCAATGCCCACCACAATAGTGCAGGTCTATGCGCCTACTAGTTCAACGGATGATGAGGAAATCGAAAAAATATATTAAGAGATAGAAGATTTAATACAATATGTAAAAGATGAAAAAATCTAATGAAAATGAAATGGCGTTTGGCTTGTAGTGCCGGGAGTGTCCAAGGACATGTTCGGCTCGCCAGATGCAAGTCTTTTGGCTTGACACCCGTAGGCGACCTGTGAGTCGTGATGAGGATGAAATGATGATGAATACGACATATACACCCTGCCCCAGTGTCAGCGAAATTAACCAATTATGGTTAAAATTCCCGAGCCTGCCGGGAATCGAACCCGGGACCTCTGTGACCAAAGTGTCCGGCTCCGTGGCTAAATGGTTAGCGTGCTGGCCTTTGGTCACAGGGGTCCCGGATTCGATTCCCGGCAGGGCCGGGAATGTTAACCATCATTGGTTAATTTCGATGGCACGGGGGCCGGGTGTATTGTTGTCTTCATAATCATTTCATCCTCATCACGACGTGCAGGTCGCCTACGGGAGTCAAATCAAAAGACCTGCACCTGGCGAGCCGAACATGTCCTCGGACACCCCCGGCACTAAAAGCCATACGCCATTACATTACATTATTGTGACCAAAGTCCAGCACGCTAACCATTTAGCCATGGAACTGGACAGAGAATCCAGTTGTGATGGAAGACTGGAATGCAGTGGTAGGACAAGGAAGAGAAGGTAGTACAGTAGGAGAATTTGGATTGGGGCAAAGGAACGAAAGACGAAATCGGTTGATTGAATTCTGCAATGATCATAATTTAGTCCTGGCCAATACTTGGTTCAAACACCACAAACGACGACTGTATGCGTGGGCGAGATCTGGAGACACTGGAAGGTATCAAATACACATCATTATGATTAGGAGGATATTCAGAAACCAGGTGTTGGATTACAAAACTTTTCCAGGTGCAGACGTGGATTCCGACCACAAATTGTTGGTCATGAAACGCCATCTGAAGTTGAAGAAATTGAAGAGAGGAAAGAATTCAAGGAGACGGGATCTAGACAATTTGAAAGAAAAGAGTGTGAGGGATTGTTTCAAGGAACATATTGCACAAGGACTAAATGAAAAGGCTGAAGGAAACACAACAGAGGAAGAGTGGACAGTCATGAAAAATGAAGTCAGTAGGGCTGCTGAAGAAATCTTAGGAAGGAAGAAAAGATCAACTAATAATCAGCGGATAACTCAGGAGATACTAGACCTGATTGATGAACGACGAAAATACAAGAATGCTAGAAATGAAAAGGGCAGAAAAGAATACAGGCGTTTAAAGAATGAAGTGGATATAAAGTGAAAGGTAGCTAAGGAAGAATGGCTGAAGGAGAAGTGCAAGGATGTCGAAGGTTGTATGGTCCTAGGAAAGGTAAATGTTGCATAAGGAAAATCTAGGAAATCTTTGGAGAAAGGAAATCTAGGTGTATGAATATTGAGAGCTCAGATGGAAAGCCACTTCTAGGGAAAGACGACAAATCAGAAAGATGGCAGGAACATATCCAACAGATGTATCAAGGTAGAGATGAAGATGATATGGTTCTGAAACAAGAAGAGGCTTTTGGTACTGATGAAATAGGTGACCCAATTTTGAGGTCAGTTTTTGACAGAGCTGTGGGAGACCTAAATAGGAACAAGGCACCTGGAATTATGACATTCCCTCTGAATTACTGACTGCCTTAGGAGAAACGAGCATGGCAAGGTTGTTCAATTTAGTGTATAAGATGTATGAGACGGGAGAAGTGCCATCCGATTTTCGGCAGAATATTGTTATACCTATTCCCAAGAAAGCCGGTGCTGACAAGTGTGAGAACTACCGCACCATTAGTTTAGTATCTCATGCCTGCAAAATTTTAACACGTATTATTTACAGAAGAATGGAAAAATAAGTTGAAGCTGAGTGAAGCTCAGTTGGGAAAAGATCAGTTTGGCTTCAGAAGAAATGTAGGAACACGTGAAGCAATCCTGACTTTACATCTGATCTTAGAGGATCGAATTAAGAAGGACAACCCCACGTACATGGCATTCGTAGATCTAGAAAAGGCATTCGATAATGCTGATTGGACCAAGCTATTTAGGATTATCAAGGTGATTGGGATCAGATACTGAGAACGAAGAAATCTACAATCTGTATAAAAATAAGTGTGCATTGATATGAATCGAAAGATGTGAAAAAGCAGCAGCAATGCAGAAAGGAGTGAGACAAGGCTGTAGTTTGTCCCCGCTCCTTTTCAATGTTTACATAGAACAGGCAGCAAAGGAAATCAAAGAGGAATTAGGAAAGGGAATCACAGTCCAAGGAGAGGAAATCAAAACCCTGAGATTTGCCGATGATATTGTTATTTTATCTGAGACTGCAGAAGATCTCGAGAAGTTGCTGAATGGTATGGATGAAGTCTTGGGTAAGGAGTACAAGATGAAAATAAATAAGTCCAAAACAAAAGTAATGGAGTGCAGTCGAACGAAGGCAGGTGATGCAGGAAATATTAAATTAGGAAATGAAGTCTTAAAGGAAGTAAATGAATATTGTTACTTGGGTAGTAAAATAACTAACGATGGCAGAAGTAAGGAGGACATAAAATGCAGACTAGCACAAGCAAGGAAGAGCTTTCTTAAGAAAAGAAATTTGCTCACTTCAAACATTGGTATTGGAATTAGAAAGATGTTTTTGAAGACTTTCGTGTGGAGCGTGGCATTGTATGGAAGTGAAACATGGACGATAACTAGCTCAGAAAGAAAGAGAATAGAAGCTTTTGAAATGTGGTGTTACAGAAGGATGCTGAAGGTGAGATCGATAGATCGAATCACGAACGAAGAGATACTGAATCAATCAGTGAGAGGAGATCGATTTGGCTAAATTTGACGAGAAGAGATAGAATTATAGGACACAGTTTAAGACATCAAGGACTTGTTCAGTTGGTTTTTGAAGGATGTGTAGGCGGTAAGAACGGTAGGGGTAGACCAAGGTATGAATATGACAAGCAGATTAGAACAGATGTAGGATGCAATAGTTACGTAGAAATGAAAAGTTTAGCACAGGATAGGGTGACATGGAGTGCTGCATCAAACCAGTCTATGGACAGATGACTCAAACAACAACAACACAGTCCACCAATTTTATCTTCCTCCACCACGACTGCCGTAAATCTCTTTCTCACTGTTATAGGCCCTACTGAAAAGAATTCTTGCAACACCACATCGGCTGTCCTGAAAATGGCTTTCTGTGGTCTCCCATTTTCACTTCGAGGCAAATGCCGGGACAGTTCCTATGCATAGGCCACAGCCGATTCCTTACACCTCCTTACCCAGTTTCATTTACCTTTATTCATTTCGTCTTCATTAGGTCCTTAGTTGAGGTTGGCACCAAAAAGGGCATCCTGCCGTAACACATGCCAAAACGGTATTTCACGTCATCCCTGGCCCCGTATCAAGAAACGGTACTAAGAGGCAGACTCTGTCAAATATTTGTGAAAACTGAATTTGTATCTTTCAATCACGATGATATTATTTTTCTCACTGTATATGAACAAACCAAACCCCATGGCACTACAGCCTTTGAAAGGCCTTGGCCTACCAAGCGACCGCTGCTCAGGCCGAAAGCCTGCAGATTACAAGGTGTCGTGAGGTCAGCACGACGAATCCTCTCGGCCGTTATTCTTGGCTTCCTAGACCGGGGCCACTATCTGACCGTCAGATAGCTCCTCAATGTTAATCACGTAGGCTGAGTAGACCTCGAACCAGCCCTCAGGTTCAGGTAAAAATCCCTGACCTGGCCAGGAGTCAAACCAGGGGCCTCCGCGTGAGAGGCAGGCACGCTACCGCTACACCACCGGGCTGGCTCTCACTGTATATACACTTTAAATTATTTTCCGTAGGGAACGTCACGTACCTGTACTGTGCACGGTCCTCGGCCACGACCAAGCTGAACTTATTGCACCCATCGTAGTTGAACAGGATGGTGTGTGTCATGGCACAATGCGTGATAGAACAGCGTCATCGACAACAAGTGATCTTTGATAGAAACATTTTCATCATCATCATCATCTGTTTACCCTCCAGGTTCGGCTTTTCCCTCGGACTCAGCGAGGGATCCCACCTCCACCGCCTCAAGGGCAGTGTCCTGGAGCTTCAGACTCTTGGTCGGGGGATACAACTGGGGAGAATGACCAGTACCTCGCCCAGGCGGCCTCACCTGCTATGCTGAACAGGGACCTTGTGGAGGGATGGGAAGATTGGAAGGGATAGACAAGGAAGGGGGAAGGAAGCGGCCGTGGCCTTAAGTTAGGTGGGAAACCACGGAAAACCATTTCGAGGATGGCTGAGGTGGGAATCGAACCCACGTCTACGCAGTTGACCTCCCGAGGCTGAGTGGACCCCGTTCCAGTCCTCATACCACTTTTCAAATTTTCGTGTCAGAGCCGGGAATCGAACCCGGACCTCCGGGGGTGGCAGCTAATCACACTAACCACTACACCACAGAGACGGACAGAAACATTTTCACACGACCAAATAGGACGCAAAGTCATACACATCATAAAATAATTCTGTTTAAACAACAATGTTATTGATGCCTTCCTAATATTTATTTATTTATTTATTTATTTATTTTTTTAATTTTATTTATTTATTTATTTATTTATTTATTTATTTATTTATTTATTTATTTATTTATTTATTTATTTATTTATTTTGTTTGCTCTTTTTACAGTTTGCTTTACGTCGCACAGGCACAGATGGGTCTTATCGTGAAGATGGGACAGGAAACGGCTAGGAGTAGGAAGGAATCGACCGTGGCCTTAATGTACGGCCCTAGCATTTGCCTGGTGTGAAAATGTGGAAACAACGGTAAACCATCTTCAGGGCTACCGACAATGGCGTTCGAATCCATCTCCCGAATGCAAGCTGACAGCCACTGGACCCAAACCACTCAGTCACTCGCTCGATCGGTCCACTATTATTATTATTGTCCGCCTCTGTGGTGTAGTGGTTAGTGTGATTAGCTGCCACCCTGGAGGCCCGGGATCGATTCCCGGCTCCGCCACAAAATTTGAAACGTGCTACGAGGACTGGGACGGGGTCCACTCAGCCTCGGGAGGTCAACTGAGTAGAAGGGGTTCGATTCTCACTTATACCATCCTCGAAGTGGTTTTCCGTGGTTCCCCACTTCTCCTCCAGGCAAATGCCGGGATGGTACCTAACTTAAAAAAAGGCCACTTCCTCCCCTCTTCTTTCCGTATCCCTTCCATTATTCCCATCGCCCTAAAAGGTCCCTGTTCAGCAAAGCAGATGAGGCCGCCTGGGCGAAGTACTGGTCCTCCTTCCCAGTTGTATCCCCGATCCACCAAAGTCTCAGACTCCAGGACACTGCCCTTGAGGTGCTAGAGGTTGGATCCCTCGCTGAATCCGAGGGAAAAACCAATCCTGGAGAGAAAACGGATTAAGAAAGAAAGATGATTAGTTACTTATTATTATTGAAATTATTACAAGGTGAATCGAGTGCTATCCACTCTTCAAACATTTCGACAAGAGCAAATTTATTGCAACCCTTTCTGTGCCCACTTGTCATAAATCCTTATACACAGCTACCGCTCTGTCAAGTCCACGTGGGAGTACCTATCCAGCAAGTTAATCATCTCGCACGTGTTAGATATGTATACATTTTTGTGTAGAACGGAGAGGAAAAGAGGACTGAAGACGTACGTGAGGCAGACATATTCCCTGTGTCACTGGCAGCTGCTGCGCTGCTCCCCGTTAAACTCTGACGTCATCTTGGCAAAGTGAAAACCCCTTTTTTTTCTATTGGGATTATCATATTATTTTATTTTCTTGTCGGAAACAAAATGTCGGAAATGTTATTTTCTCATTCAAGTTAGAAGTTGTGCGACTATTGTGGAACAATTCGAATGTAAAGTAAGAGTTGAGAACGCTATTTGCATTATAACTATGTTGTGGAGAATTAGATGGTAGTTCGCAGACACTGGAGATGCATTCTCCCAGTTTGTTAGGAAAGAGAGTCACATATATTTGTTATTGCCCAGACAACCGCATGCGTAATTTAAGTGCAATGTTGGAGCAGGTGTGTTGGGTAGCTCTATTAGCACCTCGAGCTCCAAGTATATCTTATAAAGTTGTTTGCACTCTAAAGAATAAAATTGTCTCAAGATCTGAGTTTATTTCCGGAGAGAATTCCACGCCGAGAGAAACCGTATCCGCTGCTCCAACTGAAATGAAATGGCGTAGCTTTTAGTGCCGGGAGTGCCCGAGGACATGTTCGGCTCGCCAGGTGCAGGTCTTTCGATTTGACTCCCGTAGGCGACCTGCGCGTTGCGATGAGGATGAAATGATGATGAAGACGACACACACACACCCAGCCCCCGTGCCAGTGAAATTAACCAATGATGGTTAAAATATCTGACCCTGCCAGGAATCGAACCCGGTACCCCTGTGACCAAAGGCCAGCACGCTAACCTTTAGCCATGGATCCGGACGCTGCTCCAACTAAGAGAAACTGTTTATGGAATTACACTAACTAGCAATAAGCTATTAAACATAGTTCACATGTTACGATACTGAGGTATTATTCTTCCTGGCAATTTCTCAATTACCGAGTTCGATAGCTGCAGTCGCTTAAGTGCGGCCAGTATCCAGTATTCGGGAGATAGTAGGTTCGAACCCCACTGTCGGCAGCCCTGAAAATGGTTTTCCGTGGTTTCCCATTTTCACACCAGGCAAATGCTGGGGCTGTACCTTAATTAAGGCCCCGGCCGCTTCCTTCCCGTTCCTAGCCCTTCCCTGTCCCATCGTCGCCATAAGACCTATCTGTGTCGGTGCGACGTAAAGCAACTAGCAAAAAAAAAAATTCTCAATTCCCTAGGGTCGGCACTTTGTATGGATTTGATCCAGTTTTACGGCCTGATACCTTTCCTGACGCCAATCCTATGTGGACGGATGTATTCACTATTGCATGCTTTTGTTGTGGTTTGTCGTATGATGTGCTGTGTACAAGTGAAGTTGCGTATTATATCGAACACAGCTAGAGCAATTAATTAAAGGTGATTCAAATCCTGGCCTGAAATTTAAAGCCACTCCACTGATTATTCAGTTGAGGAGTTGTACTGTCGATACTGAACTAAGATGACGTTAAAATAATAATAATAATAATTATTATTATTATTATTATTATTATTATTATTATTATTATTGAAAACTGTAAAAAGTAGATAGTGGAACGTAAAGACCATATTATTATTATTATTATTATTATTATTATTATTATTATTATTATTATTATTATTATTATTATTATTATTTATAATAATAATCTCCAAATGGACATACCATTGACCCTACTACCAAGTTCGAGACCCATGAAAGTCAGCCTGAGGAGGTCGATGTCACTAAAAGGCACATCTACCAGCCAACTGTTGAGTTCTTGGATCAACAATAAATCATTCATTACACGGACTGGTTGTATTGGGATGATATTACCAACTATGCTCATACCTCAGTCATATTTTATTGATAGAACCATGGATTAGACTGAGACAGAAAAAGGAAAGTAACACACTTTTTCCAGCCCATGTCAGAGGAAACAGTGCGGAAAGCAATATTGCTGCCAATCTGTTACACTGGCCAAATGATACTACCGTAATATCTGTCAGCCATCTGACTAGGCACTATTGTACATTCCCTATACTATACTTCCAGCAGTACAACTTTAGTTGCTGAGATCAATAACTCAGCCGGTATAGCGCTGGCCTTCCGAGCTCAGTCCAATGGTACTTGAAGGTCCTCGTGACAGTTGATTCACAGGCACATTCAAGAACTCCTGCGGAACAAAATTCTAGCACCTTCCTTTAATAAAAACATATTTAATTATCAAATATGACCAATTACATTTTTTACTGTTACAATGTTGTACGTTCAGTACGGACTGGACTTTCCAGTTTTTCTTTTCAAGTTAACCTTTGTGTAAATACTTGTTATATTAAATACTTCATTGAGAAGTAAATTGGCAGTTGATTAAAAGAAGCAATGAGCAAGAGCACACGAGCGGAAATTTGTACAGTTTTTTAATACACGAACACTCACTGATCATCTTCAGATTCTTCTCTGGGCGAAAGTAAAATCTCTTGAGGAAGTCTACTTTTAACCCGGCGTGGAAGTGTTGATCGTTTTCCAAGGGCGAAGAACACAGCAGCGAGGCACATTTTGTAGTTTCTTGAAAAACGTCTTGGCTTGCGTTGTAATCACGTGTTCCAGGTGTCTAACTGAAGTTCACGATGTAAATGTTTGTTTCGGACGTACCAAGGAGCGTTGGTGATGATACGGAGATCTTTGTTCTGGGATGATTGCAGACGTTCGAGCCGCCCCTCCCCAGACTGGACAGGCGTAGGTGAATAAAGGACGTAGCAGTGATTTGTAGAGAAGTAATCCACATTCAAATTTGAGGGAACATTTCCTGTTTAGTAGAAGATATAATCTTGTTCGTCGTGCATAACTGAGATTTATTTTCTGATTTATGTGGTATTTCCATGATAAGCGACGGTCAAGGAATACTCCCAGGTACTTCACAGCCTTGTCGTTAGGCGTCCATGGTATGGCTGCTCCATTTACGATGATTGATGGCGAGGGAGGTGGACGTCGAAGAGTAAATTTCATGGTTTCAGATTTCGGTACATTCAGTGAAATTCTCCAGTCATCTAACCACGTTGAAATTGGTTTCAGAGAGGCTTTCAGGCGGTGAGTGGCAGTTAAAATTCAGTGAAATTCTCCAGTCATCTAACCACGTTGATATGGTTTGCAGAGAGGCTTTCAGGCGGTGAGTGGCAGTTAAAATGTCATACTGTGAAGTGAAGACAGCAGTAGCATCTGCATACATTGCGATGGTGACGAATGGGGGCGATGGAATGTCATAGGTATAAATGTTGAAGAGGGTTGGACCAAGTATAGAACCTTGGGGGACTCCGGCGGTGATGAGCCGAGGTGTTGAATGCGTGGAATAGATACGTGCGCTAAAGATACGCTGGATCAAGAAGCTGTAGATGATGCTGTATATATAATGTGCGATTCCGATTGCGTGCAATTTGTATAATAGGCTTTTATGCCAAACTCTATCAAATGCTTTTGTAAAATCTAAGAATGCTGCAATAGTGTGACGTTTGAACTCGAAACCTTTCGCAATGTGTTCTGTAATACGTAGTAGCTGATGAGTAGTCGAATGCCGTTGATGTAAGCCAAACTGATGATGTGAAAGAAGAGTCGTGTTCTCTAAGAAATGATTTTGACGTTTGAGGATGGTTTTCTCAAATAATTTGGACAACATTGGTAATAAACTTATTGGTCGGTAATTCGTTCGTAGTGTCGAAGGTTTTCCAGGTTTGTGAATTGCAATTATTTCTGCATGTGTTCATGTGTCTGGAAAGTACCCAAGACGAAGAAGGGCATTAATATAGATGCAAGGAATGATAGTGCTTTTCGAGTGAAGTTCTTCAAGGCTATGTTAGGAATGAGTTCATGTCCAGCAGCTTTCCTGACGGGCAGGTTCTTGATCAGATTTCGCATTTCTCCCGGTGAGGTAAATTCGATTCTTTACGGAATTGTAGGGCAGAATGTTGGAATCGCTTCTATTTCACTGTTATACTCGTGGTTGATTTGAGGATTTGGAGTGAAAGAAGCTTCAAAAACATCTGCAAGTATATCATATTTTTCAGAATCACTCAAATAATGGGTAACAGATGCTTTCAGAGGAGGAATAATGCTTGGTTCATGCAGTATTCGTTTGGTTTCCTTCCAGAGTGTACAATCTTCAGGCGAATGCTGGTACGAAGCATAACGGTGATTATCTAAAGTTGTGCGTACTAATCTGATAAGCTGGTTTAATCTATGATGTTGCCAAGGTAGACGCTGAGCCTGCCACAGACGTCGCATTACATGTTTGGCCTTGATGAGTCGTTAAATTCTGAGAGGAAATGTTGAGTGAAGAGTTGGCGTTTGCTGTCTCCTTTGGGATACAGTAGCTGCTTTGAGTGAAGTAGATGTGATGGTAGTGAAGGGGCTAATGGCACTGTCAAGATCTCCTCTAGTTTTGAGGGGCATATTTGGTTGAAGACAGGATTCAAGCTGTTGGTGATAAATGTCCCAATTAATATAACCATGAGTAAATGTACGTGGATGCTGAACGAAAGTTTCAGCAGAAAATGATGTAATTACTGGACAGTGATTCGAGTCCATTTCAGCCACTGGTCTCATATAAGCGGGAATGCGAAGTTTTTGATTAGGGCTATGTTAAGAATATCTGGCTGTTGATTGAAGGTGGATGGGTAATGAGTCGGTTCGTCTGGAGCAACGATGTGAATGGCATGAAGTTCAGATGCTGCTAACAGCTGTCTACCATTAGGAGTTGTTACACGACAGCCCCAAATCTCGTTCTTGCTGTTAAGATTGCCCATTATTATGTTTGGTACCTGTCTTGAAACAATAATGTTATATCTTCTACGTGGAGTCGACCTGATGGAGGTTTAGAGGCTGCTAGGGCTGCCAAAGGGGTTCCATTGCTTAATTCGATTTTAACAGCACAAGCTTCTATAGTGGTTAACTGTGGTAGGAATATTGGATAATGTTTACGTTTTTATAATGACTGCCACTCCACCAGAGGCAACAGGAGCTGGGCGATCACTTCTGTAGACGTTAAACCAGGTACTTACGGTAAAGCGTTCATGTTCAACTAGGTGAGTTTCAGAAATGCATGCTACATCGAAATTATGGCGAGACATGAACTCCAAGAAGGAGGCACGTTTGACCTTCAAACCGTTAGTATTCCAGTTTAGAATAATATGGATGGGAAACAGAGGATTGACACTAACAACCATTATTAAGGAGTTCTGATAGTAATTTAATGATAAATGATTTAATTTGTGGGATAAAAGGCGTAAGAAAGTCCATAATCTGTTGGATATGACTGGAAGACGATTCAGGTTGAGAAGAAGTTTTCGGTTGATTCTGAGCTGGATATACTGGAGTTTGCGGAGAAGGTTGGGAAAGAGGGTGTTGCCATGCTGATGGTTTAGGGGTTCGCACTAGCGAAAGTCGATATGGTAGCGGAGGAAAGTTCGTAGCATAATTAACTGATGGTGCAGGGGCGGTACTATTGGGCTGGGTGGTGGTGAACATCGGTGTTGAAAGAGAAGTACTGGCAAACCTGATCTTGTTCTTCACAGTTATGTAGTATGGGCAGCCTTTGTAATTTGCAGCGTGTTCTTGGCCGCAGTTGACACACGTTGGAGGTATTTGTGGTTCATTGCATGCTGAATAGTGATGATTATTAGGGCATTTGACGCAGCGTGGACTTAACCTGCAGAAGTTTTTAGTGTGCCCGAACCTTCGACATTTGGTACACTGTGAGATGTCTTGTGGTTTGCGACGAAGTTTAACCAAGATAATGGTACGTTGATTGTGTGTTAATTCAAAAGAAACCTTTTGCACCTTCCGTGTTGTCCAATTCAACGGTGCAGAGGGGCGTGGGCTGCTTATCTTTGAAAAGAAGCTGAGTAATTTTACGTACAGGTAAATTAATCTCTTGTGACTCTGAGTGAAGTTCCGAGTCAGTAACAGAGTATGGGACATTACGAATTATAACTTCAAGTTTTTGGTTGTAGGGTCATGGAAGATATGAAATGGAAGTTCTGATTCTTCTAGAAATTTGGTTACAGAACGATAATCACTAACGTTGGTAGTATTTATTTTGAGAACTCTGACGCGCTGTTGTGTAGTGTAATCACTCCTGGTTACAGTATTCAAGTCTCTAACAATTTGTTGATATTTACTTCGTGGAGAAAGATTGGTGGCACGTTATCTTTAGGTGTTAATGGGGCAACATTGTCACTGGCAGTGTTATCATCCAAGCGTTTAAGAGGAGCATACTTATTATGAACGGCTGTAAGATCTACCATATACTTATTGTTTAATCTTGTAGCTGATACAGTTAACGTTTTACTGGGAGTCTGAAAACCATCGTCTTGTTGTAACGGGGGATCATGAGAAGCAAGAGCTTCGTGCGCACGTTTAATTTCTGAAAGTTTATTTGGTTGTAAAATAGGTCATGATGGGTTAAAGACACTGAAGGTTGGTTAAGAAGTTCTGGACTTACAGGATGTTGTTCCCGTCTGTGTAAATGCTGCTGCTGTAGAGTTGCTTGTTGTTGTAGAATTGAGGAAACATTCACTAAAGGCTGGGTTGTGCTGACTTGTTGACCGAGTTGAACTGGTTGTGTTGAATCTATGTCCGCTGGCGGCGAATACTATGTTAATAAACTTTCTTTTAATATAGTCCCCGTATCAGGGTTTATTCCATTAGCCATGTTGAGAGAAGTGTAAGTTCGTAGCGTGAAAGCACACGAATTTTAATTACACAAGTACACTGAAGAACGAACACACAATACACGTTATGCTACACTGTAAACACAAGCGAGAGTTAAGAGCTCGGAGTGATTTGTTTCGGCTGAAGCTCGCTAGCAACTGTGCTTCTGCCCTTGTCAACGGTTGAAAAGTGATGTCCATGGTATTAATATGTTGGTCTTCCTGTCTCAGTGTGTTTGTGATCCCTTTATTTTCTTCTACGTTTCCTTGATCTGATACGTGTATGCCCCTAATAACTAATGTTTTATCTACTGAGATAGTTATCTGAGCCTGAAGTGTCATTTGAATCTAATGCAAGTTGGTGCCCTGCAAGTGCAGTAGCTATATTCTGTGAACTGGCATTTAACACTGGTGTGTTTACTACGTCCATGTGTTCTTCGGAGTTATTCGCTTCGGCAAGTGCGTCAAGCTGAGAGGCTTGTTTACAGCTGTTATCTGCGTTACTGCCTGCTGCCCTATCATACTCAGACTGAGTAACAGCAGCAGACCGAAGTACAGCTTGTTCACTAGTCGAGTTGCTCTCCGCTTCGCTGGTATCGGATACTCCCATGTTCTTACGTACAGGGACAGATATAGTGCGCCTCTCTAATGTACGCTGCTAGAGCAATGGACAGTCCGGACGCAAATGGTTCGAGGAATTATATGCTAAACAAGTTTTAATTTGTCCGTCATAAATTATCTGCGCACCGAAGCCTTAAATTAAAATAAAGGAAGGTATCGCCTCTTTTATTTCCATACGAAGTGCGCGAATGCCCTTTTTAACTCTAAAGGGATATTGAGCAGATCAGTCTTCTTGCCTAAGATAAATAACCTTTCCATATTTTTTAAAGACCATCTTGATTGAATCAGTTGGCACTTCTGGGGGAAAATTTATCACTCGCACTGTCTTCAGTATTGTATCTGGTCTTGCGTCAGCTGCAGGAAAGTCAGTATCCAGTTGTGAACTTCCCACGCTGTAAGCCTGATTCCTCTCTCAAAAATATATTTCAAGATTCTTTGCCGTATATTTTTTGACGCCATAATTCACAGATTGTTTTACGTGAGTTGTCGCACTTTAGTGAAAATACTAGGGCACAGTCAAGAAGAACTCGACACACAGAACCACTTGACTAGAATGTTTATTAAACTCGAAAGGAAGGCCACCCTGGCTCAGGCGGCAGTACGCCGGCCTCTCACCGCTGGATACCGTGGTTCAAATTCCGGTCACTCCATGTAACATTTGTGCTGGGCAAAGCGGAGAGTGGATAGGTTTTTCTGCGGGTACTCCGGTTTTCCCTGTAATCTTTCATTCTAGCAACACTCTCTAATATCATTTCATTTCATCTATCAGTCATTAATCATTCCCCAGAGGAGTGCGACAGGGCTCGGCAGCCGGCACAATTCCTATCCTCGCCGATGGATGGGGCCTTCATTCATTTCATCCCTGACACGGTCACTGACTGGAAAACAGGTAGGTTTCCATTTTCATTAAACTCGAAAGGCTATCAGGAGTGAACCGTCTTGTAGCGCATCCCAGGATGAACTGACACCTGAGCGTCTCCGAAAACTACTACTTCTTCTTCTCAATCTGTTTACCCTCCAGGGTTGGTTTTTCCCTCGGACTCAGCGAGGGATCCCACCTCTATCGCCTCAAGGGCAGTGTCCTGGAGCTTCAGACTCTGGGTCGGGGGATACAACTGGGGAGGATGACCAGTACCTCGCCCAGGCAGCCTCACCTGCTATGCTGAACAGGGGTCTTGCGGGGGATGGAAAGATTGGAAGGGATAGACAAGGAAGAGGGAAGGAAGCGGCCGTGGTCTTATGTAAGGTACCATCCCGGCATTTGCCTGGAGGAGAAGTGGGAAACCACGGAAAACCACTTCCAGGATGGCTGAGGTGGGCACCGAACCCACCTCTACTCAGTTGACCTCCCGACGCTGAGTGGACCCCGTTCCATCCCTCGTACCACTTTTCAAATTTCGTGGCAGAGCCGGGAATCGAACCCGGGCCTCCAGCGTTGGCAGCTTATCACACTAACCACTACACCAAAGAGGCGGACTCCGAAAACTGTAAAAGTATTTATTGGGACGTAAAACATCATTATTATTATTATTATTATTATTATTATTATTATTATTATTATTATTATTATTATTATTATTACCGGGCGAGTTGGCCGTGCAGTTAGGGGCGCGCGGCTGTGCCCTTGTATCCTGGAGATACTGGGTTCGAGCCCCATTGTAGGCAGCCCCGAAAATGGTTTTCCGTTGTTTCCCATTTTCACACCAGGCAAATGCTTGGGCTATGCCTTGATTAAGACCACGGCCGCTTCTTTCCCACTCCTAAGCCATTCCTATACCATCGCTGCCATAAGACCTATCTGTGTCGGTGCGACGTAAAACAATTTGCAAAAAGAAAAAATATTATTTTTACAACTTCAGTGTTTGTGTTCAAGTGCACTTTATTATTGTATTTCTTCCTTTCAAGATAACATACAGCATAACAGTTAAAATGTTTTGAGTGTCTTTAATATATACACTATTTTATAATCATTAAATTGTTGCTGATTTCTATATTAAGTAAAGCCTTAAGGTCCAATTCCGAGGTCCCATACCACTCAAGGTGAGATCAATGATCTAAAAATTGTTTATATTTTCGCATTTACAGCCACACCTATACGGTTGCATTCAGAAACCATGGCAGCCGTGTTATATCTTCTGAACATGCGGGAGCACGGAAAGCCCGGTATCGTTTGAAAACCTGGGTCACCGAATATCACCGACTGATGGCGTGTGCATGGATTGGTCAATAGTTAACACCGCGCGGGCCGTGGTCCATGACGAATATAAGTGAAACTGAACGTGAAAACTGCAGTTCTCTATTGCAGAAATACATGCCGATGTCATGTGGAACTAAGAACCGTTGAGTGATAGAGCTTAGCCATATCCAACTGCAAACGTAGACGCATAGCAACTGTTGAACTGTCGCAGAGTGGACGTCCCGTGTCGGCTCACATAGAGGTGTCAGTGGCAGTTGTGCCGGGCTGAGTGGCTCAGACGGTTGAGGCGCTGGCCTTCTGGCCCCAATTTGGCAGGTTCGATCCTGCCTCAGTGCTTAAATACGTCAGCCTCGTGTCGGTAGATTTACTGGCACATAAAAAGAACTGCTGCGGGACTAAATTCCGGCACCTCGGCGACTCCAAACCAATAAAAGTAGTTAGTGGGACGTAAAGCAAATAACAGTATTATCATTATTAGTGGCAGTTGTAGAAATAAAGGCCGAGTGCGGTGTGATCAGCTGAACGTAATAACGTCAGCGCAGCTGCGACAATGTGGACGAGACCTTGAGCGAGCAAAACAACAGCGCGGGCAAATTGTGGTTCGCAATAGGGAAACCCTTAGAAGGAGCTCGAAGCTGATTAAGAATGGACCAGGTGCCCAGAATGATCTGGATGTGGAAACTATTACAATATTGAACGACCTATACAGCACGAGGAGGGCGCACGCCAGTAGGTTTCGAATGAGCCAGTCTTGTGCACGGCAGTTGCGAGGAATGTAAGCAGTTACGAGACCTTTACAATTCCGTGACCAGTCATTCATCGGGGGCGAGTCCGTCAGACGGCTACGCGGGCTTCAAAGAGCCTTGTTAGTTGTGAACTATTCTGGAAAGACACTACTGTATGCTGTGGAAGCCGTATTAAGGGCGAGGAATTCCACGCGCCGGTGGACAGTGCAATCGCCCTAATGAATGGGTGAGTGAGTGAGTGAGTGAGTGAGTGAGTGAGTGAGTGTTACAATCGTAAGTAACAACCGTTTCGAGTGGAAAACTGAAACGCGATTGAACTTGTCAATAACTGTAAATAGCAGTTCAATACATTCATCTATATAAATAAAATTGTAGGGGGTCCGCTGTCTGTAATTTCCTTTGTTTTGCCAATTTTTCAGATATTTATCCGTTTTAGGTCAACTCAAGACCGAATCGGTGGTTTTTACGTTTCGTGTCTGTTTGTTTGTCTGTTTGTCTGTCTGTTTGTCTGTTCCACCATCACGTCGAAACGGCTGGATAGATCTCAACCAAACTTCATATTTAGGGTATACTCATCCCGGGGAAGGTTTCGATATGCATATCATTTTAAAATCTTTGAATAGACCGGGGGTTTATAAGAAAAACGGAATGGTTTTTCCACCATCACGTCGAAACGGCTGGATAGATCTCAACCAAACTTCATATTTAGAGTATACTCATCCCGGGGAAGGTTTCGATATGCATATCATTTTAAAATCTTTGAATACACGGGGGTTTATAGGAAAACCAGACTGGTTTTTCCACCATCACGCCGAAACGGCTGGATAGATCACAACCAAACTTCATATTTAGAGTATACTCATCCCGGGGAAGGTTTCGATATGCATATCATTTTAAAATCTTTGAATACACGGGGGGTTTATAGGGAAACCAAAATGGTTTTTCCACCATCACGTCGAAACGGCTGGATATATCTCAACCAAACTTCATATTTAGAGTATACTCATCCCGGGGAAGGTTTTCATATGCATATCATTATAAAATCTTTGAATAGACGGGGGGTTTATAGGAAAACCAGAATGGTTTTTCCACCATCACGTCGAAACGGCTGGATAGATCTCAACCAAACTTCATATATAGAGTATACTCATTCCGGGGAAGGTTTCGATATGCATATCATTTTAAAATCTTTGAATACACGGGGGTTTATAGGAAAACCAGAATGGTTTTTCCACCATCACATCGAAACGGCTGGATAGATCACAACCAAACTTCATATTTAGAGTATACTCATCCCGAGGAAGGTTTCGATATGCATATCATTTTAAAATCTTTGAATACACGGGGGTTTATAGGAAAACCAGAATGGTTTTTCCACCATCACGCCGAAACGGCTGGATAGATCACAACCAAACTTCATATTTAGAGTATACTCATCCCAGGGAAGGTTTTGATATGCATATCATTTTAAAATCTTTGAATACACGGGGGGTTTATAGGGAAACCAAAATGGTTTTTCCACCATCACGTCGAAACGGCTGGATATATCTCAACCAAACTTCATATTTAGAGTATACTCATCCCGGGGAAGGTTTTCATATGCATATCATTTTAAAATCTTTCAATACACGGGGGTTTATAGGAAAACCAGAATGATTTTTCCACCATCACGTCGAAACGGCTGGATAGAACACAACCAAACTTCATATTTAGAGTATACTCATCCCGGGGAAGGATTCGATATGCATTTTATTTTAAAATGTTTGAATAGACGGGGGTTTATAGGAAAACCAGAATGGTTTTCCTCCATTTTCTCTTATACTATTGATTTTCTGTAAACTTAGTTTACCATACGTGAAACGTCTCTTCATTATAAACAACTTTCGTTATGTTCATAATTTACCTTACTCTTCACATGACGGAGAAATTTACAATTTTCCGCTGGTCTCATGCTCTGCATTGAGTAACCGACAGACCGACAACGAACCTACAGGTTAGCATGGCAACGTCTCTGACTGCATGCCAGCAGGGAAGTAACGTATTGCCATTTTCCTCACCATGCTTTTAAATTCGTGGTTGTTCCTTGGGTAGAAGGCAAGAGAGGCGTCAATCGGCCTATCTGCGGGATATTGGCGGAATATCGTTGGATGTTATAACCGCCCTCGAATAGAATAAGTAATAACACCATTAGTCATCTTCTTCTTATTTGTTTACCTAAGAATCACTGGACCTAAATTTCTCCTCTGTTACCGCTTTATTATATCCATAACTCACACTAGCATAATTTATTGAGGGGCATTTGATTTTCCAATACATTCACTTGGCATTTACATATTTTTGTCGTTATCCGGCTGTCCTCAGTTATAATCCATTTTCTATTACTTTCAACTTTCTTAACTGTATTATTTTCTTCCTTAATTACGCCGTATGTACACGAGTGCTACAAACTACTGGATGTATTTCCACCAAGACTCATATTTAGAATACACCTGTTCTTGATAGGTTTTAGGGCAAATATTGTTTCTAAATCCCTGAACTGACTGGGTGTTTATACGAAACCGAAACAGTGATTTTGCACTTCCACAAAATATACACAACCAAACTTAATGGAAATCTACCTACCTTGGTAGAAATTAATTTCTATACCTTTTTGCTCATGTGCATCATTTCGATACGAGGATTAATAAGGGAGATATCATTAACGGACCGTTTTTCTGTACAAGTCCCATCGGACTTAACTCACGAGCGGGTGCGTGTAAAGCGTATTCCTTACAACTTGAAAACTACTGAAGACATTCGAACCAAAATTTATATTTAGCATCCACCTGTCCAAAGGTAGGTTTTAAACGTAAATAACATTGCATGTTCCGGAATGGACTGGCGGTTTATAGGGAACACAAATGGAGATTTTACTCTTCCACAATATATACAGAACAAGACCAACTTGACTGGAAATCGACCAAACGTGATGGAATTCCACCTCTAAACCTTTTTTTTCATGTGCATTTTTTCGTCAGGAGGATTAATAAGGGAGATATCATGAATGGTCAGTTTTGCAGGTTAAGTCCAGCGGACATAGCCCAAAAGGTGTTTTACGTGGAGCAGATTACTTATCTATATAAATCAAATCGTAACGACTGTGTGCCTCCACACTGATTATTTTGGCGAAATTTTCGTACAGCTTTCCGTTTAAGGGGTAATAATGACCATCTCCATAATTTTTGGTTTAGTTTCCTGAAAGTCCTAATTTTTACCCACCTCGCCCAAAATCTAGATTGCGGCATAATCTGCCAGAAGAAAAAGAAGATAATTGAAATTTGACAAAATTATACGTTTTAGCCTGTAACAAACGGAAAACATCCTAGATCATTAAATTTTTCACTTTTTATCCCTGAAGAATATCGAAATATGCAGGCAATTTTAATGATGGTGCAGACCTTCGGAAATTCCTATCACATAACGGATTGCACAATCTCCGTTCAATTTGGAATGATCTACAACCTTGGTCTTATGACTTTTTGCCGTATCTGTATCCCTTTTACGTTTGATTTTTCTCTATTAATGGATGTTAAGTCAATTTGGAATTTTCACATGCATAATTCATACTTTCAGTTACTTATATGAAATACAGAATCATCAAACTCTTCACGAAAATTGGCCCACCCAGTAGCCATATGTGAGCCAAATGCTATGTATGTAGCTGTCACATAATTTCCGGAAAGTAATGTAATGTGAGATAATCTTACAAAACCTTTACCCTGTTCCACGTTTCTAACTCAGTCTGACCCAAGAATAGATGACATATCATAGGACCAACCATTTAGGCCACTAAATCCGGCGTGTCTTATGGTATAATCCTTTGTCGATGTGACGTAGTTTAGTAGCAGTTAATCTGTAAATGAAGGTCTTCAATATTGTAAACACGCATATACTTTCGTATGTCGATCTATATATATTCACTGATGTCGATTTTTAGCGATCGAGAAAGGGTGGGTCTGCTATTGTAATCAGTACTCCCCACACCGACTTTGACTGGCAGTAGGAAAGGGTTCCTTCTCCAACTCCTCTGTACCTGTCATTAGTAGGGAAGGCCTACAATTGTAATGAATAGTTCCCTTCTCGATTTGACTTGCAGAAGGCAAGTGAGCATGCAGTTTTGTTTAAAACTCCCCTACCCGATTGTTTTTGGCAGTAGGCAAGGGTGCCCGCCATTATAAAGAAATGTCCTCATCTAAAATGTGACTGGCATTAGGCATAGTGGCCTGCTATTTTGATGGAAACTCACCAACTTGGTGTGACTGGCAGTAAGCTGGCTGGCAGTAGGAAAATGGGCCTGGCATTATAATGATAACTGCACAACACAATTTCGAGTGATAGTAGGGTAATTGCCTGCCATTATAATAGAAACTCCTCAACTGTAATCTGTCTGGAAGTAGGAAAGTGGGGCTGCCCTTTTAACGAAAACTCCCCAAATCGATTCTGTCCGCGTAGTAGGCAATGGGGCCTGTGATTCTAATGTAAACTTCCCAACTCGATTATGAATGCCAGTAGGCAAGTGAGCCTGCCGTTATATCACAAATCCGTAACAAAAACTTTACATTGGAAACAACGTACGGGGACATCCCCATGCTCTTTCTCGGATAACGCTACGAGACATGCAATTTTAAAACAATCTTTCTTACTGCATGTACACTATTTACTTCGATATTCGAATACAATGTAGAATACCGTAGCGAAGCACGGGTACATTCGCTAGTCGGATAATAAAACAAGCTACCTCTAATTATAATAATTTTGTTTTCAATTACTCCGATAACCCGCCACACTACTTAACAGAAGACTGGTTAACAGGACTGTTCGGAATTATCCACACACTCGGTATTTCCCTGTTGGCAGTGTTCCGAATTTTACACCAGAACGTGCAAATGCACAAGATTGGTGCCCATAAAACAGTTATTAAAACTGTAATTACCATTTGATTGTTCCTTACCATTAGCTCCTGCATCCGGACCCAAATTGGTGCTAGCACTGAGAAGCACATTTCAGTGGTCTTCAAATGCGGTTAGTGGATTTACAGTGGCTCAAAAAAGTATTGTTCTGCCCATAGCCGTGGTATGATCGGAACTGTATGGTACAAATAATGGTTCATATAATGGAATTACACGTATGTAGATATGTAGGACAGTCAAGTACATCAATAGGTTGAATATGGAGCCAAGAAGATTCACGCTGTTTGCAAACAGACCAATAATACAACGGCGTGCGTCATTACACGCCAAAGAAGTATTAGTCTAGTACACAACATCATCGTAACATCGTGCTGTCTGCCGCAACTCTGGCTCATTATATCTGTGCTGACACGTTGGAAGGTAATATTCAGCACTGTTTCCGTGTTCAGCTAACAATGGGAAGGGAAATGAAAGAAACAAACGTGGAAGAAAGGAGGATTGCAGTGCAACTATTTCAAAAAGGTAAATTTTTCAAGGACATAAGTGAAATTATTGGAAGAGCTGTTACAACTGTTAAAATATTGTGTACAGGTACAAAAGAACAAAGACAATAGAAAATAGACCAAGAAGTGGCCGTCCCTCAAAGTTATCAGTACAAGAACGGCAAATTGTGCGTAAAGTGGCCCAAAATCCTCAGCTAAGTGCGCCGAAGATAGCAGCTGCGTTACAACAAGATGTAGGAGTCCAAGTGCCATCTGAAACCATCCGAAATGTGCTACGAGAAAGAGGATGTGCGGGCAGAACAGCCCGTAGAAAGCCGTACATCAGTAAGGCTAATAGGACGAAGAGACTTGCGTACGCTAAAGAGCACAGAAATTACAGCTATAAGGATTGGAAGACAGTCGTTTTTACTGATGAGAGTAAATTTACCCTCTTCAGGTCAGACAGACGAGTGACTGTGTGGAGGAGGACTAATTCTGAACTTGAAGAGAAGAACCTGACAGCTACTGTGAAACATGGAGGTGATTCCCTTATGGTGTGGGGTTGTGTGAGTGCGAATAATGTAGGTGAATTAGCCTTTATTGAAGGGACTATGGATCACAAAGCATACATTAACATCCTCAAGACACATCTTCCATCAAGCGTACAAAAAATTGGGACTCTCTGCAAAGTATACATTTACGCAAGATAACGACCTCAAACACACAGCCCTGAACACGAAGCTATGGCTGTTATATAATACACCGCATTGGATGGAAACTCCACCATAATCTCCCGACATTAAACCCATCGAGAATTTGTGGCACTATTTGGAGAAAAACGTGAGAAAGCATGCAACATCAAACAAAATTGACCTGAAAGAAGCCTTACTCACCGAATGGAATAACATGCCAAAGAAAACTAAGAAAACCTTGGTACGATCGATGGCAAATAGGTTAGCTGAGATTATAAACAGTAAAGGAGGACCTACCAAGTACTGAAACGTTCACGAAGGATCAAGAAACTGCGTTATGTTGATTCAGATCAATACTTTTTTGGTGGCAAGTGAAAATGATTGTTTTAAGTTATGTTTTTTTAGTTATATGGACTTGGAAGAATTATGTTTTTCTTACAATGTACATGTTACACAAGATGATAAATAATCAAGGATTCTAGTATATGTCAATTTTATCAACATTCCCTTAGATTCCTCGTCCTCATATGTAGCATATCTCGACAGACCAATACTTATTTGAGCCACTGTACATTGCTGCTAATAATTTATTGAGAGATATAACTGACTTGCGAAATGATCCTCATATATATATATGCACTAAAACTGACATATGCAACAAGGGCTTCGATGAAACTATGAACATCTTAGAAGTAAACATACCGAGCGAGTTGGCCGTGCGGTTAGGAGCGCGTAGCTGTGAGCTCGCATCCGGGAGATAGTGGGTTCAAACCCCACTGTCGGCAGCCCTGAAGATGGTTTTACGTGGTTTCCCATTTTAACACCAGGAAAATGCAGGGGATGTAGCTTAACTAAGGCCACGGCCGCTTCCTTCTCATTCCTAGGCCTTTCTTGTCCCACCGTCGCCATAAGACCTGTCTGTGTCGGTGCGACGTGAAGCAACTAGCAAAAAAAAAAAACAAAAAAGAAAAAAAAAGAGAGAGAAGTCAACATCGGCTCTATTACAATCCCTTTAAGCCGCAGAATATCTAGGGGGTACGCCTGTGTTGTCGAGAGGCGACTAAAGCACTGTGTAAAACAAATTTGACTTCATTTTAACCTCCAGCTACCGTCGAATAATGCCACCGCAACTCTTGGCTGCCCGCTGGTTCTTTAATCTCATGATGTTAAACTATTCTGATATTGATCGTCACTTGGACACTCGCGTGCACGTCATTAAGAGCCAACAAATTTTACAATCGCATATGAGAGCTGATTTAACTTCAATTTCCTGAAACAAATAGAGGCTGAAGCCTGTCAAATATATCACTGCCTGATTGTTGAACACGCTGCAGTTTAGACCTACCAATGTTCATGTTTCTTTAATACTTCTACTCCCGAAGGCATTCGTCTTAGTCAAAACACAGCTAGGTGGCACAAACATATCCGAGTGTCACTGCAGTAACTGAGTGAAGCAAACAAAGCCATGAAGGCCCTTGGAGGGGTGGAAGGTAAAGGCTTCCGCTATCCGTAACCTCGGCACTTGATGGGGTAGAGTGGTTAGCTCTATGCCCGGCCGCCTTTGCCCTCAGGAATTAAACTGGTACTCATTTTTGGTGTGGGCTGAATGAACCTCAGGACCATGTGCACCTCCAGAAGTGGAAATCTCATTTCTTAAATTTTACGACTTCCTGACGGGGATTCGAAACCACGTCCTTCTGGGCGAACCGAGCACGCCTTTTAAGCAATGACAAATCTACATATTTAATTGCAAGTAAAATGTACTCCGATTTAGTTATCAATAGTTACTAATCTATAGTATAGCACACGATATTAAAATATACAATTCTCTGCGCCTCAGGCGTTCAAGTTTTCGCTCAGCATTAAAATATTTTATTTTAATCTCTTATACTATAAACATATAAAATTGGATGTTGGTATATTTATAATTAATAGACTCAAAAACTACTGGACCGATTTCGCTGAAAAATTCACAGTTTGTTCTTATTACACCTGGGAGGGATTATGAAGAGGTTTTATTATTATGAGTAATTTTATTAAATTGCAAAGCCGCACCAAGATTGAATCGACTTGATGGACAAATTCTTGCTAGGAGACAGCAGCTTACGCTATATCTTGATAGTCCGTTAAGAAATGCTGTATATAGGAGGATGGGAACACGTCACTATGGTTTATAAAGTACCATCCCTTGCTAGGAGCTTCATGAATGACCGTAGCTGTTATTTGAAAATAGCAATCCAACATGCCGTGATCGAGACAAACTTTCAATATATAGGACCAACTTTGATAGGTCTGCCCAGTTTGAAGAATGTAGCTCTCTATTAGATGTGTAAAATATTTAAGAAACTGTGAAATAGAATATCAAGAGTGGAATGACACGAGTTATCACTCACTCCTAACCAAGAACAACTGGGGGTTCCCGACGAGCAAAGGCGAGTCTATGTAATATATATATAAAATAACATGTCCTGACTGACTGACTGACTGACTGACTGACTGACTGACTCATCATCGTCGAGCCAAAACTACTGGAAATATAGAAATAAAATTTTGGGTATACATTTATATTAGAGTGTAGGTGCTCGCTAAGGAAGGGATTTTGGATATTCCCGCGCCAAGGGGTGAAAAGGGGGGTACATTTTTAAAATGAGAATATCTATATCTCAAGAACTTAAAAGTTTACAGACGTAGAAATTGGTATTTGGAATCTCCTTTAAAAATAAAGAGCACGTTTTTTTTGTTTTCGGAAAATCCCATTAAGGAGGTTGAAAAATAGGGGAAAAGGGGTTGAACACCTTTTATGAGGAGACTTATATCTCAAAAACTGAAGATGCCGTGATAATTCGTATTTGAAAGCTCTTTTAAAGAAACGGGTACTGTTTATATTTTTAAATTCACTAAATGGGGAGTGTGAGAGGAAGTGATAAAAATTGAATTCCTATCTGGAGATAATTATATCTCAAAACTGAATGTTACAGACGTGGAAATTGGTATTTGGAATATCCTTGAAAAATAAAGAAACACGCATTTTTTGGGTGGAGTGAAACCAACTTAACGGGCGGAGGTGGAGTGAAAATGGAGTTGAATTCTTTTCATGAAGATACTTATATCTCAAAAACTGAAGATGTTACAGACATGAAAATTTGTATTTGGAATTTTCTTTCAAAGTAAAGGAACACGTAATCTTTTGTCTTTGGAAAATCCACTTAAGGGGGTGAATTAATTGAAAAATTAATTAAATTCTTTGTATGAGGATACTTATATCTCAGAAAACTAAAGATGTTCCACACGTGAAAATTTGTATTAGGAATAAAAACGAAAATGAAAACCTACAACCTGCTTTCCAGTCTTTGACCAGGTGAGGGATGTAATGCATGAATCAGATATAGGCTGTTATTACGATGGGGTCGCCACTCCCAAAGTGATTTACATTAATGGGTGATAGATGCTATGAAATGAGAATGGAGAGTGTTGCTGGAATGAAAGATGACAGGGAAAACCGGAGTACCCGGAGAAAAACCTGTCCCGCCTCCGCTTTGTCCAGCACAAATCTCACATGGAGTGACCGGGATTTGAACGACGGTATCCAGCGGTGAGAGGCCGACGCGCTTCCGTCCGAGCCACGGAGGCTGCTTTGTATTAGGAATATCCTTTAAAAATAAAAAGCACGCATTTTTGGAGGGCGGTCAACTTAGCGGGCTGGGGGTGAAAAAGGAAATTATTTTCATGACGATACTTATATCACAAAAACTGAAGATATTAGAGGCATGAAGATTTGTATTTGGAATCTTCTTTCAAAGTAAAGAAACACGTGTTCTTTTGTCTTCGGAAAATCTACTTAAGGGGGGTGAATGAATTGAAAAATTAGTTAAATTCTCTGTATGAGAATACTAATACCTCAAAAACTAAAGATGTTAAAGAAGTGAAAATTGGTATTTGGAATCTACTTGAAAAATAAAGAAACACGGACTTTAGGGGAGAGAGAATCAACTTAACAGGTAGGAACGGGGTGGGGAAAAAGGAATTCAATTATGTTAATGAGGATACTTCTATCTCAAAAAATGAAGATGTTAAAGACATGAAAATTAGTATTTGAAATCTCCTTTAAAAATAAAACACGTATCTGTTTTTTTGTTTTTTTTTTTCTTCGGAAAATTGACGTAAGGGTTGTGGGGGTTGAAACTAAATAAGGAGTTGAAATACGTTTATGAGCATACTTTATCTTAAAAGCCTGAAGCTGTTACAGATGTGAAAGTTGGCATTTTAAATTTCCTTTCAAAATAAACAAACACTTTTTTTGTTTTTGTTTTCGGAAAGGCCACTTAAGGCGGCAGAGGGGTAGAAAGAAGTAAATAAGAAGAAGAAGAAGTTGAATTATTTTCATGAGTATACATTTATCTCAAAAACGGAAGGTATTACAGACGTACAGACATGAAAACTGGTATTTGGAATCTGCTTTAAAATTAATGAAAAAGGAATTTTTGTTGTTTCTGGAAAATCCAGTTAAGGGGCTGAAAGGAATTGGAAAAGCGGGTGAATTTTTGAAATGAGTACCGGTATATCTACCTTATATGTCAAAAACTTAACATGTTAGAGGCAACAAATTGGTATTTGGAAAGTCCTTTAAAAAATACACTAACATGTACCTTTTTGTTTTCGAAGAAGGCACTTAACGGGGGTGAAAAGAGGTGAAAAATAGTTGAATTATTTTTATGATGATCCTTATATCTTAAAAACTGAAAATCTCACAGATGTGGGAATAGGTATTTGTAATCTCCTTTAAAAATAAAGAAACATGTATTTATCTTTTAGGCCTGAGAGAAGACTGTTTCTCACATGTACAGTCTGTCGCATAGCCGCCTTAGCCTCAAAAGGTACTCCCACAAACATGGTTTACAAACAATTTCTGGGGTAACGAAACTCAATTTTTGGGTAAGTTTTTTATACTTTATGAATTTTCAGATAATATCTTAGTTCAGTGCCGAGGAACGATTACTTTGATCAAATTATGAAATCCACGCGAGCGAAGCCGCGGGTAATTGCTAGTATTCTATAAACATTACTACTACATCTTAATACACACTTCAGAATTTATAGAAATAAATACTTGTAATAGTCCGACTCGTTGGCTGAATGGTCAGCGTACTGGCCTTCGGTTCAGAGGGTCCCGGGTTCGATTCCCGGCCGGGTCGGGGATTTTAACCTTCATTGGTTAATTCCAGTGACTCGGGGGCTGAGTGTTTGTGCTGTCCCCAACATCCCTGCACCTCACACACCACACATAACACTATCCTCCACCACAAAACACGCAGTTACCTACACATGGCAGATGCCGCCCACCCTCATCAGAGGGTCTGCCTTACAAGGGCTGCACCAGGCTAGAAATAGCCACACGAAATTATTATTATTATTATTATTATTATTATTATTATTATTATTATTATTATTATTATATGTCTAATTACAAATTAATAATTCTAGCTGGAAAAAATACTAATTGTTTTATTACAAAATGTCATAAAATTGTCCGTAGCGTTATCATATTCACCGGTCGAGAAAGCCAAGAATAACGGCCGAGAGGATTCGCCGTGCTGACCACACGACACCTCGTAATCTGCAGGCCGTCGGGCTGAGCAGCGGTCGCTTGGTAGGCCAAGGCCCTTCAAGGGCTGTAGTGCCATGGGGTTTAGGTTTAGTTATCATATTTAGCTTTTCACTCTCTTTTTAACATTTGCGTCACTCGCACCGGACGACAGGTCTTGAGGCGACTATTAGATAAGAAGGATTGGGGGAAGAACCGACCGTGGCCTCAATTCAGGTATAGCCTGGTATGACAATGGGAAACCACGGAAAACCGTATTCAGGGCTGCCTACAATGTGGTTCGAACCCGCCACCTCCATAATGCTACGTGACTGCGTAGCCACTCACTCGATTGTTTTATTTTACCTTAGACAGAAATCTCCACGTGTTTTTAATACGTCGTGACTCCTACCTTCCCACCACGATCTCCTGGTACTGAGTAACATCCAACATTCGCGCTACGTTGCTCTCAAAGGAATGACTGTACGTTAAAATACTTTTTTGCTAGTGGCTTTACGTCGCACCGACACAGATAGGTCTTATGGCGACGAGAGGACAGGGAAGGGCTGGGAGTGAGAAGGAAGTGGCCGTGGCCTTAATTCAGGCACAGCCCCAGCATTTGCCTGATGTGAAAATGGAAAACCACGGAAAACCATTTTCAGGGCTGCCGACAGTGGGGTTCGAACCCACTATCTCCCGAATACTGGATACTGACCGCACTTAGGCGACTGCAGCTATCGAGCTCGGTGTGCGTTAAAATAAGGGCACCGCTAAATTTATCTGTGCTTGGAAGTGAAACCTGTACAGTTCACTTGAAACAAAAGAAGTTGATATCTTCACTATCAACAATTCCACGGAAATGAGAACATATTATTGTGTCATGTGTCCCTTAATATCACTTTAGAGTAGAAAACATAATGCAAATATACTTAACAGGTATGGAAATATCTTACTGAGTCACCCATTATAACAATGCATAACAAATAATATCCCAAATTATTATTATTATGTCCGCCTCTGTGGTGTAGTGGTTAGCGTGATTAGCTGCCACCCCCGGAGGTCCGGGTTCGATTCCCGGCTCTGCCACGAAATTTGAAAAGTGGTACGAGGGCTGGAACGGGGTCCACTCAGCCTCGGGAGGTCAACTGAGTAGAGGCGGGTTCGATTCCCACCTCAGCCATCCTCGAAGTGGTTTTCCGTGGTTTCCCACTTCACCTCCAGGCAAATGCCGGGATGGTACCAATCTTAAGGCCACGGCCGCTTCCTTCCCTCCTCCTTGTCTATCCCTTCCAATCTTCCCATCCCCTACTAGGCCCCTGTTCACTATAGCAGGTGAGGCCGCCTGGGCGAGGTACTGGTCATACTCCCCAGTTGTATCCCCCGACCAAGAGTCTGAAGCTCCAGGACACTGCCCTTGAGGCGGTAGAGGTGGGATCCCTCGCTCAGTCCGAGGGAAAAGCCGAACCTGGAGGGTAAACAGATGATGATGATGATTATTATTATTATTATTATTATTATTATTATTATTATTATTATTATTATTATTATTATTATTATTATTATTATTATTATTATTATTATTATTATTATTGTCCGGCTCCATGGCTAAATGGTTAGCGTGATGGCCTTTGGTCACAGGGGTCCCGGGTTCGATTCCAGGTAGGGTCGTGAATTTTAACCACCACTGGTTAATTTCTCTGGCACGGGGGCTGGGTGTATGTGTCGTCTTCATCATCATTTCATCCTCATCATGACGCGTAGGTCGGCTACGTGCGTCAAATCGAAAGACCTGCACCTGGCCAGCCGAACATGTCTGCGGACACTCCCGGCACTAAAAGCCATACGCCATTTCATTTTCATTTTCATTATTATTATTATTATTATTATTATTATTATTATTATTATTATTATTATTATTATTATTATTATTATTATTATTTGCCTTGAATACACCGGACGAGCAGTTAACAAACTGCCTTTATGTACAGTGACTCACATAATTATTCGCACACGTTAATTTATAGCCTTTGCTGCACACTGGCCCTATGGTTCAGAAAAAATATTGTGCACGCAAACTAGTTTCTGACAGAACCCAGTTTGACAGATTCAACAAGGCGTTAAAATGTGTACTTTTAGTAAACAGGAGAGAACCAGTGACCCTGGAACCTCAGCAGAACTCAGTTAACGTGCTTCAGCAAAATTATTCGGACACAAGTCAGTTGCCATGCAGAGGTCGTGTACAGAAGAGTCACGGACAGTATGAACGTAAACATTCAGTGAGTTAAAGTACTCTCTACAACTTAAGAGAAAATGGACCGCAGAGGAAGAGAGAGTACAATAGAACAGCGACAGTTAGTAATTTTTCCACCATGCCAAAGGTAAAAGTTGTCAAATTGCTGAAATGTTACAAATGAAGAAAAGTACAGGCTCTGATATTATCACAAGATCCGGGAGGAAAATAGGATTGAACATCTACCGCATACGGGACGTCCAAGGACTTTTTCTGTGAGAGAATAGTGTTATAATCATCAGAAAAACCAAAAAGGAACCCAAGTTGAGTGCTCCAAAACTCGTTACGGAGATTGCCGCAGACACCGGAAAGAAAGTGCATCCCGAAACAATACGGGGAGTGCTCAGAAGAGGTAACTTTCACGGCCTTATTGCAAGAAGGAGGCCCTTCATAAGTCAAATAAATCGAAGAAAGAGAATGCTGTCTGCCAAAGAGCATGTTACAGAGGAAAATGAGTGGTGGAATGACGTTACAGTTGTTGGTGAGAGTAAATTTAACATATTTCAGTCTGATGAGAGGATAACAGTTTGGCGGCGTCATAATACTGAGCTTCAAGAGAAAAATCTGAAAGCAACTCTGAAGGATGGCGGTGGACATGTAATAGTGTGGGGGGTGCATGTCGACGAATGGAGTTGGTGAATTGGTTTCTATTGAAGGTAAAATTGACCATTTTCAATACCTTAGAATACTGAGGGACAATATGAAAAAGAGTGCCGAAAATATGGAGATTGGTGAACATTTTAAGTTTTATCAAGATGAGATATGGCCTGGAATGTAAGGTAAGGGTTTTTCTGCCCGAAGGCAGGTCCGAACCTCCGCTGAGGTGTTCCTGAGCCGAAGTTTACGTGCGGTAGGGTGGCCAGTTTCTTTCCGCTCCTCCATTCCCTTACCCCCCACCAACAGCGCGTGGCAACCCATCCATCTCCTGACCACGCCCAATGTTGCTTAACTTCGGAGATCTCACGGGATCCGGGGTTTCAACACGGCTACGGCCGTTGGCCCTGGAATGTAAGGATGTGGTTATTGTTTAATTGCCCAAAGGTGTTTCATCCTCCCCCTTAATCAGCAGACTTGAATGTGATTGAGAACTTTTGGGACAAACTCGATAAAGAAATAAGAAAAACAACAATCACATCTAGAGAACAGCTGAAAAACCGACATCAAGAAGAGTGGCAAAAGATATCTCTCCCGATTACACCAGGAAATTAGTGGAGAGCATGCAAAGTCGACTCAGGGAAGTAATTAAACTGAAAGTAAAGACAACCAGGCGCTGAACTTTTAGGATTATAAGTAAAAAGGAAAGTGTCCGAATAATTTTGTGCAATATTGGTTTTGGTTTTATTTTGTTCTTTTCATTATTATCTTTTCATCGACAGTGTTCATTAGAAGAATTATGGACGATTAGTTTTTATGTTCCTTTCAGAAACTTGTATTCAACTTAAATCAGTGATTTATTATTACTGAAAACACTAATCTTCTTCTTCTTAATCTGTTTACCCTCCAGGTTCGGTTTTTCCCTCGGAATCAGCGAGGGATCCCACCTCTACCGCCTCAAGGGCAGTGTCCTAGAGCTTCAGACTTTGGTTCGGGGATACAACTGGGGAGAATGACCAGTACCTCTCCCAGGCGGCCTCACCTGCTATGCAGAACAGGGGCCTTGTGGAGGGATGGGAAGATTGGATGGGACAGGCAAGGAAGGGTGTAAGAAGCGGCCGTGGCCTTAAATTAGGTACCATCCCGGCATTTGCCTGGAGGAGAAGTGGGAAACCACGGAAAACCACTTCCAGGATGGTTGAGGTGGGAATCGAACCCACCTCTACTCAGTTAACCTCCCGAGGCTGAGTGGACCCCGTTCCAGCCCTCGTACCACTTTTCAAATTTCGTGGCAGAGCCGGGAATCGAACCCGGACCTCCGGGGGTGGCAGCTAATCACGCTAATCACTACACCACAGAGGCGGGCGAAAACACTAATACAAAGGAAAATATAATAACTCATGTCTGTCCGAATAATTATGCGAGTCACTGTAGGCGGTATAGTTACAGTCAAACACATTACCGCAGACCGCAAAACGTCAAATGCTAGGGACCGATGAAATAAAATGTCTCTATTCCCGAATATACTGTAGTCAACAAGCCTACAGTTAATGCCATAAGTATTCGTACACCTGTGCTGATGGACGGTGTGTAGCATTCAGTCAGCTGCTATACGATACTCGTTGGGGCTAGAGCAATAGGACTAATGGTATTACAAAACAATACATTCCTTTTATTGTTATACACCTAAGATTTGAACAAAACGTGTACACGATGGCTGGTATTAAAAATATAATGTCAAGAAACACAACCAGCTATCGTGTCACAAGTATTCGTACACACATGAAATTCTGTAAACAGACTTGTAAGCTCAGTTCCCATACGGCGGAAACTCGTCCGACAAACAGTTGTTCAGTCCGAGGTCGACTGCAGATGTGTTAGTATGTGCGATTGTAAAGTGGTGTCAGTATGAGTCGTAAGGGAAAAGAAACCTGTCAAGCGTAGGGCAAACTTTTTATTAGACTCCACAATCAGCGTAAATCTTTACGGGAGATCTCAACGCTCGCCGGGAGACCCCGATCGAAAGTGCAGTCTATGAAAGATCGGTATAGTGCTACTAACTCTGCGCAAAACAAGCCAAGAAGTGGACGTCCAGACAAACTGTCTGCCAGAGACAAGCGTAAAGTGGTGGGTCTACTGTAATTAAGAAAGATATAACATTAGGTACTCCAAAGATAATGGCAGAGCTATCAAATCAAGGTACTTACTGCAGCATCTGAAAGTACATTGCGCCATGCTTTTTAATACGAAGGGTACAATGGTCGAGTTGCTCGCAAGAAGTTTTATGTTTCTGAAGCGAATCGGAAGAAACGCCTTGCTTTCGCAAAACAATGCGTCGACGCACCACCCATGTTTTGCAAGAAAGTTATTTTCTCATTTGGGTCAGATGGACGACAAATGGTATGGTCAAATAAGAATACGGAGCTAGCGCCCAAACACCTGTGTCCCACAGTGAAACACGGAGGTGGCAATGTGCTGGTTTGGGAATGCATGAGTGCTGCCGGAGTAGGAAAGCTTCATATTATGTACGTTATAATGTATCACAAAATGTACATTTTGAAAACAAATCTGTCTGCCAGTGCCGAACAAATGTACTGTACCTCCAAAACGACTTCGTGTTTTAGCAAGACAATGATGCCAAGAATCATCATCATCATCATCTGTTTACCCTCCAGGGTCGGCTTTTCCCTCGGACACAGCGAGGGATCCCACCTCTACCGCCTCAAGGGCAGTGTCCTGGAGCTTCATACTCTTGGTCGGGGATACAACTGGGGAGAATGACCAGTACCTCGCCCAGGCGGCCTCACCTGCTATGCTGAACAGGGGCCTTGTGGAGGGATGGGAAGATTGGAAGGGATAGGCAAGGAAGAGGGAAGGAAGCGGCCGTGGCCTTATGTTAGGTACCATCCCGGCATTTGCCTGGAGGAGAAGTGGGAAACCACGGAAAACCACTTCCAGGATGGCTGAGGTGGGAATCGAACCCACCTCTACTCAATTGACCTTCCGAGGCTGAGTGGACCCCGTTCCAGCCCTCATACCACTTTTCAAATTTCGTGGCAGAGCCGGGAAACGAACCCGGGCCTCCGGGGGTGGCAGCTAATCACGCTAACCACTACACCACAGAGGCGGACGATGCCAAGAATACCGTCCAAAATACAAGATTGTGGCTGTTGTATAATGTTCCAAAACAGCTTCATACTCCTCTTCAATCCCCGGTTGAGCAGTTATGAAGCACTGTGGAAACCAGGATACGGAAAAGGCAAATCACGAGCAAGGCTACCATGGTAACGGATTTGTAGGAAGAATGAGCCTCTATTTCCAGTGAGGTAGCGAAAAAAATCGTCGAATCAATCTCACGGCGAATTCAGTCTGTCATTCAAGCGAAGGGAAACCCAACAAGGTATTGAAAACCTGGAGAAAGACTGCATTCAGTTCGTTCACAACAAACATAATACGTGTGCGAATACTTTTGACACGATAGCTGTTGGTGTTTCTTGACATTATTTCTTTTATACCAGAGATTGTGTACATGTTTTGTTCAAATCTCAGATGTATACAAATAAAGGAATGTATTGTTTTGTAGTACGATCAGTCCTAGTACTCTAGCCCCAACAAGTACCGTATAGCAGCTGACTCAATGCTACACACCGTTCGTCAGCACAGGGATACGAATACTTATGGTTGTATCTGTACATGAGTCTGGCCCCGCAGTGTAGGGGGCAACGCATCCGCCTGTCACCAGGCGGCCCCGGGTTCGATTCCCGGCCGGGTCAGGGGTTTTATTTGTAATGATTAATATCCCTGGCCTAGGGACTGGGTGTTTGTGATGCCCTTAATCTTCCTTTCCTCACACACAATATTCCACACTACCGCCATTCCAATTACACGCAGGTTCATTCAATATCGTGCCAGTAGGAGCAAAAGATCCACATGGGTCGACGCCCCGAACAAATACCATTTTTTTAAATCTGTACATGAGCTCTGTTTCAGACATTCATCAATAATAAATTAAATTTGTTCTCCATTTTTTTATTGAACCCAGTCATAGAACTGCCTGTCAATGTAACCAACAAACCAGAGGCAGGACTTCAGGCTGATTATAATGAGATATTTACACAGGCCTTGCGGAGTATTTTCCTTGGAGTGACATTGTAACCTGTTAAATATATAAGTAACAATAATCGCAAGTACCCCAGCATTGCTTCCCATTTTCTTCCTAATAAAATCATTGTGAAAAATAAAATAAAATGTTCTCTCATCAGAGATTCCTTACCAAAAAAAAGGTAATTTGAGTCACGACTTAGAAATGAACTACACTCCTGTTCAAAAAACAGAACACCTTGAATGACTATAGATAGGAAGTTCATATTCTCAGAACGTTCATTAGTATGTTCTGCAGAAACGATTAGCATTTCAGTCACCTACGTTCAGCATCTGTCCTGTTGCCTACTAGGCAATTGGTCCTCCATGGGTAATGATAACTTGTTCCATGCGTGATGGCATCGACGCGTATAAGGCGCGAATAACGTAATAGGTTATAGCCATCCATGCTACATTCAGCTGGTTCCACAGTTCATCTTTGGTGGTTGGTATTGGGTCACAGCGCCGCACCCGTCGTTTCACCATATCCCACACACATTCGATTGGCGACAAGTCCGGTGCTCGGGCAGGCCAGGGCAACAGCCTGACATCCTGTGACAACAAGAAGGCACGTGTTCGTGCAGCAACATGTGGTCGCTCATTGTCCTGCTGAAATAGGCGTCTGGGGTGTCGTGCAGAAAGCGTATGGCTACGGGTCGCAGGATGTCATTCACGTAGGTCAAACTGATCACAGTGTCCTGGACACGCACCAACTGTGATTTGTGGTTGTAACCAATAGCACCCCATACCATAAGGCCATTAGTTGGCGTTGTATGTCTTGTGCGTATGCAGTCAATGTGGTGCCTCTCATCCTGTCTGCGGCGAACTAAATTGCGGCCATATTTTCAAACAAAAAGAACCTGGATTCGTCCTAAAACACTATATGCTGCCATTCCTGTCCACAGTGACGTCGTTCCATACACCATTGCAGTATAGCATGTTTGCACACATTAGTCAAAGGTAGGCGGAGAAGTGGACGCCGCGCCGGTAACCCAGACCGCAATAAACGGCGACGGACTGTCACTCGTGATTGTGTACGATGTGTTACACTGTTCCACTGTTGCACCAGAGTCGAGGATGACACAGATCTTTCCTGCAGTGCCATTCGGATGAGGTATCGATCTTCCCGAGGGGATAGGGTCTCGGTGGTGCGATCAGGGCCATCTCTTCGTGTTGTATGGCCTTTTGTGAACCTTTCTATACACACCCGTTGCACTGCCGACACATTTCGTCCCACACGAGCAGCAATTTCCCGAATGGATGCGTCGCATCCTCTCATGCCAATATTGCGCTCTCTTTCAAAGTCTTTCATTTGACTATACGGTTCTCGCATACGTCTGCGAGGCATCCTGCACGTCTGCTCAAGTCACACTGATCCATTACCTTCGGTTTATAGCGACAACGAGAGCCGCAGGCACATTTTACCAGTCGGTGGTGATGCACCGAGATACCGATGTGGACCTTGAGCCTGAGGGCCGACATGGTTGAAATGCTAATCATTCCTTCAGAACATACGAGTACTAATGCACATGTCCTGTAAATAATAAACTTCCTATTTCTAGTCTTTCAAGATGTTCTGGTTTTTATGAACATGAGTGTATATTTATTTTTGAGTTGAGCTTCTTAATAAGAATAAGGATGAGAATAATAATGCAATCGTCGTCATCATCATCATCATCATCATGAAACTGCATGAGCCTGTGTGGCACAATCTGTTGGTTGTCGGCCTTCAGTTCCCCAGACAACGAATTCGTCTTCGGCTGAGTTAATCGGAACTATGTCGTTGACTACTGGTACGTTAAAGAGCTCCTGTAGGACACAAATACGATACTCTGGCGTCTGTTGCCAGCTATACCGACCGTAAGTAACCAAGCAAAATTGTAGTCCTAGGTTAACGCTACCAACGTAATCACATTCTTGAAACCTACAGTGGTTTTTTTTTTCTGTTTTTTGCTATTTGCTTTACGTCGCCCCGACACAGATATGGCGACGATGGGAAAGGAAAGGCCTAGGAATGGGAAGGAAGCGGTCGTGGCCTTAATTAAGGTACAGCCCCAACATTTGCCTGGCGTGAAAATGGTAAACCACGGAAAACCATCTTCAGGGCTGCCGACAGTGGGGTTCGAACCCACTATCTCCCGATTACTGGATACTGGCCGCACTTAAGCGACTGCAGCTATCGAGCTCAGTACCTACAGTTTTACGTGGAATCCTAAGCATAGGGACGTTAGATTTAATTTCAAAAATCCTACATACATTGGCAGGATTTCGACCCACGGCTACCTTAGTGAAAAGCCAATGACAATGTCACTTGCCTATCACTCCATCCTAAAACGAACATTATTATTATTATTATTATTATTATTATTATTATTATTATTATTATTATTATTATTATTATTATTATTATTATTATTGTTATTATTACATTGTCCAACTCGTTGGCTGAACGGTCAGCGTACTGGCCTTCAGTTCAGAGGGTCCCGGGTTCGATTCCCGGCCGGGTCGGGGATTTTAACCTTAATTGGTTAATTCCAATAGCACGGGGGCTGGGTGTATGTGTTGTCTTCATCATCATTTCATTCTCATCACGACGCGCAGGTCGCCTACAGGAGTTAAATAGAAAGACCTGCACCTGGCGAGCCGAACCCTTCCTGGGATATCCCGGCACTAAAAGCCATGCGACATTTCATTTCACTTCATTATTACACTGTAGCGTCTATTTCCTTTGCAGTTCTTTGCATACGACGTCATAATAAAACTGGATTTCGGTTATTTTAATTAAGTTCTAATAATAATAATAATAATAATAATAATAATAATAATAATAATAATAATAATAATAATAATAATAATAATAATAATAATAATAATAATAATAATAATGGTTTTACGTCCCAGTAACTACTTTTTCCGAGACTTCGAGATGATGGAATTTTGCCTCGCAGATGTTATTTTCCATGCCAGTAAATCAACCTGTACGAAGATGGCGTAGGCAGACCTTCAGCACTATACCATGAGCTACCACGTGAGAGAGCTCTGCATTGAGCACGGAGGACGATACTCTTTTGTTCTTAGCGGCTACGCTACTTGTTCGGATTAGTATCTGTACAGAATCACAGTATAGGAGTGACGGCATATTGAATGTTATTCAACTAACAGCAACTCTCCTTCACGTACCTACTTTCCAAAATGTCGTAGTTTTACGATATTTACTATAAAGGTAAATATGATATCTCTCCCACATGTCATACGAGGTAAGATTTATAAGATTCCACACCCTAAATTTGAAGATAAACTAATGAAACTGTGCTGAAGTTTTACCCAGTGCTCCAATGTCGGGAGGTACTCAGCCTGTCAATAATAATATTAATAATAATAATAATAATAATAATAAAGTCCCTAAACATGTACCTAAAATAAATATGTAAATAATAATTCATTGTTACATATGCGAGTATTGATAAAGCGGTCCATTATAATATATAATATTATAATTGTCAATACAGACCAATCAGCCAAAAAGGGTCAAAATCGTAAATTCAAGACAACTGTTCATTCTTTCTCACGTATACTGTAGGTATACAGTATCTGGAGACACGACTATAACAGCTTGATTTTCATTCAACACAAGGTCGTATGACTGTCTTAAAGGGCCAAATACACAACATTAAATTACTAGAAATGAAACTAATTTATTAAATATAGTAACAACAATAGAGAAATCATCATCATCTGTTTACCCTCCAGGTTCGGTTTTTCCCTCGGACGTAGCGAGGGATCCCACCTCTACCGCCTCAAGGGCAGTGTCCTGGAGCTTCAGACTCTTGGTCGGGGGATACAACTGGGGAGTATGACCAGTTACTCGCCCAGGCGGCCTCACCTGCTATGCTGAACAGGGGCCTTGTGGAGGGATGGGAAGATTGGAAGGGATAGGCAAGGAAGAGGGAAGGAAGCGGCCGTGGCCTTAAGTTAGATACCATCCCGGCATTCGCCTGGAGGAGAAGTGGGAAACCACGCAAAACCACTTCCAGGATGGCTGAGGTGGGAATCGAACCCACCTCTACTCAGTTGACCTCCCGAGGCTGAGTGGACCCCGTTCCAGCCCTCGTACCACTTTTCAAATTTCGTGGCAGAGCCGGGAATCGAACCCAGGCCTCCGGGGGTGGCAGCTAATCACGCTAACCACTACACCACAGAGGCGGACACAATAGAGAAATACTGGGGCGAAATCCGATATCACCACAGTAAAGTGAACTGTATCATTAATATAAGGTATTCAGAAATGAACCGGTCTAGAAAGCCAAGAATAACGGCCGAGAGGATTCGTCGTACTGACTACACGGCACCTCGTAATCTGCAGGTCTTCGGGCTGAGCAGCGGTCGCTTGGTAGGCCAAGGCCCTTCAAGGGCTGTAGTGCCATGGGGTTTGGTTTGGTTTGGTTTGGTTTTATTCAGAAATGAATAGATCTAAGACGAACACATGTGTACGTCAATAGAAGATGAAGCTGAAATATTTGTAATTGAAACGAAAATGTAGACTTTCAACAGAGGGCTAAGGAAATCTTTCTTTTTTTTTTTTTTTAGGAATTAGACTCACCGACCACCGGGCGAGTTGGCCGTGCGTGTAGAGGCGCGCGGCTGTGAGCTTGCATCCGGGAGATAGTAGGTTCGAATCCCACTATCGGCAGCCCTGAAAATGTTTTTCCGTGGTTTCCCATTTTCACACCAGGCAAATGCTGGGGCTGTACCTTAATTAAGGCCACGGCCGCTTCCTTCCAACTCATAGGCCTTTGCTATCCCATCGTCGCCATAAGACCTATCTGTGTCGGTGCGACGTAAAGCCCATAGCAAAAAAAAAAAAAGAAGACTCACCGACCATAGCTGTTCACCTAATTCTGCTCACAGGAATTTGGACCGGCCCACACGAACCGCAAGACATGAAGTTATTCGTATGTATGTAGCTCGAAGAAAGTTATTACTGTAGATGTCGCACAAACTAACCCTAGAGCACGGGCGCATCGCATCGTGCAGACGTCACAGTAGACCAGCGGGTAGAGATGGCACTCTACGTTTATGGAAATTTGAATGGTTCATGGATTGTTACTGAAGATTTAGCGACGAATAATGCGGAATACGGAATAATACGGAAATTTTCTCCATTTACAAGTAAAATAGCACAAAAATTAAGCTAATCAAAGGTAACGATTAAAATGCTTTTACATGTAAGGCTTTATACAAAAGATAATGTACATCATAACTATGTTCCTTCTGTTCTAAATTGTTCCTTCACTGCTCAGGGAACTGGTCTGTGGAATAAAAAATGTGTTCAAAGAACAGTAATTAAAGATCCGTATATATTTAGTATGAGGAAGCAAGCATATTGTCCGACTCATTGGCTGAATAGTCAGCGTTGAGGCTTCCGGTCCAGAGGGTCCCGGGTTCGATTGCCGGCTGGGTCGGGGATTTGAATCGCCTCTGATTAATTCTTCTGGCCCGGGGACTCGGTGTCTGTCTTTGTCCCAACAATTTCCTCTACATATTCAGACAACACTACCAACCACCACAGAAACACGCAATAGTGATTACATATCGCCATACAGGGTTGGCGTCAGAAAGGGCATCCGCCCGTAAAACAGGGACAAATCCACCTGTTCGACAAAGTTCGCACCCGCGACCCCACAGATGTGAGAAAAGCGGTAGAAAAAGAAGAAGAAGCATATATATTACTTTAGTTCGCCGACAGTGATGAGATAGTATATATTACTGCAGTCCATCATTGATAGGGATGATTACCGAAAGTTATCAGATAATACATTCCGGTATTCCCTTAGTTAAACGACAGTGATCAGACAGTAGTGGTGTAGTGGTTAGCGTGATTAGCTGGCTCGGAGATTTTCATTCCGTCTGTTTAATTCTTCTGGCTCGGGGACTGGGTATTTGTGTTTGTCCCAACACTTTCCTCTTCATATTCAGACAACGCACTACACTACCAACCACCACAGAAACACGTAATAGTGATTACATCTCTCCATATAGGGTTGCCGTCAGGAAGGGCATCCACCCGTAAAACACGGCCAAATCAATCAATCAATCAATCAATCAATCAATCAATCAATCTATCTATCTATCTATCTATCTATCTATCTATCTATCTATCTATCTATCTATCTATCTATCTATCTATCTGTGTGTGTGTGTGTGTGTGTGTGTGTGTGTGTGTGTGTGTGTGTGTGTGTGTGTGTGTGTGTAACACGGTCACACCCCACAAATGTGGGAAAATTGATAGAAGGAGAAAAATACTTCAACTTGCGGTTCTAGAGACTCATAGCGGACACTCGTCTTGCTGTAGGCCTCTCACACGGCGTTCGCAGGCGCGAATCTGTTTGCCTGTTGTAAACACAGCCACACAACTGGTACTGTTCGTACAGACGCATGTCTTGTAAATACAATGTGATGTATTCCTCGGGTTTGCAACGTAACCCCGGGATAGGGAGGTTGATGTTTCTAAAAGGAAAAGCTTTACGTTCTCTATTTCTAGAAAACAGCATGTATATAAATTTGAGACGCTGGCACGGGGAAAACTATAATTCACAACAAGCAAAGGTTACAGGAGTAGCAACAAAATGGTTTACAATGTAGAAAACGACAGTTTACAAACGAAAGCTTTTCCACAATCGGTATAAAGCAAACCGAACTGGATAAACCAAACATGTCCATATTTTTTGCAACGTAGTGACTATTCATAAACGCCCGGCTGAGTGGCACAGACGATTAAGGCGATGGCCTTCTGAGCCCCAGTTGGCAGGTTCGAACCTGGCTCAGTCCGGTGATTTGGAAAGTGTTCAAATATGTCAGCCCCATATCGGTAGATTTACCGGCACGTAAAAGAACTCCTGCGGGACAAAATTCCGGCACATCGGCGTCTCGGAAAACCGTAAAAGTAGTTAGTGGGACGTAAATCCAATAACAGCATTATTATTATTATTATTATTATTATTATTATTATTATTATTATTATTATTATTAATGCTAATAAACATTTAAGTTTTAACTAAAACATCAGTTTCTTGGCAGATCACAACATCAAGAGCATTCATGCACAGATGTCACGGTAAAACCCATACTACTTCGCGTCTAAATAATCCAACATAGCCATTAAATCGTTTTCCTTGGTGTCGCTGATGACCGGGATTTTTCCGAGGGGCTGGATGGAAGGATTTTTGCTTACGGAATTGTTAGGCCGTCTTTTTAATATATTGTGGTCCTTCCGCAACTCCATTTCATTGAATCATTGTCTTGCAACTCATCTCTCGAAATCTTCATCCATGGCAGGGTTCTGATTTTGATAGGCACAGTGTTTAAGAATGTGTCAGTTTCGGTAGCGAAGTCAAAAAATCCTCTTTTGTTATCGCGATAACTTGAAATGGTAAGAAACGTCTTGCATTTCAGACCATCTCTGTGAGTTCCTCCGGAACAATTGTTGTGCAAAAGTTCTTGATTACCCCGAATTCGCGATCACGCGGCATATAGGAGTGTCCAGGTACTGACAGTTCTTTTTCCTTTTTTTTTTTTTTTTTTTTTACTTTTACACGTTGCTTTACGTCCCACCGACACAGATAGGTTTTATGGCGACCATGGGACAGGAAGGGGTTAGGAGTGGAAAGGAAACGGCCGTGGTCTTAATGAAGGTAAAGCCCCAGCATTTGCCTGGCGTGAAAATAAGAAACCACGGAAAACCATCTCCAGGGCCGCCGACAGTGGAGTTTGAACCTACCATCTCCAGAATACTGAAAGTTTAAGGTCTGAAGCATCAAAATAGTTTTTCCCACAAGGATAAAGTAATACCATGGGAACCACAGATTCTTGTTTCGTCCGGTGCAGTTGTCACACTATATTTTTCGTAGTGATACCAAACGTCGCAAGTTTCAAAACAGAAGAAGCAATCTCATTTATCTTTTGTATGGAACTGAATACGGAGGCATTTTGTTGAATGAAACTTCACTGACAGAACAGAACAACAATAACAAAATTACAGCATCGCTGTTTCAAAGCAGACAAGGACGTCAATAAACACGGATACAGAATACTTCCGCAAAGAACGCAAGGCATGAGTGACTTACATCATTCTCCAGGCCAAGTATCGTGGACTCAATGGAAGTGCCATCTTCTGTCGCTCGTAAGACCTAAACCAATCCGCCGATTGATTGACTGTTCATTTAATGCTATCGGCCTGACATTTACTGATCTTTCCATGAAAAAATACAAACGAAATTTCGGTATTTTTTGTCTTACTGTCTTCTCTATGTCAGCGTCTCATTGAAGAGCCCGGCGCAATAACCAGACAGATCCAAAATATAAACATCTTCAGGAGCACAAAAAGTGTCATAAAATAATGAACCGGGCGAGTTGGCCGTGCGGTTAGGAGCGCGCAGCTGTGAGCTTGTATCCGGGAGATAGTGGGTTCGAATCCCACTGTCGGTAGCCCTGAAGATGGTTTTCCGTTGTTTCCCATTTTCACACCAGTCAAATGCTGGGGTTGTACCTTAATTAAAGCCACGGCTGCTCCTTTCCCACTCGTAACCCTTTCCTATCCTATCGTCGCCATAAGACCTATCTGTGTCGGTGCGACGTAAAGCAACTAGCAAAAATAAATTTTTTGTATGTTGAAAAGTAAGCGTTGTCTACGTACACTAGCTAGAATAAGTAGTAACATACATACTAAAGTGAAAATGATGCGGGTTGTTTTACTGGACTCCTCTCGGTTTACTCACACAACCGCAGGAGCTGTCTTGTTTCATGCCGCGGTAAACTATATTTACTAGCCTATGGAGAATACAATGACCAGTACTATTTTCCTGAGTTATCGGTGTAAGATACTTTATTATACAGCAGACGTACTGTGAGAGTAAATATTGTTACAATGTTAGAAGATTTATTTACACCAAGGAAATGAGGTTCGCAGGAAGTTTTGAAGAAGGTTTTGAACTGAGTTGTTTAGTCCAAAAACATTGTTTGTGTTACATCATGAACAATGAACTTGCGACTCGCATTCTGTACCAGAGCAGATAATAATATGTGGCAAATATATTCTCCCTCGCTTTCGTTTTCCTTCTCAATTACACCAAAGGTCCGGTCGCAGATACAGAAAATGGAAAGTACCGAAGTTCTTAATCTGTGCCGAGAACAGATACAAGACTGTGATGTCATCAATTATCTCTCTTTGTAAGAAATGATTAAGCATCCTAATCACCTCATTTTCACCCCTCTTACTAATAGTAAAAAATGGAAGGGTATGTGTAGGCATTTTAAGGCAGAATCAGGTTCCAAGAAGGACATTCCAGGAATAATTAATGAACAAGGGGAGTGTGTATGTGAGGAATTTCAAAAGGCAGAAATACTCAATCAGCAGTATGTATTGTTGGTTACAAGGATAATGTCCAGATAGAGGAGGAGACTAATGCTAAAGAAGTACTAAAATGTACCCATAATAACAATGACATTTACAATAAGATACAAAGTTTGAAAACTCGAAAAGCGGCTGGAATTGATAAGATTTCTGGGGATATACTAAAGACAATGTGTTGGGATATTGTACCATATCTGAAGTACTTATTTGATTATTGTGTGGTTGAAGGAGCTATCCCAAATGAATGGAGAGTTGCTATAGTAGCCCCTGTGTATAAAGGAAAGGGTGATATACATAAAGCTGAAAATTACAGGCCAGAAAGTTTGACATGCGTGGCATGTACGATTTGGGAAGGCATACTTTCTGATTATATTAGACATGTTTGCGAAATTAATAACTGGTTCGATAGAAGGCAGTTCACTTTTACGAAAGGTTATTCCACTGAAGCTCATCTTGTAGGATTCCAGCAAGATATAGCAGATATCTTGGATTCAGAAGGTCAAATGGACTGTATCGCGATTGACCTGTTTAAAGCATTTGATAGGGTGAATCATGGGAGACTACAGGCAAAAATGAGTGCAATTGGACTAGACAAAAGAGTAATTGAATGGGTTGCTTTATTTCTAGAAAACAGATCTCAGAGAATTAGAGTATGCGAAGCTTTATCTGACACTGTAATAATTAAGACAGGAATTCCTCCAGGCAGTATTATTGGACCTTTATGTTTGTTTTTTGTTGTTTTTCTTTGCTAGTTGCTTTACGTCTCACCGACACAGATAGGTCTTATGGCGACGATGGGAGAGGAAAGGCCTAGGAGTTGGAAGGAAGCGGCCGTGGTCTTAATTAAGGTACAGCCCCAGAATTTTCCTGGTGTGAAAATGGGAAACCACGGAAAACCATCTTCAGGGCTGCCGACAGTGGGGCTCGAACTCGCGATCTCCCGAATGCAAGCTCACAGTCGCGCGCCTCTAAGCGCACGGCCAACTCGCGCGGTCCTTTATGTTTTCTCATATATATCAATAATATGAGTAAAGAAGTGGAATCAGAGATAAGGCTGTTTGCAGATGATATTTTGTACAGAGTAATAAATAAGTTACAAGATTGTGAGCAACTGTAACGTGACCTCGATAGAGTTGTGAGATGGACAGCAGGCAATGGTATGTTGACAAACGGGGTTAAAAGTCAGGTTGTAAGTTTCACAAATAGGAATAGTCCTCTCAGTTTTAATTACTGCGTTGATGGGGTGAAAGTTCCTTTTGGGGATCATTGTGAGTATGTAGGTGTTAATATAAGGAAATATCTCCATTAGGAGAGCCTCCGTGGCTCAGACGGCAGCGCGTCGGCCTCTCACCGCTGGATACCGTGGTTCAAATCCCGGTCACTCCATGTGAGATTTGTGCTGGACAAAGCGGAGGCGGGACAGGTTTTTCTCCGGGTCATCTTTCATTCCAGTAACACTCTCCATTATCATTTCATAGGATTTATCAGTCATTAATATCACCTTGGGAGTGGCGACCCCATTGTAATAATAGCCTATATCTGGTTCATTCATTACATCCCTGACCCGGTCAAAGACTGGAAAACAGGCTGTAGGTTTTCATTTTCATGTCCATAAGGGTAATCACATAAATGGGATTTAAATAAAGGGTACAGATCTCTGCACATGGTTATTAGGGTGTTTAGGAGTTGCAAGTAAGGGTGTAAAGGAGATGGCATATAAGTCTCTGGTAAGACCCAAACTAGAGTATGGTTCCAGTGTATGGGACCCTCACCAGGGTTACCTGATTCAAGAACTGGAGAAAATCCAAAGAAAAACAGCTCGATTTGTTCTGGTTGATTTCCGACAAAAAAAAGTAGTGTTACAAAAATGTTGCAGTGTTTGGGCTGGGAAGAACTGAGAGAAAGAAGAAGAGCTGCTCAACTAAGTGGTGTGTTCCGAGCTGTCAGCGGAGAGATTGCGTGGAATGATATTAGTAGACGAATGAGTTTGAGTGGCGTTTATAAAAGTCGGAAAGATCACAATATGAAGATAAAGTTGGAATTCAAGAGGACAAATTGGGGCAAATATTCATTTATAGGAAGGGGAGTTAGGGATTGGAATAACTTACCAAGGGAGATGTTCAATAAATTTCCAATTTCTTTGAAATCATTTCGGAAAAGGCTAGGAAAACAGCAGATAGGGAATCTGACACCTGGGCGACTGCCCTAAATGCAAATCAGTATTGATTGATAGTGATATTGATAGTTTCATCGTACATATAACAGAATGATTTGCCTGTCTTTCCAGAGTGTATACAAAAGTTATACAGTCACAACTGCCTTTTATAAAATGTGTCCCCACTCGAACATTGAGCTATAGCCACTGCAAGAAACAGACAGCTCCAGGAGCTGTCTGGGTTCATGCGCTGGCTGAAACAGTTAAGACAACCCCGACAGCTCCTTTTACACTCCTACTACGCACCAAATCAGTGGAGCAGTACAGTTCTTGCACCGGAGATTTTTTAATGATAGCTTACAGCAAAAAAACGAAATTGACCAAAAAGTGGATCTGCCTAGTTCTTGCCTGGTTCTTCTCTGTATAAATATGTAAATGTCTCTAGTTTAAATCTGGCAATCATTTTAGGAGATTCGGTTTTTTAAACATGTAAGGTGTTGTAAATATGAATAAGTAAGTGTCTCTAGATTTAGTTTAAACATGGTGATTATTTAAGATGATTCGTTTTTATTGTTTTTCTTCTGTTTTTGTTTTCTTTGCTATTTGCTTTATATCGCACCGACACAGATAGGTCTTATGGCAACGATGGGACCGGAAATGCCTAGGAATGGGAAGTAAGTGGCCGTGGCCTTAATTGTACAGCCCGAGCATTTGGCTGGTGTGAAAATAGGAAACCACGGAAAACCATATTCAGGGCTGCCGACAGTGTAGTTCGAACCCACTATCTCTCGGATGCAGGCTCACAGCTGCACGACCAACTCGCCCGGTTTTTTATTGTTTTGAGGTGTATTTGTTGTATTCAGTGTATTATTGAATCGTCTGTAAGTGGATACGTAACCTGTTGATGATTAATCTATCAATCTATAAAATTATTAATTTCAGAGTTAACATTGTTGATGGATCGAGCTCGGAAGAAAAATACAGTATCGTCTGTTCAATTTTTCTTCTTCTTCTTCTTCTTCTTCTTCTTCTTCTTAATCTGTTTACCCTCCACAAGGGCAGTGTCCTGGAGCTTCAGACTTTGGGTCGGGGGATACAACTGGGGAGAATGACCAGTTACTCGCCCAGGCGGCCTCACCTGCTATGCTGAACAGGGGCCTTGTGGAGGGATGGGAAGATTGGATGGGACAGGCAAGGAAGCGGGAAGGAAGCGGCCGTGGCCTTAAGTTAGGGACCATCCCGACATTTGCCTGGAGGAGAAGTGGGAAACCACGGAAAACCACTTCCAGGATGGCTGAGGTGGGAATCGAACCCATCTCTACTCAGTTGACCTCCCGAGGCTGAGTGGACCCCGTTCCAGCCCTCGTACCACTTTTCAAATTTCGTGGCAGAGCCGGGAATCGAACCCGGACCTCCGGGGGTGGCAGCTAATCACGCTCACCACTACACCACAGAGACGGCCCTGTTCAGTTTTTATGGCACTAAAGGAAGTTTTGCACTTATGGATGTTGTAGTCAAAGTGATTTTTCTTTGTACTATAAAGCCACTGCGCTGATTCTCTGCGCGTGGTGAATTGTTGCTTGACTATAGGAGAAATTATTACGAAAACAATGGATACAAGTGAATTAGAAGGTGTTGGAAAAGGAGCTTCTCAATTAGTAACGTTTATATTTCAGTACAAGTTTGGTCGGGCTGAGTGGCTCAGACGGTTAAGGCGCTGGCCTTCTAACCCTAACTTGGCAGGTTCGATCCTGGCTCAGTCCGGTGGTATTTGAAGGTGCTCAAATACGACAGCCCCGTGTCGGTATATTTACTGGCACGTAAAAGAACTCCTGCGGGACTAAATTCCGGCACCTCGGCGTCTCCGAAGACCTTAAAAAGTAGTTAGTGGGACGTAAAACAAATAACATTATTATTAGTACATGTTTTAAATGTTGACCATCAACAACAAAGCACATTTGCCGTCTTTCCTGGAGAGATGATGTCACAGGACGAAGAGTTTCCCTCCATATCGCAATACAAGGTGCAATGATACCGATCGTTACCAATATTTTATTTCTTTTGAAAAAATAAATCTTCTTACCCCGTCTTTAGATCACCTGTCACAAAGACGTTGCAAACCCAAGATACAGATTATTTACTAGACATGCTTGTACGTACTGTAGAGTGGCAGTTGTGTGGCTGGGGTCACAACAAAAAGCTTGCCCCAGCGAACGCCGTCTGTTACGGCCAGACGAGTGTCCGCCCTGAGCCACAAGAGCCAGAAGGTGAAGTATTATTGATATTTCAAAAAGTAATTGCCCAATCCATGAATTATAATTATATGTCCGAATTTGTTATAATACGAACTTCTCTGCTAGTTGCTAGAAATTACTATAGTATAACGGAATATCTCCGTTATGAATAATCCCACTGAAGAACGTAGTACACTGTTTTACGACAATGGATACAATGCTATTCAAGAAGAAGGAAACTAGAACATCGATACATTTAACTGATTAGAAGTTATGTCGGTGTAACACCTTAGGTGAATAACTTTGTATATTCCCTTTGTTTACCAACAGAGGTCGGGCTGAGTGGCTCAGGCGGTTAAGGCGCTGGCCTTCTAACACCAACTTGGCAGGTTCGATCCTGGTTCAGTCCGGTGGTATTTGAAGGTGCTCCAATACGACAGCCCCGTGTCGGTAGATTTACTGGCACGTAAAAGAACTCCCGCGGGACTAAATTCCGGCACCTCGGCGTCTCCGAAGACCTTAAAAAGTAGTTAGTGGGACATAAAGCAAATAACATTATTTATATTATTATTATTATTATTATTATTATTATTATTATTATTATTATTATTATTATTATTATTATGTTTACCAACAGACCACAGAGTAAATACTCTCTCCAATCTATCAATCTGACAGAAATCAGACAGTAAAAATTATCTAAGTTTACCCATAGTAATCAGACAGTAAATATTCCCTTTTTCTTCTTTATCTGTTTACCCTCCAGGGTCGGTTTTTTCCTCGGACTCTGAAAGGGATACCACCTCTACTGCCTCAAGGGCAATGCCCTGGAGCTTCAGACTCTGGGTCGGGGATACAACCAGGGAGGATGGCCAGTACCTCGCCCAGGTGGCCTCACCTGCTATGCTGAACAGTGGCCTTGCGGGGAGATGGGAAGATTGGAAGGGATAGGCAAGGAAGAGGTAAGGAAGCGGCCGTGGCCTTAAGTTAGGTACCACCCTGGCATTTGCCTGGAGGAGAAGTGGGAAACCACGGAAAACCACTTCCAGGATGACTGAGGAGGGAATCGAACCCACCTCTACTCAGTTGACCTCCCGAGGCTGAGTGGACTCCGTTCCAGCCCTCGTATCACTTTTTCAAATTTTGTGGCAAAGCCGGGAATCGAACCCGCGCCTCCAGGGGTGGCAGGTAATCGCACTAACCACTACACCACAGAGGCGGACATTCTCTGAGTTTACCGGCAGTAAATATTCCCTGAGTTTACCAACAGTAAAACAGTTCTGACTTTACCGGATGTAAATATTCCCTAAGTTTACCGGCAGTGATCAGACAGTAAATATTCCCTAAGTTTACCGACATTAAATATTCCCTGAGTTTACCGGCAGTAAATATGCCCTAAGTTTACCGACAGTAAATATTCCCTAAGTTTACCGGCAGTGATCAGACAGTAAATATTGCCTAAGTTTACCGACATTAAATATTCCCTAAGTTTACCGACAGTAAATATTCCCTAAGTTTACCGGCAGTGATCAGACAGTAAATATTGCCTAAGTTTACCGACATTAAATATTCCCTAAGTTTACCGACAGTAAATATTCCCTGAGTTTCATCATCATCATCATCTGTTTACCCTCCAGGTTCGGTTTTTCCCTCGGACTTAGCGAGGGATCCCACCTCTACCGCCTCCTAAAGGGCAGTGTCCTGGAGCTTCAGACTCTTGGTCGGGGGGATACAACTGGGGAGTATGACCGGTACCTCGCCCAGGCGGCCTCACCTGCTATGCTGAACAGGGGCCTTGTGGAGGGATGGGAAGATTGGAAGGGATAGGCAAGGAAGAGGGAAGGAAGCGGCCGTGGCCTTAAGTTAGGTACCATCCCGGCATTCGCCTGGAGGAGAAGTGGGAAACCACGGAAAACCACTTCCAGGATGGCTGAGGTGGGAATCGAACCCACCTCTACTCAGGTGACCTCCCGAGGCTGAGTGGACCCCGTTCCAGCCCTCGTACCACTTTTCAAATTACGTGGCAGAGCCGGGAATCGAACCCGGACCTCCGGGGGTGGCAGCTAATCACGCTAACCACTACACCACAGAGGCGGACTCCCTGAGTTTACCGACAGTAAATATTCCCTAAGTTTACCGACATTAAATATTCCCTAAGTTTACCGGCAGTGATGAGACAGTAAATATTGCCTAAGTTTACCGACATTAAATATTCCCTAAGTTTACCGACAGTAAATATTCCCTAAGTTTACCGACAGTAAATATTCCCTGAGTTTACCGACAGTAAAAAATTCTGACTTTACCAGCAGTAAATATTCCCTAAGTTTACCGGCAGTGATCAGACAGTAAATATTCCCTAAGTTTACCGGCAGTGATCAGACAGTAAATATTCCCTAAGTTTACCGGCAGTGATCAGACAGTAAATATACAGTAAATATTCCCTAAGTTTACCGACAGTAAAATTTCCCTGATTTTACTGACAGCAATCAATGAATATTCCCTAAGTTTGCCGATAGTTATCAGACAGTAAATGTCCTTCCTAGTGACACCATGTCTGGTTTCTCACCAAGGTAGCCATCGTTTGAATCCCGACCAATGCTTGTGGAATTTTTGAAACGGAATATCACATGTTTGCGATGCGGATTCATCATAAAACTGATAATATGATTATGATCACCATACCAACAGCTATATAATACTTCAAATTTGCTTGCTTTCTTTTTGCACGTTGGAGACATCGGTCGCAACTGTGATACCTAGCCGAGTCTTATAGTACTTGAACTGACATGTACTGACCTTCCTTGGTCAATTTTAGTTCTCTTGCGATCCCAAATGCCTTCACTTTGTAATGACTGAAGAGTATTCCATATTTACGCTATCACCGGCCCTTCCCTTTTAATTAGTGACACCCAAAATTTCTCAAGGTTTCGAAACTCTTGTATTTTCTTCTCCGAGTTGTTAGCTTTCTTGCTGTACTTTCTCTTAAAATAATAACCACCAGCGAGTTGGCCGTGTGGTTAGGGGCGCGCAACTGTGAGCTTGCATCCGGAAGATAGTGGGTTCGAGCCTCAATGTCGGCAGCCCTGAAGATGGTTCTCCGTGCTTTCCCATTTTCATGCCAGGCAAATGATGGGGCTGTACTTTAATTAAGGCCACGGCCAACTCCTAAGCTTTTCCTATCCCATCGTAGCTATAAGATCTATCTGTGTTGGTGCGACGTAGAACAATTTGTAAAAAAAATATTAAAAATAATAACCACCACCAAGAGATTATCCACAGTGTTGAGTTGGCTGTCCAACACTGACGAGTGTTTAAATGACGGATGTTTGAACCCAACAGTCGGCAACCCTAAATACGGTTTTCCGTGGTTTCCCCACTTTCACACCAGGCAAATGCTGGGACTGTACCTTAATTAAGGTCACGTCCGATTCCTTCTCACTTTCCGCTATAAGAGCCATCTGTATCGATACGATATTAAGCAACTTGTAACATGACGGTTATGTATCAGAAGGCCAACGGAAATAACACAAATTAACATGAAATTCCGTGTATCAGCCCCAACCCCTTCCTCCCTCTATTGGTCGTTAATTGTTGGGTTCTGCGTTGAAACTGACCACAAGTAGCCAGTAGCAACTTAACAAATCTCAAATCCACAACGCATTCGCAGCATATTTATTCGCTATCGGGGTAAGTATGCATCGCTCCTGCAAAATTATATTATCGTAAAATCTGGACAGCGTATCATTAGAGTACTTTCCAAATACCAGCAGATAAAAACTTTGTGTAGGGAGGAATATTGAATTTCAAGATAAAAAGGTTTAAAGCATTGCAGATAAATATAAAACAAATATTATAATTACAAACTACCCTCCAAACCTTGCAGTCACTTTAAAATTCTGAATTTATAACGAAATGCGTGAGAAAATAGGTTTCTCCGTGACGTCCAATTACGCATTTCGAAGAATATTCCCCAGGAAAGAAGATATTTCAACATTTTGCACATATTTAAGGATTAAAACCAAACCAAACCCCACGGCACTTAACGCTCTGGAAAGTGCTTTGGCCTGCCCAGCGACCGCTGCTCAGACCGAGGGCCTGCAGATTACGAGGGGCCGTGTGGTCAGCACGACGCATCCTCTCGGCAGTTATTCTGAGCTTTCGAGACCTGGGCCACCATCTCACCGTCAGATAGCTCCTCAATTCTAATCACGTAGCTGAGTGGGCCTCGAACCAGCCCTCAGGTCGAGAGAAAAATCCCTCACCTGGCCGGGAATCAAACACGGGGCCTCCGGGCGAGAGGCAGGCATGCTACCCCTACACCACGGGGCCGGCTATATTTAAGGGTTACCAGTAGGAAAATATATGCTAAATGAAAAATTTCACTCATAATATTTTACTATCCGGTATCTCTCACTTCTAGGAACTTTCACTTATCCCAGCTATCAAACACCAAGGGAAAAAGGACAGAAGTACATGAGCGGGCATTGAAATAATGCTCAAACTTACCATAATATTTCTCACTATACCTGTTATAATATTAAATATAGAAATTCACAAATTTATCAGGTAAAGTCAAAGCCTTGCTGATTTTAATGGATTGCAATTCATAGTATTTAAACTTCTAGTTTCTTGTAAGCATTTTTTTTTTCATTTAAGACATTTTTCAAGGTCTCATTGAAACATGTCGTCGTGTTGGTACACATTACTACTGACGTATTGGTACCACTGCTTCCAAATTATCACCACACATTCATAGCTGCATGAAACTCTTGAAACTCTAGAGTTTTAACATTTGATAAATATTTATGTTTTCAGTTATAAATTAAAATTTAATCTTAAAACATTGTAACTTTTAGCAACAAAAGAAAGGTTTATAAAAAACACAGTTTGGAAGCAACATTAAAAATTCTAGAGTTTTAATATCACAGTACGGTCATAAATATGTGTACAAAATTGAATATCTCTAGGTAGAGTATTTTAGAAGTAATGTGTACCTAGATGTAAAAAACAAACAAAAAAGTTATAGGGAAACTGCAGCCAAAGTTTGTGCTCCAATCACACCTGTCTCAGAACATTCCAGGGCCATATTCTTCCTGCTGCTGGCTCTCCTCATTTTCTCTCTTCCTTTTTCTGTTTCTTTTTTAATTCTACACTTGCTTTTTGGGATTTTTTCACACGGTCTCTGTGAAAGTCCCTCATCGCCTTCAACATGTTTGCCCCAGGCTCGATACCCATGTCTTCAAGAACATATTTTCTTGACATCATGCCCTCATTGCAACATATCACTGCATCCAATACATCTATTTGAAGGGTTCTGAATCCTACAAATTTAGCTTTTGGAATGTGCTGACAGATACAGTGATTAAAACTTTCATTGACATTCTGTGTGCCACCATGTAAACATTTAGACTACCAATCGCAAAATGCAGCTGCAGCTTATCAATGTCTGCATCAGGTAACCTCCCTCGACCACGATGAGCTTACCATCAGAAATTTTCTGATTACCTAAATCTTCCTTCTGCTTCCTAAGCCTAGTCCCTAACCTCTTCTGCACATGACCAACACACTCAGTCTTTTTTCAATTTTTACATTGTCCTCATATGGTTTACAGTCATTTACTTTTATTACTACCTTGGAATCACCACCACCTAGGTACTTTACCAACGTCCCAATAACTATTTTTACGGTTTTTGGAGACGCCGAGGTTCCGGAATTTAGTCCCGAAGGAGTTCTTTTACGTGATATAGATGTTGATTCCCATAGGGAATCTGAAATATTTGTCCCGAATGAGTAAATTTATAATACCAATGTAAATGGTCCATTATTGGACATTATAAATTTTCCAGCTAACTCATTCTTGGTTGCCAGCGTTTCGCCCTCGTGTGCTAGGGTGGGCTCATCAGTTGGTACCTAGCACACATACCAATACGCTGGCTAGTGCATACAGTGGAGGCCACTGCGTAGGCTAACTGGAGCCACCGGCAGTGCCAATGCACTAAGAGACTTTGTCTCATGAGCAAAAATTGATGCCTGCTTAGCCATCAGATGATATAGATGTTGATTCCCATAGGGAATCTGAAATATTTGTCCCGAATGAGTAAATTTATAATACCAATGTAAATGGTCCATTATTGGACATTATAAATTTTCCAGCTAACTCATTCTTGGTTGCCAGCGTTTCGCCCTCGTGTGCTAGGATGGGCTCATCAGTTGGTACCTAGCACACATACCAATACGCTGGCTAGTGCATACAGTGGAGGCCACTGCGTAGGCTAACTGGAGCCACCGGCAGTGCCAATGCACTAAGAGACTTTGTCTCATGAGCAAAAATTGATGCCTGCCGGTGGCTCCAGTTAGCCTACGCAGTGGCCTCCACTGTATGCACTAGCCAGCGTATTGGTATGTGTGCTAGGTACCAACTGATGAGCCCACCCTAGCACACGAGGGCGAAACGCTGGCAACCAAGAATGAGTTAGCTGGAAAATTTATAATGTCCAATAATGGACCATTTACATTGGTATTATAAATTTACTCATTCGGGACAAATATTTCAGATTCCCTATGGGAATCAACATCTATATCATCTGATGGCTAAGCAGGCATCAATTTTTGCTCATGAGACAAAGTCTCTTAGTGCATTGGCACTGCCGGTGGCTCCAGTTAGCCTACGCAGTGGCCTCCACTGTATGCACTAGCCAGCGTATTGGTATGTGTGCTAGGTACCAACTGATGAGCCCACCCTAGCACACGAGGGCGAAACGCTGGCAACCAAGAATGAGTTAGCTGGAAAATTTATAATGTCCAATAATGGACCATTTACATTGGTATTATAAATTTACTCATTCGGGACAAATATTTCAGATTCCCTATGGGAATCAACATCTATATCATCTGATGACTAAGCAGGCATCAATTTTTGCTCATGAGACAAAGTCTCTTAGTGCATTGGCACTGCCGGTGGCTCCAGTTAGCCTACGCAGTGGCCTCCACTGTATGCACTAGCCAGCGTATTGGTATGTGTGCTAGGTACCAACTGATGAGCCCACCCTAGCACACGAGGGCGAAACGCTGGCAACCAAGAATGAGTTAGCTGGAAAATTTATAATGTCCAATAATGGACCATTTACATTGGTTCTTTTACGTGCCAGTAATTCTATCGACATCATGCTGACGTATTTGAGCACCTTCAAATACCATCGGACTGAGCCAGGATCGAACCTGCCTCAACCGTCTGAGCCACTATACTATCTGTTCTGATTCCATTCAAGGCCAGATATGTAACATAGAAAATGCAACTTATATTCAAAATATGATGAACAGTCTATTTAAAATTTAAAATTACAGAACGTCTCCGACTTTCGAGGACAGGCTTACGTGCTAGTATATAAATAAATTTATCTTAAACACTGAGAAGTTTTACCAATGGTTTTTGTTTAACTATGGCAGAGTACAAGCATGCGCAATACGGTTTTTGATACGTTGTCCGTGTGTCACTTCTGACCAGTTATATCCTCCGAAAAACTGCATTAACATTTGCCAGTTAATGGCAGGGGGAGTATAACAAGTACAACAAAGAGAGAGCCATCTCAATCCATCAATATAAAAGTGTTTTTTTTTATAATGTTGTCCCTCTCTTGTAAACTGTGCAAATTCTCTTCAGCCGTTAACTTCTCTGGTAAACTACTGTCTAGTTTTATTTCCAGCCACACATCCATCTTAGATGTTGAAACCAAGGCCTCATTACCATCGTGAACTTCCTCGCATTTCACACCATTCCTTCTAAAGGGAAACAAGATCAAGTGGCAAGGATTTTGCTTGTTACCCAGGAGTGTTTGAAATACAATCTTTCTCTGTCACGAGTTCGCCATGCATATCGCCGAAGCCTTGGTCTAACAAAGTAAAGGAGAAGTGCCAATTCTTCTTATACGTTGTAAGAAATATAGTCCCTAGTTGTCTGTCTGTCTGTCTGTCTGTCTGTCTGTCTGTCTGTCTGTCTGTCTGTCTGTCTGTCTGTCTGTCTGTCTGTCTGTCTGTCTGTCTGTCTGTCTGTCTGTCTGTCTGTCTGTCTGTCTGTCCATTGAAACAAATTTCGAGAAGCATTTGTTGCTGTTCCCCATGGCCATGCGGTTAGGGTCGCATAGTTTTGAGCTTGCATTCGGAAGATAGTAGGTTCGAACCTCACTGTCGGCAGCCCTGAAGATAGTTTTTCGTGGTTTGCCATGTTCACACCGGGAAAATCCTGAGGCTGCACCTTAATTAAGGCAACCACAGCCGCTTCCTTTCCATTACTAGCACTTTACTATTCCATCGTCGGGAGCATTGAAATTCGATTGTGATTACCGATCTCTCCTCCACTATTCACGATATTCAGGTCTTATTTGTACTGCGCTCGATATAAACAGTTTGTTTGTTTTATTTTCTTATAGTCTATTTATTCATTCAAATAAAACTGACACGTTATAATTTTTGTGTTACGATCTACAAAGGTACAGGGATGGGAATAACAGTATTTCCATTTTCTAAATGTAAAATTTATGTTATTCATTAAGCAAAAAGTAATATAATTACATAATGCTACAATAATTTTGCACAGTGTTGTAGTGTTGAGTGACTTTCCCTTTTCACTGAATATCTGAAAATAGTATTTAAAATTTAACAGGCGTCCGGTGATAATACCTAGCCTCTAAATGGCGAGATAGTTTCATCACGAGTGAGGACACAGATATTTACTGTCCAAGATTAAAGTACAACAATGTAAACATAGTATGCCTTCAAATAAATAACCTCACTAATTTTGTTCCCTGTAAGAATGTTTGGATATTGGTGAGTTTATCAGATAATTTAAACCCTAACTACCTTAACTCCGTATTATATTAGAACTGTTTCTAAAGCACCTCATATAGCGTAATAGTGAAAATTGTAATTCGTTACGTACATCATAAAAATATTTGAGGTTCTAGTCCTAACTCTTTATTGTATCCGGTCAACATACATAAACTTTCTTACAACGTAAAATGAAAATAACGTGGATTTCTTTAATTATTTTCAGGCTCCATTTCAAACTCGGGTATCGCCGCAGTGATCGAGAGTGACTGGGAGAACTTCCCCAACCTATACAGCCTGTGACGTAACACAACGTCACTGTGGTTGAATAGCATACGCTGCGCTCATCGCCCGCCAGTCCGCCCACTCACAGTGCTGGGCGCCCGCGGGACGGACTACCCAGCGTGAGCACCTCTACTATACAGTATAACATGACCCATAAATAGCCTTATCTGTGATTACACTTCCTTACTCATATCATTTACATATGAAAACAGAAATATTCCTAAATATTGGCTTGTCGGGCCACCGCCTTAATCATTACAAGATCAGATAACACTTCACCTGCATTAATTCTCTGAGTTCTATTTTATAGAAATTTAGCTACCCATTCAATCACTCTTTCGTCAAGTCCAATAGCTCGACCGTAATCACCCACGATCTACCCTAATAAAAGCCTTGAATATGTCAATAGCGATGCAGCCCATTTGACGTCCTGAATCTAGAGTATCTGGTATACACTGACTGACAGAGCAAATGCAACACCAAGAAGGAGTTGTTCGAAAGGGATGAAAGTTGGGGAAAAAACAGAGACGGCACGGACGAATAATTGATGTTTATTTCAAACCGATATGCAGGTTACACAATGCGCACGGCATCGACTCAGTAGGGTGTAGGACCACCGCGAGCGGCGATGCACGCAGAAACACGTCGAGGTACAGAGTCAATAAGAGTGCGGATGGTGTCCTGAGGGATGGTTCTCCATTCTCTGTCAACCACTTGCCACAGTTGGTCGTCCGTACGAGGCTGGGGCAGAGTTTGCAAACGGCGTCCAATGAGATCCCACACGTGTTCGATTGGTGAGAGATCCGGAGAGTACGCTGGCCACGGAAGCATCTGTACACCTCGTAGAGCCTGTTGGGAGATGCGAGCAGTGTGTGGGCGGGCATTATCCTGCTGAAACAGAGCATTGGGCAGCCCCTGAAGGTACGGGAGTGCCACCGGCCGCATCACATGCTGCACGTAGCGGTGGGCATTTAACGTGCCTTGAATACGCACTAGAGGTGACGTGGAATCATACGCAATAGCGCCCCAAACCATGATGCCGCGTTGTCTAGCGGTAGGGCGCTCCACAGTTACTGCCGGATTTGACCTTTCTCCACGCCGACGCCACACTCGTCTGCGGTGACTATCACTGACAGAACAGAAGCGTGACTCATCGGAGAACACGACGTTCCGCCATTCCCTCATCCAAGTCGCTCTAGCCCGGCACCATACCAGGCGTGCACGTCTATGCTGTGGAGTCAATGGTAGTCTTCTGAGCGGACGCCGGGAGTGCAGGCCTCCTTCAACCAATCGACGGGAAATTGTTCTGGTCGATATTGGAACAGCCAGGGTGTCTTGCACATGCTGAAGAATGGCGGTTGACGTGGCGTGCGGGGCTGCCACCGTTTGGCGGCGGATGCGCCGATTCTCACGTGCTGACGTCACTCGGGCTGCGCCTGGACCCCTCGCACGTGCCACATGTCCCTGCGCCAACCATCTTCGCCACAGGCGCTGCACCATGGACACAACCCTATGGGTATCGGCTGCGATTTGACGAAGCGACCAACCTGCCCTTCTCATCCCGATCACCATACCCCTCGTAAAGTCGTCTGTCTGCTGGAAATGCCTCCGTTGACGGCGGCCTGGCATTCTTAGCTATACACGTGTCCTGTGGCACACGAGAACACGTTCTACAATGACTGTCGGCTGAGAAATCACGGTACGAAGTGGGCCATTCGCCAACGCCGTGTCCCATTTATCGTTCGCTACGTGCGCAGCACAGCGGCGCATTTCACATCATGAGCATACCTCAGTGACGTCAGTCTACCCTGCAATTGGCATAAAGTTCTGACCACTCCTTCTTGGTGTTGCATTTGCTCTGTCAGTCAGTGTATATTACTGCAATTCTATAAGTTGAGCTTCACTGGAATAACCTTTCCTAAACCCGGACTGCCTTCTATCAAACCAGTAAGTAATTTTGCAAACGTGTTTTATATAATCATAAAAATGTTTTCAAAGAGCTTGCAAACAAGACATGTCCTGCTGACTGGCCTGTAATTATCCATGTTATGTTTATGGCCCTTTCCCCTTGTTCACTAGGACGACTATTGCAACTCTCCATTCGTTTGGTATGTATCCTTCATGTAAATAGTAATCAGATAAGTATTTCATATATATGGCAGCTCTATATTCCAAACCATAGCATTTAACATATCCCCAGAAATCTTATCATTCCCAGTTGCTTTTCTACCTTACAAATTTTGTATCTCTATATAAATATCTTTATTATCATAGGTATATTTCAGTAATTCCTCAGTATTAGTCGCCACTTCAACCTGGACATTATCCTTATACCCAACTCGAACCTGCGATACTTGCTTGAAGTTCTGGAACGCTAACTGGTAGACGTACAGGCTGTTACATTTAAAGGCCCATACAGTAGATCAACCTCCCAAACTCTGAACGAAAATCGGTGACCCCATAGCCGTGGCCTCTCCTTATAAATCTTGTGTATGTGTATGGACAACGGTATGTGTGACAATATTTAGATATTTTCTATGGACGTCGCAAAATTAAGGTGCAGGTTCTTTGTATATTACACTTTATTGCACATGGATTATTCATTCTCATATACAGGAAAATGGAATAAACTTTGCATGACTAATTATCACATTAACATTCAACTTAAATTCGTATCATTTTGAACTTACATGCCAGTCAGATGCGTATTTATGCATAGGCTAGTGCAGACCATGGCTCGTAGCCTAGCCGACTCTCTGTACTCTCACTTTCAAATGACGCGCCAAGTGCTCCCATACGAAGTTGAAAAGATCGACTTTCGCAACTCCGGTATTCAATCACGCGCATCTCTAGACATCACTTCTTATTTTGGTCTGCTGTGGGACGAACGTGTGTCTGTGCAGCTTCTGCTCAACTGGGAGTCTTGTGGTTTCAACCTTTCGATTTAGATACTTAAAGAATAAACCTTCGTGTGCAGGAATTTCTCAGTTGTTTCCTTCTATCCTCTCCAGGGAAGTATCGACATTTATCGTGCCGGAATCCACCTCTCACTTTGATAGTTGATTCCACATGGTGTAATAAAACCACATGCTATTAAGGAACTGCCGCTTCGAAGTGGAAGACTGACAAATCTAGAGCCAAACTACATTAATTTCAAATGAAACACAACTTTTAAGTGTTTGTGTGCAATTCTCTCTTAAATCGTTCTGTTTTTTATGTAATTGTTATTTTCTTTACGTGCGTTTCGTGCTTGTAAGCACCTCATATTATATTATTTCATTTATTTCCCTTTATTGTGTTTTACTACCAGTGCCTTGTTGTTGTTTCTTTTTCTCTTTTAAATGTTATTACGTGATAAATAGATCATTAGGATAGCTGTTTACTTATTTCAAGGCCTCAGCTACAAAGTTTATGATCCTATGGCAAGGCCCATCCATTTTCCACATCCATTTATCTCGCTGGCCTAGCGTGTTTACTTTTGTTTCATTGGATGTTGTATTAAATTGTTTCTTTAAAAAAATTATCCCCTCATAGTGTTGCAAAAGTCATACAAAGGACTCTGCTATCCATTATACAGGTGTACCAAAACTCGACGGCAAAAGTTTAGAAATGGATTCCTCACATAGAGAGAAGAAAAAAGTTTATGACAACATGGTTCCGGAGACGTATACTTACAGATTTATTCAATCATTTGTGCATTTACACCGTACGTCTGTAACGGCAACTGAAACACTTTGAGAATGTATCAGAGGAAATTTTCAAAGTGACAACCTTCAGCTTTAATACAAGCCTCCACTCGTCGTCGCATGGAGTTACGCACGCGATCAAAAATGCCTGGTGTAGTGAATACTGCCTGAGAGGTTGTTACAATGCGCTCACATAAAGTTGCTGCATCAGGAACAGGAGTCGCATACACGGGAGACTTAACGTGTCCCCACAGGTAAAAGTCCAGGGGGTTCAAGTCAGGAGAGCGTGGTGGTGGCCAAGCAGTCGGTCCTCCTCTACCTATCCAGCGCTCAGGAAAATGGGTATTCAGGTACCTGCGGGCAGCAAGCAGACTGAAATGTGGGGGAGCACCATCATGCACGAAAAACATTTGTCGACGGGATGCAAGTGGCATGTCTTCCAAGTAATCAGGCAATGCAGTACGCAAGACATTCGTGTAATTTTTGTCCAGTAAGCCTATTTGGAAGAACGTAGGGTCCCAAAAAGGAATCACCAACAATGCCTGCCAAGATGTTAATGACGAACCTCTGTTGATGAGACGATTCGATGATTGCATGAGGACATGTAAATTATTACTAAAATTAATTTGTGTCACAAAGTTTGAATAAATCTCTAAGTATAAGTTTCCGGACCCATGTTGTCATAAACTTTTTTCTTCTCTCTATGTGAGGAATCCATTCCTAAATTTTTGCCGTAGAGTTTTGGTACACTCTGTATAGCTTCAGGTCCTCTCCCTCTCACCAGCTGAGTTAATTGTAACCAATATTGTAAATAGCCAGATTACGTTAATGGCTCCCACACAGCGTCAGTCTCATCCATTCGCGGTTGAAATCAGTGATGTTGTGGGAACATGTGCGACAAATAGGTTCGCTGCACCAAAGTGGTTTTGTGTGTGACGAACTTAATAAAGCGACACGACACGCGCGTTGAGTGGCTGGCTGCCTTCTTCCCCCTACCATTAGCCTTCTTGTCTTCCTCAACCGCTTTAATTAGGCAGGGGGGTACATGTGTTGGGGATGAGACTTCCCCAAGTCGTCCAATTGAAATCTGCACCCTGCCACACGCTGACACGTGCTGGGGTGAGCAGCATTCACTTCGTCATAATTCTCAAGTATCATTGTTAATGTGATGGAGAAACGAAGCGTCTCATATTTGTATTTCTCCGTCTCTTCCTCGCCTCTCTTCTTCCTAATTCGCTCCCCATGTTTACTCAGTTTACTACCTCTACCTCACAGGTCTGCTGACAAACCGAGAGCACCAACGAGTTTAAATGCAAGCTCCGTTCCGCTCGATCTTTGTATTGCGGTGTAGTATGCCAGCCCCTTGAACAAAACAACCACCACGTCGCAGTTACTGATAGCATCATTATTTGCCTTTCGACTGTTCGATATTTAAAAGAACTCATGCGATCAGAATGTTACTTTCCGACGATCAGAGATTCTATACATTATTTTAGAAGATAGAGACGCAAATCAGCACGCCACGTTTGAGCAGAAAATGTTTGTTTTAGACCTTCCGCCCATTTGTAGACTTGTGATCGAAAATTCTGACGAAATCTATTAAACTTATCTTCGTATTACTATCAATAGTAATACCAGTCCCATTACAACTGCCAATCTCCATACTGATATAAAGAGAATTAAATCACAATATGCTTTTCTCATCCCTTAATTACTTCCCATCCATTTATTAATCACACAAGCTTTCGCCACTAAACTGAAAACGCATTTGAATATAAAAAGAAGTAGAAGGTATTCAAACTGAATAAGATTCATTCCGGGAATATCGACCGGATATTCTGAAAATCGTAAAATCAAAAGTAATTCACTCAGTTAGAACTCCAGTCGATAGTCACCGTTCTTTCATTCGTGGCTAATGGCATTTTAACTCTCATCAGACTTCTCACTTTCAGCTTTACTCTCCGACAACCTAACGAGATGGCCGTGCGGTTAGGGGCGCACAGCTGTGAGCATGCATTCGGGAGATAGTGGGTTCCAACCCCACTTTCGGCAGGCCTGAAGATGGTTTTCCGTGGTTTCCCATTTTCACACCAGGCAAATGTTGGGGCCGTACCTTAATTAAGGCAATGGGCACTTCCTTCCCACTCCTAGACCTTTTCTCTCCCGTCGTCGCCGTAAGACCTATCTGTGTCGGTGCTACGTAAAGCCTATTGTGAAAGGTTGTTTCCTCTCCGACCTCCCATGGTGAACCTTCGTTATCTTCTGATCCCAACAGTACAATATGCGGAAAAACAAACACTACTGAAATTATGAACAAGGTCTGAACATCAAGATACGCCATAACATGCAAGATGACAACGGCAATATGTATCTATATGCGTCAGTACAGCTTGTGTTAAAAATTTTCACCCTCACGTCTCACGCACTTTTCATAACCAGGGTCAGGATTTTTATGACCTAAAAATGTTTAAAATAAGATTTATAAAATTATGGCAAAAAGCATTACGGTATATCAATTTTAAATCAAATGTTACAGTCAATTTCCTGATCGAGTTGGTATAGCCTATATCTAAGTTGTAGACATTATAATAAGCGTTTGGGCTTTTGTCATACCGAGAAAACAAGGTGAAAACTTTACGTTTCTCAGAGATTTGCTCCGCATCTTCAGAAGAAAATCTCGACTGTTCACGAGGAAGACTTCTACAATTGGAGATGTCTCTCCTGGAATATGGATTATTCCAAAGTTTCTTTAGTTCCCAGATTGACAAAGCGTTGTGAAGATTCTCAAATCTCCGCATTCATCCTCACTTAAAGTTGCGATAATATCCAATACCACACGCGTAAATGCTTCAAAATTCCCAAACAGGTAAGAAAATGATTCAAGCAATATCAAATAGTCCAATAAATTCTATAAAATTACCAATCACATAATTTTAGAAAACGACCTAAAATTATAAAATGGCAAGAAATGACAAAAATGACCTACAGTAATAAATTTGCATTTCTGCATTGTGGGAACTATGATCAGCATTTCTGTACAAGTTAGCAACGTCTATTGCAAGCCAATTAAAAGATATGCCATCAAAATCCTACACCTGTTCATTACTGTCCTGTAGATTCTCGAACATGATGATGAACATAGATTGCCGCAAGAACACAAAGAACAGAGACTCTGTCCTCTCCCGTAACTCGGAAACATTCCTAGAACGAATTCTTCCAACGTACCCCATACGTTGGCATCTGAGGCAATGAGATATTGGGAATAATAAGGATATGGGAAATTAAACAATCTTCAAAATGTTTTTGTAGAAGGGTAAGTGAACCCTGGCGCTGTGGGATGTTGCTCCATCTTGCTGCATCTATTCTCGTTGCAGAGACAGGTTTCTGATGACATTTAGTACTGTTTGAAGTTTGAAGCATATTTGTAAGAGCAGTATTGTTTGTTTTGCCACATGTATTACGTTTGTGGCTGAGAGCATGCATTCAGTTCATTTCTTTCATTCAATCAATCATTCATTCATCAATGAATGCTCGCTCCACAGCTGGTGGCTATCCGTGACTTGGTCGGAAGAGTTTTTCTTCATTCATTTATGCACTAAAACAGTTCACTCATGAAATCACTCATTCAACCAATACATTATTTCATTCATTCAATTCATTCAAAATGTATGTTGTAATTATAGGATAACTCTATAAAGACTGGTGACACAAAAGTTAGCACTGATACAACTTGGGTAGGGTAAGATACATGTTTGTCCTAGACTATATAACTCGGTTAAGGTCTAAGACAAATTAAATAAATAAATAAATAAATAAATAAATAAATAAATAAATAAATGAATAAATAAATAAATAAAAAATAAATAAATAAACATTAAAGAAAAACTACAATTTATAAATTGGATTGGAACAGTTCTTTCTTTTCTTCTTTCTTAATCTGTTTACCCTCCAGGGTTGGTTCTTCCCTCGGACTCAGCGAGGGATCCTACCTCTACCACCTCAAGGGCAGTGTTCTGGAGTTTCAGACTCTGGGTCGGGGAATACAACTGGATAGGATGGCCAGTACATCGCCCAGGCGGCCTCACCTGCTATGCTGAACAGAGGCCTTGCGGGGGGATGGGAAGATTGGACAGGATAGAAAAGGAAGAGGGAAGGAAGAGGCCGTGGCCTTAAGTTAGGTACCATCCCAGCATTTGACTGGAGGAGAAGTGGTAAACCACGGAAAACCACTTCCAGGATGGCTGAGGTGGGAATCGAACCCACCTCTACTCATTTGACCTCCCGAGGCTGAGTGGACCCCGTTCCAGCCCTCGTACCACTTTTCAAATTTTCGTGGCAGAGCCGGGAATCGAACCCGGGCCTCTGGGGGTGACAGCTAATCACACTAACCACTACACCACAGAGGTGGACTATTGAAATAGTTATGTAGTAATAGATAAATAGTAATAAAGAAAAAATGCACGTATCAAAACACATTTTGGATGAAAATAAATGATTACTCCCTCCCCAGATTCAGGTGATCCAAATATTATATTATATTATATTATATTATATTATATTATATTATATTATATTATATTATATTATATTATATTATATTATATTATATTATATTACTTTTGTAAGGTCTTGGGATTTTTTCAATTTGCTTAACTTCGGGGCCATTCGCTTTCGTTTGTCGATGCCTTCATTCTTCCAAGGTTCAGACCTCTTCCTTTTTCTTTTTCTTTTTCTTTTTCTTTTGTTCATCCTGGTTAGTGTTAAGAGCAGTTGACTGCCTGGTTGTACCTCCCCTTAAAGAATAATTACCGCCAATTCCATGTCACAAAATATAATAACCAGGCACCTGGGTACGTTTCCACGGCCAGGCATCGCCACTCGGCTACGCAAATACCTGTAATAAAATTAAAAGGTGTGTTATTGTGATTATATTATTTTTACTTAAACAACATTAAATAGACATACATGGCGTTTACATTCAAGCAGTTCAAACTCGACATCCATTTGGTGTGGACCTCATTTTTCTACGAAGATATTCTAAGAACTACCGTATCCTAAAATATTACCCTTTCTCCTGGGACATCATGTAAACTTGCGAATTTCAGTCTGAGATTAGGCTAATTAGCAACGGGACAAGGTACGGACAAATAGTTGTATATGTAGTCTCTGAGCTGTACGCAGAATTTCGTCATGGTGGTTCTTTATAAGACTGTTTATTCAAATGAAAGCAATTATTATTATTATTATTATTATTATTATTATTATTATTATTATTATTATTATTATTATGTCAGGTCGTGTTCAAGTTCAAGTTCAGTCGTTGTAGGACTCGCTGACGATATGTCGTCAATGCCTGACATCGCCAATGGCCGCACTAGCTAAAAAGACTGGCTGGAGGTAATTAGTCGATTGAATAAACCCGAAACATCTGTTAAAATAGTTATATTATTCATTTGTTTGTATTTCCTGTGAAAAACGTAGTTCTGAAATGTGTTCTACAAATCATATCAAAACCTTAATTTCAATCTATGTTATGTATTTATGAAAGGAGAACTTCAAAATATGTCTAGGTCTTTTACGCTTGATCACTTAACAAAACAACTGGTTTTATTAGGAACAATCTTCTTTAACACATCCGGTTCTAAAAGAGTTTAACACGGTAACCGCCTTCCCCGCATCATACCCTTGCGTACGCCACTGTATTGATCTTGACATATACAGTATAACTGTAGCTGTTATTTTTAGAAGTATTTAAAATTCGAATGTAATTATGGGGACAAAGTGTATTATTATGTTGTCTGTAAAGAGGGCTACAGACGCTACGCCATCTTATGACTGTCAGGAGAGTCGAACAAAGTACCGTAAGTACACCTGGCCTTCAAAAAACTTACCATCATTTTCAAGCTGTGCTTGCAAGTGGAGAACATATTCGATGATTTCTGAAGAAAGTGAATGGAGAGCGTTACACCACTTACCTACCCACCTATTTACTCTGTATCGGTCGAAACTGGCTAGAAACAGCCAGGAGCTGAATCCGGGCCCCTTAAACTAGAGGAGTGTAAAAGGCATTTTCTCAAAACAGAGAGACAATAACGTAAAGCACAGGTCAATTAAAACGAATAAGGTTTATTAAAATAAGCTTACCAAGAAAAATTAAGCTATGGGCATGGAACAAGAAAAATGGGGAAACACGGTGAGTAGAATACTCACATACAAAGGTTGTGAAGATATATCAATCGAAATCGAGTCGTTTGACTCATCAAACTGGATCTCACGAAAGTTTACACTGTCGCAACAGAGGTAGCATGAACAGTGATACAATTATATCCAATCATTACCAGACAGTGGTAATTAAAACGTGATCCAAAGTATTTCTATTTTAGGGACCAGATGCCATAAAGAGGTGAAAGTAGCAGCTTTCACACAAGAAAATATTATCACGGCTCCTTAGATAAAGTCAAGGCTTTTTAAAGTAAACATGTCACCCAACAATCTCCATAGAGACTGTATCCCCAGAAATCTAAAATGCCAGTAAAGCAATGCTGGCAGAAAAGAAAACAAATATGGAATATAAGGAGGTTAAAATGAGTTGCCATAGTTACGGAAATAAATAAGAGTCAAATGAAACAAGTAAAACGAGAGTAAAATCCTAAAATAAGCATGTAAATCGGCTGAGCAAGCCAGAAACAATAGCGAGATAAAATAATAATAATGATAAAAGCAAATATCCAAAAGATTGCTGAAAATAACACATGTCCTATAGCCTTACTACACCTACACACACACACACACACTCAGAGACCAAATACGCGAATCAGAATAAATAAATAAATAATATAATATCAAAACACGTTACGATAAGAATCGTAACAGCATGACATGAATCAATCGATGGCCTATGAGCTTGATCTGACAGCACAGATCAATTATCTGGGTCGCCGCAAATATGCCTGGCTCACCCAGTCGACACCATAACCAAAATAACTCACACGCCGCATCACACGCATTGATATCGCACATCAAGGCGAACATGAATCGAGCAGTATCAGCGTTAAATCCATATTACAGAATATAAGCTCAAGTCAGACGTCGAAGCCGAAGAGAAATAAAGATGTTTAATCAAAACCCACAAACAAACTCATCACACACACGAAACAATCGATCGATGCTACCTTTCGCTCAACGTAGGAACGATAACATAATAAGCAGACATGAAGGAAAAGGAAGGACACTGAAATAAGTCTGTAGCAAATAAATGAAAGAATAGTACAGAGAACAGGGATCTCTCAGTAAACAAAACCAGCATAACTACGGCAAGCCAAGGAAGGATAAAAAGGATAAATACCTGGATAATGAAGAAATCATATGCATTGATTCTAAGTAATCATATTCATTGACTCTGAATTGAGAGATCCATACAAGGTAAAGTATGAATCTTTGTGAAATACTATTTATATGAGATGAAAATAATCTCGTATACTAACGTCTCCATCTATTTTATCCAAGCCATTATTGTCCCCAGATCAGAGATCACACGAATCAAAGATAAGCTGGAAAGAAATGCTTTGGCAATCCTCCGATACATGAGGTGCCATCTGTCTAATCGGGATGAACTAAACGTCAAGTTAGGCTTAGAGAATACTAACCAGTCACAACTGACTGATCTATGACATCGTAAAGAATGCGATATCAATAAAGTAAGATATGAAGGTAATGAGGTGCGACACAATGTTCACCACGCGATTGTCTGATGAAGTTCAATGTAACCTAACTGGTACTGAACCGCCATAACAGTGATAAACTGGTCTCCAAGAAATCTGCACATTCATATGAGGAATTAGACCACTCTTCTCTGCCGGTAGGTCACTTACTTCGTGAACCTCAACATGCTGCACGTCATCCTTTTGCTATGCGTGGATGACGTAAAAGCCTATCTTTATGACATGCTACAAGGACGCTGGATAGTACGAAGAGATGCTGTTGAATCCCCGCAAAGTGCTCCTAACACTCCTCGACTTTTACCTGTGTGGGGATCCTTGAAGGATGTGGTGCACCGCCAAACTACTCTGCACCGTGGGAAAAAAATTAGATGGCCTGCCTGTAAAGCAAACTCTGTAAATACTTTACACGCCGCTGCTCGTGCAACGCCATAATCAGACTGGATGCTAATGACGGACATTTTGAGTACCTAAAATAGTTGTATCAGTCAAACATACCTTGAATATCTACATAAATCTAGCAACACAAATTTCATGCCGACGTTGTTCATACATTTCATGTTGGAGTGTCTATACATTTTCGGACCCCTCTGTATGCATGTTATATATGTAGATATAGAGGACACACACACATATATATATATATTAATAATATAGAAGATTATGACCCCCATATTTGGTGGAATTAACAACTACGGACAGGTTAGGTAGCGCCGCTGGTTACGAGGTCAGTTGCACCGGTGTTTAAAGTCGCGGGAATGAATACTGCCACTCAATTGACTTTTAGGATACGGTATTTTAAACTACACGAACCTGTCTTAATTTATTTACTACCCGGCTATAAAAGAACCTTTAAGAGAAGTATCCAGCACTAGGCGTCTTCTGAAACTGATAACCATTGGCAGGACATTACTAATTAGTAGTAGTAGTAGTAGTAGTAGTAGTACCTCCCCTTGAGCTACTCGGTCTTATGAGAAATACAAGTATCTTGAACGGTCTGTTAAGTGTTAGGTGTGTAAGGGAAATTAATTATTTAATTAATGAATACATATTTATTTGTTTCGTTAGGACCATCTATGGACCACGGTGCTTGTGTTTTAGCTGTTTCTTGATGTCATCGTCGTTGTTTGCCACAATTAATGTTCTTAGCGGTTGGTTTGGCAGCTGTTTTCTTGTTGGTACCTCGAACTTTCCAGATGGCCCAGTAGTCCTTCATTTTCCGGCTAAATTCAATCTTACGTTCCTCAGACCATTTCCTGATCTCGTCCTTTGGTCTGTGGGTAACTTCTGTGAGGGATGTTAGAAAGGATTTAGTTTTAAGACTTGTATGATAGTTACTCCGATCATCTATGTCGTTTTGATTTATATGGACTTCCAAAAGGTCCTTCTCCACTTGTTGTATGCACACTAATCCAGTAGCTTTGCCCTTGTTAGCAACCTTGAAGATCCTGTGGGATAACCTATTTGAGTTCATTCTGGATAGGTGTCCGTAAAAAGCCAGTCACCTTCTTCTGATTGCATATATGAGATTTTCTTGGTGTTTATATAGCTCACGATTTGGTTGATACCATGGGCTTCCAACTGGTAAAATCCTTGGTCCCACTATCCGTCTCAGGAACTTTCTTTCTTGTACCTCGAGGGCTCTTAGTGGGGTCTTCTTAGTTAAATATAGACACTCTGCGGCATAGAGGACTGAAGGTCTGATTACTGCAATGTAGTGTCTTAGTTTGACATTCATCGACAGACTTTTTGAAGCATATAGCTTTCTACAGGCATGGTAAGCCTTATCTAGTTTGAGTCTCCTGTGTTCAAGAGCCATTGTTTCGCTGAGGTCCTCTGAAAAACCATTCCCCAAGGTACTTTACACTTTTGAATCTCTTGATGTAGATATTATCACTGACTCTCATATTTCCAGGGGCATCTTTGATGTTAGTAGCAAACTCGGTCTTTCCTATGTTGATCAAAAGACCCGTTTTAGCCGCTATTGAGTGTAGTATTTGGAGCTGAGTAGTAGCCTCCTGTATGTCATTTGCCAATAAAATCAGATCGTCTGCAAAGGCTAGGCATGGTATCATTAGGTTGTCGGCTTTAATCCCCATCCGTAATCCAGTGTTCTCTGGATCTCATCATACATACTTACATACATTATCATTATAGACTGTTATGCATTTCAGCGTTCAGTCTGCAAGCCTCTGAGAATTTACTAAACGACGCCACAACCCTCGATTTGCAACTAGTGTTGTGGCCTCATTTAGTTCTATACCTCTTATCTTTAAATCGTTAGAAACCGAGTCTAACCATCGTCGTCTTGGTCTCCCTCCACTTCTCTTACCCTCCATAGCAGAGTCCATTATTCTCCTAGGTAAACTATCCTCCTCCATTCGCCTCACAAGACCCCTCCACCGAAGCCGGTTTATGCGTACAGCTTCATCCATCGAGTTCATTCCTAAATTAGCCTTTATCTCCTCATTCCGAGTACCATCCTGCCATTCTTTCCACCTGTTTGTACCAACAATCATTCTTGCTACTTTCATGTCTGTTACTTCTAACTTATGAATAAGATATCCTGAGTCCACCCAGCTTTCGCTCCCGTAAAGCAAAGTTGGTCTGAAAACAGACCGATGTAAAGATAGTTTCGTCTGGGAGCTGACTTCCTTCTTACAGAATACTGTTGATCACAACTGCGAGCTCACTGCATTAGCTTTACTACACCTTGATTCGATCTCACTTACTATATTACCATCCTGGGAGAACACACAACCTAAATACTTCAAATTATCGACCTGTTCTAGCTTTGTATCACCAATCCGACATTAAATTCTGTTGAATTTCTTACCTACTGACATCAATTTAGTCTTCGAGAGGCTAATTTTCATACCATACTCATAGCACCTATTTTCAAGTTCCAAAATATTAGACTGCAGGCTTTCGGCACAGTCTGCCATTTAGACCAAGTCGTCAGCATAGGCCAAACTGCTTACTACATTTCCACCTAACTGAATCCCTCCCTGCCATTTCATATCTTTTACCAGATGATCCATGTAAACTACGAACAGCAAAGGTGAAAGATTACAGCCTTGTCTAACCCTGTAAGTACTGTAACGGTTCAAATCCCATTATAAGATGATATCTGTATTTTTATTATTTTATCTGTATTTTATTATTATTATTATTATTATTATTATTATTATTATTATTATTATTATTATTATTATTATTATTATTATGTCAGTATTATTATTATGTTATCTGTGATATTGTTACTATTATTGTAATTATCAGTCTTATTTAATTCGATTTTGCAATTGCCTGTTGCTTGCAAGATTGTACTTAGATGTATGCATATGTACGTATGTGTAGAATAACACTCAATACCTGTACAGTGAGAATTGTTGTATATATCAGAGATTGGGTGTGACGTTGGGACATTGTGCAGGATTAGTGGAGATTCTGCCAAGTCATCGCCGCGCCATGGCTACGTCATCGTATTTATTTAGCAATGCGCTCACGGAGTCAGCCGCCTCCGGGCTATTTCACCACTGTATGTAATATCTGTCGCGTAGGTGGGAGTATGTCATTGTTATTTCTGGAGATTACGTAGCGGTGTCAACCAACGTCTATATAAGGTGGGTGCATATTGTAGCGTCAGTCATTAGTTATACGGATGCAGTACAGTGAAGAAGTCTACTAGATCAAGAGGCCTTAGTTGGTCAGTCAACAAGTGTGAACGAGAGATGGAGAAAACTCAGTGAGCCATTAATTATTGGTCATTGAGAGAGCGAGGCCAAAAGTTAGTTGGTCCGTCACTTAGTTGGAGACACGGACGCAAGGGCTTACCATGAAGTCAGAGAGGGCAACCCTGGACCTGCCAAGAGGTAATACCATATTGACTTACAAAGAAGTCAGATGATATGGAGAAGAAGCAGTCACAAGGATGTATCACCAAGTTAGGCGTGACACATCTACAGTAAACACCAGATCAAAGGAATACGTCGTAATTACACTAAAAGTGTTGAAGGTACAGTCAAGTGAATCAGTGAGGGAAATATTTCGTATAAATTGTTAAATGTCCGGTCAAGAAGAATTCAAATTCATGCCTAGTTTCTTTCAGTTGCAATGTCATAATTTCATATTCTCATCTGTTTTATCGCAACAAGACTCACTATTTTTGATATATTTTTTAAAGAATATATATTGTCCTATCAAACGAATTCATGGTTTTATTTCAATGAAAGTAAAATATCTTAACCTCGAAATTAATGGGGAAACCGAACGCCAATCTCCTTTTCCCAGAACTTATATGGTATGTTGTCAAAAGTAATCTTATTACCCCACACCCTAGAGATAGTCAAGAGTCTCATTCTATTATTGCTGTACTGAGTGGCAGCTGGCGCCCTTCAAATAACGTATGTGTAAGTAAGCAGGTAACAAGTAAGTGTGAGTACAAGGTTCGACGAGTGTGTATTTTATTTAATGAATATTAATTTTCATAATTTCCATTTTAAATGCAGATATTTAATATTTTTCAAGTCAAATGCAGATTTATATGTTTGTAAAATTAGTCAGTGAATTAGGAAACTCACAAATTGGCTCCGCAACGTGGTGCACGAATAAATTCAGAACTTGGTCTGAATGACAGCATATCATAGGTTCATTTTGGGAAGAGTATGCACATGTAAGCCAACGGAATTATTAGCGGTAAATGTTAGGAGTGTAAGTTTGTGATATATATTTGTATTTTGGGATATGTCAAGGGATTTGAAGAGGGAAATTAATTTGAGATCGCGTACTATCACTAGTGAACCAAAGATGGACAAGGAAGACAATAACAAGTCATGTGACGACGAGGTCATTGCTTCTGCGGACATCCAAGGTGAAATTCAGAGTAGGGAACTGGTGAATACGATGGAAGCTTCTGAGATAATTCAGGAAAGTGCAGAAATTGAGAAGCACACTGAAACCCAAAAGGAAATCGCGGGGGGAATGAACCAAGATTTTCTAAATTTGCTGATGGCCAAATTTACCGAGTTCAGCTGTAGAATGGAGGAAAAGTTTGATAGTAGTGGAAATAGTAGTAACGAGTGGTTTATACAATAGGGACCAAGATTTGCCTAAGTTTACTGCAAAACAATTTAATCCTATGGAATTTGTAACATTAGTTGAGAAAAGATTTGCAAATAAGTTAAGGGATAATATTATCGAATGGGAATACGTATTAGAGATCTTGTCTAATTCTTTCATCGGTGAAAGTAAAACCTGGTTTCAAGTGTACCGTAATGATATGTCTAATTTAGGAGAATTTAAAGAGAAGTTCGTTGACAAGTTTTGGGATGAGAATAGACAAAATAACTGGAGAGGGAATAATTATGATCAGCCGAGGAATAATAGAAATGTCAATAGTGACAGAGGTCAGCAGAGTTACCAGAGAGAATCGGAAGATGGGAGGCGTGCAGATGTGAATTATGTGAGGAATTATAGACAGAATAGCTGGAGAGGGAATAATTATGATCAGCAGACGAATAATAGACATTTCAATAGTGATAGGGTTCAGCAGAGTTATCAGGGGCAATCCGGAGAAGGAAGGCGTGGAAACTTTATAGGCCAAAGTGACGGAAGGCGTGAGGATTTTAGTCACCAGAGAGAGAGTAATAGGCTAAATGCGAATGGTATTCAGGAATAGTCATCGAGCAAGAGTATTCCAAACGCACAGGGAATCGGGTAAATTAAGTGAACAGTCCGAAGGTAGAAGTTGTACAGGTATTTAGTATAAGTAGTTATGTAGTGAAAGTAGATTTAAGAGTAGTGTGATTGTGACCTAAGTAATGTTAAGTGAGATATTTAAGTAATGACAGAGTCATAGGTAATGAAGTAATTAATGGTAATAGTAAGTTCGACGTAAGAAGTGATCTGTTAAAGTGATGTAAGTACTTGTAATGCCGAGAATATGATGGATGTAAGTAGTGAAGTAGTAACTCCGATGATGGAAATTGTGATGTGAAGAAGGTAATCTTATAACAGCCGTTGGGTAAGTCAAAGTGAGTAAATAAAATGATAGCGGTACCAATCATAATTGAAGATAATTGTAAGTTTCAACTATGCCTTGTTGTACCAAAACTTGTGTATTCAGTTGTTTTAGGAGCTAACTTGGTTGCAAATTATGGAAGTAGAGTAGACTTTAATTTAGGTAGTGTGTGTGTTTGTTCTATGAGGAAACTGGCAAAGAAGTACGTGTTAATTATGATGGTCTGAGGTAAGTGTGTTGGTAACGTGTGTTCTTTGAAATATATGAGAGGTAAGTGAAGTTGTTCCTAGTGAGAGGAAATGTTTTGTTGGGTGTGTTACGTGTCTATAACGCCCAGCATCCGCGGGATAGTCGGTATGAGGCAGTGACGTGAGGTAATTTGAGTGAATTACAGGAAGAGTAATTGTGTTCGATGTTAGGTAAGCATCGAGAGGTATTTAGTGGTAAGTGAGGAAGAACACGTATATGAACATAAATTTGTAGTACATGACCATTCATCATTTGTGGGAGGTAAGTACCCCATTCAACTTAAAAATGCTAGTGACGTCTAAGAACAAATAAACATTATGCTGGATTACGGAATAATTGAACCATCTTGTAGTCATGGTGTTGATTCTTTAATTATTGTTGCCAGGAAGGATGTGATCTATTGAGAGATGTAAGTTAATAAGGGCAAAATTGATTCATTTTGAATGACAGAGTGCTACTCGGAGTTCCATTTCATCATCTGCAGAGGCGGGAAATATGTTGAAGTTATTTTTTATCAGGGGTATTTCACTATTGTGAACCGTATCGGGAAGTGTGCATATTCCTTAAAAGATCAGGAAGGGGGTATTGTCGGTGTTTATAGTATTATATATGTAAAGAAGTACGTCACGTGAGATTTGTTGAGATAATAATAAGATGATTAATTTTTGTAAGAAACTGGCAAAATAAAACTAACATATGTGAATTAGCGTGTGAACCAAGTGTCGTATTGGTGTATTGGAAGAATAAGTGCTACATCGTCATGTACTGTGTGACAAAAAACGGAGAAGAGGACATTGGACAGTTATCTACGATAACAATATGCGAGAAAAGTTCTCATATAAGTGAATTTTCACAAAATATTTTGATATGTAAAAAAAAGGAGAAGAATGTTGTATATTGATTGAAAATTATTTGTGTGTGTTAAATTAAGGGCTATGCTCTTGTGTATTGTATGAGAATGGGACACTGGACAGTTAGCTGCGATGACAATGTGCGAGAAAAATTCTCATATATGTGATGTATTATAAAATGTATGGATGTTGAAAAAGAAAATTATTGTTGTATACTCATTTAAAGTGTTTATATGTGTCAGTGTTATATTTATATTATGTTGTTCATAAATCAATCGATTCTTTGTTCTTCGATTTATTTATGAGGGAGGCGAATTGTAACGGTTCAAATCCCGTTACAAGATGATATCTGTATTTTTATTATTTTATCTGTATTTTATTATTATTATTATTATTATTATTATTATTATTATTATTATTATTATTATTATTATTATTATGTCAGTATTATTATTATGTTATCTGTGATATTGTTACTATTATTGTAATTATCAGTCTTATTTAATTCGATTTTGCAATTGCCTGTTGCTTGCAAGATTGTACTTAGATGTATGCATATGTACGTATGTGTAGAATAACACTCAATACCTGTACAGTGAGAATTGTTGTATATATCAGAGATTGGATGTGACGTTGGGACATTGTGCAAGATTAGTGGAGATTCTGCCAAGTCATCGCCGCGCCATGGCTACGTCATCGTATTTATTTAGCAATGCGCTCACGGAGTCAGCCGCCTCCGGGCTATTTCACCACTGTATGTAATATCTGTCGCGTAGGTGGGAGTATGTCATTGTTATTTCTGGAGATTACGTAGCGGTGTCAACCAACGTCTATATAAGGTGGGTGCATATTGTAGCGTCAGTCATTAGTTATACGGATGCAGTACAGTGAAGAAGTCTACTAGATCAAGAGGCCTTAGTTGGTCAGTCAACAAGTGTGAACGAGAGATGGAGAAAACTCAGTGAGCCATTAATTATTGGTCATTGAGAGAGCGAGGCCAAAAGTTAGTTGGTCCGTCACTTAGTTGGAGACACGGACGCAAGGGCTTACCATGAAGTCAGAGAGGGCAACCCTGGACCTGCCAAGAGGTAATACCATATTGACTTACAAAGAAGTCAGATGATATGGAGAAGAAGCAGTCACAAGGATGTATCACCAAGTTAGGCGTGACACATCTACAGTAAACACCAGATCAAAGGAATACGTCGTAATTACACTAAAAGTGTTGAAGGTACAGTCAAGTGAATCAGTGAGGGAAATATTTCGTATAAATTGTTAAATGTCCGGTCAAGAAGAATTCAAATTCATGCCTAGTTTCTTTCAGTTGCAATGTCATAATTTCATATTCTCATCTGTTTTATCGCAACAAGACTCGCTATTTTTGATATATTTTTTAAAGAATATATATTGTTCTATCAAACGAATTCATGGTTTTATTTCAATGAAAGTAAAATATCTTAACCTCGAAATTAATGGGGAAACCGAACGCCAATCTCCTTTTCCCAGAACTTATATGGTATGTTGTCAAAAGTAAGCTTATTACCCCACACCCTAGAGATAGTCAAGAGTCTCATTCTATTATTGCTGTACTGAGTGGCAGCTGGCGCCCTTCAAATAACGTATGTGTAAGTAAGCAGGTAACAAGTAAGTGTGAGTACAAGGTTCGACGAGTGTGTATTTTATTTAATGAATATTAATTTTCATAATTTCCATTTTAAATGCAGATATTTAATATTTTTCAAGTTAAATGCAGATTTATATGTTTGTAAAATTAGTCAGTGAATTAGGAAAGTCACAGTACCCTGAACCAAAAACTCATTCTACCATCAATTCTCACTGAAGCCCAATTGTCAACATAAATGCCTTTGATTGATTTTAATAATCTGCCTTTAATTCCATATTCCCCCAATATAGTGAACATCTTTTCCCTCGGTACCCTCTCATATGCTTTCTCTAGATCTACGAAACACAAACACAACTGCCTATTCCTCTCGTAGCATTTTTCAATTGCCTGGCGCATACTGAAAATCTGATCCTGACAGCCCCTCTGTGGTCTGTGGTTTTCATCCAACTTCCTCTCAACGACTGATCGCACCCTCCCTTCCAAGATGCCAGAGAATACTTTGCCTGGTATGCTAATCAATGAGATACCTCGATAGTTGTTGCAATCCTTCCTGTTCCCTTGCTTATAGATAGGTGCAATTACTGCTTTTGTCCAATCTGAAGGTACCTTACCAACACTCCATGCTAATTTTACTACTCTATGAAGCCATTTCATCCCTGCCTTCCCACTATACTTCACCATTTCAGGTCTAATTTCATCTATTCCTGCTGCCTTATGACAATGGAGTTTATTTACCATCCTTTCCACTTCCTCAAGCATAATTTCACCAACATTATTTTCCTCTTCCCCATAAATTTGGATGTTTGCAACACCATCAGGATGATTTCCTTTTACATTTAGAAGATGTTCAAAATATTCTCTCCACCTCCCCAGTGATTCCCTGGGATCTGTTATGAGTTCACCTGAATTACTCAAAACACTGTTTATTTCCTTTTTCCCTACCTTCCTAAGATTCTTTATTACTGTCCAGAAAGGTTTCCCTGCTGCTTGACCTAGCCTTTCCAGGTTATTACCAAATCTCATCCACTCTCTGATTATCTTTTCCAGAACGCAATTAAATAACATACATGAGATGCCATCTCCTTGTCTCACCCCTGTTTTAATGGCGAAATTCTCCGAGAGTTGTCTTCTAAACTTTACTCTGGATGTGGTATTGTGCAAGGTGGCTTGCACCAGCCTATTGATCTTGTCGTTAAGTCCTAGTTCTCTTAATGTCATAAAGAGTAATTCTGTCTACTGAGTCGTATGCTTTCTGCAAGTCGACAAATATAGCTACCCATTGTCGTGCTCTTGACTTGCTGTATTGAAGGATGGTCTTCAGATTTTGTATCTGCTCGGTACCGGACCTCGATGCTCTGAACCCTGCTTGATATTCTCCTAACTCTTTATCCAACTGGCTTGTTACATGGCGTTCCAGAATCTTGGAAAATATCTTATAGGTAACATCAAGGAGTGATATTCCTCTATAGTTACTGGGATCTGTTTTGCTTCCCTTCTTGTGGATTGGATGGATAATGGCTGATGTCCAATCATCTGGAAGCCTCTCACTAGTCCATATGTCCAGAATTACTTCATGTATGCTCCTGAAGGTGTGTTCTCCGGCATGTTTTAGCATTTCTGCTACTATCCCGTCTTCCCCGGAAGTTTTATTATTCTTGAGTACTTTAAGTATATCTCTGACTTCTTCATAGGTTGGAGGAGGGATAAACTCAGTATTAGGGTTAGTTGGTTCTGTAACTTGGAGACGTTCAATAGGTTCTTCTGCATTTAAGAGTTCTTTGAAGTAGTTAGCTAGGGTCTTGGTACAATCGCTGTCATTAAGACACAGCGATCCATCTGGTCTCTGGAGGTGTAAGGCAGGGGAAGCGAATTGGGTTGTTTGTTGCTTGAGGCCCTTGTATAGATCTCTAGAGTTGTTCCTTACAAAATCCTCCTCTGCTTGCTTAATCAGTTCCTGGTTGTGCTTCCTCTTGACCCATCTTATGATGCTCGACGGAGTTTTCCTTTGTGCAATAAAGGCTTGTAAATTAGCTTCGTTCTTATGTATATTCCATTTGATCCACGCTAGCCGCCTAGCTTCTATAGCTTTATCACATTCGCTGGAGCACCACGGACGCTTGTTCCCTTTAGGTCTATTGGGGATTGTTTCCTGAGCCGCTACTGTTATGGCATCCCTAAGTTGATCCCATTTTGTAGATGTGTTAATCCTGTTGGTATTATGAATCAGTCTCTCTTGGTAACTAGTGCTGTCTTCTTTGAGTTTGGTGATATGAAACCTAGGGGTCTTCGTATTTTTTGCTAACATACCCGTGGTCTTTATTAGTGGTTTCAGGTTCGTTTTAACCAGAGACAGGTAGTGATCTGAGTCAATGTTGGCTCCTCGTATCACCTTGACATTCATAACATCCCTGTGGTGCAGCTTGTCTACTGCTACGTGGTCGATGTGGAATTCACCCATCATGCTATTTGGGCATCGCCATGTCATTGCCTTTCTGGGAAGTTTTTTGAAAGCTGTAGACATCAAAAGTAATCCATACTTGGTGCAGACACTGATTAAGCGTTCCCCATTGGTGTTGGTTCTCTTATGGGCAGGATATCTTCCGACAATCTTCCGGTATTTCTGTTTTCTACCGATCTTGGCATTGAAATCCCCTAACAATATAGTCGTATGGTGATTTGGTACTTTGTCTAGGGTTTCCTCAAGGGCATCCCAGTACCGGTTTGTCATTTCTGGGTTTTTCCTGTTAAAGTCATTGGTAGGAGCGTGGAAATTAATTATAGAGTATCCCCTATTCTTGCATCTGAAGGAAAGCACCGATGTTCTATCGTTTGGTGATGAAAAGTCAAGTATGCCTTTAACCAGTCGATGATGTACTAAAAACCCATTCCCAAGGAATGGTACATTTTCCATTAATCTATTACCAGGTTTCCCTTTATATATTCTATATCCTTGAGACTCTATGGCTTCTTCATCCGGAAACCTAGTCTCTTGGAGAGCTGTTATACTGATGTTCTTGTCGTTCAGTACATCAAGTGTATGCTTAAGCTTTCCGGTCTTGATCAAGGAGTTTATATTGATTGTGGCTAGATACGTAACATTTCATTTCAAGTTTCGTTTAGATCCGACTGGGTCACATGAAGGTGTAGGTCCCCCAGAATCCGATGACCTACTTGTGGATTGTCTACCACCTGAGGTATTATGTTCATTGAGTTTGTACTTCATGTTTGATACAGTCAATCACACAAGTGATTAGGTTAGGTCACCCGAAGGTAACGATTTGTTAACTATCAGGGTTGTAAGCCCTGAAGGCCCCAGCACTGATCGGTTCACTGACCCAGTTTCCGCTGGGATTGGTTACCCAACCTCCACTGGGTTGCTCAGTTTAGCAGGGACACCTCATGCAGGTTACGTGCTGGAGTTGGAGTGAAAGAGGCTAGTAGGATTCTCTTGCTGAATCCAATATGTTACGTTGCAGATGGCTGGCAACGACGCATTTAACTCCCTTTTGTCCGGAGTCACATGGACTCCCCCCAGGTTCATTCCCGGAGCCACATATTTATTTATTTTATTTATTTATTTATTTATTTATTTATTTATTTATTTATTTATTTATCTATTTATTTATTTATTTATTTATTTATTTATTTATTTATTTATTTATTTAATTTATTCCTCAACAGTTTCCTTAAGCTTCTTACAATTTACCAATTAATTTCAGAATTTAGCCTTGTTTTCCTTTTATAATCTTTGATTATAATTTTAAGGAGCTACTTCTGTGCATGTGGAGCTTTCCCTTTCTCCATCTACCACACCTGGATTGTCGAAAATAAACTAATTAATTGATGAATGAAATAAATAAATAAATAAATAAATAATACAAAAATGAAAATCCACAGCCTGTTTCCAGTCATTCGACAGGGTCAGGAAGAGAATGAATGAAGCCCCATCTAGCGGCCAGGATAGGAATTGTGCCGGCTGCCGAAGCCTATCGCACTCCTCTGGGGCAATGATTAATGAATGACAGATGAAATGAAATTATATTGGAGAGTGTTGTTGGAATGAAATATGTCAGAGAAATCCGTAGTACCCGTAGAAAAACCTGTCCCGCCTCCGCTTTGTCCAGCACAAACCTCACATGGAGTGACCGGGATTTAAACCATGGATTCCAGTGGTGATAAGTCGGCGCGCTACCTCCTTAGCCACGGAGGCTTTAAATAAATAAATAATAGTACCCTATCATAATTCCCTGTGGTGTAGGAGTAGCATGCCTGCCTCTTACGCGGAGGCCCCGGGTCCGATTCCCGGCCAGGTCAGAGATTTTTACCTGGACCTGAGGGCTGGTTCGAGGTCCACTCAGCCTACGTGATTAGAATTGAGGAGCTATCAGACGGTGAGATGGCGGCCCCGGTCCAGAAAGCCAAGAATAACGGCCGAGGGGATTTGCCGTGCTGACCACACGACACCTCGTAATCTGCAGGCCTTCGGGCTGAGCAGCGGTCGCTTGGTAGGCCAAGGCTCTTCAAGGGCTGTAGTGCCATGGAGTTTGGTTTTGATCCTATCATAATTCATTTAATTTATAAGCTGCACAAATTATGGACTGCCAATATTAAATATTAATTAATATTTATGATTATTGATACGTAGCTAAATTTAATCTGCTTATTACGTGGTGTAGTGTACATACTAGTGTGAATTGCAAATAGGTGTTTAGAACAAAGCCAAAATGGTATCTCCTGTATTCAACATGCGGTAAACGTTATTTATATTGAGAAGAGTTTTACTACGAAGCTAAAATGGCACTACAACAGGTGTTTAGGAAAGCTGAATGAGTACCTACTAGTCTGCAGTATAAGTAATGTACATTGCAAACAGACTTTAGTTCAAAGCTAAAATTATGGTACCTTAATAGATAATTAGAACAAAGCTAAAATGGTACCTTAACAGGTGTTTAGGAAAGCTGAATGAGTACCTACTAGACTGCAGTATAAGTAATGTACATTGCAAACAGACTTTAGTTCAAAGCTAAAATGTATGGTACCTTGACAGGTAATTAGAACAAAGCTAAAATGGTACCTTAACAGGTGTTTAGTCTAAACCTAAAATAGTACCTATGACGTTGGTGAATATGCAAACAGCTATGCAAGATGGTACATTTATTAAGTCTGCAGTGTACAATAAATTCATACCAAACATGCGTTTAATACTGAGCAGTGTAATTTAAGCGCTGAGCGAAACACCTCAATAATGTCTATTTAATGTACAAGACCTAATAACTGCAAATATGAATGTGAAGAAATGCATTCCATTACGCGTAAAATGTTAACAAGCGTGTCTCAACGCGGTCATGATTATTGGCGGTTTGCGATCTTCATTTATTTGTGAGCGCCATCTTTGGTCAAGGAGTGAATTACTCTTTCGCAGCGACGAAGATCATTGCACGAGTGTAAGCTTACGATTTGTAACTGAACTCAGGCTTTATGATTAGGGAGCGGATTTTTTTTATGTAATTACATACTGTATTTTTCTTGCAATTTACAATTTACGAAGTTGATTATTCCTATTGTGAATCCCCAAGCGTAAAAACCTAATCGTATTTCACATAAAAACACATATTTTCACAATTTTTCATGTAAATAAATATTTTAAAATTAATACTTAGCACATAAATTGGCAATATTTGATACTCAATAAAATTTAAAGTTCGCCTCTGTGGTGTAGTGGTTAGCGTGATTAGCTGCCACCCCCGGAGGCCGGGGTTCGATTCCCGGCTCTGCCACGAAATTTGAAAAAGTGGTATGAGGGCTGGAACAGGGTGCACTTAGCCTCGGGAGATCAAATGAGTAGAGGTGGGTTCGATTTCCACCTCAGCCGTACTCGAAGTGGTTTTCCACTTCTCCTCCAGGCAAATGCCGGGATGTTACCTAACTTAAAGCCACGACCGCCTCCTTCACTCTTCCTTGTCTATCCCTTCCAATCTTTCTATTCCTCCATGAGGCCCCTGTTCAGCATAGCAGGTGAGGCCACCTGGGCGAGGTACTGGTCCTCTTCCCCAGTTTTATCTCCGACCCAATGTTTCGTGCTCCAGGACACTGTCCTTGAGGCGGCAGAGGTGGGATCCCTCGCTGAGTCCGAGGAAAAAGCCGACCCTGGAGGGTAAACAAAATAAGAAAGAAAGAAAGAAAGAAAGAATAAAATGTAAAATGCTTTTGTACTATAAAATAATGCTGTAATTCACATGTTAAAATTACAGTATTGTTTTTAACAATATAACTAATGCTATATTTCTGAATAGTGTGGCTATTAACGGACTTCCTTCCGGAAGTTCGAAGACTTGCTGGTCACTGGCTACGTCGTTACGTTTACACAGTGATTTGAATTGCTGCACAAGCTGTTTCACTCCATGACTGAGTTAGCTAGTATTCCATTCTCGTATTAGTCAGCCCGATCGGATTTTATTTATAGAATGTCAGTGAAAGGCAATCCAATCACGGAGAGACTACGAACAAGTACAATTTTTTTCAAATGTGATAGGTTGCTTTTGCCATATTTAAAAAAAGTTATTTTTTGTAAATAATACCTACTCTGGCACGTCAGAAATGAATGTACCATACTGTACATTTTCAGACAGTAGAAACACGTTCGATAGCACCATATTTTAATACAATACCTCTTAATCTCGAGTGGTTATATGAATTTTGAAGCAGAATATTTGTAACTTTTTTTGAACTTTAGGAATTTTATCACATAAAAATTAAATATTTTTTACATTTTTAGAACATAAAAATCCGCTCCTTTCTTATGATTAGTAATTGTATACCATCACCTCTCCTACCTTGCCGGCGAACATTCTGAAAGTGTGAACTTCTTTTTTCCATCAACGGGACTCGAACCGTCCAACCACAGTGTCACACCTTGAAGAGTTGACGCCTGAACAATTATGGTCACCAGATGGGCTTTAAAATGTAATAATTCTCCAGGAACTTTTGTCTCACATATCGTTCGCTATACTGGGTAAGAAGTTATGAATGAGTGGTTTTTAAAAGGAATACTGTTCGTCACAGGTAAGGAAAGCTTTCGATTTCTAGTCACTAAATTTAAATATGAGTAGAATATCACTGCAAACATAAAAGCAGACCTCCACACAAAACAAAGAGAATGAATGGTGGGCTTTGCAATTCTAGCGGTGACACTATCGTGCTGATACTATCTATTAGAAAGCCGTAATAAATACTCGCTTTCCACCGAGAGTGATAGTATAGACTACAATGATATACAGTACTTTTCACAGCCTTCAGTTTCCGACACTATCGGTTGGTCGACCACTGCCCAATTGTTCATCCCTTATGTCATTATTGAATTACATTAATCAAATCCCATTCCTGATAACGCCCAGATAGATTTGTCTTTCCGGCAATGCAATCCACTGAAATCAACAAACATAATATTTTTCAATCATCATTCAAACAATGCAACTATTGTCTCCACAAACGAGGATTCCATGGCAATAACAAAGCAGTAACCAGCCAGTGAAATTCACGTCAAGAAAACAATTTTACAACACAAAACGTATGAAATACGCCGGCCAATCTCCACCACGTTCATATGAAGTAGTGGGCGGACATCCACCGAGCACCACAAATCCAATCATTCCGATATTTCATCAGCTTTGTTTGGGGAAAATTTCCGCCATTAGCATGAACATGATACATTTTAACATGAATGAAATAATAGAAATATGTATCTTCCTTTTTCAACGCCATAACGCCAGCCAGTTATCTTTCGGTCAATCCTGAAAGTGGGTTTCATCCTTCCTCCCAGCTCAATCTAAAAGATAGGTAGTGCCTTTTAGGTTCTGGTACACCTGATAACAAGCAGTCAATTAAGAGCACTTACTTTATAGTAAGAGTGAGGGGAAGAGAATTAGGCTGTCAACTTGCGAAATCAGACCATCCAAATGCAAGAATGCCATAAGCATAAGTATATTATTATTATTATTATTATTATTATTATTATTATTATTATTATTATTATTATTATTATTATTATTATTATTATTATTATTATTATTATTATTGAATTATTCGATTGTGATTCTCGGTGGATGTCCAGCCACTAGCGTATATGAATGGGGTGGTGTTGTGGTGTTGTAAAATTGTTTTCTTGACGTGTAATTTCAGACTTTACGGATGTCATGAAAATATACGTCACGGGGCCATTTTTTAAATAAATAATTAAAGAAGGAATGATTTAACAGAGAGAAGAAGATCAAAACATACTGAGCATATATTATATGAACAACTTTAAAATTACTGTATATACCAGCCGATGTACCCGTGCTTCACAACACAATTCTACATTGTATACATAATTCGAGATAAAATAGTGTATGCGGTGTAAGTAAGATTCTATTAAATTGCATAACGCTTAACGTTGTCCCAGGAGCACAACTGGGAAGTTGCCAAACGTCGTGTCTCGTGTGAGGAACGGGTTAGGAAATTTTCATTATAATGGCAGGTCCCCTTGTCTACTGCCATTCACAATCGAGTTGGACAGTTTTCATTATGATGGCAGGCCCGCTTTCCTACCGCCAATCGTAATTGAGTTGGGAAGTTTTAATTATAATGACAGACACTCACCTGCATTTTTACATCCTAATATTACGATTACAAAGGCTCCAAATTTTATGAAGTCCCTCGCCTTACAAAATAGCACATGATGAAAATCCACAACCTATTTCCAGTCATTTGACTGGGTCAGAAATGGAATGAATGAAGCCCACATCTAGCGGCGACGGTAGAAATTGTACCGACTGCCGAAGCCTGTCGCGCTCCTCTGTGGCAATGATTAATGACTGACAGATGAAATGAAATGATATTGGGGAGTTTCGCTGGAATGAAAGATGACAGGGAAATCCGGAGTACCCGGAGAAAAACCTGTCTCGCCTCCGCTTTGTCGAGCACAAATCTCACATGAAGTGACCGGGATTTGAACCACGAAACCCAGCGGTGAGAGGCCTGCGAGCTGCCGCCTGAGCCACGGAGGCTTCGGACAAAATAGCACATATCTTCGCAAGTGATATTGTACAGACTCCAAAATGATATGTCAAAGGGCCATATGGAAATAATTATAGTAGGAATGACCTAACAGAAGAAAATCAAACCAGGCTGAGGCAATGAACTGCGACAACGCCGAATAAAGCTCCTTCATACATTAATGTGTATGACGAATGAAAGTTGGTTAAATGAGCAGTTTGAAGCTGTGATAGAACACAAAACCACGTCCAATCGTATTGCTATAAATCAGACATCTACACGCAGAAGCACGTCTGATCTTATTGCTCTAAGTGAAACAAATGCCGGCTTCTTCTATAAAGGCAATGAACTGCGACAACACACAAGATGAAGCAAAGTCATCTCCGTAAAGGCCATGAAGGTCCTTGGAGGAGTGGAAGGTTATGGCTTCCATTATCGGTATCCTCGGCACTTGATGGAGTAGAGTGGTTAGCTTACACGCGGCCCCCTTTGCTCCCAAGAATTAACCTGGTACACAGTTTTGGTTGTTAGGCGCCCAATCTTGTGTCTTTTCATGTCATAAGTTTCACACTCCAAATCTTCATTGAGCGAGCACTTGTAGTAACGTGTGAATTGTGGATCCTTCTATAAATTAATCCATTGAAATTTGCTGATCGCCACAACACTATGTTTTAGGAACTCATTCATATTTTTAGTTAAATGGAATTCTTCAATAGCCATTCTGACTACATGAAACTTGCGCTACGCCTTTGCAGTTACGTACACCCAATCCTCAGGTTTACTCCAGCTGGCTAATTGTAAGTAGTTTGGAGGCAAAGAGGTATAAGTGTACTTGTCTCTCTCTACCTCCAGGTAAAATAACAGTTTGGTGAAGTGCTTCTGAAGCAACAGGCTGGATTGTGGCACCTGTCAACGTTAGCACTTGCACTGTTTTGCCACCAAACAGATTGGTTCTACCCTTACACCTGCCATTCTTTATTCTTTATTTATTTATTTATTTATTTATTTATTTATTTAATTTATTTATTTATTTATTTATTTATTTATTTATTTATTTTTTGCACTTGGACCCCTTTGCCTGTATACCCCTTATATTTCCTCTATAAATCTTCCGATTTATTTGTGACGAATGCACAAAGCATTTCAATACAATGGCCCGGTTTGCTCAATTTCAGTTAAAGAAACACTAACACACTGTTTGTTAAAATAGCGTTAAAAATTTAGCAGCATGTTAAGATCCTTGCGTTCATCAAAAAATTATTTTGCTGGGAACTGTTAGCTAACACGGTGTTAACTCTCACAAGAGTCACGATATGTGAGAATCTAGAATGCAGTGGCAGAACCATATCGTTTGTGAGCGCTTTTGTTTAAATACAGCTGTAAACCAAGGCCCAAGGCACGTGAAGTCAACATTTATTCGAATTTTCTGTCTTGTCCGTGAATTTTCTGTTGCTCTATAGAGTAATATGAAAAAAGCCGAGAAGAGAATGCGTGGTTCAAATTTATCTTATTTTGGAAATTATTTCCAAGTATACGTATATCAAGTGTTCACCCTAGGACCTTTTTAATAGGCGCACCACCCAGCCACTTTTACAGACCGCCCGGCTAACATAACCTAGATATGTGTTAGTTTCATAACATTATTACATATTTGAGTCAAATTAAAATGTAAATACTGCAAAACTGTTTATTTAAATGATAAATCTTCAATATTGTCAGCACATTTGCATCAAATACATCCGAGTTCAAATGCTCAGCTTGACTATCACATAGTATCGTGTGCGAGCACTACAGTAGATTCCGCATGGCACTCCACAGCAACCGAGCGGTAAGTCACGGTGTTACCTGATGATGAATGAGCACCAGAACACGTGAATTTCAAATTACCGTACTCTTATGTCTAGTTCGTGATAACACTAAAATAGTTCAATGTTGCAGTTAATGTTTATCTACCCGATATTATTGTTAATGCTCTGAGGGGAATAAACTGAAATTTGATCATATTAATTTTTTACGTACTATTTCCCGCCCGGGTGCTCATTCCTGCCACCCGCCAGGTGAAAATTTCTGGGAAAAACACTGAATTACCTATTATAGAAAGTAAGCAAACTAATGGATCCGTGCTCAAAGCTAATAGTGACGCTTGACAGAAAATGTGTAGTGAATTCAATCTACATACTAACGTTAGTCAACGTACGTTCAAGCAAGTGAATGAACTGTATGAAAATCATCTCTTCCGTTTGTAACTCTTTTTGGTAAAGGCATATCATATTCCAAATATTCAAGGCACAGAAGTTCTGCATCTAATTCACCTGCCATATTTTCAGCTAACAGAGAATTTAACTCCTTGAACCTGGGCAGTTAAGTTAATTGAGAGTTTAACAGCTTGTTAGTAATTTTTGTGTTTAAATTGAGGTTTTGTGAATGGAATGTTGTGTGCTATTAAGGTGTTCTGAATTATTACTCTATTAATTACCACGCAGACGACTGGTCGGTGTAAATTCATTATGATTAGTACGTTATTACTCGTGAAAGCTATTTATAGTCGCTATCTAATATAGAGTGTATCATTTTTTGGTTATTAATGGAAGGTCAAATGATGTCGAAGTCTGGGGCTTTGTGGTATATTGTTATCAACAATCCCAGCACTTAGAAGGAACCCTTGAGATGGAGAAATGACTGTCACTGAATGATTCGCACATTGTCTTGTTCACATGCGCAGTAAATTAGTACTTTTGACAGAAAACTTGGTCCGTGGCCGCAGAGTAGGCTTCTTTGAAGTGAAAAGGGGTGCAAGTGACTTAGTTGGAAGTAGAAAGGTGCAAGTGATTGCAGGCTTGCAGGAAAAAAATTATTGTGCTTAATGGTAATTATTATTGCTTAAGACTTCATATAGAATTGTACAATACTACATAGAGAAAATTGCCCGGCTCCATGGCTAAATAACCAGCGTTTTGGCCTTTGGTCCAGAGGGTCAGGGTTCGATTCCCGGCGGGGTCGGGGATTTCAACATTCATTGGTTAATTCGGATGCTCCGGGGCTGGATGTGTGTACCGTCTTCTTCATTAGAATTCATCACAGGTAGGGCCACATCGTCACAGACACGCAGGTCGCCTATACAGCGTCAACTTCAAAGACCTGCACCAGCCAACGAGTCGGACAAGTACTCTATATTACTATGTACTCTTAAGCTCTGCTCCCAATGATGTACCACTACAGCACCACTAAGTATAAGAGAGGGCCACCTACAAAGGCAATAAATAAATAACTAAATAAATAAATAAATTAATTAATTAATTAAATAAATCCCAGACCGCATGCCCCCAGATGCCTACACATAGGGAATGCTGAAAGAATCTGTTATCTAATCAGATGACCCACCTAGGAATTACGAGTTATTGTGTCCTTACAGCAACCTGTATTCATAAATGTATTCCACAACCATTGTGAGTGACGTATGAGACGTGACGGTGCACATTTTGAACACATACTGCACCACACAGTTAGATACAGGTTGTTGTCGTCACCTTGCATGTTATAACGACATATCTTGATGTTCAGAGCATGTTAGCAATTTCAGTGCTGTTTTTACCTTGCTCGCTAGAAAACTGGAAGGTAAAATAATATAAATTTTGACATAAAATTATCATGATATTCAAATTTTCAAAGTAGTCCTGCAAAACAACTGGAACGGGTGCACTATACCATTCTACATACACCTAAGCTCAGTGCTGAAGTAACAAAATAGAGGTGATTATCGTTAAGGCGTCGAGTCTACAACGTCTGACACTGTGGTTAACCGGTTCGAGTCCCGATGGTGGAAATAATGCTCACCATCAGAATGTTGGCCAGCAGAGTAAGAGGGTGGTACAGTCATGGGAAAACGTATACGTTAAGAAATGTTGTCGTTTGTAGTTGACGCATTGTTCATAGGCTGCTAGAAATGTCACTAGCTTTCTATATATTTCGGTATTCCTCGAAACATGAATATGAATACGTACCGTAAATAACAATAGTAATTTAGAAATGTTTGTTTTAACAGACGTATCATCCAATAAGTTAGAAATATAGATGCATAGACAGTATTCGTAGAGGTGGTTGATCTTCACATCAAAGTCCTTGATGACATCCCTTGCAACACACGTAAGCAGTAAAGGTCACCTGTTGTACAGGTCAGTTGTGCTTCAGTCGTTCTAAACAATAAGTGATACAGTCAATCGGTAAGATGGGCCAAAAATGGAAGATTTTTTTTTTTTTTGCTATTTTGCTTTACGTCGCGCCAACACAGATAGGTCTTATGGCGACTATGGGATTGGAAAGGCCTAGGAGTGGGAAGGAAGCGGCCGTGGCCTTAGTTAAGGTACAGCCCCAGCATTTGCCTGATGTGAAAATGGGAAACCACGGAAAAACCATCTTCAGGGCTGCCGACAGTGGGGCTCGAACCCACTATCTCCCGATTACTGGATACCGGCCGCACTTAAGCGACTGAAGCTATCGAGCTCGGTAAAAATGAAAGAAACAACAGAAAAAGAGAGAAGAATCATAATTCCTGTAAATCGCTCTCGGAAATATCGAAACTTGTGAAGAGATCTTTCAGTGAATTATTGATAGGTATGGTGAAAGAAAATCTTTCAAAATTGCACGTAGATGTGAACGTACGCAAACTAGACCATCGAACTAAAAGAATAATCATCAGAAAAGTTAATAAAATCCTAGAATCAGTGCTGCAAAACTGACGTCTGAACTAGGAAGTGATTTAACACATAATATCTGTGCTTCCACAATTCAAAAGTTTTTATTTACGAATGGGTATCATTGTAGAAATGCTAGGCGAAACCCTTTAATTACCCCAGCAAATAGGAAGAAAATACAGTATGCTACAGATTATAAACATGCTTCTCTAGAATTCTGGGATCGAGTTATATTTACGGATGAAAGTAAATTCACTGTTTTTCAAGAACGTGGTAAAAGGTGTGGAGAAAAACGAACACAGAACTCGAAGAAAAAATCTGCTTCCCTCAGTAAAGCATGGTGGAGGTTCTTTAATGGTTTGAGGGTGCATGAGCTCAGCTGGAGTAGGTTCCTTAGATTCCTTAGAATTCATAGATCGAAAGATGGGCCGTAAATACTGTATTGAAATTTGTATAAACATCTAGCATATAGTGCCGAAAAAATGGGACTTCTGGGTAATTATGTATTCATGCAGGATAATGACCCAAAGCATACAGCCCTTGATACACGATTGTGGATTTTATAAAACACACCCAAATATATGGTTACAACCCCCCTCACCACCAATCCTCAGATCTGAATCCGACTGAACATGTGTGGGCTTATCTTAAAGAGAGGCTGAGCACAAGAAATATTTCATCAAAGCCAGCTTTGAAAATGGCCCACCTTCACCTCCAAACTAGTTCATTCAATGCCTAGGCGACTGAGTCCATTGTAAAATAAAAAGGATTGCCAACAAAATACTAAATATGCACAAAAAACAGTGGGGAATGAAAGTAAAACCGGACTGTACGAATACTGTTTATGAATATGAAATCATGGTATTTTCATTTATTTATGTATTAATGACAGAGACGTCTATCAATGTTTTATGATGTATATATATTTACATAGTGTACAGAAAAGTAACCTATTGATGTTATACAACGTACATGACAATAAGTGTACTATGATTGTATACAATTCCTTATCACTAGATTGCGTGCAGGGTTTAAATGGATTGAGGGCATATGAAGATGTTGATGGTGATTCATCCGTCGGAAAGAGACGTTAAGCCTTCAACAGACTCCTTAGTGCCACTCGGCAGGAGTACGCTACGTGCCAGCATCGGGTTTCACCTTCTCACTTCCTACTATCATACATCACGTCATTCATTTCATCTCAGTAAGTCCTCTGATGAGATTGACGTCCGGTCATAAAAAATCGTTACATAGATTCATCTCAAATAATACCCGACCACGTAGAGAAACGGGACAAGGTTTGGACATACATTGCAAAGAGGAAGTAAAATTGACATTCATTCGCCCTTTATAATAATTCTTCTTCTTCTTGGCCTTAATCTGGGGCCGGAAATCGATATGGAGTTTTCCGAGTTTTACGGCCAACCCTATGTGGAGGGATGTATTTGCTATTGCATTTTACTGTGTTGGTTAGTAGTTTAGTGTGTTGTGTATGATTGAGGATAAGTGTATTGAGAACAATACAAAACCCAGTCCACGAACGAGAGGAATTAACCATATGCCGTACATTATTATTAGTAGTAGTAGCAGCAGTAGTAGTAAAATTAAATTGTCGTATCAGCACACGAGTGTTTAGTTCATAACCGGTCTTCGGACACTGAAGTTCATAATCAGTGGTTAAACAGTTATTTAAAACATACTAATCCGGGCCGATGACCTAGATATTAGTCCCCTTTAAGCAACAAGCAAGCGTCATACTAACGCACATGCGTGTTTCGTCAAGATAAATTGAAACCCAGACAAAACAAATGACAGAGTATATGAAACTAAACAATAGACTTTTAAAAAGTAATGTTGCTTTATGATATAACGTACCATTAGAGTATATCAACCATCAGCACCATTTTATTATAATTATAATCCAATATTCTGTACAGTTAACGTCCTCGCCCTGGCCGGGAATCGAACCCGGAAATCTCTGAACTAAAGACCAGTTCGATGAGCATTCACCCATGGAGCCGGATCTCTCTCAACGTTAATAAGAGGAAAAATGGAAAAGGTCGGACCCTTCAAAGAATGAAGTTGTTGGTAAAAGAAAAGAAAACGTGACAAACAACGGGATGGGCAGGGGATGCCGTGGATGCACTCTGCCGACTCCCCCCCACCAACCCACTGATGAATCCTATAACATTCACAAGTAAGAACTTGTATGGTTGCCATGAAAAGAGTATATAAAATTTACAAAACTAACATGGCATAGATAGGTACGTCATGGTATCTTTAAAATAAAAATCTCTCTCTGAAGGCAAAGTTTCCGGGCCACGCCCACTCCGCTCAACAGCTCGCCCACACGGTCTTATCTTGAAGCCCACCAGCAATACGCACAGCAGCAGCTGAGGCAAATACAGTAGAGATAATAGGCGACACTCAGCGAGATATCGAGGGACAGCTATTAGAGCTCTCTCTAGCGGATTGACCTGAGAACTACTGATTCTGTCATAAGAGCACGTGTATTTATGTGTGAAGTTTTTGGTGTTCTTTATGCGTTTGCAGTGAGTTGACATAATTAAATAGCAGCGTGTGTCATTTCTTGATATCTCCTCTCAACATAAGGGGAAAGGTATGTGCTGTGTTTGGCTGCAGTACTATGAAGTAGAGAAGAATGCGCGGTCTTTCTTCATTTTCTCTCGTGACAAGAAAATGTAAATAATATTGTGTTTGCATATATATTCTTCCAGTGACAAAGAAATTTTTATAGTACTTCATAATCTTCTGACCTGCTCGACCAATATTTTAACTGGCTTAAAATATAATACGCATATTTTATTGTATACTGCAACAGTTAACCTTCAATACCGATGTGTTGTTCTAGGTGAGATCTGAGGGTTTGATTTAATTCAGGAAAATACATATGCATATGTGTGTGGCTGGTTGTGTTCCAAGTTACCCATTTGGAATGCCGTAATGCGTTGTCAAGCACTGAAGAAAATATGTGTGATTTAAGAAATATACATTTTTGTTGAAAAAATGATGATGCAAATTTGCTTTACCCTGATGTAATGGCAAGTATTGCTTATAGGGAAAGTTTGAATGTTTTTGAGGCTAAATTTATAGATTTTCTTTCTGTTAGTAGACTTCAAGTTAAAAGGAAAATTGTCCAGCTCTTAAATGTAAATTAATTGAATCATATGTGTAAGGAATGTGCCGATATTTTTGTTGACAAGTGTTTTAATATGATGATACAATGCTTTTAAATGAGAAAAAAGAAAAATCTAGCATGAACGTTCAGGCAGGAATTCTAAAGCTAAAAACGTAATGCATAAATGAAAGATCAATCCCTTTCACAGCAATCCATTTCACATCTTGATTATATGTCTAATTTCAGTCTTTAAATAATAACCTGTTAAATAACTCTTCATTCATGTATCCAGAATTGCTTTAGCAACATTGAAGTTAATATCTTAGTAACACTTTCCTTCTAGACGTAATTTATTTATCCATTTCCGTATATACATTTCCGTTGATATTTGAATTTAGCGCGAATTTTCAGGTCAAGCCACTAGGAGCGCCACTTGTGACTTGTCTCCCATTTTAACAAGGCTAAATCCGGAAGTGTCGCGTATTGTCTCTACTGTATTTGGCTGAGGTAACGAATGAGGAGATTCCCCCTGCAGGTACAGGGTACAGCACATCTCTTGAAGTAAAACTCTGAGGAAACAATTCTGTTACACTACCTCCTAAGATTAAGAACTCGTGACCGAGCGAGTTGGCCGTGGGGTCGCGCAGCTGTGAGCGTGCATTTGGGAGATAGTGGATTCGAACCCTACTATTGGCAGCCCTGAATATGGTTTTCCGTGGTTTCCCATTTTCACACCATACAAATGCTTGGGCTGTACCTTAATTAAGGCCACGGCCGCTTCCTTCGCACTGCAATCTTTTATTTTTCGGTTTCAACTACCCCTTCCTTTCTTTAGGCAATCTCGTGGTGGTAGCATAACTTGTCTATTACCCGGATGCCCCGAGCTCGATTCCCGGCCACCCGAAGAATTTTGATTTGGACTGCTAGCTGGAATGCAGTTCATTCGGCCTCGTGAAGCCAATTGAAGAGCTGTCAGACTTGAAAGGCAACAGACCCGTTAGTGGAAGTCAAGTAGTACGATTGAGGATGTCACCACGTGACACCCCATCTGGCTCGGCAACAATCAACTAGACAGGCGATATATTTTTCTCTTACCAGGCGAGTTGGCCGTAGAGTTAGAGGCACGCAGCTGTGAGCTTTTATCCTGGAGATAGTGGGTTCGAACCCCACTGTCAGCAGCCCTGAAGATGGTTTTCCATCGTTTCCCATTTTCACACCAAGCAAATGTTGGGGCTGTACCTTAATTAAAGCTACGGCCACTTCCTTCCCACTCCAAGACCTTTCCTATCCCATCGTCGCCATAAGACCTATCTGTGTCGATGCGACGTAAAGCCAATTGTATTTTTCTCTTGCGTGGCGTAGTTCAGACTATGAAGCCTGCAGTTATGCCAAATCATTACACATACTACATTGTACAACTACACCAACTTAATGTTCTAGATTATTTTTTGATCGTTTAGCTTTCTGTGCACCTCGTTTATCTTTTCTCTGCTTCCTCTCTCATCCGCTCCAAAAACATCTTCATGTTCCGATTTATGACCTTCTCTGTCGGTCTGTCAGGGTCCTCTACTGTTTTTCAGGTTTCTTGAATTCTTTGAATCTGTTATTCCTATGTATGTGCCCCTATCCTTTAAATGTTCCATGCTTAGGTCTAGTTCATCTAGGTCTTTTGTAACTTCCTTCATCTAGATATTGGTGGTCTTGAATTTATTAGTGTAATTCCAGTCCATCTTGGTCAATATGTTGTCGCTTATCCTATGGACATTTTTCTCATTTCGTCTGTCACTTCATTGGTCTATAGGTACGGTGCCGTATGCTTGTCTGGAGTCTAATATACAGTATTTCCGAGGATGTTCTTTCCTATATTTCATCTACTTAGCTTATTATTTCCTGTTGTGCGTTAGATATTCAGACCCGTACAATGCTCCTGGCCTTGTAACGTTATTGTAGTGCCTTAGTTTCATTGTGATCGATATTTACTTCTTGGTGTACATGTTTTGTGTGAGCTTGTAGGCCAACTTCATCTTCCTAATCCTATTCTTATTCACGTCTTTTCCCTGTCTGTTTGGCTGTATCTATTGACCCAAAAATTGTAATGTGTATACCTTCCTGATTATCCCATGTGCTGTCCTCCTGTCCATCCAGAAAAGAGTGTACAAGAGTTTCTAACAAAGGCTTATGACTTACATACATATTTGAACATCGTATTTGGTACTGAAACTAGAGAAGTATATGTAAAAAAATTCCCATAACATCTAGTACTTAATTTTAAAATCTGTAACCTTAAAAGAATAGAAATTCAAACGAATCCTGATTTGAAAGATGCAGAAAGTTATAAAGAGACTTGAGGAAACTATGGAAGTCCTTTGTACGAACCGTTCCTGAAATAAACGTCCAAAATATTAATTTAACATGGAGGTATACAGCTGACCGCGTCCCCTTATATATAGAGTAGGGCTGAACGGCTCAGATGATAGAAGAGCTGATCTTCTGACAAGGGACCGTCTTGACCTCGAATGCTCAAGTACAATCCCATGTTGCAATATGCTTGGCAAAAGGCAGATTATGACATTAACATGCCTATATCATCGTTCAAAAATGTAATGTGGCCTTTGAAATTCCACTGTTTGTATGCGAAAGTGGTGTTGAATGTAAAAAAAAATGTGGCTTTAGAGTGATGTGCATATTGCTCTGTTTTATTCAACCACTTCTTTGAGTTCTCATATCTGCACTTTGAAGACCTATAGGAGCACCATCAGGTCAGTAGAGCAAATGTGTTTCACGTATAGTAATTGAGGACCATGTTTGCAAAACTCGCTTTTTTCCTATGACTTCAAACGTATTTCTAAGGAACTCATCAAGGCTACCTTAACTTTCAAAATGATGGACGCTCGGGTGAACTCATACAGCCAAAGCAACGGTAAGTTGCAATGCGCCTTTAAAACAACGTACTTCACTGGATCATAAATATACTTTGATGTTTTGAACAAGGATGTTTCCTGATTCAGAGTATTGAAACGGGCTGACATTATTCCCAAGACAAACCACGCAAGTGCAGAAAAGAAGAAGAGTATTAAAAAGCTAATGAGTTTCTTTGACATTCATCTCGAAGCCTCAAGATTCTACAAGGACATATTCTCTGTTCATGGTGCATGGTATGAAGACCATAACAGCTCAAGAAGAATTTATGGGAAGGAGGAGACACCAATGCATGAGCAAAAAAACAGAAAATTGCTGTTTAAGCGTTTATTTAATGTGTAAATTCAAATAACGTTAAAGTTACAGTGGCAAGAACAAACTGAGTTTTGTAAAAGACAGCACATTTCTCTACCTTTTTGTAGAAGATTATTATCAATATTGGTTGTATATGGAAGGACATGCATAAGCATTGTTGTTTGTAAGGAAAAAGTGTTTCAACTTGTGTGTAAACTTACAAGAATATTATTTCTGTGATTTTTTACATAAAGCGAGTTTTCTGAAAGAAAACCATTTTTCTGTACCGTGTTGTCAGTAAACAATCATAAACTTGATGTATATGGAAGGAATGTCGTTAAACATGTTTAAACCTACATAAACATTGCTGCTTGTAAAGGAAAAAAGAAGTTTTCAATTGTCTGTAAAATTAAAAAAGTTATTTCTGGAAAGAAATGGTTTCTACATAAAGCGAGTTTTGCCAAAACGGTCCTCAATTTCTTTAAACTGGCATTTTGTGACATTGTTGATAAAAAATGTAACAATCATTTTATTTATTTTTTTGCTATTTGCTTTACGTCGCACCGACACAGATAGGTATTATGGCGACGACGGAAGAGGAAATGTCTAGGAGTAGGAAGGAAGCGGTCGTGGCCTTAATTAAGGTACAGCCCCAGTATTTGCCTGGTGTGACAATGGGAAACCACGGATAACCATCTTCAGGGCTGCCGACAGTGGGATTCGAACGCACTATCCCCCGGAAGTGAGTTCATAGCTGCGCGCTCCTGATCACACGGCCAATTCACCCGGTAATGTAACAATCTACTCAAGGGATTGAATTATATTATATTATATTATATTATATTATATTATATTATATTATATTATATTATATTATATTATATTATATTATATTATATTATATTATATTATATTATATTATATTATATTATATTATATTATATTATATTATATTATATTATACTAGCAAATGTACCCGTGCTTCGCTACGGTATTCTACAATGTATACGGATATCGAAGTAAATTGCTGTACATGAAGTGAATACATTTTTTTAATTGCATGTCTCTTGGCGTTATCCAAGAAAAAGCATAGGGAAGTCCACAGATGTTGTTTCCAATGTGAAGTGCGAGTTGCAGAGTTGTGATGATAACGACAGGTCCACTTGTCTGCCGCAATTCACTATGCGTAACGTCAGTCACATTTTCATGGGTAAATTTGTTTATAATCGGGGGCACCTATATCTAATGATAAAGAGAATGAGGTAAAAGAGTTTTTTAAAAAATGCACGCTCCCTTGCCTTCTGCTAGTCAAATCAAGGAGGGAATTATGCATTACAATGGTACACAGGCGTTGGAGAACTACCCCATTCCTATTGCTAGTTAAAGTCGATGTGGGAAGTACTAATTACAACAGGAGACGCCCTCCTGTTGAGAGTCACTATTGATTTATAAAGTATTAATTACAATGTAAGACACACCCCTTTCTAGATCGCTACAAATCGACTTAAATTTATAAATGTAGATCGACATACGGAAGTATATGCATGTTCACCTTCATTTACAGAATAACTGCTGCCAAACGGTTCATTCATATTGAAAAACGGATTGTATAAAAAGACGACGCTGGCCTCATTTAGCTATTTAAATGGCTGGCCCTATGATATTCCCTCGTATCTCATCTATTTAAAGGCAAGATAATTTAGAAACGTTGAATAGGGTGAAATTTGTGTATTTATCTCAGCGACCCCGACAACTATGGATTCGACACTCTTTTCGATTATTTTCATATATCACTCTCCCATCGCCCCCTACCACGAAGGGGGCTGAACTTGGACTTAAAAAATTTCCGGAGTGTGACTATTCATCTCAGCGACCACGAAAAGTATGTTTTCGACACTACTTTTGATGATTTTTGTATCAGAGCCCCCTTGCCCCCTTCCCCTAAGGTTTCATGGGGTGTATTACCCACGTGGTTTGTCTCCTTATACTAAAAATCCCGAGTGTCACTATTCATCCTAAGACCCCGAAAAGTATGGATTCGACACTATTTTCTTTAATTTGTATATCTGACCACCCACTTGACCCCCCTCCGCCCCTAAGGTTTCCTGGGCTGTCTTATCCCCACGTGGTTTGTCTCCTGATACTAAAAATCCGGAGTATACAATTCACCTCGACGACCCCGAAAACTATGTATTCGACACCATTTTCATTTAATTTTATATATCAGTCCCCCCTCGCCCCCCACCCAAAAAGGAGCAGAAATTTGACTTTGTTTAAATCCGGAATGTCACTATTCACCTCCGCGACCCCAAAACTACGGATTCGACACTATTTTCTATTATGTTTTTACTATTGCTCCAGTGGTTTAGGAGGAGGTGTGTCATTTACACACATACATCCATCATCAGTCCCACCCCCCACCCAAATGGGAGCAGAAATTTGACTTTAAAAATCGGGAGTACCACTATTCACCTCAGCGACCCCAAAAACTATGGATTCGACACTATTTTCTATTATGTTTTTACCTAAAACCCCTTACCCCCAGCCCTAAGGGGGCTAGTGGTGGCTTACCCACACAGTGCTCATCTTCAGATAGCAAATAATTTGTGTTCAAAATTTGATTGAAATTGCTCCAGTGGTTTAGGAGGAGATGTGTCATTTACACACATACATCCATCATTAGTCCCCCCTCGCCCCAAACCTAAATGGGAGCAGAAATTTGACTTTTTAAAACTGGGAGTGTCACTATTCACCTCAGCGACCCCAAAAACTACGGATTTGACACTATTTTCGATTATTTTTCACCTGATCCCCCTAACCCCCCACTCCTAAGGGGGTTAGAGGTGGCTTACCCTCACAGTGCTCGTCTCCGGATAGCAAATAATACGTGTTCAAAATTTGACTGAAATTGTTCCAGTGGTTTAGAAGGAGATGTATCATTTACAAACATACATACATACATCCATTTTCGTTTATTTTTATATATCAGTCCCCCCTCACCCTCCAAAGGGGGCTGAACTTGGACTTCAAAAAACCCGGAGTGTCACTATTCATCTCAGCGACCCCGAAAAGTATGGATTCTATACTTTTTTCGTTAATTTGTATATCTAACACCTTGCCCCCCCCCCGCCCCTAAGGTTTCCTGGGCTGTCTTACCCCCACGTGGTTCTCCTGATACTAAAAATCCGGAGTGTACAATTCACCTCGACGACCCCGAAAACTATGTATTCGACAGTATTTTCGATTATTTTTTTCCTGACCCCCCTAACCCCCACCCCTAAGGGGGATAGAAGTGGCTTACCCCCACAGTGCACGTCTCCAGATAGCAGAGAATAAGTTTCAAAATTTGATTGAAATTGCTCCAGTGGTTTAGGAGGAGATATGTCATTTACACACATACATCCATCATCAGTCCCCCCCTCGCCCTCTACCCAAATGGGAGCAGAAATTTGACTTTTAAAAAATCCGAAGTGCCACTATTCACATCAGTGACCCCAAAAATTATATAAGTGTTCAAAATTTGATTGAAATTGCTCCAGTGGTTTAGGAGGAGATGTGTCATTTACATACATACATACATACATACATACATACATACTTTTATATATAGTAAGATAGTAAGAAGAAGAAGATTATGCTTGCTTTATTATTACATTATTTATTTTATTTTGAACACTGCAGACATCTAAACTTAAACTGTATATCCGAAGAAATTATTCGAATCCGAGGAATGAATATTACTTCGCTCGCGGCATGCCCAATCATAAGAACGGCTTCAATAATATTAGTCATCAGTTTCAGAGTCGTGTTCATTGCAGAGGGCAGGTCTTATACTTAAGAAGGATAATTGGTGCCACAATTGTCCCCTCTAAGATGTCGAGGGTACTCCAGGTGACTCCAGGTCTTTCGAAGCTCTGCCGTGTAGTCGATAGACTTGTAACTGTGTAGAACATCGGGTAATTCTTGTAAAAGTTGCTTGTTGAAAGAAATGAATGACATGATATATGATAGCAAGAATGAAGAGGATGAAACCCGGCGCCGGCACATAGCCCACTCCTCTCGAATAGCTCAAGACTTAACGTCCCGATCCGACGGACGAATCATATGCCCTCCCACCATATAAGAGCAAAAACAGCTTCCTACGTCCTGGACGTAAAATGGCTCCTTGAATATTGTGTTCTCTACCTATCTTATGTACGTTGCCTAGCGACAGCGACTCTATGCATTTAATCTTGGTGACAGCGCGTTGGATTGTCATATCCCAATGCACGTTTTCCGATGGTTTTTCGTTCATAACTCACCAATGAAAGCGAAAATGAAAATTCCGGCTTCGAGGTGCATTCGGACCCCTTTCCATCTACCTATGTTCAAAATTTCAGATCTCTACGTGCTGTAGATTTTGCTGGGCATCGCGCACAGACACACACACACAGACACACAGACAGACAAACACTTCCTTTTATAATATTATAGATAGATAGATTATATTATATTATATTATATTATATTATATTATATTATATTATATTATATTATATTATATTATATTATATTATATTATATTATCAAAATGAAAACCTACAACCTGCTTTCCAGTCTTTGACCAGGTCAGGGATGTAATGAAGGAATCAGATATAGGCTGTTATTACGATGGGGTCGCCACTCCCAAAGTGATTTACATTAACGAGTGATAGATGCTATGAAATGAGAATGGAGAGTGTTGCTGGAATGAAAGATGACAGGGAAAACCGTAGTACACGGAGAAAAACCTGTCCCGCCTTCGCTTTGTCCAGTACAAATCTCACATGGAGTGACCGGGATTTGAACCACGGTATCCAGCGGTGAGAGGTCGACGCGCTGCCGTCTGAGCCACGGAGGCTCTATATTATATTATATTATATTATATTATATTATATTATATTATATTATATTATATTATATTATATTATATTATATTATATTATATTATATTATATTATATTATATTATATTATATTATATTATATCAACTGTAGTGCCCGGCTCTGCTGAATGTTTGTAGATTTCTTTATTGTGACGTTGACTGATAGTTTACGAACTCCTTCGTAGATTTACGAAATAATATTGTATGTACGGTGTGTTATAACGAGTATGATTTACTCTGACAATGCAACTGGTTTTCGAGGTGCTGAGAATGCTTTTGCGCTATAGATATGATGTACACGATTCCAACTGTCAGTTAGACTGTGACCAATCAGCCTAGGGACTCCGAAAATTATAGAATCAACACTGTTCTCCCATTTTGTACATTTTATTTTTCAGCCCTTCTGAACCCTCTGAGGCTGAACTTGGACTTAAACGTCATTCAGAATGCCACAGTTCATCTCAGTGATCCCGAAAACAATGGGTTCGACACTAATATCGACACTAGCATTGGTCACCCCCTCCTCACCCCCGCCCTAAGGAATTCTAGGGGTTTACTGCGCCTACAATATTTGTTTTCAGATAGTATGTCATATGTGTACTAAGTAAGGTTAGGAGGTATACTGAAATGTACGCACATACATCCATAATCTCGATCATTTTGGACATTCACCCCTTCTCAACCTCCATTCCGACTGGGGCTGAGCGATGACTTAAACTGCATCCAGAGTCTCACATTTCATCTCGGCAACACCGAAAATTATGGATTCGGCACTAATATATGTCATTTTCGTTTTTTTTTTTTTTTTTCGCTTTTCTAAATAGTAAGTCATACGTGTACCAAGTTTGGTTGAGAGCTATGCTGGAACATTCATCCGTAATCTCGGTCATTTTGGAAATTTTCTTGTTCACCCCTTCTCACCTGCTGTGGCGATAGAGCTGAATTTGAACTGAAAACGACATCTGGAGTGTCACAATTTACCTCAGCGACCCCGAAACTATGGATCCTACATTAATATTGGTGGTTTTATTTTATTTTTTTCATTCCCTTTCCCTCAGGGGTGCTAAGCGTCTTAACTCCGCAGTATCTGTTCACATATTAAATCATATGTGCACCAATTTTTGTAGACAGCTATGCTGGAACTCACATCCATAATCTCGGCTATTTTGGGATTTTGCATCCCTCCTCACTCCCATGCCAATGATGCTCCAGAAATAACAAGTTTTTAAAATGTTTAAGAGGTATCCCTCCTTGGTCTTGCCTAAACTCATGCGTATGCCTACTTCGAACACCAGGTCCCTATTCTACGGCAAACCGTTGAGCTGACGTTGCTATGGTTACGGCCGGTCATTTCTTCATCCAATTCTTAGAGCAGGGATATTGTGGTGCCAATATCTCCATAACGGTTAGTTGTATGGCCTTAATATATGGTTTTCGGACCCATGGGGACTTCCAAGTTTTGATCTTCGGATTGTGAGTCTTAAAATGAACTTTGCCTCGTCCCTGTACGACAAGTTCTATATTATTTCGCCTATATTAGCCTATGTTAATGTGCCAAAGGACCTAAATCTAGGAAATGGAGAAGTTTGTTAAAATTGATTGCAAACAGGGTTACCGCAAGGCCGCTATAGGTAAGTTTACAAAATTTGGTTCATATCTGTGGTACGGTATGGATTTGTATTAAGAATGGACTGACAGACGGACGGACATTCTCCTTTATATTATATTATATTATATTATATTATATTATATTATATTATATTATATTATATTATATTATATTATATTATATTATATTATATTATATTATATTATATTATATTATATTGTATTATATTATTTCCTTGCGTTACCCTAGTTCCTCCCTTAGGACTCAATAGATGATTATTCAGATATCTCTTGAGGAAAAATACACTATTTTCCGTGTGAATGACCTGGAACGCTGTTACTGTGATGAACGATCTATATTCTAAGCATTTTTCGTGCTGTTTAAATCGTACGAGGTCCAGGTCTTCCTTGCAGGCCCACACTGGTGGGTTCGATCCCGGCTCAGTCCAGAGGTATTTGAACGTGCTCAGATACACCAGCCTTGAGTTGCTAAATTTATCGATACGTAAAGTAATTGTTGCGGAACAAAACTCCGGCACTTCCGGATCTCCGTAAACCGTAAAAGAAATTATTATTATTATTATTATTATTATTATTATTATTATTATTATTATTATTATTATTATTATTATTATTATTATTATTATTATTATTATTTAATAAATACAGAAGGTTGCATTGTTCATTTATTTTCGGTGTAGTACGCTACAGCACCAAAAGCAAGCTCCCCTTGACTACACGCTAATTAAATAATTATTTAAATGTCTCTAGTCAGAATACGGTCTCAAATTCATCGCGGTAAAACTCACACAGTTTACTTTTTTTTCTTTTTAAGTATCTCACTAATTTAGATAAGAAGTTATAACTTCTGTCTCTTCATTTCCAGCACTTACTCTAATTGCACCAGAACTTTACAAGTGTTACTCCTTAAAGTATTCAGAGCACTCGTCAAGACAAGTTTCCTCGTGTTCTTTAAATAGTGTCTCGTCTCTTTGTTATTGGAGACGTTAGCTTAGTTCTCGCTGTATAACTGAGAGTATGCATCTGGGAAAATAATAGAAATGTATTTTATGTTTTTAGCGTCGATCTCTCATCTTTACAGTAGTGCAGGTTTATATTATTTTACCCTCCATATTCCACATTACCCTACAGTCCCTTTACCATATTCCCTAAAATATGGACTATTTTAAAAAAATATTTCTACCTTTTTTGCTAGTGGTTTAACATCGTACTAACACGTCGAAGGATTTCGGCTACTCAAGGATGGGGAAGGGACTGGGAAGGTAACGGCCGTGACATTTGCCTGGTGTGAAAATGGGAAACCACTGAAAACCATATTCTTGGCTGCCAACGGTGGGATTCGGACCCACCATCTCCCGAATACGAGCTTACAGCTACAAGAATATAATCGCATGGCCAGCTCGCTCGTTGTTATTATTATTATTATTATTATTATTATTATTATTATTATTATTATTATTATTATTATTATTATTATTATTATTATTATTATTTCTTCCTTATGCCCGTTTACAGAGCGCGTTGGAACTTGTTAGCTTGATGATGGTTTTCCTTTCTTCTCCTCCCAAAATCTCTTCATGAACTCGCTGTGCTGTTTCTTGCGTTCTTCCGTCCATTGCTTCCCCGTGGTTCGTTTAGCCTTTTCCGTGAACATGTGCTTTGCAACCAGATTCCCAAAAGCCTTGCGATCCCTGATGATATCTTCTGTGATGTTCATTTCTTTTTAGTCCTGCTTTATTTCCTCTACCCAGCTTATTTTGACCTTCTTTTATTTAATTATACCAAGCAGATTTTTTTGCATATCTAGTGTCGTCCATTCTACAGATGTGGCCATAAAATTTCAATCGTCTCCTGCGTACGGTATCGGTTAACTTGTCGATTGCTTTATACAAATCTACAGTTTTCTTTTTGATTCATATACCATTTATATGAATGGGGCCATATATTTTCCTAAGAATTTTTCGTTCTTGTTTTCCAATTTCATCAATTTTAGAGTAGCCTCCTAGGGATGTGGTTTCTGAGGCATACAAGGCTTCCGGAAGAATAACAGTCTTGTAATGCCGAAGTTTTGCATTTCGTGACATCACTCTTTTATTGTAGTGGTTCCATGTTATTCGGTATGCTTTCAGGAGTTTGGTGGCTCTTTCTAAATTAAATTTCCTGTACAATCCGGAAGGTACAATGAATTCTCCTAGATATTTGAAGAAAGGGACCTGTGTGATTATTCCATAATTTGTCTGTAGTGGGTATCTTTGGATATTCTAGTGTTCATTAGCCATGATATGAGTCTTCTCGTACGATATTTGGAGGCCTGCCTTTGATGCTATCTCATGTATCTTCTCTATGGCATACCTGGTTTCTTCACTAGTCTTGGTAAAGATAGCTAGATCATCAGCAAAAGGTAGGCACTTCACGTTAATTCCTTGTCCCCAAGTACCAATGTTTATACCTTCGATTTATTTTCCCCATTCCCTGATGACTTTGGCTAACACTAAGTTAAAAAGGATTGGGGAGAGGCCATCTCCTTGTCGAACTCCTGTACGCACTTCAAAAGGCTCTGATAGTTCACCTAGAAACTTCACTTGAGATGTTGTGTCTGTGAGAGTCTGGCGGATTAATTCTGTGGTCCTCTTGTCCACACTGAGCTCTGCTAGGATATCCACAACAGTTTGTCTGTCGATAGAGTCATACGCCTTCTTAAAGTCCACAAAGGTGACAAATGTGGTGGTACTGCGGCGTGTCCTTAATATCGTCTTCAGGCTCCAAATTTGCTCAGAACACGATCTACCTTTTCTGAAGCCTGCTTGGTATTCACCAATCAAATGATCTGTTTGTTGTTCTACTCTGTTTAATAGAGCTTTATATAGAACCTTGTATATAATTGGTAAAAGGGATATTCCTCTGTAGTTGTTGGGGTCCGCTCGATCGCCTGTCTTATGTAACGGATGGATAATGGCATTCTTCCAGTCCTTTGGAATCATCATGGTATCCCATATCTCTGTTAAGAGTGTATGAATTCTTATGATGAGGTCATCTCCTCCTATTTTCAACATCTCTGCAGTTATGCCATCGTTCCCAGGGGCTTTATTATTTTTGAGCGATTGAATTATCTCTTTTATTTCTTGAGTTGTTGGGGGCTGTGAATCTGGGTTTGGTGGAGGATTTTCAAACTGTAGTCTTTCAATTGGTGGATCGCAGTTCAGTAGATTTTGAAAATAGTCAGCCAGTATCTTGCTGTTCTCTTTACTGTTTGTTTCTAGTGATCCGTTAGGTTCGTTATGCTGGTGGTTAGTACCCTGATAAGTCCTCACGAAATGTCTTGTAGAAACTCCGAGTGTTGTTTTTCTGGAAATCCTGTTCCCTCTCTGCGAGTCTATTTTTCTCGTATGTACGTTTTTCGCGGCGGATTGTTTTTGAGGTCAGTTTTTGAGTCTTAAGGAAATTCTGCCATCTGCCGACTGTTCGGTGTCCATTCCAATGATTCCATGCTTTGATTCTGTCATTGATAGCTTCATCACAGGTTGTGTTCCACCATCTGTGTTTACGTTTGTTGGGTGGCTGTCCGAATTTCATTGCCGATGACTGTAATGTGTTGTGAATGTCTGGCCACACCTTAGGATCTTGATCGTGTATGTCACGTACGAAAACGTCAGCGTTCTTCCTCAGACAGTCCGGATCCACTCGTGGAAATCGGTTGCCTTTTGGTCTGGATCTGTTTGGTTGGAACTTAACCTTGATTTGCGTAAGGTAGTGATCCGAATCGACAACTCCCTTCCGTAATTAATGAACGTAAGTTTTCGTGGCTCAAGGCATTAACATAAAGAAATAAATTAACTGGCTTAAAGCCACTATATATATATATATATATATATATATATATATATTAATGATAAAGCCAAGCTTTCAGCCAAATTGCATTGGCCTTCATCAGGGCATGTGAAGTTTTGCCTCCGACAGTGAGCAAAGAAATTATCTGAAGAAAGATGGTAGTCATGCCCGTACTATCCACTGCCTACCCCACTAACTGGACTCAAGGACGGTGGCGCTGTGCTGTGGTGGTTGGGAGGGAAGTTACTGATGCAACGCCCTCTGTCGACAGTTTGAGTGAGTCCCGCTGTGCCATGGTGGTGTTATGCATGAATTTCTGCAGTACAGGTCTCCATGTATTTGATAACTTGAAGCCGTCTTCCCTGTTGATGTTATTTGGGCGCAGCTCTATCTCTATGGCCTCCCTCACAAGACGAGCATAGAAGTCTTTTACAGGCGCGATGACCTTCGCCTGGTCAAAGAGGATTTCATGGTCTGTACTGTAGAAATGTTCTGCTATGGCAGACTGGCTTATAGCGTTCTCCGTGGAGGATGAAAGAGCGACATTCTTTACCGATCTGATGTGCTCTTTCACTCTGGTGCTAACAAGCCATTATGTCATGCCAACATATGAACAACCACAACCACATGGAATTTCATATACGCCCGGTGTTTCAAGACGTGGCTTCTCTTTGACTGGTCGAAACAGGGATTTGAGCTTCCGGTCTGCGGTGAAAACTGGAATTATATTGTACTTCTTAAGAATGCGCCCTATTCTGTCAGTTATACCTGCCACGTAAGGAAGGAATATTTTTTTCTTTCTGCTGTAGTCCTGGTTGGTGTTATTCAAGCATATTCTTTACGGAAATAGCAACATGATCAATCTGGAATTCCTCTAGTAATGGGTTAGGTGATCTCCAAGTTTTCTTTTTATGTAAAGGTCTCATAAAATGCGTGGACATGAGTCTCAGCATGAATGGTGTACAAAAGCTTATTAGACGTTCTCCATTTTTATTAGTCCGCCGATGTGCAGGATGAAGTCCTACGATTGATCTGTATTTCTTCTCTCTGCCAACCTGTGCATTGAAATCCCCTAATAAGATTTTAACTTGATGTTTAGGGATCTTGCTAGTAGTTTCTTCAAGCAGTTCCCAAAAGTCTTCTACTTTCTGAGGATTTTTCTTATTGTCTATGTTAGTGGGGGCATGGGCATTTATCAAGGCATAAGCTTTGTTGCTTGATTTCACTGTAAGCACTGAGATGTAAAGTCGATGACTGAATCTAAGATGGTTTTCCTCACTGCAAAGGCCGTCCCAAGTATTGATAAATTCCCTTTTATATTTATGGCTAGTTTACCCTTAAATATCCTGAAGTTTTCAGAGTCAAAGTGGTTCTCATCTTGAAATCTGGTTTCTTGGATCGCTAGGATTTTAATATCAAATTTGTCCAGGGCGTCAGTCAGTTGTTTAAGCTTTCCAGTTTTCAGCAGTGTGTTGATGTTAATAGTACCAAAGAAGTTCCTTTTTGGTGGGGGGGGGGGGGGGCGAAGAGATTTTGAGAATCTCCGATCCTTCTCTGAAGCATGATGTTCCCGATCCCCCAGAATCCGATGATCGGGAGAAACCGGACCTGCGTCCGGAGCCTGGGGTAGTTGCATTGGTAGCGTGTGTTCCATCATGCTAGGGTTACAAGTTGAAAATACAACTAGTGGTGATCACGAAAATACAACTAGATTGTTGAGATCGAGAGGTGCCTTGAGATGTTCGTGGCTGTGGGTAGGTATTTCCTCCTAACCCAAAAGGTTATGGTTTTCCCGCCAATACTCGGGTAGCTGATTGCAGTGGTTTGCCACTAGGCGATGGGGTCGCCACAACTCTACGCCAAATCATTATTATTATTATTATTATTATTATTATTATTATTATTATTATTATTATTATTATTATTATTATTATTATTATTATTATTATTATTATTATTATTATTATACAACCTCATTAAAGATTGTTACGTTTCATCGTTCAGTCTACAAGCCTTTGTGAATTAATTATTTGCCTCCATAATCCTCTTCCTTTAGCTCCACACCTATTTTTTTTATTTTTTTTTTTACAATTGGCTTAACGTCGCACAGACACAGATAGGTCTTACGGCGACGATGGGATAAGAAATGGCTAGGAGTGGGAAGGAAGCGGCCGTGGCCTTAATTAAGGTGTGAAAATGGGAAACCACGGAATACCATCTTCAGGGCTGCCGACAGTGGGGTTCGAACCCACTATCTCCCGAATACGAGCTCACAGCTACAAGACCATAATCGCACGGCCAGCTCGCTCGATGTTATGATTATTATTATTATTATTATTATTATTATTATTATTATTATTATTATTATTATTATTATTATTATTATTATTATTATTATTATTATTATTGTTACGGACTTTTCCGTGGTAGGTAGAGGTGAAAGAAGGTGCGGGTGTGAATGGGTTTCAAGCTACGAAATTATAGTGCGACGTAAAATTAATTTAAAATTCAACAAGGTTATATTTTCTTTTCGAAAACAAAGAAATAACAAGCATGGCAGGTACAAAGTAGCAATTCAAAAGGGGTTAGTTACAATATTTACAGAATTTGGGCTTCGCGCCCTGACTTCACAATGCTTGGGCAATCAGCTCAGTTTTACCTCAAACACAAGTTTTAACAAAGGGGGAGAAAACCCCATTTATACCTAGGAGCCCTTGCTCCAAATTACACTGAAAAACCTCCATGAGGCATACAACCCAGAATTTTCAAAAGAGCCACTCGCTCTCAAAATTTAAGCCTCTCCCAGGCCACACCAAACTCCACCTTCAAGTTGTCCTCAACGGACATAAACACAGGGGTAAAATACCCAATCTACTGAGGTCTATTAAAAGAAAAGCAGGTTAATTAAATGACCTCTAAAATAACAATTTGAGAGGAGGCGAACTTGCACTCCTAATACACTTTGATTAAGACCTACTTGGCACTAGGCCGTTAATACAAGGGCTAATCCCATGCTAAAGAGGTGACTTAAGAAAAGAACAATTTGTTTTACATTAACGAAAAATAGGTTGAGAAAATAAGTTCACCTCAAGACAATGTGAGTGGGAGCTCGAGAGGGTTAGCACTCTCTATCCCAATATGTCGTTTTAAAAGAGAATATATGAAAGGAGTAGTTACATTTTAGGAAAAGGTTACATGGCTGAACGCTTAGAACCCGCCCCGAAAGTTAAACTGCTGAGCTAGCAAAGAAAGAAGTTATTAATCGGCCATTACCTTGTGTTGAACGGCTGGAGAAGAAAGAGGCGCTTCCCGCCCCCTGCTATGTACTTAACACACTGAAAGATAGAACAGAAGTGGCCGAGAGACCCAAAAATCAGCAGTTTAAATACTCTCGCGGAAGTTTCTAGGCGTTAGGGGAAAGAAAACACCCTCCCACAAACTCTTTATTGGATAGGACCCCGCAACAGATACAAGTTGGGGGAAGATACATCTGATTGGATAGAAATTAATTTAAGAAATTCGGGATTGGTTAGGTTCAACACAAGGGGAAGAAAGGGGTAAATATTGCCAACTTAAACAATGATATAAAAAAATTTAACAAAGAACAAACTCTTGAAATTAAATTTTCTCCAAAAAAATAGTTCTTTGACTCCGCACTAGGTTGCACTATTGTAGATCTTCAGTAGTGTCCTCTAGAAGAGAAAGTTCACACTTCTTACTTCAAGCGAAACAAAAACACATCAAAAATGACACAGTTCAAAAACTCAAAATTTTCCACGTGGTGACATCTTCTGAGACGGTAGAAAATTAATACTGTCAATAAAGTTCAGACTTCCTCCAGCAGAGGAGTTTCACCAGGCGCACATTTTAAATTAGCGGAGTGGAGGTGTACCGCCCGGTACAGACCTCCCCCCCCCCCAAAAGTTCCTCCAGGGATGACACATGAAATCAGTTTGAAACAAGGTCCAAGTTATGCTGTGGGTATGAAGATTGATTGCCAAAAAATTTATAAGATTTTCTTAATTTGGGGTTGATTTGGTTTCAAAATTTGTTGTTGCAGATGAAGTAAAGTCTTTATATTTGTAGAAGTTGAATTTCTGAAGATAACTTTTTATACTTGAAAGTGAAGAAAAAAAATTTCAAGGTCCACCAAATATTGCAGTTGAATTCCCAAGTGTAGTCATTACTTATGGTATCTGTTCATGTAGTAGATGGTGATGAAGTGGGATGGCCAGACCGGCCGTTGCGGCTTGCGTCCAAAGGAGGTCGCTCGGACCCCTCAAGTACCCTGAGATACCGCTCGCCCGCACTATGAGGGGGAGCAGAGGTGTTGAAGTACACCGCGCCCGCGGTGAACATATACAGGCTGCGGGCAAGTAGCAGGTCGTGCGCCGCACATCAGCCTTGGCCGGGAGGAGAGCTCCGGCTCGCCGTGCACACGTCGTCCTCGCTGGGGCCGAGGGGGCCCGTCCTCAGCTCCAGTTGCTGCACGGCGCCGCGCGGCTGCGGGGGCACTGAAACATTAAAGCTTGGCGGCAGAATTGTGTTGGACCATCATCCTTTTTGAGGGTACAGGCTTGTGGAGAGGTTGAGGGGCCAGCGGCGTGCAAATATCCATGGCCTAAGTTAAGCCACAGTGTGTACTGAAGCAGGAGACGGGAGCGTGGTAATGGCCGAGGTAAGGACAGGATGGCAGTTTAACAATCGGGGAGGTTTACAAGAAATGCTTACCTATAAAATAAAATAGAAGGAGCAGAATGCCTTAAGAGTGGAACTCAAAAAAAAAAAAAAATATAACCTTCATATTCCTATCAAATTATATGAAGCAAGTTGACACAAAATTTACACCGGTTTCACCTGGGACAGGTGAACCCTAAATATCCTCTCGGTGGCTGGATTGCTTACTAACAATGTAACCGGTGTGAGAAAATCGAGAATGATGCATGGCCCATGAAATCTGGGGGCAAGCTTGCCCGCGGGAACAAAATTTTTGACCATAACCTGGTCACCTACCTTCAAAGGGGTGGGTCTCCGTCCACGATCATACCTTTCCCTAACCTTTTCATGAGACACTTTAAGATTGGCTTTAGCCCTCTTCCAAAGATCTTTAATGTTATCCGGATCTATTGTCTCGGGTAGAATGTCATTCAGAGACCAGAGGTTAGAGAGCGGCGAGTTGGGAACAAACTTGAACATCAAAGAAGCTGGAGTAAACTTGTGAGATTCATGAACCGCCGAATTCAAAGCAAAAGCTATCCAATGCAGGGACGTGTCCCACCTGGAATGATCTTCATGATGATAGGCAATAAGTGCGGACCTGAGATTACGGTTAACCCGTTCAGCCAGAGATGGTTGAGGGTAATAAGCAGAAGTAGTTACATGAGAGATTGATAAGTCAAAACAGAATTTACGAAATAAATTAGATGTAAAAGCCTTAGCATTATCAGATACAATATATTGACACGGACCAAAAGAAGCAAAAATAGAATTTAAGCAGGTAATGGTAGACTGAGCGGTAGCCAGCTTAGTCGGAAATAACCAAGAAAATCTGGTAAAACCATCTACGCACACAAAGATGAACTTGTTAGCATTACCCTTTGACTGGGGGAAGGGTCCTACATAATCGATATACAGACGTTCCATGGGGCGCGACGCTTGATGCGAAGACAAAAGGCCTACCTTGGTGGACATGGTGGGTTTACTGAGCAAACAAGATTTACAAGCTTTTACAAGTTCCCGGATTTCACCGTCCATACCTTTCCAGATGAACATTTCACGAATCTTCTCACGAGTTTTAAAGATTCCAAGATGCCCTCCTAATGGGGTCTCATGATAATACTTGAAGATCATAGGTACAAGAACAGCTGGAACGACAACTTTCATCATCCTATCATGCCTCGATGGGCAACATAGAACACCATTCCTCAGAACATAAGGGACAACATGTTCCCCAGAAGAAAGGGTTTCCATTATCGGAGCCAGCGTAGGATCTTCACGTTGGTATTTCTCAATATCCCTAAAAAGCATGGGAGCATCTGTTAAGATGGCATTAACACCAGATAGTATGGACTCGGGAGGTGATGAACTATCGACCGGTTCGTGGGTCTCGACGTCGTTATGAAACATACGGCTGAGTCCATCAGCAACAACATTTTCGGTACCTCTGATATGTCTAACATCAAACTGGAAGGCGGAAATACGAATAGCCCAGCGGGCTATATGACCAGTACGACGCGGCCTACCTAAGACCCAGCTTAATGCTTGATTATCTGTCTCCAGGTCGAATTTGACGTGTTCCAGATAGAGACGGAACTTTTCTAAGGCGAATAAGACTGCCAAACCTTCGAGCTCATAGATGGAATACTTGGCTTCTTGAGCCGACAAGGTCCTAGAGGCATAGGCGATAGGTCGCCTCCCTAGTTCAGTCTCTTGAAGAAGGACTGCAGCTACTGCTGACGACGACGCGTCGGTTTGGACGATGAATTTCTTCGAGAAATCAGGCATAGCAAGTACAGGGGCATTACAAAGTGCTAATTTAAGGTCTTCAAAAGCGGCTTGTTGAGAAGGTCCCCACTCGAATTTGATGCCTTTCCTACGAAGAAGGTTTAAGGGCGCCGCTCTATTAGCAAAGTTAGGAATGAACTTCCTGAAGAAATTCACCATACCAATGAACCTGGCGATACCTTTAATGTCCTTGGGAGGTTTAAAATCACGGATGGCCTGTGTTCTAGAATGATCGACTGCTACACCATCGGGTGACACAATATGCCCTAGGAATGACATAGAGGGCTTAGCAAAGGCAACCTTGGACAACTTAACAGTTAACCCAGCCTTACGAAGGCGGTCGAGAACTTCTCGCAAATGATCTAGATGTTCTTCAAAAGTCTCTGAAAATACGACGACATCATCTAAATAGTGATATAAGTACTCGAATTTGATGTCGGAGAAGACCCTATCTAGTAGCCTAGTGAGCACAGCTGCCCCGTGGGGAGCCCGAAAGGCACGCGGTTGTATTCGTATAAATTCCAGTCCGTGGCAAACGCTGTAAGGTGTTTAGACTCTTCGGCAAGGGGAATTTGATTATAGGCCTGATTCAAGTCCAAGATAGTGAAGAACTTGGCCTTACGAAACACTGAAAAGCAAGAATGAAGGTCAGGAAGGGGCACAGATTGCAACACCACCTTCCGATTGAGAGCCCTGTAATCAATGACAGGCCTGAAGCCTCCTTGGGGTTTCGGGACTAGAAAAATAGGCGATAAATACGCCGACTTAGAGGGCCTAATAATACCATCCTTCAACATCTGATCGATAATTTCTTTCAGAGCCTTCATTTTAGGTGGAGATAGCCTATAAGGTGGAAAACGGACAGGAATCGAATCCGTGACCTCAATTTTGTATTCAATAAGGTCAGTAACACCAAGAGTATCAGAGAACACCTCTGGAAATGACTGACACAGTTTGCGAATACTATCAGCCTGCTCCTCAGGTAGATGTCTAAGGTCTAACAACATCTCATCCTGGGTAGGCGAAATAGATGAACATGACACAGAATTACACTTTAACAAGGGAATTTTACAATTGGACGCAAATTTGAATGTGCACGACTTACTCTGAAGATCGAGCACAAGACCAGTGTGAGAAATAAAGTCCGCTCCCAATATGATGGGGCAAGACAGGTGCTTAGCCACAAACAATTTAATTTTCCAAGTAAACTTAAAAATACGAATTTTGACCAGTACGGAACCTAGAATTTCTAATGGAGATGAATTAGCCGAAACATATTGAATAGAAGATGAGACATAATCAGGAAGTTTACAAACCGATTTCAATTTAGAATACCATTCAGCCGAAATAATCGAACAAACACTGCCTGAATCTAAGAGAGCTGTTATAGGCTCGTTATTTAACTCAATCTTAAGTAAAGGAACAGGTGCGGGGGTATCCGCCGCAATCCTAAGGCACTCTTTGGGGCATTCAAAAGATGTATTCGAAGGCTTATCGTTCCCTGAATTCTCGACCTTTTTGCCAGGGGCTGAGCCTTGGGAAGCAGAATTAGTTGACTCAGCCGCAGCCACTAGTCACTTTTGATTGTTGTTGGAAGTTACACCAGAAGTTGAGCAGGAGGGGGTGCTATTCGAATTGGGACAATTCTTTGCGATATGTGAGAAAGCCCCACATTTAAAACAGCCTTGTGATGAACCCGCTCCATTATTTGCCCTACTAGACTTGATCAGAGGACACTTATTGCGCAGATGGTCAGGCGACCCGCAAGCATAACATTTACGGGGGGTGACTGATCGGCGAGGTGGAGGCCGAGTATTACTAATGGAAGGCGGGGGTTCTTTCGCGACACGCAAAGAATCGGCGTATCTAACTCCTTCCGCTGAGACGGCCAATGCTTCAAGTTCCGAGAAAGTTTGCGGGCACGCCGCGAAACACAAATATGACCTATAGGGAGGTGAAATTCCCTCTACAATAGCCTGTACAATCTGATCTTCAGGAAAATGAAGGGCAAACACCCTAGTATAAAACTCAATGTCCTGTATGAAATCAGCCAAGTTTTCATCCAAGCGCTGTACACGATAATAGTACTTCTGAATAAGGGAGGACCTGGCCCTAGCAGGGATGAAGTTAGCTAGCAAATGGGCATGGAAATCCTCAATAGATGATTGCTCGGCAATGGCTCTTACGATTTTATCAGAGAGAATACCAATAGCATACGGATAGATAATTTGCAAAATTTGACATGGAGAAAGAGAAAAAACAAGGGCATGATCCTGAAATTCCACTAGAAATCTTAAAAATGAAATTACGTCACTGGTGGTATTAACGGAAAACTTAGATATACCTCTGAGCAACATTGCCAATGGATGAGGCAAGCTACTAAACCCGGGTGACATAGTAGGTAAAGGTTTCAATGGCAAGGAAGTTAATTCAGAACGGATGTTACTCAACGATGCACGGCGTTCAGACTCGTTGTCCAGTGGGGCAGGGATAGTTTGAGCAGCAACGGTTATTCTATTAACTTCTCCCTTGGGAGGCGCTTCCTCACTACCTGCATTTACTATGGTGGGTTGATCAGATTTGGGAGGAACTTCCCCAGTTAACAATTGAGTGACCTTACTAGATAATTCGGAAATATTTTCCAGGAGCGTACTAGCTTCCTTCCTCTGAACATCATTCAGTTTTAGAGACAACAGATCGTTAACCCTATTCGAAAAATGATATAGCCTGCCTTGCACACGCTTAATTTGATTAGGAGACGGATCATTTTCATCAAAAAAACTAACTACAGAAGCTAGCCCAGTAATATTCTCCGTGATCGTGGAAAGAGAGTCGTCAATTTCTTTCTCTCCCAAATTGGGGATGGAAATGGGCAAATCAAGGGACTCTCTAAGCTTGTTAGTGTCTATTGCAACCGTGCCTCCAGATTGCACATTTCTGATAGTTAATTCATAGATCAACTCCTCCTTACGCAAATAGTTAAGAAGGAGAACATCGCGAGGGCCGGGCATGATGACAGACCAATTTTGAAAAACTCAAAAAATTCCAGCAACTGGGAAAATAGTTAGAGTTCGGATCAAACAATATTTAGCCGTCAAAAGGGGCTAAATTGAGACCCATTCAACCACGCTCTGCTACCACTTGTTACGGAACTTTTCCGTGGTAGGTAGAGGTGAAAGAAGGTGCGGGTGTGAATGGGTTTCAAGCTACGAAATTATAGTGCGACGTAAAATTAATTTAAAATTCAACAAGGTTATATTTTCTTTTCGAAAACAAAGAAATAACAAGCATGGCAGGTACAAAGTAGCAATTCAAAAGGGGTTAGTTACAATATTTACAGAATTTGGGCTTCGCGCCCTGACTTCACAATGCTTGGGCAATCAGCTCAGTTTTACCTCAAACACAAGTTTTAACAGAGGGGGAGAAAACCCCATTTATACCTAGGAGCCCTTGCTCCAAATTACACTGAAAAACCTCCATGAGGCATACAACCCAGAATTTTCAAAAGAGCCACTCGCTCTCAAAATTTAAGCCTCTCCCAGGCCACACCAAACTCCACCTTCAAGTTGTCCTCAACGGACATAAACACAGGGGTAAAATACCCAATCTACTGAGGTCTATTAAAAGAAAAGCAGGTTAATTAAATGACCTCTAAAATAACAATTTGAGAGGAGGCGAACTTGCACTCCTAATACACTTTGATTAAGACCTACTTGGCACTAGGCCGTTAATACAAGGGCTAATCCCATGCTAAAGAGGTGACTTAAGAAAAGAACAATTTGTTTTACATTAACGAAAAATAGGTTGAGAAAATAAGTTCACCTCAAGACAATGTGAGTGGGAGCTCGAGAGGGTTAGCACTCTCTATCCCAATATGTCGTTTTAAAAGAGAATATATGAAAGGAGTAGTTACATTTTAGGAAAAGGTTACATGGCTGAACGCTTAGAACCCGCCCCGAAAGTTAAACTGCTGAGCTAGCAAAGAAAGAAGTTATTAATCGGCCATTACCTTGTGTTGAACGGCTGGAGAAGAAAGAGGCGCTTCCCGCCCCCTGCTATGTACTTAACACACTGAAAGATAGAACAGAAGTGGCCGAGAGACCCAAAAATCAGCAGTTTAAATACTCTCGCGGAAGTTTCTAGGCGTTAGGGGAAAGAAAACACCCTCCCACAAACTCTTTATTGGATAGGACCCCGCAACAGATACAAGTTGGGGGAAGATACATCTGATTGGATAGAAATTAATTTAAGAAATTCGGGATTGGTTAGGTTCAACACAAGGGGAAGAAAGGGGTAAATATTGCCAACTTAAACAATGATATAAAAAAATTTAACAAAGAACAAACTCTTGAAATTAAATTTTCTCCAAAAAAATAGTTCTTTGACTCCGCACTAGGTTGCACTATTGTAGATCTTCAGTAGTGTCCTCTAGAAGAGAAAGTTCACACTTCTTACTTCAAGCGAAACAAAAACACATCAAAAATGACACAGTTCAAAAACTCAAAATTTTCCACGTGGTGACATCTTCTGAGACGGTAGAAAATTAATACTGTCAATAAAGTTCAGACTTCCTCCAGCAGAGGAGTTTCACCAGGCGCACATTTTAAATTAGCGGAGTGGAGGTGTACCGCCCGGTACAATTATTATTATTATTATTATTATTATTATTATTATTATTATTATTATTATTATTATTATTACACAACCTCATTAAAGATTTTTACGCCTTTGATCGTTCGGTCTACAAGCCTTTGTGAATTAATTATTTGCCTCCATAATCCTCTTCTTTTAGCTCCACACCTATTTTTAAATCACTAAACAATTCAGACTAACCCTCTGCTTCTCTTACCATCCATGACCGAGTCCATTATTCTCCGAGGTAACCTATCACATTCGTCTCACACGTTCCCGCCACCGAAACCGGTTTATATACACAATTCATTCGTAATATTATCCTAACCTCTCCACTACGAGTACACTCCTGCCATTGTTCCCACCTGTTTGTATAAGCAATCACTCTCACTAACTTCATGCCTGTTACAACTTATGAATAACATATCCTGAATCCATTTAGCTTGCACTCCCGTACAGCAAAGTTGATATGAAGTAGACCGGTGTGAAGACAATTTCGTACAAGATCTGACTTATTTTCAGAATACCGTTTACAACTGTTGGCTCACTGCATTAGCTTTGCTGCATCTTGATTGAATTTCACTCAGTATACTGCCATCCTGGGAAAATACGCATTATAAATACCGTACGGTACTTGAAATGTTCCACCAGTACTAGTTTTGTAATCCCGACCTGGCATTCAACCCTCTTTGACTTGATGATATGAGTGAAGATCTGGAATCACAGATAAGGCTATTTTCGGCTAAACTCGGCTCAACTCGGCTCGGATTTGGAGCGCTACGGAGCAAGTGAGGAAGAGGGAGACAGGGGGAGCGAGCGAGAAAGGCGTGGGGAAAGAGAGAAACAGCGCTATTGTTCCAAATCGAGGAGTGGGGGTCTGCACTCTGGGTAAGCAAGCGAAGTCGTCTTTTGCACCGTGCACAGTGCATGACCCAGACGCATGCACCCTGACAGGCACTGCTGTATGGAATAGTTAATGAGTTGCAGGATTGTGAGCAACTGCAGGGGGACTCAAACAAGCCAGAGAAATTGTAAAAAATATCAATAATTTTTAAAAACGTATTGGAGAAGAAAATGAAAGGGATGAATGAGGAAATGGTACATGCAGTCGTATGTGCGAATAATTACAACGTTAAACTTGGCAAGTAACATCAGAAAATAGAGGAAAAAGCAAGAGTACACATGGTTAAATATAATAGCGAATAGCTATATTATAAATTCAGAAATGTATACTGACGTTTCAGGAAAAAACAAGTCTCGTCTCTACTGCCTCGGTCAACCGAAGTTGGAAGAGAGAGACTGTACAGTAAATAAATAACATTTGCCATATTTGAATTGAATATGCATATATAGAAAACTATCATGTCTTCACGGGAGTAGAAACGTAGTTATGTAACCATGCATGTAGACAGCACAAAATTATGACTCAAAAGTGTGGGAAAGTATAGAGACTAAGACAATACTGATTAGTATCTTGTTCTGTTTAAATATTTGGTAGGTTTGATTGTCGATTGTCCATTGATATGTAGTCTGTAGTGTATTTTTTTCAAAATTATGAATTAGCCTGGTGTGAAAATTGGAAACCAATAAACCATCTTTAGGACTGCCGACAATGGGGTTCGAACCCACTATCTCCCGAATATAAGCTGTCAGCTACGTGACGCAAACCACGCAGCCATTGCTTGGTATTATTATTATTATTATTATTATTATTATTATTATTATTATTATTATTATCATCAAATTATGAATTCTGTCGGCACTCTTCTCAGGAGTCCGTTTTCTACATTATCATATGATGATGAACTGAAAGTGAAGCAGTTAAAACTCTGAAGTGTAGGTATACACAAAGAAATTGGTTATGTGGCTATGACGAGAAAAATGCGTGTATCTGTATTCATTTTGTACTTTTTCGATGAGACTCTTCCTGGTCAAAGGGTGGTGCTACTGATCTTGTGCACTGGAGCGGCAAAATGAAAAATCATGAGAAATCAAATGAACATATGAACCATATAATGAGTGTGTCTATTTTGGGGAGAGTGAATATACAAACGCAATTAAGTTCGCACTATCAACGTAACGAACAACTGAGTAAAAACATACATGTATGTATTGAACTTATTGAGGGTCACTAAGAAACCATCAGTCGGTCACCAATAATGTGATTACAACGAATTATTCAAATGGCAGAATTTAGTTCCATTATTATTATTATTATTATTATTATTATTATTATTATTATTATTATTATTATTATTATTATTATTATTATTCCGCGGATTCTGCGTTAGGTGTAAGGGTGGCGCCCTACCATAGGCACTCCAGTATATAACACACAACTTCGCGAAGAAATATATATGAATTGTACCTTAAAATCCTGTTAGAAGAGAGATGTGTTCATTACCAATGCCAGGGACTCACCAACCCGCCCAAAAATGTATGTTTACTTTTATAACAGAACGAAAGTTTTCACGCGCCATCGACCATTAGCCGGCCAGCTAAGAGCACGGCCATTGGCCGACATGACGTCATTCCCATAATTCGTAACTCGCTGCTTCCGTTACCAACCCGCGCAGAATAAAAACGCAGCAAGAAACACACCAAGAAAAATATGTAATTTAGTAGCTGTAACCTATCTTTCCAAATCCAGGCCAAGCTCTGCCATGAGAACAGTGACCCCCTTCGAGGGCCACACTCCCTTCGACAGGCTCTTAACTATCGCCGCGGCGCATACTGCCCGCACGGCTGGAAAAAAATGTAATTTAATAGCTGTAACCTATCATTGCAAATCCAGGCCATGCTCTGTACTCTCGAGAGGCTCTTAACTATCACCTCGGCGCATACTGCCCGCACGGCAAGAAAAAAATTAATTTAGAGGTTGTAGCCTAAAACAAATTTCAGTAATTTAGTAGCTGTAACCTATCATTGCAAATCCAGGCCAAGCTCTGTCATGAGAACAAATTTCGCAACAGTCCGCATGACATTTCCTTTACAGTTGGCAACCGTTCGCAGATCGCTGTCAGATCGTAAAGGACGCTTCTATCGGCAATCCCGTGAACTAAAAATAAAATAGCATCACCGGCCGCGGAGCTTCGTACTATACGCGAACCTTTTCTTGAACCCGATTTTTACGGGGTTAGGAGAAAGGAGGGAGCGCTGACGGTTCCGGTTATACTGCCAACTGGATGGAAATGAAATCTGAATTAAATCGATAATATGACCGATCGATATGAATTTTCTAAACATTTATTATTTTACGCCAACAACTCTGTCACACATACATTATTTAACATTATATAACATTTCTCGATGCGAATCTTGTTCCTAGCATGAATTATATAGTTTGGCTTTGCTGTGCAAACAACATCAGTACTAGTTCGTAAAGTGTACGCCAGATATCGCACAGCGATGCATAGTTTGTGTTTCAAAGGTTACCCATATGGATGTCGAAGACAACCGAGGTCTACCGATTCAGCACTAGGGAGCTCAGGGCTCAAGAAAAGGTTCGCGTATAATACAGCAAGTGGAGTGAGTGGAGTGCCTACACTAGGGCTATGCCGGTGTAAGAAGTTGCCTGGCCACATTAAGATAGGCAGGGATACGCATTGAGCGATTACAGCTGTCGCGTAAGAGAGTCCCATCTACTCCCGCCGTCTACCCGCCATCGGGTACCTTAAGAGAGTCCAGGCTACTCCGGTGCGGCCATGATAGAGAAAAGATTAAATAGTAATTTAAAACTTTAACATTTGCGATTATACTTCTTTTTTATATTTTTGTTTCTTTTCAAATTTTAAACATGGATAGACAATAACCAAAAATCAGGTACAAAAGTTTAGCTCGAGAGCTTGAGTAACAATATTAGAAAAGTCTAGGATAATCAAATGACAACAATTTTACAGACTGAGCTTAAAGCTCCCAATTTGCAAATGTAACAAGAGCAATCACTGCTCCATTCAATAACTCCTCTAGTAGACTAAGTTCCAGAATTTACAGAGCATCTTTGCTCCACACAATTACTCTCTAGAAGACTATTCTCCAACATTTACAAGTTCCAAGCCTATTAAAGGCACAGCCTACATTTAACAAAAGCCAACAGTAGACATTGTCTTATTCGCTCAACAGTCAAAATTACATAGGAAAGTAGAATGAAAAATAGTGAACTTTAACAGGGGCAATAAGTGCCCATTCTACCTGGTCTTAGTTAAAAAAGAAAATAAAATGTTGGGAGGCAACTCTGGCACTCCTTGAAATTCACATGAAAATACTTAAAACTCTATGTGGGGTTATGGCCTGAAGTTACAGAGGCTAAGCCTATACTACGGAGGTGACTAGATGAAAGGATTTTTTTTAACTTACGACATAGATTTTAAAAGTTACAAAATCATAGTCACCTCAATATCAAGTTGAAGGGGAATACAAGAGAGTACCTCACTCTTTATTCCCTAAGTTACATTAAGTTCGTTTAGAGAATTTACATTGAGAAATAGATGTTACATTACGAAAGAATTTGAAACTTTCCCCTCGAACTATCTTTCAGAGACTATTACATGATCACACGGAGCCTGGAGGACCTCCCGGCGATGGACGAGGCAGCCCTTCCCTTGCCTCCGCAACGAACACACTCTAAACCTCTTGATTGGAGCGATCAAAAGACAACATGGCCCGAAATGTCCCAGCTTTTATAGCGGAGAGGAAGGTTCCGGATTTATCTGGGCTGAAGCCCTGACACAGCCCCAATTTCCATTGGACAATCAAATAAATATCAAAATGTTCTCATTGGTGAATTAAATAACTGTACAAAATTCCCTATTGGCTACAATATTAAGTTGGCGGGAAGAGATAGAAGCGTTGATAACTTTAGAACACAAAAAACAAATTACAAACAATTCAGTTTTACCAACTAATGACTACTAAATTTCTCTTGAAATTTAATTGCCCATCCTCTCATCAGAGGGAGCACCAGGTTGACAGTAGAGACCTCTGTCAAAAAACGTTCAAACTTCTTCTACCACAGAGTTTAAGGTACAAGTTGCACGTGGCCTTCTAAAAGGCGCTTAATTTAAATGCACGGAGCAGGTGTACCTCCGGTACAATTATTATTATTATTATTATTATTATTATTATTATTATTATTATTATTATTATTATTATTATTATTATTATTGCTGTTTCCACCGACCGCCACTGGTAATTTATGGTCCTTGGAATATAATTTTCCTGTCAAGACGAAGAATCGTTGAACTTTGAAGATAAAGTTAGAATTCAAGAGGACAAATTGGGGCAAATGTTCATTTATAGGAAGTGAGTTAGGAATTGGAATAACTTACCAAGCGAGATTTTCAATAAATTTCCATTTTTTTCAATACACTTTATTTCCTTTTCAGAAAGTTTACTTGATAACATTGGAAGAATAATTTCCCACTGGGTTAAAATGCTTATGCTTGCATTCGCTGCTCTCTTTCTGGACCACAATTTCGATAACTCCCCCCCCCCCTCAATCACCCCCATCCCGCTCCTCCAATCCTTCAGGGCGTTTGGGGAATTTTTGATTTTCTAGTGATTTGTTTCGGACAGTTTTGATTTTCTAAATCCAAACAACTCGAACCGCGCAGCCAACTCACTTGATCCAAAGGGTTAACATTTTTGCTTCTAAATAGGCTATTTTTTCTTTTAATTTGCCCTCTTATATTCGGTAGATTATGAAAGATTGAGGTTATTTATATTGAGATGAAGTAATCTTGTCATAGAGAGTGACTTTTAATAACATTAAGGACATCAATACAGCTCCTTTTGAAAAGGATGTTATTGACTTCTGGCAGTCCCCCCTTTAGCACTACTTGTACGTGGTTCCACGTTACTGGCTCAGAGTCCTCATGGCTCCCACAATATCTTCAGTAATTACTTAGATGCAGTCAGACAGAGAATTGAGTCCGCGGAACTTCTGTCAAGTTCACACAAGTGGAACTAAACTGGCGACAAACTGAACTCTCCTCCTAATGTTATGATGTGTATTGTCGGAACTAGAACGCTCGCTATATTGATTCCCCAGTCACTCCCCAAGTCTACCTCAAGACATCAAGAGTTCTCCTGCACCAACCATGGGTCAGAGGGTGTAGTTTATGTCATCTACTGAAGATCGTACAGTGAGACCGCAAAGCAGGATCTGATTTTTGTGAGCGGTGGTGTACCATATCGTTTTGTTGAGAAAGTCTTGTAAGGGGACGTACGATCATACTTGAAAAATCTTTACCAGCTTTTTATGTCACATGTAAGCACTTTCTGGCATTCTGTATATCGCTTTAGATCTGTCCAATTGTATTAATTCCGAAATAACTGAAAATGTGTACATCTTATGAAGTCATTATTTATGAACTGCTTGCGTAACAAAGTCGTTTGATCAAAGTTGAGTCCGCCTGAATTTCTGCATAAAGGATATTCTTGTCTAGCTTCTGTAGATTCAATCTCGTTCCATTGCACACACCAGCTTTATTAACTTCATTAACATCATCGCACACTATGAGGTCAATGCCAATGCACGTTGTTTGGTCACCTATCTAACTATTCAGAACCTATTGGTTGATGATGGTCACTTGTTCATTTTTTGGGCAAAAAATTGCTGTTTTGCAAAACATAGTACTCTGACTTGGATGAAAAGAATAACCAAGTGAAGCTAACACGATATTTTCTTGAAATACTGTTCAGGCTTGCAGACTGAGCGCTGAAAGGCGTATGATGTATGTACTGTCTTGTTGAATCTCAATAGTACCATTCGGCTTAGTTCTCCGTTTTCGAGTTTTAGAAGCCATTCAGTGAAATTAAATCATTTTGGACATTAAAGTAGAATATTTAGAACTTGACTAGATGATACCTGTTCTGTAACAGTGAGGAATTATTGCCAGGCACTACCGGAAGTCTGCGCCAAGCAAGATCACTATTCTAACGAAAGGTGATTTGTTGTTCATTATAAGAAGCTGGCCTACTGCTGAAAGAGCGTAAAGGGGAGCCATGGTTGCCCGTCCCAGGTTAACCTACATCATTTACTCCGTGTCTTCTGACATTCTTACGTTAGACGTAGAGGTCTGCGAATTTAGGGTCATTACTCTCTCTTTCCTGTGACGTAACTTCATCTTTCTCCAAACATATCGTTTAAGCTTCAGTTGTTTGTCTCTGTAACTGCATATTTTATTTTACCACTTTTGCCTTTGGTTACTCTTTTCGTCTTCTTCGTGGAGTTTTAGTACGTTGGTAGGTCGGCTCAGTTACAATATTTGTTGATTTAACACACAAAATGCATACAGCCTTCGAATATCAAATTTTTTTTCAAGTGATACCCCATGTCTTCATGGACGTTATGTTCTCCCGACGGATTTCTGATTTGAAGTGGAGGATGTAGCAAAAGCGATGGCGTAAACTCCACAATAGATTATGTTAGGCAAATGATCTACACGGTGATAAACATTGGGAGAGGAGTTGGGAACACCCTAAATATAAAATCCTCCTGTCGTGGCAATAAAGTATTAGTGCTTAAACTGTCGTAAATATTAATGTTAAATATGTACAGTGCATGACAATGATTTTATTTTATTTTATTTTATTTTATTTTATTTTATTTTATTTTATTTTATCTTATTTTATTTAATTTATTTTATTTTATTTTATTTTTTATTTTTATTCTGCATTTCCTCTCATTATTATCTGTATGTGTGGACGTAACCGGTTGAAATAACAAAGCTCCAACCTCCAATGAAAAGGAAAAGCATTTTGTGGTCTAAAATATATTCCTCTGGAGATAATATCGTGAAACGAATAACTAATATAATCTCCCCATAAATATTCACCAGATTCTAATTTGTTAATTACAGAGCGAGCAAACAAAGATGATGTCTACGTTTACAATATAAGCATCACATTTCCTTCCAATTTTCATGGGCATAAATAGATTCCAAATAAAGATACATTTTACACGATTTCGATAACCGCGTCTTCGGATATACGCAATTTCTATTGCAATACCAATTCACATAAGATACGCATAAGCCTCGGTGCGTTCACGTGTTTCGACTCGGATTTTCTGTTGTTTATTTTTTAATGTGAAACAGTGCCATCTACTTCCCAAACACTGAGGCTCTTCTGCTTTAACGCATTTTCATGAGCATCTTTCGCTACACTTGTTGAAATTATATTAGGCCACCAGCCACTTTTCCCGCGTCAGTGGAGCTTGTAAGCTATGTGTATTTGTAAGAGGATCTGAGAGGATGAGATAACTTTTCCTGAGATAAAGAACTGTACAATCGGAAAAAGAATATGGTTACCAAGTCGACTATGAAACAGATGTTATTTGAAAGCCGGCATTTCAAACTACTGTCCAGCGTCCACGGAGAGCTCCACTTCTAAGCTATATACAACTACAATGACTTTTGAAAATCCTATGAGTCCTGTGAGCCAGGGCGGCCATACCTTATATGCTGAAGTGCTGCAGCACGTTGTCTATTTGAAAAATAAATTACTTTAATAATATTATCTACAATCAAATACAGTGCAATAAAAAGACGTCAGCCAAAGAATAGAAAATCATCCAGCTCCCCACACAACCAGGTAACTAGTCATGAGCTCCACGCCGGGTGCTGTGCAGATCACAGCTCAGTGAGAATTTGTAAGCTTTTTGTCAGAAAGCAGGAACTCTGCCTTTTGCGCATGCGTGCCCGACTTTTCCAATGTGCTGTGGAAACAACAGCCAAGACATCACTTCACAGCGATTCGTTCGACCACAGAGGGGCAGCACTGGTCACACTTGCATTTCGACCGAAATGAAAACGTTGCAGGTGGCACCCTCTTGACTCAGCGGTGGTATTTAAGAGGGGATCACTCAAAGCAAACGGGAAACCAAAACACTGCGGAGGAAGGCATCAGCTGTTCCCACCAGGTCTTTTAATACTCCCAACTTCCTATTCCATAGCCACATTTGTAAATAGATGAACTATAAAAATTGTACGTTTTATGTTGTCAAAATTGTGATTTCCTTTAATTACAAAATGTCTAGTTTATAAATTTCACTACAACAACTTAACATGTAATTTTGCATTACGACGTTGCTGGTTTTATTTCAATGATTTTGATAACATTGAGAAGTTCTGTTTTTTGCGCGCTCACACCACATGTTTCTGAGTTCGTGAATGTTTTGTCATTGCAGGTGTTATGGTGTGTTTAATTAGTTTTGTATAAGGAATATGTATATGTGTTGGGGTTGTTTGCGTGTTTATTCAAAATGGAAAATCCAGTGGAGAGCCTCTTGAAAACCGCATATGTTTCTAAATATTTTTTTTGGAGGGGCACACAACTGAGTTTCTTCACCAGCCACCACTGCCTGTGACTACACCAAAATTTAATACCAGGTGAATTCGTGAGCTAACCACTCTACATCACCAAGTGCCGAGGTTAAGGATGATGGAAGTTTTTACCTTTCACCCGTCCAAAGGCCTTCATGAACTATACGGAGATGATTTTGCTTTAAAATATTGAGAACCGTGAGAGGAACGAGAGTGACATCAGTGCCATCAGATACATTGGATACAGATAAACCAGAAACAGATATGTAGGTTCATTGTACTGGACTTTTCATATTCTTATATTACTGTAATTTGAGCGTCTGAATGTCTAATTAGAACTATAATATTTAACAAATGTGATGTGTACAAGGATTACATTACCGTTCCAAACCTATAGTATGCGAATACATTAATTTACTATACTGTAGATCCATATCTTCTTCTTCTTCTTCTTCCATGGACTATTTCCAATTTATTTAGGTAGGTAAATGTGTAGATTTGGCCCAGTTTTACGACCGGATACCCTTCATGACACCAAACCTATGTGAAAGGATGTGACCATTGTTTCGTGTTTGTGTGGTAGTTAGTAGTGTGATGTGTTGTTTTGTGCAGATGGAGTTGTGTATTAAGACAAACACAAACACCCAGTCCACGGGCCGTAGGAATTAGTGAGGCACAGTTAAAATCCCCGACGCGGCCGAGAATCAAAACGAAGGCTTCTACGCTGACCATTTAGCCAAGGAGCCGGACATAGGCGTGCATCTAAACACTCAACCTTCGCTTGTTAAATAGTCCCGTTTTCCACGAAGTCAGTATTCACGGTGATTTCGAGGAAAGTTTCTCGCCCATATAGCAAGATTTCCTTCTTAGAAGTTATAAATGTATTCTTGAAACAGACCATGAAAATGTTTCAATGGATGTATCATCCTGTACATTAGATTAGTGTTCAATAGTGAAATCAGTTACGATCTAATATTACTACATGTTTGGAAGAAAATTTCTAATAGAATGTGCTTTGGAGGTCGTTCTCTACGTTTTATCAATTTAATAGGCTACGTGTTTTATGAGGACTACTTCCCCAAAAGATCCCCTCATATCGTCCCGAAACTAGAGCCTTCTGTGAGCGCACAGTGGGGAAGATTATCATGGATGAAGGAAGCGAACCTGCCCGCTGGAAACCACTGTTACCTCCCAACTTTATTACTACTTCCTTCCGCCACCCCGGCTGCTCATAGTCCGTTGTTACCGTTAATTCCTTCACCTTCCCCATTCAAATCCCAGCCATCTCCCCTTCTGCTACACTGGCAATCCACAGAAGTCTCGTCTCCAGACGGAGAACAATGCAAAGAAGAAAGAGACGTCACGACTCAGAGATTTGTTTCATTATTATTATTATTAGTAGTAGTAGTAGTAGTAGTAGTCATTTTTATAAGTTGCTTTAAATCACATCGACACAGATAGGACATATGGCGAAGGTGAGATAGGAAAGGGCTAGGAGTGGGAAGGAAGCGGCTGTGGGTTTAATTGAGATACAGCCCCAGCATTTTTCTTGATCTTCTTCAGTACTCTTAAGTGGAATTGCTACTGTTAGTGAATGTTCAAAATGTAAACCCATAAAACAATAATAATATATTCGAAGCTTAATAAAAATATCCTTCGATATGAAAACCTGCAAAAATGTTTAAGCAATTTTTGACAGCGCTCTTAAAACTTTCACATTTGCATAAAACAGACATATTTGAATTTTAATCTATATTCTATATTAAATCTTGAGCCGTATTAGCCATTTAGCGTCTCCCATAAGAAAATATGAACAAATAATAATGGGAAAATCATTTTTAAAAACAAGTGCAATCAAAAGTCACGAGACCAAAAGTTTTATGTAGAATACGAACCAAAGAGACGTGATTATCCTATTCGAAAATCTCATATATGCTCCTGCTTTCGGGGCAAGGTGGGTTCCAGCCTCACCATTGACACCCCAATAAATGGTTTTCCGTAGTTTCTTATTTTCACACCATGTACCTTAATTAAGCCTGTGGTCTCAAAGTGTTGGCCCTCTGCTTCACCATCGTCGATGAAGACTGCAGTTGTTAAACACGTAGCCAAATTAATCCGTGGTCACTTTTGGTAAGAAAGCACGCTATGAAGATGCTACGAGCTACTAGGACGTCGTGGGTAGCCCCTCTTTACGTAACCTATTACGAGAGGGACGGCGTTTTGAAAAGTTTATTTAGAGATTAAGAGGCCCTCATCAAAGATATTTTCTAAAACTAAAGCCTATTCGTCATCATAAAATTAAATTGACACTGGTTTAGGTAATAATTGATCACCTTCTGGTATAGTGGTTCGCGTTAGTGGTTTGATGCTCCATCTAAACAGTACTTGCTTTGCTTCAAACCGATTTAACAGCCCCGACATAAAAAGACCCCATCGTCAGCCATGTGCTTGTAACCGCCCCCCATAGGTAGTCTATCTAAAAGTATGATTTCTTAAGTAACCTTTTAATGTATATGTGTTTATGCTAGAGGTGGGCACTTTCGACTAGTCGGGAAATAAGACCTTCGAACTATTGACTGAATAATCAAATAAGCGTTTCTTTATTTTTAAAGGAGATTCCAAGATATCAATTTTCACGTCTGTAACATCTTCCGTTTTTGAGATATAAGTATCCTCATAAAAAGAATTCAACTGCTTCTTCACTTATTTTCACCCCCCTCCCCGTTAAATGACATTTTTCGAAAACAAAATAATACATGTTCCTTTATTTTTAAAGGAGATTTCAAATACCGATGTTCGCGTCTGTATCAATCATCTTCAGTTTTTGAGATATACTGTAGATACACTCATTTTAAAAATGCACCTTTTTCAATTCTTTTCACCCCCCTTAAGTGGATTTTCTGAAAACAAAATAAATGTTTTTCTTTATTTTCAAAGATAAATACCTATTTTAACGTCTGTAACATCATCAGTTTTTCAGATATAAGTATCCTCATAAACATAATTCAACTCCTTCTTCGCTTATTTTCATTTTCCGAAAACAAAATATATGTGTTTCTTTATTTTTAAAGAACATTCCAAATACCAATCCAAATACCAGTTCACATCTTTATCGGGTTAGGTTTAGGAGATATATTCATGTTAAAAATTCACCCAATTTTCAATTATTTTCACCTCTTAAGCGGATTTTCCGAAAACAAAAAAGTACGTGTTTCTTTATTTTTAAAGGGGATCTAAGTACCAATTTTCACGTGTGTAACGTCTGAAGTTTTTGATATGTAAGTATCCTCATAAAGAGGATTCAACCGCGTTTTCACTTATTTTTACCCTTCTTACGTAGATTTTTCGAAAATAAGAAATATGAATTTATTTCTAAAGGAGAATCCAAATACCAATATTCACGTCTTTAAACTGTTCAGTTTCTGAGATGTAGATATGCTCATTTTAAAATTCACCCCTTAGCGATGGAATATCCAAAAGTCATTCCGTAGTGAGCACCTACAATGTAATATAAATGTATCCCCAAAATTTAATTTCTTTATGTTCAGTAATTTTGGCTCGGCGGTGATGAATCAGTCAGTCAGTCAGTCAGTCAGGACATGTTAGTTTATGTAGATAATAACACTATCAAAGATCCCACAGTTACACAGGTTATCAGACGATTTACGCACTCATCCGTACACAGGGCTAAATAAATAGAGATGCCTCTCGTATGAACCCATATAATACGAATGGCCTTTTTATTTGGTACTAACTGGACAGAAAACGTGAAGAGACGACACTTAGGTAATATCCTCGAACAATACTAACAGTAACAAGTAAAACTTATGTTGCTGTTAGCTATTATGAGAAAAGCCAAATACACTACTGTTTTCCATATTATTGTTGTAGTTGCGTCTTATTTATGAAGAACGTATTAATTAATATGAAAAAATATGCAACGAAAAACAATTCGATAGCTATCATAAACCGAAAGTAGTCATTCGCTACTGTGTCGCAATGACGAGAGCGCGATTGAATTCAGTCGACTGTTACGATAGTTGAACCTATCGTCTAATTCGATTGTTATTAGTCGATAGTACACATCTCTATTTTATGCTTATACAAAACCTAGGGCAAACACGAAAATGCTAATAAAGAGTAGGAAACAAAAATGGCTTAGAAAATATCATGCCGTCGCCATATTATTATAGGTAATTTGCACTTCATCCTTACCATTTTACATGCTGCAATGTGCCAATGGTAGTAACAGCTAATCATATCATAAAAACTTTTTAAAAACACGTACACTTCAATTTATGTATTTTACTCCCAAACAGTGGAACCAGAATCATGTAGCACGGCTAATTATGATGCTAGCTCGCTACGTCGCTGAAGTTGAGGTGGTATTTCTCCCGTCGTTCTCTTCTCTCTCTCTCTATCTCTCTCTCTCTCTCTCTCTCTCTCACACACACACACACACACACACACTCATCAAGGTCAAGTTGTTCGTGCTGTTACCAGAAGGGGGTAATTCTTGCCATTTGTGCTGAACCGGCGACAGACCTACCTATTGTCCATTTTGTAACGCCACAATGTGTGACCTGTTGTTATTCACAGTGGTTACTTGTACCTATATAACACCCTATATACTGATGCTCCCTTTTATTTTTATTTTTTTGTTAATTCCTGTAGGTTTTAAATTGTTCGTTTTTGGTTTCTTTTTGATCAGACAGTTTGGGAGGTGTGGATATTTCCCCCAGTTCCCTACCTATGAATCCGTCCCGGTCGTATCTTTGATTATCTTGTGAGGTTACATGAATTCTAGGCTCTGGTCTAGTAGGTAATGTCGACAGGCGTTCATTGTTCAAGTGCATCACTTACGCTGTTGGAGGATTGGACGCGAATTGAGGGCAGCTTCAGTCTCTGCGAGTAAGGTGCCGAGTGCCTCTTCCTCGATGTCTGATCTTCCCTGTATCTTCCTAAGTTAGCGTTTTGTTGTCGCTACCATCCGCTACCACAAGCCTCCTCACCCACCCACTCGCGGATCAATGAACTTCCAAGTCACTCCATTTATCTTCAATGACGTCTTCCCGTCGCTGAATAGCGTACTAATGATTTCTTCTCGTCGATATGAGAACGTCGTGAGAGTGGTCGTGTGCAAATTTTGCACATCATCTGTACTCCGTGTCCACTAATGTACGGATACTTCAGCACCAAAATCTTGGGAATGTACACAAAACATCACTATTACCTCACTCGCTATTTCACACACGCACGACAACAGATACCGTACGGGCATCAGGAAATCGTAATTGTGGCGCCGCTGCGTGGTTTCATTCATAATTAGGGCGAAGGTGCTGATGACCTAAAAAAACACTGAAAATGATCAAAAACGTTCTTATATTTATGGGAAAATGCTATAAAATAAGTAAAAGGTGACTTTAAAATATTTGACCACACTGAATTCTGGTGACTGTAACAATGGTAAAATAAGTAAAGAGGTGACTTCAAATATATTACCAAATTGAATTCTGGTGACTGTAACAATGGTTTAGCAAGTAATATATATCCCTGTTCTATTCATTGCATAGATCTTGTTTGTACAGGTAATAATCATCTCCTAATGTACTTGAAAGTGTATATAATATGGGTAGAATGATTTGTTGGATGTAGTACTAGCACTTTATCCCCGAAAAGTCTGGGAACACTTGTTGTTCTTCGCTCTAGTTACATCTTTCTTGTTTAATATGTTGTTGTACAACAAATTTCCTTTCCGCACTTTCTGTAACACTGCACCATTTACAAAATAAAACACGCCCATATGCCCTAATGCGAACTCGAAAAAATGGCATTTCAACAACATCCGCCCCCTATTCGCAATTAAATGGAGGAGAGTGATAAACCGCATCCGTGTGCGATGTATAAATTACTTGCAATTTTTCCCTATAAAAAACTCGTCTTTTCCAAATTTATTCCCTAGCTGAATTAAAAATACACTTTGTGGGGCTTTCACTTTTCACATTTTCTTGCTCAGAACTAATTGGGAAGACAATTCCGTACTGAAGTGGAAAGCTATATAACTGGTGTTTCCAATCCCTTCTCGTTATCATTTGTTCTTCTTGGCTTTGAGGTGCGCGGGGGTGAATGACTGGATGTAGGGGCGGGTACGAAGACTGGTGTATTCCTTGTGCTTGAGGCACGTTAGAAAATACTGTCTCCTAATTATCAGAGTACTGTATTGTGTTCCTGCACATATCTTGGAAGCAAAAGACTCACAGGTATAAATCCTTTCGTCAGCGTTTCTTAGTCTCCTACCTGGTCAGTTTGCTTGGTCGTGAAAGATATTTAGCAAATTTAACAGTATGTAAGAACAGATTATAAGTATTTATGTTGTAACTTGTGGACTTTGATCGATCTGACAAAGAATACATGCATACATTTTTTTAAAATTTTGAGATGGGCAAAGAAATGCAGATGAATACAAAATAAAAACGGGTTTTTATCGTTTATTATATCGCAGAATGATTTTTTGTACTAGTGAGCAACGCCCTAATGCGAACGAAAAAAAGTACATTTCAACAATACGCGCCCCGTATTCATAATTAAATGGAGGAGAGTGTTAAACCGCATCCGTGTGCGATATACAAACTTGCGATTTTCTCCCTATAAAGAACAGGAATTCGGCAGAAAATGATCTTTGGAAAGTTGAAAATCTCTGTATTGATGGTCATGTAAAACATGTCACAGAAGTTTTGTTTAAATAACTGCACACGTGATACAGGAAACCTCTGTTACTCTATTACTTGCGGTCAGTTCTTGAAATGTATCAGTGTGTCATATTTGCTTCTTTCCGCGTTAAATGTTTGTCCTAATCTGAGTATTAAATTATGTTTCTTAGAGTGATGGTGAACGAAGTATTTTAAGGAGCACGTGTCCTTGTCCAGCAGGACTTGTAGCTGTGATTCTGCACTAGGTATTCTACCCTCTACCCTACCAGCCTTTGAAATGTGGCACCGGCATGAGACAATCACAGGGTCGCTGACTGGGTACTACCCACAGAGACATCTTCGAATATTACAAGCTAACCTTGAATTATCAAGCAGGAAGGATAAAAGAGAAGATAAAATTAAATAAAAAGATCTGAATGAGAACCTTTTAGTAAAAACACAGATTTATTGAAATTAAAAGCTAAGTTTTGGCAAAGTAAAATTCCTATACAAATAAACAAAATTCGGACTGTACATGGATACGTTATTCATTATCTTTGTCAACTCATATGAAAACTTTGGTTCAATTTTACACAATTATTTATTTTAAGTCGCTCCATGGGTCATCATCTGTTAAGAATTCGTTAACCTAAGTTATCAAATTAATGTTTCTTCTATGTTAACTATGACCATGAAAACCAACAATCTTATCCATGAATTCAAAACTCATCCAAATGCATCGCTTAATTGAGTTCATATTACATCCCATTTTCATTTACCAACACTACTTTACTCCGCTAATTCCTTTTACCTAATTCATCCCGGTTTTCATTATGTTTGATTGACACCATATTTCAAAAATAATATTAATAATAATAATAATAATAATAATAATAATAATGTAGTTGACCATCATTACATCCATCACTTTCGTCAGAGTGACCTTTGAAATCCAAAAAGAAATAAATTAAAAATGCATCCATCTATTAATAAATTCAGTAATCTGTATCCACTTTCCATACTTTCAAAATTATTCAATTATGAAGTTATAAAACCGTATTATAATTATTAAATTATTTAAATTATTACAATATTTTCCATCATGAAATCGTGAAGCTGTTTGAAATTATTAAACCCTAACACTTGTTATATCATTCATGAACTCAATTTCTTAAATTAAAATCATTAAATGATCATTCTGAGGTCATTGCACCAATAAAAATCATTAAATATGAAATAATTAAAATTTATTCAATCATCCAATTTGTTGAATCATTAAATTATTAATTCCGCAAATGTTAAATCATTTAGTCTTTAAATCCTTAATAATTGTATGAAATCATTCCTAACTTTATTAAGTCCTCTCAAATTTCGTTAACTCATTCTTTTATATTTGCTTCCTCCTCCCATCTATATACAATTAACACGGAACGTGACCGAATCGATAGTTACCCCCTGACACGAATAAATTTAACCTACTATTCTGATTCATCATTGAAAGGAAAAATATTTCACATACACACAATCAGCTGTTTCACTAATACATAAAATAAACACAAACTCTGTAGTAAAGGACCTACACTAAATTGAAAAATCCACCAAACTTATTCTACACTGAATCTATGACAATAGGACAGAACCATATTGTCGCAAACAGATCAACCACAAGTGAAATGAATTCATACATCGAGCAAAATTTGCAACTGCAAACCAGAATTTGCATTACCACATACATAGTAAAACACATCTCACATATGCAACAAACACAAGATCAGTCAAATAATAATTACCAAGAAAATCATGTTCATTGATCTGGCCGGGCATCGATCCTCCGACCACCAGCATCGCAACATTACAGTGACCTATCATTCCCTATATTACAATGGACTGTCACGAAGTGTATCTAGTATTTTAACTTCAATGTGCTGTTCCTAAATCTCTCAAACAGAATTGTATAATAAATGACATTAATCCTTTAATTTTAAGACCCTAATCAACGCAGTTTGAAACTCCTTTAATATACGTGTCCAGCCGGTAAACGAACATCTTATCTCCGAGCGGGACGCATACCTATTTATTACACTGACACGGCAATCTTCCCGTCAACACAAAATGAATCTCTCTCCGTTCTAATTGACTCCATATGTTTCTCTTAAATTATCCTTCATATAACTGAGCCTCTCTGGGCGAACAATAACAATTATTTTAAGCACTCAACGCTTTTAATGCACATTATTCATTCCATACATCACGTATTTAATTGCACTCTCCTTACAAGATTCATAACATATTAAGAAACACTTATATCACTTTGCCGGCACTATATTCACATATTACGCTCCACAATATCATCGGTTCGTTTCCTGCTACTGGCGTTTGTATCTTAAAGGTCTTACTTCGAAGCTAATCTCACTAAATCTCAATTGAATTATATGACAGAATACCTATTCCCTCACAGCACATTTTCATCTACTGTTTAAAAATACGTGTCACTTACTGATGAAATAAACTCTAAAATTTCATGTAATGTGCATGGATGGCCAATGGTTCGTATCTTCACGATGTCAATGAATTTTCTCTCGACGATAACTTAATAGCATGCAGCATGCCACAACTATCCTATCCTATTACCATGACTATAAAACGCATACTGATTGCCATCTATATTACTTAAGATATTTACACACACACGCAGATATCGTATCAGAAGATCACACGCTATAAAAATCATATTTCCACACGCGTAGCTTATTACTATAGAAGATCGTATTTCCACACACATATAATCTTATTATTAAAGAAGATCATATTCCAACATACGCTTCTTATTCTACATAAATCACACCCCCAAAGGCATCAGTACAGAAAGTTACTCCCTACATCTAGCTACCCTTGCTACAGTAAAAGAAATATAAAGCAAACTTTCATGCAAGAAAATTATTTACAAGTTAACAGCGGACAATGCATAGGCGAAATATAATGAATCAGGAGGTACTTATCGAGTTCGGTGACGTCCCATGTTCAGCTTCACAGCATCTTTGACCTCAGGTATGCCCCATGATGTGGTTTATTCCATCATAATGGTGGCATTAACATGTGCACCAATGCCTTTCTCGATACCCATGTTCTGCACTCTTGCTGGCTTTAACATTTCACACGGCTTCACACGCATTACCACACTAAAGTACACAGAAAACATATACATGACTTACTTCTAAGTACATATTAAACACTTATTCACAAGGTAAAAATACTCCGTCTCTGCAATACTCTGAGATTTTCGACACGTAGCACTGCAAAGCGTCCCGCAGCTCGATATCGTTCCGGTCTTTACTGCCTCGTCAAGAAGTTGATATCGTGAGACAATCTCTCCAAATTCTATACTATTTCCACTCCCAGTATCTAAGCGAAAATGAAATACATCGGATCCAGTTATGCTTTATCAATTGTTAAAGTTATTAGGCTGAGAAATGCTAAGATTTTAGTCTACAGCGAACACCATGTGCCTTCCGTCCGACTCGTCCCGAATCACGCAACAGAGTGTCTCTCCCGAGCAGCGCGTGGCTTCTTCCTGCACGCCGGCCTCCTGGTACGGAGCTCAGGGAATTCCCTCATCAGTGGTGCAATATCCCGTCGTATATAGCTACATTTATTAGTCGCGATAGTTCATTAGGAAAATATCGCCTTAAATTCTCATCTATGTAAGAGCCTGAAATTGATTCTACACTGTCCTCTGGCGAAATTTTGTCAATATTGGAGGGCTTTTATGCTGGCGTCCATATTTCTTTTCCCCCACAACCTCGAGCGTGCTGTGCTCTGATTCGCTACTCAGAAGTCCTACCAACTTAAAATCTGAGTAGCTTGATCACATGCCCCTCTCACTCTAGCGTGGAATATTCCATTGGTTCCATATTACGCCATCAAATGACCCTGATACGTGGACTCTAGCTTCGAGCTTAGGCAAGCGGAATTGCGACACATATCCGGCCTCTCATGTAACTGTACTCCATTCTTCCCGTAACTTTCTATAATTTACAATGTTTTATGACAATGATATGAACCATTCTGGTTCAGTACATAAACAATGAAAACACGTCCTCCAGGAAGGATACCTCACAAGCCTGGGTTACAAAAGAAAAATATTCTAAAGTGAAAAAATTAGCGACCTGTTCCTGAGAAAAGTTTAAAATACCCTATGTCAGCGTGAATGCAAAAATACAATTAAGTATTTATAAGATCAGTAGAGAATAAATATTATCAGCATAATGTGTAAATGTAACAATGGAATTTCTTGAAAAACAAGATACTTAGTTTAGTTTTCAGACCTTTAGGTGAGGGTAAACAGTCATACTTTGAAAATAATATGAGTATTAATGATAAAGGGTGCTATATATTTCTGTAACTACAGTACTTGCAATCAGACAGAATGTTCAAAATGGTTTCAGAAAAGACAAGCTCGTATATCGGAGTGCAGCAAGGCACATAGAATTAAAGTTAGAATAGGAAATTTTAATAGCCTGGCTAGTTCCTTGTTGACAAAATCCGCACAATTTAGGCGTTGGCTTAAAAAGTTTAAACTATGGAGAGGATAAGGAAAAAGAGGCTCATTTAAATTATGAAGGAAAAACATGTGATACTAAAGTAGTCCGTTGTGGTTTTTCAATTATCACAACTATGGCTTTATGGTAGTCCAGATGGCATTGTCGTTAACCACGAGAGAATGAAGTGCCCAGTTTCCTCTAAAGGTAGGTCAACAGTAGATTATGAGGGCAATGTTAACTTCAAATACTTATTTCTGGATAAAAGTAAAAATGTTCAACTGAAAAAAATCATATGTGTTAGACTCACTGCCAAATGCTTATGTAACGGGTCTTTATATGACTTGTTTCTTTACAGTAGGAATCAACAAACATGTATAACATTAAAAGATGATACAATCTTTATTCACAGCTGTATCTGATATCTGGCGTCTTTGCACGCGCTTATATTCTTACTCCGCTATTTCTGTTATCCACCAATAATGAGTAAAATCCTTGCCGCCAGAGTGGCATGCACAGTGCCTTTAACCAAGACCATCCACAATAGTATCAGACCTTAATACAAGATCAACATGGCCGACGCATCGGTTGAATGTAAACAAGCCTGTGATACATAAACATAACTTTCTGATTATCGTATTGAATTTCTAAGTTGCCAATAATAACGAACAGAATACTTTACTTTGGATGAAAGACCAATACTATCTGGGAAGAAAGCCTATATTTAGATAAGCAATATGTGGACAATTCAAAATATAAGTATTTTCTATGAACTAGTATGGTCTGGGAAATAGGTAATATAGGAGTGCATTTTAAAATAACAGTCCTAGGGGAATGTCTGATGCGTTTCAAAGTGTTTCCGTTTCAATTCATTCGATCAATCAATAAATCAATCAACCAATCACCAATGATCTGAATTTAGGGCTTCCGCCCAAGCGGCAGATTACGTATCAATTGTTCACCTAGTCTTTTCTTAAATGATTTCAAACAGTTAGTAATTTATTGAACTGGTGTAGATATAGTAGGGGGCACCCTTGGTAAAATATTTCAGACAGTCATTCTTCTTCCTACAAATCAATATGTATTTTAGAAATACATTTATTTGAATGACCTTTCTGTTAACATACGCTTTTAAATATAATAGCCTACCCCGTTCAAGAAATTTATTAGAAATATAACAATGGCACGAATTTCAATTCTCTCATAACAATGATTCAGATAATGATTCACCAAACTGCTATACTGCATCTGTTTCACTTCAGGTAATCAATAGGAGAATGTATTTTGAAGTTCTCTGGTAGACTATGCATTTTCGTATAAAGTACTTGAACACCCAAATCGTTGGCAACGTAAATACGTACTGTAAGTGACAGTATATCAGTTGATACCTTGTCCTCTAATTTAACAAAGAGATTATAATATTCATTTAAAGATAAAATAAATCGCTTTAGCACTTTTTATAACCTCACTTTTAAAACCTTAAAACGTATAGTAATTGAGAAATGTACTAAGATAGGCACCAACACGGAGTTTTGGCTTTATCCGGAAAAAATAGCTCATGAAGTACACGGAAAACATCTTCTCTATTGACAAATTTAGGCTCGAATATTTTAACCCACCCTAATAAAATATTTGTAACTACGAAATCATCACGATGCATTAAGTACACTTGATCTGAATGTGAATGCATCTGCTGTAATATGGATGACATCCAGGCACACAATACGATCGACACGTCTTAATATATCAAAGCAATTTTAAAACCAAATTTCAATAAATACATCACTACACTAACGTTTCCTAATCAAACCAAACCAACAGAAAGAACTGAACTGATGCTTCGCACGTGCTCGTGTTTACATTTGAACAAACCGATCGCGGTGCCATTTTAGCCAATATCGATAGCCGCATTAAGATTTGATATATTGTACTTGGTCTTGCTATAACATAAGTACACTTCTCATCCACCAGGTACCATGGAAACGTCTAAACGTCACTTCAGTAGCATTAGAGGTCTAATCTTCGTGACTGGACGATGACACATGAGTCCAACCACACCTTTCAAGAAGAAGAAGAAGAAGTCTAATCCTTAACAGAATGAGAAGAGATACAGAGGTAAAGATAACCAAGTACGTAGTGCAGAGTTTCAAGTAAGTTGTTTAGAAAATGAAGTAAAGGAGAATTCAAGTGTTTAAATGGGAATCAGCTGAAGGATAGGGTGTTTTCTATCACGAAGTTCGTGACTACGTACTATGCAATAATTACATATCAAAAGAAGGTTAAATTATAGTGCAGAATATACAATACCTATTTATATGGCATACAGAATAATGGCATAGACAATGGCGAGCATGAGTGAACAGTGAGTACAATCAGTGTAAGTGCTATTTAATCCCGATGACGAAATGTCAAGGTAATTTTACGAAACCTTTGCCATACACTGAAGTGCCGCGGTACGCTGGTTGGGAAACCCTGGCGTAGTGATTCAGTTGTATGTTCTATTTATAGTAAATGAAGTTGACTCTTACAATCCTAAAATGGTAATCAGGAGCTAATTATCAAAAATTTCTGAGATATCCATGATAAGGTAAGGGTTATTCTGCCCGAAGGCAGGTCCGAACCTCCTCAGAGGTGTTCCTGAGCCGGAGTTTACGTGCGGTAGGGTGGCCAGTTCCTTTCCGCTCCTCCATTCCCTTAACCCCGCACTAACAGCGCGTGGCAACCCATACAGCTCCTGACCACTCCCAATGTTGCTTAACTTTGGAGATCTCACGGGATCCGGTGTTTCAACACGGCTACGGCCGTTGGCAATATCCATTAGGAAAGTCGAAAAAAAAGAAATTAATCGTGTAAGTAACTTCTTGTTTCCAGGATGAAACAAGAAACGGTTTGCACTTCGTAAATACATGCAAGACATGTTTCCTAACTTTGGATCCCGGCTCCCCCAGTGACGAAGCTATGATGTGCAGATTGTGGTCTCGCTGATGTAAGCTATAAAGGGTAAGGTGGCGCGTCTTACGTTTTCATTGTAGTTAGTGTTCCTTTGAGGAGAACAGCTAGCTGTGTTACGTCATAAGCGTATCGTTACCCGTCATGATTGTGTCTGTCGAGCAAACAGCACTTTATGTGGCTAGACGCGTTTTGGCGAGGATAAAGAGAGCGGCAGAGGCACGCTATAATGTCGGCACAACATACATTTTCACGACGTTTCACATGTCGGTCTCCTATCATAAAGCTCTCGTGTGTAAACGACCTGCTACTAACAGTTCACAAGGTGTTCCTAAAATAGCATACGGCATTTCATGTCATGTCATGTCATTCTCCGGTGCACATTCAAACCGTTTCGCAACATATAATATAATGGCTTCCCTAGAATTATTATTATATAGCGTCTTACTCCCTTACCTTACCTTCTTATATATTTATCTCATCAACAGAGCTAGGGAATTTAAACGACATTATCTACAATCTGGTGTACAGATATGTCATTGAGTCGAGCAACTGGATTCCGAACTCCATGTCTTCCCAACCCAAAGTTAGCAACATTTTTGTAACACTACTCTTTTGTCAGAAATCACCCAAAACAAATCTGGCTGCTTTCCTTTGGCTCTTTTTCAGTTCTAGAATCAAGTAGTCATTTTAACGGTCCAATTTTTTTTTTTTTTTGCTAGGGGCTTTACGTCGCACCGACACAGATAGGTCTTATGGCGACGATGGGATAGGAAAGGCCTAGGAGTTGGAAGGAAGCGGCCATGGCCTTAATTAAGGTACAGCCCCAGCATTTGCCTGGTGTGAAAATGGGAAACCACGGAAAACCATTTTTAGGCCTGCCGATAGTGGGATTCGAACCTACTATCTCCCGGATGCAAGCTCACAGCCGCGCGCCTCTACGCGCACGGCCAACTCGCCCGGTAAACGGTCCCATAAATTGGAACCATGTTCTAATTGGGATCTTATCAAGGTCAATACGCAGGTCTGGTCACGCTCCCAGAACTTTTGCGGCAGTGGCCATTTTGGGACCAAAGCTCTCTACTGGCTGTCGTTAGCGTGTTATCCAGTGCAATGAGATTAAAGTTATAATGGGTTACTGTATCGCTCCAGATTGTGAAAGTCACTCATCTAAAAGGATTAAGTTATTTAGATTCCCGAGAGATAAGCTGCTGCCTTGCGGATATGGCAGAGGACTTCTAAAGGCTAAGGGAGATAACCCTGACAGAAAATCTGCTCTAACGTTATTTAGGCCTAGAAAGTCAGTTGGAGAGTAACTGCAATCGCGTTCAAGACATACGAGCCTTGGATTGAAGAACTCAAGACAACGACAACAGCTAGGTGCGTATGACGGCTCACAGCCTGAAGTTTCACCAGCTACGAAACCTAAATCAAGACCCAGTTGCCGGATTGGAACCTTAAATATCTAACACTGCCAAATAAAACTTAAGGAATAGTTGGTATGATGGATAGGAGAAAAGTTCTTATCTTGGGGATGAGTGAAATCAAATGGAAGGCAATAGGAATAAGACACCAAAGACACCTCCATCTGGGCTTTATACTTCATAAAGATATTGATGTTTGTAGCCAGACTGAATTTGCCAGTGGTAGAATAATTAAAGTTTCAGTAAACTGGAATGGAGACAAATATCATATAATCCAGGTCTATACTCCACAGTCAGGATGTTCAAATGAAGAAAAAGAAGCCTTCCTGTCCAACTTGGAAGAACATATGGATTGTGAAAATTTAGTAGTAATGGGAGAGTGTAATGCTCAGGTTGGATCAGACAGACTGGGCTATGGATCCTCCCTGGGTCCTCGTGGAATGGGGAATAGGACGGTAGAGGGCGAACATCTTTTAGATCTTTGTATGAAGAACAATATAGCTGTAATTAACACTTGGTTCAAGAAAAGGGACACGCATAAGTACACAAGATATAGTTGGGACCATCAAAATGGAACTATGATTGATTATATAGTCGCCGGCCAAGAAGTTTGGAAGATTGTAAATGATGTCAAAGTAATTCCTAGTAAACATCTGGATGGATACCACAGGTTGTTGGTTGCAGATATCACAAAGAGAAGACCTCCTAAAGTCTAAAACAAAAGAACACCAAAAATAAAAATTTCGAGACTTTCTGAACCAAGGGTGAAGGAAATGTTTCGAGGAAATGTTTGAAAGATGTTACCAAAAGAAGATCTGAGATCTGCAAATGAGGAATGGGATAACCTGAGGATAGTATTGGTGAAAACAGCTGATAGAGTATGTAGAAGGCAGAGCCAAATAAGAAAATCCAAAGAAGCAGAATGGTGGAATGAGGATATAAAAGCTAGAAATGGCGCAAGAAGAGCTTTGTACCGTGCGAGAGTGCGAGGAAAAAAAGGTGAAATCGAGAATAAACTGTCATTTTACAGAGAAAAAATATTACAGGTCAAAAGAATAATTGACAGTAAGAAACGGGAATGCAAAGAAAATCTTGCCAATAGAATAGGGCAAGACAAACACAAGAAGCTCCTGTATAGCATTGTTAAAAACAAAAGAAATGATAATGCAGGCCTTCGGGCTGAGCAGCGGTCGCTTGGCAGGCCAAGGCCCTTCAAGGGCTATAGTGCCATTGGGGGGGGGGGTTGATACAGTAGTACTATCAACACAGTAGAGCTTCCAAACGGAGAGGTAACTAGAAATGAAAATGAAATATCAGGAGTTCAGTAGATATTTCAATCAATTACTCGACTGTATAACAACTGACAACACACAAGATGGCCCTCTAACGCTATAAATTATAATGTAGGAAGTTTGACCTGGCTGGAAGTGGACACAGCAATATGTAAAATGAAAAACAACAAGTCTGCGGGATTGGATGAGTTCAGTGTGGACATGATCAAAGCACTTGGAGAACCTGGAATACAATGGTTGTACAGAGTACTAAATAAAATTTGGTAAGAAAATGAAATGCCCAGTGACTGGAGGCAAGGAGTGATTATTCCACTATTTAAAAAAGGTGACCGAAAGAAGTGTAACAACCATAGAGCCATAACCATTCTATCTCATGGGTTAAAAGTAGATGAGACATCCTAGAGAGAAAAATCAGAAAATTTGTTGAACCTAAACTTGAGGAGGAACAACATGGATATACTGTAGAGCAGGGCCTCTCAGGATGCATGCGCCTGGTGCATGCACTGTGCAAAAGACGACTTCGCTTGGTTGACCAGAGTGCAGACCCCCACTCCTCAATTTGGAGCAATAGCGCTGTCTCTCTCTTTCCCCACGCCTGTCTCGCTCGCTCCCTCTGTCTCCCTATTCCTCACTTGCTCCGTAGCGCTCCAAATCCGAGCTGAGTTGAGCCGAGTTGAGCCGAGCTTGGCCGAGTAGCCCAGAGACGAAGCGTTGGTCCGAGTCGAGCCGAGCGGGATCGATGCACTGTGCACAGGAACTCTGCACCGCTGTTTGCACGCGTGAGATTTTGGGCGTTTGAGCGAACAGATCAACGCTAGCCCACACTTTTTCACCAAGAATGCTCTTTGAAAAATACTGGGATAAGAATAGAACGGTTATAGTTGTATTCTTGGATATTGAGAAGACATATGATCATATACGTCTGAGACGTAAAGAAGTGCCAGATGAGATTATAGCTCGAGTAAAACAATATCGAGAGACAAAGAGCTGTGCAAATTCAAGGAGGCAGGTCAAACTGTTTTGAAACCAAGAACGCAGTCCAACAAGGAAGTTGTCTATCATCACTTCTCTTCATTACTATAATGGATGAGGTTATAAAAGCAGTGAAAATGAAGGTCAGACAACAAATTCACTTGTATTTGCTGATGATGTTATGCTATGGGGGGACACAGAAGCAGAAGTTCAAGCTAAACTAGATCTTTAGCAAGAAGAATTTGAAAGAATGGGAATGATCATCAACCGAACTAAAACCTTCGGTTTAGTGATGAGTCCAAATCCTGAAGCAGTCCACCTGCGAGTGCAAAATGAATAAGTAGACATTATCAATAACTTCAAACACTTAAGGACCTTCGTTTCTTCTGACAATACCATAAACCACGAAACAGGCAATAGAATACAAGCTGCATCAAAATTCTAGCACTCAATTCGTCAATTACTTTGGGATGACTCATTTCCCCAAGCTTACAAGCTCACTCTGAACAAAACATATCTTGTACCAATTCTAACATACGGACTGAAAGCAGCAACGCCTACAGGCCACTGAAATGAAGTCCCTTCGGTCATGTTTCCAAAAGACAAGGAGACACAAAATAAGGAATGAAAGTATTCGGCAACAACTTGGATTGGACAGAAGCCTGTTGGAAACCTTAGAATTAAGCAGATTACGATGGTATAGACATGTGAGAAGGATGGCTCCAATTAGGACCCCAAGAGCATACTATGAAAGGAATGTTGTTGGTAAGAGACCCAGAAGGAAGCCTCGTGATAGTTCGGAAAAGCAAATTTTCAAACACCTTGCCAAACGTGATGTAAATTGGCAGCAAAATGTAGAACATCTGCTGTAGATGGACAGGACGAACTGGAAGAGGCTCGTGAACACGCACACCCGGCTTGCTGGAGCGGAAATTCGTTGTTGATGATGATGATGATGATGATGATGATGATGATGATGATGATGATGATGATGATGATGATCTTGATTATAATCTTTTCCTGCAGCTTCGTTTTCAGGAATGTCAATTCGAAGAAAAGAGAGCAGATGGAAGGAAACTGCTAAAATGGAATGCCATCCCACTCTTCGGCTTTTCTAATACCCCAAATATTCCTCGTGTGTCAGGAAGGCCCCGAACGAAAGAGGGCTGCCTTCAATACATGTGTGTAAAATTGCGTTCGTCAATTTACTGTGATAGTATTTTATTGAAATAATCTTTCTTTCTTTCTTTCTTTCTTTCTTTCTTTCTTTCTTTCTTTCTTTCTTTCTTTCTTTCCGGATCGGTTTACCGTCCAGTGTTGGTTTCTCCCTCGGAATCAGCGAGGGATCACACCTCTACTGCCTCAAGTGAAGTGTCCTGGAGCGCGAGATTTTGGTTCGGGTTGATACAGCTGGGGAGGAGAACCAGGACCTCGCCCAGGCTGCCTCACCTGCTATTCTGAACAGGGGTCTTGTGGGGGATGGGAAGAATGTAAGGTACAGACAAGGCAGAGGGAAGGAAGTGGTCGTGGCTTTAAGCTAGGTACCATCCCGGCATTTTCCCGGAGGAGAAGTAGGAAACCACAGAAAACCACTTTGAGGATGGCTGAGGTGGGAATCGAACACCCCTCTACTCAGTCGACCTCCCGAGATGGCATACACCCCATTCCAGCCCTCGTACCGCTTTTCAAATTTCGTGGCGGAGCCAGGAATCGTACCCGGACCTCCGGGGGTGGCAGCTGATCACACTAACCACTGCACCGCAGAGGTGGACTATTGTAATCATTTTAATAATTTTATAAATTCATGTAAATCAATTACCTCTCAGATTATCTAACATTTAGACAGTTTTCTTGATAACGGTAATGTAAAACTTGCATAACTTATTAATTTATATTATTATTATTATTATTATTATTATTATTATTATTATTATTATTATTATTATTATTATTATTATTATATATAGATTCAGCCTGCGTATGTTTGTGATCGCAAAACTCTAAAAGTAGTCAGTCGATTGCCTTGAAATTTTGACACAACGTTGCTTTCTGATACGAGAATATTTAGCAAGTGGTTGGGACGTAATCGGATAGGTAGTTGTTTATAATGGGTAATTTTACGGAATTAATTTAATTACAAAGCCGCACCAAGATTGGATCGACCTTGATGGACAGACTGTCGCTAGGCGGTAACGACTTACGCTATATCCTTATTGGGCGGTAAGAACTGCTGTATACAGTATATGAGGATGGGAACACGCCGTAATGTTTTATGAAGGACCTTTCATGCTAGGAGGTTCATGTAATTAGGCAACTCATTGCCTTTTATTTGGAAATAGGAATCCACCATACCTTGATCGAGGTGTACTTTCATGTAACTAGGCAACTCATTGACTGTTATTGTAAATGTGAATAAACATGAATAAATGTGTCCTGCGCTCGCAAAACTCTAAAAATAGTCGATCGTCGTCAGTGTTTTCACTAGCCATGGTACGAGTTTCAAGAGTTGAATCGAGAAGAAGAAGAGTAGAACAATAGATTCTATAACGCCAAGAACAATGAGATCAACAGCTAAGACGTATACAGTTGCAATATGTTAATGCTTTGAGCTCCATATCCGTAAGTAATAATAAAACGTTCTTGGTCATAGTACGGCAGCCCTTAGTCTTAAGTCATAGTGCCACATTCATTAATCATCTGTAATGACTCACCCACGTTCGAACATAGACCGCCGTTCTCAACACGCAATCAGAGAACGCCAATGAATATCAAACCGCACTGATCCAGAACGTTTAGACGACAATGAACGTGTTAGAGTCAGAACTTCTGAAAGGCGAGCAGAAGAATCGGCAGATCAGCGAGAATTGTCAATTGGGAAGGAAATGCGAACGACAGGAAGCATGACCAACAAATGGCAAATAAGTTAATATGGGAAGGACAGCTGATTCAGAAAGTGATGGAACCAACCAGAGGGGAAAATATTTTTGATGTGGTGCTGATAAAACCAGAAGAGCTCTATAGGGAAACTGAAGTAATAGATGGTATTAGTGATCATGAAGTTGTTTTTGTGGTAGTTAAAAATAAATGTGATAGAAAGGAAGGTCTTAAAAATAGGACTGTTAGGCAGTACCATATGGCTGATAAAGCAGGTATGAGACAGTTTCTAAAAAGTAACTACGATCGGTGGAAAACGGTAAATAAAAATGTAAACAGACTCTGGGATGGGTTTAAAGAAATTGTTGAGGAATGCGAAAACAGGTTTGTACCTTTAAGGGTGGTAAGGAATGGTAAAGACCCACCTTATTATAATAGAGAAATAAAGAGACTAAGAAGGAGGTGCAGACTGGAAAGAAATAGAGTTAGAAATGGTTGTGGAAGTAAGGAGAAATTGAAGGAACTTACTAGAAAATTAAATCTAGCAAAGAAGGAAGCTAAGGATAACATGATGGCAAGCATAATTGGCAGTCATACGAATTTTAGTGAAAAATGGAAGGGTATGTATAGGTATTTTAAGGCAGAAACAGGTTCCAAGAAGGACATTCCAGGAATAATTAATGAACAAGGGGAGTGTGTATGTGAGGATCTTCAAAAGGCAGAAGTATTCAGTCAGCAGTATGTAAAGATTGTTGGTTACAAGGAAAATGTCGAGATAGAGGAGGAGACTAAGGCCAAAGAAGTAATAAAATTTACATATGTAACAATGACATTTACAATAAGATACAAAGTTGAAAACTAGAAAAGCGGCTGGAATTGATCAGATTTCTGGGGATATACTAAAGACAATGGGTTGGGATATAGTACCATATCTGAAGTACTTATCTGATTATTGTTTGACCGAAGGAGCTATACCACATGAATGGAGAGTTGCTATGGTAGCTCCTGTGTATAAAGGAAAGGGTGATAGACATAAAGCTGAAAATTACAGGCCAGTAAGTTTGACATGCATTGTATGTAAGCTTTGGGAAGGCATTCTTTCTGATTATATTAGACATGTTTGTGAAATTAATAACTGGTTCGATAGAAGGCAATTCGGTTTTAGGAAAGGTTATTCCACTGAAGCTCAACTTGTAGGATTCCAGCAAGATATAGCAGATATCTTGGATTCTGGAGGTCAAATGGACTGTATCGCGATTGACATGTCTAAAGCATTTGATAGGGAGGATCATGGGAGACTACTGGCAAAAATGAGTGCAACTGGACTAGACAAAAGAGTGACTGAATGGGTTGCTATATTTCTAGAAAATAGATCTCAGAGAGTTAGAGTACGTGAAGCTTTGTCTGACCCTGTAATAGTTGAGAGGGGAGTTCCTCAGGGCAGTGTTATCGGACCTTTATGTTTTCTTATATATATAAATGATATGAGTAAAGGAGTGGAATCGGAGGTAAGGCTTTTTGCGGATGATGTTATTCTCTATAGAGTGATAAATAAGTTACAAGATTGTCAGCAACTGCAACGTGACCTCGGAAATATTGTGAGATGGACAGCAGGCAATGGTATGTTGATAAACGGGGTTAAAAGTCAGGTTGTGAGTTTCACAAATAGGAAAAGTCCTCTCAGTTTTAATTACTGCGTTGATGGGGTGAAAGTTCCTTTTGGGGATCATTGTAAGTATCTAGGTGTTAATATAAGGAAAGATCTTCACTGGGGTAATCACATAAATGGGATTGTAATTAAAGGGTACCGATCTCTGCACATGGTTATGAGGGTGTTTAGGGGTTGTAGTAAGGATGTAAAGGAGAGTGCATATAAGTCTCTGGAAAGACCCCAACTAGAGTATGGTTCCAGTGTATGGGACCCTCACCAGGATTACCTGATTCAAGAACTGGAAAAAATCCAAAGAAAAGCAGCTCGATTTGTTCTGGGTGATTTCCGACAAAAGAGTAGCGTTACAAAAATGTTGCAATGTTTGGGTTGGGAAGAATTGAGAGAAAGAAGAAGAGCTGCTCGACTAAGTGGTATGTTCCGAGCTGTCAGCGGAGAGATGGCGTGGAATGACATTAGTAGACGAATAGGTTTGAATGGCGTCTATAAAAGTAGGAAATATCACAATATGAAGATAAAGTTGGAATTCAAGAGGACAAACTGGGGCAAATATTCATTTATAGGAAGGGGAGTTAGGGATTGGAATAACTTACCAAGGGAGATGTTCAATAAATTTCCAATTTCTTTGAAATCATTTCGGAAAAGGCTAGGAAAGCAACAGATAGGGAATCTGCCACCTGGGCGACTGCCCTAAATGCAGATCAGTATTGATTGATTGATTAATTTGAAGAAAGACTTGAAGCCTTACGAGTTGAATCGAGATGAAGTGCAGCACAATCATCTCAACAACGCCGAGAACAATTAGATCAAGAGCGAAGACGTAACCAGTTGCAATATCTGAATGATCGAGCTTCACATCACCGAATCGCTTTTTCATACCAACCGCATATTCAGTTCAATGTATGTATGTTCAGTCATCAGCCCTAAGGATGGTTGGATCCTCAACAGCTCCGCCATCAGCTGTCATAGATGGCCTAGGCATCACTGAAGAGGCGTATTAGGGAAACGAGGAGTGAGGTAGTTTCCCGTTGCTTTCCTCACCGAGCCAAAAGTTGCTATTACATATCAGTTTGCCAAGCCCACTGAAATGCATGAACCAACCGACCCTATGAGCAACATTTTCACACCATTCATAGCATAAGGAATGGCATTACTAGCATCGCTCATACCTCAGTCACTTTCATAATGTCAAAGCTAAGAATAAGACAGAGACAGATCAATGAAAGTAACAACATTGCTCTAGCCTATACCAGAAGACTTAGTGCACTATAAACACTAGGTCCCGCTAGCAAAGGCAAATTCAGTACAATACCTGATGTAAATTCGTTCAAATCGGAAAAATTGACAAAGTTTGTCCGCATTGCACAGCGATTAAATTTAAAGGAGAAACCACAGGAATGTGCTGCGCCAACGGAAAAGTGAAGCTACCTGAACATGAGCAGCCAAAAGAACCACTGAAAAGTTTGTTGAAAAGAATTACTGATGATTAAAATCAGTTCCTCGAAAACAAGAAATTGAAATTCCTGTTTTCAGATTACTTCATTCGGCGCTAACGTTATAGCGGAGCATTTTATGCCGACATTTAAAATTCAGGGACAAATTTACCACAGATCATTAGTCTTTGCTTCCTTTTCCAGTTCATCGGAGATGAAAATGGCCAATTGAATGCACGCTGCCAAATCTCTACTGGAATCAGAAGGCATATTGTCGAGTCGTTGCAAAATACGTTACATTACAACAATAATTTAATTCGGATGTTCAAAAGTGCGATTGATCTCATGTTTGCTAAAATACATTTATTTACTTACCCATCTCAGACTGAGCCACAACGAAGCGTGACCGGGTTTAGCTAGATATTTTTTAAAATTATATCACTCTATTATAATAATAAAGCCGGCCCCGTCGTGTAGGGGTAGCGTGCCTGCCTCTTACCCGGAGGACCCCGGGTTCGATTCCCGGCCAGATCAGGGATTTTTACCTGGACCTGAGGGCTGGTTCGAGGTCCACTCAGCCTACGTGATTAGAATTTAGGAGCTATCTGACTGTGAGATAGCGGCCCCGGTCTACAAAGCCAAGAATAACGGCCAAGAAGATTCGTCGTGCTGACCATACGACACCTCGTAATCTGCAGGCCTTCGGGCTGAGCAGCGGTCGCTTGGTAGACCAAGGCCCTTCAAGGGCTGTAGGGCGATGGGGTTTGGGGTTTATTATAATAATAAACTCAATGGAGGCGAGTTGTATACACCATTTCAACCACATACCAGCCCTCCTGCCATTCTAAATTTCTGGCAATACCGGGAATCGAACCCGGATCCCGAAGACTGCATGTAATAACAGTAACCGTTACGCTACGGAGGCGGACACACTGCAATAACGTATCAAAGTTTTCTACTAGTTGCATGTTTTCCTGTTACTAGGCATGTAGCTTAAATTGCTGGCTGTAATATTTATTGTAATAATGTTGTTTCATGCCACCAAACAGGCTATCAACTGAGTATCAGCAGTTTACGGCCAGATTCCATACACGTTTAGTTGGGTTCCTCCCGCCTACCAAGGCCTATGTGCGTTTATTTAATTTTAACCGTCCATCATTATATTACTTTGTTCATGCTCAGGTAGCCTAAAGTAGGTCTACTAGCTCAAAAATATTCTGATAATTTTGCCATATATTCTGGTTTTAATTCTATTGCAACTGTTCAAAATATATGGAACCCGATTTCTTATAGATGGCAAAATAGCTATCATATCATTACATACATTACATACATTATAATTATAGACCGTTATGCCTTTCAGCGTTCAGTTTGCAAGCCCCCGCGAATTTACTAAACGTCACCACAATCCTCGATTTGCACTAGTGTTGTGGCCTCATTTAGTTCTATACCTCTTATCTTTAAATCGTTAGAAACCGAGTCTAACCATCGACGTCTTGGTCTCCCTCTACTCCTCTTACCCTCCAAAGCGGAGTCCATTATTCTCCTAGGTAACCTATCCTCCTCCATTCGCCTCACATGACCCCACCACCGAAGCCGGTTTATGCGTACAGCTTCATCCATCGAGTTCATTCCTAAATTAGCCTTTATCTCCTCATTCCGAGTCCCCTCCTGCCATTGTTCCCACCTGTTTGTACCAGCAATCATTCTTGCTACTTTCATGTCTGTTACTTCTAACTTATGAATAAGATATCCTGAGTCCACCCAGCTTTCGCTCCCGTAAAGCAAAGTTGGTCTGAAAACAGACCGATGTAAAGATAGTTTCGTCTGGGAGCTGACTTCCTTCTTACAGAATACTGCTGATCGCAACTGCGAGCTCACTGCATTAGCTTACCTTGATTCAATCTCACTCACTATATTACCATCCTGGGAGAACACACAACCTAAATACTTGAAATTATCGACCTGTTCTAGCTTTGTATCACCAATCTGACATTCAAATCTGTTGAATTTCTTACCTACTGACATCAATTTTGTCTTCGAGGGGCTAATTTTCATACCATACTCATTGCACTTATTTTCAAGTTCCAAGATATTAGACTGTAGGCTTTCGGCACAGTCTACCATTAAGACCAAGTCGTCAGCATAGGCCAAACTGCTTACTACATTTCCACCTAACTGAATCCCTCCCTGCCATTTTATACCTTTCAGCAGATGATCCATGTAAACTACGAACAGCAAAGGTGAGAGATTACATCCTTGTCTAACCCCTGTAAGTACCCTGAACCAAGAACTCATTCTACCATCAATTCTCACTGAAGCCCAATTGTCAACATAAATGCCTTTGATTGATTTTAATAATCTACCTTTAATTCCATAGTCACCCAGTATAGTGAACATCTTTTCCCTCGGTACCCTATCACATGCTTTATCTAGATCTATGAAACATAAACACAATTGCCTATTCCTCTCGTAGCATTTTTCAATTACCTGGCGCATACTGCAAATCTGATCCTGACAGCCTCTCTGTGGTCTGAAACCACACTGGTTTTCATCCAACTTCCTCTCAACGACTGATCGCGCCCTCCCTTCCAAGATGCCAGTGAATACTTTGCCTGGTATACTAATCAATGAGATACCTCGATTGTTGTTGCAATCCTTCCTTTTCCCTTGCTTATAGATAGGTGCAATTACTGCTTTTGTCCAATCTGAAGGTACCTTACCAACACTCCACGCTAATTTTACTACTCTACGAAGCCATTTCATCCCTGACTTCCCAATATACTTCACCATTTTAGGTCTAATTTCATCTTTCCTGCTGCCTCATGACAATGGCGTTTATTTACCATCCTTTCCATTTCCTCAAGCATAATATCACCAACATCATTTGCCTCCTCCCCATGAGCTTGGCTGTTTGCAACACCACCCGGATGATTTCCTTTTACATTGAGAAGATGTTCAAAATATTCCCTCCACCGCTCCAGTGATTCCCTGGGATCTATTATGAGTTCACCTGAATTACTCAAAATACTGTTCATTTCCTTTTTCCCTCCCTTCCTAAGATTCTTTATTACTGTCCAGAAAGGTTCCCTGCTGCTTGACCTAGCCTTTCCAGGTTATTACCAAAATCTTCCCATGACTTCTTTTTGGATTCAACAACTATTCGTTTCGCTCTGTTTATTTCATCTACGTACAAATCCCTGTCTGCCTCGGCCCTTGTTTGGAGCCATTTCTGATAAGCCTTCTTTTTACGTTTACAGGCTGCTCTCACTTCATCATTCCACCAAGATGTTCGCCCTTTCCCATCTTTACACACAGTTGTTCCTAGCCATTCCCTTGCTGTTTCTACTACAGCATCCCTGTATGCCAACCATTCACTTTCTATATCCTGAACCTGCTTACTGTCTACTGTTCGAAACTTATCACTAATCATATCCATGTACTTCTGTCTAATTTCCTCGTCCTGGAGATTTTCTACCCTTATTCGTTTGCACACAGATTTCACTTGCTCTACCCTAGGCCTAGAGATACTTAGTTCACTACAGATCAGATAGTGGTCTGTATCATCGAAAAATCCCCGAAAAACTCGTGCATTCCTAACAGATTTCCTGAATTCGAAGTCTGTTAAGATATAGTCTATTATTGATCTGGTACCCCTAGCCTCCCATGTGTAGCGGTGAATAGCCTTATGCTTGAAGAATGTATTCGTAACAGCTAAACCCATACTAGCACAGAAGTCCAGCAAACGCTTCCCATTCCCATTAGCTTGCATATCTTCCCCACATTTACCAATCACCCTTTCGTATCCTTCAGTTCTATTCCCAACTCTCGCATTGAAATCGCCCATTAGCACTATTCTATCCTTGCTGTTGACCCTGACCACGATGTCACTCAATGCTTCATAAAACTTGTCAACTTCATCCTCATCTGCACCCTCACATGTCTTATACACGGACACAATTCTTGTCCTAATTCCTCCAACTGACAAATCTACCCACATCATTCGCTCATTTACGTGCCTAACAGAAACTATGTTGCATGCAATGGTATTCCTGATAAAGAGCCCTACCCAAGACTCTGCCCTTCCCTTTCTAACACCCGTCAAGTACACTTTATAATCTCCTATCTCTTCCTCGTTATCTCCCATTACCCGAATATCACTTACTCCTAGCACATCCAGATGCATCCTCTTTGCTGACTCAGCCAGTTCTACCTTCTTTCTTCCATAAGCTCCATTAATATTGATAGCTCCCCATCGAATTCCATTTCGTTCGCCAAGTTGTTTCCAAGGAGTCCCTCGCCTGTCAAATGGGAGTGGGACTCCATTACTCCCATAAGTCCGAGGCTTGCCTAAAATGTTCCGAGCTCGGTAAATTCATGAATCAGGATGCTACCCTACTTGCACATAGTCCAAGTGAGGATCTCTCCTCTAACGGGTTATGGACCACCGGTGAATTGTATTGTCCTAGCCGCCTGAGCACAAGGAGGGCCATGACTCAGAATATGTCCGAGATGCCCACTCCCATTCCATAGCAACTGGTATCCCGAGGCATTGAGGGGTATGAGGGAGGAGTTGGAAAGTTTGAGGGAGATAATTAGGATTCTCACAGAAGACAGGAAGGAAGATAGGACTCCCTCAAACAATGTACAGGTTACAGTAGGTATACAAGAGGGAGGGGAAGGAAAGGGAGGAGTTGTAGAAGACAGGTGGTCTAATGTTCTAAGGGGAAGGAGATTGCAGGCTAAGGGCTCTATTCAGGATCAGAATTCAGGACAGGTGTCTGTGCGAAATAGGTACGAGTCACTCCAGGTAGAACAACAGAGGGAAGATGAGGGACAGGGAACTGTTGGTGAGATGTGTGGAAGTAGGAGGAAAGGAAAAGGTAGGAAAGGAAAACGTAGAGTAGAGGATAGGAAAAGACAGGTGGAACAGGGTCATGGGAATAAGAAAAGGGAGGAGGAAGTAGCTTCTGCAGCTATCAGGAAAGATCGGGCTGACCAGGAGGGGAGGGGATCAAATGAGGTGGGTAGGGTTGAGGCTCTGGTCATGGGGGATTCCATCGTTAGACACGTGGGGAAAGTGTGTGGAGGAAAGGGTACGAGGGTAGAGTGTTATCCAGGAATTAGGTTGAGGCAGATGTTGAGGAAAGTAGAAGAGATGGAGGAGGGGAAGGAGAAGGTGGTAGTGTTTCACGTTGGTACCAACAACGTCAGGCAAGCTGATATAAGTACCAACATAGTTGGAGAAGTGTGGGATCTGGTAAATGCAGCACGGGTGAAGTTTAAGAAAGCGGAGATTGTTATTAGTGGAATACTGTGTAGAAGATATACTGTCTGGAGGGTGATTGGGGATTTAAATGAGACTATGGAGTGGGTATGTGGGAAACTGGGAGTGAAATTTCTAGATCCTAATGGGTGGGTAGGAGATAGGGATCTGCGCTCGGATGGCCTTCATTTAAACCGCAGTGGTACGTATAAGTTAGGAAATTTGTTTGGAAGGGTAATAGGGAGGTACATTCAGGGAAACGGGATGGCCTAGGGAGCGGTGATAAGGGAACAGGGAACTGGAAATCAAGTAGGGATGACATAAAATTGTTAGTGTTGAACTGTAGAAGTATTGTAAGGAAAGGAATAGAATTAAGTAATTTAATAGATATATATTTACCAGATATTGTAATAGGAGTTGAATCATGGCTGAGAAATGATATAATGGATGCAGAAATTTTCTCACGGCACTGGAGTGTGTATCGTAGAGATAGGAGAGGAAGGGTGGGAGGGGGAGTGTTCATTCTGGTGAAAGAAGAATTTGTAAGCTACGAAAAAGTTAAAGATGAGACACATGAAATTCTAGGTGTAAGGCTCATTTCTAAAGATAATAGGCAACTTGATATATTTGGAGTGTACAGATCGGGAAAGTGTAGCACTGACGCGGATTCGGAATTATTTGATAGGATAGTCAGCTATGTGGGAAACGACATGGAAAGAAATGTGATTGTAGCGGGAGATCTGAATTTGCCAGATGTAAATTGGGAAGGAAATGCGAACGACAGGAAGCATGACCAACAAATGGCAAATAAGTTAATATGGGAAGGACAGCTGATTCAGAAAGTGATGGAACCAACCAGAGGGAAAAATATCCTGGATGGCGTGCTGATAAAACCAGATGAGCTCTATAGGGAAACTGAAGTAACAGATGGTATTAGTGATCATGAAGCTGTTTTTGTGGTAGTTAAAAATAAATGTGATAGAAAGGAAGGTCTTAAAATTAGGATTGTTAGGCAGTACCATATGGCTGATAAAGCAGGCATGAGGCAGTTTCTAAAAAGTAATTATGATCGGTGGAAAACGGTAAATAAAAATGTAAACAGACTCTGGGATGGGTTTAAAGAAATTGTTGAGGAATGCGAAAACAGGTTTGTACCATTAAGGGTGGTAAGGAATGGTAAAGACCCACCTTATTATAATAGAGAAATAAAGAGACTAAGAAGGAGGTGCAGACTGGAAAGAAATAGAGTTAGAAATGGTTGTGGAAGTAAGGAGAAATTGAAGGAACTTACTAGAAAATTGAATCTAGCAAAGAAGGCAGCTAAGGATAACATGATGGCAAGCATAATTGGCAGTCATACGAATTTTAGTGAAAAATGGAAGGGTATGTATAGGTATTTTAAGGCAGAAACAGGTTCCAAGAAGGACATTCCAGGAATAATTAATGAACAAGGGGAGTGTGTATGTGAGGATCTTCAAAAGGCAGAAGTATTCAGTCAGCAGTATGTAAAGATTGTTGGTTACAAGGAAAATGTCGAGATAGAGGAGGAGACTAAGGCCAAAGAAGTAATAAAATTTACATATGTAACAATGACATTTACAATAAGATACAAAGTTGAAAACTAGAAAAGCGGCTGGAATTGATCAGATTTCTGGGGATATACTAAAGACAATGGGTTGGGATATAGTACCATATCTGAAGTACTTATTTGATTATTGTTTGGTCGGAGGAGCTATACCAGATGAATGGAGAGTTGCTATAGTAGCCCCTGTGTATAAAGGAAAGGGTGATAGACATAAAGCTGAAAATTACAGGCCAGTAAGTTTGACATGCATTGTATGTAAGCTTTGGGAAGGCATTCTTTCTGATTATATTAGACATGTTTGCGAAATTAATAACTGGTTCGATAGAAGGCAATTCGGTTTTAGGAAAGGTTATTCCACTGAAGCTCAACTTGTAGGATTCCAGCAAGATATAGCAGATATCTTGGATTCTGGAGGTCAAATGGACTGTATCGCGATTGACTTGTCTATAGCATTTGATAGGGTGGATCATGGGAGACTACTGGCAAAAATGAGTGCAATTGGACTAGACAAAAGAGTGACTGAATGGGTTGCTATATTTCTAGAAAATAGATCTCAGAGAGTTAGAGTACGTGAAGCTTTGTCTGACCCTGTAATAGTTGAGAGGGGAGTTCCTCAGGGCAGTGTTATCGGACCTTTATGTTTTCTTATATATATAAATGATATGAGCAAAGGAGTGGAATCGGAGGTAAGGCTTTTTGCGGATGATGTTATTCTCTATAGAGTGATAAATAAGTTACAAGATTGTGAGCAACTGCAGCGTGACCTCGAAAATGTTGTGAGATGGACAGCAGGCAATGGTATGTTGATAAACGGGGTTAAAAGTCAGGTTGTGAGTTTCACAAATAGGAAAAGTCCTCTCAGTTTTAATTACTGCGTTGATGGGGTGAAAGTTCCTTTTGGGGATCATTGTAAGTATCTAGGTGTTAATATAAGGAAAGATCTTCATTGGGGTAATCACATAAATGGGATTGTAAATAAAGGGTACAGATCTCTGCACATGGTTATGAGGGTGTTTAGGGGTTGTAGTAAGGATGTAAAGGAGAGGGCATATAAGTCTCTGGTAAGACCCCAACTAGAGTATGGTTCCAGTGTATGGGACCCTCACCAGGATTACCTGATTCAAGAATTGGAAAAGATCCAAAGAAAAGCAGCTCGATTTGTTCTGGGTGATTTCCGACAAAAGAGTAGCGTTACAAAAATGTTGCAATGTTTGGGTTGGGAAGAATTGAGAGAAAGAATAAGAGCTGCTCGACTAAGCGGTATGTTCCGAGCTGTCAGCGGAGAGTTGGCGTGGAATGACATTAGTAGACGAATAAGTTTGAATGGCGTTTATAAAAGTATGAAAGATCATAATATGAAGATAAAGTTGGAATTCAAGAGGACAAACTGGGGTAAATATTCATTTATAGGAAGGGGAGTTAGGGATTGGAATAACTTACCAAGGGAGATGTTCAATAAATTTCCAATTTCTTTGAAATCATTTAGGAAAAGGCTAGGAAAGCAACAGATAGGGAATCTGCCACCTGGGCGACTGCCCTAAATGCAGATCAGTATTGATTGATTGACTCAGGACCACTTACTACGCCACTCAGCCGTTGCCCATGGTTCACGAACTAGGACGTGACTACAGTAACCTACAAACATCAACCATAGCTATCATATCATTATATCACAATTCGCAGGTTATAGGCAAACCTATTTACATGTAATCCGAGGCAAATAAAACTAATTTTAACAGCTTGTGTGTTTTTAAGTACATTTTTAAAATCCGAAACTCGCCTAAACTGAACATGGAAATGTTGTAGGGATCACTCACATTGAGTCCCAAAATGGCGGCTTCTGACCTGTGTATATAGACCTTGGATCTTACCAGCTACCTATACGCCCTCTCTGTTACATCCTTACTACCAAGATATGTACAGGGTGAATCACTTACACACAAGTCAATGTATTGGGTTACCTTAATGTGTTGGGCGTTTGAGAATTTCATTTCTACGACTATGGCGTAAACCCCATTGAATGAAACAAAGCCGTTTCAGGTTGTCTGATGCATACTGATACTATTTTTGTCAAACAGCTAGACCCTGAAAATCAGGAAATTGAGCCATTCTTCATACCAGTCACTCAAAAAGTTTTATTTGTTCCAATCAGTTTCAGTCTTGAGTCTACTCGTTTGAAGCAAACACTCGGAATCAAGGGCAACTCTCCGTTATTTGGAACATATTTATTACACAAGATATCAAGGAAACAAATTATTATTATTATTATTATTATTATTATTATTATTATTATTATTATTATTATTATTATTATTATTATTATTATTATTATTATTATTATTATTATTATCTACGGTAGTATAGTAGTACCTGTACGGTAGAGTTCCGTTGATTATTTGTTTATATTAAATGTTCAAAATAGCCACTTCGCACTCAGTACACATCGTTATCCGTCTCATGAAGGATTCTCGCACTCGAGAAAGCGTTTCTGGAGTTACTCATTCAAATGCGACTCTAATTCTCTGAATCAGATCATTTCTTTTCACTGGAAGATCTTGATAAACACGATCCCGAACATAACCCCATAAGAAGTAGTCCATTCGAGTCATATCAGGAGATCGCGGAGGCCACCCATCTAGACCACGCAGACTAATCTATCTAACTTGTACAGTAGATCGAGAGCTGCGCGGCAACAAGATATTTGTATGCAGGGTGTCCATCGTGTTGGTACCACAAATTAAACCATCTTACCAATGGAACCTCTTTCAACAGAACAGGGAGTCTCTCTTCATGAAAGCCAACATAAAAGTGTCCAGTGGCATTTCCTTTGATAATCTCAGGGTCTGTTATCCGATTTCCTAAGATACCACCTCGTACGTTCACTGTAAACACGTTCTGAACATACACCTCTTTCCTGCAATGTGGATTGCGTGGTGCATAATGGTGTTCATGCTGTCGATATATGCACCCATCACTATGAAAAGTGCACTCATCCGCCCAAAGTATATTCTTCAAAAACGGGTCATTTTGTACGTTATTTACAGCGATCATCGAATATCGAATCATAGAATACTACCGACGGGGTGAATCTTCAGGATTCAGACGTTATGTGGTATGGCGTTTGTATAGAAGCTACTGCAGGAGGTTTAATTATTCTATGTACCTTCGACTGCGAAAGACCTGTTGCTGTTGCAGTTTGTCTCGTGCTCCTACGTTGATTTTCTTCTAACACTTCCCACACGACCGCCATTTGCACAGGTGAGCATCTCCTTTCCCGACGCTGTATAGTCGCGTTGTGTAAATTGCCAGTATTACATAGCCGCACACAAACTACCAGGGTCATTCAAAATGATGGATCCGATTTCATAAATTTATTCTGTGAAATCTAATAAATATATCGTAATGTGAGACATGTGCTAAAAACGGTAAACTCTCAAAGTTTTCTTCATTCATATCACAAGTGTTCTATGTGAGCACCTCGTGTAACATAACATACATCAAGCCGATAGTCCATCTCCTGCCAAACCTTGTGTAGTGTGTCGTGGTCAATCTCTGTGATGGATGCTGTGATGCAAGCACGAAGGTCGTCCAATGTTAGTGGAAGAGGTGGTACGTAAACATGATCCTTTACGAAACCCCATAAGAAGAAATCACATGGGGTTAAGTCGGGGAGCGCGGTGGCCAACGAAAGAGAGTTCGATCCTCCTGAGATGCACGACCTATCCAGCGTCTCGTTGAGATGGCTCCGAACGTTGCCATGGTAATGCGGAGGGGCACCATCCAGTTGAAGGATGAAATCTGCCGCTATCCTCTTCGAGCTGTGGCAGGAGCCATTGTTGCAGCATATCAAGAAAAACATTTCCTGGCACAGTAGGTTCAATTAAGAAAAAGGGTCCATAAAGCTTCTCATGGGAAATGGCACAAAACATATTCACCTTGGGAGAATCGCATTGGTGTTCCACAACTTGATGGGGATTAGAAGTTCCCCAGATCCTTACGTTGTGTCTGTTCACAGTCCCGGAAAGGTGAAAAGTCGCTTCATCACTGAAAATTACCCTTTCGGAGAACTGAACCTCTTCCATTAAAGCGAGAAAATCAGCGCAGAAGGGCGCTCGAGCAGCATAATCAGTATCTTTTAAGGCCTGCACCAGTTGCAAGCGGTAGGGTTTCATTCGTAAACGTTTCCGCAGAATGCGCCAAACAGTTGCCTGTAGAAGTTCAAGTTGCCTCGCTGCCCGGTAGGTGGACTTCTGCGGACTCGCACGAAACTGACGCGAACACGTTCCACTGTCTCTTCCCCGGTCGAAGGACGGCCAGTCGACTTTCGCTTACAGATGCAGCCCGTGTCTCTGAATTCTGCATACCACGCACGAGTGGCTTTTCCAGTAGGTGGGTCTCTTCCATACCTGGTGCGTAAATGCCGTTGAACACTAATCACAGACTTGTTTTCATGGTAATCAAGTACACAGAACGACTTCTGCTCTCCAGCCTCAGCCATTTTCTTTACTCGCTTCCTGCGCGCTCGTAACGGCTGAAAATGAAACCACGTGGGATGAAATCTAAACTCAACTAAACTTTGAGAGTTTGCCTTTCTTTGCGCATATCTCACAGTATGACATGTTCATTAGATTTCATAGAATATATTTATGAAATCGGGTCCATCATTTTGAATTGCTCTGTACATGGAAATACCCATGGCGTGGACGTATCCTATCGGGAAAGCGTTGAGCATATAACTGTGTTGTTTGTCTTTGATTGCAACGACTTTTACAATAAATTAGGACGATGTCTCTAAGTTCTGCATTCGAATACCTATGCTACTCCATTGCAATGACTCTACGTAGACTAAAGCGTGTTTCCTACGAACTCAGTTGAACAGGTAATGGAATGGAAGGGCGTATGGCTTTTAGCGCCGGAGTGTCCGAGGACAAGTTCGACTTACCAAGTGCAATTCTTTTGAATTGACACCCGTAGGCGACATGCGCGTCGTGATGAGTATGAAATGATGAAGACGACACATACACCCAGCCCCCGTGCCAGCGGAGTTAACCAATTATGGTTAAAATTTCCGACCCTGCCGGGTTCGAATCCGGAACCCCTGTAACCAAAGGCCAGCACGCTAACCATTTAGCCATGGAGCCGGACAATCGAACAGGTAGGGAAACGTAAATAAAGTCATAACAGCAATACACCTCTCCGTCCTATTGGCGCTCACAGCGGAAGTGATTATGTCAGTACACAAAACGAGGATAGCACGTGAACCATCCTACCGATAGGAGACATCCTGGTCATGAAAAATTCCACACATTTTGTTTTAATATTTAATAGAAATTAACGATATTAGGTTTGTCCATTTCTGTAATACATTGATCAGCACAATCTTAGATTAAATATTTAAGTTGTCCCTCTTCAGATCTTAGCTCACAGAAGTACAATTCTTAAACGCTCAACACACCAGACAACGCAACACACTGACCTGAACGTAAGTTAGCGATTCACCCGGAAGAAGAGTAGTAAGTCCGCCTCTGTGGTGTAGTGGTTAGCTGCCACCCCCGGAGGCCCGGGTTCGATTCCCGGCTCTGCCACAAAATTTGAAAAGTGGTACGAGGGCTGGAACGGAATCCACTCAGCCTCGGGAGTTCAACTGAGTAGAAGTGGGTGGTCTTCCGTGGTTTCCCACTTCTCTTCCAGGCAAATGCCACGGCCGCTTCCTTCCCCCTTCCATGCCTGTCCCTTCCAGTCTTCCCATCCCTCCACAAGGCCCCTGTTCAGCATAGCAGGTGAGGCAGCCTGGGCGAGGTACTGGTCCTCCTCCCCAGTTGTATCCCCGACCAAGAGTCTTGTGCACCAAGACACTGCCCTTGAGGCGGTAGAGGCGGGATCCCTCGTTGAGTCCGATGGAAAAACCGACCCTGTAGGGTAAACAGATTAAGAAGAAGAAGAAGAGTAATAAGTTAACGCTACTCGCTAGCGGTAAAAAAAACAGCTCGCGCGCTTGAGGTCACCTCGGAGAGACTGCTCTGGACAGTAGAATTAAATACACGGTTCAAGGCGCGCATAATTCAAGTTAAAGTCTAGGAAATGAAGTTTTAATCTCTTTTGACACAATTTTGAATAGGTTAAGGAAGGAAGTCCATATATCCGACAAAATGTATCAAACAAAATGGTCTTCACAAAAAACTAAATAATATTTTAAATATTACATTTTCAAACTCTATGTAAAAAAGTGGAAAGAGGGAACAAGAAGACTCATACATTTAAAGTTTTGCCTTCAGATCATAATATTGAAAATGATCAAATCGTAACGTAGATCTAATGTACAGAACTGTCAAGTATAAATAAATATTGGATACGGATGGAAGATGACACAATAAGTAATGTTAAACTCACATCATATGCAATAAACAACAATAATGGCAAAAGTACACGAAAGCGAAAATATTTATAAGGACCCCACCTGTTTCATTCAGCGTGGGGATGGGGTAGACGAAGCTTGCCACGGACAAGCCTTCTTATTATGACGTCTGTCAGATTTAAATGGCGGATACGAATGGAGGTTCTGTTTCTCACATATCTCTTTAAAGCCTAAGGGTGTAAGCTGGCGTATTTCTCCTAAAGGACCTTTCCACAAATGTGGCATCACTTTAGGTCTCTACAAAAAAGGTGGCATTATGAAAAGTGGGAAAAACAATTTCAAACTGTTTTAACACCAAAACTCCAATCATCTGATCGAATTATTACCCCTGCCCCCTCGAAGAAGTTTGACAATCCAACCGTTGGCACTGTCATCCGGAGATATATTCATTTTTTCACTGCAAGGATGACCCAGGATGTTTACAAGCAACATAACCCGCCAAATATTGTAGGCCTAGAATAGAGCCTCGTAGGAGTAAAAGGCAAATCTTCAAGAGTAAGAGTTCTCAACTCCGTTTCCCCTTTAATCATCGAGAGTGCATCTTTTATAGGCTACCATGTTGTAAACCCGTGAAGACATGAGATGTAATCACCCGCGTTAACGTCTATTGCTACAGAAGAGGAACTATTCAGGGGTATATCTGCCACACTACGCTAATGATTATAAGACGCAAACGATTCTTGAATTCCACCGGTAGAGGACTGTCGTAAGTACGCCCAATTGCTCTAACATGAGAAAAAATGGTTTTCCAGACAGTCCTGATTAAGTCTACATGTGCTGGGGCTGTACCATAATCAAGCTCACAGCTGCTACTTTTACAATCATAGTCCTTTCCCATCCTTGGGTCACCGATGTGTTGGTGCCACGTTAAACAACTAGCAAAAAAAAGTCTAAATGTCAACAAATATTTAAATTTGTAGAGCATTTTCAAGTCTGTAAAACAACACAGCACAGATCGAATGGTTGTAAAGAAGCCTTTCGTATCTTCGCATACGGAGTAAAATTTGCACAGGACTCCCTCCTGAACCTCTGTGTACAACCGAAAGATATGATAGAACATCTTAATTGGAGCACAGCTACGCATCAAGTCGGCCATGATTGGAGCTTAATGTTGTCGTCAGCTCCCGCTTGGAGCGCTGTGCCAGCATACAGCGAACCACGTGGTGACGAACGAGCCTACCACTACAGCTCCACCGGTAAAGCATTCTTAAATTCAAATTCTCATTATTGTAGAAGACTTCCTCGTGAACAGTCGAGATTTTCTTCTGAAGAGGCGGAGCAAAATTCTCTGCGAAACATAAAGTTTCACCTTGCTTTCTCGACACGGCATAAGCCCAAAAGCCCATATCGTGTTTATGTTAATATTGTTATCAAGCGTGGAGTAACATCTTGTTTTGCCGGCATTCTTAACAGTCTTCACAACAGTGATACGTTACTTTCTCGCTTGTCTATATCCATACTATATATAATATTATAAAAAGGAAAAATGTGTTTGTTTGTAACGGATAGACTCAAAAACTACTGAACCGATTTTAAAAATTACTTCACCTATAGAAAGCTACATTTCCAGTGAGTAACATGGGATGTATTTTATTTTCAAAATATTTCGAGGTAGGGGGCACGGGGGGGGAGTAGATATAAAAATAATACGCTAATATAGGCAGAATATCGAATTCGTCGTACAAGAACGAGACAAAGTACAATGTAATCCCCTTGACGCAAAGAACAAAACTCGGTAAGCCCTACGTGCCCGCAAACCATGTTTTAAGGCCCTAATACCAACCGTTATGGAGATATTGGCACCACACTACCCCTGCTCTAGGAATCGGATAAAGTAATGAACTGCCGTAACCACAGCAACGTAAGCTCCAGGATTCTACAGCAGCGAAATTATCTTATAAATAAAGTTGTAGGGGGTCCGCCATCTGTGATTCCGTTTGTTTTGCCAATTTTTCAGATATTTATCCGTTTTAGGTCAACTCAAGACCGAATCGGTGGCTTTTTACTTTTCGTGTCTGTTTGTTTGTTTGTTCCACCATCACGGCAAAACGGCTGGATATATTTCAACCAAACTTCATATTTGGAGTATACTCACCCCGAGGAAGGTTTCTGTATGCATTTCATTTTAAAATCTTTGATTAGACGGGGGTTTATAGGAAAACTACAACGGTTTTTCTCCATTTTCTCTTATACTATTGATTTCCTGTAAACTCCATGGACCGTATGTGAAACGTCTCTTCATTATAAACAACTTTCGTTATGTTCATAATTTACCTTACTATTCAAATGACGGAGAAATTTACTATTTTCTGCGGGTATCATGGTCTGCGTGTGTGACCGACAGACCGACAACGAACCTACAGGTTACCATGGCAACGTCTCTGACTGCTTGCCAGCAGGGAAGTAACGAATTGCCATTTTCCTCATCATACCTTCAAATTCATGGTTGTTCCTTGGGTAGAAGGCAAGAGAGGGCGTTAATCGGCCATTCTGCGGGATATTGGCGGAATATCGTTGGACTTTATAATCGTCCTCGAATAGCTTAAGTAATAACACAATTAGTCATCTTATCTGTTGACCTAAGAATGCCTGCGCCTAAATTTCTCCTCTGTTACCTCTTTCTTATTTCCATAACTCACACCAGCATAATTTATTGAGGGGCATTTGATTTTCCAATACATTCACTTGGTATTTACATATTTGTCGTCATCCGGCTGTCCTCAGTTTTAATCCATTTTCTATTAATTTCAACTTTCTTTACTGAATTATTTTCTTCCTTAATTACACCGTATGTATGCGAGTGCTAATCCCGAAGGCTTGACACTCTTTCCTTTGAGGAAATATTCTAAGCTATGCAAATGTATAACTTTCGGCCCCGGAAAATATCGAAATATGGATGCAATTTTAACGACGGTGCACACCTTCGTTTCGGGATAATTGGTGGCTAATCTGTAAGTCTTATCACAAATCAGAAAGCACAATCGCCTTTCATTTTGGAGAGATCTACAACTTTGTTCCTATGACTTTTTATCGTATTTCTATTCCTTATACGTTAAATAGAGCTGTATTTCTCGATTTCAAGTTAATTTTGTACTTTCACACGTATATGTTAACATTAATTTGGCACACTTATAGGAAAGATAGAATCATGACATTCGACACGCACATTGGCATGACCAGTGACAATGTGATAGCCAAATTTTATGATTCTATCTGTCACATGAGTATCACAAATATAAAGGAGTATGAGAAAACTACAAAAATTCACACCCAATGACTCTAACTGAATCTAACCCATAAATATAGGAGATACGAGAAGATGTCATGGGACCAACCATGTAGAACACTGAAAGAGGCGTCTGATGGTGAGGTCCGTTTGCAGATATGTCGCAGTTTCAAAGCAGTAACTCTCGAAATAAAGGTCTGCACTTCTAGAGTGTGTCTGTACATTGACTATTTTGACGACATTTCTGTACAGTTATCTGTTTCGGGTGTAATAATGACCATCTGCATATTTTTAGCTTTGGTGTCTGTTTGTCTGTTTGTCTATAATTTGGAAACTACTGGATATATTTCCACCAAAATTCATATTTAGAATCCACCTGTCCTTGGGTGGGTTTCAGGGCAAATATTGTTTCTAAATACATGAAATGACTAGGGGGGTTTATACGAAACCGAAACCGTGATTTTGCACTCCCACAAAATATCCACAACCAAACTAATAGAAATCTACCTGCCTTAATGGAAATTAATTTTTAAACCTTTTTCTCATGTGCATCATTTCGGTAAGAGGATTTATAAGGGAGATATCATTAACCGGACTTAACTTCAGAACGGGCGCGTGTTGAGCGTATTTCTTACAACTTGAAAACTATTGAACATATTTGAACCAAACTTTATATTTAGCATCCACCTTTCCAAAGGTAGATTTTAAAGGTCAACAACATTTCCTGTTCCTGGAATAGACTGGCGGTTTATAGGGAACCGAAATGGTGAATTTACTCTTCCACAATATATATACAGTACATGACCAACCTGACTGGAAATCAACCAAATTTGTTGGAAATATATTTATAAAACTTTTTTTCATGTGCATTTTTTCGACAGAAAGATTAATAAGGGAGATATCATGAACGGTCGGTTATGCAGGGTAAGTCCAGCAGACATAGACCAAAAAGTGTTGTACGTAGAGCAGATTTCTTATCTATCTATATAAGCAAAATCCTTACGACTGTGTGCCTGTACATTGACTATTCTGGCGAAATGTTCGCACAGCTACGCGTTTAAGGGGTAATAATAACAACCATCTGCATAATTTTTTGGTTTAGTTTCCTGAAAGTCCTAATTTTAACACTCCTATCCCAAAATCCACATTGCGGCATAATCTGCCAGACGAACAAGAAAACAGAAATTTGGCAAAATTATACGTTTTAGCCTGTAACGGACAGAACATTTCCAAGAGCTTTAAATTTTTCGCTTTTTTCCCCGAAGAATATCGAAATATGGAGGCAATTTTAATGATGGTGCAGATCTTCGCGAAGTCCTATCACATACGGGAAGGCACAATCTCCGTTCAATTGGGAGTGATCTACAACCTTAGTCTTATGACTTTTTGTTGTATCTGTATCCCTTTTACGTTTGATTTTTGTCTATTTCTCGATGTTAAGTAAATTTGGACTTTTCATATGCATAATTCACACTTTCAATCACTTATAAGAAAGATAGAATCATCAAACCCTACACGAAAATTGGCCCACCCAGTAGCCATATGTGAGCTAAATGCTATGTATGTAGCTGTCACATAATTATCTGAAAAGAAATGCAATGTGAGATAATCTTACAAAATTTTTACCCTATTCAACGTTTCTAACTCAATCTGACCCACGAATAGATCAGATATCATACGACCAGCCATTTGGGCCACTAAATCTGACGTCTTATGGTACAATCATTTGTCGATATGACGTACCGTTTTGCAGCAGTCAATCTGTAAATGAAGGTCTGCAATATTTTAAGCATGCATATACTTTCGTATGTCGATCTATATATATTCACTGATATCGTCTTGTAGCTATCGAGAAAGGGTGTGTCTGCTATTGTAAACAGTACTCCCCACACCGACTTTGACTGGCAGTAGGAATGGGGTCCTTCTCCAACACCCGTGTAACTGGCATTAGTAAGGATGGCCTACCATTGTAGTGAATAATTCACTTCTCGATTTGACTTGCAGAAGGCAAGGGAGCATGCAATGTTGTTTAAAATTCCCCTACCCGATTGTGTTTGACTTATAAATAAATGTATCCATCTAAAATGTGACTGGTATTATGCATAGTGGCCTGCTATTTTGATGGAAACTCACCAACTTGGTGTGACTGGTAGTAAGGTGGCTGGCTGTAGGAAAAGGGGCCTGTCATTATAATTATAACTGCACAACTCAATTTCGACTGGTAGTAGGGAAGTTGCCAAACATTCTAATGAAAAGAATCTGTCTGGAAGTAGGAAAGGGGGCCTGCCATTGTAGCGAAAACTCCCAAATCGATTGTGACCGCGCAGTAGGCGATGGGGCCTGCAATTATAATGAAAGCTTCCCAACTCGATTGTGAATGGCAGTAGGCAAGTGAGCCTGCCGTTATCATCACAAATCCGTAACAAGCACTTTACATTGGAAACACCATATTGGGAACCTCCCTATGCTGTTTCTCGGATAACGCTAAGAGACATGCCATTTTAAAACAATATTTACTGCATGTACAGTATTTACTTCGATATTCGAATACAATGTAGAATACCGTAGCGAAGCACGGGTACATTTGCTAGTCTACAATATATCACAGAAACCCAACATGTTACAGACATGAAAATTGGTATTTGGAATCCCCTTTAAAAATAAAAGAACACAAATGTTCGTTTTCAGAAAATTCACTGAAGTTGTGGGAGGGGTTGAAAAGAAGTGAGGAAGGATTTGAATCTATACTAATATTATAAAGAGGAAAAATTTGTATATTTGTTTGTAACGACTCAAAAACTACTGAACCGATTTTAAAAATTACTTCACCTATAGAAAGCTACATTGCCATTGAGTAACATGGGCTGTATTTTATTTTTTACAGTAAACAATTTGAGGGGGCGACGTGGGAGATAAAAATAATAATAGGCTAACATAGGCGAAATCTAATTTGTCGTACAAGGATGAGACAAAGCTCATTTTAAGCCCCTTGACGCAAAGAAAAAACTCTGTAAGCCCTACGGGCTCGAAAACTATGATTTAAGGCTCTAAAACCAACCGTTACGGAGCTATTGGAACCATACTACCCCTGCTCTAGGAATCGGATAAAGTAACGAACGCCTGTAACCATGGCAACGTCAGCTCCAGGATTCTACAGCAGCGAGATTACGCATGTACATTTGGGCATAGCTGCCAACCAAAATTGGTACACATATGACTTACTATCTGGAAAAAATAGTTGTGTAAGACACTCATAGGACTCCTTTGGGCTGGGATTGAAAGGGGGTGAAGTATAAAAATAATATATATATATATAAATGTCATTGTTTGTGTGTATGTATGTATTACATCTCCTCCTAAACCACTAGAGCAATTTCAACCAAATTTGGTACACTTATGACTTAGTATCAGGAGACAAACCGCGTGGGGCTAAGATACCTCTAGCACCCTTACGGACAGGGGGCGATGGGGTTAAGGTATAAGAATAATCTAGAATAGTTTCGAATCCATAGTTCTCGTGGTCGCTGAAATGAATAGTAACACTCCGAATTGTTTAAAGTTCATATTCAGCCCCCTTTAAGGTGGGTGTGAGGGGGAGTGAGATATAAAAATAATCGAAAATACTGTGGAATCTACAGCTTTGGGGTCACTGAGATGAATGGTGACAATCCAGATTTTTTATCTCTTAGAGGTGGGGGGCGAGAGGGGGACAGTCTCATTGACAGTCGAAATCCTTTACATCGTATCTATAGTGCGACGGCTAAATACATACAGTTATCACTTTCTGTCTTTTTTTTTTTTTTTTTTTTTTTTGACAGGATCAAATACTTCCCAGTCGATTCGAGCTTCCATACGGACAAGTTTTACTCGAAAATTAAATAATCTAAAACTTGAAATCAAACACATCTAGATAATTCTAAAAGTACATAATAGATCGCAACATATCAATCTGCAAGTAAAAAAGGAATTCTATAAATATTCACTTCACACATAACTAACTGGTAATACAAATATTAAAGGTAAACATTCAGAAACTATTTGGGCAACGCCGGGTACTACAGCTAGTTTTTCCTTAAATACAGTAAATTCTACTGTTACAATACGTGTGTGAAATTAGATAACTTCATTCAGTATTCATTTCAAGAGTTTAGTGAAGTGATTTCCTACTGTATTCTACGAATTCATGACCTTTATTCATCCCATGTCCGACTCGTTGGCTGAACGGTCAGCGTACTGGCCTTCGCCTCAGAGGGTCCCGGGTTCGATTCCCGGCCGGGTCGGGGATTTTAACCTTAATTGGTTAATTCCAATGGCACGGGGGCTGGGTGTATGTGTTGTCTTCATCATCATTTCATCCTCATCACGACGCGCAGGTCGCCTACGGGAGTCAAACAGAAAGACCTGCACCTGGCGAGCCGAACCCGTCCTGGGATATCCCGGCACTAAAAGCCATACGACATTTCATTTTTCATTTCATCCCATGGTGGATACGGAAATGTAATGATTATTATATTTCTTTCAGTGGTATAAAATGCCTCGACATTGTAGTTTGTATACTGATTAAATTACGACACAGACACACAAAAATCGTCAGCATTTTCATTGCTGAAAGATGAAAAAACTCTCTTTCTTTGGTCTATATCTTCATTTTTCGAAGTTCCATTTTCTCTCTGATTAGTGTTATATAGAGGATGATTGCCTAGTTGTACTTCCTCTTAAAACAATAATCACCACCAGCACTACTAGGGGAATGATGGACTCTGTTATGGAAGGTCAGAGGGGTGAGGGAAACCACGACGACGATGGTTAGACTCAGCTTCTAATGGTTCAAAGATAAGAGGTATAGAACTAAATGAAGTTGTTCTTTTACGTGCCCTTAAATCTACCGATACGGGGCTGACGTATTTGAGCACCTGCCAAGTTGGGCTCAGAAAGCCAACGCCTTAACCGTCTGAGCCACTCGACCCAGCTTTGTGTTTTTCATCTCTGTAAATAATATGAAGCATACTACCATTTCCGATGTTTGTAGTGGAGTTGAGCAGAGCTGACAAGAATATAATGCTGTGAATATTGTAGTTCTTCGCTAATGTGAAAAGGAAGTTTGTTCAGAGCATAGTAAATAGTAAGAAGTATGCTATTCTAATTTTAATTTTTGTGTATTCTGGTCTTTGTGGAAATTACATTTTATGAATTGCCAGGTAATTAATGTACTTCAGTCGTAGGATGTTTACGTACCCACGCCCGTAGAAATGGTAATGAATTACGGCTAAATCTTCGATATAAGGTCTGGCCAGCGGGGTGAGTAGACCTATCCATGGTCTTAAGAGACATAAACTTTTTTATTATTAGCTTCAAGGTCTTTCTTTATACTTAAAGAGAATATGTATTCCTTAGCTTTCACTTTTGCGACAGCAATACAGCGCACGTTACCAGCAAGAGAATGCAAAGAAGAAGAAAACATGATTCCCTCTAGTGCAAAACCAATTTCAACTCTTTTCTAAACTCGTTCTGTTGTAAAAAGTAACGCTTTAGCTCTCTCATCACGATTACGAATTACTTCTCTTCCTCAGTCACCCTCGCTATTCGAAACTACCGACAGACGTGCACACCAGCAGACTGTACATCATTACAGGTCTTTTTTTGTACGGTACCACGCGGCTACAAGCAGTAACGGCAGCAAGATAAATCAGGGGAAGTAACAGGGATAAGAAAAAGTTTCGGGGATAGTGGCGAAGCTACATCGACCCGCCACAACTACTGCCACAGCACGACCTGACTTCTTTCATCCCCTTCAAGCTTGCCCTTCAGCAACACGTACGATAATTTCCCCTGAGGATTTGTGAAGGCACCTGCCATCTAACGGCCCTCTGGAGAAGTTCCCTCCTCGGTCATTTCCGGTTGCAGACGTAGACAAATGGCAAAGCAAGTCGTAACTCCATAAAAAGAAGAATATATGAACGGAGAGGAGAGTACGGAGATTACAAGACGTTATGTCGCTAGAAATGATAACAGCGAAAAGGCTTAAGGAGACAGGAAGAATAACATTATATACGTATACGTTGACAAAAAGAAGAAGCGACTATAAGAGAAGGAAATTAAATTGCAAGTAGCTCATCTTAAAGCGGCCTCGTTCATTTGCCACTAGATTTTAAAGTAGATCCGTTAAGGACCAATTTAGCATGTCACCGCGCTACCTCATAAATCACGAGTATGTGTCGTGTTTATACCTTTAGGGTCCGTCCCTGAATGCAGAGCCTTCTCTGATATTAATTTGTAAATATCGTTAAAATACTACTACGTGATTGTTTTAAAAGGACGTACAATTGGACACACATTCCGTCTGAACACTGATCAACTGCAAGTTGGCTGTGCAGTTAGGAGCGCGCAGCTGTGAGCTTGCATCCGGGAGATAGTTGGTTCGAACACCACTGTCGGCAGCCCTGAATGTGGTCTTCCGTGGTTTCCATTTTTACACTAGGTAAATGCTGGGGCTGTACCTTAATTAAGGCCACGGCCGCTTCCTTCCCATTCCTTGGCCTTTCCTATCCCATCGTCGCCGTAAGACATATCTGTGTCGGTACGACGTAAAGCCAATTCTGAAATAATAATAATAATAATAATAATAATAATAATAATAATAATAATAATAATAATAATAATAATCCACCTGTTGGTCATGATCTACATGGTCTGACATCGTGGTTAGACGTTTCGAGCCCTTTGGTCGAAACAAATGTCACCATCAGAACGTTGGCCGGCAGGGTAGGAGAGCTACCGGTAGTGGTATACAAATTCTAATCACTAGATTGCGCGCTAAAAGCCTGGATTCAATTCCAAACCTCTCGTATAACACTGTTGATGGTGATTCGTCCGTTGGATGGGCACGTTAAGCATTGAGCAGACGCCTTCGATAGGAGTAGGCTATATGCCGGCATCAGGTTTCACCCTCTCCTTTCCTACATCACGTCACTGATTTCATCTCATTAAATCCTCTGATGAGGTTGACTTCAGGAAGGGCATTCGATCGTAAAAACTCACTACGAAGATTCATCTCACTCCAGACATGACTCCGCGGAGATACATGAATAATAATAATAATAATAATAATAATAATAATAATATTAATAATAATAATAATGTTATTTGCTTCACATCCCACTAACTACATTTTTACGGTTTTCGGAGACGCCGAGGTGCCGGAATTTAGTACCGCAGGAGTTCTTTTAGTGCCAGTAAATCTACTGACACGAGGCTGACGTATTTGAGCATCTTCAAATACGACCGGACTGTGCCAGAATCGAACCTGCCAAGTTGGGGTCAGAAGGCCAGCGCCTTAACCGTCTGAGTCACTCAGCCCGGCAACAATAATAATAATAATAATAATAATAATAATAATAATAATAATAATAATAATAATAATAGCAAAAGACATCTTGTGGAGATATGCTGAAGTCTATACTAATATGATTTTCTGAAGCTTACCTATAGATAGCACATTCTTGTTTGAGGATGCCACGCAGGAACCTACAGTATGTTGGAACTTTCATTTATTGAGAAATGTAATAGTTAGAGGTTGCCAACTCTTCCTGTGTGGTCACTTCTAAAGGTTGCTCCTAATGATCTTTATTCTATCATAGTCCATCCAGCCATTATAAACGGGAGGGCTAGTTACCTGCTAAAGATTATCGTAACTGTGAGATCAACGGCTGAGGTTCACACCTCACTTAAGGCAGCTGGCGTGCTGGAGCAACAAGTAATGTAGGCTTCTTCATTCTTAACTATGTGACTCTAGACGATTCTAGTGGCATCGAGAATATAACAGTGTTCTCTTAGAATGTGTGCCATACCTACTTCGGTTTTAATGTAGGGATTTTAGTAACTTAAATTATTCCTGAATCATGTAGGTTTTCTAGCTTCGTTAAGCAGTGAACGTAACTATCCTACTGGGTGTAACGTCTTAAAATGAAGCACGAGTGTGGACCCCCGTTTTCTCTTTTTCCCTTTTATCAATTGTATTTCTTGTGGCTAGGATTTTCAAAATGAAATCGCATCTTTCACTTGTTGGCTGTTAATTTTCCGTCCTTCTAGTCACAAGGTAGTATGGAGTTATCCTCTGTTTTACTGAACTTCGTGTCACTTTTGGTTTTAGAGTTGTGTGATGTTATGGGATTACTCAGTTGTTTTCAGCACCCCCTTTCTCTGTGTGTGTTGGCCTATATTCCAAACATTCGTTTCTGATCTGTTTCGAATTTAACTCATTCTTGGTCTATATATGTAGCTTGAGGATTCTTCCCTTTCGTGCGTGCATTATCGTTGGCTTCCCTCAAAAATAAAAGGACAGCGAGTATTGTATAGAGTTTCATAGGTAATAAATTTCATATCAATCCGTATTGAAGAGCAATATAGTGTAAAACAAAAGCTTAAGGTTTCCACCTATTCAATACTGTTTTTGTAACCTTAAAATAATAATAATAATAATAATAATAATAATAATAATAATAATAATAATAATAATATGCTGCTGTTGCTGCTTCTGCTCCCGGTGCATTCTCCTCACAGAAGGTTGATGACCATCATGGAACCAATGTGTCTTACCAAGGATAGTGTAACGAGACACGTTTCGCTGTTTCTCTCATTAAACAATTATTTCTATTTTATGGTTACTGTGTTGCTATATTGTGGAAGTCGAAGCACTGTCGGAGGTTCCGCATCCAACATTATCTTCTCCGCCCATGTCCAAGTTTATTCTAAGATTGCAACAACATTTTACACACACACATCAATATTATATTTGCACTTTAAATTGCAAGTATATCACAGTCCCTGAAGTATCATATAATTTGTTCAGTACTACTAAGTTACACTGAAAGTATGACTTTCCTTGTATAGTAGAGACGGAGATATTGGCGTTATAAGAATCATATTGGTAATTGACCACCAAGTAGGGCTGGATTTACTTCTTCGTCGACAAACAAGCACTGCCACCCCGTACTGCATTTTACAAAAATGAAAGAAAAAACACTTATTTCACTATTAACAGCATGCAGACGTGAACAGTCTATTAAACAGATGACAGGTTGTAATACCGGTAATACATATAATACTACCTCCACTTTTGGGTGTTAATTGCAATACGGCATAAGTTATACTATTCATTAATTTAGCACACATTGATGTCCACACCTTTACTTTTAATATACCGTCATTTGGGGTTATTTCGGACGCAGGAGGTAATTTCGGACAAAACGGTACTTTTTCGTTTCACGGTTGGTCACTCTGAATTTTCCAAGATAGAATTCCCGCGCTCGAATTTTTTGAATTCAAGACGAATTCCCGCGCCAATTTTAGCGCGTATATCCTGCGTTACTTACGAAATTATCACGTTAATAATGGTCGTTGTTGTCGGTTTCATTATAGCCTTGACAATTGGTACAGGAACTTCTTAGTGTACACAGGTATTAAAAGAGTCCAGCTGCTGTTCACTATTGTCTACCATTTGTTCTGTTGTGTTTGAAAGTATCCGTGAGGCTTCTACGAAGTTTATCTTTAAACACTTCGTTCTACACACATTTTTCTGTGAATCTGTACAAGGCTGGGGTAATTTCGGACTATGCCGCGTGTGTACAAGAGAAGATTAGGAGGACAGTTGTATTGCAACTACGAGAAAAGTAAACTCGATGAGGCAGTAAATGCCATTAAGGCTGGAAAAATGTCCTACCGCAAAGCCGCGGAGTATTTTCAGGTACCGCGATTGACCCTGGAGAATAAGGTGAACCGCACCAACTCCAAAGCAATCGGAGCACCACCTGTCCTGAACACTGAAGAGGAGGAAATGCTTGTACTGTGTGGAGATAATAATAATTTCGTGTGGCTATTTCTAGCCGGGTGCAGCCCTTGTAAGGCAGACCCTCCGATGAGGGTGGGCGGCATCTGCCATGTGTAGGTAACTGCGTGTTTTTGTGGTGGAGGATAGTGTTATGTGTGGTGTGTGAGTTGCAGGGATGTTGGGGACAGCACAAACACCCAATCCCCGGGCCATTGGAATTAACCAATGAAGGTTAAAATCCCCGACCCGGCCGGGAATCGAACCCGGGACCCTCTGAACCGAAGGCCAGTACGCTGACCATTCAGCCAACGAGTCGGACTTGTGGAGATGAGAAGAATGCAAAAGCACGAACTTCCTGTTCTGCCCAGACAGATCGGTTATTATCTGCTACATAAAAACATTGACTCACACTTTGCAGTTTGCTGGATTACAACTGACAAGAGCGAATAGCTGCCAGTAGAAAATAATATAAAGTGTCCTGGTTAGTAGTGGAGTTGCTATGGTAACCACTGCGTCACTGGCTCTGCTGGTGAAAATCCCTTCGCCCCGTGCCTCACCAGGCATGTGCATTCTTCTGATCTCCCAACAATACACGGGATCGTCCGAGCAGCACACTGGGGATATCCTCTCACTTCAAGTGATATTCGATATATTGTAAAGGGATACCTTGACAGGATTGGAAGAAAGGAGAGGAGATTTACCCAGAATCTTCCAGGCGTCGAATGGGCAAGGTCTTTCTTAAAGAAGCACTCCAGCATTCTCTCCGTTCGTCTCTCAGGGCCGTTTTCCCCAAATGAGTTTAAACTAGGTTTATTTTAATCAGGTTTAAGTCTTAGTTTAAACTAACATTCATTTTCTCCATATTGGTTTAAACTTTGTATCAAGTTTAAACTTGGTTCAAAGTTAAACCTTCTATATTGTTGGTTTAAACTGCTGTTTATATTCAACCTTCTTGACATTATTAACGTATCTGATTTTCCTTGTAGAAGGGTTAGTTTTGACTACCAGTACTTCAGCACTTTACTAGAAAACATACTAAAATTATAACCTAGTATTAGCATTAGAAAAATGGGAGAATTTATTGAACTCTTTGGTTAAATAGGAAATAATTTTGATGTGCAAGTGAGGTTAAGAAACCACATTCCAACAAAAGTTTACAATCTTGGAAAATCGGATGTAACGGAGTTTTTTTTGATGGATTTGTAATTCATAAGCGAACAGCAAGGATTGTCTAGTATCGAAGGAGGATTCATTTAAAACGTCAACTGCACGAAATAATGCTATTTCGCTAGAAGCAATGATTCTGGTTGCTTTAAGATATGATGCAGCAGGCATTTTTCTTATCAACAACGGGGACCACAGACCTTAAATTGCAGTCTCCTTATAATATTTTATACTTTAAAATACTGTTGGTGGTATGAATACTGTAATGTGAAGCATAAAAATATTCCTACATAAGTTGTGTAATACGTCCACTCTTCATGCGGTGCCTGGTGGCTGTGGTCGCTAAATCGTTAGGTCAGCATCGTCCGAATCCGTGACTAGACGGTTCGAATCCAGTTTGTCGAAAGTATTTTTACCATCAGAATGTTGACCGGCACGGTAGGAGAGGCGGTGGTATACAATTTCTAATCGCTACCGGTAGAATATATACTTATAGGATCAGAAAAACAAAGTGTTTCATGTTTGCTAGTAAATTTGTAACAGAATAAATTTTAGTTAAGAATGTTTCATCGTAACTATTGCCAGCATACCAGCAATAGAAATATTAATGCTATAGGGAGAAGAGTATTATGCATACAGTACGACATATCGCAAACTTTGTTATGTTATAAACGAATACGGAATCAAGTAATACATCATCAGTGGTCTGTCTGCTGGATCCAAGGTTTGGAGATTGATTCGGGCCGAGGGGGATGGATTTTAATAGGAGATAGATCCCGAGCATGCTTGGAATTTGTTTACTTGAAATTCACATAAATGTTGATTTTCTGAAGAAAGGAATACCGTAGGCCTATTGCTGAAAGACCAGGATTTTAATATTTAAATGTTCCCGTGTGTTCCGTAAGACAATACAGACATCAAAAGACACGTATTAGGCCCACGGTACTTGTTTATGGTAAAGCATGACAGAGAAAAATAAGAAATAAAAGTGCGTTCCAATAAATTGTAGACAGCAATAGGTAGAATTATATGACAACACTTCGCACAAATGTAAACAATTTATTTATCAGTAAAGCTAATATCCCGCCGAATTTGTTCTTTATTCACTACGTACGATAGCATTAATTCGCCACAAACAGCTGATATTATTACAAAAATGTCGGTCATTGAATTACTAGGCTCTGATTGGCCAATTCCAATCGACCATGCCTTCGACTATTCCTTCAGTGCAGCCAACGTTAGCGCCAACGACAGCTCGCCCGTTTAAACTAAACGAGTGTCAGAAATTGGTGGAGAAAATGGACGCAAGTTTAAACTAGGTACTAAAGTTAAACGGGTTTAATTTATGCCAGGTTTAACTCGATTTGGGGAAAATGGCCCTCAGAGAACATTAAGAGAGCTCGTGCGGAGGTTAGCTCGGAGTCCGTGCGCGAATTTTTCGTTAACGTGCAACCCACTCTGGAAAACATTCCACCGGAAAATGTCATAAACTATGACGAAACCAACTTAAGTGACGACCCTGGGAAGAAACACGTGATTGTTAGGAGAGGGATTAAGCCTGCGGAGAGCCTTCTCCAAGACAAGTATTTCTGTCATGATGTGTGCAAGTGGGGATGGAAAACTATTGCCCCCGTACGTTTTGTACAAGTCTGAGCATCTGTGGGATACCTGGCAAGAAGGTGGCCCTCCTGGCACCCGATACAACAGGAACAAAAGTGGATGGTTCGATCTACCGATTTTTGAAGACTGGTTTTAACGGTGGCACTGCCGTATTTGAAACAGCTGGATGGACCAAAAGGCATGATCGGGGACAATTTATCGAGCCATGTGTCTCTCTCAGTTGTTCAAGAATGTGAAAAGCACAACATTTCTTTTATCCTTCTCCCACCAAATAGCACACATATTCTACAACCTTTAGACGTGTGTTTTTTGGGCCACTTAAGAAAGCCTGGAGGGATGTGCTGACAAACTGGAAGAAGTGTACACGTGGGCCTATATCTAGAGATGCTTTCCCATCTCTTCTGAAGGAGACGCTAGATAAGATAGAGGCGCGAAAAGCAGATAATATCAGAAGTGGCTTCCGCAGCACTGGATTAATTCCTCTTGACCCCCAGAGAGTCCTTAAAAGGTTTCCAGAAACATCAGATTCAAATGCAAAGGAATCGTCTTGGTTATCCACTTTCGAGACAGTACTATCTCAAGCTCGTTACGGCTCTGGTTCTACCGCATCATCTCGACGTCGTAAACTGAATGTTCCTCCCGGAAAATCTATCGTGGGTGGTCACTTACGTGACAGTGAAACTGCTGTACAAAATCAGGAAGAAGTTCCACAGTTATCAGATGACCAACCATGCAGTTCCACACTTGGACTAGAAAGTTTCGTCGTGGTGAACTACGATTACGAGTCTGGGAGCAAGAAAAAAAATAGGCAATATGTTGGTATGACGGTCAACATAGGAGCTCAGGACGTCGTCGTAAAATTCCTACGGTCACACAGGGGAAGCAAGAAAATATTTGTGTTTCCGAGTGTCGAGGATAAGGACACAGTTCTGAAGGACCAGATTGCCTAAATTCTACCGGCACCAAAAGAGAAAAGGGGAATATTCACCTTTGATACAGACGTTGTGTAAATAATCCACACGAATGACTAAATTGAATAGAAAGTAAACTATATTGTATTTTGCGGCAAAGTTTTGTTTGTTTTGTTATGTAAATAAAGAATAATTCTGCTATATCATGCACATATATTTTTTTCGCAAATAACTGTCCGAAATAACCCCATACATGAGGTAATCGCGGACGGTAACTTAAAAACACTGCATGTCCGAATTTACCCCAACATATGGGGTAACTTCGGACACATTTTAATATTTTTTAAAACACGACGATGTGCGTTCTCGTGTTTCTTCCAGTGTTCATTTTATCTCTTAGATATGTACCTAGACGTAGAAATTAAAATAATATAAATTAAATTCGTTAATAAGGACCATAACCAAAAAAAATCGCTAAAAGTGTCCGAAATTACCCCAAATAATTGAGAAAGGAACTCTTAATCAAACTCTCATCGAGGATCATTTACTTAAAGTCGAAAAATTGATTTATAGGGCGCCAATGTAACACTGTTATATAAATGAATATACTTTACTTTTTGCTTTTGTCATGATAGCTCTTCTTTCTCAGGTCGTCGATCATAGGGTGACGGGGATCTAAATTTACATATAGGCCTTACCGTACCTTACTTTCCACTGGAATGACATAAATCAGATGGGGATGTCATGCCAATGTTTGACTCTACTAATGAATTACCAAGAATTGAAAACTGTAATAAAGTGCGGCCAGTATCCAGTATTCGGGAGATAGTAGGTTCGAACCCCACTGTCGGCAGCCCTGAAAATGGTTTTCCGTGGTTTCCCATTTTCACACCAGGCAAATGCTGGGGCTGTACCTTAATTAAGGCCACGGCCGCTTCCTTCCCACTCCTAGCCCTTTCCTCTCCCATCGTCGCCATAAGACCTATCTGTGTCGGTGCGACGTAAAACAACTAGCAAAAAAAACTTTAATACAAGTAGCACAAAATAGATACACAATATTAACAATGATGCTTTCACAGCCCAGACTTGTAGACATCATATATGCTTTTGGGCTTACAGTATGCCGTGTTACGAAAACAAGGTGAAACTCTTCACGTTTCGCAGAGAACTTTGCTCTGCGTCTTCACAAGAAAATCCCGACTTTTCATGAGGAAGATTTTCAAAATGAAATCACATCTTTCACTTGTCGGCTGTTAATTTTCCGCCCTTCTAGTCACAAGGTAGTATGAAGTTACCCTCTGTTTTACTGAGCCTTGTGCCACTTTTGGTTTTACACTTGTGTGATGTTATGGGATTGCTCGGTTGTTTTCAGCATCCCCTTTCTCTGTGTGTGTGAATCATGTAGGTTTTCTAGCTTCATTAAGCAGCGAACGTAACCACCCTCAAACGTCTCAAAATGAAGCACCAGTGTGGTGCCCTTCCAATCTTCTCGCACATAACCTAATCACCGTTATCATACTGAACACCATAAACATTTAGAAATATATTATTTCATTGCTCAATTCGAGACAAATGTTGGAGTGCGATCGGCATTAGAGGCCGTGTGTGCTGTAATGTGAGTAAGAGCGCACTCTGTCACGCGTGTTTTCCTGGATGAAAAGCGCTCACAATTGACCATGCAAAGCAGGCATTATCGTTACTTTGAACGTTTACTACAGCTTTCCGATTGCGAATGATTGCTGGTAATTTTACAGCACTACAATAATAGTTGATAATTACACACAACAGTCCATGCAATGCCCACCCAATCTCTTTATTAAAATTCGCTCAATTTCGCAAAGAATCTTTGTATTAAGTAATTAGTGTACCACTCTTGGAGAGTGGTAGTTACTGTAATGATTTCTTCCTTATTAGTGTTTAAACCACTTGACTTCTTCAATCGTATGTTTAATAAATTCTGCTTCAAGGAATGTGTTTACCTTAAGAGCAGATTGTCTTAAAGCTTGTTACACATTCCTTCTAAAACATGTAAAACAAGCTTGGAAGGAAAATTTCGGGGTTTTATATATGCGATTAGTATTGTGAATTACACACGTGTACATGCATCGTTTCAGACAAGAATCGCACGAAACTCCCATTAAGCTGTTGAAACACCTCCACGTTCTTAATATTGATGTCATAAATATCTAAGAGATGCACATCAGGAGGCCTAATGGACAGGATCTAGAAAGAAGCAAATAAGCTGGAATTTTTTTGAAAAATCCCCTTGGTTATTCCAATCCCGAATTACTCTTCCAATTAATACTAGGTAAACAATTGATAGCAAATCTGCCACCAGAGCGACAGCCTTCAATGTATACCAGTGGGATTGATTGATTGATTGATTGATTGATTGATTGATTGATTGATTGATTGATTGATTGATTGATTGATTGATTGATTGATTGATTGATTGATTGATTGATTGATTGATTGATTGATTGATTGATTGATTGATTGATTGATTGATTGATTGATTGATTGATTGATTGATTGATTGATTGATTGATTGATTGATTGATTGATTGATTGATTGATTGATTGATTGATTGATTGATTGATTGATTGATTGATTGATTGATTGATTGATTGGACAATCCTGTGTATTCTGTCCTTACACTGCACCACACTTCCACTTCAATAAAACAGACTTTGTCCTCTTAAACAAAGTGTTTAATAACTGACAGGACTTTTCCTCTGGAGGAAGCTTACAACCTGACTTTTCAGCACGTCCCGCTAACTACTTTTACAGTTTTCGGAGCCACCAGAGGTATGGGGGACGAACATTGTTCATGTCTGTAGGAATTACTTCTTATTAAAATACATGTGTCAACAGGATGGTTCTAAGCAAATAACATAACACTGACAATACAGAAATTGCTGAATGAACATGTTTCTAAATAATGGTTGTTTTTCAGAACCATTCAACTAAAGGCTAAGTCTGTATCTTGCAATTATAAAGGCACAAGTTAAGCCAAATATAACTACCTGTTGAAACAGCTCCAGGTTCTTAATATTGATGTCCTAAATATTCCGGAGATGTACACCAGGTGGCCTAATGGACAGGGTCTAGAAAGAAGCAAACAAGCTGAAAATGTTTTGAAAAATCTCCCATGGTAAATGATTCCAATACCTAACTCCTCTTCCAATTAAAAAACATTGCTTCAATTTGTCCTCTTGAATTTCAACTTTATATTCATATTATGATATTTCCTATTTTCAAAACTCCAATCAGGCATATGTATTTGTCTGGTAATATCATTCCATCCCATCTTTCCTGCAACAGAACATATTGTGTAGTCAACCAGCTTGTCTCAAAACTCCCAAGTCTTCCACATCCAAAGTTTGAAACATTTTCACAGCACTTCTCTTTTATTGGAAATCACCAAGAACAAATCGTGCTGCTTTACTTTGGATCTTTTCCGGTTCTCAAATCAAGTAGTCCAAGTGATTGTTCCATACAATGGAACTATACTACTACTACTCTAATTGGGGTTTACAGTGATCTCCATGAGGTACATTCACATCATCAACAAAGTGTTTAATAACTGACAGGACTTTTCCTCTTTAAGAAGCTTACAACCTGACTTTTCAGTCGGCTTGCCATCAAACTCCTCCCCTGTGAACCATGTGACCTTAACTAAGGTTAAGTTATAAGGAGATTCCCACCTTCCAGTACATGTCAACTTTAGTTGTGTTGAGCCAATACGGGACAAAATATGAGATTCATAAACCATGTGACCTTGCCGTGGTGCAGAAGCTTGCATGTCCCAATGAAGCAGGTAGCCGAACCATAGGTGCAACTATATCAGATGGGTATCTGTTGAGAGATGAGACTAACGAATGGTTCATTGAAAGGGGGGTAGCAGCCTTTTGGAAGCTGCAAGGGCAGCAGTCTACAGTGGATGGTTGATTGATATGGTCTTGTAATAATACTTAACATGGCTTGTCTGAAGACAAAAGCTGTGTTGATACTGTTACACGGCTGAAAGCAACAGGAAACTACAGCTGTAACTAACCCCCAAGAACATGCAGCTCTCTCTGTATGAATGAAGTACTGATGATGGCGTCCTCCTGGTAAAACAGTCTCCAATTCGGATCTCCAGGTGGGGATAATATGAGAGGGGGTAAACATCAGGAAGATGGATACTGACAATCTGCAAGTCAGAGAGTGGAATGTCAGAACTTTGAATCATTATAGTAGGTTAGAGAATCTGGAAAGGGAAATGGATTGACTGAAATTAGATGTATTTGGTATAAGTGAAGTACGTTGGCAAGAAAAGCAGAATTTTTGGTCACATGACTACAGAATTATCAACACAAAATCAAACAGGGTAAATACAGGAGTTGGTTTAATATCATATAAGAAAACAGGGCAGCGGTTAAGCTACTATGACCAGCATAGTGAAAGAATTATTGCTGTCAAGATAGACACTAAGTCAATGCCCACCACAATACTGCAGGTCTATATGCCTACTAATTCAGCGGATGATGAAGAAATCAAAAGAATATATAAAGAGAGAGAAGAATTAATACAATATGTAAAAGATGATGAGAATCTAATTGTGATGGGAGGCTGGAATACAGTGGTAGGCCCAGAATGAGAAGGTAATACAGTAGGAGAATTCAGATTGGGACAAAGAAAGGAAAGAGGAAGTTGGCTGACTGAATTCTGTACCTATCATAATTTAGTCCTTGCTAACACTTGGTTCAAACAACGGCTGTGTATATGAACGAGACCTCAAGACACTGGAAGGTATCAAATAGACTTTATTATGATTAGGCAGAGATTGAGAAACCAAGTGTTGGATTGCATGGCTTGCCCAGGAGCAGATGTGGACTCCAACCACAACTTGTTAGTCATGAAATGCAATCTGAAGTTGAAGAAATTGAAGAAAGGAATGCAAGGAAATTGGATATGGACAAGCTGTAAGAAAAGAGTATGAGGGATTGTTTCAAAGAATATGTTGAACATGTTGCACAAGGACTAAATGAAAAGGCTGAAGGAAATACAGTAGAGGAAGAATGGACAGTTGTGAAGAATGATATCTGCAAGGCTGCTGAAGAAAAGTTAGGAATGAAAGAAGGATCAACTAAGAATTAAGGCATAACTCAGGAGATACTAGACCTGATTGAGGAACGACAAAAGTACAAGAATGCAAAATATTAGGAGGACAGAAAAGAATACAGGTGATTCAAGAATGAAGTTGACAGAAAGTGCGGGACAGCTAAGAAAGAATGGCTGAAAGAGAAGTGCAAAGATGTTGAGGGTCGTGTGGTCCTAGAAAAGGTAGATGCTGCATACAGAAATATCAAGGAAACTTCTGGAGAAAGAGAAACTAGGTGCAAGAATATTAAGAGCTGAGATGGAAAACCACTTCTAAAGAAATAAGACAAGCCAGAATGATGACAGGAACATATCCAACAGCTGTTTCAAGGTAAGGAAGTAGATGACAGGGTTCTGGAGCAAACAGAGGCTGTTTATGCAGGTCAGAATTTGACAGAGCTTTGAGAGCCATAAGCAAGAATTGGCACCAGGAATTGATGACATACCCTCAGAATTACACTGACTGCCTTAGGAGAAACCAGCATGGAGAGGTTATTCCAATTAGGCTATAAGATGTATGGTACAGGGGAAGTGCCATCCGATTTTCAGCAGAATATTGTTATACCTATTTCCAAGAAAGCCAATGCTGACAAGTGTGAAAACTACCATACCATTATTTTAGTATCTCATGCCTGCAATATTCTAACATGTATTATTTACAGAAGAATTGAAAGACAAGTTGAAACTGAGTTGGGAGAAGATCAGTTTGGCTTCAGAAGAAATGTAGGAATACAAGAAGAAATCCTGACTTCACGTCTGATCTTAGAGAACTGAATTAAGAAAGACAAGCCCACATACATGGCATTTGTAGATCTAGAGAAGGCATTTAATCAATTAATTTCATTATTAGGCCCGTATTGATGGATGTGACTTATTTTCATAATGAAAGTTGTATTGACCACCTAATCAATACAACTGTAGTCAATAAACTTTTCATTAAGAAAACTGGAGAAAGCATTTGATAATATTGATTGTACCAAGATTTTTGAGATTCTGAAGGTGATCGGAATCAGATACCGAGAAACAAGAATTAAGTAAAATTCTTTCATTGTATTGAATAGGTGGACATAGTAATACAATTGTATTGAATAGGTGGACATAGTAATTTTATTCTTGAAAGAATTTTACTTATTGTATCTTCAGTATGGAACAAACTGAGATTAGTTACTTGTTACTTGTAAACAAGAATTATCTACAACCTGTACAAAAATCAGTCTGCAGTAATAACAATCAAGGGCTTTTAAAAAGAGGCAGCAATCCAGAAAGCAGCGAGGCAAGCCTGCAGTTTGTCCCCTCTCCTTTTCAATGTTTTCATAGAAAAGCTGATAAAGGAAATCAAAAGGAATTTGGAAAGGGAATCAAAATACAAGGAGAGGAAATCAAAACCCTGCGATTTGCTGATGATATTGTTATTTTAACTGACTGCAAAAGATCTGCATAAATTACTGAATGGTATGGACAGAGTCTTGGCCAAGGAGTACAAAATGAAAATAAATAAATCCAAAACAAAATTAATAGAGTGAAGTCGAACAAAGTCAGGTGATGCAGGAAATATTAGATTAGGAAATGAAGTCTTAAAGGAAATTCAGGACAAATGTTTCAGGTTCCCTATGGAAATTAACATCTATATCATCTGATGGCCAAGCGGGCATCAATTTTTGGTAATGAGACAAAGTCTCTCATAATGCATTGGCACTGCCGGTGGCTCCAAGTAGCCTACGCAGTGGCCTCCACGGTATGCACTAGTATTGCGTCTTGATGGGTGTGCTAGGTACCAACTGATGAGCCCAACCTAGCACACGGGGGCAAAACGCTGGCAACCAGGAATGAATTAGCTGGAAAACTTATAATGTCCAATAGCAGACCATTTATATTGGTATTATTTCATTTCTTGAAAATCTTAACTTGTGCCAGCCACATCTTCATCTTCCATTTTCTTTCTTTGATAAGAAGAGACTTATTGGTGATTTGTTTAGTAATACTGTATTAGTTAGCGGAGTATAACATGTATCATAGGTACGAAATAGCAATTGCAAATGCAGCACGGGTGAAGTTTAAGGAAACAGGGATTGTTATCAGTGGAATACTCTGTAGGAGGGATACTGACTGGAAGGTGATTGGGGATTTAAATGAGACTATGGAGTGGGTATCTTCATAAAAGGAAAGAAAAATTCCACCTAATCAATACATTTATTTTTCTTGTAAAGTATTACAATCTAGGACCAGTTTCGACCCTTCATGGGTCATCCTCAGCTATATCAGAATTACATTTGCATTTCTATTTTATACCTCTGAAAGACCTTCATAATGTATTGTTTCATAATTTTCAGTGAAAACTTATCTAAAAAACTTACAAATTTCTAAGCATTGTGTTAAAATTAAAAATTAAAATTACAAAACTTTGTCTATTATATACATGCCCTTGGGCTGACAGAATGCATCCTTGGGTTGATTAAGCATCTATCTTAGGTATTGCTTATTCTGTTGAATCGAAACCCTTTGTACTTATGTACAATCGTGAATAGACTATCAGTAAAATTTGATAAATAAAGCTTGCGTGATAATTATATTAAAATATCATGTTACATCTTTATACCTTATTGCTGGAGTGATATTATTTTAGGCAAAATATAAATGCGTGTTGACCTCTATAAAATATTTTTACATAAACACACTATTGTACTTTAAAATCTAATCATTGTACTTTAAAGTCTAAAATACTTATTGCTTGGATCTTGCGTTGTTATGTGGTAAAATATTATAACAATTTGTCTTATATAACATCAGATATTGGTAATGTTTAAATATGCCGTGTATGGTTGGCTTTTAAACCTAATGATTAAATGTCAGTTCCTTCTTGCGTAAAATTACAAGTTTCATATTATGTTGATTATGTAATGTATAAAACATAAATGTCTATTAAATTGAATGCTTATCATTTACTACAGAAGTTTTAAAAACACTTGAATGTCTAGTAATATAGTCAGTGTGTTTAGTGACACTGAAACGTGTTGGCCTTGATTCTTGCGTTATATTTCCATAATTTGCCTTTTTTTTATATATACCGTATGTCGAATGTTGATCTTTATAGGTTCCATTTGTAAATAACAGCACATTCCTATAACTGTGAAATGGATCAATATAAGCTTGATACGTGTTAAATTATGGAATATATGTGTGATTCAGTTCTGGCCTAACTTCTGGAGTTTTCTCCCATCAAATGCCGTAAGACTGTGGTGGTTCCTTTCCTTTTTTAAGGCTGGTAAAGTCTGTAAGCCAAAATGAATGAAGTGAGTTAGATTTCAATAGAAGTGTAATATTGTGTGAATTTGTGAAGCCTGAATTAATTTACTTACTGCTGGATGTTTGAAATGCAAGTTTCTTGGCCGTTTGACGAGTAATGTACCTCGTACTGATGGTTCTAGTGTTGTCTGTTGTGAGAGGGGCGGAGGGATAAGTAGGGGAGGTTGTTACGTGTGTATGGGCGGAGTCACTGAGGTTCGTTGTCTGCGCCGTAGCTTGTGTATGACGTCGTCTGTTGACTATTTTGACGTAGGGGAGGGTGGGTAACAGTGAGACACTTTTATTTTGGATCATCACAAAAGGAAAACAAGTTAAGTTATTTACTTCAAATATGGCACATGCAGTTCTTCAAAGATTACTCCTTTGTTACCTTACAGAACAAATATCCTAATCTGTATCAACAAATTAAAATAATAATATATTTGAAGACACTCACATTGTCTCACTCTTCCCCACCGATGGGGTACAATGAGACACAACCGGGGGAACAGTGAGACACTCATCAACGACCATCAACGCATGTCAATTAGTGAAAAATCAACCTGAAATGCAAAATAAGACTGCTGTCTCTTTGTTATTCCTGTCATTTTTGGCACTGGTAGTATCATTTTAATGTCAGTTTCAGAAACGGAAGCCACATCAAGAACATCTGGAATAGTAAATTTCCCTGCCCTATTTCTCCTTAAAAAGCTAATTTCTAAATCTCCACTTTCATCTTTTCCACTTAAAATCTTGCCATTGTAGTAAACAAGATTATTATTCTTTTGTCTGAATTCTATCAGAACATAATCGTCTACTGAAGACGCCCTTTCAAGTGCTCCAAATGCCGAGGGATCGATTTGTGGACCTGCATCCTCGTCAGATTCATCATCTGAAGAATCATCTAATCGAGAAATTTCTTTTTCTTTGCTATCTTCATCAAGAACTAACACTTTCTTGGCTTCATTTCTTCTAGGTTCAGTTTTCTTTGCCATCATTTTGTTACACCGTTCTTCAATTGCATTTTTCTCTGGTGTGTCAGTTGCGATCTTATTTCTTCCTTTTTGCCTTTTCTGACTAAGTTTCCTTTTCTCAGCCTTTGGTTATCCTCTTATTTGTTCTGGGCTTACAAATGCAGTCCTTTCAGAAGAAGGTGGACGAGATGCACTTTTAGTTTCTTGCTGTGAACTGTCATCAAAAGATTGTATCCTTCCATCTACCACATTTTCATGTTCAGGCCTTGAAGATGGACCAGAACTGCATCCTTCCGGTGTATGGAGGGATAATTCAGGATGGCGTTTAAGAAATCCTCTCATCCATTCAATTCCTGCAATTCTATTGGTGATCATGTGCTCCTTAGAATGTACCCTCGGAAACACCATAGCAGGAGGCAGACTATTTCTAGGTGCACTCACAATGCAGCATGTCGTTACAAGCGTACCTTTCTCACCGCTTGTGACCTTATTTGATTGGTGAAAATGGATTAGGCATCAAGTTGCTGCAGTTTTCTGGTGTAGTTTGGGGCAGGTCAGTAACAGAACAAGGCAGAAATTCAAGCTCACTGAAAACGTCTCGATCGTACGGAAAGATACCACACTTCTTGAAAGCTGACATGATGTTACTAGGAGTAAATGCCTTCTGGTGAGCACATCCACACACGCCGCGACATCATAGATTGAGAAAGTTTTACCTGGATGCTGCATCATCCATGAATCTACTGCGCTATCATAAGCCACAGCGAAAGGCTTAAACACAACAACATCTAATGGTTGCAGCTTATTTGTAGAATGAGGTGGCACTGTCAGCAAAGTTACACCATTGGACTTAGCTAAATTTAGCACTGCAAGAGAAAGATGCCTCTCATGGTTATCAAAAATTAGGAGAGAAGGATTGTCTTTTGAGCTGTGGGGATACTTTATGTGTTTCATAACATGATAGAACAATTCACTGTTCATCCATCCCGAAGGTGTTGCTAATCCCAGGGTACCTGGCGGAGCACCAGTGATCATGTGCTCCTTAGAATGTACCCTCGGAAATACCATAGCAGGAGGCAGACTATTTCTAGGTGCACTCACAATGCAGCATGCCGTTACAAGTGTACCTTTCTCACCGCTTGTGACCTTACTGACTTATTTGATTCCCCTTTCTGCTATCACCTTTGGTGGTTTCTGGACAGTGACTGCTGGTTTCGTCCAGCAAACTTATTTGTCCTGGATAAGACAATGTGAAGATTGTCATAGAAGATCATACAATTATGTTTATTGACAGAGGTTGCCCTTGACAGACTGCATCCTTCCGGTGTATGGAGGGATAATTCAGGATGGCGTTTAAGAAATCCTCTCATCCATTCCATTCCTGCAATCCTATTGGTTTCCCAGGTTTTCGGCATTTTGATTTTGTTTTCAACAGCCATTTCATAAGCTAACTTTCGACATTCGATTATTGGCAAACCATGAAACATTTTAGAGCATGTTATTAAATAAGATAAAAAACTAGCCTCTTCATTATCAGTGAAAATTTGATTGATTCAGTAATTTCGAGTCAGGGTTATCTTTCCTTTTCTTGACATATCTAGCCAGTGTCTGGAATGATAAATTGTGTTCTTTTGCAACAGATCTCAAACTCCTCCCTGCTGTAACTTGCTCAACAGCTGTGCTCATCGTCTCACTTGAAAATGTTCCTATCTGAGTCTTTCTCTTTGGATTTCGAGGCATGTTGTTGAGATCTGCAACAACAGAAGCCGTTCAGAATACCTATTCTTGCCTACAGATTATTTAAGAAGCGACATTCAATAATAGTTGCATTACAATTTACTCCTCTGTTTATGGGGAACAGTGAGACACTGTCTCATTGTTACCCGCTAAGACTTGTCGCACTGTTCCCCGTCAGCCATCGTCATATGCATTCCTAATTCCACCATAAATTACCTGCATGAACAGATTTAATGTTTCATGAAACCAAAGCTATAGATGGCCCTTTCTATTTGGAAAATTATTTCCAATATATTCTCGTCAGGAATAGAGATATGTACTACAGAAGACACCACGGAAAATATACTTTGCTGACCCTAAGAACACAATGGATCACAAAAGCAAACTTGCAAGAAAGGCAGCCATTTGCAAACAGGATTATGGGTATGGGGTGTGTTTCAAAATGCTACCACAAAAACATCACTTCATAATTATTCTCTGGAAGCAGTTAATTTTAAATGTCTCACTGTTCCCCATGTCTCACTGTTCCCCACCTTCCCCTAGGCGTTTTTTAAGATAGGAACGATTTTATTGAACAAAATATTAGTTTTTTCAGATAACTCATTTATGTTATAATTAGGATTTGCATACTGATCTAGTGTTATATATAATTCTTCACTTATATTAAGCAAAGGACCTTTAGGTTCTACATTTAATATTTTTAAATCGTTATTTATGTCCGTAAAATTGTGCTTATATTCTTGCATATGTTGCCCTATTGCCGAGAAATGATTATGCCTAATTGCGTTTACGTGCTCATTATATCTAGTCGTGAAATTCCTGCCTGTACGCCCCACATAACTTGTTAAACAGTTGTTACATTCCATTCGGTAGACTCCTGATTGAAGATATTTGTTACTACTATTTACTGATTTGCTATTATATATGACGTGCCTATTATTTTGTGTAGTCTTAAATGCTATTTTAATGTTATGCTTCCTCAGAACATTGGTTAGTGAATATACGCCCGTATTATTGAAAGTGAAAGTTGCGTAATTTTTTCTGGGTTGATCTGTTTTCGTCAGAGTGGTGTTGGGTCGTGATTTGAACTTACGAATGATGGAATTAACCATTTCTTTTCTATAACCATTTTTTTGAGCTATTTCGTGAATTAGTTGTAGTTCATCTTTGAGATCTGCTTTTGACATCGGTATATTAAACGCTCTATAAATCATACTTTGATATGCTGCTTTTTTATGTGGATTAGGGTGATTAGAATCTATTTTTATGGTGTTTATTGTATGTGTAGGTTTCCGGTAAATTTTGAAGGTGAGATGTTTTTCGTGTCTAGTAACCGTTAGATCTAGGTAATTTAGTTGACCGTTACTCTCAGATTCCTTGGTGAATTGTATACATGTATCTATGGCATTTATTTTATCCAATATTGCATTTTCGTTTGTTGTTCTGTTGTCGATGATGACGAATACATCATCCACAAATCTGCACCAGAAAGATATTCCTTCAATTTTACGGATACAATACAATATTCAGTAAAGCAGAGTATGAAATTTTAAGCAAAGGTCCAAAACATAACTGGAATAACGCCTCGATACTACAGAACGTTACTACCGCAATAGCAGAAACAGAATTAGCCATACAGAGAATTCCACATGAAATACGTGAGGAAGTTAGACACGATATTGTAAGAAAACTCCCGCAGTACATCAACAGAATACAAGAAAACATATCTAATAGCAATAAAATGGACAAAACACACATTAATAGCTTAAAAGAAAAGGTCAAACGTGATAATCTCCTGATAACAAAAGCCGACAAAGGGAACACAACGGTAATTATGAATAAAGATATATACATTCAAAAAACAAAAGAATGTTTCAATAATAACACATTCTGCACAATACGTAAAGACCCCACAATTACAGTACAAAGAAACCTAAAAAACTTGCTTAAGAACACACGTTTTTTACTCACCGAAGCAGAAGCAAATAGCTTAATAATAATGAACCCCCAGTTACCGAATGCTAAAGCTCTTCCCAAAATTCACAAAGAAAATACCCCTATGAGAACCATAGTAAATTATAGATCTAGTCCCACATATAATCTCTCTAAATTTATTCAGAAATTTCTAAAAAATCACTATTCCTTTCAGGCTAATAAGAGCATACAAAATTCCATTGATTTTTGCAACAAAACAAAGAACTTTAAGTTAGATAAATATCATTCCATAGCCTCCTATGATGTAACAAATATGTATCCAAATATCCCCACTGACAAAACCTTAAACATAATCAGAACTAATCTCAAAACCTATAGTAAATTAAGCACATTGGAAATTGAGGAATTTATGATATTACTCAAATTTGCAGTCAATAACAATTTCTTTAAATTTCACGATACAATTTATCAACAAACAGGTCTACCTATGGGATCACCCGCCTCCGGAATAATAGCAGATATATACTTAGACTACTTAGCATATACTGCATTTAGTAAAATTGAAGGAATATCTTTCTGGTGCAGATTTGTGGATGATGTATTCGTCATCATCGACAACAGAACAACCAACGAAAATGCAATATTGGATAAAATAAATGCCATAGATACATGTATACAATTCACCAAGGAATCTGAGAGTAACGGTCAACTAAATTACCTAGATCTAACGGTTACTAGACACGAAAAACATCTCACCTTCAAAATTTACCGGAAACCTACACATACAATAAACACCATAAAAATAGATTCTAATCACCCTAATCCACATAAAAAAGCAGCATATCAAAGTATGATTTATAGAGCGTTTAATATACCGATGTCAAAAGCAGATCTCAAAGATGAACTACAACTAATTCACGAAATAGCTCAAAAAAATGGTTATAGAAAAGAAATGGTTAATTCCATCATTCGTAAGTTCAAATCACGACCCAACACCACTCTGACGAAAACAGATCAACCCAGAAAAAATTACGCAACTTTCACTTTCAATAATACGGGCGTATATTCACTAACCAATGTTCTGAGGAAGCATAACATTAAAATAGCATTTAAGACTACACAAAATAATAGGCACGTCATATATAATAGCAAATCAGTAAATAGTAGTAACAAATATCTTCAATCAGGAGTCTACCGAATGGAATGTAACAACTGTTTAACAAGTTATGTGGGGCGTACAGGCAGGAATTTCACGACTAGATATAATGAGCACGTAAACGCAATTAGGCATAATCATTTCTCGGCAATAGGGCAACATATGCAAGAATATAAGCACAATTTTACGGACATAAATAACGATTTAAAAATATTAAATGTAGAACCTAAAGGTCCTTTGCTTAATATAAGTGAAGAATTATATATAACACTAGATCAGTATGCAAATCCTAATTATAACATAAATGAGTTATCTGAAAAAACTAATATTTTGTTCAATAAAATCGTTCCTATCTTAAAAAACGACTACGTCAAAATAGTCAACAGACGACGTCATACACAAGCTACGGCGCAGACAACGAACCTCAGTGACTCCGCCCATACACACGTAACAACCTCCCCTACTTATCCCTCCGCCCCTCTCACAACAGACAACACTAGGACCATCAGTACGAGGTACATTACTCGTCAAACGGCCAAGAAACTTGCATTTCAAACATCCAGCAGTAAGTAAATTAATTCAGGCTTCACAAATTCACACAATATTACACTTCTATTGAAATCTAACTCACTTCATTCATTTTGGCTTACAGACTTTACCAGCCTTAAAAAAGGAAAGGAACCACCACAGTCTTACGGCATTTGATGGGAGAAAACTCCAGAAGTTAGGCCAGAACTGAATCACACATATATTCCATAATTTAACACGTATCAAGCTTATATTGATCCATTTCACAGTTATAGGAATGTGCTGTTATTTACAAATGGAACCTATAAAGATCAACATTCGACATACGGTATATAAAAAAAAAGGCAAATTATGGAAATATAACGCAAGAATCAAGGCCAACACGTTTCAGTGTCACTAAACACACTGACTATATTACTAGACATTCAAGTGTTTTTAAAACTTCTGTAGTAAATGATAAGCATTCAATTTAATAGACATTTATGTTTTATACATTACATAATCAACATAATATGAAACTTGTAATTTTACGCAAGAAGGAACTGACATTTAATCATTAGGTTTAAAAGCCAACCATACACGGCATATTTAAACATTACCAATATCTGATGTTATATAAGACAAATTGTTATAATATTTTACCACATAACAACGCAAGATCCAAGCAATAAGCATTTTAGACTTTAAAGTACAATGATTAGATTTTAAAGTACAATAGTGTGTTTATGTAAAAATATTTTATAGAGGTCAACACGCATTTATATTTTGCCTAAAATAATATCACTCCAGCAATAAGGTATAAAGATGTAACATGATATTTTAATATAATTATCACGCAAGCTTTATTTATCAAATTTTACTGATAGTCTATTCACGATTGTACATAAGTACAAAGGGTTTCGATTCAACAGAATAAGCAATACCTAAGATAGATGCTTAATCAACCCAAGGATGCATTCTGTCAGCCCAAGGGCATGTATATAATAGACAAAGTTTTGTAATTTTAATTTTTAATTTTAACACAATGCTTAGAAATTTGTAAGTTTTTTAGATAAGTTTTCACTGAAAATTATGAAACAATACATTATGAAAGTCTTTCAGAGGTATAAAATAGAAATGCAAATGTAATTCTGATATAGCTGAGGATGACCCATGAAGGGTCGAAACCGGTCCTAGATTGTAATACTTTACAAGAAAAATAAATGTATTGATTAGGTGGAATTTTTCTTTCCTTTTATGAAGATTGGTAAATGTCAATACGGAAAATGAAATTCATAAATCAAGATATGGAGTGGGTATGTGGGAAACTGGGAGTGAGATTTCTAGATCCTAATGGATGGGTAGGAGACAGGGATCTGCGCCCAGGTGGCCTTCACTTAAACCGCAGTGGTACATATAAGTTAGGAAACTTGTTTAGAAGGGTTATAGGCAGATACATTCAGGGAAACACAGTGGCTTAGGGAGCGGTGTTAAGCAAACAGGGAACTGGAAATCAAGTAAGGATGACATAAAAATGTTAGTACTCAACTGTAGAAACATTGTAAACAAAGGAATCGAATTAAGTAATTTAATAGATATATACTTACCAGATATTATAATAGGAGTTGAATCATGGCTGAGAAATGATATAATGGATGCAGAGATATTCTCATGGAACTGGAGTGTGTATCGTAGAGATAGGATAGGAATGGTAGGAGGGGGGTATTCACTCTGGTGAAAGAAGAATTTGTAAGCTAAGAAAAAGTTAAGGATGAAAAACATGAAATTCTGGGTGTAAGGCTCTTCTCAAAAGATAATAGGTAACGTGATGTCTTTGGAGTGTACAGACTGGGAAAGGGTAGCGCTGACGCTGATTCAGAATTATTTGATAAGATAATCAGCTATGTTGGAAATTATATGGAAAGGATTGTGATAGTAGCAGGTGATCTCAATTTACCAAATGTCAATTGGGAAGGTAATGCGAACGACAGGAAGCATGACCAACAAATGGCAAATAAGTTAATACGGGAAGGGCACATGATTCAGAAAGTGATGGAACCAACTAGAGGGAAGAATATTTTGGATGTGGTGCTGATAAAACCAGATGAGCTCTATAGAGAAACCGAAGTAATAGATGGTATTAGTGATCACGAAGCTGTTTTTGTCGTAGTTAAAAATAAATGTGAAAGAAAGGAAGGTATTAAAATTAGGACTATTAGGCAGTACCATATGGCTGATAAAACAGGCATGAGGGAGTTTTTAAAAAGTAACTATGATCACTGGAAAATGGTAAATAAAAATGTAAACAGACTCTGGGATGGGTTTAAAGCAATTTTTGAGGAATGTGAAAATAGGTTTGTTCCTTTAAAGGTGGTAAGGAATGGTAAGGATCCACTATATTATAACAGAGAAGTAAAGAGAATAAGAAGGAGGTGCAGACTGGAAAGAAATAGAGTTAGAAATGGTTATGGAAATAAGGAGAAATTGAAGGAACTTACTAGGAAATTGAATCTAGCAAAGAAGTCAGCTAAGGATAACATGATGGCAAGCATAATTGGTGGTCATACAAAATTTAGTGAAAAATGGAAGAGTATTGATAGGTACTTTAAGGCAGAAACAGGTTCAAAGAAGGACATTCCAGGAATCATTAATGAACAAGGGGAGTGTGTATGCGAGGATCTTCAAAAGGCAGAAGTATTCAGTCAGCAGTATGTAAAGATTGATGGTTACAAGGATAATGTCCAGATAGGGGATGTGAGTAACACTAAAGAAGTATGAAAATTTACCTATGATAACAATGACATTTACAGTAAGATACAAAAGTTGAAAACTAGAAAAGCAGCTGGAATTGATAAGATTTTTGGGGATATACTAAAGGCAATGGGTTGGGATATAGTACCATATCTGAAATACTTATTTGATTATTGTTTGGTTGAAGGAGCTATACCAGATGAATGGCAAGTTGCTATAGTAGCCCCTGTGTATAAAGGAAAGGGTGATAGACATAAAGCTGAAAATTACAGGCCAGTCAGTTTGACATGCATTGTATGTAAGCTTTGGGAAAGCATTCTTTCTGATTATATTGGACATGTTTGCGAAATTAATAACTGGTTTGACAGAAGGCAGTTTGGGTTCAGGAAAGGTTATTCGACTGAAGCTCAGCTTGTAGGATTTCAGCAAGATATAGCAAATATCCTGGATTCAGGAGGCCAAATGGACTGTATTGCGAGTGACCTATCTAAGGCATTTGATAGGGTAGAAGACTACTGGCAAAAATGAGTGCAATTGGACTAGAAAAAAGATTGACTGAATGGGTGGCTATATTTCTAGAAAATAGAACTCAGAGAATTAGAGTAGGCAAAGCTTTATCTGACCCTGTAATAATTAAGAGGGGAATTCCTCAAGGCAGTATTATTGGACCTTTATGTTTTCTTATATATATCAATGATATGTGTACAGAAGTGGAATCAGAGATAAGGCTGTTTGCAGATGATGTCATTCTGTACAGAGTAATAAATAAGTTACAAGATTGTGAGCAGCTGCAGGGTGACCTTGATAGTGTTGTGAGATGGACAATGGTATGATGATAAACGGGGTTAAAAGTCAGGTTGTGAGTTTCACAAATAGGAAAAGTCCTCTCAGTTTTAATTACTGTGTTGATGGGGTGAAAGTTCCTTTTGGGGATCATTGTAAGTACCTAGGTGTTAATATAAGAAAAGACCTTCATTAGGGTAATCACATAAATATGATTGTTAATAAAGGGTACAGATCTCTGCACATGGTTATGAGGATATTTAGGGGTTGTAGTAAGGATGTAAAGGAGAGAGTGCATATAAGTCTCTGGTAAGACCCCAACTAGAGTATGGTTCCAGTGTATGGGACCCTCACCAGGATTACTTGATTCAAGAACTGGAAAAAATCCAAAGAAAAGCAGCTCGATTTGTTCTGGGTGATTTCCGACAAAAGAATAGTGTTACAAAAATGTTGCAAAGTTTGGGCTGGGAATATTTGGGAGAAAGGAGATGAGCTGCTCAATTAAATGGTATGTTTTGCAAGTAATCAGCTTCATTTTCCGTATCAAAATCTAATCACTAAGTTTTACAATATTAAAATTCTTCCACCGTTTTGACACCTTTTATTTGCCTTTTGGCAAATTTTTATTTATCAACAGTACATATTTCGTTCCTTATTTAGGAACATCCTCAGCTGTTATTATAGCTTAGGAGAATTGCTAAGATTTTAAACACGTTAATTTGCAGGTACATTGATTCACTTAAAAACTACTAAAATACCAATTAAATTAAATGATATTAAAAACAATGTAGGGGTTAGTGTGTTAATGATGTGAGAACGGATGATTACATTGTTGGTCAGCTTGAAAACTATGTCTATTCATTTGAATATTTGTTTAAAAAAAATTTTAATTTTTTCATTTTGTTACATTAAAATGTCTGATTAAGCTGACCAACTATGTAATCATCCGTTCTCATATCATTAACACACTAACCCCTACACTGTTTTTAATATCATTTAATTTAATTGGTATTTTAGTAGTTTTTAAGTGAATCAATGCACCTACAAATGAATGTGTTTAAAATCTTAGCAATTCACATAAGCTATAATAACAGCTGAGGATGTTCCTAAATAAGGAACGAAACATGTACTGTTGATAAATAAAAATTTTCCAAAAGGCAAATAAAAAAGTATCAAAACGGTGGGAGAATTTTAATATTGTAAAACTTAGTAAATGGTATGTTCCGAGCTGTCAGTGGAGAGATGGCGCGGGAGGACATTAGTAGACGAATAGGTTTGAGTGGTGTCTTTAAAAGTAGGAAAGATCACAATATGAAAATAAAGTTGGAATTCAAGAGGACAAATTGGGGCAAATATTCGTTTATAGGAAGGGGAGTTAGGGATTGGAATAACTTACCAAGGGAAATGTTCAATAATTTTCCAATTTCTTTGCAATCATTTAAGAAAAGGCTAGGAAAACAACAGATAAAGAATCTGCCACCTGGGCGACTGCCCTAAATGTAGATCAGTAGTGATTGATTGATGATATTGCCAAAACACTTCAAAAGAAAGGAAGAAAGAAAAGACCTACAGGTGCAACTCAACATGTTGAGTGACATTATTGAAAATTTTGGAATGAAAATCAGAATAGAAAAGAGTAAGATAATGGTGCTGACTAAAGGAAAAAGGAAAGAGAAAGGAATGGTAAAAATTAGGGGACAAAACCTTGATATTGTGGAAAGCTTCAAGTACTTGGGAAGAGAACTGACACAGGTTGCAGGTTGAACAGTTTCTCCCTTTAAGTATAGCTTTGGAAAGGCACAGTTTTCAACAATCCCTGAAATTTCTTAGTCTGAATAAACTTTCATTTTAGGAGAGAAGTTTCTTCAAAATCATTCATATCAAAATGCTTAGAACAAACCAATTTTGAATGCTTAAAACTTTGTCTGCTTGCGTTCCCATAACTGGAATCTAGTTGGCAATTTTTCACAATCGGGTAACTGGTGGAAAGACAGCATTGAGGTTCTTCTCCCATGCATTGAATTACATTTATAAACAGAGCACTATTGAGGCATTTTGTTTTGATATTAAAAAATACCACTGAACTACTTCACTTTAAAATACTTATATATATACTAGCAAGATACCCGTGCTTCGCTACGGTATTTTACTGAAATTTATAATTGAATGCTTATTGTTTAGATATATAATCCGCCGAAATTCGCGATCTGACTCATTTTCAGCGAGAATCCACCAAAATTCCCGATCTGACTCGTTTTCTATTAGAATACGGCACATTTCCTCCCATTTTTCAATCTTCCTTTCCAGCAATCGATTTCGTACTACCCGGGCTAGGCTCAGGTATTCCTCCCGGCCAGCTGGGTCCGTAAATCTTTGCCATCTTTTCCTATAATCATTTTTAATATGGATAAAATCCTTCAGGAGATCCGGCGTGGTGTCATACTGGGTGCCTTGGCGGCACTGAACCCGCGGCCGGACTGCATTCTTAGTCATTACCCGTCCAGGAGCCGTTTCCAGCGCGGTCCGCACATTTGACGATGGTCCGGAACATTATTATTATTATTATTATTATTATTACTATTATATGTTGCTGGGATGAATAATGACAGGGAAAAGCGGAGTATCCGGAGAAAAACCTGTCCCGCCGCCGTTTTGTCCAGCACGAATGTCACATGGAGTGACCGGGATTTGAACCACGGAACCCAGCTGTAAGAGGCCGGCGCGCTATCGCCTGAGCAACGGAGGATCCTTATAAGTACATTAAGAACAGTAAAATCAATTGGTCTCACCTCCTTTTACACCCCACCGCCGTTAAGTTTATTTACCGCCCCCCCCCCGCAAAAAAATAAAAGAAGGCGTGTTTCTTTATGTTTAAAGGAGATTCCAAACACCAATGTTCACGTCTATTACCTTCAGTTTTGAGATATAAGTATCCCTATAAAAATAATTTACTTTTTTCACTTTATTTCACACTACTTCCCCCCCCCCCCCTAAGTGAATTTTCCCGCAAAAAAATACTTGTTTCTTTAATAGTAAAGGATCTTCTAAATACCAATTATCACGACTCTAACTTCTTCAGTTTTTGATTTATGTGTCCTCATGAAAGGATTTCAACTCCTTTACACTCCCGCCCCCCAAGATGGTTCCCCCCCCCCCAAAACGCGTTTTTCTTTGTTTTTAAAGGAGATACAAATACGAATTTTCACATCTGTAACAACTTTAGTTTTTATTAGATGTATATATTCTCATACAATTAAGTCAATTAATTTTTCAATTCTTTCACCCCCCCCCCCCCCTTCATTGGATTTTCCAAGAATACGTGTTTCTTTACTTTTAAAGCAGATTGCAAATATCAAATTTCACGTCTGTAACATCTTCATTTTTGAGATATCAGTAGGCTATATTAAAAGAATTCAACACCATTTTTAGAAACCTTTACACCCCCCTCCACCCAAGTGATATTTCCGAAAACTAAAAATACACGTTTCTTTATGTTTAATAGAGATAAAAAATACCATTTTTCACTTCTGTAGCATGTTAGGCTTTTTAGACATACATTAAAAATTCTCATTTTAAAATTTCACCCCTTTTGAGTTCCCCTTAAATGGAGTTTCCAAAAACAAATCACCTATGTTTCTTTACATTTACAGGAGATTCCAAACACCCACTTTTTACGTCTGTAACATTTTACGTTTCCAAGATATTCTGGAGATATAGTCTTTCAAAAAATTCACCCCAATTTGTCACTTCTGTTTAACTGCCATTAATTGGATTTTCCAAAAACTAAAAAATACGTGTTTCTTTATTTTTAAAGAAGACTCCACATACAAATTTTCAGTTCTGTAATATCTTCCGTTTCTGAGATATATGTATCCTCATTAAAGGCATTCAGCCCATTTTTCACCTTTTCACACCCCTCCTATTGGGATTTACAGGAAACAAAAAAATACGTGTTGCTTTATTTTTAGAGGAGATTCTAACTACCAATTTTTACATCTGTAGACACACTCATTTTAAAAAATTTACCCCCCTTTTCACCCCCCAATATTTTGATTTTCCAAAAACGAAAATATACGTGTTTCTTTACTTCTAAAGTAGATCCCAAATACCAATTTTCAGGTCTGTAATATCTTCAGGTTCTGAAATATAAGTAGCCTCATTAAAGCCATTCAACCAATTATTCACCCTTTTACCCCTTCCTATTGGGATTTTTCGAAAACAAAATAATACGTGTTCCTTTATTTTTAAAGGAGATACTAAATACCAATTTTTACATCTATAAACTTTAACAGTTTTGAGATATAGATATACTGATTTTAAAAAATCACCCCCTTTCCCCCCCCATTAATTGGAGTTTCCAAAAACAAAAAAATACATCTTTCTTTATTTTTAAAGGGGATCCCAAATACCAATTTTCAGGTCTGTAATAACTTCAGGTTCTGAAATATAAGTAGACTCATTAAAGGCATTCGACCCAATTTTCAACCTTTTCCACCCTTCCTATTGGGATTTTCCGAAAACAAAATATACGCATGTCTTTATTTTTAAAGGAGATTCTAAATACCAATTTTCACATCTATAACCTTTAAAAGTTTTGAGATATAGATACACTCATTTTAAAATATTACCCCCTTTTCACCCCCCTCCTTAATTGGATTTTCCAGAAACAAAAAAATACGTGTTTCTTTATTTTTAAAGGAGATCCCAAACTTTAAAAGTTTGGAGATATAGATTCACTCATTTTAAAAATTCACCCCCTTTTCACCATCGTATTAATTGGATTTTCCAAAAACAAAAAATACTTCTTTATTTTTAAAAGAGATCAAAAGTACCAATTTTCAGGTCTGTAATATCTTCAGTTTCTGAGATATAAGTACTGGTATCCTGATCAAAGGCATTCAACCCAATTTCCCCCATTTTTCACCCTTTTTCACCCCTCCTATTGGGATTTTCTGAAAACAAAAAATACGTGTTTCCTTATTTTTAAAGAAGATTCTAAATACCAATTTTTACATCTGTAAACTTTTAAAGTTTTGAGATACAGATACACTCATTTTAAAATTTCACCCCCCTTTTCACCCCCTTAGCGAAGGAATATCCAAAAATCCTCTCTTAGCGAGCACCTACATCTTAATATGAATATATCCCCAAAATTTCATTTCTTTACGTCCAGTAGTTTTGGCTCTGCGATGATGAATCAGTCAGTCAGGACAAGTTATTTTATATATATAGACTAGCAAGATACCCGTGCTTCGCTACGGTATTATACTGAAATTTATAATTGAATGCTTAACGTTTTATATATAATCCTCCAAAATTCGCGAACTGACTCGTTTTCTGAGAGAATCCGCCAAAATTCGCGATCTGACTCGTTTTCTGAGATGTTACGGCATAGTTCCTCACATTTTTCAATCTTTCCTTCCAGCAATCGATTTCGTACTTCCCGGGCTAGGTCCAGGTATTCCACGCGGTCAGTTAGGTCCCTAATCTTTGCCATATTTTCTTATAACCATTTTTAGTATGGATCAATTCCTGAAGGAGATCCGGCGTTGTGTCGTCTTGGGTGCCTTGGCGGTACTGAACCCGCGGCCGGACTGTATTCGTAGACATTACCAGGCCAGGACCCGTTTCCAGCGCGGTCCGCACAATTTGACGACGGTCCAGAAAATTATTATTATCATTATTACCATTATTATTATTATTATTATTATTATTATTATTATTATTATTATTATTATTATTATTATTATTATTATTATTATTATTATTATTAGATGTTCTGGACCCCGCAGAAAGATGCAAGACCGTTACCTGGCGGTAAATTACATATGCTGCCATTGTCATTGTTGAGAATGTGACCAGCACCATTGTCGCGCGTAGGCAAGTGTGCGGGATTTCTGGCCATACGAATGACATACTTCCGTGCATTATTGAACTTATTATAGAGGTGAACAATTTGACTGTCAATCTCATTCCTATCGCTTATTCAAATGTGTTTAAATTTTCATTTATATGCCAGGAGAGTCTACTGTAATCTAAGAACGTTCTCCGAAGGAAAAGATGGCTGTTGAAATCGAACCCCGGAAAGATTAAAAATGATCGGTTTATGATCAGAATAAGTACATCGAAAATCTACAGCCTGTTTCCAGTCATACGACAGGGTCAGGAATGGAATGAATAAAGCTCCCGTCTAGCGGCGACAATAGGAATTGTGCCGGCTGCCAAAGCCTGTCGCACTCCCCTGGGGCAATGATTAATGAATGACAAATTAATCGAAATGATATTGGCCAGTGTTGCTGGAATGAATGATGACAGGGAAAACTGGAGTATCCGGAGAAAAACCCGTCCCGCCTCCGTTTTGTCCAGCACGAATGTCACATGGAGTGACCGGGATTTGAACCACGGAACCCAGCTGAGAGGCCGGCGTGCTGCCGCCTGAGCAACAGAGGCTCCTTGTAAGTACATTATGAACAGTAATATCAATTGGTCTCACCTCCTTTTACATCTCACCGCAATTAAATTTATTTACCCCCCAAAAAAAGAATTAAAAGAAGGCGTGTTTCTTTATGTATAAAGGAGATTCCAAACACCAATGTTCACGGCTATTACCTTCAGTTTTGAGATATAAGTATCCCCATAAGAATAATCTTTCTTTTCACTTCCTTTCAGCCCCCCCCCCCCCCCCAAGTGAATTTACCAGAAAAAAATTCTTGTTTCTTTAATAGTAAAGGATCTTCTAAATACCAATTATCACGACTATAACTTCTTCAGTTTTTGATTTATGTGTCCTCATGAAAGGAATTCAACTCCTTTTCACTCCCGCCCAGCAAGATGGCCACCCCCAGAAAACGCGTTTTTCTTTGTTTTTAAAGGAAATGCAAATACCAGTTTTCAGGTCTGTAACAACCTTTTTTTCTTAGATGTATGTATTCTCGTACAATTAAGTCAATTTATTTTTCAATTATTTCACCCCCCCCCCCCTCCATCATTGGATTTTCCGAAAATGCGTGTTTCTTTACTTTCAAAGCAGATTTCAAATATCAAATTTCACGTCTGTAACATCTTCATTTTGAGATATCAGTAGCCTAATTAAAAGAGAACAACACCATTTTCAGTCACTTTTACACCCCCACCCCCCCACCCAAGTGGTATTTCCTAAAACTAAAAATACACGTTTCTTTACTTTTAATAGAGGTAAAAATACTATTTTTCACTTCTGTAACATGTTACGTTTTTTTGAGATATACTGTAGAAATTCTCATTTTATAATTTCACCCCTTTTTACTTCCCCTTAAGGGGAGTTTCCAAAAACAAATCACCTGTGTTTCTTTACATTTACAGGAAATTCCAAATACCCAGCTTTTACGCCTGTAACATTTTACGTTTCTCAGATATTCTGTAGATAGAATCTTTCGAAAAATTCACCCCAATTTGTCACGCCTGTTTAACCGCCATTAATTGGATTTTCCAAAAACGAAAAATACTTCCTTCTTTATTTTTAAAGTAGATCCCGAATACCAATTTTCAGCTTTATAATATCTTCAGGTTCTGAAATATAAGTAGCCTCATTAAAGGCATTCAACCCTTTTTTCACCCTTTTCCACCCTTCCCATTGGGATTTTCCGAAAACAAAAAATACGTGTTTCTTTATTTTTAAAGATGATTCTAAAATACCAATTTTTACATCTATAAACTTTAAAAGTTTTGGGATAAAATACACTCATTTTAAAAATTCACCCCTTTTCACCCCCCCCCCCCATTAAATGGATTTTCCAAAAACAAAAAATACGTGTTTCTTTATTTTTGAAGGTGATCCCAAATACCAATTTTCAGGTCTGTAATATCTTCAGTTTCTGAGATATAAGTATCCTCAGTAAAAACATTCAACCCATTTTCCCCCCCTTTCCCCCCTTCTATTGGGATTTTCGGAAAATAAAAAATACGTGTTTCCTTATTTTTAAAGATGATTCTAAATACCAATTTTTACATCTGTCAACTTTAAAAGTTTTGAGATATAGATGCAATCATTTTAAAAATTCGCCCCCCTTTTCACCCTCCCATTAATTGGATTATAAAACAAAAAATACGTGATTCCTTATTTTTATAGGAGATCCTAAATGCCAATTTACAGGTCTGTAATATATTCAGTTTCTGAGATATACGTATCCTCATTAAAGGCACTCAACCAATTTTTCACCCTTTTTCACCCCTCCTATTTTGATTTTCCGAAAACAAAAAAATACGTGTTTCCTTATTTTTAAAGGAGATTCTAAATACTAATTTTTACATCTGTAAACTTTTTAAGTTTTGAGATATTGACACAAACATTTTTAAATTTCACCCCCCTTTTCACCCCCTTAGCGACGGAATATCCGAAAATCCTCTCTTAGCGAGCACTTACATCTTAATATGAATGTATTCCCAAAATTTCATTTCATTATGTCCAGTAGTTTTGGCTCGGCGGTGATGAATCAGTCAGTCAGTCAGTCAGTCAGTCAGTCAGGACAAGTTATTTTATATATATAGATATATACATACAAACTGCACTCATGTGTATGTGTGCTTTCACTTCTGTTACTTTGCTAGCGCTGCAGTGCACTGGTTAGTCATTTTAGTCTTTTATCTGCTTTATAAATTATGTTATTTGAATTGCCGTATCCGTGAGTTTTCCATATGTTCCTTTCTTTTACAAATGACAGACAGGGCCAAGAATACACTCTACTTAATTGTTTACAGCCATACAACCATGGTATAGAGTCATATATGTGCTCATTGAAATTTAACATCAAGTTAATGCCTTTGTTTTTGTTTTCAAACAAAGAGTTAGCTTTGGTGGACCATTTTCAACAATTTCTAATTTCTCATTAAAAGCTAACAAGAAGAAAGGAGCCTTAAGTAGTTTCTCAATTGAACACTTACAACTACTTTCTGTAATCCCTGTACTGCAGTTCATACTTACACCGCCTTTGCCCACTGTCACCTAGTCCTCCATGCTAGGTTCAGTAATGAAAGTTTCCAACTTAAATACATTTACGGTAGATCACAGCACACTGGAAGCTAAAATTCACATCACCGATATACATAACACCATACATTACTTAAATATACCACTAACATTGTGAACATTGGGAATGTGATTCCATTTTTTTACTCATATCATTTACCCATATACATAAGAAAACATAAAAGTCAAATATTACTGCCTTATGGGACACCCCCCCTTTAAATCATTACAGGATCAGACATCTAGCCATTCATCCATCCATTCAATTACTCTTTTTTCTAGTCAATAGCCCTCATTTTTGTTAGCAGTCCCCATGATTTATCCTATTAAAAACCTCGAATAGGTCAATAGTGATACAGTCCATTTGTCCTCCTGAATCTAAAATATCTGCTATATCTTGTTGGAGGGGGCTGAAGGGGTAGTATGTGGTCCTGTGGGTTCACTTCTTGCTGGTGGAAGTGTACTAATAAAGCACAGGAAATGCCATTTATTCCTACCAAGTCCGATACATGCATGTCCACGTCGTGACCCCTGGGCAATGGGTATACTGCGTGCACACGGCTAAGTCATATAAGGGCGAAAAAGCGAGTTCCCGACGCTTCAAAATGAGGACCCACCAGCTAAGGGAGACAATCCTAAAAGAAAACATTGGCCCTCCAAGATTGCTGGGGATTGGCGTTGGGCTGACAACCCAATCTGTAAAAAACGACGACCTCGCAAACGTGTAAAGGACTTGAGAATTGGTTCGTGGAATGTTTTAACTCTTTACCAAGCTGGAAACCTAAGAAAGTTGCTCGATCAGCTGGACGAGTATTGACTAGATATACTGCTATTCAAGAAGTGAGATGAATTGGTGAAGGAGTGATACAGAGGAAAAATCACATGGTATTCTATAGCTGCCACATGAACGATCACATGTTTCATACTGGTTTTATTGTCAATAAGCAGATTAAACATCTTATTATGGATTTTCGGGCAAAATCGCATAGATTTTGCAGACTTAGAATTAGAGGGAAGTTCTTCAATTACAGTCTTATCTGTGCATATGCTCCAACGGAAGAGAAGAGCGATGAAAATAAAGATTCATTTTACAATGAATTGGATGAAATTTATAATGAGTGCCCAAGAGCAGACTGTAAAATAATCTTCGGGGATTTGAATGCAAAAATAGGAAAGGAAGACGAATACAAACCTTATGTTGGAAAATATAGCTTGCATGATATTTCTAATGATAATGGAATCAGGCTTATACATTTTGCATCCTCGAGAAATATAGTAGTGGGAAGTACAACTTTTAATCACAAGGACATACATAAAATGATATGGAAGTCTCCAGATGGAAGTACTTTTAACCAAATTGAACACCTCCTAATAGATGCAAGAACTTCTCTAACTTGATGGATGTTAGAAGTTATAAGGGGGCCAATATTGACTCTGACCACTACCTTGTGGTAGCAACTATTAGAAGCCGAATATCTAATGCAAGAAAGGTACATGGATCCAATGCAAGAAAGTTCAAAAATGCTCAGCTGAAGGAGCCCGAAATTGCACTCAGATATGCTAGCTTGCTTAATGAGGCCCTGGCCGATTTGCCTAATAGTGAGAGTATTGATGAAATCTGGAAGAATCTTAAAGATGCACTATTAAAAACTGAAAATGAAGTTTTAGGAAGGGAAGAGAAAGTTTGGCACAACAATTGGTTTGATGAAGAGTGTGCACGAGCAGCAACCTTAAAATATGAAGCATACAAGAGAATGCAACAGAGGAAGCACACCCAAAAAACAGTGGAAGAGTATAGAACTTCCAGAAGAGAAGAAAAGAGATTGCACAAGAAGAAAAAGAGACAGTGTGAGAGGAAGGAATTAGAAGAAATGGAACAGCTGAAAGGGATGAATGATGTGAGAGGTTTATATTAGAAGTTAAATAAAAGTCGTAAGGATTTCCAGCCTAGAACAAGTTTGTGTAGAGATAAAGATGGCATAATACTGGGCAGTGAGGAAGCAATACTAGAAAGATGGGCCCAATGTTTTGACGAACTGTTGAATGAAAGTCCAGGTGAAAACCAAGTAACCTTACCTCCTGTAAATACAAGAAAATCAGACATAGAAGTACCAATACCTACTATTGAGGAAGTTGAGCCTGGCATTAAGAAGTTAAGGAATAACAAAGCCCCAGGAATGGATTTGATTCAATCAGAGCTTGTGAAAAATACTGGAAATGCTGTTAAACACTTTCACAAACTAGTGGCCAAGATATGGGTAGCTGAAACAATCCCCGATGAATGGAACGTAGGTATGATCTGCCCGATACATAAGAAAGGTGATATCATGATTTCCATTGCTTATAAAATATTTTTCAATATTCTCTTTAGCAGATTGGTGCCTTACGTGGAAAATGTGGTTGGTGACTATCAATGCGGATTTCGTCAAGGAAGATCTACTATTGACCAGATCTTCACGATTCGACAGATACTTGAAAAATGTAAAAGAATTTGGAACTGATACACACTATATCTTCATTAACTTCAGATCAGCCTATGACAGCATCGACAGAAGTTATCTCTATGTAGCAATGGAAGAGTCTGAGATCCCTAAGAAATTGATTACCCTTGTGAAAGCTACCATGGAAAATACTCAGAATCAAATTAAGATCTAGAATATGTTATCAAGTGTTGTAACAACCAAGAATGGAGTTAGGCAAGGAGATTCATTATCATGCCTTTTGTTCAATATAGCTTTGGAGAAAGTCGTTAGAGATGCGAATATCAACACAAGGAGAACCATCTTATATAAATCAGTTCAAATTTTGGCATATGCAGATGATATTGATTTAATCGCAAGAACACCAAGAGCATTGAAAGAAGCTTTCACAAGCCTTGAAAAAGCAGCAAGAAAGATGAATTTACAGATTAATGAAGGAAAAATTAAGTACATTCCCGTAACCAAGAAAGACTACCCTAATGGATCTTCATTAATAGAAATTGGCTTGTATAAGTTTGATGTTGTGCGTAGCTTTACCTACCTTGGATCAGAAGTTAATTCCAAGAACAATGTTAGTTCTGAAATCCAAAAACGTATAGTGTCTGCTAACAAGTGCTATCATGGCCTCAGAAAACATCTGAAGTCTAAGTTGCTGTTCAGGAAAACTAAAGTCCTGATGTATAAAGTTTTAGTAAAGCCTGTATTAACATATGGTGCTGAGACCTGGACACTCTCAAAATCTGATGAAAGACAGCTCAGTATATTTGAAAGAAGGATTTTGAGGCAAATTTTTGGACCAGTGGAAGAAAATGGTGTCTGGAGAAAAAGATATAATCATGAATTGTATAATTTATATAACGAACCAAACATTGTTAACTGTATAAAGATCAGAAGGTTGTAGTGGGCAGGACATGTGCTGCATGCTGATGACAGAATGATAAAGAAGATATTTAATGCAGTGCCAGAAGGAATCAGGAAAGTTGGCAGACCAAACTTAAGGTGGGAAGAAGGGGTGAGAGAGGATGTAAAGATAACTGGAATCAAGAAGTGGAGGAGCTGTGCACTTAACAGGAAAGAATGGGGAAAACTTCTTCAGAAGGCCAAGGCCCATAAAGGGCTGTCGCGCCAATGATGATGATGATGATGATATCTTGCTGGAACCCTACATATTGAGCCTCATTGGTATAATCTTTCCTAAACTCATTTTTTTTGCCTTCTATCAAACCAGTTATTAATTTTGCAAACGTGTCTAAAATAATCACAAACAATGCTTTCCCAGTGCTTACAAGCAACACACAACAAGCTGACTTGCCTGTAATTATACACTTTATGTTTAGCACCCTTTCTGTCATGCAATGAAACTACTGTAGCAACTTTCCATTCATTTGGTATAGCTCCTTCATGCAAACAGTAATCAAAATTGTAATTCAGATCTGGTACTATATCCTTTAGCATATCCCCAGAAGTCTTATCAATTCTAGCTACTTTTCTAACTTTCATCTTTTGTATCTTTATGGATGATAATGATGTGTTTGCATTTTGAAAGCAACTGCAAATAAGCTTGCTTACTGGCTTGCTAGGCCTGATGTAATTGAGGATTTTCTTTCGGGGTTTACTCCCTTAGCCTTTGAGGATCCCTCCTCATTCCACAAGACAGTGGGTTCCATCAGTACTACCCCCAGAGGAATGGGTTGCCTCCTCCGCCAGCTTCACCGTACCGAATCATATTTTCTTGCGGAAAGAAAGGAATTGGGAGAAAAATAAACCGGATCTTACTAGAAATGAGGCAAAGATCAGAAACCTCGAACAATTATACCAAAACAAGAAACTAGACGTTAAAAGAACAGTTACAGAAGAAAAGACCAAGGCATGGAATATATTCACTCAGAAACTGGAGGAAGACAGCAGAGGCAATAAGAAACTACTGTATAGTGTTATCAGAGGTAAAAGGAAGCCAATGAATACCATAAAAGCACTTGAAGATGAAAATGGAAATCTGGTTAGGACAGAAAGTGACATGAGAGAAGTCCTGAAGAACCATTTCAACCACTTACTGAACAGACCAGTTCAAGAACAAAATACAGAACCAGAAATCCAAGCCTACAATGAGGAACCTCCCATCACCTGACAGAAACTGTGACAGCCTTAAAGCCTATGCCTAAAGGAAAATCTTCTGGTCCAGATTAAATGAATGGAGACATGATAAAGGCAGCAGGCATCCGGGGTATAAAATGGCTGCACAGAGTACTAAATGCCGTATGGACAGAAAACAAAATACCTGCAGATTGGAGCGAGGGCATTATAATTCCCCTGTTTAAGAAATACAGCAGACGGAAACCCACCAACTACAGAGGAATAACCCTGCTGTCTCATGGGCTAAAAATTCTATAGAAGATCATAGAAAGGAGATTGAGAACCATCATTGAATCACAGTTAGAGGAGGAGCAATATGGATTCAGAAGTAACAGATCAACAATGGATCAAATTTTTAACAACCGCATGCTGGTGGAAAAGTATTGGGGGAAAGGCAAGAACCTGGTCATTGTATTCCTGGATACAGAAAAGGCCTATGATAGTGTTATAAGAGATGAGATCTTGGAGTGCCCGAGGATAATAAATGTGCCTGAAGGACTGGTAAGGAAAATTCAGATGTTGTACAAAGACTGTACTAACTGTGTACAATCATCATGGTTTGAAACCAAGAGTGGAGTTCAGAAAGGAAGTCCACTGTCCCCACTACTGTTCATCACTATTATGGACAATATAATGAAGAATGTCAAGGAAACTGAATGCAGTGGCCTTTGCTGATGATGTCATGATTTGGGGTGAAACAGAAGAAGTACTAACCAGACTCAATGTATGGAAATCCCAGTTCCAGGAATATAACCTCAACATCAGCGAGCCCAAGACAGTGGTGATGGTAGTCAAAAGAGAAGGGCGTCCAGCAAGTGTAAAACTAGGAGACTTACCGGGCAAGTTGGCCATGCGGTTAGGAACGCGCAGCTGTGAGCTTGCATCTGGGAGATAGTGGGTTCGAGCCCCACTGTCGGCAGCTTCCATGGTTTCCCATTTTTACACCAGGCAAATGCTGGGGCTGTACCTTAATTAAGGCCACGGCCACTTCCTTCCCATTCCTAGGCCTTTCCCGTCCCATCGTCGCCATAAGACCTATCTGTGTCAGTGCGACGTAAAGCAAATAGCAAAAAAAACTAAGAGACCACCATCAAGAGTGTGTGGATAGTTTTCCTTACCTTTGAAGTGTAATCTTCAGTGATAATGTGGTCAGAAAGGAAATTACAAACAGAGTGCAAAAGGGATCAGAATTCTACCAACAAGTAAAAAACCTTTTATGGGATAACATGATTCCAAAACCAGCCAAACTGATGATGTTTAACAGCTATTTCATACCAATATTGACTATGGTATTGAAGCGCGCACCCTCACAAAAAGAGATTCTTCAAGACTCCAAGCATCACAGATGAAATTTCTTAGATCCACCATCCAGAAGACCAAGATGGACAAGTTAAGAAATGCACTCTTGGTCTCAAAACATGACAGAATCAGCACATCCAGACTATGGTGGTACGGGCATGTGATGAGGATGGAACCTACAAGAACAGCCAGAATAAATTTGGAAAGACAGGTGGAGGGGAAAAGACCTGCTGGAAGATCTAAAACCCAATGGATGGATATGATCAAGGTTGATCTAGTTTACAGAGGATGTACAGTGGATGATGTTCTCCGTGACAAGTTGTATATGGACAGGAAGAAGTGAAAGAGGCTCATTAACAGTAACCGGGGAACTGGAACTGTACAATGATAATGATGATGATGATGATGATGATGATGATGATGATGATGATGATGATGATGATGATGATGATGATATATGGCCTCCACATAGGCATGGTGCATGTCTTTTGAGTTGACACTCTATAGGCAACCTGCATGTCTTTGAGGATGGAGCCCTACCTAAGATGACCTTGGTGCTGGGGGTTGATTTGGATACAAGGTTTCTAAGTTTTCTTTGTCTTATAATTTATTATCATTAAAGACATTTATGACATCTAATTTTTTAGGATCAATATGATTTATACCTTTTATTAGAACTTATGGGGTAAGCTACCTACCCCTATTTTTAGGGAAGCAAATCTTTAAAACTATAGATCAAGGTTGAAGTGAGGATTGAGGTGGTCAGATGATTTATAATCAATCTGTCCAATATTCTCGGGTAATTCAAAATTGACAGAATAATAGAATAGAATAGAGCCTCCAAATCAGAGGAATTAACTAATAAAGGCTGGCCAAGAATCAGACCCAAGACCCCTTCGACTAAAGGCCAGCATGATAACCATTTAGCTATGGAGCTGTACAGTGTCTTCATTCATTCATCTATCATCATCATCATCATCATCATCATCATCATCATTCATTTCCCTCATATTTATGGCACCTTTCCATCTTCCTCTATCCAACTATCATTGTTCCTCCTTAACTGTGTTCTACTCTAGTTTTTTTCTAGTTATACTATTCTTATTTGTTTACACCTACTTTAGTCTGGATCTCCCTCTTGCCATCTCTCCTTCTATCTGAGTTTCCATGAACAAGTTTGGCATCCTTCTCTCTTCCATCCTCTTAACATGTCCAAACCATATAAATTCACCCCTCTTCGTTCTATCATAAAGCTTTTCCACTCCGATTTCCTTCCTGATATTTTCATTTTACTCTACCCTTTCTTTTCTTTCATATTATACAACTGGCAAGATACCCGTGCTTCGCTACGGTGTTATACTGAAATTTATAATTGAATGGTTAAACTTTTTATATATGAAGGGGTTGGAAACATAGTGGTGTAACTCAGGTTACCGGTACTTATGTTCTTAAATAAATAATGTAGAGGCGCGCGGCTGTGAGCTTGCATCCGGGAGATAGTAGGTTCGAATCCCACTATCGGCAGCCCTGAAGATGGTTTTCCGTGGTTTCCCATTTTCACACCAGGCAAATGCTGGGGCTGTACCTTAATTAAGGCCACGGCCGCTTCCTTCCAACGCCTAGGCCTTTCCTATCCCATCGTCGCCATAAGACCTATCTGTGTCAGTGCGACGTAAAGCCCCTAGCAAAAAAATAAAAAATGTTTTGCGTTTGACGTTATTAAAAAATCTGTGTGCTTTAAGCAAATATTGTACAGTATTTATGGGGTTGATAAAAGATTAAAGCTTGACAATAAAGGATTATTATAAAGAATACTCACAAAGAAATATTTTGGAGGGGCATTTAAATAATATCAACTGACTTACACCATTATGTTTCTAAGTGTATACAAAAGAGTAACTTTCTTATAAACCATTTTATGTTTATTGTGGGAAAATATAGTACAGTATGGGTGCATACACTTTATAATTCTAAAATCATGGTACTGTTAATCATCATCATCATCAATCAATCAAGTCTATTCCATGCCTTCCTCCTCGTCCTCAGAAGATAGTGGCCCTAGGTTTTCTACATCCTGCGAACCTTTGATGCCTCTAAAGAATGGGTGATATACAGGCGGAATGTATTTGAGGAGGTTTAACATGTCCCTTTTCTTTAAGTGGTTTATAATACGTGGCCCATTGTAAAGCTTTTCTTGAAAGATGCCACCTAAACTAGCTGATCTGCACTTTTTATTTGGTTTGATGCTTGGTTCATAAAAGGGCATGTCTTCATTCAATGTATACTTAAAGAAGATGGAAAATGGGTTTTCCTTTGTGTACCTAAACCACTGAACCTTTAACTAGTTTACATTTCTATTTTTTACATCCTTTTTGCGTCTAGTAATGGCTTTTTCAAGAACATCAGTTTTTAAGAAGTCATCCTCTTGTATTTTAATCAGCATAAACCTACTGTGCTTTCTTGCAGTCTGTATCTCTCTGTACCAGTCATCAGGCATGTACATAATTTTATTGCAAGCTGCCCGTTCTATAAGACCAAATCTGAATCGTTTGGTAGGTAAGAATTGCCAGAAACCATGAACGTTTGGTCTATAACTTCAACACTGCTCTCTTGTGTAATTTTCATCAGAGACAAGGCAACCTTCAGGTTCCTGTTCTGTCCAGTACACGTATCACTGTATATAATTACTCATTTATGAGGGTTCAGTTTAATGTGTTTTACAACACATGATGTAATCTCTTGTGATCCCCTAGATGCAATGGTCTCATCCCACACATACGTATATCCTAAATTTTTAGCCATGTCATGTATTCCTAAATTGTAGCAATACATGTTCCTTCTGTAATAGGCTTCAGAAACACTTATTTTGGGAAATGGGAGAGCTTTTTGTAAATCTATAGTGATAGTATATAGATCGACACATTCCTTTGCATTTTCTCCATCAGCTGCCAAACTCTTGCGAGCTTTGTCGGCCTTTCGCAAATGCAGATGATGATCTCTCTCCAGTTCAGCTCTTTTCTCCAGGTTCTCTTCTACATGAATTGCCCGTTTGTATTTATCACAGGATTTGCAGGTATCTTTTCTGGGCGGATGAAAGTGTAGATTGAATTCATTGTTGAAAACATGTCTATAGTAATACTCTTTCACGGGTTCTGTTTTATTTTCTTTACACCAATCTTCATAAAGGTTGTACATTTTTGTTATGTTAAGCTCAGGACTTAGGTATTTCCGATTTGGATTATCCTTCCTTGAGTAATGACTTTCGAAGGAAGGGAACATGTTGATATGATCTTTCACTGCTTGTTTCTGTTCTGGAGTAATTTTCTATGCTGCTACATGTTTGCCTCTTCTATCTTCTCCAAGGGACTGGCCACTTCTTATTTTCTGAATGGCTCTTGTAACTCTTCCGTCACTTACAAGAAAAGTATTCAAGAAAAAAAATTTGCATACTCGAACTGTGCCACTGCCTTTGTTTATGTGATACAAGTTTGATGCCTGTTCCCTTTACTTCCATCCACAGAACGTCTTTGCTTGATAGCAGCCTGATGTATAAGTCCACATCAATATGCATTTTGCTTTCCAAAATTTCCAATTTTTCTAAAACTTACAAACTGTCTACATCTTTCATCTTCAGTAACTAACAACAAACATAGTTTTGATCATCCACAGTCAATATTTCTGAAAACCTTACCTTGGCATTAATATAAGTTTTTCCTAAATTACATAACCTCTTTGCTATAGCTCTTCTTGATTCATGTTTCTGTTTGCTTTTTTTTTAGTTTAACAGGTTTTGGATCACAACCTTGAACTATTTTATCTTCTCCGTCTCCTTCCTTTTGTTCCTCTGGATTTATTGTACTCAGTCGTTTTGGAGTGTTACCTTTTGAACAGCTTGCATCTGAAAAATGCATACACTGTTAGAAATCTACCAAGGCAAAAACAAATAATCCTACACCTTTACACACAATCACACATAGGCCTAATTACACTCACAATAATAAGAATTGTTGTTAACATAGGACACATCATATTCTTAAATTTTTTAATAGGCCTATGAACTTACTATTATTAGTATGAATATAAAAAAATGAGTATTTACAAAAAGGTTATTTAAGGCCGCTTTTTGCCTCAATGCTTTAATTTTAATGGAAATATATGAAAATAATCAATGTAAATATATAATATCTCATTTTAAATCACTAAATAATGAGGAACTGCCGTAAATACAGTTGATTTTGTCACCTAACCTAAAATACTTCGATCGCTAAACAATCTTTTACAATGCCCGAAAAGACAATTATTATTGAAAATCAACTAAATTGACTTACCTGAGACGTCACCACAATCTTCAGAAGAAATATAATCCTTGCCTTTATCACTGTCGTCACTATCAAGTATGAAATTCATCGATAATTCCTTGTTTGCCATTCCACTCTATACTATGACCTCATATCACCATTAAAACAAACAGCTGTTTAGTGACATACTGGTGTAAATCAGACTTACTTCACTATGATTCTAAATGGTGTGAGATATTTCTTAACTCCTCCCAGTAAGTGGTACCATCTCTCGGCAGAAATTGCAGTTATCGGTTACTTCACTATGAAACTAAATGAATACCTATACCATTTTCCTAACTTCTTACATGCTTAACTCAAAATAGCCATTTTACTGACTTACACCACTATGATTCTAAGCCCCCCATATAATCCACAGAAATTCGCGATCTGACTCGTTTTCTGAGAGAATCCTCCAAATTTTGCGATCTGACTGTTTTTCCAACACCTCCTAGATATATAAGGCCTCACAACTGTTCTGGGAATATACTGTGACGTCAAAATCGGGAGGCAAGCTTGAACCTTTTCAGTAATAACACAGCAATGAGTTTGGCCCTGTAACGCTGAAATTAGAAGAGTTTTAATTCGTTTGACGGTGCCAATTGCTAATACCTTTGTACGTAATAGTACTGATGTGTTGCGTACTCAACTTTAAGGAGAATTCCGGCAGTGATAACGAAGTGCATGCATTAAGTTTACGAAAGACGAGGTTATGCGGCAGATATGTTTACGTGCAATTCCAAGACAAGACTACAGATTTACTAATAACTCATTGGTGAGTAACTATTATTATTACATTCTCACACAATCATAATGAGTATAGGCGTATGACGTATTTAACTACACGCAACAGCTGGTGATATGTAGGCATATTTACTCTTCAATGATATAAGGTTATGTTAGATCACAATCATGGGATACATTATTTCAACGGTATTATTATTATTATTATTATTATTATTATTATTATTATTATTATTATTATTATTATTATTATTATTATTATTATTATTATTATTATTATTATTATTATTATTATTATTATTATTATTATTATTATTATTATTATTATTATTATACGCATTAAAACATACCACCTGCAGGAGCTGCTGGTGTAGGCTGATTCACTCTGTAAATGCACGAATTTCGCTCACGGTGATACATTATTTTACAGGTATGCCACAGACATTTCAAAGTCGGTGATATTTTATGGGAAGTAACTGGTACTGATCCTGCCAGAATGTGACTATAAATATGATGGTCAGTTGGAAAAGATATAAGCCACTGCTGTCTCTGACAATCATGGTCTTGGAAGAGGAGTAGTTAAAAGAACCAGGCAAAAATGTAGAATAGAAAGGAGCAATAAAGAGAGCCATTGAAGATAGTACATATCTCATACACAGAATTTCAACACAGCTGAAAAGTACAATAAACACGTTGTTACCTGATGGTTGTTGTACTGTGATGAAGGGAACGTAAGTAATTTTTCTGTACGTCGATACATCAAGGCAACCATACTGCATGGCATATGTAATCATCTTATAAGTCATGGCCTTTATTCTAAACGGGTTTTATTAAAGTAAAAAATATTTCTAATGAATATGTGGACAAAATTACTAATACAAATGCGGTATATTCTGTAGTTACAAAACATCATAGCTGCATCACAAGGAATGAGTGTAACAATGTGTAGAAAGATTCAATAAATAAGTTAATTCTAGTCCTAGTTGGTGAATTGGACACCGAGGATGATGTCCCCACAGTTAATTTAATAGCCATAGTTAAAATATTTCTTAGTTCATAAAGGAGTATGTGCATGATTTTCTTGTTATTTGTTCAACCTTCTGTCTGATATCTCCTCATGTTTACAAATTTATGGCCTACCCCATGGTGAGGGGATATAATGCCTGCCTCTTACGCGGAGGCCCCGGTTCGATTCCAGGCCAAGTCAGGGATTTTTACCTAGATCTGAGGGCTAGTTTGAGGTCCACTCAGCCTGCGTGTTTACATTTGCGAGCTATCTGACGGTGAGATAGCGGCCCAGGCATAGAAAGCCAAGAATAACGGCTGAAAGGATTCGTCCTGCGGAACCCAAGACACCTCGTAATCTGCAGGCCTTCGGGCTGAGCAGGATCAAGGCCAAGCCCTTCAGGGCTGTTGCGCCGTGCGATTTTTACAAATTTATGAGACAGTAGCAATTTAATGTTGCCACAATATGTCAATACTTTTAAAAGAGTAGGCTCCAGTCCGAATGGTAGTCCAATATTAGGTTAGAAACTTACATACTTTCTGGAATACATAAAGGTTTCGAACAGAATTACAAATTAGTAACATCGATGGTAGGTGAAATTCTCATAACCATACATGAACTTCAAGGGAGGAAACATTGTAGGCTCATGTGCATATACTGCCAGTGATGCTACATCAGCTTAGATGTTAGGCCTATGCTAATATTATACGTGCTAGTTTTCTTTTAAGATCACGTAATGCCTATTTAAATTGAAATATGTTTGTAACATTCTGTTGTGATGTTAGCAATTCGGCCTAAGTGAGTTAACATTGCAAAATGCTGTCGTGTTTTACAACTGTCTGCTGTTTATCTTTAATGGCAGAGTCACTAAAATACGGTAATAACGACAGTATAATTCAATATCCTTCAAATTGGAAACGCTATTTGTTAGTAAATAAATTATTCCATTGGAAAAATATTAAAATCATGTCTGTGTTTAACTATGTTCCGCGTTTCTCTGCATTGCCATCGCCTCCGTAGCGTGACGTCACTACGCTGTTGTTAGGCCTTATTATCTAGGAGGTGTTGGTTTTTCTGAGACATTACGGCAAAGTTCCTCTCATTTTTCAATCTTTCCAAATACAGTAGAGACAATACGCGACACTTACGGATTTCTCCTTGCTAAAATGGGAGACAATTCGACGGTGGCGCTCCTAGTGACTTGACCTGAACACATCGCGCTAAATTCAAATATCAATGGAAATGTATATACGGAAGTGGATAAATAAATTACGTCTAGAAAGAAAGTGGTATTGAGATATTAACTTCGAAGTTGCTAAAGCAATTCTGGATAAATGAATGAAGAATTATTTAAAATGTTATTATTCAAAGACTGAAATTAGACACATAAACAAGATATGAAATGGGCTGCTGTGAAATGGCTTGCTCTTTCATTTATGCGTTACTTTTTTAGCTTTAGCATTCCTGCCTGAACTTTTACGGTTGGATTTGTCTTTTTTCTCATTTAAAAAACATTGTATGATCACATTAAGACACTTGTCAATAAAAATATCGGCACATTCCTTACACACATGATGCAATGAATTAACATTCAAAAGCTGGACAATTTTCCTCTTAACATGAAGCCTACTAACAGAAAGAAAAACTATAAAATTCCGGCTTTAATCTGAGAAGATGGATTAAAGAAAGAAAAGTATGAAAATGTTGTCGATAGTGATGCTTTGAGTAATATTTACGTACAATTAGAGTAAAAATGTAACATACCCTTGGCTGTATAGTAGAGGATTTTTAAAGTCGCTGGCCTGAAATGATCTGAACAGATCTTATAATTCTTATATAAGCGTAACGTCCCTTCTTTCTTGTACACCTTATCCAAATCACTTCTGTGACATTTCAAAACCCACAGATCACACCTACAACAACACATCGGTATTGAAGGTTAACTGCTGCACTATACAATAAAATATGCGTATTACATTTTATGCCAGTTAAAATATGGGTCGAGCAGGTCAGAAGATTATGAAGTACTATAAAAATCTCTGTCACTGGAAGAATATATATGCAAACACAATATTACTTACATGTTCTTGTCACGAGGGAACCTGAAGAACGACCGCGCATGTTTCTCTACTTCGTAATTACTGCAGCCAAACACAGCACATACCTTTCCCCTCATGTTGAGAGGAGATATCAAGGAATGACACACGCTACTATTTAATTATGTCAGCTCACTGAAAACGCATAAATAACACCAAAAACTTCACACAAAAATACACGTGCTCTTATGAGAGAATCAGTACCGTTCAGGTCTATCCGCTAGAGTGAGCTCCAATAGCTGTCCCTCGATATCTCGCTCAGTGTCGCGTATTGTCTCTACTGTATTTGATCTTTCTTTCCAGCAATCGATTTCGTACTTCCCGGGCTAGGTCCAGGTATTCCACCCGGTCAGTTGGGTCCCTAAATCTTTTCCATCTTTTCCTATAAGCATTTTTAATATGAATCAAATCCTTGAGGAGATCCGGCGTGGTGTCATCTTGGGTGCCTTGGCGGTCCTAAACCCGCGGCCGGACTGCATTTGTAGTCATTACCTGTCCAGGACCCATTTCCATCGCGGTCCGCACATTTTGACGGCGGTCCAGAACATTATTATTATTATTATTATTATTATTATTATTATTATTATTATTATTATTATTATTATTATTATTATTATTATTGATGATCTGCACTCCACAGCAAGATGCAAGACCGCTACTTGGCGGTAAATTACATCTGCTGCCATTGTCATTGCTAAAAATGTGACCGGCACCATTGTCGCGCGTAGGTAAGTACGCGGGACTTCTGGCGATACGAATGACACACTTCCGTGCATTATTGACCTTATTATAGAGGTGAACAATTGCACGGTCAATCTCATTCCTATAGTTTATTTCAAATGTGTTTAAATTTTTATTTATGTGCCAGAAGAATCTACTGTAATCTAAGAACGTTCTCCAAAGGAAAGGATGTTTCTTGAAAACGAACCCAGGAAGGATTAAAAATGATCGGTTTATGATCAGAATAAGTACATTGAAAATCCACAGCCTGTTTCCAGTCATTCGACCGGGTCAGGAATGGAATGAATAAAACCCCCATCTAGCGACGATGATAGGAACTGTGCCGTCTGCCGAAGCCTGTCGCACTCCTCTGGGGCAATGATTAATGAATGGCAAAAGGAATGAAATCATATTGGAGAGTGTTGCTGGAATGAATGATGACGGGGAAAACCGGACTACCCGGAGAAAATCCTGTCCCGCCCCCGCTTTGTCCAGCACAAATCTCACATTTAGTGACCGGGATTGAACCATGGAACCCTGCGGTGAGAGGCCGGCGTGCTACCGCCTGAGTCACTGAGGCTCCTTTTAAGTACATTATGAACAGTAATATCAATTGGTCCCACCTTCTTTTTCATCCCACCACCGTTAAGAATGCGTGTTTCTTTATGTTTAAAGGAGATTCCAAATACCAATGCTCACGTCTGTTACCTTCAGTTTTGAGATATAAGTATCCCCATAAAATTAATTCATTTTTTTAACTTCCTTTCACACTCCCTCCACCCCCCATTAAGTGAAATTTCCGGCAAAAAATACTTGTTTCTTTAATAGTAAAGGATCTTCTAAATACCAATTATCACGACTCTAAAATCTTCAGTTTTTAAGATATGTGTCCTCATGTTAGGAATTCAACCCCTTTTCACTCCCGCTCCCCAAGATTAATTCCCCCCCACCAAAACGCGTTTTTCTTTGTTTATGAAGGAGATCTACATACCAATTTTCACGTCTGTAACAACTTTAGTCTTTATTAGGTGTAAGTATCATCATACAATTAATTCAATAATTTTTTCTATTCTTTCACCCCCCCCCCCCGCCTTTTCATTGGATTTTTCGAAAATACGTGTTTCTTTACTTTTAAAGCGGATTCTAAATACCAAATTTCACGTCTGTAACATCTTCAGTTTTTGAGATATCAGTATTATAATTAAAAGAATTCAACCCCATTTTCAGTCACTTTTACCCCTCCACCCAAGTGGTTTTTCCGAAAACTAACAGTACACGTTACTTTACTTTTAATAGAGATAAAAAACATTTTTCACTTCTGTAACATGTTAAGCTTTTTGAGATATACTGTAGAAATTATCATTTTAAAATTTCACCCCCTTTTTAGTTACCCTTAAGTCGAGTTTAAAAAAACAAATCACCTATCTTTACATTAACAGGAGATTCCAAAAACCAGTTTTTACGTCTGTAACGTTTTACGTTTCTGAGATGTACTGTTGATATAATCTTTCTAAAAATTTACCCCAATTTGTCACCCCTCCTTTAACTTCGATTAATTGGATTTTCCAAAAACAAAAGAATACGTTTTTTTTAATTTTAAAAGAGATCCAATATACCAATTTTCAGGTCTGTAATACCTTCAGTTTCTGAGATATACGTATCCTCATTAAAGGCATTCAACCCCTTATTCACACTTTTCACCCCTCCTATTGGGATTTACAGGAAACAAAAAATACCAGTTCCTTAATTTATAAAGGAGATTCTAAATATCAATTTTCACATCTTCAAACTTTTAAAGTTTTTTTGATACAGATAAACCAATTTTAAAAATCCACCCCACTCGCTTTCATCCCCCACTATTTGGATTTTCAAAAAAGTACATGTTTCTTTATTTTTAAAAGAAATTCCAAATACCAATTTTCAGGCCTGTAATATCTTCATTTCTGAGCTAGAAGTATCCTCATTAAAGGTATTCAACCCCTTTTTACACTTTTTCACCCCTCCTATTGGGATTTTCCAAAAACAAAAGAATACATGTTTCTTTATTTTAAAAGGAGATTCTAAATACCAATTTTTACATCTGTAAACTTTTAAAGTTTTGAGATATAGATACAGTCATTTTAAAAATTTACCCCCCTTTTCACCCCCATTATTCGGATTTTCCAAAAACAAAAAATACGGGTTTCTTTATTTGTAAAGGAGATCCTAAATACCAATTTTCAGGCCTGTAATATCTTCAGTTTCTGAAATATAAGTATTCTCATTAAAGGCATTCAATCCCCTTTTTCACCCCTTTTCACTCCTATCGGGATATTCCAAAAACAAAAAAATACGTGTTTCTGTATTTTTAAAGGAGATTCTAAATGCCAGTTTTTACATCTGTAAACTTTTAAAGTTTTGAGATATAGATACACTCATTTTAAAAATTCACCCCCCTTTCAACCCCCTTAGCGACGGAATATCCAAAAATCCTCTCTTAACGAGCACCTACGTTATAATATAAATGTTTCCTCAAAATTTCATTTCATTATGTCCAGTAGTTTTGTCTCGGCGATGATGAATCAGTCAGTCAGTCAGGACATGTTTCTTCATATATATAAACTAGCAAAATACCCGTGCTTCGCTACGGTATTATACTGAAATTTATAATTGAATGCTTATTGTTTTAGATATATAATCCGCCGAAATTCGCGATCCAACTCGTTTCCTGCGAGAATCCGCCAAAATTCGCGATCTGACTCGTTTTCTAATAGATTACGGCAAGTTTCCTCCCATTTTTCAATCTTTCTTTCCAGCAATCGATTTCGTACTTCCTGGGCTAGGTCCAGGTATTCCACCCGGTCAGTTGGGTCCTTAAATCTTTGCCATCTTTTCCTATAAGCATTTTTAATAAGGATCAATTCCTTCAGGAGATCCGGCATGGTGTCTTCTTGGGTGCCTTGGCGGTACTGAACCCGCCGCCGGACTGCATTCTTAGTCATTACCCGTCCAGGACCTGTTTCCAGCGCGGTCCGCACATTTGACGACGGTCCAGAGCATGAATATTATTATTATTATTATTATTAGTATTATTATTATTATTATTAGATATTCTGGACCACACAGCAAGATGCAAGACCGCTACTGGGCGGTAAATTACATCTGCTGCCATTGTCATTGTTGACAATGTGACCAGCACCATTGTCGCGCGTAGGCAAGTGTGCGGGATTTCTGGTGATACGAATGACATACTTCCATGCGTTATTGACCTTATTATAGAGTTGAACAATTGGACAGTCAATCCCATTCCTATCGTTTATTTCAAATGTTTTTAATTTTTATTTATATGCCAGGAGAATCTACTGTAATCTAAGAACGTTCTCCCAAGGAAAAGATGGCTCTTGAAAACAAACCCAGGAAAGATTAAAAATGATCGGTTTATGATCAGAATAAGTACATCGAAAATCCGCAGCCTGTTTCCAGTCATTCGACAGGGTCAGGAATGGAATGAATAAACAGTAAAATCAATTGGTCTAACCTCCTTTTACACCCCACCGTCGTTTGTTCCATTCCCCCCCCCCCCCCCGCTAAAAAGAAAAGAAGGCGTGTTTCTTTATGTTTAAAAGAGATTCCAAACTCCAATGTTTACGTCTATAACCTTCAGTTTTGAGATATAAGTATCCCCATAAAAATAATTCACTTTTTTCACATCTTTCACACTCCCCCCCCCCCCCAAGTGAATTTTTCTGCAACAAACTCGTTTCTTTAATAGTGAAGGATCTTCTAAATACCAATTATCACGACTCTAACTTCTTCAGTTTTTGATTTATGTGTCCTCATGAAACGAATTCAACTTCTTTTCTCTCCCGCCCCCCAAGATGGTTCCCCCCCCCCCAAACACGTTTTTCTTTGTTTTTAAAGGAGATCCAAATACCAATTTTCACGTCTGTAACAACTTTAGTTTTTATTAGATGTATGTATTCTCATACAATTAAGTCAATTAATTTTTCATTTCTTCCACACACACACTCCCCCCCCCCCCACTTCATTGGATTTTCCGAGAATATGTGTTTCATTACTTTTAAAGCAGATTCCAAATATCAAATTTCACGTCTGTAACATCTTCATTTTTGAGATATCAGAAGCCTAATTAAAAGAATTCGGCACCATTTTCAGTCACTTTTACCCCCACCACCACCACCACCACCACCACCAAGTGGTATTTCCAAAAACTAAAAATACACGTTCCTTTATTTCTAATAGAGATTAAAAATACCATTTTTTTACTTCTGTAACGTGTTGAGTTTTTTGAGATTAGAAATTCTCATTTTAAAATTTCACCCCTTTTTAGTTCCCCTTAAATGGAGTTTCCAAAAACAAATCACCTATGTTTCTTTACATTTACAGGAGATTCCAAATACACATTTCTTACGTCTGTAACATTTTACGTTTCTCAGATATTCTGTAGATATATTCTTTCAAAAAATTCACCCCAATTTGTCACTCCTGTTTAACTGCCATTAATTGGATTTTCCAAAAAAAAAAACGTGTTTCTTTATTTTTAAAGGAGATCCCATATACAAATTTTCAGTTCTGTAATACCTTCAGTTTCTGAGATTTATGTATCCTCATTAAAGGCATTCAACCCATTATTCACCCTTTTACACCCCTCCTATTGGGATTTACAGAACACAAAAAATACGTGTTCCTTTATTTTTAAAGGGGATTCTAAATACCAACTTTTAAATTTTTAAGATGTAGACACACTCATTTTTAAGATTCACCCCCCTCTTCACCCCCTCCCCCATTATTTGGATTTTCCAAAAACGAAAAAATACGTGTTTCTTTAATTTGTAGATCCCAAATACCAGTTTTCAGGTCTGTAATATCTTCAGGTTCTGAAATATAAGTAGCCTCATTAAAGGCATTCAACCACTTTTTCACCCTTTTCCACCCTTCCTATTGGGTTTTTCAGAAAATAAAAAATACATGTTTCTTTATTTTTAAAGGAGATTCCAAATAACAATTTTTACATGTATAAACTTTAAAAGTTTTGAGATATACTCATTTTAAAAATTCACCCCCTTTTCACCCCCCATTAATTGGATTTTCCAAAAACAAAAAAATACCTTTTTCTTTATTTTTAAAGGAGATCCCAAACACCAATTTTCAGATCTCTAATATCTTCAGGTTCTGAAATATAAGTAGCCTCATTAAAGTCATTCACCCCTTTTTCACCCTTTTTCACCCTTCCTATTGGGATTTTCCGAAAACAAAAAATACGTGTTTCTTTATTTTTAAAGGAAATTCTAAATACCATTTTTTACATCTATAAACCTTAAAAGTTTTGAGATATAGATACACTCATTTTAAAAATTCACTCCCTTTTCACCCCCCCTCCCTTAATTGGATTTTCCAAAAACAACAAAATTTTTAAAGGAGATCCCAAACACCAATTTTCAGGTCTGTAATATATCTTCAATTTCTGAGATATAAGTATCCTCATTAAAGACATTCAACCCATTTTTCACCCCTTTTCACCACTCCTATTGGGATTTTCCAAAAACAAAAAAATACGTGTTTCTTTATTTTTAATGAAGATTCTAACTACCAGTTTTTACATCCGTAAACTTTCAAAGTTTTGAGATATAGATACGCTCATTTTAAAATTTCACCCCCCTTTGCACCCCCTTAGCGACGGAATATCCAAAAATCCTCTCTTAGCGAGCACCTGCATCTTAATATGAAAATATCCCCAAAATTTCATTTCTTTATGTCCAGTAGTTGGCTCGGCGATGATGAATCAGTCAGTCAGTCAGTCAGTCAGTCAGTCAGTCAGTCAGGACAAGTTATTTTATATATATATAGATAAGGGTTACAGATCTCTTAATATGGCTATGAGGCTATTTAGGGTTTGCAGTAAAGATGAATAGGAAAGGGCATACAAGTCACTGGTAACATCCCTATTAGAGTATGTTACCTGTGTATGGGGCCCTTAGCAGGATTAATTCATTCAAGAACTGGAAAAGATCCAAAGGAAAGCAGCACAATTTGTTCTGTGTGGTTTCCAACAAAGGAGTAGTGTTACGAAAATATTGCAAACTTTGAGCTGGGAAGACTTTGGTGTAAGGAGGAAAGCTGCTCAACTAAGTGATATGTTTCGAGTTATAACTGAAGAGGTGGAGTGACATTAGTAGGAGATGGAGTGGAGATTATACAAGCAGGAAGGATCATATGAAGGTAAAGTTGGAATTCAAGAGGACAATGAGGGAAAATACTCATTTATCAGAAGAGGAATTAGAGATTGGAATAATTTACAAATGGACATGTTCAATAGATTTCTAACTTTTTTGAAATCATTTAAGAAAAGGTTGGGTGAACAAGTGATAGGGAATCTGCCACTTGGGTGACAGCCCTAAATGCAGATTGATTGATTGATTGATTGATTGATTGATTGATTGATTGATTGATTGATTGATTGATTGATTGATTGATTGATTGATTGATTGATTGATTGAACTCATTACATATAGATAAAAGTGCTTTATCCAGGGATACTTTTTACAAATATTTTTAAATTAATTTTTTAGCTCTTGCAAACAATCATATGTTAAGCTATACTGTAGCATACATAGTATTCTGGACACAGTCGTTTCTAAGACTTGATAACTAATGTTGGCAGAATCATGCATTTCTGCTAAATAATAATAATGCTTTCAAATGAATTGCATTGTAGGTGTATGGTGGCATTATTATTAACATTACTGGATATTATTGGATATTACTGGATATTATTGGATGTTCTTTATAATACATTTATTAGCTGAATATCTCTGATAAGTTTGTACCCATTTTCAGTATTGTATTATTAGACTGCAAATTGATCATGGAAACATTAACCTTCCAATGGGCACGCAAACCTAGATCTCCCAGGAGGGCGTGCGGTTTTCAAATAAACGGTAGTACTCGATTTTATACAATGAATCATCAGGAACTGAAATGAATAACTTCATATAAATTTCCACAAAGCACACAATAGACTTTAATAAAAATAGTCGATAACATTCCCATAAATAGACAATGGCATGAATAATAAACTGAACAAAGAATTCAGTTGTCTGAGACTCAATATCATGTAATAGCTATAGAATATGAAAATGAACAAACATTGCCAAAATATGGCTTCCGATTGAGATAGCTAGAAATAAAATTCAGGAAACTCAATCGTGGTGTCACTACCGGCATGCTAGCCGGCCAGTGTCTTGGAAAAGGTGCGGTATCCAACTGATGAGCCCATGCTGCACTCTGGGTGAAACACTGGTAACTTTTGACGATTGAGTTTCCTGAATTTTATTTCTAGCTATCTCAATCGGAAGTCATATTTTGGTCATGCTAGCTCGGGAGGGCAATATAGCAAGTGGAGATGCAATTCTCCCCTAGTACGTCTGCACTGCATTGTGCTTATCACATGTATGGCTTGCAGTGGTGTCGCTACCGGCGTGCTAGCCAGCCAGTGTCTTGGAAAAGGTGCGGTATCCAACTGATGAGCCCATGCCGCACTCTGGATGAAACACTGATAACTTTTGACGATTGAGTTTCCTGAATTTTATTTCTATGAACAACATTTTCAATATAAGAAATCTAGCTCTTTTAATTGTACTCTTGAACTAAACTTTATATAGTAAAAAACATTTTAATGGCTAAATATTTTCTCATTCATTTATATCCTAAAAGCAAGACCTTGTCGCTGCAACCACATTTGTCTCTCCTCTGCTGGGCGTTTCAGGTCGACATATTTTTTCAAATTCTGCCTGTCCATCAAGGAATCCAGATATTTCTTCCTTGGCCTTCCTCTTCCCTTCTTACCCAGAACTTTTCCTTCCAGCAGAGTCGTGAGGAATGTGTTATGTTGAAGTGTGTGGCCAAGGAATTTTGTCTTCCTCTTTTCTATAGTGTTGATCAATTCCCTTGTTTTGTCTATTTCCTTAAGGACCCTATTGTTTGACTTTTTCTCTGTCCAACTAATTTTCAGCATACCGAGCTCGATAGCTGCAGTCGCTTAAGTGCGGCCAGTATCCAGTATTCGGGAGATAGTAGGTTCGAACCCCACTGTCGGCAGTCCTGAAAATGGTTTTCCGTGGTTTCCCATTTTCACACCAGGCAAATGCTAGTGCTGTACCTTAATTAAGGCCATGGCCGCTTCCTTCTCACTCCTAGCCCTTTCCTGTCCTATCATCGCCGCAAGACCTATCTGTGTCGGTGCGACGTAAAACAACTATTAAAATTATAAAATTCTTTTATTAACAACCACCTACTCAATACAATATAATACACTCATTGAATTATAAAATAATCATGAGGTGCCTTAAAAAATGGCTTAAATAACGGAACATGTTTCGTTCGGCATTGCGAACATCATCAGCCGTTAGTACAAAGACTAAGGTCAGGGCCCTGAACTTAAGTGATTAAAATTGTTAAAAGAATAACAATGTTGTAATAAAAAGTAATATGATAACATTAGACTTAATTAGTAACAGTATGTACAGATCAACAGCAAGAATTTATGGTGAAATACATTGAACGATGGCAGTCTGTGGAGTTAAAAACAATCATGGGGTTGTTAAAGTAAAAAACAAAAATAGATATTGTAGACAATTAAAATATACGTCAATGTGTGAAGCGTGGATTAATTATTGATGTTGGAGTTCTTACAATTATACAAAAACAAAAGTTGAATTAGAGTTAATTGAACAGTACGAGTCAAATAGAACCAGTCAAAAGGCGCATGACGACGTAACCATGGATGATATGACGTGATCACCGGTAATTGCAAATTCTGGCATTGTGATTCTCTCTCCTACAGAATTTCCAATTACCGGTGATCACGTCATATCATCCTTGGTTACGTCATCATGCGCCTTTTGACTGGTTCTATTTGACTCGTACTGTTCAATTAACTCTAATTCAACTTTTGTTTTCGCACAATTGTAAGAACTCCAACGTCAATAATTAATCCACGCTTCACACATTGACGTATATTTTAATTGTCTACAATATCTATTTTTGTTTTTTACTTTAACAACCCCATGATTGTTTTTAACTCCACAGACTGCCATCGTTCAATGTATTTCACCATAAATTCTTGCTGTTGATCTGTACATACTGTTACTAATTAAGTCTGATGTTATCATATTACTTTTTATTACGACATTGTTATTCTTTTAACACTTTTAATCACTTAAGTTCAGGGCCCTGACCTTAGTCTTTGTACTAACGGCTGATGATGTTCGCAATGCTGAACGAAACATGTTCCGTTATTTAAGCCATTTTTTAAGACACCTCATGATTATTTTATAATTCAATGAGTGTATTATATTGTATTGAGTAGGTGGTTGTTAATAAAAGAATTTTATAATTTTAATATATTATCCTCAGTACGGTTCCATTATGAGATTAATTACATGTAAAACAACTAGCAAAAAAAAAAAATTTTCAGCATCCTCCTCCATATCCACATTTCCACTGCTTCCAGGCGTTTTATATCCTGTTTTGCTAAGGCCCATGTTTTGCAACCATACAACAAAACATTTTGGCAAATTCTTTCCTAACTTTAATGTTAATGTTCCTGCTTGTCAGAAGCTGTTTCTTGTTACTGAAGGCTTGTTTAGCTAGAGCAATCCTCCTCCTGATTTCTGTGGTGTACCTGTTGTCCTGAGTGATAATGCTTCCCAAGTAGCAAAATTGACTTACTTGTTGCACATTTTCGTCACCCACCTTAATGTTTATTGGTATTTCCTTCGTTGATTTCTTGACAGCTAATACTTTTGTTTTCGAGGTGTTCAGTTTCAATTTTGATTCTAGCAGTGTTGATGTTAAAACTCGTAGCATTTTATTTATTTCCCTCTCTGAATCTGCAATTAATGCAGTGTCATCGGCAACCCTTATACAGTGGATTTGTTGTCTGTTAATTTTAATTCCTTTGGTTTTTTTGCTTAAGTTTTGATATGGCCTCCTCAATGAACATGTTGAACAAAAATGGAGATAGTGCACAACCTTGTCTCACTCCCCTTCTAATGGATGCTTTCTTAACATTACCATTGATTTTTATTGTTGTGCTTTGATTTTTGTACAGGAGTAAAATGAGTCTTCTGTCCCTCCAGTCCAGTCCTATATTCTTCATGTTCCTAAAGAGTTGTTTCCAGTTTACTTTGTCAAAGGCTTTCTCTATATCCACAAATGCAATGTATGTTTTCCTGTTAACACTCAGTCTTCTTTCTAGAATAGTTCTTAATGCTAGAAGAGCTTCTATTGTTCCCTTCCCTGTTGTAAAACCAAACTGATCCTGTGATGTATATTGTTCAGTTTTCTTTTTAATCCTGTTCTTAATTACATTAAGCAGTATTTTGGATGCGTGCAATAGCAGTGTTAGTGTTCTATAGTTGGAACAGTCAGTAGCACTTCCTATCTTTGGTATGGTAACTGTCCTACTTTTAGTAAAGTCTCCAGGAATTTTGCCATTGTAATAGCATCTTGCAATGATATTCTCCAATTGTTGTTTCATTCTTTCTCCCATTCCCTTGAGAAGAAATATTTACTACACTTAGGAAATTCAGTTATTTGCACTTGTTTTAAGAAGCAAAAGACAATTCTTCAATGAAACAAAAAGAAAAAATGGAAATGGTGACTAGCATGAAAGGAACTTAAGTCATGTAGTACAATAACTTTCCTAGAAATCAAGCAACTCTTGAGGCAATCATCACAGGAAACTTCTTGCCGTGAATGCTTTTTGCAAACAAATCTTTCACATTTGTGGCACTGTAAATGAATATGGGTGTTCTTTTTTGGCTTGCAATGATAACAGATACATCGCGTCCATGAAAGACTTGTTGTACCTCCATTCGGTGCATTATCCCTGTACTGTTCCAAGAAAACAAGCAAATCCTTTGGAAGAGACCAAATCGTTGCACGGTGTTTCAAGTTTCCTCCATGAATGCCATCGTCAATTTGAAAATATATTCTCTCCTAGAAGTGGTGTAGTCTGTGTTGTTTGCTTTATATATTCATTATGCACAAATTTACTCCAGCAATATCGAGGAAGCGATGAAGAAGATGAAACAGTACCATCGGCTACCTTTGTGTTTGTCTGGAAGTCAAGCACTGTGAAATCATCAAGTCCACTGTATTCACTCCTCCTTTGGTGGCATTGTAATCCATGATGTGGAATGTTTTCCCAGATTTCTGATCACTTTCAACATCATCATGCATCATTGATAGAACTAACACAACTTTCTTGTTTTTAGTAACCATTGACACAAGGCTTTTATTGTATTGGCAACCAAACTGGTATGTTCCGAGAATTAAATGTCTATTTTCAGCCACAAACAAGGCGGAACCTCTCGTTTGTATTTCTTCAGGTTGCCTACTAAGGTCAGTCCTTGTCCCAGCAGGTATTCGGCCAAGGGGTAACTACTGAAATAATTATCAACAGTCAAATTTGGTGTTTTTTATTGGCTCGCTCAACCACTTTGCCACATCAAAAGGCATATTTGAAACTTCATAATGCCCCAGTTTCTGCATCCCACAGTATACTTCCAAATTATAAGTAAAGAAAGTTCAGGAATCGCACATCGCATAAACTTTGAGGTGGGATTTTTGGCCATATACTGTATAAAACTACAGCAGCCATGAAATGCAACTAACATTTCATCTATAGTTACAAACTCACCAAGAGAATATGAACTTTGACAGTTTGCAACAAAGTTAATGAGAAATTCCCGAATAGCGGCCAGTTTGTCATTTTTCGTATGATCAGTTCTAGTATTCACATCATCAAATCAAAGACATCTCAACAATAATCAAAAGCGACGTTCTCTGAAGTTAGCCCACAGTATTATCATTCCAGTTCCATTTGTAGTAAACAATTCTGATAAGTTTGAGTGGTTTACTCTTTTCACAGCTATCAAGAACAAGGCACCAAAAAGAGCTAAAATTTCTGATCTTTTTGTTTCTCTAAAATCTCTTTCTCAACATTCTGGATGTTACACTTTTATTCTGTCAATAAACATATTTATGTGTCTAACAATTTCATCGACCATATTTTAATTTATTATGGTGAGAAAACATTCTAGTTCAGTTTTACACTGGTGAACTTGTCCTTTAGGACCAGGAAAAGTTTTCATCAAGTTCTTTGCCTTTGTTTTTGAACTCCTCTCCATGGATTTATTAGCCCATAATGTCTCACCATCTTTCCCAATGAAGAAACATAGGGTGCTGTCATCACGACCATGGTCGTCATCGCTTACATTATCAGACCTGTCCATTTCAACTTCACTGCTGTGACCATCCATTTTGATAACTTCGGGTTCATTAGGATCACCCCAAAAATCTTCTTCATTTGTTTCTTCTTCTTCTTCTTCTTCTTCTTCTTCCAATTCATCAAGAATTCGGAGAATAGAATCAGGATTACTGTATCGTGCCCTGAAATGTGTAATACGACACAATTACATCAATATTAAGAAGAAAAGGAATAGGAGAAAGGAGGGAATCAAACAGACAACTAAGCAAACCTCAAAATATAAATGTGTTTGAACATTTATGCATAAGAGAAAAAGAAAAAAACACACACAAACACACACACACATATATTTACTTACATGTTTCATTCGGGTGTGACAGAATGTGAAAACAATCGAGCGTGTGGTGCCAGGCTGGCCACCTGACTCAAACGACAATGACTCGCACCACTTAGCAACTGAACAGCGGCTGATTGTCACCGACAGGAAAAGTACGAAAGTGCTGGCTCGTGTCAAGACGAGTAATTAAAGAATAACTGGAGATCCTGGCTAGTTGTCCATGAAGGGCACAATCTCGTGATTTTCTACAAAAGGTGGCCAAATTGCCACCCATGCACCTGCTGGAAAGTTAAAAAACTGACATTAGCTGAGCATACCTCCATGACACAAAGACAAATACCTTCAATATTGTGGTGTTGGTGTGGCTATGGTAAATTCAATTTTGAAGTGATACCAAGAAATCGGGTCCTTTTTTATCGCCAAAAGAAGGCAACTGTGTTCGGAAACCCGAGACTACACCAAAAAAGGACCGTTTGCTCATCAGGAAGAGTAAAATAAACCCCGGGCTCTCATCTGTTGATTTAAACTGATATTAAAGTCGCAGTGAGTGAAATATTCATGTTACAGCAGTTTACCAAAGACTGTTAGGGCAGGAAGAAGAGCTTACAGACTAGCTAAGAAGCAGATTCTGACGGACATAATGTGCAAAAAGCATGGGCTAAACTCCTTACAGACTTTTTAGTACTGTAGTTCATATGATGTTTTACTGCCTATAATGTATTATCTTTCTTCATGTAGAGATAAGTAATACAGAGCAAGAAATCCATCCCTAAGTACAATAATGTGACATATCTATGGACTGAAATGGATGGAACAAAGGACAAGATTAGTTTTTTAATTATTATAGGCTAAACTTCATAAAAATTGTCATCTATGTACATATGAAATACATAGTCTTAATTAACTTAATATCATAATTAGGAACTCATTCTTATAATATAATATCAGTCACTTTCCCCATCATAAGAATTAGAAATCTCAGTCTCTAGCAATTTAACCTAAATCAAATCCAATAAAATCCACTAGGAATTGCTACGTGACATTTTAGTTTTTGACTTCCTTAGTTCTAACTTCAGGGGGAGGTCATTTGCATACAGCAAAAAAAAAAAAAAAAGCAAGCAAATCTGTATGCCCATCAATAATTAACCGGGTTTTTTTTTTTTTTTCAGATCTTACAATCCTTCTCAGTTATTTTATTTAAACTGTTCTTTACATTTTTCCTTTATCATCTGTACACCAAACATAATAGTAAATTCTCTTAACCAATGCTTTCAAAATCAAATTGCTGTTGTAATTCACTAGCCAACACTTCCTCTTGTGTCATAATTAAAATCAATACTTTCCTGAAGTTCTGAAATGTCATCCACATTTTCATCACTGTTTGACTCACTATCTTCTTAATAGAGCTTGTTTTTTATTTGAAACACTTTTATCTTGTGCTATGAGGGGAGATCAAATATAAATGGGATTTTATTTTTTATTTAAATTCATTTATTGAATAACACAAGGCAATTACAATTTATTTTTTCACATAGTTTCCTGCTTTGGAAATGCATTTGTCCCAGTGTCCCAGCTTTTTGATGCCCTCATCGTTAAAAGAACAGGGTCGTGTCACCAGCCAGTTGTGCATGAAGTCTTGCACACTCGTGTCTTTTTCAAATTGTAGCCCTCCTAGAGGTTCTTTAAGCAGTCCGAAAAATGGAAATCACAGAGCGATAAGTCCGGGCTGTAAGGGGGATGATCAAGTGTAGTCCAGTGCATTTCCTGTACCTTGGAGACAGACAGAGCTGCAGTAAGGGGCCGCGCATTGTCGTGGATGAGCGTGACCTGTTGAATCGATTGATCTCGTCTTTTGCGGTGATATGCAACCCTCGCTTTGTTCAACAGCTCGCAGTAGTAAGCAGCATCGATTGTGCTTCGCTCATGCACGTCAATCTTCGTCAATAATGTCTTCACCGCAAGAATGTTTTCTCCTATAATGCTGGTCCGAGAACGGCGATCGTGTTGCTGATTTTCCACGCGTTCTTGTACTTCCTTGAACTTTTTATGCCAGGCAAACACACGCTCCTTGACAATGTTTGATCACTGAACTGTGCAGTCAATCTCTGGCAAATTTCTGCCGCTGTAACTCCTTCACGAGCAAGAAATTTTATAATTATGAGTTGTGCAGTGAAGGGGTGCACCGTTTGCTCCAACATCATGAGCATTACTGATGAAACAGTGGGAAATATCTAACAGCACTCTCTCCCCACTCCTAACGGTCCCGCCTAAGCATAACAGAACCCTGAAGGTGGTTTTCTGTGGTTTCCCATTTTCACACCAGGCAAATGCTGGGGCTGTACCTTAATTAAGGCCACGGCCACTTCCTTCCCACTCCTAGCCCTTTCCTGTCCCATCGTCGCCATAAGACCTATCTGTGTCAGTGCGACGTAAAGCAGGTACCAAAAAAAAAGGAACAAAAATCCTGTTTATATTTGATTCCCCCCTCGTATCTTTGTTTTTCCAGCCTCAATTTCAATCTTTTTTGGCATGTCAGTCAAAATTCTGATTTTTCTTTATCTTTTCTTCATATCCTTTAATTCCTTTCTCCTGCTTTTATGGATGGACGAATAACTTCAGGTGTTATTCTTCCAATTTTATTGGACACTGATGAATAAAGAGTCAGTCGAGGATCTGCAATGTATGTGTTCATTTATGAAATAACAGGCAGAGAGACCATCACTGTAGAATTGACTGCTGATAACTCAGTTGATAATGATGGATGGAAGATTTCTATCTGTCACACTAGATGAGAGAAAATCATGATCACTGAAAATTGGGCAGTTAAAATGTAAACTACTAATCTACAAGAAAAAGTCAATGGCATACTCACAAATGTTGATAATGCACAAAACCAGGCAGAAAGGCTGAAAAACAAGTTGGTTGGTATTTGTAGAAAACATCTAAGTAAAGGAGAGACATAACATAGGAAGAAATGGATGACAGATGGATGACAGATAGATACTGAAGTTGAAGGAACAAAGAATATAATTGCATAAAATTAATTTCATTATAAAGCCCGTATTGTCATATGTATACTTAAAAGGTATGGTCAAATGTTCCACCTTTACAATACTTTTTAAAAAAAAATTTTATTATTTAAATAACATTTAAAAAATAATGGAACATGTTTCATCTGTCTTGTAGACATCATCATCCAAAAAATTAAAGATTAAGCACAAAGGACAAGGATAAAAACACATTAAAAATAATTCGGACTGCTGAATGCTTCAGTTAAAATGTTGAAGAATATGCTAGAATGATCTGAACACAACTCTTGGATATTGTTAAAAGTGAAAATTAAAATATTGAACACATGAGATGATTCAGCGAAATTGGTAATAGAGTCCTCTTAACGTGATGATGCTGTGTTGACATACAGTTTGCTGACGCGTCAGTAGAAACTTGGTGATATGGAGCACAAAGTTTAGTTCCAGTAGAATGAAGACAATTGCTGTTCGCCTCCAGTCAACCATAAACATCTACACACGCTGAGCTAGCCTTTCTTGGGTAGGCGGGAACGGCACTTCACTGCATTTTCCACTTACGAAATCATGATCAGATATTCTGCCTACTTTTTTTATCAAGAATTCTTAACATCATCACACCAACATGATGAATTCAATACCATTTTACTGGAACCCTCACTCATGTTTAACATACGTTTGACAATCGTCTTCATTCTACTGGAACTAAACTTTGTGCTCCATATCACCAAGTTTCTACCAACACATTGGCAAACAATCATCTCATGTGTTCAATATTATTTTTAATTGTCCTCTGTGCTTAATCTTTAAACTTTTTGGCTGATGATGTCTACAAGATAGACAAAACATGTTCCATTATTTTTTTAAATGTTATTTAAATAATTAAATTAAATAATTTGTAGTATTGTAAAGGTGGAACATTTGACCATACCTGTTAAGTATACAAAGAATATGAGAAAAGGCAATGTAGAAGATTATCGGCAGATGCAGAGAGAAATTAGATGAAAAATCAAAATAGCTAAAGAAAAAAAGGTGGCAGAGAGGTACAAAGAATTGACTGAGATGAGTGAAAATCATGGTAACTTCAAATTACACAAGGTCAAGAAGATAGCAGGATCCAAAATCATCATCAACCACTCTTGAACCCGTCCTGGGATCTCCTGGCACTAAAAGCCATACGCCATTTCATTTCATCAACCACTCTTCTCGATAAAACTAACAGACCCATTCTGGATGAGCAAGAAATCATGCACACTTGGAATAAATTCATATGGGGAGTGATGGAAGTGAAAGTTTGAAATGCAGTACTGCTGATAACCCAGAAATAATGAAGTACAAGCTATCGAGCTCGGTAAGCTGGTGTTTACTTGAGCTCTCTTTTTGTTTCTTAAAATACCATACAGTAATTTCTTGCTGCCCTGCATGTCATCTCTCAATTTCTGTGTTAATAAGGCCCAGCTTTTTTTCTTTCCTTCCTCTACTGCTTTCTTGGTCAAATTTTTTCCCCCCACATATTTTCTTCTACTTTCTTCAGTCTTAGATGTTTTCCATGCTTTCCATGCCATTTTCTTTTCCATATGAGTAACAACACAGTACAGGTTTCCACCTATTCAATACAAAATATATTCACAATGTTTTAAAATTACATGGAACTAGTTTCGACCCATCTAGGGGTCATCATCAGCCACATCAAAGCAAAGATCACTCTTGACGAAATCCTAAGAACATGTTAATTTTAACAGTAAGATTATTATGGAATAACAAGTGAATGTGGTAAATGAAAAGAGATGTTAGTATGGGACAGGTGAGTAATAGCTAATAAACATACAAGGAATATACATAAGAGGTTTGAAACAAAGTATAAAAGGGGCTTAGTGTTGTAAAAATTATATAATCATGGAAAACAGTAAGTCCTTATAATGAAGAATGCAATGTGAAATGACACATATAAAATTATATATGGCTTAGGAAGAGTGGAGGTGGTTTAGGACTTACTGTTTTCCATGATTATATAAGTTTTACAACACTAAGCCCCCTTTTATACTTTGTTCCAAACCTCTTATGTATATTCCTTGTATATTTATTAGCTATTACTCACCTGTCCCATACTAACATCTCTTTTCATTTACCACATTCACTTGTTATTCCATAATAATCTTACTGTTAAAATTAACATGTTCTTAGGATTTCGTCAAGAGTGATCTTTGCTTTGATGTGGCTGATGATGACCCCTAGATGGGTCGAAACTAGTTCCATGTAATTTTAAAATATTGTGAATATATTTTGTATTGAATAGGTGGAAACCTTTACTGTGTTGTTACTCATATGTTATTCTCAGTTCAATACGGACCAACAACATGAAATTTATAACCCTTAATTTTCTTTTCCTTCACTTTAATCTTTACCCTATCATTCCACCAGTATTTCTCTTTGTCTTTCACATTTCCTGATGTTCTACCACATACCTTTTCTGCACATCCAACCAGTGCTTCCTTAAATCTTTTCCATTCATCTTCAACATTCCCCATCTCTGTCCTGGGTACCAAGAGTATTATATCCCTTTGAAATTCTTCTTGTATGTGTTTCTCCTTCAACTTCCATACGTTAATTCTTTTCTCTCTTCTTAACGGGGGTTTTTCAATCTTTCCCACCTTCAATTTTCCTATCACAACTCTATGATCTCCACCAAAGACTTTTTCAGGCATGGCTGTAACATCTAAAAGGTTCCTCTGGTGTTCTTTCTCTATTATTATATAATCAATCATGGTCTTTGTTTGTCTGTCTCCCCAACCTTATCTTGTAATCTTCTGACTGTTCTTCTTCCTAAACCAGATGTTTCCAACAATTGTTTGGTTCCTCATGCAAAAATCCACCAACAACTTGCCTTTTGGATTTGCATTTCCATATCCAAAGGGTCCTACAACATCTTCCTTCCCTTGTCTTTCCATTCCAACTTGTGCACTTAGATCTCCCATCAATAGCACTTACTTATCTTCTATCTGTCTCTCTACTTCCTCTAAAAAGTCGACTAGATGTTCATCTATGCAACCCATTTGTGGGGCATACAACTGAAATAGATCTTTCATGCCATTTTCAAACTGGAGTCTCATCACCATAATTCTATCGCTGACGCATTTTGTATATTCCTCATGTTCTTGGATTTGTTTTCTAAGTATGATGGCCACTCCATTTTTTGCCTCAGGTCCTCCGCTGTAATAAATCCTGTATCCTTCTTTCAGAGGAATCTCTCCTGTACCCGTTTTCTTGGTTTCACACAGTCCAAGTATGGCTATATCTTTTTCTTTGATGAAGTCAACCAATTCTTCTGTCTTTCCCGTCAGTGTCAGGACATTTACTGTCGCAATCTTGATATAGTTTGGTGCTGGTTGCTCACTTCTCACAGTTTTCCCAGCACCCAAAGAGCTGTGCGGCGCTTTAAGCAGGGGATGCCCTAGCCTTTTCCGAGGCACCATATCTGCTTTAACCATATATAATATTGTTACGATGGGCTCGCCACACCCAAAGGCAATTGCACTTCAATACGGATCAAAAATGAAATTTATGGCTCATAACTGTCCAAAGGTTTTGACAAAATGAGGAATTTTGGTAGAGAGATAGAAGTCTTGTGGACAGCAGTGAAGAAGATTCTGACAGATGCAGGAAAACAACAATTATTCTTTGAGAAAATGATCAAGAAGCAACCATGGATGAACAATGAGATGTGAGCAGCCGAAGTGAGAAAACAGAGAGCTGCATAAATACAACCAAATGAACAAAGAAATTAGGAAGAAGATTGTGGCTGCCAAAGAACAGTGGATGGCAGAAAGATGTCAAGGAGCAGAACTCCAGCAGCAAAAGAATGACACTTTTAGTCTGCATAAAAAGATAAAGGAGTGCCTTGGTTTAAATCAGAAGGGAGGACATCGTGTTCTAGTGAAAAAGAGCAACCGCATTGTGACCGGCATCACTGACAAACTCAGGGTCTGGAAGTCATATATAGAAGAACTGTTCAGCAATGATACACCTGAATAACATGGTATCATGTTGTGAATGAGGCAAACACAGGTCCCGCCATTTCGAAGGACAAGGTGTGCCATGTCATCTGTCAAGTGAAGAATGGCAAGGCTCCTGGGCTTGATGAAGTGCATGCAGAGCTCCTCAAACTCCTGGACGATAGAGGAATCAATACTCTAACAGAACTTTTCAACAAAATCTACTCGACCGAAATAATAATCTTAGGTCAACTTTTATCACAACCAAGCTCGATAGCTGCAATAGCTTACGTGCAGCCAGTTATTACGATCGCCGAATCTACTCTACATATTCCTACCTCGTTTACTGCTGCTCGCTTCTACTTCCTTCTCGCCGCACCATGCACCTCACTCACCTGTCGTCTACTTGACTGATTACGTCATCTTTGCTGCACTTCGCTCTGCCTGTGCGCTGTGTAACCACATGACATTATGTTTCTAGAACTCACTGGCTTGTAGCCTGCGCTCTTTTTCTGGAATCTTCCTTTCTACTATATATTGCTCACTCCGCCTTTCCACCGTTGAGTCGGGCTTCGTGGCGGAGTGGTGGACCACACACTAAAACTGTGCTTATTGTAATCATGTCAATTTCATCTGGACTCTATCTACAGCGACTCGGTGAGCAAGACTTATAATATTTATCTGCATTTGGACTCAAAACTTTCATTCGGGCTATTGCCTGCTGTAATACCTTCTTCTGTTGAGTGGTTATGCTTTCCTTTAATAACTCATAACTTAGACTGCTTCTATTCACACACTGTGCTACGGACGATTGTAAATTATTTTCTGATGTCATCCTAGATCTATGCTATTACTAAACTTCAGCAATACCCGGTGAAGAAAATCCTTTCCCCGTCCTAATACTCATCCTACTTCCCTTCGCCCTCCCTTTCATGTTTTTTCTCTTTCAGGGTTCAGTTTCGATGTATATTGTACACTTCCAATTTATTCAACAGGCTTTCCTTTTATGTACCATTGGATAATTATTTGTAAATGTGGCACACCGATTAGATTTTTCTTCTACTTGCAATTATTTATCTTGTTGTTAAATTATGGTTGTTAAATATATATTCTATTTCACATTGTTATTGGCCTAGCTTCTTCCTTACTGCGCGATTTTCCTTGATTTATACTACTCCTCATCATCATTTATTATTATTATTATTATTCTAGTACGCTGAGCTCTCTACTGTATCGCCATATATCTTTGCATATTCCTCTGCGTACTTTTGATTATTTATCGTTACTTGTACTTTTGTCTAAACACGCAACCACCCCGACTGTTATGGTAACGCTATATTATAGTATGATAGCTGAGCTCCTCCCTCACTACACAGTATCCAGTATTACATGTTATGATTCTCATATTTTGGTCCGTATTGAAATGTACAATAAAGTCAAATAAATATGAAAGTTTATTTGTTCCACCTTTTCAATACATAAAAAGAATTTAATGAAATTACAAAGATTTTCTCTTCAACTCTTCTTTAAGCCAACCTATTTCAACATTACTAAAAAGACTTCAATCCTAATTTCTCTTTCAATTCTACACAAGTTACTCCTTCCAACTACCATTTGACAAGCCACTTACCATCAAGCACCCTTCTTCTCTCGGACTTCTGGAGAACTACAATTTTATTTCTTCACATAATATTATAAACCTCACTTAAAATGGACCACAGAAGCGTCTCTATGCTATAAATTTTAAGAATTGGATCTGAACTCCACTCTGATTTATTCCCAACATTCAAAATATTTAACACTGATAAATTTTCTCCACTACTCTTCTTGTTTCAACTTAGCAATTTACCTTAGACCTCACTTGAAGTGAGCAATGTATTAATGCTGCATTTGGAATTGTCAGCTACATTTTATTCATTAATGTGTTAATCAATCTGTTTAGGATCTATTTGTTTTCCATTATGCCCTCAACCTCCACAGGACACCTATTTGCTATATTTAAACAAGGACTTTCAGGAGGGTATATAAATTTTACGACTATCCATATTTTAATCTTTAAACTATTGTCAACCATTTCGCTCACCATTTGTAACATCATCTTCACATTTATATTTAATTTAATTACAATCAGGTACCTGATTATTTACCTTTCAGTTTGAGATATAGGCTGATGATGCTCTTAATTAAAGAGCGAAACATGTAAACCTACAGTTTTAATTCTTTTTAAAATTCTTTTTATGTATTGAAAAGGTGGAACAAATAAACTTTCATATTTATTTGACTTTACAGTATCCAGTATTTGGGAGATAGTGGGTTCAAACTTCACTGTCGGCAGCCCTGAAGTTTGTTTTCCGTGGTTTCCCATTTTCACACCATACAAATGCTGGGGCTGTATCTTAATTAAGACCATGGCTGCTTCCTTCCCACTCCTAGCACTTTCCTGTCCCATCGTCATCATAAAATCTATCTGTGACGGTGAGACGTAAAACAACTTGTAAAAAAAAAACTTTTATGGCTACCCAAACAGACAATGTGAAGTGAACAGAACCCACAGTCTAATGAACCCTATCCTGAAGATATTTGTGACCATTGTTGAACAGCAGTGAAGAGAAATCAGTGAAGCCACAGAAATCCTTGTTATGTAATGTTATTTAAATTTTGTCTTGTCATCATTTTGGGTAAACAAAAGAAACATTTAAAGAACTGAAGAGTTTATATGCAAAGCAAATTATTGTATATAGCTTTCTTATTCCAGAAAATCTCAAGAAAAAGACTTGAAAAACCAATGGTGTGTAATATTTAAAAATTATTAATATTTAGGCCTATGAAAAAATGGACTATGAAGAAGATTTATGTTCAAAGAGATCTGGGTATTGAAATTTCCTGTTTTAAATTGTATGTTATTTTGCAAATTATATAAAGGGGATGTGGATTTTTATACATGACTTGTGAAGCAGGGTGTGCCACGTGCAAGTGGCCCTTTCCTATCGTTTTGTAATATCCACTAATATGCAGATTCAGCAGAAAGGATTATTCTAGAAGATCCTTGTGACTGGCCAAAATAAAAGTGTTTCTTTATTGGCCAAAATATTAGGATTTTTCATTGGTGAATGTGACAATCTGGAGTGTTGTTATTGGTTATTTGTAATCGCACGATTTCCTGTTTTTGGCTCCTCGCATGTGCGAGTTAATTTTTCCGCGTCTTTGAATTCAGATCACTGCGCAGGCGGACGCGTATTGCGTCCGTCCCGCATTGGATCTCCAGCATCTCATGGTAAGCGCCCCGTTATTGTCTTGTATTAATTTAAATGCATTCTCGTGTTTCTGACTTTTCACACTTAATGTAACTTCCGTAATTATGTAGAATTTTATTTTGTGTGCCGGAGTTTCCTCTAGATTTCCACATTTACCAAAATAGAGTATCAGTATGACTTAGCTGTTATGCTAGTCCGCAACGTGTTGTTTTCTAACTCAGTATTTTCTAAATGTAAGTAATATAACATTCTTTCTTGAATAGCATAATTAATTTTTTTGATTCTTTCAAGGATGCCTCCTTTCATTCTGTAAACTTAACTTAAATGTGAGTTCATTCAAGATGGCAGAAGAAGCTGGAAGTGAGTTAGTGACTGTCGTACTAAATCATTTAGAAAAAGTGAAACAAGCGTTAAACTCGAGAAGCAACATGGACAGAACATTAAAGGAAGAGGCAATAAGATCGATGAGTGAGATGAACGATCTATTAAATAGAATTAGTGGCATGTTTTCGGGCTTGGAACTCACAATAAAGAAAGTTATAACAACGGAAGACAGAAGCACTCCACGCTTGTATAGTGAACAACTAGCGCATTCTCTCGGTGGACAGAGGAGCTATCACGCCCAGGCAAACCCACTACTCAGCCCCTCTGTGACACTTAGCGGCCCCATCCAGCAAGCATCTGCTTCCCTCATCATAAAACCGGTCGACCCAAAAATGAATGGACATGAAATAAAACAGCTGATTAAGGAATCGTAAACCCCAAGGCACTGAAAGTTGGTATCCACAGGATGAAAAATTTAGTGAACAATAAGCTGCTACTCGAGTGCAACGATAATTCGGATTGTGAAGTTTTAGAAATGGAATTTAAAAAATTAAATACAGTCTCTGTAGAACACCCGAAGAAGAAACATCCAGCCGTACTCCTAAAATTCATCCCCAATAATATAGATGACTCCGAAATAAAAGACATCATCATTCAGCAGAACAACTTGACTCACCTTAAAGAACCTACACTGAAAACAAGATTTACGAAAACAAAATTTGACGACTCCAGGCATATTGTTGCTGAAGTGAGCCCGGATTTAAGGAGAGAATTAATTGCACTCCAAAGAATCAAACTAATCTGGACCATGTGCAGAGTTGAAGACTTCATAATGGTCACTAGATGCTTTAAATGTTTAGGATTTGGACACACTTCTAAATTCTGCTCCAACCAGTAAAAGTGTTCAAAATGTGCCGGTGACCATCACTGGAAAGATTGTGATAACCCACGAATTCAACGCTGTGCAAACTGCATCAGAGCCAATTCATTCATACAAAACAACAGTAAGAAGCTTGACATTTAACCAAGAATGCCCCAGAATTCAAAGAATAAAGTCAATAATTATCAGCAAGACTGACTTCTAACATGGATACTCTTGTATGTGCACAATTAAATACTCATCACTGCAAAGCTGCTATGGGGCATTTATCATTATTTTTAAATCACAACAATGTTGACATATTATTCAACCAAGAACCCTATTGTTAAAATGGAATACCCTGCTTTATTCCTTCAAATTACACATCCTACTACATCACGTCTGATAACGACCCTAGAGCCTGCGTTCTCGTCAAAAGCAACATCTCACATAATTTTATTCTACTTCACAGTTTCTCCACTGCTGATAATGTTATCTTTGCTTTGTCAGGCAATCAAGATATTTACATAGCCAGTTCATATCTGCCTCCGTATGATACAATACAGCAAGATCTCTCACCCATACAAGTGTTCCTGAATTCCATGCACCCAATTAACTTTATCTGGGGTCTAGACTCCAACTGTAAATATAGTCTCTGGTTCAGCCCAATCACAGACGCTAGGGGCAGAATACTTGTGGAATTTCTTTCTGCGAACAGTCTGATCACAGTAAATGAAAAGGATGGTCCTACATTCTCTGGTGCTCAGGGGGATAGTTGGATTGAAATTACTGTCACATCTACCAATTTAGCCCACAAAACTGGCACGTCAGTGAAGAAGACACTCCATCGGATCATAACCTTATTTCCTTCAAATTATCTACTCACACCTCCTCTACAAACTTAATTCGTTAAGTCAGCAACTCCACTAGACAATTCGCCACGCAAGTAGGAAAGTGGAAATTATTCCAACATAAAATCAGTCAAATCGGCAATCTATGGATGATGCAATGAATTAATGTTAACTCAAGAACACACCTGGAAGACACTCTAGCATCCATATGGCAACAACTTAATGAAATAAATAAAATCTGTTTCCCACCTTTCTTACCAACAAATAATTTCAAGCCTTGGTGGTCTCCCCAGTTAAATGCCCTCAGGAAACAAGTTAATGCAGCTAAAAGAAGACTGAAGAAAAGCAGAAACCAAACACTTAAAATTATCTATGAAAATAAATTAAAAACCTTCAGAAATCAATACAAATTGGAGTTAATTAAAGCAAAACGTGAATCCTGGAAACAATTCTGTACAGAGAACATCAAAGAATCTCCTTGGAAAATTTACAAGGGTAGTAAAACAGGCTTTACCAAACGTATGCCTTCAACTACTTTAACCCTAACAGATGGATCCTCAACCTCATCAGAGATAGACACAGCAAAGGCACTCCTCAAAAAATTATTTCTGGATGATGTCTCGGATTCTGATAATGATGAGCAACAGAACATCAGATTGATAAACTCGAACTTTAGGGCTCCTAACACACAACTGGAACTTGAATTTGCAGACCATGAAGTAGAGGATATTATAACCAAAATTAACGATAAAAAGTGCCCAGGATCCGATGGAATTGATGAAGCAATAGTTAAAAGTATACACAATACCCTACCAAATTTTTGGAAAACTATTTTCAATAATTGCTTGCATTTCGGATGCTTCCCTAAAATATAGAAAAACGCCAATGTAATAGCAATTCCTAAAGCAGACAGAAGAAAACTGCAGTCAGTAGAAGGATACCGAGCGATCAGCTTACTATCAATCCCTGGTAAATGTCTGGAAAAACTATTTATGGAGAGGTTAAACTACTTTCTTCAAGCCAACAGGCAGGTACCATCATGACAATACGGATTCACAGCAGGAAGATCCACTACAGATGCATGAAAGCAGTGTCAGATTTTGTTCACCAGTGTAAAAGACTTGGACTGAAAAGCTGTCTTCTTGCTTAGATTTTGTAGGTGCTTTCGACAATGCATGGCACCCTAGTATTCTAGCTCGCTTACGGGAACAAAACTGCCCTTCAAACATTTTTAACATCATTAAGGACTTCTTACAAGATCGCACAGCCCACTTCACCCTGGGAAAGACTTCAACCTCAAAAGTCATCACAAAAGGATGCCCCCAAGGTTCAGTCGCTGGTCCCACTCTGTGGAACGTCATCATTAGCGACTTAATCGTACAGCTATCAAATGAGCCTGATTTGGATATAGTTATTTATGTTGATGATGTTATGCTCATGTTCAGAGGTTCTTCTCATTCTCATATCCTTTCCACGCTTCAGACAGCCCTCGAAATCATGCAGGATTGGTACGAAAAACACAAACTTGAAATATCTAAGGAAAAGTCAGCACTAATGCCAATGCATATCAGGAAGAAGGAAGAATATACCAGTCATCCTTCAGTTACAGTTTGGGATCTCAACGTTGTGTCAAAAATGAAGTGTTTGGAAGTAATGCTGGACAACAAAATGGACTGGTACCCGCAGATGCAATACCTGGTGTTACGAAAATTTGGTTATGTTTATTTGTTCTTGGCCTCAAAAATGGTGGACACTGGCAGGATATCAATGTTTACTTGGACTCGGTGGTGTGTGAGGCCTGATGGGACATTGAAGACAAAAGCGGGATGTATAAAGGCGGTAGCCATGTGTATGTATCATGTTTTGTGTCGTGTGCAATAAATAGTATGTTCTATCTTTGTGGTTAATACTAGTTCAGTGAATTAGTCCCTTAACGACACAATATGGTGACCCCGACGTGATAATAACGCGTACAGTAAGAAAAGTTGCGATAGAATACGGTACGTAAGATTTCTTTTGTCAGTGAAAAATACCGGCACACGACCATGGAAAGATTAGTGAAACAACGTAAACCAATTCGGGCGTCGTTTACAAAGGTGTATAACGAACTAATGCGAAGTTTAACTAGTGAAGTAGTTGAGCTGGAATCGGCACAGAAGATGCTGATGAAACTGGAGAGGTTAAGTGCTGACCTTTCCCCACTAGATGAAAAAATATTAGAACTAACATTGGAACAAGAGGATGATGTTTATAACCGTGAGTACGAGGCAATTGAAACATATAGAGACAATTTGGACGAAGTTAAGTTAAAGATGACGAATTTATGTACTGAAAATGTAGGCATAGTTAAAGATCACAGATCGGATATTTCATCTACAGCTAAAAAGAATTTAAAACTACCTAAGTTGGAACTAGCCAAGTTTGGGGGTGAAATAAAGGATTGGCTCGGATTCTGGAGCATGTTTAAAAGAATCCATGATGATTGTGATATAGAATCTGAAGATAAATTTCAGTATCTGATTCAGTGCACCAAACCTGACAGTCGAGCCAGAGAACTGGTAAATAGCTTCCCTGCCACTGCCGAAAACTATCCAAAGGTTATAGAGTGTATGAAGGAACGCTTTGGACGTGAAGATCTTTTGACTGCGTATTATGTTAGGGAGCTTATTGGGTTAGTTATCCAGAATGTGTCCCATAAGAAAGATAAATCAGGGATAGCCGCTTTGTATGATACACTAGAGAGCAAGTTAAGAACATTAGAATCCATAGGTGTAACCAGAGATAAATATGGGTCAATGTTGTTCCCCCTGGTAGAATCGTGCTTACCTGAAGATGTTTTAAGGGTATGGCTCAGAAATCAATCGTCAGGAAATGAAGATTTTATCAGTCCACATAAAGATAAACTGCAGACTCTTCTTAATTTCCTTAAACGTGAAGTGGAGGGAGAAGAAAGGATTACCTTTGCGCAGGCAGGTTTCGGTTTAGCCGATAGGAAAAAACAAGAGAAGGGAAGAGGGAAAATTTCTGAAGATACATCGCTACCAACTGCGAGTTCATTGTTCTCTGCGAAATTCGATGGTAAGAAGCGAAAGTGTGTGTTTTGCAGTAAACCACATGAGAGTAAGGAATGTCATCTTGCTCAACAAATGAGCTTGGAAGAAAAGCGTAACAAGCTAGCCAAAGAAAACTGTTGTTTTGCATGTCTGAAGTTACGGCACAGAGCCAAGAATTGCAAGGCACACATTCGATGCCCCTTGTGCACTAACCCTCATGTTGTTATTATGTGCCATAAACTAAATGTGAAAGGGGCTGAAGAGAAACTTGAACCTAGAACTCGGGAAGGTGGGGAAAACCAGAGCAATATCTCCATGAACATTCAGAGTGCCACAAAGGAGGTGTTTCTTCAAACATTGTGTATCAAGCTGACACATAAGGGGAAACAGAAGAAGGTCCGGGCATTGATAGACAGTGGATCCCAGAGATCCTACATCTTGAAGAAGACGGCTGAGGAAATGAGATACAAACCTTTGAAAGCAGAGACGATGATTCATAAGTTGTTTGGAATACCAATATATATTGGTATTATAAATTTACTCATTCGGGACAAATATTTTAGGTTCCCTATGGGAATCAATATCTACATCATTTGATGGCCAGGCAGGCATCAATTTTTGAAAATGAGACATAGCTCTCATAGTGCATTGGCACTGCTGGTGGCTTCAAGTAGCCTATGCAGTGGCCTCCACGGTATGCACTAGCCTTGCGTCTTGGGTGGTGTGCTAAGTCCCAACTGACGAGCCTAACTTAGCACACGAGGGCGAAACGCAGGCAACCAAGAATGAGTTAGCTGGAAAATTTATAATGTCCAATAACGGACCATTATATTGGTATTATAAATTTACTCATTCGGGACAAATATTTTAGGTTCCCTATGGGAATCAATATCTACATCAAGTTGTTTGGAGGCGCTGAGACCTGTGAAGAAGACCACCATGTGTACAACGTAGAGGTGAGCAGCTGCGATGTTTCATATAGTACAACGTTGCAGTAAGTTGCAGAAGGTAATTTGTGGTAAAATTCCAAAGTTGAAGTTTGGGCCCTGGATGAAGGAGATGAGAGAGAAAAAGATATGGCTCTCAGATGTGGGAAGTGATCCAACTGACGTTGAAGTTCTTCTAGGAGCTGATGTTGCTAGAAATATTTTGATGGATGAAATGCATAAGCTTGAATCAGGATTGGTAGCCGTTAGGACTGCGCTTGGCTGGACAGTGACAGGCAGACTGAAGGAAGGGGAGAAGGACACTCTAGCTCCATATACAACCTCACTGTTCATTCAATCTGCCTCGATATCTGACTTATGGAACTTGGATACCATAGGCATATCTAATCCAGTGGAAAACAAATCGAGAGAAGAAATGGAAGAAGCCGCACGTAACTACTTCAAAATACAGTAAGAATTAATGGCGATGGCCGATATGAAGTTGCGTTACCTTGGCTGGAGAGCCGTCAGTATCTACGGAACAACAAGGAGATAGCGGAAAAGAGATTGATCTCTGTTTCGAACAGGCTGATCAAGGAAGGAAAGTTTGAGGAATACGGAAAGGTGTTTCAGGAGTGGGTAAATGAGGACATCATTGAAGAGGTTCCAGAGGAAGAAAACAAAGATCGATGTTACTACTTACCACATCGAGGAATATTTAAAGACAACTCTACCACTAAGGTGAGACCAGTTTTTGATGGTTCCTGCAAGTCAAAGGATACGCCTTCATTGAATGAGTGCCTCGAGAAAGGACCTAATTTGCTACTACAAATCCCCACACTTCTTTTGATGTTTCGGAAGAATAGGGTAGGGATGATTTCGGATATTAGAAAGGCTTTTCTTCAGATATCTGTCCAAGAAACGGACCGTGATTGGTTACGCTTCTTATGGTGGAAGGATATAGAGAGAAGAGAATTAAAGGCATTTCGTCACTGCCGAGTAGTATTTGGACTGAATTGCAGCCCATTTCTGCTGGAAGCAGTGTTAGATCTACACTTGAAACATAGTACAGACTACCGAGGGACAGCTGAAAAGTTGAGAAACTCCTTTTATGTCGATAATTGCATCACTTCTGTGGACAATGAGGAGGAATTATGTATGTTTATGGAAGAATCTACTGCATTGCTGAGCCGAGCACGGTTCGATCTTCGTAACTGGGAGCACACATGGCTAAATTCTTCTGAAAGAGATTCATCCACTTCTGAGGTAACTTCAGTGTTAGGTCTTCGATGGAATAAAGCAAGAGATGTTCTTTCTTGTGAACAAATTGACGTATCGAGGATTGGTGAGAAGATCACTAGAAGGAATGTATTGGCTGCTGCCCAGAGCATCTTTGACCCCATCGGTTTTACTTGCCCTGTCTCTATAGTACCCAAGTTGCTGTTACAGGAAAGTTGGCAGAAGAAAATGAGCTGGGATGAAATGGAGGACGAAATGAGGAAAAAGTTTGAAAATTGGCTTCAAGAACTGAACGTATTGCCTGATATTAAAATTCCTAGACAAATAGCACCTTGTGAAACACAGGAATCTTGGAGCCTTCACATATTTTGCGATGCGAGCGGCGTAGCATATGCCGCAGTTGTATTCCTTCGATCACAAGATGGTCAAAATTCAAATGTAACACTCTTACAGGCGAAATCTCGTGTAGCACCTCTGAAGAAAACTACTATTTCTCGGTTGGAACTCTTAGCTTGTTCAATTGCAGCTCATCTTGCTTCCTCCGTAAAGGCAAGTTTAGGAATTGGAGACCTTTCAACTTATTATTGGACGGATTCAACAACAGCGCTCTGCTGGATCAAGAGGAAAGTCTGGGGAACTTTTGTGGCCAACCGGGTGAAGGAAATTAAACAATTGTCGAGCCCTGATAGTTGGAATCATGTGCGTGGAGTGAATAATCCGGCTGACCTACCCTCCAGGGGATGCTCCGCTACCAAACTCCTGATGTCGAAATGGTGGGAGGGTCCTCAGTGGCTGAGATGCCCCAGTTCCGAGTGGCCTAATGACGATGTCATGCCTGATGAAGAAAAGGTCAACGAAGAGAAAAGGAAAGGACTTTCTACTGTTTTAGTTTCTGCGAAACCAGAAGAAAAATGGTATCTTCATTATTTTTCAAAGTACACGAAAGTTGTCAGGATGACAGCTTGGATTTTGTGATTCATCCACAACACGGCCGGAAGGAGAGGACGACACACTTCAAAGGAACTTGAAGTGGAAGAGTTGCAAATGGCTGAAAGAAGGCTATGGAAGATTGTGACGCAAGAGATGCTTGGAGAAAAGGAGCGGTCGTCCCTCAAATCTCTCAATGTGTTTGAAGATGAAAGTGGGTTACTTTGGGTCAAGACAAGGTTAATAAGAAGAAAGGATGAAGAATTATTCCTTACTCCCATTCTGATACCTGCAAACCATAAGCTAGTTCACATGATGATTATGGAGAAACATTTGGAATTGTCTCATGCTGGAGTACAAGTTCTGCTCTCTACTTTGCGAGAGCGGTTTTGGATCGTCAATGGTAGGAGAACCATAAGAAAGGTGATTTCTGGCTGTGTCAAGTGTAGAAGATACCAAGTGAAAGGAATTACCACAGAGGTCGCACCTTTGCCTGAGGATCGAATTCGAGATGATTCTGTTTTTGAGATTGTAGGGGTGGATTTGGCTGGCCCATTACATCTCCGCGGGGGGTGAAAAGGCATGGATAGTGATATTCACATGTGCTGTTTACAGAGCTGTACACTTTGAGCTCATCAGGACTTTGTCTACTCCAGGGTTCCTTCAAGCGTTACGAAGATTTATTGCTCGGAGAGGGAGACCAAATGTTATTTACAGTGATAATGGAAGGAATTTTGTGGGAGCTGAAAATGCGTTCCGTGATCTTGACTGGACGAAAGTAAGTGTAGAAGCTAGTTGTCTGAGAATCGCTTGGAAATTCAATCCTCCCACAGCTGCATGGTGGGGAGGGTTTTGGGAACGTATTGTTCAGATGCTAAAGAAGTTGTTGCGACAAATCTTAGGTCGTTCCTCTTTGGATTATGAGGGACTGTTGACAGTATTAATGGACACTGAAGCAGTTATTAATTCCCGACCGTTGACTTACTTATCTGAAGACAGTGATGATTTACTAGCATTGACTCCAGCAATGTTTCTTCAGGATATTCCTAGGGTGGGAGTGCCCGATATTGATCACATTGATCAGATAAGCCACGGAAAGAGATTCAGATATATGCAGCATCTGAAGACAGAATTATGTAAAAGATTCAGGATAGAGTACTTAGGACAACTTAAACCGGGGAAAGGTGAGACGAACCCTCGTCAAGAGTTAAAGGTTGGGGAAGTAGTGATCCTTGGAAGTGATGGAGCACGTAGAATGGACTGGCCTTTAGGAAGAGTGGTTGCTGTATATCCTGGGAAGGACAATGTCGTCAGGGTGGTCAAGGTGAAGACTGGTGGTGGTGAGTTGGACCGGCCTGTGCAGAACATCTATCCACTGGAAGCAACTCCCATTACTGAGTGGCAGAATGAAGAAGAGGTCCAGGAGAAGTGCCCTGCTGTGCCTGTCTCTAGCAGAACTGTTCCACGAGTGGTTACTACAAGATGTGGGAGGAAGATACGAATCCCATCTCGTCTCAGTTTGTAGATTTTTCTTTGCTTTTTGTTTTGTTTTGGTTGTGAATTTAGTGGTTTTAATCATGTGATTAAAAGGTGGGAGGATGTTACAAAAATTTGGTTATGTTTATTTGTTCTTGGCCTCAAAAATGGTGGACACTGGCAGGATATCAATGTTTACTTGGACTCGGTGGTGTGTGAGGCCTGATGGGACATTGAAGACAAAAGCGGGATGTATAAAGGCGGTAGCCATGTGTATGTATCATGTTTTGTGTCGTGTGCAATAAATAGTATGTTCTATCTTTGTGGTTAATACTAGTTCAGTGAATTAGTCCCTTAACGACACAATACCTGGACATTAAAACAATGCAAATCCGGAACAACTTTGTCAGATGTTCCAAAGTGACTTGGGGCATGTCTTATCATCATTTGATGACGATATATAGTCATGCTATTCTACCCGTCATATTGTATGCCGCAGAAGTATGGAGCATCTCCATATCAAAAAGAGCCAAATTGAAATTGCAACAAATACAAAGATATTTTCTCATATTTGCAACAAAGGCATACAGAACAGTTTCAAACAATACTTTGCAAGCAATAGCCTGCACAATGCCCATAGATGCAGCCATTCTTTTACATAACGACATCAAAGCCATCTCCAGAGGTCAACCCACAAATGCAGTAGTTCCTTCACTGAAAGGAACTGAAATCCAAACAAGATCAAGAAGAAACCATCCTAGAGATAATCATATAAACATAAATACTTCAGGAGCTGTAGATAAAGCAGACGTCCTCATTTTCACAGACGGATCGAAAACGCAAAACCATGTTGGAGCAGGAATGGTATTACATGTAATAAATATCATTTTTGGTCCGTATTGATGATATTTGATTGAAATAATAACATTAAGTTATTTATTAGACCACCTAATCAATACAAAATCGTCTTGGATGATTTACATAAATTTGTTAGCTAATAGTGGTACATGTTTCGCCTTCCCTGAAGGCATCATCAGCCATAGTCTTAACCTTAAATTAAAAATAAGCGTCTAAATAACATGTAGTAATGAAATGAATTTTAAAATCTTGAAGAGATTTGAAGTGAAATAACATTAAAAATAACAATGATGGTTTGAAAATACAATGTGATGAGATACAATAGTGAAAATATTAACAAAATTAACATTAGAAGGCTGCTAAAATAAGTACAATGGATAAAACAACAGATTGTTATACAACAAGTAGTAAGATTGCATAAAAGTAAAGTTGATAGTCTGGCGGTTATAATTAGACGATGGCGAAAAATCTTATATAATCAAAGTAAAGAAGAGAGAATAAAAGTCAAAGTTAGTCAAGAGATCCGAAGTTAATCATGATCTTGAAGATAAAAGACGAAAGTCAGATGCATATGGTGAAGTTGTAGAACACTTTTTTGTTGAGGATATGAAGTTGGTGAATAGAAGTTGAAGAACAGTTTCAAATAGGATCACTATGGACCATCTCAAAATTTGAAGTGATGTTCAAATGTTGTAAATTGTGAGTTTGTAGATATTCTAGTTGAAGAAGCATATAGAAGTGAAATCTGTAAATGGAAGCAAGAAAAGTAGGGTTAATTGTGTGAAAAGATATTTGAAAAAATATTGAAGTAGAATCGTATGCACTTACCATTTGACGGTGACAAAGATAGCTTGTAATATTATGAGTTAGAAGTATTTGCAACAGTAGACTTCTTGCTACGTGTGTTATAACTGAAGTTTTGTGCTGGAGGGGGATCTGTTTGCGTTGACGTAACTATTGGAGGGGGGCTGCTATTGGTGGGGGGGAAGGAAGAGAGTGTATTACTGCGCGTGTTGTAACGGTGTAAGGCTATTGGAGGGAGCGATGTTACGGTGGGTGTGGCTATGGGTTTATTGGTTGTATTTGAATTAGAGGTACTAGCGGCGGGGGGAAGGGAGGGGGGTATATTAGCTGTAGGGGAGGTGGGAACTCTAATTGATGTGAGGTTGAAGATTTTTAAGAATTTGTTGGTGAGGGAAGTTGATTCTCGTAATAAAATAAGAATCTGTTCATACAAGGGGCTTTTTTTATCAATAGTGTCATTTAGATTTTTATCTTTATTAAAATGTTGGTCGAGGAAAATAAATAAGTTTTCATATTCTGTCATGAGTTTGCTTTTATCGACTCTTTTTAGGATATGGAGGTCTTGTTCTATTGTGGTGAATTTATGCCCGGTGTCCCTCATATGGTTGGCCATTGCGGAGAATTTGTTGTGTCTTTGGGCATTGTAATGCTCGGCGTATCTGGTAGAGAAGCTGCGGCCAGTTTGGCCAACATAAGAAAAATTACATATAGAGCATTTCAATCTGTATATTCCTGATCCAGAGTAACTATTGTTTGTGATGTTAATAGAGTTGTGATTGAAGAATAAATTACGATTAGTGTTTTTTGTTGTGTAGGCTATTTTTATTTCGTGCTTCATTAATGAATTGGTTATCGGGTAAATGCTATGGTTAGTGAACGTGAATTTAGCGTATTTTGGTTTGACGGGTTTTAATGGAGTTAAATTGGTAGCTAGTTTCAGTTTGGTTTTATTGATGATTTTATCAATCATACTCGTGTTAAATCCATTGAATTTAGCTATTTCCTTGATGAATAGTAATTCTTTCTTTAAATTAATAGAGGACATAGGGATCTTTAATGCTCTATATATTAAACTGTGATAAGTGGCTTTTTTATGTGAGTTGGGATGTAAGGAATCATTTTTATGGTTGTTGGAGAAAAGGTGGGTTTTCTGTATATTTGGAAGTCAAATTTGTTCATTGCTCGTGTGATTTTGATATCTAAGAAGTTCAAAGAGTTATTGAAATCATCTTCTTTAGTGAATTTAATATTATTATCTAAGTTGTTGAGGAATGATAGTATGTTATTGCTGTTGTTGATTTGTTTATCAATGATAGCTATGGTATCATCAACATAGCGATGCCAAAGACAGAGTCCGTTGATGTTATTAATAATCTTACTATGTTCGAGATTATCAAAGTATATATCGGCTAGTATTCCAGATAATGGGTCTCCCATCACTAGACCTTCTTGTTTGTAAATTTTCTTATTGAAGGTAAAATAGTTGTTGTCTAAAACAAAATTAAGTAATTTTAACCATTCATCAATTTCGATTTTACTCAATGTGCTATGTTTCAACAGATTGTTTTTTATGATGTTAATAGTATTGTTGATAGGGATATTAGTATACATGTTGGTGATGTCAAAAGAACATAAAACGTGGCTTGGTTGTAGACTGAACTTATTTAGGGAATTACAAAGTTCGATCGAGTTCTTTATGGGGTTGGAGTTGTGAAATTTGAAGTGTTTTTTTTTAGGAATTTGTGTAGGAATTGAGAGGTTTTATAGATAGGACTATTGATACTATTAATTATAGGCCAAATGGGGACATCATTTTTATGAATTTTGGGCAGTGATCTGACTGTAGGTAATTTTGGGTTCATTACAGTTAATTTCTGATAATCTTGATCATTTAAAATGAAGTTAGAATTTTTAAGAAGGTTCTTTAAGTTACGCTGTATTTTGTTTGTTGGATCTTTGTTAATTAAGGTATAGGTATTGTCTGAAAAAAAAGTTTCAGTTTTATTGATGTAATCTTGTTTGTTCATTATTACTATGGTGTTGCCCTTATCTGCTTTTGTAATTACTACGTTGTTGTTATGGATTTTGGATTTCAGGTTTAGAATTTGTTTCGAGACATTGTAGTTATTATTAGATGTTATCTCATTAATCAAAGTTGGGAGTTTCTTTTTTACTTCATATCGTACGTCATTCTGTTTATCAATTGGGATTTGTTTATCGATATTAGTTTCGGTTTCAGCGATGGTAGTGATGATGTCTTCTGCCTTTTTGTGATTAGGCCAATTATGTTTGATTCCCTTTATCTAATAGATTTAATTCTTGGTTAGAAAAGGTTGCATTAGATAGGTTGATTGTAGTGGGAATGTTAGTCAAATGGGAAGGGGACACTTTGTTGTTTGTATTTTGGTCAAGAGTTTTACATTTGTTTTCTTGAAGACAAAGTAATTTATGGTTTAGGGTTTTCTGTTTCTTGTCTAATACGTAAGATAGATTGAGGTCAGTGTACCTTAAAAATGAGCTCCATTCAAGTGGGGGTAATTTCTGAGAGATGGTCAAATGAGTCCTATATAATTGTAAATTTAGTAGAGATTTCTTCTTGTATAATAGTTTAATTTCATTTTTCAACCATATGTTGTTTACTTTCTTTTGAGTGGCATTAGATTTTGAATAGGGATGACTTTTTCTTTGTAAAGATTTGAGAAATTTAGGTACCAACTCTAATTTCAAGCAATCTTTAAGAAACTTGATATCTCTAGAAATCTTGCCTATTTTAATTTTTAGGTTCAAATACTTGTTAGGTTTTACTATTGCCTGGTTGGCATTGACATTACATGTAATAAATATCATTTTTGGTCCGTATTGATGATATTTGATTGAAATAATAACATTAAGTTATTTATTAGACCACCTAATCAATACAAAATCGTCTTGGATGATTTACATAAATTTGTTAGCTAATAGTGGTACATGTTTCGCCTTCCCTGAAGGCATCATCAGCCATAGTCTTAACCTTAAATTAAAAATAAGCGTCTAAATAACATGTAGTAATGAAATGAATTTTAAAATCTTGAAGAGATTTGAAGTGAAATAACATTAAAAATAACAATGATGGTTTGAAAATACAATGTGATGAGATACAATAGTGGAAGTATTAACAAAATTAACATTAGAAGGCTGCTAAAATAAGTACAATGGATAAAACAACAGATTGTTATACAACAAGTAATAAGATTGCATAAAAGTAAAGTTGATAGTCTGGCGGTTATAATTAGACGATGGCGAAAAATCTTATATAATCAAAGTAAAGAAGAGAGAATAAAAGTCAAAGTTAGTCGAGAGATCCGAAGTTAATCATGATCTTGAAGATGAAAGACGAAAGTCAGATGCATATGGTGAAGTTGTAGAACACTTTTTTGTTGAGGATATGAAGTTGGTGAATAGAAGTTGAAGAACAGTTTCAAATAGGATCACTATGGACCATCTCAAAATTTGAAGTGATGTTCAAATGTTGTAAATTGTGAGTTTGTAGATATTCTAGTTGAAGAAGCATATAGAAGTGAAATCTGTAAATGGAAGCAAGAAAAGTAGGGTTAATTGTGTGAAAAGATATTTGAAAAAATATTGAAGTAGAATCGTATGCACTTACCATTTGACGGTGACAAAGATAGCTTGTAATATTATGAGTTAGAAGTATTTGCAACAGTAGACTTCTTGCTACGTGTGTTATAACTGAAGTTTTGTGCTGGAGGGGGATCTGTTTGCGTTGACGTAACTATTAGAAATTTACTCATTCGGAACAAATATTACAGATTCCCTATGGGAACCAACATCTGTATTATCTGATGGCCAAGCAGGCATCAATTTTTAGTAGTGAGACAGTGTGTCTCATAGTGCATTGGCACTGCCGGTGGCTACAATTGGCCTACGCAGTGGCCTCCACGGTATGCACCAGCCATGCGTCTTGGTAGGTGTGCTAGGTACCAACTGATGAGCCCAGCCTAGCACACGAGGGCGAAACGCTGGCAACCAGGAATGAGTTAGCTGGAAAATTTATAATGTCCAATAACGGACCATTTATATTGGTATTATAAATTTACTCATTCGGAACAAATATTACAGATTCCCTATGGGAACCAACATCTGTATTATCTGATGGCCAAGCAGGCATCAATTTTTAGTAGTGAGACAGTGTGTCTCATAGTGCATTGGCACTGCCGGTGGCTACAATTGGCCTACGCAGTGGCCTCCACGGTATGCACTAGCCATGCGTCTTGGTAGGTGTGCTAGGTACCAACTGATGAGCCCAGCCTAGCACACGAGGGCGAAACGCTGGCAACCAGGAATGAGTTAGCTGGAAAATTTATAATGTCCAATAACGGACCATTTATATTGGTATTAGAAATTTACTCATTCGGAACAAATATTACAGATTCCCTATGGGAACCAACATCTGTATTATCTGATGGCCAAGCAGGCATCAATTTTTAGTAGTGAGACAGTGTGTCTCATAGTGCATTGGCACTGCCGGTGGCTACAATTGGCCTACGCAGTGGCCTCCACGGTATGCACTAACCATGCGTCTTGGTAGGTGTGCTGGGTACCAACTGATGAGCCCAGCCTAGCACACGAGGGCGAAACGCTGGCAACCAGGAATGAGTTAGCTGGAAAATTTATAATGTCCAATAACGGACCATTTATATTGGTATTATAAGTGGTATGTTCCGAGCTGTCAGCGGAGAGATGGCGTGGAATGACATTAGTAGACGAATAAGTTTGAATGGCGTTTATAAAAGTAGGGAAGATCACAATATGAAGATAAAGTTGGAATTCAAGAGGAGAAACTGGGGCAAATATTCATTTATAGGAAGGGGAGTTAGGGATTGGAATAACTTACCAAGGGAGATGTTCAATAAATATCCAATTTCTTTGAAATCATTTCGGAAAAGGCTAGGAAAGCAACAGATAGGGAATCTGCCACCTGGGCGACTGCCCTAAATGCAGATCAGTATTGATTGACATGATCCGACATTGATTGTGGTTCCTTAAATTAAATACATGATTGTCAGAATTCATGTAAAAGATTAACTGACTAGATGAACAATAAACACTTGAAGGTACCGTATATTAATTGTTCATCTATGTATATAAACTAGCTGAAGTACCCATGCTTCGCTACGGAATTCTGCATTGTATACGGAATTCTAGTGTACATGTTGTGAGCAAGATTGTATTAAATTGCATAGCTCTTAATGTTACCCTAGAAATGCGAGGGGGAAGTCACCAAACATCTTTTCTCATATGAAGACTGAGTTAGGTCATTTTACACTGTAATGTTAGGCCCACTTTCATACCATCAGTCACAATCAGTTTGGGGAGTTTTCATTATAATGGTAGACGCTCACTCTCCACCTGCCTTTTTATATCCTCAGAAAGACTGTCTTAGTGGTTTTTCCAACTGAAATGAATATACATCACAATGATGTCAGTAGGAATGGCGCCATTTAAAACAGTGCTTTCACATGAAATACTCAATCAAATCAAACACCACACATTTTCTCACTTTTAACGAACATTACTACGCTGCCGATCTAACAGTCCAAAGTTCCAGAGCTGGAATGACCAAGCTGCAGACAGCCGTATTTCATGAACACTCTTCCTCTTTTTTCGGCGGAGAAAGGGAGACTCCCAGGGCGAAAACTATGCCCTTTTACTAATCTGTTTCCTATGAGTACCTGATGAATCGGAAAATATCAATTCTCTACACTGGCGGCGGAAAATCTATCCAAATTGGAGGCAAATTTCTCCGCCAAGGCAGAGGTAAAACCCCCTCTTCACTGATAATTTGGAATAAAATGAATGTAGAACTTAATAAAAGTGAAGAGGAAGAAGCTTTTCTTAAGAAACGGCTCTTTTCAGGGTTGAATTTGGAGTTATTTAGTGAATTGTGGTGCTATAATTTGGAATAGGCCTAAATTGTTATTCTAGACCAGGCCATACTACTACTACTACTACTACTGCTACTACTACTACTACTACTACTACTACTACTACTAAGTCAGCCTCTGTCTTAAGTATACACACTGCTCATTCAAAACAGCGTGTCAGAATAGGAATCGAATAACTGGAATACTATGAAGAATCAGTGTGTTACGTACCAGCTGTATCAGAAAATGTATGAACCACAGGAATGACATGCTAAAGAACAAAGTTTTCTAACTCCCCGGCTATTTACCGCCAATATTCAGTCAGGCTATTATACTCATTACGCAGCAGTAATCCCATCTATCGGAGTTGAGAGGCAGCATCAGAGACAAATAACATCACAACAAACAATGGTCAATGTAACGTTATTGTTGATCAATGTTATGCGCTTTCGATATTGTATTCCTTCACATTTTATTTTCTTCCGACTCGGAAATACCACTCATCATAGTCAGTACGGTAAAACTGAATAAAACATAAATGATCGGAAATTGTATTCTCTGTAACTTTTGTTATGTAGTACTTTTCGATAGGACCAAAAACATAGGTATTTAAAAATTAATTTTTAGGCGCCTTCCCCTAAACTACAATTTCATTCAGGTTGAATAAAATTGTCTATAGCTTAGACTGTAGTTTCTTATTCCCTGACTCTATATACTGATTTTCATTAAATTCTGTAAACCCATTTTCTCTTGGCTCGGCGTCGATATGGACTTAGTAACAAAAATACAAAATCATGAATATCTGTGTTATCATAGCCGGAAGGGTAAAAATGTATAAGACATAAATGGTCGGAAATTTAATTTTATATAACTTTGGTTATGTAGTATTTATCGATACGACCACGAATAATATAAATATTTGAGAATTAAATTTTAGGCCTTCCCCTAAACTACCATTTCATTCAGCATGAATAAAATTATTTATAGCCTAGTTTATAGAGGCTTATTCTCAGACTTTGTATACCAGTTTTCAATGAGATAGGACCATTAATAATGTAAACATTTAAGGAATTAAATTTCAGGCCTTCCCCTAAGCTAAAGTTACATAGAATTAAATTTTCGATCATTTATGTCTTATACAATTTTACCGTACCGGCTATGATAACACTGATATTCATGAATTTCAATTTTTGTTGCTAAGTCCACATCAACGCCAAGCCATGAGAAAATGGGTGAACAGAATTTAAGGAAAATCGGTATATAGAGTCAGGCAAGAAAGAACTGTAGTCTAAGCTATAAACAATTTCACTGAACCTGAGTGAAATGGTAGTTTAGGGGTAGGCGCCTAAAATTTAATTTTTAAATACCTTCGTTATTGCTCCTATAGAAAAGTACTACATAACAAAGGTTATAGAGAATACAATTTCCAATCATTTATGTTTTATTCAGTTTTACCGTACCAACTGTGATAAGAGTAGTATTTCAGAGTCGGAAGAAAACTAAACGCGAAGGCCTACAATATCGAAAGCGCATAACATTGATCAACAATAACATTACATTGACCATTGTTTGTTGTGATGTTCTTTGCCTCTTATCGTGCCCTCAACTCCAGTAGATGGGATTACTGTTGCGTACCGAGTATAACAGCCTGACTCAATATTGGCGGGAAAGAGCTGGGGAGTTAGAAAACTTTTTTCTTTAGCATGCCATTTCTCTGGTTCATACATTGTCTGATACTGCTGGTACGTAACACACCGGTTCATCAGTATTCCAGCTATTCACTCACTACTCTGATTCGCTGTTTTGAATGAGCAGTGTGCAGATTTGGCAGAGGCTCACTTAGTAATAGTAGTATGACCTGGTCTAGAATTACAATTTAGGTCTGTTCCAAATTATAGCACTATAATTCACTAAATAATTCAAAGTTCAACCCTGAAAAGGGACGTTCCTTAAGAAAAGCATCTTCCTCTTCACTTTTATTAAATTCTACATTCATTTTGTTCCAAATTAGCAGTGAAGAGGGGTTTTCTCCTCTAGTTTGGAGGAAAAATTTGCCTCCAAGTCAGTTAGATTTTTCTCCCACCAGTGTAGTGAAATGAGATTTCCCGACTCATCGGGTACTCCAAGGAAAGAGATAGTGAAAGGGCGTAGATTTGTCCTCGTGGGACAACCCCGCTATTCGACCCCCCCCCCCCCTCCCCGATGAAAAAAGACGAAGAGTGTTCACGGATCAAGGCTGTGCGGCTTGGCCATTCCAGCTCTGGAACTTTGGAACGTTAGATCGGCAGCGTAGTACTGTTCATTAAAAGTGAGAAATGTGTGGTTTTTCATTTGATTGAGTATTTCATATTGCTTTTAATCGCACCATTCCTACTGACGTCAATGTAATGACCTATGTTCATTTCACTTGGGAAAACCACTAAGGCAGTCTTTCTGAGAATGTAAAAAAAGCAGGTGGAGAGTGAGTATTTGCCATTATAATGACAACTCCCCATCCTGATTGTGACTGATAGTAGGCAAGCAACCAAGCTCGATTGCTGCAGTCGCTTAAGTGCGGCCAGTATCCAGTAATCGGGAGATAGTGGGTTCGAGCCCCACTGTCGGCAGCCCTGAAGATGGTTTTCCGTGGTTTCCCATTTTCACACCAGGCAAATGCTGGGGCTGTACCTTAATTAAGGCCATGGTCACTTCCTTCCACTTCCTGGGCCTTTCCTATCTCATCGTCGCCATGAGACCTATCTGTGTCGGTGCAACGTAAAACAAATAGCAAAAAAAGTAGGCAAGCAGACCTACCATCATAACGAAAATTCCCTAACCCAGTTTTCATATGAGAAAAGACATTTGGTGACTTCCCCGTCGCGTTTCTGAGGTAATGTTGCTATGCAATATAATATAATCTTGGTCACAAGGTGTACTTAACATACAGAGTTCTGTATACAATGTAGAATTCTGTAGCAAAGCACGGGTACATCAGCTAGTTATATATAAAATAACTGGACAATGCAACAGCTCATACAAATGTAGGCCTAATCAGTAAACAAAGTCAGCTGTGTCCAAAGTGTGACAACACAAAGAACTTTGTTACTATTTGCTTAAATGAGAAAGCATTATTAGGTGAATGTTTGTTTCTGTTACAACAACAACAACATACTGTTTGTGTTACTTTCATTCATTTACACTTGTTATAGTGGCGTGTGAATGCTTGGTATTTATTATTGATGACTCACTGGAGATGGGTGTCATCAGTCATGCCAGAATGATGTCTGTCACTCTGCTCTTACTTGATCTTCACTACTTCTTCACACACCGGCAAATGACGAACATTTACATGTAAAAAGATACTTTTAATAGAACTTCCTTTTCGTATGATATCTCCTGTAATTACAAGTAGCACATTGTCACCTCACTCACGCTTCCTGACTGAAGTGGAAATGAGCCATGACCCATCAGATTCCACTGCGTGAAGACAGAAAAGAATTCCCCTAACCATGACGTAATGCTCCCCCTAGTGCTATCTTATCCGTCTTAATGCGACAGCAGAGCCTGCATGAAGAAAATGAGGTATTGATATAACACTTACAAATGGAGCAAATAAATAAAAGAGAACAGACTGAACTGCACTCAGTGTGTTACAATAGAGAAAGGAAGAAAGTAATAATGGGATTGTCAACAGACACTCCAGCTAGGCTGTTGATAAAATGGCCAGTCACATTGACAGATCCGATGAAAGAAGGCCTTACCTCCTGGACCAGGAAATCCCACAATGGTGTCTTACTAAGGAAGACCCTCATTCCTTGATAAGATGGTTAACTTGAAGAGTGAAGGCCCTAAGTACAACTCTTTGTGGATTTAGGGTGTTTTTAATATGTCTTTGTTATATAGGGCCTTCTTTCATTGAAACCTACTTCAAACTGGAGTTACAGCCAATAAAAAATTCAATATAACTCAACACTGTTTTGAATTCAGGGCTTTCTAATGTCATAGAAAAGTGTATTCTTGTACACTGACTTGGTAAAGCTAAAAAAAAAAAAAAAAGCATTTGGAAAAAGGTTGGAGTTAGGGCCCTTTAAATTATCAGGGCAGATTTGCCTGGTGTGAAAATGGGAAACCACAGAAAACCATTTTCAGGGCTGCCAACACTGGGGTTTGAACCCACTATCTCCCGGATGCAAACTCACAGCTGTACGCCCCTAACAGCATGGCCAACTCGCCCAGTATGAAATTAGTTGTAAAACCTAATGTTGTCATGTAAACTAGCCTTTTGGAAGGAGACTAAACTTTAAGCTTTACTCTTATTTGAAAAATATGTTGGATCTAAAGAAAGGACATCATAGAATGGTAAAGGAAACATGTTCAACATACAGGTTTTATGGTGGTGATGAGATAGAAGAGGCAAGGGCTGGGAAGGAAGCAACCGTGGCCGCAAGTTCAGCTCCAGTATTTGTCTGGAGTGAAAATAGGAAACCACACAAAACAATCTTCAGAGCTGCCAACAGTGGGGTTCAAACCCACTTTCTTCCAAATGCTAGTGGATAAGGGCCACGATGGGCATGAAAAAAGATTCTTTTTTATTTTTACAAGTTGCTTTACCCTGCACTGACACAAATAGGTTTTATGGTGATAATGAGATAGGAAAGGGCTAGTAGTGGCAAGAAAGTGTCCACGGACTTAATAAAGGTACATCCCCAGCATTTGCCTGGTGTGAAAATGGGAAACCACGCAAAACCATCTTCAAGAGGGGCTCGAACCCACTATTTTCTGAATGCAAGCTCACAGCACAGCCAACTCACTTGGTTACTCTATTTATTTATTTTTTGCTAGTGGCTTTACATCGCACCGACACAGATAGGTCTTATGGCAATGATGGGATAGGAAAGACCTATGAGTTGGAAGGAAGGGTGGCCATGGCCTTAATTCAGGTACAGCCCCAGCATTTGCCTGGTGTTAAAATGGGAAACCACGGAAGACTATATTCAGGGCTGCCGACAGTGGGATTCAAACCCACTATCTCCCGAATGCAAGCTCACAGCCGCGCGCCCCTAACCGCACGGTTTAAATTTTGTCTCAAGTTTTATTAGTGAAACAAGATTCTTTATATTCAAAGTACATGTGACACACATTCTGAAAGGAATAAAGTGATTAGTTGGTGATTTATTAACCCTTTAACCCTTTGTTTACTGACAAGTCTCTAAAGTCCCGCCTTTTAAAATCATTGCAGGAACTGCACGTTACCAGTACCTGAAAACCCAATGGCACTTCTCAGTCATCTTTAGAAATAGTTTTGGAATGTAATAAGAGATGGGAGCATTGATCACACACGATATACAGCAGCTATCTGGCTGAAATGTGTGGCGCTATGCAGCAGTGGTGAAGCCATTTTGGTGAATGCTGAAGTGCAAAGGACATTTTAGTTTAATAGTATTTTTACTGCTCAAATGTTAAGCTAACATTTTTTCCCCACCAAATAAACACCGGTAGCTGAAATTACAAATTCTTCTCTATGAACTTAGTCTTTACGTAGCATTGTGGAATTCTGGTGTTATAAAATACTGGGGACTTCAAAGTCCCATCAGGTTCCAAAGACATGTAGTGGTTGAGGTTATGTTTGGAAGTTGGTAACTGCATTAGTATCCATGGGTTATTGGACAGCCTATTCATGGTAAACAGCATCAGTGCCAATGGCAAATTGTTGTTTAGCTTTATTTCAGCAGTTGAGTATATATATATATATATATATACACATAGATTACCATTCCAACGAAATAAAAATCCTTTCTTACTTTTCAGATCCCTGCAGAAAATGCCTCAAAGTAACTGATGTAGCATATGAGCTGGAAAACATAGGTACTCCTAGTGAATTTAGTACCAATAGTGAGGAGGAGTTTACTGTAGAGATCAATAATGCCAAAAAGCAAGAAAGGATTTTTTTTCCTGCAGACTTTGTAAGAATGGCAATCTATATTGAATCACTCAGCTGCTTTAATAATAATAGTAATAATAATAATAATAATAATAATAATAATAATAATAATAATAATAATAATAATAATAATAATAATAATAATAATAATAATAATAATAATAATAATAATTTATTTTTTTTACGAGGGAAGTGTGGGAAATCTTTCATTAGACATTTGTGAGGGTCCGCACTCCACAAGCGTGTGAGATTCCTACTCACTAAAACCCACACACCCTTTTCCCACAACGTATATCTCCGCCCCGGAACCGCTCTCACATTACTTCAGGGCGGTGTCGTGCTAATTTCTTAGGTTTCTTCTTCCTTATTTCTCCTTACTGCCATTCATGAGCATTCATATCTCTCTTTTTCTGACGCAGGATACCTTCTACATATACTGCTATCTGATCCCATGATACTTGGTTTCGTAGCATCGTCTGCACAATAGTTTCTGGCGTCAATTCTCCTTGCTCAGTATACAAACATCTTCTCTGAGTTGACCAATGATAACATATGAAAAAAGTGTGAAATACATCGTCTATATCATTGCAATAAATACACGCCGAGTCGCTCGCTCTACCTACTCTATGTAGAAATTTACGGAAATATCCGTGACCCGTCAATAGTTGCGTAATGTAAAAGTTAACCTCGCCATGAACTCAGGCAACCCAATCAGCTAGGCGTGGTATCAGCCGCTTAGTCCATTTTCCTCGAGGATCTTCCTCCCATCTCTGCTGCCACCGCTCCATTCGTTGCCTATAAGCTAGCTCCTTAGCGCGCTTCTTTCTGAGCTCTCCGTGAGTTCGCCAGACTTCCTGTCTCTCTAAGGCAAGTAAATCAATTGGTGCTACCGCTGCTATTGTAAGGATCGCAGGTTCGGATACTGTGCGATATGTGCTTGTAATACGCAAAGCTGATCTCCGCTGTACCGCAGCTATCCTTCGCCGGTATTTTTCAATCTTCAGAGATTCAGCCCAGACTTCAGCACCATATAGAAGTGTCGAGTGAACTATCGGCATCAGAAGTCGTCGTTTGCTAGACTTCGGACCTTTAACATTGCTCATTAATCTACTCAGCGCAATCGTTGTTTTCACCGCCTTATCTGTCACCCATTTGATATGATCCCAAAAAGTAAGTTTGGTATCAAGTGTCACTCCGAGATTCTGGATGTTTCAATTTCTGTTTGTCCAATATACATTGGAATGATGGTCGTGATCCTTTTTCTTGTCAAGAGAACAATCTCTGTTTTATGATCTGCAAGCTGTAATCTGCGATTCGCCATCCAATCTTTCACCCGTCACATTACTTGATTTAGCTTAAACTGAGCCAACTCCAAATTTCGAGCAACTATCAAAACAGCTATATCATCAGCATACCCCACTAGCATTGTGTCTTCCGGCATCTCTAACCTCAACAATCCATCATATACTATGTTCCACAGATTTGGGCCAAGGATGGACCCTTGTGCTGCACCAGCTGTGAGTCGTTTCACTCTCTGCCCATCTTCTCTGTGATATACTAGATTACGATCTTTCAAATAATTTCTCATTATGCGCATGAGATACTCCGGTAGTTTGAAAGTATTTTGAAGCGCTTCCAATATGTCATTCCAACTGATCGAGTTGAAAGCGTTCTTAACATCAAGGGTCACAAGGAGTGTCACTTTACGAGAGTGATGATTACCCATTTGTGCCCTTTTAGCTGTATTCAACATTTCCCATACTGCATCGATTGTCGAATGCCCTCCTCGAAAACCATGTTGACGATCAGAGAGGTCCCCAGCTAGTTGAACTGCTGAAAGTATTCTTGGCTGCAAAAGTTTCTCTAATCCTTTACCAGCAGTATCCAGCATACATAAAGGCCTATAGCCTCCAGATTTTCCTTTGCTTATTAAAACTAGCCGAGCTGTTTTCCAGCGAACACTGAACACCCCCGATAGCAGGCAGCTATTGTACATTTTCAGCAGTAGTTGTGGACAGAAATCTGCTATCAGCTTTAATATCTCTGCTGGAATACTATCTGGTCCTGGGGCCTTTTTATTTCTAAGGACCTAATCGCTCTCATCAATTCTTCTCGTGTAAAAAGTGGCACATCATCTATGAATTCATCATCATCATCATCAGCAGACCTCTCAGGATGATCTGGGAATAATGTATCCACAATATCCTTCATTGCATTTGAGTCCATGATCGGGTTCGAGAAATTTCCAAGTTTCTTCATAACAATCTTGTATCCTAAACACCATGGATCGTCATCCACTTCTTTAGCCATTTTCCACCATTTGACGACTTTACTCTTTTTGATAGCATTTCTCAATTCTTTCTTCGCCAACTTATACTCAGCTGTAAGTGAGGTGTCTTCTTGGCTGACTCGTGCTCTCTGTGCCTTCCGTCTAAGTCGCAGACAACGTCTTCTCTGATCAGCAATATCTTTGGTCCACCAGTACGCTGAACGCTTCTTGTTTTGTGATGTTTTACGAGTCATGGAAAGATCACATGCTCTCCGAATAAGCTCCATAGTGAGCTCAACACATTTCTCAGCGGCTTCTTTCCTTTTATAACAACATATTTGTTCTGTTATACTATCAATTTCATTTCTTAGGATAGCAAGAAATTTTTCTTTGTCCATACTTTCTATATTCCACCGCGTTGGTTCACCCACCAGTCAATAATAATAATAATAATAATAATAATAATAATAATAATAATAATAATAATAATAACAATAACAATAACAATAACAATAATAATAATAATAATAATAATAATAATAATAATAATAATAATAATAATAATAATAATAATAATAATAATAATAATAATAATAATAATAATAATAATAATAATAATAATAATAATAATAATAATAATAATAATAATAATAATAATAATAATAATAATAATAATAATAATAATAATAATAATAATAATAATAATAATAATAATAATAATAATAATAATAATAATAATAATAATAATAATAATAATAATAATAATAATAATAATAATAATAATAATAATAATAATAATAATAATAATAATAATAATATGGCAGAAGTGGAAAGTCGTGATGTTGATAGTTCTCTTGAAAATATTATCATTGTCATGGACAAAAGCAAAACCCTAAAGAAGCAGTCAAAGACAACAATTCTGAAATCTGTAAGTACCATAAGAAAACTATTTCATGATCTAAATATGAGGATAGATATGTTGTAATGTGAAAATAGTGACCTGCACAGAGAGGTTAATGTGTTGACACATGATAACAGTGAAATGCATAGAGAAGTTAATGAAGTCAAGGAGAGGTTAGACACATGCAAGGAGGAACATGCGGCTCAGTCTATCGGCAGAGAACAAAGACCAGCAGGGAGTGGATGAGTCCACCTGGTGTCATAGACACAAAATTCTTTGCAGATGCTGTTGCTGACAGAAAGAAAGAGAGTAAGTTCAAGCTTACCATTAAAACTAAAGGAAATCATCGTCCATAAACAATTAAGAACATTCTGAAAACAAATTTAAATCCAATAGTTATGAAAGTTGGCATAAGCAGACTCAAGACTCTAAAACATGAGAGAATACTAATAGAAACATGCAGCAAGGAAGACTTCGTGAAAGTTAGTATATGTGTAGCAGAAAAATGCAGGAAGGAACTTGAAGCTAAAGTACAGGAACCACAGTCCTGAAGAAATTACAACAGAGAATGTAACTAATGTAATATTACAACAAAATCCAGAATTACAATCAGAGGAGGTTTGAAACACTCCGAAATTCATATTTAATACTAGAAAGCACAAAAGGAACCTCGTATTAGAAGTCAACTCCTAAACCCGAAAATTGATACAGAATATCAAGATGAAAATACGATGGGCAATATGTAACATTGAAGACTACTTTTGAATCAATCGTTGCTTTAAATGTGGTAAATACAATCATCGACATACAGATTGTAAAGGTGAAATAACTTGCCCTCTGTGTTCAGGTCCTCATAGCTTAAAGGAATGCACATCTTCAGGAGAAGAGTACAAATGCATAACTCTACAATAAATATAACACTAATAAAATTATGTGTTACAATCACACATCTCTAGACAGGAAGTGCCTAAGCTTGCAAGCTGCTATTAACAAGCAAATGCAAAATACAGACTACTAATATGGATATACGAACCAACACCAAGAAATTCACTGGATTTAATACATACATACATACATACATTATCATTATAGACCATTATGCCTTTCAGCGTTCAGTCTGCAAGTCTCTGCGAATTTACTAAACATCGCCACAATCCTCTATTTGCAACTAGTGCTGTGGCCTCATTTAGTTCTATACCTCTTATCTTTAAATCATTAGAAACTGAGTCTAACACTCATCGTCTTGGTCTCCCTCTACTTCTCTTTCCCTCCATAACAGAGTCCATTATTCTCCTAGGTAACTTATACTGCTCCATTCTCCTCACATGACTCCACCACCAAAGCCGGTTTATGCGTACAGCTTCATCCATCGAGTTCATTCCTAACTTAAACTTTATCTCCTTATTCCAATTACCCTCCTGCCATTTTCCCACCTGTTTGTACCACCAATCATTCTCGCTACTTTCATGTCTGTTACTTCTATCTTATGAATAAGATATCCTGAGTCCACCCAGCTTTCATTCCCGTAAAGCAAAGTTGGTCTGAAAACAGACCGATGTAAAGATAGTTTCATCTGGGAGCTGACTTCCTTCTTACAGAATACTGTTGATCACAACTGCGAGCTCACTGCATTAGCTTTACTACACCTTGATTCAATCTCACTTACTTACTATCCTGGGAGAACACTTAACCTAAATACTTGAAATTATCTACCTGTTCCAGCTTTGTATTACCAACCTTACATTCAATTATCTTAAATTTATTACCTACTCACATCAATCTAGTCTTCAAAAGGCTAATTTTCATACCATTCTCATTGCACCTATTTTCAAGTTCCAAAATATTAGACTGCAGGCTTTCAGCACCATCTGCCATTAAAACCAAGTCGTCATCATAGGCCAGACTGCTTACTACATTTCCACCTAACTGAATCCCTTCCTGCCACTTTATGCCTTTCTGCAGATGATCCATGTAAACTATGAACAGCAAAGTTGAAAGATTACAGCCTTGTCTAACCCCTGTAAGTACCCTGAACCAAGAACTCATTCTACCATCAATTCTCACTGAAGCCCAATTGTCAACATAAATGCCTTTGATTGATTTTAATAATCTACCTTTAATTCCATAGTACCCCAGTATGGCGAACATCTTTTCCCTCGGTACCCTGCCATATGCTTTCTCTAGATCTATGAAACATAAACACAACTGTCTATTCCTCTCGCAGCATTTTTCAATTACATGGCGCATACTGAAAATCTGATCCTAACAGCCTGTCTGTGGTCTGAAACCACACTGGTTTTCATCTAACTTCCTCTCAACCACTGATCGCACTCTCCCTTCCAAGATGCCAGTGAGTACTTTTCTTGGTACACTAATCAATGAGCTACCTAAATAGTTGTTGCAATCCTTCCTGTTCCCTTGCTTATAGATAGGTGCAATTACTGCTTTTGTACAATCTGAAGGTACCTTACCAACACTCCATGCCGATCTTACTACTCTTTGAAGCCATTTCATCCCTGCCTTCCCACTATACTTCACCATTTCAGGTCTAATTTCATCTGTTCCTGCTGCTTTATGACAATGAAGTTTATTTACCATAGCTTCCACTTCCTCAAGCGTAATTTCACCAACATCATTTTCCTCCTCCTCATGAGCTTGGTTGTTTGCAACACCACACTGGATTTAAAAACTCAAATACTGTATTCAAAACACAATCTCTTGCTTACAGATCAACTTACAACACCCAATAGCAACAACAGATAATTTGATGAATCGGATAGGACAAGATGACATTGACATGGCATTTATACAAGAACCGTGTATCATTAACAAAAGGACCACTGGTATTACGAACAAATACAGGAAATTTTTGGCAAGTGAAGGCAGATATCGAACAGTAACATTGGTAACAAACCCACAGATGGATGCTCTTCTCATCAAAGAATTAACTTACAAATACACGGTAGTTGTAGAAATAATTTGCAGAAACATAAAATTCTACTCAGTGAACATGTTTCTGGACAGCCAAGAAAAAAGAGAAAATGACCTAAGCACAATCAAGAACATACTGCAATATACACGAGGAAAAGGCTTACTCATTACAATGGACAGTAACTCCAGATCCACAACATGGCACGACATACTCACTAATGAAAAAGGGAAAAGATCTAGAATTCCTCATTACCAATCAGCTGTTTGTACATAACAAATACAGTGAATTAACTACATTCCAAAGTAGTAGAGGGAAAAGTAATGTGGATCTGACCATTAGCAATATTAAACTCCTTAGTGGAATTAGGAACTGGAAGATAAGCGTAGAGGACAGCTGCTCAGACCACAGAGTATTATAATTCTCAATAGCACAAAACAACTGGAATGAAATGCAACCAAAAACAAGATACACTGGTATAAAATATATAATTAGGGAAGAGGATTGCAAATTATATCAAGAAATATTATTGTATGAGACAGCAAAGAAATTCTGGGGAACAGGGCAGGAAGAAAACATCGAAGATCTAAACAGTAGACTATCAGCGCAATTAAAGAATTCAGAAGATATGGAGGACATTGTACACAAATTTAGCATTGCCCAAATGTCGGCTTGTAAAAAAGCCTTCGAAGTTAGTAGCCAATCAGCAAAATCCCTTGATAAAAATCATAAAACTGTGTCATGGTGGAACGAAGATCTTACGATAATGAGGAAGAAAGTAAACGCTTTGAGAAGAAGATACCAGAGAACAATGCGTGATAATGACCTCCGACAACAGCGCAAAAAACACTACTTTGAAGAGAAAGCTAATTATCAAGCAAAACTCAGAAATGCACAGATAATATCTTGGAAAGATTATTACAGTAATACTTCTTCAAATCCTTGGAATATAGTATATAAATAAGCTTCAGGACATTTAAAAGATGCTCAAATTCTATCAAATCTTCTTAATACGGAAAGACAGTACACAAGAGAAACATTACAGAGCATATTAAACTACCTCATTCCTAAAGACAATGAAATGGAAGATAATGAGCAGCACAGACAAATAAGGAAAGAAATAGAACAACCAATGGAAACACCAGATGATTGGGAATTCACAGAAGAAGAAATAAAATCCACGATCGAAGACATAGATCATTAAAAAAAACCAGGTGAAGACTGAATCACTAGCAAAATATTATGGTGGACATATGAAAGTCTCCCTCAAAATATGACATCAATATATAACGGTTGCTTGAAGAATGCATGTTTTTCAAAGAGATAGAAAAAGGAGAGAATTATACCAATTACAAAACCAGTGAAAGAGAATCTTATGGATCCATTCATATTCAGACCAATAAGCTTATTAAATGTGGCAGTGAAAATTGTAGAGAAACTATTAATAAACAGAATAAATCACTACCTCTATACCAACAAATTACTGTACGAAAATCAGTACGGCTTCACACCCCAAAAGAGCTCTACTGATGCAGCAATGGCACTTAAAAGAATTTATAAAAGAGGCATTTATGAATGGTCAAGTCACAGTAATTGTTAGCCTTGATGTAAAAGGAGCCTTTGACTCCGCGTGGTGGCCAAGTGTTCTTAAAACCCGTAAAGATTGTTCAGTGTCTGAAAAACTTATATTACCTTACTAAGACCTACTTCAAAGAAAGAACAGCCTTTATGACTTTGAACAGCATCCAAGTCGAAACAATAGTTAACAAAGGTTGTCCACAAGGCTCATGTTGTAGTCCGGGGTACTGTAATATTCAGTATAATAAACTACTCAATCTGGGCTATGGGAAGAACGTCAAAGCCATAGCATTCGTTGACGACCTTATAATTGCAGTTAGAACTGAAACTGAAGTAGAAAACTTCACGAACATGGATTTATGGAAAGTTATAAAGCGGTCGATAGATAACAAAACCCAATTCAATGAAAGTAAATCAAAAGTTATATTAATATCAGAGAGATGGAAAGCAAGGAAGACAATTGATATCCATATGAATCGGAAACGTCTTGAACAAGTTGAAAATATTTAGGAATAACAATTAACTCCCACTTCACGTTCAACTACCACATTAATAAAGTTAGTGAAAAATGTATTAAATTTATAAATGCTTTATCAAAGTCAGCTAAAATTGGATGGGGTCTAAAACACTAAGCTTCGGAAATAATCTATAAAGGAGCAATATTACCAATCTTGTTGTATGCTGCGCCAGTCTGGATAGAATCACTGGAAAAGGAATGCAACATAATTAAATACGTGAGAGTGCAAAGACTTATCCTTATGAGAATAGCAAAAGCCTACCGAACTATATCTCACGAGGCACAGTGCGTCATTACAGGAATTAATCCCATAGACATACAGGCAAGAGAGGTGGTTGCTCTATATAATATAAAACAGGCAAACTGCAGATTATGTAATAGATTACCCAGAAAAACCAGCAAAATGGCTTCACCCGGCTGTGTTTCTAGGCACAGGAGACCAAAAAATAGAAGACAATGAAAGTACCCGATGACCCGATGGCAAATCTATACGGGTGGAAGTACAAGTGACGAAGGAGTGGGAGCAAGTGTAGCTATATACAAATCAAATCAGTTTATATTCCAACTCAAATTTAAACTCCACAACAGATGTTCGAACAATCAGGCGGAGCAATTCACTATAATAAAAGCATCAGAATCCTTACGAACAACATGGGTAGAGGATGACGAATATAAAAAAGGTAACTATACACCAGTAGCGGCTCGCTCTAAAGGGCAGAGGGGCACGTGCCCCTCCAGCTAAGTAACTGTTAATGCATGGTTTCATAAATACTGGCAATTTGAATGCTGATACAGTCAGTTTGATATTAGGCGCCGCATGCAGCTAGTGCGTCAATGTTTTAATCAGACACGTACTTTGCTTCCTCCGGCGCGCTCTTCACTGGCCAGTCATGCTGGCCTTGTGCCCTTAGCTGTTGACACTTTCTTAGGTAATTTTCGTTCACGCATGCGTGGAACTATTTTTTAACATGCACGGAATGGGAGATTGGGTCATTGCCGAAGCCAGCCCGCTACGATCCCGAAACTACGCGAAGGCTTATCGCGCCGACCAGAACATCCGTTTCAAATTCGTGTTCCAAGTCTGTCATCTGCGGTCTGATAAACGTGCTTTACTGGCTAATGAAATTAGTCAGTATCCTATCTCGTAATATTTAGTGTAGTGTCGTTCAAAGTAAATCTGTCGTGTGTTGTGAGCGGATATATAGAATCCCTATGAAGAGTCGCTTAAGGTATACCACACAGGTATGATTAACCTGTAGGCTACGAACAATGAATTCTGTGAGTAATATTTTAAACAGACCTTTTTCTCAGCTGTCCCTAACTGAAAAGACGGAGATAAAGTCACTCGGTCGACCAACACCCCATTTACAACTAGAACAAGTCGAACAATATAAAGAGCGCGAATATCGACGTAGATTCCTGCCAGAGCTGAATACAGAATACGTGTGGGAAAACCAGAGTAACAGATCTCAAACACTTGAAAGAAAAATTAAAAAGCGCAGAAGTTCCTCCTAACAAATAAATTCATGCATGGAATTAGCTGTGCTAGGGAAAGTTAATACTGTGGCTCAACGGGATTCTGCTTATCACCAAACCATTAACACAATGATCAGGTTATGAAAAATAGGCACATATTACGCAGGATTATTCAGTACATAAAATTCTGTGGCGTATTTGAAGTGGCACTCGTGGTAATGATGAGACAGGAAATTCTCTAAATCCTGGAATTTTCAAAGGTCTCATCCATTTTACAGCTGAAATAGACATTGCTATGAAAGAACACTTGGCCAAAGCTTCTGTATTTAAAGGTGCGTCAAAGACCATTCAGAACGAACTTCTCAACTGTATGTTGAATGTGTGTAGGGAACAAATTTATTCAGAAAATGGGGAATCCCAATTCGTTGCAATATAAGCAGATGAAACAACGTATGTTTCAAACAAATGGCAATTGGTACTTGTTTTTCGATATGCATTAGATGTTAAAAATTAAATAACTGGAAAGGAGGTTCAACCTATTCAATACTCAAAAGAAAGAAACGTAGCAATCACATTTCTATTTAAATGGGACCGGTTTCGACCTTAGTCTAGGTCATCATCAGCCATAAAAAACATGTAAAATGTTTATGAATGTTGGAGGTCAGTTTCACACTCTGTTAGGCACAAAGACACGACACCACATTCTGTCCTGCACAAAGTCACAACACTAACAATCAACATGCGAAGATCAAAAAGGCTTGAATTCGCAGACGAACAGATCTGTAGTAGAAAGCCGCCAGCTCAATACGGAACAATGAAATTTTTATCTTTAAATGCATTAGATGGTCACGTCCATGAAAGATTCTGGGGGTTCATGAATCCAATTAACAGGACAGCGGATGGATTGAGTCAATGTCTGTTTGAACAAATTAATCCCACATTACGGGATACACCACATAAACTTATTTGTCAGAGTACGTAAATTTGTGAAAAAGTAGTGCCCCTCCGCCAGTTCCCCTCAGGAGCTGCTGCTGCTATACACACGGACACTAGAATAACAATTGACTCCATAGTGGATTACCAAAACCATAACCACCTAATTGAGAAAATAAGGAAAACTATATCATCATCATCATCATCATCATCATCAATGTCTCACTCACTCCATTAGCCCGGGTGTGGTTAAGGAAAACTATAGCAACACTTAGAATAAATAATTGGAGCATACAATTGAAATAGGTTAAGGCACATACAGGTGGACAAGGCAATGAGCTGGCTGATAAACTAGCAAAGGGGGCAATAAAATTAAACGAAACAAGTTATGACAAATTATCCATCAACACAGTTAAGAGTAACCTCAGGAGAGAGTCTATTTACGAATGGCAGCGAAAATGAGAAGAAACTTCAAAAGGTTCAATCACAAAGGAATTCCTTCCAACAGTTGAAGGTAGACTAACAACCAAAATCGACCTAACACCAAACATAACAATAGTAACTGTTCATGGAAACATCACATCGTATCTGCACAGGCTTAGGATTGTATGTAGTCCCGAGTGTTCTTGCAACAGAGGACCCCAAACAGTAGACCACTTCATATTCGAGTGTAGTGAAGTGAAAAGTGGGAAAGAAATGTTAATAAACAGTGTTATTATGGTAGGCAAGTGGCCAATGCAAAAGTCTGTCCTAATCAAAAAGTAAAAACCATTTGCAAAATTTGTGAACTCTCTAAACTTTCAAGCATTGAGAAAGAGTCAAGAACAATAGCCATCACCAAATATGTATGCTAAAATGTAATCAATCTTTTTCACACAAATATGTAAGATTAGTTAAGTGCATGTAGTACTACGCATGCAGTGGAGCGTGCAGAGAGTACCATTCAGAATAAATACCGGTGTAAGGCAAGGTGATGGTTTATCTCCACTCATATTCAATTGTGTCCCGGAGAAAATAGTAAGAATTTGGAATGAAAAACTGAAAGAACCCAAGCTATCACCAATAACACAGGGAAGAAAGAACAGAGGTGTTGAAATAAACTGTCTAGCATTTGCAGATGATTTTTCCATACTTTCAGAAACCTGAAAAATGCAGCAATACAAGTCAATCTCTTGGAAAAAAGCCAACAGAACAGGTTTAAGAATTTCTGTAGAAAAAACCAAATTGATGACAAATATAAAAAATGGTCCAGAATTTCTGGTAACAGAAATTGGTCGAATAAAGCAGGTAAAGAAATTGAAATATTTGGGAGAAAAAATTCAAGAAGATGGTTTGGAAAAATCCACTGTAGAAGAAAGGATACACAAGATGGAAAGAACATATGATATAACTAGAAATATCTACAACAAAAAATTATCTAAAAACCTCAAAATACAACACTATAACACACTAGTCAAACTGGAATGTCTATGAGCAAGTGAATGTCTAGTACTTAACTACAAGCTGAATAAATTAAAAGTACTGGAAAGAAAAATTGTATGGAAAATACTCGGCCCACTAAGAACTACAGAACTCTGGAAATCAAGAAGTAATGATGAAATGTACCGGAACATAGAAAAAACAGATGCAATGTAGAAGAGGTGATTGATATTTTTTGGACATTTATTCAGAATGGATGACAACAGGTTAACCAAACAGAAGGGAAGAAGAAGCAACAGAGAGAGAGATTTTTAGAAAGAAAGTGTTAAAAATGGAAGGATTCCCCAAGGTCACAAGGGAAAGGAAACAGACTCAAAATGGTCTGAGGAGAGGAAAAGGAGGCATAGTGAGCAGATGAAGGAGTATTGGAGGAGAAAGAAGGAACAACAAAGGATGAAGCTTGAAATTGTCTCGTGGTCCCTAGAAGACCCTAATGGAGAAAGAAAGAAATAATAATAATCATAATAATGACAGACTAACTAAAAGAATTCATCTAAATGAAGAACAGCTGGCTTTGTGAAATTGAAACAAATCTCCAGGAAATCAACATCTTGGAAGACATTATACAGGACAGATGTAAATTCGGAACCAAAATTGACAATCACCAGTTTGAAGACAAACCCAACACCAGAGCCACTATAACTTGGACAGAAGAACGAAGGAAGAAGCTCAGCGAGAGGATGAACAGATTTTGGGAGGAGAAGAAGGCCAACACATCAGCTAAGCTGGTTCAATTGAGCTCCTAAGTAGGTCATAGCGATGTAAAAAAAAAAAATAATAATAATAATAATAATAATGGCGCATGGCCTCAGTAGAGGCCTGGTGCAAGTCTCTTGAATTGATGCCCTATAGACGACCTGTGCATCCGTGAGGATTGAGCCCTACCTAAGATAAATTCTAATGATGAAGTAGGCACAAACACCCAGTACCCAAGCCAGAGAAAGTGGAAGTTAAAATCTCCGACCTGGCCAGGATTTGAAACTGGAAACTAACCACTCAGCCATGGAGCCGGACATCATGGTCAGATGAAATTTACTCGTTGGGATTACAATTCCTTTTTAACTACCATCATAGTGAAATAGTTTGTCATTCAAATGTACCTTGAAAATATTCCCATCAATCCTGTAGGGACTTTCAAGTCCCATGTTACATTTTAGCCCAAATTACTGATATTTTGCATAGTTTCATACATGTTTGTATATCTAAATCTAGACATCAGAAAACCGTATTAAAGCTTTTGCCCCCCTCCCCAAAAAACATTAAATATTCAGTACACAAAGGGTTAAAGTTAACTCTGCAAATGGTTGCAATGACAGACTCGCTGAAGGACTTAAGAGATTTTATTTCAGTATTTGAAGAGAACTGTACAAAATTAGTTTCAAAATCAGTATTTAATCATGTTGATAAGGCTGCGAAAAGGTAGCAAAATTAGGAGGCACATCTTGATAACAAAACAATATGGATCAGACATGAAACCAGAAAGAGTGATTACTGGTACACACTAGATGACACTACAAAAGAACAGCATTCACAATAAAGGGATTAAAGGTACTTTATGTTACGAATGAACTTGAATGAAACTTACGTCGTGGAGTATTATGATGTGAATGGAAGGCAAGATAGATTGACTATACAGGGTAAGGAAAGCACAGAATATTCTGTGACACAATGGATAATTATGGAATACTGAGAGGGGTGAAAGCAAATGAGACCGCAGTACCAGCTGTGAACAAATTATTTAATTCTGTAGAGCATATGCTGGGTCTCTGAGACCCAGACAAACTTATTTGCAATCTTTATTATAGACTGCCTCATGTCAATTACCTTCCTGAAACAGTCTGCCACTCGACATGGCGGCATGCTGGCAGGCCCCAGTTTTTGTGGCAGAGAGTAAAGAAGCCATTGTTGAGTGATTAGCTCTTATACACCCACTATGAGCTTTTGTGTTATAGTTGCAAGAAACAAGTCCATTTCTTTGAGTGTATGTTAATTTTATTTATTTAGTAGCTTTTACCCATAGCTCTGCTGACATCAAGGATTGTGAATCTAAGAGATTGTATCCCCTTGATTTACAGAAACAATCAGAAGGTAGAACAGGAAACTGTACCAGTTTTAGCTATTACAGTGTAATGGATTAGAATAAACCTTGGGTAGGTAGGCCTTGACTGTCTGAGATTAGATGAAACCTTCTGAAAGATGATACTTCCATTGCTGAATAATGTTAAATACACACAGCTGTTTCTGTTCATCTGTCACTCAGTGATGAATTATTATATTTCTGAATATATAGAAGTTTAAATGGTATTATTTGGTGTTTACATGGTATTAGCTTGTGTCCTCATCTTAACTCACATGAAAATAATTATTCTGCTCCTATAATTGTTTTAAAAATGGAAATTGCAAACTAATGCGTTAAGATGTGGAAACACATAGCTGTTTAGCTGAGGGCTTTCTTCATGGTCTCGTGGAATCTTTCCTAGAATATTTTATACTGAATAATTCCTACACACATAGTCTGAGGATATCTTTAAAGGTTTAAGCAATGTTAAGCCGAGTCCCATGAATACTCTTCTCATACCTAGTTAAGGGTTTCTACTCTTAACAAACATAAAAACTGTTATTTTGAATGACCTTGTAAAGATACATATCGTCCCTGCTCTGGCAAACTAACGAATCTGAAAATTGTCAAAAGGTTAGGAGAGCTGAAAGAAGTTGTGATTACTCATGTCAATGTTAAAAATTAAATAACTGGAGGTTCAACCTATTCAATACTCAAAAGAAAGAAACGTAGCAATCACATTTCTATTTAAATGGGACCGGTTTCGACCTTAGTCTAGGTCATCATCAGCCATAAAAAACATGTAAAATGTTTAAGAATGTTGGAGGTCAGTTTTTCACTGTTAGGCACAAAGACACGACATCACATTCTGTTCTGCACAAAGTCACAACATTAACAATCAACTTGCGAAGATCAAAAAGGCTTGAATTCGCAGACGAACAGATCTGTAGATGAAAGCCGCCAGCTCCCGGTGACTACGTGGCACACTCAAGGTCACGCGCTGCGGCCAAACACCAAAGCAGAGTGGAGAACGTTTCGAAGGTCCAGAACCTGTCACGGCTGCGGGAAGCCAAGTACGTATATAAAAATGTACGATGCCAATTAGTATAACCGAATGAGCACCCGTACTCCAAGATCTTAGCTGGAGTACGGGTGCTCATTCGGTTATACTAATTGGCATCGTACATTTTTATATACGTACTTGGCTTCCCGCAGCCATGACAGGTTCTGGACCTTCGAAACGTTCTCCACTCTGCTTTGGTGTTTGGCCGCAGCGCGTGGCCTTGAGTGTGCCACGTAGTCACCGGGAGCTGGCGGCTTTCATCTACAGATCTGTTCGTCTGCGAATTCAAGCCTTTTTGATCTTCGCAAGTTGATTGTTAATGTTGTGACTTTGTGCAGAACAGAATGTGATGTCGTGTCTTTGTGCCTAACAGTGAAAAACTGACCTCCAACATTCTTAAACATTTTACATGTTTTTTATGGCTGATGATGACCTAGACTAAGGTCGAAACCGGTCCCATTTAAATAGAAATGTGATTGCTACGTTTCTTTCTTTTGAGTATTGAATAGGTTGAACCTCCAGTTATTTAATTTTTAACATCAATAATTTCAATACGGAACAATGAAATTTTTATCGTTAAATACTCATGTCAAATCAATTTTTATATTTAATTATTGGTTTTATGTGTTAGGCATACAGAATGAGCTGCAGATGTGAGACTTTGTCAGAGGGTAGACAGTATATAAATAACAAAGTCTAAACCAGAACTTCAGAACTACAGATTCGTTAGTTTGTCAGTTTCGCTAGTTTGCCAGAGCAGGGACGATATGTGATCCTCCACACTTTGTTTTTGTAAAACTCCTTACGCTTCCAATATTCTAATTGAACACCTCAGGTAGCCTAAGCCAAGAAATTTTTTGATGCTGTCTATTTACACCATTTCTGCTCAATTTTATCCATCACAGTTGAGTATTTAGTACACAGAAACCTTCTCTGCAAGATTCTGTAGGCAACAGTGAAAACTAGATAAAAAAATCTCTCCACCGGTTCTAGAATTATAGAATGCTTTTGCAGAACCTAGCATGGGATTTACGAGGACGGTTTGAAAAGTTCTCGGAATCACCGCTAGATGTCAGTTCTAGAGCAACAAGGTTCCCGCGCAATAATCACACATCCTTTGTGAGTGAACACGTGGCGCGTCAGTGCTCTAGCTGCAGGAGTGTGGTAGTGACAACTCTTTGCTGTTGTTCTCGTGTAGTGATTTGTGACAATGGAAAAAACTGAGATTCGAGCAGTGATTAAATACTTTGTAAAGAAAGGTATGAAAGCAAAGGAAATTCATGCCGACTTTCAGAACACACTAGGGGACTCTGCTCCTTCATTTTCAACTGTTGCCAAGTGGACCAGCGAGTTTAAATTTGGTCGGGAGAGCTTGGATGATGATCCGCGTAGTGGACAGCCAAAAAGTGTTACGACCCCAGAATTTATCGCAAAAGTGCATAAAAGATCATGGAGGATCGTCGACCGAAAGTGCGGGAGATTGCTGAAGCTGTAGGGATGTCTTCTGAATGGGTATATTATATTTTAACCAAAGAATTGGGTATGAAAAAATTATCCGCAAGATGGGTGCGCGGCTCTTGACATTGGACAATAAACACACCAGATTGGAAATGTCCGAACAAAGTCTGGCCCGTTTTCAGTGCAACCAACAAGATTTTTTGTGCCGGTTTGTGACTACAGATGAAACTTGGGTCCACCACTATACCCCAGAGACAAAACAGCAGTCAAAGCAGTGGAAACATGCTGATTCCCCACCACCAAAGAAAGCAAGGGCAGTGCGTTCGGCCAGAAAGGTCATGGCCTCAGTTTTCTGGGATGCAAAGGCATTCTGCTGATAGATTATCTTCCTACTGGCCAAACAATTATGGGGCAATACTATGCAAACCTCCTAGACCAACTACAGGAAATGATACGCAAAGCAAGGCCTGGTTTGGCAAGGAAAAAGGTCATCTTTCATCAGGACAATGCTCCGCCGCACACAAGTGTTATTGCCATGGCAAAACTTCATGAACTGGGGTACGAATTGCTGCCACATCCACCTTATTCACCTGATTTGGCACCATCAGAATTTCATCTATCCCCAAGATGAAAATTTTCCTCGGTGGACGGAGATTTTCTACAAGGGAAGAACTGACAGCCGAATTGGAGAGGTATTTTGCAGGCCTGGAGGAATCTCATTTTCGAGATGGATTAAGGCATTGGAACATTGCTGGACCAAATGCATTAGTCTACAGGGAGACTATGTTGAAAAATAAAAGCAGTTCCACTGAGGTAAGATAATTCTAGAACATTCCGAGAACTTTTCAAAGCACCTACGTATACCATTAATGAACATGAAAGCTGTAATTATGGTCGAACCTTTAAAGATAGGTATGTGGTACCCAGGACTATGCTCTACAATTCTTATCTGTATAGTTTCTGGATAGCATAATGATTTAGGCAACAGAAGCCAATTATTCTTTTGACCAGGTGTCACTTTCTTCTAGGTGTTTCTCAGAAGTTGTCGCTGCTCAGCTTTCTTTCACCACAGTTCTATATATATCAGATGTAAGGCCCCTCAGGCGCTTGCTCCACTAACCAGCGTTTCGTCTTAGGCCTGACACTAGACTCGTCAGAGTGGGATGTGTCAGACCCTACCCACTGAAGCTGGGTGTATGCAGGTGAGCTTATCAGAAGCCTATTTATGAGGCACATTCTGATAACTGCATACGGGAGATAAATCTCCACAATGGAATTATTGCCTGCCTAGCAATTCCGAATGGAAAATTCTAAATTCCCATGGAGGGAATTAGATATTTTTCACCAATAGAGCATGTCAAAAACATATCAGATGTAAGGCCCCTCAGGCGCTTGCTCCACTAAATAGGCTTCTGATAAGCTCACCTGCATACACCCAGCGTCAGTGGGTAGGGTCTGACACATCCCACTCTGACGAGTCTAGTGTGAGACCTAAGACGAAATGCTGGTTAGTGGAGCAAGCGCCTGAGGGGCCTTACATCTGATATGTTTTTGACATGCTCTATTGGTGAAAAAAAATCCAATTCCCTCTGTGGGAATTTAGAATTTTCCACAGTTCTATATTTTACACACAGAAATCTTCATCTAAAGGTCCCCTAGGCAACAGTGACAACCGTATAAAAATCTCCCCGGCAGTTGTTGAGTTATAGAATGCTATTCCCGTTTCTAGCGCAGGATTTCTACTGTTATTAAATATAAAATCTGTCATTGTGGTCGAACGTTTAGAGATAGATATTAGGTCCCCAGGACTTTTTTGTAGGAACATTTTTGCTCAACAATTCTTACACATGCAGATTGCTTAGGCATCACAAGCTGAGATATGGTCCATGTGCAATCACATTAAAATACTTTCCCATAAAACATTAATGCTCGGCTTCCTTCCATTATAATTCAATGTTTGATGCATGAAAACCTTTCCCAAGAGATTCTCTCAGCAACAGCATAAACCACATAAAAGTCTGTCGAGCAGTTCTTGAGTTATAATGGCTTAGGCAGTGCTATGCCAAGCCTCACAAAATTTCTTTCCATACAAAGAACAACGATTCTACTGATAAAAAACGTGCAAACTGTTATTGTGGGCGACCTTTAAAATATCGAAATGTGTAGAACTTTTTATGTTTCCAATTCTTATGCGTATGGGTAGTTTATAGATATCGTAAACAATTTAGGCAGTATAAGTCGAAGGATTGTATCAAGCGGCGTTATATTATTCCAGTTGGTCTGCATAAACCATTACTGCTCGGTTTCCTTTCAACATAATTCAATATTAAATACATAGAAACCTTCCCTGGGAGATCCTCTAGGCAATGGTGAAAAGTGCATAAGAATCTTTACTGTAGTTATTGATTTATCCCTACCTAGCACAGGATTTCTATTGTTAAAGTAAAGTGTTATTGTGGCCGAACTTTTAAAGATAGGTATATGGTCATGCAGAATTTTTTGTAATACATTTTATACTCTATAATTCATATGCATGTAGTTCGTGGCTATCTTTACTGGTTTAGACACTGACACCTGGTGTCATTTCCTTTGAGATGTTTCTCAGAAATTGTCACTCCTCAGTTTCCTTTCATCACAATTCAATATTTTATATAAGAAAACCTTTTTCTGGAAATCCTCTAGATAACAGCTAAAACAGCATTCAAATCTGTCGAGTGGTTCTCAAGTTATAACCGGACACCAAGATATGTATACATACAAACATTGAGTTTTATACAGGGTAGCCCATATTTATATATATGATTTTTTAAATGATTTACACAGTTACAATAAAATTACACAATTTATTGCATACAACTGTACAGTAGAATAGATCACAGAAATTGTGTTAGTGCTCCATTTCACGGTCTACCATATGTCTATTGGGTCTATACATGCTTTCAGATGCAGTTCATATTATCAAAAGCTCTTTGACAGATGTCCACAGGAATGTTGTTGAATTCCTTTATTGTACCACAATTGATGAATTTCATCTTTTTTAATATCTGTGTTGACTATGATATCAAAGTATCAAATGAGAAGGTCCACGTAATTCAATACAATTTATATTACACTTTTCAATTACATGTTATTTTACACTGGAAATACATGTTTCATCCCATCATGGGGTCATCTTCAATTCCTTAATGTGAGACTCAATATTACAAAAAATACAAGCACATCTGAATTCTTAAAATAATGTTTTTTTATATTAAACTGCACATGTAAATCATACATACATATTCAAGGACAACGACATATCTAGACTACAGTTAAAATTGAAATAATTGATAGAGAGATTCAACCAATTCAATACAAAAGAATAAGAAATGTAGTGAATTACATTGTTATTTAATAATTAGAAGAGGTACCGGTTTCGACCCTAGTCGACGTCATCATCAGCCGATTAAAACATGAAAAATGCATAGGAAAAGGAAATGAAAGATCAAGTACACTCTGGATCAGTAGAAGAGGCGATATAAAAATGAAGGGGGGTAGACAGTGTCAAATTTAGAAGAAGTAAAAATGTAAGTCGCTTAAAAGAAAACAGTGCGTAATTTTCTGAGCGGCAGTATGGCACACGCAGTGTTAGGCAAAGTCTTATAATGTTTATGAATAGCGGAGAACGGTTAAATGAGCTAGCTTTTAAACACTGTCAGGCACAAAGTCATATCATAATCGAACACATACGAAGATCCATAATAGTGCAGGAGTTGAAGATGAGTAGATCTATTGCAGTGACTTGCCAGCTCCCGGTGATCAGCGTGATATATTTAACATCAGGCACTGTGGTTCCAAACGCCAAAGTAAAATGGAGAATAGCTTGATGATCCAGTAATTTTCTTCGGTTGCAGGAAAGTAAGTATATAGATAAATATAATTCAATATAATTGAATAAGTAATTGTGCTCCTATAGAATTCTTAGAACAGTTGACGTGAAAAAAACAATTGTGAAGAGAAAAAAATATATAATAAAAACCGCAATACCAGAAACAAATGAAAACGTATATGCACAGTGCGAAATTTTTTTAAACGTAAAAAATTCAGGTCATGATTGAAGTAGTCGAAATCGGCGCAAGGCAGGAGTTGAGTATGAATGAGAAGAACTGAAATGAAGGTGGATTTTTTTTTTTTTTAAAGAGAATAAATTAATAGAGGAAGAGGAATAGTGGAATAAGAGAAGAATAAAAGAAATTGAAGTTAAATGGTGTTGAGGAAGGATAAGATAGGGAGATGAAGGAGGGGTAGTTTAGGGTGGGTTAGGAGGGTGGGTTATTGGAGGTAGAAAATGTGGGTAGGAACTTTGTAAGGCATGAAAAATAGAATTGGGGTTGTGAAATTTAGAATTTTTGAGAAGAAGAATTAGGAAGTCAAAAAGGATGTTGGGTTTTTCAGAAATGTCGTTTAAATTGAAATTAGAGTTGATAAATGGTGTTATCAAAGGTAAAATTATTATTATTGAGAACCAATTTTAAAAGAGACATGAAGTCTTGAATTTCAAGTTTACTTACATTACTGAATTTGTTTAGGTTGTTGTTTATTATGGGGAATAATTTGGAAATTGGAATACTAGGGTACATGTTTACAATGTCAAAAGAATGGAGAGAAAAATTTGGTTGGATATTAAAATTCTTTAATTTGTTGATTAGATCAGAAGTGTTTTTGATAGATTTGTTGGATAAAAATCGAAAATTATTTTTAACTTTAAATATCTAGACTAACCATTATGAATCCTAAACTACCCATTGCTAGAGAGAGCACAACCAAAACTTCACAAAAGAAAAAGAAAGTGTACCAATTAGGCATAGTCAATGATAGAAATAGCCCTACTTATAAAATATCCCAAATTATTATTTTCACAATAATATTTCTATTAAAAATTCCATAGATTTATGTAATGCCACCAAAAATATAACTAATATGTTTGCTAATATACCAATTCAGGACACAGTTAAAATGATTAAAGACAACTTATTACAATATAAAAAACTTGAGTAGACATGAAATAGATGAATTTTGAACAATATTATACTTTGCTCTTGCCAATAACTATTTCCGATTTAACAATAATATATATCATTGATGCTTTTACGGCCCATACTTATAGACATGTTAATGAAGAGGAAGACGCCCCATGAGACTCCCAGCCCAGCTATATTAGCAGATGTATATATATATATATAGGATCATTCTGATAAGAATAAAATAATAAACAAAATAGAAGAAATCACAGTATGGACTAGATGTGTCAATGACATTTTTGCTATTTTAGATCAACAAATTACCAACAACACTGCAGTAATATAAGAACAACTTAATAACTTAGATCCACATATTAAATTTACAATAGAAACAGAAGTGAACTGCAATTAAAACTTTCATGATCCTACAGTAACTAGGAATAACGATCATCTCTCATATAAAATTTATAGAATACATACATACATACATACATACATACATACATACATACATACATACATACATACATACATACATACATACATACTCAAGGACAATGTCATATCTAGACTAATCATTATGAATCCTAAATTTCTCTTCTTCTCACTGCCCATATTCAAGGTAAATAAAACTATGTATTGAACAGGTGGAAAATTTTTATGTTTATGATTTATTTGTTACTGCCCATAATAAAGCAAATTTTTATAGCCTTATCAATTGTATATTCAATATCCCTCTATGAAAAATAGAAGAAAAAATAAATACTCTCTATGAGGGGAACCCAAAACTTATAGGACACCATTTAAAAAAAAAAAAGATTTTTTGAGTTACAAATGTTAGTCAACATCAAAGTATTCTCCATTAACATTAATACATTTATTAAAACTTTTTCTTCCACTGCATGAAACACTGTTCGTACTAGTCCTTTCAGATGCCTTGCAGCACCACCTTCGATTCTCTTTTCACTTCCAGAATGTCTGCAAAATATTTCCTTTTCAGCTCCCTTTTAATCCTGGGAAACAAAAATAAATTACATGGTGCGAGATCTGGTGAGTAGGGCGAGTGAGGAAGCATGTCATGCAAATTTTTAACCAAACACTCATGCACAGAAATGGCTGTGTGAGCTAGAACATTGTCATGGTGGAAAAACCGGTCCCCAATCTGCCACAAATTGTGCTGTTTCAACCGAACACTCTCGTTCAACTGCCTCAAAACACTCAGGTAAAAGACTTACAATGTTTTGATGCTCAGGGACATACTCAGAGAGAACACTGCCACAAATGTCGAAAAAACAGATCAACATTGCCTTCACGGCCGATTTGACTTGCTGGGCTATTTTTGGGTGAGGAAAGTTGGGTGCCGTCCGCTGCGACTACCATTACTTTGTCTCAGAGTTGCACCCATAACATTAAGATTCATTCCTGGTGATGATTTTGTTCAGTATTCGGGAGATAGTAGGTTCGAACCCCACTGTCGGCAGCCCTGAAAATGGTTTTCCGTGGTTTCCCATTTTCACACCAGGCAAATGCTGGGGCTGTACCTTAATTAAGGCCACGGCCGCTTCCTTCCAACTCCTAGCCCTTTCCCATCCCATCGTCGCCGTAAGACCTATCTGTGTCGGTGCGCGTAAAGCAACTAGCAAAAAAAAAAAAAAAGATGATTTTGTTGAAAAGTTTCGTCCACTTCTATGTGGTCTAACAAGTCACAGCAACCAGCGACACGAGCCACCTTTTGATAAGGAGTCAACAAGTGGAGGATGAATTACTCTGCTATTCATACATACATACATACAGTAAAACCTCGTTAATTCGAAGTCGTTGGGGCTCAAAAATCGGACTTCGAATTACGTGATTTCGAATTAACCGCCAATTCGCAATTCAGAAGTACCAACCCTAGCCGCGTTACGAAATATTCTAAGACCCGTTACTGCATGCAGTTAACCTCGATTCACAGTTTAAACCTTTCAAATGCCATGAAAAAAGAAATATTTCCAAAATTTATCCAAAAATGTGCATTTACGGTATTCAAATAATGCACTTGCATATCTCACTGGCAAATATAACCTCACGCAACGAAAGAAAGAAAAAAAAGCACGATTCAAAGACGAGGAGAAATCTATGCTGGCTCCCATGTGCAAGTGCTTTATTCATTGGAGTACTTTACTGTATGCATTTTAGATGCCTTGTATTTACACAGAAAGTACCCGATGCCCTTAAAATCAAACTTTCCTATGACTCTAACCTTGTACGATATCCCGCCATGGGACTTATCTCGTGCTTAAATGTAAACACTTGCCGCGTCACAACGTATTCTAAGACCCATTACCGGTAATACATGCAATCACCTCGATTCACAGTTTAAACCTTTCCAATGCCATGGAAAAACTATTTCTGAAATGTATCCAACAAGGTGCATTTACAATGTTCAAATAATGCACTTGGATAAATCACTGACGAACATAACCTCACGGAACGAAAGAAAAAAAAATCACACAATTCAAAGACGAGGATAAATTATGCTGGTTCCCCTGTGCAAATGCATTATTTTTTGGATATCTGTACTGTTTGCATTTTTAGATGCTTTGTACTGGGATGGAAAGTGCCCGACGCCCTTAGAACATTGTAGCTTATCGAACTTTTCTATGACGAGGGGATAAAGTTTCTCGCTTCCATGTGCATTGCAATTGCAACTAGAGGTGGGGACGGAGCGAGTAATACCGATGAGTAATCCGGTTGTAGCGGTAGAGCGCACCACCGATCCCCTCCGCTTACAACTGCGAGTACTCGCGGAGGACCTGAGTACAGTGTAACGCACAACACACGTACGAAAGTACCTGTATTCAATCTGTGTGTTTCGAATGTACGTATATATTTCCTACGCTTGTTATGTTTTGTAGATAATGTAAAGTCTGTTAGATTATATTTGTGGTGTTAGTGTGATATTTAAACATATTCGTAGATAGTAGTTATATTTTTAGAACATTTAAAGGAATTTAAAGAAATTTTTACAGAACGTTGTTCCACAAATGCCACGAAAACCGTCGGATGCCTGGCAGTTTTTTGACATCACTGATAATAGGAAACACGCAAAATGCAAATTTTGTTGCCGCACATACGTGACGGGTGGTGGCGCATCAAATATAATATAATATAATATAATATAATATAATATAATATAATATAATATAATATAATATAATATAATATAATATAATATAATATAATATAATATAATATAATATAATATAATATAATATAATATAATATAATATAATATAATATAATATAATATAATATAATATAATATAATATAATATAATATAATATAATATAATATAATATAATATAATATAATATAATATAATATAATATAATATAATATAATATAATATAATATAATATAATATAATATAATATAATATAATATAATATAATATAATATAATATAATATAATATAATATAATATAATATAATATAATAACTGTATTTATAGAAGCATGCTACTGATAGCTGTTTGGCATTGGGACGTGTAGTAATATGTTGTCAGATACGTTTTGTAATCACATTTGCAAAGAAGGACATTCCAGTCAACGTTCATTTACGAAATTACTTTTGTCATCCTGTAGATGAAATTATGTCAGTGTTTTTCATTATATTCTGATAAGATTCTTTATATTCAGGTTATTCTTCTCATTAACAGTGTACCGTATCACATGAACTTACGAAATAATTGTTAATACATTACTTTTCTGTTAACTTCCAATCCCCTTGTATACAAACCCTTTCGGTAGGTATGCGCCATACTTTGTTTCACTATTCGAATGATTTAACTATACGAATTACTAACATTTATTCCACATACTACCTCCTACTCCCTAGCAGTTACGTATATAACAATTATAGTGAATATATATGCAGTTATTTACAGTTGTTATGTTGTGAGAGAAGGGTATTAATAGGGGGATGCAATACCTTCGCAGTGCCATACCTATAACGTGTTTAAACGTCCCGCGTCAGGACATTTACTCGGTAGTTCACTCGGTACTACCGGGTGATGACGTCACAACAACTGCTCCGCTCCGCTCCGGTCCGTCCCCAGCACTAATTGCAACGCACTACAATGAGTCAATGACCATCATCCCCGACCCTTGTACGATTCTCCGGCTGGCACTTTCTCTTTTAAAACCATAAGACCGTTTGGGCTCGCATTAAAATAAAGCAATGCAGTTTCATCGGCAGTGACAGTATAGTTCGGTGCCAAAGAATTTATTATATGAGCCACGCTTTTTCGTCAACTGTCGGCATCGCCAGTGTTCACGCATTCTGTTTTCCCGCACACTGCCTGTTGCGTGATATTACGGTGTTCCTTAAAAGGTTGAATACAAAAGAATTCCGATTTCATTCAACTTGGCAATCATGAAGCGCACTGTAGACCCACCGAAGTGAGTGTAAGTGCGGAAAGCTACCCCTCCACGTTCCGGAACACGCGTTCTATTATGACGCGGATACATTTCGAGTTGAAATTACTCTGTAACATACTATTGTTTGAAAATGTAAAGGCAGTTTCGAATTAAATGTCTGAATTTCGGTAATGGGGCCGACAATGTACTTCGAATTACGAATTATCCGTATTTCGAATTAAACAATTTAAATAACATGCAAAACTGTATCTCATGTTTCCGGGAACGAGACCTTCTTCGAATTACGTGGGATTTTGAATTAACCGATTTCGAATTATCGAGGTTCTACTGTACATATATACATACATACATTGTACACAAGCGCGCAAATTTTTCCCACATTTTCATCAGTTCTGGATGTGGAAGACCGGCCCGGGCATTGAATGACATTGATTGACATGTTTGAAAAGCAAATACCACTCAAACACTTGAGTTCTTTTCAAGGCGTGTTCTTTATAAGCTGTAGACAACATATCAACTGCATCCGACGTGCTTTTGCTGAGCAGTAAACAACATTTCAACATTACACACTATTCTCAAATAACAGCCATTTTACAAAATCACCAAAATCTAAGAGTCATGTGTGATGGGAATGTCAGAAAAGCTCTATAACTGTAAGTCAAACATCTAAGAGGTCAAAAAAACGCATTGCACGAAAACAGTCACAGGGGCTCATTTCAACCGTCTCAAGCCATGCCGCTTGGCATACTAATTCAGGAGGAGTTACTTAACACTGACCTAAGGGAGAAGCCCAAACAACAAGAGCGATGCTCACAGCGAATTATGTCCAGTTATTTTTGTGTGCCCCTTCATATACCATAGGAATTAATAATGGCTACAACAAACATTAATAAAATTTAAAATAAACCAAAAACTAATCTCCAAATATTATCAAAAAATAACATAATTTTTCTAGCTTTAACTTCAATAACAACAACATATATCAAGTTACCAATATTTTCAAAACATATAGCCTATCAGTTAAACAGGAAGAAATTTTCTTATTAGACACTGGGAACACATTAACGCAGATAGATATAATAGAATTTCAACCACAAATACTCAATCGTTCACAGATATAAACTAGGATTTAATTATTTTGCACATAGCAAAGGAAGGTACCTTGATGAATAGTCTAGAAGACAATTATATACAACTAGATCAAAGGACAAAACCCTAATTACAATATAAACAAAATTAAAGAGAATATTAATATATTATTCAAAGAAATTTACAGATATATGAACAGAAGTTTATGAATGACATCAACAACTCCTCTCACACTCCTCCCAATTATAACCACACCCCTCCAGCTTATACATCGCCGCCTCCTCAACAGCTGCCCAACTCGATCAGACAGCTGTTAGTATCATGAGTGCCATATAACAGAGCACACATATCATGTTTTCAGAGAAATCAGCAGGGAAGTGAGTACCAATTAATACCTCAATTATTACACATTCACACTCTTTGTTTAATGCAATATTCATTCCTCTCTTTCATTTTTTCTAGATACTCTATACATTGACATAAATTGCTAATACTGCACTTTCATCATGTTTATGAAGATTATAATTATCATCTGATAAGATTTCCCCACTATGAGGTATGAAAACCCACAACCTGTTTCCAGTCAGTGACCAGATCAGGAATGGAATGAATGAAGCCCTTATCTAGCGGCGAGGATAGAAATTGTGCCGGCTGCCGAAGCCTGTCACAGTCCTCTGGGGCAATGATTAATGACTGACAGATGAAATGAAATGATATTGGAGAGTGTTGCTGGAATGAAAGATGACAGGGAAAACTGGAATACCCGGAGAAAAACCTGTCCCATCTCTGCTTTGTCCAGCACAAATCTCACGTGGAATGATCGGGATTTGAACTACGGAACCCAGCGGTGAGAGGCCGGCGCGCTACCGCCTGAGCCACGGAGGCCTGATTATTAGGTATATTAGCTAGAATTCTAATGTAACATAACACTGCAACTAATGGATGGCTATTTTAAGGATTTTAAGGATTTTAAGAACTTCATTTTACTTCATTTTAATAATAAATCAATTAACTTCCTCAAAAAAGTTATGTGACAGTGTTATACAGATTACCATTATTATGCTTATTGATACTACTTACCTTATTTAACAGCTGCAGGAGAGTAACAACACAGTAACTTTAAACAAACGTTTCATAAGATTTACATGTGCAGTATAACATTTTAAAAAAACCATTATTGTAAGTACCATATTCAAATTCATATTTTATATTTTGGCAGGCCTTCTCATTTGATAATTTAATTCCTTAATTATTTTGGTATGAAGTTATGGTAATAATGTTGATCCTATGATGGTACACGTTGTCTTCCAGATACCTGTAAAAAGAAAATGACAGCTTACATCAGGGGATCAAGCCAGCCATTCAATAGGTACTTGTCTGCTGATTCACTGATTCAGAAACTGTTCATCCAGCCATCCCCAAACAGTGAGTGTATAGTGGGGTGGGGCATCATCCTGTTTCCACCCTGTTGTGTCAATATCATATTGTTGAAGTACTAGAGGATGAAGAGTGTTGTTCGTAACTCTAAATACACTAACTGTCTGCTGAGATCATGTTCTTGGAGAGAATAGTACTATTTATCGTACCACAACTGACACCACCTCACACCATGACTCCAGGGCTCTGGCTGTTCATCTCAATGTCCACCTGCAGGTTTGTGGGATGCCAGTACATGCAATTGTGACTATTCATGCTACCTGATACATGAAATTTTGCTTCATTAGTTCGTATCATGTAGTGCGCCAGCTCAGGATTATCTTCAAGTATTACGAGCCAGGTATCGACAAATTTCACATGCCCGTCTGGATCATCTTCATTCAGCGCATTGACCAGATGCAGAGATCTTTCAACATTGAATATTGAATTTTCACGACCGCATTGTAATCGAAACAGACTTTCAACGTATTAGGTCGTGTTACGTACATGTAGTACGTGTTGAAGAGATGTTAAGTACAGAACAAAAATGGCCAGCCGGACACCAGTGGGATCCGAACCCACAGCCTCCCGATTTCGCGTCGGTTGCTCTACCAATTGAGCTATGGTGGCCTAGGCCATCTTTGTTCTGTTTGGAAGGATCTGAGCTACAGGTCTGGCACTGCTGCTAGCACACTGTAGAGTGCGTTTAAGTCGCGCGTTGTGGGGCATGTCAATGAATATTGAATTTTCACGACCGCATTGTAATCGAAACAGACTTTCAACGTATTAGGTCGTGTTACGTACATGTAGTACGTGTTGAAGAGATGTTAAGTACAGAACAAAAATGGCCAGCCGGACACCAGTGGGATCCGAACCCACAACCTCCCGATTTTGCGTCGGTTGCTCTACCAATTGAGCTATAGTGGCCTAGGCCATCTTTGTTGGTAGAGCAACCAACGCGAAATCGGGAGGTTGTGGGTTTGGATCCCACTGGCCACCATAGCTCAATTGGTAGAGCAACCGACGCGAAATCGGGAGATTGTGGGTTCGGATCCCACTGGTGTCCGGCTGGCCATTTTTGTTCTGTACTTAACATCTCTTCAACACGTACTACATGTACGTAACACGACCTAATACGTTGAAAGTCTGTTTCGATTACAATGCGGTCGTGAAAATTCAATATTCATTGACATGCCCCACAACGCGTGACTTAAACGCACTCTACAGTGTGCTAGCAGCAGTGACAGACCTGTAGCTCAGATCCTTCCAAACAGAACAAAGATGGCCTAGGCCACCATAGCTCAATTGGTAGAGCAACCGACGCGAAATCGGGAGGTTGTGTGTTCGGATCCCACTGGTGTCCGGCTGGCCATTTTTGTTCTGTACTTAACATCTCTTCAACACATACTACATGTACGTAACACGACCTAATACGTTGAAAGTCTGTTTCAATTACAATGCGGTCGTCAAAATTCAATATTCATTGACATGCCCCACAACGTGCGACTTAAACGCACTCTGCAGTGTGCTAGCAGCAGTGCCAGACCTGTAGCTCAGATCCTTCCAAACAGAACAAAGATGGCCTAGGCCACCATAGCTCAATTGGTAGAGCAACCGACACGAAATCGGGAGGTTGTGGGTTCGGATCCCACTGGTGTCCGGCTGGCCATTTTTGTTCTGTACTTAACATCTCTTCAACACGTACTACATGTACGTAACATGACCTAATACGTTGAAAGTCTGTTTCGATTATCTTTCAACATTCTTTGCATGCTTGATCGAGAAACACCCAACTTGATAGGCAAATACCTTTGTGATTTGTCCTTGCTGGGTGAGCTGGCTAGCTCATTCTGCAATTGCTGTTTGCTGTCCTCATTAACCACACTTTTTAGTCTACCCGTTCCTTTGGCATATTGTATGCTGCCTACTGAATCAAACTTTGAATTAACACTTCTCATCGTGATGAGACAAGGTCCAGGGAACCCGTACTCAATGGTCACATAGTGGGTTATCTCCAAATAATTATTGGAGATAGAATGTAGCCGTACACATTTGACTTACTCTCGTAAGGTTATGTTTGGTTATTTTAAAAATAGTATATATAAATACAGGACACTTTGTTCATGCAGCGATTCCCTCACCAATAGTGACACCTTTTCTCTGATTGCCTTTGAAAGTTTTGTGGGCAACTACTTTAAAGGAGCAGCCTGGAAAAGGAAAACATGGAAGAATTAAAGAATATCATGGGAGACCAAAAAAAAAAGTTTTTCAGCAGAAAATGTTAAAAATTTCTGTGTTTGGAGTGTATTTCAATTCTGTGCTGGGAATATCTGAAGAATACCAATGTTAATGGCTAGGATGACTGCCAAGCATATCACTGATTGTACGTGGAGCAGTGACACATTTCTATGGGCTATTGTTATACTGTATATTGTAATTTAATGTGATACTTTCCCGTTCTAAAGTACATCACATTTTGTTATAATAATGACTGTCATAATCATTCAGATTATACATCTAATTCAAAATAGTGTGCACAATATCCAGCAGAATTTCTAATAAATGCACTATTGATGTATAATATAACACATTTTTCTATACTTTCACAGATGGGTTTGACAGACCCAATGCAAGGTTTTATATTCTAAAATTGAGAGTGAACTCTGCAGGGTTAGAAAAGGCTTAGTTTGCCAGTACGACAGCACATTTTAAGCTGGATAATGTTCCAATCTAATGTATATTGAAAAATGGACTAATGTCTACAAATTAAAGAAAATGTTTGAAGTAAACATTTATTCAGGTTGCAGGGCGACTATCCAAAAAACGTACAAGAAAAATTAGATAAATATGTAATGCACTAACACTGAGTAAGAAAAGTAGCAATTCTTTTGTACAGACTCCTCCCTCACAAGAATGCTCATGGAAATAAGATCATAATAATAATTAGAGCTGTCGATCGATTAAATATTTTGATCAGTTAACCGAATGCCTTTAATCGATTAATCAAATTTGAATCGAGTTCACACAGTATAATTTCAAGAAAAATAGCTGGTATAATATATTTTATAATTCGATATACTCTGACGAAGATGGCTCTTTCATATTTTACATTTTAATTTGTATTGGTGGCATGCAAGTAATAAAAAATTAAAAGGCAGCCAGTTAGTTTAATATTTTTAATATATTTCAATATTGCTGGTTTAATGATACAAAATGTTGCAATTGTGAAGTTGACAGTTACAGTCATACCTCTTTGTTCCAGGATTTCAGATATGCCGGTATGTTGACATGTTAAGAACTAAGAGCCTACCTTCTCTTAGTAACAATATTTCCAGCATCACTGAACGAAGACCATCTACAATAATATCAGACCTTAATACAAAAACACCATGGCCAAAGTATCGGTTCAATGTAAACACGTCTGTGATTCATACTTTTGATTATCGTATTGAATTGCTAAGCTGCCAATAATAACGAACAGAATACTTTACTTTGGGTAACAGACCAATACCATCTAGAAATACCCTATATTTAGATAAGCGATATGTGGATAATTCAAGATATAAATATTTTCAATGAACTAGTATGGTAAAGGACATAGGTAATACAGGTTTGTATTCTAAAATAACAATCCTGGTGGAATATTTGATGAGTATCAATTCAGTCAATTAATTAGTCAATCAACAATGATCCGAATTTAGGGCTGTTGTCTAAGTGGCAGAGTACGTATCAATTGTCTACCTAGTCTTTTCTTATGTGATTTGATAATTAATAATGTTATATGCTTTATGTCCCACTAACTACTTTTAGGTTTTCGGAGACGCTGAGGTGCCGGAATTTAGTCCCACAGGAGTTCTTTTACGTGCCAGTAAATCTACCGACACGAGGCTGACGTATTTGAGCACCTTCAAATACCACCGGACTGAGCCAGGATCGAACCTGCCAAGTTGGGGGTCGGAAGGTCAGCGCCTCAGCCGACTGAGTCACTCAGCCCGGCCTTACGTGATTTCAAAGAAGTTGGAAATTTATCTAATTGGTGTAGATATAGTAGGGGGCACCCTTGGTAAATTATTCCAGACCGTAATTCTTCTTCCTATAAATTAGTACTTGTTTTAGAAATACATTTATTTGAAGGACCTTTCTATTACAATACACTTTTAAATATAATAGCCTACCTAGTTCATGAAATTTTTAGAAACATAACCTTGTTGTGAATTTCAATTCTCTCATAATAATGATTCTGATAATGATCCACCAAACTGCTACATCTGTTTCACTTCAGATAATCAATAGGAGAATGAATTTGAAGTTCTCTGGTAGCATATGCATTTTCGTATAAACCACTAACACCCAGATCGTTGGCAAAGTAAATATCTGCTGTAAGTGACAGTATACCGGTATCAGTTCAATTCAGTCAGCAATGCAGTAATGCTCTAATTTAACAAAGAGAATATAATATTCATTCACAGATAAAATAAACAGCTTTATCAATTTTTATAACCTCACTTTTAAAATCCTCAAAAAGTATAGTAATTGAGAAATGTACTAAGAGTGGCACCAACACAGAGTTTTGATCTTATCCAGAAAAAAAAACAAAAAAAACAGCTCATCAAGTACACGGAACACATCCTCTCTATTGACATTATCCTCGATTTTTTTTTTTTTTTTTTGTTTTTTTTTTTTTTTTTTTTTTTTTTTTTTTTTTTTAGGTGAACTTATCAGAAGCCCTTATAAGAGGCACACCCCAGCGTCAGTGGGTAGGGTCTGACACATCCCACTCTGATGAGTCCAGTGTCAGACCTAAGACAAAATGCTGGTTAATAGAGCAAACGCCTGAAAAGCCTTACATCTGATATGTTTTTGACATTTTTGACATGCTCTATTGGTGAAAAATATCTAATTCCCTCCATGGTAATTTAGAATTTTCCAGGTCCTAATTTATCACAGTTTTAAAACCAAATTTCAATAAAACCATCACTACACTAACGTCTCCTAATCAAACCAAACCAACAGAAAGAACTGAACAGATGCTTCGCACATGTTCATGTTTACATTTGAACAAACCGATCGGGGCACCATTTTAGCTAATATCGATAACTGCATTAAGGTCTGCTTGTAGTTGGTCTTGACTGAAAACACTCACACGGGGAACTCAAGTAGTTGGAATGGAAAGCAATTTTTTCATTATATGTGTGAGATGTGGAAGCTCGACTGAATGTATTTTCCACCATTACAGAGGGCCTGCAAAGTTATATTTTAGTTACACCAATGACTTGTAGACTGCAATCTCCATCACAAGTGGTGCCGAACTTGAAACCAAACTGGCATGACCAGAATCCTGTTCATCTTCGTCAGTTTCAAAATTCATTTCCCTCTCTTGCTTCATAGTTTGACTAGAACTTGTACTCCATCCACGTTTCTCTCCAAAATTCTTTTCCACAGTGATTCCCGGCGCTTTTTTCAGTACATCTAAGATATTTAAGTCTAGGACCATGAGCAGTACCTTACTGGTATGTCTTCAATCAATCAATCAATCAATCAATCATAACCTGCATTTAGGGCAGTTGCCCAGGTGGCAGATTCCCTATCTGTTGTATTCCTAGCCTTTCCTTAAATGATTTAAAGAAATTGGAAATTTATTGAACATCTCTCTTGGTAAGTTATTCTAATCCCTAACTCCCCTTCCTATAAAGAAATATTTGCCCCAATTGGTCCTCTTAAATTCCAACTTTATTTTCAATTTGTGATCTTTCCTACTTTTATTTTTATTTCTTTGCTATTTGCTTTACATCGCACCGACACAGATATGTCTTATGGCGACAATGGGATAGGAAAGGCCTAGAAAGTGGAAGGAGGCGACCGTGGCCTTAATTAAGGTACAGCCCCAGCATTTGCCTGGTGTGAAAATGGGAAACCACGGAAAACCATCTTCAGGTCTGCCGACAGTGGGATTCGAACCCACTGTCTCCCGAATACAGGATACTGGCCGCACTTAAGCGACTGCAGCCATCGAGCTCGGTTTTCCTACTTTTAAAGACACCACTCAAACTTATTCGTCTACTAATGTCATTCCATGCCATCTCTCTGCTGACAGCTTGGAACATACCACTTATTACAAGTGACTTAGTAGAGCAGCTCGTCCTCTTTCTCCCAAGTTTTCCCAGCCCAAACTTTGCAACATTTTTGCAACACTACTCTTTTGTCAGAAATCGCCCAGAAAAAATCGAGCTGCTTTTCTTTGGATTTTTTCCAGTTCTTGAATCAAGTATATCTGGTGAGGGTCCCATACACTGGAACCATACTCTAGCTGGGGTCTTACCAGAGACTTATATCCCCTCTCCTTTACATCCTTACTACAACCCCTAAACACCCTCATAATCGTGTGCAGGGATCTGTACCCTTTATTTACAATCCCATTTAAGTGATTACCCCAAAGAAGATATTTCCTTATATTAACACCTAGGTACTTCGAGTGATCCCCATAAGGAACTTTCACCCCATCAGTGCAGTAATTAAAACTGAGAGGATTTTTCCTATTTGTGAAACTCACAACCTGACTTTTAACACCATTTATCATCATACTGTGCCGTTTCACAGTTCTTTATACGAGCTGGTAGGAACAAACATGGAGTCTCTGCGATCAAAATGTTAAAATAAATGCATTTAACGTCAATAGGGCCGAAATGTAATTATTTTCATCAGTCAGTTATGGAAAGAACCATAAATAGAAGGCGCAGGAAAAGAATGACAAATGGACATTATTTAAACCTATTATTTAAGACAAAAATTTGCTCATCACTCACTATATAATCAGACCTTGAAGCAGTAAGAAGACGTAGGACTAGACTGAAAGAGATTATTCATCTGGAATAAATACCGTTTTTTGGAAGGAAATATAATTCGCGGCTACACGCCCAACACTTGTTAACAAGATTTAATCGCTGCGCGAAAGATAAAATACTATAAAAGGAGATAAACCAGATTACAATAGAGCTACGTCACGAAGTGGCGCAAAGCTTAAATAAATTTGCCCGATATCGCTTAATAGTAAAAGATACGTACTGATCAGCTGTTGAGTGCGTTCGCACCAATAAAAATATAGAGGAAAGAAGTTCCTTTTCAAATTGGAATAAAAATAATTATCCTAGTCGATTTGGAGCTAGCATATTGGACTAACTGTACCATAGCAAAATCCATACAATTTGAGCTTCACAAGAGATATATTAGTTGAAGAATGACAGCAATGAATCACATATTTTGTTATTATTCTGTTACATACGTACGAGATTCCACTATGAGCCTGTAAAGAAGCAAGGCAACGCTATTTGGATCCTGATGAGGCGATACGATGTTGATCATCCCAGATGACCAGTAATCAATTGTGGAGAGCTACGATGAACCCGATCACTCGTGGAGGAACCAGATGACGAGATCCTAATCTCAGATGACCGGAGATGAGAAGACATCGAGACCACCTTGAGCAAAGCTAAGTCCATTATCTGAGTCGTTTTCGTAAGTAAGAGAATATTACCTTTTATAATTATATGTTGATATGTGTATTTGTGCGAAGACAGTGCGTAGATAAACGTCTAGATGAGATTATTGGAAGTAGGTATTCATCTATATGAAATGTCAATTTCATTCGCAGGCGTGGTCACCAAGTGATATTCCGATCGTAATGTTTCCAGTGATATGTGAGAGTAAATAGTTAGTGTTATTATTATTATTATCAGTGAAGAATAAAGTGTGAAGTTGACATTAACACCAGTGTATACTATTTTAATCAAAGTCACTCGGTGCGAGATCGTATATAGGAAGTGTTTATGAAGGAATAAGGCAGTAGATTACTCAGAGTTATGATGTTAAATTTGGCACTATGACGATAGGAAGTAAAGAGGGCATTTTAAGAATGTCACGGCACGTTGACGTGCAGTTTAATGAAGTGATTTGCATATGATGAATAGAGAGATTTATTATACGTGAAATGTGAGTAATAATTGACGCGTTATAGATATGATATAAGGATGATAGTGATTTATGATGGTCATATTTATTATTTCTTCGAGAGAGATAGTCATAGTTGTTCTAAGTGAGACGATGTGATTTTCAAATGTTTCTGAGAGTGTCAGTGAATTCTTGCCAATTCCATATGATAATTCTTAATCCTATGCATTTTCACATAGCTTAGGATACGATCTCGAGATCGATAGAGCAATGTTTTTATCCACATTAGGATTGTCTAGAGAGTCATACATGTAGTCATGATAATATTTAAGCCTTCACTGAATTATTTCGGATGATTTTGAAACTCTCACTGTGTATAACATTATTCTGAACAATATTCAACCTACTAGACTAATCACTGGTGACATAGCTATTCAATAAGGATTATTTTTAGTCGAAGATAGTGTCTTCTGACCAAGTAGATTTTCCGTTAGGAGTAGGTGTGATGATAATTTCATAGGGTATGTATGATGACGTTTATTACAACCAAATACGCACGTAGACTAATACTTATCACTAAAATTAAGGTCACATTACCTTAAGTTTATGAGTTAAATCTTATGATAACGTTACTTGGAGGGTGATTACGACTTACACTGGACATAGCTTAGCTTATGGTGAGTGACACACGGAAATATGAGTAACTAAGAGGCAACTGAGCATTTGAATGTGAATATTTAAACCGTGAAACATACGTGAGTGTACTTGTCAATTCAAAATCAGGAGAAGTTTTGAGATAGTTTTCATTGAGAATTTTACACCTGCATCGAGACAGACAGTTAGTGTAAATTGAAATATGTGTCAGTCCTATGAGTAAGGAATAGGTAGTAACGAACTGAATTTCATATTTATCCGAAGAATAACTGATATTCAGACAATTTGAACTCCAACTCGATGATTCCATAAGCGTTCTTTATTTCTCAAGAAAGTTTAATCAGAGATATTGTAAATAGTAATTGATACAATTTTTATTTTTATTTTCCTCTTAAAGGATGCATCCAACACTCTTAATATTCTTGATTTTAATGTTTATTTTCTTGCCAGTACGGCACATGTAAATATAATTAATTTCATTCATATTAGTTTAATTCATTATCGCCCAACTTTGTAAGTGAATTGCCTACGAATGAAACTATATGTTTCTTTATAATTCCCAAATGTTATGTAATATTTCTTCTAATATTCTATAATTTGAGAGATCAATGGACTCATGAAATGAAATGGTAGAATCCTAGAATGCATTTATTTACGATGAGTTCGGAGGATATGATTTTTCTGAGATGTTGGTGAAGAATACAGACTGTAGGAATAACAACGAATTACTCACTTCAAGAAGTTTTCATTGGTCGAATTTAAGATGATTTTTCTTATAATGTCTAACTTAATATTTAAATAAATGTGAGATAGTATAACCTCAGCATTCTTTCTATGTGTTCCTAGAATAAGTATTAGTTATAAGATAGTGGTATCTTCAGTTGACGACAACTTCTCTATGAGCTAATAAGAGTATGGTATCTAACTAGTAACGGGTAAGAGACGTCTTTCAACGTTAGTTAGAATCTACCATTAACAGACCTGAACGTTTTTCTCTTACGGAACCCATACCCATAAAACTTAGTCGTTGAACCAATTGAATTTAGAGCTAGTCAGGATCTCTTGTGTCCATGCCTGGACGCGGGAACGGTGCAAGTAGAAAATGGCACCTGAACGTGTTGCGAATGGAGAAAGACGCCACGGGAACTGTTGGTCGCAAACCAAGTAGAATTTTTGGGATACTCACGCATGTGGAAATTCAAGAGAAAGTCGTCGTGGGAATTCCAAAAGAAAGAATACGACATAGAACCGTGAAGAGGTTGATTCCCATGTGTATCAATAAGAATGAGGAAGACATCGGAAAACTTGCTAAGAAGATAATAGAGATGATAGTCGAATGACGGATCTTTGGTGCAATATTAGAGTAAAATGGGAGAATTTACTTAAAAGAATTGGGCAAGATAAAGGAGATATTTTAAGAATTAATGGGTGAGGAGTTATTGAATGTAACAGCAAGGTGATTGCATGGAGATGGAAAGGTCGTACGGTAATTTCTTTACTGGACTGTTATTCATTATTATTTTATGGGATCGAAGTGGACACAGCTAAATATTAGACTGTGAGAGCGAGTAGATGCCCAGTATAGATAATGAAAATAGGAGAGCGAAGAGATGGATGATTGCTCTGAAGAGAATAGCAGAAAAGGACTGATGGCAGTCAGAAATCGGAAGGAAGGAAAGATTACTGCTAATATGTTAATTTATTTAGATATAACTTAGGTATAAGAGATAGATTGTAAGAGGTTATTTGAATTATTTTCAGTTAAGAATTGGAGTCATAATCACATGAACAAGTACCTCATATTTCCTAGTGTGATTGGGTCAACATCGTGAGCTGAGTCAGATCCAAGTAGTGAAGCCTGTCTGTTTATTTACTGAATATATATTGTTGATTGAAGTAGTGGTAGAAACACTGCTGGAGAACTTGAGTTGTGGAGAACTTAGGGAAAATATAGAGTTTATCAGGATTTTTAGAATTTGGAATACTAGTTGAATATCGATATGACGACGTTAAGCCATTTGAAAGCTCAATTTGAGGAGTATCAAAAGGGACAATGAGAAGAACAAGAACAGTATCGAAAAGACCAAGAACAGAAACAAGAGAAATATCAGAAAGAGCAGGAAGAGAAAGAAAGAAGACAGAAAGAAGAACAACGGGGAATGTTGCAAGCCATAAAAGAAATGATGGAAGAAGCTAAAAAAGAGAGGTTGGAAGAGAACAGAAAGCGTGATGAACAGCGTGATGAAGAGACTAGAAGACGCGACCAGAAGCTAAGAAAGAGAGGCAGGAAGAAATGAGAAAGCAAGAGGAAAGGTTAAAGGAGATCATGGAAAAGATGGATAATCGTGATGAAGAATCTAAGAAAGAGAGACAGGAACGAGAGGAGAAGGAGAAGAGGCAGGAAGAAGAGAGGAAGAGAGAGAAGCGAGAACAAGACGAACGATACCAAAGATTCTTGGAGGATTTGGAGAAAAAATGGGGGAGATGCAGGAAGAGAAACATAGAGAAATGATGGAGGAAATAAGGAGAGGACAACAAGAACAAAAGGAAGAGATGAGTAAATATCAGGAAAGGATGGAAGAAGGACACAAGATAATGATGGAGGAGATGAAAGAAGAGATCAAGAATAACATAGATGAATGGAAAGCTGAAATTAATGGAAGAATGGAGGAGAAGAACCGGGAGATAAGAGAAGAGATAAACGAAATTAGGAAAGAGATGACAGGGAACAATAACTATCTCCAGTCCTTAAAGGAGAATGTAATAAAGGATTTAGCAGACAACATGGAGAAGTTAAGCCTAGATTCCCAAGAAAAGTGGAGATTATGTGAGGAAAGTATATGAAAATTAGGTGAAGACGTGCAAACAACGAGTACAAGTCTGGAAAAGAAGTATGACCAGGCTGCAAACCAAATTGGGAACAGAATAACGGAGATAAGGGACGAGATTGAGCAATATAAGGATGAATTAAACCAGAGAATGTCGAAATCTGAAGAAGGGCTTAGACAAATGCAAGCTCAGTTACGAGAAATTCGTGAGGAAGGACCAGGAAAGACTTTTATGATATCTGGTAGCGAGCGAAATAGAGGGGTTGAGTTTCAAATGAATGAAAGAGAAGTGACATCCATACCAGTCACACGTTCTAACCACAGTATGGGGGAGACAAATGTGGATAACGGAAGCAGTGGTTATCCTACGATTGTTAACGTCATAAAAACGTTTGATGATAGACCGAAGCACTTTAATAATTCAACCAGTATTTCTCCCAAACGTTTGAAAATAGTGGAAAAGCATTTAGATGCTAATCCAAGCTTGTGGTTCCAAGCATTTAAGTATACTTTTCATGAGTATAGCGATTTTAAGACAGCTTTTTTGCAACGATTTTGGAATTCAGACGTGCAGCAGAATTTACGTCTAGAGTTGTATTCTCGCAAGTATGCTACTAATGGTCAAACAGGGTTTAGTGACTACTTCGCTTATCAATTTAACCGGTTTCAAGATCTTGATTTGCCACCCAGTGAACTTGAAGCGATCAGGACGATACAACGACAATTCCCCTCAGATGTCCAACGACTACTGGCTACTGCTAATCCAACTACGGCAGTACAAATGGAAACAACTTAGACAGATCGATATGACTACGTCACCACACCCTCAAAGAATGATTAGGAATACGTGCTCACACAGGAAAGCATCGATAGGAATACCCCTGAAGAACGAGGAAAAATGCTATTGCAGGAAAGGGTCCTACAATCAAGAAGCATACATGGGAAATAGAGCGTATAGACCCAACATGCGATACAGGAACCCATATAGAGAAAACAGAGGAAGAGGCAATTTTAAAGGAAGATATGGTTACGGAAGAAGAAATGTGAGAGACAACCAAGGAAATGAAACTTATAATAGGAGACCTATACGCGAAGTAAATGAAGACCGAAACGAGAAGTTCAAGTGGGAGAAAGCAATTAGAGATCAAGACGTCAACGCTGATGTAGAGGGAGCGGAGAGTCTTGAGTTACAGAGGTATAAAAAGAGGAAACAGGAAGAACAAATCCTCAATCCAAACTCGAGAGAATTCGAATGTAGAAGAGAAAATGAGAAGATAATAAGCAAAAAAAAGTGCCGATTTCGAATTAGAAGGTGAGGTTGAGAATATAAAGAACGCATTGGATTCCAAAATTCACAGTTATTTCATAACGCAGGTTCATTCATGGGAAATCAATTCGGAAGAACTAATAAAGGATTTGACAGTACATCATATGAAAAGAAAATATGAATTGCCTATTATCGTAGCAAGAGTTGGAGAGCTGAAGGTACGTTGCCTAGTTGATTCTGGGGCTAGCATTAGCGTTCTTTCAAAGGAATTATTCCAAGATATGAGTAGAAGAATGAAATTATTAACCATCCCAGTTTCGAAAATTAAAATAAGAGGAATAATACCTGATAAAACGGTAGAATCCAACATGCAAACATATTTGGAAATCAATATTGGAAACAGGCAATTTGAACATCCATTCATCGTCATGAACAAAATTAAATATAATATTATACTAGGAATAGACTTCATGACGGTAACAGGAATGACGATCGATATGGAAAAACAAGAAATAAGATTCCCTATATCTAACGAAAGCACGAGGGAAAACCAAGAACGAATTAAGATCAATGACGGCATTGGGATCATAAATAACAAGAAGACACTGGTTGAAGAAGAAAACTTACCATCGGAAGGGTATCCGAACTTTCAAGCAGAGGAAGGAGAGATATTCCTGGCAGATGAAAACATTATAGAAAGCATAGAGAAAGTAATGGCTATGGAGTAGGAAGAAGACATGCCGAACATTGCAGATGTAGTGGCGAATGCTAAGATTTCCTCGGTCGAAAAGTCAAAACTTCATGGAATCTTACAGGAATACTTGGATTTATTTAAGAATAAACCAGGACAGATTCCAAATTTCAAATACAAACTACTAGTGAACAATTGGACACCCTATAAAGGCAAGCTTTATGGAATTCCAGAGAAACACTTCCCAGAAGTGAAAAAGATCATAAAGGAAATGGAAGACGATGGCATTATAATGGAGACATCCAGCGTCCAATCCTGTTGAAAGATGCATGAAGGAAATAGCGAAATTCTGTCGAATCTATTGTCCAAACCAACACTGGAAGTGGTTAGAGATAATTGGAATAATAGAGGACAGCATGAATAACACGATACATGAATCCAGCGGACAAATACCCAAAATTATTCACCATAATATCAAACCTGAGAGACCTTGGGACGCAATTATTCAACTACCTACTGAACCTAACTTAGATCTCAACGAAATCAACAAACTGGTTCGAGAGAGAATGTACAGACAAAGAGGGCATTTTAAGAATGTCACGGCACGTTGACGTGCAGTTTAATGAAGTGATTTGCATATGATGAATAGAGAGATTTATTATACGTGAAATGTGAGTAATAATTGACACGTTATAGATATGATATAAGGATGGTAGTGATTTATGATGGTCATATTTATTATTTCTTCGAGAGAGATAGTCATAGTTGTTCTAAGTGAGATGATGTGATTTTCAAATGATGTTTCTGAGAGTGTCAGTGAATTCTTGCCAATTCCATATGATAATTCTTAATCCTATGCATTTTCACATAGCTTAGGATACGATCTCGAGATCGATAGAGCAATGTTTTTATCCATGTTAGGATTGTCTAGAGAGTCATACATGTAGTCATAATAATATTTAAGCCTTCACTGAATTATTTCGAATGATTTTGAAACTCTCACTGTGTATAACATTATTCTGAACAATATTCAACCTACTAGACTAATCACTGGTGACATAGCTATTCAAAAAGGATTATTTTTAGTCCAAGATAGTGTCTTCTGACCAAGTAGATTTTCCGTTAGGAGTAGGTGTGATGATAATTTCATAGGGTATGTATGATGACGTTTATTACAACCAAATACGCACGTAGACTAATACTTATCACTAAAATTAAGGTCACATTACCTTAAGTTTATGAGTTAAATCTTATGATAACGTTACTTGGAGGGTGATTATGACTTACACTGGACATAGCTTAGCTTATGGTGAGTGACACACCGAAATATGAGTAACTAAGAGGCAATTGAGCATGCGAATGTGAATATTTAAACCGTGAAACATACGTGAGTGTACTTGTCAATTCAAAATCAGGAGAAGTTTTGAGATGGTTTTCATTGAGCATTTTACATCTGCATCGAGACAGACAGTTAGTGTAAATTGAAATATGTGTCAGTCCTATGAGTAAGGAATAGGTAGTAACGAACTGAATTTCATATTTATCCGAAGAATAACTGATATTCAGACAATTTGAACTCCAACTCGATGATTCCATAAGCGTTCTTTATTTCTCAAGAAAGTTTAATCAGAGATATTGTAAATAGTAATTGATACAATTTTTATTTTTATTTTCCTCTTAAAGGATGCATCCAACACTCTTAATATTCTTGATTTTAATGTTTATTTTCTTGCCAGTACGGCACATGTAAATATAATTAATTTCATTCATATTAGTTTAATTCATTATCGCCCAACTTCGTAAGTGAATTGCCTACGAATGAAACTATATGTTTCTTTATAATTCCCAAATGTTATGTAATATTTCTTCTAATATTCTATAATTTGAGAGATCAATGGACTCATGAAATGAAATGGTAGAATCCTAGAATGCATTTATTTACGATGAGTTCGGAGGATATGATTTTTCTGAGATGTTGGTGAAGAATACAGACTGTAGGAATAACAACGAATTACTCACTTCAAGAAGTTTTCATTGGTCGAATTTAAGATGATTTTTCTTATAATGTCTAACTTAATATTTAAATAAATGTGAGATAGTATAACCTCAGCATTCTTTCTATGTGTTCCTAGAATAAGTATTAGTTATAAGATAGTGGTATCTTCAGTTGACGACAACTTCTCTATGAGCTAATAAGAGTATGGTATCTAACTAGTAACGGGTAAGAGACGTCTTTCAACGTTAGTTAGAATCTACCATTAACCGACCTGAACGTTTTTCTCTTACGGAACCCATACCCATAAAACTTAAGTCGTTGAACCAATTGAATTTAGAGCTAGTCAGGATCTCTTGTGTCCATGCCTGGACGCGGGAACGGTGCAATACCATTGCCTGCTGTCCATCTAACAACATTATTGAGGTCATTTTGCTGTTGCTCACAATCTTGTAACTTATTTATTACTGTGTACAGAATAACATCATCTGCAAAAAGCCTTATCTCTGATTCCACTTCTTTACTCATATCATTTATATAGACCAAGAAAAGATAAAGGTCCATTAATACTGCCTTGAAGAATTCCCCTCTTAATTATTACAGGGTCAGATAAAGCTTTGCCTACTCTAATTGTCTGAGATCTATTTTCTAGAAATATAGCAACCCATTCAGTCACTCTTTTGTCTAGTCCAATTGCACTCATTTTTGCCAGTAGTATCCCATGACCCACCCTATCAAATGCTTTAAACAGGTCAATCGCAATACAGTCCATTTATCTGCTATATTTTGCTGGAATCCTACAAGTTGAGCTTCAGTGGAATAACTTTTCCTAAACCCGAACTGCCTTCTATGTCAAACTTACTGGCCTGTAATTTTCAGATTTATGTCTATCACCCTTTCCTTTATACACAGGGGCTACTATTGCAACTCTCCATTCATTTGGTATAGCTCCTTCATGCAAACAATAATGAAATAAGTACTTCAGATATGGTACTATATCCCAACCCATTGTCTTCAGTATATCCCCAGAAATCTTCTCAATTCCAGCTGCTTTTCTAGTTTTCAACTTTTGTATCTTATTGTATATGTCATTGTTATCATATTTAAATTTTAATTCTTCTTTAGCATTAGTCACCTCTATCTGGACATTATTATCCTTGTAACCAACAATCTTTACATACTGGTGACTGAATACTTCTGCCTTTTGAAGATCCTCACATACACAATCCTCTTGTTCATTAATGATTCCTGGAATGTCCTTCTTGGAACCTGTTTCTGCCTTAAAGTACCTATACATACCCTTCCATTTTTCACTAAAATTTGTTTGACTGCCAATTATGTTTGCCATCGTGTTATCCTTAGCTGCCTTGTTTGCTAAAATCAATTTCCTTGTAAGTTCCTTCAATTTCTCCTTACTTACTGCACCTCCTTCTTAATCTCTTTATTTTTCTCAGGCCTGGAACTAGGGCAGGGCAGGGCAGGGGGAGCACATGCCCCGGGCAGCAGATTTCAGGGGGTGGCAAAATTTGAAAAGTTTATTAAAAAATAATAATAAGTTATTTAATTTTTTCAAAATAACAATACCACAATTAATATTGTTTAATTTTATTTAATTTTGTTGCCCAGTTTATCAACTTTATTACACTTATTATACCAAGTTATTTTCTTCATTTAATTAATTTTGTGTGGCTATTTCTAGCCGTGTGCAGCCCTTGTGAGGCAGACCCTCCGATGAGGGTGGGTGGCATCTACCATGTGTAGGTAACTGCATGTTATTGTGGTGGAGGATAGTGTTATGTGGTTTGTGAGTTGCAGGGATGTTGGGGACAACACAAATACCCAGCCCCCGGGCCATTGGAATTAACCAATGAAGGTTAAAATCCCTGACCCGGCCGGGAATCGAACCCAGGACCCTCTAAACCAAAGGTCAGTATGCTGACCATTCAGCCAACGAGTCGGACATTTTCTTCATTATAAGACACGACACAAGAATTAACGTAATTCATAGGTCTGGAGTGAGTCTTATACTGTTATGCCTGCTACTGATATGAACAATTAGTAGCCTGAGCGCTCGGCAGCGGGGTCAGGGACTCGAAAACAGTCTGACCTTGATGCATATACAGATAGGAAAGGATTTCCACCTTATAAATACTGTTTATTTTTTTTATAAACTTTTCAAACCTGTCAATACGGAAACGAAACTCGTAAATCACGATTACCTTGACGCAATGCGTGAGCTTCTCATCTACCTCACCCCCTTTCTCCCCATGCCCCCCTCTGCTTCCAATAAACAGTAAACTAAACAGATGCCTGCAGTCATCATTGTCGTTATTAACAGCTACACATGTAGCCTGCGTACACTGTTGCCTGCGTGTGTTGATACGAACCAACAGTTGTTTTATTTTATTTGCATTTAGTATTTAGTTATTAGTGTTCGGAGTGTTGTTTGGTTATTCGTGTTACTGTTTATCAGCGTTTGGAAAATGGAATTGTTTAGTACACTTTGAGCTGGACTTTACAACAAATGTTTTAATACTTCATTTTGTAACATATCATATTACTGATTGAATTTTAACCCCGGCTTTTAATATTTTAGATGACGTTGAAGCTGGAAGAGGAAGGCACGCAACATGTTGAACTTTGCAAGAAACTCAGTCCTACTGGTGAAGACCCTACAACTGGTCTTCAAGAAACATCCAAGTTTTCCGTTGACTTTAAGGATCCTGGTTCATGGCCACAGAGTTTTTCAGATTCTGAAAGGTGTTACATAACAAAAATGAGCTTTGAAAATCTGATTGAGCCAAATTTAAGTAATAGCAGCAGAGAAGGTCGTAACTTAAACAAAGATTAGTTTTATAAAGTTGTCCAAAATGGAGAAAAAGTAAAGAGATCATGGTTAGGCTATAGTGAAAGTAGGAAAGCTCTATGTTGTGTTCCCTGCATGGTGTTTTCACACTTAGCATCAAATCAAGTGCTTTCCTTAGCTAAAGAAAAAGGACTTACTAATTGGAGAAAACTCAGTGAAAAATTGCCTGAACATGAAAATTTGCCAACCACAAACTTTGCTTTTGTTTGTGGAAAGCTTTAGAATCATGTTTAGGAAAGGAAGGTATTGATGCAGAACTCCAAAACCAGATCCATCAAGAAGAGTCTCACTGGAAAGGGGTATTGTGCTGCATTATCGATGCTATTCTATTCCTAGCAAAGCAAGGGAGTCCATTCCGAGGAACTAAAGAAAACTGTGATTTCAGTGACCCATCCAGTGGAAAGTTCTTGAACACAGCAGAACTTACATCGCATTACAATGTCCCTCTTCTACAACATATTTAGCGGCATAAGAAAAGGGCAAATCTCGTATTTCTCACATAAAATACAAGATGAATTCCTTGAAATTATTGCCAATAACATAAGGCAAAAGATAATACAAGACATTTTGGATGCAAAATATTATTCCTTAATATTTGACTGCACTCCGGATATCAGTCACAGTGAGCAAATGACTCACGTAGTTCATTACGTCAAAACAAATACATCGGAGGTACAAGAAAGTTTTTTTTCCCCAGTTAGTGACAGAACAGGTGAAGGTCTCAGTCAAGAAATCCTAAAAAAAATTAGACAAAGATGGACTAAACTTAGAGAACTGTAGAGGCCAATCCTACCACAATTGGGCAAATATGGCCGGGAAGTATAAAGGAGTTCAGTCCAGACTACTTCAGGAGAACGAGCTAGCATATTTTGCCTCATGTGCTGCTCACTCCCTCAATATAATTAGTGCTAATGCGGCCAGTGCTGCTACTGAGGCTCAGAATTTTTTCAGAACTTTGAATAGTATATATTCTTTCTTTGCGGCTTCAACTTCACGCTGGGAAGTTCTCCAAAAACATGTGCCACTGACATTGAAACCTGAAAGCAATACAGGATGGTCTGCAAAATTAGATATGGTCAAAGCTGTGTATAAACATTACGGTAAAGTTGTGCAGGCTCTAGAGGATCTTAATAACCATGACCTCTCAACACCTCAAACTAAGAGTGAGGCCAGCTCCTTTTTGAAAAATATTAGGAAACTTGAATTCATCGTTTTCACATGTTTTTGGCATGCTTTGTTCGAAAAGATCAATCATGTCATTGAGTTTTTGCAAATAAAAGATGTAACAGTAGATCAATCAATCAATCAATCAATCAATACTGATCTGCATTTAGGGCAGTCGCCCAGGTGGCAGATTCCCTATCTGTTGCTTTCCTAGCCTTTTCCGAAATGATTTCAAATAAATTGGAAATTTATTGAACATCTCCCTTGGTAAGTTATTCCAATCCCTAACTCCCCTTCCTATAAATGAATATTTGCCCCAGTTTGTCCTCTTGAATTCCAACTTTATCTTCATATTGTGATCTTTCCTACTTTTATAGACGCCATTCAAACCTATTCGTCTACTAATGTCATTCCACGCCATTTCTCTGCTGACAGCTCGGAACATACCACTTAGTCGAGCAGCTCTTCTTCTTTCTCTCAATTCTTCCCAACCCAAACATTGCAACATTTTTGTAACGCTACTCTTTTGTCGGAAATCACCCAGAACAAATCGAGCTGCTTTTCTTTGGATTTTTTCCAGTTCTTGAATCAGGTAATCCTGGTGAGGGTCCCATACACTGGAACCATACTCTAGTTGGGGTCTTACCAGAGACTTATATGCACTCTCCTTTACATCCTTACTACAACCCCTAAACACCCTCATAACCATGTGCAGAGATCGGTACCCTTTATTTACAATCCCATTTATGTGATTACCCCAGTGAAGATCTTTCCTTATATTAACACCTAGATACTTACAATGATCCCCAAAAGGAACTTTCACCCCATCAACGCAGTAATTAAAACTGAGAGGACTTTTCCTATTTGTAAAACTCACAACCTGACTTTTAGCCCCGTTTATCAACATACCATTGCCTGCTGTCCATCTCACAATATTTTCGAGGTCACGTTGCAGTTGCTCACAATCTTGTAACTTATTTATCACTCTATAGAGAATAACATCATCCGCAAAAAGCCTTACCTCCGATTCCACTCCTTTACTCATATCATTTATATATATAAGACAACATAAAGGTCCGATAACACTGCCCTGAGGAACTCCCCTCTCAACTATTACAGGGTCAGACAAAGCTTCACCTACTCTAACTCTCTGAGATCTATTTTCTAGAAATATAGCAACCCATTCAGTCACTCTTTTGTCTAGTCCAATTGCACTCATTTTTGCCAGTAGTCTCCCATGATCCACCCTATCAAATGCTTTAGACATGTCAATCGCGATACAGTCCATTTGACCTCCAGAATCCAAGATATCTGCTATATCTTGCTGGAATCCTACAAGTTGAGCTTCAGTGGAATAACCTTTCCTAAAACCGAATTGCCTTCTATCGAACCAGTTATTAATTTCACAAACATGTCTAATATAATCAGAAAGAATGCCTTCCCAAAGCTTACATACAATGCATGTCAAACTTACTGGCCTGTAATTTTCAGCTTTATGTCTATCACCCTTTCCTTTATACACAGGGGCTACTATAGCAACTCTCCATTCATCTGGTATAGCTCCTTCGGCCAAACAATAATCAAATAAGTACTTCAGATATGGTACTATATCCCAACCCATTGTCTTTAGTATATCCCCAGAAATCTGATCAATTCCAGCCGCTTTTCTAGTTTTCAACTTTTGTATCTTATTGTAAATGTCATTGTTATCATACGTAAATTTTATTACTTCTTTTGCCTTAGTCTCTTCCTCTATCTCGACATTATCCTTGTAACCAACAACTTTTACATACTGCTGACTGAATACTTCTGCCTTTTGAAGATCCTCACATACACACTCCCCTTGTTCATTAATTATTCCTGGAATGTCCTTCTTGGAACCTGTTTCTGCCTTAAAATACCTATACATACCCTTCCATTTTTCACTAAAATTTGTATGACTGCCAATTATGCTTGCCATCATGTTATCCTTAGCTGCCTTCTTTGCTAGATTCAATTTTCTAGTAAGTTCCTTCAATTTCTCCTTACTTCCACAGCCATTTCTAACTCTATTTCTTTCCAGTCTGCACCTCCTTCTTAGTCTCTTTATTTCTCTATTATAATAAGGTGGGTCTTTACCATTCCTTACCACCCTTAAAGGTACAAACCTGTTTTCGCATTCCTCAACAATTTCTTTAAACCTATCCCAGAGTCTGTTTACATTTTTATTTACCGTTTTCCACCGATCATAGTTACTTTTTAGAAACTGCCTCATGCCTGCTTTATCAGCCAAATGGTACTGCCTAACAGTCCTATTTTTAAGACCTTCCTTTCTATCACATTTATTTTTAACTACCACAAAAACAGCTTCATGATCACTAATACCATCTATTACTTCAGTTTCCCTATAGGGCTCATCTGGTTTTATCAGCACCACATCCAAAATATTTTTCCCTCTGGTTGGTTCCATCACTTTCTGAATCAGCTGTCCTTCCCATATTAACTTATTTGCCATTTGTTGGCCATGCTTCCTGTCGTTAGCATTTCCTTCCCAATTGACATCTGGCAAATTCAGATCTCCCGCTACAATCACATTTCTTTCCATGTCGTTACCCACATAGCTGACTATCCTATCAAATAATTCTGAATCCGCATCAGTGCTACCCTTTCCCGATCTGTACACTCCAAATATATCAAGTTGCCTATTATCTTTAGAAATGAGCCTTACACCTAGAATTTCATGTGTCTCATCTTTAACTTTTTCGTAGCTTACAAATTCTTCTTTCACCAGAATGAAAACTCCCCCTCCCACCTTTCCTATCCTATCTCTACGATACACACTCCAGTGCCGTGAGAAAATTTCTGCATCCATTATATCATTTCTCAGCCATGATTCAACTCCTATTACAATATCTGGTAAATATATATCTATTAAATTACTTAATTCTATTCCTTTCTTTACAATACTTCTACAGTTCAACACTAACAATTTTATGTCATCCCTACTTGATTTCCAGTTCCCTATTCCCTTATCACCGCTCCCTAGGCCATCCCGTTTCCCTGAATGTACCTCCCTATTACCCTTCCAAACAAATTTCCTAACTTATACGTACCACTGCGGTTTAAATGAAGGCCATCCGAGCGCAGATCCCTTTCTCCTACCCACCCATTAGGATCTAGAAATTTCACTCCCAGTTTCCCACATACCCACTCCATAGTCTCATTTAAATCCCCAATCACCCTTCAGTCAGTATCCCTCCTACACAGTATTCCACTAATAACAATCTCCGCTTTCTTAAACTTCACCCGTGCTGCATTTACCAGATCCCACACATCTCCAACTCTGTTGTTACTTGTATCAGCTTGCCTTACGTTGTTGGTACCAACGTGAAACACTACCACCTTCTCCTTCCCCTCCTCCCTCTCTTCTACTTTCCTCAACAACTGCCTCAACCTAATTCCTGGATAACATTCTACCCTGGTTCCCTTTCCTCCACACACTTTCCCCACGTGTCTAACGATGGAATCCCCCATGACCAGAGCCTCAACGCTACCCACCTCATTTGATCCCCTCCCCTCCTGGTCAGCCCTATCTTTCCTGATAGCTGCAGACGCTACTTCCTCCTCCCTTTTCTCCTTCCCATGACCCTGTTCCACCTGTCTTTTCCTATCCTCTACTCTACATTTCCCTTTCCTACCTTTTCCCTTCCTCCTACTTCCACGCATCTCAGCAACAGTTCCCTGTCCCTCATCTTCTACCTGGAGTGACTCGTACCGATTTCGCACAGACACCTGTCCTGAATTCTGATCCTGAATAGAGCCCTTGGCCTGCAATCTCCTTCCCCTTAGAACATTAGACCACCTATCTTCTACAACTCCTCCCTTTCCTTCCCCTCCCTCTTGTACACCTACTGTAACCTGCTGCCCGGAACCTTCAAGGTCTCTTAATGCTTTTGAAGCCTTGCAAAGAGTTTGCTCCATCTGAGGCCACTACTGAGGGTAAATTCTTAGCAAGCATAAGTGATCTAGCATCTGAGTTCTCAGAAAAAAAAAAAAAAAAAAAAATTAAAAAAGTCTGATGAGCTGTGTGGTGATGAAGTTCCTACAAGTACTGAGAATGTGTACCAAGTAGCTATGTTAGAGGTTATTGACCAGATGATTACGGAAGTCAGTGACAGGTTTAACGCTTTGGACAACATAAACAGCAAGTTTGGATTTTTGAATGGAGTTCGAATTAATGAAATGCAAACAAAAGATCTAAAAATGAAAGCAGAAGAATTGGCAAATATCTACACTGCTGATCTCAACAATGAAGAATTAAATTTTGAAATAGAAAGTTTCAAGTACCACGCTTTATCAGTTGACAAAAATTTAAAGGAAGCCCCATCAAGAGAAATGTTAAGTCTTATTTATAAAAATAAACTAGAAGAAGGCTACCCTAACATTACTACTGCACTGAGAATGTTTCTCACGTTGCCAGTTCCAGTGTCATTTGGAGAATTAAGTTTTAGCAAACTCAAAATCATCAAAAACTACATGAGAAGTACAATGGGACAGGAGAGACTCTCTAATCTAAGTATAATATCAACTGAACACAAACGAGCATCCCTTATCAACTTTGACAACATCATCAATACATCTGCAGCTAAGAAGGCTCGAAGAATTTAATTTTGAGGTACAATGCATAACAAATTTTTACTTAGTTACAATTGAGTTACACTACAAACAAATTATTTGTATTAATCATGTATAAGTGTATTAATATAAGTGTTTTTCAATATAACTGTAATGTATGTATTAATATGTATAAGTGTATTAATATAAGTGTTTCTCATAAATAAAACTTAATAGTATAGATATGATGTGTAATTTCAACTACCGCATATAAAAAAATAGCTTACGGAGGTATTATATTTTAGTGGTAGGGTGAGGGGGGGGGTGATCGGGAGAGGCCTCCCCCCCTGACAAATCTCCTAGTTCTGGCCCTGGGCATAACCATCATTTGAGAAGAAAGTAAGTAAGGAGATATTATTGCTTTAACTTTCTGAAAGAAAGATATGACAATGATGATGATGATGATGATGATGCTTGTTGTTTAAAGGGGCCTAAAATCTAGGTCATCAGCCCCACAAAAGATATGAACAACACCTTACTCATGACCTGTCAATCACACAATAACTGAGGCTATCACACCAAATGGCAAATAATAATAATACAATACACATGTTCTGTGCCATGCAAAACAGTTATTTTTCCTTCATCACACAACAGTTTTAATCGGTTTGATTAATTGGTAAAACACATTTGATCGTTTAATCGGATTTTTAGATTTATCAGTTTGATTAATGAATTAAACTGACAACTCTAATAATAATAATAAAAACACCAAACCCCCATGGTGCAACAGGCCTGAAGGGCCATGGCCTACCAAGCAACCACTGCCCAGACTGAAGGCTTGCAGATTATGAGGTGTCATGTGGTCAGCACGACGAATCTCCTTTGCTGTTATTCTTGGCTTTCTAGTCCAGGGCCACTATCTCACCTTCAGATAGTTTCTCAATATTGTAATCACGTAGGCTGAATGGACCTTGAATTAGCTCTCAGATTTAGGTAAAAATCCCTGTCCTGGCCAGGAATCAAACCCTCTGGGTAAGAGGCAGGTATGCTTTCTCAACACCATGGGGCCAGCATATTATTATTATTATTATTATTATTATTATTATTATTATTATTATTATTATACCTCTTCACCCAGTGGGTAACCACTGCAATCAGCCACCCGAGTATTGGCGGGAAAACCATACCTATTTAGAGTAGGAGGAAATGCCTGTTCTTAGCCAGAAAACATAATAAGGCCCTCCAAGGCTCACACCCTTGGTAGTATTTTGGTCAGTGCGAAATATCACTGACCCCAATCTACAGTTTTTCAACTGTCCAAACCATGGAGGAAAGTTCAGCAGAAGCTACTACCCCAGATGGTAACCAATCCACCTTCCCCTCGAGTGAAGCATGCAGGTCTTCGGATTCTGGGGAGCTTGCGCCGACATGCATGGAGGTATTGGAGATTCCAGGTAAGATCAGACACAAACGCCGGAACTTTCTTGCTACTTTCAATGCAAACTCCCTTCTCAAGACCGGTGAATTGAAACAGGCCACTGATGCCTTGTCCCGATATCAGATATTGATCGCTGCAATTCAGGAAACAAGATTCACACACAAACATTGCTTCGAGTCACAAGGTTATAGAATCTTCAAAGACAAGACCAGTAAACATGCAGTAAAAACCATCCCACACTTCGGCACAGGATTTATTGTCAACAGAAGATTTTGGGTTTGATTGTGGACTTCACCTCCCCTAACAGCCAAGTCTCTACTCCTTCTTTTCGGTGTACAAATAGACTTTACACAATGGTGAACGTACATGCGCTGATCAACCAGGCGAATAAGGACCTCATAGGAACAGACGTATTCTGGGAGGAGCTAGGTTTCAAAGGTACCTGACAAACATACCATCATTCTGCTTGGAGATTTCAATGCCCAGCTTGGCAAGGAACGAAAATATCAAAAGATTACTGGAAACTACCCAGCTCACAGGAGAACCAATTGTAATGGAGAGAGGCTTGTGGAGTTATGCAGAGCATTCAATCTAGTCGTAAAGTCAACTGCGTCCAAACACTTACCCAGAAAACAGAAGACCTGGATTTCTCCAAACTTGGTTAATTTCAAATTGACCATGTCGCCATTGCACAGAAAGCGTAACAAGAGATCCAGAATGTAAAGGTTCTGAGAAATGCCAACTTAGGCTCAGATCACTACCTTTCAAAGATCAAAGTTAGACTAATTGCAAGAAATACCAAGAAGATTCCTCCAAGAAAAACTGATTTGACAGGGACAAGCTAAGGAGCAACCAAGAATTCATCCACAAGTTGTAAACTGAAAATCCAGAGAATTGGGAACAATTACAAGAGGCTATAGTCAGAACAGGTAAGGAGATTGTCCCACTCATGAAATCAAGAAAGCATGCTTGGTGGAATAATGAATACAATGCAGCAATGCAGCTAAGACAGGTGGCATGGCAGAAATGGAAATGCCACAAAAATGAACCGAACAGGATCAACTTCCTAAACGCGAGAAGATCTGCATCAAAACCATCCATAGCGTGAAACGTATGTTCAATAAGAAACAGTTGGTGCAGATTGAGCAAGACTTCCAGAAAAATAACACACGTAACTTCTATAAAACCTTCAAGCACCATCTGAACAAATACAACCCCCAAGTCTACAGTTTAAAGATTCCAACGGGAAACTAGCTCACAATGATGAAGAAAATTGTCAGATTCTAGCAAGTTATTCTGAAAGCCTCCTCAACTGTGAGGCTCCAGAGACCACAATCATTTATGAAAAAAATCCAAACATCCACCCAGATTCTTCCCCACCTAAAAAGGCAGAAATCAGGAAGATCATCCAAGAGCTGAAGGACAACAAGGCATCGGGTGAAGATGTGATAATTGCTGAACTGTGGAAGCATGCAGGGGATAAGGCAATTGAGCAATCGACAAGCTTGTTGCAATTTTTCAAGAGATCTGGGAAAGCAAAAAATTCCCAAGTAGATGGATGTCTGCCATAATTCATCCACTACATAAGAAAGGGGAGATAACAGATGTGAACAACTACCATGGCATCTCTCTTCTGTCAATAACTTACAAGATCCTCTCAAAAGCTGTACAGAATCCACAACTCGGGGAATACCAAGGAGGTTTCAGAAAGGGACGATCATGCACTGAGCAGATTATGAATCTGAAGTCCATCCTTTCATATCTGAAACTCAGGAACAGGAAATTCGTGGTGATCTCTGTTGATTTTAGGAAAGCGTACATCTCAATTGATCAAACCACCCTATTGCAAATCCTTGAAGAGTTTGGCTTAGGTAACAAGACAAAAGCAATTATCCAGCAAACCCTGACTAACACCACCTCCAAAGTGAAGTTCAGAGGAGAGATGTCCAATGCCTTTGAAATCAGGACAGGAGTGAGATAAGGAGACAGGCAATCACCTCTTCTCTTCAAATGTGTTTTAGAAAAGGTCATCTGAGAATGGCAGAAAGAAATGAAAAGTTCAGGGGTAGAAAATGGGGTAAGGGTAGGCTACAAGTATATGAATCTTACAATCGACTGTCTAGCCTTTGCAGATGATCTAGTGATCTTTTCAGACTCCATTGATATGGCAGAAGAACAACTTAACCAACTGAAGACTCAAGCATTGAAGGCTGGGCTTGAAATCTCCTTTGAGAAGACGCACTTCATGTCAAACATAAAATCAGCGCCAAGGGAACTGGAGGTCGGACTACGAAAAATTAAGCAGGCAGAAAAATTTAAATACCTTGGTGAATGGACAGAGCCTAACCTATCGGAGAAAGAAGCCTTTGTGTCACACATTAATAAAATGGAAATGGCCTACCATTAACTAAAGACATCTACAATAAGAGATCGACATCCTTAAATGCCAAAATTAGACATTACTGCACTGTTATTCGACCAGAGGCTCTGTATGCGGCAGAGACTCTTACAATGAACAAGAAAGGTCTAATGGGAAAACTAGAGGCTAAAGAAAGGAAGATTTTGAGAAAAATCCTAGGTCCCATCAAGGAAAACAGCAAGTACAGAAGGCAAGTACATGGAGAAGATAAGTGACACGATTCAAAAAAAGAAGGACTGCCTTGTAGCTATGTAACACGAATGAGCCCAGGCAGGATATCTAAATGGACATTAACGTACTTTCAAGATAAGAAAACCAAAGGGGCATGGTTCACTGAAGTTGAAAAAGATTTACAAGAAATGGAAATTTCTCCTCAAGATATCCAGGAGCATGCTCTGTTCAAGGAAAAACTACGTACGCACAAAGATTTGCAGGAAAAGCCGAAGCTGAAGACAGGGAAGGCATGGAGCCAAGAGAGAAAAGAACAACACCAGAGACGAATGCAGGAGTAATGGGTGGCAGTTAAAGCTCGAAAAAGGAGACAGTTGAACTGACGTGGTCCCTAGTTGGCCGAAATGAAGTAAGAAGAAGAAAAATCATTACAAACAAAATGTACAAACATGGGACACACTTCTTGAAACCATCCAAGAATCATCAAGAAATCCCGGCCAACCCCAATGGAAACGGAAACACAGGTGGTGGACTTCTGACTATCATAAAGCTCTAGAATCATGTATTCGAGCCTGGAAAAATTGGCACAGCCACCAAACGCCAGAGAATTGGAAGATATTTTCAGAAACCCAGAAGCGAATGTCCAAAATACACAGATGAATTAAATGCATATACCACCTCAAAAGATTAGAAGAAACTGATGACGACTTCAAAAGAAACCACAAACAGAATTTCTACAGAACCTTTAGGGAAGAACTGAGCAACTACAAGCTGCCCCTGATGGGACACTGGAGACCAGCACAAAGGCCAACTGTTACATCCTGAAACAGCACTTTGAGAAGATACACAACTGTGAAACACGTACGGAGAAACTGCAATTCCACATACCTGTTCCAAACCCAGATTCAGTTCCACCTACGCATGATGAGGTACGACATATCATATTAAATCTCAAAAACAATAAAGTACCAGGAGAAGATGGTGTAATCGCTAAGATGTTCAAGACTGGAGGTGAACTCCTGATTGACCGACTACAAGCCATCATATGGGAGAGCGGAGTCGTATTTGCAGACTGGAAAACTGCCTTGATCCACCCACTGCACACAAAGAGCGACAAGATGGATCCAAATAATTACTGAGGCATCTCACTCCTGCCAATTGCATACAAAATGCTTTCGCACGCCCTCTTTACTAGATTGGAACACCAGACAGAACACAAGATAGGCGAATACCAGGCAGGCTACCGACCGCATCGATCATGCATGGAACAAATCTGGAACCTGAAGATGATTCTCCAACATCGGTCAGTCAAACTGTACAGTAATCATTTTCGTGGATTTAAAAAAAGCATATGACTCCATTGATCGTGACACCCTGTTTAAAGTACTCTGCGAATATGGCGTTGACAACAAAACAACCATAGTAATTCAACAAACATTGACGGACACAACCTCTAAAGTGAAATTCATGGGTGAAATTTCTGAACTTTTTGAAATTAGAACAGGTGTTAGACAAGGTGATGGACTGTCCCCACTCCTGTTCAACCTAGTACTAGACAAGGTCATCAAAACTTGTGAGAATGAAGTACCTGGAATCCATATGGGAGCAAAAGCTAAATGGAACAACATAAAATGCCTTACTTTCACTGACAACCTAGCAATAATTACGTGAACTCCTGAGGAAGTCACACATGCCATCGAGAAGCTTCATGAGATTGCTGTCAAAACTGGCCTCCATATCTCTGACAAAAAAACGCAGTACATGGACTCCAAGAACTCAAACCTGGTGCCACTCGTGACCCAATATGGCAGCGTCAAACAAGTAAAACAGTTTAAGTACTTACGTGAAGTTAACGGGAGCACTGGCAACATAAGAGAAGCCAACAAAAACCGCACTGAAAAATTATGTAAAGCCTATATAATCACCTGGAATGTTTACAACAAGAAATCACTTTCTATCAAGGCCAAACTCCGACACTACAACACTGTTTTTCTATTGTTATTTATAAGTTTCATATTCCGTATTGATTGGATTCAATGTAATAGACAAGAAAAATGTTCCACCGATCAATACATTTATTGTGAATGAATTTCATTCACAATAAATCACAATAAATGTATTGATCGGTGGAACATTTTTCTTGTCTATTACAACACTGTTTTTCTTCCAGAAGCACTCTACGCAACTGAAACATCATCATTAAACATCAACATTAGAGACATTGAGAAGATAGAATGACAGATACTGAGGAAAATATTCAGACCCAAGTTTGAAGATGGCATTTGGATGTGAAAAAGCTCAGAGGAACTCTATTCATTGACTGAGCGATTCACTTCACTTGCACACAAAAGACGTATGAAATTCTATGGGCATTTAGCACGAATGGATGACTCACGATTGACCAAGAAAATCTTTTTCGTTATCAATAGAACACGACAAACCAAAGTGTGCTGGCTAGTAGACAAACAAAAAGATCTTGCAGAAGTCGACATTAACCCACTGGAAACCACAAGGACTTCATATAGACAAAAGATCAACACCCACACGTTTGCGCCCAAGAAACTGACGGCAAGAAATTTGAAAATCAAAAACGCGTGGACACACGAAAGACTACAGGCCCATAGTGAAAGGATGAGGAAGTTTTAGGAAGATAAGAACAAGAAGATCAAGATAATGGGTCTACATGCTCCTTAGAGGGCCAAATGCATGTATATAATAATAATAATAATAATAATAATAATAATAATAATAGGCCTAATGAAAAAGAAAAAAATACGAGTGAATAATGAAATCACACAATGAATTTATCATCATAATCAGGTAACATTTTTACAATGAACTTCAACCCTAGATTGGTAGAGCATGTAAAAATGACGTGTCTATTATGAATAAGTGCAACCCTACTACCCTCAGTCATCACTATTGCTTATCTGGCCAGAAGTGTGTTCACTAATCGGTTGTGAAGTAGATGTGACCTCAAATCGTACGCATGCTCCCATCAGTCCGTCTTTACTGATACAAACCTTCTCCAATCCTTTGGCCATCACATGTCCTGGAAGTTAATCAACATCCATCAGTCTATTGTGGTGATTTCAATGTTGACTGGAAGTACAACTCAAATGATATAAATGGAGAGCACTTGTCAACTGGGCAGATGAAAACAACCTTCACCTAATTTTTGATGCCAAAGATCCATCCACCTTCCGATCAGCTGCTTGGAACAAAGATTTCAATTCTGAGCTTATTTTTGTCTCCAAGAATATCAACCCCTTCCTGCCAACAGAAAGGTTCTTCAAGATTTCCCCAAAAACCAGCACAGACCTGTTCTCCTTGAACTTGGTATTCTGCGGTCCCTGTCATCTCATCTCTTCCTAGACCAAGATGGAACTTCCAGAAAACTGATTGGCAGGATTTTGCCATAGACCTTGACAAATGCTTGAGATGGATACCATCCATATCATCTAATTATAAGCAGTTTGTAGGCGCTGTAATATCAACAGCTGAAAAAACATATCCCAAGAGTTTATCAAAAGTATAGTCCGACTCGTTGGCTGAACGGTCAGCGTACTGGCCTTTGGTTCAAAGGGTCCCGGGTTCGATTTCCGGCCGGGTTGGGGATTTTAACCTTAATTGGTTAATTCCAATAGCACGGGGACTCGGTGTATGTGTTGTCTTCATCATCATTTCATCCTCATTACGACGCGCAGGTCGGCCACGGGAGTCAAATAGAAAGACCTGCACCTGGCGAGCCGAACCCGTCCTGGGATATCCCGGCACTAAAAGCCATACGACATTTCATTTTCATCAAAAGTATATACCTGGTTGGAATAAAGAAAGTGAGGATTTTTATGAAGAATTTCTCAGAAGTGGTGACAATGAAATTGGGGAGGAACTGCTCAGAACACTTAATGTAGCTCGTCAGGAGAAATGGATGCAAACTACAAAAAATCTTGATTTCAAACATTCCAGTAGAATAGCCTGGAACTTATTGAAGACACTTGGAGCTAGCCCACCTGTTCAGAGGAAGGAAACCCTGATATCGTCTAACCAAGTTGCTGATCGAATCATCTCTTTATCGAGATCTCCTAGAGATAAAATACATACAAGAATGGTAAAATGGGAACATAGAAAAGTCAAAGCTTATTGCCAAACTCATACAGAATATTCAGACCATTTATGCAGGAAGAGGTTAGTTCAGCACTTAAAAGCATAAATTCTGGGAAAGCCTGTGGGTTTGATGGTATACATAACGAATTCTTACTGAATACTGGTCCATATGCCAAACTATGGTTAGCAAGGCTCTTTAGTGATATTCTGAAGACTGGTCATTTTCCTAAAGTGCTAAAGGGAACAATAATAGCAATTCCTAAACCGGGAAAGGAAACAAATAAGGCAGAAAACTATCGCCCTATAGTTCTCCTCAGTGCTTACTATAAACTACTGGAAAGAATTATTCTAAATCGAATCAATAGCAAAATTATGGATCATATCCTACATCAATAAGCTGGTTTCCGAACACGGAGAAGCTGTACAGATCAAGTCCTTAGTCTTACAACTTATATCGGGGCAGGCTTTCAAGACTGTATGAAGACGTCCGTAGTACTTATTGATTTTGACAGAAGGTTATGACACAGTATGGAGAGAGGGCCTCCTTTAAAATTCTTAAGAGTGATCCCCTGTAGAACTCTAGCCCAGTTATTAAATAACATGCTATGTGATAGACATTTCCAAGTTATCCTGGGCAAGGAAATCAGTAATCAAAGAACTTTTGAAAAACGGTCTTCCACAGAGCCAAAGTTCATTCCAGGAACATCATCCTTCAAAAGCTGTGTGGTACTATATGGGGATCAATAGCTCCAACACTGTTACTCTACACTGGGACTAGTCTATAGTACACTAATCCTTCTCAATCTATATAGGTATTACAGACATCCCGCATACTGTAAGCAGGAAATTTGCTTATGCAGAGGATCTAGCACAGACATATAGTAAACAGACAGGCAGCTCCGTATCTCGTAGCATTGGTGCTAGTGAAGCCGGAAACTTGCGGCTGCCGCCATCTTACATCACTACAGATTTATTATACTGTAAATGTGCATGTTACTATGTTACGTGCAGTTTTGTTTTATGTTGTTTTTATGTACATTTCGCATTACAGTAATTTTTTGGAAAACTACTGTGCGGCAGAATGATGAATACCTGTGTAGCGTTTGGGTGTGGTTTTTCCTATTCAATAAGAAAGAATCAGGAAGGAATAGGAGTTTGAATACACCGGTAAGTGGCGTACTTGTGCTCATGTACACTTGTTGCCTACTTATTAATGCAATTAAATTCATGATTAAGGCTGCCTAATTCACTTCCTTTCCATGTATATATGTTGGCGTTAGTCCCCTTGTGATGGAGTGCGGCATAGGGCCTAATAATAACAGTAATGATAATAATGTTACAACAACATTTGGTTACAAGTTAAGATTTTGCTTCACTGGTGTTAGTAATTGAATAACAGCAATCTCGGTCTCTTCTAATCTTTAAAGATATATTATAAGGATTTAAAGATAAAAACTTCATTGTTCCGTATTGAAATTATTGATGTTAAAAATTAAATAATTGAAAAGGAGGTTCAACCTATTCAATACTTAAAAGAAAGAAATGCAGTAATCACATTCCTATTTAAATGGGACCGGTTTCGACCTTAGTCCAGGTCATCATCAGCCGTAAAAACATGTACAATGTTTATGAATATTGGAGGTCAGTTTCACACTTTGATAGGCACAAAGACACGACACCACATTCTGTCATGCACAAAGTCACAACACTATCTTCGTATATTAGTTGATAGTGTTGTGACCCATCAAGTACACTTTATAATCTCCTATCTCTTCCTTGTTATCTCCCCTTACCTGAATATCACTTACTCCTAGCACATCCAGGTGCATCCTCTTTGCTGACTCAGCCAGTTCTACTTTCTTTCTTCCATAAGCCCCATTAACATTTCCCCCATCGAATTCCATTTTGTTCGCCAAGTTGTTTCCAAGGAGTCCCTCGCTTGTCAAATGGGAGTGGGACTCCGTTACTCCCATAGGTCCGAGGCTTGCTTAAAATGTTCTGACCTCAGTAAATTCATGAAGCAGGACCCTACTTACACATAGTCCAAGTGAGGATCTCTCCTCTTAACGGGTTATGGACCACCGGTGGATTGTATAGCCCTAGCCGCCTGAGCACAAGGAGGGTCATGACTCAGAATATGCCCGAGATGCCCACTCCCATTCCATAGCAACTGGTATCCCAACTCTCAGGACCACTTACTAGGTCACTCAGCTGTTGCCCATGGTTCACAAACTAGGACGTGACTTCAGTAACCCACACCATGAACCATTGTCACAGGCTATTATTGAATATCTCTTAGGATTTGTGGTAAAGATGTTGGCCATTTCTCTACAATGTGACACTTGTAAGGAAGCTGTTGTACAAAAAGAAAATCTTTAGCCGGGCTGAGTGGTTCAGACGGTTAAGGCGCTGGCTTTCTGACCCCATCTTGGCAGGTTCGATCCTGGCTCAGTCCCATGGTATTTAAAGGTACCAGTATTTAAATATGTCAGCCGCGTGTTGGTGCATCTACTGACACGTAAAAATCCTGCGGGACAAAATTCTGGCACCTCGGTATCTCCGAAAACCATAAAAGTAGTTAGTGGGATATAAAATAAATATACAGGGGGCCTATATGCTTTTTTATATAAAACAGTGATTAAATAACGAGAAATGAAGGCACAAGGCGTGGTGTAATACAGGAAGTCTTCTCGTAGTGGGGATAAGTCCCAAGCTGTACAGCGTGGAGATAAGCTGATGCATCTTGTAGCAGCAGTCAGTGAGTCAGTATTCATAGTGAGAGAAATGGAGCAAGAGGTAGGACCATCGCGTGTAGTGAAGCACAAAAGAGGAAAACCGCTTAGGTTTAGTCGTTTATTCAAAAGTTCAGATCTTCACACTGTTGTCGTATGTGATGCACAGCCCTGTACGTCCGAACATGAGACATTGACGGGGTGGAGGTCACTACTACACGCTCAGTGAATCACAGCTCTTTTTTTAAATGGCAAAACATGTACCTAAAAAGTGTATGTAATTCATGTAGAATTTAATCACTATAAACTGTGAATTGTATTGAATAGGTGGATACAGTAAATTTTATTCTTGAAAGCATTTTACTTATTGTTATCTTCAATATGGAACAGACATGAGATTTGTTACTTGTAACTCTTTCTTTTGCAGAGGCGTGGTCATACCATGTTTACAGCAGGATTAAATTCTCGTGAAAAGACATATACAATGCGTACAATCACAGGTTGTCTAAAAACTACACCAACATTTTAGTTTCCAACTTTAAGTCACATTCATCCACCTGCACTGAGAAGACAGGATGCTTTCGTATGTGAACATAAGAAAATATTGGATCACCCTGACCTTCCAATTCATGACTACATTCCAAGTGCAATATCTGGCCGGTTAAAATCTAGACATCCAGCAATAAAATCTTCTATTGAACTTTTCAATAAGTTTTGATCTGCCTCGACGTACGTGGAAAACTGCCAACAGGATTCGTACAAACCATGGAGTATCTACAAACGGAACAAAATTTCTGATGCATCTTGTGTTTGTGAAGAGACTCCCCAGACCATCCAACGCATTGTGCAGCAGGGTACTATTACGTCATACTCGGGTGATCTGAAGGACTTTCTAACGCTGACTCCAGATGCTGTTAACTGGATAGGCAAATTAACGTAACTCTCACTATTGTAAGTGCATACATTGTCATTGTATACTCTGTTTTATATCTAATTGTAATAACGCCCTAGTTATTTTAGTATATAATTTATATATTGTTGTTTATTTCAATGTGTTGCCATACACTAAATAAATAAATAACACTGTTCGCCCATTGAAACTCAACACGTAAATATGATGACCTCTACCAATACATGTAAATGAAGCATGTCTACCAATAATGGACCTTCTCTTCACTTACACTATTTTTATGTATATCTACTTATGACCAGTGTACTGTAGCTGCTATGTACAGTAGCTAGACATAATTGTGCAAGCAAAATAATGGCAGGTCAGTATGGGTAGAGGGAGCAATAAGAGAAGACAAGGAAAAACATGAAAGCTCAAAAGGTCAAGGACAATATCCTCATCTTCATACACTCCCATCTTTGAACAGACAGGCTCTCTCCTCGTCATTCCCAGTTCTTCTACATCCATCTCTTCTCAGCCACCGACGAGCTCGCTTCTGCTTTCCACCTTCATCAGGATGGCGGGCATCATCACTCAACGAGGAGCAATCTTGAGATATCATATCCTCTCTCTACATATATGACTTAATTTGACACTTGTTTGTTCCTTTCCAAAACTCATTAATTATATATTCTCACAACTTCTTCAGACTTCATCTTAGAGAAAAAAAGGTACTATCAAGATTGGGTTATATGCTCGAACTCCATAAGCAACTAGCAGCTCCAATTATTACACAAACGCGTCCATCCCTATCATGAAAACGAAGGTGAAGACGTTCGTAAAGAACTCACCTGGAGTAGCAAAAGGGCCAAATTTGACTTCAGCTTCAGATTACAAGGAATAGAGGAAGTACTGTGCTCTCTACCCTTCGAGGATCAAAAGAATGACTACTACATACTGCTCCTGCAACAAGCCCATTTGTGGTGAACATCAAAAGAAGGAATACCCTGATTATTCAGCTGATGACAACCAAGTATCTGATATTCTGTGGGTTATGAACTATTACTTTGCATATTTTATGGCATTAAATGTATTTATGCTTTTCTATTGTTGAGGCTACAAAAAAAAATAGTGTATGGTTCCTTTCGACTTAATCATTTTCAATGGATAATTTGGCAGATTTTCTAAGATTTGTACACTGTTCTGTGAAACGATGTTCCTTTTATACTGTGACAAGTGACCATTAATTGTTTTTTTGTAGATATATATATAACTTTGGCGTGTATTTACATGCGCATTTATCCGAATCCTTTGATGCATCATCTTTACATACGTCTACTAATAATAGGTGGGTCATTATATCTACTAATGTAGGGTTAAAGTAAAGTACATTTCACAGGCTCAGTGGACTGCATTGCCACTTGTTCATGAAAGGTTTCATTAGGTTATAAAATAAGTAAATAAAAGAAAACTAGAGTAAAACATAACCACATTTATGGAGCAACACAAGTTTGATCATTACATTCACTTACAAGCATACTATACAAGTTACAAGGCAACATAATATTAGTTCACAACTCTTATAACTTCTTTCAAAATTTACAACAATTTGAAATAAGTTACAAGTAACCTGAAAAGAAAACAAATGCAAAGATATATGCTCTTCACCAAAAATGACAAACTGTGACACATTCTGTACTATGACATGTCTGCACACATCCACACACATACATACTACATACTTTTAGTCAAAGACCACTGATACTTCAGGTGATCCATAATGCTGGAATACAATGTACAATATGATTCCCTGTTAGGAATTGTACATCACAGCAACAATAGACATCAGAATGTTATTTTACATGAACCAAAATGTAGGATGAACCAAATCAGGTACTCTATAGTTTGTAACCGTTATTCTTCAGAAACGGTCATTTCATTTCATCGCATTCATATCGTCTTTCTGTTCCAACATTTAGTCCAAGTAGATAACATTACATACTCTGTATGTGTGCATTTCTTTTCCCTATATGATACTAACCATTTGACTTCTTTTCAACATATCGTTAATAATAGTATAACAAAAAAGAAAAAAAGGATAATTCCATTTTTCCTTTCCTTTATACTGTATAAAAAGAATATATTTAACATCCTATTAATGTAAATAACTTGGGACAGCCAGTACATATTCTTATTGCAATAATATTCTTCTTCTTAGTGTGTAAAATCTCATATTACACAATATATTAGTTTATCAAGTGTTTACAAACACATTTAGCTAAACACAACAATTAAGTCCATGTGTTAAAAATATTTGGCTGAAAAAATTCAACCCCATAATCACCGGTAAAGCAGTCTATTTTCAATAGTTTTATGTTACGTACGAAAAACAGCAAAACAGAACTGTACATATTATGCACAATTGAGGCAGACAAGTCACTGAGTTCATTTTAAATAAATTGCTTATAATACAATAATGGGGAAGCTTTATATTTCAAAGACGATAACGTACATCACATAAATTACAAGATGTGATTTAAAGACACATTTATTAAGAGTTCAAATGCTACCAATATGTGTTCTCGAAATAACCCCATTATCCAAATTTATGCTTTCTGAGGTGTATTATCTAATATTATCTGTATCTTACAGAAAATGAAGCTTTCAAACTTCATTCTATTTCTGAGTCATAACCCCTTTTGAAAATTAGGTTAGAATGTTGTGCATTTTAATAAATAATGTGTAACAAAATCTGTAAATATAATGGTAATGGCTTTTCTAATCACGGTTACTAGATGTTTGCACATTATCTTCAAATCACTTCTTGAATTCATGGAATACATTTCTACAGTGCTTCCTCATGCCACAGCTCGGGTCTGTTGAGGAGGTGCAGAGTATATGTACTTACTTAATAACTAGCCTAATTCATATTAACTGCAAGACCCTATACAACATCCTGATTGTCCAAGCAATTCTTGGCTCTAAATGATGAGGGTACAGTACATTACTAATCATCAGAAGAAGCAAGAGGACAGTATTTATGCTAGAGAAATGGGAAATATACTCAAATGAAACTGTCTTGAGCAAACAGAGTTTATGTTAGAATAAAGAATCAGTTTTACTGTAGCATTGCCAACTTTTATATATTTCCAAGATCTTAACTGGCACAAAGGTCTTATTACGAATGAGCTAATATTCAGAAAAACTCAGTAATGGTACTATAAATTAATATTTTGTTCTTGCTCAATGAAAAAGTCAGTACAGATGTGAAATGCACACTTCTCCTTTTCTCAATTCATCAGCTTCGAAGTTGTGCCCAGATGAATTTATATGCTGTAATAATATGCAAACATCTGAAATACTGCTGCATGCAAATACGAAACATTAAGAATAACTTCCAAAATTGAACTTTATAATAAGGACAGTTCACGAACATTACATTAACTGAAAAATGTTTGAAATGGACATGGAAGTTTCTACTTTTAACATTCTTCTACGTGCATTAACATTTTACTATATTGCACAAGAAATATATCACCTCAAATTCAACTGAAGTTTTTTACAATCATATGACTTTTGACAAGAGACCTGGAATGCTTTAAAAATTAAAGGAGCATGTAAATTTTGAGTTGGCCATACTATACTTTTGACAGAGACCTGGAATGCTTTAAAAATTAAAGAAGCATGTAAATTTTGAGTTGGCCATACTATCAAACTGTACTATTTACTCTGAAAGCTGAAAATTCAGGAAAGGCCAAAAAAGGACCAATAAAAGAAAAGAAAATAATACTGCAGATAAATTAACATTAGTGTTACATACAAAGCAAAGTTGCCATCAATAGACAAAAGTTACAATCAAGATCATATTATGCATTACACTGGAAGCTATATTCACTGCTCTGAGGAAGCACAGTATTGAAAATGTGTTTTTAAATAAATAACATTATAAATATAGTTTGTAAATGGAGGGAAGTGTATATAAATATATTAACAAAAAATTCAAGAATTTTCTTAAAAATAAAATAATCAATTCAAGATATGTGATGTTTTATAAAGACCAAAATACAGAAATAAAATCAACAACTCTTGTATAAAATTTTTAAAAAGAAGAAAATATCGCTTTTTTCCTGCCTTCGAAATTCATCCTTAACAAGAACCAGTATGTGCAATGTACCATTACACCCACTTAAAAGCATAATTATAAATCAATTACTATACATGATAATAAAATATCTATACAATATTTACAATAAAATCACTGAAGCTTATCTAGAAAAGCTTACTATGGCATTGAAATAAAACATTTAATTAAAGAATAGCAGGCAAAATTTGTTTAGGCGGTTCAAAATTGTCCATGACCTAATTATTACGTTATATAAAAATTATATTTTAAAAAATTATAAACTCTGGATGAAGTGAGGTCCACTCATGACTGTAGCAGGTAAATTTCTTCATTAAAGAGTCACAGAGACATTGAAATACTGTCACATAAAGAATGAAAGAGTACTTGTATCAGTACAACTCCAAGTGCCTGCCTGCAGGTGAAGAAAGAGTGGATAGCAGGAAAAAAGGAGTATCACAAGGAGATCTCACCTTTAACAGCCAGAGAGAAAAGAAATGAAGAAATGGAAGGTTAATGGGAACAAAAAACCAGCCCTGAAAGAGCTGTACCCTTATTTTAAAATTATTAAAAAGTGGTCCAAACCTTTCTCTCTTTATTATCAAATCTGTTACCATTTTAATAGTTATTGTCTACTCTCATTAGTTTATTTTTATGCCATTTGGTCATTTCATATATGTAGATATATATATTATATTTATATAAACAATCATTTACAATGACTAGAAACGTAAGATTTTGTGCAGAGAGACAAAATAAAAAATAATAAAACACATAGCTGCTATGAAGTATTTATATATAATTCTTTTAAAATACTTATCTGTTTGCACTATACAAGTATGTACTCTTTAATGCTTTGTTTTTCATTTATTTTAAAATTAATTATGAAAGCCCATTATATGTTGCTTCTGTACTTTGATATTCATGTAGTCCATTAAGATTTGCACTCATTTTAGCCATTAGCTGGACATGCACTGGGTTAAAATTTGATTATTCACTGGTATTTTGACATGCTGAACTATGTGGGAAGACAAAAATTGTGAATAAGTCCTGTTTGATACCCCAAACATTCACATGTTTCATCATTCAAAATGTAACTCAATATAACAAACACAAGTAATGTAACTACAATAAAAAGAAAATAGTCTTGAACAATATTATGTATATGCCACTGAATGTTTCTTTGTAAAATGCATTGAACTTTCCAAATTCTCATGATATAAGTTGATGTTATGCCACAATTACGCTTTTAAAATGTAAATGGCTTCTCTGAAAGAACTGAAGACCTGGCATGAAAGATGGCAATTTTTCTCTGAGAATTCAAATTTCCATAATAGACATAAATAATAAGAAAAACACTGAAAATAATACCGGTATATACAATTCAAATGTTAAAAGAGATTAAACAAATACCTCTCACATGATCAAATAAAAACAGAACCCTAACTTATTTTACATTACAAAATTTAACTTCACTACTTAGGTTGCCATTTGTGTCCCAAAGCAATCACAATAATGTGAACAAACTTTAAAGGAGGAATATATATATTAAACAAGTGTATAGCTCATCTCAAAATCTCCCTTCTTAGATCTTGAAGTAAAGCAACAACTTCTTCATCACTTCATAATATCCCAACTTGTGATATCCAGCAATATTTACAGTATATAAAAAAATACTAACAAACTGACTTGTAAGAATTTTCTAAAATGGAACCAGAACAGTCTTTCAGGGACAAAAAATCACCATGTAGGCTGGAAAACATCACCTGCTAGCATTTTCATGGGGACCTTTCCTACACTGACCCCACCCTCTATCACCTCAAAGCAGCAACATGATGCCATGTTCAAAGAAGTGGTTATCAACTTTTCAGAGAACGCAGTCCGGTAAATTCTTTTTCTAAAGACAAGGGCCTGGTCCCAACAAATTTACTCGTAAATATGTTTCCATTCTTTTAAGTTTGGGCCTATACATTTTAAATAGCGTCATGGCTAAGAGAGTTGGCTTTGCAGTTTGGGTCATGTAGCTGTCAGCTTGCATTCAGAGATAGTGGGTTCAAACCCCACCGTCGGCACCCTGAAGATGGTTTCTTCCATTTTCACATCAGGCTGTACCTTAATTAAGATCACAGTCACTCCCTTCCCAATTGCCACCATTAAGACCTGTCTGTATAGGTGTGATGTAAAACAAAGAGTAAAAGAAACATTAAGTACGATATGATCTTATGTATGCTAATAGTTTTCTCCTTCTTTTGCTTATCCTGGAGATCACTCTGTGAACTTAGCTGGATGCATTACTGGTTGTTGCATCACAAACACCTTAAGTTAGACATACACATGGCAGTTTGAACTTGCAAAGAGAGAGTATTCACTAGATTATTCATTATCAAGAACCAGATACTTTAATCTTCAAATTAAGTGAAAAAAAATTTGTTTATATTTCCCAGCTAATTGGTCACTTAACATTTCGTTCAGTTTTAGGACAAGGACTTGCCGCCTACTGTTGCAATCAAGTAAGAGGCAATTTTTAAGACGAGTATTCCCCTTCCCAAATGTTGAAAAATTTCTTCTGTATCGTTCAAAAATAAGGGGCTTGGTTAATGACATTTCCTACACGGATGTTATTTAGGTAACATTTTAGAGATTACCTGGATCTGCATTTTTTGACACAATCATGAAAATTGTTCTCCTAATAATATTTATTTGTGAAATATGCTTAGAAAAGTAAAATGGTAAGTTCCAGGGAATATCTTGTGGCCCAGTATAGTTTATATCAGTGTCAGGACCGGGTACTGGGCAGCAACCTAATGGTTGAGAAACAAGGACAAAAAAAATGCTTTGATTTTGTGTGTTCATTCTTCATAGTTCCATAAAACAGTATTAAAAACATCACTCAAACATCCAAATGTCAGAAGTTATCCATGTAGTAAGAAGAGCAAGTAAGAAAAATGTTACATAAGTTACTTTCAGTATGTATCTACCATTTTACCCTTTAAATGATGATTTGTGGCATAATTCTAAAATGTTACTGAAATCATACCAACAAACCATAAAGAAGCAACTTTTATCAGTTTTATGTAAAATAGCATTTCTACTACTTACATATCTCAGTAAACTAAAACAAGCTTGACTGAATGAAATGGGACTGCCAGCATTTTGTATAAAATGGAGGGGTTCAACCAAGAGACTTCAACATGGGGATGAGCTGACCCTATAGTCATTTCTGGTGTTTATGGTTATTACACTGTATTTATTAGAAATAGCTCAGATGGTACAGCACAGGCCTTCTGAGCTCAAGTTAACAGATTTGATCCTGGCTCAGTATGGTGGTATTTGAAGGTGCTCAAATATGTCAGTCTCATGTCAGTAGATTTACGGGTATGTAAAAAAACCTCCTGTGGGACAAAATTCCAGCATCTTGGCATCTCCAAAAACTGTAAAAGTGGGACGTAAAAACTAATAACATTATTATTATTCTGTTTGACTTTGGTCACTATGGATCACGGAGTAATAACTACGGTATCCTGGATCATCTTTTACATCCCCTGCCTTTGATCTTCTGCGAATATAGCTTCATTTGTTGGCGTATCTGCTTCCTTCTTTCTTCTGAAAAAAATCACTTTTGAAGATTTGTTTTCTCCTTCTTGGAAGCCTCTGAAGTCTGAAACTAATTGTCGAAAGTGGTTCCTGTTTTGGATGTCTTCATGACTAATGCCCATTCGCTCCATATCAGCATGTATCTCCATAAACCAACTAGGAACAATTTTTTTTCCATTCGAAATATGAAACGAGTTTTCGAGTCAGCCTTTCTTGATTGATACGTAGGAGATGTCCACAAAATTGTAGCCGTCTCTTCTTCATAGACTATAATTCCCTCAGTCTCTTTGTATAACTCTTTGTTAGGTCTTAATCTTTGTTGTCCACCAACATATATAGGTCCCAGAATCTTCCTTTCTTTCTACTCCAGTTGTTCCAGCAATCCTCTGCTTGTTAAATCCAAGGTCTCAGCAGCATATAGTCCTTCTGCTTTGATCACAGTGTTATAGTGCCTTAGTTTTTTTCTCAGACAATGATTTCTTGTTGTACACATCCTTCTTCAACTGGTATGCTTATTCCATCTTTCTGATTCTTGCCTTGATTGCCTCCTGTTCTAAGCCATTTGACTGGATCATCTCACCAAGATATTTGATGCTCTTGCCTTTTTCCACCTTTCCTCCTGTTGTGTTCATGATCTTTGGAGCTAATTTGATATTTGTCATAAATTTTGTTTTTTCAAAAGAGATCTGCAAGTCCATCTTCATAGCAGTTTCACAAAGAATACTGATTCTTCTACTTGCTGTTTCAACAATATTCGCAAAGATAGCTAGATCATCTGCAAAGGCAAGGCATTTGAAGTTCACCCCTTTATTCTGTGCCCCAACCCTGAATTGTTCTTTCTCTCCCTCTAAGGCTCTTAGTTGTCCTTCCCATTCTCTAATGACCTTTTCCAACACACAGTTGAAGAACATTGGTGATAATCCATCTCCTTGTCTAACTCCTGTCTTAATTTCGAAGCAATCTGAAGTTTCCCCTCTGAACTTCACCTTTGACACAGTGTTGCTGATAGTTTGTTTAATCAGGTTCCGTGATTTGTCATCCACACCAAATTCTTCCAAGATCCTCGTTAAGGTTTCCCTGTCAATAGAATAATAGGCCTTCTTAAAATCTCCAAATACTACTACATAATCCTTGTTCTGGATCATTTTATTCCTGATTATGTTTCTCAAGTTCAGGATCTGTTCAGCACATGATCTTGTTTTTCTGAAACCGGTCTAATATTCTCCAATTTCTTGGTCAATTTGTTGTTCACTTCTATTCTGCAGCACTTTGGATACGACCCTTGTAGGCTACGGACAGCAGTGAAACACCTCTGTAATTATTCACATCAGTCTTATCACCTTTCTTGTGAATGGATATATCAAGGCCATCTGCTATTCAGGTGGGATTCTCTCTTCAGACCATATTGTATGAAACAACCTCTCTTAAGGCTTCAAATAATTGTTCGTTCCCCATCTTCAACAATTCTGCCATGACTGAATCTTCCCCCACTGCCTTGTGGTTCTGCATTGACATGACAATCTCTTTAGTCTCATACTTGTCTGGTGGTTTAGAATCTGGATCCTTGACTTTGGGTTCTTCTGTCATTAACCTCTCTCTTGGTTCACTACTGTTTAGAAGCTTTTCAAAATATCGTGCCAAAATCTGACAGTTATCTTTATTGTTAAGTTTTATTTGCCCATTTTCATCTGCAAAGCACAAACTTGGTACTTGATATCTGGAAAGTGTGGTTTCGAAGGTCTAGTAGAAACTCCTTGTGTTATTCTTCTTAAAATCATTTTCTATTGGTGATAGCTGTTGGTTATTGTAATAAAAATAGAATTAAGAGATCAGAAATCAGACGGTTCAACTTCACTAACACCTTACGTGTATCAGCCCATGTCTGAACATAACAACTAAGCCAACAGTTTACAGATACTAGTTGAACTACACCAAGGAACAAAAAAAAACATTGAAATAAAAACGTCTCCAGCTCAAGACTGTTTTAACCATCACCATCTCATAGTTTTAAAATTTCATTATGCTTTTTAAGAAAAAACTTTTTAACTAACATTTCATTTTGTGTGTCTGTTTTTAATTCATTACATATATCTTACTGAGGATGATGACCTTATATGCCGGGTCGAAACATGTCTATGTCTAGGTAAAGTTTCGTCTTAATTGGATGTAAAGTATTATAGTAATGACTAGGAGGATATCAACATAATTTTGTACAATTTTGTAAGAAGTCAATACAGATCTAATATGAGATTCATAGTCTGTAACTGAAAAGTATGGCTTCCTTATAACAAACAGCTTCATATAAATTTACTAGAGTCAAGGTCATAAGTATACTTCCTGTACCTGTGAAATCTTTCATACTTAGTGTGAGTAGAATGAAGGTAAATGCTGCCTAAATGGGCCACAAAAAATAGTCCATCTCCAATACCAGTGCCACATTCTTTGGAGGAAGCCATAGCCCCTTGCTTTCTGTCTGCTGACTGCCCAACTGCCTGTCAGTGAGGTGTAACCCTGTGTGCAGTCTGCCGACTATCCAACTGTCTAGTGACGTGATGTCATTCTGTGTGGTCTTCCGGCATTATTTTGCCTTCCTTTTCCGTTCTTCTGTGTACTTCATGTCAGGAAGATAGTGTTCTCCTTGGAATAAACAGTAACGATTGTGGAAGGCTAGGTACAAAGTGGGACAATTAAGGAAACAAAAGGAGTCCTTGCCAGCCCCACGGTCTATGGGTTGTGAGCTTGCATGTTAACTGGAGATCCTAGGTTTGATTCCCAGCCAGGTCAGAAATTTTTACCTGGATGTGAGGGCTGGTTTGAGGTCTACTCAGCCGAAGTGAGAATAATTGAGAAGCTATCTGATGGTAAGGTAAGAATTTTTACCTGGATGTGAGGACTGATTTGAGGTCTACTCAGTTACCTATCTTACGTCTACTCAGCCAACGTGAAGCTAACTAATGGTAAGGTAGCGGCCCAGAATAAAGGCCAAGTGGATTCACTGCGCTGACCATGCATCACCTCATAATCCGCAGGCCTTCTGGCTCAGTAGTGGTCGTCTGGCAGGCATAGGCCCATCAGAAATTTAGTCTTCGCTAACAAGTAGCCAGGAACAAAACCACCAGCCTAACATTGCATACAGTGTCTGCTTTGAAAACAGTACCGAACTGACTGTTACAAACATGAAGATATCAAGGTCTCTATCAGTCTGGATGTCTGAAGTAATCTACGACATTCAGCAATGGATTGCAAGTAGGCAGCGAAAACCAACCCCAAAACTGTCTCAGTAAGTTGGTGTACCATGGATGCTGTGACGGCGAGTACTGAAATCTCCGAGCCTCAAAATGTACTGAATAACATATCTGCTGTATAGTAAATGAAAGAGTCTGACAAATCTACATGTGTAAATTAATGTATTTGGTTAATGATTATGATTCCTGGTGGACACTTGAAGCCTTGCTGCACTTTATGACAGACAAAGCTTAGTTTCATTTATCAGGTTATGTGAATTTCCAGAACACAAGGTACTGATTTGCTGAAAATCCCCACCTGACTCACAAAACACTGTCCCACAACTAGAAAACTAGAAAATTGGCATTTGATGTGTGGTATCAGAACATGAATAGTGGGTCCTATTTTCTTCAGATGAACTGTGGATACTGCGGTATACCTGGACATCGTTGAACAATACGACCAAGTAACACCAGAAGACAAAATGTACTACTATTTTCAATAAGACTGAAGTTCATGAACTTTTTACAGAGTGAACTGTGAGCAATGAGTTATGGCTATCATGTTTCCCAGACTTGTCCATATGTCATTTCTATTTGTGGTGAAATGTAAAGCAGAAGTGTAAGCCTACAACCTACATACCCTGGATCAAATCAAGGAAAACATCATGAACACTATCTGCAGCATCAATGTTGACGAACTGCAAACATGATCAGCCAACATGCTGCAAAGTACCCAAGGTGTATAGACGTGTACAGGGACCACTTTCAGCATCTGTTGTAACTTGTGGATAAGTGAAATAATCCACTAGCTCACTCACATAAGCTACTTTTTTGTGGCCCCTCCTGTAGTTTCTAATAATGGCATGATAGTATGTTTAACGAAAGCAGAAAGAGACCAATCAGAAAAGTAGCAGCAGCAGTAGTAGTAGCAGTAGTAATAATGTTACTAGTTTTACTTCCTGCTGACTATACAATACTCAAAGATGCTGAGGTGATGGAATTTTGTCTCATAGTAGTTATTTTACGTGCCGGAGGATTTACCAACACAAAGCTGGTGTATTTGAGCACCTTCAAATACGAATGGACTAAGCCGGAATTGAACCCACCAACTTGAGCTCAGAAAGCCAGTGTTCTACCGTCTGAGCTACTCAGCCCAGCAACAGAGAAGTAGTCATTTTAATACAAGCTGGAATAGTCAATGAGTTGGTAGAATAACCTTGATATAAATAAACAACACTTCTTAAAAAATCAGATCAAATTCACACAGCAACTGAAAAATAACATTCCACAGTTACCATCCATTGCCAGTTTATCCACACAATGTTCATCTGAATAGATGTTTAAAGTCTGCATCGTAAAGTACCCAAGTAAGAAACATTCACAATGAATGGAAAATGTGTTGTAACAATGCTACGAATACTCTTCAAAATTATTTATCTTTAATTTCCTAACAGTCAGTATATCTTCAATTCAATGAAAAGTATAGAGAGTTTTTAATTCCTTGTCTGACATCAGTGATAAAAGGGATCCAGGTGTCTCATGAAATATTTCTTCCCATGGTTCATGAAGTATAGATTCAAATAAACTTTACATCCGTCTCCCATCCGAATTTGTTTTTGTTTCCTCCCAAAACATTTTCTTCATGTATGTATGTATGTTATTTCAAGTTACAGTCATCAAAAATGTTATGACTATTAAATCTGTAAACTAATTCTATACGATTGTAGGAGGCTATGGATTTGACCACTGATTACAGTCAAGCAATATCTCTATCGAAATAAACCAATTTGTGCCATGTTTAGGGTTCATCGACTGATTATAAAGTTTGTTAATGTGTTTTACATGTTTCATTGTACTGTCTTTTGTGGCTGAGCTGTATTATGACAATGTTTTCACTAAATTCTCAAGTTTTGGAATAAATTTGGTGACAGCCATCTTGTTTATAGTTTCTTGTCTGTCGTTGATTGTGAAATTTTTCATAGACATGTTTGGAAGGAACATTCTGTTAATTAACACCACCTAGGTGTTGTTTACACATGTCATGTATTTCCAGGTTTTTTTTAAAATACAATTTTGCTTTATGTCATATCGACACAGATAGGTCTTACAGCGACAACGGAATAGGAAGTGGCTATGAGTGGGAAGGAAGCAACTGTGGCCTTGATGAAGAAACAGTCCCAGCATATGCCTGGTGTGAAAATGGGAAACCATGGAAAACTATCTTCAGGACTGTCAACGGTGGGATTTGAAATCATTATCTCCTGAATGCAAGTTCACAGCTATGTAACCCTAACCGCACAGCAACTTGTTCGGTATTTCCAGTTTTATACTCAATATTTTAGTTAGTAGTTATTCTTTGTAATTGTCTGTGTCAAATGGAAGATAATAAGGAAACTGCCAGTCATTTAGGAAATCACATGATGCTACATCCAATTAATTACAAGGTGTCATTCATGGATTTATGGAATTTGTGCTGGCATCTCTGATGAGGATGCAGAGGATCTTATTGGTAGTGCTGCCTCGTGGCTGTGTTCATCGTGTGCATTACTAAGAAACTCGCAAACTTCTTCAGTACGTGGCACTTAATAAACTGTCCTCCTGTCTGTGATAAATTTTTCAAAAGTAAGAGGAAACTCGCAAACTTCTTCGGTACGCGGCACTGAGTTAATAAACTGTCCTCCTGTCTGTGATAAATTTTTCAAAAATAAGAGAAGTCTTCATATTCATTGGTCCATAGTTCATTTCAATAAACCTAATTAAGGAGATGGTATGATAACCACATCAAGTGATTATTTTTATGAGGAACTGGCTTCATGTAAGAATAATATGCATATTTTATATCGTATTCCCAAAGATGCTAGGTATTTCACCACTGATAAGCTTTTTCCACTCTGAAATAATAACTTCACAAAGAGGTGCTCAACAAGGGTATCCCCTGGGCCCATTGACTTTTAGCCTTGCAATTCATCCAGTCATTTCCCAATTACAGAGTTTTCTTAATTTATTTTGTTTAGATCATGGCACTTTAAGAGATGATCCTGATCGAGTCATTGCAGACTTAAACAAACTCGTGGATGATTGTAAAACAATTGGTTTGGACATTGTTTCACAATTCCTACATTAACATTCTTCATGCAGACTACACCAGTGTGGTTGTTTCCTCCACTCCTCACAAAAGCTGATGATCTACTGACAAATCGTCTTGAATCTGTTTTAAACATTTCATTAGAGGACCACAAGCTCTTGACTTTGTCAAGTCACAAGTTTCTTTTCATGGTGATAAAACTGAGCTGTGTCATTTACCAGAAGGTCTTCAGGAATGGTTAACTCAGAACAAATCTCAGTTTTCTTCAACACATCTAGATATCCAGAAAAACTGGGTAATAATCAATGGATCTATAAAACACTGCTTTCATCTCAAGATGCAGCTGGAAATCAAGCAAGACTTCATGCAATCCAGGAGGAGGCAGCTAGCTCTTGGCTTACAGTCATTCTTTCAACCAATATAGGAACTTTTATAGATAACACATCTTTCCAGATAGCAGTAGCTTTATGCTTGGGTTGCAAACTATGTAAATAGCATATCTGCATCTGCAGTGGCATTGTGGATCAATTAGGACATCACGGTGCAAGTTGCCCTAAAAGCTCAGGAAGGTTTTCGAAACTTTCCTCCTTCGATGACCTCATCAAAGTACCCTGGACACCCACAGGCGTTCCAACTATTTTGGAACCTATAGGAAACAGTCAATCCAATGATGAGGAAATCTTATTTCTTAATTTCTTTTGATTCTTAATGGGGAATTAAACTCACGTCCTTCTGGGTGAACCAAGCACACCTTTACCACCTCGGGTAGGCAGGCCCTATTTACAACTAAGGAGTAATGGTACATAATTTGTACAATGGGTTGAAATCTTGATAACCTGCCTTTCAAATATCACATAACCAACTCACAGTATTGGTTCTAAGCAAGAATTTGTTAGAAAAAGTCAAACACGATGCACAACTCAGGCATTTACTTCATTCCAAAAATAATAAACCATAATATGGATAAAAATTCTGCATAGGCTTTCACAACTTGTGCAAAGTACAATAGTTCTGAAGTTTCTACTAAGTAAACAGTGGGCAAGACAACTTTTAATATACAGTTATAGGAAGACAAACAGAGTCTGTATAAAGTTTACTGCGATCCAAGTTCTTACCAACAAGATTGCAATAAACATTTTTTAAATTATGAAAGACTATGCATTATTATTTTGCAATATAATATTTAGTGACATACAATCAATAAATAACACAGAAATCCAGAAACTGCAATTTTGTTTAACGTCCCTAAATGTGAGATTAAAATCTGAGTGAAATATACATAATAGTAAACATTTTAAAAGTAAACCTGAATCTTATTTTCTGCCTTCAATAAGCAAGAATGATCGATGAATCAGGAATTATAATATAATATAGGCCTAATTTCAAAATAAATGTATCAGCAGTTACAAATGCTGTACTTGTTTTATCCTATGGTAGTTCTGAATTATGGAAACAGATCTAAAATACACTGAAAGATTATTTAACATATGAAAATGTTTGGGTACACTTTAGCAAACAGGAGAAGAGAGAGAAACAGAGACTGCATGGTAGGAGAGAGAAAAAATATTAGTTAAGGGTGTTACGGTCCAGCACCCATCAGAAGTGTCATTTAATCCTTGTTCACAGGTAAGCTGATTGCTATAAAGATAAAGTTTTGACATCTGACTTTCCCACCAGTCTCATTACTAACACACATAAAACTTTGAAGAATCCAGTGCAAACATCAACCAGTCATCGGTTGCTGCGTCTTGGCCGGCCAGACGCTTCAATCCCCACAACAACTGCTTGTCGCTGTTGCTTTTCTGTCATGTGATCTAACTCCAGCATGGCCTCCTGAATTGCATTTTCTAACTGGCTGTTCAGTTTACGGCTTCTGAAAAAAAAAAAATGCATCACTCATTAGCTGAAAGTATTCACTATCAATGTACAGTACATAAAAAATTCTTATCTCTGGATTGCAATGTACTGCACTACTTTATAATTAATATTACAATGGAAATACTGTTCAATACCAAAATTTGTAAGATATCATAAAGTGAAAATGATTACTTATGCATCAAAATAGATTAATGAAAAATAATACATTATTTCTCTTGTAGCTTTTTAACATTATAAATAATAAAATAAAGACGAGAGGATAAATTAATCACAAAATACTTAGGAATGCGTTGTCCAGGTATAATCGAAAGTAAAATAAATGACAAATTAATAATAATAGCCTCCTTCTATCACATCAATAAAAAATGACCAATTACATGAAAAGAGGATTCAACAAAGTGAATCATCCAAATGTATGTTTTGTATTTGACAGTTTACATAATAATACTTCCTTACCTAATCTCTTATCTACAGAACCCAAAGATGATCCTGATAAACTACTTTTGGACATGTACTCTAGTTCTGTATGGGGATAGCCTACAAATAATTGCTGTTTTACCCAAGTGCTAGAGATACCATGATTATCAACCTTGTGTGTTTAATGCCACATGAATCCTGTCTTATAATTTATTACTTGTTATGATTCCACTGTTGTATGTGCCTGCACTTTATATTATATTATATTATATTATATTATATTATATTATATTATATTATATATTATATTATATTATATTATATTATATTATATTATATTATATTATATAGCATTGTATTGAAAAGGTATACATAATAACCTTGTCAATTTATTTCTTATAATTGCACTTCAATACAGAACAAAAATGAAATTTATAAGACATGATACATAGGCTTTTGGGTTCATGCCGTGTCAAGAAAATAAGGTGAAATTCTTTTCTCTAAGAAACGTAAAGAATTTCACCTTATTTTCTTGACACAGCACAAGCCCAAAAACCTATATCATGTCTATAAGTGTCCGACTTGTTGGCTGAATGGTCAGCGTACTGGCCTTCGGTTCAGAGGGTCCCGGGTTCGATTCCCGGCCGGGTCGGGGATTTTAACCTTAATTGATTAATTCCAGTGGCCTGGGGGCTGGGTGTTTGTGCTGTCCCCAACATCCCTGCAACTCGCACACCACACATAACACTATCCTCCACCACAATAACACACAGTTACCTACACATGGCAGATGCCGCCCACCCTCATCGGAGGGTCTGCCTTACAAGGGCTGCACCCGGCTAGAAATAGCCACACAAAATTAAAAAAATTATTATGTCTATAAGTACGGGCCGTGAAAGCATCAATGGCAACATGAAATTTATAGCTTATAAATAGATCAAGACTTGCAAATGCATCCCAATTTGATATCAAATGTTATAATTGCAGTAGTTCACTACTGTTTTCCTGCTTTTACCAGTCCTTCGTGCTTTTTGGATGTACAATAAAGTATGCATCTTATTCACACCAACTCTAGTCTTGCAACAACTTCTGTAAGACTGTAGAAGGTGGTTTTCAGTTCCTCTTGTGCCTTCTCCTCACAAGTTGGCAACCATCATGGAGTAATTATATTCTTCACATTCTTCTGTGTCTTCCAGCTTCCAGAGCTACTGCCCTGATTAATTCAGTTGAGTTTTTGACAAAAAATACTGCATATTTTTAACACTCCCCTCTACCTCTCATTCTGAATCAAGGCTTTAATTCTGGATCTCTTCCTGACACGTGGAAACAAGCTGACGTAATACCCATTCATAAATCCAGTGACAGGCATAACCCCTCTTGATGCAAACCCATTTCAATCACGCCTATTCTCTCAGCATGATATAGATGTTGATTCCCATAGGGAACCTTAAATATTTGTCCTGAATGAGTAAATTTATAATACCAATATAATACCAATATAATGCTAAGTCCCAACTGACGAGCCTAACTTAGCACACGAGGGCGAAACGCAGGCAAACAAGAATGAGTTAGCTGGAAAATTTATAATGTCCAATAACGGACCATTATATTGGTATTATTCTCTCAGCAGTCATTGAAAGAATTTTATACAGCCACCTGATGTATATCACAGCCCCTTTCTTGTCAGACTAAATCATGCCAAACAAACTTATCAGCTTCAATCAGTAAGTTACCTCCACCACTGCTAACAAGTCGCAATTGGATGTTATTTATATTGACCTGGCTAAAGCATTTGACTTCATAAACCATAATTTGCTCATATACATACTATGTCACAGGAATATTCATAGCAAACTTTTAACTCTTATTAGAAATTATATTATCAATCACCAACAGCAAGTCGCACTTCCAGGCTCCATCTCTTCCTGGCTGAATGTCTTGTCTGGATTCCCACAAGAAGGAGTTCTCTCATCTCTGCTATTATCTCTCTTTGTAGATGACCTCACAGATGAAATAAAGAGTACCCCATGTTCCATATTACTATATGCAGATCATTATCAAAGGGTAGAGAAGGGTCGAACTATTCAATACCCTTCTCTACCCTTTGATAGTGATCAACTGTCAATACAGACCATAATAAAATTCATAACCTATGATATGCAGATCATCTAAAAAAAATTTCAAAAATATAGTTAACTCCAGTGATTATGAGTGTATTCAAAATACTCCAGACTTGGGCTTAGACTGGGTAACTAGATGGAAACTCAAAATTATTGCAGAAAAATGTATATTTAAATGTCAATCTGCCTAAATGAACACGAGCTTACCCATTGGTATAAAATAAACAGCACCCTACTGAAGGCTGTTAACTCATGAATAATTCATGATAGCAAGCTAAATTTCCATTCCCATACAAACAAAGTAAAATCCTGCACTACCGGGTGAGTTGGCCATGTGGTTAGGAGCGCGTGGCTGTGAGCTTGCATCCGGGAGATAGTGGGTTCGAATCCCACTGTTGGCAGTCCTGAAGATGGTTTTCCATGATTTCCCATTTTCATACCAGGCAAATGCTGGGGCTGTACTTTAATTAAAGCCACAGCAGTTTCCTTCTAACTCCTAGGCCTTTCCTATCCCATTGTCGCCATAAGACCTATCTGTGTCGGTGTGATGTAAAGCCACTAGTAAAAAAAAAAAAAAGTTACTGAAATTCATGACTTAAAACGCTCTTACGTTCTTTCTGTTGTTGATTTCTGCTCCATCATTTGGTCATCATCTGCCACCCCACATGTGTCAATAACAGTAACCACATATTCTCATTCTTTACGTACACTGTGAAAGCCTGTAGCCGAGAAGTGAAACAGTTTAGTACTGTACCGAAGAAATTCTTGGACCGGAGTGAACACCTGCAGTACACAGATCTCTGCTTTCTTCAGAAATTAGTAATGGTGTTTTCAAACGCACATCTTTGTCACCTCATTTCCTGTTACATGTTCATCCACATATGATCTGAAAGAGACCATCATTCCATCTTCCTCGCGTGAACCTAACACTCCAGCAACACTCCGACTTCCCACAACAGCAAAAGCCTTGCATGAAACTGACATCTCTATTCCCTATCATCTCTTCAGAGCCAAACTGAAATGTATAGTAAAGAAGTAAGCTCTCAATTCTCTGTTGATAACCTGGCCAGAACGTTACAAGTGACACTAACATGATTATATCTGGATTTTCCCCCTTATTTCCTTCTTGTTATTTAATTCTTAAAGAAGAATATTAAGTCCCCTCCTTGATACCTTTTACTGTTAATATTTTATAATGTTATACACTTAGTAAAAAATGAAGTATCTTCTACCTCTATGATTACTACTGTGTAAATTTAAAAATATTCCTCATATCAGGGCTGCTGTATCATGGATACAAACCACTATTGGAGATTCCGTAGTCAGGTTAATCTTCTCCACCCACCTATTTTTCTCTTTTTTTTTTTATTTTTAAAATTCTATTACAGACAATTTTTAAGGCCAGTCTCAATTTTCATAATTTTGGTTGTTAAGACTGTAAGATTTATTTTTTCAATTTGCTTTACATCGCAAGACACAAATAGGTATTATGGCAACGATGGGATAGGAAAGGGTTAGGAGTTGAAAGGAAGTAGCCGTGGCCTTAATTAAGGTACAGTACCAATATTTGCCAGTGTGAAAATGGGAAATTACAAAAAACCACCACCAGGGCTGCCGACAGTGGAGTTCGAATCCACTATCTCCCAAATGCAAGCTCACAGCTGCACGACCCTAATCACACGGTCAATTCACTAGGTAGTGTAAGATTTTTCTATCGCTGCCATTATCAACAGACAGTTGATAACAATAATCTCCAATGCTATTAATTTAAACTCTGAAGCATGTTATGAAAGAGTTCATCGATCTATTATTTATAGATTTTATCTATGTTGCTTTATCAAATATTAATTTTCTGTATCAATCAATCAATCAATCAATCAATCAATCAATCAATCAATCAATCAATCAATCAATCAATCAATCAATACTGATCTGCATTTAGGGCAGTCGACCAGGTGGCAGACTCTTTATCTGTTATTTTCCTAGACTCTTCTTAAATGATTGCAAAGAAATCAGGAATTTATTGAACATCTCCCTTGGTAAGTTATTCCATTCCCTAACTCCCCTTCCTAAAAACAAATATTTGCCCCAATCAATGTCTCATTTTGAATGCCAATAAGAAGGCTGGGATGGTTTACTGTGCTTTACTGTACAGGTAAAGGCAGAAAAATTAAAAGAATCTATAATCCTGTCAGTTTTAAAGTCCATTAGCCTGTATGTAACAAATTTTGCACTAATGCCAAAATGAACTGTACTGCCCATCATTACCTGAAATCATAGACTAGTATCTTTCAATAAGTCCATTAAATTATGGTTGTGTTGTATAAAACCACACCATTAAAATTCAGGTGATTCCGGCCCTGGAAAAGAGAAGTTTGTCAACCTGTGACAAATGTTTCGTGCATCCCGTCATTCAAATCTCACCCCCTCCAAAGTTTGCTGTTCGCGTGGGTACGCAGCTATGGGGTCTACATGATCGAGATCACGGTTTGCGGCTCAGATCCAACTAGAGGAATTTGTTCATACCGGAGTGCTACGGGGTTCTCACAGCCTATGGCATGGCCATCCAGGGTTCCTTCCTTCATTCTGCGCGACTATATTGATCACATAAATAAAATTATGCCACAGTGTTGTAATAAATAAACTGAAGCATATATGATATGGTTCAGTATTTCAATTCCACACAATTCATCAGTGTTTTTATTTGTTAGCATAAATGTAATATTTGAGCTTCTACTGAGGATGGCCTTTAGATAGGCTGAAACATGTACAGATATTGTCCCATCTAATATAGACGGTTGTTTTGTATGGAAAAGACTTTTTATTTGTAAAGTGATAGCCAAAAATAAATTCCCGATTTCTTTGCAATCATTTAAGAAGAGGTTAGGAAAATAACAGATAAAGAATCTGCCACCTGAAGGACTGCCCTAAATGCAGATCAGTAGTGATTGATTGATTGATTGATTGATTGATTGATTGATTGATTGATTGATTGATACAGAAAATGAATATTTGATAAAGCTACATAGATAAAATCTATAAATAATAGCTTGATGAACTTTCATAACATGCATCAGAGTTTAAATTAATAGCATTGTCTGTTGATAATGGCAGCGATAGAAAAATCTTACACTACCTAGTGAACTGACCGTGTGGTTAGGGCCGTGCAGCTGTGAGCTTGCATTTGGGAGATAGTGGATTCAAACTCCACTGTCAGCAGCCCTGGGGGCGGTTTTTTGTAATTTCCCATTTTCACACTGGCAAATATTGGGACTGTACCTTAATTAAGGCCACGGCTACTTCCTTTCAACTCCTAACCCTTTCCTATCCTATCATTGCCATAATACCTATCTGTGTCTTGAGATGCAAAGAAAATTGAAAAAATAAATCTTACACTCTTATCAAACAACCAAAATTATGAAAATTGAGACTGCCCTTAAAAATTGTCTGTAATATAATTTTAAAAATTTTAAAAAGAAAGATACATCTTCTGTTTTTCCAGAGCAGTAAGGCCATTATAGGTCATTAATATGGTCAAGTTTATAGATTCTATACTTGGGAATGTTGCTTACTGATCGGTACCTAATTTAAAGCTCAAAAATTCTCCTTGCTTCTTGTTTCTCAATATTCCTACCAGATGTTGTTGAAATCATTCCTTTAGGTTCTTATTTTTGCCTATAGATGTTTCTGTTAATGGATTTTTGTGACTCAGCAAGCTCATTTTCATGGCTATTCCTTACTTATTGTTAAGTCTACTTTGTGTGTTATGAAATAATGGAGAATGATAAAGAGTTTAACATTGAGTTTAGTTAGTCTGATAGTTCTGAAAAAAATTGTGAGGAGAAAGAAGTAATCCCTCAAGTTCATCTGGTAAGTGCCAGATAGTGGTGTGAAATTTATACATCCGGAACATGACCACCAACTCCACCACATTTTCCTTTCAAGGCTAACCATGAAGTAAATTTCCAGCCATGTAGTGAAGATGTTATGAACTCTATTAGTCAGTTCACTGATGATGATTTTATAGACATTTTGCTGACTGAGACTAACAGAAACGCAAGACAGGCTAATGTGTCGGAATGGAAGGACACAACAATTGATGAGATATATATTTTTAATGCACCGATATTACTGCAAAGCACTGTAAAGAAACTTACATATCAAATGTACTGATCCAAGACACCTACAGTATATTAGCTACACCAATTTTTCAACAACTCTGCCATTCTGAAGATTTGTGAACACGAAGAGGTGCCTACACTTTTTAAACAAGAGCACATATATGAAGTTTCGAAGCTTCCACCTAATCAATACATATCTTTATATATTATTGTTCTACAGTACCGGTTTTGACCTTGTGAAGGTCAGCTGAAGATGACAAGGTCGAAACCGGTACTGTAGAACAATAATATATAAAGATATGTATTGATTAGGTGGAAGCTTCAAAACTTGATATTTGTGACCAACAGTCTGAATACCAATCGCATGATATGTTTGGCACTGTGCGTCCCAATAAGCAGATATCTTTCCAACTTTCAGGAACAAGAAACTCAAGAAGAGGGAGACTGCAGCATTCCTGCAAGGTAAACTGACTGCAATATAGTGCAGAGATGGAAAGATGCAGAGGACGGGAAAAAAGAAGTTGTGAAACCACAATCTGTGTTCACATATAATGAAACAGAGGTGTCTGTGGTGTTTTTTTAATTTGTTTGATCAAGACAGTGCTACTAACCCACTGCCATGGAAGAGAGGAAGAAAGTTTTATAAGACTTTTTTCATCTGTTAGAACAAACAATATGGGATGCTTTTGTCCTCTTCAAAAAAATATGGAGGAAAGAAGAATTCTCTTGACATCTGTGTGGGTGTCATTGAGAAAATGATTGCACTTCCACCATAGAAAAGAATTTTCTCCAAAAGCAGAAGGTTGCCATCAGTAAGAGCAACTCCAATGCGACTTACTGGCCACCATTTTGCTTCGGTGTCTCCTCCAACTGATAATAAGCAAAACCCAACAAGGATGTGCAGAATGTATAGCAGTGTGTGTGATGCTGGAGAGAAGAAGGCGTGAATGGAATCCAGATACATGTGTATGGAGTGCATTGATCCTTGTTTCAGAGGGTTTCACACAGCCACAAACATATAAACAATGTTTTTTTCATTCAATATTGAGTGTCATGATATCTTCCTTGTCAACTGTTTAGTGCTGAAATGTTTTGTCTCTATTTATTTTACATGTGAGTTACAGAACCCATAAACAGAATACTCAGAATTTTAAAACAAGGACTTTTCTGCAGCTTATTTTCACTGTTAAGTTAGTAAAAATTACTTTCATTGTTACTACTGTCTCTATATTTCAATACACAATTTGATGCTAGCATTGAGAAGCAAATTTCAGTGGCCTTCACATGCATATAGTGGTTTTATATTTATGCTGCTTTAACAGAAGATATAACATAATAAGAATACAAACTTAAGTAAAAAAAAAAAAAAAAAAAAAAAAAATCACAATTTTGTAAATTATTGGTATGTTAAATTGTTAATGAACTTGGAACTATTCTGTTCAAAATAGGAGTCATTTCTGCAGCATATAAATGGTCTAAAAATTCTAAAAAGATATCAAAACCCCTACATTTTCAGTACAAGAAACGTCAAAGAGGAAAGCAATACTTGACTAACAAGACTCAATCTATCACCTGATGACAACCTGATGAATTCTAAAGATGGATTTCTAGACTATCAGAAAATCAGGGGGATATTAAGAGACCTGGAATTTAAGAAGTGGTGCAGTCTCTCCACAAAGGTAAAGGAGTCATCCCTTTGCAAGAACATCCAGCTTCCAATAATTGAATCGGCCACCTTGAAGGATTAACACACAGCGAATGGAGAGATGACCTCAAGATGACTGGGAATGCAGCAGCAGTTTATGCTGTGCCCAGTAAGACCACGGACAACAACCATTGCAGGTAATGTCTAACACTTGCATACATCCCTAGTTCCTGCCAGCACAGCGAGACTTTATGCATCACTAGACATCATTGAATATGAATATCCATTGCCCAGACCCTCAGAACAACTGGATTCACCATCCATGAAGCGAACCATGGTTTGGCAGAGAACAGAAGCACTCATGATATGACTGCCTACAAAGACAACAATGTAGGATATATAACTGATCCAAACATCCCCTTCAAATCCTCCACGAGTCAACCTGATGATGCTGATTGTGAGAAGAAGGGAATATATGAGCCTACAAAACCATTCTACAAGCAAGCATATAATCTTAAAAAAGATCAAAGTCAGAGGCTTACTGACCAGGAGTAGTACCGCAAAAATTCTTTGATTTCAAAAACTTTGATTAGTGACATTGCATTTTCTGCCTTAAAATCATCAATAAGTATTTTAAGAAATCATGTTTGCTCCCGCCCCTCCCCGCTCTCTCCAGCGGCCTGCTGCCTGTAAGATCAGTTTACTAGTTCCTCTTCAACATTACTACCACCAACTTGTCATCCAAGGCGAATCTTCTATATTTAAAAACTCCCCCCCCCCCCCTTTCTTCATTCATAACGCTAATTCACAAATTATTATTTTTCTTGCAGGTTCCGTCTCAGATAGAGATCATTCCAGATCAACACCTGTAATAACAAATCTGTTCTATAAGATCCATTCCGCTGTTACGATCTTACATCTTAGCACAAAGTTCGAGCCTAGTATTTTATACAATTACGCCGCTTCCATTTCTTTGAAGAACTTCCTTCTATCAAGAACCTCGGTTGCTTTCATATAAGCTTATTAACACTAAATTTGGCTACAATACTTATGGACATATAATTGAATCAAACCTGTTTTAATGAACTCAATTATTTTATAATATAAGGAATTCTCTACCATTTGTATACACCATATTACTAGTGATTGATAGACAAAATAAGTCATATTTTATTTATAAAAGGATATAAGAATATTTTAAATCATTCATTCTGGATTTAAGTTTGTCAAGTCCGAGCCGAGCGCTTTATAGAATTACGCAGCTTATATTCCTTGAGGAACTACCTTCTATCAAGAATCTTGGTTGCTTTCATATTAACCTATTAATACTAAATATGGCTACAATACCTACGAACTTTTAATTGAATCAAGCTGTTTAATGAACACAAACAATGTCATTTGTACATACTACTAATGACTGATAAAAACTGAAAATAAGTTATATTTTATCACAAAGTGTATATTTTAAACTAATCACTCAAATTTTAGCCTGTCAATTTATTTTTAATTATATAATTGTTAAGGTGAAAACCTGAAAATGTAAATGCTCAATGACTATCATGTAACACTTGTAAATAACATTTTTCAGCTTTTACATGGATATCCATTTTAAGTTATTAGTGTATATTAACTATAAGTGTCACATGTTAATGTAATTTTGAATGCCTTTGTAGAAATTCCCTAGGCTGATGATGGCAATCACTTTGCCAAAACCGGTACCATGAGAATAAATAAATGAATATGTGATGACTTCATAATCTCTCACATAATTTAGTATTGAATAGGTGGATCCTAATATCTTGTTTCATTACTTAGTATATATATATATATATACAAAATCTTTCACATCGAAATGCTTAAAACAAACCATACTGTAATTTGTAGGCTTTAAAACTTGTCGATTTACTTTGCGTTTTCCCATAACTTGAATGTAGTTGTTGATATTTCATGATCAGGGAACCAGCACAGATATAGGCCTACCCTTCCCATGCTAAGACAACACTCCTGAAGCATTGTGTTCAGATATTAAAATACAGCACTGAACTACTCCACTTTAACATAACAACAAAATAAGATACAAACTCCACATGTTTCACTTCTGTTACTTCGCTAGCACTGCAGCGTGCTAGTTATTTATACACACAGACAGAGGTTACGTCAAGTGACATCAAAACAAACTATACATCAACTTCAAATGCTGGTCACTCATTAAAAAAAATAAAAAAAATAAAAAGTGTGTACCATTAAAATGATTTCTTCTATTATTTAAGGATAATTCATTAGTTACCTGAAATGCTCTTATATGTACAGTTGTACAAAACTATGCACCAAAGGAAAATCGTGAGCCTGTCAACCTGAATGTACTTCATATAAGCTCAAGATTTGAGGTTCTCCTCTTCAAGGAGATTTCAGCCCTACTATAAACACAGAGAAATTGACTCAACAACTGATTGTTGATTATTATTCTTGCATATAAGGCAACAGAATGAAATGCATTCACAACTAGCTGCAGTACCCGTCGTTGAAGGGACGATCATATAGAATGTGCAAAGGCATGCTGTTTTACTTGGGACGCAGATGACTGGCAGCAGATGAGACAAATCACACCACAACAATGAACAATATAATGTTATTGTTATTCTGAATCTGAGATATTAGAGTATCAAATGTAAAAGCAATCCTTCCTTCTTTCATGACTCCCTCTAGTCTTGTTCTTCAAGCGATCGTTCCTTCACGATTTTTCTCATTTCTTTATAATCATCTTCACACTATGCCTTTGCTGGCAAGATGTAGTGTTTACAGTGCACTATGTCTTCTGGTATGGGCTATATCAAATTTGTTACTTTCATTGACCTGTCTCAGTCTCATCCTTGACTTTGACAATATGAAAGTGACTGAGGTATGAGTGATACTAGTAATACCATTCTTTATGCAGCCAGTCCCTGTTATGAATGGTGTGAAAATATTGCTCATAGGGTCAGTTGGTGCATGCATTTCAGTGGGCTTGGCAGACTGACATAAAATAGCAAAATAGAGGAAAGCAACGGGAAACTACCTCACTCCTCATTTCCCTAGCACGCCTCTTCAGTGATGCCTAGGCTATTTATGACAGTTGTTGGCAGAGCTGCAGAGGATCAAACCAGCCTTCGGGCTGAATACCCAACATACAACATACATCTTCACACTTTCTCTGTCGATACTGACCAATGTCCACACGGGTTTACACATTAAGACAATCATGAAAAAACCATCGCCAGTTAACACAATTAAACAATATTTCCATGTTAGCAATGCTCGGCGTGATATGGACTAAGCAACAAAAGTCTAAATGCATTATTCTATTATCATAGTCGGTATGGTAAAACTGTATAAAACATAAATGACTGAACTTGTATTCTCTGTAACTTTTGTTACGGTACGTAATACTTTGCGATAGGGCCAATAGGTATTTAAAAAAATTAATTTTAGGCAACTTCCCCTAAACTACCATTTCATCCGGCAAGAATAAAAATTATTTATAACCTAGACTGTAGTACATTATCCCCAGACTTTACATTCAACAATAGACAGACAGCTCTTCCCGCATGTGGGTCAGATAAATGAACATAGCTATGTTGTACCCGCGACTGCCTTCAATGAACAAGTATCGTTTAAGAAATGAAACAACTGCTTTTTGAAGTGAAAAGCTTAATGGCATTAGATGTCTTACATGTAACGTTTATATGGAAATAACATTAATTTACACATATAAAGAATTTATAATGCTTTAAGGAAAGGTAGGCTTTTCCAATTCATTCCCCATGCCTTTTTGTCTACTTAGTCTCCCAGTTCATTTGAGATAGAGTTAAGTAGTAATTTTCTAAACAGAAGAATCACTTTATTGAGTTTATTGTATTGTGCTTGTAAAACTGTAACAAGAAATTTGCTGTCAACTTAAAATCAGTACTCCAGGCCAAAACTCAATCCAGTATGGAGAGAATTTAAAAAAACTTCCCAATTCAAGTGATAAAGGCATGAAATCTAAATGCAAATAATGCAATTTAGAAATGTAGGGATTAGTTGCTAGAATGAAATGACATATTCAGAAATGTAACAGCACAAAAGATAAATCAAGAAAAAATTATAATACTGCAATATATGGCAATGAAGATCAAAATTAAGAGACAGACCCAGTAGTTTCACCTTCAGCATCAAAACAAAGAGAGAGAATTAGTTATGTACCTACTGCCCACTGAGGGACCATCTCTAAAAATTAAGCAATGTCAGATTAGTCACTTCATTGTCTGAACTACTATCTGCGTCTCACGAGAAGCCACGGCAGCTTGTAGGTACAGCACGAGTAACAGATACTACACTCTAAGCTACAAACATCAGTTGTGAAGACTGTGTGAGCTCTCTGAAACAGATGTATGTTCATAATTAAACTGTTCATTATGGAGTACTTATAGCAAATATGTAACTAAAGCACAATTGCACTATCACCTTGAAGCTTCACAACGGCATCTCAATTCGCAAGAGTCATCACGGACGGAACAGATGTTTACTGTCAGGCCTTCTGACTTGAGACAGGCGCTTGCGCAGCAGACATATTAATCCCTCGCACCCCTTTTCCCACACCCACGCGACTTCTCATCAGACCATAGTACAAACAGTTCCTTCCGCTCCGTTAATCGTTCAGAATTCAGAAGACTTGAAAGTATGTTGCAACCTGGCTATATTCCTCCATCACCTACTGGAATAGTTGGACCCCTTCTTGAAGAAATCGATCAAAGTGAGAGAGATGTTTCCAGGATTTATTTGATAATGCAGTTTATATGAGTTTAGATGGATGGTCAAATGTGCACAATGAGCCCACTGTGTGTGTTACAGTGTCCAGTAAAAATGGGAACACACATCTATTCATCACTGTTGATACATTTGGGCACTCCCATGCACACGATTGCTTAACTGAACTTGCAATAAATTCAGTGTAAAGTTGTGAGAGCAAATTAAAGTGCAATGTGAGAAGCTTTATTAGAGACAATACAAGCAATATGGCAAAAATTACGAGTGCTCTCAAAGAAATGGAAGAAATTGATGTAATTACATGTGGCTGCTCTGCTCATATTTTGAATCTTCTCTCCCAGGATCTTACAAAGGACACCTCAAATATAAAGGAACATGTAGCAGAAATTGTGAAATACTTCTGCAATAATCATTTTGTCAAAATAAAATTTAGGAGGGAAGGAGGGCAATCATTAATCTTGCCTCAAGAAGGTTGATGGAATACAGAATGCCTTCAATTTTACATTAAAAACTAGTCACTACTTGTAAAGATTTGTGAAGAAAATAGAGAAAGATTGGAGATTCCATTAAGAGAAAGGTTACTGGCCTTCCAAAAAAAGTAAAATGCTGTGTCAAAACCAAGAGCACTGGCTTTTGGTGTAACCCAGAAAACTGACTGTACCATTAGACAGGCAGTGAAAGTGAAAAGAGGACATATGAAGGAGCACCTGGACTCCATTGAAAAAAAAAAAAAAAAAAAAAAAAAAAAACATACCAGACCTATAAGACATTTGCAAGAAAGATCCAAGGATACACCACACAGAAGTTATGCTTCAGAAAAGAAGTGGCAAATTTGACCAATCAAGATAACTCCAAGAGTTGGCTCAGTACTTCTCTGAGCTACTCAATTGTCTGGAACTACCACTGAGATATCCCAAAGATACTCCCATATACACAAACCCAGAATCTCAACCACCAACAAAAGAAGAAATTCACAGACACGACCTTAGACTCAAAAACAACAGGACATTTGGAGAAGATGGAATCACAGCGGAACTACTAAAGAATCTAGGACCGAACACGCTTGAGGAACTCACACAAATCATCATAGACATTTGGAAAATGGAAAAACTACCTGAAGACTGGAAATGTGCACTCATCCACCCACTACACAAGAGAGGTGACAGGTCAGATGTGAAAAACTACAGAGGGATTTCCCTCCTTCACTTACAAGATCCTCTCAGCATGTCTGCTTCAAGGAGCACAAGAGCAACTTGAACATAAAATCGGCAAATACCAAGCAGGCTTCTGACCAGGACATTCCTGCACTGAACAGATAATAAATTTCAGAATTACACTGAAATACAAGGCAACCAGAAACTGTCCGATCATTTGCATGTTCGTTGACTTCAACGAGACGTACGATTCAATCGACCAACAGTCCCTCTTTGATATCCTAGAACAACAGGGACATGACCCAAAGACTTTAAACCACATCAAGCAAACACTCACTGACACAAAATGAAAAGTAAAATTCATCAGCAAAACATAAAGTCATTTTGAAGTTAAAAGTGGCGTTTTGACAAGGCGATGGACTGTCACCACTCCTTATCAATCTCGTCCTGAATAAAGTTATTACAGAGTGGGAGAAAGAACTAAAAATTCAGAACCACTACAAACCAACTCAACTCAGACAAAAAAAAAAGATGACATCATGATCAGCTGCTTGGCTTTCGTAAATGGCCTAGCAATACTAGCGGACAGTGAAATATCAGAGATCAAACAGATAGAAGTCCTTAAGGAACGTGCTGAAAAAGTTGGGCTACATACTTCATTTGAGAAAACTAAGTTCATTTGTACTAGAATCAACATTCAGAAACTAAACTCAAAATATGGACAGATAAAATGGGCTCCACACTTCAAATACCATGGTGAAATTGTAGAACCAACAGGGTTAGAAAAGGAAGCACAGAAACTTCGCCTACAGAAAATCAAGAGAGCATATTGAAGAGCATGTGATATTTACAAGAAAAAATTCATGTCCACAAACACAAAGATCGGGCACTACAATACTGTGATCAAACCTGAAGTTTTACACATGAGTGAAACACTGGTACTCAACAGCAAAGGGGATCTAGAGAACATTCTGAAGGAAGAACAAAAGATGAGAAAAATTATTGGTCCAGAAAAAGAAGAAGATGCATACAGACTGAAATCCCATAAAGTAACAGAGAAACTGTCCAACCTGACAGCAGATATTAGAAAACTAAGATTGAAATTTTATGGACATGTTCAAAGACTCCCAACAACAAGGCTTACACACAAGATCATGACATACAGCTGAAAACTGAAGAGTCTACCATGCATCCAAGAAGTTAAAAAGGACCTGGAGAAAGCCCAGATAGATATATCAGAATGTATTAGACAGAAACCTGTTATGTAAAGAAGAAAACAGATGGGTAGTACAGCCAGAGAACGAAGTTCCAAGGAGACCAGGAACCAAATGGACTGAAGAACGGAAGAGAGTCCACGGAGAAAAAATGAAAGCCATATGGAAGACCACAAAGGTGAATCATAAAAGCACTGCGTGATCCAACAGGGTCCATACGCTAATAATAATAATAATAATAATAATAATAATAATAATAATAATAATAATGCCTTGGCTATCATACATAAGCGTTTTTATTAGACACCATCTGGCTGCTTGCTCATCAATTTCAATGTTCTGTTTTATTCTAAACCTACTAGATAGCAGAATAAACCAAAACTCTCTTGGGCGTCTAAGCCTGAGTATTAAACAACTCAGAATATGTTTTACATCGATGTGAGCATGAATGTGCATTCCAATTTGCCCAGGAAGAATATGCGAGAACTTCATTTCTATCAATACTTGTGCAATATCAAGAAAAATTTTGATACTTCATTCCAACGATTTTCATCAATGAAGTGATGCAAGGTGTGTCTGCTTTGCAGTGGTGGAAATCTCAAAAAAAATGTCATTGGCAAGCTGGCAATAGACCAAGTTATGCAACTCTTAACAGCTAGAGCATCATCCGCTGGTGTAGAACATGTGTTTTCTACATTTGGAATAGTTCATCCAAAGTTAAGAAACAGACTTCATGTAGACAAAGCTTCTAAGCTTGTATTTTTGTATAAGCATTTAAATAAGGAATGTGACTGAAGGTGAAGAATTAGTTTAGAAATGGGCATGGAGTAAACAAAGTTTCTAGTTTGTGTTTTTTATTTAACATGTTAACAGCCGCAATGTTAAGAAAAATGCAAGTTCCTGGGCCCATACACTTTTTTGTTAATTCGGTCAAATGGTATGATATTTACACAAATATAAAATGTTACAAACGCGAAATTAATATTTTCTACCCCTATTTTTTGTGAGATGTGACTTACGGTTCTTGCGGCCTGAGCAGAACAAATAATGGACCAGGCCATGAGACATGTACCACCCACCTCAACAGCGCTAGTTGCGTTGGCGCAGTTTTGCTGTGTTGTTGCTAACAATGATACATTCTGGTCAGTCGTATTGCTGGTATGTAATAGGAACACTCGCCCACTTTATGGAAAATTACAAAAGTCATCAACGAAAGCTCCAGAAGCTTATTGATAATTATTTATCTGATGACGACTGCACTGAAATATCGGTTACCGATTTTTCAGAAGAATCAAATATAATTTCGGATGAAGATGCTCCCAAAAGAAGAAAAGTATTGAAACCTCACACAAAAAAAGTGGAGACATTTTACCTGTTGGACCTTCTGGTACCTGCTACAATGGAGAGAATATCTCTGAGAGTGAAGCGTACTTTCCTCAAACGTGGTATTGGTACACCAATAGTTGAACGAGTTTGATATTCATTCAGTGAGCTACAGACAGCAGCATCTGGGCCACAACCTGAGACTTCCAGTGATGTCAACATGAGTGAAGTGATTGATAGTGTAGTAGCAGATTATGTGTGTCAGGGTGATTCAAGTAATTCAGAGGATTTAGAGAGTGATTTCAGTACTGTGTCGTGGCATGCTGTTAGCGGTACTCACTTAAAGAACTTTGAGATTATAGGAAAGGACTCTGGTGTCAAACGTACTATATATATAAGTACATAAATAAAGAACCCTATGATTTTTTTCAAACTCTTCACAGGCAATGAAATAATTAATTTAATCATGGTTGAAACAAATCAGTATGCAGCTCAGAAGTCAGCTCATATTACCCCTAAATATCTATTACAAAACTGGAGTGACATGAATGCTGAAGAAATTGAACCTTTTTGTTTTGGGATTCTCATTTGAATGGGATTAGTGAAGCTTCCTAGAATTACAGACTGTTGGTCAAAAAATATTATATGCAGAAACAAAGTCCTTCTGTGATGTCCCGCAATCATTTCAAACTCTTGTTACATCTGATTAATTCCAGTAAGAATGAATGTACTGACGAATCAGATCGATTATGTAAACTTGCACCTCTTACAAAAAAAAACTGAGAGACAAATTCAAGAGTGTATACACTCCTGGACAAAATGTGTGTATTGATGAGACACTGATACCTCTTAGGGGAAGGCTGTCCTTCAAGCAGTACATAAAGAACAAAAGACATAAATTCGGGATAAAATTGTTCAAGCTGTGCACTGATGATAGTTACACGTATGAGTTCAGCATTTACTGCGGCAAAGAATGCAATCCCAACAGAAGTATTCCAACAAAAACTGTTTTGTCACTCATGACATTACTGCTTGATGCAGGGCATACTTAGTTTACTGATAATTATTATACCAGTATCGAACTGGCGCATGAATTATTAAAGCGAAAAACACATTTAGTTGGAACTCTCAGAAGCAACTGACACAAAATCTTAAAGAAGTAACATCTAGAACCCTGAAAAAAGGAGAGAGTGCTGGCCTGGAAAGTAACACGGGCGTGGTGGTCAGGAAATTGAAAGACAAAAGAGATATCCTTCTTCTGAGCACTGCACATTTTGACAGTAAAACCATTGTTCAACAGAGAGGGGGGCAAGTGGAAAAGCCAACGATGATTGTTGACTATAATCTATCAAAAGGGCCTACTCATAGCTCTACGTAGGGGAATAAAATGGTATAGGAAAGTTGCCTTTGATCTGATGCTAGGATCCGCACTTACAAGCACATCCATTGTATATAAGATCGTGACCCAGAGTAAAATATCTGTAACAACATTCCAGGAGATGCTGGTTCAACAACTATTGGGTCTGGTTTGGGGAAATAATGGAGTCAGCAAAAGTAAAAGTCCTGAAGTGCAGCAACTTGATGAAGTGCTCTTAAGAGATGAGAACAAGAAAACAGGATGCACAATGTCTGCTATGAAAAAAAAAAAAAAACAGAATTTGGTCACCAGACTACGCAGAAAAAGCCAATTGAAGGAAATTTCAATGTTTGAATTGTGAAAAAATTTTATGCTTGACATGTTTTTGTGATTCACATAAGCCAAATTAAGTGTAACAAGGGCCAATTGATTTCTTTTGCTTCAATGATGTACCACCATACCATTACTCTTCAAGCACATTTTCAGTTATATTTTTTGTAAATAAATTCCTATATTCTTATTTACATAATTTACAATCAAGTATCAAGTTATTTCTACAGAACAGCATCCAATCTGTCACAATATGGTAATGAACTGTAGTGTTTGTTTTCAGTCATGTACAATGTATCGCAAAAAAGCCTGTAATTAAAATAATTTTTCTTTTCTTTTAAATAAAATACTTACAGGGCGAAACCTGTTTTACCCTTCCTAGACTACCATTAAAATTCATAATAATCTAAGTGATATTTCAGTTTCCTGCTGTTCCTCATCAAATATACCTGAGGTCAGTGCGAGACGTGGCAGATGCGTCTTGTGGCCTAAGATACCTTGGGGACTGAGACATGCATACTGTGTAACACGGTGATTAACATGTTAAAAGAATAAGACATGAGACAGGAAAACTGGTTTAAAAATATGGTGTAATATATGATGCTCCAAATCACAATATTGTTAAAACACAGAATTTAGACTGATCCTTCATTATTCATCTTAGGCACTTAATGAACAATAAAGCATACACTACTTTGAAAATAATATAAAATGGTTAGTAAAAATGTAAAACTGAAGAAAAATAAGGATTTAAATATAAAACATCATTGATTTAGAAGTTTACGATGAGGAATCACGGAAGTTTCACACATTCTACATTATGTGGACATGTAGAAACATTCATAGAAGAGAGAACATTATTTGTCTGTTCCCTGAAATACTTACCTCACATTGAAGAAAAATAATGTGAAAATCAACACTGTGCTTAAACACTAAGGTCCCAGTGTTCCATGCTTTGTGGACGTTTAGAAACATCCATGCAATAAAGTAACCATGGGCGGATGTTTTATAAAAGGAAGTCCTTCCATAAATACTCCATCCATCGTCCATCAAGTTTTAATGGGTTTCATTTAAAATTTAAGAACAAGAATAATTGTGATTGCCTAGATTATACAATAACTTACAAAATTCCAGTATTTAGAAAATTGATTAACCACCGAAACTGGGAATGTATTGCACCATTTTAGATAAGGGAATAATATATTCCCACTTCTACGAATACTAAATACTACTGGACGTTTAAAATTTTCGTGAAATATGGGAAAATTGGATGATGACCATAAACAGGCATCAAGTGTACTTCCAGTTAAATATAAAGAATCAGTGCAATGGAAACAAAACAAAATTTGAAGCCCTGTCATGATATTTCTTGTGATAATCTATAAATTCTAGCATCTCACATTTTTGAGTGGCCATTATAAGTCTGAAGTACAGAGTGTTCTAAAGAAATTCTACAAATGACTAGGAGAAATTACTTGTACGACTGCTTTAACACAAGACACGTGATCGTGTATTCGGTGTACAGCAAATGTTTCTTTCCTAAAATCTGGGCATTTTTTACCAATAAAACCATAAGTTATATAATTTTATCTTTACTGATATAAATTGTCTGAATTGCTGACAATTCCCTCTAAGGTACCAATGATTTATCATTGTATGAAATACCATAACAATATTATCCTAATGATTAAGTTTCTTATAGGGACTCAAGTGCCACATTTAACTGCCTGTACACAAGATATCAATCTTGTTTGATGTAGCAGTTGACTGGAAAATATAGTGATAGCTTATACAATATAAATAACTTCTGTTTTGAGAATATCTAAGTATAGCAATCTTTCAAAGAAATTAATTTCCACTTTCCCTTACAAAGGACAAGTCAACCTCCTAAACGAAAATTGCTATTCTCAATTAGTTCTTCTTTATTTGTATATAACATGAGGTATGGATTTCATTCTACTTACATCATTCTGCATTCCTTGGAAAAATGTAGAATTTTATATATCCTAGTTTTATAATGCAAAAGAGGATGTAATAAGGATACATGAACATAGGCTGCTTCCTAAAAATTTGCGAACACACTAAAAATGGCAACTCTAGAGCTGTTTTTGCAATATAATTATTATTTAAAACCTGTAGACTAATGAGACTCTGCACTTATAAATATTTGGATAATATGCATAGTTAAGAGTACTTTACATACAATAAGTTAACTACTGTGTATACCTCCGAGATAGATGAAGATGATGATAATAATAATAATAATAATAATAATAATAATAATAATAATAATAATAATAATAATAATAAAAATAAATAATCAGGCAGTAGGATACCAGCTTATAGCATTCCTGAAAGTTGAACAGACTAGCAACTGGCTGCAGTATGGGTTTGACAGAAACTCACTTCCGAAATTTCTTCCTGGCACGGTGATGAGCCTCGAGCCCTTCCGACAGCGTCTTCAGTGACTGCACATCCACTTGAGTGAGAGCGTGATCGCCACCAAACCAGCGCACCCACACTTTGCCAGAGGCAGGTTCGGAGGGAGCTGATCCCACCAGCTTGCCTGGCCAGGCAGGGAAACCATGTGCTGCCCCCCATACTAGGTCCCCTTCCGAGAGAGTACCACGTCCCTCAGCTGCCTCAGCAGGTGGGGATGGTTCTGTGTGCGACACGGATACCAACTGTCAACTTTTGAGTTACCAACTGGTTCCCAAAACTTCATCCAAATTCTAAACTCACTCAATCTCATCAGCTAACAATGATCATTCTAAAACTGACCAGATATATAGTTTATGATTCAATTCAAGATATGCTAGTAAATACATAGCTGATTTGTTATGTACATAATAGTTCAAATCAACATTTAAAGATGAATGTTTAGCCTGATATATCTTCCTAAATTGGGAACAAGATGAAGCAGTTGGCAACCCATTCTTATATTCCTTCCTCCACCATGTTAATGGTATTAGTTCACTCAAGAAGGAAGTATGAACAATTTGGACATTTTAAAACCCGGCCTTTATCTTGGGTAAATGCTTAAAAAATAATATAAGATAATTAAAAAAAATAAAAAAAAAGAATGTATGACCAATCCAATGCCAAGCAGCAGCTGCAGTGCACATTCAATAAATGCAGGATGGGAGAAGAGACAATCCATAAGGAGAGGAAGTTGTCAGAAAGAACCAAGCACTCAAGTTTCACTTGAACATGCATGCACCCTTTACCCCCTCACTCCTTTCTTCCCAGTTGTGATACCATTAACCATAAAACATCATCTTGAAAAGTTTTGTTCATATTAGCCAATTCATTTAAATTAGAATGATGTTTTAGATAAGACTGACTTCCAGTGTTATTTCGAAAGGTAAGATCAAAGCATTTAATGTGAAAGTTTGTTTCTAATCACACTCTTCATACACTATTTTCCACAAAAAAGAGGTATTTAAAATTACATCATCTTCTCCCTCACATTCATACCTAATAACTTTCATATTGGAACATTCACTAATGCTGAGAAAGTTTCAAGTTTTACATATTGTTGCTGACAGCATAGTAAAATGTCCTTTCTCCTACTGCCTAAAACTAATTGAATAAACTCATGTACTGTATATGAAAATCGCCACACCATAAACCAAGCTTGAATAGCATGTGAAACTTACAGTAAATGCAAAGCAGCATATGACAAGCAAGTGATTAGAATTGCAAAGTAAATTTGCTTTCCTAGATCCAGCAGTGCCCTCTAGGCTGTCAAGTTTGGCTTATAAATATGAAGGCTCTTGAGGAGCCAAGCAATTAGTGTACCAGATTCAATAGGCTGTAAACCTTTCTTCAAGGGAAACCATGCCTCGCTGTGCTAAAAGGGCACAGTATAAATAAACAACCCCTCACCCAATGGCACAACAGCCCCAAAGGGCCATGGCCTACCAAGCGACTGCTGCTCAACCTGAAGGCCTGCAGATTATGAGGTGTCATGTGATCAGCATGACGAATCCTCTCGGCTGTTATTCTTGACTTTCTAGACCGGAAGTATAAATAAACAGCAGAATGTAAATGAGGATGAACAATAGATGGATTTTCATACTACAACATTTGTCCTTGAATGGGACATAACATCATAACAGTGATGCAAATGTGGAAACAATGGACTGATGACAACTGGGCATGCCAAACATCCAATAGTAGATCACAAATCATCACAATATTAAAGGATGACAGATATCTTGTGGGCATGGCAGTGAAGGATTATACAGCTTTACCGTAAGAGTTCACACAGTGGTGGAGGATTGTAACAGATGTGGAATTATCTCCTTCTGCTGGTTGACAATGTCTGCTTCAGAAAGACCTGGTTTCATACACACTTCTTTGTGGCAGACTCCCTTGATCCTTGATATCTTGGGCAACAACAGGGTGGTGAACAAACACAGTGCATGCAGATTAGCAACACGTGCTTTTGGATGAGTTTACTGTTTATTAGTCAAACATGGAAGGACTGATGATGTGGTAGTGAGCTATTGTTCTTTATTGTTTAAAAGTGGAGAATAACTGACTGTTCATGTTGTACTATTGATAACTATTGTTATTAAGTTTATTAGCAGATAGAGGACTCTCTTTCAGAGGCAGTGCAGCCCTATTTCAGGGAGTGGCGACTCTCCCTATACAAGGACACCCTAGCCCAGTGTGTTCTAGCTGGTATTGGTTCCAAGATCAGTTGTGACACCTGTCCTCCAATGGAGCGACTACAGAAGACGTCTATTCTCCATGTTACAAGCGGCCTGAAGAAATCGCAGGCAACAGCTCTAAAATGGCTTTGAGAGTAGCAATGTCATCAAAATAACAGCCTATACTTAAGATGGTACAACGAAACCAGCCCTGGAAAAGGTTAAGGCAGACCCTGCAGGTGACATACAAAAGTGTGAAAAGTGGGCAACCGGAAAACATCACCATAAAAATGGGGATTACCAACAAGATGATGACACTGATCAGGAAAGCTGCACTATTCGAGCAGTGCAGAAAAGGCAAGAAATGGAGTAGGGGTGATAATTAAATGAACCCTTGAAAACTATGTGGAAATGATGCATTGCATAAGTGATAGGATAATCAAAGTTTGGATGAGAATGCAAAATGGAATGAAGGACTTGGACTGCAATTGCACACACCCCAGACTGCAAACGGCGAATATGATATTAAGGAATTCCTACAAAAACCGGAAAGAGAATTTTTACTGATGTGATAGTGATGGGTGACATAAATGCACACGCGGGTAACTAAAAACTTAGGAAGGTAGAGGTAGATGGATATAGAAAAAGAAATTACGAAGGTGAAAAATGTTTGTGAAATAAATGGTTTGATCATGGCAATATGTGGTTTAGAAAGATGAACAGTATGAAAATTACAAGATAATTATGGTTAGAGTGAGACAAAGACAGTAATAATTGATTACTTTCTGGTTGTAAAATAAAACTGCAGGCAGTTACTGGATGTAACAGCTTTTCCAGGAGAAACATTTGATGGAGACCATCTAAGTAGTGGTAGAAACGATGAAAGTGGGAGAAATGGGAAGACTAAAGGAGACAAGAGAGAAGAAGATAAATGTATGTAATTGAAAGGATTAAAAAAAGTGCAGGAGCATTTTCAGGAGATCGTGAAAACATTCCAGACACAGAATTAGAAAGTGTGGAAGAGGAGTGGTTGTTGTGGTGATTACAGTTTTAAGAGAAAGTACAACTAGGCAACCATTCTCTATTAACACTAATCAGAGTAAAAATGGGAAAAGTCCGACACTTCGAAGAACGAAGATATCGCCAAAAGAAAGGGAAGGATCACGAAGGGCGTGAAAATGAAAGACTCCCTATGCCTCGCCAACCTAAAAACATCAAGGTCGGAAAAGGACAAGAGTTGACGAAGGTAGGTCAAATAGGGAACATGAAAGCGAGGAGACTGACAAATAAAAGTGGAAGTAATAGCAGGCTCAACTAGGGATACCGTGGTCGCCAAGCCTTGGTCCCAAGTTCTGAGGCCCTGGTCCTCCTTTTAGTCACCTCTTATGACAAGCAGGGGATACCATGGATGTATTCTACCACTCCTACCCACACAGGGAAAAGTGGAATGGTTAAAGTTTAGAAAGGAGACACCATCATGGAATGAGAAGATGAAGGAAGCAATGGGAGAAAAGAAGAAATCATGGCAAGAATGGAACAGTGAAAGGAATTATCAGGAAAGTAAAAGGAGATAGTGGTAGCTGAAGAAAAGTTGGAAGAGACTCACGTGAGAAAAGGATGACAATGTTAATGGGAAATAAAGAATTCTGCATGGGCTTATGGAGAGTTATTAATGCAGAAGAGAATGGAAAAGATGGTAAGAGTTTTTGCAGATGTATCAAAAAAAATTCTGCAAATTTTGGGGTAAACAAGCAAGTTCATAAAATGTTACAGTTTTATGTATAACTGACATGCATTAAAATACTGTGACGAGTTGGCGGGGTAGTAAGATAAATGAACACTTTAACACTAGACTGGTAGCTTCTATACTAAGATTTGTTAACTAAGCACTAAACTACACAGGACTACACAAACTTTCGCTCAAAACACACACACAATTCGCACGCTCTCTCTCTTTCTCTCTCTGTCTCCCTTAGTCTCTCGCTTGTTCTCATACTACAGATTATTCTCACAAGCTAAATAGTTGGGTCACAAAGTCACATGTCACACGCACTTGCACCCAGAGCAGTGTACACTGTATTTCAAAAGTGGCCGCACACTACACAGTTCTACATTCACACACAAGGTCCCACGTCGCCCGACTACATGTTCTCTCCTTCGCCATCAGTCCGTACTGTAGCACGCTAGTCCGACAATCACGGCAGCTCATGCACTTCACAGTACTGGCAGTCACTCACTGACTGAGCTCACGACTGAACTACACCAACTCCCATTGCGGCAAGTCACTCCTGTCTTATATATCTGCGCCAGTCCTTCCAGAACAGTCCGGATGCTGAATGTATCCAGGAACCTCGCGAGATAGAAGACTCCAGGTTAATCGTCTTGTAATTTCCATAGTCCTATACAGCGCTACCATGAACGGAAGTGAGAGGTGGCCGGTCTAGCACTTAGGCCTTGTTTGTGACTGGCGCGGTCGAAGTATAAGCGGGTGGCCCGATACGGTGACGCCCCCAGCCCATAGCAAGTTGGCATGGTGAGGCTATAACCATTATAATACTTATTTCTGTACCTAAATACCTACATACTTTCCAAAATGAGTACCTTTCAGATAAACATCTAATGCACAAAGCTGACATATTTACATTGTGTAAAAACAATTAAATGCCTCTTTAAGTTCGTAACTTCCACTCACAATACACGTAAACAAATCATCACAAAAAGTTAGTGTTAAATGTTCTAAATGTAACCAAAATGGGTACCATAATGAAGCAATGAACTGCAGATATAACTGGTTGAGTGGTACAAGTTTGCTATTCCTGCACATGGTAAATTTGTTACATACAAGTGGACTTACTTTAACTTGAGACCAGTGGCGTATACCGAGGGATACCAAGGCTATCGGTGAAGTCCAAACATCAAACGAGACAATGGAAATCATAAAGCACATTATAATGTAAGCATCTGGCACATCGTTCCATTTACAAAACTTGAAAGCAATGAGGAAAAATGTTACTCGTAATTCTGAGTGCAAGGCTGCGGAGACCGACATTGCAGCCCTGGCGGTATGTCTCTCTCCCCTCGACTCACCTCGCGCGGCTTGCTGCTGTATATCAGAGAGGTGAGGGGACCGAGGGGATAGGTATGCAAAGCTTCGGTTTGTCAGATCGCCACTGCTAACCAGGGAGAGAGAGCAACCATGTGTTCCTTATCACCTCATAATTCTGACTTAATTATATAGATAATGCTAGTATTTCACTCCTATCTTCTACATCCTTGTAGGAAGACACTGCAATGTCTGCTGTTATAGGAGTAATATCGTTTTATTTTTATATGCAGATCTGCTAAAATGAAATGTAATCTTTCACGTTTAATATTCTCTTTTGTTGTTTGGAATCGAACCCGTGATCATGGGTCGGACACCACCACTGATCTACCAAGAAAGCTAATAAACCAGTGAACGACGTGTATGACCGCTTGTAATGCTGTAAAAATCCACATGTTCATTTGATGATGATGATGATGATGATAATAATAATAATAATAATAATAATAATAATAATAATAATATGGTGCATAGCCTCTGGAAAGGCTTGGTAGTGACCAATGAAGATGAAATGAATGGCAAAGACGTCATAAACACCCATTTCCAAAGCAAGGGGAATTAACGAGTACGAGGAGGTTGATTCCGAGAATTGAACCGGGGCTATCGAACCAAAGGCAAACATTCTACCCATTTAGCCATGAAGCCGGACTTTAAATTGTAACCTGAAGCTACCATTTCCACTGATGAGGTGTTGAGTGGCAGTAGCAGAGGCCAGGGCAGTAAGTTTTGAACCAGCATTGACAACACAGCAAGCTACTCCGGTGGCACAAAACACTTAAGGCTCGACGTTCACTAAACCAACTATCGAAAAGGAGTAACCTAGTGGTAGCCCACCTCTTGATCGCAGCGCACGCGACTGCTTGAGACTTAAAATGATGGCCGATGGCTGCATATGCATTGGACAATATAGTAATTAGAGGTATCATCCACGATGCACTGTCCAGTGCCATATTGGCCAAATGCTGGGCATGATTGAGTAGCTATCATTCACAATCTCAGCTACTGCATATTGAGGGTAATCTCGCAAGCAACTGATAGATCAGGGAAGTCGTAGAGGTGTAAGTCATACCCTTCCTTTAGCACACACCTGACACTACATACTAGTAAGACATACAACAACGCCCGAGCACATGTTGTCAGAAATGTCCAAGGTTCAAAGCACAGTAGGTATGGCTCTTTGTGGCCTACCTTTGCCTATTGAACAGGTATGAAATATTTTGGTCAACAACTAATCAGTCAAAATCCTCCAGGAATCAGTATCAATGAACTGTGGACTCTCACACAAGCAGCCTAGCAGGCAATTCCCTAGAAAGATATCCTACGTCTCTTTTATTCAATGCCACACTGCATAGCAGCTTTCATTGCAACTCATGTAGGTTTCACAAAATACTGATGTTTTCCTTCATATTACTCAAAAACCTTTTAATCATTCATATATCAGTATACCAGTATTAATATGTGGAATATTTCTTCTGTTCTCATGTAATCATTAAATTAATATTACACTAATGGAAGAGGAGCACAACGTGCATCAATTCGAAAACAAACTTCTTCCATCCTACTCTCCCTTTGGGGAGGTACCGTAGGATGGGGGGTGTGCGTGCGTGTGCGTGCGTGTGCGTGCGTGTGTGTGTGTGTGTGTGTGTGTGAGAGAGAGAGAGAAGTATTTGGTGAAATGGAAATAGTGCTTCTTGTCTTATAAAAATGCCTCATTAAAAACAATTGGAGGTTTGTATTTTCACCTAAAATGTTCAATTCCTGGCTGGGTAGAGAATTTTGACCTTCATTGGTTAATTCCAATGGCCCGGGGGCTGGGTGTTTGTGCTATCCCCTCACACACCACACATAACACTATCCTCCACCACAATAACATGCAGTTACCTACACATGGCAGATGCCGCTCACCCTCATTGAAGGGCCTGCCTTACAAGGGCTGCACTCAGCTAGAAATAGCCACACAAAATTATTTATTATTATTACCTAAAATGTTGAATATTCTTTAACACTAGAAAGACTGTACCAGCTATTTTGACCAATAATAATGTTGGATTGCCAAATAAATCATGATTTTATTTTAAATCTCCTGTATTTAACAAACTGCCTGCTGTCATTTCTTGATGGATACAATACTTCTGCATCCATCTCTTGGCACTGTGACAATATGGAAGCTGCTGGGGTATGGGTGCAACTGAACAGCACTGTCTGGTCCAGTGAGGAAAGCAATGGCAAACTACCTCGCTCCTCGTCTTGCCTAGTACGCCTCATTTTGGTACTGCCATTGGTTTTTGTAAGTTTTCCTATAACTGCATAGCCTTTGGTGATGCTATTTGAGGATCCAGCCAGCCTCTGGGCTGATGACCTAACAGGCACATTTAAGAACTTTTAATGAACTACAGCAATTAGCGTTCCCTCAAACATTCAAACTTATATTGAATCTATGGAGAGAGTTATTAAAGTTATCTAAAGGGAACCCCGCTGATCATAATAACCAGTGCACATTTTGAGAGTTAGATGTCTCAAAACTTCGACGTATGCAACCCAGGAGAACGCAACACTAATAACAGTCATGCCGCATGTCCCTAGCTGCAAACAATGATATTTCATGCCATCTGTACATTATTTCCCTATCACAGCTGCCTTCCATCAGCCTTACTTCATTGTGTGTGGAAATGTATATCACAGTCGAGCTATGTAAATCTGCTGTTCACCGAGCTCGATAGCTGCAGTCGCTTAAGTGCGGCCAGTATCCAGTATTCGGGAGATAGTAGGTTCGAACCCCACTGTCGGCAGCCCTGAAAATGGTTTTCCGTGGTTTCCCATTTTCACACCAGGCAAATGCTGGGGCTGTACCTTAATTAAGGCCACGGCCGCTTCCTTCCCACTCCTAGCCCTTTCCTGTCCCATCGTCGCCGTAAGACCTATCTGTGTCGGTGCGACGTAAAACAACTAGCAAAAAAAAAAATCTGCTGTTCAGTGAAATTCAGCATTTAATATTACCACAGCATATAAACATTTTCAATTAGATGTTGAATTATTGCATTATTTATTGTTTACACTAGATATAGAGTCTGAAGGTGAAGAAAATAACTGTAATAAAATGACTGCTGTAGGAAATGTTGATTATGCCCCTTCTGCATCCCATCTAAAAGAATCATCTGAGTCAGATGATGGTGAAAATGGTGAGAGAGGGGGGGGGGGGGGGGGGAGTTTAAGCAGGACAGGAAGAAGGCAACAACTTTAATATACGCTACCGGAGCTGGAATTACCGCGGCTGCTGGCGCCAGACTTGTCCTCCAATGGATACTCTTTAAAGGAGTCCTGTATCATTATTTTTTGTCACTACCTCCCCGTGCCGGGAGTGGGTAATTTGCACGCCTGCTGCCTTCCTTGGATGTGGTAGCCGTTTCTCAGGCTCCCTCTCCGGAATCAAACCCTGATTCCCCGTTACCCGTCACAACCATGGTAGGCGCAGAACCTACCATCGACAGTTGATAAGGCAGACATTTGAAAGATGCGTCGCCGGTATGAGGACCGTGCGATCAGCCCACAGTTATTCAGAGTCACCAAGGAAGTTATATCCTCCCATAGCAAGCTGAAGTCAAATTCCACTGGAATTTCTTGTGGAGTCCACCACCCAAGTTCCAGATACAAAAAGTACATTATTCTTATAGCCCGCATGGTGGCCATGATCGTTAAGGCGTCAAGTCTATGTGGTCTGACACCATGGATAGCCGGTTCAAGCCTTGTTGGTCGGAAAAATTTTCACCATCAGAATGTTGGCCGGCAGAGTAGGAAAGGTGGTGGTATACAATTTCTAATCACTAGATTGTATGCCACAAGCCTGGATTCAATTCCAAACCTCTTTGTAGTGTTCATACGGAGTGGGGACATATGGCACTGTTAATGGTGACTCATCCATCAGATGGAGACATAAAGATTTGAGCAGATCCATTGGTCATATTCAACAGGAGTAGGCTACGTGTTGACACCGGGTTTCAACCCTCTCCTTACCTCATTATCAACATCCCACATCCAGATGAGCAGGTTGCCCATGGTTGTCAAATAGGAAGACCTGCACCAGATGAGCCAAATATGTCCTCGGACACTCCCAGCAATAAAAGTGACATTCTAGTGCAATTTATTAATTAGACCTTTAAACCTATAAAATTGAATTAATTCCAACCTGTATGGTCCTTTTAGGTAGACGTGTAATACCGGGCCTTCTAGTGTTAAAAATTATGGAATGTACATGAATATGTATTACTACAGAGAGAAATTGTTTATGTACCACGAGAATGACAATAATAATCATTAACCCAGGGTGACATTTTGAAAACGAGATTTTCTCAAGCCAGTCTGGTGGATCAGTTAGAATAACTTACCTCAAAGCTTGAAAAATTAGTGCTTATTTACTGCTCAGTCTGACTTATACACAAATGTATCTGAGGTCAGGCTACTGTCTCATATTTCTGAGAATAAGAAGTCTGATTTTGTTCATGCATAGGTCATGTTCCTGGTGAATGAAACTGTAGGAAATATTTCCTATTCAATCACTTCCTGATGTAGGAGTGATTTGATTTTTATCAGACAAAACATATTATTTTCTACAGGAGTACTTCATAGAAAAGAAACATAAAACCATTAGCAGCCTAATCAGCAAAGTAATTCTTAAAACTGTCTAAAGCAGTTTTTGTTTATAAAATAGCATATTCCCATTCCTCAGTAAGTAATAAATCATGCTTTTAAGACATGTTTGTCAAGTGCAATTCTAATATACCAAAATAAATTTTGCTATTTTAATAAGGACTAAAAAGCTTTAAAACTCATAAACACAGGCTGCAAGACATGCCACCAAAGTCAGATAAAAAATAATGCACATAATGATCACATTATTTACAAAACAGGAAACAAATCAGGAAGGAACAAATATGTACAAGGAGATACATGCTGTGTTTACATTTAACAATCTTTCACATAAAGCTGTCTCCACAGTGCTTTACAATGATTGGACAATTTTAGGGAAATGTTGAAGAAATTACCCTGAGTTCAGAAATGTGCTCCAAAGACAATTTTTTTTTTTTTCTTTCCTGGGCCTTATTCCAATTATCTGGGTTCAGCACCTGTGCAGATTGAGCCTAGTTTTACGCCTGGATGTCCTTTTTGACACCAACTTTAAATGGAGGATGTTGTATTCACTATTGTTTATTTTATTTACTTTATGCCTTTGTATGTGGAAAAAGTTAGCACAAATGGCCCATGTATTTCTGTGTTGGTTGTTAGTGTGATGTGCTGTATGTAAATGAAGATTTGTATGATGACTATCACTAACACCCAATCCCCACCTTAGAGGTATTAAAAGAATGCAGCTAAAATCCCCGATCCAACCGGATATCAAACCCAGGGTCCTATGAACTGGAGGTCACTACGCTGACCATTCAGCCAAGAACCAGATGAAAACAAGTCAATACCACAAAAATAGACATTGTTCTGATTTGTGATTTGAGAAGCTGAAATACTAGAAATGATAGTATTTTGGGTTTATGAAGTATGAAATGAGAAAACTTGCTGGTAAAGTTGATGTTTCACAAATATCTTCCTCAGAAGAAATCACAACAATAACAATAACAACAACAACAATAATAATAATAATAATAATAACAATAACAACAACAAATTTAAATAATATTTCCAATGGCAAATCTCTACCATTTTTTAATATTACTGGCACAGTAAGGGAGTATGGTAATGTTGAAATGCTTCACATTCCTTCATCCACAATGTGAGTAATTCTGCATGGAGAGATTACACATAAAAAGGGAAGACATAGTCCCACAATTTCTGGCTGCAACCTTTGTCATTCGCTGCAGAAGAAAAAACTAGTAATATTTCTTATAGTATTTTCTTTCCATGGAATTGCTTGTTGTACTCTTGTTATTGTTGTTGTTGCTGTTGTTATTGCAGGGTAATTATGATTTAACACTTTATTATCACTTATAATGTTAAGCTAGTAGTAAGCTCAACCTATAGTATTGTAAACTGTAGTGTTAAGCACTGGAAATACTCAAGTTGTATGTGTGTATATGATGGTGATGGATTTAGAATGTTAAACTAGTAGTATACATACATACATTATCATTATAGACTGTTATGCCTTTCAGCGTTCAGTCTGCAAGCCCCTGAGAATTTACTAAACGTCGCCACAATCCTCGATTTGCAACTAGTGTTGTGGCCTCATTTAGTTCTATACCTCTTATCTTTAAATCGTTAGAAACCGAGTCTAACCATCGTCGTCTTGGTATCCCTCTACTTCTCTTACCTTCCACAACAGAGTCCATTATTCTCCTAGGTAACCTATCCTCCTCCATTCGTCTCACATGACCCCACCACCAAAGCCGGTTTATGCGTACAGCTTCATCCATCGAGTTCATTCCTAAATTAGCCTTTATCTCCTCATTTCGAGTACCCTCCTGCCATTGTTCCCACCTGTTTGTACCAGCAATCATTCTTGCTACTTTCATGTCTGTTACTTCTAACTTATGAATAAGATATCCTGAGTCCACCCAGCTTTCGCTCCTGTAAAGCAAAGTTGGTCTGAAAACACACTGATGTAAAGATAGTTTCGTCTGGGAGCTGACTTCCTTCTTACAGAATACTGTTGATCGCAACTGCGAGCTCACTGCATTAGCTTTACTACAACTTGATTCAATCTCACTTACTATATTACCATCCTGGGAGAACACACAACCTAAATACTTGAAATTATCGACCTGTTCTAGCTTCGTATCACCAATCTGACATTCAATTCTGCTGAATTTCTTACCTACTGACATCAATTTAGTCTTCGAGAGGCTAATTTTCATACCATACACATTGCACCTATTTTCAAGTTCCAAGATATTAGACTGCAGGCTTTCGGCACAGTCTGCCATTAAGACCAAGTCGTCAGCATAGGCCAAACTGCTTACTACATTTCCACCTAACTGAATCCCTCCCTGCCATTTTGTACCTTTCAGCAGATGATCCATGTAAACTATGAACAGCAAAGGTGAAAGATTACAGCCTTGTCTAACTCCTGTAAGTACCCTGAACCAAGAACTCATCCTACCATCAATTCTCACTGAAGCCCAATTGTCAACATAAATGCCTTTGATTGATTTTAATAATCTACCTTTAATTCCATAGTCCCCCAGTATGGCGAAAATCTTTTCCCTCGGTACCCTGTTATGCTTTCTCTAGATCTACGAAACATAAACACAACTGCCTATTCCTCTCGCAGCATTTTTCAATTACCTGGCGCATACTGAAAATCTGATCCTGACAGCCTCTCTGTGGTCTGAAACCACACTGGTTTTCATCCAACTTCCTCTCAACGACTGATCGCACCCTCCCTTCCAAGATGCCTGTGACTACTTCGCCTGGTATACTAATCAATGACCGGGCGAGTTGGCCGTGCATGTAGAGGCGCGCGGCTGTGAGCTTGCATCCGGGAGATAGTAGGTTCGAATCCCACTATCGGCAGCCCTGAAAATGGTTTTCCGTGGTTTCCCATTTTCACACCAGGCAAATGCTGGGGCTGTACCTTAATTAAGGCCACGGCTGCTTCCTTACAACTCCTAGGCCTTTCCTATCCCATCGTCGCCATAAGACCTATCTATGTCGGTGCGACGTAAAGCCCATAGCAAAAAAAAAAAAAAAAAACCTAATCAATGAGATACCTCGATAGTTTTTGCAATCCTTCCTGTTTCCTTGCTTGTAGATAGGTGCAATTACTGCTTTTGTCCAATCTGAAGGTACCTTACCAACACTCCACGCAAATTTTACTAGTCTATGAAGCCATTTCATCCCTGCCTTCCCACTATACTTCACCATTTCAGGTCTAATTTCATCTATTCCTGCTGCCTTATGACAATGGAGTTTATTTACTATCCTTTCCACTTCCTCAAGCATAATTTCACCAACATCATTTTCCTCCTCCTGATGAGCTTGGCTGTTTGCAACACCACCATGATGATTTCCTTTTACATTGAGAAGACGTTCAAAATATTCCCTCCACCTCTCCAGTGATTCCCTGGGATCTATTATGAGTTCACCTGAATTACTCAAAACACTGTTCATTTCCTTTTTCCCACCCTTCCTAAGATTTTTTATTACTGTCCAGAAAGGTTTCCCTGCTGCTTGACCTAGCCTTTCCAGGTTATTACCAAAATCTTCCCATGACTTCTTTTTGGATTCAACAACTATTTGTTTCGCTCTGTTTCTTTCATCTACGTACCAATCCCTGTCTGCCTCGGCCCTTGTTTGGAGCCATTTCTGATAAGCCTTCTTTTTACGTTTACAGGCTGCTCTCACTTCATCATTCCACCAAGATGTTCGCCTTTTCCCATCTTTACACACAGATGTTCCTAGGCATTCCCTTGCTGTTTCTATTACAGCATCCCTGTATGCCACCCATTCACTTTCTATATCCTGAACCTGCTTACTGTCTACTGTTCGAAACTTCTCACTAATTATATCCATGAACTTCTAATTTCCTCATCCTGGAGATTTTCTACCCTTATTCGTTTGCAGACAGATTTCACTTTCTCTACCTTAGGCCTAGAGATACTTAGTTCACTACAGATCAGATAGTGTGTATCATCGAAAAATCCCCGAAAAACTCTTACATTCCTAACAGATTTCCTGAATTCAAAGTCTGTTAAGATATAGTCTATTGTGGATCTGGTACTCCTATCCTCCCATGTGTAGCGGTGAATAGCCTTATGCTTGAAGAATGTATTCGTAACAGCTAAACCCATACTAGTACAGATGTCCAGCAAACGCTTCCCATTCCCATTAGCTTCCATATCTTCCCCACATTTACCAATCACCCTTTCGTATCCTTCAGTTCTATTCCCAGCTCTCGCATTGAAATCGCCCATTAGCACTATTCTATCCTTGCTGTTGACCCTGACCACGATGTCACTCAATGCTTCATAAAACTTGTCAACTTCATCCTCATCTGCACCTTCACATGGTGAATACACGGACACAATTCTTGTCTTAATTCCTCCCACTGACAAATCTACCCACATCATTCGCTCATTTACGTGCCTAACAGAAACTATGTTGTGTGCAATGGTATTCCTGATAAAGAACCCTACCCCAGACTCTGCCCTTCTCTTTCTAACACTCGTCAAGTACACTTTATAATCTCCTATCTCTTCCTCATTATCTCCCCTTACCCGAATATCACTTACTCCTAGCACATCCAGATGCATCCTCTTTGCTGACTCAGCCAGTTCTACTTTCTTTCTTCCATAAGCCCCATTAATATTGATAACTCCCCATCGAATTCCATTTCATTCGCCAAGTTGTTTCCAGGGAGTCCCTCGCCTGTCAAATGGGAGTGGGACTCCATTACTCCCATAGGTCCGAGGCTTGCTTAAAGTGTTCTGAGCTCGGTAAATTCATGAAGCAGGATGCTGCCCTACTTGCACATAGTCCAAGTGAGGATCTCTCCTCTAACGGGTTATGGACCACCGGTAAATTGTATAGTCCTAGCCGCCTGAGCACAAGGAGGGCCACGACTCAGAATATGTCCGCGATGCCCACTCCCATTCCATAGCAACTGGTATCCCGACTCTCAGGACCACTTACTAGGCCACTCAGCCGTTGCCCATGGTTCACGAACTAGGACGTATTTCTTGTAATATTTTCTTTCCATGGAATTGCTTGTTGTACTCTTGTTGTTTGTTTGCCTGTTGATGGATAATTATGTTAACTTTACTTTATTATTACACTACTGTAAATGACCATTGCCATTGGGATATTTCTCATTTGCGATGTATTTCTTAATAATAATAATTTAAAAAATTAAAAAACAATGTCTTCCTTTTATGTGCACTCTATCCACGTGTACATATTCCTGTTGCTGCTCTCCATCTGTTTCATATTTACTCCATATATATATCACTCATGTTAGCTTTCTTACCAGAGTACCAGTAATGTAATTCATATAACTGGCACTACACACCAAGAAGATCAAACAAGACCCTAGTTTATACTTCAAATGGAAGAAGACATAAGAGCCTGCTCACAAGGTCCAAGCCTGATAATAACTGATTTAGTCCAAATTAATAACTTGCCAAACGAGAATAACATTAGAACGTAGCATTCGAGAGTCAGTAGGTTCGAACCCCACTGTCGGCATTCCTGAAGGTGGTTTTCCAAGGTTTCCCATTTTCACACCAGGCAAATTTGGCAATTGTAGCTTAATTAAGGCCACAGTTGCTTCCTTCACAATCCTAGCCCTTCCCTATCCCGTCATCATCATAAGACCTATCTGCGTCTGGTGCGGCGTAAAAAAAAAAACCTCTCAGATCTAGCTCAAGTGAGAGAAACTAGTTGTTGGCCTTACATTAGAACCATTTTTATTGATAAGTATAAGGTTGCAGTGGAATACTGTGTGATAGTAGGAAAGTGTTTGCTGGTGAATTCATAGGGAAATGGTAGACCTGCCTATACTTACCACTATGATCTTCATAATTTTTTTTGTACTGGAAGTACTACAGTATACATGATACATCATTACACAATATATTCTTTTTGGATATTGCTAGCCTGGTACAGTCCCGTAGGGCAGACCCTCCGACGATGATGATTTTTCTTTTTTTTTTTTTGCAATTGCTTTACGTCACACCGACACAGATAGATCTTATGGCAATGAAGGGATAGCAAAGGCCTAGGATTAGAAAGGAAGCAGTCGTGGCCTTAATTAAGGTACAGCCCCAGCATTTGCCTAGTGGTGAAAATGAAAAACCATGGAAAACTATCTTCAGGGCTGAAGACAGTGGGGTTGGAACCCACTATCTCCTGGATGCAAACTCACAGCCGTGCACCACTAACCGCACGGCCAACTTGCCCAGTCGACAAAGATGAACTGTGTATTTTTTTAGTGAAGGACAATGTTACGTGTGGTGTATGAGTTGCAAAATGTAGGGGACAGTACTAACATCCAGTCCCCGAGCCAAGGGGATTAACCATTTAAGGTTAAAATCTCTGACCCGGCTGGCAATCGAACCAGTGGGCCTCTGAATTGAAGAGAACTACACTGACCATTCAGCCAAGAATCAGTTGATGTGAGCCTTGCACACGTTGTAGTAGCTCTCAAGCAAACCATGTATGTACTTTGTTTATGGCACAAACCCCAAGCTTATTATGTTCCTACAATTTATTGTATAAATTCCCCCAGACACATAGCGTATGATCTGAGATGGCATTTTAACACTTCAACTATGCAGAAATCGGTCTAAATATTGCAAAGAAAATGACAGGAAATTCAAAGCCTGATAGACCAAGAAATCTATAATACCAAGAAGTCAAAGTTGAAGTACAGATAACAATTTGGACATTGAAGAATCAATGGTGGACAAAAAAGGAATAACTTGAAATGCAGAATTCAGGCAAAAGTAACACCATCAAACTTGCTTATAACCCATCAACCCAAGGTTTAAATCTCCTGCAATCTAAAGAGAGCACTCAGCTTCTCAAAGATCTTCCATTAATCTCTTTTGAAGAGAACACTTTAAGGAACTCTCAAAAGGGAATTTACACACTGATGAGAGTATCTCTGCTAAAATTTCTCAACAGACAATAAAATAACATTTAGGTGAACCTAAATAGTAGCCATTGGACAGCTCAAGAACAACAAAGCAGCAGAATTTTTGCTCAACATAGCTGAATATATGCATATGCTTCCTGCCAAACTTTGGACTACTAAATGCTTTAATTGTCACTATCTTCAAGAGAGGTGACAAGTCTTACGGCAGCAACTGTTCAGAGATATTATTACTTTTTGTTGGTGGAATTTTCTTTTCTAGCAAGAACACAATCAAACTATGTGCCACCACCTACCAAAAACCTAGTGAGGTTTTAGACCCAACCAAGAAACAATCACAATGGTGTTCACTTCCAGACATACAGTAAACAGTATTCAAAAATTCCAAAATGCAAAACCAACCTCCTTACATGGCATTTATAGATCTTGTGAGAGAATATGACTCTAGAAACTGAGAAGTTCTTTGGAGGGTCCTAGCTTCAGTCGTGTTCTTGTCAAAATACATAAAAATATTTCAACTGCAGCATGATATCACAAGTGCTTCTATTATTAATAGCAACAAATCAGGTGAGACCTTTAAAATCACAATGAGTGAGGTGAAATTGCTCTACATTTGATCTATATATCTGTGAGGACTATACTGCATTTTGTTGAGGGAGGACTTCCGCAAGGTATGGAAATAGCAAACAGATGTAATAGCAGATTATTTAATGTTAGCAGACTGCAAGCCAGGACCAAAGTATCTTCAACATCTACTGTCAAATTACAGATTTAGATAAAGAGTAATACAGAGAACTATAATAGAACTTGGGTAAAACAACATTGTATTATTAGTCTAGTAAAGTGGAAAATGAAAAATACAGTAACATAAACTTCATTAGGCTTATTTTAGATTTATGTATTCACCTTTTAAGCATACGCCATGAACATAATAAAATACATGTATAATAATAAATGCAGTACTGTATTCTGTATTAGAACAGTTTGTCCAGTACTCACCAAACTTATTTACTTAGGAGTGAAGTAATCAGTCATTTTGCTCTGTTCCTACCTGCCCAATTCACACTTTCTAAATTATGTTCTGTGTTCATTATTTCATTAGTAATTTCACTGCTCCTTCTCCTAGCTTCATAGAACATGTTCACAATTCTTCTAAAGCGCCACTCACTGTAGGGACAGCAGGCACTTTAGTCATTTCTTCTTCTTCCACTTCATAGTCGCTGTGCCCATTATTCTTCACTTCACTTACAATTTCGTCCTCAGTCTGCACTTTGATTGTAACTAGGTCATCATCTATTGTTGCATTTGTTACATAGTCACACTGATTGAGCATATCATAGTTGGTTTCTTGCAGAAAGGCAGATAATGGTAGATTATTACTGTCATCGCATTTATTTCTTCGGTTGATGAGATTCCAGCATGGTAGAAAGAGTTCTTTATAGTTATGGTAGTGATCCGTTGTAACGGTTCAAATCCCAACGGCCTTAGCCTTAGCCGTGTTGAAACACTGGATCTCATGAGATCTCCGAAGTTAAGAGCCATTGGGCGTGGTCAAGATTTGGATGGATTGCCACGCACTGTTGGTGGAGGGTAAGGGAATGGAGGAGCAGAAAGGAACTGGCCACCCTACCGTACGTAAACTCCGGCTCAGGCACACCTCTGAGGAGGTTTAGACCTATCTTTGGGCAGAATACACCCTTACCTTATTATTATTATTATTATTATTGTTATTATTATTATTATTATTATTATTACTATTATTACTGTATCTATATTTTTTTCTTTGCGTTTAGGACATCTGTGGACCACGGTGCTTGTGTTCTAGCTGTGTTTTTGTCGTCGTCTGTCCCTTTTGGCGTACGGGATTGTGTTCTTAGTGGCCTCTTGAGCCTTCCTGTTGGCCCAGTATTCCTTCATTTTCTCGCTGAATTATTTCCTGCGCTCCTCTGACCAATTCCCGGCTTCTTTGTGACTAGCTGATGTAAGGGATGTTAGGAAAGGTTTAGTTTTGACCATTAAACGGTATACATTCCTGTCAGTTATGGTGGCTTGATTAATATGAAGCTCTGCAAGATCTTTGTCCACTTGCTTGGTCTAGGAGAATCCACTTACAGGATAATCTATTAGGATCCATTCTGTGTAGATATCCATAGAAAGTCAGACGTTTTCTTCTGATGGCATCTATGAGGTTTTCTTGATGCTGGTAGAACTCATTGTTGGGTTTGTACCATCACCTTCCATCTGGTAGGATCCTTGGCCCTATTATTCTTCTCAGGAATTTCCGTTCTTGCACTTCCAGGGCTCTCAGTGGGGTCTTTTTAGGTAGGGATAGGCATTCTGCTGCATAGAGGACTGATGGTCTGACTACTGCATTATAGTGTCTCAGTTTTACATTCTTTGATAAATTCTTGGAGGCATACAGTTTTCTGCAGGCAAGGTAGGCCTTGTCTAATTTGATTTTCCTTTGTTCAAGACCCATCGTTTCGCTTAGGTCCTCTGATATCCACTCTTCGAGATACTTCACATTTTTAGCTCTCTTGATATGCTTTGTATCACTGACTCCGATTGTTGTAGGGGCATCTTTGATGTTGGTGATAAACTCGGTCTTTCCAATGTTGATCAAGAGACCCGCTTTAGCTGCTATAGAGTGCAGTGTTTGAAGCTGCATAGTGGCCTCATGCATGTCGTTTGCTAATAAAGTGAGGTCATCAGCAAAGGCCAGGAATGGAATCTTCAAGTTGTCTGCTTTAAACCCCATCCTTAATCCGGTGTTTTCAGGTAATGACCTGGTCAATTATCTTATGATCTTTTCCAGGACACAGTTAAATAATATGCATGAGATACCATCTCCTTGCCTCAGCCCTGTTTTGATTGTGAAGCTCTCTGATAATTGACCTCTAAACTTAACTTTGGAAGTGGTGTTGTGCAGGGTGGCTTGCACCAACCTATTAATTTTTTCGTTTAGTCCCAGTTCTATTAAGGTGTTGAAGAGTGTGATTCTATCCATGGAGTCATATGCCTTCTGAAAGTTGACAAAGATAGCTACCCACTGTCGGCATCTTTTCTTGCTATATTTAAGGATGGTCTTCAGATTTTGTATCTGTTCAGCACAAGACCTTGCAGTTCTGAACCCTGCTTCATATTCTCCTAATTCTTTATCCAGTTGTCTTGTTATATAGCAAAGCAATGTATCTCCGTACAGGCCTTGTAGGCCCTTGGAGTGGTGGAAGGTAAAGGCTTCCACTATTCGTAACCTCGGCACTTGATGGGGTAGAGTGGTTAGCTCTATGTCCGGCTGCCTTTGCCCCCAGGAATTAACCTGGTACTCATTTTTGGTGTAGGCTGAGTGAACCTCAGGGCCATATGCACCTCCAAAAGTGGAAATCTCGTTTCTTAAATTTTACGACTTCCTGACGGGGATTCGAACCCACATCCTTCCGGGCGAACCGAGCAAGCCTTTACTGCCTCGGCCAGGCAGCCCCTTGTCTTGTTATATGCCATTCCAGAATCTTGGAAAAGACTTTTTACAATACTGAAAGGAGTGATATTCCTCTATAGTTGCTGGGATCTGTTTTGCTTCCCTTATTGTGGATCATATGGGAGCCTCTCTTTAGCCCATATGTCCAAGATTATTTTGTGTATGTGCCTGAATGTTTTCTCACCAGTGTGTTTCAACATTTCTGCTACTATTCCGTCTTCTCCAGGGGCTTTGTTGTTCTTGAGAAGTTGAATGGTCTCTTTTACTTCTTCATAGGTGGGAGTAGGGATGTCTTTGGTGTCTGGGTTAGCTGGTTCTCTAAGTGTGAGGCATTGCGCAGGTTCTTCAGCATTCAAAAGTCCTTGGAAATAATCAGCTAGGGTCTTGATGCAGTCATCATCATTGAGGCACAGTGATCCGTCTGTTCTCTGGAGGTGTAAAGTTTGGGGTGCGAACTGGGTCGTCTGTTGTTTTAGACCTTTGTATAAGTCTCTAGAGTTGTTTCTTCCAAAATCCTCCTTGGCTTGTTTAATCAGTTCTTTGTTGTATTTCCTTTTTGCCCCTCTTATGACGCTGGAGGTGTTCTTTCTTTGTGTAATAAAGGCTTGTAGGTTGGCTTCGTTTTTATGATGGTTCCATTTGAGCCATGCTAGTTGCCTGGCTTCTATAGCCTCATCGCATTCGTTAGACCGCCATGGGTCTAAAACAACTGACGACCCAGTTCACACCCCAAACTTTATACCTCCAGAGAACAGACGGATCACTGTGCCTCAATGATGATGACTGCATCAAGTCAATTCTGTAATCTGATTTCGCTATGTAGTAATTGATTATTGCTTGCGTGATTGTAGTTAATTTGTTATGTATATATGTGTATGTAGATTAGCATTAAAGACATGTACGGTAAGAGTTGCTCCATAATATCAGATATAGATAAAATTGTGTGAAATAACTTTTGACATTGCTACACAGCTAGCGTAACTGCCGAGTCATCGCTCTGTCACTGTGTGCATTTAGCGATATACCTACAGCCGCCTTAGGCTTTTTCACAACAACCTGCAACATTTGTAGCCGGGTGGGAGTATCATCATTGCTATTTTTGGAGATTGCGTAGGTGTGTCAACTAATGGCTATATAAGCTGACCGTATATTATAGAGTCAGTCATTTGGATGAAGGAGTTAAACAGGGAGACTTGCCATGAAGTTAGTTAGATACAGAGCCTTGCCATACGGAGTACTACTAAGATGGTAGTAATCATTCATATGGATGGAAACACTTGCCAAGGAGCATTGTAGTGAGACAGTAGTGAGGAGTCATTTTAGAAGGAGAGGCCTCAATCGGAGAGTTCACTTAGTTGGAAGCAGTTGGTTGGAAGGAGGTGAATGGAGAGACTTGCCATGAAGTCAGTGGGATACTGAGCCTTGCCATACGGAGTACTACTGAGATGGTAGTAGTCAGTCATCTGGATGGAGAAGCAGCAGTTACATGGATACTTAGTCGCCAGTCACCATATGGATTAAATGTTTGGAGTGAGAATCTAATTTCAAGCCATGCTATATCTTGTCAGTAAAACAAAAAGGAAATGTCACCAAAGTAGGCTTGAAATACCTACAGGATAACAATTCAAAGGAAAACTTCGTAATAACACTCAAAGTGTTGAAGGTACTGTTCGTGAACTAGTGAGGGATAAATTTCTTGTACAATTTTTAAATGTCCTGTCAATAGGATTTCATGATGATGATGATGATGATGCTTGTTGTTTAAAGGGGCCTAACATCAAAGGTCATCGGCCCAATAGGATTTCAAATTTAATGCCTAGTTTCTTTCAGTTGTAATGTCATAGTTTTATATTATAATGTAAATTATCGCAGCAAGTCTTACTATTTTAGACATAATTTAAAGAATATAGTTTGTTCAATATTAAATTAATGTATCGCTTTATTTCAATGGTAGAATTAGATAACAGCAAATTTAATGGGGAAACAAAATGACAATCTCCTTTTCCTAGAACCTATATGTTAAGCTGTCTACGTAAGCTTATTACCTCACACCCTAGAAATATTCAAGACTCTCATTCTCTTATTGCTGCATTGAGTTTTAGCTGGCGCCCATCAAATACTGTATAAGTAATCAGGTAAGAACTAAGTGTTAGTACATAGTCTGACAATTGAGTATTGTTTTTCATGAATTAATAATTTTTTCATTTTAACTCAATTTCATATTTATTGTAAATGCGAGTGGAGAAGTTGCACCGTTTCCATGCTATTGTAATGCATCTGATTGCGTCTATCAGTGTAATAGAATAATCCTGCTTTTTCTTGATGCACTCAATCATTTTCAACAATATCAGCTTATGATAAGTGATATTTCAGACTCCTAATTACCTTTTAATCCATGGGCTGCAATATGATTGTTGTATTTGCAGGAAGGAAAACAAGCTTAATGTCTCCAGACCTGAGATTACAGGGTGTGCTGGACAGCTGTCAACAAGAACCAGGATCTTTCTTTTTTCTGAATTCCAAGCTCTTGATTCCAATGCCTCATTTCAGCTTCAAACAATGCGGAAGTCATCCAGGATATTTTTATTAGCACTGTAGTATACCGGCAGATATTTTACATGCCTAAAGCATCTAGGATTTTTTGATTTGCAAATCACAGACAGCTTTCTCTTTTTAATTCTGTCTGCATTGGCACAAAACCAGAACTGCTATTTGCTCTCTAGATAGCTTGCCACCAACACATTTTTTATCTTTGTATTTCAGAGTTTTGTCCGGTGTCAATCTACAGAAAATGCCAGTCTCGTCTGCATTAAAGATGTCACAATCGGCATATACTTTGCGCAAGTTAAGTCACATGGTAGTAAGCCATTCTTGGGTTGTTTCAGCATTCACACTATACATTGCTCACTTTGCCGAAACTAATGCTGTGACAAATTCTTCATCTTTTAATTCTTCTGTATGGGTACATTGTAGCTTCTCTGTTGCTTAAACCACTTAAGCAGTGCTTCATCCACGTCGCTCCGTTCAGGTTTTCGATGACTCAAAAGAACTAGATCTTAATTGCTACTAAATAGAAAAATTTAATGGAAACAGTAATAAAATGGAATAAGTTGTTTGCATCATTTTTCAAATTCCATACACATAGAAGTGAGCTAAACTGGATGCAAATCAGCTATTAATGTGCTCTTTGAATGTACTGAAAGCACTGAAATGATTTTCAAGGTAAAAGAATTATACAGGAACAGAACTGAGAAAATCAGATGGCAATGTCCAGTAAAATTGGCAACATTCCAACCAACCTAGTAACAACTTATGGAAGTTGAAGGCATGTGAGTCCTTACGTTATCGTACAGGAAGACTACAGCCTTTCTGTTTTTAATCTAGTTGTAGTCTCATCCATTGAAATTGCATAATTTCACCAACTGCCAGCAGTATATCAACAGTGATCATGGGAGTAGGTCTTAATAAAGAGAGCCATTAAATCCTAGCAGAGATGGAGCATTTACCTCTTTCTCATGATATTGTATTTACCTGAATATAAGCCAAGCTTTTTTTTCTTAATTCTCAAATCCAGAAATCTGAGTCCGTCATAAAATCACAGATTAAGGAATATCTTTACATTTAGTTGAGGTCTTTCTTTTTATATTGCATTGTATACAAGGTGAGTCTCTCCTCTAAGGCAAAAAGCAAGGCAATTCAGGAGGTGATAAGGAAGATAACAAAGCCAGGGTGTATAGTACAATTCGCAACCATATTTTTAATACAACTGTATGCTGCTAAGGTCATGTCCCAAAGCTACATTTATGGCTGAAGTGAACTAAAGAGTTGATTAAATAGCTAGATGTGATATCTGAAGTCATGATCCAAAGCTACATGGTTCATAGCTCTCAAGTCGGTAGTTGCTAGTCAATGAAAATGCTCGCTTGTTTAAATAAACAAACATGGATACCCCTATAGCAGTTTCTTTACGAGTTGTCAAACTGCTTCTTAATTCAGTACTGCACTGTAATGTCATGGTTTCTAGAATAACTGTCTATGCAACAGGTTGTGCTTCAAGCATACATGTCCTAGCTCCCTGGTGTGTATTTAACTAGTCACTCAGTTGCTTGTCCCTAGCTTTGGGATATGGCTTTAACTCTCTTGGTGCCAGGCGGTAGTGCGAGCATCCGCCCTTTAAATTGCCAGAGCCGATCTGGTCGGCCGTCAACAATCCAGTCGGAAGTTGCCAGAGCCGATTATATCGGCCGGCTTAAAATTCTGTGATATACGTAATTTTGAGGCAACCTATAGTGAAGTGCATACTTTTGTTACAACCTGTAGTAAAGGGGCTACACGTTATTGTGTGCCTGGCCTTGCTTTGACAGTTCTAAGAGGGTGTTATACCTTTCACAAGAGTCGTTTCCTGTGTTTACAAATACAAATACCGGTCAGTAAGAGATTGCTCCTTGCAGTGAGTGGATTTGTGACAGGAAAATGGCATGTTATTCACGTGATAATTTTTCAGCAGGTATTGATGACAATAAATTAATGCAGTATTTAGAACAGTGCGAAGTTAACGCTGATGATTTATCGGATAGCGATAGGGAATTTAGTTCAGAGAGCAGCGACGAAATTATACCGGACACGTCCGCGGAATCACCGCAGCTAAAGAAGAGACGTTTAATTGTGTCTAACAGCACTAAAGCTACTCTGAATATGGTGGTAGATGAAACTAGTGATAACGAATATGATGATGATGATGTCTCTGGAGAACATTTTGTGGAAATTTGTCCCAATGAACCCGACAACATTCCTCAACCTCCTGTCTCCTTCAAGGAAGTTCTTGGACCTAAACATGCCCTACCGTCTGATTCTCCGCCCATATCACACTTCAATTTACTTTTCACTTACTCTCTGCTAAACCTTATAGTCACATATAGTCTTCTATCATTACCTAAATGCCGGTCTCCGCGGGCCAAGTGTGGCGTGCCTGCCTCTCACCCGGAGGTCATGGGTTCGATTCCCGCCCAGGTCAAGAATTTTCGCCTGGTCCTGAGGGTTGGTTTGAGGTTCACTCAATCTAAGTGACCCTAAGTGATTGCAATTGAGGAGATATCTGAGGTTGAGAGGACCCTGGTCTGGAAAACCAAGAATAATTACTGAGAGGAGCTGTCTCACTGACCATGATTCACCTCGTAAAGTGCAGGTACCGAACTGAGCAGCGGTCGCTTAGTAGGTCAAAGCAAATCACGGCTTTAGTGCCATGCATTTCTTAATTTCGTAAATTCTGTTGTATTGTAATTTTTTTCTAATGTATACCACAACCGAAAACGAGAAACTATTTTTTCTGAAAACAAAAACTATAATATCAACTACTAATTTTTTACTTATTTAATAATTCAGAATTATTTTAATACTGTGTTGTCCGCACGTAGAAAATTTGTTGTCAGTATTTGCCAAACATCGATACATACACGCGAATTTTATCGGTGAGTAAAATTGTCTTGTTTTTATTAGTGACATATGTTTGAATTTTTATTTTGTATGTTTTTATTTTTCTCGTTCAAATTAGTTATTCTATAGAATTGTATTTAGAAATACATTATACATAATTACGTATATTCTTTTGTATTGTATTATTTTTTCAAAGTAGATATTGAGAGAGAAAGTGCGAAAATATTTTTCTCATCCTAAAAATAAACGTTATCGACAACTATAAATCAACAATAAAACGTCTTTGACTCTTTATATCTCTCCAAACTAGTTTCTTATTCTACGTAGTCGATATGTAGAAAATTCCATGCCGGTATTTGCTATACACCGGTAGATATACGCTATATCTGATGCAGAGCACCTCGAGGAAGAGAAAGAACACCTCACGAGAACTCTCAGGAAAAATGGCTACTCGCTCAATAACATCAGACGAGTCCTTAAAAAATCAGAAGAGAACAAAGAAAAGGCCGCCGCAGGAGAAAACAATGGGAAAGAAGAACTGACCCGCCCGAAAACAGCGATACTGCCATACATTAAAAACACTAGACAGGATCAGCAAGATACTGGACAAATACAACATAAAAACTATCTATAAACCTCACCGGAAGCTAGCCCATTATCTACCACCAGTAAAAGACACAACAGAATTACAGGCCCCTGGAGTATATCACATTGAATGTAGCTGTGGAGCTTGTTACGTAGGTGAGACAAAACGTCTGATCTCCACCCGCCTAAAAGAACATATCCGTCACACCAAGAGCCAAAACACAGATATTTCAGCGGTAGCCAAGCATTCCTACGAAACTAGGCACGGAATATCATTTGACAAGACCAAGATCCTAGCAGCTATCCCTTGGAATCTGGAAAGGAAAATCCGCGAGGCTATCGAAATCAAGAAACGTCCGAACAACATAAATTTAGAAGAAGGATATAAAATAAGTAATTCTTGGATGCCTATCATTCATAGTTAAGACATACAGACCACAACATAAACACACGGGCCGCAACTCCATTACATAACAGTGCGGGCAAGCCACCACTACCTGGCTGTGACACACACTTTCCAGAATACTCACGAGACAGCCAGGGCTTACGTCAGCCAGAAAGGCTAGGATATAAAAGGCCAAGATCAGGGCCACTCTAGTAGTGTAATTTCTGCCTGGGAGACTAATTACTTTGGATCGAGTAGGAGTATTTCAGTCGCCTTGACAATGAATACTGCAATGTATTCGAAACGTCGGCAAACTGTACTTGATGTGCAGACAAGTACAACACGGTTCAACCCGGAAATGAAATTAAATAATAGTAATAACTTCATCTCCCTATTCCCATAGGCTTCTTTTGTCTCCCTTACAATTTAGTCCATAACCATCAGCAACAAAAGAGGTGTCAGCACACTCCCCTGCCCTAGACCAGTTTCACTTCTAAACCATTCCATCTTTCTAACTGGAGTCTGCACACTACTGACACAGTTTATGTACCTAGTCTCCTTTTGACCATGGTTTCCAGAATCTTCTCCCTGGGACCATTATCCTATGCCTTTGATAGATCTATGAATTGCATGATTGCCACTTAAGAGTGTGATTCCTCTATAGTCATAACACACTATTTGTCCCTCTTCTTAAAGACTGGTATTATTATTCCTTTCGCCCCAGTCTTCTGGCACATGTTTCTGTTTCCATATTCACTTCAACAATCTATATACCCATTGTAGTCCAGCAGCTTGCATCGTTTCCACACTAATTTCATCCATCCCTTGTGCCTTCCCATTTTCATTTTACAGACTACTAATTCCACCTCTAACATTGTTATACTGTATCACCATCTACCATTGAGTAATCACACCACATTACTTACCATCACCTCTGCACAATTTCTCACATTTTGCAGCATATCAAAATACTTCATCAATTTTCTATTTAATTCTTCTGGATGTGTTATCAACTCTCCACCTTCCCCTTGCATCAGCTTTGTATAAACTCTTTTTTTCCTATTACTTCGTAAAATTCATACAGCATTCTTTTAGTTCAATCTCTATCCATTTCCACCTTTTGCATAAATTCTTCCCAACTTTTATTTTCTTCCTTTTATTATCAAGATACTTTCTTTTGCTTTCTTCTTTCTTTCACTGCTTCTCTCATCTTCCCATTCTACCATGGTGTCTCCTTTTCTTTCAATCTTGTCCATGTTCTATCACAGGCACTCTCTACTCCATTCACAAATGCATTTTTAAAGTTGGACCATTCATCTTCCACATTTCCTTTCAATAACTAGAATCGTTCTTTCAGTCTCCCCAGAAATTCTTCACGTTGCCCACAATCATTCCATTTCTCTAACAAAACAACTAGTTTCTCTCCTTCGTCATTCTTTTCCCACATTCATTTGGTCCAATTACTTCTTCCCTTCCTTGTCTTTCATTTCCCACCTGTGCATTTAAGTCTCCCATTATAATCACTTGCACATCAGTTATTTGTTTTTCTAGTTTCTCCAGGAATTCTCCAATATCCTCACCTCTGTTCGCTGTCTGTGGTGCATACACTTGTATGAAGGCCTTCACTTCATTCTTCATTCTCAGTCTAATTTTAATTTTCCTGTCGCTGATGTACTCTTTATCCACGTACTCCTCCAGCTGTTTTGAAATTATCAGGCCTACTCCATTTTTGCCCTTTGGCCACCATTGCAGTATGGTGTATATCATTCCCTCATTCTCTTCCTTCCTTTCAACTTCCACTTAACTTTGCTCAACCCCATCATTTCTATACCCTATTTCTCCATAAAATCTACCACTTCTTCTGCCTTTCCTGTCAGGGTCATAAGGTTCATGATGTTGGCTACTGGTCACCCATTTTCCACAGTTCCCCCAGTGCCCAGGAAACTGTGCATCACTTGCAGAGTACATCCTGACCTTTTCCAAGACAAGTTTAGAAGTACCATACTCATATAAATATTATTACGGTGGGGTTACCACTCCCAGAGGCATTTTATACCTACTGCCAGGAGTACCTTTAGACTGCTAATCAGGCAGCACAGATGCCTTTTGCAACTGCATCACTGAAGTATGGATGTTGCTGACAGGTTCTTCCGTTTTATCTGCCATTGGGACTCGGGTCCTCCTCTGCCATCTAAACCGTTAGCCATGTTCTTCTTTCTGGTGAATTTGTGTCATTTAATACACAAAGGCTTCACCTGGCCTCCAAAGAGAGGACTCTTCTGCCCATAGCCACTGGTTTCCCCATTGGGTGTCAAGTTTGGTAATGGTGCTTCACCCTCGGCCAGACAGTTGCAGTTAGTGTCATCTACAGTCACATGCGGGTAGCAAGATGATCCTAACATCATATGCCTCACATATGTTGATTACCAAATGTAAATGCGAAAGAATGACTAAATAACACAAGCAAAGAAAAATTACTTACAAATCAAGAATTTAATGCAACGAATTGCTGAAAATTACAAAATATTGAGGCAAAGTTGAAAAAAAATACCTGAAAGTAAAAAATAGCAAACAATGACAAAAAAATACAATAAATACACTTTTCTGTAACTGGGGTCCATGATCAGTATTTACATGTAAGTTAGCAATCTGTAAGATGACATGTCATCAAAATCCAGGCCATGTTCATAACATACTCAATTTAAGCTAAATGTGAATAGTAGGTATATAAGAGACCTTTTTGTACAACAGGGGTTTATGCTGGGCTGGGCGAGAAACGTCACATCAGTTGTTCAAATTGACTTCCGTCAGCACACACGTGTTAAGCAGACCCGTTTTGCTTGCCAGAGGCAACAGAACGCAATGTGCATTCTCTTCCAACTTTGATAAACTCTAATTAACAAACAGTAGTAGTATACTGGGCCATATTTCTTGACTTCCTATCCTCTTTATCATCACCCCAGTCAACTTCTTGACTTTTGCCATAGAGAAGACTCATCCTGTATAGCTGCCTGCTGGGAAAATGGTTCCCATAACAACAGTGGTTGCATACGCCAATGACAGTAAAATGTACAATAATAAAAATAATAATCATGTGGCTTCATCTGCGATGTTGTAGACATTTAGATTTGACACCATTTAGGCTGCATGTATGTCAATTTTGACATTGCCTTTTTACTCTACTAGATGGCAAAGAAACTGATACTATCCTGGGTGATTTGTGGCTAAATTTTTTAGTTAATATTGTCAAGTAAATGCTAAATGTGTTACCAGAAAGCAAAATAATGAGAGCCCATATCTGCTAATGTGGCACCTTTCTTCGAGACACAGAAAAAGTATGGTATTTAAGAGACAGTTATCTGTTAAAGAAAAGTTGCAAAGTATGTTTTATCAACTACAGTACATTATTTTAATTTCCTTTAACAAAATGAATCTTAATTAAGGTTCAGTCCTGGCATTTGCTTGGTGTGAAAATGGGGAAACCACAGAGTTTTCTTCAGGGCTGCCGGCAGTGGGGTTCGAACCCACTATCTCCCAAATGCAAGCTGCTAGGTACGTGACTCAAACTGCACCGCGACTTGCTCAGTAAACTAAACCTTACAGACAGTCCTAACCCTTTACATAGCCCTTGCATCAGGTATTTCTCTGCACAGATGTACTTTAACATTAAATTTTAACTTCAAATGATGAATCAGTAATGCATTAGACCAGGGCCTCTCAGGGTGCATGCGCTTGGTGCATGCACTGTGCACGGTGCAAAAGACGACTTCACTTCGTTGACCAGAGTGCAGACCCCCCACTCCTCTATCTGGAGCAATAGCGCTTACTCTCTCTTTCCTCACGCCTGTCTCACTCGCTCCCCCTGTCCCCCTCTAACGCACTTGCTTCGTAGCGCTCCAAATCCGAGCTGAGTTGCGCCGAGTAGAGCCGAGCTGAGCCGAGTAGCCCAGAGACAAAGCGCTGGTCCAAACCACGCCGAGCGGCACCGCTGCACAGTGCACGGAGCTCTTGCGCCTCGGTTTGCGCGCGTGAGATTTTGGGCGTTTGAGAGGCCCTGCATTAGACAGTAAGATGCTTTCCTGAACACCCATGAACTTTCCATCACCAAAACAACTCACAGTGTAACTTCTTGCTTCAGGCACAAATAATGTAGATGCCTCCTGTTGTAACTGTTGATGAATTTAAATCCTCTAATTAAAATGAAATGTTGAGGCTCTATCTTAAAATTCTCAGTTATCTAAAATGTAATAGTAACATACATCAAAGGGCAGGTGGTTTCAAACTTACTCCAGAAATAGAGGCATAAGTGGAGTCTGAACTAGTATTCTAGAGGAAACCTATACATAAATAGTGTGTAAAAACTTCATACAACTTATTAAGAAAAACAAAGAATATACATGGCATATATTTGGAAGGCTATAATTTGATCAAGTGAATAATAAACTATGCTAGCTTTTTTTATAGATTCCACTTAGTAATAATACAAGGTGACCCAAAAGTCCGTTAACATTTGACGAGGCAATACTTCATGGAATATTGGAGTAGAGAGGTAACTGATACACAAGAATAGCATGGCATGGGGTTTTATTGACACCAAAATAAAGTATACAAAATGGCCAACAGATGGCACTTCATACAATACACAAGCAATAATTAGCATAACAATCAAGGTTTAGCAGAGACAATGTTCTTTATAACAAATGCTCAACATGTCTGCCCTCATTCACCAACAATACCAGTAGTCGATGGACAATGTTGTGAATGGCACTGTACAGCATATCCGTAGGTATGGTGGGAAATTGCCGTGGGATGTTGTCTTTTAGCATCCCTAATGAGGTCAGATGATCACAGTAGACTTGCAACTTCTTGTGTACTTTATTTTGGTGTCAATAAAACCCCATTTCATGCCAATCATGTGCGTCAGTTATTACCTCTCTACCTCCAACATTCTATGAAATATTGCCTCATCAAATGGTAATGGACTTTTGGGTCACTCTATAAAAATAAAAAATGCTTTTCACATCACTATAACTATCAAAAAATTAAAGTGAAATTTCAAACCATAATTAATTTACTACAACCAGAAGTATGCAGTAGTACCCCAATAAACCACAGGAAACTAGATTAGAGTTTAACTCCTATGCCAATAAACCAACATGCTCAGCACAACAGACACAATATTATAAAGATATAGTGTTGCCAATAATAGGCATTGTTATTATCACCCTAAAGGATTCCAATTCTCAAGCTATATGATATGTGCAATTCAAAGTCTAGCAACAAAGCAATCTAGCACATGCAATACCACACAAATAGACATGCAACATAGAAAAGATACTAGTCAGAAACCACATACAAAATAAATAAACAAGATATGATACAAAATAATCAAGTAATACCAGTAAAAACACAATCAGAGTTTGGAATATCATTCTGCAGCACAATTCTATTGCAAATGGTAACCAGAAAGAGAGAGAGAGAAAAAAATGTAAATATACTCTATTTACTGACTTACTATAAAATGGTTAAAAACATACATTTAAAATACAGATGCACTGTAAAAATACCTTAACTACTGTATGAAATGTGAAAACAGGCAGTGATAAGCAGTTTTGATGTAAATATATCTTATGGTTGGTAGTCATCTGAAATTAGCAGCTGTTGATGGATGGCCATAACAGAGAGACATATTTATGATCATTTTTGATTTCTGCAAAGGAAAAAGTGGTTTCATTTTTAATACTTGATTACTTGATTATGTTTATATACATACAATCTTTAGGTCTTTTATTTTCAATAACAGTTTAAATTGAAACAATATGTGGAAGACATTTGCACAGCAAATCTATTGGCTTATGATTTTTTTGCACAAGCATAAGAAAATCGCTTTCATAAGAAAGAGGTAATTAAAATAAGATAGACAACTGTAAATTTTATTTGGTGTCTGAAGCTTAAATACTACCAACTGGTATTGATAACTAGTGAACCAGTCATCCATGCATCAGAACCTATTGTTACTCGGCAGAAATGTAATTTTATTTATATTGCAGCAATCACAATGTATATCATTAAAAATCATATTAATTAAACTTGTCATTAAACAATGGGATTTCATTTCCAAAAAAAAAAAAAAAATAATAACCCTCACCGCTATACAAAGCAGAGGTGAATGCATCAATTTGAAATATGTTGACAATACTGTATTTTCAGTTACATATAGGCCCTATAGATGATGCTATTTACATTTATGTAATTCTTCAATCAACACAAGAGTCACTGCAATACTGCCATGTCTGATGCACATTTACCGACGTACTGAACAGCATATGTGAACTTTTATCATATTCGAGATAAACACTTCATCATGCATCAGATGCTGCGGTCTTATAATGACTAGAGAATCATGTGTGATGATAATATGCATGGTTTTGTGATGGAATACAGTTCAGGTTCTAATCAAAGAAAACAGCACATGTTATATTACCACTTCAGGTACTCTAACTAGCTCCAGATAAAGGGAGAGATATAGCTGCATTAATTGTGTTCTTCGCACTAGTAAGCATTTTTGTCATATTCATTAACTCTCGTTAGATAGGAATACATCAAATAAATTCTGTAGGCCTTACTTTTCTAATAGTTATTATCATTTACCAAGATAACTACTAGAAAGTATTGGTAAAAAGCTTTGTAATAAGTCATATAACATGCCTCGAAGATGTTTTTATCATCCGACTCTTTCACAGCTAGGTAGTCAATGTTACATGTAAACCTTGCTTGCCAGGATTAGGAGACTGGATCTCATGCTACATCAGTTTGATGCCCTTTGCCATTCTCATGATTTGACATAAACTGAAAAAGACTAGCACCAGGAGAGCTGAATATGTCCTCAGACACTCCCAATACTAAAAGCCATAAGCTAAATAAATAAAATAATGTAAATAAACTGAAAACCACAATGGTGGCTGTTATTTCTGCACTGTGAATGTGATGATATTCTCAAGGACAATGCATAAAACTGTACACAATCTTAACTCTATAATGAGATCAGTTTACCATGGCTATCATTTGTCAACATGAAAAGTGGTTTTGAGGAACATGGTGTCGTCACTAGCAATTTATTTTAATTTGTTGATCAATGATATTTTCTTATTCACATATTATTTCAGTATTATCATTACAAGTACATTCCTTTCACTCTTTATCATAATTAGTATGATGGATTGAACAGTAAATTTTTATTTCATTTTAAAAGCTGTTTATTTACATGCCAATTAAATGGGCTCTATTGAAAGACAGAGATACCGCACCATGAAAATCACAAGGTTCATTCTTCACTAACTTTCTCACAAGAGAAAACAAATACACTAGTCTCCCGTTAATCCGAACCCTGTTAATCCGAACTGAAATATTCAATGTTTTTAAAAATTCTCCTTATTGAAATGAAAGGACATAGTATAGAATGAAGATTTACTTGCATTTTATTAGTCATATTTAATGTAAACATTGTTACACATCATAAACCATCAATCACTGGTCGTTTATCTTTACAAAGTCTGTTAGTTTCTTTTGCCGTAGTGATTGGAACCTCCTCGCAGATGCAGTGTTAAACCACTACTACTGAGAGAGCGGCAGAACTATTAAATAAACAACATGCAGCTCTTCGCATTCCAGGCACAATGCAAAAGTGTAGCCCGTTACCGTATTTTAGCAGTTTTAGGAGACAAGTTTTAACCTAGTTTTAGTCGCTTTCTCCTCTACAGGTTCTTAAGTACCCTACTGTAATTTTAAACAGTATTTTATTAATGTAACTGCTAAAAAATCGACATTTCAAATTACAGTATGTACTGCACTGTATTGTAGAAACTATTTTCCTCAGACGGTTGAGGCGCTGGCCTTCTGACCCCAACTTGGCAGGTTCAATCGTGGCTCAATCCGGTGGTATTTGAAGGTATTCCAATACGTCAGCCTCGTGTAAGTAGATTTACTGCCACGCAAAAGAACTCCTGCGGGAGAAAATCCCGGCACCTAGGCGTCTCCAGAAACCGTAAAAGTAGTTAGCAGGACGTAAAAACAATAACATTATTATCAGAAAATATTTCCGCTTAATCCGAAAATTTCATAATCCGAACAGACTCCGGTCCCAGTTAGTTCGGACCATTATATTGGCATTACTCTACTGTATGTTATAAATCAGTGGATTTTCCAGAATCTTTTAATCAATACTGGATAGAAACAACAAGAGGTGACTACGTTTAATTTTGGATTATAGAATGGAAGATAACATCCTACACTATAAACATTTTCCGTTCATTATTATTCCTTGACTTTTCCAGCACTAATTGAATGGACAGTGGTGACTGCAGTTTTAAGAAACAAATCAATGAGATCAGTATCTTGATCTTTTCTCATTTCTTAAGTGCCAATTAGTTTTGTCCTGTAAAAAATTGTCATCCAGCTTTACCATCCATCAAAGTTCCATTTACAATTTTTTCTCTAAACCCATATTGTATTCACGTACACTGATGAGCAACTGAATTAGAGATACCTGGCTAGTTGCGAGTAGGACCCCCTTTTTTCCTGATGATAATAACAATGCGGTGTGACACAGGCTCCCCACAAGATTCCATAACGTACACAGATTTTTTGAAGTAGGGTTAACCGCGCACACATCTCTCGATAGCATCCTAGATGTGTTCAATATGATTGAGGTCATGTGACCTTTAGGGATCAGGCAATCATCTTCAGATTTATGGAGTATTCATCGAATCAATTGACCACAATTCGTGAGCGACTGGATGGTGCACTGTCTTACTGAACGTACAGGTCTCCTGCAGTGTGCTGGAGATGAAAAAAATGGGGACGACAGTAGAAGGGGTCCCATTTCATCCCATGTGAACAGTTCCTATACAATGATTCAACCACCTATGGCCTGAACTGTACTCTGCTGACAAGACAAATACATTGCCTTGAGTGCTTTGTGACGCGTGAGTACCCTGCTATCGGTGTGTACAAATTTATAGCACATCTCATTTGTCCAGGCTATTTTTCTCTATGCTTTGAGAGTTCAATGGTAGTGTTCTTGTGCCAATGCAATTCTTTGTACCTTGTGATACGTGGTGAGCAGTGGTACCCGAGTGGCTTCCGTTCCTCATTGCGAGGAAGTAATCCTGGATGGTATGGCTGTTCACATTTCGTTATTATCCAGCACTGAATTTGCTAGTACTCTGTTACAAGTCAGTCAATGGTAACCCGTCATCAACACGTACTACGCGGTAGTTAACCCTGGCAATGGTGGTTTTTCCCAAACCTAATACTCATGGTACACTCTGAACACGGTGGTCCATGGAAAGCCTATTGCCTGCATGACTTCGGAGATTGAATAGCCCATACATATGGCACCGACAATCTGGCTGGGATCAAACACACCAAGATCTTACATCTTACCCATCCCGTGCTCACTTGTTATTCACAGAGTCAGTACAAGGTTTGGTGACAATGCATTCATATACCATGCTGCAGTATTATATTTGCCAAGTCAACCACAATGCCATTTTGCAAAAAGAGCAGCTATCTCTAAATCAATTGCTCATCAGTGTATATGTTAATGCATCCACAAGAGTCATTCAAATGCCTCTCACTCCCTAATTTTGTCAGTTAATCAACCTCTGTTACTTAAAGCCAAAACACCCTCTTCAGGCCTGCAAGTAGTAGGGTTCAAACCCTTCATCCCTGTAAATGCAAGTTTACAGCTTCATTACCGTTTCACAATTCTTTCTATAAACTGTTTCACAAAAATATCAGTAGTGGAGGTATTTACTACAATGCATCCCAGGATATCAACATTCATTGACTAAGAATGTTATTACGCATCAACATTTAATGTAATGACTCACTAATTATACATGGAGGATAGCATATGGGCACTTAAATGTAACTATGTAATCAAAAAGCTACTACAGAGGTACACTGTAAATTATAACAGAAATTTAGCAACCATAAATAATGGAATTCTTCTAAAATATGTATGGATAAGCGAGTCTCAATTTTTTTTTCATTTTTTTTTTTCAGAAGTTAGTATTATTTTTAACAGTTTCATAACTTGCATACAAAGAAAAGGTAATACATAATTTTTTCTGAATCCTCAGTCATTACAACTGTACATGTACAATTAAAATATTAAAATTGGACCTGAGCTGTTACACTGGTGTTGAAAATTAAAATGGCCTTGTGTGCTTAGTTGGTAAAAGTCTGCCCTGCTGAGTAACATGAATTTGTGAGAGTTGAGTCAACTCCATAATTGCATGTTCCTCCATGCCTTCAGCTATTATTAAAAAATCAATGAATTGCGCACAGTAATCCTGGCACTAAAAGGATTAGTGAACGCTCAAAAGTAACAGCAACAAAATCAAATCTGAAAAGCTGACTCTGATACCTTTTGACTGTAGCATAGCAAAATTTGAAGAAAGCATATTTGTTTGGATCCAATAAATTCCCGTTGCAAGAAGTACACTAGATCATTGCACCATTGTCAAAAGTCATTCTTCAACATCTGAGTGTGTCATTCAAAGGAGACAGAGCTAATTATGTTTCTGGATGGTTCTGTGGACATGATTAAAACCTGAATGTCAAGAGTTTGCAGTAGGTTGCCTTGAAATAATACTGATTCCATGTTCCAACATCCCAATATAGATTCTGAGAGATTTTTCTCCTCATATAATATAGTTCTAATTGATCATGGAACAAACCAGAAAGACTACAACCTGACCACAAATAGCAATTTTTTTTCTTTCATCTGATGAAAATGACACCTGAATTACTGTTTAAAAAATATATACATACAGGATGAACCTGAACTCCACCGAAAAAATTCCAAAGCTTGTTCAGGGATACCATCTGAGCATTTGGTTAAAAAGACTCATGATCTCTGGTGGCTCGTTACAGAGTAATAATGTAGTTATGATTTACTTGGTTTGTTACCCCAATTATCCTTGTTTCTGTGAAAATACCTTCACAACAGTGAAAAAGACCGTAATATGCAATAACCAAAACATACAATACAAAACACAGGGTAATACAAAGCCTTTAATATGCAATAACCAAAATGTTCAATACAAAACGCAAAGTAATACAACAATCCTCAGACTAAACACGTACACTTTTATCACGGTGTGTTTAATCTGTTCTGTCTGTATACTGTACAGTATATAACAAATACAGAACTGTTCCCTTACAGGACAAAATTTCAACACCCCAATGTCTACATTAATAAGAAATTGAAGTGAAGTACACCTATTCAATACCAATTAATATGATGTCAAATCACTTATACAATGGAATTGGTTTCGACCCCATTACGGGTCATCTTCAGCCATGGACTAAAATTGACAATATATAGTGCAAATACAATCAAATTAACACTTTAAAAATATTATGTACATAAAGTATTACAAATTATTTTACAAAATGAGGCAAAAAACTCTCAGTCTATAATACTTCAATTAGTGAATTTAAAGTCCACTGGTTGTCATGTGCAACATTGCCATTGGTATTAATCTAAAATGAACAGTCCTAATAAGTAACCTCTTTACATGTACAAGTAAAATATTAAAATTGGACTTGAGCTGTTACATTGGTGTTGAAAATTAAAATGGCCTTCTTGTGTGTATAGTTGGTAAAAGTCTACCCTGCTGAGTAACATGAATCGGTGAGAGTTGTGTCAAAACCAACACAACTATCATTAAACAAGTATACACACGAGTCGACTCAAGATGGTACGATTAAATTATCTGATAGAAGAGACCTTGCAAAACCAAAAGGACTTGAGTCAAAATCATACTTATTATTAATCACAGTCAGTCATATCAGTACACTATTATTTTTTTAAATCCAACCGTGTAAGTTTATACATATTGTTTGCACACACTTATACTCTTTCGCTCTTTTTCTTATTTTATTGTTGATCTCAACAGGGCTCCATTTTAACTTTTTCAAACTTACTTTAACTCTTTTGATGACACAGCACTGATAATGAACCTTAAGAGTCCAAAAACCAGTTTTGGATTTTATAAAATTAATAGTGTGCTGGTACGAAAATGAAAACCTACAACCTATTTTCCAGTCAGTGACCAGGTCAAGAATGTCATGCGGCGAGGATAGGAATTGTGCCGGCTGCCGAAGCCTGTTGCACTCCTCTGGGGTAATGATGAATGACTGACAGATAAAATGAAATGATATTGGAGAGTGTTGCTGGTATGAAAGATGACAGGGAAAACCGAAGTACCTAGAGAAAAACCTGCCCCGCCTCTGCTTTGTCCAGCACAAATATCGCATGGAGTGACTGCGATTTGAACCACAGAATCCAGCGGTGAGAGGCTGATGCTCTGCCGCCTGAGCCACAGAGGCTTTTGCTGATACGACTGTTTGTGATTAATAATCGGAAGGAAAAAACGAGGGTTAGTTGGAGGGGAGGGGAGATATGGCTGCAATTGAAGACTGGGCGGATGGATGAGGTGAAATTTTATGGACACATCCGCAGACTGCCGGCATGTAGACTGACACACAAGATTCTCACCTACATAGAACATCTAAAAAATATTCCATGGATACTGGAAGTTGAGAAGGATCTGAAGAAAGCCCAGATGAACTCAAATGACACCGTGGACAGAAACCTCTATAGGAAAAAAATTAATGGATGGAAAGTGCAATCAGAGAATGAAGTGAAGAAGAAGACTGGAGCATAGTGGACAGAAAAACGAAAAAGGATCCACGGAGAAAGGATGAGAGCTGTTTGGCAACTCAGAAAACAGAATTGTTAGAGCTTTGCGTGATCCATTAGGAAAGGAAAAGGTATTGAAAGACATGGGATACTGGCGCCCCATACGACTAGGACAACCCAAAGACGGTATTGAGATATCATGCCTCGCTTTTGCAGATGACCTGGCCATACTTACAGATGATGTATTCACAGCCGTTAAACAAATTGAAACCCTTAGCGAATGTGCTGGAAAGATTGGCCTACAAATTTCCTTTGAAAAGACCAAGTTCTTCTGCTCAAAATTTGACATCCAAAATTTGAACACGACACATGGGCAAATCAACCGAGTACCACACTTCAAGTACTTGGGAGAAATACTTGAACCAACGGGAGGTGAGAAGGCTGCTCAGAAAATTCGCCAACAAAAATTTCGGAAAGCCTACGGTAGGGTTCACAACATATACAATAAAAAGTGCTTGTCCCGCCATGCAAAGATCAGACACTATAATACAGTAATAAAGCCCGAAGTCTTATATGCCAGCGAGACCCTTACACTAAACGGGAAAGGTGACCTAGAAAACATTTTAAAAGAAGAAAGAAGAATCCTGAGGAAAATTCTCGGCCCCCGAAAAACGGAAGATGGATATAGACTGAGGTCACGCAAAGAGACAGAAGAGCATTCCAACATTGCAGCAGACATCCGCAAAAGACGTCTGAAATTCTATGGGCACGTCCACAGATTGCCGGCAAGTAGACTGACACACAAGATTCTCACTTACATAGAACATCTAAAAAATATTCCATGGGTACTAGAAGTGAAGAAGGATCTGGAAAAAGCCCAGATAAACCCAAATGACACCGCGGACAGAAACCTTTATAGGAAAAAAATTAATGGATGGAAAGTGCAACCAGAGAACGAAGTGAAAAAGAAGACTGGAGCAAGTGGACAGAAGAACGAAAAAGGATCCACGGAGAAAGGATGAGAGCTGTTTGGCAACTCAGAAAACAGAATCGTTAGAGCTTTGCGTGATCCATTGGGTCCACACGCACATAATAATAATAATAATAATAATAATAATAATAATAATAATAATAAATGCTATCATCAGCACTGTTTAGTACAATGGCTTTGATATTTTATAATGATTAAAATCGTAATTGACGAGCTGTTTGTCAATAAGGTTCATGCTAAGCAAATAGGTCTGAAAAGAGAAGAAAACTGGAATAAACGCACATGATGAAAAGGAACAAGTAGCTAAACAAAGTTGTATGAGACTTACCCCTTCACGATGTCAAACTATGCACACATACCTAGGAACAAAAAACAATTGATCAAGCAGAGAGAGACGTGAATCAGAAGGAACGAAAACGAGGGTTAGTTGGAGGGGAGGGGAGATATGGCTGCAGTTTAAGGCTGGGTGGATGGATGAGGTGAAATGGTTAATAAACATCTCAGTGGATTCGTTGTATCCTTGGGCCCATAAAGGGGCAGCCTACTTTAGCATGGTCAATAGAGCCTACACCATTCCCCTACCCAAAAATCATCTGATGAAGGAATTAAATACCATTCGTAATATTCCTAAAAAGAATGGATACAATAGGCATTTTATTGAAAAAATAGTATACAAAGTGAAACATCGTCCTTCGTCTACCCTATCTAGAGAAAAGCAGCAAAATAACTACCTCTATTTTTACTTTTGACAGTGATAATATATACCATGGCTGGCCACAACGAGGCTCGCGAGCCACATGCGGCTCTTGACACCAACCTTAGAGTAAAATTAAATGATAGAATTAATGGAATCTAACAACATCTCGTGGCTGGCGGCAGTCAGTAACAGCGATGTGCGGCTTAACGTTATTAGCGCTGTAGGTAAGTGGTGAGAGACAGGAGGTGAAGATAGTTTCAGAGCCTTCCGTTAGATAGTGCTTTGAGCGGGAGTGTGTGTCAGTGAGCCAGTGTCGTGAGGTGAAGCTGGTCGCATTCACGTATAGGCAGTAGCGAGTGCCGATACTTTTCTGTGTGCAGTTGTGTTCTGTTTCAGTACAGTTGTGGCCTGGTGTCCGAACAGTTGCGATGCTGTCTAAGAAGCATAAATATGAAAAGGAGAATCAAGCTTTAAATACCGGCTGGGAGGAAGAATTCGCTTTTGTAGAAAGAAACGGTAAGCCAATGTGTCTTTTGTGCCAAATAACTTTGTCACAGTTCACAGATTTTCATGTTGGCTCTGTTAAAAAAAAAAAAAAAAAAATGAAATCACTAAAGGAAAAACTTCATGGTCAGAGTAGGGTTATGTCAATTTTTATCAAGGAAGCAGATTTGACAACCAAAGCTGGCTTCATCTTGGCTTTTAATATTGCAAAAGCAAAAAGCTTTACACAGAGGGAGAGTTTATTAAGAAGAACATGGCACAAGTTATTTCTGTTTCAGAACCCGAAAATAAGAAACTGCGAAAACTGACCAACGAAATGCCCGCTGCTAGACACACAATAGAGAGATGAGTTTCTGTTATTAGTGCGGATATTTTAAATAATTTACAAAAAAAAATCTAAGCGAGTGTTCAGCAGTAAGTCTGGCTCTGGACAAGTCTACTGATATCAAAGACAAAACACAACTAGCCATATTTTGTGAGGTATGTGTCTAAGGACTTACAGGTGGTGGTTACTTTGAAGGATACTACTCGTGGTTGTGACATTAAAGAAACCCTGGATGGTGTTTTACAGAAAAACTCAGTGCCTATCAGTACTATAGTCAGCATTGCTACCGATGGTGCACCATCTATGACTGGCATGAAACAAGGGCTTATTGGGCTTTTAAATGCCGACACATTATTTCCTGATTTGCTACCTGTACATTGTATTATTCACAGAGAACATTTAGCAGCAAACTATTTTCAGTACCCGCATATTATACAGGTGGTTCTAAAAATTGTGAACTGTATTCGCTCATATGCCAAAACACACTGACAGTTCAAATCTTTTATAGAACATATGAACAATGATGAGCTTCCTGATTAAGTATCTTGGTACTGCTTAGTAAGATGGCTATCAGTACACAATGTTATTGGCCAATCTTTTGAATTACTTGATCCAATCAAACAGTTTATGGAAGAAAAAGGAAAATCATTCCCTGAACTTAATGGCCCCCAGTGGTTGCTAGATTTGGCTATTTTTTACAGATGTGGACCAGTATTGAAAAATGCTAAACATATCTTTACAAGGAAGAGAAAAGCTTAGTTCTGATTTGGCCCAGACTGTATTTATCTTTTGTAACAAGTTAAAGCTTTTTGGGAAAGACCTTCAGACTAAAACATTTTCTCACTTCAAATGTTTGAAGAAAATTACTGAAAGCCTTCCCGACTTTCAGGTGGAAACTGAAGATTAATGCTGAAGAAATCAATGGCAGATTTAATGATTTGAGATCACTTAAACCTTCATTTTCATTCCTGGAAAATCCTTTTTCTGTTGATGTTGTGGGCGATAGCTGTCCTGTTTCATCACCAATAACAAACAATACAGCAGCGGTAGGGTTGGAGCTACTAGAACTGCAAGAGGACGAAGGACTAAAAGGAGTCAAAGTGGCGTTTCTACCATAGAATTTTGGAAGAATGTTCCTAAAGAAAAATACCCACTAACAAAAGAGTGTGCCAAGAGACTTATCTCAATCTTTGGGACTACTTACGTGTGTGTGAATCACTGTAAACAACGCTTAAATTCATTAAATCTAAATATCGATCTGAACTAACTGATGTACATTTAAGTGAACTTATGCAAACTGTGCTTACCAATTATCAGCCAGATTTTAAAAAACAGCAAAAATGAACATTTGAAAAAGCACTTCTCAGAAGTAAAATCTCATTCCCTGATGTGTACCTAAACAATAATGTTCTGTGTAGTGTATAAAATAAATGTTCCTTCATTTGTTATAAAATGAAAAACATGTCTTCATTTTATAAACCATTTTCTAAACATGCTCCCAATTTTGTCTTCTAAATTTGCGGCTCCCAGAATTAAGGTTAGTGGCCACCCCTGATATATACCAATCCTCTAATATTTTAAAGAAGTATAATCATATGTGTAAAATCAAACATAGTGTCTCATACATTGATCAAATGGGTAGAAGTTTTTCGACACGCTATTTGGAACATGTCAGTGCTAGAAAATATTCTCTGCTATGAGTCAGCATATGCACGATTTAGATCATGAATTTACATCCATTGGACAAGATTTGGAAAAAAAGTAGCCAATTAGGGTGCTTCAGTCAACATGATGGAAAATTATTTCATCCACCTGGATAAGCCCATGATGGGCCCGAGGGTTCACAATGAATCCAATGAGATGGTATTATCCATTCCATCTCACCCATCCACCCAGACTTACACTGTAGCCACGTATCCCCTCCCCTCCAACTAAAACCCCCTTTCGTTCCATCTGATACACGTCTCCCTCTGCTTGATCAATTGAATGGACGAAAACCATAACGGTATAAGTGACATTTTAAAAACAAGTGTTAATTGCAGGATGTAACTCCAGGAGGATGTATTCTTTCACCAGCAAAGGGATACAAGTGATAGCGATAATATTCTGCGCTCCAGTGATGGGTGGTATAACTACAATAGCATGCTTTATATGAGTGTTGAAGATGTTTAAATGCCTTTTCCTCTGAATGACCAAAATGCTACTTATACCGTTATGGTTTTCATCCATTCAATTGTTGTTTGTTTGACATAGTTTGACATTGTGAAGGGGTAAATCTCATACAACTCTGTTTAGCTACTTATTCCTTTTTATCTTGCGCATTTATTCCAGTTTTTTCTCTTTTCAACCATATTTGCTCAGCACGAACCTTATTGACAAACAGCTCGTTAATTGCGATTTTAACTCAAGTCCTTTTGGTTTTGCAAGGTCTCTTGTATCAAATAATTTAATCATACCATCTCAAGTCTAAGTCTATTTATTGTGTGTATACTTATTTAAAGATAGCTGTGTTGCATTTGACACTACTCTCATCGATTCATGTTACTCAGCAGGGCAGTCTTTTACCAACTAAGCACACATGAAGGCCATTTTAATTTTCAACACCAGTAATAGCTCAGGGCCAATTTTAATATTTTAATTGTACATGTACAGAAGTTACTTATTAGGACTGTTCATTTTAGTTTAATACCAATGGCAATGTCACACATGACAACTAGTGGACTTCAAATTCACTAACTAAAGTATTATAGACTGAGATATTTTTCACCTCTTTTTGTAAAATAATCTGTAATATGTACATAACATTTTTAAAGTGTTAATTTGATTGTATTTGCACTATATATTGTTAATTTTAGTCCATGGCTGAGGATGATCCATAATGGGGTCGAAACTGGGTCCAATGTGTAAGTGATTTGACATCATATTAAATGGTATTGAATAGGTGGACCTTCATTTTAATTGCTTATTAATGTGAACATTTGTCAATATGGACTATGATGAAGTTTATATTGTACAAGACCCGAACGTCTGTCAAGAACTAGCATTTAGGACAGACGGAAAAGAAATAACATTATTATTGTCAGTGCTATACAGATACAAAGCTAGTTGGGGGCAATAAACAGAACAAAATGCATTACTCTGTAACAAGGTACTGGAGACCATGGGCCCCTTATACCAATATACTCACAAGGTATCCCTGAACAACCACCAAAAGTTTCTTGGTGGAGTTCGGGTTCACTCTGTATATATTTACAAATTAGATATATCTTGTGTTTCTTAGTTTTAATAACAATATTGATGAGTTTTTTGAACAATGTCAGGTTACAGGGAAAGTTTTGACAAGCTGAAAAATAAAATCAATTTCTTGCAAAAATAATTCCAATCTTCAACAAAAGGTAATGCTACTGTTTGTATACCCCTAATGATAATGCCATAAGATAAACTGCTAATGAAGGTCCCTTGATGTGGTTTCTTTTAGGCTAATCGTCATATAAGTATCCTAGCAAACTATACCAAGTAGGCCTGCTGTTCCTTGACCAGCAAGTTTTAAAGTCAAAGATGTAAGGAACTACCTTGACAATAAAGAATCCCCAAAACAAAATTCAATTCTACAGTATTCCAAAAGAATTCCATTATTTCAATTATAGTGACTGTATGTTAGACTATTCTAATACTACAGACATGCTTAAGAAGAAAAATAATGCAACACATACCTTCTTCTTCCTCTTCTAAACAGTGGATATCCCGAGGTAAGGTCTCTACCACCAACGTGTCACTGTGTTTCCTTTTTGTAACACGTTCAACAGCCACCATACCCATACCAGTCCTAGTCACTCGTGTCTCATCACCACTTCCATATTCGAACACTTGCCTCGAACTAACCACTGCTTCTTGTGGCTGCTTCAGCAATGTATCTGAGTCCATGTACACACTAGTGGCCAAATTAGATGTCTTATTCTGTCCCACAAACAACATAGCATCCCCACTTCCCGTCAAGTAGCGATGAGGACTCGATCCACCACCACAAAAGCTATCAGGCGGCATAGGACCAACGAAAACACCCTTCCCACTTGTCACAGCACTTCCCCATTCAAACTCTGGTCGATCAGGATCTCGCTCATTACTACTGGAAACACAGTGCACCATCGGCATTGCTGTCTGGGATGGGGTCATGGACGACACCTGTTGTCTATGCACCGACTCACCACACGATCCCGTAACAGGACATGAAGACGGTGAAGGAGATGAAAGACCATCATCAGTACTACCAACACCAGTGGAATGAGTAGTAGTATCAGCTGTAGGACTTTGCAGATGACTACTATCTAACCCTCCACTGGGATCGATGGGACTGTGTGTAGTTGTATCTGGAGGGCTACCAGTACAGCTGCCTGTAGTTGATGTCTGACAAAAGGTGTTATTGGTAGTCACGACTAGAGCCCCAGGAATCATTGAAGCAGAAGAAGTTGCCTGTACACTTTGATTTACAGCTGTTTGTGTAGAAACTGAATGCTTCATCATAGGTGGAACGTGTGTTTGAGAAGGCTGTGAACTAATTGTGTGCCGAGAAGATGAATTTGTTTGGCTCATATTCTGCATAACAGGGTGCTGCAATTTTTCTGGACAAGAACCGCTACTGCCACTATTAGCACTAGTGTTCACAATGTAGTTCTGATTCACATTTAAACTGGCTGTAATATTGTTACCATTATTGCTATTATTACCAGGCACAAAAGAATGAGGTCCTGTAACAATTTGTTGATTATTTGAAACCATAGTAGTCTGCTGTTGCACAATAGTAGTATTCTGTTGTACAACAGTAGTATTCTGATGATTCTGTGCAGAAGATGTTGCAACTGAACAGGGCACCATCAGTGTCTGGCCCATCTGTCCACACTGAATGAATTCTTGTTGTGGATGGTGGGTAGGTGCTCCAGAAGCACCAGGTCTCGTACCTGGTGGAGCTGTAGTAAAAGACACTGAATGATTAGGACTAACATTAGCGACTAATGGACTTAACTGGCCTCCAAATGCAGCAGCACCATTGACAAGAAATTGGTTTGGTGAACTTGTTGTTAAAAATTGAGTGCCACCTCCACCACCACCTGGAGCACCAGCATGTGTACCCATCTTGCCACTGGCTGCTGAAACAGGTGTTCGTATCACCATACCAGCTGGCCCTGCAGCCAGTATACTCTGACCTGCAGCAGCTGGATGACCAAACACAGTAGTTCCTCCAGGATGACTTTGAACTGGTGTCAACACATTCTGTCCATTCACATTCTGAAGCTGCAGCTGTACACCAAGATTGGCATCCGGAAGAAGAGTTGCAGTTCCATCTGCTGTAGTAGCCATTACCATACCTCCCAGACCAGGTACAATAAACTGTTGGAAAGTTGGAAAATTCTGAACCATACCAGTAGCACCATTTAACAAATTAACAGGCTGAAGGAGATTAATTTGTTGAGTGGGCTGTGATGTCGCAGAAGTTGCTATTAGCTGTTGAGTCCCAAAATGTCCTGTTGCTGTGGCTGTACCAGGTTGTCCATTCATTAAAATCTGTGCTGGTCCACCTGGCTTTCCTGGTACAATAGTTAGAGCTTGCAGCATTGGGCCAGCAGTTATACTTTGTGGATGACCGGAGACAGTAAAACTTTGCTGAGGGAAACTTGGTTGGTGCTGCTGTTGTTGATTCTGTTGTTGTTGCTGCTGTTGTTGTTGCTGAACCATAAGCCCTGCAGGAGAATTCTGTTGAGATGCAATGTGCAGCATAGATGCAACAGTTTGAGGAGAAACTTTTCGCTTCTTACTGCCTTTTTTCTTGCCAGCAGTCACTGCTGAGTGATGAGAAGATTCAGGTGAAAGAAGTGGATGTTGATGTCCTTGATGTTGTGGACTAGGTCTTTGGTACAAGCCTGGACCACTTGACATTGTCCTAGACCCATGCTCTTGTCCGACAGAATCAATTAACTGTCCTCCAGATGTTTGCTGATGTTGTTGATGGGCCTGTGCTTGGTGGTGGTGATGATGATGATGGATCATATTTCCAGTGGCAACAGCAAGGTGAGGAATCTGCATGGCATTCTGCATACCATCCATCGTCATTACACCAGGTTGGATAAGTAAAGGTGCAGGCAACGCATTCACTAGCACTGTTGGCTGGCCAAGCACCTGCTGTGCCACCCCGACAGCAGGAATCATCTGAGTGACAGCGGCTGTTACACTTGTAACCATTGGTGACACTGACATAGGAGGCATTGTAGCAACAGTTCCTCCTGGTCCTGATGAAGAGGATCCATGATTTGGTGTTAATTTACCCATTGTTTGTTGAGGCATTGGCTGAGGTGGAGGAGCCATGATACCTCCAGGTCCAGTAGCCATGACATTACCAGCATTAGCTACAATCAACTGACCACCACTTGATACCAAAATATGCCCAGGGGGTAAACCTTGTGTACCAGACTGCTTCAGAATGGCCTGAGGAGATTGTTGTTGAGCATGCTGGATTGCAGCATTATTCATCATGCTCTGAGGTACCTGTATACTGCTGACAACACTTTGTACCATTTCCAATGGTGATTTTGACACTGCCAATTGTTGTTGCTGAAGATTCTGGTGCTGATGATTACTGGAGACAGTCATCGACAACGTTTGCTGCGAATGATGAGTTTGTTGTGGATGAGGAACTGTCATCATGCCAGTTGCTTGGCTTGTATAAATGGGAAGTGGAGCAGTAACAGACATTGCAGATGAAGGAGGAGTATTAGATGAAGAAGATGGGGTGGATACGGTAGTTGTATTATTTCTCCCTGCAAGAACAGATGTGATTGTATTACTGCTAACAGTATGACCACTAGCCATTGTTGTCACCATTGTTGAAGAATGTACAGTGTTACCATATTTAGACGATCCTGAAACAAGTCTCTGTTCATGCAAATGAGGACAATAGCCCTCACTGCCAGGCCTTCCATTGCTCGTAGGGGTGCTCCGATCCTGTTGTTTTGCTACGGCACTTGGTGAGGAACATGTTACACTGTTTATATCATTCCTTTGAGAAGCTTGTTGATATGGTCCAGAACCAGAATAAGAATAAGGAGGACTAACATTAGGCACAGTGAAAGGAGATGATGATGTAGAAGATGAGGATGATAAGGATGATGAAGATATCAGTACATTGTTAGAAGTGGACGTAGCATCAGGTAGTGTTGGTCTGCATGATGGAGTAGGGAGGGAAGATGATGATGTTGGTGATGCTTCGGGTTGGGGCATCAAGGTAGTGTTTACATTATAGTTCTCAACAACAGGAGAACCATTACTAGTACTGATAGTTCCTCCTTGAATTGGTCCACGTGGGTCACTCACTCCACTATTTGTTTGTTGCTGCTGCTGTTGTTGATGCTGCTGTTGTTGCTGGCCTCCAGTACGGTCAGTAAAAGTGGATGATGTCACAGGATTTTCTTCTGGAGATGGAGTAACTGGAGTTGTAGTAACAGGTTCGTGATGCTGGAACTGCTTGTATTCATTACTGTGATGATGTTGCGGCCTATTGGGCGTATGATCTTGTAAAGATGTGTGGGGTAACTGCTGCTGATGCTGCTGCTGTTGATACAACATACTTTCTGATATCATAGGTCCAGCACTGGCAGCACAACCTTGACAGCCATGAATACTAGAAGTCATATCAGTCATTGCACTGCTGTCAGGAAGATGCAGCTGAGTGGGATGCATATTGTATCCTGTAGAGCATTGTGAGGGCTGTACACCTTGCTGTGATACCATAGCCACTGTATTCTGAGGAGCATTCCTGGGATTATAATTTCCCTTAGGGTTAGGTAGAAGAACATTGCTAGGAAGAGGTACTCCCACAACTGTTGCTGGTGATGAACAACTAAATACAATTCCAGGTTGTGGACCACTAATGGGTGGTGTGGGTTGTTGTTGTTGTTGTTGTTGTTGTTGTTGTTGTGCTGACTGTTGATCTGTCATGCTTTGACTCCGTACAACTGTGGGACTGTGACATACAAATCCAGCACCACCCACTCCAGTCTGCCTAGATATAGTACTATTCAGTAAAGCAGTTTGTTGTGCTAGGTAGCCACTGGGGTCCTCCATGAATGATGGAATTGTATTACTTTGTGATGCACCTTGGAAACTGTTCACACTAGCATTATTTGAATGTGAAGGAGGTGGCTGATTGTGTTCAGGGGGGATTTGACGCACATCGATGTTTGGACATGGTGCAACCATTTCTGGTCCCTGTGCAGCAACATTATTCACTCGATGATGATGATGCTGGTGATGTTCTAACATATTGTTAAACGTCCTCTGCTTCTTCGATGCTGCACTTCCTTTCCCAACACACTTCTGCTTCTTACGAGAAGCATCTTCTGCCCACATAGGGGACGATGGTGTATGGTGGTGAAGAGGTGGAACACGGTCATACCCACCATTATTATTGGAACCAGGTTGAGGTGTAGGTGTAACAGTTGGCGAATGTTGTTGCTGCTGCTGCTGCTGCTGCTGCTGCTGCTGCACAGTCATCATGTTATTAGAAGAAGTATTCCCCGCTGTGCTACTGTTAGCACGATTTTGCCATGGAGGTGTCCTCTGAGTATGCATCATCATACTGCCACCAGGAGATGCTGTTAAGATCATTTGGTGATTTCCTCCTCCAAGAATCTGCTGTTGCTGATGTTGCTGTTGCATGTGGATTAAATTCTGATGCTGTGATACCATAACTTGTTGAGATCGATTGCCATACGCATCAAACACAATTCCCTGAGGCATACCACTAGCACATGATATAGGAATAAATTGAGCTCTCTGATTCTGTTGTTGCTGCACAAAAACCTTATTTTGGTCTTCCAATCGTGTAGGTTGAGTCTGATATTGATTCTGGCCCTGTGATTGATGTCCATACAATTGATGCATTCTCAGCAATTGTATATCTTGTGGATTTTGCCCACTTGGGTACACCATGTGATGCTGCTGCTGTTGTGGTTGCTGCTGCTGTTGCTGCTGTTGCTGCTGTTGCTGTTGTTGTATTTGCACTTTAGAATTATCCACAGAACTTTGAGGAGGAAGTAACCTTTGTTGATATTGCTGCTGCTGACTTAACATTCCACTCTGTACCAACAAACCACTACTGTTTGCAACTATAGCATTACCACCAACAGAACACTGCACTTGAATAGCACCATGTTCAAGTGAAGGTCCGCCCATTCCCATGTGTTGCTGCTGCTGTTGTTGCTGCAGCTGTTGTTGTTGTTGTTGTTGTTGTTGCTGCTGCTGCTGCTGCTGCTGCTGGACTGAAGCACTGGGATTGGAATGTAGTATTAAACCAGAAGAGGTAGGTCCAGTATTAGGAACAGGGCAACGCATGAAGTGCTGCTGCTGGTGGTGCTGCTGCTGCTGTTGTTGTTGTTGTTGTATGGAATCAGAAAATCCCATTACTGAAGGAGGAAAAACTGGACGATTTGTGTGAGGGAGGCCAGGATGCTGCTGATTTACGGCAGGCATAATAGGTCCATTCCAGCGCTGTAACAAATATCAAGCCAAAATAAGAAGATGATTCAGTTACAGATAGCATTGAATATTATAAGTATACATATTTAATTTACAATATTTTAAAACTTTAAACAAGAATATGAACTGAACTGTAACTGACAGTAAGATCCCTTTTCCATTTCGTTATTTATAGGTACCGTATATTGGTCTCAATATAAGAAATAAGGAGTGCTTGTTCCCTATCCACTCCTTTGTTCATATGACCTGCCTGCTTCCACCAGCATGTCAGTATTTGTTCTACATCAATCATTAGATATACCGGTACTGCACATTTCACTCTTTGCCTGAGGTCCTAACTCAACTCAGAGACATAATATGACAGGAAGGTCACAACCATAATTTTCATTATTATATGAATTTTAATGTTATAATTATTCCTGCAACATTGTTTTTGTCTTGTATACATATGTTTTATCTATCACATGATCTGTTTAATTTTTATTTGTCTGAAGATGGCCACTAAGTGCCTGAAACTAGTCCCAAGAGTGATGTAATATTATTTACTTGATTTTTTTTTTTTAAACATCGGCGGATTACAGGAAAAATTTGACTGTTATTTAGTTGATATCAATATTGTCAAAATGGGAGCTATTTGCTGGTAAAAGTGCATTGCAGCTAATAATAAACCTGTTTTTTTAAATATATTTTTTATGTTTCCTTGCAACTGTGTGGTAAATATTTATTCTTCTCACTTAAATTGTACTAAAAATACATTATCACTTTATTCTGAAAAACTTATTTTATCTCATGCAAGATATAGCAACACTGTATAAATAATTTATATATTTTAGACTACAAAGATTTTTTTTAATGAAAAATGTTGTGTATTAAAACATTTATGCACGTACCTGGTACTAATTATTAGCGTTAACATTATTTTAACTTGAACACATGCCTTGTTACCTTTCTTTTTTCACATCCCATTGCTCTTGCATATAGGCCTATATATGTATTCATTATTGTATTGGCAGTAACATTTTTCAACTTCAAACTTTATGCTTCCTGCAAGAATTTTGGTTGTCTCAAGCGAGTATCTTAGACATTATCATCACAATGAACACAACTTCTACATCCTCACCTTTCATCACTACAGACAAGAATGCAGTTTTTAATGTAGAATCTTAATAGTTGTTTGGAAAAAATTTCAGTTTCTTGCTTTACTTTTCAGTAAATTATATAACATTTTGGATGTACATTTCAATTCTTATAGTAAATTTCAATGAGTAAATTTTTTCTTTAAAAATAATACTTAACTGTTAACACATTATTCTGTTTCTCAATTTATGTCAAAGTACTCTTGCCTAGAAAAACACATCAATGCAATGTCTAATTTCAAATAACTTTTTGCATGAGACTAGTTTACTCAGGAATCAATTTAGGATCCTAGTCATGGGGCTGAGTCAGAAACCTACATTTAGTATTTCTTTTGTTCACATACTACAGTATATAAGTGATGAGATGATGCTGATCAATGAAATAAAAGGAAATCTCATCTGTCACATAAAGCACAACAGCTACAAAATCTAAATAATCACATAAAAGTTTCTAATTTTAGGTGGATTATTGTACATAAGGAGATACATGACCAGCCTTTTTTCCTGGAACTGCATACTTTCACCCCTTTCCTCTTTTATGAGAGAGTACACAGCAATGCCACTGAACATGGAAATTTTCAGTTTCCTAAACCAAATATTAGAGATATTACCAACATAAGTATTGGTAGACAACATAATTAGTGTGTGAATGACATTAACTAGTGACCTATAACCATGCACAATTAACAGATAAACTGGAGTATGTTTTGTATCATTAGCTGAAAATAAGTTCTGTAGACTAGCTTCCTTCCACAGTTACTGGAGTATATGCATTTGCTCACTTTGGCTGCTCTCTAGGAAGAAACCACACTTCTGCAATAAGTTTTTAATAACATTCTTTGTCTAGAAAATATTTCAGGTCGCAACTTTTCATGAAACACCCTATATTTAATTGAGAGGTCAAAGTTACTGTATTGGCAGTTCTATGTTCAATAGAAGAATCTTCTGTTATAGTATAGCTCAGACAAGATGAACTCTTCCCATTCTCTTTGCTAAGTAACAGTACCCACATTCCAAATAGTAAATCTTGGATTACAATGTCAATATATTGCCACTTTTAAGTGCAACCAGTAGTCTATGACAAGAAGATTTTGGTATTTGAGCTAAATTAGAAGACTTAGGCTGAGGATCATCTTCTTATTCATCAATACTCTAAGGCCACAAAAGGCATTATTATATTTATCTATTATAACCACTGGTGCTCAAGAAGTGTGAGACAGACTGAAAAGCAGTGGATGTGGTGAACAGACAGAAGGATATTTGAGATTGCTGCGAGTATGTATGGAAAAAAATGTTAATACTTTTCACTGTACCTGAATAAAAGCACAAATCAGGCAGATGTACAATGATTATTTGTTCATTCTCAGTCCAACTACACTATTGCGTTCTCTACATGGGATAACTAGCAGATACACTTATCAGATAGTGAGTGTAAAGTGCAATATAACAATATGGTGGGTTTTACAAATGCACTACTGTTACTAATGGTGTCCAACCTACAAACTGTTATAAATATGGACAGGCTGGTCTTCTGTAAAAAGTGGTACTACCTTTTGATTCATTGCATTCATCAGAAGGCATTTCATGGATAATAACCATCAAGATCTTCAAGTGGCTTGCAGGGAATCTGCATTGCCTTGCAGAACAGTACCACGGTGGGTAAAAGCCTTCAGCGAGACACGCCAAAATGTGGCAGACTTGTGTCGGCTGGGTCGTCCTAGCATCAGTGAAGAAGACGTGCATGCTCTTGCCGCGTTACTCGACACTGATTGATACCATACGATTCATGAGCTGGCCCAAGCCACCAAATTAGCGAGTACGACTGTGCTTCACATTCTGTAGGATTGCCTGGGCATGAGAAAAACAGCATCATGATGGGTTCCGCATGATTTGATGGATGTGCAGAAACGGTTACGATACAATGCTACTAGTAACCACTTGGAGCGCTACAAGTGTTAAGGAGAGACTTTCTTTCATATCATTACCTGGATGAGACATGGGCCAAGTCGTACGAGCCACAACTGGAACTCAAACTCAACTGAATGGCGCCATTACGGGTCACCACGAAGATCGAACGTTCGTCAGAACCCCAGCAATGTGAAAGTTATGGTTTTTCTCATGTACAAGTGTGATGGTGTTATTCTAACGCATTATGTTCCTCAACAGCAAACCATCAATGCACAGTATTACTGTTCGTTTTTGGAACACAACCTGCGACCAGCTTTGAGAAAGAAGTGGCGACACTTTCTGCAGAACTCACCGATCATTTTGCATGACAATGCTCAGCCACATGCAGCGCAGACTATGGCTGATTTGTTCCGTCGATGGGGCTGAGAATTGCTGTACCATCCACCATACTCGCCAGACTTGAGCCCTTGTGACTTTGACTTGACTCCTAAGATTAAAGGAACCACTTCATGGTATTCGCTTCAGAACTGTTCCGGAGATTTGTCAGGTAGTACACCGCTCCATTCGAACCATCAACACAACAGGTGCTGTTAAAGGTATCCTACGACTTCCACACCGCTGGCAATGGGTTGTACACAATGCTGGTGACTACTCTGAAGGACAGTAAAACTTAGTAACATGTATCTCTTTTGCACCAGTTGTAATTAAATAGTTGCCACTATTAAAGTTCCAACTCTTGTATTTGGTAAGATTCTTTGCTTTTAGAAGGGAAATCCATAAAATCATAACAGAGCTAATGAAGCCAGAAACAGATGAGCTAGCAAACATACTGTTAGATCCTAAGTTTTTCTCCAAGTTAGAAGTACCATGTCTGTAAGAGAACGTTGGTAATTATGCGCTAAGTAATCCTGCTGATGGCTGATCTGAAGAGATCTGTTGAGGAGAGGCCAAACCACTGATGTAAGTTTCAGGATGAGTTGGAGAAGACTATACTTCTCAAAATGTTGCATTACCTGATCAAAGTAGGTGAATTTCCAGGTCTTGATGGGGTTGATAATCTACCAACCCTTTCGCATCCATGTCAAAACGTCTTCATTTCGCATCCGATCTACCCACCTGATCCAGAACACACTGCAATAACACCACATCTCAAATGCCTCAAGTTTTTTCGACGTTCAGTGTCCATGATTCAGTAAAGAAGCACTGAAAAGACATAGCAAGTTGACGACTGTCTCGAGCTTGAAGAACGTAGTTCTTGCCTATTTCCAGGGATTGGTCCCGATCCTCACTGACTGAAGGAAGGTCTTCCTGCCACTAACATGCCTCAATCTATCACTGGTTGCTTGGCCACAATCATATATTTGGACTTGCTGATATTCAGCCTCAACACAAACCCTCACACACCATCACAAAAAGATCCAGTAGTCTCTGTAGTTCTCCCTGACTATCATCAATCAACATGTCATGTGTATATTGAATGTGGTTGATCGGCACTCTGTTGAAGATGATGTAGTCTCCGATATCACTGAGGGCTATTCAGAATATGTGCTCAGAGTAACAACAGTAGAACAAATTCAACAGTACACACCTTGTTTCATTCCCCTCTTTTATTTCAATCTCTCCTGTCATGCAATCCCCGAATCTGTCACTGGCTCTCTGCTGCCAGTAGAGATTTGTTATAAATCGCAGAGCTTTCTTGTCTAAGCCTCAATTATATTCTCATGCCACACTTTGCCAAATGCCTTTTCAAGGTCAACAAGTCAGAGAAAGGCATTATAGTTAACTTACAGTAGCAGCAGCACTGAACCAAGATCTACCAAGCTCGATAGCTGCAGTCGCTTAAGTGCGGCCAGTATCCAGTATTCGGGAGATAGTAGGTTCGAACCCCACTGTCGGCAGCCCTGAAAATGGTTTTCCGCGGTTTCCCATTTTCACACCAGGCAAATGCTGGGGCTGTACCTTAATTAATGCCACGGCCACTTCCTTCCCACTCCCAGCCCTTCCCTGTCCCATCGTCGCCATAAGACCTATCTGTGTCGGCGCGACGTAAAGCAACTAGCACGAACCAAGATCTGAATGTTCAAGAGTGTCTCTTGCATTCCAAGTCTGTTTCAAAAACCAAACTGAGCATCGCTAATGACTGCTTCTATCCTCCCATGAATCCTAGCATAAAGTATACGAGGGAGAAACTTCACCGCGTGACTCATTAGATTAATGATGATCCTAGGGCCGTTTTCCACCTTGCAGATACCCTGGTTACCCAGCCTTGTGTCCTTTCAAGAGCTCCTCCATGTCATGCTTCCATACTTGTAGCTGTTAGTCTGCATCAATCACTATGTTTCCACCCTGATCTACAAGCTTACCATGCCCTCCTGTAGCCTCCTTCACCTTTTCCTGGAGATGGAAGGCATTGTTCCACTTTGGTGGCTCATGATTTCAACACACTGTGCAGCTTAACTCTCTACCTCTGCCTGCTGCATCATCATACTTGCATTTATCTTTGTTGTTATATTGCTACCTCTGCTTCATAAGGCTGAACATATTGCAGGTCATCCAGCACTGATTTGATTGAAAGCTCTCTTCACAGACTCTTGACATTGCTGTTTCAGTCAGTGGAGTTCAGGGGTGATTCCATGCCTTTTCTACAGGAATATGTTCAACTGACATGTGTTCAACCTTTTCCTCCTCCATGTGGCACGTCAGTGCTTCCATTCAGGGTCAGGTCTTAGCTTTTGGTGGACCAACCTGAATGTACTCTTCCTTGTTTTTCACTTTTAAGAGAATTTGAATCTGAACTACCAAAAGGCAGTAATCCAACAGAAAATCATTGCCTGGGTAGGTCTTCACAGAGTTTTGAACTTCTAAGGGACGGTGATGTAGTCTATTGGATTCCTTATTATATGCTCTGGGGTATCTACAAGAAATTTCCAGGTACACAGGCGCAGCTCCGGAAACTTGAAATGTGTGTTCATCATGATGAGTTCATGTTCCTTCCAAAACTGCACAAATTAATCACACAGCTAATTCTTAATTCCAAGCCTGAACTCGTCAGCAGTTTCCCCATCTCTTCCCACTCCAACTTTGGCATTCATGTTTTCCATAAGAACAATGTTCATGTCAATGTAAAATTGGTCCAGTTCTTCATCTTTCGAACAGAATGCTGGTGCATGTACTTGAATGAATATGATGCTGAAAGGAATCGCCTGAACTTGCAGGGGAGCAAACTTATCCAAGACAGGCACAAAGCCAACTAATGCTGGATGCACTTCTTTTGAGACAAGGAAGGTCACACCATTGCACTGGCTGTTGCTGTTTTCTCTGGAGACATAGACAGTACCCATGTCCCAATACCTGCATTCCATTCTGGGCACATTGAATGTTACTGATACCAAGGACCGAGTCTCATCATCCCTTTCGTTGTGTTCTACAGTTTCCCTTCGTAAATATTTTGGATATTCCATGTTCCCATCTTAAGTGCTCTCTGAGCATTCAATGACTGACCGGGAGATTCTTAACACCTCTTTCCCATTGATGCGGCACCCGTACTAGGGGCCTAGGTAGCGTTTGCAGCCAAACGATTGTCCTGGGAAAAGTGTAATGTAGTGATTTTCCGTTGCCTTCCACACCAATATTGGACTGCCATGACTGTGGACTCCATTGTGCCACTCCATGTTCAGAAATATAATGAATGCAAATGCGTTAATTATCTGAGAATAAGGAATGATAAGGCTTACCAGATGGGATTCCATTACAGTCAACATCCCTCAATCCACTGTAACTTGTCATGGATTCTATTAAGGCACTAATTAAGAAAAATATATAAATCATAAATTTTGAAGTAACTTCCCTTATGCTTAACTTTTCCTAGATTACAAATACTCAGGATAAAATGTATGAATGAAATGAGGGTGTCATGAGCAGGATGTGAGCATCCTTTACACATAAATACATTTTTTTAATGGAACAAAAATACTGAAAAGCTGAAATATATCGTTCATTTTGCATTAGAACTTCTAACAGAATAGTGAAACAAAATATTATCTGTGGTAGCACAATGAGAGTTCCAGATTTATCTACAGAAAACTCAAGATGTATTTATTCTGATTATGTTATTTGGCAAATAACTACAAAATTGAATAAGTAATGATAACAAAAGTGCATAAATAATAAATATACAGGTAGTCATATACTATACAGAGAGCAAAACTTTCAGTATGGAAATACACTGATGTTCATAAAAAGCAAAACACCTTTGAAAGACTAGAGACAGGAAGTTTATATTCATAGGACATGTGAATTAGTATGTTCTGAAGAAATGATTAGCATTTGAACCATGTTGACCCTCAGGTTCAAGGTCCACATCAATATCTCGGCGCACAACCACAACTGGTAAAATGTGCCTGCGGCTCTCGTTGTCGCTATAAACCGAAGGTAATGGATCAGTGTGACTTGAGCAGACATACCTCACAGATGTATGCGAATCATACCGTCAAACGAGTGAGTTTGAAAGAGGACACATTATTGGCATGAGAGAATGCGATGCATCCATCCACGAAATTCCTGCTCGTGTGGGACGAAATGTGTCGGCAGTGCAATGGGTGTGTACAGAAATGTTCACAGAAGGCCATACAACATGAAGAGATGGGTCTGGTCACACCACCGAGACCCCCCCCCCCGAGAAAATCGATGCCTCATCTGAATGGCACTGCAGGACAGATCTACATCCTCCTCGGCTCTGGCGCAACAGTGGAACAGTGTTACACATCGTACACTATCAGGAGTGATAGTCCGTCGCCATTTATTACAGTCTGGGTTACCCGCGTGTCGTCCACTTCTCCGCCTACCTTTGACTAATGTGCATAAACATGCTAGACTGCAATGGAGCATGGAACGACGTCACTGGGGATAGGAATGGCAGCAGATGGTGTTTTCGGATGAATCCAGGTTCTATTTGTTTGAAAATAATGGCCGCATTTTGGTTCACCGCAGACAGAGGGAGAAGTATCACATTGACTGCATTCGCACAAGACATACAGTGCCAACTCAAGGCCTTATGGTGTGGGGTGCTATTGGGTACAACCACAAATCACAGTTGATCCGTGTCCAAGGCACCGTGACCAGTTTGACCTACGTGAATGACAGTCTGCAACCCATAGCCATACCCTTTGACACGAGTGTAATAGATGGATATAACTTGAAAACAATATCCTTTAACCCATAGTTAAATAATGCCCCAATTGAGCTCGAATTATTATTATTATTATTATTATTATTATTATTATTATTATTATTATTATTATTATTGTGATGTACATCCACTTACATGGGCGCCCGCAAGGGGGGGCAAGGGGGGGCACTTGCCCCCCCCCCTGGAATTCTAAAGATGTTGATGTTCAATTGTTTAATATCATACCAGATTATTTCATAAACTGAAATTACTGACAGTCATCTAGCATATGTTATAACTGGAAGTTTCTGTAAAGAATTTAATGTTGCTGATGTTATATTGGTTTTTATATTCAAGAAAATTGTTAATGTGCCCCCCCCTGGAAAAGATCCTGCGGGCGCCCATGTCCACTTATTAGTATTAGTATCAGTATTATTTACGATCGCATTATTTGTGAGGTTATGTCATGAAACATGTGCTGAGTACATACATTTATATGAGTTTAGTTAATGTAAGAACCTGTAATTAACAGTATATAATTTATTATTACCTGTATATATGATGTGTAATCCATTATGCAACACATTATAACATCTAGAATATCACTAGGAAAGATGAGAACTATATAGAACATTCCTTACATTATCTCCAGGCTTTAAGCACTGTAGAAATTACTAGAAGATATGTTATGACATATCCTTCTAGAAGCCTGACCAGGCAACCTATATAAAGAGACGGTCTCGATGGTGAACAGGAGTTATTGTTTAACAGGAGTTGTGTTGTGTTTAAGGCCGACATGCTAATGTAAGCAGTCAACTGTTTCAAGGTTACAGTCTCATGAGCTTAGTGATAAGCAGTTGTTAAAAATGGTGGTTTGTTGATTTTTTCGGAGTGAAGTGTTCTGCATGTTAATGTGTAATACCAATATGAATGGTCCATTATTGGACATTAGAAATTGAGTTAGCTGGAAAATTTATAATGTCCAATAACGGACCATTTATATTGGTATTATAGATTTACTCATTTGGGACAAATATTTCAGATTCTCTATGGGAATCACCATCTATATCATTAATGTGTATAAATAAATAAGTGTACCAACTGACAGCATTTTGTGTGCGTCTTTGTGGATACATCACATTTCTGCACGACACTCCAGATGCCATATTTCACATAACAATGCGCAGCCACATGTTGCTGCACGAACACGTGCCTTCTTGTTCTCACCAGATGTCAGACTGTTGCCCTGGCCCGCCTGATCACCGGACTTGTCGCAAATAAAAAATGTGCGGGATATGGTGAAATGACGGGTGTCGCGCTGTGATCCAATGCCAACCACCAAAGATGAACTGTGGAACCAGGTGAATGCAGCATGGATGGCTATACTCCTTACACGTGTTGATGCCATCACACATGGAACAACTTATCAGTGCCCATGGAGGACCCAGTGCCTACACAACAGGACACATGCTGAACCTAGATGACTGAAATGTTAATCGTATCTGCAGAACATACTAATGAACATGTCCTGTGAATATGAACTTCCTAACTCCAGTCTCTCAAGGTGTTCTGTTTTTTATGAACATTAGTGTATGTTATATTTGCATTTAACCCTTTGGGCTGCAGTCCTCCAAGATGTGTACTTGTTGGCCTGATCAGAATAACACAGTTACGTCGCGTTGATTGTGCGGTCTATAGTTGAATGTAATACTGAATTATTATGTGCACTATTTTCAAAAATTTATATAAATTTATTTTAAAATGTATTTATTTCAGATATTTATTTTATTATTTGTATAAACTGATATTAATGTAAATAAAATCAAAGAACATAAAAACAATAAAATTGTGTTAAAGACAGCTGTTAATTGTTTGAAGTTCTTAATTTTCTTAAAACGGCTCAGTCATTGGAGCCATAAGCTAAATGGACATTATGATTTTCTTGCTGTGAATTATCATGATCAGTAATTTTTATTTTATTGATATATCTAGGCTGAGAATCTTGATGAAAGGAAATTTGTGATAACCCGTTAGAGGAGAGATCCTCACTTGGACTATGTGCAAGTAGGGAAGCATCCTGCTTCATGAATTGACCGAGCTCAGAACATCTTAAGCAAGCCCCGGACCTATGAGAGTAACGGAGTCCCACTCCCATTTGACAGGCGAGGGACTCCTTGGAAACAACTTGGCGAACGAAATGGAATTCGATGAGGAGCTATCAATGTTAATGGGGCTTATGGAAGAAAGAAGGTAGAACTGGCTGAGTCAGCAAAGAGGATTCATCTGGATGTGCTAGGAGTAAGTGATATTCGGGTAAGGGGAGATAATGAGGAAGAGATAAGAGATTATAAAGTGTACTTGACGGGTATTAGAAAGGGAAGGGCAGAGACTGGGGTAGGGCTCTTTATCAGGAATACCATTGCACGGAACATAGTTTCTGTTAGGCACGTAAATGAGCGAATGATGTGGGTAGATTTGTCAGTTGGAGGAATTAAGACTAGAATTGTGTCCGTGTATTCACCCTGTGAGGGTGCAGATGTGGATGAAGTTGACAAGTTTTATGAAGCATTGAGTGACATCGTGGTCAGGGTCAACAGCAAGGATAGAACAGTGCTAATGGGCAATTTCAATGCGAGAGCTGGGAATAGAACTAAAGGATACGAAAGAGTGATTGGTAAATGTGGGGAAGATATGGAAGCTAATGGGAATGGAAAGCGTTTGCTGGAGTTCCATGCTAGTATGGGTTTAGCTGTTACGAATACATTCTTCAAGCATAAGGCTATTCACCGCTACACATGGGAGGCTAGGGGTACCAGATCCATAATAGACTATATCTTAACAGACTTAGAATTCAGGAAATCTGTTAGAAATGTACGAGTTTTCCGGGGATTTTTCGATGATACAGACCACTATCTGATCTGTAGTGAACTAAGTATCTCTAGGCCTAAGGTAGAGAAAGTGAAATCTCTCTGCAAACGAATAAGGGTAGAAAATCTCCAGGACGAGAAAATACATGGATATGATTAGTGAGAAGTTTCGAACAGTAGACAGTAACGAGGTTCAGGATATACAGTAGAAAGTGAATGGGTGGCATACAGGGATGCTGTAGTAGAAACAGCAAGGGAATGCCTAGGAACAACTGTGTGTAAAGATGGGAAAAGGCGAACATCTTGGTGGAATGATGAAGTGAGAGCAGCTTGTAAACGTAAAAAGAAGGCTTATCAGAAATGGCTCCAAACAAGGGCCGAGGTAGACAGGGAGTTGTATGTAGATGAAAGAAACAGAGCGAAACAAATAGTTGTTGAATCCAAGAAGAAGTCATGGGAAGATTTTGGTAACAACCTGCAAAGGCTAGGTCAAGCAACAGGGAAACCTTTCTGGACAGTAATAAAGAATCTTAGGAAGGGAGGGAAAAAGGAAATGAACAGTGTTTTGAGTAATTCAGGTGAACTCATATTAGATCCCAGGGAATCACTGGAGAGGTGGAGGGAATATTTTGAACATCTTCTCAATGTAAAAAGAAATCATCCTGGTGGTGTTGTGAACAGCCAAGCTCATGGGGAGGAGGAGGAAAATGATGTTGGTGAAATTATGCTTGAGGAAGTGGAAAGGATGGTAAATAAACTCCATTGGCATAAGGCAGCAGGAATAGATGAAATTAGACCTGAAATGGTGAAGTATAGTGGGAAGGCAGGGATGAAATGGCTTCATAGAGTAGTCAAATTAGCGTGGAGTGTTGGTAAGGTACCTTCAGATTGGACAAAAGCAGTAATTGGTGGGTGTGCTAGGTACCAACTGATGAGCCCAACCTAGCACATGGGGGCGAAATGCTGGCAACCAGGAATGAGTTAGCTGGAAAATTTATAATGTCCAATAACGGACCATTTATATTGGTATTAGTGTAGTACTGTTTGTTAAAAGTGAGAAAATGAGTGGTTTTACATTTGATCGAGTATTTCATATGAAAGCATTGCTTTTAATCGTGCCATTCCTAATGATGTCATTGTAATGACCTATGTTCATTTCACTTGGGAAAACCACTAAGACAGTCTTTCCAAGGATGTAAAATGACAGGTGGAGAGTGTCTGCCAACCTGATTGTGACTGACAGTAGGCAAGTGGACCTACCATTAAAATGAGAATTCCCTAACCCAGTCTTCATATGAGAAAAGATGTTTGGTGACTTCCCTGTGGCGTTTCTAGGGTAACGTTAAGAGCTATGCAATTTAATACAATCTTGTTCACAATGTGTACACTACCTAACCTAGAATTCTGTATACAATGTAGAATTCCATAGCATAGCACGGGTACATCAGCTAGTTAAACTAATAGACTTGAATTAATTTAATAGACTAAATTTGGTATTATATTATTATAATTAAACAATAAGAATCATTTTGGCACATTATATTCCAGAAATCTCTAAACATATTTGCTATAGCACATAATAAGAAAAACTGTAGGAGATGAACTTACTACATCATTTGCTATCTAAATAATGCAATCAATATTTTTAATGTATTCCATTAAAACACACAAGATACGTAGCGGAGTCTGAGATAAAGATCACTGCTATATGTTGTCAATGTTGTCCGAAGCCCAAGCACCTACGATCTGCAGGAATTAACTGACATTCATTTCTTTTATAAGTTGAGTGTGCAACCTGGGTGTCCCTTCTCCAGAGGTGGACGTCTTGTTTCAAAATTTCTCGACTTCCTCTCAGAGAAGACTAGTAAAGCCCATGGCCTTCTGGGTAAATCGAAAGTGACTTTACAGGCAGGCTGCTAATAAATATAGAGTTATCTTCTTCTCCTTCTTTGCATTCTTCCCACCTTGCATTTCACCCAGTCTTCGAAGTCAGTAGTATGAACATCTATGGTTCACAAGCCCTCTCCCAGGCAGTCCATCCACCTGCTTTCTAGGTCAGTTTGGAGGATGGTGTCCATCTGGGCTGAATGTAAGTGCCTGTTTAGCAATAGATTCTGCATCAGCTCTGGCCACGTACCTGTATCACTTCAATCCAGCTTTTCTTATTTTTTTCTGGGATCTGACATCTTTGTTATTAACACGGTCTAGCTGTGGAAGTCCCAGCATCCATCTAAGCATATGCTTCTCAGTTACATGCTAGCATTCCATCCAATACAATTAATATGCAGTTACAATAATTACTCTTAAAACAAAAGAAATATGATAATGAACAAATACGTAAAATATCTACTCACCTGAGGTGATGTTCTTGGAGGATCTTTTGCACGTTCTCGTTGTGCTAGTAGTTGTGAAACTGACACCCCTGTATAAGCTCCTCCAGTCACCTTTCTCTTCTTACGGCGTAGCCCAGCAGCTTCTGTTTAAAATAAAGTACCAAAAGTATACTACATATAGATGTAACATTTTACTTTAAATAACAAATTAGAAGAGATGTCAATGATTCATTATCATTAATTTAGCCAGAGAAGGGCACAAGAATGTGACCTTGTATAAGGATGAGTCAAATGAAAGTGAGCTGTCCCTTCCCTAGAATAACTATTTTGTCCAGTGATGTAACAGCCATGTGAATGATGCAATAGCCCCTGCACCACTATTCTGCACATAGCTCAGTGAGAAGGCACAATGATTCCAGAATTAGCACGAGTTAAAACACCAGTCAGTATCGCAATGGAGTTTCTGATTGCTGAAGGTGCACCACAACACAAGGATATTTACAAGATAAAACATGTATTACCACTGTGGAACTGATGAAAACACTTCTAAGAAAGCCTTACCAGCTACAGAGATGACCCAAGACTAGTAAAAAGCAATTGTGCCATAACATCAGATATAATTACAAAAGTTGATGCAATTATCTAATAATACCAACCGTGAAATATGGTTTCTTCACTTTTCTCTTAAACAATTGACAGGCTTTTGAAACCTAGCTGGCCAGCTGTGTTTAAATTCCTTGTCAGCAGAATGCCAGGACTTCCCCAACTTGAGACACAGCAATGGCAACTCTTTGTTTTAACTATATAGCCACTGAGAGCAAGTAGCGAGACTGAACAGAACTACGTGCAGATGTGCAACACTGGAGGTCTGACAAGTGAGCTGGCTCCAGTACCAGCCTGCTTTTGAAGTACTCCATGTAGACTGCCAATGACAAAGCAAGCATGCCATTGGTCACGAGCCATCTGTTATTGGTCACAGCAGAGGTGACTGTAGACAGTCATAAATCTGGTTACTTCGGTGGAGGTGGGGGGTTTGCTGCTGAACATTTGATCGCCGGTCATTAATGAGAAAATTGAAAGAACTATACTGCTGATATTTGGCGCATACAATTTTTCATGAACCTCTGAACCAACAACTGTTCTGTGCACAACTGTTTTCCAAGGTTCTCAGCAAGGAAATGAAATATCACACAGTAGACACAGTATTCACCTGTGTCTTTCTACTGCATTATTGCCACCAATGAAATCTTGTGCTGTCATTACAAAACGGACATGATATCAAGGCCTGCAGTGGAAGCAACATGGGTCTCCACTTACAAAGAGGAACACGATAGATATCTCTATATGAAAATGTCAATTATATTGACTTTTGATGTATGCATACTTTTAATCATCAAATTCACTGAATGTGGGCAGACTATGGAACATTATTTTGCAATACCACAGTGTTTGAATCGAGCAACCAAGAACAAGCGCTGTGATGCATTGTCTGACAATGGAAACTGTGTCAAAATTTTCTTACACTCTGGATCTTTTGCTCTGTGTCTGTGTGAACACTGAAACGTTTCTTGCACTGAAGAAGCTGAAAGGTCGCAGATTTCTTTCACGTATGGACATCAGGGGGGCTGTCACAGGCATGCTCATCCAGTTACTGGGGGGCTTTATGAATATGGACTTACAAAGCTCATTACACAATGGATAAAGAATCTAAATGATGCAGGTACATATTTTCTTAATCACAATGTTATGTTCATTTTCATTTTTTCAAACATTCTTGTCTCGTCAGGCAATGGATTACATTTACTGGAACAGAAAGAAGTATTTTTTAAGCCACCTGTAAGAGATACAAACTTTCAAAAGCTAATTCCAACTAGACATCCTCAAGCTGTTTTATCTTGGTGAGGATTGTGTTCAAGGCTACAGTACAATCCACAAAATACAGCCTTCAGTGAAATAAGTACGGTAAGTAAATTTGTGTCCTCATCCCAAGGTGGTACAGCTCTTTTCAGGCACACCCCCAATGGAGATGAGCTGCATGTAGAATTTCAACTGCATACCAGCCCCTCCTGCTATTCCTAAATTTCTGGCAGTACCGGGAATCAAACCCGGGCCCCCGAGGACAGCAGCTAACAACAGCTAATTGTTGTGCTACGGAGGTGGACATCAGTGAAAAGAAACAGTGTTCAATTACTGAAATGCAGAAACTGCCATCAGCAAATCATACAAGTTTTGGCTCATATGATAGAAAACATCAGTAAATCTATGACCACTCTTCAAATGAACCCAACATCACAGCACAGTTGGAAGGTCCAAGTAGCATTTTACAAAATACACATTAAATACCATTGTCATCAGAAATTCATGGTGTATCAAAGAAGTTTTGCCCGGTACTACACAAGAATCTTAATTTCAAAAGAATCCATCAAACTGGTCAAAAGTCAGATGTAAACAAAAAATGTTACGAATAAATTGTCGAACTAGGTCATGGTCGCAAATATAAAAAATTGTACATACTGAAGTCGCACACAAACAGCTATTGGTGAAAATTAACTGAATAAATTATTAAATGATATACAGTACTCCTACAAACCTTTTACAGAAATCAGCGAAGAATTTAGGGAATGCCTCCCAGACTCCTATGACAGACTTCAGATAATATGTTCCTTGAAAGTATCTAATAGTAGGTCCATAGACAAGACTTGTTTTCCTACATCAACTTCTTCAGATTGGCTCTTGAATCTGATAGTAGGGTCTAAACTGTATCCATAGGAAGAATGCAGCTTAATGGCATCAGAGGAGAGGCCAAATACCTCCTTATACATATTAAACATCCTAGATTTTGACCTTCAAATTATCATTTCATTCAATAATGTAGTATTGTAATGAGCTAGCAGGGTAAATAAATAAAGACAGAATCTGATAGGGTTTAACTTCTAAAATGTATTATAACACTTGCTAAATCTACACATTAACACACAGGATTACTGAGTTCACAACTGCACTCATGACACACCCTTACACAGTACGCACTCTCTCTCATTTTCAGTGTTTATTTACACTAAAACACACAGGTTCCGGTCACTCGCACTACAGTGTCACTGAGTCATACTCGTTGGTGCTGTCACAGTCCACAGTTCGCAGCCCGCGCACGACAGTCTCACATACCAAGATGGTATACGCTGTATACACACTCCAATAGAACACTATTCCCAGCCCCATACCAACATTCCAGTGTTCTCTTCCATGCTGTACCAGAACGCTCAAAATTCCCTTTCAAAAGCTGGCCCAAGAGACAAACACACACACACTCAATGACAAGGGTACCGAACGAGTCCTCAGCTCCCACAGACGGATACTCCAACAGACTGCCAGTCCCAACTCAGGCTGTACTCACATTTGCCACCAACTATCTCTGTCGGGTTTGAACCCGCTATCTTGGGATCTGGTGATGATGATGATGCTTGTTGTTTAAAGGGGCCTAACATCGAGGTCATCGGCCCCTAATGGTACGAAATGAAATAACAAAAAATTCAATTTATCCACTGGCCAAAATAAAATGAAAAAAAATGTCATGAAGAATGAATGGATGGACATGAACCCTACAAAAAAACAAAAACAAACAAACAAAAACAGTGGATCAGACTCAAAAAGAAGGTAGTTAATTAGAGTATTACTGACCAAGGGACCATTTATAAAGCACAATGATGCTTGATGTCTGAATGGGTGCTAAATTCATGTCTAAGGCCCCACAGAATGGTACCATGTCGCGAGTAAAGTAGAACCATGGTATTTGTCATTTTGGGGTACTGATCAAAAGTAGCAAAGAATCACGGTGGTCCACACATGATGGTACTACTCACAAGTATTGCAATTCATACAGGGAGCGCAGACCTATGGTGTTTCTCACACAATGGCGCCACTCATAGCCAATGCAAACTGGTAAGGTTCCTCACCTAGGTGTACTAGTCACGGGCGCCGGTATTCCCGTGGTGTTCCTCACATAATGGGTGCAAATCACAGGCAACGCTGACCCACGGTGCCACTCATATAGCGGTACAACTCACAGACTGCACCCAGACCCGCGGTGTTGCTCACATGGGTACAACGCACGGGTACTGGAATCCACCAGGCCAGGCTTTTTACTGCAACTAATCACAAACCTATTTCGTACCAATTTAGTGATACTACTAGCAAGCACATGCAACCCATGGTGTTCCCCGCGTGATGGTACTAATCAATAGTGTTTCATGGTTCTAATACCAGCATCCCTTGGTCGCCCCTTGTAGTCGCCTCTTACGACAGGCAGGAGATACCGCGGGTGTATTCTACAAGTGCGTCCCTCACCCGCAGGGGGTCTTGGGATCTGGAGCCCGACCATCTAGCACTGATCCACAGAGGGCATTAACAATACCACCAAACAGGTAAACATTATCTGAAAAATTAAACTATTTTAGTGTTATTATCATGAACAAGACATAACAGAGTATTCTGAATTTCTAGTGTTCTACTGTCCATTTATAATGATGTAACACTGGGGCTTACTACTCGGTTGCTGTGGAGTGCCATACCAGTTTGTGACATCATGAGGAATTGAATGCTCACAAGCGATTCCATACTAATTCACACACCGCTCGTGCACAACACTACGTGCTAGTCAAGTAACGCATTTTAAACTCTAATGTAATTGATGCAATTATACCCACAGTAATCATGTATAATTTCAGTAAACAGTTCTACAGTATTTACATTTTAGTTAAGTGTAAGTGTTTTGGTTAGTTTTGTTAAGTGTTTCGTTTAAGTGTAAGAGAGGGCCAAGAGGGCCAACTTCGCCACCTACAAAGGCATAATAAATAATGTAATTAAATTAATTTGGACTGAAATATGTACTAATATTACGTAACTAGCACATATCCAGGTTATGCTAGCCGGGCGGTCTATAAAAACGGCAGGGCGATGCGCCCATTAAAAAGGTCCTAGGGAGAACTCTGAGTTAAGTTCAGACCCATCCATTTAAATGGGAACAGATCCAACCTGAAAATTCACAGAAAATGAATTCAAAGAACTCGCCCGATCAGCGGACTTGGACTTCAGGAGTACAAAGGGGCAGATGGTTCAAGCTGCAAAAAAAGAAAAAAGCACCAAAGTTAAAAAGAGGAAGGAACATGCCTGGTGGGAAGAAAGCTGCGGGGAAAGCCATGCCGGATCGTCTACATACCTGGAAAATGTACTACACGTCCAAAAGTGGCGAAGACAGGAACACCTGCAAAACCCAACGGTCGCAAACGACGAAGATAAACAATGATAAACGCAAGTACGAAAAGGAACAAATGAACGAGATTGAACAAGACTTCCAACGAAGCGAGTCCCGAGAATATTACAGGAGTTTTAAAACGACGATACAAGGTACAAGTCCCCCACCCACCCTCTGCTTTCAAAGGATAGATGGACTCGAGTAATATCATACAAAGAAAACTGCGAAAGAGCCTCCGTGGCTCAGACGGCAGCGCGTCGGCCTCTCACCGCTGGATACCGTGGTTCAAATCCCGGTCGCTCCATGTGAGATTTGTGCTGGACAAAGCGTAGGCGAGACAGGTTTTTCTCCGGTTTCTCCTGTCATCTTTCATTCCAGCAACACTCTCCATTTTCATTTCATAGCATCTATCAGTCATTAATAAATCACTTTGGGAGTGGCGACCCCATTCAAAGAAAACCTTCAAAATTGTAAAACAAAAAAACAAAAAACGGTTAACCCCTTCAGAACCCACAGATCACATACCAACCAACACCTGCCGTCTTCTCCTCCGGATCGCGATGAGATCAAACGCCACATGGGGAGACTGAAAATCAACAAGGCCTTTGGTGAAGACAAAATGATAGTGGAACAGAAGAAGCAAGGCAGTCCATAAGACCATTACTGACATATGGGATAAAGAACAACTACCCCAGTACTGGAAGGTAGCTTTAATCCATTCTTTACATAAGAAAGGACATATCAAAGATGTAAATAACTATAGTGATATCTTATTTCCCCTCGTAGAATACAAGATTCTATCGTTATCCGTCCTAGAACGACTAGAACGGCAAGCTGAGCGCTCGATTGGAGAATAGCCTACTTAAGATTTTCGAAAGGTCGATCAACAGCAGAGCAAATCACAATATTAAAACGACAATATCATATGCTGAGAGGCCGACCATACGTGTGTACGTATTTTGTAGACTTCAGAAAAGCATAAGACTCCAATGACCGCGATGTGTTGCTTCATATAACTGCATAATAATAATAATAATAATAATAATAATAATAATAATAATAATAATAATAATAATAATAATAATAATAATAATAATAAGTGGGAGTCGATTAAAAACTGTTCGCGGTATCGAGCGAATTGCCCATGCGAATTGGGTCACGCATCTGCGAGCTTGCATTCGGGAGATCGAGTGTTCGAACCCCACGGTCGGCAGCCCTGAAGATGGTTTTCCGTTGCTTCACATTTTCACACCAGGCAAATGCTGGGGCTGTACCTTAATTAAGGCCACGGCCGTTTCCTTCGCACTCCTAGCCTTCCTAATACACCGTCGCCATAAGACACATCTGTGCCGGTGCGATGTAAAGCAAAATTGTAAATTTAAAAAAAAAAAATTGCTAGCAGTAATACAGGCAACTCTGACTAACACACAATCCAAATTAAATTCCAACGGTACTTCTCTGAACCCTTTGAGATTATATAGGAGTTAGCCAGGGAGGTTGACTCTCGCCACATTTGTTCGAATGCGTGCTGGAAAACTTAATACAGGAATGGCGTCAGATACAAGATAGAAACTTCAAACCTTAAGGACCGGGACGAAGAAGAACGAAGTGGAAATCGACTGCTTAGTTTCGCAGATAACATAACAATAATGACAGCAGAAATCAATGTGCTAAAAGAAGAAGCAGAACAAACAGGCTGCAAATATCCTTTGAAAAGACGTCAATAATGTCAAACCCTCCTCTGCGAACCATGTGACCTTGCCGCGGTGGGGAGGCTTGCGTGTCCCAATGATGCAGATAACCGAGCCGCAGGTGCAACCATATCGGATGGGTATCTGTTCAGAGACCAGACTAACGAATGGTTCATCGAAAGGGGGGTAGCAGCCTTTCGGTAGTTGCAAGGGCGGCAGTCTAGATGATTGACTGATACGGCCTTGTAATAATACTCAACATGGCTTAGCTGTGTTGACACTGCTACACGGCTGAAAGCAACGGGAAACTACAGCCGTAACTACCTCCCGAGGACATGCAGCTCTCTCTGTATGAATGATGTACTGATGATGGCTTCCTCCCGGGTAAAATATTCCGGAGATAAACTAGTCCCCCATTCGGATCTCCGGGTGGGGACTACACGAGAGAGGGCGATCATCAGGAAGATGGATACTGACATTCTGCGAGTCGGAGCGTGGAATGTTAGAAGTTTGAATCGTTGTGGTAGGTTAGAGAATCTGAAAGGGGAGATGGATAGGCTAAAGTTAGATGTAGTTCGTGTAAGTGAAGTACGTTGGCAGGAAGAACAAGATTTTTGGTCAGGCAACTACCGAATTATCAACACAAAATCAAACAGGGGAAATGCAGGAGTTGGTTTAATAATGAATAAGAAAATAGGGCAGCGGGTAAGCTACTATGACCAGCATAGTGAAAGAATTATTGTCGTCAAGATAGACACCAAACCAATGCCCACCACAATAGTGCAGGTCTATATGCCTACTAGTTCAGCGGATGATGAAGAAGAAAGAATATATGAGGAGATAGAATATTTAATACAATATGTAAAAGGTGACGAGAGTCTAATTGTGATGGGAGACTGGAATGCAGTAGTAGGCCAAGGAAGAGAAGGTAGTACAGTAGGAGAATTTGGATTGGGACAAAGGAACGAGAGAGGAAGTCGGCTGGTTGAATTCTGCAGATCATAATTTAGTCCTTGCCAATACTTGGTTCAAACACCACAAACGACGGCTGTATACGTGGACGAGACCTGGAGACACTGGAAGGTATCAAATAGACTTCATTATGATTAGGCAGAGATTCAGAAACCAGGTGTTGGACTGCAAAACTTTCCCAGGAGCAGACGTGGACTCTGACCACAACTTGTTGGTCATGAAATGCCATCTGAAGTTGAAGAAATTGAAGAAAGGAAAGAATGCAAAAAGATGGGATCTAGACAAGTTGAAAGAAAAGAGTGTGAGGGATTGTTTCAAGGAACATGTTGCACAAGGGCTAAATGAAAAGGCTGAAGGAAACACTATAGAAGAAGAGTGGAGAGTCATGAAAAATGAAGTCAGTAGGGCTGCTGAAGAAATGTTAGGAAGGAAGAAAAGATCAACAAAGAATCAGTGGATAACTCAGGAAATACTAGACCTGATTGATGAACGACGAAAATACAAGAATGCTAGAAATGAAGAGGGCAGAAAAGAATACAGGCGATTAAAGAATCAAGTGGATAGAAAGTGCAAGGTAGCTAAGGAAGAATGGCTGAAGGAGAAGTGCAAGGATGTCGAAGGCTGTGTGGTCCTGGGAAAGGTAGATGCTGCATACAGGAAAATCAAGGAAACTTTTGGAGAAAAGAAATCTAGGTGTATGAACATTAAGAGCTCAGATGGAAAGCCACTTCTAGGGAAAGAAGACAAAGCAGAAAGATGGCAGGAACATATCCAACAGTTGTATCAAGGTAAAGATGTAGATAATTTGGTTCTGGAACATGAAGAGGCTGTTGATACTGATGAAATGGGAGACCCAATTTTGAGGTCAGAGTTTGACAGAGCTGTGAGTGACCTAAATAGGAACAAGGCACCTGGAATTGATGACATTCCCTCTGAATTACTAACTGCCTTAGGAGAAACCAGCATGGCAAGGTTATTTCATTTAGTGTGCAAGATGTATGAGACAGGAGAAGTCCCATCCGATTTTCGGAAGAATGTTGTTATACCTATTCCTAAGAAAGCCGGTGCTGACAGGTGTGAAAACTACCGCACCATTAGTTTAGTATCTCATGCCTGCAAAATTTTAACACGTATTATTTACAGAAGAATGGAAAAACAAGTTGAAGCTGAGTTGGGAGAAGATCAATTTGGCTTCAGAAGAAATGTAGGAACACGTGAAGCAATCCTGACTTTACGTCTGATCTTAGAGGATCGAATCAAGAAGGACAAGCCCACGTACATGGCATTCGTAGATCTAGAAAAGGCATTCGATAATGTTGATTGGACCAAGCTATTTATGATTCTGAAGATGATAGGGATCAGATACCGAGAACGAAGAATCATCTACAATTTGTATAAAAATCAGTCTGCAGTGATAAGAACTGAGGGCTTTGTAAAAGAAGCAGCAATCCAGAAAGGAGTGAGGCAAGGCTGCAGTTTGTCCCCTCTCCTTTTCAATGTTTATATAGAACAGGCAGTAAAGGAAATCAAAGAGAAATTTGGAAAGGGAATCACAGTCCAAGGAGAGGAAATCAAAACCTTGAGATTTGCCGATGATATTGTTATTTTATCTGAGACTGCAGAAGATCTCGAGAAGTTGCTGAATGGTATGGATGAAGTCTTAGGTAAGGAGTACAAGATGAAAATAAATAAGTCCAAAACAAAAGTAATGGAGTGCAGTCGAACGAAGGCAGGTGATGTAGGAAATATTAGATTAGGAAATGAAGTCTTAAAGGAAGTAGATGAATATTGTTACTTGGGTAGTAAAATAACTAACGATGGCAGAAGTAAGGAGGACATAAAATGCAGACTAGCACAAGCAAGGAAGAGCTTTCTTAAGAAAAGAAATTTGCTCACTTCAAACATTGATATAGGAATTAGAAAGATGTTTTTGAAGATTTTCGTGTGGAGCGTGGCATTGTATGGAAGTGAAACATGGGCGATAACTAGTTCAGAAAGAAAGAGAATAGAAGCTTTTGAAATGTGGTGTTACAGAAGAATGCTGAAGGTGAGATGGATAGATCGAATCACGAATGAAGAGATACTGAATCGAATTGGTGAGAGGAGATCGATTTGGCTAAATTTGACGAGAAGAAGAGATAGAATGATAGGACACATCTTAAGACACCCAGGACTTGTTCAGTTGGTTTTTGAAGGAAGTGTAGGTGGTAAGAACGGTAGGGGTTGACCAAGGTATGAATATGACAAGCAGATTAGAGCAGATGTAGGATGCAGTAGTTACGTAGAAATGAAAAGGTTAGCACAGGATAGGGTGGCATGGAAAGCTGCATCAAACCAGTCTATGGACTGATGACTCAACAACAGCAATGTCAAACATCAAAGACAACACGACCCAACTAAACACAATAAGCCGTTCTCATAACTTTAAATGCCTTGGCAGTGGCGAATATAGAATATATTTGGGGGGGGGGGGCAAGATTGATGTAAGGTTAGGTTAAGTAATTTTAAGAGGTCAGACGATTTCAAACACTTTAGAAGGGAAAAAGGAAACATTGATTTGGGCTGATTCATACATACATACACACACACACATGAATACATACATACATACATACATACATACATACATACATACATACATACAGAGAGTACACCAATGGTTACAAAACGAAGTCCAGGTTTCTTGGTACACTTGCAAACTTATCAAGAACTTCTTCGTCACTAACTATAATGTCTCTGTGGATAGAGAGTAAAGCAAGCCCGTTAAGCCTGCTTTCAGATGTGCTGTTCCTTAAGTAAGTCTTCAGTCTCCTTAGGCTAGAGAAAGTTCTTTCTACGGTTGCGATAGAAACAGGAAGAACTGCGAGTAATTTGAGAAGGGTATAAATGTTGGGGAAGAAAGTCTTGTCACATTTTTCTAGAGAACTTACAGCCATTTTTGGAAATTTGAAGGATTTTCCTGACTCCACTTTTCTTTCCACAACATAAACTCACTTTGCACAATCTCTTTATGTGACAGATCTTCTTCGTAGAAACTAAAAGCAGCCTCCAGTGAACCGAAATCTGTTACGATACACAATTGTGGAAGGATGTTTTGTAAGGATGCAACTATTTCCTTGTGAGATTCAAAGCGTTCTTTTAGTGAGTTACAAAAATCGTCCAGGTATGGCACAAACAGCTACTCAATAGTATTCTTCTTCAGTGGTGTAAGGGACGTTGCTACGTGCTGTTTGAAGGCAGCAAATTCTTGGAATATCTTCTTTAATGTCAAGTTTGGCAGCGAATGACTTTGCTTGATTATACAAAGCTTTAAATGAGTCATCAGCATTTGCTCTCTCCTCCGATAGAAGGTGGAAGACACTCATGACGTTAGTCAAGGCCTGTGGAAGATCTATATTGTTGTTTTGCTGCTCAGGTAAGTTATGCATGGTTGATAGCATCCAGCTCAAAACAAAAAGATTAATAAGAAATGCAAATGGACCTTAGATGCTGAATCACTTTATTTCTCTTCTATATTGCAAAGGGAGAGAAAGGCTCCGAAAAGTCTTTAAATAAAATTACAGAGTCGTGCCTTTCTACCCATTGAAATAAGTTTCTGTTTCTTTTGTTCTGGACAACATTCAGAAATTATTGATTTCAATATTTCGTTTCTTTTGGCTGATATATGAAAGAATCCACAGACTTCTTTTATGACACCCATACAGTTTCTTATAGAGGGTACTTTTTTCGCATCTGACAAACATAAATTTAGAGTGTGTGAAGAACAATGTGTATACAGGGCCAACGGTAGCTTTTCTCTGATGGAAGCTTGTACTCCTCCGAATTGCCCGCTCATCGTGGCAGCACCATCGTACCCTTGGTCTCTCATTTTGTTTAGGTCAAGCCCTAATGTTGACAAGGTCTCCAATATTGTGTTGGCCAAACCTGCTCCAGTGACGTCATAAACGGGGACGAATGTCAGAACATCATCTCTGACTTTGAAAGTTTGTTCCTCTGCATAACGTACACAGAGAGAAAACGGTTTGATTTGGCTGATGCCAGTGTTTTCATCTCCTAAAATCGAATAAAAACAGACTTTCTGACATTTTCTACAATTTTTGATTGCATTAAGTGACCGAATGTGTTAATAAGTTCGTTTTGAATGAAAGAACTTGTGTACATCGTCTTCCCACCACTGGTCGTTAATTAGTCTTTAAGAATATTATCTCCACTGTTGGCTCGGTATCTCAACAACGATCGAAAATTCCCATCATTTTGGTCCGGTTCTTCAAGGCTTATACATCTTTCGTAGGGGGGGGGGCAGGCCCCCTGCCCCCCCCCCCCACTTCTATACGCCCGTGTGCCTTGGTGAAGGGAGGACTGTCCATCTGTCGTAGGAGAACATATTATGAAAGGAGCTTCTCTATAAATAAATAAAACTATCAAACCGGTAGTTCTCTATGCGACAGAATGCCTTATCCTTTCTCAAAAATGTGCGTTCGCTAAGTCAGAGCACAGAGATTTTCCACAACTACAAAAACGATATCTACATAAGAAAATCCATCTACTTTTAAATAGAAAAGATTACGGACACAATGCGCAAAAGCAGAACTCGTTTCTACGGAGACCTACGACAGATGGAGGACTCTCGATGGACAAAACGCATTTTTGAACAATTCTGACTCAAAATCGAAAACAACAATTCCCTGGTACGTATGTTAACGTCAAAAAAGACCTCGAAGAAATGGGCTTACGATCAGAAGACGCACACAAAGGAGACCTTTTCAGAACAAGCATCGTGACTTTGCGAGATAAAAAATGGACAACTCGTTCGGATGAACGCCGTGCTCGACACAGCGATCTAATGAAAACCAGATGGATCAAACAAAAAATGAATAAACGTTAGAATGTACAGTATAACGAAACTTATGGTGGCTTCTAGTTGGCCGAGTAGCGAACAACAATAAATAAATAAATAAATAAATAAATAAATAAATAAATAAATAAATAAATAAATAAATAAATAAATAAATAAATAATACAGAATTAGTGTTGTTCTACTCAGTATACAGATACAGGCACAAACACTCGGTACGAAAAAGATCAGATCAAAACCATAGGCCTATACTTCAGCACGGTAGTCGGACAATCGTTCCACTGCTCTACCGAAACACGGATGGCAACAAAATGCGTTATAGACCAATCTACCATTTTTCCTTTTTTAAATACGTAGATCGAGTCATAAGTCATGGCAACATTTTTTTCTTCTCGCGAACAGGAGAAAACACGGAAAATCTAAAATATACTAGCGTATGATGCCACTAGATGGTGTGGGTTAAGCATGCCCCCAAGTTCAGTGAGAGCGTCCACAAAATGGAAGTCAACAAGCAGGAGGAATGGTCGTCGCTTACAACGGTGGGGATGGGAGGTTCTTCCACACCCGCCTTATTCGCCTGCTCTGATATTTTCAGTCCAGTGAATATTCCTGAGCGCTCCAGGTAATTTTTATCTTGGATACGGGTGATGATAACCTTCGCCAGTTATAACAAGATGATGACGTGACTCAAAGCTGCGGCTGTCAATTTTCAGTTAGTAAAAGTGATAGTTAATCTTCATCCTGAGGTAGCCTCTCTATGAAAGAAGCACAAGAAGTGTTGAGCAAAGATGGCCTTCGAGAATAACTTGTATTCATCGGTGCAATTTAATGTGCATGTCATCAACATTTAGTGCTGAAATTGTTGAAGAACTCTACTGAACTTATAAAATAACATTTCCTGACAGAAAATGTAGAGGCTTCACCAACTAAACAAACTGATTGGGCCCTGATGCTGGTCGTCTCTAAGTTTAGATGAAATATGTTCCAAATGTGGCATGCGATTTAGAGAGAGACTTTTGCAAAGCACAACATCATTTCATGTCAAAATAGAAGCCAAGTTTGTATTTCAGGACCTGTTGCATCGTTTGTGATAAAGTATAAATCAGGACTTGAAAATGTCTTCGAGAAATCAAACCACAGTATAGTGATAATGCAATGGTTGGTCCGTTATTTTGGATATGCATAAAATGTAGAGTTTACAAGTAATTTTGAGAGAGTTCCCATCAGAAATGTTTAGTTTTGAGAGTATTTTTTCACATTTTAGTGCATATTTTTAAAATGTTAACGTACATTTTGTTAATCTTGGGCGTAATTTAGAACGATTAAATGTATAAACTTCTTGGACTTATTACGGATCCAGTGTTAGTCAACCGGCTTTGTAAATCCATTCAGAAATACTACGATAAGAACATACCCTCTTAGTTTTTTTGTTTTTTTTTAACACAGTGACTGTATCCACATACTTTTGAGAATGTATGTAAAGAGAGGGCCACGGTGGGTCGCTGACCCAGCATCCAGCATCTTGCGGCATGTTCGGTCATTCACTCTCAAGCACGCAGGCCGCGCATCCATCCGTGTAACAACAGTACTGCTCCAAACCCCACTCCCACATGCTGCTAGCGAGTAACAGTATTCTACTTTAAGGTGAACAATGACTGATCAAAGACAAGTCCATGGTCTACATAAGAAAACAATCCTGCAACGTCTATATTTGACACGCTGCAGGCAGTCGTATATAGCCAAAAATGTAAGATACGACCTATGATATTATAAATTACAAAAGTAATTCGGTACATATAAATGTTATTTATGTATCGTACGACTTTTAGTGCCAGAATTGTCCGAGGACATGCTCGGCTCGCCAGTGCAGGGCTTTCTATTTGACATCCATGGGCGACCTGCGCGTCTGGATATGGAATGATGATGAGGTAGGGAGAGGGTGAAACCCGGTGTCAACACATTAGCCTACTCTTAGCGAATAACACCAAGGAGTCTGCTCAAGGGTTAATGTCTTCTCTGACGAATGAATCGCCATCAGGAATGTCATATGCTCCCACTCCATATAAACACGGCGGATAGGTTTGTAACTGAATCCAGGCTTTTGGCACGCAATCTACTGAATGCAAATTGCATAGCGCCCACCATCTCTCCTACTCTGCTGGTCACCATTCTATGGTTACATTTATCCCACAAACGGGATTCGAACCGATTAACCAGGTAACAGGCCATACAGACCTGACGTCTTAACGACCATGGTCACCAAGGGGCTTATAAGATTAATCATTCACAGCGACGAACAGGTAACAAAAATGATGCTACAATTTCAATTTGGATTACCAGACATTCAGTGTTTACATGTACTCGAGACTTAATTTCGACGAAAGCACTATATTTTGAAATTTAAAATGCTACCCTAAGATGAAAATCGAATGCTATTTGTCTTACGTCACACCGACATAGATAGGTCTTATGGCGACGATGGGACAGGAAAGGCCTAGGAATGGCCTTATTTAAGGCACAGCCCCAGCATTTGGCTGGTGTGAAAATGGGAAACCACAGAAAACCATCTTCAGGGCTGCCGACAGTGGGGTTCGAACCCACTATCTCCCGGATGCGAGCTCACAGTTGCGCGCTCCTAACCGCACGGCCAACCCGGTGAAAATCGAATACACCTCGTTTGAAGTCTAAACGCTTCTCTTTGAAACCAACAATGCTGAGAATTGATTCTAACTCGTTCTTAAGGAACTACCGTAGTACCGTAAATGTTGTGTTAAAAAGTCAGATACTGAATGATTTGGAGAGATCTGCTTAAGAATATCCTAAGGACTAAAAGTCCTCTACAAACAAGTACCTCAGTTCGAGGGGACTCGCTTCTCGACTTGAGCATTAGCGAGCTGCCTGTATGCAATATTCTGCATGTGCTGAATGAAATAATTTTACGAAACGAGTAATGCAAGATATGAGGAATTAAGGCACGCATACTCTTTGACTCCGCATTGCAACACACTGAATGCCAAACAATGAGAAATGTTTCATCGTTCGGACAGCGTTTATAGACCATCAAGCAACAATAGTACATCCTTTAATATTCTGACCAAGAGAAGAGTATGATTACGATACAAATTAAATTAAGGAGATTATCAACGCTCAACTAATACACGCAGTTCAACAAGCGTCAAATAAGTTTCCAGAAGTAAAAATAAAAAGGATAAGATGCCAGGACGAATTCAGAAATGTACCGAAACTTAAAGTAATCTGGCTTATTTATTGCCAATACATAATATAAACAGACGGAGCGGAGTGACCGCGCGTGTTAATGCGCAAGGGCTATAGAGCCAAGCTCTGCAATCTAGAGACGAGTAGGTTCGAACTCCATCGTCGGCTACCCTGTCAATGGTTTTATGTTGTTTCCCATTTCCACTTCCAGGAAAATGCCGAGACAGTTCCTATATATAGGTCACAGCCGATTCCTTCCACCACTTTACCCAATTTCTCCATCACTTATTTCATCTTCATTAGCTCAACTGAGGTTGGCGTCAGGAAGGGCATCGGGTCGTTAAAACATACCATTCCCGATCCCGTTTTCGGACACGGGACTAACATACAAACATTATACAAATATAACCGTGAAAAACGTTATTCCCGTACGTCGGATTATTCTACCCGCAGTTTAACACATTTCAAGACTTAAGACCAAGCATAGGAGAAAAACGGAAAGTACTTCGTGAAAAATTTCTACAATGTATTCCGAGAGACGAAGGATTTTGTTTTTGTTCTTTCGAGCAGCACATTTCCTTTCATAATGAACACATTTTATTTTGTACTATGTTGAATTTTAAGTTTGCGTTCTTCAAAATAACAATTACGGAAAGTGGAACTTGGCGATACTATAGTTACTTGTCCCGCCTTTGCTGGCGAGACTAGTGCTTACAGTGCACTGTTTCTTCTAGTATGTATGTGCATATTCAGTCCTCAGGTTAGAACAAATTTGCTACTTTCATTGGCCTATGTGTCTCAGTCTCATCCTTGGCTTTGACAAAATGAAAGTGAAAGGTATGGGCAGTATTAGTAATATCATTCCCTATGCAGCCAGTCCCTATTATGAATTGTGTGAAAATGTCGCTCATTGGGTCGGTTGGTGTGTGTATTTCAGTGAGCTTGGCAGATTGATAAGTAATAGCAACTTCTGGCGAGGTGACGAAAGCAATGGGAAACTACTTCACTCTTCTATTTCCTAGTACGAATCTTCAGTGACAACTAGGTCATCTATGAGAGCTGATGGGGGAGCTGTTCAGGATCCCAACAGCCTTCGGGCTGAAAAAAAAAACACACACACAAACAAACAAACAAACGCACTTACTAGTAGCTACACTGTACCATGTGGAAGAGTCTATCATCTGTCGATTGATTATTGAATGATATCGATTATTTCATAGATGGCGACGAAAAGTGGCTATGGCGCCAAGGCCATATGCTCTGATACCGTAGTTAGCCGGTTTGAGTCCCGCTGGTGGAAAAAAAATCACCATCAGAATGTTGGACGGCAGGGTAGGAGAGGTGATCGTATACAATTTCCAATCACTAAAATTGTCTCCCAAAAGTCTGGATTTAATTCCAGACCTCTCCCCGCAATGTCCATAAGCAGTGAGGACATACGACGCTACTGATGTTGATTCATCCGTCGGATGGGGACGTTAAGCCATGAACTGATCCCCTGGTGTTGTTCGACAGGAGTAGGGTATGTGCCGACACCGGATTTCACCCTCTCCCTTCATCATCATCATCATCTCACATGCAGAAGCGCAAATCGCTCATGGCCGTCAAAAAAGAAAGACCTCCGCCAGGCGAGCCGAGCATGTCCTCAGACACTACCGGCACAAAAATCATATGCTAAATAAATAAATAAATAAATAAATAAATAAATAAATAAATAAATAAATAAATAAATAAATACTCTCACCAAAGCCATACATGAAAATCAGACATCCATAATTGTCGTACAAGAAGCACGTTACACAGACGAAGAGACTTTTGAAGCAAGTAAACTCGTGTCTCGTATTCCTCAGGTTAGGTTTTTAAACACATAACAACGCTCCTAAAACCAAACCAAACCCCATGGCACTACAGCCCTTGAAGGGCCTTGGTTTACCAAGCGACCGCTGCTCAGCCCGAAGGCCTGCAGATTACGAGGTGTCGTGTGGTCAGCACAACGAATCCTCTCGGCCGTTATTCTTGGCTTTCTAGACCGGGCCCGCTACCTCACCGTCAGATAGCTCCTCAATTCTAATCACGTAGGCTGAGTGTACCTCGAACCAGCCCTCAGGTCCAGGTAAAAATCCCTGACCTGGCCGGGAATCGAACACGCGGCCTCCGGGTAAGAGGCAGGCACACTACCCCTACACCACGGTAACAACCCTCCTGCCAAACATAAATCTCTGACAGAACTGGAGGATCGAACCCGGGCCAATAGGGCTAGCCGTTACACTACGTAGAAACAAAAAGTGCGACCCCACGTACGGATAATAGTTCGAAAGCAATGTGAACTCAACGTGTCCTCTCTTATATCCATACTTCGAAAGGTAGTTAGCCTATCACCCGAGTACGCCATTTTCAGAGTTAAGAACATGTCTGATTAACAATCTCAAATACCTGTGAAATACCTGAAGGGCTAGGGATATTTTTGGTCATCTGTTCAATATGAATGTATGTGTGAGTTTCGCCCACTAACCCATGTTTATGTATTTGAGAAACTGCGGAATTCTGATGCTTCGGGGCAGAAATGGAATAGGGGTCCCAGGATTGTGAAGAGAATTCACTCTGCATTTATCCGGAGGGGAGAAAACAATATCCACGACAGGTACTGAAGTCACCATCGCCTAAAATTTCACCATGCATTGCTGGCCTTCTAGTCAGAATAAGCGCGTCTTAATTTGTTCAGCTACAATGGCTGGCTGCATGGTCTGTGAAGAAATTATTTGTCACCTTTGGATATAAGATTGGCATGGGAACCCCACGATTCGTAATAAGGTACAAATCAGCATTTTCCACGAGTAAGTGTGGAAAAACCGATATGGATGGGTATAGAAAATAACTGAAGCTTTGTACCGGCCAATTCAATTTTGGTGCATAACTTATGTTAATCACTCCCATTCAACAAACGGTCACGGCTCTGATAATGGCCACAGTTTCCAACGCCTTCGGTTGCTGACAGTTCAGATAGAATTAGAGGCCGATGACCTAGATCTTAGGCCCTTTTAAACAACAACCACCTCATCAGCATCATTTACTCCTTCCTTACTTTTTTTTAGATTCATGAAAAAGCGGTATATTCGTGCTTTTATAACCGCCACTTGTTCTAATAAAAGTAGTTAAAGCCCATGGTCAGTAATGCTCAGCGCTGAAGGGAAATGGCAAAGAAACAGTATTCATGAGTCTTCAAAAAGCACCGTCCTAAGGCACTTCTTTCACAGATTTGTGGTTCCACTTTCTACCTCAAGACTTCACATAAAAACCAGTAGCAAAGGGAAAATATGTCCACAAAATACAAAGAACAATAAATATGAATATAAATAGCTTTCACTGTCTATAAAAGTTCCGACCACAAGTAACTGGGATAAATGGCGGGAAGAACAAGATAGAACCAGAAGAACAGCCTTCCTTTGACAGGAATGCCAACAAGATCATAAATTTAAGATAAAGTTGGAATTCTAGAGGATAAACTGGGGCAAATATTTATAGAAAGATGAATTAGGGAGTGAAATAATTTATCCAAGGAGCTGTTTGATAAATTTCCAACAGACTAGGCAAGAACTGACAGGGAATCTGCCACCACCTGGCGACAGCCCTAAATGCAGATCAATGGTGATTGATTATTAACTAATGCTCGTGTTTTCGTCTTTTGTTGTTGTTGTTGTTGTGATTTTGCGGTTCTGACATTCCAGGGCGCAAACACTATCCCCTACTTGTAATAATAAGTGAGCTAGCCAAGTTTGGGAGTAAAGGAACCAAGTCCAGTACAGTTCCAAAACAAATGAAATCAAACTTTGAGAAGTAGGGGCTAAAAAGCCGAAAAATATGTTGCATTATGTAATGGGGGTTAAAAAGCCGAAAAATAAGTATTATGTAAAATAAGTTTACGAAGCCTTTCACTAAAAACGGACAAACACTGATAAACATAATTTTAGTCTCCAGTAAAAAAAAAAATGTCATCTGTGATATAATGCACCGGTTTCAGACGAAGAAAAATCCAAGTAAATAAAATATAAGATTTCTCGACAAATACGAAAACTGAGCTCACATTTGGTTGTTGGTTGGAGAGTACTTTCAGACATAAATACTCCTCTACAACAACAGATCCCACCCTAAACAGTACTTTCCAATACGAGTTAAAAGGGATTTTTAATAAAAGAAAATTACTGACCAAGCACATATCGACTCAACTGGAAAACATTAACAGTTAAAATGAGATTCATCCATTTCCTTTTACTGTGACGAGTGAATTATTTTTATGACACGCGGATCGCAACACAAGATGAATACGAACAGAGAGCAGAAAAAATGAAATATCAGTATTTTCCACAAACAAATATGGTTAACATCAGTATCTAGCTTATGATATGCATCTTTTAATAGAGATAGTGGCATGGCAATTCATTATTTAAAAACGAGTCAATTAAGTGGACAGCTGCATTTTTTCAATGTGCGCGCATCTGATGCGTGGTGTCACTTTTTGATAAGAGGGGTGGCCATGTAGGAGGGCATTACTTTCCGCAGCTGTTGGAAAACAATAGCCAACAAGCTACGCTTCGCCTCTGCCCATTTCCTCTGCGCGCCCCTCCGTACACACCACACACATGCAGGGTGGCCAACAAGGGAAGCGAGTAGAATGACCAACAAAACAAGGGATTGCTGTTCATGAGAGAGAGAGTGAGTGAGTGAGTGAGTGTACACTGTGTTTTGGTGCTTAAAACTCAGTGGCTACTAGACGGACAATAGCAAGTGACAAGTAATGTTCAATCGTCCGCATGGGTAACGGAACGTTTCAAACGGAGATGAAAAATACATAGCAAAACTGAAACATCTCAAATTTTATTATATGTACTTGTCAATGAACTCCGAAGCGCAATACTGATATATCGATATGAATATTCTGCTTCTAGCTCCCCGTTCCAAAATAACATCTACACTTCTCCCCTATCAGTAAATTTATCCTGGACGATTTTAAGTTCTGCTCTCCGAGAGTAGTATACACTGTCTGTAGAACGAATTCGCTTCGAAGTTAAGATGCTGGCTAAAGATGATACGGAATAATTAGTTTCACTCAAATGCCGGAACAGAACTTGTAACTTTAACAGGACTTCGAGTTAGATGTTCGCCTCTGGTGCTCAACGTTGAAGGACTGAATACTAGCAATATCGGTTAATATTTAAGAGTTCATAAATGCGAATGACCTATAATAGATTTATCGACACAATTAAGAAGCCCGTTTAAAGAAAAATGACAACATTCTGTCATCTTAAGAAAGAAATCATTTCATACTCTAAAAAGTCAAACACTGCCATTCGAATTTGATCTAGTCTGGCATGTCTTTCATTCAAAGGACTAAATCTCAAGGACACAAGTCTCGTGGTGGAATCTCGATTTCGAACTTTACCGGCTTTATAAACTTATATACAGGGTTATTCAGCTAAGTCCACCTAAAATATTGTAACTCGTGAACAGTCCAAGATATCGACATTCTGTTTTCACGTTCATGAATGGTACCATAGGGCTCATAATCCGACTTGCAGTCGGACACTAAAGTCTACATACGCCATAAAAGTAACACTTCAAGACAAAAGTAATCAAGAAAATATTATGTATTCACTTTCTGTGTCATAAATAGATATGTTACAAACTGAAAAACAACATATATATACTGCATAATTAATAATAGTTCCATATGTTGACATCTTGAGCATACAAATGAAACACCGGTTAGGTACAAAAGTCAACATGCACTGCGATGTTGTTCACTTTCATGCACGATTTAATATTTTGTATTGCCGCCTTTTGCTTCGATCTCAGCTTCCAAACGTCGATGCATAGATTCCACCAACTTTTTTTGTGTCCACAGATGTAAAGTTACTCCACTCTTTCACTAAGGCCGCTTTCAGATCATCTTTGATTTTGCTGTTGTATTTTTTATCCTTCGTTTTAGTTCTCCCCAAAGATGTTCAATTGGGTTGATGTCTGGTGACTGGGGAGACGAATGAAACTGTCTTGGCACATTTTAAAGTAGCCATTATTTTATGACGACGGCCGTTTGCTTGGGGACATTGTCTTGCTGAACACCCACTTTGTTCCTAGTCCCAGTTTCTCCGCAGATCGTTTCGAATTCTCATTTAAGATGGTGAGATACTTCCATTTATCCACAATGTCCTCAATCCATACTGAATTCCCAACCCCAGCTCCACACATGCAACCTCACACAAGAATATTTCCACCACCATGATCACGGAAGGGACAAGATGTTTCTTCTTTAAACTTTCATTCCTTTTTCGCTCCACCTTCTGCTTTCCAGCACACTGAAAGATGTCGAAGTTTCTCTTATCCGTGAAAAGCACTGTATTAAAAAAATATGGAATATTTACTTCGATGCAGAGTTGCAAATTCTAGGAGCTTCTGTTCATTTACATTGCTTATGAACGGTTTCTTCCTTGCTGTTCTACTGTCAAACTCATGAAATGCCGTATGGCTTTTAGTGCCGGGATATCCCAGGACGGGTTTGGCTCGCCAGATGGAGATCTTTCTATTTGACTCCTGTAGGCGACCTGCGCGTCGTGATGAGGATGAAATGATGATGAAGACAACACATACACCCAGCCCCCGTGCCATTGGAATTAACCAATTAAGGTTAAAATCCCCGACTCGGCCGGGAATCGAACCCGGGACCCTCTGAATCGAAGGCCAGTACGTTGACCGTTCAGCCAGCGAGTCGGACGTCAAACTCATGATGGTGCAGAACTCTTCGTACTGTGATGGAATGAACAATATTGCCACTAGTATTTGCGACATCTACCACCGACTCCGTAGCTGTGATTCTGGGATCGGCATTCATTTTTCTAATGATGTGTCGGCGCTCCTTGTTAGTTAATTTTGTTGGTCGTCCACATCTAGCTTTGTTTTCTACACGTCCTCGATCACAGTTGTTTCTTATTACGGTTTGGACAATTGCATGGCTCCTTCTTAACAATTTCCCCATTTTTTCGCAGTGAAAAGACCTTTTAACTTAATGATATTTTTCCTCACCTCCACTGGTATTTCAGTTCTTTTTGTGTCCATGTTACGCGATCGAATTCTGTATTGCAACACACGCCTACTGTATCAACAAACCGCACAGCTTTCACTATGTTCACTGCAACATCTCTGCTACAACTGACGACAGACTCGAAATGTATGTTGACTTCTGTACCGCAGTAAACACACACTGTTTCATCTATCACGCTTGTCGTGCACGATACTGGTCTGACGACCTTGGTTTTATGTTGTTGTGGACGTGGACGCAGACATAATAAGAGTTGCACGTACACCTCTGTGCATCCAGGTTTGTACACAACATGCTACAAAATGGAGGTGTATGTAGACGTTAGTATCCCACTGTACTTACTTTTTCATGACGTCATTATCTTCTGAGATAGGCTTAATGGTATTAACTTCTTTTTCATAAATGGAACACCTACAAACACTATCAATCAGCGCCGTGATTATTTTGAAAATCGGTCAAGTACTTCTCGAGAAATGTAATGCAGTCAAACGTGCTTCATTTGCCAGCTGCCCTGCTCGATTCACACTACATGAGCTAGCTGCTGACATACAGCGTTGCTTCAACTTCTTCTTACAGACATGTTTTCTCTTAACTGTACTAAATATACGATTATAAAATGTATGATTTAACATCTTTAATATCGCCGTATGTAATAGGTAAATTAAAAACGGATATGCGACGGGTTCTATAAGGCTACATTATTATCCTGACGTGACATTAAACCACACAGGACCGAACGAGCTAGCTGCGCTGTGGGGAGTTTAGCTGTTAGCTTGCATTCGGAAGATGGTAGGTTCGAACCCCCACTATCGGCAGTCCTGAAGGCGGTTCTCCGTGGTTTACCATTTTCACTTTAATTAAGGCCACGACCTCTGCCTTCCCAGTCCTAGTCCTTTCCTAATCCATCATCACCGAAAACGCACCTGAGTTAGCGGTAACAATAGGAAAAAAGGAAACCATACATGATTGACGTCAGGAAGGACATCTCCCCATAAAACTGGGCTAAATCGGTATGCGTGACACGGATCGCAATACATTCCCACCAAGTTCTCGAAGAATTAGCAGAGAAAGGAGAAACATTAATTAACAAACAGAAAGAAATACCTAGTTTGAAGTAATGGAGGTAGTATTATTTGAAGAAGCAGCACAGCTAGTACAACCTGGCAATCCCCCCTTCTTAACGCTAATCAAAAGGGGGAAAGAAGACGTGGTCCGATTCTTCGAAGAGTAATAATGGCGTGTGGCCTCCGAAGAGGCCTGGTGCAGGTCTTTTGAGTTGACGCCGTATAGGCGACCTGTGGGTCTATGAGGATGTGGCCCTACCTCTGATGAATTATAATTATGAAAACACACAAACACCCAGCCCCCAAGCCATCGGAATCAACCAATCAAGGTTAAAATCCCCGACCCGGCCGGGAATCGAACCCGGGACCCTTAGGACCAAAGGTCAGCACGCTAACCATTTAACCATGGAGCCGGACCTTCGAAGAGTAAACAAAAGAAAGAGAACGGCCACGAAGGCCGCGAAAATGAAAGACTCCCGGGACTTCGCAAACCTAATATTGTCGGGATCAGAAAATAACATGGTTTGACTACGGGAAGTCGGATAGGAAACCCGTCGCATATCTGATTTTCCTTTACCTGTTACCTACGGCGATATTAAAGGTGTTAAATCATACACTTTATCATAGTGTATTTTTTAGCAGAGTAGAGAGAATACTTGTCAGAAGAAGGTGAAACAACTCTCTATGTCAACAACTAGCTCATGTTCCATACATAGAGTGAATCGAACAGAGCAGCCTCCAGCTGGCGAAGTGAGAACAGAATGTCGATATCTCGAATGGTTCACGAGTTATTTGAGGTAGGCAACATAGCTGAATAACCCTGTATAGACCTACACCAGACGGTCCGCCAGCGCCGTACTTTCTATAAGTGTCCCGCATATAGTAACCACGAATAGGATGTCTAATAACTGATTTTTACAGTTACTGGCTGCAGGCAGGTTACGCCAGAATACGAAGAGATAACCGGACGGCTGCTCGCTGTATGTTCTCAGAGCTATCCGTCTAATGCGGTCCTTGCGTTAGTAAGCCTCGTTTTCGAACGCATAGCTTTTTTATTTTTAGAACTGGCTTTATGTTGCACCGACACAGGTAGGTCTTATGGCGACGATGGGATAGGAAAGGCCTAGAAACGGGAAAGAAGCGGCCGTGGCCTCAATTAATGTACAGCCTGGTGTGAAAATGGGAAACCACACGGAAAACCATTGTCAGGGCTGCCGACAGTGGCACTCGAACCCACTATCTCCTGGATGCAAGCTCACAACGGCGCGCTCCTAACCGCACGGCCAACTCGCCCGGTCGGACGCATAGCATTAAGCTGGTATTTGGTACAGCAGTCCTACAGTTGCTGTCAATATATGGAGAATGGCTGGTGCGTTCTTCAACGACGAATGCACAGACATAATTTTGATCTATGGAGAATCTGGTCGAAATGCAGCCGAAGCTCGTATACGATATGCGCAGGAAGTTTCCAAATAGCCGTCTGCCTTCTACACACATATTTCGCTGAACACAGTTGCAATTAAGAGCTAATGGATCGTTCAAGGCATATACAAGCAACTCTTTGGTAGAGTGGAATGTCTGTACGTGTATAAATTAATGAGTCATTAAACTTTATTTTCCATATCTTTGGTGTGTTTACAAATGTACCCTGTTACAGAACGTACTGTATGTAGTAGACTGCTATTTGTTTCACATCCTAAATATACTGTAGTACGCCGTAGCGCTCCTTTGAAAACCAGCTTTTAGGCATCCCCTTTCATCATTAGTAAATGCGGGACACTTATGTACAATCTATAAACCATTGTTTAGTTATACGTGCCATCATTTTTCTCTTTTTATCGAAGTTGAAGTTGTAAAGTGCAGTATTCTAGCCACTTCAGCCCTCCTTTACAAAGTCAGCACCGTGGTTATTTTGAAAATCGGACAAGTACTTTTCGAGAAATGTAATGTAGTCAACAGGCTTCATTTGCCAGCTGGGAACTGCCCTGCTCGATTCAGGCTACATGAGCTAGCTGTTGACATACAGAGTTGCTTCACCTTCTTTTGCCAGATTTTTCTCTCAACTGCACTCTCCAAGTACTGAACCTGTGGCTGTCGTTATTCTGATTTCCTTCGGAAATATTGAATGTTATGCACATCAGATATTCATGTTTCTGAGCTTTTACTGCATCAAGGCATAAAACAAACAGAATCTGCTTCGAAATAAGTTAGTTATTTTTAAAAAGTATTGCATACATACATAGGTCCTGGCACATATAAATTAAAAACTTTATTTCCAGCATACAATTCCATTCCGATACGTGAGCAGCGATGTGAAAGAATGTTCTAGTACCTACCACACTTCACGAGCAAGTCAAGCAAGGTCAGGTGACGTCACCGCCGCTTACTGCTTACTTCCCCTACAGATATTTCTAGACGTTTTTTTCATTAACTTTTTAACGCCTGGACCGATTAAAATGAGTCCAACACTAAACTATAGCTAACATTATAGAAGTAATGCCCTGCAACTTCCAAGTCAATCCATCCAGTAGTTTTCGAAATATAACGATTTAAAGTTTGGGAAGAATGAACACCCCTCCGTCAGCTGATTCATAGCGCCGCCCACCTGGCGTGTATATATATGTCACTGGGCCAAGGCCAGGGAGAAAGCAGTCTGACCTGTGTGGCGAGTACAGTCTGTCAGTGCAGTCTCGTCAGTGAAGAAAGTATGCTCCGTCGCGATTCGCGAGGACGTGGTTATGGCCATGATCGAACGCCGTTGAACTAGTACCGTAAGTGAAGTTCCAATACGCCACGATGACGGTAAAATTCTAGACGTTTCCGTAATATAACATTTGTGAAATTATTGACTGAATAAGACCATAATTCGAAGTGAGAATTCAAGTTATTGATATTTTACGGACTGGTACACTTTACTAATTTCGTGTAATTGTGAACTATGACAATATCTTAAATTATCGCGTGTGGCAAAACGGAAATCATAATTTACGACAATTTTAACCATTCTAGGACATATTCTTTTAAGACAGTATAACAGCGAACTGTGTGTAACCTTATTTTCTTAACATTTACTCCATAACAGGACAAGACTTTGTTATTTTTCCTAGTGAACTTTCTCGATCTTTCGATCAACACTATAATAAACTAAGGGAACATTAAGAACTTTTTATAGTTATATTAAATAATTCAGACTAGTGTTATATAAACGTGACTATAAAATCACCTTAATCTGCCAACAACAATTGTTCAGAGACTGTGATAAAAACTATTGCAAATTACATTTTGAAGTGTTTGAACTGCGCTTATTACTTCGCAATCATAATTTCAGACGTAATCAGTGACGATTATGAACTGTGTTTTGTGTCACAAGGACTGTAAATATTAATTTAATATCGTAAAATTAGAGTTAAAACAGAACTGTGTATCACGACAGTGAGTGGTAATAATCTCCGTGATTACTGAATTAAATAGTGCCAATTGAACTTTCCGTGTGCTAATATCACCTCCAAGAGTGACGAAAACCTTGGCGAAATATTACATCCAGCTACATCGAACATCATTCCTTCATCTATGGTACCCATCGAGGGACGTCGACGTGGTCTCTTTCACGGCACATCGCCGAGTTCGAGTCTTCTTCCGCACTCCGCGGAATGTTCCAGACGCAGAGCCTCCAACATCAACATTTATTTCTATCTGAGTGAGTAACTACAAACTGACTGACATTTACCAAACAGTTAATCCAATACAGTGATATTATCAGTGCTTCGTGTGAAAAGTATTCCATAATTTTCTCGTCATATCAAAGAAGTTCACATTCTGTGATAATTTTATTTCAAAGTTAATAATTTATTCAAATTCACGTTACACAGATAAACTTTAGGGTTTTCAAGTGCTTTATTATCATTTCTTACAATCCAAACTGAGAGACACTCAAGAGTTTAAATATTTTACTCAATTTTTTAAATAAATGTGTGTGTTCATTTTTCTGTGATTTAAAACTTAGAAAGACTCTAGGTGCAAAACTGATATCTTATGTTCTCACGAGATTTAAAAAGACTGTAGGATATTAATGTCCCATGAAGGAGTGATATTTATGTTTAAACTGACTTCAAGAAGATCACGATATAAGTCTTTGATTTTGACAAATATTGATGATAGATTCGAGTTCTACAACAAGATTGCAGGGTGATCTACCTACTGATATTATTAATAAATTTTATAGAAAAAGATATAACCATCTATTATTCGCCCTGCGATTCTATCCTTCTCTGTATCGGCTCCAAAAACACCGTCCACTACCTGAGATCTTTCTCATGCCCAAAACCCACTATCATTTCCTGGTACAATACATGTATGCATACATACAATGTATAACTGTTGGCTTCTTCAGTCTGTCGAGACTAATTTTGAATAAATAAATTTATAAACTACCTGAAAAAGAAAACATACGGTTGCTTATTTCCTGCCTTAATTGAAAGTTGAACCAACCCATCGGTTCCTTGGTCTGCCTCTATTTCTTTTGCCTTCAGCCTGTGCGATTCATACACACAACTTCATTCATCGAATTCATTCATCTGTCTGCACAAGCAATCAATCTCGCTAGTTTCATGTCTATTACTTCCAATGCATAAATAAGATATCGTGAGTCGACCCATCTTTCATTCCCATACAGCAAAGCCGGTCTGAAAATAAATCGATCTAAATATAATTTCGTCTAACAGCTCACTCTTGTCTTACAGAATGCTGCTGAACGCAAATGTGCCCTCACAGCATTAGCTCTGTTACATCTTGATTCGATTTCACTTACCACCCTGAAGGAATGCACAACCGAAGCACATTAAATGATCCGCCCCATTCCAGTTTCGTATTTTCCCAGCTGGGATTAAATTCTCTTAGGATTCTTCCCAACCAACATTCCTTAGGCTTGGAACTGGCGATTTTCATACCAGACCCGCTGTGTATCTTCGCAAGTTCCAGGATACAGTATCAGAATGCAGGCTTTCAACGCAGTCTATATATCCATACACTACATAAAATAAGAGTCTTGTCTGTACATTGCTCAGAATTTAAAAAGACCGGGCGAGTTGGCCGTGCGCGTAGAGGCGCGCGGCTGTGAGCTTGCATCAGGGAGATAGTAGGTTCGAATCCCACTATCGGCAGCCCTGAAAATGGTTTTCCGTGGTTTCCCATTTTCACACCAGGCAAATGCTGGGGCCGTACCTTAATTAAGGCCACGGCCGCTTCCTTCCAACGCCTAGGCCTTTCCTATCCCATCGTCGCCATAAGACCTATCTGTGTCAGTGCGACGTAAAGCCCCTAGCAAAAAAAAAATTAAAAAGAATGGTATGTCTGTACCGGTCGTGTCTACCGTAACAAGGACATGTACCTTTTAATTTTCCGCCATCTCTGTCTGTCTGTCAGTATGTTATATGTACGCGCATCACGGGAAAATGGCTAAAGAGAATTAAATGAAAATGAGTATGTAAAGTCGGGAAATGAGGCACTACAATCTAGGCTTGAAATCATTTTTTTCACGCTGAGTAAAATGGTAGTTTAGGGGAAGGCCTAAAATGTAATCTTCAAATAGTTATGTCATTAGTGGTCCTATCGATAAATATTAAATAACTAAAATTATACAGAATTTATTTTACGATCTTATACATTTTTACTGTAGTGGGTATGATAACAGAGATATTCATGAATTTGTAATTTTGTTGCTAAGTCCATATCAACGCCGAGCCAAGAGAAAATGGGTTAGCAGAATTTAATGAAAATCGGTATGTAGAGTCGGGGAATAAGAAACTACAGTCTAGGCTATAAATAATTTTATTCAACCTGGATGAAGTGGTAGTTTAGGGGAAGGCGCCTAATATTTATTTTTTAAATACCTATGTCATTTTTCCTATCGAAAAGTTATAGATAATACAGTTTCCGATAATGTATGCTTTATTCAGTTTAACCGTAGCGACTATAAGAGTGTTATTTCAGAGTCGGAAGAAAACTAAATGTGGAGGCCTACAACATCGAAAGCTCATAAAATTGATCAACAATAACATTACATTGACCACTGTCTATTGTGATGTTCTTTGTCTCTTCTGCTGCCACTCATCCCCGCTAGATGGAATTACTGTTGCGTACTTTCTTGGTTCATACATTTTCTGATACTGCTGGCACATAACACACTGGTCCATCATAGTATTCCAGTTATTCGATCCCTATTCTGAGGCGCTGATTGGAATGAGCAGTGTGCACACTTCACGGCTGTCTGCGGCCCTCAAGTGGCCACGGCTGGTTCGTGGTCCAACAGCTCTGCACTCTGACCGGCCAACCGAGCAGAGGAGGAGTGGCCCGGCTCTACCGTGGCTCTACGCCTCTGCATTCGGGAGACGGGACAGGGCTGGACCTCACGGCTGGCCCCAACCGTCGGCTGTCCTGAGAATGGTTTTACGTGGTTTTCCATTCTCCTGCACTAAGGCGAATGTCGGGACAGTTCCTAGTACAGGCCACGGCCGCCAACCCCCTCACCTTCACAGTAACAAATTTCACGGCCTGAGAGACGGCGTTACCGTCTAAGAGGCCCGCCTCCCTCTTCAGGGGAGGAATGGAAACGTAGTAGTAGTAGTAGTAGTCTGGTCATTCCAGCTGTACAGCATAGTTCTGTTCGGTGAAGTTCCCTTAAAAGCGAGAAATTGTGAGGTTTTGAATTTGATCGTGTTTTCATGATAACATTGCTTTTAATCGTGACGTCATTGTAATGACCTGTGTTGATTTCAGTTAGGCGCTGCCTGGCCGTGGCGGTAAAGGCGTGCTCGGTTCGCTCGGAAGGACGTGGGTTCGAATCCCCGTCAGGATGTCGTAAAATTTAAGAAACGAGATTTCCACTTCCGGAGGTGCATATGGCCCTGAGGTTCACTCAGCCTACGCCAAAAATGAGTACCAGGTTAATTCCTGGGGACAAAGGCGGCCGGGCGTAGGGCTAACCACTCTACGGTAACTTCACCGTCGCGTTTCTGGGGTAACGTTAAGAGCTATGCAATTTAATACAATCTTACAACGAGTACACTACTTAACCTAGAATTATGTATACAATGAAGAATTCAAGAGCGAAGCATGGTACATGAGCTAGGCTGTCATAAAACCAAGTCGCCAGCATAGGTCAAACTGTTCACCACATCTTTTTCTACGAAATTACGTTTAACCTAATTTCTGCAGAATTAACAACACGAGATTATTCACTGTGGATTGAGCATCCAAGTTTTAACATACAATTTGTCACCTTTTTCCTTGTGTAGCAAACTTTAGTGTGATAAAAAAACTGTAAGGATATAGAATAAAAAGTAAATAACCAAAATCAGATCACTACAATTAGGCTACATTACAATGACAATTGAATATATTATACGAAAACACTCCTCATTCACAGCAAACACATACAGCTGTATCTGAAAAATGCCTGGGCCAAAAAAAAAAAAAAAATCCTCTGTCAAAGTTACTTTAAAATCCTCGAGTGTCTTCTTACGTAGCACCAGAATATTTCCTGCTTCGGTGGACAGCAAAAAATATGAAGGCAGTACCACCATCCGGTTCTTACACATCTGAGCTCGTAACATCTTATAATGAGTCACTCAAAAAAAAAAAAAACTTTCTTCTGATAATTATCCTCTTAGCGAGTTCTAGAACACAAAAACAAACAAAAACCGCAGATTTTCAAGATATCACATTGTAATTTGGCAATATTGAAGGCTGAATTAGCACTTTCCCCGAATATTCAATGACACAGATGGTGGTACTGTTAATGATGAACGAGATTACATTTAATTACATCTCAAGCCACATTTCTAAAACGGAAGCGAGGTGGTAATAGAGCTAAGACAAGGTGGAAGTGGGCTAACATTTTTAGCGAACAAGACGAGGGGAGAATGAGAAAACATTTCCGCTACAGATGGTTGGTATTGTGTGAGGCGGACAAAGGATACATAGTCTTATTTGCATTACAGAACAGATTCATCATTGCATAAATAAGTAGTATAAGTGGGGTTAGTACTACCGACTAGGTTTGTCTCTTCCTCAGGATAGTTTACTGGCATTCTGTTAGTTACAAAGCGATGAATGGCTAAAAAAATATCTCGTACGAAATTTTCGACTATTATTGAAGCAAATATAGTAATTAAAATTAATGACTTAAGTAGGCCTGTCCCTAGCGTTACGCAAGTCTTAAACCGTTTTTTGTACTATGTAGTTTTGATAATGATGATGATGCTTATGCTTGCTGTTTAAAGGGCCTAACATATAGGTCATCGTCCCCTGTGTAGTTTCGAGCCTACCAATAGATGTCACTTTTATTAGGAGTGTCTCCTACTTCAAATGTGTAGTTACTGCCATCTTTATAGAGAACAAGCTGATGTGCCCGTGCTTCTCTACGGAATTCTACAATGTGTACAGAATTCTAGCTGAAGTAGAGTATACGTTGTGAGTTTTTATTACAGCGCATAGCCCTTAGCGGTACCACAGAAATACGACGGGGAAGACGCCGTACATTGTTTATGTTAAGACAGGATTACAGCATTTTCATTGTAATGGCAGCACCTCTTGCCTACTACCAGTCACAATCGAGTTGACGAGTTTTCATTATAATGACAGGCCCCCTTGTCCACTGCCAATCACAATCGAGTTCGATAGTGTTCATTATAATTGCAGACACTCATTCGTCTTTTTACATCCTCAGAAAGACTGCCTCTGCAGTTTTCCCAAAGTCTTAAAGGTTTGTCCACAAAATGCTGGACACGGAACGGGAGCGATCCGGTTGCGAACTATTATGACTACAGCGGGATATGAATCCACTCACACCGGAGTGTCACTCTCCCACCAACATGGCGGGACTGCAGCGAACCATTTTCAGTTCGCTGCATGCAATGTTTTCCCGCGTCCCGCGTTCAATGGCGACTGAACTGCTGATAGAATGCATTAAGAAACATCCAATGCTTTACGAGATGAGTAATGAAGATCATAAGAATGTAAGGAAGAAAGATAGGGTGTGGGATGAAATAGGATAAGTACTGCATATACCTGGTCAATATCAATTCTTTAATTATCATTGTCTGTTTGTGACTTGTTTCTTCACGCATTTCTCCGTTCGTAAACATCAAGATACATATAAGATGTATGCTGAAAATAATAATAATAATACTATCACAATCTTACAAACAGCGCGTGGATTCACAACAACCATTCAAAAAACAGCAAAGATACTTTTTGGAGAAATTCTTCCCCGCAGAATCACAAGATAATCATTTTCAGAAATATGCCAGAAATTCCACAAACACTGCACCAGACACGATAAATGATTCCCCTTTTACACTTGAAGTTCAACGTGTAATCAACAAACAATGTGATAGTAAATCCCCAGGAATAGACGGAATTTCAGCCAATATAAATAAATAAATAAATAAATAAATTAGCCGTGTGAATCCCCTAAGGACTATGACCTCCAGCAATGCAGGGACAGTGCTCAGTTTAACTTATCAGGTGAGCAGGTCCTGAAAAACATTATTATATTGGTTAATCTCGAGTTTGTTTCATGAAAACGTATTACTGCATATTGTACACTTGTGTAGTCTCACTCCCGAGTGGATGCAATTGTGCTGTTTCCGAATCAACAATTCGCGAAAACGCACTGTTACATTATTGACACGTGTACACTTTTTTTCCCAGGGAGGGTTTGTCTCTTCTTGGTGAAAGCGTAAACTTGCATTCTTCCATAGCTGCTTCTCCGGATTGTTGAAATTCTCTTGACATATATCTGTCTGTTAAGTCATCAGCCCAGAGGCTGGTTGGATCCTCAAATAGCATCACCAAAGGCTCTGCAGTTATAGGAAAACCACAAAAACCAATGGTAGTACCAAAATGAGGCGCACTAGGCCATTGCTTTCCTCACTGGGCTAGACAGTGCTATTGTAGCACAACTAACCCTATGGTCAATGCCTTTCATAACATTCAGACGCACTGGTTGTGCTCTGAATGTCATTACTCAGCACCACCCACACCCCAGCAGCTTCCATATTGTCACAGCCACGGATGAGACTGGGACTTCAGTGGAAGCTGCACTTTGCTCTGGCCTGTGCCAAGAGATGGAAACAAACTTGACATATATGACATGTGTATATCCTCCTTTCACTATGTGTTCCGTGATGAGTTATCATATCACTAATTCAGTTTATCCTCTACACTGATTTTTCACTTTTCTTATAGTGTAGTTAATATCTCATTTAATCTTTTAACACTACTCCTTACATTTCATAGATATTACTTGACTTCTTGCTGCCCAGCCTCCCCTCCGCGTTAAGTACAAAAGACGAGCACCTAACCAACTTTACTTGCAACGTGCCTGATCAGAAGAAACCGAGTGTTCTTACTGAATAAACCACTTTTTTTAAATTTTCGGCATACGATGTTCTTCTTCTATAAACAGGAAACATAAAGCACGAAAGTACGAAATGTTGAAATATAACAAGAGAGTGCACTTGGTGTATCACTAGTTCGGAGACACTCTGCGAAATTCTAAGCTAGAGATTCCAGTTCATTCTACATGAATCACTTTGGAAGCTGTAGACTACGATCCCATAAAGATACACAACGAAGTCAACAGTAAGTCAAAACACTCCGAGAGCTATCGGTCTCTGAAACGTCACAAAAATAGTAATTGTGTAGAACTGATATCACACATTCTTTCCAGGAACACCACCATGACTGGAATTTTGTGAATGGAAAGCTAGTTGTTTTACGTCGCACCGACACAGATAGGTCTTACGGCGACGATGGAACAGGAAAGGGCTAGGAGTGGGAAGGAAGCGGCCGTGGCCTTAATTAAGGTACAACCCCAGCATTTGCCTGGTGTGAAAATGGGAAACCACGGAAAACCATTTTCTGGGCTGCCGACAGTGGGGTTCGAACCTACTATCTCCCGAATACTGGATACTGGCCACACTTAAGCGACTGCAGCTATCGAGCTCGGTGACTGGAATTTTTACCTGAAACGAAACGTGATAGAAAATAAAAAATAAAAAAATCGGATACAAACTCCGAAGTGATGTAGCCATGTCTGACGGGATTTCAACAGCATTCTTTACTGTTAGCTACTACTGTACAATCAGACGACAGGTACAACGTCAGCTGGGTAAATAACACCGAAATATTCGAGAGAAGAAATCAGTACAAGTGAAAAATGATGTTACGCTCCACCAGGACACCGCGAGGGCCATCCACAGAATGTTGCACAAAGTTTTATGAAACATTTTACCACCACACCACTGAATGGATGTTGCACCATCCGACTTCCTCCTGCTTCAGTTCCTGTAGAATTATTACACTATTACACTTTGGTGATTTCAGAACGGACAAACCGCCAGTCGAATTAAATGTAAATGAATTAATAAATTGTCAGAAAGATTAAATCAAGTAACCTTACTTCCAGAAAGAAAGAAAGAAAGAAAGAAAGAAAGAAAGAAAGAAAGAAAGAATGTTGATGAATAAAGTCTTTCTCTTAAATGTAAAATGTCTACATTCACCTGTAACAAAAATGCTCAGAACTCTTCGGACAAACTAGCAGTAGCCCATCGATTTCGATGATATACAGTAAAATAAGAGAGATCCTCAACAACTTAATTAGCAAGGCTGCAAGTAACCGACCATGCGGCCTGTTTACCCAGGTCCCAAGTATAAATGTAACCATTTATGTGCTCCACGCCACGTCAACAGCCAGTAAAAGATATACGACCGGAAACTCCCTGTGCGTAACAAGAAGTATGCTCAGTGCGAGGACGAAATACAAGCTTTCAGTGACGAATAAATATAGAGACACGGTATGAATTTCTACAGGTTTATGAACATCGTTTCAGTGGTATTAAAGGATAGTTACTTTCTTTTATAATAATGAGTAGGTGAGCTACTACGAAACTAGTGGACATTTCCCTTAACTAGAGAACCCACGCTTACGGTATCGTGATACGATCACACACAAACTATGCCACCTCTCTTTTTATTATTATTAGAGCGTTGGCCACGTCATCTGGGCGCTAATCTAAGCCCAATCTCTAGACTAATGGTTTGAATCACGCCATAGCACTGCTCTGCGGCATCGCCTCACCTGCCAGCACCGCTAGCCACACAGAACACACTACGTGCAGGACTAACGCCAATTGTAACATGGAATTTACAACACAAAAATATATTCATACTCGAGACTGATTGGTTTATTAGTTTTCCTCTCCGAAGCTCAAATTAAAACGTCTTGACATGATTGACATGAGAGAGGTGAAAATAACTCAATCACACACTCTTAAAAAATTGAATGTACAGGTCGGAAAGAGAGGATGAAAGAACAAAACCTGATATTCCATAACCTTACTCTGGAGAATACTATCCACAATGAGAGGAAGACAATACAGTCAAAGTGAACATGGGGTGTGTTACATAGCAAAGAGGAAATTATGACTGTCTAAATATTTGTTACAACCAGATGACAGAAGCATGGTATCACCATCCTGACACAATCATCATTATATTGTATCTTCATATTTATTTACGTAAGTCTGATAAATATCATATATGATATAAAGTAGAGAGAAAGAGCAAAAACAAATAAAGAAACTCGGTAAGTTTATGCGACCTTCATGCAAAAAAGGGATTATTAAATTAGTAGAATTAGTAAATTTTCTATTACCTAGCCGTAAGGAAGTTTGTCCCAGCTGTCACTACGTTCGCATGATCAGACAACTTGCAGACAGCAGTAACACCATAGCTAAATCTCTTATTCATTTACATGACAAGAGGATGTGTATCCGAAATTTTCATAAGCAGAGTTTGTAGTAAGATAAATTATGACGTCCAACCTCTGTATCGATTTACTTCTTCCTTATATTACCGAATGGCATTTTGGATAGGCACGGTCCCATAAATTCATATTCCAGTTAGACATACTTCACGCTTTTCTTCTAAACCTAAGGTTGGTTGGATCTTCTCGTGAAGCCACTCAACTCGAAATATGGAAAATTCCTTCCGCTTAAAAGCGTGTGAAGTAGTAAGTCCACCCGTTAGTCCCGTTTCTTGCTACTGAGTCGGGGATGAGACGAGATGAATTTATATGGCATGTTTTACGGCCGGATACACTTCCTGACATCCTCAGTAGGGGAGTTAAAGAAGATGAAACGAATGATAGTGAATGAATTTGGGTAAGGAGGTGGAACGAATCAGTTGTGGCCAATGAATAGGAACTGTCCCGGCATTTGCCTGGAAGTGGGAAACAACAGAAAACCATTTTCAGAACAGCCGGCGATGAGGTTCGAACACACGCGTGTCCGGAATGCAGAGCTTGGTTCCATACCCGTAGCGCGTGAACAAGTAAGTAAGTACGTAAGTAATTTAATCTTGATTGGTGGGGAAGGTAGGGGTCAAGGCCCTCTCTTACACTTAACCAAAATATTAAAAGTATACAGATATGTAAGCCGGCCCCGTGGTGTAGGGGAAGCGTGCCTGCCTCTTACCCGGAGGCCAGGGTTCGATTCCCGGCCAGGTCAGGAATTTTTACGAGGTCCACTCAACCTACGTGATTAGAATTGAGGAGCTATCTGGCGATGAGATAGCGGCCCCGGTCTAGAAAGCCAAGAATAACGACAGAGAGGATTCGTCGTGCTGACCACATGACACTTCGTAATCTGCAGGCCTTCGGGCTGAGCAGCAGTCGCTTGGTAGGCCAAGGCCCTTCAAGGGCTGTAGTGCCAGGGGGTTTGTTTGTATACAGATAGGTAAGAGAAATATTAAAAATGAAAACTATGAAAACATTTAAAAATTATAGTGGTATTAATAGCAAATATGGGGAGCGTGATTAGCTCAGTGGTTTAGCTGCTTGCCTTCCACCCGAAGGGCTGAGGTTCGAGTCCCTGATGATCCTGGATTGATATTTCAACTCAGAAATCACTTGGCGTCAGGAAGGGCACATGGCCTTAGATTTCCGACCCAAAAAAAAAAGCCTGGGTGGCTGAAGAAAGTTTACTATAAGCAAACATGGAGGTAGTAACAAAAATAATTACAGAATGACAATATAAATGAATAATACAACAATTATAAAAATAACAATAGTAATAATAAAAGAAAATGTAGTAAAAACATAACTAGCAAATATATTTCTATTTAGGAAGATATGCTCATTCATGCATTCCCATTATAAATCATACAAGTCAGCTGGAAGCTCTCAGTAAGTCATTTTGGCAACCCATGTAACATTTCCAAGAATGCAAATCTCTAATTTTGGCAGGAAGGGTATTCCACAGCCTAGCGGTAGTGACTAGGAAGGAGTGGTTGTAACCCTGGAGTAATAGATAAATAGTTAGACAGTAGCCAGAACATTTTTATTATTTATTTACTCGTGTCAGAAGCATACTTAATCATACAGTTAAAAATGAAGTAATAATTAAACTATTTACAAAAATTAACGGACAAAGGAAATTGACCAAATTTACTGTACATCTAGATGGTGTTTTTTCCAAAACTGAGCCACACCTAGGGCTTTGTAATCAGCAAGCATTAAATCTTGCTCTGAGCATGAAAATGGGCAGAGAGGACATTCCTCAATTTACTTAATAAGCCTTCTATATTAAGAAAGCCAACCCTCCATTCTAGTTATTTAGCTTTTCTGTTATCAGTCACACTTCCTGTTTTACTTCCTGAATTTACTGTCTACTCAATTTGGACTATACGTCCATGAGGAGAGCTATATATTGCCCCCTAGCACCTTTCCTTCCCATTTATTTCCCTTTACCTGTACGGGATCCCCCCCTTCTTAGCCCAAATGTCTTTCAGATTCTGCCCTTTTAACTCAAAAGCTTTTCAGTGTGTCGAACATACAAGTTCAATATAAATATTAGATTATAACATACCTGTAAATAACACCATTAAAAGGGAATACAATACACTCTATTAAACAAAGAATCAAGAATGACATGTTTCGTTCTTAAAAACATCAGATTTTAACAAGTTACGCTCAATATTTGAAATTTGGGACAATGAAAGTCTGGTTTGTCTCCACTCCAACATACAATGTGAGGCGTTTGAAAAACCATTACTCTTTCATGCGCTCGAACCCAACCGGCTGCCAGTCCGCTTACCCTCCATTTCGTCACGCACCCCCCCACCCTCCACCGTTAGGTCAATGACACGTTGCACTTTGCCTCCAGGTGCTTTACCCCTAATATTCCCTTAGTATTAACATTGTTGTTGGTATTATTATTATTATTATTATTATTATTATTTCTCGTACTACAATTCGTTTTAAAAGCTATGCAAGAGTTCTTAATGAGCATTGAATGGTCTGTCCGCCTATTATACTGGTAATGTTAATAATATTATTATTATTATTATTATTAATTTTTTAATTAGAGAGTTCCTATTTGTTATTTTTAGTGATAAACGATAATAAAAAAATATCGTCTCGAGTAGCGAACAAGAATTCAAAGAATTTACTACATACACTGACTGACAGAGCAAATGCAACACCAAGAAGGAGTGGTTCGAAAGGGATGAAAGTTGGGGAAAAAACAGAGACGGCACGGACGAATAATTGATGGTTATTTCAAACGGATATGCAGGTTACACAATGCGCACGGCATCGACTCAGTAGGATGTAGGACCACCGCGAGCGGCGATGCACGCAGAAACACGTCGAGGTACAGAGTCAATAAGAGTGCGGATGGTGTCCTGAGGGATGGTTCTCCATTCTCTGTCAACCATTTGCCACAGTTGGTCGTCCGTACGAGGCTGGGGCAGAGTTTGCAAACGGCGTCCAATGAGATCCCACACGTGTTCGATTGGTGAGAGATCCGGAGAGTACGCTGGCCACGGAAGCATCTGTACACCTCGTAGAGCCTGTTGGGAGATGCGAGCAGTGTGTGGGCGGGCATTATCCTGCTGAAACAGAGCATTGGGCAGCCCCTGAAGGTACGGGAGTGCCACCGGCCGCAGCACATGCTGCACGTAGCGGTGGGCATTTAACGTGCCTTGAATACGCACTAGAGGTGACGTGGAATCATACGCAATAGCGCCCCAAACCATGATGCCGCGTTGTCTAGCGGTAGGGCGCTCCACAGTTACTGCCGGATTTGACCTTTCTCCACGCCGACGCCACACTCGTCTGCGGTGACTATCACTGACAGAAGAGAAGCGTGACTCATCGGAGAACACGACGTTCCGCCATTCCCTCATCCAAGTCGCTCTAGCCCGGCACCATGCCAGGCGTGCACGTCTATGCTGTGGAGTCAATGGTAGTCTTCTGAGCGGACGCCGGGAGTGCAGGCCTCCTTCAACCAATCGACGGGAAATTGTTCTGGTCGATATTGGAACAGCCAGGGTGTCTTGCACATGCTGAAGAATGGCGGTTGACGTGGCGTGCGGGGCTGCCACCGCTTGGCGGCGGATGCGCCGATCCTCGCGTGCTGACGTCACTCGGGCTGCGCCTGGACCCCTCGCACGTGCCACATGTCCCTGCGCCAACCATCTTCGCCACAGGCGCTGCACCGTGGACACATCCCTATGGGTATCGGCTGCGATTTGCACGAAGCGACCAACCTGCCCTTCTCAGCCCGATCACCATACCCCTCGTAAAGTCGTCTGTCTGCTGGAAATGCCTCCGTTGACGGCGGCCTGGCATTCTTAGCTATACACGTGTCCTGTGGCACACGACAACACGTTCTACAATGACTGTCGGCTGAGAAATCACGGTACGAAGTGGGCCATTCGCCAACGCCGTGTCCCATCTATCGTTCGCTACGTGCGCAGCACAGCGACGCATTTCACATCATGAGCATACCTCAGTGACGTCAGTCTACCCTGCAATTAGCATAAAGTTCTGACCACTCCTTCTTGGTGTTGCATTTGCTCTGTCAGTCAGTGTATAAGAATATCCTAGTCCACGTTTCAGACATGTAAGTCAGAGATTACCTACTGTGGGATTCATTACGCGCTAATGCAAAATGTGTAAATGATGTCCGGTGGTGTTTAAAATTCCCTCCCTATTCGCCCTACTTAATTAACATCTGGACAACATTAACACTTTTTGCAGTAGCGCCTAATGAATCCCACAGGAGGTAATCTCTGACTTAAAGGTCTGGAATGTGGGTTAAGATATTCTTATCTGAAGTTAATTATCTGAATTTACGCACCGTCATCACCACTCGAGACTTTTAGAGCCTTATTACACAGGGCAGCCAGGTCGCGCAGTCATTTAGTTAACTGTTATTGCTTTTACACGAAGGCCCTATAGGTTGGGTATGATATACCCCTGTTTCAATTTGTAAGTTGGGCCATGGAAGGCCAAAAGGTGTAAGATATTTTTGGTGTCGCCTTGTATAGGCGTGGAAAACTGAGAGCAGGTCAGCTCCTCTCTTGTGTTGTAAGAGTGCCTCCGGGAGGCTTGATATTATGAGTACGGAACTAGTGCTGCACTGCAGTGAGGAATTTCGGCCCTTGTCTAAATTTGTGTCTTTGTAAATTTTGAGCTGTGTGCTCACGAATTGTGAAGCGAGGGGCTGGAAGCCCGGATTACTAAACAGTCACTAAATTTTGGATGTTCTTGCCTTGTATAAACTTTTGTCATGGTACCTGAAATGTCACTGTTATTTCACTAACTGAAAAGTTATTAAAATTTTGTTGTTGAGTTTTGAAATTCCAAAGAAATATAACCTTTGTTAAAGTTTTAAATCCATTCCTGAATTTGTAGTTAGACCCATTCACCCCGGCACCTTCTTTCACCTCTGCTGGTCCACGGGTAGCCCCGTACCAATAATAATAATAATAATAATAATTACCAGTATAATAGACAGACAGACCATTCAATGCTCACTAAGAACTCCTGCATAGTTTTATACAGAATTATAATAAGAAATAATAATGATAGCAACAATAATGTTAATGCCAAGGGAATACTGCGGGTAAAGCGCCTGAAGGGGAAATGCAGCGTATCATTGACCTGACCAGGGTGGGAGAAGGATGACGCAATGGAGGTTCAGCGGACTGGCAGCCGGTTGGATTCGAGCCAATGAAAGAGCAACGGTTTTTCAAACGCCTTGCACTATATGATGGAGCGGGGACAAAGCAGGACTTCATTAAGTTGCAAATTTCAAATCCCTAGGTGACTGGACAGAAATACACAAATATTTGCATCTATTGAGTATGACTTAATAGAATCTGATAATGTTTTTTAAGAACGAAAGATGTCATTCTTTGTTTAATAGTGTGTATTTTATTTCTTGTTTAATAGTGTGTGTTTTTACAGGTATGTTATATTGTAATATTTATATTGAATTTGCGTGTTCGACAGACTCAAAAGCTTTTAAGTTACATTTAATAATAATGTTATTGATTTTACGTCTCACTAACTACTAACTACACCGAGCTCGATAGCTGCAGTCGCTTAAGTGCGGCTAGTATCCAGTATTCGGGAGATAATCGGTTCGAACCCCACTGTCGGCAGCCCTGAAGATGGTTTTCCGTGGTTTCCCATTTTCACACCAGGCAAATGCTGGGGCTGTACCTTAATTAAGGCCACAGCCGCTTCCTTCCCATTCATTGGCCTTTCCTGTCCCATCGCCGCCATAAGACCTGTGTCGGCGCGACGTAAAGCAACTAGCAAAAAAAAAAAAAAAAAAAAACTACTAACTACGGTTTTCGGAGACTTCAAGGTGCTGGAATTCAGTCCTGCAGAAGTTCTTTTACGTGCCAGTAAATCTACCGACACAGGGCTGACGTAGTTGATCACGTTCTAATGATGTATGAATGTGAACATAAATACCACATATCCCATACTACTGCGAAGTACGGTGGTTAAGCATGAGAAAAACTCTTCAAAGGTTTTGAATTGCGAGACCATATTGCCGATTTCGTAGATTAGACAGGCAAGGAATGTTCTCAACTCCAAGATGTTCGGTGGATTAGTGACTCGGCATTTTTGGTAGATATTAGCGAACATCTTAATGGTTTAAATCGTCGATAGCGGGGAAGGGATAATTTGATAACTGACATGAAATAGGCCATAGAAGCCTTTAAAATGAAGTTAGCCTTGTGGAAGAAACAGATCGCACAGCGCAATTTCTACCAATTATGGGATCCTTGAATACAGGTACTAAGTTTGAACTGCACAGACATACTGAGATTTTAAGCTATCTCATCGACGTGTTTGATAGGATGGTAATAGAGGAAAAGTTGCAGTTCTTTTCCGTACCGTTTTGTGTTCAACAAGAAGATGCACCTCAGAATTTTCAACTGGAACTTTAGAGTTTATATGTGACGCGCGGCTGAACCAAGAGTACAAAGAAAGGGAAATTACTGACTTTTATAGAACACCTATCCTTTTACGCTTCCCACAACTCCGAATGTTTGGCTAACAGACATTCATCTCAATGCAGTAATGAAAATAGTGTCCGCCAACACCATCAAGCATAACACTGACCGAATTATTGCCAGCAAACGTCAGCAGGGCTCACGAAATCAGTGGAAACATATATTGGTCGCTTTTAGGCAACTTTCTTTTATAGAAGAAACGAAACCAAGATGTCCAGGATGTACACAAGTGCTTACCGGAAGGCTTTTAAGTTATTTCATTGCATCTTTGTTTTGTCAACGAGAGTAATCCTAATGTAAATTTATGTATCTTCAACAAATCAGAATTTGATTCTTCGTTTAATATTTGGTTAATGTGTGTAATATTTATATAGCCTACAATTTTAGCATCTTCGTATATATCAAAAATGTGATTATATCACGTAAATTAACAACTTTCGGTGCCTTATTAATGATCAGGGTTCGGATGTTTAAAATCTAAAAATAGCCCAAATACAAAGGGCACTAGGAAGTTTTGCAATGTTAGTGAACGCTTTAGACTTTTTCAAAATAATTTCCACCACACTCAATACACTTCTCCATACATCGAAACTAGTCACTGAACCAACTCTGCCACTTTTCTTCGGTTACATTTTCACACTCTTGATCCCATGCTGCCAGAAGCTCCTCGTCGGATGCAAAACGCCGCCCTTTCAGCTTAATCTTCACTTCTGGGAAGAGTGCGAAGTCACATGGGACAAGATCAGGACTGTATGGAGGGTGATCAAGCACAGTCAACCCTGATCTAGCAAGAAAATCCATTGTCACATTAGCACGATGTGCGGGAGCATTGTCGTGATGCAAGAGCCAAGTGTTGAGCCGTGACCTTGGACGGAGCTGCTTGAGAGCCTGGATGACCTGAGGCAGACAAGTCTCACTGTACCACTTCGCAGTAACTGTCCTTTGCGTTTCTAGCACACCCCGAGTCGGGATGCCCCATTTAGTGAAGAATACTGCAATCATCCTTTTCTTCACTGACCTTGACATTCGCACAGTCACAGGAGTACCCTCATCTTCAAACAGCCACACCTTGTTCTGGGATTTTGTTGGGACATCGTAATAATAAAGCCAAGTTTCGTCACCTGTAACGATGCTATTGACGTTACGCGAAGTCCATTTTCAAACTGTTTTAGCATTTTTCGGCACCATTTCACTCGACGTGCCCTTTGTTCCTCTGAAAGCGAATGGGGGACCCAAAGGGAACAAACCTTTCTAACATGGAGATGGTCGTGTAGATTTGAATGAATAGCTGGTGCAGGGATGTCGAGGGTCTCTTCTACCTGCCGATATGTCGACCACCTCTCTTGCTGCAACATTTTCCTCACAGCTTCAATGTTGTTGCTCAGTCACCGATTCAGACGGTCGCCCAGAACGAGGATCGTCCTCAAACTCAAAATTTCCCCTCTGGAACTCTTTGTACCAGTGGAAAATTGTTGTCCGATGTCGACAGTCACTTCCTCCAGGCACTAGTCAACATTTATTCCACGAGCAAAATTGTAGCGGATAATTGAGCGATATTCACCTTTAGACCACACTGACATCTTAACTTGCTTTCAATCCCATTGCTTGGTAACAACTGGTGTGAAGGTCGCGCCTTGCTGTCTTCTAGACCGGTTTTCACCCCTCTTTTCATCCCTCACCATAATAGGGGTGTCCAGCCAACGGTTTTCGCGTAATGCAAAACTTTCCTAGTATCCTTTGTACTGTAGACATGCTCATTTCAAAATTTCACCCCCTTTTTAGTTCCCCATAAGTGGAGTTTCCGAAAACAAATCACCTATGTTTCTTTACTTTTGCAGGAGGTTCCAAATACAAATTTTTACGTCTGTAACATATTACGTTTCTGAGATATACTGTAGATATAGTCTTTCTAAAAATTCACCCCAATTTGTCACTCCTGTTTAACCCCCACTAATTGGATTTTCCAAAAACAAAAAATACGTCTTTCTTTATTTTTAAAGGAGATCCCAAATACCAATTTTCAGGTGTTCAGTTTCTGAGATATATCCTCATTAAAGGCATTCAACCCCATTTCACCCTTTTTCACCCCTCCTATTGGGATTTTCCGAAAATAAAAAAATACGCGTTTTTTTAAAGGAGATTCTAAATACCAAATTTTACATCTGTAAACTTTTAAAGTTTTGAGATATACACTGCTGTTTGGAGAAAGTGAAACACCAAGACCGAGAGCTGTAATCACAATGCAATTTTTTCCACAGATTAGGGACATGACAATACACAAATGATTACAATTACAGACCCGTACATGCACGGTAACTGTGAAACTACAGTACGGCTTAGCACCACCACGCGTAACAATCAGAGCCGCTAAACGTCGTGGCATGGAATGTAAGAGAGCCTGAATATGCTGCTGGAAAATACTCTGTCATGCGGTTTGTAGGCGCGTCCACAAATCATCAACAGTGGCTGCAGGAGGACATGAACGAACAAGCTGCCGACCGAACATATTCCAGACATATCCGATGGGCGATCTGTCAGACGAACAGGCAGACCAGAGAAGCAGTGGTATCCGTCGTTCTTCGAAGAAGTCTTGAACATTCCTCGCCACATGCGGCCGGGCATTGTCCTGCTGGAATATGGCGTGTGGAATGTCCTACAGGAGGGGCAGTGCCTCGGGCTGTAAAACCTCCCTGATGTAGCGGTAGCTGTTCAGATTGCCCTCAGAATGTAGCAGGTGAGATCGCATGTTATAGGCAATGGCGCCCCGAACCATCACACCTGGCGTTTGTCCGCTATGTCACTCAACAATACAATCTGCCCAACTGCGTTCACCACGGCGGCGTCTAACGCGTATGTAGCCATCACTGTCGGACAAGTTGAAGCGGGACTCATCCGAAAGCAGTACATTTTGCCACACAGCACGCCAGTGTCGGTGTTCACCTGCCCATTGCAGTCTGCGGAGTTGGTGGTTGCTGATCAATGGAAGCCGACTGAATGGCATATGTGCCACCAGTCCAGCCCTCAGAAGACGACCTCGAATCGTCGATGCAGACATGTCCACAACCATTGCAGTGCTCCAACGTCGAACTAGCACCGTGGACGATACTGTTCTGTCCGTTACGGCCAAGCTGACAAGAAGTCGGTCATCTCAGCGCTGTGGTCACACTGTGTCGCCCAGTACCCTGTCGGCGCTGTGTACGGCCCTCTTCTCTCCACTGGTTCCACATACGCCTCACCGTTGAAGCTGCGTGTCCTGAACGAGCCGCAGTGTCACGGAACGACAGGCCCACCTTCCGGAGCCCTATCATTCTGCCCCGTTCGAACACACTCGCATGCTGATATTCGACCCTGTGGTGTCAGCGAAGCATAGTGGCACTCGGTTGCACGTTTCGACTTCGTATGACGGCTCCGCACCGACTGAGCGTTACGTAACACTGACCTGACAGGTCACACACAGGAGGGCACTGCTGGGCCCAGGTGCACGCCATCTCTCTGAAATTTAAATCACTTATTATGGTTCCGCTGTTCTAGTCATTCTCTGATTTTGGCGTGTTTCAGACCATTGCTTCTGAATGTTTCAATTTCTCCAAACAGCAGTGTACATACATTCATTTTAAAAATTCACCCCCTTAGCGACGGAATATCCGAAAATCCTTCCTTAGCGAGCACCTACATCGTAATATAAATGTATCCTCCAAATTTAATTTCTTTATGTCCAGTAGTTTTGGCTCGGCGATGATGAATCCGTCAGTCAGTCAGTACATGTTCTTATATATATATTCCCCACCCTGCCGAGAATCGAACCCGGGACCCATCTGACCAAAGGCCAGCACGCTAACCATTTAGCCATATGAAAGTGAATAACTTGCTGGACTTCGAACTGAACTGAACTTGGAGTTCAATTGAGAGAGATGTGCATCTAAATGTGATGCACTAGTGAGAATCACGCGCATCAAGATTATATTTCGACTTCAGATAAAGTACTTTGTACCGAGCTCGATAGCTGCAGTCGCTTAAGCGCGGCCAGTATCCAGTAATCGGGAGATAGTGGGTTCGAACTCCACTGTCGGCAGCCCTGAAGATGGTTTTCCGTGGTTTCCCATTTTCACACCAGGCAAATGCTGGGGCTGTACCTTAATTAAGGCCACGGCCGATTCCTTCCCATTCCTATCCCATCGTCGCCATAAGACATATCTGTGTCGGTGCGACGCAAAGCAAAATAACAAAAAAAGTACTTTTTATCGGTCAACACGACGGGGACGATGTGAACGAGATCGCCCAACCATTTATTTATATCGTGTCAGAAGCATACATAAGTTTTAAATTAAATATGAGTAAAGAACATTAACATAAAACATAATATAAATTATTCCGTGATGAAGAGCCAAATTAAACTATGTGAGCCCAAAACCTTGCGACATCAAGTGCATTTGGCTTCGCTTTAACCAGGTCTTCTGTTGTGCAACTGAATAGGCATAAACTACATTGCAGCAAATGGGCTGTGATCTGCATGTATACTCCTGGGCACGTAAGCCCATACACTAAGGGTGCAACCTTACGCTTTATCCGCTGTAATGTTAAGGTAGTGATTTATAATTACTTTTCTTGCTGTTGGTTTTCTTTGCAGTATCGCTAACCATACAGTTTAGGGACCCTACTTGCCGATACGACCTCTTACAGATACCGTTCAGCTGCCACGTTGGCAACGTTCAGTCATGGTTGTTGCCTGAATTACGTATTGCCACTGCACTATTGTTTAAGTCACTAATGATACATTTGCGAGAATATTTAAAGCATATTTTCTTTTTCTGTGGGATTGTAAATCTATTTGGCTAATACCAGGTAAGTAGAATTGTGGCATGTTCAAATAATGCATCTGATAACATAGTTTGTGTGAAATGATGAACACATTATTTTATTAATTACGGTCCTATTTCGTCCCATACTTACGTACAGAATTTGATTGGGATGTCTAAGAAGCAAGAAAAATCTGCAAGAACTCCTCCGAAAAGGAGAGCAACGTTACGTCCTTTACAAAAATCAGGCCAAGAAATGTATACCATGTCTTGTCTTGGCTCGACTTTGATACGGTTAGTAGACTTAACCTTTGTGTATTCATACTGACTTACGGCATATGTGTATGTAATATATTTCCTTGTGTGTATTCTTACAGCGTGGTTTCAGTTCAGTCTGAAAAGTAATAGGAAATTTCAAGAAAGGAGTTGAATTTTCTACTCCACGTAAACGCCGGAAGCGTGAACATCCAGTGACCGGCAGAGACAGTTTTTCTAAGGAAGCGATAGCAAGGTTTGTTTATGATAAATTACATAAACCACATACAGGTAACTTCACAAGGAATCTATTGCAGCATTATTTATAGAAATTGGCACGCAGGTGAGATAACCTCCCAGAAATGTTTTGTGCATGTATCGACATAAAGCTCTTTTGAGCCCCTTGTAACACTTTTTTTTCTCCCCACAGGAGAAGTTGTACCTGTAAGGAAGGTTTTCGACCACATGAAAGCAAATTATGACACGTATTTGTACAAGGGCTCAGAAACATCATTAAGAAGAATTTCGAAGGCCATGGGATTTGTGTGGAGTAAAGGGGATCCCTATGCGTATGTTAGAGAAAATGAAGGCATTTGTTTTAAGAGATCCTGTTTTCTGAGTGAATACATGCGGAATAAGGACAGTGAGAAAAGAAAACCTGTTGTTTTCTTGGATGAGACTTGGATTTTTATGAATGGTGAATATATATTATATTTTATATAAACATAGAATTTATCTTCATCAGGTGTCTTTGGTTTCAAATGTGCATTTCTCTTTCAGGGTCACCCACATACTCCTGGAATAAATCTCACAAACCTGGACATGATACTCAAGGAGTAATTCGTCGACCTATGTCTGTGGGAGGAAGACTGGTTATTGTTCATGCTGGAACGAAAGATGGCTTTATACCTGGTATGTTCTTACTTTATTTTACTTCATTTTAATATAGTGAGCTGATCTCTCTTTACCTAGTTATGAGGGTATTTAGGGGTTTTAGTACGGATGTAAAAAGGAGAGCACATATGTCTCTGGTAAGACCCCAACTTGAGTTTAGTTCCAGTGTATGGGATCTTCACTTGGATTACTTGATTCGAGAAGTAGAAAAGTTCAAAAGAAAGAAGCACGGTTTGTTCTGGGTGATTTCTGACAAAAGTGTAGCGTTACAAAAATGTTGTCGAGTTTGGGCTGGGAAGACCTGGAAGAAAGGAGACAAGTTGCTAAACTAAGTGGTATGTTCCGAGTTGTCGGTGGAGAGGTGGTGTGGAATGACATTGGTAGACGAATAAATTTCAGTGGTGTTTTAAAAGTAGGTAAGATCACAGTACAATGATAAAGTTAAGGATGAAAATTGGGGCAAATATTTTTTTAAGAAGGGAGTTAGGGATTGGAATAATTTTCCAAGGGAAATGTTCAATAAATTTCCAAATTCTTTGCAATTATTGAAAAAAAAGGAGGTAAAGTACATCTGCCACTTGAGCGGCTGTCCTAAGTGCAGATCAGTAGTCACTGATTGACTGAAATTGACTGGCATTATATCGGAAGTGGCATTATAACTTACAGCTCACTGGGTTCTAGGCCTATATGAGGTTCTTGATTTTGACTTCTCCACTGTTAAGGGATCTTTTGGTTATTAAAAATACCTGCAGGTATTCACTTTAGGCCAACGATTAACTTTAGAGAGGTACTTCAATCAAAACTTCTCCAGTGTATTTTCATATTATATTACAGATTCAATACTGGCAGTGACCACCGACTAGTAAGGGCTAGAGCCGAGTTAAACATTAGAGAACATCGACTTAAACTAGTGCGGGAGAAAAAGAAACAAATCTTAAACATCTAGAAGAAAATAAAGAGAAATTCCATCAAGCCCTTCAACAAAGCCTACATGAAACAACTGGTGAAAATCTGGCAAAAATGCTAATGGATACGGCTGAAGTAATTGGAGGGTTGAATAAGAATAACACTCGGGATAAGAAACTCAGTGACGATACCAGGAACCTGCTTAAGAGGAGAGAAATGAAAATTCAGTCTGTGACAAAATACATTACTCTGAGCTGTACAAAACCATAAGAAAGAGAATTAAAAGCGACTTAAAGAAATTCAATGAAGATACTCTAAGAACTTGCTTATCTGAAAAAACAAGTTTGAAGTCTGCTAAAAGGAAGCTACAGATCGGTAAGAAGCAATTAATTGCATTAGATGGGGACAACGGACGAATTACTGATAGGGAAGGACTTCTTGAGTTCATCAGGAACTTTTATAGCAAGTTGTACGAGAAGGCTGATGATAAACTGTCTTTGCCTGACTTATCCAACATTTCCCAAGTCCCGGAAGTTCTCCCATCTGAGATCAGACATGCTATAAACAGTATGAAAAAAGAATCAGTCGCAGGCAGCGATAACCTTTCAGTTAGCGTTCTCAAACTTGCTGGTGATGAAACTTTAAGCCACTTGGCAAAAATATTCACTTCTTGTCTATGCAATGCATTCATCCCTCCATCTTGGAACAGAGCAATGATAATTCTCCTGCACAAAAAGGGGAACATACATGACATCAGAAACTATCGTCCTATTAGCTTGCTTTCTGTCCTTTACAAGGTTTTCACCAGGGTACTGACAAATAGAATCAGTTCAACGCTTGATTTTGCCCAGCCAATTGAACAAGCAGGGTTTCCGCCGAGGTTTTGGAACAATCGACCACATACTCACCCTTCGTGAAGTTATCAGCAGAAGTAATGAATATCAAATGCCGCTCTGTCTAGCCTTTGTGGACTTTGAAAAGGCTTTTGACTCGGTGAGCCACGCTGCTGTTATGCAAGCCTTAGCCGAACACGGCGTCGATGCTGCCTACATAAGAGTACTCCAGTATATCTACGAAACCTCTTCAGCCTTCGTGAACGTTAAGGTGCCAACCACGGATTTTCCCATTCAAAGAGGTGTAAAGCAAGGCGACCCCATATCTCCCACGCTGTTCTTAGCAGTATTAGAAATGGCCATGTCAAAAATCAACTGGCAAAGTACAGGGATCAAAATCAATGGGAAAAGGCTGAATAATTTAAGGTTTGCAGACGACATTACACTTTTGGCCAACGACATCGATGAACTACAAAGTCTAATACAAGATCTTGTCTCAGCCTGTCAAAAAGTAGGACTATCCATGAAACTTTCTAAAACCAAAGTAATGCTCAACAAATGGGCCCCAGCAGGAAAGCTGCATGTGGGAAACTCCACATTACAACAGGTCAATGAGTTTGTCTATCTTGGGCAGCTTGTAAACATGAAAGGGGACTTAAGACCGGAAATCTTCCGACGTATCAAACTAGGATGGTAAGCTTACGGAAGAAATTCTTCAATCTTCAAATCCAACATGCCAACCCACCTGAAGAAGATAGTCTTTGACCAGAGTGTCCTCCCTGTACTGATTTACGGTTGTGAAACCTGGACATAGAGCGAGTTTGTTAAGAAAAAACTCAGAACAACCCAAAGAGCTATGGAACGATTCATGCTAGCACCAAGAAAGACAGGAAGAGAGCAGATTACATCAGGTCAGTCACAAAGATCAGTGACATTTAAGAAAGGGTGTTTACCCTAAAATGGCAGTGGGCAGGCCATGTTGCTCGGAGAACTGATGGTAGGTGGACAAAGCTTGTGCTTGAGTGGAGTCCGAAAGATCATCTGAGACCTAGGGGAAGACCACCGGACAGATGGGATAAAGACATCCGTAAGATTACTGGGATCAATTGGCAGAACATCACTCAAGACCGTCCCAGATGGAGAGACCTCATTAAAACCTACCTTGCTTCGGACTTAAAGAGGCCACATCGTAAAAACGATTGAATATGGCTGATAGTGATAGTGATTACTGGATATTTGTATCAGTAAATTACTTGTATTGTAGGCCTATTTATTACGCTTGTTCTGTATTCGACAATCTCCACCTGAATCAGTGCATAATACCTGACTGTTGAACACATTGCAAGCTTCTTATTTCTTAGTGCCTGACATAGGTTCAGTGTACGCAGCAATTACATTTGTTCTAAGGTATTAAAATTAGTGTTTATAGTTATATCATTAATACAAGTGATCGTGGACTTCTTATCTAGATATAGGCCTACTAATGGAAATACATTCATGACAGATGTTAGGATAAAGTAGTGTAAGTAGTAATTCATTGACTTCATCATCAGGTGACTTTGCTACATCGTGGTTAGTTTCACTTAAAATCATACATCTTTTTCTATCATTTAACAGAAATCACAACTTTTATCAATTAATATCCCTGAAGAGGGTGATCTCATACTTTTAGGGAATATTTTAGAAGAAATAACTTCATTCTAAAACTTAAAATTGTTACAGGTGCTGATTTGGTATTTGCCACAAACCTGAAGAGAAATCAAGATTATCATGGTGCTATAAACAATGAGAAATTTCAAATGTGGGTGGAAACACAATTAATCGTAGGATTAATAAATATAGGACCCTGTGTTATTGTAACGGATAATGCAGCATATCACTGTAAGCTTGTGGAGCATCAACCAACAACGAAATGGAGGAAGGATCAATTAGTGGTAATTATACTACATTGAATATTTTCTTCTACTGAATGATATTTAATGGTGTTACAGAATTTTATTTTTCCTATAATTTATAATCATGGCTGAGGCAGAATGGGGTTTCTCCACAACAAAATACTACAAAAGATGAGCTGCAAAGGTTTTGTTATATGAATCGAACTCACTTAAAGAGATACAGAAGCATCTGAACATAAGTTTAGATAATGTTGTTTATTTGCATGTACGAGTATGCATAACACTATCTCTGTTTTTTAAAACCAGGTACATTGTTGACGAAAAGCTGCACAATGAAGGCCATACTGTCCTACGACTTCCTCCATACCACTCATTTTTCAATGCCATCGAATTAGTATGGTCTGTGGCAAAGCAGTATTATAACAAAACAGTGGCATCAAGACCTGGCCATGGATTGGACCGAGCTAGAGCTGTATGGAAAGAATCTCTTGATCAGGTAGGCCAAGTGGAAATGTTATTTATTAGAGGCAAGTGGAGTTTATCATATACTTGTCAGGTTGTGATACTTCAACATATCCTACAGGTGACAGCAGAGATGTGGAGAAATGACGAGAAACACACTGAGAAGAAGTTCTACAATAATGAGGTGAGATGATTTCCTGAAGTGGAGGAACTAGTCATTCATCATGGAAGCAGTGAATCAGAGGATGAAGAGGAAAGAAAAGGAGAAGCTGAGGAGTTAGCTGTACCATTGTAAGAGCCATTAAGCATTTTATAACTTTGCTGGGAAATAATACATTTCTGATTGCTCTGTTCTTTCGGATATAATGAAGTTACATTAGAAAATTGTGGGGAAATGCTAATTTTTTTCTAAACAAAGCTATTTTATGCTGGTACCGCAGTCTAGGTGTACTAACAAGGAACGATCAATCAATGTTAAAAAACTTGAAACCAATTTATACACCATCCGAAAGAGCACAATGAAATATGTAAAATCCTTGAGTATTACATCCTATCCTGAATGTATCTACGAGTTACAGGGCGGTATAGATAGATGTGCAGGTGGGGGTCGTCAATGTCCAGTCGGAGTGAAGTAATTTTGAACTGCTGTGGCGCAATGTAAGGAGAAGCGGGCGAGGGAGAGAGAGAGAGGGAGACAGCACCGTGCTGGCAATGCACCATGTAAACATTGTACGCCTGTTAAACTACGTATGCATTTCTTTTAAATCATAACGCAGTAATCACAAAACTACGAATCAATTTATACAGGTAGAAGCTTACTTTGGAACGACCCGTACACAACATATCAACATATATTAGAGAAACTATAAAGTGCATGAAACCCAAATTATGAGTTTCATTTCCACGATACATTCATCCTATAAAAAGGAGACCATGTAGTTTTATCCACCTTCATTTCAGTCACATAAATATGCAGCAAAATTTGCAAAATCACAGTAGAGGACAAATACAATTTTTAAAGTGGAAATAGATTAGTGAGGTTGGACATCCTGCCCGTCATCGTTCATGAGTCGCTGTTGAACATGCTGTCTGTGTGTATGTGTATGATGGGATACTGTGCTTGTCAAAACTACTAAGTTGCTTTTTTACACAATAATAGTGGAATGATGATGAAAGCGACACATACACCCAGCCCCCGTGCCAGAGAAATTAACCAAGGGTGGTTGAAATTCCCGACCCTGCCGGGAATTGAACCCGGGACCCTGTGAGCAAAGGCCAGCACGCTAACCATTTAGCCATGGAGCCGGACAATAATAGTGAACAGCCAAGTTCACTGCAGCTATTGTTGACTGGATATTTCTTCTTTAAAAAACAGTGAGTACCATGAATTAATATCCTGTTTTGTTGATTCCTGCAAACTTTGTATGTACGGTGTTGGTTCGCCAGTTCCTGGCGTATCTACTGGATGAAAACTTTATAGACCAAGTGATTCACTTTTATGTTTATTGCATTCAGTCGTCATGACAATGGTTTCAATTACAACAGTCGGTCAAGTACAAATCCTGTCGAACCAAACCTAACACTGCGACAATCAGTGGTTTTCGGTGGATCACAACCTAACCGGTCATTATAATTTGTTTCCGGTGGATCACAACCTAACTTGTTGCTATCAGTGGTTTTCGGTAGAATACTATGGTTTTGTCGCAAGCCAATACTGTCCAGGGGATGCTACAGGCCTGCTGGCGGCGTACGCCTCCAGACCCCCTTTGCTTGCGTCTATCCCAATCCCCAGCTTTCTCGTAGCGTAATGGCCAACGCGCTCAGTTCATAATACTGAGTATCCAGGTTCGAGTCTTCATTATAAGTCCGGCTCCATGGCTGAACGGTTAGCGTGCTGGCCTTTGGTTCAAGGAGCCCCGGGTTCGATTTCCGGCCGGGTCGGGGATTTTAACCTTAATTGGTTATTTTCGTTGGCTCGAAGACTGGGTGTGTGTGTCGTCCTTAAGCAGAAAATGAAACGAAAACAAGGAAAGAATGAGGGGAAAAAAGAAAATATCGGTAAAAATAAAAATAAAAATGGTCTTGTCACTAGCTGGACCTACCCAAACTAGCCCAATTGCCTCGTCACTAGCCAGACGTAACGAAACCCATTGGTCTTGTTAGTAGGCGGACCTTGCCAATCCAGACCAATAGTTTGGTCACTAGTTGGACGTACCTCATATTCTGTCATGTTCTTGTCACTAGCCATGGTTATGGCCTTCTTAAGTTATGCTTCCTTTCACAAACCAGTTATTAAAGTTCCACCCAATCTAGTCGCCCCTTGATTTGCTATGCTTGATCTACGTTCACAGCTTTAAAATTTCTCAGCTCCATATTCATCATGATCCTTACTTTCCTATAACAGAGCGTTTATGTTAATAATTTTACAGTCTTTCTTCATTATGATATGCGGACTGTCCTCTTTAAAAGTCTCAGACCGGGCGAGTTGGCCGTGAGGTTAGAAGCGCGCAGATGTGAGCTCGCATCCGGGAGATAGTAAAACAAATAGCAAAACAAGTCTCAGGAGAAAAAATCCGAGGCTTGGGCATCAGTTTCAACAGATTACAAGCTATCGATAACGAAATGAAATAGATCAGTTATATATACTGCTATTTGTTTACTGTCGCACTGATACGTGAAAATGGGAATGTGCAGAAAACCATCTTCAGGAATGCCAATCTCGAGTCCATAGTCTTTTTAGCGCTGTCACTCAGCTGAAATGTCACTTGAGAGGTAATTGTAAAAAGTCTTATAGGCTGTAGAGATACACAGTACATTACCAATTCCATCTCGATAGCTATGAGACGCACGCTGCGTAGCGGTCTCGCTCTATACACAAATCATATTATAGTGAAAAAAATTGTTTTCAAACAAAACATCTGTCCGGCATGAAGGTCCAGAGGAAAATACTTTCATTGGCATTCTTATTTATGTGTTCACCACCCTAGCAGGCATAACATGAGTGACAGGGGTTTAACGTAATTTGGAAGGAATGTTGTGCGTATGATAAATGAGTACCAGGTTAACTCCTGGGGCAAAGGCGGTCGTGCGTAGAGCTAGCCACTCTACCTCACCAAGTGCCAACGTTATGGATAGTGGAAGCCTTTACCTTCCACCCTTCCAATGGCCTTCATGGTTTGTACGGAGATGACTTTGCTTTTTGATTTTTAAATACTAGTACTCATGTTTGTTATGTTTGTTTATTCATACCCCTGCTTTGTAATTCAATGACATGGAATGGCTCTTGATGTTGTAGGTAAGGTAAGGGTTGTTCTGCCTGAAGGCAGGTCCGAACCTCCGCAGAGGTGTTCCTGAGCCGGAGTTTACGTGCGGTAGGGTGGCCAGTTCCTTTCCGCTCCTCCATTCCCTTACCCCCCACCAACAGCGCGTGGCAACCCATCCAACTCCTGACCACGCCCAATGTTGCTTAACTTCGGAGATCTCACGGGATCCGGTGTTTCAACACGGCTACGGCCGTTGGCTTGATGTTGTAAATTATATTTAAATTTAATTATATTTATTTACTTTTACCTTATTTCCTTATTGCACACTTTTGTTATTAATATTATTATTATTATTATTATTATTACATATCCCTTAACATGTAAATAAACTAATATTTAACATAGTAAATTATACTTATCTCTTTGGATTCATTTACTTCGTTGCATATCGTTATTGCTATGACAACATGACTTCTTTATGATGTAAATAAATATAAAATAAAAGTATTTCTTCCCAAATATATTTGTTATACGTGCACCAATCAGACAACCAACTAGGGAAGTATATTTTATTAAGGTACACAATTTTCTTACATACATGTATAACTGAAGAACTGAAAATCCATATACAAGTAAGTGGGTCGCCCTATGGTAAAGTCGAAAATGTGTAATTTGGGAGAGAGCAAGCCAATGCGGTAGGCCTATTACGCGTCATAAGAAACTGAGTGAACTGGATGTGCAGTTCGATCACATTGCTGTGAGCTTCCTTTCAGGAGATGGTGGATTCGAACCCCACAGTCGGCAGGTTTGAAGTTTTTTTTGTTTCCTTCGTTTTCATTTCAGGCTAATGCTGTCGCTGTACCTTTATTAAGGCAACGACCGCTTTTCATTTTTAAGTCCTAGCCCTCTTTCTTATCCCATTCTTGCATTACAACCTGTCTTCTTATGATTTAAGCCAATATATATATATGTGTGTGTGTGTGTGTGTGTGTGTGTGTGTGTGTGTGTGTGTGTGTGTGTGTGTGTAAAAATCTGGTAATGTTGTTTGACTCATTAGTGTCCCTGTACATTTCCTGGGTTTCCCTAATGTTGTAAGCTTGAAATACCAACTTGCAAGCTGAAAATATGTTTAAAATGCTCCCCATCCCCTACGGCTTATTGAAGAAAGAAGAAGACAACATCCAAGCAAAAGGAAGGACACCGGGCTGAGTGGCTCAGACGGCTCAGGCGCTGGCCTTCTGACCTCAACTTGGCAGGTTCGATCCTGCCTCGCTCCGGTGGTATTTGAAGGTACTCAAATACATCAGTCTCATGTCCATAGATTTACTGGAACGTAAAAAGACTCTCGTGCAGGACAAGATTCCGGCATCTTAGCGTCTCCGAAAACCGTAAAAGTACTTAGTGGAATATAAAGCTAGTAGCATTATTATTAAAAGGAAGGACAGATATGTCCTATGTGGCAAGTCCTTGAACTTACAGGAATTTCAATGAATTATACAATTTAGATTCTCTCTCTCTCTCTCCCTCTTCCCTCCCTTTAAGAATACAGGGACATCAAAATAAAGGCAGGAAATGTTTAAAATTAATTTAAGCGAGTGAAGGAGAAAAGGTATGACTAGCTCAGGTTGGTGGATTCAAGTCCGGCGGTATTTGAAAGTGCTCTAATACGCCCGACCCATGTCTAGATCTAGCGGTATATAAAAGAACTCTTGCAGGACGAAATTCTGGCACCTCGGCGTATACGAAAACCATAGAAGTAGTTAGTAGAACTAAAAACATTATTATTCTAAATTCCGCAGTGAGCTTGAAAGCTGACCTAATTTCCGTTCATGTAGTTTGGCACATTAGTGCTCCTATGTGTTTCCTCGATAAGCTTGAAGATATAACCAGCCTGCAAACTGTAAATATGCCAAATAATCTCTCTCATTTACTGGTTATTGAAGAGAGAACGAAACGTTCGCGCAAAAGAAAAGAAAGGCATTAAGTAATGTCTGGAACTTTCGAAAATCACACTGCAAATACTTATTAAATAAACTGCATCGTTTAACACGCCCCTCTTTTCAAGAATACGGTTATAGTAGGCCTACAAACATCAAAATAAAGACAGAAATATGTAACATTAATTTGAGTGAGGAAGTGTGTTTATTTCCTTAAATCCTCATTGAGCGTGGAAACCGACCTAATTATGAATATCTTGATTTATTTCATCTTAACTTTTATCATTTACTAGGGTAGGGTAACATTCATTATCGAAGCTTACACTTAAGTTACTTTGCTATGGTTATGTCTGGTGATTTTAATATGTAACTAGGCAGGTTGGCAGCAGTGATCAGCCATTACAAAAAGAGAAAAAAAGAGAATCGGGCGGCGATATTTACTTTCTAGTGTATGGCCTTACGTGGCGATTACTTTACAGTGGGATAATGCCTCAGCCCTCTTCCTAACAGCGCATTCACATGTGGATTTAAAAATGAATATCTAATAGTCTTATTCTCGATAGCAATTTAAAATTCCTTGTTTACACAGGAAGCACTAGACTTATTTACCACAAAGCTCCTACAATATCCCCCATACAGCAGAATGATCCGTTTGAAATGAATTCCTTCACAGACAGACAGACAAGCTGCAGAGGCTTCAGATCAATAACATCTCTCCGAACAGAGCGGGCGCGGAAGAGAGACAGAGAACAGGCTACACAAGATATGTCACTACATTGCCCGATGATAAAGGCTAAATTCCTATGGGAATGTTAGTGAAATGAAGCCTTGTCAACATAACTCTAAGACAGATATCTGCTTTGTACAACTACAATACGCGAATTCAATACTTGCGGATGTGGGGATCATAAAAAGGGGAAAGGGAGGGAACAACATATGGATTTTTTTTACAACGATAAGAAAGGAGAGAAAAATACTGCAAAACTGTTGGGACGGCGCAGAATGGAGTGCGCATTACCTCACCACAACTGCTAATGGAACCACCAGTCCCAGAACAGAACGGGACATTCTGCACCATTATTAGCCACTCTACACAATTTGACAACACCCGAGTCGTCATCCTTTGTTTAATAATTACTTACTCGATATAATTTTGAATAGCACTTATTATGTTTTAGTCATGAATGAGTTGAATTTAATCTCCCATACCCAAACATGCACTTCTACAGTAGAGACGCATGTTGGTAAGTAATTTACACATACGGTGTGGGTAAACAGCACGCAGTAATAATAATAATAATAATAATAATAATAATAATAATAATAATAATAATAATAATAATAATAATAATACATACATACATACATACATACATTACATGCATAATCCTTATAGACCGATATACCTTTCAATGTTCAATCTGCAAGAATCAGTGAATTCACTAACTTCGCCACAATCCTCTATTTGCAAGTAGTGCCGTGGCCGCAATTAGTTCTATACCTCTTATCTTTAAATCCTTAGAAACTGAGTCTAACCATCGTCGTCTTGGTCTCTCTCTGTTCCTCTTACCTTCCATAACAGAGTCCATTATTCTCCTAGGTAACCTATCCCCCTCCATTCCCCTCATATGACCCCAACACCGAAGCCCGTTTATGCGTACAGCTTCATCCATCGAGTTCATTCCTAACTCAGCCTTTATCTTCTCATTCCAATTACCCTCCTGCCATTGTTCCCAACCGTTTCATATCTGTTACTTCTAACTTTTGTTCTTTGAATATAGATGAAGAATGCACGACAGTAACCTTACTGCCCTTCGAAATAGTCCCCTCCCATAACTATGCACTGTTGAGATCGGCAATACATGTCCTGGAAACTTTGCAAGGCTTCCTTTGGGGTGGTGTTCAAAAGCTTCGCCACGTTTCGTTGGATGTCAGGAATATCAATCAATCAATCAATCAATCAATCAATCAATCAATCAATCAATCAATCAATCAACACTGATCTGCGTTTAGGGCAGTCGCCCAGGTGGCAGAATTCCCTATCTGTTGCTTTCCTAGCCTTTTCCTAAATGATTTCAAAGAAATTGGAAATTTATTGAACATCTCCCTTGGTAAGTTATTCCAATCCCTAACCCCCCTTCCTATAAATGAATATTTGCCCCAGTTTGTCCTCTTGAATTCCAACTTTATCTTCATATTGTGATCTTTCCTACTTTTATAAACGCCATTCAAACTTATTCGTCTACTAATGTCATTCCACGCCATCTCTCCGCTGACAGCTCGGAACATACCAGCAGCTCTTCTTTTTTCTCTTAATTCTTCCCAACCCAAACATTGCAACATTTTTGTAACGCTACTCTTTTGTCGGAAATCACCCAGAACAAATCGAGCTGCTTTTCTTTGGATTTTTTCCAGTTCTTGAATCAGGTAATCCTGGTGAGAGTCCCATACACTGGAACTATACTCTAGTTGGGGTCTTACCAGAGACTTATATGCCCTCTCCTTTACATCCTTACTACAAACCCTAAACACCCTCATAACCATGTGCAGAGATCGGTACCCTATATTTACAATCCCATTTATGTGATTACCCCAATGAAGATCTTTCCTTATATTAACACCAAGATACTTACAATGATCCCCAAAAGGAACTTTCACCCCATCAACGCAGTAATTAAAACTGAGAGGACTTTTCCTATTTGTGAAACTCACAACCTACTTTTAACCCCGTTTATCAACATACCATTGCCTGCTGTCCATCTTCGAGGTCACGTTGCAGTTGTTCACAAACTTATTTATCACTCTATAGAGAATAACATCATCCGCAAAAAGCCTTACCTCCGATTCCACTCCTTTACTCATATCATTTATATATATAAGAAAATATAAAGGTCCGATAATACTGCCTTGAGGAATTCCCCTCTTAATTATTTCAGGGTCAGATAAAGCTTCACCTACTCTAATTCTCTGAGATCTCTTCCCTAGAAATATAGCAACCCATTCAGTCACTCTTTTGTCTAGTCCAATTGCACTCATTTTTGCCAGTAGTCTCCCATGATCCACCCTATCAAATGCTTTAGACAGGTCAATCGCGATATAGTCCATTTGACCTCCAGAATCCAAGATATCTGCTATATCTTGCTGGAATCCTAAAAGTTGAGCTTCAGTGGAATAACCTTTCCTAAAACCGAATTGCCTTCTATCGAACCAGTTATTAATTTCACAAACATGCCTAATATAATCAGAAAGAATGCCTTCCCAAAGCTTACATACAATGCATGTCAAACTTACTTGCCTGTAATTTTCAGCTTTATGTCTATCGCCCTTTCCTTTATACACAGGGGCTACTATAGCAACTCTCCATTCATCTGGTATAGCTCCTCCGACCAAACAATAATCAAATAAGTACTTCAGATATGGTACTATATCCCAACCCATTGTCTTTAGTATATCCCCAGAAATCTGATCAATTCCAGCCGCTTTCCTAGTTTTCAACTTTTATATCCTGTTGTAAATGGCATTGTCATCATATGTAAATTTTATTACTTCTTTGGCCTTAGTCTCCTCCTCTATCTCGACATCATCCTTGTAACCAACAATCTTTACATACTGCTGACTGAATACTTCTGCCTTTTGAAGATCCTCACACACTCCCCTTGTTCATTAATTATTCCTGGAATGTCCTTCTTGGAACCTGTTTCTGCCTTAAAATACCTATACATACCCTCCCATTTTTCACTAAAATTATGCTTGCCATCATGTTATCCTTAGCTGCCTTCTTTGCTAGATTCAATTTTCTAGTAAGTTCCTTCAATTTCTCCTTACTTCCACAGCCATTTCTAACTCTATTTCTTTCCAGTCTGCACCTCCTTCTTAGTCTCTTTATTTCTCTATTATAATAAGGTGGGTCTTTACCATTCCTTACCACCCTTAAAGGTACAAACCTGTTTTCGCATTCCTCAACAATTTCTTTAAACCCACCCCAGAGTCTGTTTACATTTTTATTTACCGTTTTCCACCGATCATAATTACTTTTTAGAAATTGCCTCATGCCTGCTTTATCAGCCATATGGTACTGCCTAATAGTCCTACTTTTAAAACCTTCCTTTCTATCACATTTATTTTTAACTACCACAAAAACCGCTTCATGATCACTAATACCATCTATTACTTCAGTTTCCCTATAGAGCTCATCTGGTTTTATCAGCACCACATCCAGGATATTTTTCCCTCTGGTTGGTTCCATCACTTTCTGAATCAGCTGTCCTTCCCATATTAACTTATTTGCCATTTGTTGGTCATGCTTCCTGTCGTTCGCATTTCCTTCCCAATTGACATCTGGCAAATTCAGATCTCCCGCTACAATCACATTTCTTTCCATGTCGTTTCCCACACAGCTGACTATCCTATCAAATAATTCCTAATCCGCGCCAGTGCTACCCTTTCCTGATCTGTACACTCCAAATATCCCTGAATGTACCTCCCTATTACCCTTCCAAACAAATTCCCTAACTTATACGTACCACTGCGGTTTAAATGAAGGCCATCCGAGCGCAGATCCCTATCTCCTATCCCTATCGTCAAATCTCTTTCCTTTCAAAGCGAGTTTGGAGCGTGACTTTTCGGCTCTGACCTTTTTTCCGACGAGGGGATCCCGGAGAACGCCATTCCATGCCATTTCGTTTCAGGGTCGTACCTGAGACACCAGGTTTCATCCTCAGTGACAATAGAGTTCAAGAAATTCGGTGTCGCATCCGTCGTTTCGACAAAATCCGGTGAAGCCTCGAAACGTGCTTGCTTCTGATCGTCAGTCAAGTGATGTGGCACACGACGAGAACACGTTTTACTCCACCTTAACTTCTGGGTAATGATCTGTCGCACGGATTCACGGTTAATCTGCAGTTAATCCGCTATCATGCGCACAGTTAATCGCCGATCGTTCGTGATTAATGTCCTCACCTTCTCAATGTTTTCGCCACTAAAGGCGGTCGCCGGTCTTCCGCTACGGGGTTGTCAGAAACACTTTCCCGGCCTCCTTGAACACGGACGAACCACTCGTACACACACTTCAAGGACGTACCAGCATCGCATGCGTTTCTTTCGGTGTCTTGCCAAGTTTAAAACAAAACTGCATATTGACTTTTTGGTCGTTCATGTTCCTGTTCGCAGTTCAGAACCAACGAACTAAACACGCACTGTGTCAAACAGGTCTCATATGGCACACACACGATGCTCAACTGAACAACGCTTTGAGCAGGTGGTCAAAACCTGCTGCTGCGCAGGTGCAGCATTGTGTGTCGCCAGTGTTGCCGGATCGACCGTTCTGACTTCATTCACCGAACTTTATTGTCACAGGTTGTATTTAGCGTATGGCAGAAAATATACATATATACAATTAAATATGATACAATAACAAGAAAGCAAAATCATATCGAAATATCCAGTCCTTCTATCCACTCTAATACTCCCTTTGACGGGATGAAGAAATCAGTCCAGTTACACGAGTAGGCTCGTAGTTTGCAGCTGTCAACGATGTCAGTGATGGTTTGCCGAGGAGCACCACAGTCGCATCCTGGTGACGTTCAGCAGTTCAGCTTTTAGAGAAAGTTCCTGCATCCTCCAGGGTCTGTCCGAATTATGTTACAAGCGGCGTGGTAGATGGGATCCACTAGCAATTTTCGCACCAGAAAAGATGTTGTGTAGAGACAAGTCTGTTGAGGTTTCCCAACGGTCTTTCCAAACTTTCACGGCGTCGAAGTCGTTGCGAGCCATGTTAGCAGCATCGTGCAAAGGTGGATGGCGTGACTTCAATATTCGAAGATTACGTGCAAGGATGTCTTCTTGTATGGGTAGTTGGGGGTTTCTGCAGATTTTATAGTACTCTCTTCAGCGGGCATTCGATCTGCACAGATCAGGTGGCATTATTCCCGTGAGCAGCGGGAGCCAATGGGCTTGCTGATCGCAATTGCGAGCTCACTGCATTAGCTTTACTACATCCTGATTCCATCGCACTTACTATAATATTACCATCCTGGCAGAACACACAACCTAAATACTCAAAATGATCTAATTGTTCCAGCTTTGTATCACCAATCTAACATTCAATTCTGTTGAATGTCTCACCTACTGACATCAACATCAATTTAGTCTTCGAAAGGCTAATTTTCATACCATTCTCAATGCACACATTTTCAAGTTCCAAGATATTAGACTGCAGGCTTTCGGCACAATCTGCCATTGAACCAAGAACTCATTCTACCATCAATTCTCACTGCAGCCCAACTGTCAACATAAATGTCTTTGACTGATTTTAATAATCTACCCTCTATTCCATAGTCCCACAGTATGGCAAACATCATTTCTCTCGGTACCCTGATATGCTTTCTCTAGATCTACGAAACATGAACATGACATAACAGTCTATTCCTCTCGTAACATTTTTCAACTACCTGGCGCATAATGAAAATCTGATCCTGACAGTCTCTCTGTGGTCTGAAACCACACTGGTTTTCATCCAACTTCCTCTCAACCACTGATCGCACCCTCTCTTTCACGATGCCAGTGAACACTTTGCCTGGTATACTAATCAATGAGATATATCGATAGTTGTTGCAATCCTTCCTGTTCCCTTGCTTATAGATAGGTGCAATTACTGCCTTTGTCCAATCTGAAGGTACCTTACCAACACTCCATGCTAATCTTACTACTCCCTGAAGACATTTCATCCCTACCTTCCCACTATACTTCGCCATTTCAGGTCTAATTTCATATATCCCTGCTGCTTTATGACTGGTGTTTATTTACCATCCTTTCCACTTCCTCGAGAGTAATTTCACCAACATCACTTTCCTCCTCCTCATGAATTTGGTTGTTCGCGATACCACCAGGAAAATTTCCTTTTACGTTGAGAAGATTTTCAAAATATTCCGTCCACCTGTCCAGTGATTCTCTGGGATCTATTATTTCACCTGACTTACCCAAAGCACCGTTCATTTCCTTTTCCCTCCCTTCCTAAGATTCTTTATTACTGTCCAGAAAGGTTTCCCTGCTGCTTGACCTAGCCTTTCCAGGTTATTACCAAAATCTTCCCACGACTTCATTTTCGATTCAGCAACTATGTGTTTCGCTCTGTTTTTTCATCTACGTACAATTCCCTGTCTGCCTCGGCACTTGTTTGGAGCCATTTCTGATAAGCCTTCTTTTTACGTTTACAGGCTGCTCTCACTTCATCATTCCACCAAGATGTTCGCTTTTTCCCATATTTACACACAACTGTTCCTAGGCATTCCCTTGCTGTTTCTACTACAGCATCCCTGTATGCCACTCATTCTCTTTCTATATCCTGAACCTGCTTACTGTCCACAGTTTGGAAATTTTCACTAGTCGTATCCATGTACTCCTAGTTTCCTCGTTCTGGAAATTTTCTTCCCTTATCCTTCTACAGAAAGATTTCACTTTCTCTATCCTAGGCCGAGATACTTAGTTCCCCACAGATCATATAGTGGTCTGTATAAAAAAAAATCCCCGGAATACCCTCGCAATCCTGACGGATTTCCCGAATTCAAAGTCGGTTATCACCATCATCATCAGTGATCGGTCATATGGCAGCTCTCCACGCAATCCTGTCTCTTGCCACCCTCGTTGTTTCGTCATACCGGCATTCTATCCTGAAACTGTCCAGCATCTGATATCTTCTCCGTCCTCTTTGTCTTTTTTCCATTTACCACTCCTTCCTTAGCATCTACAAGCAAGCAATCTCTCCTCATCCAATGACCAATTCAACTGTGCTTTCTCCTCTTGATTACTTTTTATATATTTCTCTCTTCCCCAACTCTTCTCAAGACCTCTCGATACTTTACTTTTTCTATTCATTGTATACTTTCCATTCTCCTCCAAATCCACATCTCAAATGCTTCCAGTCTTCTTTCGTCCTCTTTTCTCAGTGTCCATTGTAACGGTTCAAATCCCGTTACAAGATGATATCTGTATTTTTATTATTTTATTATTATTATTATTATTATTATTATGTTATCTGTGATATTGTTACTATTATTGTAATTATCAGTCTTATTTAATTCGATTTTGCAATTGCCTGTTGCTTGCAAGATTGTACTTAGATGTATGCATATATACGTATTTGTAGAATAACACTCAATACCTGTACAGTGAGAATTGTTGTATATATCAGAGATTGGGTGTGAAGTTGGGACATTGTGCAAGATTAGTGGCGATTCTGCCAAGTCATCGCCGCGCCATGGCTATGTCATCGTATTTATTTAGCAATGCGCTCACGGACTCAGAGAGTCAGCCGCCGCAGGGCTATTTCACCACTGTATGTAATATTTGCCGCGTTGTGGGAGTATGCCATTGTTATTTCTGGAGATTACGTAGTGGTGTCAACCAACGTCTATATAAGGTGGGTGCATATTGTAGCGTCAGTCATTAGTTATACGGATGCAGTACAGTGAAGTAGTCTACTAGATCAAGAGGCCTTAGTTGGTCAGTCAACCAGTGTGAACGAGAGATGGTGAAGACTCAGTGAGCCATTATTGGTCATTGAGAGAGTGAGACCAAATGGTTGGTCCGTCACTTAGTGGAAGACACGGACGCAAGGGCTTACCATGAAGTCAGAGAGGGCAACCCAGGACCTACCAAGAGGTAATACCATATTGACTTACAAAGAAGTCAGATGAGATGGAGAAGAAGCAGTCACAAGGATGTATCACCAAGTTAGGCGTGACACATCTACAGTAAACACCAGATCAAAGGAATACGTCGTAATTACACTAAAGTGTTGAAGGTACAGTCAAGTGAATAAGTGAGGGAAATATTTCGTATAAATTGTTAAATGTCCGGTCAAGAAGAATTCAAATTCATGCCTAGTTTCTTTCAGTTGCAATGTCATAATTTCACATTCTCATCTGTTTTATCGCAACAAGACTCACTATTTTTTGATATATTATTTAAAGAATATATATTGTTCTATCAAACGAATTCATAGTTTCATTTCATTGACAGTAAAATATCTTAACCTCAAAATTAATGGGGAAACCGAACGCCAATCTCCTTTTCCCAGAACTTATATGGTATGTTGTCAAAAGTAAGCTTATTACCTCACACCCTAGAGATAGTCAAGAGTCTCATTGTATTATTGCTGCACTGAGTGGCAGCTGGCGCCCTTCAAATAACGTATGTGTAAGTAAGCAGGTAACAAGTAAGTGTGAGTACAAGGTTCGACGAGTGTGTATTTTATATAATGAATATTAATTTTCATAATTTCCATTTTAAATGCAGATATTCAGATTTTCAAGTTAAATGCAGTTTTATATAATATTTGTAAAATTAGTCAAGCAGTTTGGAAACTTACACCATGTGTCAGCTCCATACAGTGCTACACTCCATACAAAGGACTTCACGAATCGCTTCCTCAAGTCTCTATCCATGCTGCCACCTAAAAGTCTACTCTTCTTATTAAATGCTTCCTTCGCAATCGCAATACGAGTTTTCACCTCTCGACTGCACCTTATGTCCTCTGTTATTACACTTCCCAAGTATTTGAAAGCATCCACCTGTTCTATTATTTCCTGCCCTAATTTTATGGCTGTCTTCACTTTTCTTGTGCTTATCATCATCATGCATATCATCATACTTGTCTTTTTCTTATACATTCTCATTCCAAATTCTTCACAGACAGCACTTAGATCTGTTAGCATCGCCATCATAGCTCGTTCACACTCTGCCAGTGGTACCATGTCATCAGTAAATCGAATACATTCTATTCTGCTACCGCCAATTTTCACTCCTTTTTCCATTTATGCATTTCTGGATAATTTCTTCCAAATACAGAGGCAGCAGCCTGGTCTTACTCCCCTTCCAATTGTGGTTTCCTCTGTCATCTCATTCCCTATCTGCACTCTTTATCTTCTGCTGTAGATACAGATTCTTGATCAGCCTTCTCTCCTTCCAGTCAACTCCGTTCCTGCTTAGAATGTCCATTAAATGTTTCCACTGTACTCTGTCAAAAGCTTTTCCCAGGTCAATGAACACAGCATATATTCTCTTCCTCTTTCAATGTATCTCTCACCTAATGTTCTTAATAGTCCAATTGCATCCCTTGTTCCGTTACCTCTCATGAAGCCATACTGTTTCTCAGAGATACGGGCCTACTAAGCGACCGCTGCTCAGCCCGAAGGCCTGCAGATTGCGAGGTGTCGCGTGGTCAGCACGACGAATCCTCTCTGCCGTTATTCTTGGTTTTCTAGACCGGGGCCGCTATCTCACCGTCAGATAGCTCATTTCTAATCACGCAGGCTGAGTGGACCTCGAACTAGCCCTCAGGTCCAGGTAAAAATCCCTGATCTGGCTGGGAATCGAACCCGGGGCCTCCGGGTAACATGTAGGCACGATACCCCTACACCACGGGGCCGGCCTTCTCTTCAGTACTCTCAGTAATATTTTGGCTGCATGTGTGATCAGACTGATGGTTCTAAAATTTTCACATTTCTTTTAATTCTTTTCTTTTCAATCGGTACCATTACTACTGAAAGAAAATCATCTGGCCATTCGCCGCTTTCATATATCTTATTACAGAGATATGTTAGCTCTCTCACGCCTTTATTTCCAAGACTCTTAAAAAGCTCTATCGGTAATCCACCAATCCCACTTGCTTTGCGATAATTTCTTTCATAGTTTTTTCTATCTCCCCTTCCAAAATGCTGTATCCTTTTTCATCTTCTATTACTCTTGTCTCATCTTCTATTCCTATATAATTTGTTCTTTGATCATATTCATATAGGCACTCTTTCCACATTTCCCTTACTCTTTCAGGTTTACATACCAATGTGCCATCATTTATTTCTATTTCCATACTGAACCTGCTTTTCCTCCGTTCAAATACCAGTTCTGAAGCTAATTTATACATCATTTCATATTTCCCTTCCTTTTCTATTTTCTCTATATCCTCACATCTCTGTTTCATCCAATGTTTTCCTTGCTTGATTTCTTTCCCTCCTTAATTCTGTACATTCGTAGCCCTTCCTCTGATCCTACATTCTTCCATTTCCTTCTTTCCTCCATCTTGCTCAGCATTGCATTTGTGACCCAGTCGTTCCTTATTCTTGTATATGTCCTTTTCCCAACTACTTGTTCTGTAGAATCTGTGAGGTTTTCTCTCATCCTCTTCCATGTCTCATATGCACTTTCTTCATTATAATCTCCATTCCATTTTGACATAAATATGTCTTCCAGCTCCTTGTCTTTACCTTTTTCCTTTAGAATTTCTAGGTCAAAATTTTCTCTTGGTTTGCCCTTTCTCGACTTTTTCAACCGCGCGTGCAAATCTCCCACCACCAAGTTGTGGTCTGAGTCTATATCTGCTCCGGGGTATGCTTTTGCATTCGTTATAGACAGTTACTGTACCTGTTCTGTATCATGATATAATCAATTCGATACCTCCCACCATTCAACCTGGATGTCCACGTGTAACGCCGTCTCTTGTGATGTTCGAACAAAGTATTCCTTATCATAGTGAGTTTTTTGCAGAAATTAACCAACATTTCACCCCAGTTGTTCCTTGTACCAAGCCCGAATTTTCCAACTACTACTACTTTTCTTCCTTCACCAATCACTACATTACAATCCCCCATTACAATAATGCAGGCATTTCTCCTTTACCATAAGTTCTTCAATCATTTCATAGTACTATTCTACTTCCTCATCCTTGTGTTGGCTTGTTGACATGTAAAGTTGTATTAGAACAAAATCCTTCTTGTCACCCTTTAATCTAACCATCATCAATCTATCATCCATAGAGTCCACCTTCAATACTTTGTTCTCCAGCCGTTTTCCTATCATAACTACCACCAGTTTAATTTCCTGAATAAAACAACCTGTTGTCTCCACTGTCTACCTCACCACAGCTTCTCCATCTTACTTCACACATTCCTAAAGCGTCCAGTCGGTTTTTCTACATCTCCTGTTTCGCATTTTCCAGCTTGCCACCTTGTATCATTGTTAGAACATTCCATGTCCCAATCCCTATCTTCCCTTCCTTCTTCCTAACCTGCTTTGACCTTCCTTTCTCAACTTCCTTCAACTTATCTTTGGTTTGTCTCATTGCTATCCCTCCCGGACATCCGATTGAGGGAAAGTTTTACTTCCGGAATCATTTACGCAAAGATCCATACCATGTATTTCCTGGGAAATATAATGTGGTAGTATTCCGTTACTTTCCACATTTGCAAGAAGCTGCCCAACCTTATGGGTATTATCCCATTGTGACCGAAGATGTTCACGGTTTTGGGTTGTCATTTCCTCCAAACCCAACTAGCTATGATTTACCCGTCAATACTCGAGAGGCTGACTGCAGTGGTTTCCACTGGGCGATGGGGTCGCCACATCCCAACGTCAACAAAGTTAGTTATGATATAGTCTATTATGGATCTTGTGTCCCTATCCTCCCATGTGTAGCGGTGAATAGCCTTATGCTTGAAGAATGTATTTGTAACTGCTAATCCCATACTAGCATAGTTGTACAGCAAATACTCCCATTCCTATTAGCTTCCATATCTGCCCCACATTTACCAATAAACCTTTCGTATCCTTCAGTTCGGTTTTCAACTCTCGCATTGAAATTGCCCATTAGCAGTATTCTATCCTTGCTGTTGACCCTAATAACGATGTAACTCAATGCTTCATAAAACTCGTTAACTTCACCCTCATATGGTCAATACACGGAGACAATTCTTGTCCTAATTCATCCAACCGTCAAATCTACCCACATCATTCGCTTATTTACGTGTCTAACAGAAACTATGTTGCGTGCAATAGTATTCCTGGTCAACAGTCCTACTCCACACTCTGCTCTTTCCTTTTTAACTTCCGTCAAGTACACTTTATAATATCCTATCTCTTCCTCGTTATCTCCCCTTACCTGAATATCATTAACTCCTAACACATCCAGGCGCATCCTCTTTGCTGACTCAGCCAGTTCTGCGTTCTTTCTTCCATAAACCCCAATAATATTGATAGCTCTCCATAGAATTCCATATCGTTCGCCAAGCTGTTTCCAAGGAATCTCTCGCCTGTCAAATGGGAGTGGGACTCCGTTACTCCCACAGGTCCGAGGCTTGCTTAAAACGTTCTAAGCGTGCTCGATGAAAAATTCTTACTTGCACATAGTCACCGCGAGGATCTCTCATCTAAGAGGTTAGGGACCACTGGTGGATTGCATAGTCCTAGCCGCCTGAGCACAAGGAAGCCCTTGATTCAGAATATGTCCGAGATGCCCACTCCCATTCCATAGCAACTGGTATCGCGACTCTCAGGACCACGTACTAGGCCACTCAGCCGCTACCCATGGTTCATGAAGTAGGACGTCACTACAGTAAACCAACCACACCATGAATAATAATAATAATAATAATAATAATAATAATAATAATAATAATAATAATAATAATAATAATAATAATAATAATAATAATAATACAGTGTACTGAACGTCCCCTTACCAGTTAATGGCTTTAAGAGTCGTCGAAGTGCCTGCAGTTTGGCCCGAGAGGGGTCCTTAATGCACGAGTCAATCTACTGACGCAGGCCTCTAGCTTTCCACATGTCTCCATCGATAGTGTAGTTTGAAACTCTTGTAAATGTGAGCAAATCAGCATGTAGCCCAACCGCTGGTATAAGGTTAGCAGACTTTTTTTTTGGACAATTTATACAAGTAAAATATATTTTTATATTTTGCATTTGTTTTTTTTTCTGTTTGTTTGTTGGTCCAACCCTTGTCTCGCTTCTCTACGGGGTCGGGTATGAGGTGAAATGAATCTGTTGTGGCGGGATTTTATGACCGGATGCTCTTCCTGGCGTCCACCTCATCAGAGGAACTAATGCGATGAAATGAATGAAGTGATATATGATCGTAGGTAGAGGGTGAAACCCGGTGCCGGCACATAGTCTACTCCCGTCGAATAGCAGCATGGTGTCTGCTCAAGTCTCAAAGTCCCCATCCGACAGAAGAATCACCAACAACAGCGTCATATGCCCTCACTCCATATAAGCACTGCGGAGAGGTTTGGAATTTAATCCAGACTTGTGGCACGCAATCTAGTGATTAGAAATAGTGTACCACCACCTCCCCTACCCTGCCGGCCAACACTCTCACCGTGTGTGTGCTATTCGGCAGCACGTCACATCAAGTGTCAACATCTACAATACAAAATACGTCCTACAACACAGAGTGAAGAAAGAAGCTTTCACGCTAACCAAAAAACACCAGATATGTTGAAATCAAGTAATACATATTGACATTTGACAAATCAAATAACATGAAGACTAAGGGAAGCACGTCGCTAAAACAACTTATCTACATTTATATACCGTATTCTATCAAATTTTAAGGTCAGCCAGTCTTAACATAAACTATAAGTTTTGTTTATATATCGACGAAGTCCTGCACTAAACACCGGACAACTACCTGATTTCAACATAAGTGTTCATATTACTTCTAGAAACTCATACTATTATACCACCAGTAAACGAACACGGCTGATCATTAGAGATGGGGAGATTCTGAACGAGTGATTCATAATGGACGAATCATTACACTGAACGATTGAATCATGATTCAGTGAACGAAATGAATCGACTCGCTTGTGCATCGAAAGGTGAATCGAGAGATGGCAGCCGCAACTCGTTCCTTGGTTCCTCGTTCGTTCTGATTCATATCGCCAAATCGGGTATCCACCATTTTTGAATCAATGACAACTTATGAAGAACGACTCCGTTATTTTTTATTTAACCTGAACTAAAGTCCGGTTCACAAGTCAGATACTCCTAAACTAACCTTACAGGAAAAAAATAGTTCTTTTAAATAAGAAATTATCACGTCGTTTCAAGTCACACATTTCACGGCACTGTAATATACACTCAACTTCCAGCTCATTGCGAAATGTTAGGTTTACTTCAAGGTTCCCGTTCCCGTTAACTACTCTGAACTAACGTGTGGAACATTGCCACAAAAATGTTCATATCTACCATAAATTTCAAATTTGATTGTCGTATGGCTTCAAATGGTAGCTACTTAAGTTTAGAAAGTATTAGTCGGACAGTTGTGTAGTATTTATTCCTCTAAAAAGTCTATATGGTTTCGCTTTCGGCTCTCCGTCACGTGGTAATCGAATGAACGAATCAAATGAACGACTCAAATGAACGAATCATTTTAGTGAATCGTTTCAAATGAATCGGTTCTTCTAAAGGAATCAGATTCCCCATCTCTACCGATCATATATCATAACATAGTCAAATGTACAACATGCCGCAAGAACTAATCTGTACTTCAAAATGTTTTATTCATCTAGTCATAAGTTGTACAGTAATGTGGAACAGTGGACACTTTACGATTTTAGAATATTGTACAATCAACATATATCGCCTCCTCACATAATAGTATTGCAAAGTTTTAACTAGCATACCGATTAACGTAGACGAAACTAAGACGAAAAACATTTGCAAATTGACAAAGTTTTTACCGATACTATGTGACACCCTTATAAATGTAAGAAAAATATATTTTAACTTAGACTACATCATTCATGTACATAGTAATGTTAAGTTTTAATTATTATATCAGTTAATGTAGACGATCATGTGACATTCTTATTGTGTTTTAATTGTATGTTATGATTGTCAGCTGAAGATGACCTTCACAAGGTCGAAACCGGTACTGTAGAACAATAATATATAAATATATGTATTGATTAGGTGGAAGCTTCAAAACTTCATATCTGTGAAACTACACGTTTAACACTAATCTCAGGAAAAATAGAAAAGGTACAACTTCTAGAAGAATAAACAATTCGTGTCCCCACCCCGAGGTCGTGCAGCTCTTTTCAGGTACATCCCCAATGGAGGTGACCAGCATGTACCATTTTAACTACATACCAACTCTCCTGCCATTCTTAAAACATTGACAGTACCGGCAACTGAACTCTGGCCCCCGAGGACGGCAGCTAAAAGTGCCAGCCCTCATGCCACGGAGACTGACTTCTTAGAATAAGAGTATCGGGGAAAAGAAAGGGAAGAGCCACGAAAGGGGCGAAAATAAGACTCACTAGGTCTTACATCCTTTTTCAAAAAATTTGCTTCACGTCGCACCGACACAGATAGGTCTTATGGTGACAATGGGATAGGAAAGACCTAGAAGTAGGAAGGAAGCGGCCGTTGCCTTAATTAAGGTACAGCCCCAGCATTTGGGTGATGTGAAAATGGGAAACCACGGAAAACCAGCTTCCAGGCTGCTGACAGTGGCGTTCGAACCCACTATCTCCCGGATGCAAGCTCACAGCTGCGCACCCCTAACCGCATGGCCAACTCGCTCGGTCTAGGTCTTACAAAACTAACAACATCGGGGTCAGAAGAGAGCAAGAGTTGATAAAGGAGGTCGGACAGAAAGGTGACAGCGAGGAGACTGGCATAAGCAAGTGGAAGTAATGCTAGACCCCGCTAGGGGCTTTGTAATATCCAACCCACATTTCAAAGTTGAAAGCTCCTGGGGTTTTTCTTTGTCCTGCAATTTTAAGACCGGCTTTCTATTTTATCAGGCACGTTACTGTTAAAAGGAAATAAATTGTTTTGAGTACGACCTCATTTTCCGTCATCATTTTTCTGAACACGTCACCAATTCTGAATTTATGAACGGTGCGAGGAGTATGAAAAACATATCGACACCCAGGTCTTTCTGAAGCATTCAATGGGCAAATCGGATCAAATTTTCTCTCAGTTTTCCCGCAGGAAGAGAAACACCTGCAATTACTTTGGCAAGCTGATCTAGTAGAGGGGTGGAAGGAGAGAAGTGCTCCTCAGGGAATAACCTACGTAAGGAATGGAGCCCACTTCATTAAAAGGGATAGAGATAGAGCAAGAATCACTTGGTGTACTGACGCAGACGCAAGGAGCAGCCCTGGGAAATAGGGCGAGCATGCGCCCTCCTGTAGACAGGATGGGACGGCGTGACCTCTTTTGACTCCATCACCGCCTCACCCCCCGCCTATCTATAAATATGCCAGTCACGAAAAGCACCCACTGTATAGAAAAGTAAATGCTTCATAGAAGCAGGCTAATCACGAAATGCACCCACTGTATAGAGAAGTAAATGCTTGATAGAAGCATGCTTGTCTTTTAGAATAGTTCTACCCACACACAAAACTATCATCCAACCGGGAATATTATATATCTTCCAGACCTTTCCTCAGATTACTGCACTCTGCTCTTCTTAAGAATTTGACCCAGTTCTACGACCGGATGTCTTTCATGACACCTGGCCTATGCTTGCTTATGATGCTTGTTACTTGGCCTAACATCTAGATCATCGGCCTACATACCCTATATGGAGTATTTATTCACTATTGAATGTTTGTATTGGTTGGTAGTGTGATATTTAGTAAGTAGATGAAGAGATGAGTATTGAAATCAACACAGAGTCCCCGACCGAGCTCGACAGCTACAGTCGCTTAAGTGCGGCCAGTATTCGGGAGACAGGGGATTCGAATTTTTTTTGTTTTTTTTTTGTTTTGTTTTGCTATTTGCTTTACGTCGCACCGACACAGATATGTCTTACGGCGACGAAGGGATAGGAAAGGCCTAGGATTGGAAGGAAGCGGCCGTGGCCTTAATTAAGGTACAGCCCCGCCATTTGCCTGGTGTGAAAATGGGAAACCACGGAAAACCATCTTCGGGGCTGCCGACAGTGGGGCTCGAACCCACTATCTCCCGATTACTGGATACTGGCCGCACTTAAGCGACTGCAGCTATCGAGCTCGGTGGATTCGAATTAAATTACACGTTATCACTATTTACATCCAATCACTAAATTGTAGTTTGATTATTTTTTGTTTAAAATCACACTTCTCCTTTCTTGTACCATCCACAGATATCTCACTGTTCCCAGCCTGCTTCGAACTCAATTGTCGTTTGTTATCTCTTTGATTGTTCGCAGTTGGCTACCCGTAAAACCCGTTTATTAAACCGTTACGAATTAGTATACGAGTGACACCAATCCACTGCGTAAATATATATAATTCATTAAAATACGCAAACACGAACTAAAGTAGAGTCAATGGGATGAACGCGTAGTTAACAAAAATACACTAATACAAAAGACATTATGACATACATTAAAAAAGACCACTATCCCTCATGTAACGAATGACGAGGTATGCTGAATGCTCGTCATCTCGTAGGATGAGGGAAATGGCACCCGGGATTTGTAGACTACGGCGCAGATCAGCCAGGTCCACGCACTCCGTAAGGATGTGTACCACGGTTAGATGACCGCCGCAAGTACACACCGCGGGGCGTTTACCCATCAGTAGGTAGGAATGCGTTACTATGCCATGGCCAATCCGAAGACGACATAATACCATTCTTTCTCTCCGAGAAGCCCGAAGCGAAGTCTTCCATACCTTCGTAGTTCCTTTTTATTTTTTATTTATTTATTTATTTATTTATTTATTTATTTATTTATTTATTTATTCACGAAGCACAAGATACAGGTACACTGAGCAAATTTCACTTGCACTGTCAACAGACTATTTAACAAACGTAAACTTTCATAATAAAATATAACAAACATAACAAAATATAACAAGATCAGGTACACATCCTATTATCGCACTCAGCTTATTTGGAAGAGGGGTTGCCATCCATTCCCATCTCCCAATGGGACATAATCAGATGTCTCTGCTGAGAGCGAATATCACTGGCTGGAACTCTGTAAGGCAACGAGGGCAAGGTAACAGCCTCCTTGGCAGCCTTATCAGCTAACTCGTTTCCCTCTACACCCATGTGGCGTAGGAGCCACATGAACGTAATTCCGGTGCCGGCATCCGAACACCCGGCTAGCAGGTCCTGGATCCGCTGCACCAACGGGTGCAGAGGGAAACATGCATCTATAGATTGTAGTGCGCTCAAGGAGTCGGTACACAGCAGAAACTGCCGGCGGTCATCGGACAGTGTGTACCGCAGAGCTTCACAGATGGCACAGAGTTCTGCTGTGTACATACTACAGATTTTCGGTAGAGAAAAAATAAACTTGTGACTGCCAACAACGAACACACAGCCTACTCCCGCTTCTGCTCTGGAACCATCCGTGAAAACAACGACCGAATCAGGTTACCGGCCAACAACGGACAGGAAGAGTATCTGATAAATCGAGGGGTCCGTGTTTTTCTTCGGGCCGGTGTGCAAACCTAAAATGATTTCAGGTCGTTGTCCTTGAATTATACTTGCCTATTTGTGGCTAAGTCGTTTTACGCTTGGACTGTACCGGTGGTCGCTACAAAACTCTCTGGAGAATTCCGCACATTCGCGACCTTTCCAGCAAAGGAGATAGGAAACTCCGGAATAGCCACGGACTTGATCTTCCAGAGTGTTAATCTCCTGGATCTTCTCCTGGTTCAATATGGAGCACTCCTTGGAGACTGGAGCATGCACACACGGGCAACTGACGCACGCAGATGGTAGTGTGCAGTCGACACCAGCATGCTCGCATTCTCCACACATTTTGCAGGGCGTCAAACACTTGACATCGCAATGAGCTGCGGCCAAATTTATGGTAGTTGTAGCACGCAATTGGAGCTGAACTGTAAGGTCGAGCAGTCAATCGGTACATTGCTACCTTTATTCCTTCGGGGAATGTCTCGGCGTCGAAGGTCAGGATGAAAACCCCGGTATTGAACAGTTTATCACCAACACACCTCTTTAAACTTTCCATGTGGATTACACCCTAAAATGCTAGGTATCTGATCATGGTATCAACGGAAGTTTTAACCAAATCCCCGTGCAAGATAACTCCCTAAAAGGACTTCAGGGATTTGTGCTTCTTGAAATTGACCTTTCCGAATAATTTGGCTTCAATTAGCCGCCTGGACTGTTCAGCCGTTCATGTCTTGGTGAGAATACGGATCCATCCAGAAGCTTTCGCATCTCGTCGACTTCACCACCCACGATTTCTTCAACTGATTTGTTAATTATAAAAGGACAGTTGTCTAGATAACTTTTACCATCGACCCTGGAAGCAACCACGAATCGAGGAAGACGTTTGTCACTGATACTATATAATCAAAAGGTACTGGAGTATACCGCTTTCTATTCTTTGCTTTCTGAGAAGGAAGGGAAAAAGAGAGTTCCGTTTTCCGGTCCCAAGAGTAGCGAGGGTAATACGGTTCAACCTTCAGCAGAGCCCCGCATCCCGTGGTAGGGATGGACACTCCCGAAGGCGCCCAGCACGTGGAGATGGTCCACTAGCGACTATTATCTCAGTAGCTGCATCACCTCGTCACGACCAGAAAGTTGTGATTGCGGGATGTGTAAATCTCCATACATCCTTACTACCCGAGGCGGAGAGGCTGGCTAGACAGTAATAGAAATTGAATTTAAATTGGTTAGGATAAAAGAAAAGAAATAGAAATGAATAAAAAAGAGCACAGACACCTCTCAGGCAACTTGAAGGACACTTTATCAGTCTAGCACTACACCCGAGGCCAACCCAGATTGGGAACCCTGAGCTGCCACAGTCCTTCGGATCAACAACCACACAACACCCTACACCGACGTCAAGGTCATGGTGTCGCTAGAGGGGGGGGGGGGCAGTCTTGGAGAAGGAGTACAAGATGCAATGCAATACAAAAGTAATAGAGTACAGTCGAACGAAGAGAGCTGATGCAGGAAATATTACGAAATGATCTTAAATTTAGATTAACACTGTTACTTAGGTACCGGTAGCAGAATAACTATTGAGGGCAGAAGTGAGTAGGATATAAAATGCAGACTAGCAAAATATCGGAAGGGCTTTCTTGAGAAATGTGTTCACTACGAGCACTGATATAGGAATGAGAAAGATGCTTTTGAAGACTTTCGTCTGGAGCACGCCACTGTGTGGAAGTGAAACACAGAAGAAAGAAAGAAAGCGAACAGAAGCGTTGAAACGTAGGGAATTCTGAAAGTGAGATGGGTAAATAAAATAACGAATGAAAATATACTGAATGGAATTGGTGAGAAGAGAACAATTTGACGAAATCTGACAAGAAGAGACATAGCATATTATCGTAAGACAACCAGGACTTCTTCAGTTGGTTTTCGTGGGAAATCTAGGTAGTAAGAACGGCAGAGGTTGACCAAGGTATGAATATGGTAAATACAAGGGCTGTAAATAAAGTAGTGGCAACGTAGTCTAGAAACTCGCAGGAGATCGAGCATGCGCAAATACGATATGCGAGCGGTCAGATTGCGCTGTTGTCGATGTGTAGGGTGCATATGACGGGCATCCAGTTTGGAGTGTTGTTGCTGTGTGGCGGTGAAGTGAAGAGTGTCGATTTCCCCGACCTATAGCACGTTTTCGAAAGGTGATCAGCGTTGGTGGATTAAAATCGAGGTTGCCCGTGTCAAAAATGCACCAGAATGTTATCGAGGATTACGCGAAGTCTGCGGCGCGAATGTGTTTCCCTATATGACGGTTGCACGATGGGTCAAGGCGTTTCGTGTGGGTCGGAATAAGACTGCGGATTTGCAGCATACAACTTCACCATCCATTCACAATATTAGTTTAACATCGTGAGTGATCTCATTTCCGTAGATCATCAATGGGCTGTCCGGGAATTATCCGTGGAGGCTGGTCTCAGTCAACAAACGGTGTGTCATATACTGATGAAATGTCTTAACATGAGGAAAAGTGCGTCCCATTGGGTTCCACATCAACTTACCGACGTACAGAAATAGCACCGGAATGCACTGGCTAGCATCCACCTAAACAGATACCGCAACGAAGGAGACGCATTTCTGCAGCGTATCACCGCCATTGATGAGACGTGGACACGAGTCTATGACCCTCAATTACAGCGTCAATCGAATGACTGGCGTCTCCGAAGTTCGCCACGTCCACGTAAATTTCGACAGGAACCCAGTCGGGTGAAGCTTATGCTGATTGTGGCATACGACTACGAAGGTGTTACTCTTACACATGCTGTACCTAAGGAACAAACCATCAACAGTGACTAATATTGCCGATTTCTGGAGCGACATCTGCATCCGGCTATATGGCGCAAACGTCCACGTTTATGGCGAGACGACCGCCCTGCCGTGTTGCATGACAACGCACGTTTTTATGTCGCAAACAATGTAAAGCTCTTATGGCAACGGTGGCACCGGGAGGTCTTGGAACACCCTCCGTACTCACCAGACGTGAGTCCTTTTGACTTCGGCTTGTTTCCGAAGTTGAAGGAACCTCTCCGAGGCCGCCTGTTTCCTGACGTGGAATTTGTACTCCGCGTAGTAGGGCGCTCCGTCACTGTCAACAACAGAGAACGCTTTGCTAACGATCCCCTACGGCTTCCTGACATTTGGCAAAAGGTAACAGACTCTGCCGGCGACTACGATGAAGAAATGCAATACAACTGTACTTATTATTTCATTAAATACTGCGTTCAATATTTTCACTACTTTATTTACAGCCCTCGTAGATGTAGAGTAGATTTTGTAGGATGTACGTAGTAGTTACGAAAAAATTGAAAGGTTAACAGGGCTAGGGCGGCATGGAGGGCTGCATCGAACCAGTCTATGGAGTGATGATCCAAACCGTAACAACACCAGCCATGATATCTTCGGATGTTTTAAAGGCAGTATCCAGGGTTGTCAAAGATATATCATCGCGTATACGAACTTCCCGGATGTTGGAACTGAGAAATTTGCATAAGTTGAACAGATGTGGAGTAACAACTGAACCCTGCGGCAATCCATCATTCAATCTCGAAGATTTACTTACATTACCCCTTGGATACATTTCAACCGTTCAGTTGCAGATCATGTTGTTCAGCATGAAGGCAAGGGTTCTACATAGAATTATTTTGCAGTAATTTCATAATCATGCCCGAGCGCCAGACTGGCATATGCGGACAATAGATCTACGATTACCGCGAAGCACCTGGTCACAGCAGCTTCGAATATGTCTATATCCTGCTTATTTACTAAGCAAGTATTACAGCTGAGATTCTGTTACAGATTATTTTCTCCTAGCAGTTTAGAGCAAACACTCAAGAAAACAAATGGTTTGTAATCTTCTGCATTTATCCCACTCTTCACAGGATTCAGTAGGGCGACTACTTTGTCCTCTTAAGCAAAGAAGAAAGTCTACTAGTACGTAATATATCATTGAATAACTTGGCTAACCAATCCACTGTTTGAGAATCGCAATATTCTAAAAATTCCGGTTATATCCCATCTCACGCATGCTGCCCACCCATGCTTTGTTTTCCCTAGAGCGGTTGAGATATCTTCAGCTGTGCCTGATAGAATTGTGACTTTGTTGCAGTCTGGGATTTCAGTTTCAGTCTCTATAGAATTTCTCTAGTTTTAGCTTTATCAGTGCCTGCTGTCTTTCTAATTAGGTCAAAAATTATTTTTGCTATTCGGTCAGGATAGTTAAAAATGGGAGTGTACATAAAAGTTAAAGATCTCTTCTTCTTATTACTACTAGGGTATTTAGGCGTTGTAGTAAGGCTATAAATAGAGCGCCTATAAATTGTAAGACCACAATCAGAGTATGGTTCAAGAAAGAAAGTCCTTACGCCGGGGTATAAAGATCGCATTATCTGATCCTGTAATGATGAGGGGAATTAGTAAAGACAGTATTATTGGACCTTCATGTTTTATTAAAAAATTATATGAGTAAAGAACTGGAATAAAAAATAACACTTTTTGCGGTTGATGTTATACTGTATACAGTAATAAATAGGTTAAAAGATTGTGAGCGACTGCAAAAAGACCTCGACAGTGTTGTGACATGGACAGCAAGCAATGGTATGATTGTAAACGGGGTGAAATGACAGGTTGTGAATTTCACAAAAAGGAAAGGTCCTCTCAGTTGATGGGGGTGAAAGTTCCTCGTGAGGATCACTGTAAATACCTAGGTGTTAATATAAGGAAAGATCTTCATTGGGGTAATCACATAAACGGGATTGTAAATAAAGGTTACAGGTCTCTCCACGTAGTTATGCGGATATTTATGGGTTGTAGTACGGATGTAAAGGAGAGGTCATATGTATCTGGTAAAACTACAATTACAGTATGCTTCCAGTGTATAGGAACCTCACCAGAATTAGAGAATTGGAAAATATCCAAAGAAAAACAGCTCAATTTGATCTTGGTGTATTCCGACATAAGAGTAGCGTTACGAAAATGTTTCATAGTTTGGGCTGGGAAGATTCGGGAGAAAGCTGCTCGAGTAAGGGGTATGTTCCGAGCTGTTGGTGGAGAGATGGCGTGGAATGACATTAGCAGACGATGAGTCGTGAACAACTTAGGCAGGTACATTTCCAAACCTTCTTGCGTATGTGGGAATTTGGGAATCCAGCCACTCAATCACAAGTATTACTGAAACAGTTGGCGACTCACAAAGAACTGAGAGGCTATGTATAAAGATATTTCAGGAGGGCAGAGACGGTCTCAACACAGGCCAAATGCTGCGAAGATCTAGCAAGACCACCTGGGAACAATTAGGGCCAGCAATAAGAATCCAGCTGCAGCGATTGCAAGACATCTCAATATGCCAGTGTGTCCAATGACAGTTCATCAACGTCACGATGCTCCTAGTATCCACCATCGCAGACCCGCCAGAAAGTCCTTAAGCCGAGGTATAAAGATCGCGCGTGGCTTTCTACCTTCAATATCTGCCAGCAACCCAGGAGTCAGTTATCTGGAGCGATGAGAAAGAAAATATCGGACGAGAATCAAAGAATGTCGCTATGGAGGCCCAACAACACAAACTACTCTCCGGAACACGTTGTTGCCAGAACACACGAGTGGAAGGATTAACTTGGTCCTTCGGGGTGGATGAGCATCGCTGAAAATGGTGAAAATGTTCAGGTCTCACTCAGAATGGACTCGGAGGAGTAGGCGTAGGTCTTGGAGGAGTGTATGCTGCCAACCATTCGAGCCCTCTACCCAGCGGAAATCATGCCTACAAAGGGTACTACTGATCTCGTGCGTAGTAATAGCAGCGTGCAAACATCGCACACTACCAGGATTTTGCTCCGAGAGTTTTCAACGCTGAACTGCACCACGAAATCCCCAGACCTCAATCCCACTGAGCACGTTTGGGCACTAACGGTTCAGGGTTGGGAGTCGCGTCAGGAGCATGCCATTAAAGCTCTCAGTAATAATATTTGTGAAGTCCAAAAGAGCAAAGGGAGCACCCCACGTATTTGTAGCTTTCCAGTCTTCTTCATCCCTCGGAGACACAATGAGAGTCTAGATAATAGAAAATGGTGGTCGTCTTATTAAAGATGAGAAGGAACTTTGTTTTCAGTTTCTTCGGTAATCCCTTATTCGAGAGCTAAGCTAAATAGCTCGGACGGTAGAGCACTGGCCTCCTGAACTCAAGTTGGCGGATTCAATTCAGACCAGTCCGATGATATTTGGAGGTCCTCAAATACGCCAAAATGGATAGGTTTACTGGAACATACAAGAACTCATGTGGGACAAAATTTCGTCACCTCTGTGTTTCCGAAAATCGTAGAAGTATTCGGTGGAATGTAAAGCCAATATTGTTCTTATTCTTGTTCTTTGCCTTGTCTCTTATGTGGAGGTCGGCGACACGACAGCAATATTTTCACAGAACCCTATCCTGGGCATTCTCAGAGATGAGCTCGAATTCTGCCATATCCATTTTGATATTCCGATCCAAAGGTTAGTGTTGGTCTTCTGCGGCCTCTTCTTCCTCTCATCTGTTCCTCCATTACTCTCCTGAACAAATGCCCTTCTCCCCTTCTTTGTGCTGACGGGGATCACTAAGTACTTAAGTGTTAACATAAGGATATCTCGTATCTTCCTTGGGGTAATCACATTAATGAGGTTGTAAGTAAAGATCACAATCCTCTTCACATGGCTATGAGAGTATTTAGGAATTGCATTGAGGATGTCATGAAGATTGCGTGTAAGTTTCTGGTAAGACCTCAATTAGAGGTGTATGGGACCAATACCACGATTACTTGATACGAGAACTGGAAAATGTCGACAGGAAAACAGCACGATTTCTTGTGTGTTATTTCTGACAAACGAATGGTATTACGAAAATGCTGTCAACTTTGGGCTGGGAAAACTTGGGAGGAAGGAGACGAGCTAACAGTGGAGATAGCGTGGAATGACATTAGTAAACAAAAAAACTTCAGGGTAGCTTTCGAAGGTAAGAAAAATCAAAGTATGAAGATAAAGATGGGATTGAAGAGGACAAATTGGGGCAAATATTCAATCATAGGAAGAGGAATTGATTACTGGAACAATTCATCAACGGAAATGTTCGATAAATTTCGAACTTCCTTGAAATAATTTACAAAAAAACTATGTAAACAACTGATAGGGAATCTGCTACCTGGGCGACAGACCTAAATAAAGATCAATGATGATTGATTGATGATGCTTGTATGAACTTCAGCAAGCACTGATAATCAAGTGACTCCAGAGTAAGCTGGATTCGGGTCTGGAAAATTATGCCACAGCCAAGTTCTGAATCTGACTCGGCATATCGAAGACAGATATGAGAAAAACTAGTCACAGGTGTGGCCCTCATAGATCTAGAACCATAAAAACCATAGTCAAGCTGTACAATATTACGAAGGACATGCGATTAACGAATGTCATATGAAGTATGTTGCAGAACAGAAGTTTCTGTGTTACACTGCAAGGCAAAAAAACAGCCACTCGAAGAAACCAGAAAAATGGACTGTCTCAGAGCAGCGTGTTGTCTTCGGTATTACACATCCATACGAATGATCAATCAGACCATCTAGAGGCAAGGCGATTTATCTGCGCGAACGATACAGCAATCGTTGGCCAGGGAAGGCCATTCACGGAGGTGGAGAAAAAAGCTGGCAGGTGTTCTCGACATACAAGATAAGTATTACGATCAGAACCATCTGAAGCCTAACCCAGGGAAATACCAGTTTGCGCGTACCATCCTCACAAGAGAGAGACTCAACTGAAGTTGAACATCATCTGGAGGGGTTTTACCCTAGCCCATTGCGAAACGCCAGGTACCTGGGCATCAAGCTGGATCGCATCCTGACCTTCAGGAAGCAGTGCAAAGAACTGAAGGGAAAGCAGAGTTCAAGAAACATCATCCTGCGGGTTTAACGTGGGGAGCAAACCCTCACGTCCTGCATTCATCACCCTTGGACTCTGCTTGCCGGCAGAGGAGTATGTGGCACCACGCCAAGCTAGTAAACAGAGCCCCGAACAAGTCCTCCCAGAATCACTGGCTGCATGAGACCGACTCCAGTACAGAAGATCGGTGTCGCACCTCCAGCCATGCATCATGCTGAGGCGGGGGAAGTAGACAGGGGAAAACTTGAGAAGGACCCCAGGTACGCAATATTCAACTGTATGGTTACTGCATCCCGCCTTAGATCCAGAACGAGTTTTATACAGAGGCCAATGCTCCAGAAGACCAACCCAGAGATCCGACATGTATCGCTCTGGAAGGAAACGGCACCAATTCAGGAAGTCTTCCTTCCTAAAGAAGAACCGAGCAGTGGGCATCAATTACCGTATGCCACTAAAAGTACTTAAACCGGTTGAGGACGGGAGCGTCGAAGTAATGGTGTAAAGTGGGGCTGCACTGCAGACGCAAGATGAGACTGCGGAGAGATCCAGTCCCTAGGCTACTCACACGCCAAGAGATGAACGGTACCTGCACTCAGTAAGATCTCATATTCGGCACGAACAGAGGGATAAGAGCTGCTGAGCTCGGACAAATTTAGTGTTGTTTTCCGGATAAGTAAGTAAGTAAGTAAGTAAGTAAGTAAGTAAGTAAGTAAGTAAGTAAGTAAGTAAGTAAGTAAGTAAGTAAGTAAGTAAGTAGCTCAAACCCTAGCGGTTGTCTTTCACGTTTCATCCGTTGCGAGTCCCAGCGATGAGGATGAGGGTGAAATAGGGTGGACCTCACTGTCGCTAAAAGGCAGGTGCGTAAAACATTACATAATTGAGTATTTTTCAAAAACATCATTTTAATATCTTGTGAAAATTAAAACTAATTGTGACCAAATGTCAACAAACACTTAATACTGTATACAAGTGTTATACAGCCATAAATATGAGCAGTTGTGGTGAGTTTCTGTGACCTGATTATCAAGATGAGGTCCCCGCAGCCTGTCTCATAATAACGCAACTAATGACCACTGTAAATCATTATGAGAAAATAGCATTGTAGAATAGGTTTTATGTCAAAAATAAGAATATGTGATCGCTAAATGCTGCCCTTAGGATAGTGGCATATGAAAGAAAGAAAACTTTTATGAAGCCTGCTTTTCTCCCTAGATATTTGCCCTCCCACCAACTGTATGACTGATTACCGAAAACGTGTGGCCACACATACATAATTTCTTGACTGTACAGTATCAATACAGTTTCATCCTATAAACAGCATGTTCAGTAGCGTAGCCAGGATCGACCGATGGCGGGGGCGGAAGGGGTAGTTACAAGATGGTAGAACATAACGAAGGTGCATGCATGACTTGTCATTTTAAGGACAATGATATACAGTACGTGAATTACAGATATGTTGGTTCTACAATTATGTCTCTGAATGTTTATTTTGTTTATTATTTATTGACAGTTTCTGTTTTATTTTATTCTTGTAAAGATCCCACGGGGGAGGGTTTTAAACCCCCAGTAACACCCCCTCCCCCTGACTACGCCCTTGAGCATGTTATTTTTTAATCACCCCAGCCTCCGCAAGCTACGGTGTGAAGATGCTGTTTAAGAAAGACTGCACACTCTTAAGTAGGAGATAAATAGGACACATTGTACAGCGATCAAAAAGATCCGAATTACCATAGGAAGAGGCACATTAATTATTATTCCTCAAAATAATATGTTCTTGATTCGAAAAATATTTAATTTCTTGCCCTGCAAGGGAAATAGATTCTGGTTTGAATTCACACAACCATACAAAATAAAATAATTCAGAAAATCAAGGTAGGTCTATAGGAGGCGGAAGTATGTTTATGCAACACTAAAACCTCACCGTGAAAAATCAACAGATAAATCTGATAGCAGTGATTGTTGTAAGCCTTACATCTTTTGTTGTATCTTCCAAGTTAGTAGAATGTCACTTTCGGCATATAAAACTCGCTTGTGCCACATGAAGCCACACAGCCACTCCCACCTCGTGCATCTTTCAGATGCCGTAATACCGCGATCCTTTACGAGTGCACACCACTGCAATTAAACTTTTTTTTTTTTGCGAGTTTCTTTACGTCGCATCGACACAGATAGGTCTTATGGCAACGGTGGGACAGGGAAGGGCTAGGAGTGGGAAAGAAGTGGCCGTGGTCTTAATTAAGGTACAGCCCCAGCATTTGCCTGGTGTGAAAATGGGAAACCACGGAAAACCATCTTCAGGGCTGCCGACAGTGGGGTTCGAACCCACTATCTCCCGAATACTGGATACTGGCCGCACTTAAGCGACTGCAGCTATGGAGCTCGGTGAATTAAACCTTTAACGAGGAGAGAATGAACAATAGGCGTACTACAGGAGAGAGTGGCATCATTTTAAAATAGCGTCAATTTCAAATCAATGCGATCCTTGTTAACCATTCATCCACTAACAATAATTTCATCAGTACAAGGTACCAAAATTTATTGCTTAAAGTAAATAAAATGTATGACCTACCTTTCTTAGCTTTCACTTGTGACAGTGAATCTGTGGTCCCTGGTTTACAAAGCTGCTGCTGGGTTGAAGATGGTGTTTGTTCTACTTGTTGCTGCTGTTGTTGGTGTTGTTGGTGGTGGTGTTGATGATTAAAACTCGGACTCGTTCCATTCCCAGCAAGCGAGGCGATGGCCAACAGTTTCCTCTTGTGATTGCACAGTTTGGTAAGGTCACTGGAGTTGGTGGCGTCCGGGGGCATGGTCCAAGGTCTAGTCGCCACCTGCAAAGATGAAACTTGTTTCTCACATCCAAACTACCTTCATACTCTCCAATTGTTTATCAATCAATCAATCAATCAATCAATCAATCAATCAATCAATCAATCAATCAATCAATCAATCAATCAATCAATCAATCAATCGAAATAATAATAATAATAATAATAATAATAATAATAATGTTATTTGTTTTACGTCCCACTAACTACTTTTTAAGGCCTTCGGAGACGCCGAGGTGCCGGGATTTAGTCCCGCAGGAGTTCTTTTTAAGTGCCAGTAAATCTACCGACATGGGGCTGTCGTATTTGAGCACCTTCAAATACCACCGGACTGAGCCAGGATCGAACCTGCCAAGTTGGGGTTAGAAGGCCAGCGCCTTAACCGTCTGAGCCACTCTGCCCGGCAACTGAAGTAACTGTGTAAACAAAATAATCAGTATTTTTCACGTCAAACTTGGGTATTCCTGGACTTTTGAGGAATAACATAAGATCGGTTATATCCACTACAGTAAACAACGAAGCTATACACTCAATGACGTGAGCTATAATTGAATCATGTTCAAGTTGTCACTTGTGAAAATCCAGCCTTTAACGTTACAAGTGTGTATACCGAGCAGAAGCGTCGTAAATGCCCCTCGTGTGTTTGGGGTCAAGATATAACTTGTGAGATGAGTGTTCAACACAAATTAGCACCCCGACAGAAAAAAATATTCCCCAGGAATGTCTTCCAACTAAACAATTCACAGAGTATTTTCGCAGATAAGTTTCAGTTACACTTTTTGTGGAGCCACACATTAGATCATGTTTTCACAATACGCCAGCTTATAATTGTGGTGCTTATACATTTCCGGGGAAGTACCTCGAGATATTCATTCCTCCTTTCTAACAATAGAAGGAAGAATTACGGAAGAGAACACGAGCTGATCTCAAGAAGTCGGATAAGGGAGCTTCAAGTAAATATATTTGAAGTATACCCTACCCCCAGCCAAAGGTAATTAGCGTAGTCAGCCGGTAGCCCTCTGTCCTCATGATACCAGGTTAAATGTGAAAATTCTTGTGTCACTGGCTTCCGACATGCCTCGGAGAGCCAAAACTCCCGACATCATGGTATCCCTTAAAAGGTCGTTAAACAAATAGCATTAGAGAGAAGTTCCCCCTGAAAGATTATTGAACTGACGTAAATATGAAAACAAAAGTTATGGAAACATCCGGACCTAGAAAAACGATCACTTAAAACTTGAGATTCAAGTCTTCCTCGGAAGCATATCTCTCGACATGTATGCATGTTTCATCCGAAAAGAATACAAGCTTTGGATCGAATAAACGATCATTCAATGATGCAAGATATCACTCTCAATAGCTCACTCTTGTGGCTGGATCACCAAGTTTTAAACAATGGACCCGTGTAAACCAGTTCGGTTTGATGTGTAAAAGCTTTGTAGCTCTGTGTGCAGAAAGAACCGAAACCCCTACTTGTTGCGCTTATTTTGTGAACGATTTATTCGGTGACCGTTCAAGATCACACCAATGCCATCTAGCTTTTCCTGTTAAAACTGTGAGCGTCTTCACAAATATTACTCGAGGATCTGTGCTGCTCCACACCATTCGTTTTAAATATGAGAGATAATGTGCCCTGATATAAAATCGTTTTTTATATACAGATTATTTTGTTTCACGTGAAACTTAGTCCTTGATTATATGGGATGTAGCTGATCCTTTCAAATAAAATAAAAATAAGTGATAACTAACACTTTTTTAAACATTTACTTTTAGGATTTGTTTTAGCTATTAAGTATGCGTAAAGTGAATTTTTTCAGATTTCTTTGTGACACAATGATATTTTAAGGACTTTCATTTTTTTACAATTTGTTTACGTCGCACCGACACACATAAGTCTAGGACGACGATGGGATAGAAAAAGTCTAGGAGTGGGGTGGAAGCGACCATGGTCTTAAGGTACATCCCCGGATTTGCCTGGTGTGAAAATAGGAAACCACGGATTAAATTCTCTCCAGCCGTTTTCTCGTGATGCGCGTACATACATACATAGACAGACATTATGGAAAATTAAAAAGTGCATTTCCTTGTTGCTGTGGGCACGACCAATACAGAAATACATCCCTTTAAATTCTGAGCAATGTACAGACAAAACTCGAATTTTTATATACAGATTATTTTGTTTCACGTGAAACTTAGTCCTTGATTATATGGGATGTAGCTGATCCTTTCAAATAAAATAAAAATAAGTGATAACTAACACTAATATTGGTAGTTTTTGATTATTTTTTCATGTCACTCCCCCCCACCCCCCAATACTCCTAACCATGCTAGGGGTATCTTACCTCTACAGTATTTTGCTCCAGACAGTAAGTCATATGCGTACCAAGTTTGGTCGAGAGCTATGCTGGAACATACATAGGCCTACCTACATAATCTCTGTCATTTTGGACATTTTCTTTTTCACCCCCTCCTCATCCCCATGCCGATGGTGGCTGAACTTGGTCTTAAATTATGGATTTAACACTCATATAGGTCGTTTTCGATTATTCCTACATGTCACCCCCCCCCTCCCCTACTCCACCCCGATGGGTGCCAGATGTGTCTTACTCCCACGGTATTTTTCTCCAGGTAGTATTCATATGTGTCCGACTCATTGGCTGAATGGTCAGCATTGAGGCCTTCGGTTCAGAGGGTTCCGGGTTCGATTCCCGGATGTGTCAGGGATTTAATGACCGTTGATTAATTCTTCTGCCGGCCCAAAGTGTAGGGGTAGCGTGCCTGCTTCTTACCCGAAGGCCCCGGGTTCGATTCCCGGCCAGGTCATGGCTTTCATCTGCATTTGAGGGCTGGTTTGAGGTCCACTCAGCCTACGTGATTACAATTGAGGAGCTATCTGATGGCGAGATGGCGGCCCCGGTCTAGAAAGCCAAGAAAACGGCCGAGAGGATCCGTCGTGCTGACCACACGACACCTCGCAATCTGCAGGCCTCCGGGCTGAGCAGCGGTCGCTTGGTAGGCCATGGTCCTTCGGGGCTGTTGCGCCATGTGGTTTGGTTTGGTTGATAATTTTTTCTGGCCCTGAGACTGGGTGCTTGTGTTTGTCCCAACAATTTCCTCTTCATATTCCGACAACACACTACATACCAACCGCCACAGAAATACGCAATAGCGATTACATCCCTCCATACAAGGTTAGTGTCCGGAAGGGCATCCGGTCGTAAAACAGGGCCAAATCCACATGCTCTACACAGTTCGCACCCTCGACCCCAAAGGTGTGGGAAAAGTGGTAGAAGAAGAAGTAACTGTGAGCAAAACGCTAAGTACAGAATGTATTACGGGTTAGGGTAAGCCTTCGCCTGCAATTATTGCACTTAATGATTCACCGGCAGGTAATTCCAGAGAGAATAAAACAAATGAATCAAATCGGTCTTGTAGAACGGATGGACTAGACACAGCTGTTTTTAGTAAACAGTTTTTACTATCTAGATGAAATTTAAGAGACAAATGAGTGCCTAAATTATATCATGAAAGTCAGTTCTTCAACACGCCAGTAAGTCTCTGAACACAGGGCCCTTTCATTTCAGCACAACCGAATGCATGCAAAAGTTGACTAAGCTATCCCAATTTTAAGGGATGAGGTCGATGCATCAGAGAAATGACACTAGCCTATGAATTAACAATCAGGGCGGAAGGGCAATACGATAGTTCTTGTAATGTGTACAGTGTAGAAGTGAAGCTACGGCAATCGTTAACAAACCACGCATAGCGTCAAGCATTATATAATTCTCTACAAGGTCATGCAGTTCCGCTAGTCAATAATTGGGCAAAACAAAACTTAATGATGCAACAGCTAGGGAGACCTACATATGCCAGTAACACACACATCTCCTTCATATTTCTTTGTACATGAAAGTAAGTGGCGATAGTTATGTACAATAATATAACCACGAATAATATTGTTACACACGGTTATACAAATGGCAGGCTATTAATAATCAACGGAGGCTAGCTCCGAACTTTGTGCGAAAATACCTCTACTATATTTTTACAGGCGCACAAAATCTTCAGAAACAATCCTCATTAAAGCTGTTTGATGTTCTGACGACCCTTGAGCATGTTAAAACTGATTCTGCTTCCTGGCCTTTTCCGAATTTATTAGGGTCGGCACTTTATGTGGATTTGCCCTAGTTTTACGGCCGGATGGTCACCCTGACGCCAACCCTATGTACAGGAAGTATTTACTATTGTTGTAGTTGGTAGTGTGATGTGTTGTTTGTAAATAAATAAGTGTATTAAGATGAACACAAAATCTCTGTCCCCGAGCCAGAAGAATTAACCGTACGCAGTTCAAATCCTCATCATGGCCGGAAATCGAACCTACGGCTCCTCCCAATCAAAGCCCAGTATACTGAACATTCAGTCGAGGAGCTGGTGAAGAGCGCTGGACTTTGATCCCTCGGCCGAGTCTGGGATTTTAAGCTTAATTAGTTCATTCCTCTGGCTCAGGGACAGGGTGTGTATGCCATATTAATAATTAGAATTCATCATAAGTAGGCCCCCATCCTCAAAGACATGCAGATCGCTTACACAGGGCGTCGGTTCAAAAGACTTGCACCAGGCCCCTCTATTTTAAAAAAGACCAAAAATGTGCGTGATTATGAAACAATGCATTACATAAAAAGTAATTCAATAAACAGAGATTCTTTCAAGAAAACATCATAGATGTTCATTCCATTGCTAAGGGGAGGCCAGGAAATATATAAACGAAGTCTCAACAAGGTAGTCAGTTCCTCACAGAAAGAAACGCACGTGCTAGTCAGATTTTCTTCGAAAGTACAAATTTGAAATATATGGTATTTTACCTTGTCTTATCACAAATACTGTGAAAGTGATTGTATTGAATTACAGACGTCTAACTCATGTCCATGGCCAACATATAGCACCTATCATTTTTTCAAAATGATAATCATTTGCCTTCACACAGACCTGAACTCTGTGGCCAGTCGTCAATGGCGCTATGCAGGGTATCAACTGGAAAATTCGCCACTGCCTTCGCCCACGATCGCTATCGATATTGGGGTCTCTCTTCTGACATACCATTCCATCAAGCAATGTCCACAATTTGTAGTACAGTGGATTAAGGTCAAGGCTGCTACTGGGCCAATCTGCTGTGGGATGAATTCGGGCACATTGCTCTGAAGCCACTCCTGTGTGTTTAACGCAGAAGCTTCGGGTCAGTTGATTTAAATTTTTTGTTTTGTTTTTGTTTACGTCGAACCGACACAGGTAGGTCTTATGGCGACGATGGGGATAGGAAAGGGCTAGGAGTGGAAAGGAAGCGACCGTGGCCTTGATTAAGGTACAGCCTCAGCATTTGACTAGTGTGGCATCGGAAACCATGGAAAGCCATCTTCAGGGCTGCCGACAATTGGGTTCGAACACATTATCTCCCGAATTTAATATTTTGTACAACTCTACATAATATATTAATCGTGGGAAACACACAGGAACTCCGCATTTGTATACACTCCCATTGCACAGTACCGGAAACCAAGTCCGAAATGAACACTACTAAACAGTTACGTGCTTGCCAAGTCCATAACGAACACCAGTTGATGCTACGTGTAGTAAGACAATGAAGTGAGTCGCATATCTAAATTACCTTCGGTCAAATGGCGGTGAACCTAAGAATACTCCAGGGATACATCAGCGCATGCGGGATTCAATACGATGACGAGTATTTTGAACATTTCATGTAAGAAAGAGTTTAATGTGGTATGCTGGTACGTTCTGCTCTTGTGTGCTTCCCATTATTAATGTACTATGTAGATATGTAGACAATGAATTCTAATACGGAAATATAGCATTTCCGGACCTATGTGCATATATTTTCTTGTTCTACTTGTATAGAATGTGCCCTGTAAGTCTGGCCATACCTTAATGTTACACCCAGTGGAGTACATACATGTCTAAGAGATGTTTTAAGTACAGAACGAAATTGGCCAACTGAACACCAGAGGGCAAGCTAATGAGTTGGAACTTCATTTCCAGTACAATTCGGTCGTGAAAATTATTATTATTATTATTATTATTATTATTATTATTATTATTATTATTATTAACTGCAATTATCTTATAAATCCAGAAATTTTGCCTTGAATGTCATGTCTTCAACATTTCCACAAATCATTGCCACAGGTCTCCCATAGTTATTGCATGTTAGGAACTGTGTTATTCAGCTGTCCCAATAGCTACAGCACCAATGATTCGTTGTTATTATCGTTATGCCCAATTAAGGCGCGTGTGTGAACTTATTTAGCACAACGTTTCATCTTGTCTTCCCAAAATCTCTTTATCCTTTCGCTGTGCCTCTTTTTTTATTTTTTTATTTTGCGTTCTTCCGTCCATCCTGTACCTTGGTCTTTTAGGTTGATCAGCAAATTTGTGTTTGTTTACGAGGTTCCTGAATTTTTTTCAGTCTTGCAAGATTCCTTAATTTATACCAATTTCTTAAAGATTTTTGTATATTTCTGTAAGCCAGTTGTGATTTTTTAGAGATACTACGAGATTTAGTATTTAGCCTATTGTTATACATCCTGATCAGGTGACCATAGAATTTTAAGCACCTTTTTTCTAATGGCGTCTGTGATTTTTTCTCTTGATAGATTTCCTGTGATTTCCTTTTCATCCAAATACCATTTTCGCATGTAGATCCTAGAATTTCCCTGAGAATTCTCCTGTCTGTTTTTCGATGGTTTTATTTGTGATCTGCCACCAATTATCAGAGTTTCTGATGCATAAAGGGCTTCTGGTTTTACAACTGTGTTGTAGTGTCGTATTTTTGCGTTTTGGGATATACATTTTTTTTGTTGTATCTGCTCCAGATAATTTTATATGCTTTTTGTAATTTTGTAATTCTTTCCTTGTTTGCTTGCTGATTTATCCCGTTTGGTTGTATAATTTCGCCTAGGTATCTGATTTTATCTACTGTACTTGGGAGATTTTCCCATATCTAGTTATTAGAGGATGGTTGTTAAATCCTGATTTTATACCTTTCATATACTTTGTCTTTTCATATAAAATTTGCAGACCTGTTCTTACCGCTATTTCATGAAGTTTTACTACGGATTGGAGTGCTTCTTTTTTGTTGTTGGAGAGGATTGCCGCCAAGTCATTTACAAAGACGAGACAATCAAGGTGAATTTTGTTTTTGAGAAGGCAGTAGTTAAAAACGTGGGTAATAATTGGTACAACCGCACCAATAATGTTGTGTAAGAAAGTTATAGGGATATCATCTACTCCTCTGGCTTTTGATTTGATAGAATATAATACGTTTTTAACTTTATTAGCAGTAACGGGGTAGAATGTAAAATGCTGTTGGTCAGGTAAAGGGTTCATAACGGAGTTGGGTACTGAGTTTGGGGAATTTAGTACATTAGGTGGTGTTCTTTCTTGAGTGATGGCTACATTATCAATTTGAGATTCGCCTACATATTGATTGGGGGATCTCCAGGTCATTTTCTGTCTGGTTAGGGCCAAGAAGTGCGCTGACATTAGTTTTAAATTGATTTTGCAGAAGTCTATTAATATTTCTCCATTTCTGTATGTTCTGTTATGTGCTGGATATAATTCTATTATGCTCCTAAATTTATTTTCTTTACCAATTTGTGGGTTGAAGTCTCCTAATAGTACCGGTATTTTGACACGGTGTTCTGGTATCTTATTTGAAACTTCCTCCAGCAGTTCCCAGAATTCATCTACTTTACGTGGATCTTCCCAATTGTGATTATTTGTGGGAGCAAGGGCATTGATTAATGTGTACGTTTTGTTTCCCGATTTCATCGAAAGGAGTGAGATTCTTTCAAAAGGAGACGTGAAATTGAATACGCAACTGTTAAGGCTTTTCTCGACTGCAAAGGCTGTGCCAAACTGCAATGGAGATTTGGGGAAGGATATTGCTGGCTTCCCTTTATAAATTCTGTAGTTCTCCGATTCCACGTGATTTTCGTCTGCATATCGAGTTTCTTGTATTGCAATAATTTCAATGGCAAATTTGTCCAATATGTCTGTCAGTTGTTTTAATTTGCCAGTTTTAAGTAATGTGTTGATGTTTAAAGTAGCTATGAAGTGTTTTCGCTTCGGTGGAAGAGATTTGAGAAGCTCCGATTTATTCCCGCATGATGTTCTCGGTCCCCCAGAATCCGATGACCGAGATAAATTACTACTTGTACTAGGGCCTGGGGTGATTGTTTTGTCAACTGACATGTCCATCATGCTAACAAGTTGAAGATAGTGGGGAGATCGATCGACGTCGGTCTAAGGGATATAACTAAGGTAACGTACTAAGCTTTAGAGATTACCTCAAGACGTTTCCTGGCTGTTATTTTACGGCTTTAAGCCAACCCTCCTCCTTTATCCGGACTTGGGACCGGCAACAGCAACCACTGAACTACTCAATCCACCCAGTGGCAACTGCAGGCGGATTTTATTATTATTATTATTATTATTATTATTATTATTATTATTATTATTATTATTATTATTATTATTATTCAACTCCTGTACTCTGATTTCGAAGCAAATCATGAATATTTACTTTTTCCTATTTCATAGTGCTTCGCTTTCTATACCGAGTGTTCCTCGTTCCAGCTTTTATCAGAGCCTGCATCTTTACGGTCATGCTGCAGATCTACTGTAGGGAATACTCTCTTGAGGTATGCTTTCCCATTCCTCACCCAACATCCCACGAAGTTCATTGTTGATCACACGAACACTTCGGAGGTGATAATTTTCTCCCTAACATGTCACAAAAATGCCCAATGAGATTGTGGTCAGGTCTACGAGCTGGTCACACTACCACCTGAATGCACATTTCACGCAAGTAAAGTATCACTACGTGGGCCACATGTGAACGCACATTATCCTACACGACATTAAAATAATTTTCAATGAATGGGAGTATAGGAGATATCATGGCCTTGAAGAATTAACACAATGTGCCGATGCCCGTTCGAGATCCCTGGATACGGGAGCTAAGAGCATACGATTCCGATTATTATTATTATTATTATTATTATTATTATTATTATTATTATTATTATTATTATTATTATTATTATTATTATTAAATTTGACCAGAAGGAGAGAGAGAATGATAGGACACCTCTTAAGACACCCAGGACTTCTGCAGTTAGTTTTTGAAGGAAGTGTAGGCGGTAAGAACGGTAGGGGTAGACCAAGGTATGAATATGACAAGCAGATTAGAGCAGATGTAGGATGCAGCAGTTACGTAGAAATGAAAAGGTCAGCATAGTATAGGGTGGCATGGAGATCTGCATCAAACCAGTCTATGGACTGGTGGCTCAAATAACATTATTATTATTATTATTATTATTATTATTATTATTATTAACGTAAATAAATAAATGATTACTGGATTAAAGCCACTATGTTTATTTATACAACATACATATTTATTTAATGAAGCCGAGCTTTCAGCCAAATTGCATTGGCCTTCATCAGGGCAAGTTAAATTCTGCTTCCGACAGTGAGCAAAGAAATTCAAAGAAACGTGGAAGTCATGGCCGTACTATCCACGGCTTACCCCACTAATAGGTCTCAAGGATCTTCGTGCTGTAATTCACCGCCCTCTGTGGACGGTTTCGTGAGCGCGTCCCGCTGTTCCATGGTGGTGTTGTGCATGTATTTCTGCATAGGGAACGGGCTTGGGAGAATTAGCTGGGAAAGAAGACCCTGTTGAGCTTGACTCTAGTCGGGCATTGTAAGGAGACATGAGAGGTGTAGTATAAGTAGGAGATGGCAACATCGCCGGTGATATACCACTACTTTCATCGTTTCTTTACTTACTCGGTTGGGCGGAGCGCGTGCGTCACCGGCTTTCAGCCCTGGCGTCACGGTGTTCTCGAGCCAAGCTGTTAAGGATGCGTCGTGCTCGCGGACCCACGTCCGTCGTGTCATCGTCGTGCGTCTGGGATTCTTCCCTGCGCACGCGCGTGCGGCGGCGTGACCGCGCAAATTACTCCCTCGCGTGATCCGATTCGAGGACACTGCCAGGCGGGGAGTTTGACTGGGGCGGTACATCTGTCAAAGAATAACGCAGATGTCCTAAGGCCAGCTCAGCGAGGACAGAAACCTCGCGTGGAGCAAAACGGCAAAAGCTGGCTTGATCCCGATGTTCAGTACGCATAGGGACTGCGAAAGCACGACCTATCGATCCTTTTTGGCTTGGAGAGTTTCCAGCAAGAAGTGTCAGAAAAGTTACCACAGGGATAACTGGCTTGTGGCGGCCAAGCGTTCATAGCGACGTCGCTTTTTGATCATTCGATGTCGGCTCTCCCTATCATTGCGAAGCAGAATTCGCCAAGCGTTGGATTGTTCACCCGCTAATATGGAACGTGAGCTGGGTTTAGAACGTCGTGAGACAGGTTAGTTTTATCCTACTGATGACTTGGCGTTGCGATAGTAATCCTGCTCAGTACGAGAGGAACCGTAGGTTCGGACATTTGGTACAGCACTCGGTCGAGCGGCCGGTGGTGCGAAGCTACCAACCGTGGGATTAAGCCCGAACGCCTCCAAGGCCGAATCCTTTCTAGCCAATGTTGGCAACGATATCTCTCGGGAGTCCCATGAGTCGAAAGGCTCCAAACAATGTGCATGCAGAAATACATGCATAACACTACCATGGAAGAGCGGGACACGCTCACGAAACCGTCGACAGAGGGCGGTGAATTACAGCACGAAGATCCTTGAGACCTATTAGTGGGGTAGGCCGTGGATAGTACGGCCATGACTTCCACGTTTCTTTGAATTTCTTTGCTCACTGTCGGAAGCAGAATTTAACCTGCCCTGATGAAGGCCAATGCAATTTGGCTGAAAACTCGACTTCATTAAACATAGTGGCTTTAATCCAGAAATCATTTATTTATTTACGTTAATACTATGAGCCACGAAAACCTACGTTCATTACTTATTATTATTATTATTATTATTATTATTATTATTTATCTCGTTTAGCCCTCAAATTATTTACTGTAAGTCTCCTAGTACTGTAGGGGCAAATCACTCCATCCTGGATTGTAACTGCTGATACATTTTCTGTCTGCAGATCCGTCTCAATAGTGGTCCATCAGGTTGCATTTGCGGTATTTTTACACCTGTTCCTTGGTACTGCAAGAGCAAAATATAGCTTCCACCGAAGTTTCAGTCTCGTTTAAGGCTGTGGCAGTATGGAAGCTGTTGAGGCATGAGTGGTGGAGTAATGAAATTCGGAGCACCACTACAGCGTTCGGATGTTATGAAAGGTTGGTTCTACCGATAGGGCTGATCGTGCTGAAACCGCATTGTCTGGTCCAGTGAGAAAAGCAATGACAAACTATCTCAATCTTCATCATGCCTTGTATGCCTCATTATGGCGCTGTCATTGGTTCTTCTGGATTCCCTACAACCGCTTAATCAACAACCCTCCGTCATGACTCTTCCTCTCGGAAGATTTGATACGTTTTACGTCTCCTTGACGGTATGTCTCGTCACTCCTCATTATATGCCCACTCTATCTCACTCAGCTTTCATTGAGCTTCCCTGTGACACGGTATTTTAAAAGAGTTCGTTATATCCCAATTACAGATTTTATCAAGCCGAATGACACCTACTGGACATCTTTGCATTTTCATTACATTTGTATGCAGACGTTGTTCATGTGCTTCTCTGGCAGTCCAGTATTCCACTTCACACAGCATAGCAGGTCGCACAGCAGATCTGTAGACTTTGTTTGGCTCTTCTGCTGTCGCAGAGCAGACATGAAAATGATGCAAAAGATTATATTACCACTATTTATTCGGCGAATTACATCGTCATCAAGAGGAACATTCATCGTCGTAATGGAACCGATGTACCTGACGTGTGGAATTCTACAAATTGGACTACCTTCTACGCATATTTTCCGGTTGGTCCTCCTCCTGCCAACGAAGTCCCCACGGCTAACACATAGTTCATGTCATTCCAATTCTGATACCCATTGGTTGAATCTCTCGTGTAGTACGGCTGCATTCTTATTCATTAATATGATGTCATCAGGGGCTCTGAACTTTGGAGCGTGGGTTGGCGACCACGGGGCCCTCAGCTGAGTCCTGGCATTGCTTCCACTTACTTGTGCCAGGCTCCTCACTTTCACCTATCCTATCCGACCTCTCTTGGTCAACTCTTGTTTTTTCCGACCCCGACGCTATTAGGTTTGCGAGGGCTAGGGAGTCCTTCATTTTCACGCCCTTCATGGCCCTTGTCTGCCTTTGGCCGATATCTTCATTTTTCGAAGTGTCGGACCCCTTCCATATTTTCCCTCTGATTAGTGTTATATAGAGGATGGTTGCCTAGTTGTACTTCCTCTTAAAACAATCATCACCACCACCACCTCAGCATACAAGATGCACCAAACGTCGATTACCATACAGGACAACGGCTATATATATATCTAAGAAATCTCTTGGCTCCGTAAGAATTGTCACACAAGTTTTCGAGGTATTTTATCAAATGCTTTTCATGATTGTGAACAGCAGATAAGCCAGAACAGTGGTGTAAGGATAGCGTGTCTGCCTTTTACACAGAGGCATTATGCGTTAGACAAGACTTATTTATAGGGGAATTGAAGGAGATTATGACCTCAGATCATTCATAACAAACAGCATTCATCTGTAAACGAAAGAATCCACAGAGAAAACAAACCAGAAGGACTCTTCCAACGAGAAAACTGTTGTCGAAAGCCAAAATGCGAAGAACAATAAGTGAGCGATTTCTAACGAAGCAGCAACACCACCACATATTAAAGAGGAGAAAACTAGTAATGATTAATAGGTCTGCTCACTAAGGACTCTTAGAGAGTTACACATTTTTTCTTGATGATTACTGAGACTCGAGCTGAATAACAATTACTCCGAACTGCAGTCTTTAGCTTTTCCCGACCCCTTCGTCATGAACGCTTCAAAAGAGAGAGAGATTATTGCGAGACTAAGACATGTTATCACTGGAGACCACTTCTTCCCTTGTGGAATATTATTGTTATTTTATCGCCTGTGTGTGTGACAGGAATATCACACGTTCTAGGGGTTTCAATTGTTTGTCTTACACAAAGGCTGTTTATATTATTCCTTACATTATTATATTACATCGAGAAGTTTTAGATTAAACAACACAGTACTTTTAGAATTAAGGGCTTCCTGAATACTGTACTCCCAAGGACGGAAAAGAATGCTACAAACCTTCAGGCAATAAGGAAGATTGTGGTCTACGCGTTAGCACACATCACAACAACCCGCCGGCAAATTACATAACTGGAGTGTCGCGTGCACAGGTTTGCAACATCCACCAACCCATTCATCACATGGCTGCAGATTTATCTTGTAATTGTTTGTCACGTAGCGTCTCGCCTCTAGCACGCGAGCAAGCATGGTCAATCACAAAACACGAACATAAGTTGCCAAGCTTCCTTCCAAAACCCAAGAAAAATACTTGATGTACCAAACAATTAATAAAGCTATAAATCGAGTAGAAGCAAGCAACGTTGATCATCAAGGTCAACAGTTCGATTTACGATTCTAATCGGAATGACCTTGCGCAGGTTCTATCAAAAAAGAAATAACATCAAGGAGAAAGATGTGCAAGAGTCGTATTTGTACGAAACTAAAATAAAGATAGAATAAATATTGTTAATACTTGGGATCATAACCATGTTAGCCTTCTTGTAATAATAATAATAATAATAATAATAATAATAATAATAATAATAATAATAATAATAATAATAATAATAATGTTTAGACGGATGCTTTCAAGCCAGGAATAATAGATATCTTTTTTTCTGTTTATACCGAGCGAAACGAGATGGGTATTAAAACAGTCTTTTTCGACTGAGGTTTACTTCTGAGAAAATGTAGCGAAGTACTTAAGGAACGTGAAATTTCCATGTATAGCGTGTCGTTTTACACGACAATAACCCAAAATAATAATAATGATAATAATAATAATAATAATAATAATAATAGAGATAATCCACCTTATAGCCGCCCCAATTAGGGAAACAAACGATCGGCCCCTAATCAATTCATATGAATAATAATAATAATAATAATAATAATAATAATAATAATAATAACATACTTGATTTTTCCGGCTTCCAGCACCGTAAACTCCTGCGGAACAAACAATAACAGATAGGGAAAACAATAGATAGGGTATCTGCCACCTGGGCGCTTGCCCTAAATGTAGATCAGTAGTGATTGATTGATTGATTGATTGACTGACTGACTGACTGAAATTCCCCACACCCTAGCATCTCTTAAAATTTAAGGGATGTTAATTAAATCAATACTATTATCTATTAAAATTCATCTTTCAACAACTGGCTTCCTTTTGTTAGCATACATGCAACAATAAATTAATGCAGGGTCTTGTTTCCGAGTTTAAAAGTGAACCTCAAACAGCCACCTCCAATACTTGCCGTGCCTTAACAGCGATCACAAGGAAAAATCAATAGAGGAAGTAGTGAACCAATGTATCAGGAGATAAATGTAAAACGAATGATAAAGGAACAGCTGGAAGGGTATTTCTGTAACTGGAATTAACGCATTTCCAATAAACCACATATACACTGACTGACAGAGCAAATGCAACACCAAGAAGGAGTGGTCAGAACTTTATGCTAATTGCAGGGTAGACTGACGTCACTGAGGTATGCTCATGATGTGAAATGCGCCGCTGTGCTGCGCACGTAGCGAACGATAAATGGGACACGGCGTTGGCGAATGGCCCACTTCGTACCGTGATTTCTCAGCCGACAGTCATTGTAGAACATGTTGTCGTGTGCCACAGGACACGTGTATAGCTAAGAATGCCAGGCCGCCGTCAACGGAGGCATTTCCAGCAGACAGACGACTTTACGAGGGGTATGGTGATCGGGCTGAGAAGGGCAGGTTGGTCGCTTCGTCAAATCGCAGCCGATACCCATAGGGATGTGTCCACGGTGCAGCGCCTGTGGCGAAGATGGTTGGCGCAGGGACATGTGGCACGTGCGAGGGGTCCAGGCGCAGCCCGAGTGACGTCAGCACGCGAGGATCGGCGCATCTGCCCCCAAGCGGTGGCAGCCCCGCACGCCACGTCAACCGCCATTCTTCAGCATGTGCAAGACACCCTGGCTGTTCCAATATCGACCAGAACAATTTCCCGTCGATTGGTTGAAGGAGGCCTGCACTCCCGGCGTCCGCTCAGAAGACTACCATTGACTCCACAGCATAGACGTGCACGCCTGGCATGGTGCCGGGCTAGAGCGACTTGGATGAGGGAATGGTGGAACGTCGTGTTCTCCGATGAGTCACGCTTCTCTTCTGTCAGTGATAGTCACCGCAGACGAGTGTGGCGTCGGCGTGGAGAAAGGTCAAATCCGGCAGTAACTGTGGAGCGCCCTACCGCTAGACAACGCGGCATCATGGTTTGGGGCGCTATTGCGTATGATTCCACGTCACCTCTAGTGCGTATTCAAGGCACGTTAAATGCCCACCGCTACGTGCAGCATGTGCTGCGGCCGGTGGCACTCCCGTACCTTCAGGGGCTGCCCAATGCTCTGTTTCAGCAGGATAATGCCCGCCCACACACTGCTCGCATCTCCCAACAGGCTCTACGAGGTGTACAGATGCTTCCGTGGCCAGCGTACTCTCCGGATCTCTCACCAATCGAACACGTGTGGGATCTCATTGGACGCCGTTTGCAAACTCTGCCCCAGCCTCGTACGGACGACCAACTGTGGCAAATGGTTGACAGAGAATGGAGAACCATCCCTCAGGACACCATCCGCACTCTTATTGACTCTGTACCTCGACGTGTTTCTGCGTGCATCGCCGCTCGCGGTGGTCCTACATCCTACTGAGTCGATGCCGTGCGCATTGTGTAACCTGCATATCGGTTTGAAATAAACATCAATTATTCTTCCGTGCCGACTCTGTTTTTTCCCCAACTTTCATCCCTTTCGAACCACTCCTCCTTGGTGGTGTATTTGCTCTGTCAGTCAGTGTATGACGCGAAAGAATGTCCTCTTCAGTACTCAGTTAACTTAATTATCCCCCCAAATCCTGTAAAAATAACAAGTGCGCCTTGTACATCAATATTCTTTGCAGTAAGTGTTCTCTAGAATAGTGTTATTGAGGATCCTGTATTAAATTAAAGGATAATGAATATGACCTACCCATTTGTCAGAGAGTGTCCAGCTCCACTGCTAACTGGTTACCGTGCTGGCCTCTGGTCCAAAGGGATCCCAGGTTCGATACCCGGCCGGGACGGGAATTTCAATCTTTATCAGCTAATTCTTTTGGCTCAGCGCATGTAAGCAAAACGATTTTATCGAACTCGGTTGAACAAGGGAATTAGGTTGGGTAACGGCGGGGATCTTGGCAAGGATGGGCGATTTCTGCTTTGATATTAATGTTAACACCATTTTAAACAATAATAGATGCCGCATTATATAAGCAACAGAAGAAAAGTTAACGTTAAGAACGAACGTTTAGGGGTCAAGGAAACCTCTCGTATAGAAAGTATTCCCGATATAGAAGCAACTCAAACTCATGTAAATGAAACGAATAATATATTGCGATGCTTCTTTACTATAAAAATATCTCTTTTTTTTGCTGCCTTACGTCGCACTGACACAGATAGGTCTTATGACGACGATGGGACAGAAATGACCTAGGAATGGGAAGGAAGCGGCCATGGCCTTAATTAAGGTACAGTCCCAGCATTTGCCTGGTGTGAAAAATGGGAAACCACGGAAAGCCATCTTCAGGGCTGCCAACAGTGAGATTCACACCCACTATCTTCCGGACGCGAACTCACAGCTGCGCGCCCCTAACCGCACGACCAACTCGCCCGGTAAAATAGAATCTTGTTTGCTATCAAATTGATTATTTCAACAGAGCAGTTATTGTAAAGTGAAATAGTACGCACTCTAGCAGAATTTATTTCCGTAGTTTGCCAGCATACGAATCTCCTGGCCTTGTGCATGGACACAAAAGGCACAATAATGATGTCTTGTTAAGTATGGGTTGTTCTTTGTATCATATTCTTTAGACAGGTAGATAGATAATAACTTAAAGTTTAAAAGTTATTAATCATTTAACATGTCAGACTAATACATACATGCGAACTACACAACTTCGGGTTACTGACGACAATATTCACTTTGCTCTTTACATTTTACCACTTACAAGTTCTTTATTTTGATTCACCTTTCCAAAATTACAAATTACAAATCACGTTTCAAATTAATCAATAAAAAATAAAAAATAACATGACGGTTTAAGCACACCTGTATAAATGTATAAGAGTGTTGAGACTAATAGAAAACACAAACTGCACTTTATAATTTAAAGAAAGAAATACAAATATTAGAATAAGACTCTTCTGAAAAAATAGAAAGCCATCTCATGGTTGTCAATTCTCATTACAGCACCGTGCAAAATACATAAAATAAAAACATTTAAAAATGAAGTAAAAGTTTCGCAAATTTCTCTATATTGCGGTTTTTTACCATTTCCCAACGAGCAGTCTTCATTGATCTGATAAAGTCCACCGACGCGCACCCACTCTTATCGTATGATGTCAAATTACAATGCACTGCCGCCGCTATCAACCAAGTTACAGCATTCACTTCTGATTTTTCCGCCAGTTGAAAGTCTCCAATCATTAACTGCTCATTCGGTAACGAAGACAGACCACCTTGTATTTTCCGCACTGTATAAACAGTCCATGTACAGACAGGTCGCGCTTTCCGACAAGATTTAACTCCGTGCTTTGTAGTATCGAGCTCGCCGCAATGTCCACACTTATTATCTTCAGACAGGTTGTGACGAAAGCGCTTTGTTGCTGTTGGAACGACGTCGTTAATTACTGAGTAGACTGATGATCTCCATTGTGTTGGTACTAGTTTGTTGTTAGCATCTGACCACACCATATTCACTTCCTTTGAGGGAATTTTTGTTCAATCGGTACTGGTCTCTTATCCTTTCAGCAGGTAAGTGTAGAAATTCTTCGTCGAGTAAAATTCTTTTCTTTCTTTCCGGTCCTGCGGGAGACTGTCAAGTATACCAATGATGGTTCGGAAAGCAGGATGTATGTGCCTATGTCGAGCACTTGTTACGTCAGCTCAGGAGGTTGAAGAAATGTCAGTTCTGTTCGAGTTTGCAACCCTGATGGCGATTTAAGAATTGTTCTTCCCAGTAGAGCCTTACATTTCAGAACTACACAAATTAGGTTTAGTCCTTCATGTGTAGTCGGCAAGTACAGTTGATCACGTCTCACCGCATACAGAGAACCTCTCCAAAGATAGTGGCCTATACAAAGTTCTATACGCTGAGTTATTTGTTTTGTTGCAGGTAGAACTTGAGCAAAGTACCATATTTTGAATAAAGCAAACACATTAATATGCCATATTTTTGGATGAAATTTGGAGACCTAGTATGCTGCTGCAATAAGGTGTTTCTAACTTTATTAGTTATCGACGTCCAATTCTCAGTTAGCATATCTTTAAAATTCTGTTGGAAAACAATTCCTAAGATCTTCAACTCAGTTGCAATGGGCAGTGATCTATTAGGCGCAGTTGATTAATATCGGTCAAGAAGCAGCATTCCGGACTTTTTCTTATTTACCTTCGATCCTGATCTTCCTCAAATTCATGGATTATATTTAGAGTTCGCTCTTCGTCAGATGGTTCTGTTAGGATAATACAAACGTCGTCAGCATACGCTCATACTGTCACCTTCTGTGCATCGAGTGTCACACCAGTTATACACTGATTTATTCGGTGAAGAAAGGGTTCTAGCGCTACGATGAACAGAAGCATAGAGAGGGGACATCCTTGATGAACTGACTTCCGTATAGTTATTTTCACATTTCGATGTCCATTTATGACTCTTGAGGTGGCTGTTCTATACGGTCCTTTAATGCACTCAATCATTTTAGATGGAAAGGCGAAAGTTTGCATTGTGGATCATAGATACGGATGTTATATTCTGTCGAAGACCTTATGAAGTCCAAACTTACGAGTGTCGTTGGAGGAAGGTTCGATGAGGATTTGTCGTGTTAACAGAATTATGTTTCTCAGCACTAACAAATTGGAGATAATATTTTGACCTGATGCCCCACACGATTGCCATTGTCCGATGATCTGTTGCAACTCCAGGTTTATTCGAGATGCAATTATTTTAGTGAATATCTTGTAAAGTGTATTTAGCAAGGTGATCGGCCTGAAGTCTTCCATTCCTAGAGGTCTTGTGGTTTTGGGAACTAAAATAATAATACCGGACGTGAAATTTTCCGTTAGAATGTGTGGCCTCTTAGTATCTTTTGGTACACTTTAACAGGTCTTCCCCTATTATGTCCCACAATATTTTGTAGAATTCATAAATTATTCCATCTGGTCATGGAGAGACAAGGCGCTGTGCTTGGGAAAATGCAGAGAGTATTTCTTCCGAGGTAATATCTGCAATCAAACTTGACCCATCTTCTTTATTCAATGTTGGTAGATCGTGCTGCCGGATGCTGTAAAAGTATTGATCAATGTGTGGGTCGTCATGGAATAATGTTGTGTAGTAGTCTGCACCAATTTGGCGGAGGTCCTTCATATCCGACTTTGTGACCATGCTCATCCCGGAGTTTGGTAATTGCTTTCCTCTTCCCTTTACGTCTTTCAGTCAAAATGTGAAATAGTGATGAACGCTCTTCTTCAACTACTGAGGGTACTTTTGCACGGATGAATCCCCCTTTCAGATGATTCTCTTGAATATTTATGATCGTATGTTTGATTTCCTTCGTGACATTCTCTCTACTGGCTTGCTGTCGTTGATGCTGGTATAAAACTTCATAATACAAATGCTATGTATTTCTCTTTTCCTTTGCCCGTTGTTGGGAAATCTTTTGAAAAAAAAACACGTTTAATTTCTAGTTTGATGATGATGCTTGTTTTAAGGGAACTAACATCGGTCATCGGCCCCTGAATGAAACGAAATGACACATTAAAAGTTTTAAATCATCCACTAACCAAAATAAAAAATGGCATGAAGAATGAATGGATGGATATGAAATTAAAACAATCAGTGGATCTTACCCAAAAACTACCATAAAAAATAATATTACTGATCAAGAGACCATTTCTAAAGCACAATCCTGAATCGAGGATGCTTATTGTCTAAAGGGGTCCAAAATACAGGTCAACGGCCCCGCATAATGGTACTTATCGCTTGTAAAGGAGAACCATGGTATTTGTCTTGTTGGAGTACTAATCAAAAGTTAGCGTAGACTCACGGTGTTCCACGCATGATGGTACTACTCACAGGTATTGGACGTCGTACAGGTAACGCAGACCTATGGTGTTTCTCACACAATGGCGCCAAACATAGGCAACGCAAACCGACGGTGTTCCTCACCTAGGTGTACTAATCACGGGCGCCGGTATTCCCGTGGTGTTCCGACTAAGCACAGGCAACCCAAACCCACGGTGCCGCTCACATAGTGGTACTAATCAACACAGGCAACGCCCACACCCGTGGTGCTGATCACAAGGGTACGACTCACGGGTACTTGAAACCCACAGTGACCCACCCTCTGCTGCTACTAATCACAAACCTATTTCGTACCTAATATAGTGGTACCACTTGCAAGTACAGGCGACCCATGGTGTTCCCCGCGTGATGGTACTAATTAAAAGTAGTTTCATGATTCTAATATAATCATCCCTTGGTCGCCCCTTTTAGTCGCCTCTCACGACATGCAGGGGATACCGTGGGTGTATTTTTCATCTGCGTCCCCCAACCACAGGGGGTAATTTCTGGTTTAACAGTATCAGTCCGCCATGTCACGTGGTAATGGTATTTAGAGAGTTTACTACGCAATTTCATCCATAGTGTTCGGACATCTTGGTCGTACAAGAGGGACGATTTAAGTTTCCAGTATCCACATCCATGTAGAGGTGGTCGTACTGTTGTTGAGTTACGGAAGATGAGAGCATGATGGTCACTGAATGACACCGGTATAACCTCAGAACTGTGTAGCCTATTTATCATCTCCCGTGATATATATTTCTTTTCGATTCTGGAAGCTGACACGGCCGATAGACTGTATATTGGACGTCTGTTCCATGTTTGTTTAAGTTCCCGTACGTCATGTAAGTGTGATCCATCAGCAAGATTTTTTTAGGCTGCGACAGTTATTGAAATGTCCAGGTTGATCGCGCGGATTTAATTGACAGCGAAAATCACCGTTGTCATCTTCAAATAATCGTTCTCTGTCCAGACGCCCTTGAGAACCTGACGGAGCATAAACATTAATAAAAGGGTGCCCTCACATTTCGCAGCAATAATTCTACCATTGGGATGAAACTCCGCTTCAGAAACAGTCAGTCTTGTTCTATATATATTATAGCCGTACCTCGAAGTGATGGACTAACATTTACTTTATATTCGTATCCCGACAGCCAGTCTAAGTTTGGACCATTAACTTCAAGACATAGGATATCTACGTCATCAACCCTGAGAAAACCCTGAATAGCTTGCGTGGTCAGACTTTTGAAGCCGTCTACATTCAAGGTGGTGACACAACGTAGGAGAAACAAGGGGAGAATCGAAGTAATTGTAGTAGAATTCATCCTGGTAGGAGGATGTGATTAAACTGATGTGGTCAATACACTTTCACTCATATACTGGTCTATACTTTCTGTTATTTAACCCGACTGCGTGAGGTACTACGCTTTTGGGTACTGTACGGTTTTGATTCGTCACGTGCAACGTATTTGTCGACATCTTTCATCTGTAAGTTGTGAGAGTCCTTGTTACTGCCGGGGTAGTCTTGTCACCTGTTAACAAGGTCACTGCACTTTCAATAACACGCGGTCCTGTTGTTGCGTTAGGATCAATTACAGGGTCAGGAATGGGGGAATTTTCTGAATCTGGTGTAAACTCTATGTCTTCACTGCGCAAATAAGCTGACTTCGTTTGTTTGTCTGTCTGTGATTGGATGGTTTGCAAAATCTGGGTGTGTATTCTATTTTGATAACTGAGTGTCTCCTGTTCGTATACGGGCTGAATTTCCATATTCTCAGACCATATTTTTCGTGTTATTGGTGTAGGCCTACTTACAATTTTTTTTCATTCTAACTGGGCTCTCTTCGGCTGCCGCCTGATCTACAGTCTCCTGTGGTGTCTGAATATTTCGTCCCTTCTCAAAGTTGTGACTACAAAGTGCCATGATTTCTTATCCCGTACTACGAGGTAAAGACTTGTCCTCTACGCCAGGCATCGTCAATGGAGATAGAAATGCCTACGGAGCCAGTTAGCGAGCAAGTAGGGGAAGTGCAAGACGTAGTACGTACTGAAGGCTGGTAGCGCAAAGGTATAGCACATCTTAGTGGTGAGGACGGAGCGGTGCGGAGCAGTTGTTGTGAAGTCATCACCCAGTTGTACCGAGTGAACTACCGAGTGAATGTAATGTGGCGGCACGTTTAAATACGTTATTGGTATGGCAACGCAAATTCAATGCCCTTTTCCCACAACATAACCGTTTTGCTGAATACAGCAATGTTGTTTTCTGCTGGAGAAGCCGACCTGCTCATTTCATCCTTGTGATAACTCTTGATCTGATCCCACAAATTTGATACGCCACCACCCGTCGCGTAAATGGGGCCGCAACATTTGCACTTTGCTGATTTTTATCATAAGTAATTTCAAGGAACTGCCATGCATCCGACGGTTTTCGTGGCAATTGTGGTACAAATGTACCGTATTCAATTCCTTAAACATTCTAAAACATGAATACCATGTAAAATGGAATTAAATATCAAACTAATACCACAATTATTATCTAATAAACTTTGCATTGTGTACAAAACACAACAAGCGGAGGAAATATAGACGCAAATTAAGAAGCACAGACTGAATACAGGTACAATACACTTAAAAGGGGAGGCCACGACGTTCGGATCACGGAGTATCTTCAAACTTTGTACACATTTAGTAATCCATTACGACAACATAATGTGCAAGTAGTAAGTTGTGCTACTAAGGCGTTCTCGAGAAAATCGCAGAGAAGTTTTCGCGTCAAATATGTACCGGTGCGTTGCGATCATGAGCGCGAAACGGCGGTGGTGGAGTGGTTAGCGTTCAAGCTCTGTAATCGCTGGTTCGCTGGATCGAGTCCCGCTTGTCGTTTTGTTTTTCAACACTGGTCATAGTATTTCATATATACTAAAATTAAACCGTAATATAATGAAAGAAAGGTGTATTTGCATGAACTTTTATTGGATTTACAATGTTATTTGACTCTTTACTAATGTTTATCATTACAAAAATTACCTTTCTTTCTTATTTCTTAATCTTTTTAACCTCCAGCGTCGGTTTTTCCCTCGGACTCAGCGGACCCACCTCTAACGCCTCCAGGGCAATGTCCTGGAACGCGTGGCTTTGGGTTGGGGATACAACTGGGAAGAATGACCAGTACCTCGCGCAGGTGGTCTCATCTGCTATACTGAACAGGGGCCTTGTGAAGGAATGGGAAGACTGGAAGGGATAGACAAGGAAGAGGGAAGGAAGCGCCCGTGGGCTTAAGTTAGGAACCATCCCGGCATTTGCCTGGAGGAGAAGTGAGAAATCGCGGAAAACCACTTCCAGGATGGCTGAGGTGGGAACTGAACCTACATCTACTCAATTGACCTCCCGATGCTGAGTGGACCCCGTTCCAGCCCTCGTACCACATTTCAAATTTCGTGGCAGAGTCGGGAATCGAACCCGGGCCTACGGGGGTGGCAGCTAATCACACTAACCACTACACTACAGAGACGGTCATGACCAGTGTTGAAAAACAAAAAAGCGACGAGCGGGACTGGATCCAATGACTCAGCGATTACGGAGCTTGAACGCTAATCACTCGACCGTCGCCACCTCGTGCTCGTGACCGCAACGCACCGGTACATATTCGACGCGAAAATTTTCTTGCGATTTTCTCAAAAACGCCTAAGTAGTACGCCTTACTACTGGAACAATACGGTATCTTGTCCTAATGAACTACTAAAAGTGTACAAAGTTTGAAGATAATCCGTGATCTGAACGTCGTAGTCTCCGCTTGTTAAACATGTGTCGTGCGCTACACTGTGCTCTGGTCCTCCGCGAGTTTTTGAGGCTATTGGTATCAATAGGAGCAAACTCCGCCTTCCTGCACTCTACAGTGGGAGGATTTTTATCTAATGCATTTCTATTCACTCTACCTGGGTGATTTTTGTCTTATGTACACAACAGACAGGCTGTGAGCGAGTAATCAAAGAAAACCTACCATATAATTAATGGTTAATTAAGTATTTTAAATTGTATTTCGGAGATTGTCCCTTTTGATACTAACTTTCAGATTTTCGTGAATATTGTTCTACACTAGTTTTCTTTACACTAGATTGAAAGGTCAAGAATGTCACTATAATGTACCGTACATTTCTTTAAGAGTTACAAAAGTGATTAGTAATATTACCTAGACTGAAAAAGGGAAGGCCACCAGCACAGAACACATCAGTTTAGATTTGCAAACAATCTCATTTACCAATACATTCAATATAGGGTACAATAAAATTTAAAAATTAACATTAGATACTCAGTAAAAAGAAGGAAGAAAAGTCTGTAAACTAAGGAAGGATAGCTGTTATAATAAAGTACGCTAAGGTTATGATCAGTTCATGTGGATATTGACTATACAAGAGTATATACGTCCATTTCACAATTGAATTTCTACCTGGTAAAAAAATATGTAGTGACTGAATGTTACTGCCACTTTTTTTGCAACAACTGATTTCCATTTCCTATGATCGTGAGTCTGTTTTCTCGCTTTTGTGGGTGACACAGGTGTCAAGTTTTGCGGCAGCATTTCATTACAGAACACACTGAAGAAAGCTACAGTTTGTTTTGGAAATATAATATGTTCGTGTACGTTCATATACTTTCAAACCACCGAAAATACGTCCAGTATAACTCTAAAACCGAAAAATAAGCAAGACAGTCTCAATTTATAACTCAGTTGAATCAATATGGCAGCACTCACATGGCGTGAGCAGAAAGAGCTGATTGGTAGTTCCGGAGATTGTCCCTTTTGATACCAACAGATGGTGGAGATTGTTCTGTTTGAAAGTCATACTGTACTTTCGTACTCTGAAACGATGGGATTTTGTTCTTTTTGAAAAAGACAAACGACATAGTTTTATAGACAGCTATTAATACAATACAACGATATTAGTAACTCATTTACAACGAAAAGTGGAGATTGCTCCTATTGATACCAATAGCCTCATTTGCAGTTGTAAGCGGAGGGGATCGGTGGTGCGCTCTACCGCTACAACCGGAATACTCATCGGTATAACTCGCTCCGCTCCCAGCTCTAGCACATCTTTCTGGACAGGTTAGATTGTGACACGATACGCGTGAACTTCCGTGAGGTGACAGTAGTGCGTTTACGCCTTTATCCTCACTCCACATGCCGTTCAAATCAAGCCGGTAGATGTTGCATTCCTAGACTGTACACATTTAATGCTCATATTGTAAGTATATTCGGATCAACTTATGTGAGCAGATGTTTTCGTTAACGAAGATTTGTAAATCTAATCACATAAGTAGGCTCACCGTTGAAAACTTGAAATGTGGTTTGTGACTTGCCAGTACGCAAACGATAGTACCAAACATTGATACAGTACTTTCTAACGAGCCCGAAGGTCCTGTGAAAGAGGAGTACACTAATGATATGTTTCATTTCGCGTGTTTAATTTGTTTTCATAATCATAAATGCCATATAAATATTGAAATATATGTTAATGAGAGTGCAAAGAATGTGCTCAAATCACATAAATTGTACGTTCTTTCGGTAAATGTACGGGTCCCAAATCATCAGTCAATCGTGAAAATGTATTTATTCAGGAATTATTACACACTGCTGTATATTTCCTTTGTCAATGAATAATTTTCTTGTCCTGTTATACTCTGCAATCTGTGTTTTGTTCGTCTTACATGATCCATGCCCCAAATTATTATTATTATTATTATTATTTCTTAATCTGTTTACCCTCCAGGGTTGGTTTTCCCCTCGGACTCAGCGAGGGATTCCACCTCTACCGCCTCAAGGGCAGTGTCCTGGAGCTTCAGACTCTTGGTCGGGAGATACAACTGGGGAGGATGACCAGTACCTCACCCAGGCGGCCTCACCTGCTATGTTGAACAGGAGCCTTGGTGGGGGATGGGAAGATTGAAAGCGATAGACAAGGAAGAGCGAAGGAAGCGGCCGTGGCCTTAAGTTAGGTACCATACCGGCATTTAGCTGGAGGAGAAGTGGGAAACCACGGAAAAACACTTCGAGGAAGGCTGAGGTGGGAATCGAACCCACCTCTACTCAGTTGACCTACCGAGGCTAACCACTACACCACAGAGGCGGATCATTATTATTATTATTATTATTATTATTATTATTATTATTATTATTATTATTATAGCTGTTGTCCGTATGGTAACATTTCCGAGCGGCAAGTACAGTACGGCCACGGTATGCAATGCGCCTGTCTTGTCACGTAACAAACAGCAGTCCCGAGCGGAGCAAGTAACACCGCCTCCCTAGAGCAACTACGTGATGACGTCTGGTCTACGCTGTCAGCAGTTGGGAGGTTTCTTTCAAGTCGTGTTGTTTATGCGAAGTGTGAGTAATGCTCTCTAATACGGTTGAGTATTCAGGCGTACGGTTGGGTATTCAGGTGAGAGAGCTCCGAATTCTGCATCTGTTGTGTTGCTTAGTGTACTGCTCCCATCAGATTCGGCCACTGCGCGGGACGGGACAATCTATTTCGATGTGTGTTGTCTTTTTGCAATAGAATATTTTGATTGTCCTTCGTACGATAGTAGAATTCTACAATCATTCAGCATAAGCTAAGATGGGATAGGGTACTCAAGCTCTATTTTTACAATTCGTATGGCATGACTTACATCGGCAAATTCGTAGGGTTCATCCCACCATTCTTCCTGGATGTCCTTGACTACTCCATATGTAGAGAGAACTCGTGCAAGGCGATCAGTGCTTATTCCTGGAGGGAGGTTGAGCACACGTACTCGTTTATTTAAATTGTCCTCGTTACTTTAGTGGTACCGCCATTAGCTAAACGAAAAGTTTTCACTCCTTCGTGATGTGCTAGAAGGTGTTCATAAAGAGTCACAGCTACTAGATTTATGTAAACAGCATTTCCCCCGTCATTTAACTGTATTGCAATCGCTTGGTCTCTTAAGTTTTAATTCGTGACGAATCCAAAGGTGAAGGCTTATTAATCCTGTCTTTGAAAACACATTTTATGGTGTTTTTCCTAATACCTGCCATGATTGTACATACAATTTTCCAAGGACTACACAAAATATATATTAGGAACACACTCTCGAACTACGCGATAACCACACTGTACCTACACGCCGCTAGCCGTGTTACCTCGGCCAAGGTTACGCACGAATTATTTTTCGGCATGTTTAATTTTTCAGAAGGCTCGACGCCAGTATGTTAACGATGTAAGTACTAGAAAGATTGGTTGCCTCCTAGGTTTCAGTGCTGGCTCCTAGATTTAAAAACATTCGTCATGGCCTGATTAGTAATATGATTGGTTTTACGTCCCGCTAACCAAAATTTTATGGTTTTCGGAGATGCCGAGGTGCCGGAACTTTGTCCCGCATGAGTTCTTTTACGTGCCTGTAAATCTACCGACACGACGCTGACGTATTTGAGCACCCACTGGACTGAGTAACGATCGAACTGACCATGTTGGGGCTCAGAAGGCCAGCGCTCTACCACCTGAGCTACTCAGTCCGACGAAATTAATTTTGTCTGAACTTCATCCAGAAGTTTAAAAAATTACATTTGTGTGTCGGCCATCTCCAGAATTATTTTCAAAATTCCATCATATCCGGATGTATGTATGTATGTATGTATGTATGTATGTATGTATGTATGTATGTATGTATGTATGTATGTATGTATGTATTGTGCCGTTTCACAGTTCTTTATACGAGCTTGTAGGAACAAACATGGAGTCTCTGCGATCAAAATGTTAAAATAAATGCATTTAACGACAATACGGGCCGAAATGTAATTATTTTCATCAGTCAGTTATGGAAAGAACCATAAATAGAAGGCGCAGGAAAAGAATGACAAATGGACATTATTTAAACCTATTATTTAAGACAAAAGTTTGATCATCACTCACTATATAATCAGACCTTAAAGCAGTAAGAAGACGTAGGACTAGACTGTAAGAGATTATTCATCTGGAGTAAATACCGTAATCTGGAAGGAAATATAATTCGCGGCTACACGCCCAACACTTGTTATCAAGATGTAATCGCTGCGCGAAAGATAAAATACTATAAAAGGAGATAAACCAGATTACAATAGAGCTACGTCACGAAGTGGCCCAGAGCTTAAATAAATTTGCCCGATACCGCTTAATAGTAAAAGATACGTACTGTTCAGCTGTTGAGTGCGTTCGCACCAATAAAAATATACAGGAAAGAAGTTCCTTTTCAAATTGGAATAAATACTTAATAATTATCCTAGTCGATTTGGAGCTAGCATATTGGACTAACTGTACCATAGCAAAATCCATACAATTTGAGCTTCACAAGATATATATTAGTTGAAGAATGACAGCAATGAATCACATATTTTGTTATTATTCTGTTACATACGTACGAGATTCCACTATGAGCCTGTAAAGAAGCAAGGCAACGCTATTTGGATCCTGATGAGGCGATACGATGTTGATCATCCCAGATGACCAGTAATCAATTGTGGAGAGCTACGATGAACCCGATCACTCGTGGAGGAACCAGATGACGAGATCCGAATCTCAGATGACCGAAGATGAGAAGACATCGAGACCACCTTGAGCAAAGCTAAGTCCATTATCTGAGTCGTTTTCGTAAGTAAGATAATATTACCTTTTATAATTATATGTTGATATGTGGTTTTGTGCGAAGACAGTGCGTAGATAAGCGTCTAGATGAGATTATTGGAAGTAGGTATTCATCTATATGAAATGTCAATTTCATTAGTAGGCGTGGTCACCAAGTGATATTCCGATCGTAATGTTTCCAGTGATATGTGAGAGTAAATAGTTAGTGTTATTATTATTATCAGTGAAGAGTAAAGTGTGAAGATGACATTAACACCAGTGTACACTATTTTAATTAAAGTCACTCGGTGCGAGATCGTATATAGGAAGTGTTTATGAAGGAATGAGGCAGTAGATTACTCAGAGTTATGATGTTAAATTTGGCACTATGACGATAGGAAGTAAAGAGGGCATTTTAAGAATGTCACGGCACGTTGACGTGCAGTTTAATGAAGTGATTTGCATATGATGAATAGAGAGATTTATTATACGTGAAATGTGAGTAATAATTGACGCGTTATAGATATAATATAAGGATGATAGTGATTTATGATGGTCATATTTATTATTTCTTCGAGAAAGATAGTCATAGTTGTTCTAAGTTGAGTCGATGTGATTTTCAAATGATGTTTCTGAGAGTGTCAGTGAATTCTTGCCAATTCCATATGATAATTCTTAATCCTATGCATTTTCACATAGCTTAGGATACGATCTCGAGATTGATAGAGCAATGTTTTTATCCATGTTAGGATTGTCTAGAGAGTCATACATGTAGTCATGATAATATTTAAGCCTTCACTGAATTATTTCGGATGATTTTGAAACTCTCACTGTGTATAACATTATTCTGAACAATATTCAACCTACTAGACTAATCACTGGTGACAGCTATTCAATAAGGATTATTTTTAGTCGAAGATAGTGTCTTCTGACCAAGTAGATTTTCCATTAGTAGTAGGTGTGATGATAATTTCATAGGGTATGTATGAGGACGTTTCTTACAACCAAATACGCACGTAGACTAATACTCATCACTAAAATTAAGGTCACATTACCTTAAGTTTATAAGTTAAATCTTATGATAACGTTACTTGGAGGGTGATTACGACTTACACTGGACATAGCTTAGCTTATGGTGAGTGACACAGGGAAATATGAGTAACTAAGAGGCAATTGAGCATGCGAATGTGAATATTTAAACCGTGAAACATACGTGAGTGTACTTGTCAATTCAAAATCAGGAAAAGTTTTGAGATAGTTTTTATTGAGAATTTTACACCTGCATCGAGACAGACAGTTAGTGTAAATTGAAATATGTGTCAGTCCTATGAGTAAGGAATAGGTAGTAACGAACTGAATTTCATATTTATCCGAAGAATAACTGATATTCAGACAATATGAACTCCAATTCTTATCTGAACACCAACTCGATGATTCCATAAGCGTTCTTTATTTCTCAAGAAGGTTTAATCAGAGATATTGTAAATAGTAATTGATACAAATTTTTTTTCTTCTTAAAGGATGAATCCAACACTCTTAATATTCTTGATTTTAATGTTTATTTTCTTGCCAGTACGGCACATGTAAATATAATTAATTTCATTCATATTAGTTTAATTCATTATCGCCCAACTTCGTAAGTGAATTGCCTACGAATGAAACCATATGTTTCTTTATAATTCCCAAATGTTATGTAATATTTCTTCTAATATTCTATAATTTTGAGAGATCAATGGACTCATGAAATGAAATGGTAGAATCCTAGAATGCGTTTATTTACGATGAGTTCGGAGGATATGATTTTTCTGAGATGTTGGTGAATAATACAGACTGTAGGGATAACAACGAATTACTCACTTCAAGAAGTTTTCATTGGTCGAATTTAAGATGATTTTTCTTATAATGTCTAACTTAATATTTAAATAAATGTGAGATAGTATAACCTCAGCATTCTTTCTATGTGTTCCTAGAATAAGTATTAGTTATAAGATAGTGGTATCTTCAGTTGACGACAACTTCTCTATGAGCTAATAAGAGTATGGTATCTAACTAGTAACGGGTAAGAGACGTCTTTCAACGTTAGTTAGAATCTACCATTAACCGACCTGAACGTTTTTCTCTTACGGAACCCTTACCCATAAAACTTAGTCGTTGAACCAATTAAATTTAGAGCTAGTCAGGATCTCTTGTATCCATGCCTGGACGCGGGAACGGTGCAGTATGTATGTATGTATGTATCCCGAGAAAACGCCTGAACCAAACCGTCAATTGCAATACAGTTAAATAACGGGGGGAAATGCTGTGTACATAAATCTAGTATCTGTGACTTTATGAAAACCTTCTAGTACGTCACGAAGGAGTGACGATTTGGTTCAGGCGTTTTCTCGGGACACACACACACACACACACACACACACACACACACACACACACACACACACACACACAGACAGACACGAAAATTGTAATTTAAGGTCAGCGGAGAAGACATTACAATCCAGGCTACAAATATTTGTATTTACGCTGGGTGAAACAGCAATGGAGAAGGTCTAAAAATTCTCAAATATCTGTGTTAATACCAGTGGCGTATGATGGGATCAAAACGTGGGCTACCACTAGACAGTCAACAGTCCGTTTGGTGAATGTCAAGCCCTAAGCGTTCTGAGCTGCAGCCAATAGCCAACAGAGTAGCCTGCTGTATTGTCAGTGCTGTTTCACAAGCTAGTGCCCTGGTCTCTGCTACTGTCAATAATCAACACCTGTTCAGTGAAGAGAGTAGCCCAAGGTTTAGCAAATTAAAAGTCCGGATTTGTGGCGAAATGGATAGAATGCTTACCTTTGGTCCGATGGGCCCGGTTCAATTCTCAGAATCAAACCTTTTGTACTCTTTAATTCCCCTGGCTTGGGAATTGGGTGTTTATAACGTCTTCACCATTGATTTTATCCTCATTAGCTCACCACCAAGCCTATACAGATGCCATGCACCATTATTATTATTAAATTAAAATTTTGAATTTTGCAGCATTGCCAGTAGTAGAACCCATCGTTCACTGGTTTATAGCTTTCTTCTCGGGAGATCAGTGGTGGTTTCCGACCCATGATTACAGGTTCGATTCAAACCACCCAAAGAGAACACTAAACCTGAAAGATTGCATTTCGTTTTAGAAGATCTACCTATAATTTTAAAATGTTAAAATGATTTTTATGATGCTTTACATTTCATACAAATTACATTTCACATTAACTTTAAATTATAATTAACTTATTTTTTAAGTAGTTATAATGTTCAGTATATTATTGTTATGCAGGTGCATAATTATATGGTTTGGCATAATAGCAGGCTTCATAGCCTGAGCCCCGCCATGTACAGAAAGACATTAATAAATAAAAAATAAATAAATAAAAAGAAAACTGTATTGCTCCTACAATAGTAGCCCTGCGGCGTCTTTCTACAAGGATGTAGGAGCAAAAGTGAGTGAATACTAGCACACTGTTATCTGAGTACGAGACGAGGAAGAATATACGATGAGGAACGCATGTGTCAATTCGGAAACTTCCGGAGAACTTCGAGTCTTTGAGTTATCTCTCCGTTGGCAGTGGCGATCTGACAGACCGAAGCCTAGCACACCTATTCCCCCGGTCCCCGCTTCTATCGGCGTTCAGTTGCTTGCCGTGCGAGGTGAGGCGAGGGGAGAGGGACGGAGTGCCTGGGCTGCGATATCTTTCTCCGATGCCTTGCACTCAGAAATACGAGCGACGTTTTATCTCATTGCGTTCAAGATTTGTAAACGGAACAATGTATCAGATGCTTACATTACAACGTGCTCTAGATTTACATCGTTCCCATCTGAGGTTAGGGCTTCACCGATAGCCATGGTAAACCTCAATACGCCACTGGTTAATACTGGTCCTATCGATAAATGGTACACTACACAAGACGCAGAAATTAACATTTCCAATCGTATGTGCAATACAAGTCCATAATAGTCCAATAATAATGGAAATAAATTAGGGTTTTATATTTCTTATTTCCAACGTTCTATGTTAATCTTACCGATGAACCCTTTGTAAAAATGAGAGGGGAAATGTTAAGTTCGAACCTTCCATGTCTCACACAACTTTATCTTAGTAGGTGTTACTGGCCCCGACACTTCACTGTATTGTCTGTTTCAAAGCGGACCGTATGCGAACGTCTGTATGATGATGTTCGATCTAGGAGAGTTACCTCACCGACTGGAACAACCTCTATAAATATTGATGGGGAGTAATTTCCATATTTATCTTGCCATTCCTCTGCATGATATTATATTATATATTAACTACTGGTATCTGACACATTGATCCATCATAGTATTCGAGCTATTTGATTCGTGCTATGAAGGTGCTGATAGGAAAGGGAAGTTTGCACATTGAACGGACTACGGCAGAGCAGTTTTCACCGCTGTGACCATATGATTACAGCACTGGAACTTGGTACTGAAGCCTCCGTGGCTAAGGCGGCAGTGCGCCGGCCTCTCACCCCTTGGTTCCGTGGTTCAAATCTCGGTCACTCCATGTGAGATTTGTGCTGGACGAAGCGGAGGCGGGGCAGGTTTTTCTCCGGGTACTCCGGTTTTCCCTGTCACATTTCATTCCAGCAACACTCTCCAATATCATTTCATTTCATCTGTCATTCATTAATCATTGCCCTAGAGTAGTGCGACAGGCTTCGGCAGCCGGGACAATTCCTATCTTCGCCGCTAGATGGGGGCTTCACTCATTCATTCATTCATCCATCCATCCATCCATCCATCCATCCATCCCTGAGCCGGCGAATAGCTGGATACAAGCTGTGGATTTTCATTTTCATTCATTTCAACTTGGTACTGGTATATCCCTCCTCTGCGAACCATGTGACCTTGCCGCGGTGGGGAGGCTTGCGTGTCTCAATGATGCAGATAGCCGAGCCGCAGGTGCAACCATCTCGGATGGGTATCTGTTGAGAGACCAGACTAACGAATGGTTCATCGAAAGAGGGGTAGCAGCCTTTCGGTAGTTGCAAGGGCGGCAGTCTAGATGATTGACTGATACGGCCTTGTAATAATACTCAACATGGCTTAGCTGTGTTGATACTGCTACACGGCTGAAAGCAACGGGAAACTACAGCCGTAACTACCTCCCGAGGACATGCAGCTCCCTCTGTATGAATGATGTACTGATGATGGCTTCCTCCCGGGTAAAATATTCCGGAGGTAAACTAGTCCCCCATTCGGATCTCCGGGTGGGGACTACACGAGAGGGGGCGATCATCAGGAAGATGGATACTGACATTCTGCGAGTCGGAGCGTGAATGTTAGAAGTTTGAATCGTTGTGGTAGGTTAGAGAATCTGAAAAGGGAAATGGATAGGCTAAACTTAGATGTAGTTGGTATAAGTGAAGTACGTTGGCAGGAAGAACAAGATTTTTGGTCAGACGACTACCGAATTATCAACACAAAATCAAACAGGGGAAATGCAGGAGTTGCTTTAATAATGAATAAGAAAATGGGGCAGCGGGTAAGCTACTACGACCAGCATAGTGAAAGAATTATTGTCGTCAAGATAGACACCAAACCAATGCCCACCACAATAGTGCAGGTCTATATGCCTACTAGTTCAGCGGATGATGAAGAAATCGAAAGAATATATGAGGAGATAGAAGATTTAATACAATATGTAAAAGGTGACGAGAATCTAATTGTGATGGGAGACTGGAATGCAGTGGTAGGCCAAGGAAGAGAAGGTAGTACAGTAGGAGAATTTGGATTGGGACAAAGGAACGAAAGAGGAAGTCAGCTGGTTGAATTCTGCACTGATCATAATTTAGTCCTTGCCAATACTTGGTTCAAACACCACAGACGACGGCTGTATACGTGGATGAGACCTGGAGACACTGGAAGGTATCAAATAGACTTCATTATGATTAGGCAGAGATTCAGAAACCAGGTGTTGGACTGCAAAACTTTCCCAGGAGCAGACGTGGCCTCTGACCACAACTTGTTGGTCATGAAATGCCATCTGAAGTTGAAGAAATTGAAGAAAGGAAAGAATGCAAAAAGATGGGATCTAGACAAGTTGAAAGAAAAGAGTGTGAGGGATTGTTTCAAGGAACATGTTGCAAAAGGACTAAATGAAAAGGCTGAAGGAAACACTATAGAGGAAGAATGGAGATTCATGAAAAATGAAGTCAGCAGAGCTGCTGAAGAAATGTTAGGAAGGAAAAAAAGATCAACTAAGAATCAGTGGATAACTCAGGAGATACTAGACCTGATTGATGAACGACGAAAATACAAGAATGCTAGAAACGAAGAGGACAGAAAAGAATACAGGCGATTAAAGAATCAAGTGGATAGAAAGTGCAAGGTAGCTTAGGAAGAATGGCTGAAGGAGAAGTGCAAGGATGTCGAAGGCTGTATGGTCCTGGGAAAGGTAGATGCTGCATACAGGAAAATCAAGGAAACCTTTGGAGAAAGGAAATCTAGGTGTATGAATATTAAGAGCTCAGATGGAAAGCCACTTCTAGGGAAAGAAGAAAAAGCAGAAAGATGGCAGGAGCATATCCAACAGTTGTATAAAGGTAAAGATGTAGATAATTTGGTTCTAGAACATGAAGAGGCTGTTGATGCTGAAGAAATGGGAGACCCAGTTTTGAGGTCAGAGTTTGACAGAGCTGTGAGTGACCTAAATAGGAACAAGGCACCTGGAATTGATGATATTCCCTCTGAACTACTGACTGCCTTAGGACAAACCAGCATGGCAAGGTTATTTCATTTAGTGTGCAAGATGTATGAGACAGGAGAAGTCCCATCCGATTTTCGGAAGAATGTTGTTATACCTATTCCTAAGAAAGCCGGTGCTGACAGGTGTGAAAACTACCGCACCATTAGTTTAGTATCTCATGCCTGCAAAATTTTAACACGTATTATTTACAGAAGAATGGAAAAACGAGTTGAAGCTGAGTTGGGAGAAGATCAATTTGGCTTCAGAAGAAATGTAGGAACACGTGAAGCAATCCTGACTTTACGTCTGATCTTAGAGGATCGAATCAAGAAGGACAAGCCCACGTACATGGCATTCGTAGATCTAGAAAAGGCATTCGATAATGTTGATTGGGCCAAGCTATTTATGATTCTGAAGATGATAGGGATCAGATACCGAGAACGAAGAATTATCTACAATCTGTATAAAAATCAGTCTGCAGTGATAAGAATCGAGGGCTTTGAAAAAGAAGCAGCAATCCAGAAAGGAGTGAGGCAAGGCTGCAGTTTGTCCCCTCTCCTTTTCAATGTTTACATAGAACAGGCAGTAAAGGAAATCAAGGAGAAATTTGGAAAGGGAATCACAGTCCAAGGAGAGGAAATCAAAACCTTGAGATTTGCCGATGATATTGTTATTTTATCTGAGACTGCAGAAGACCTCGAGAAGTTGCTGAATGGTATGGATGAAGTCGTGGGTAAGGAGTACAAGATGAAAATAAATAAGTCCAAAACAAAAGTAATGGAGTGTAGTCGAACGAAGGCAGGTGATGCAGGAAATATTAAATTAGGAAATGAAGTCTTAAAGGAAGTAAATGAATATTGTTACTTGGGTAGTAAAATAACTAACGATGGCAGAAGTAAGGAGGACATAAAATGCAGACTAGCACAAGCAAGGAAGAGCTTTCTTAAGAAAAGAAATTTGCTCACTTCAAACATTGATATTGGAATTAGAAAGATGTTTTTGAAGACTTTCGTGTGGAGCGTGGCATTGTATGGAAGTGAAACATGGACGATAACTAGCTCAGAAAGAAAGAGAATAGAAGCTTTTGAAATGTGGTGTTACAGAAGAATGCTGAAGGTGAGATGGATAGATCGAATCACGAATGAAGAGATACTGAATCGAATTGGTGAGAGGAGATCGATTTGGCTAAATTTGACGAGAAGAAGAGATAGAATGATAGGACACATCTTAAGACACCCCGGACTTGTTCAGTTGGTTTTTGAAGGAAGTGTACGTGGTAAGAACGGTAGGGGTAGACAAGGTATGAATATGACAAGCAGATTAGAGCAGATGTAGGATGCAATAGTTATGTAGAAATGAAAAGGTTAGCACAGGATAGGGTGGCATGGAGAGCTGCATCAAACCAGTCTATGGACTGATGACTCAAACAACAACATTGGTATATCGCAAGCGTACAACGGGACTATTCGTGACAAGTGAGAATCTGTGTCTCTTTACATATCTAATATTATTCGACAGCGTTGATTTTAGCTGCAGTATTCCAGCATACTTTCCCTCCAATTGCAAATCAGACTGCAGTACTTTTCTCCATTTACCTGAACCACTTACATGACCGACCTGCCGCACATAGGACATACGATAGCTAGTGGATTATAAACTCAGATCAACGCACTATTCTTTAGATTTCGTACGGTACTGCGACATAAGATCCAACAGTCATCCGTTTCATTTCCGTGCCCGGTCGGCATTTCCAAAAAACTGCAGCTGCAATGGCATTGTTGTTTCCTCTAAAACATCTTGTGATGTGCATGGGTTGTCCAGGAGGGGACAGATAAGTAGGTGGCTTGGGTCTTATTCAGCACCACATTTACACGAGGTGTCTGCGTTTGCTGGAAGGATCCCAATTTATTCAGGTTGGTCTTGCATCGAGAGGCGCCCACTCTTAAGCAGTTGAGGGATCTCCATACAGGCTAAGGTAGATCGGCGCCAGGAGCTAGGTGTTCCTTTGGGGACATGTCTGTGGCAGTGCGCTCGTCCATTTGTTAAGACGAGTTGTCTCTGGTGTTCCCTCCAGCGGCAGGGTCCTAACAAGGAATTTCTTGCGGGATCTGAGGCGATACCTTTCATCTTGATGACCATCGAGTGGATGTCGATGATCACTCTCCTGCTTTGTTCTCTCGGCGTCTGCAGCACTGGCCCTCCGGATGTTGGGTGGGGCTATTCCAAACAATTGAGTACAGTTTCTGCACTGGCGTTGGTTTTAGGCGTCCCGGGATTATCCTTGCAGTATCATTGATCGCAGTATCAACCTGCTTAGCATGTACTGAAGCGTTCCCCACAGGAGCGGCACACTCAGCGGCTGACACACACAACGTAAGTACTGAAGTCCTCGGGATGTGCGGGCTGGCTCCCCAGGTGCTGCCGATCAGCTTCTTATGTATGCCATTGCGAGCACTGACATTCTGTTTCGTGTTCAGACATTGCTGCCTGTACGTTAGAACGCCGTCTAGTGTGACACCTATCTAGACTGGTGTTGGGCAATGTTTAAGTCATTCCCCTCGCCATGTGATCTTCACCTGTCAGCGCGCTCCTTTGCTTCGTAGATGAAACCTAAAAAACTTATCTTCTACAGGGGTTCGGCTTCAGATGTTTGGCATCATGGTACTTGGAGAGTTCATCCATCGCTGAAGTCAGCTTTCCTTCTACTTCTTCAAAGGATGATCCCCGAGTAGCTGTCGCTGTTATCGGCACAGATGAAGAGTTTGGTGCTTGCTGAAAACAGGTTTGTGCCTTTAAAGGTGGTAAGGAATGGTAAAGACCCACCTTATTAGAGAAATAAAGAGACTAAGAAGGAGGTGCAGATTGGAAAAGAATAGAGTTAGATATGGCTGTGAAAGTAATGAGAAATTGAAGGAACTTATTAGGAAACTGAATCTAGCAAAGGAGTCAGCTAAGGATAACACGGATAACACGATGACAAGCATAATTAGCAGGCATACAAATTTTAGTGAAAAATGGAAGGGTTTGTCTAGGTACTTTAAGGCAGAAACAGGCTCCAGAAAGGACATTCCAGGAATCAATAATGAACAAGGGGAGTACGTAAGGATCATCAAGAGGCAGAAGTATTCAGTCAGCAGTATGTAAAGATTGTTGGTTACAAGGATAATGTCCAGATATAAGAGGTGACTAATGTAGAGAAGTATTAAAAATTGAATATGATAACAATGGCATTTACAATAAGATACAAATGTTGAAAACAGAAAAGCGGCTGGAATTTATAAGATTTCGGGGGATATACTAAAGACAATGGGTTGGGATATAGTACCATATCTGAAGTTCTTATTTGATTATTGTCTGCATGAAGGAGCTATACCAAATGGATGGCGAATTGCTATAGCAGCCCCTGTGTATAAAGGAAAGGGTGATAAACATAAAGCTGAACATTACAGACCAGTTTGACATGCGTTGCATGTAAGCTTTGGGAAGGCATTCTTTCAGATTATATTAGACATGATTGCGAAATTCTGGTTCGATAGAAGGAAGTTCGGGTTTAGGAAAGGTTATTCCACTGGAGCTCAACTTGTAGGATTCCAGCAAGATATAGCAGATATCTTGGATTCAGGAGGTCAAATGGCCTGTATCGCGACTGTCCTGTCCAAAACATGTGATAGGGTGGATCATGGGAGACTACTGTCAAAAATGAGTGCAACTGGACTAGACAAAAGAGTGACTGAATGGGTTACTATATTTCTAGAAAAGAGATCTCGGAGAATTAGAGTAGGTGAAACTTTATCTGACCCTGTAAAAATTAAGAGGGGAATTCCTCAAAGCAGTTTTACTGGACCTTAATGTTTTATTATATAAATGACATGAGTAAAGAAGTGGAATCAGAGATAAGGTTGTTTGCAGATGATGTTATTCTATATAGAGTAATAAATAACTTACAAGATTGTGAGCAACTCCAAAATGACCTCGATAATGTGGTGAAATGGACAGCAGGCAATGGTATGATGACAAATGGGGTTAAAAGTCACGTTGTGAGTTTCGCAAACAGGAAAAGTCTTCTCAGTTTTAATTACTGCGTTCATGGGATGAAAGTTCCTTATGGGGATTAGTGTTGGCTACTGAATGCATGATTCGAAGCAGTGTATTGATTCATTCAAGTGTCCGAGTGAATCGATTCACAGGAACGGCGAGCTCACGGCACACGATTCAGCTTACTCCCAGCGGACAGCGCTGAGTGGACGTTGGCGGGGAGCCGAGCTTCCGCTGCAGCGAGACAGTGAATCATGGCACATCGAAAGAATCGTGAACGAGCGCGGCTCAGTGAGACACAAGATACACACGGCTTCTTATCGGCTCACTGGACACTGGCGGGGTGAGGAGCCGAGCTTCCGCTGCAGCGAGACATACAGTGAGCCATAGCACACCGAAAGAATCATGAACGAGCACGGCTCAGTGAGACACAAGATACACACGGCTCCTTATCGGCACACTGTACAGTGGACACTGGCGGAGAGCCGGGCTTCCTCTGAAGCAATACATACAAAGCCATGGTACACTGAAATAATCGTACGCTAAATGGACTCCCGAGCTCAGCTCATTTGAAAATAATACCCACTTGCATTCACTGTCCTCTTCTTACAGGTAGGTTTAAATAATAGATGGATTTATTTTCGGTGTTAAAAAGGTAGTCAAATAATAATAATAATAATAATAATAATAATAATAATAATAATAATAATAATAATAATGTTATTTGCTTTACGTCCCACTAACTACTTTTTACGGTCTTCGGAGACGCAGATGTGCCGGAATTTAGTCCCGCAGGAGTTCTTTCACGTGCCAGTAAATCTACCGACACGAGGCTGTCGTATTTGAGCACCTTCAAATACCACCGGACTGTGCCAGGATCGAACCTGCTAAGTTGGGGTTAGAAGGCCAGCGCCTTAACCGTCTGAGCCACTCAGCCCGGCGTTCTAAAGTAGCTAGTAAGTAAGTTGGCTATTAGGTTATACTATTTATTAGTTTAATGAATCTTAGTATTATAACTTAGTTGACATTTGACAATTAATTAAACTCGACTCTAGCCAGCCCTATAACTATGAGTCATGCTCATGGCCACTCAAAAGTACCCGTTTTATATTGGGAAGAACGGCTCAGTATTGTCTCAGTTCGTGTCGCATCGCTGCACAAGACTTCAATAATATGTGAACAGTAAGTGAGCCGACTGACGCAATAACTTAACCAACAGTATGTTGAATCAGAAAACCGGTGGGCTGCTGTATATCTCGGGTAGCCTACACAAAATATGCTGATTTTAAAAAATCCTCTGCTGATAGAAAAATACAGTACATATTTTCAAAAATGACTTAGCGAGTTGGATGTGCGGTCAGTATTGCGTAGCTATGCGCTTGCATTCGGAGGATGGTGGGTTCGAATCCCACCGTCGGCAGCCGTTAAGATGGTTTTCCGCAGTTTCCCCACTTTTACACCAGAAAATCCTGGAACTGTACCTTAATTAAGGCCATGGCTGCTACCTTCCTAATCCAGGATCTTTTCCATCCTGCGTCGCCGGAAACCTTCGATGTATTAGAGAGATTGGCATTTTTTCTAAGAAAGGAGTTCATAGTATGAAGACCAGATGACAACAGCGAACAATGAATGCTGTTGCTGCTGTCTTAGCATTACACACTACACAGATGCAGTAGGAGCGGTGACTCTAATGTTCCGTGAATCGGATCAGTGTATCGATTCAGTAACGTGAACGGAATCGAATCGAATGTCCCATCACTAATGGGGATCACTGTAAGTACCTAGGTGTTAATATAAGGAAAGATCTTCATTGGGGTAATCACATAAATGAGATTGTAAATAAAAGGTACAGATCTCTGCACATAGTTACGTGGGTATTTAGGGGTTGTTGTATGTAAAGGAGAGGGCACATAAGTCTTTGGTAAGAACCCAACTAGAGCATGGTTCCAGTATATGGGACCCTCACCAGGATTAATTGATTCAAGAAAAAATCCGAAGAAAAGCAGCTCGATTTTTTCTGGGTGATTTCCGACAAAAGAGTAGCGTAACAAAAATGTTGCAAAGTTTGGGCTGGGAAGACTTGGGAGAAAGAAGACGAGCTGGTCCACTAAGTGCTATGTTCCGAGCTGTCAACGGAGAAATGGTGTGGAATGACATTAATAGACGAATAAGTTTGAGCGGTGTCTTTAAAAGTAGGAAAGATCACAATATGAAAATAAAGTCTGAATTCAAGAAGGCAAATTGGAGCAAATATTCGATTATGGGAAGGGGAGTTAAGGATTGTAACAACTTACCAAAGGAGATGTTCAATAAATATTTCTTTGAAATCATTTAAGAAAAGGCTAGGAAAACAACAGATAGGGAATATGCCACCTGGGCGACTGTCCGAAATTCAGATCAGTAGCCTATTGATTGACTGACTGACTGATTGAATTGGCTGATCACTTGTGTAGACAAAAATGGAGAGGCTTCGTTGCACTGACTAAACGTCACGTCGTAATCTGCAAGCATTCAGGCTGAGTCAGTGTTGCCAGGTCTCCCGAAATTTCAGGAGATCTCCCGACTTCCTTACAACACACAAGAAAACCCAAAGAAAAAAAAACAGAAAATCTCCCGAAATTTATTCTAATCCACATTTAGAGAAAATAAATAATAATGATTAATGGTAGCCCCTACATAATATATTTGTGCCGAAAAACTCTTTCCTCGTCTCACTGCGTGACGTTTTATCGATCACATCACTCGTTAGGTACTTCCTCGCATTCATTTTAGGCTCGAATTAAGTAACCTCTCCCCTTTTATTGAACTCAAAACTCATGCTTGACTGCATTCCCGACTCGCAAAGATCTGTATCCTGCTATGACTTCAAAATTAACACACAACTTCTACGCCTAATGAATAACTACATATACAGGAAGAGTGGGGAGGAGAAGAAGAAGAAAAATAGGGAGGCCAGAGAGTACGGGTGAGTGAAATTGTATATTTTTCTCGTAATAACTTCACATGACTATTGCGTTCTTTAATTTAATTATTACAACATTTCAGTGCCCAAGAAACTGAAGAAATTTTCATTAAAACTCCCGACATTTTTACGTACAATCTACCGATTTGTTTATCTGTAGATCTGGAAACACTGGGCTGAGCAGCGGTAACTTCATAGACTTAAGGTCCATCAGGGTTATATCACCACGGGGTTTTGGATATGAGAACACGAATAACAACAAAATGTTCAGCTATATTCTATTATTTTCTCCAACATTACTTCACTCCGCATATTTTCTTTTGGATTATTCTGATTTCGCATCAATATTTCTTTTCTACATTGTGCTTTAGACTATATACACTTAAGAAAATGTAGATTGCAACACCATTAAGGCATTGGTCGTCTGTGTTGATTTTCAAGATATGGAACGAGGTATGTAAACGATCAAAGTTTCAGACCCATTGGATTGTTGCTACAGGTCTCCCCACGTGATTGGTCGCGGAGGAATCAACTCCAGTATACGGACTCTGGTGTAGCGTAGTTGCCTTGCAGTCTGTGCAGTGAAGTGTTCCCCGTCAAACATGCCTCGACGACAGAGAAGAGCACGCTATCAACAACTGTCGCCGTTTGCGAGGGCTCGGATAATTGGGCTGTGTAAGGCTGGATTATCCCTAAGCACTGTCGCTGCACGTGTTGGCCGACATGCATCTACGTTGTACACGTGTATGGCAGCAGTGGTCAAATGAAGGTACCTACACTCGTAGACCTGGCACAGGCCCAGCGCGACAGACAACTGTGAGAGAGGATCGCCGCATCATTCGGATGGCCCGGATGGAACCCCATGCAACAGCAGCGCAAATTCGAGCAGCTGTGGCATTCCACGTTACATAACAAACAGTTAGTAATCGCCTGCGTGCAGCTGGCTTACGAGCCCGTGTCCCTGCAGAAGGTGTTCCATTGACCCCACAACAGCGACGTGTAAGGCTAGCCTGGTGTCGAGAAAGATCGACGTGAGTCGACGAATGGCATAGAGTCGTCTTTAGTGATGAATCGCGCTTCTGTCTTGCCCGCAGTGATCGCCGGAATCGTGTGCGCCGACGTACCGGGGAGAGGAGCCGCCCAGATATTATTGTCGAGAGGCACACAGGGCCAACACCAAGCATTATGGTCTGGGGAGCTATTGGCTTTAATGTGAAAACACAATTAGTGCTTGTTGAGGGCACTATGACTGCTCGACAGTACGTTGATAGGGTACTCGATACAGTGGTTGTCCCTATGATGGCGAACATTGCTAATGGGATGTTTCAGCAGGACAATACCCGGGTTCATAATGCACGCATATCCAGAGAAGCTCTCCACGACATCACAACCTTAGAATGGCCCGCCAGATCCCCGGACAGATTTTTCTCCAGGTACTCCGGTTTTCCCTGTCATCTTTCATTCCAGCAACACACTCTTATAGCATTTCATTTCATCTCCCAGTCATTAATCATTGCTCCAGAGGAATGCGTCAGGCTTCGGCAGCCGGCTAAATTCGTATCCTCGCCGCTAGATGGGGCTTCATTCATTCCATTCCTGACCCGGTCAAATGACTGGAAATAGGCTGTGGATTTTCATTTTCATACAAAAAGTAACATGTTCATTGCTAGAATGTATGAATCTCACTACAAGAATACTATTGTTTGCTGCACTTTGATGTGAATGAACGCTGTGTTGATTTGCGTTTGTGTTCCTCGGTAGTGTTATCTCGCACTAGACACCCGTCCCATCGCCCGTGATACCTTCGTTCCATTTCTTTTAGATCCTGATGGAACAGCTCGCCATGTTCCTCACTGAACGCTCCTAAATTTGCAGGAAAATAATCTAGATGACTGTGCAGGAAATGTAATTTTAAGCTCATGCAGCAACCCAATTTCTGGAAGCTGTACAGCAAGATTTCCACAATCTGTTGGTAGTTGACATCTTTAACATTACCCAGGAATTTGCTACAAACATCCTTGAATGATTCCCGTGCCTGAAGCTGTATTTCGTTCATCGTCGTACTGAATGTCGGATCCTTCCTAAGCTTCCGAATTTCGGGGCCGTCAAATTACCTTCCTTAATTTTGGCATCCGACAGTCCTGGAAATTTCTGACAGAGGTACCGAAAGCAGGGACTGCCTCTATCCAAACTCTTCACGTACTGCTTCATAATTCCCAATTTAATATGTAAAGGGGCAATAACACACTTTGAGGATCAATTAATGGGCGATTTACAATGTTTTTTCTCCAGACACGAACCGTTTCCTCTTGGGCCACTCAGACACTAACCAGTGACGATCCCTGTCCCGAGAGTCCCCCCTCACACAGCGAACACGGGAACTTTGTATATTCTCCTTGCTGCTCTAATATGATGCCGCACACTTTTAAATCACAGCACAGTAACCATCTGTGTTCATTGTAGTTCAGTTTCTGCAACACACAAATTATGATAGTTTCCACGAAGAGATGTTGAATGGGCGACTGGCACTGAAGCAAGTTTGTTTCCATAGAACACCACCTTTGAGACTTCTTTTACTGGTACCGGTATCAATAAATAGACGCCAGTCCTTTGCTTGGTAAATAATTCCAAAACGACGAATCACGCCAGGGATAACACAGAAAAACACAAGTTCATCATCGTGAACAAAAAACTGCCGAATTCTTCTTCCCGATTTCTGTAACAATATGAATTTGTCCCAGGAAGCAAAACATTGCTCTCTTTTATCTTGATCCTAAAAATTCACTCTTTTCTTTAGTGAGGCCTAGGCCACGCATCAAATCATTTAAATCAATGATTATAAAGACGTGGAGTTTTATCCTTAACATCCCGTACATCATCACCATCCTCCACACTTGAAGATGACGAAGGCACACTTTCTGGTAATTGCGATGGTAGTTTTGGGACAGGAATATCGGGTCCATGTGGTACGGGGGTTATGGCAGATGCAATGAAATGTCGTATGGCTTTCAGCGCCGGAGTGCCCGAGGACATGTTCGGCTCGCCAGGTGCAGATCTTTCGATTCGACACCCTTAGGCGACCTACGCGTTATGATGAAGATGAAATGGAGATGGAGACGACACATACACACAGTCCCCGTGCCAGAGAAATTAGCCAATGATGGTTAAAATTCCCGACCTTGCCGGGAATCGAACCCGGGACTCCTGTGACAAAAGGCCAGCACGCTAACCATTTAGCCATGGAGCCGGACAAGTCAGAACTGGTAGGACGAATCTATTAACTTTAAATGAAAGGGAATATCGGGTCCATGTGGTACGGGGGTTATGGCGGATGGAAGGCAGGGATACACAATGTGCTTTTTGTTTTCGTATTGAACCCGGACACTACATACACAAAAATAACATTCGTCAAAATGATTTCTTTGTTCCCGCCAAACCATTGGGATTCCGAACGGCAATGACGGCAACAACCCATTGTACCATTGCCGCAGGTTTTCTACACACGTTTTACACACAATATGGGGTGCGAAATTCGTGTCGTGATCAGCTAACTTCATGTTTAAATATGCCAAGTACAGATTTTTTTATAAATGGCGTAATATTTCGCTTCTGGTCCTTAATTGTATACTGGCCACATATGTAAAGAGTTGGGATTGTTCACAGATATTCGCCTCCAAACTGCCACTTGCCATTTTAACACTAACTCACTTATTCACTCAATCGACTTCAAGTGCACGTTGTACCTTGTAAACAAAGGCGTGTGTCACACACGTTCTCAGATTCTCCTCTCAGACTACGGAGAAACACGATCTTGGCGTTTTGACCTTGTCTGACATTGCGCATGCGCGAACTGCAACTGTTCTAAATTGTTCTTCCGGTGTTTCCTTATGATTACCTACTCCCCTCCAAAACGGAGCACATAGAACATTTTCTCTCAGACATGTCCATATCTGCATTACATACAACCAATAATCCAAACCTCATTTACAACATCGAAGCTCCATTAGCATAAACATGATACGGACTTGTGACAAATCTGTACGTGACACGAAACAACTGGTATTATCTTTTACATAATACGTATTTTTTTATTGATATTTGTTCGTGGTGTCGACCTCTGCAGAACTTTTGCCATACTTTCACCATATGATAGGAACCTGCGTGTAAGTGTAATTGCGGAAGTGTAGAGCAGGCCTCTCAAACACCCAAAATCTCACGCGTGCAAATCGAGGCGCAAAAGCTCCATGCACTGTGCATCGGTCCCGCTCGGCTCGGACCAACGCTTCGTCTCTGAGCTACTCGGCTAAGATCGGCTCAACTCGGTGCAACTCGGCTCGGATTTGGAGCCTAAGGAGCAAGTGAGGAAGAGGGAGACAGGGGGAGCGAGCGAGACAGGCGAGGGGAAAGAGAGAGACAGCGCTATTGCTCCAAATCGAGGAGTGGGGGTCTGCACTCTGGTCAACCAAGCGAAGTCGTCTTTTGCACCGTGCACAGTGCATGCACCCTGAGAGGCCCTGGTGTAGTGTGTTAAATGTGAGGAAAGGAACCTTAAGGACGACACAAACACCCAGTCCCCAGGCCAGGGATAGTAATCATTTACAATTAAAACCCCTGACCCGGCCGAGAATCGAACCCGGGACCGCCGGGTGACAGGCGGACGCGTTAAGGTGCGTTTACCAAGGTGCGATTGTAGCCGCACGGCGACAGAAGTCTTCCATCTCCGCGCATGCGCAGATTGAATTTGGTCTGCGACTCGCTGCGATTACGGCTTGAGCCGTCACACTGGTGCGGTGAGCAGTGCTGGCGGCCGCAGTCGCTCCGACGGAAGTGACAGTTGCTCAACACCTCCTCCGCAAGTACTCTCCTCTGTCAATCAAGGGCTGATAAAAGCCGAGCCGTGCTCAGATGTAAACAGTCTTCATATCTTGACAAGATTACTGGGTCATAATTTATAGGAATGAATATACAGTGTAATAAGTACTTTTAAATAAAATGCAAATCCCACACTGCATTATCATTTTTATGCGTTTTTATTGATTCCTTCATTCCCTAGATTACACCGATGGAATCGTATGCAAATAATTGACATATTGGTGCAATTAATGTTGTGTCACTCAATTCAGTTGCGGTTTGTTAAACTTGAAGTTTACCGGGCCAGTTGACTGTGCTGTTAGGGGCGCGCAGCTGTGAGCTTGCATTCGGGAGATAGTGGGACCGAATCCCACTATCGGCAGTCCTGAAGATGGTTTTCCGTGATTTTCCATTTTTACACCAGGCAAATGCTGGGGCTGTACCTTAATGAAGCCACGGCCGCTTCCTTCTAGCTCCTAGGCCTTTCCTATGCCATCGTCGCCACAGGACGTATGTGTGTCGGTGCGACATAAAGCCACTAGCAAACAAAAAAAAAAAACAAAAAAAAATCTTGAAGTCTATTACGACCACAGATTTACTGATCGTTATGTCTTACTGTAAAAACACTTATTCAGCTGAGCTAAACACTGTTAAAATAAGATTAGAATATCCGTACCTGAGAGTGAGTGCAAGTTTCTCAGCTGGGTCGATAGGCTTCTTGTACCGATTGCACAGGGTTTTCAAAATTTCATGGGGCCGATGACCTCGATGTTAGGCCCCTTTAAACAACAAGCATCATCAGCAAAATTTCACTTTTTAAAAGTTAGAGAACATAACTAAACACTCAGTCTGAAATACTTCCTGAACTATGTCTCATCACTTAACAGATGCCTGTTAATTAAATTGTTATAGCGTCCTTCCTCAGTGCGATTCAAATATACTGTTGACTTTCCTTCTTTTCGGGCCGAGATACCACATTGACAGTTCTTCTTCTTCTTCTTATTCTTCTTCTTCTTCCTCCTCCATTAAAATGTCAAGGAAATCCCTGCCACTAACGAAATCGCCCGTGCTCTCGTCCATTTCTGACGGACTGGACTGCGCGACTAGCGGCTGGAGTCGTGTCTAAGAAAACACCCCACGTGCCCGTCGCTTGCGGCTGCTGTCGCCAACGTATATGGCGACTCCAGTCTTGCGGCTCTGGCCGCCGTGGCGGCTACAGTCGCACCTTAGAAAACGCACCTTTACCCCCTACAGCGTGGGTCCAGACAAATGTAACGTATATCACATACAATTACTATCGCCGGAAAATTTTCGCAGGCCGGTGCTAGCTCATTGTAAAGCAAGTAGTCCTAAATTCAAGGTGGGAATCAAACCACTTTACCCTTTTCCGAAACCTGTATAATGGCATGTTGTCCAGCAAGCATATTACCCCACACCTTTGAGAAATATAACGAGCCATCCTCTATCAAATCTTTACTTTTGCTAGTAGCTGACGCCCATTAACTATTAAAAGACTGGAAGGTCTGTTTAATGCATAATGATCAAATTGATAGCAGTAATAACAAAATCATATTCAAGTCAAGTGTCAGGATAACCACAAAGTGCCGTTTAACAGTGGAGTTAGTAAGTCTGTCAAATGCTCAACCACAAGATCGTGGGTAGAATCCCACCGTCGGTAGACCTGAAAATGGTTTTCCGTGGTTTCCCATTTTCACACGAGGCAAATATTGCTACTTTTCTAATCCTAGCTCTTTCCCATCGCTGCATTGCCGAAGACATTGAATGTGTCTGAGTGACATTAAACCACTAGCAAAAAATAAATAAAAAATAAAAATCCTGGATTGAGATCAAGGAGCGGCGTGCTTAGCTCAGTGGCTTACCTACTGGCTTCCCACCAAGAAGGTCGAGGTTCGAATCCCGGTCGAACCTGGGTTGAGATTTCATCTCAAAAATCACATGGCGTCACGAAGGGCATCCGGCCTTAAAGCCCCGACCAAAACAAAATGAACCATGGTGGCTTCAACGACCCCAAAAATAGCTAACATAAGCTGAAGAAGTGAACTAAGATTTAACGTCTTTCTTCAAAACGTTAAATTAAAACGTACAAACACTACAAAATGCTATACGTACAGATAAAAATGAGAAATTTATTTCAAAACGCTAGAAATCACCACGTCAACTACTGATGCAGAGTCTGAACTTATCAGCAGAATAAAAGGAGACGGATTGTGTTCCCTATGCGGCTCTAGTTGTCTAGCTTGAAGGATGATAAGGTCGAAGCCCTGAAAATGTTTTTCCATTTTTACAACAGGAATGTGGCGTGATGAACCTAATAAATATTACGGCCGCTATTTTGCCGCTCGTAGCCCCTTCCTATCTCTGTAACGCCATAAACCTATGTGAGTTAGCGCGACGTTAAAAGGTAACAGAAAGAATAAAGGAAAGTGCACTTCAAATAGATGAGGTATTAGATGTTTCAAACGAAGCACAATACTTCGATCTGTAACGTCAGGTACGAGTTTAGCTATACTATTCATTAAGATATGTCATTCAATACACTGTCGACACGCCCACCTGTAGAACATACTTTTATTCTCAACGAATCCACGCAAGAGCAAATTGATTGTAGAAGACATGCAGGTTCTTGTTCGAATGAAACACTTGCGCTCGCCGATAGGCCGATAGGCAAAGTAACTAAAATCAGAAGGTGGCGATCTAAATTCTAAGATGTATTAAAATAATAAACTTTATTATAAACTATCCACTTCATAGCCGTATCGATGATATAATCTAATGGTTTCGTAAGAAAAATATTTTCCACCTAATCGATATCTTATTTATTTTTTGCCTTGGGCTATTTTTATCATTAAAAATAACAGTACATATTTCGATCGCTTTGCCAACATCATCAGTTGCATACACAAAAGCATAGATAAAAAAGTATTAAAACAAGCACATAATTAAATCTTTGTTTATTTTAAAACTAATGTTAGTACAGGACGTATGGGTTGGAAAGAAGGGGGAGGGGGTGGTGTTACGGCGGGTAAGGGACGGTTGTTACGAGGAAGTTAATTTAAAATAAGTTAAAAACGTCTACCTTATTGAGCTAATATGTCTTTAGTATCTATTTAAGTCCCAAAGGCGAAATTAAAATCACTTATTATTTTAATACTAGAAGTTGGTGTTGTGATCTTGAAGAAATGTGCTTTAACTAAAATGTGCTTCTTCTTCTTCTTCTTCTTCCATTGAATTCTAATCTTCTCCCTAGTCGCTTTGTACTGTGCTGGAAAAATATATAGAAAAGCTTGATCCACTTGTTTTGTCCTTTTCTAAGTTCAAAAGGTGGATTCACTGATGGTTTGAGTTAAGAGTTGTATTCACATACATGTCAGGTTGGATAGATTGTTGTACGATCCCTGTCCGATTCACTTTCTTTACTCCCCGTAGTTACGGGTGTGGGTCTGTATCTACTATTCTCGACCTTGTGTAATCGTACAACCTGACATGTACTGCATGTGAATACAACTCTTAACTCAAACCAACAGTGAATCCACCTTTTGAACTTGGAAAAGGACAAGACAAGTGGATCAACCTTTTCTACATATTTTTCCAGCACAGTACAAAGCGACTAGGGAGATGATTGGAATTCAAAGGAAGAAGAAGTACATTTTAGTTAAAAAACATTTCTTCAAGATCACAACACCAACTTCTAGTATTAAAATAATAAGTGATTTTAATTACGCCTTTGGGACTTAAATAGATACTAAAGACATTTTAGCTCAATAAGATAGAAGTTTTTAACTTATTTTAAATTAACTTCCTCGTAACAACCGTCCCTAACCAGCCGCCACACTACCCCCTCCCCAAACCCTCCAACCCATACGTCCTGTACTAACATTGGTTTTAAAATCACCAAAGAATTAATTATGTGCTTGCTTTAATGCTTTTTTATCTATGCTTTTGTGTATGCAGCAGATAATGATCGCAAAGCGATCCAAACATGCACTGTTATTTTTAATGATATAAATTGCCCAAGGCAAAATAAAATAAGATATCGATTAGGTGGAAAATATTTTTCTTATGAAACCATTAGATAATAAACTTTATCAAGACAATGCCACACTATTTCCACTCCTTTTCGATAACATTAACAACAAATATGAGCAACTTTTCCTTCATTCTGAAGTTCGCTGGCTCCTACCGGGTAAGGTGCTCTTTGAATTAAGACAGGATGTCCTATTATTTGTAGACGAAATCCATGATTTTTACACGTTATTTCTTGCGGATGGCTTGTACCTAGTTTAATTATTTATTTTACAGTACCGGTAGATGTCTTCTTCAAACTTCTGTCTCTCTCTCTCTTTAAGGCATTTCGTTGACTGTCCTCAATACTTACTACAACATAAAGGGTTTTGGAAGGAAACTCAGTTTGTCAATTAACTGTGGAAAAAAAGAAAATATTCACCATTTCCAGGTCTAGTAAACTTTTTCGATAAAAGTCCCAATTAGTTCAAGAAAGGTAGAAATTGGTCACCTTGTGAAGAAAACGCGAGGACAATATTGCAGTACGAATGTTTGATCAGGGCCAAAAAGTTTAGGGACACTATAATTTGAATATAAGAGACCCTTTTTCTATATTATGATTTTAACTGGGAAGCAAGGTTTTTCTACGGCAATAGTTACTCCTAGAACATGTTATAGCTTATATTTTAAATTAGCAAGGATGAAATGTCCCTTGAAAAATTATTTCGAAAACGGCGGAGTTTTCTGAGTTTTGTTTCTTCTAAATCATAGGTGAATCATAGGGCAAAATGTTCCGAATGAAGCACCTAGAGCGCGCGGAACATATCTCGCCTTCTGCAAGGTGAGCTGAAACCCTGTTATTTCTGCAGAGTACATCTATATTTATAAAGTAACATGTCCTGACTGACTGACTGACTGACTGACTGACTGACTGACTGACTGACTGACTGATTCATCATCGCCGAGCCAAAACTACTGGACATAAAAGAATAAAATTTAGGGGATACATTTATATTAGTGTGTAGGTGCTCACTAAGGGAGGATTTTTGGATATTCCGTCGCTAAGGGGGTGAAAAGGGGGAGGTGATTTTTTAAATGAGTATATCTATATCCCAAAACCTTAAAAGTTTACAGACGTAAAAACTGGTATTTGGAATCTCCTTTAAAAATAAAGAAACGTTTTTTTCGGAAAATCCAATTAGAGAGAGTGAAAAAAGGTGAAGAGTTGAATACCTTTTATGACGATAATTATATCTCAAAAACTGAAGAAGTTACAGACATGAAAATAGATATTTGGAATCCCCTTTAAAAATAAAGAAATACGTATTTTCCTGTTTAAAAAAAATCCAATTAATGGGAGGTGAACAGGAGTGACAAAAGGGGTGATTTTTTTTTAAAAAAGGCAATATCTACAGTACGGGGCGAGTTGACCGTGCGGTTAGGGGCGCGCAGCTGTAAGCTTGCATCCGGGAGATAGTGGGTTCGAACCTCACTGTTCGCAGCCATGAAGATGGTTTTCCGTGGTTTCCCATTTTCACACCAGACAAATGCTGGGGCTTCACCTTAACTAAGGCCATGGTCGCTTCTTCCCCACTCCTAGGCCTTTCCTATCCCATCATCGCCATGAGGTCTGTGTCGGTGCGACGCAAATCCAATTGTAAAGGAAACAAATATATACTGTATAACTCAGAAGTGTAACAGGTTACACACGTGAAAATTGGTATTTGGAATCTCCTGTCAAAGTAAAGAAATCCGTATTTTTTTTTGTTTTCGGGAAATCCAGTTAAGGCCGGGGGGGGGGAGGTGGGGTGAAAAATTAGTTGAATTTTTTTTTCCTAGTGGCTTTACGTCGCACCGAAACAGACAGGTCTTATGGCAACGATGGGGTAGGAAAAGCCTAGGAGTTGAAAGGAAGTGACCGTAGACTTAAGGCACAGCCCCAGCATACGCCTGGTGTGAAAATGGGAAACCACGGAAAATCATCTTCAGGACTGCCGACAGCGGGATTCGAAGCGGCGATCTCCCGGATGCAAGCTCAAAGCCGCGCGCCCCTAACCGCACGGCCAACTCTGAAAGCCGAGAATTCTCATTTGAAGACAATATAAAGCCGAATTCTACACCACCAACAAAAGAAGTTATGCAGATCATTCAGTCGCTTAAAAACAAGGCACGAAGCGGGGATTCGATTATCGCCGAATTATGGAAGCATGCTAGCGACGTAGCTATCGATAAGCTAACATAAGTAATCAGTGGGAGTTGGGAAAAGGAGGAACTCTCTAATGATTGGACATCAAGCTCTGCTTCACTCTCGGCCCACCCTATTTGAAATACTAAAAGAACTGGGACTGGACTGCAAAACAAGAGCAATTATTCAGAAAACCTTAAGCAACACTATTTCCAAAGTAAAATTCAGGGGAGAAATTTCAGAGCCCTTCGAAATCAGGACTGGAGTAAGACAGGGAAATGGACCTTTGCTCTTCAACTGCGTGCTCGAAAAGGTCATCCGAGAGTGGCGAAAAGTAATGAAGGTTAACAGGACTGAAAATGGGGTCAGATTGGGCTTTAGAACTTGATAGTTGACTGCTTAGCATTCGCAGATGACCTCGCATTTTTTTCGGAATCCCTAGATGCAGCCGCAGCGCAAATTAATGAACTGCAGTTTCAAACAGAAAAAGCGGGTCTTAAGATTTCCTTTGAGTGAACAGCATCCATCACTAATATTAAACAAGCTCCCACAGAGCTAGATGTAGGACAGAAGAAAATCAAGCAAACGAAAGCGTTCAAATTTTTGAGTGAGTGGATAGACCCCAATCTGAGAAGGCAGCCTTCGAGTCACGAATCAAGAAAATGGAAATGGCATATCGTATAACAAAGGCCATTTACAACAAGAAATCCATATCTACAAATACAAAGTTACCATAAAGTCATCCGTCCAGAGGCCTTGTACGCTGCAGTGCCTTGCAATACATCGGAAGGGACTAGTAAAGAAACTGGAAGTGAAGGAAAGGAAAATTCTAAGAAAATCTTGGGCCCAGTAAAAGAAAACGGGGAATATAGGAGACGACACAACTACGAACTTTACACCCATGTGGAAAAAATAACTGACACCATGAGGAAACGGAGAATTGCCTTATACTGCCATATAACAAGAATGAACCCAATACGATTGACAGGATTTTCACCTACTTTCTCGAAAAGAAAACCAAGGGAGCTTGGTTCACTGAGGTGGACAAAGATTTACAAGAAGTGAAAATTACAGACAACGATATCTGGGAATGTGCCCCCCTTAAACAGAAACTAACAAGACACCGATGTTTCCAAGAAAAACCTAAGCTTCCAATAGGCAAGAAGTGGACTGAAGAAAGGAGCAACGGCATCGAGCACTATTGCGGAAGTACTGGGAGGATGTTAAAGCTCGATGCAGCAAGAAACAGCTGAAATGGCGTGGTCCTTAGATGGTCGAATCGAAAGAAGATTATACCAATATTCTCAGATTACTTGGGGCCGTGTGACTTTTAATGTGAAAATCCTAAAACCGTGCCACAGGTACTTCCGCGTGCGATAGCAGCAACAAAGCCACTGCGCTATCATATCTCCCATTATATTATTATTAATTACTTACTTAGATGGACCCAAACGGCAGATTTCGTGAATCAGGTTATGTGAAAAATACGAATAGTGCGACGGAAACAAGGGAGAATAACGGGGGAAGGGGGAATGCGACATTAAAAAAATATCACGGACCACTGATTTACGTTGACTGTACTACATAACGTAACGTGTCACCCACCCGTAGGTTTAGAACCTATCAACGTAAGGCCACACGCATTTTTTTACCGAAAAGTGTACTTTGGAATTATACTTTAGATTATAATGAATGACGAAATGGTAAGTATACTTTACAGAAGGGATTCGTATTTTTAAGGACAAACGAACTGAATTTCTAGTGCTTGAAAACAACTGTGTGCTAATACTTGGCAACGAAAACTAAGCGAAGCAAGACGTATAACACCAAAAAAGCAAGCGACTGATCGCACTTTATTTTATGTTTGTTATTTCGTAATTTCACAATGTATTCAATACCTTGTAAGTGCGTTAAAAATTCTCAAATACAGGATGTGGCGAGTTCGAACCACATCGCTACGAGTGAGATTTCCGTGAGTGAATTTCCGTTGTTTCCCGCTTTCACACTAGGCAAATGTCGAGGCCGAACCTTAATTAAGATCACGGTTAATATATCCGCAATCCTAGCGCTCTCTTATCTTATGGTCTCTGAAAACCTGTGTTACTTCGACGGTACACACTTAGCAAAAATAAAAATCACCAACCACTTCAAATTAAGAGAAGTGATAACCACACCATTTCACTCATTATTAGCCAATTAATAAGCGATTAGCTTTGTACGTACAGACAACGACCAATAGAAATTGCTATCTTCGAAGATCTCCCAGAATTTAGCTTTTCGACTAGTAAAGTCTTTGCTGGTAGCTGGCTACATAGTATGATTGTACGTCGACCTAAATCCTTCAGTAAACAAAGTACGCAAAACATTCCCAGGAAAAGGTCATACAGAAAAATTAAACAATAAAAGAAATGATATGACGAATACTTTTTCTTCCTCCGCGTTTCTCACATCTGTGGGGTAGCGGGTGCGAACTGCCTCGCACATGTGGATTTGGCCATGTTTTATGGTCGGATGCCCTTCCTGACGTCAACCCTATATGGAGGGATGTAATTACTATTGCATGTTTCTGTGGTGGTTGGTACGGTAGTGTGTTCTCTAAATATCAAGATGAAAGTGTTGGGACAAACACAAACACCCAGTCACCGGGCAAGAAAAATTAATGAGACACGATTAAAATCCACGACCCAGCCGGGAATCTAACTCGGGACCCTCTGAACGGAAGGCCTCAACGCTGACCATTCAGCCAATGAGTCCGACGATATGACGAATACAATATAGCTAAGATATTGGATACACCTTTATAAATGTTAACAGTTACGCAATACTATGAGAGCATGTTTCTTGTCGTTCGTTTCCTAATTGTGTATTTTGACGTCACTCCAAAAGCCTTCACCTAACTCCAGGAAGGTCATACCAACCAAGGTCGCATTCTCAGAGACGATTAGAAGTTAACAGAGAACCAGGATTAACAGATTCTACCTCTTCGTCGTCCTTTTGGTATATGCAAGTCGTCTCCATACTAAAAAGACATAAACGAGATTGTCATATCTTTAGATTATTATTACTGACATGTTTGTTTATATGGCGTGGCTCAGACTATAAAGCCTGCTATTATGCCAAACCACATGTACGGTATAACTACACCGAACTCTTAATTCTATATCTAATTAGGTATAAACTAAATTAAAATATAGCTAAAAGAAACCATTCTAAGCGAAGGAAATATTCTTCATAGATACTATAACATTACAAGTTAAATTATGTACTAATTTCTTAATTCTATGGACCATTTATAACATCTCTTTTAAAATACATTTCTACAAGGGATATCTCTAAATTACAGCGGGAAGGGAATTCCAGCAGCGTACGGCTGTAGGTATGAATGAGTTACCAAAACTTGCGTACGGTAGATTGTGAAACATAGCCGGGAAGAGGTTTCTGACCTTGCAGGGACGCTATTTGGGGAGGACAAGAATTTAAGATTTGTTCTCAAATAACTTGGTGTACAGAGAAGGTGAATGTTGTGGTTACGTCTCAAAATTCACGAGTCTCAAAACTCACGGACCAAAATTAGTAGAAAATATTATCAAAACTCGCGACTACAAACTAGTAGCTAAATTAACATTCTAATGAGTCTCACAATTCACGGCTCGGGACAGCAGGTGCCTGCAACCATAGAGTTAGACCACGGTTACTAGACTAGACGGTAGGGGTCATCAGTTGGGTGCGCAATAGCAAGCCACGCCTCCTGACGTCACGCGTTCCCCATGTTCGCTAAACGAAGCAGAACACCGTTAGTCTAGTGATGGAGTTTACCTTCTCAACGGTGTAAGAGTTTAATTTTTCTGTGCTGTGCTGTGCCATGATGTGTTGTGCTGCCGCTGGTTGCTCTAACCACGATAGACATCAGAAGGATTTAGACATTAAATTGCATCGTTTCCCAAAGAACAGTGAAACTTTAAAATTTGACGTGATATACGGCCTGATATTTAAATTTGCCACTGAGTAGTAATGATTTAGCGAGTCAGTTCTGTAAAGATCGTGAAATAAGGGCACAAAGGCGAAATCATCGTAAGGAGATATGACAAGTTTTACAATCACAGGCGCCAATTGAAGCAGAAAATGTTAATAATGCAATCTTGAGGAAGGAATTAGATAACAAAAGTAAACATCAGTCCGCCTCTGTGGTGTAGTGGTTAGTGTGAATACCTGCCACCCCCGGAGGCCCGGGTTCGATTCCCAGCTCTGTCACGAAATTTGAAAAGTGGTATGAGGGCTGGAACGGGGTCCACTCAGCCTCTGGAGGTCAACTGAGTACAGGTGGGTCCGATTCCCACCTCAGCCATCCTGAAAGTGGTTTTCCGTGGTTTCCCTCTTCTCCTCCAGGCAAATGCCGGGATGGTACCTAACTTAGGCCACGGCCGCCTCCTTACCTCTTCCTTGTCTATCCCTACCAATCTTCCCATCCCCCCACAAGGTCCCTGTTCAGCATAGCAGGTGAGGCCGCCTGGGCGAGGTACTGGTCATTCTCCCCAATTTTATCAACCGACCCAATTTATCACGTTCCAGGACACTGCCCTTGAGCTGGTAGAAGTGGGATCCCTTGCTGAGTCCGAGGGAAAAACCAACCCTGGAGGGTAAACAGATTAAGAAGAAGGAAATGAAAAAAAAAAAGTGCCATCCATGGAAACTACATTAAGAAATGTCCAGGAAATTTTAGGTTTTTAAAGGAAAAAGAAAAAAACAAAAACATCCTGACCTTGAAGATTTCGTTGTTTTGTGTTTCGTTAGAACCAGAACGTTCATAAGGATGAAAAACATAAACAAACATAGGCACATGAATTCTTGCAAGTGGTGTAAACGAACTCCTAATGAAAAAAGAAGAAGTGTGAAAAAAATCAAGAGTTGTTTGATAGACTGATTTTGAAGTAATATAAAACAACCAGGAAAAAATCTGGTGTAAATATTTTGTGTGGAACCTATATAATGTAAATATGTATACAGTTTTACTACCATAATAATTAGGAGTATTCATTAGGTGTTTTTAAATATTGAATATTTGATCGCATTTTCTGACTGAGAGTTTTCTCCGCACCACATTTCTGTATGGCCTAAGCCTGTGGAAACCTCTTTCCCCACCAAAAAATTGTGACCCCTAATATAGCGGATGAGGTTGACGTTTCTTCAGGGGATTTTTACCAACATTCCACCGGCCAATACACATTTATAAATAGTAACTTATACATAAATATAATATTAGATGTTTTTAATACTACTAAACACCAACAATCCACCAAAACAACGGTAAAAAGCATCCCGCGCGATTGGTCATGTTTCCTTAATTTTTGTAACTAGTTTTAGAAATAAAACTACGTATAAAATCGTTCTAAAATCACTGGATGGATAGAAAATACGAAAACCGAACCGTAAATACTTTATTTGCGAGGCGAAAGATAATTTATTAGTGAGAAAGCTACTGGAATAATTCGTGTTAAGCACAGTGTTATTATATTACTTGTAATATTCTGAAAAATACTGAAATAAATTACAACATAATTACCTACACATAACAACTGGCAATTATATTTGACAAAACTGAAAAATATTTAGCAAGTGGTTAAATAAAAACAAGCAAATCATTAATAGAAACGCACAATTACAATGGGTCGTGTTCACTCCAAGCCCGGCAGTGGGGATCGGATGACGTCACCAGCCAAAGCAAGCCTGCGCGTGACCCCTACCGTCTAGTCTAGTAACCGTGCAGGGTCGGCCAACCGGCTGGCGTGTGATGTAAGAGAGACCGTGTGACGTCGGAGAGACCATGTGACGTAAGAGCGCAGAAGGTGGGGAGCCGCTGTCGTAGACTGGAGACGAAGAGACAGCCTCGCTTTGTAGTAAACACGTGAAGTGCCATACATGCTGATGGCTACGGCTATTATAGACGCTTTTCAAAACAAGCCACACAAATCCTTCTTATTTAAAAATTTATCTCTTAGTTCTCTATCACACTGTAAATCTAATAACTCTAACTGTAGGTCCAGATAAACGTTATCTGCAACACCTGAAAATGGCGTGGTTAAAAGTTGAATATAAGTTTCCAGACATTCCAAATTGTTAAATCTAAGATCAAATTCCGAAAAAAAAGGTTTTTTTAATGATTTTGACATACCTATCAGTATCCTCAGCCGTATAGTGTTAAGCTGCGTATACACTTGAGCATTCGCCCCGAATGAGCATGCGTTTGCCCAGTTTTGCTCAGATGAATAAAGGGCGAACCGAATGGATCCGCATGCCTCAGCCCGATCCGAATGTTGCCGGTACCTCAAAGTGAGCACGTGCTCTGTTCGAGCTCAGTGTGGACGGTTGATGACGAGTGGGGTAGCCCGAACAGTATGAGCCGACTGCTTCCGCCTATGCATACGCGATCTCGGTCGTGCAAGTGAAGGGAAGGAAGAGTGTGAAAGTAATTTCAAGTTGAAATGGAATTGTCCCAGGATAATTCTCTTATCCTCCTGGGGTACTACCACAAGTATCCCGTTCTGTGGAACACCAAGGACGAGTTCTATTACAATACCTTAAAATCATCTCTCTTCGTACAGTTTTCTTTGCCACCACCGCTTTCTCCTTTTTGTTTTCAAGGAATGCAATAAATACCAATAACTGGCGAGATCAATTTTCGACTCACCACTGTAGCCTCAGGTCAGGTATAACAATATACCACACCTCAACACACACAGTGTTTTCGGTCCGCACGAGGTCCGAACACAGTGGAAACTTGCTCAACAGATTGGCATGCGAGTCGTGCTTGTGCGCTCCCGCATCGGCAATGCATGCTCATTCGGGGCGAATGCTCAAGTGTATACGCGGCTTTAGTGGTACAGTACATAAGTATGGACGAACCGGGAACATCACGGTGCGAGAAGCTATCTACGCCTCCGATCTTTTTATCTTTATGGGAAGATCTATATTTATTTGTTGAAAATGATAGGATTGCTACAGCTAAATGTTTAGTTTGTAGAAAAGAGCTACAGTATGTAAAAATATATAATTTACAACGCCACTACAATTTGCATCACGCTGCAGATTATGATCAGTATCAAGACGAGGAAAGGGTACGTGTAATTACAGAACTAAAAGGTAAATTAAATAACCATGTCGAGCATTCGATCAGTGAGTCTGAGTCAGCAGTTCGACTGAGTTATTAAATTTCATATTTAATTGCAAAGAAACTTAAAAACCGTTCAGTGGTGGTGGGTTCGTAAAGGAATGTTTAATTCTGGCAGGTGAGGAGTTTTGTCTAAATATCATTCAAGAGTTCGAAGTTACCAGCTTGTCCGCGCACACAGTGTCGACAAAAATTCAAGACCTATCTGATGATGTCCACCTACAATTATTAGAACTGACAAAAAGCTTCCGGGCATACTCCTTAGCAATTGACGAGGGCACAAATATTTCTGACATGGCCAGGCTAGCCGTTTTCATACGAGGGGTTACAAAAACTTTACAATTTGGGAGGAAATACTGGATTTAGTGCCTATGAAGAATACCACGAAAGGCATCGACATTTTAAAGTGCATTGTAAGTGTTGTTGAAAATGTTTCTTTGCCATGGAACAAACTAATTTCAATAGCAACAGATGGTGCACCTTCTATGTTAGGGCGCAATTCTGGAGTAGTTGGACTCATAATATTTAAAAAAAGGTTTCCCCGATTGCATAGGTTTGCAGCGAGAATGTTGAGTATTTTCGGTTCCACATATGCCTGTGAACGAAACTTTTCTATTTTAAATCAACAAAACCAAAACATTGAAGCCAGTTGTCAGATCACGATTTGAAGTGTGCTCTTAAACATAGTGTTTCCTCAAACATTAACTCCAAATATTGCAAAACTAGTAAACGAAACAAGATTACAAAAATCCAGGAAACCCACGAGTGGCAACTGAGTATCGATATCATGAGATAAAACGTATGTTTTGAGTTTACAGATTACTCTCTGTACTATTTTTGTTGTAAAACTGTGCTGTTTGTCACTATTAGCACTATTTTTTTACAGTGGGTGATATTGTAAAACACAGCAATCTTGTGTTCAATATCAATTCCGAAGATTCACCGGAAAAAGCTACTTTAGTTTGTATATGTAGAAATAAAGTAGCTTTATAAATTTTATGTTAATTCATAACAAAGTTACGTTACAATAAATTATGTGGAGAGAAATATGTACTACACATAACCGCATTGTACTACCTGCAGCCCTTGGGCCTCCCCCTAGGAATGACGTTGTGATTCCCCTCGTCCCTCTAGCCTTCACTTCTCAGTTACAGTACTAAGTACCTCGTATCGCTGCCCGAGCAGAGTGTGTGACGTGTTACCTGACATCACACGTACACGCAGTTGGCTGACCCTGCTCTAGTGTATTATTTACTATATAACTCTATGCCTGCGATGACCGCAGGAGGGATGAGGTGCGCGGTGACTCACGCTGCCCTTCAAACACGTGTTTGTCCTCCCACTTTTAGAATGAGATATCCCATGTATTGTTAACAGGAAATATCATCCTACCGCAGACCAAATTCTCGAAGTACGAGGGTTGGAACTTAAATTGTGTCAACACTGCTGTGGAGACGCTATGCAACGGAATTTAATATTGTCACTGATAGCACGCGTTGGTTACATACCTACCTTACCTCAGAGCAAATGGACTCGGCATTCCCACATCGCCTGCGTGCGCACAAGCGAGAGAAACACAGTCACTTGTGAGCTAGCGGTCTAACGTAACGTTGTCACTATGTTTTCCAAACAGGAACAACGGAGTTGGATCAAGATTGAATGTGCCAGAGGTCGTACAGCACGACAGTGTCATCAAGGTCTTCAAGAGGCTTGCGGGAAATCTGCACTGCCTTACAGAACAGTGGCACGTTGGGTAAAAGCCTTCAACGATGGTCGGCAAACTGTGGCGGACATTCATCGGGCAGGTCGTGCTACGAGCGTCAGTGAAGAAGTAGTGCATGCTCTTGCCACGTTACTGGACAGTGATCGTAACCAGACGATTCGTGAGCTCAGAACTGTTTTTAGAGATTCGACAGGCAGTAGACCGCTCCATTCGCACCATCAACAGAACAGGCTCTGCTAAATGTATACTACAAGTTCCACATCGCTGGCAACGGATAATACACAATGCTGGTGACTACACTGAAGGACAGTAAAGGTTGCTAACTCTTTTGTATCCGTTGTAATTAAATAGTTGCAAACTATTTAAGTTCCAAACTTCGTATAACACTGATCTTTACTCAGTCATTCTGCTTGGTGTCATCGAGCAGTACACAACATGGAATTCATTACTTCGCAGAAAAAAGGGTAAGCTAAATTTAATGTACTACGTTTATGCCGGGCTGAGTGGATCAGACAGTTGAGGCACTAGCTTTCTGACCCCAACTTGGCAGATTCCATCCTGGCTCAGTCCAGTGGTATTTGAAGATGTTCAAATACATCAGGCTCGTGTCGGTAGATTTCCTGCCATGTAAAAGAAGTCCTCCGGGACTAAATTCCGGCACCTCGGCGACTCCGAAAACCGTAAAAGTGGTTAGTGGGACGTAAAGCCAGTAACAGTACGAGTATAGCCATCTGTTCCATGTCCATTTCTACTTGAATATCATTTGTAACTTTTAGTACAGTTGTGGTGGTGCTGTGGTTAGATCTAAATCCTGATTGATATTTGTCTAGTACCTCGTGTTTGTTACGGTAATTTGTAATTTGGCTGTGAACTACTTTTAAAAAATATTTTACTAAGATACGGAAGTACGTAAATTGATCGAAACTCATCAAGGTTTGTTGGAATGTACCTGGAAAAATGCATGGTAGTTCTGGAAATTGGCTTACCTTATGATTTTGAATCGCTGAATCCGAGTTTTTAACTTCCCACCGAAAATTTCTCCGCAACCCCCCGAAATTGAGGGGAAAAAACAAAAATGTGGATTAGTTTATTTTTTATTTGCTTTACGTCGCACCGACACAGGTCTTATGGCGACAATTGGACAGGAAAGGCCTAGGAATGGGAAGGAAGCAGCCGTGGCCTTAATTGAGGTACAACATTTGCCTACTGTGAAAATAGGAAACCACGGAAAACCATTTTCAGGGCTGCCGACAGTGGAGTTCGAACCCACTATCTCCCGAATGCAAGCTCACAGCTGCGCGCCCCTAACCGCACGGCCAATTCGCGCGCGTCAATAAATCTGAAGCCAGAATATCAGCGCCAACAGAACAATATTCAGCAACAGACAATATTTACAAAAACGAATTGTTTTCAGTAGTCGATCTGGTAGTCTTCAGCTTTCAGTGACAGTAACTTGCATATAGTTGCTAGTTCAGGCGGGTGACACATGCCATCACATATCCAGGGAGTGAGGTGGTTTTAACATGGGGTTGTCGTATTTTTCCCTTTTAAATTTATTTGTAATTGCCCTTTTAATTTTATTTTTAATTGCCCCTTTAATTTTATTTTTAAATTCAGCTGGCAGAGAGGTCAGTGGACTAACTTTCCCTTGTATTCTTATTTCATGCTGCTATGCCCACCAATGGGGGATATCATTGTACTCTTAACAATGTATTGTATATGACATCTAGGTTTCCTGGTTTTTTGTCCTTGCTGAAATTGTCGTAGTTTTTGCATGTTTTTTTTTTCTTTTTCCAATTGAGGATTGTTATTTTTCTCCGTTAAGATCGATTAGGTTCTGTAAACTGTAAGATCGGGAGAAAAATAAAGGTGTACTACTACTACTACTACTACAGTAACTTGCATCCTTTGTCGATAGAAACCATTGATACACTGCTTCTCTTCCTTTCGTCCGGTCTTATCCTTGAGGACAGTAAATATTCAGTCAATCACTGTGTGTGTTGGAAAGTTTACCTACTCTTCTACAAAACACGCGAGGCAAGAACGTGTATTGAAGATGGTGGTGGTGGTGGTGGTTATATCACTCTGTCCCTCTTGCCCGCAAAGTGAGCTAATAAATCCACTTGTAAAACTATTAGAAAATACCATCTCAGTAACCTTCTTCGAAATGTGAACATCCAGGTTCTGTTTCGTTGCTCGTTGTACAACAGTCCACGAAATTAAACGTTTTTGTATGCTGAAACAATGAGGTCTGATAGCAAGATTACGTTCTCCCCTGTTCCTCAGGTGTATTTATAGCGAGCTGTATCTGCTGTACCTTGCGTTGTCTCGTGTCGACCGTGTGGAGGGTTGCTGTGCATGCTCTCGCTTTTCGCACAATGCGTCGAACAGCGTAAAAGCTTTTGGTGACACGAGACGAAGTACAGAAAAAGAGGCTTTGGAAAGTTTCGCCGAATCGCTGGAACTTGTAAGAACATCTTTCCAAGTCTATAACCTAAGTAAGAGGGTAAATTTAGCATAAATAATTAGGAGAAGCAATTAATTTACCCACAAAATCCATGTTATTAAATCCATAAACCATGGTGCCTGCATATTAGTAAAACATGCAGATGCAAAGCCAAACTATTGGCTATTCGCTGTAACAAAGAATTCGCTAAATTCCACTGAGATAAGATGACCTGCGGACAAAGCATTATACAATTAATATCCTATCACATCCTCAACATTATTACATGATTGATCATTCACATTTGCGATATGAAACATCTTTAATCAAAAGTACCAAGTACTACTGTATATAGAACGAGACAGATAAATCTGTATTACTGAGAAATTTCTGATGGTGGGTGTTTTTGTTTGGATTTGATCCAGCTCTCCATGTCATCCTGCCCTGGGCTAATATTTTCAGTTCTACGTAGCTACTGCATTCCAAATCTACTCTAATCCGTTCCTCATATCCATGCTTGGGTGCATGCCATTTGCGGAAAACTAACCGTGGGATACTGTGACATAACCGAAAAAATGCAGGTTACAGTACAGCAAAAATTCAGGTTACTGTACCGCTAATGAATTTGACAAATTAATCACACAGTCAAAGTGACTACATGTCTCTAAACTCAAACTATGGCATATAAATAGTTCGTAAAAAGGAAGATTGAGTCTATCAAAATTTTATCAAGCTGTCTTTTAATTTCTGACTTTAACACGCCCATGTGATACTGGTGTGGCAGCATTGATGAGCAGTATTACGAACACAGCCTATATGGTGCTGGTGTGGCAGTACTGCTGAACAGTAGATATTGCCAGTGTAACATTATACGTAGACGTTATTCAGTGTGTCAGTACTAATGCCGGCATGGAGCTTGCGAAAACAACGACCAACCGTGGAGTGCAATGCGTAGTCTGGAATAATTTTAAATGCCGTAGACAACGTGTAATGAGTACTGGATATACTGTATATCGTGGCGGTGCACTGTTAAAAACTATGTAGCTACATTACAGCGTAACTCACGTGCTAATGAAGTTGTGTTTACAGGAGATGGAACATACGCATGAAAGTGAAAGCAAACAGTGTATCGAAAATCATATAATTAGAAATAGCTGTAAAGGCATAGCTGCAGAGGACCTGACTACATAACCACGTAAAATTATTCGTATGGAACTCTGTAAGTCAAATGCAAATCATATTCACAAAGGAAACATTAACCGTATTCGTATATCAATGTACAGAGAACGAAGGAAATTACTACCACTTTCACCTCGTTCTAATGACGAGACACATATACAATTGAAAAATGAAAACCTACAACCTGTTTTCCAGTTATTGACCGGGTCAGGGATGGAATGAATGAAGCAGATATAGGCTAATAGTACGATGGGGTCGCCACTCCCAAAGTGATTATTAATGAATGATATATGCTACGAAATGATAATGGAGAGTGTTGCTGGAATGAAAGATGACAGGGAAAACCGGAGTACCCGGAGAAAAACCTGTCCCGCCTCCGCTTTGTCCAGCACAAATCTCACATGGAGTGACCGGGATTTGAACCACGGTATCCAGCGGTGAGAGGCCGACGCGCTGCCGTCTGAGCCACGGAGGCTTACAAATACAATTACACGAGTTAAATATTTTAAGTAACAGACATGAGAAATTTTGTTCGGTAGATCTTAATAACAAAATGGTATTCTTTACGTGTGAAAAAAAAAAATGGAATTTTTAATGCAATAATTCTAAAACCATATTAGCAGATGGTACATTTTATGTGAGCCCAAAGCATTTTTATCGGATGCACTGTATACCATTCACTCATACACAAATGCCGGATACATTCAACTTATATTTTTGTTTACTTTTACCCGAAACTGTTGAAGCGTACGAAACCATATGGAACGGCATTCGTCAGTTAGGTAAAAACAATTTTAACCCTGCATGTATAATTTTAGACTTTGAATTAGCAACTCTAACTGCTGTAAGAAATGTGTTTCCGAACGCGCGTCTTAAATGTTGCAGCTTTCATTTGGGACAGGTCTCGCTCCGGAAAATTGTAAACATCGGGCTGAAACGTGAATGCATGAATAAAAGCTCAGAATTAGGACAACATGTAAAATATTTCTTTGGTTTGCAGTATTTGCCTCCAGATTACTGTAGGTGATGGGTTTACTGAATTGCACAGCATAATTTCTTATAATCCCCAAAAAGAATGTTTTCGTCGAGTATGTATTCGAAAACTATATCACGGATGACGCCAAATTTCCACCGGTGTTATGGGCTAGTTGTCCTTCAAGCGATCACCAAACGACAAATGGGGCTGAGTCTATCCACAGGACATTTTAAGAGATAACGTAATGAATCACATCCACCTGTTCATGTGCTGACTGCAATGCTTAAGGAATTCCAGAGAGAAATATACTGTACACCTCTATCACTTCTCTGCAGAAGAAAAAAGTTAGGAAACATCACACAGAAACACACATACTATAACCTTCCAATGGTCTCCGGATCAGAGATAGAGAACCATTGAAGGTTATGATAACGAAGAAGTCAACGGAAATTATACGGAAGTATACATCCAGCCATTACACGTCCAGTCACCTGTACGTCCAGCTATGTCTCTAGGCCGAGATATCTCGCTCGTTTGAATAGTAAATGTTGATGGAAATAGGATGAATGCGTAAATTCATAAGCTCAGAACCCCGCGGTTTTCGGATAATTATATCTAGAAACGCATTATCTAGTGTCCAAGCGGAAACCGGTAAATGAAAGATCACATATCAGCGGGAGAGAATAAAGTAAATCTTTATACTGTATGTGACATTCAGATCCTGCAATGACTTGTACAGCGGAGGCCATGGAATGGTTTGAATGATGCAAGTTCAGTGATCAAGAAAGCGTTTATGAACTAATCGATTGTACAAGTTAAGAAGATAAAGCGAATGGTTAAGCGTGTTCCTTTCCACGAATTCTCAATTAAGAGAGTGATCCTTTTTTTTAAAATTTTTTTATTAGGGTTGTTTATAGTCGCTTTAACTCCAAGGTCTTATCGCGACTCTTACATATGATTACAGAATAATAATAATAATAATAATAATAATAATAATAATAATAATAATAATAATAATAATAATAATGTAATTATAAAAATGTAAAGAAAAAAATAAGTATAATGTAATTAGATTTTGGAGTGCAAGCCAGTGTCTTTGAGGAAGTTGACGACTTGAAGACTCAGCGCTGGAGAAGACAGTGTCAGTTCCATTTCCTTAGGTATGCTGTGGGGTTGGCGCCAATGGTCATACAGTCGACATTCTGAGATGATATGCTTGGCAGTGAGAGAGCAGTTACATTTGCTGTAGGTGGGAGGTTGTTTCTTTTCTAGGAGATAGTTGTGGGTGATCTTCGTATGTCCTATCCTTAGTCGGGAGATTAAGACTTGTTCATGTCTGGTGAGGTTTTGGAGAGGATTTGTTCTCGTAGATATAATTTTAATTTTTTGGAGGTTGCTAGTGGAAGTTTTAAGCCAGTTCATTTTCCATTGTTCGTGTAGTTTGATTTTGATATAAGCGACGATATCAGAATGTGGCGTGGCAATTTGACGGCCGTTGATTGGAAGACTAGTAGCTTCTTTTGCTGCTTGATCAGCTGATTCATTGCCTGGTATTCCTCTGTGAGATGGTATCCACATAAAAATAACATTTTTTCCTGCAATCTTGATCTTGTGGTACAGCATTTGAACTTCTTTAACAAGGAGGTGTGTTGTTGATGGATTTTGTATTGAATTTAATGCACTTTTGGAATCAGATAATATTATGAATGAGTTATTGTAGCTTGCTTTTGAAATATGAATCATGGCCTGTTTAAGAGCATACAGTTCACCTGTAAAAACTGTGAAAAGATCTGGTAATCTGTATAGCTTACTATAGTCTTTATATTTCACTGCACAACCATTTCTGTCATTGAATTTTGATCCATCAGTAATAATTGCACTATATGATTAGTATATATTACAAATAACTGTTGGGATTTTGCTGTGTCAGTTTGAGCTTTAAGATTGTTGTTCAATTCCCAGTTGACTGGAGGCAAATGAGCTTTCCATGGAGGGGTATCTAGTGAGTTGTGTGGAAATAAAATGGGTGGAAGGCTGAAATTTATTTCTTTGAGAAGATTGGATATTCTGATGTTAAAGGGTTGGGGTTGAGATCCAGTTAGTTTTCCTTTATGTCTCTTTGAAATGTGTTTTTTCAAGTGTTGGTTACTTGTCCCAGCTATCTGAGTGCGTATGTCAAACTCAGCTGTTTACGTCTGATTTCAAGTGGTGGTTCGTTGGCTTCAATCTCTATACTAGCTATGGGGCTGGTGCGGTGGGCTCCTAGGGCAATTCGAAGAGCTGAAGATTGGATGGTATCAAGGATCTTAAGAGTAGATGGTCTGGCAGAACAATATACTATACTGCCATAATCCAGTTTGGCTCTGATTGTGGCTCTGTATGTGTTCATTAGGACATGGTAGTCTGCTCCCCAGTTTTTTGCTGCGAGAATTTTCATGATATTCATTCTTCTTTGACACTCGCCTTTAAGATTTTTTTAAGGTATGGGGTTCAGGTGAGCTTGTTATCAAATAGAAGTCCTAGAATTTTAATAGTTTTAACTGATTCAATTTTATGGTCTTCCATATATAATTCAGGGTTAGCGATGGCATGTTTATTTTTGGAGAAGATAATACATTTTGTTTTAGTTTTAGAAAATTTGAATCCCGTGGTTTTAGTCTAGTTTTGAATTTTTACAATTGATTCTTGTAATAGGAGTTGAGTCGTCGTAATGTTTTACCTGGGCAGAAGATTAGCAAATCGTCAGCAAAAAGGCAACACTTAACTGGTGAGTGGATGTTAGAGACCATACCATTAATTGCCACAAGAAACAGGAGTGTTACACTGATAACTGATCCTTGTGGGACTCCACTGTTGATTACTACTTCCTTTGACAGCATTCCATTTGCTCTAACTTGAATTCGGCGCATTTGGAGAAAATTATAAATGAAATATAGGATATTTCCAGATATATTATGTGTCATTAGTACTTTGATTACATAGTCTTTCCATACCAGGTCATATGCCTTATTAATATCTAAACTGACTGCTATTAGGTGCTGGTTATTGAGGAACGTTCCTGTATTTCAGATTCCAGACTTATCAAAGTGTCTGCTGTGGAGTGTGCTTTACGGAACCCGTTTTGCACATTATTGAAGAAATTTATGTGCTCGAGATACCAGCGTAATCTTTCGTAGACTATTTTCTCCATGAGTTTACACATCGCATTAGTTAAAGCAATGGGGCGATAATTTTCTGCAATTGAGTTGTCTTTCCCTGGTTTGGGTATTGGAACTACAATGGCATTTCGCCATTGATCAGGAAATGCTTTAGAGCTCCATATGTGGTTGAAAATGGCCAGCAGATAATTTATTGCACTTAGTGGAAGCTGTTTTACAAATTCATAAGGGACCGTATCTGGGCCAGGACTAGATTTGCCACATTTGTCAAGTTCAGTAATTATTTCCTGTAGTTGAAAAGCATCGTTTAGATTATAGTTTGTGTCAGAGATGGCTTTCCTTAGATCAACGGATTCACTGGATTTCTTTGTATGGAGAAATTCGGGATCATAATTTTTGTCACTACAGATCTCGGTAAATGTGTCAGCTAATTTATCAGCGATGTTTTGAGGTTTGTTTATGAAGGTTCCATCAACCGAGTTTCTGAGGGAAGTAATGTAGAAGTGATTATATTTGCCATTTATTCTTTGACGTTTATTCCACATTTCCTTTTGTGAGGTTTAGGAACTTAGCGAGGAGACAAATGATAGCCATGAATTCTTTTTGCTGAGTTTAATTTCTTTTCGAGCGATTGCTCTATATTTCTGAAATTGGGCTTTATTTTCAGGTGTGGGTTTTCTTTTGTAGAGGTAGAAAGCGTGATTAAGAGTGATCTTGTCACAGAAATCATTCCTCAAATGTCAAAAACACATGGAAAGAAAATTACAGACCAGCAATTTGTTAAGAATTATAAAAACGCGAACCAACGTTATTATTGAAATATTAAAACAGGATTTTGTTTTATATGAACAATGATATGGTAAAATAGAGATGAAGATCGAGTAAAAAAAGTGCCACGCACGTTAAGAAGGAGGCTGATCTAAAATAATAAAAATTTGAAGAGTTGTTGTATGAGAATACGGAAAGAATTGTAGTAATATAAGATCTAGCGTTTAACATAAGGAAAAAATAAGGCGAGTGTTATAAATCAACGCTGGAATATTTGTGTGTGTTGTATAATGTATTAATTCCAATTGTACAAGTTTCAGGTCAGAATGTCTACGAGGATGCAAGATTGTCATTGTAATATTTCAATCAAAACAACTATGCAGGCTTAAGTCAGGATTAGAGTCCTGACGGGCCTGGAAATATGTGGAATGAAGTATCTGAAGTTCGAGCAACCGAGAAAATGGTGCTGATCTACAAGAATCCGTCAATGATAAGTACCCCAAAATATTGTCCTTTCTCTATTCTATCATTAGAATGCAATGTAGTAGTGTAGATTTTCTTTATATTGTCATAAGGTGACATGATTAAGATACAACTTGAGTAACACAGTGTGATCGTCGCAAATGTTTCATAATGTCCGTGAATAGTAGTTAATTTCTTAATAAGGAGATATTAAAACTATAGATTTCCGTATAATACTCAACTTGTGATAGGCACGCAATCGTGGTAATTTCCGGGATTTTCTAAAGATTGTCCGTGTGTTCAGAAGATACTGTCTTCGTAGTTGAGGTGACATACTAGTTATTGCGTGGATAATTCTTGTTGAGGTGACTAGAAATGATGTGTGTCGATTTGAGATCTTCTTATAGGATAATTTTCATGTTACACGTGTGATTTTGTGAATGACGATTACGTTTGCCATGTTAACATTAAGATGATTCTGACACGTATTTGGTTATGAGATTAGTTTCTTCAGATATAAGTGCTTGTATATTTTGGATGGATAATTATGGATAGGCATGGTGCGCATATAAAGTGATACATAATTGTGAATGATAGGATCGTCGATATAATGATAATGGTGATAAATGCGGTTGTTATAACAGCATGGTTCGTTGGAAATAAGCATTACGGAAATGTAATCTTCGAGAATTTCAATGAATTTAATGCTGAGAATAATTAAGTAGGATGTTCATCATGCGAAGTCTGAAGTGATACTGAAAGTAGACAAGCGTAAGATTTGATGATAGTGTTTTCAAATAACATTCCGAAGATTATAAGTATCTGAAAGTGTAAACAGTCGTCAAAATGTTAAGCCATGGCACGGTAAGGAGGTGAATTTTACACACTTAAGTGGATGATCATTGTTAGAGGACCTTCGATACAAGACGACATCAATATGAAAGTAATGAGTTGTCTCATATTTAAACCAATGTTATTGTCACATTTATTTATTCGTATCAGAAGTATACATAACATAATAGTACTTAATAACATACATATCATGTAGTGTTTGCCCAGAATTTTGCCAAATCACGGGCATTAGGTGTTGCAGCCTCCATTGTGCAACTTAAAGGACACTTACTACAGTTCATGAAATGGGCTGTGGTTTGGTCTTCACCACATTCACATAGCCTGGATGTGCCAGGAAAGCCCCACTTCATCATATTGATTCTTGGTCTACCAACCCCAGTGCGAAGCCTGTTCAACGATTTCCAAGTAGACCAATGTTCCTCGTGTCCTAGAGGGAGATGTTCAATTGGCATCATCCAACCAGCAAGTTGAGGATTTCTAGTTCTCCATAATCTCAACCTTGTGGATTGAGCAGACTCGTTTAGATCTTCAGTTGTATTCAGTAAACATGAAGCAGTGTATGACCAGTGTTATTTTTGAGTAGTTGCTTTGTAGTATTTGAATTTCGTAGACAGTAGAGTAGATCATACTTTTCAGGAAAATCTACGGATGAGGCCAGATGCTGAGGGATCGTTTTCCAAGTCATCTTATTTCTTAATGATGTTAGTAGCTAGATGTTGTGTATTTAAGTGCAGCAGAGCACAGGGTTCCAGGAGTGTGTTGTTCCTTCCGTGTAATTGGGTTTATTGGTTGGTATTAACTACAATTTCTCTGAAATGCACATTATTATGTTTTCAGCAGGCGATTACGTTGGATATAGGTTATTATGGCATACTCAAGTTGTCAGATAGATAATTTATGCGATGAATTACGATATCGATAGAGTATGAGAGGACAAGATCTTGGGTTAATGAGTAACAGATATGAGTTAATAAATTAAATATTTCTTATTTTAATGGAATAATGGAATAATTTAAATTGTCTTGATGATCAAGTCTTCAGCAAGTTCCATATTGGATTTAAAATTATTGAGATTTTGAGTTAAGTTAGTTTCAATCGCCAACACGTTATTAATGATCAAAACCAACAAAGCTCTCAATATTTTATTCTATTTTCTTATTTTCCAATCATGTTATTATGTTAATTATTATTATCGTTTATATTTCATTCAGGAATTATTTAATTAAATTGGGATATCCTTCCAAGATCTAGAATTCTCGATAGTTTCATTTTTAAATTAAGAATTAGAATAGCCTTACATAGTTATGTACGATGGAATCTCGCTATATCAATAAGAGCCTGATGTTAAGCAGAAATGAATTGTAACCAATACTCGTCGAATGTCCATGCCCGTGAGTGGAATCCAGTGAAACTTCGTTGATACCAGCCGAGACATACCTACATTATTTCGAACCCTTTATTACGCGCCCACGAACGGTTACAGAAGAATTATTATATATTATATATTATATATTATATACAGAAACACACATACAATATGAATCTCCGGAAAAGTTATCCAGCTGGTACAGTATCGTTACTACAGTACAGCAAAACTTTGGGACACCGTTACCAGGCACAACAGCTCTGAAGAACATCAGTGCCATGACGAATCCTTTGGATAATGCAGTGGACGCCACACTTCTAGTGTGCTAATGATATGATAAGCATAGTTTTGCTAATTGTTTACGTCGCACCGACACAGATAGGTCTTATGGCGACGATGGGATAGGAAAGGCCTAGGAGTGGGAAGGAAGCGGCCGTGACCTTAATTAAGGTACAACCCCAGCATTTGCCTGGTGCGAAAATGGGAAACCACGGAAAACCATCCTCAGGGCTGCCGACAGTGGGGATCGAACCCACTATCTCCCGAATACTGGATACTGGCCGCAATTAAGCGGCTGCAGCTATAGAGCTCGGTAAGCATAATTCTGATGCGTAACTTTTCGGCTCTGACCTTTTTCCGACGAGGGGATCCCCGAGAACGCCATTCCATGCTTTGCCGTTTCGTTTCAAGGTCGTACCTGAGACACCAGGTTTCATCCTCAGTGACAATACCGTTCAAGAAATTTGATGTCGCATCCGCCGTTTCGACAAAATCCTGTGAAGACTCTAAACGTGCCTCTAAATTGATCGTCAGTCAAGTGATGTGGCACAAGATGAGAACACGTCTTCCTCTTCCCTAACTACTGGGTAACGATTTGTCGCACGGATTCATGGTTAATCTGGAGTTCATCCGCTACAGTTAATCGCCGATCGTTCGTGATTAATGTCCTCACCTTCTCAATGTTTTCGTCACTGACGGCGGTCACCGGTCTTCCGCTACTGGGGTTAAGAGAAACACTTTCTCAGCCTCATCGAAAACGGGCAAACCACTCGTACACACACTTCAAGGACAGTGCTTGATCTTCATAAACACGTACCAGCATCGCATGCATTTCTTTCGGTGTCTTGCCAAGCTTAAAACAAAATCGTACATTGAGCTTTTGGTCGTTCATGTTCCTGTTCGCCGTTCAGAACCAACGCACTAAACACACATTGTGTCAAACAGGTCTTACACGGCACACACACACACGATGCTCAACTGAACAACGTTGAGAGCAGGTTGTCAAAACCTGCTGCTACGCAGGTGCAGCGTTGTGTGTCGCCAGTGTTGCCGGATCGACCGTTCTGACTTCATTCACCGAACTTTATTGTCACAGGGTGTATACACGAAATTAAGTGGATAATAGATCACCTTAACCCGAAGAAAGCACCCGGCCCAGACGAGATCCAAAACATAATACTAAAAAAACTAACTCAGAGAGCCCTCACACTACTCACCAAGGCATATAATGCAATGCTACAATTGCAATATTATCCAGAGCAGTGGGAAAAAGGCGAGGATCCTTGTGTTTGGGAAACCAGGCAAGGACAAATCTGACCCAAATAACTTTTTTTTTCTAGTTGCTTTACGTCGCACCGACACAGATAAGTGTTACGGCAACGATGGGACAGGGAAGGGCTAGGAGTGGGAAGGAAGCGGCCGTGGCCTTAATTAAGGTACAGCCCCAGCATTTGCCTGGTGTGAAAATGGGAAACCACGAAAAACCATTTTCAGGGCTGCCGACAGTGGGGTTCGAACATACTATCTCCCGAATACTGGATACTGGCCGCACTTAAGCGACTGCAGCTATCGAGCTCGGTGACCCAAATAACTAGCGACCCATCAACCTCCTGGATGCCCTGAACAAAGCATTCGAGAAAGTACTGCTGAAAAGGCTAATAGCACATATCAATGAAAAAGGACTCATCCGAAACTAACAATTCGGTTTTAGAACCGGCCCCTCCGCCCCACAACCGCTAACCCGGGTCATCGAACAAGCGAACATCGGACTGAACAAGCGGAGGGACACAGACAAGGTATTCCTTGATATCCAAAAGGCATTTGATAAAGGGTAGCACGAAGGCCTATTAGCGAAACTAACAGACTACGAAATCCAATCAAGAAGCAGACCTCAACCACACAATTTTAGGATGCACTAGATACAAACCACAAGTGACCAACTTATATCAAACGCTTATACAACTGAAAGTTCCACTTCCGACTTCCGTTTCGTCGTTGTTCAGCAGCTATGACATCCGTATATATCAAGCAATAGCCAAATTTTTAAGTGAAGCTAATTTAACATTGTGATACGTTTGTTCTGTAGTCTGTAGTTAAACTGTTGTCATCCAACCAAAGTTCCTGTACCGTGGCTTTCCATCACCAATTAGTCATAATGCCATGAACGGTCCCATGTTGTAAAGATGTTGCTATTTGACTTTCCTGTTTTCTAAATGTACAGAGCTGGCAGCATGGTCTTACGGACCAAATGCCAAATAAATTAAAAAAAAAAATCCACCCAGGGTACATAAGACTAATTAAGTCATACCTGGAGGGCCGAGAGTTCCAAGTAGGCGTTCACAACACACTGTCAAGCATGCGAACGATTAGGGCGGTCGTAGCCCAAGGGTCACTAATTGGCCCAAACCTGTTCGCCCTATTTACTAACGTCATGCCAACAGCGGAACTCACTACCACGCACCTCTACGCTGACGACACTGGCATCACAGTACAACACCCTCAGCTAGCGTGCACCCAAAAGAAGCTACAAGTCAATGTTGACAAATGCCAAGCTGTGTTGTTCACTAGAAAGAACAGACGCACACACAGGCCAGCCAATATCAAACCGCTCAAGCCATTTAATCAAGATATGGCATGGCACGACGAAGCCAAATACCTAGGAGTAGTCCCAGATAGGAAGCTAACCATGCTACATCACATTAAAGCCATCCAGCGAAAAACACACATACGACTAATACAGCTCTATCCTATACTGAATACAAAATTCAGTATTAACACGAGAGTAGCAACCAACATGTACAAGGCCTTAATTACGCCAATAATCACGTACGCAGCGCCCGCATAGGGCCACACTGCTATGACAAGCTTGGATAAGCTGGAACTAATACAAAATAAATGCATTCGAGCAGCGGCTAGACTCCCATATGCCACACCCATACGCCACCTACGCGAAATTGCGAAAGTCAGCTCGATAAGGCATCACATACGTAAACAAACACTCCGAATGTACACGAAGCCATGGGGTAATAAGATCAACCCACTAATCAGTGGAATAGGACGTCACGACGTCGATCTGTACACTAAATACCCACTCCGAAACACATTCTGTTCAGCCACAGGGTTAAGAGGCCGGAGGTCCCAAACACCCCCCCCCCCCCCCCCTGTCATAAGCTGACACCCACTCAACATTTCGTACACGTCCCACACACTGCAAACACTTCTGTATATGAACATGTCTATTATGTTTACTATGTTACAGCTCTAACCACCACAGGGCAGCAAGCGAGGAACGATTGGGAAAAGAAATTCACATGAAGAAGGCAACACACCCATATGACAAGAGACGACTCAATCCACATCCGCCCCCCGCCAGTGACAAGGGAATGGACAGAAAGCCCACCTCTAGAAGAAACTAACCATTCCATTTACTTCCTTGTTTTTTTTTTTTTTTGCTAGGGGCTTTACGTCGCACCGACACAGATAGGTCTTATGGCGACGATGGGATAGGAAAGGCCTAGGAGTTGGAAGGAAGCGGCCGTGGCCTTAATTAAGGTACAGCCCCAGCATTTGCCTGGTGTGAAAATGGGAAACCACGGAAAACCATCTTCAGGGCTGCCGATAGTGGGATTCGAACCTACTATCTCCCGGATGCAAGCTCACAGCCGCGCGCCTCTACGCGCACGGCCAACTAGCCCGGCCATTTACTTCTTTAGTTCCATTGTTGTACAGTATAACTTTCCAGTTATTGTTTACATTGTTTTACACTATTTTACAGGACACGACAGCGGAAGAGCATCCCGCACTCTATTGAGATTTAAATGTGTATAAGTGTACATAAATGTATATAGTTACAAATTGCAGTGACAAGTGTGTGCCACCAACACCGCAAGAACGGAAGTCATCAGGCGAAAAATAAGAAGCCCCTTACATTAAGTAAGGCTTGGCTGAATTTCCCTTCTCCTTAAAGGAGACTTGGCACCAGGGACCGCTGGCTGCAGGACAAAGGGACCAACCTATGGCCCAATGCCCAGACACTAGTGGACCAGAGCCGCAGCCGGCAGTGACAAGGACTGATTCCCATAATAATTGACAAACAAAAGGAAAACGGTTATGACTACATGACACATATTCCCAACTAACACAACATCTGTACTTTTCCAGCCCACATCCTTGCATGTGTTAACAAAAGATGTCAGGTTTTACATGTACGCTCTTTGTCTTGCCTATGCGGTTTTCCCCTGACCCTTAATACCACACCTTAACGCCACCTTACCAACACAAACCTTGCCTGGTAACACGTCTGACGTGCAAACAGGCAGGTACTCCTGTAGTACCTTTCTCACTCTTCCCTGCTATCTGTTTTCTACTTAGAAATTGATAACATGTCGGAGGCAATGTAGATTGAGTCGATTGTCACGCGGGGGAAGCGGACTTCGCACCCCCCCCCCCCCCCCCCTAAAAAGAACACAAGGAAGGCCACGGCTCACAATATGAGATGCCTACTCCCAATCCACAGCAACTGGTATCCGCGCACTCTTAAGGACCACTTACTAGGCCATTCAGCCGTTGCCCATGGTTCACGAACTAGGACGTGACTATAGTAACCCACACCACGAACCATTACAGTATATATACACTATTTAGGTTATATAATATTAAACCTATTAATGATATCATGACTACACCTAATTCTTACGAGGGGGAAGTGGGGAGGAGGAACCTCATTAACCGTAGTCTGCCTCGCACACGAACCCGAACAATGAATAATAGTTTCTATACAATTTAATTGTGAATTTACACTCACTGACATATCATGGGAAGCACTCATATACTGTATCACAGGCATCTTGCCGCGTGGGAACGGTTCAACTGATTCGATTGTGGCACCGGCATGATTTTCTATGAGCTCATCGAATACAAGAATTTCTGCAGTGAGTTTAACACTTATTTTAATCAAGGACATAATTCAAAACACGAAGCACAACATGAGACTGGCAAGCAAAATTTTCCAGAACTAACGAATAGGAAAGTGTGAAAGAGAAGACGAACAGCACAGCGGTCACAGCACTGTTCTCTAGTACAAGGGTACAGGTTTAAAGAGCGCAGGTAACGGTAGCAATACTTTGCAAAATCACCAAGCGAATGGTGGAATATTTTATAGATTAATCACCATAGCTAGAACAAGTACCGAAAATTTTGGTTTCTTTCAAAGCGTTACTGAGAAATGAATAGAAAGTACTCCACGAATGGAGCGTAATAGGCAGGATTCGAGCGCGGGATATTTTATTAAACGGGTGCATATTCACAATACTTCGGGACAGTTTATTCTATGCTATCTCAGTCTTTTCAGGGAATTAGTACAAGTGATGGCTATTTTATAGGACAAAACAACGAGGATATCAACACTAAATGAGTACGGAGAGAGGCAGGAAAGAAGAAAGCTCACACTGAAGATAGCCAATATGTGACTGGATATAGCAACCATGTTTCATCATGGAAGGCGTGCCTTCTAACTCGGTGCGAATGTATAGACGTGCACATTAATGGTGTCTCGATATAAACAATCAACACTGCCCCACTCCAGTACTGAAAAGAAGGGGAGAGAGTGAAGGGGTAGTGCTGAAGGCCAATCCAGTACAAAACATGGGGGAAGGGAGTGAAGGGGTAGTGTCGAAGGCACAATGACTCACCTTCTTGCTTAACGCATTGCTGCATGGACTGCATGCAGACAGCCCGCTACAAGACTTCGTTGTGATCGAAATGGGCACAGTGGCGGATGTATTGAAGTACAGCATTAGGTTACCTACTCGTCCGGCCCCGCGGTGTACGGGGCAACGCGTCCGGCCGCCCCGGGTTCGATTCCCGGCCGGGATAGGGAGTTTTAATTGTAGATGATTATATCCCTCGCCTGGGGACTGCGTATTTGTGTCGTCCTTAACGTTTCTCACATTCAACACTCAACACTTCCGCAATTCTAATTACATGCAGGTTCATATATTGTGCAAGTAGGGGCAAAAGAACTCTGTATGTCAACGCCCCGAACAAATAGCATTTTAACATAAAAAAATTAAAAAGTACCCTACTCTGTTAAGTATTAAAGAGGTAAAGGAGGTTTTTAACCGAAAAGAATTTTATACTAAGGAATATTTTGTAGCTGCGTTATATCGGGTCTACCAATCCTTTACCTCGTTCTTGCCATATTTCTTTCAATCTCCAAACTGTCTTAAGACTGCTTGTGCTATTGCTTGGGGGACCACGTGAACCTCCCACATGTCAATAATACGGCCTCGATTCACCTGTGACAGGATAGGAGCCATCTTATTACAATGTTACAGTATAACGCCGGAATACAAACACCGTGTATTCAGCACTACCTGTTCACTCCCTTCCCCTCCTTTTCAGTACTGGCGTGGCCTTCAACACTATCCCTTTACTCTCTCCCCTCCTTTTCAGTACTGGAGTGGGGCAGTGTTGATTGTTTATGTCGAGACACCATTAATGTGCGTGCGTATACGTCTTCTGCAATTCGCAGTTTGAACACACAATATGCAAGACTCAATAGTAAATACATTTCGTTTATATCAATTCAATGGTACAGAATGCAAACCTCCTACGTCAATTTCTGACATTTTTACATGAAGATAATTATGTTTATGTTTGAATCTGTTGCATAAACATCCTTTGTAAACTTATCTCTCAATATTATCTTGTAAGATTATATATTCCGGCTGCCAGCTTGCATTCGGGAGATAGTGGGTTCGAACCCCACTGTCGACACCCCTAAAAATGGTTTTCCGTGGTTTCCCATGTACACACCATGTAAATGCTGGGACTGTACCTTAATTGAGGCCACGGTCGATTCCTTCCCACTCCTAGCCCTTTCCTGACCATCATCGCCATAAGACCGAACTGTGTTGGTGCAACCTAAACAAAAAAAGATAGATTACATTTCTAACCCACCTGCCATAGTATACAATTTAAGAATTTTTTTTTTTTTCATTTGTAAATTTGACGATTTTGATATAGTATGCTTGCATTCTTCACCATCAAATTGTTCTCATTTTTAGTTTATTTCAAACTTTACTCAAGTAGGACGTCAAGGAGATACGCAAATAAGTCACGTATAAATTAGTCTGACGGATGAAGGATCAAACAGAAAGTGGTGATAGGTAAAACGACTGTAATATAATGTGAAACTCAATCTAACAATGCATAACGAATAGCTTGTTTTCATCATCCACCCAAAGTGAATTCTCTCAATGAAATCAATCAATATGCCAGACTGTTTCATTTGCAATAAGTCTGTTACTGAACGGTGGCATATGAATATGTATCACCAGAGAATAAATAACTTAACTCCAAATGAATACACGGAAAAGCACTGGTGTGCACGGAATGAGCCCCGAAACAACACGGAAAGTGAAAATGGTACTATACAACAAAAATCCTATTAAAATTATGGAACTTCAGTCAAACCAAACAGGCCTGCTGACACATCTACGTGGATGTGTGCTGTCTCGGTTCAGCGAACCGCGCGCCTCGCTTAACTAATTCGCGATTACAATGCATCACGGCCGCAGTTCACGTCATCACAACATATTGCTAATGACGTGGTCCCTGCCTCTTCATTGGCTTATCCACACATTTAGCGATACCATCGTTCATACAACAGGGATTTCTGATGACGAACCGCGTTGCAGGAATACCCGTCATTTAAAGTGGAGCATACACATGACTCAAAGAAAATGGCTGGGATAACATTAAAATGTTTAACTGTTTGTTGACATTCACCATGCATCTTTCTAATGATACCACGACTGTCGGTCTAGGTTCAATTGCTGTTCCTAGAAGTAGTAGTTAGCATCATTAAAAGAAACACAATCGCAATTACGCACACTGTGGGAAAAAGGAATATAATAACAAAGCTTATATTCAGATCATGAAAGTTTATCGCCATTCACTTTACCACTGTCTGCTCATAATGAACTCGGAAAATACAGATACCAAAGCAACGTATTGCTGTCCCAATATTATGTTCCTTACTTGGCCACTCGAATAGAGGAAAGTACATTCATATGGGGTAGTTCTTGATACGACATTCTCCAATACCTCAGTCGAAAGGTATTGACATCACGTTGAGAGTTAACTACAAGAACACATGCTGAAATGCCTTCTGCCAGTAAGTTCCCACATTCCTGCAAGAGAGGTCGCTATAGTGAGCAGAAGAAAGAAGTAATTAAAAAAAATTATCTTCAATTTCTACTCGGTTAATCTATAACTGTTAAGCCCAGTCAGTTAAAACAGAGTTATGATTTAAAAATTAGAAAATACCTGAACAAGAAAACATTCACCGACAGATTATACCGGGAAAAGTTTGCAAATTCACACTCTTCAGGCTTGGCGCGGATGTTCTTGCAAAGAGTGGATTATTTTTTTTAAACTGAACACAGAGCAGACAATTATGTCAAATTCTGAACTGTCGTAGCTCGCGACACATGAGGCACAACCGGTAGTACTTGTGTAAAATCGCCTCCCAATACCATGATGTTTCCACCGAAAGGCACATCATTACGTCCTTTAAAACTCTGTTGCTTTTCTTTTTGTACTTTTAAAAACTTTTAGTGACATCTTGCTAACATCTGATGGTGGAGCTGTTTCCTCTTAGAATACACATCTTTTGAAAAAATACAAAGTCATCTCAGAGTTATCAGTTCTCATTATCACCATGTAAAATACATTTAAAAAACATTATTTAAAAATGAAATAAATGTTTCGCGAATTCCTCAATAGTGCAGTTTTTTTTTGCCATATCCCAACGAGCAGTCTTGATTGAGCTTATAAAGTCCACCAACGCCCATCCACTCCTATCGTATGACGTTAAAATTCCAATGCACTGCCGCCGCTATCAACCAATTTACAGCATTCACTTTTGATCTTTCCGCCAGTCGAAATTCTCCAATCCTTAACTGCTCATTCGATAACGAAGACAGATCCCCATGTATCTTCCGCACTGTATTAACAGTCCATGTCCAGACAGGTCTTCTCGACAAGATGTTACTCGGTGCATTGTGGTATCGAACTCGCCGCCGTGTCCACACTTATTATCAGACAAGTTGTGAAGAAAGCGCTTTGTTGCTGTTGGAACGACGTCGTTAATTACTGAGTAGACTGATGATATCCATTGTGTTGGTACTAGTTTGTTGTTAGCATCTGACCACACCATATTCACTTCCTTTGAGAGAATTTTTGTTCAATCGTTACTGGCCTCTGTAATCCTTTCAGCAGGTAAGTGTAGAAATTCTATGTCGAGTGAAATTCTTTTCTTTCTTTCCGGTCCTACGGGAGACTGTCAAGTATACCAATGATGGTACAGAAAGCAGGATGTATGTGCCTATGTCCACCACGTACATCAGGCTCAGGAGGTTGAAGAAACGTCAGTTCTGTTCGAGTTTGCAACCCTGATAGTGATTTAAGTATCGTCCTTCCCAGTAGAGCCTTACATTTTAGGTCTACACAAATTAGGTTTAGTCTTCCATATGTAGTCGGCAAGTACAGTTGATCACGTCTCACCCTATACTGAGAACCTCTCCACAGATAGTGGCCTATACAAAGTTCTATACCCAGAGTTATTTGTTTTGTTGCAGGTAGAACTTGAGCAAAGTACCATATTTTGAATAAAGCAAACACATTAATATGCCGTATTTTTGGATCAAATTCGGAGACCTAGTATGCTGCTGCAATAAGGTGTTTCTAACTTTATTAGTTATCGACGTCCAATTCTCAGTTAGCATATCTTTAAAATTATGTTGGAAAACAATTCCTAAGATCTTCAACTCAGTTGCAATGGGCAGTGATCTATTAGGCGCAGTTGATTAATATCGGCCAAGAAGCAGCATTCCGGACTTTTTCTTATTTACCTTCGATCCTGAATCTTCCTCAAATTCATGAATTATATTTAAGTTCGCTCTTCGTCAAATGGTTCTGTTGGGATAATACAAACGTCGTCAGCATACGCTCGTACTGTCACTTTTGTGCAGTGAGTGTCAGGCCAGATATACACTGATTTATTCGGTGAAGAAATTGTTCCAGCGCTACGATGAACAGAAGCATAGAGAGGGGATACCCTTGACGAAGAGATTCCGTATAGGTATTTTCACAGTTAGATGTTAATTTGTAATTATCCTTGAGGTGTCTGTTCTATACAGTCCCTTAATGCACTCAGTCAATTTACATGGAAAGGCAAAAGTTTGCATTGTGGACCACAGATACGGATGTTTTATTCTGCCAAAGGCGTTATGGAAGTACAAACTTACAAGTGTCGTTGGAGGAAGCTTTCATGAGGCTTTGTTGTGTAACAGTATTATATTTCTTAGCACTAACAGATTGGAGATGATATTTTGACCTGATGCCCCACACGATTGCCATTGTCCGATCTGTTTCAACTACAGTTTTATTCCACGTACTATTATTTTAGTAAATATCTTATGATCTGTATTTAACAAGGTGATCGGCCTTAAGTCTTCCATCAGAGGTATTGTGGTTTTGGGAACTAAACTAATTATTCCGGACGTGAATGGTTCATGGTGTGGGCTACTGTAGTCACGTCCTAGCCCGTGAACCATGGGCAGCGGCTGAGTGGCCTAGTAAGCGATCCTAAGAGTCGAGATACCAGTTGCTACGGAATGGGAGTGGGCATCTACGACATATTCTGAGTCATGACACTCCTTGTGCTCAGGCGGCTAGGACCGGGCGAGTTGGCCGTGCGCGTAGAGGCGCGCGGCTGTGAGCTTGCATCCGGGAGATAGTAGATTCGAATCCCACTATCGGCAGCGCTGAAAATGGTTTTCCGTGGTTTTCCGTGGTTTCCCATTTTCACACCAGTCAAATGCTGGGGCTGTACCTTAATTAAGGCCACGGCCGCTTCCTTCCAACTCCTAGGCCTTTCCTATCCCATCGTCGACATAAGACCTATCTGTGTCGGTGCGACGTAAAGCCCCTAGCAAAAAAAAAAAAAAAAGCAGACGGCTAGGACTATACAATACACCGGCGGTTCCTAACCCGTTAGAGGAGAGATCCTCACTTGGACTATGTGTAAATAGGGTAGCATCCTGCTTCACGAATTTACCGAGCTCAGAACATTTTAAGCAAGCCTCGGACCTATGGGAGCAACGAAGTCCCACTTCCATTTGACAGGCGAGGGACTCCTTGGAAAGGCGAACGAAATGGAATTCGATCTGAACTATCTATATTAATGGAGCTTATGAAAGAAAGAAAGAAAGAAAGAAAGAAAGAAAGAAAGAAAGAAAGAAAGAAAGAAAGTACAACTGGCTGAGTCAGCAAAGAGGATGCATATGGATGGACTAGGAGTAAGTGATATTCGGGTAAGGGAATGTAACGTGGAAGAGATAAGAGATTATAAAGTGTACTTGACGGGTTTTAAGAAGGGAAGGGCAGAGAATGGGGTAGGACTGTTCATCAGGAATACTATTGCATGCAACAGTTTCTGTTAGGCACGTAAATGAGCGAATGATGTTGGTGATTTGGCAGTTGGAGGAATTAGGACGAGAATTGTCTCAGTGTATTCACCATGTAAGGGAGCAGACGAGTATGATATTGACAAGTTTTATGAAGCATTGAGTGGCATCGTAGACAGGGTCAACAGCAAGGATGGGATAGTGCTAATGTGCGATTTCAATGCGCGAGTTGGATACAGAACTGAAGGATACGAAAGAGTGAATCGTAAATGTAGGGAAGATATGGACGCTAATAAGAAAGAGAAGCACTTCTTGTACTTCAATGGTAGTATGGGTTTAGCAGTTACGAATACATTCTTCTAGCATAAGGCTATTCACCGCTAAACATCGGAGGGTAGGGGTACCAGATTCATAATAGACTATATCTTAACCGACTTCGAATTCAGTAAAACTGTTAGAAATGTACGGGTTTATTGCGGATTTTTCGATGAGACAGGCCACTATCCGATCTGTAGTGAAATAAGTATCCCTAGGCCTAGGATAGAGAAAGTGAAATCTGTCTGCAAACGAATAAGGGCAGAAAATCTCCAGGAAGAGGAAATTAGAAGTACATGGATATGAGTAGTGGGAAGTTTCGAACAGTGAATACGAATAGTGATAATTTCCAAACTGTGGGCAAGAAGCAGTTTCAGGATATACAAAGAGAATGGGTGGCATACAGGGATGCTGTAGTGGAAGTAGCAAGCGAATGCCTAGGAAAAACTGTGTATAAAGATGGGGAAAAGCGAACATCTTGGTGGAATGAAGTAAGAGGAGCTTGTAAACGTAAAAATGATTATCAGAAATGTCTCCAAACAAGGGCTGATGCAGACAGGGAATTGTACGTAGATGAAAGAAATAGAGCGAAACAAATAATTGTTGAATCCAAGAAAAAGTCGTGGTAAGATGTTGATAACATGGAAAAGCTAGGTCAAGCAGCGGGGAAACTTTTCTGGACAGTAATAAAGAAAGGAAGGGAGGGAAAAGCAAATGAACAATGTTTTGGGTAATTCCGGTGAACTCATAATAGATCCCAGGGAACCACTGGACAGGTGGAGGGAATATTTCTCAACGTAAAAGGAAATCTTCATGGTGGTGTCGCGAACAACCGAGCTCATGGGGAGGAGGAAAATGCCGTTGGTGAAATTACGCTTGAGGAAGTGGAAAGGATGGTAAACAAACTCCATTCTCATAAAGCAGCAGGGATAGATGAAATTAAACCTGAAATGGTTAAGTATAGTGGAAAGGCAGGGATGACATGGCTTCATAGAGTAATAAATTTAGCATGGGGTGTTGGTAAGGTGCCTTCAGATTGGACAAAAGCAGTAACTGCATCTATTTATAAGCAATGGAACAGGAAGGTTTGCAACAACTATCGAGGTATCTCATTGATATAACAGGCAAAGTATTCACTGGCATCTTGGAAGGGAAGGTACGATCAGTGGTTGAAAGAACGTTGGATGAAAACCAGTGTGTTTTCACACCACAGAGGGGCTGCCAGGATCAGATTTTCAGTGTGCGAGAGGTAACTGAAAAATGCTCCGAGAGGAATAGACAGTTGTGTTTATGTTTCGTAGATCTAGAGAAAGCATATGACAGGGTACCGAGGGAAAAGATGTTAACCATACAGGGGGACTATGGGATTAAGGGTGGTGTAGATTATTAACATCAATCAAAGGCATTTATGTTGACAATTGGGCTGCAATGAAAATTGATGGTAGAGAGTTCTTGGTTCAGGGTACTTACAAGGGTTAGACAAGGCTGTAATCTTTCGCCTTCGTTGCTCGTAGTTTACATGGATTGTTGAAAGGTATAAAGTGGCACGGAGGGATTCAGTTAGCTGGAAATGTAGTAAGCAATCTGACCTATGATGACGACCTGGTCTTAATGGCTCATTGTGCCGAAAGCCTGCAGTCTAATATCTTGGAACTTGAAAATAGGTGCAATTAGTATGGTATGAACATTAGCCTTTCGAAGACTAAATTGATGTCAGTAGGTAAGAAATTCAACAGAATTGAATGTCAGATTGGTGATACAGAACTGGAAAAGGTAGATAATTTCAAGTATGTAGGATTTGGTTCCTCCCAGGATGGTAATATAGTAAGTGAGATTGAGTCAGGGTGCAGTAAAACAAATGCAGTGAGCTCGCAGTTGCGATCAACAGTATTCTGTAAGAAGGAAGTCGGCTCCCGGACTAAACTATCTTTATTATCGGTCTGTTTTCAGGCCAACTTTGCTTTACGGGAGAGAAAGCTGCGAGGGCTCAGGATATCTCATTCGTAAGTTCGAAGTAACAGACATGAAAGTAGCAAGAATGATTGCTGGTATAAACAGGTGGGGGCAATGGCAGGAGGGTATTCGGAACGAGGAGATAAAGGCTAAGTTAGGAATTAACTAATGAACTCCGTGGATGAAGCTGTACGCATAAACCGGCTTCGGTGGGGGGGTCATGCGAGGCGAAGAGAGGATAATAATGGACTCTCTTATGGAGGATAAGAGAAGTAGAGGGAGACCTAGACGACGATGGTTAGACTCAGACTCCGTTTCTAACGATTTAAAGATAAGAGATACAGAAGTAAATGAGGTCACAGCACTAGTTGCAAATAGAGGATTGTGGCGGCGTTTAGTAAATTCATAGAGGCTTGGAGACTGAATGATGAAAGGCATAACGGTCTATAATGATGATGTATGTATTTAGCCTATGTATGTATGTATGTATGTATGTATGATTCCGGACGTGAAATCTTCCGTTAGGATGTGTAGCGTTAGCATCTCTTGGTACATTTTCAACAGGTCCTCCCCTATTATTTTCCACATTCTTTTGTAGAAATCATAAATTATTCCATCTGGTCCTGGAGAGCGATGGCGCTGTGCTTGGGAAATATCTGCAATCAAACTTGACCCATCTTCTTTACTCAATATTGATAGACCTTGCTATAGGATGCTGTAAAAGTGCTGATTAAAGTGTCGGTCGTCATTGAAGAGTGTTAAGTAGTCTGCACCAATCTGGAATACGTCCTTCATACCCAACTTTATGTGACCATGCTCATCGCGCAGTTTAGTAATTGCTATCCTCTTTCCTTTACGTTTTTCAGTCAAAATGTGAAATAGTGATGAACGCTCTTCTTCAAATACTGACAGTATATTTGCACGGATGAATGCCCCTTTCCAATGATTCTCTTGAATAATAATGATTATCTATTTGATTTCTTTCATTTCACTAGTGGCATTCTCTCCACTGGCTTGCTGTCGTTGAAGCTGGTATAAAACTTCATAATAAAAGTCCAATCTATTTTTTTTCTTTGCCCGTTGTTTGGAAATCTTTTGAAAAAATCGTTTAATTTCTCGTTTAACAGTATCAGTGCAGCATGTCAGGTGGAAATGGTATTTAGATCGTTTACTACGCAATTACATCCATAGTGTTCGAAAATCATTTTGGACATCTTGGTCGTACAAGAGGGACGCATTAAGTTCCCAGTATCCATACCCATGTAGAGGTGTGGTCGTACTGTTGTTGAGTAACAGATCTTGAGAGCATGGTGGTCACTGAATGACACATGTATAACCTCAGAACTCTGTAGCCTCTTAATCATCTCTCGTGATACATATGCCCTATCGATTCTGCAAGCTAACCCTGCCCGGTAGAATGTAAATTGGACGTCTGTTCCATGTTTACGTTCACACACGCCATGTAAGTGTAATCCATCAAGATTTTTTAGGCTGCGACAGTTATTGAAATGTACAGTTTGATCGCGTGGAATAAAACACAGTTAAATTCACTGGCCAAAACGATGTTATTAATAGGGCCCTGCACAAAATATCTGATGTCATCTTCAAATAATCGTTCTCTGTCAAGACACCTTTGGGAACCTGACGGAGCATAACACTAATAAAAAGAGTGCCCTCACATTTCACAGCAATAATTCTAGCATTGGGATGAAACACCGCTTCAGAAACAGTTAATCCTGCTCTATATATTATAGCCGTACCTCGAAGTGATGGACCATTTATCTTATACGCTTATCACAACAACCATTCTAAATTTGGATCATTAACTTCTTGAAGAAATAAGGTATCTATATCATGAAGCCAGAGGAAATCCTGAAGGAGAGCTCGCGTGGTCAGGCCTTTGACGCTATCTACATTGAAGGTGGTGACACAACGTAGGAGATTCATCTGCAGAAACATGGGGATAATCAAAGTAATTGTAGTAAAACCAATCCTGCTAGGAGTGTATGATTAAGCTGATCTGGTCAATACACTTTCACTCAAACACTCATACTTTCTGTTACTTAAGCCGACTACGTGTGAAGTACTACGATTTTGGGTGCTGTATAGTTTTGATTCGTCACGTGCAACGTATCTGTTCACAACTTTCATCTGTAAGTTATGAGAGTAGCCTACTTGTTACCGCCTGTCGTATTCGGGGTAGTCTTGTCACCTGCTAGCGAGGTCACTGCACTTTCACAAACACTCGGTCCTGTTGTGTTAGAATCAATTACAGGGCCAGAAATTGGAGAATTTTCTGAATCTGGTGTAAACTCCATGTCTTCACTGCGCAAAGACGCTGACTCCGTTTGTCTTTTGTCTGTGATAGGATGGTTTTTAAAATCTGGGTTTGTATTATGTTGTGTTAACTGACTGTCTCCTGCTGTTATATGGGTGTCTTCCTGAATTTCCATTTCCTCAGACCATGTTTTTCGTGTCATGGTTCAATTTACTGTGTTTCATTCTTACTGGGTTCTCTTCGGGTGCCGCCTGGTCTACAGTTTCCTGTAGTGTCTGCATGTTTTCCCCGTTCTCAAAGTTATCACTGCAAAGTGCCATGATTGCTTCTCCCGCACTACGAGGTAAAAATGTGTCCTCTATGGTGTCAGCTGGTTTGGAGGTTTCTTTTCAAGTCATGGTGTTGTTTATGCTGAGTGTGAGTAATACTCTCTAATGCGGTTGGGTATTCAGGCGAGAGAGCTCCGACTTCTGCATCTGTTGTGTTGCTTAGTGTACTGCTTCCATCAGACTCGGCCACTGCAGAGCTATATATTTGTTACCCACTCAGAGCGGACGGGCTTTCGCTATTTGGAGGTGTGTTGTTTCTTTGCAATAGAAACATGATTTTGATTGTTCTTCGTACGATAGTAGAATTCTATAATCAATTATCATAAACTGAGACGGGATAGGGTACTTGGTTCCTATTTTTACAATTCGTATGCCATTACTTACATCGGCGAATTCGTAGGCTTCATTTCACCGTTGTTCATGGATGTCCTTGACTACTTCATATGTAAAAAAAAAAAAAAAAAAAAAAAAAAAAAAAAAAAAAAAAACATGCAAGACGACCATTGCTTATTTCTAGAGGGAGGTTGAACACATGTACTCTTTTAGTTAAAGTGTCCGCTGCCGTAATCGTTACTTTAGAGGCACCGCCGTGCACCATTAGCTAAACGAAAAGTTTTCTCTCCTTCGTGATGTGCTAGGTTTTCATAAAGAATCACAGATACTAGTTTCACGTAAACAGCACTTTTCCTCGTTATTTAATTGTATTGCAATCACATGGTCTCTGTTAAATCTGAGTTCGTTACTAATCCAACGATAGATTTCTAAAGGCGAGGGCCTATCAATCCTGGCTTCGAAAACACATTTGATTGTGCTCTTCCTGATACTTGCCCTGATTTAACATACAATTTTCCAAAGACTACACAGATTATATATTAGGAACACAGACTCGCACTACGCGAAAACCGCTATGAAGAGGAGGCGTTCCTCCTGTGATTGAATCGCATAACACGAATACAACGCTCCACCGGTGATCTCCGGTACTACCGACGGAAGCAAAGCAGTTACGGAACTCCGGAGGTTAACCGGAGGGCCAACTCCTATTCGCAGCAGCAGTTCCCCGAGTGTAAGGACGTAGTGGGCTGTAATCTCAAACTTACGTCCATGAATGTAGGCGCTCTATGAAAAGCGTTGCCTACATACAAATTGATCTATATCACCGATATTCCATAAAATACCCCTTAACAAAGAATATATACACATTCAGAATAATTATTGCATCCTTCCTCGCATTTGTTATCAAGAAAATGTAATTACCATCAACATATAATTCATATCGAATGTACCTGTAGGTATAAACCCTGTGGATACAACGAACAATATACCTACATTGGTTGGGTTGTTTCTCAGAAAAATGCAGGTCATACCTGTGCAGAACTTACACTTTTTTTTTTTTTTTTGCTTACGCGCGATGTCCATCGATAAACAAAACACAATAGATCATCCCACTATTCGGTAGCCAGAACTGCACGATCCAGGAAGCTTGGGCATAATATACAGCATTGCCACATCTCCAGTGATACTTACTGTATCAATGAGTGTGCTCTATAAGTGCTGTCTATGAAACGTAAACTCATATAAGTGAATACTTTAAGTGATCCCTTATTACTTAAGGGTCCCACTTATACAAAGTGCTGACTATGAATTCGGCCCTTAATCTATTGCAACCTAAGCGAGGTCACATGCAATCAACATAGCTACCTCAATGGAAACACCAATGACAACAACAATACAACCATAACACTAAAAGTTAACTTTGTGCTTGGTTTCTTTGATTATCTTTTGCCACACGCGTTTTAATATCTCGAAAAATTTTGCTGTCCTACCAGGTGCGATCCATTCTATGTTTAACAACTTTATAATTTATAAAATTCTTCCTCTGTTTTTATTTTTGCTTTACAACCACTACCCAGTTATTTGATCCTAAGTGATTGTGTTTCCCTGCACATTCTCAACAAGTGCGTCTCCTCCATTAATTCTCCACATCACAAACAGTAATTTTCTTCCATTTTTCTCTCTTAGACCCGGCCGACCACGAACAGCTATTGCGCGTCCAGAGTTAAGAGTGTACTGCGAGTTCTTATGGGATTTTACATTTAGCGGATTCCCCCAGAATTGACGACTTCGAAGTCTTTAAAACTGTGCCCCCGCTGTCTTATTTAACAAGTTAATGGTCATGGGTGGAGGGTGCATGATCCTCGGCATGCATTAAGTAATATGTCCGACTCGTTGGCTAAATGGTCAGCGTGGTGTCCTTCGGTTCAGAGGGTCCAGGGTTCGATTCCCGGCCGGGTCGGGGATTTTAACCTTCATTGGTTAATTCCACTAGCTCGGGGGCAGGGTATTTGTGCTCTCCCCAACATCACTGCAACATACACCATACATAACACTTTCCTCCACCACAATAACACGCAGTTACCTACACATGGCAGATGCCGCCCACCCTCATCGGAGAGTCTGCCTCACAAGGGCTGCACCCGGCTAGAAATTGCCACACGAAATTATTATTATTAAGTAATATTAAATTCATACATTCTCGATATGCAACGTGATTTTGTTACCAGACAGCAGTGTCAGAGCGCTGGATGAAGTGGCGTAGGGCTCCACTGAACACACGAGCCCAGATCTCTCCAAGATATCTGAAACAGTGTTGGAGTGTGAGAATCGTTTTTTGTAATAGAAAGATGATAGTGATTTGGGTATAAGTAAGTGGCATTTAAGATGAGGCTGATGTTCCACTTGCGAAATGTAACGGCCGGATCTTGCCTTGTGCACGTCATGCACCGTTCCGTCAGCTTCGAACTTATCACGAATACGGGTAATTGTACGACGCGTCGTGTTGGTGGAGGTGTTCCGCACTTCTCCTGCCGCCGCCTTTGTACCTCCTAAGTGTTCTCGTACTTCCAGTACCACTTCAACAAGCCGTATGTTCAGCAAGTGACAACCTTACCGCGGCCATTGTCGCTACTCGACTGCCGTCCGCAGCTCTGGCCACCACCACTCGCGCATGCGGCGAATTGCCAGTGTCACCTAGCCATGACAAACATAACCGTTGCATTATACTTCCGCATGAGATTAGTAAGTGTAAGTCATTTTATTTCGCAATTATTGAATTGCAAACAGAGATTTTTTTAACTACCCTATATATACCCCATCCACACAATCAACCTCGATATTCGTATGAATGGCCTTGTAATAACCACAAGAAATCACAACTTACTTGCTTTCAGCACAATTGGCAGAAAACAGAAATCCAATCCATGGTAAAGTTGAGATAGTTGTTAACCCACTGCTGTAGGTCTGTTGCCCTTGATCTTTGCATAATGAACTCTTCTTTTAGAGAAACTACTAAAACACGAGGGCTGTAAATAAAGTAGTGGCAACGTAGTCCAGACACTCGCAGGAGATCGGACATGCGCAAATAGGATATGGGAGCGGTCAGGTGGTGCTCTTGTCGATGTGCAGTGTGAATTTCACGGGGATACAGTTGGGAATGTCGTTGCTGTGTGGCGTTGAATTGAAGACTGTTGACTTCACCGTTCTAAAGCATGTTTCCAAAAGGTGGTCAGCGTTCGTGGATTAAAATCGAAGTTACCCGTGGCAAAAATGCATCAGGATGTTATCGAGGATTACGTGAAGCCTGTGGCGAGAATGCATTACAGTATAGGACGCTTGCACAATGGATCAAGGCGTTTCATGCGGGTCGGAATGAGACTGCGGATTTGCACCGCACAGGTCGGCCGTCCATTCCTCAAGATCAGATTGACATCGTGAGTGGTCTCGTTTCCACAGACCATCGATGGACTGTCCGGGAATTATCCGTAGAGGCATGTGTACTCCGCACAGTAGGACGCCTGGTCGCTGTCATCAACACCAGAGAACGCCTTGCCAATGGTCCCCAACGGCTTCCCGACATTTGCGGGTAACTACATTGAAGGAATGTAACGCAACTGAATTTTTTAGTTCATTAACATTGAATTTTATCAATACTGCCACTACCTTATTTACAGCTCTCATATTTTACTGCTAGCTTGTTGCTCCTCGACAATCTTTTGTCAGCCGTTCTGATACTGGTTTCTTGAAAAGCTGCTAGAGCACGTTATTGACGTAATGGTCTTGTTGCTGTTGTGCTGAAATTACTATACTAAGTATCTTGCAGTTATTCTACACCCTTCAGCCACAAAGGAGAATGATCTTGAGCAGGCGCTCAGTATTCATTTATTTCTATTTTAATTTACGAGGGTTGGGGCAAAAGTCATGGCAACTATTTTTCTTGAAGATACCAGTCCGGTTGGAAAATGTGACATATACAGACGAAAGGACAAGGTGTTAACTACATGTGTGGACAATGATTAGCACTGAAATATCGTAACACTAATTTATTACGGCAGTATTCAGGGCAATATGGCCTTCCCGGTGCAAAAGAATGACAACACAGTACATATAAAGTTGACATGACAAACCTGGGCCTAAAGACCCTTAATATAGTCCCCTGCTACTGACACCACACGCTGCCAACGATGTGGGAGGCGCTGAATACCATCTGCCTCAGCATTTGCCGCACCATGTGTGAATCGGGTCACCTGTTGGCGCACAGCATTAACAATGTCCCCTCGTGTTGCAAACCGCCTACCACGTAGTGGGTCCTTAATCTTTCGAATGAGATCAAAGTCGCAGGGCGAAATGTCGGGAGAGTATTGTGCGTGCTCCAATTCTTCCCATCCCCAACGTCGCAGTAGCTGCCCTACACACTCTGTTTTATGTAGTTTTGCATTGTCGTGCAGGATTATTGCACTGTCCACAAGATCCGGACGTTTCTCCCGAACGCCACGTCGTACCTGTCGCACCAGGAAGTCCCTGTAGTACTGTGCGGTCACCGTTCTGCCATGTGGAACAAAGTGGCAAACAATGACACACCTGACGTCATACGCGACGATCACCAATTTGACTGGGGAAGGATTCTGACGGACCTTCTGCCTCCTTGGTGATCCAGCATGTTGCCACTCCGCGGACTGACGTTTCAGTTTTGGTTGGTATGTCCTGGCCCAAAATTCATCGATGGCGATTATTCCTGACAAGAAATGATCGTCGTCCTGTTGCCAGCGTGCAAGGTGGTCGGAACATATTGCATAGCGCACCCATCTTCGAACTTCCGTCGGTGCAAGCGGTGCCCACCGCGATGCGATTTTGCGCAGTTGCAGCTCATTATGCAATATCCTGTGGTCGGTGCGTTGCTCGATGCCACATGCCCTCTCTAACTGCAGTAGCGTCCATCGTCTGTCTTCATCCAGGAGCTGCTCGATGACGGCACGTGCCACGTCGGTCCGCACACTTGACAGGTCGTCCCGAACGTTGCTCATCACTGGTTGACACACGTCTTTGCTGCAACTTTCCTACCCACCGTGCTACTGTACGGTATGATAGAACATTATTCCCAAGGGCTCCCACTAATTCACTGTGACATTCCATCGCAATTCTCCCTCGGAGAATGGCTATTTTGATGTAAGAGCGCTGCTCAACACGGGTTACTTCCATCTCGCACGACACTCACCAACTGACTGATTTCACAGCCCTCGCTGCGCTACTACCAGCTATCACAAAGCCATCTGTTGGTCTGCATACACACTATGCCTGCAGAACTTCCACATGACACATATACGTTTGTGATCCGTTCACATATCTACAAGAAAAAAAATAGTTGCCATGACTTTTGCGCAATCCTCGTATTTTCATGATGCTACATTTGTTAAAATGTGAGAAAAAAGCCCGAAAACATAAAACGGGAAGAAATTAGGCATATATGACCAAAATAGGCATCTACCCAAATTAGCCAAATTTAGGCACAATCAAAATGTGCTGCATTGACTCCAAATGACCTAAACCGTATAATACAGTAAAACCTGTCCTCAACGGAAATCCAAGGGGACCGGAAATTATTTCCGCTGTATGCAGGATTCCGTTTCATAAAGATGTATTAAAAACAAAATAGGGGCCGATGACCTTAGATGTTAGGCCCCTTTAAACAACAAGCATCATCATCATCAAAAATAAATAAATATCATAAGTACCTACATACCTTCGTAAGACAACCCGCAGTAGATGTATATGATTTTGTGAGATAGTAGACACAATAATGACCCTAATCACACACAGATATCCCACACTAGTTCATCAGCATTAACACAGATCTGTTGTTGCTTAGAACCTTCACAGTGCATAGTAGTGCGGTACATAGGGTCTACACTTTTTAAATACACACGACATGCTTTATTTCGTTTTCTTTTCTCGGAGGTGATGGGTAACGAGCTCTCCGACATTTTCTAACGCCGCCTCTGTCTAAACTTCTAGATCAATTGCTACGCAATCTTCTGCACTGACATTACCGTAATTATCGCATGTTATAAATCTCATTCCGTATTGACGGTTGTAAAGTGATTGCCATAATTGCACTGTTCGACATCGTGTTGAAGAACATCAGTACTTTCGTTTATTATAATTCCTTCGTCAGGGTGTGAGACAAACTTGGCTTTGTGAAAGCACCGACGAACCGTATTTGGCGACACTCCTTCCAGTGCTTCTGCGATCCAAATTACAGCACAGAGACAGACATTTCCTGGCCGAATGCAATTTCGGCCATCTTAGATCCATTTGGAATACACATGTACTGAAAAGGGTTAGGAAGGAAATTTACATATATTTTCCGTTATAGTATGTAACATTTGCCCAAAAGTCTACATGCTACTTCATTTACCTTTGTCGTTGACTTCTGCATCGCCGCAATACTACCAACACCTCGCCCTACTGCCTGTCATGTTACTGAACGCCGCACGCCTCTGTCCAGTCTTGCGTAGAGAACTCGACATGTCGCCGTACTGCGTGCTGGTCACGCCACATTATCATCCCGCACCCAGGGCAGTTTGCTTGGTGACTTTGTTGCGACTTGGTTTCCCAGAACCTTTCTGGATCGGGCGCTTGTCAGGCTGTATGAAACTACGCCTTACGCCTTCTCTCTGGCCAGGTTTCGCTTCTATTCAAGCCGCCATATATTCTCGTAACTTTGTGTATTTGTGTATATGATTAGTTCATATAACTAGTTTTCGAACTGAAGCACCACGATGTTCGACTGTTGGAACATTACGGGCAATATTCTCCGTCAGTGCGTTACAGACTCATTCTTGATGTGGTGATACTTTTATAAATATTCCGTCTTCTTACTTTGCTCGGCAAGGTCCCGTTTCTCGTCACTGCCTGTAATCTCGCTTTCCTTCCAAAGTATAGGGTTCGTCTTCTTTCTAGGTGATTTATATTGTGTAATTGGGTATCTCATTTTATCGGAAATGTCTTAATTGTAATCAATGTTTTGTGGCCATTTCAAGTTATTGATATTTTATACCTTTCTCAAGTCTTGAGGTTCTTGTTGCTACGCTAGTATATCGGTCCACTTACTTCTTGTTTGTAGTTTATCTATTCCAAATATGTTATTGATCTTGTTATCGATTCTTTTCACACATTAATTTTGAATCCTTTGGATTTTTACACGCTTCCCGAACTCTGCTTATTGGTTGTTGTTGTTGTAGTTGTTATCATCATTATTATTGAAAATGAAAATCCAGAGCCTGTTTGCAGTCATTCGAGCGGGGGGCTTCATTATTATTATTATTATTATTATTATTATTATTATTATTATTATTAATATTGCTTATTTTCTCACTATTCTAATATATGGCACAAAGTTAATAATATATCTGAATTCTACTTATTTGAATCTTATGTTACGTCACAAATCATCAGGTGTTGAAAGCCAAGAGTTAACGGCCGAGGAGATTCGTTCTGCTGACCACAGCCCCCTCGTAATCTGCAAGCCTTCGGGATGAGCAGCGGCCGCTTGGTAGGCCAGGGTCCTTCGGGGCTACTGCACCATGGGATTTGTTTTGTTTTATAACATAACAAGATGAGTATGTTTCAAAGCCGAGTGATTTGATCTAGTGCCAACGCGTTATTATCTGATTACGTACACTTCTCTAAATAAGGATTGTAGAAACGGAAAATAACTTCACTAGGTCGTAAGCCACTGTTTGAAGCAAAAAAATGCAGAAATCCTATCATCACATTTCGTATAAGAAGATAAAACAGACAGTATCTACAAGTAAACTTTGCAAGATTGCATTTCCAACAGCGTACGGTCAAACAATATCTCCCAGATATCAATAAAAGTGGTATACGGCTGAATATACATTAACAATTAACGGCAAAATATTAACTAGTAACATGCAATTAATTGATACAGCTTTAACCGCTAAATGTCTCTATTCATTTCTGTTTTAAGGAAGAATATAAATCTGTAATGAAAGAAAGGTTTTGTAAGTTATCGTTATTATTATTATTATTATTATTATTATTATTATTATTATTATTCATATTATTATTATTATTATTGCTTACTTTCTCGCTATTCCAATATATGGCACAAAGTTAATAATATATCTGAATTTCTCACGAGCCTTCATACTGATATGGTGAGGGTATAAGAAAGTGGGGTGGCTAGGGGGTTGAGCTTCGGTTATACTTTGGCTAGGAAGTCTAGGTTATTGTTTCGTTATATTCAATTTCTGCAATTTCCACAAAAAATAATTTGTATTCCTTGAAGTTCTGCGTTTCAAAAATGTATTTATTGGTCTTTATGGTCCAGTCAGGGAGTTTTAACCGCAGTACACAGGGGCATTTTGTTATGATGAGAATTTTCTTGTGTTGTGAGGCAACATATATAGCTGCTTGAATTGCTAGAATTTCCGCTCTATGGATGAAATTTGGCTCACGGAGGGAGCGTTGTTCAGTAGCTACTGATAATGGGCAGTCGTAAGCCTATCCTACTCCATCTGAAGTTTTGGAGCGGTCGGTACAGATCTACGTGAAATCTGACCAAGCTATCTGTAAAAGTGCCTTGACTGTGGTGTCCATAATATTCAGTGCTGAATTCACTACATCAGATATAGAGAGTGTTCTGTGGGGATGATGTGAGCTCGCACTTTTAGCTGAAACCAGGCACTGAGTTGTCGGAGTACAAGGGGAAAAAAGTACCGTAGCTTATGATAACTCGTCACCAGTATTGGAGTTCGACGATTTAAAGAATAATGCAAATTCATTCATCTATTGAGGGTACATTTTTTTTTAGAAAGAGGGTGATTGGCATAGATGGCAGCAAAAATGGTATTTCATAACATCTGTCGTGTGACTGGAAGTGGTATTTCTGCGGCTTCGAGTAAAAAATTGTTCGTGGGTGAACAGTTCATCCAAATCGAGCTGGATTTCTCGATACGTAAGGACACCAAGTTTACGAAGAACATATTGTGGTACGTGGTCGAAGAAAACGCTTCCGTAATCCAGGACTGGTCGAAGAAGAGCTTGACAGAGTGTTAACACGGTACACGGGTCCGTTCTCCACCATGTGCTCGAGGAACATTGAGCACACTTTCGAACTTTGTTGTTACGTGGTTCACTCGTCGATTCCATGAACACGCCTGTCCAGATACAGTCCCAATAGTGTTGCTGCCGTCTGAACCTGAAATGAACGTGGGCCAGGCCGGATGAAAGATGTAATTGATTGTTCTTTCTTGGTAAATATTATCACTGAAGATATAAATGTCGAGAGATAAATGCCCATTTTCAGAAGCCCAAGCGTACAGGGCCCCTGCTGCATCGTCCAGCCATAATCGAAGAACCCAGAAGCACTAGTACGCACAGATGCACTTATCGTCTGCATACTGAGGGACCTTAGTGTTTGGTTGAAATATCTATCTAGGTCGGCCGTATACAGAGTGTACAGCAACGGACAGAGGATAGCTGGCGCCTTGTGACCTTTCAGCAACGGAAGAAAATTTTGTTAAGCTGCGTAAATATCTCAAGCATTTTAAAAGTTACACAGGCAAGGAATAGTTGAGAGCTACGAGGTTAGGGCGAAGAGGAAGCGGAGCGGCACACGCGACGAACTCTTGCGCAGAATCCCTGAAGACACAAACTATCGAGCGCACGAGACGAGCAATGGCAACAGACACAAAAGGTAGGAAACGAGATTTAATTGCAGGGAAAATGGAATCTCAGAGCAAGGACAAACTGGATTAAAATCACGAAAAATGGGTTATCCGAGCCAGAAATGACGAAGACAAAATGCAAGCTGCATACTATGAGAGGATAATAAGACATTTAATAGTATACAAGGAACCGGAAAGGACAATGGCATGCGATTTATATTGTCGAATTTTGTTACGTGGTTGACATGTCGACTCCATGCAACACGCCTGCCTATATACAGTCCCAATAGTTTTGCTGCAATCGGCATTTAATAATGCCCCAAACCTATGTAAAATCTGAACTAAAATGAAACATTTTTGTAACATAATGGAAGTGTTTACGAACAAAGGTGTAAACAATGAGAGGGTACTAACAAATCAGCATCACTATAACCTATACTAGCTACCCGCCCCGGCTTTGCATGGGAGAAGTTATGCATTTAAGGGGATAGGCTACGTTTAACCAAAGACTTATAAAATTATAACACTCGACCACTTAGTCACTTTTCCTCCAATAGTGAACACGAAAATATTTCGTTTTGATGCAACAAGCGAAACGGCCACGGTAACTCCATCCACGGTAAGAGTCTGACCGTGAGCTCTGTTTATTGTCATGCGAAAACAGACTTATCGGGAATTGGACTCGTTTGCAGTAATAATAAAACAAATCTAATATAATAATGTCATTTGCTTTACGTCCCATTAACTACTTTTACGGTTTTCGGAGACGCCGAGGTGCCGGAATTTTGTCCCGCAGGAGTTCTTTTCCGTGGCACTAAACTTACCGACATGAGACTGACGTATTTGAGCACCTTCAAATACCACCAGACAGAGCCAAGATCGAACCTGCCAAGTTGGGGTCAGAAGGCCAGCGTCTCAACTGTCTCAACCACTCAGCCCGGCAAAAAACCAAATCTGAAGGAATCACAGAGATTCTTGGTATCGCGACCGTATCTCCTGTGCCACAGCCAGTAAAAATCGTAGCTTCAATCTAACAGTTTTTCAAAGTTTTCATCCCCCTGTGGGTGGGGGCGGTAGAATAACATCCACGGTATCCCCTGCCTGTCGTAAGAGGCGACTAAAAGGGGCCCCAGGGGCTCTGAACTTTGGAGCGTGGGTTGGCGACCACGGGGCCCTCAGCTGAGTCATGGCATTGCTTCCACTTGTGTCAGGCTCCTCACTTTCATCAGTCCTATCCGACCTCCCTTGGTCAACTCTTGTTCTTTTCCGACCCCGACGCTATTAGGTTTGCGAGGGCTAGGGAGTCTTTCATTTTCACGCCCTTCGTGGCCCTTGTCTTCCTTTGGCCGATATCTTCATTTTTCGAAGTATCGGATCCCTTCCATTTTCCGCTCTGATTAGTGTTATATAGAGGATGGTTGCCTAGTTGTACTTCCTCTTAAAACAATAATCACCACCATCAAAGTTTTCACTGCCAATCGCGCCCAACTGCATACCTTTGGCGGGTGTTTATTGCGTAACAACATAATAGGCACCCCCACTTACAAAATCAGCGTGTACGATAGCAAGCCGGAAGGATGTAAAGAATTTATAGAAATTCTGTAGGGTAATGAACAGCTTCTTCACTATCAACTACTGGGTCCACTGAGAATGTGCTTGAGCCTGGGCAGTGAATTTGTCTTTGTGAAGGTATTCTTATTCTTTCCTGTGACAATCGAGAATCTCTTTATTGGTCAGTTGCCCGCAATTTATCAAGTCGTTCATGTTGCAAAGTTTCGGGTTAAAAGAATAATACGTATGCTCTGTTGTGTTAATGATGAAGTTAAGGTGAAAGACTGAGAGTTGACTTCACAATTGCCAAGAAAAAAATTGATAACAATGACATTTAAAATAAGATACAAAAGTGAAAAACTAGAAAAAAGCCTAGAATTGATAAGATTTTGGGGGATATACTAAAGACAATGGGATGGGATATAGTACAATATCTGAAGTACTTATTTGATTATTGTTTCCATGAAGGAGCTATACCAAATGAATGGAGAGTTGCTATAGTAGCCCCTGTGTGGAAAGGAAAGGTTGATAGACATAAAGCTGAAAATTACAGGCCAGTCAGTTTGACATACACTGAAGGTAAGCTTTGGGAAAGCATTCTTTCTGATTATATTAGACATGTTTGCGAAATTAATAATTGGTTCGATAGAAGGCCGTTCGGGTTTAGGAAAGGTTATTCCACTGATGCTCAACTTGTAGGATTCCAACAAGAAGCTTTATCTGACCCTGTAACAATTAAGAGGGGAATTCCTCAAGAAGTATTATTGGACCTTCATGTTTTCTTATATATATTAGTATTAGTAGTATTGGTATTTATTAATGAACATAACAGGCTTCCAGCCCAGATACATGTTAACAAAGCAATAATCCTATTAATAATAATAATAATAATAATAATAATAATAATAATAATAAACAAAACTCTACCTACAAAACAACTAATCTAGCCCTACCCTGACCTTGCATTCACCATTCTGAAAAACAAAACCGCTGACATTACGTTACAACAGATTCAGCTCTAGTATACACAGTTGCTTACTTCGCATTCCTTGTTCCTTAACCCATTAACCCAGGATTTAAAGTACACCAAATGACAACAATCGCATACTGTCTTGCAATCTCGCAATCGGTAAGGCCTCTACATTTCGCACATACCATATCATTTACTTAATTATTTCGCAATCTGAATGTCCATCGCTGTCACTCGGTCTTACTTCACGTCCAGGCTCGAATTCTACATTCTTCACTATGTAGACATCACCAGCACTTCACTTACTGCTGAAATTACCTAACAAACTCAAATCACTGGATACTGTTAAACAAGACCGCCATAAACGTTATAAACACCCCTCCCCATTCCAAACACATACCGCCTTATTCCCTCCAAGCTATACTCACCACTATAATCCTATGAATCTCCTCCTTCCATTTTTCTCACACATGCATTTTTAACGGCACATATATACCTGTTCAATTCTCCTCCGTCTTCCCATTCCTTAATAATCCACCTTATAATACTCCGCTCGTCCCCTACTCCGAACATTTTCCAAGGTTTGGCACTCAATAGACTATTTCTGATCTTACTTGTTTCTTCACAATTACCTAGTAAGTGAAAATCGTTGTTCTCTGCCCCACAAAGTACAGTATACATACCGACTTAACTCTACCTTTTAACCATCCCTACATTCTTCACTATGTACACATCACCAGCACTTCACTTACTGCTGAAATTACCTAACAAACTCAAATCAAACAAACTCAAGCCCCTTTAACCACCATATCCAGCCTCTCCTGTTTAACCTCCCAACGTATCTAATATTTATCCCCGTTACTTCTTCTACTTTATTAATAACACTAAGAGAACTTCTTACTCTACCTTCAGCCAATAATTTCTGCCTATACATATCTTTAATCCTCCTTGACAGCACCTTCATCCCTCTAGCTTCTGTCTTCGTCCACACCTCTTCCCACATGTACCCCAAAGCTATCATCTCCAAATATCCCTTAATTTTTTCTAACCAGCCTCCCTTATATACGCTCTTCCGTTGTTGTTCATACGCGGCCTATAATACCCTTCCCCTTCCTGTCTTTTTAAATTCATCCAATATCTAACTATTCTTTTCACACACTCAGATTCCAAAACCTCCCCACATATTAATTCCGCCCTTGCATTAGCTGTGCATAGAGGCAGCCCCATCACCATCTTACCGAAATTACTAAGAATTCGTCTTAATTCACCTCTTTTTTCATCCAACCCCCATACTTCCGCGCCATACAATACCCTACCGAAAATCACCAATCTTAACACTAACCTCAAGGTTTTATAACTGATACCCGGATATTTAGCTAGCAAGTTTTTGACTGAGGCTAGGGCTGCCAAAACTCTGCTTTTCGCCCTACTAATCTGATCGTTCCAAGTTCCTTTATAGTTAATAATGACTCCTAAATATTCCAACTTCCTTACTTGTTCCAACCTTTCTCCCTGCAGGACCCATTTCCCGTCCTCCCCTCTTCCTTTGTTTACCTGGGCTTCTAGCATTTTAGATTTATTCCCATTAATTCTCAAGTCCCATTTCTTCGCTAAAACCGACACTGCATTTAAAGCTTTCTGCGTCCCCCCTGAAGTTAGAGTCATCAATATCACATCATCAGCAAAAAATCAATCCAGTTACCTCCCACCCATTAATTACCGGCACGGCCCAATTGCTAGCCCCATGCCCATCCAAGATATCGTTAATAAATAAAATAAACAATATTGGCGATAATTTACACCCTTGCTTTAAACCCACCTTAGACTCTAAGGGTATGCTCAATCTATCGTCTCCCAATTGTAAACAAAACCTGACCACTCTATATATTCCCTCCACTGCCCTCATCATCTTTTCCGAAACCCCCAACCTACCCAATTTCTCCAACCTTATCTAACTCTTTTTCAAAATCGATTGCTGCCATATATACGTTACTTCTAGACAGGCTCCTATACTTCTCTAAGACTCTTTACTATCATTATATTATCCACTGTTCTTTTCTTTTTTTCTCAATCCCCCTTGGTAATCTGTCAATATTTCATTTCTTTCGGCCCATTCACTTAACCTGTTCGCCAACAACCCTGTGTGAATTTTACTTAAGGAGTCTAACAAAGATATTCCTCTATAATTGTTCAAACCGTTCGTACTACCCTTTCCCTTATATATTGGACATACAATTCCTATTTCCCATTCCTTCGGGTACTTCCCCCCAACATAGATCTTATTGAATAGTTTAACTATGCCCTCTATCATTGTCACATTTTTGCTAATTTCTTTCCAAAACTTGTTACTGATCACATTACATCCCCCCGCCGACTTGTCCCTAATTCTTCTTATCACTCTCAAGGTTTCTTCCCTTGTTATTTCCTTGTCCAGTTCATAATTTGCCACGCTCCTATTCCTCTAATTACTTCCCCCGTCTCTCTCCACCGTTCTTCCCCCTTTCCCCCGAGTAATTCGCCAAAATACCTCACCCACTGAACTTCCTCAATGCTCGTTCTCTCTATACTCCTTCCACACATAATTATTATATTAATCCTTTTCCTAACTTGTTCAATGTTGTTAGTCTTACAATCTTTATTCATGGCTTCAGTTTGTTCCTCTAACCACGCCTTTTTTTACCTCACAAATTTTCTTTTTATACTCCTTCCTCAACTTACAGAAAACCTCCCTTTCTGCACTCCCACCTTTCTTTCTATACTCTCCTAACACACCCAGCACCCTCCTCCGCATTCCTTCACACTCTCAATTAAACCATTCTTCACCCTCTTTCTTTTTCCTCCCTCTACATTCTACCTTCTGTGCTATCATCTTTATTGGATGCAGCAGCAATTACACGGCTTTATCAATATTATTCTCCTCTAGCGCACCTTCCCAACCATATTTCAGAAATTGTAATTCCTCCGTTGCTACCCTATCCCAATCCCGTCCCACTTTCTCTGACCATTTATACTTGTTATATCCACTCCCTAGTTTATCCTTCGTCTCAACCTCCTTCCTTATATGCTTCTCTTCCCTCTTTTTAAACATAACCCACACTGGGAAATGGTGTGATTGAATCCAGTCTCCTACTTCCATCCTTACAATATCCTCCAACACTCCTTCCGAGCTTAAAGCCATATCTATCACACTATTTCCCTTCTCGGTAACATAGGTCAATTTCTCCGTACTGTCACCGTCCATCTATCCATTCAGAGTATACAAATTTCCCGAAGCGCACATCTCTAGGAGCTTCTCCCCATAACTGTTTATAATTTCATCCTCACTACTTCTACTTTTCAGCATACACCTTCCATCCACCCTACTATATACTGGGTTCTGTTCCCCTATTCTCGCGTTCCAATCTCCGAATAACAACATATCCTCTTCTCCTGCAAACTTCTCTCTGATCATACTAATATCCACCAATAGCTCTTCAAAAAGATACTTATTTGCATATGGTGAACTACTAGGATGTCAATATACGAAAGATAGATTTATTTTTTTCACCCTTCCCTTTACCCATTCTATATTCAATCTCAACTATATGGTTTCTTTCATATCTGTTTTCATATCTGTCTCTATATCCTCCACCAGTTCACTAATTTCTTCCCTAATTAGTACTATCATCCCTCCTGGGGCGCGTCCATTAGTCCTCTTTCTTCTATTTATATTTAATAACAAACGCCTTCCATGAGATTTCCTCCCTGTTTCCAGTCACGTCTCCAAGAGTGCCACAACATCGAAACTTTCTATTACTTCCCGAACTTTCTTATTTCCTAATTTGCTCATTAGTCCCTCAATATTCACACATCATATCTTCCAATGTAGTTATAACTTTCCCTCCCTCCCTTCTACGTTTCCTCCCCTAATCTTACTCCTTGTAGTTCTCGCCCCCTCATCTCCTATCTCCATTCCTCCTCCTTTTACCAACCTATTCTGTTCCATGCCCTCCGTATCATCCAGCCCTTTACATACTTTACCCCAAAGGTCTTTTAAACTCCTACTTCTTCCTTTGCTCATAACAGCTTTACCTTCCTGTCGTTCACTCTTCTCATGTCCTTTCTTGCTCACTAAACAACTGCACGCTGCTCTCGCCGTTTCTTGCTGCTCACCCTCACTCACTCCTTCACTGTTCTGATCTTCTGTATCCACACTGCACTGTCCATTCTCACCTCAGTTGATCTCCTCTCCTTCCTCGGCTCTACCCCTCGTTGTTACTTCTTCCTTCCCTCTATCTTGCCCTGTCATCTCCCCTCCCTCGGAACTAACGCGTTCGTCCGTCTCCTTCAGCTTCACCACTGAGTGCTCCCTAACCCAGGTTCCGTTTGTCACCACCAACCTCTGACCTCTTATTCGGGCGTTTAGTCCCTGTTGTCTCGCTCTCCACAGGTGTCTGTTCAGAATATTCATAATTTCACTTCCTTCCTTTCCCATGTCTCTTTTCACCCCTACTTTCTGGCCCTGTAAATTGTTACCGTTTCTTATCACAATTTCTGCCATTAGGGTTGATAAAAATTTTACCCTAATTGGCCTCCGTCCTTTAGTATGTCCCACTCTCTCCACATCCTCTATGTCCACTTCACTGAATTTTATCTTCATCCTGGGCCGAAGACTTCGATGTTAGGCCCCTTTAAACAACAAGCATCATCATCATCATCTTATCTTCATCCTATCCCGCATGATCTCTACCACCGTGGATATCAGATCAATCATGCCTTCCCTCTCACCTTATTCCACACCATATATAAATATGGCTTCATTCTCTCCTACCTGTACTACTCCGCTTCTCTCTTCATCATCATCACCTCCTCTTCCAGATGTTTCACTTTCCCTCTTAATAACTCTATTTCCTTCTCATTGTTGCCCACTCTCCTGTTCGATTCCTCAGTCTTCGTTTCTAGCCATTTCTTCATGTTCCCTATCTCCTTTCTCTGCTCTTCCATCATGTCCTTTATTTCCTGTACCTTATCCCATTGACAATTTTCCTGTATTACTTCGCTCACTACCACCTTAAGGGCTGCCAAATCCTCCATGCTGAATTTTCCGCTGGTATTTGGAGCTGGGTTTAATTCCACCCCCCCCCCCCCTCCAATAACCAGCAGCACCGCTATTACTGTCGCTACCAGCACCACTTCACCCATTTTTACTTCTTCTTTTCTTAACACCCGTCCATTCTTGGTCTCCTTCCTCTGCATCACCTGCCATTTCCCAATCGCCGCCCGGTACTGCTCAATACCGATCATGTTAACAGCACGCACTGCACCACGCGACTTCACTCCTCGGTTGCTCAAGCTAGACTGTTTTCTTAATATATAAATAATATGACTAAAAAAGTGGAATCAGAATAAGGCTTTTCGCGGACTTCGATAATGCCTTGAGATGGACAACAGGCAATGGTATGATGATAAAACGGGGTTAAAAGTCAGGTTGTGAGTTTCACAAATAGGAGAAGTCCTCTCAGTTTTAATTACTGCGTTGATGGGGTGAAAGTTCCTTGTGGGGATCACTGTTAAGTACCTAGGTGTTAATATAAGGAAAGATCTCCATTGGGGTAATCACGTAAATGGGATTTGTAAATAAAGGGTACAGATCTCTGCACATGGTCATGAGGGTGTTTAAGGGTTGTAGTAAGGATGTAAAGGAGAGGGCATACAAGTCCCTGGTAAGACCCCAAATAGAGTACGGACCCTCAGCAGGATTACTTGATTCAAGAACTGGAAAAAATCCAAAGAAAAGCAGCCCGATTTTTTCTGGGCGATTTCCGACAAAAGAGTAGCGTTACAAAATTGTTGCAAAGTTTGTGCTGGGAAAACTTGGGTGAAAGAAAACGAGCTGCTCGACCAAGTGGTATGTTCCGAGCTGTCAGTGGAAAGGTGGTGTGGAATGACATTAGTAGACGAATAAGTTTGAGTGGTGTCTTTAAAAGTAGGAAAGATCACAATATGAAGATAAAGTTGGAATTCAAGAGGACAAATTGGGGCAAATATTCGTTTATACGGTGTTAGGGACTGGAATAACTTACCAAGGGAGATGCTCAATAAATTTCCAATTTCTTTGAAATCATTTAAGAAAATGCTAGGGAAACAGCAGATAGGGAATTTGCCACCTGGGCGACTGCCCTAAATGCAGATCAGTAGCGATTGATTGAAATAATTGTAGGACTGATTGAAAGTTACTTACATGTGTTCAGAATTCAATTTTGAAGGTAATATGATTTCAATAGATTGATTTAATTTACAAATGACATAAATAACGAAAATATGACGCGCATAACAGTGCTTTCTTTCATTCTAAGCAGGTACCGGTATGAATAGTTGAAAAAATTGTCTCGTGCCCCGTTAAAACCTGGAGTTCAAATTAAATTTTGACAATACAACCATGATCTAAATATCCCAAAATAATCTGTAAGATAGCAATGAAGGTGATTTGTTAACATTAAAATACAACCCACCACGATGCGCTACGCCCGCACAATATGCGGTTTGTTCCAGTAGATGACAACGTACAGAAGGTAAAGCGCCAAGTAAGCTGAAATTCCAGTTGCTGCGGACCAGTCAACGTCTCAGCTAGAATGCCAGCTACTGGCAACGTGTTAATCCGACCTGATAGTTGGCTGCGTTACAAATATAAGCTGCAGCGGACTTTCTCTGTAGAACTTCTTATGCAGAACAATAGGGATGCACGGAAACACTACCGATAGATGTCTCACACATGTAATGAGTGGCTCAAAGTGATTTCTCGCCGTAACTTCGTCCTAAACAAGAATTTAAATTTAGGCGCTAATTCTTTTTTTTTTTTATTGCGCAGTGATTTACTTTTCTTTAAATGGGTTTGGAAATATTCGAATATGTATTGCTGTGTGCCCTTTTGCACTTCGAACAGGAAAAAAAGAGCAAAGGGACACTATCATTTCACGAATTCTCTGTAGACCAGGACAAAACTACGGAGTGGCTCAAAGCAGTTTAGCACTTTCACCACAATTTTCCGTTTCTATTTCGGGTATTTATCTTCTTTCTTAAAATGTTTACCCCTCCAGGGTTGGTTTTTCCCTCAGACTCAGCGGGGCATCGCACCTCTACCATCTCAAGGGCAGAGTCCTGGTGCGTGAGACTTCGGGTCAGGGAATACAACTGGGAAGGACGACCAGTACCTCGCCCAGGCGGCCGCAACTGCTATTCTGAACATGGGCCTTTTGTTGAGGATGGAAAGATTGGAAGGGATAGACAAGGAAGAGGGAAGGAAGCGGCCGTGGCCTTAAGTAAGGTATCATCCCCGCATTTGCCTGGAGAAGTGGGAAACTATGGAAAGCCACTTCCGAGGATGGCTGAGGTGGGAATCGATTTCTCCTCCACTCAGTTGACCTACCGAGGCTGAGTGCATCCCGTTCCAGCCCTCGTATTCAAATTACGTGGCAGAGCCGGGAATCGAACCAGGGCCTCCGAAGGTGGCAGATAATCACGCTAATCGGGTATTTATTACCCCTAAATTTACTTTCATTGAATAATCCTTTAGGCGGAGTAATTCTTGCCACATGACAGCAACACAACATATTTTTATCAAAGATAATTTGAAATTTAACATTTAAACACTGATAAGTAGAAGCCACTATTGTTATGACAGTAAGGCCAATGTAAGAAGTGTTACCTGTGCAATGAATAGTTTACAAAGTATTTACTCAAAATACTTTTCTCTCACTGAATTTGTATTTAAAATTCTTCTTTTTTTGTAATGTGTTTTACGTCGCACTGACACAGATAGGTCTTATGGCGACGGTGGGATAAGAGTGGGAAGTAATCGGCCGTGGCCTTAATCAAGATACAGCTTGGTGTGAAAACAGAAACCACGGAAAACCGTCTTCAGGGCTGCCGACAGTGGGGTTTGAACTCACTATCTCCCGGATGCAAGCCCACAGCTGCGCGCCCCTAACCGCACAACCAACTCGCCCGGTATTTAAAATTCTAGTGCAAGGTATGAATGAAATGTAAACTGAAACTATATATATACTGAAAATAAAATTTATGCATGTTTAAGTAAAAATATTTATGTTATCCATACACCGAATATAGAAAAAAGTAAGACCTTTATGTTTTATCCAGCCTCCTTCCTGACAGCAGCACTTGAAGAATTTTAAAACTCTAACTGAATAATGACTCTTAATCTCAAGATTAACATCAGAAGACAAAAGTGTTGCGGTAAGTTCTGCTATGCATCTAAATGCTATGAATTATAAAAGTGATTACAAAAGAACGTGCAGGTCTTTCTATTTGACGTCCATAGGCGTCGTGATGAGGATGAAATGATGATGAAGACAACACATACACCCAGCCCCCGTGCCATTGGAATTAACCAATTAAGGTTAAAATCCCCGACCCTGCCGAGAATCGAACCCAGGACCCTCTGAACCGAAGGCCAGTACGCTGACCGTTCAGCCAACGAGTCGGATAGGGAACGTAGTAATTTATGTGTTAGTAGAGGTGAAACAAGATTAATGTTCATGTACACATTCAGCAATGCTGTCTTCAGAGAAAAATAATAGTTTTGGCCTATTTCTAATACGATATCATGTTAGCATAGGTTAATACTGCTCGGGAGACGATTAATTTTTCCCGCGAATGCCTTCCGTCAGAGAAATGGAACCATATTTCAGCTGTCATAAATGAAATAGCTGTGAGCTCGCATCCGGGAGATAGTGGGTTCGAACTCCACTGTCGGAAGCCCTAAAGATGGTTTTCCTTGGTTTCCGCATTTTCACACCAGGCAAATGCTGGGGCTGTACCTTAATTAAGGCCACGGCCACTTTCTTCCCATTCCTAGGCCTTTCCTGTCCCATCGTCGCCATAAGACCTATCTGTGTCGGTGCGACGTAAAGATAAAACATTCAGAACACGAGTAGAGCGTAAAGACACGTTTCGTTCTTCAAAGAATCAATACATATCATTTAGCAGAATTAAAACAAATGTTATTACATTCCTTAATAATGAACCCGGAACGAGGTTCAAATGAAGCCAAGTTGTGATAGCGTGCATAGCGAGTGTAGACAGTGTCATAGTTATCCCTTGAACTGCTTTGGGAATGCAGCGACCTCATGTCGGAGAGGTGGATGAAGGTCACACACCGTATGTTTGTAAACTGTCGATACAGGAAGACAGTTTAACGTGTCTTAAAGACCTGTATGACACTGTATTTCTTATTATAGGCGGATTAAATGTTTAGCCAGTGAGTTACGTAACATTATGGAAATCTTAGTAAAGGAAGTAGGAAGAGTGAACATCTAGACCAGGGGTTTTCAATTTGTAAGGGCTCGACGGTCATTTTGGAAACCTTAGTCATGATCGCGGGTCGCACTTGAGTAGGCCAATTTTCGTAAAATTTTGCAAATAGTGCTTCTCCGTTATGAAATAATATGCATAGTTCAATTGAAATGAGGGTTTGATCATTTTAATTGCTTAAAACATTATTTTAAAATTGCATAAAAGAGTGAAATTTGGAGCCGGGCTGAGACGGTTGAGGCTCTGGCCTTCTGACCCCAGCTTGGCGGGTTCGATTCTGGCTCAGTCCGGTGGTATTTGAAGGTCAGCCTAGTGTCGGTAGATTTACTGGCACGTAAAAGAACTCCTGTGGGACAAAATTTCGACACCTCAGCGTCTCCGAAAAAAATCAAAAGTAGTCAGTGGGACTCAAAAATAATAACATTATTACTTGAAATTTGGATTTTAAATGTTTTAAAATCAAAAATAATCTGTTGAAAACAAGTGAATACTTGAAAAGAGGAACTAGTATTAAAGAATAATTAGTTCTGAGAGTCTATAGGGTGTATAAAAATTAATATTTTGAACGAGCTAATAAATATTTTTGTGACTTTTCTTCACATTATTTCTTACAGTGCTCTCGCGGGCCGCCATTTGGAAACCCCTGATCTAGACGTTTCGTAATGACGTAGCGAACAACCAATACACGTTCATGACCCGCTTATGTCATCATCTGCGGAAGGCAGTGACGGGGCAGACTTACTGTAGTATTCGCTTGTAGAACAGCTAGGGCACGTAGTGGAACTTGGAACATAATCTAATTCTGATTCCTAGTTTCAGGTGGAGAATATTTCTATGGTCATAAAGCAACTAAACGTTAAGATGGGGATTGTTATGTTGTGTTTTACGGAGAATACTGGACAACCACAGTGGTTACTGACGTGTGCACTATGAAGATGCATTAAACACGTAAGCGGAAGAACTAACTTCAGGAATGACGCCCGGGAACAGCAACACCGACAAACTCGCGACAATTTAAAGTGACCTATACCAGTCCAGGAGGATGACTTATAAAACTTTTTTTTTCTAGTGACTTTGCGTCGCACCGACACAGATAGGTCTTATGTCGACGATGGGATAAGAAAGTCCTAGGAGTTGGAAGGAAGCGGCCGTGGCCTTAATTAAGGTACAGCCCCAGCATTTGCCTTGTGTGAAAATGGGAAAATGTAAATTCTAATTGATAAAAAGAACGTAGGCCTACACTACAGTCAAAGAGTTAAAGTTACTGTATTTATGGTAGCCTTGTTAGCATGATCCTACAATTTTCTAACGTTTGCAGGGGGGTATCAGGTAAGGCCCAGTCAACAGAGTACCAGTTTTGCAGCTTTAAAGAACACGACCTGAAAGGAATCGTTTTTGCTCTAACATTTATTATTGTTATTAATATCTAAATTGAGGGATCGTATGGTAACATATCGTGCCCATTTACCTGCATTTTCGGCAAATTATAAATAATTATTCTTATTATTTATTTGGAAGTCGCCGAGTGATCATTACAGTCAGTTGTCGTACAAGAATGCATTTGCTGTTGATACTTGGTGCTTATTGTGTGCACTGTCTCTTCTGGTGTGGGCTAGAACAAAATTTTTACTTTCACTGATCTGTCTCAGTCTCATCCTTGGTTTTGACAACATGAAAGTGACTGAAGTATAAGCGATGCTAGTACCGCCAAGGCTTATGCAGCCAGTTCTTGTTATAAATTGTATGAAATGTCTTTCATAGGGTCGGTTGGTGCATGCACATCAGTGGGCTTGGCAGACTGATATGTAACAGCAACTTCTGGCTCCGTGAGGAAAGCAACGGAAAAACTACTTCATTCCTCATTTCCCTAGTACGCCTCTTCAGTGACGCCTAGGCCATCTGTAACAGCTGATGGCGGAGCTGTTGAGGATCAAACAAGCCTTCGGGCTGAATACTAAACAACGGGGTACAAGAATTATTATTATTATTATTATTATTATTATTATTATTATTATTATTATTATTATTATTATTATTATTATTATTATTATTATTATGTTAAAATTAACCCTCATTAGCAGAGCAAGTATATTTTTTATAAGTTACAATTTGCCCCGACAGTGGGCATGTTTTGTGTTAAGTTACAGATGACATGTGTATCATAAATCAGATTGTAAATAAATCGAACACAGGAATTAAGCGCAAGAATATCTACAAGAATATCCTCACAGCAGTCTAGGATTGGAAGCACTAGTGATCGTAAGAGTGGCTCTCACATTACATGGCTTATGCAGCCAGTTCCTGTTATAAATGGTATGAAATGTCGTTCATAGGGTCGGTTGGTGCATGCATATCAGTGGGCTTGGCAGAATGAAGCACTTTTGCAAACACTTTTAATATATTCAGCCAATTTTTAAAATTATGTTCTTTGTCATTCCAAGATTTCTAACAGTTTGGTTAATGGTATTACTCTGCCATTCAGTACCGATATAACTCGGAGAATAGTTTCCACTCGTAGTGTAGTCAACAATTTTTAAGAGCCAATAATGATTGCTTGAGTCTTGGAGGGAATTTTTCAAGGAGTAAGTACTATGTAACCCCACCAATCTGGAAGCCAGGCTCTGCTTGTCACAAGTCAGGACAAATGGTGAGTGACAGAGGTGTAACACCTCTTTAAAAAACGTTGGTCCAGTTGGCCCGGCTGGTAGCGCCTTGTAAGGGCCCCTTGCCATGGTTACAGGTGAAATCTGGTCAACGCCCTTAAAGGCGGAAGAGGAATCTTACTCCCAACGGCTGAGAGAGCGGAAGAACCTACTGGAGTAAACCACAAAAAAAATTCTTGTAGGGTCTTTTCTCCATGTTACCGGGCGAGTTGGCCGTGCGCGTAGAGGCGCGCGGCTGTGAGCTTGCATCCGGGAGATAGTAGGTTCGAATCCCACTATCGGCAGCCCTGAAAATGGTTTTCCGTGGTTTCCCATTTTTCACACCAGGCAAATGCTGGGGCTGTACCTTAATTAAGGCCACGGCCGCTTCCTTCCAACTCCTAGGCCTTTCCTATCCCATCGTCGCCATAAGACCTATCTGTGTCGGTGCGACGTAAAGCCCCTAGCAAAAAAAAAAAATTCTCCATGTTAGGGGCGGCCTCAATTAGGTGCAGAAAGCAACAGAAAACCACTGCACTACACAATCTTAAGTTAAGCAACCATGATATTGTCACAGCAGAATGTATCGTTTACGAACATGAGGCACGGAACCCAAAATCCGGCAGGGGAAGGAACGAGATTTCATAGGGCGTCATTAAACGAAATCCTCGCAATATCGAGTCAATGAAGATTGGAACATGGAATGTGAGAACGCTGTTGGAAGCAGGAAAATGGATGAAGTTAAAACTGTCATGACTGGTAGAACTAGATATTCTGTTTGAAATAAGATGGCCACGAAATGGTGATTTCTACAGTGATGACTTTAGGATGATCAATTGTGTTAGTACACGTGGAGCAGTAATTGACAGTAATTAGACATAACTGGGCAAGAAATGCAATGAACACCTATCTCGTTAATTAGAGGATTCTTGGTACAATTAAAACAAATTGCAGGAATCTGGTTATTGTTCAAGTGTATATTCCAACAACAAACAGCTCGGATGAAGAAATAGGAGAAATGTATGAGAACACTGATGAAATACGCAATCTGACAAAGGAATCAGATAATGTAATACTCATGGGAGATTTCAATGCTATTGTTGGAATGCAACCAGACCGAGGAGGAGGAGGAGGAGGAGGAGGAGGAGGAGGAGGAGGAGGAGGAGGAGGAGGAGGAGGAGGAGGAGGAGGAGGATGCTTGTTGTTTAAAGGGGCCTAAAAGCTAGGTCATCGGCCCCTAATGGTACGAGGTTCAACGAAATGCAAATTAAAACGTAAAATGTATCCACTGACTAAAACCTGAAATGATCGTGAAAAAAAAAAAAACAATCAGTGGATCCAATTCACAATGTCGTAATTACTAGAATAATACGTTTTATCCGAATATTTATCTACAAAACTAATCAATTTACAAGAGCGTAACTAGTTACATAACGTCATAAATGAATGAGTGCACGATGTGTGAGCTTTAACTTCAGTAACATCACGATGATGATGACGATGATTAATGCAGCCCGGATTTTTGTGTAGACCTAATATCTAAGTGCGAAATATGTACATAAAATTGTAGTAAATAGCATAGCAAAATGTAATTCAGTATGTTTTATTCACAAAATATGTAATTAAATCTAAACCTACATATATAAAATAAGAGTTTTGTCTGTACATTGCTCAGAATTTAAAAAGAATGCCATTTCAGTATCGGACGTGCATACAGCAACAAGGAAATGCACTTTTTAATTTTCCGTCATCTCTGTATGTATGTATGTACAGTATGTATGTATGTATGTATGTATGTATGTATGTATGTATGTATGTATGTATGTATGTATGTATGTATGTATGTACTAGCATCACGAGAAAAGGGCTGAATAGAATTGAATGAAAATCGGTATACAAAGTTGGGGAAATAGCCACTACAATCTAGGCTATGAATCATTTTATTCATGCTGAGTGAAATGGTAGTTTAGAGGAAGTCCTACAATTTAATTTTCAAATATTTATCTTATTAGGGGTCTTATCGATAAATACTACACAACTACATTTATATATAGAATTAAACTTCCTATCATTTATGTCTTATACATTTTTACCGTATCGAATTTCAATTTGTGCTGTTAAGTCCATATCAACGTCGAGCCACGAGAAAATGAGTAAATATAATTTAATGAAAATCGGTCTGTAGAGTCGGGGAATAAGAAACTACAGTCTAGGCTATACATTTTTTCACCCTGGATGAAATGGTAGTTTAGGGAAAGGAGCCCAAAATTTATTTTTTAAATACTTATGTTATTGGTCCTATCGAACAATACTACATAACAAAAATTATAGGGAATACACTTTCCGATCATTTATGTTTTATTCAGTTTAACGGTACCGACTATGATAAGAATGGTATTTCAGAGTCGGAAGAAAATTAAATGTGTATGCCTACAATATCGAAAGATCATGAAATTTATCAACAATAACATTACATTGACCACTGTTCGTTGTGATGTTCTTTGTCTCTTCTGCTGCCACCCATATCCGATAGATGCGATTACTGTTGCGTACCGAGTATAACAGCCTGCCTGAACACTGGCGGGAAATAGCCGGGGAGTTAGATAACTTTCTTTTTTAGCATTCCATTCCTCTGGTTCATACATTTTCTGATACTGCTGGTACGTAACACACTGCTCCATCATAGTATTCCAGCTATTCGATCCCTACTCTGAGGCGCTGATTGGAATACGCAGTGTGTACAATCAAAGCCGACTGGATCCCTCGCTGCGCTCCTTATACCGACCTTGACAATCGCTTATGAAGCCCAGCATAAATCTGTAATTGGAAAGTTTCACCATAATGCCGCCGGAGCGCTGGCCTCCTAGTCACTGACAGAAAGCTGTATACCGCAAATGACCGCATTTCCAGTTTTATTTATATTGTTTTGCTGTCGTAATTGTTGGCAATGTGTTCGCAATGAGTTGTTTGTTGGCTTGATATTGAGAGCTGACAGTTACGCGCTAATCAGTTTTTTTTTTTTTTTTTTCACTGTGTAGTGTGGTGATTTGTTTTTCTAAACTGTGTTTACAAATCTTGGAATATGTGATATTATTGTGCGCCTTTTTGTACTTCGAACATAACTTTTTTGCAAACAAGAACACATGTAATGAGTGGCTCAAAGTGATTTCTCGCCGTAACTTCGTCCTAAACAAGAATTTAAATTTAGGCGCTAATTCTTTTTTTTATTTTTATTGTGGAGTGGTTTACTTTTCTTTAAATGGGTTTGGAAATATTCGAATATGTATAGCTGTGTGCCTTTTTGCACTTCGAACAGGAAAAAAAGGAGCAAAGGGACACTATCACTTCACGAATTCTCTGTAGACCAGGAGAAAACTACGGAGTGGCTCAAAGCAGTTTAGCACTTTCATCACAATTTTCCGTTTCTATTTCGGGTATTTATCTTCTTTCTTAAAATGTTTACCCCTCCAGGGTTGGGTTTTTCCCTCAGACTCAGCGGGGCATCGCACCTCTATCATCTCAAGGGCAGTATCCTGATGCGTGAGACTTCGGGTCAGGGAATACAACTGGGAAGGACGACCAGTACTTCGCCCAGGCGGCCGCAACTGCTATTCTGAACATGGGCCTTTTGTTGAGGATGGAAAGATTGGAAGGGATAGACAAGGAAGAGGGAAGGAAGCGGCCGTGGCCTTAAGTAAGGTACCATCCCCGCATTTGCCTGGAGAAGTGGGAAACTATGGAAAGCCACTTCCGAGGATGGCTGAGGTGGGAATCGATTTCTCCTCCACTCAGTTGACCTACCGAGGCTGAGTGCATCCCGTTCCAGCCCTCGTATTCAAATTACGTGGCAGAGCCGGGAATCGAACCCGGGCCTCCGAAGGTGGCAGATAATCACGCTAATCGGGTATTTATTACCCCTAAATTTACTTTCATTGAATAATCCTTTCGGCGGAGTCATTCTTGCCACATGACAGCAACACAGCATATTTTTATCAAAGATAATTTGAAATTTAACATTTAAACACTGATAAGTAGAAGCCACTATTGTTATGACAGTAAGGCCAATGTAAGAAGTGTTACCTGTGCAATGAATAGTTTACAAAGTATTTACTCAAAATACTTTTCTCTCACTGAATTTGTATTTAAAATTCTTCTTTTTTTGTAATGTGTTTTACGTCGCACTGACACAGATAGGTCTTATGGCGACGGTGGGATAGGAGTGGGAAGGAATCGGCCGTGGCCTTAATCAAGATACAGCTTGGTGTGAAAACAGAAACCACGGAAAACCATCTTCAGGGCTGCCGACAGTGGGGTTTGAACTCACTATCTCCCGGATGCAAGCCCACAGCTGCGCGCCCCTAACCGCACAACCAACTCGCCCGGTATTTAAAATTCTAGTGCAAGGTATGAATGAAGTGTAAACTGAAACTATATACATTGAAATTAAAATTTATGCATGTCTGAGTAAAAATATTTATGTTATCCGTACACCGAATATAGAAAAAAGTAAGACCTTTATGTTTTATCCAGCCTCCTTCCTGACAGCAGCACTTAGAATTTTAAAACTCTAACTGATAATGACTCTTAATCTCAAGATTAACATCAGAAGACAAAAGTGTTGTAGTAAGTTCCGCAATGTATCTAAATGCTATGGATAATAAAAGGGATTACTATTATTTCTCACAGTTAAGGAACGTCAGTTGGACTATTCCATCTCTCCGGAGTTTCATTTCACAACGTTATTTTGACAAGTATCAACGAACGTAGCCTTTGGGATTAATCATTTTTACAGTATTAGTCAATGTAACATACTCCTTCTTTCCCTAGATTACGATAAATCGTCAATCATAGTCAATATCAGAACGACAGCTGGACTACTCCATCTCTCCGCAGTTTCATTTCACGACATTATTTTGACCAATATCAACGAAAGTAACCTTTACGATAAGTCATTTTAACATCATTAACCTATGTAACATTCTCCATACCTCTAAATTACGATAAATCGGCAATCAATAAAGAAGTATGAATTTCTACCGCAAATAGTTAGGCCGCCAGCGCCACGTGTCGAGATGTGCAACTACTCCGATTACAGTACGTGGATCCGATTGTCAAGGGCGGTATGGAGCTGGTACAATTAACGGCTATCTGCGGCCTTGTCATTCCAGCTCTGGAACTTTAGACTGAGATCGGCAGCGTATTACTGTTAGTTTAAAGTGAGAAAATGTGTGGTTTTCATTTGGTCCAGCGCTTCGTATGATAGCATTGCTTTTAATCGCGACATTCCTACTGGCGTAATTGTAATGACCTATGTTGATTTCAGCTGGGAAAACCACTGAGGATGTAAAAAGGCAGGTTGAGAGTGAGTGTCTGCCATCATAATGAAAACTCCCCAACTTGTTGGTGACTGGTGGTAAGCAAGAAAGCTTCCCATTACAATTATTTTTTTTTACTGCCGGATGCCTTTCCTGACGTCAACCTCATCAGAGGAGTTAACGATATGAAATGAATGATGTGATATGCAGGGGTGGCCACTAACCTTAATTCTGGGAGCCGAAAATTTAGGAGACAAAATTGGGAGCATGCTTAGAAAATGGTTTATAAAATGAAGACACGTTTTTCATTTTATAACAAATGAAGGAACATTTATATTAAACACTACACAGAACATTATTGTTCAGGTACACATCAAGGAATGAGATTTTACTTTTGAGAAGTGCTTTTTCGAATGTTCATTTTTGCTGTTAGTTTTTTAAAATCTGGCTGATAATTGGTAAGCGCAGTTTGCATAAGTTCACTTAAATGTACATCAGTTAGTTCAGATCGATATTTAGATTTAATAAATTTAAGCGTTGTTTACAGTGATTCACACACACGTAAGTACTGTAGTCCCACAGATTGAGATAAGTCTCTTGGCACACTCTTTTGTTAGTGGGTACTTTTCTTCAGGAACATTCTTCCAAAATTCTATGGTAGAAACGCCACTTCGATTCCTTTTAGTCCTTCGTCCTCTTGCAGTTCTAGTAGCTCCAACCCTACCGCTGCTGTATTGTTTGTTATTGGTGATGAAACAGGACAGCCATCGCCCACAACATCAACAGAAAAAGGATTTTCCAGGAATGAAAATGAAGGTTTAAGTGATCTCAAATCATTAAATCTGCCATTGATTTCTTCAGCAGTAATCTTCAGTTTCCACCTGAAAGTCGGGAAGGCTTTCAGTAATTTTCTTCAAACATTTGAAGTGAGAAAATGTTTGGTCTGAAGGTCTTTCCCAAAAAGCTTTAACTTGCTACAAAAGATAAATACAGTCTGGGCCAAATCAGAAATAAGCTTTTCTCTTTCTTGTAAATATATGTTTAGCATTTTTCAATACTGGACCACATCTGTAAAAAAATAGCCAAATCTAACAACCACTGGGGGCCATTAAGTTCAGGGAATGATTTTCCTTTTTCTTCCATAAACTGTTTGATTGGATCAAGTAATTCAAAAAATTGGCCAAGAACATTGTGTACTGATAGCCATCTTACTAAGCAGTACCAAGATACTTAACCAGGAAGCTCATCATTGTTCATATATTCTATAAAAGATCTGAACTGTCAGTGTGTTTTGGCATATGAGCGAATACAGTTCACAATTTTTAGAACTACCTGCATGCGGGTACTGAAAATAGTTTGCTGCTAAATGTTCTCTGTAAATAATACAATGTACAGGTAGCAAATCAGGAAATAATGTGTCGGCATTTAAAAGCCCAATAAGCCCTTGTTTCATGCCAGTCATAGATGGTGCACCATCGGTAGCAATGCTGACAATAATACCGACAGGCACTGAGTTTTTCTGTAAAACACCATCCAGGGTTTCTGTAATGTCACAACTACGAGCAGTATCCTTCAAAGAACCAGGTCTAAAAGTTCTTCCACCGCCTGTATGTCCTTTGACACATACCTCACAAATATGGCTAGTTGTGTTTTATCTTTGATATCAGTAGACTCGTCCAGAGCCAGACTTACTGCTGAGCACTCGCTTAGATTTTTTTTGTAAATTATTTGAAATATTCGCACTAATAACAGAAACTCATCTCTCTATTGTGTGTCTAGCAGCGGGCATTTCGTTGAAAAGTTTTCGCAGTTTCTTATTTTCGGGTTCTGAAACAGAAATAACTTGTGCCATGTTCTTTATGAACTCCCCCTCTGTGTAAAGCTTTTTGCTTTTGCAATATTAAAAGCCAAGATGAAGCCAGCTTCGGTTGTCAAATCTGCTTCCTTGGTAAAAGTTGACATAACCCTACTATGACCATGAAGTTTTTCCTTTAGTGATTTCAGTTTGGTTTTCTTTAACTGAGAGCCAACAGGAAAATCTTTGTTGAAACCGCTGTGGTTAGTGTCATGTTGGCGTTTTAGATTACTGGTCTTGAACTGTGACCAAGTTATTCGACACTAAAGACTCATTAACTTACCATTTCTTTCTACAAAAACGAATTCTTCCTCCCAGCCGATATTAAAAGCTTGATTCTCCTCTTCATATTTACGCATCTTACACTTCTTAGCAACTGTTCGGACACCAGGCCACAACTGTACTGAAACAGCACACAACTGCACACAGAAAAGTATCAGCACTCTTCTTCTTCTTCTTCTTCTTCTTCTTCTTGATATTTGGTTGGACTAGGTATTTGACTAACACCCAGTTCCAATACTTTGAGAATGAAACACTTCACGACACTATGATGATTAAGAAAACTTTATCTCACTATTTGCATATCTGTGAAAAACTGGAAACTTAAGGATCACACATTAATATGAGGGATTAATGCAACTATGCAGAAAGTACGTTAACATGATGATCACTAGCAGAAGGGAAAATCTACATAGTGTGGGTATAAGGGAGAATAAAACTAGGAGTAAGCACGTGGACACCAGGTACTAATTCCTCACGCCGAAGTGATCCATCTTGGCGTCTTGCTACATTACGAACATGACCGGATCTACAATTGGGAAGAACATATAATATAAATCAACAACTAAAGGAGATAGTTTTGAGGAGGGGATAACACAAATCAGGGGGTTGAGATGTAGATATCGCTCAAGGAATATGTAAAGAGTATCAGTAACGTGTGTTATTACGAACGATGTGATACCCTAATATCAGCACTCGCTACTGCCTATACGTGAACGCGACCGGCTTCACCTCACGACACCGACTCACTGACACACTCACCCGCTCAAAGCACTATCTAACGGAAGGTCCCGGAACTATCTTCACCTCCCGTCTCACACCACTTACCTGCATCGCTAATAGCGTTAAGCCGCACATCGCTACTGACTGCCGCCAGGCACGAGATGTCGTTAGATTCCATTAATTCTATCATTTAATTTTACTCTAAGGTTGGTGTCAAGAGCCGCACGAGACTGACTCAAGAGCCGCATGTGGCTCGCGAGCCTAGTTTTGGCCAGCCATGAGATATAGGATAGCAGGGATAGGTTTTACGGCGACGAAGGGAAAGAAAAGGGTCAGATCACTGTCTCTATACATCGATCGCTGATGGCAGCTCTCCGCTGCAGGAGAAAGTACGCCAAGTTGAGCGCGCGGTCCGCCATATTGGTGTACCCATGCTAGAGCTTTCCTTATGGGGAAGCAACGATAATATAATCAATTTTAAATCGCAATTAATGGCGCATTGGAATAATTAAAAATATAGGGACATGTTCACTAAAAGCATAAGGTCATTGGGAACACAGACACATCATTCCGAGGTCAGTAAATCTCCGGGATAGCAATAAAAATGAGTGTATAATAACGGCCGACAAATATTAACTTAGGTGCTAAATACATGCAATTAACGATCGGTAATACAATACGAGTGAAAAAACAGTTTCTGGAAACATTGCTGTAAATTTTATACATGTATGCCACAAAATTATGTATTGTGAAGGGGAGGTATGACTGAATTTTTCGTATTTTGAGCCAAAAACTCTGTTTTTTTGTTCGTACAAAAATAGTCCTATCCTTCCTCTTTCAGAAAATGTTTTTATTTTAGTAATTCCGGCTTGTTTAAAGCTTGTAAAAGCCATTTAATATGAGCCCGCAGGACATTTAAAAGCCCAGAAACACAGTCAATTCTCCTGTAACGGCATAATGATAGTTTACTGTGTGTTGTTCGCTGGATATTCAAGTATTTCGCGGCATATTTGCCGTAGAAGTACACTTCAGCATGCTGACAGTCACCTGTTTACTACGTAATCAATACAATTACGTTATGTTAGGAAATATTGTAATTTGAACTGAAGGAGAAAATGTTGTACCTCTCCGAAATAGTACTCAATTTATATCTGCCACACATGTATAGTTTAAATATAGTATGTATTTGTATTATTTACATTTAGGATTCGTATTTGTGCTAATCGTAGTAGTACAAGCATGGCTCCCTTGTTTATTTACATTTCACTAATATGCAGAAGTAACATGTGGTTTCAATTCAGCGAGTGAAATACCGGTATCTAAACTAGTGATTTTTCATTGATGTATTTCATCTTAATTCCTTTGTAAATGAGTGGGGTATTGCAATAACACAGCACAGAACACCCGTGGAACTACAATCAGTAGGCCTGGCGTCACTGAACTAAGCATAAACAAAGCAAGCGCGTTCCTCGTGGTCTACTGCACCGTGCGCTCGCTGCCATCTTACTACCCCAGTCATCTTCTATTCGGCTTACTGCTACCCAAGCTACCAGCCATCCATGTATAGAGATCAGTGGTCAGGATAGTTAAGAGTAAGATGTAGGTATCACGCGCAGGTCTCCCCATTACGCTTAGCCGTCAGCGACGTCATCGGACCCTGATCATCTCGGCGCTTTGTCCTTGATGATGATGATGATGATGATGATGATGCTTGTTGTTTAAAGGGACCTAACATCTAGGTCATCGGCCCCGCTTTGTCCTTTGTATGAGGCAATACACAGCTGTGAGTGATTTTTTTTTAGCCACAAATTAGACATAAGAGAACTTTATTGATATTTTAAACTCATCTCAGAAAAGACATTCCAATATTACATAAGGGTAATAATATGAGATCAAATACAATGTGAATATTTATACAGACCGTCTAAATATTGCAGAAACACTGTCTGATTCACATTGTATTTGATCTCAGTTTCATGACCGTTTAAATATTTCAGAAACGCTGCCTGATTCACACTGTATATGATCTGTTTCCTGACTGTCTAAATATTTCAGAAACGCTCCTTGATTCACATCGTATTCGATCTGTTTCAACTGAAACGCGAATCAGGTAGCTTTTCTGAAATACAGTATTTAGACGGTCTGTATAAAAGGTTTAACAATGCTAAGACTGTGATCGCAGTGGAATGGTCATTCCATATATTAATGTTCCCAACACCTAACTCTTAATGAGCCTGTATATTAACACTTAGCACTGGTTTCATATACAGTATAATATTGCTTAAAGCGTTCATTCGAATAAAAGAACGGCTTCTCACGAAGCAACTTGCAAATTCATTAATATTTCAGGACATTTCTTCTTCAAGATACCAGTAAGGTTTGTGATGACGTTAGACCCCTCTTTCAGCCCTTTTTTTTTCCTTTCATCTGCACTACCATGTTGTACTATCTCTCTGTAGGCTTCATCAAACTGTCTCTAGACCTAAATTCAATTTCACCCCTGTTGTAGGTTGACATGTTTTCTCTCCGTAATCGCTTCTTTACCCTAAAAGCTATATAGCCAGCGAAGTCTTACGCAAATCATCACGATCCTTGGTTTCACGACTGTCCTCCAGCTGTTCCACTAACTCTTCAATGGCTTTAACGAGCCCTTGTTCATCCCCCAGTAAAGAATAGGATGTTGTGGGCTCAACGCTGGCCTTAGAATGGCACACGATATTCAAGTTTATATCGACTTCATCAATAGCATATGATAAAATACACTGCTGTGCAAAACTTAAGAACGAGAGTAACCTTCGCATGTTGTGGCACTGCCAACTAACATAGCACGATGAATCTTGAACCATACATAGGAAAAACTGCTAGAGTATGGTACGGTAGGCGATTAAAATGAATATGCGATGAGACGAGCAGAAATGACACTTTTATACATAGACATTAAACTGCATGTAATTCACTGCGACTCATGATGGTCCCCTGGACAACACAAAAGACGGGACATGGTTCTTCAAAGGGTATGTGATCACCATGGACAGCGATACATGCTCTGCAACGTGTTCTCTTGCTGGCCACAAGATTGGTAAGGAGGCCTTGTGGCAGGACGTTCCATTTCTCTACCAGCGCGGTTGACAACTGCTGGATGGTCGTTAGTGCATGTGGACGTGCTGCAATACGTCTCCCCAACATGTTCCACATGTGCTCGATGGGATATAATTCGGGGGAACGGGCAGGCCAGTCCATTCGCCGAATATCCTCTCGTTCCAAGAGCTCCTCCACCTGCGCTCTTCGATGCGGTCGTGCATTGCCATCCATAAAAATGAAGTCACGGCTAAATACACCCCTGAAAAGACGCACATGGAGGGGTACAGTCACAACAAAGTTGACCGGCGAATGTATCCCATTCAAAGATTTGGAGGTAGGTACGCCCATGCAACATTATGCCTCCCCACACCATAACACTTGGACCACAAAAATTATCATGTTCAACAATATTCCTAGGTGCATTACGTGTTCCCACCTCTCGCCAGATGAGGGAACGTCTAGAATCACTTCTTATTTTCCTACCACTTTTCCCACACCTGTGGGGTCACGGGTGCGAACTGCGTCGAACATGTGGATTTGTCCCAGTTATACGGCCGGATGCCCTTCCTGACGCAAACCATATATGGAGAGATGTAATCATTATTGCATATTTCTGTGGTGGTTGGTAGCGTGGTATGTTGTTTGAATGTTGTGACGGACACATACATCCAATCCCCGAGCCAGAAGAATTAATCAGAAGCGATTAAAATCCCCACCCGGCCGGGAATCGAACCCGAGATCCTCTGAACCGAAGGCCAGTACGCTGAAACGTCTAGAACTCTAGAATCACTATTCAGATTGAACCTGCTATCATCTGAGAAGAGCATGTGACGCTACTCCTCGTCCGTCCAGACCGGATGCTCTTGGCACCATCACAAACGGTGCCGCTGATGTGCGGGTGTCAGCGGAACACAACGTAATGGTCGTCGGGCAAACAGACCATACCCAGGCACTCGCCGTGCCACTGTAGAGTGTGAGATTTGGTGCCTTGCAATCCTGTTAAATGTGGTTGCAATTGCAGCCGCTGTTTGAGGTGAGTCTCTTCTTGCCCGTTGCACAGTGTAGCGGTCATCTGCTGCTTTAGTTGACTGTGGTCGAACCCCTCCTCTCCTTCGGGCAGCAGTGTCTGTGGTTCGGAATGCTCTCCATGCACGCGAAACAATGCTGTGAGCAATACCAAACTCCTGGGCTACACTCGTCACACTTCGTCCTTCTTCCAGTTTTCCGATGATTCTTCCCCGTGTGAAGCCATCCAGATGTCTCCGGACCATGTTTTACTGAATAACACCACCACAGTGCACCGTAACAGCTCGCTGATTCAACTCACACAGTCTTGTCCCGTTCCTACAACTGCCTCGTTTTCTGGGGCCAGACCCATTTGGCGTTATAGTCGCGCTGTTCTCACGCCAGGTTTCTATGCACGTATGGGAGGCTTCTGGCAACATGTTACCTCACTTTCATTCATTTCCTTCGAGTAGTTGATATGTTATGTTGCTTTATCTATCTCGTCCTTAAGTTTCGCACAGCAGTGTATTTGTACATAATGTTTCGCAATCTGCTGGAGAACAGTTGAAACTTCTTAGCATCTCGGAAGCAATGAGGCTGAGAAGCAATGATTTTACCCTTTGCGTCACAGCTGTCAGAAGAGGATGGTCATAAAATCTTCCGAGTCCTCGAAGCTGAGAAAGATAGCTTCCAATAATGTCTCGATTACTTCTTGCTGCCAACGTTTATTTAGGTCATGTTTTAGGGAGTAAATGGAAGTGTATGTTTGGTTCCTCTGCGCGCCTGCTATGATTTGTGCAGCCTGCAATGGCGCAACAAACCATACTGAAAAGTGTACAGTATTACTGCTTTTTACGTGTTATCACGTAATGTAAATACACATGGTTTCTTTTACGCCACAGTTATGTTACTTTCGTCAATTATTATTTATTACCTCCTAGCTTCTGCGTGCACAGCAATTCTTATTCGAACTACCTCTACCTCGGTCAGGGCAGCTTCAGCGCGAGGGTCCTGCGTGACGTCACAGCTCCGCTTTGCTACTGCGCATCTCTCCCGTTATACCTACCTTTATTCTTTTTTTTTTTTTTTTTTGCTAGGGGCTTTATGTCGCGCCGACACAGATAGGTCTTATGGCGACGATGGGATAGGAAAGGCCTGGGAGTTGGAAGGAAGCGGCCGTGGCCTTAATTAAGGTACAGCCCCAGCATTTGCCTGGTGTGAAAATGGGAAACCACGGAAAACCATTTTCAGGGCTGCCGATAGTGGGATTCGAACCTACTATCTCCCGGATGCAAGCTCACAGCCGCGCGCCTCTACGCGTACGGCCAACTCGCCCGGTACCTTTTATTCTAGCACCTTGGAAAAGCGCTAAGAGTGCGAAAGAAGCGACCGTAGCCTTATTTACGGGATCAAGCCCAGCATTTGCCTGGTGTGAAAATGGGAAACCACGGAAAACCACCTTCAGGACTGTCAACAGTGGGGTTCGAACCCACCATCTACGGAATGTCACTTGCTCCGTCTGTATTTTATGTAAGTCAGTGTGCTGGCTGCAACCTAGAATCAATAACACGGCCGAGAAATAGTTCTTGCTCTGTTATAGAAACTTTGTTTTGCGAAACCAACAGTTCATTTTCGATGTATGAGGCATCTGATTGGATCTCAACAATTATTGATGAGGGATGAAGGAATTTTTTCACAGGAGGGAAACTGACGATGTCAATGATCTGTGTCTACTGAACAAAAGAATGAGCAGAGTAATTCAAATGGAGTATGCTTTCATGTAATGAACCCTTAGAAGAATAAAAACACAAAATATCAAAAATACCTAATGATCTAATTAGAATTTAATTAGGATGGGATGGATTAGGTCTTCTTTCTTATTGTTTAGTCATTTATTATCAAAATGTTAAATCTTATAAGTGTAACAGAAATGTACGGGGAATCGGAAATTATTTTATGTAATAAAGCTATTACTAGGTCACCTCGCCAAGGCAAAAAGGTTGTGCTTGATTTAACCGGAAGGATGTGTGTTCGATTCCTCGTAAGGAACGAGAAATTCAAAAGCGGCACGTTCAGTTCTGGAGTAATACAAAAATCTAGGGTTCTTAAAACCACCAACAAAACAAAATAGTGCCATGATTACGAATAGAGAAAGCCTTTATCCTTCACTCCTCCACGGATCTCCATGGCCTGCACAGGGATGGTTCTTTTATGTCATGGAATAATGTATAGGTATATTAAACATATTTTCTCCGCTCTAATGAAATTATTAATTAACTGCATGATCAGCCGATGTGGATTTTAATATATGAATTCTACAATGAAAAATTCTTACTGAACACTTCAGTAAGAAAGGTTGGCGATCTTTTGAAGTGATCCTATTGAATCCGTTTAAAAATCATCTGAACATGCACCAACTGTTGATAAAACAATTAAAACATAAATAATATACACCTGACAAAAATTATTTTATACACAATTTTACGAGTGAAATTTTAAATGCTCTAAGTAAATAATCGATCGAATATAGTATATTGCGTTGCAGTAGTATCTTGAAAATCGCGGAATTCATGTTGTCACCTGGGAATAATCCCACCGCCGAATTATGCAACTGCTCAAGAATAGTTATTGAGATTATTCAGGATGTTTTTAAGTGTGTTAGTCAATACATGGGATGACCTCTACACTCGAAAGTGGAACCAGTTTAATTTCATGCACGAAGAATAATCTGATGATTCCGAACGTTAGAGGAGAGCAAATTAATTACATTTATCACGATTTTTTTTACAATAGCGTTCTTTAGTAATAATGTCACTTTTCTCGTCCCAATGAAATATAATTATAAGGTTTATGTGTTACTTTACCTTAGGATCGAAACTGAAGACAGAGTCGCAGCGTAAAGGACACTCGAGGCCGCATTTGCAGGTGCCCTGTGTCTGCAGGTACTCCTTGAGGTGCTCCAATGAACTAAGCGCCGTGTTACTGGGACTGGAACAAGAGGGGGGGAAAATCAGTACCCTGCAATGTCATGTAATACACACTCTTATTCATATACCTTGAGCTGATGGGAACTAACTAATATAATATTGCCGGCAGAAAACGTGAACGAACTGTTGAAACTAAATATTTAAGTAACTGCAGTGAGAGCTAACAGAAGCGTACTTCACAATGGAATAAAACATTGTTAAGTACGAAATGATGAGGCACAACGAAAGACCTCACCCGAATAAATAAATAAATAAATAAATAAATAAATAAATAAATAAATAAATAAATAAATAAATAAATAAAGACATCACGACTCACATGTACCACCTGAAATCATCTAGAAAAGAGATATATTTGTACTGTTGTGGAAGAGGTAGAGTCCATACAATATTACAAGTTATATACAATACCCAGTTAATCACCTAGATCTATTTACAGAGAGCAAAGAACATCACGAAATCTTCCTTCGTACTACAGTGATTTCACAGCATTAAATTATAATACGCCACAGATTCATAGCTACGGTTCCCACTTGAGTAAACAGTAATTCGATATGAACAGAAAATTGTTTGGACGATATGCAAACGAATTAGTTCACCGATTGCATGATAACGTGAGCATCGCACGCCATCCTTACGTTCTATGAAGGGCTGCATACTAGTTCGGTCCCGTCCAAAACACAAATAATATAGAGAACTAATTCGGTCCGAGCTTCAGAAAGCTACAGTACTAATTCGGCTCGAACTATGTAGGTGTAGACATGCTTTTATGGAGTGTACGTACGTAGTACCATCGCACTCCAGTCAGTACCTAGTGCGACAGTATATCTATATATTTTGCCAAAGCTCATGATGCTTTGCAGGAGAAAGTGATTGAAATTAATCGTAATGAAAAGATTTCCTCATTAACAGTGAATTTTTTTCTACAGAACGAATTCTGAAATGTTATGCAGTGCGAATAAAATATTCGTCGATGATACCTTTGAAGAGTAGTCCTACGACGTTTCATCAACTTTTCATAGTGCATGGTTTTCTTAATCCCCATTACTTGCTACTTGCTTTCTGTCTGTTAACAGGAAAGACTGTAGATAGTTATGCCGACAGTGACTGAATGCAATAATCTGGGTTTAAATTTTTTCCATCCGACTAAGTGGCTCAGACGGTTGAGGCGCTGGTCTTCTGATCCCAACTTGGCAGGTTCGATCCCAGCTCAGCCCAGCAGTATTTGAAGGTGCTCAAATACGTCAGCCTCGTGTCGGTAGATTTACTGGCACGTAAAAGAACTCCCGCGGGACTAAATTCCGGCACCTCAGCGTCTCGAAAAATCGTAAAAGTAGTTAGTGGGACGTAAACCCAATAACATTATTACTGGTATTTAAATAACTTTCCCCGAAAAGAGCGAACGTAGAGTTCGAAATGGCCAATGACATCACATTGAATGGGAAGATTTCATACAGGACAATGTAGGTGCTGATGTACACAGGAACTATACTTGACAACAGAATATAATAACATTTCAAAAATTGGAGAATTTCTTAAGTGTTTTTCCGGCTTTCCATTCCTGCCGCCACCAGATATGGACGAATGTTTCGCAGAAAACCTTATGAGCCTCAATAGGTGCAGGCAATTTACCGATTATATGCTAGAGGAGAACATCAAGCTTGATGCTACTTTCGCGCCAAAATTATACGCACAATTCATACCTATAACAAAAAGAACAACAAACAGTTGTAAATCTTTTCATGCAAACTTAAATGACTTATTTTACGCCACTCGCCGTAACATCTTTCAGTTAATAGACGTTCTAAAACAAATTTAAAATTGACACATACAAATGAGAAGTCCAGCAACAAAAAGACCAAACCAATTAAAGAAAGAACAATACATCAGATAAAAAAATGGTAGAATATGTTTGTACGGACGGTGTATGAATGCGTGTGTGTGTGTGTGTGTGTGTGTGTGTGTGTGTGTGTGTGTGTGTGTATACATAGAACCAATGCCGAATCGCGTCAAAAGGTGCAAGATGTTTAGGACAATCTACCGCAGGATGCCATTCGGCACCTTTATGATCGTTTGCATGCGCGAATATACGCCTGCATTACCGCCAGAGAGGGGTACACTGTGTATTGATGCGACTGTTTGGACATCCTTTACTGTGACATGTGTGTTTCATTTTGGTCTGAATTTGTAATCATATACTCCTGTCGCATTGCTGTGAATAAAATGATTTTTGAGGATGTTGCATTTTTTCTTTGTCCTGCAATGTATGTATACAATTTATTTTACGTTGCATCAACACTCTTATGGCGACGATGGGACAGGAAAGAGCCAGGATCGCGAAGGAAGCGACCATGGCCAAAATTGAGGTACAGTCCCAGCATTTTCCTGGTGTGAAAATGATAAACCACGAAATACTATCTTTTCAGAGCAGTCGACAATGGATTTCGAACCCACTATCTCCCGAATCCATTCGCTCGGTTCTACGGCAATTAAAAAAATTCTTAAACCTGTCCTACAGATTTCTTCCCCCCAAAAAACATAAAACTGACAGCACAAATTGACTATGCTTTCTTTAGTGTATAAATGTTAATTAAATATGTGAACATGGGTGGATTGATTAGCTCCTAGTATCACTGATTATTCTGAAGTTTAAGAAGTTTAGAATGAGGTTTATAGAGTGCAGTGTACATGATAACCAACATTTTTAGCCATGTCTTATTGAAGGGGCAGGCAATTTTGTAGTTTACCCGTCCCTGCCTTACTCCTAAGCCTGCATGGAAGGAAAATGTACACTTCCAACCAGTACTGTTGTATTTTCGATTCGGATTCGAACTAGTATTACTGCTTGGCAATGGACCAAACGAGTAGGCCTATATTCTTTTTCTTTTTTTGCTATTTGCTTTACGTCGCACCGACACAGATAGGTCTTATGGCGACGATGGGACAGGGAAGGCCTATGAATGGGAAGGAAGCGGCCGTGGCCTGAATTAAGGTACAGCCCCAGCATTTCCCTGGTGTGAAAATGGGAAACGACGGAAAACCATCTTCAGGGCTGCCGACAGTGGGTTTCGAACCCACTATCTCCTGGATGCGAGCTCACAGTTGCGCGCTCACAGTTGCGCGCTCCTAACCGCACGGCCAACTCGCCCGGATAGATATTTTTTTTTACCATGGGACCGAACTAGTAAACACCGCTATAAAGTGTATGTGAGAGAAAAAAAAAGCTTCATGCTTGTCTTTCAAGACCATATCATTACGAAACAAGGAGACATTAGCAGGTAGCAAAATTAAGCGATTAGAAAATGGATTGCAAACAACTAGTGCATGTCTTAGTTGAGTGCATGTATTTGTCATTTCTTGAAAAATGCTTCCCGCGAAATTTACTGATACACCATACAGTACTACAGACAACACATTGTCGTACTGGATGAGAGCACGAAAATCTTCTATAACACTGGCATACTCCAAGGTATGCCCCCAGACTGCATCACTTACCAAAATGTCTTGAACAAGTAAAATTACCAATCGAAATGAAAATTCACAGGAATCTCAAAATGATACGTTCTGATCCAATTTATCGCTGCACTGAATGCTCATAAGCCAATTACGCAGACAAAAATCTGGGTCTAACTTTCCTTCAGCTGAACAGAATGCAATGCTATTTCATGCTCCGGAAATGAAACGTCCACTCCTGCAAATAACGAATTCATTTACGTGCACACTGTTCTGTAAATGTATGTATGATGTGTAAATATGTGAACATCACGTGTATCACCCTTGTATCTGTACGGATGTGGCGCACTGAACTATCGCAGTATCGTGTAAAAGTGTTATAATAATAATAATAATAATAATAATAATAATAATAATAATATAATAAATAGTACTCCCCGACTCAAATGAAGGTGGTGATGGTGGTTATTGACATTTTAATGGGATTACCAGCCTCAAAAATTACGTTCAAGACTATTATTTGAGGGTAACGATAACTGAAGAAGGAAGTACGAATTTAACGCATTCGTCACAAGGTAAACTCTGTAGCTTTACAACGATTAATTACTACATAAATAGTAAAGATATCTTTATCATGTTTTCTCTTTCTTTTCCTAGTGGTTCAACGTCGCACTAACACATCAAAGGTTTTCGGTGACGCAGGGAAGGGAAAGGGCTAGGACCGGGAAGGTAGCTGCCGTGGTTTTAATTAAGGTACAGCTCCAGCATTTGCCTGACGTAAAAATGGGAAACTACTGAAAACCATCTTCAGGGTTGCCGAAGGTGGGATTCTATCCCCCCGAATGCAAACTTCAGCTACGCGACCCCAACCGCACGGCCAATTCGCTCGGTATCATCATCATTATAGGCACTGGTGCGCTGACTAGTATCGAGTATTGTCTCCGAGTATATCAATGTTGTTAATTATGGGGTCTTAGATGGCTGAAAAGAGTGATTTCTTCTCCGATTTTCTCGCTCCATTCTGTATTTTATTGGACTCGTACTTTCGTCGAAATTGTTCAAAATGTGTGGGCGCTTTACCTTGTTAAAATGATCCATTCGTCTTGTACCAGTTACCACGTGGAGTAGCGCCTAACAATATTGTAACCAACAGGATTTAAGAAAAACAACAATATACTTTAGTTGATGAAGTAAATAAATGCTGATCTCAGAATCCATTACCAATATCGCCGATTCTGTGTTATAGATCACAACAAATCATTGTTCTGGAAAGGCATACAAAGATCGCAAATGGAAAAAGCTATATGGATTCGATTATATAATTTTACAAGTAAACATTTCCATGGACTCATTTCATGCCAACGTGAAAGCTAGGTCATAAAATTCTAGCACATGACGAATTTGAAATATTTAGCAGTCTACGTTTACCTCGACACACCACTAGCAATAGTGGAAATCTAAGCAATGCAAAGACTGAATCGCAGTACTAAGTTATTGGCAGGACAGTAACAATACAAGTACACTGAGCCGGGCACCGTTATACAGTTACCATGTTACAGCAATGCATGTATTGCAGAGAAGAAACCAACTAGGGCCCCGTATACAAGTTATTGCTCTCTGCGCAGGCAAGGACGCGGTTTATTTTTATGGAGTCTATTTCCGGGAAGAATGTTGGCTTGTACAGATGAAATACGACAGCCAATTCTCTAATCATAAGCCGATAAAGTAAGGTACGCAATTTAAAAAAGATGCTCTCGTAGTTTACTGTAAATTATAACCACAACATTACCGAAAACAGATATCTAACTATGAATAGGTTCACTGAGGTAGTTCTGCATGGGCATACAGGTTAGGTTACATTTATTTACAATGTCGTTGTTCTATCTTCTCCACAATACGAGCAGAAAAAAGAAAGCTTGACATTCATTCTATTTTATAAGTTGCTAATTTGAATCTATAATTAAACTGTTTCTTAACTTGGCAAGCAGCCACTGTATCAGGTCGGAGGTAATATTCTCACAAGCTCGATCATGGAGAAGTAAGGCTGGGCTTAATTCAAACGGAAAAAATCTCTTTCAAAAAGCAAAGAAAACGCAGTAGACCTACTGCATCATCACATCTTTATACCAAGAAGAAACATGGCCAGTAGGCCTTAATCGACTTTGGATAATTTTATACTTTTGACGTCTCTTCTATTGCTATGGATTTCAAGATATTCCGGTGTGTACGAATTTCATCTCATAGCAGTTCTTGTACGAGCGCCGAAGAGAACGATACGGAGTTTTCACATTTAAACTCATTCAAATGTCACAGATTCCAATCGTGTTTCAATCAGCTATCCAAATCCAGAGAACAGGACGACAACCTGTCGATGATAGAGTTTTGTGGAAGTAGTACAGTCTTTCAAAAGGGGATAGTGGTATTTTGGTCAGTTTTTGTGAATATGAAATCATGATCGAATTTGCTATGCAATAAATTATCTAATAAACTTATCTGAAATCTTGTTCTCCCGCAATTATAGGCTGATATAAGAAAGAAAGAAAGAAAGAAAGAAAGAAAGAAAGAAAGAAAGAAAGAAAAAAGAACACAACAGATTTGGTGCCTTAGCAGTTACTAGGTGACAGCTGTCATTGCGTGCTACTGGTATGACGTGGTCGCTTCTTCCTAACAATCAAATGTACTGTTTGTTGAAATAACAATTATGCCATCACTGTCTGTGCAGAAATTCCGTACCCTTTGCTGTGAATTTAAATTCGAGAGCTAGTATATATATCATCCGCCTTGTCTTATCGTGAATCTACTGACTGCTGACATTCTTTTTATTCTTCTTAAGAAATATAAAGAACTTTTACACTACGGCCTACCACTGTTCATCCCGAAGACCTGCAAATTACGCGGTGACATGATCAGCGTAACGAATATTCTCGGCCGTTATTCTTGGCTTTCTAGACCGGGGTTGAAATTTCACCATCGGATAGCTCCTCAATTGTTCTCGCGCAGGCTCAGTGGACTCGAGCCAGCAATCAAAATCCCAAATATGGCTGGGAATCAAACCCGAGGCCTCAGGGCAGGAGACAAGCTCGCTACCATAAGATCACGAGGCCGACTGTCAAGTAATTTGTATTGTTGTTATAATAGTGTAAAAAGGTACGATTAGCTCAGAGGCTTCGCTGCTGGCTTCCCACCCGGAAGACTGACGTTTGAATTCTGGTCGATCCTGAAATCATCTCAAAAATCACGCGGCGACAGGAAGGGCAACCAGCCTTGAAACCCACGGCCAAAACGAAAATGAACCTGGACGGTTCCAGTGGTCCCAGAAATAGCTGCGATAAGGTGAAGAAAGTTATAATAGTGTAACGATGGCTAATCTAGAGGGAGGAGTTAGAATTCATCCTCCATTCTCCATCCAGGCTGTGGCCGTGCTTTCCTGATGAAACACATTTTATAAAACATTGTATGACAGTTTGCCAAAGTAAAAAAAAAAAGGATACCCCTACAGGCAATGGAGGCCCTTGGAGGGGTGGAAGGTAAAGGCTTCAACTAACCGTAACCTCGGCACTTGATGGGGTAAAGTGGTTATCTCTACGCCCGGCCGCCTTTGCCCCCAGGAATTAACCTGGTACTCATTTTTGGTATAGGCTGAGTGAACTTCAGGACAATATGCACCTCCAAAAGTGGAAATCTCGTTGTTTAAATTTTTCTACTTCCTGACGGAGAATCGAACCCACGTCCTTCCGGGTGAACCGAGCACGCCTTTACCGCATCGACCAGGCAGAAGCTCTCTTTATACAGACCTGAACTACGGTGGAGACATCGATTATAATCGCCAGATACTGTATATTCAAGCAGCACAAAGTTCCGTTCACTAACAACAGCTATTCTTCATTACCTTTCCTCTTGTGTCTGCCGAACCAGTTGCATTACAGCACGAGCTTGATTTCAGAGGAAAAAAATTGGTTTAATGAAAAAAAAAAACAGATTGGGATGCTTTTAGCAACGGGAGTGTCCTCGGGCATGCTCACCTCTCTTGGTGCAGGTCTTACTATGTGACTCCCACGGCCGACCTGCGCGTCTGAAAGCGAGATGATGAGGTACGAAAAGGGTGAAACCTGGTGTCGGCACATCGCTTATTTATGTAAAACTAAGGGGTCTGCCCAAGGTTTAACGTCTCCATTCGATGGATGAATTATCATCGAGAGCGCGATATGAGCACCGCGGAGGGGTTTGGAACTGATCATGATGATGATGATGATGATGATGATGCTTGTTGTTTAAAGGGGCCTAACATCTAGGTCATCGGCCCCTAAGGTACGAAATGAGACGAAATGGAGTGACAAATTAAAAGTTCAAAATCCTCCACTGACCAGAATTCAAAACGTGAGAACGAAGAATGAATGGATGAATACGAATTTAAAACAATCAGTGGATCAGACACGTAATATCTCGCATTCACAGAACTGACGTGAAATAATAATATTACTGACCAAGGGACTGCGTCAATAGCGTAGTATTGAATCGATGATGCTTTTAGTCCAAAGGGGTCCAAAACCCAAGTCATCGGCCCCTCATAATGGTACTTATCGCTAGGAAAGTAGAACCATGGTATTTGTCATGCTGCGGTACTAATCAAAAGTAGCGTAGACTCGCGGTATTCCACACATTATGGTACTACTCACAGGTAATGAAATTCGCACATATAATACAGACCTATGGGGTTTCGCACATTGCGGCGCCATTTACAGGCAACGCAAACCTATGGCGTTCATCGCGCAAGTGTACTAACCACAGGGACTCGCACTATTCCTTAGTGTTCCTCATATAGTGGGTACTGATCATAGGCAAGCCAGAACCATGGTGTCACTCATCCCATGGTATCGCTCATATAGTGTTACCTATCACAGGTACTGTAAATGCCGGCAACGTACTCTTTTGCTACTAATCACAAACCTATTTGGTACCGAACATAGTGGTACTACGCGCAAGTAGCGACCCATGGTGTACCCCGCGTGGTGGTACTAATCACAAGTAGTTTCATGGTTCTAATACAATCACCCCTTGGTCGCCCGTTTTAGTCGCCTCTTACGACAGGCAGGGGATACCGTGGGTGTATTCTTCGTCTGAATGCCTCACCGATAGGAGGGAGTGAGGGTGGGGGGTGGAATTGAATCCGGGCTTTTGGCACGCAATCTAGTGATTAGAAATTGTATAGCATTACCTCTCATACCCTGTCGGCCGATATTCCGGTGATTTATTTTCCACCAATAGGACTCAAACCAGCTAATTATGGTGTCAGACCTCGCAATCTGCAGGCCTTCGGGCTGAGCAGCGGTCGCTTGGTAGGCCAAGGCCCTTCAAGGGCTGTAGTGCCATGGGGTTTGGTTTGGTTTGACCATATAGACTTAACGCCTTAACGATCATGGCCACCAGGAGCAATAATACTAATAATGTATCGCTCTGACACAATAAGAAATCAGCAATCCCTGCGAAGCTACTATAGAGGCTTTCAATATTTTTTTAAAAAAATGCGCAAACACAGCTGACGCCACACACCCCTGTTATAGCCACATGAAATTATTAGCGACGACATCCCGTGTAGGGCTGACTGTAAAATTACAGGAGATGCAGAAGTTCAATGTGAGGAAATAGGACACCCTGATTAAAAATATCTTTAAATGAAAGCAAAACAAGTCGACGAACGAATTATCATCAAATAGTCTATATTCACTATCGCTTGTGAGAATCCCAAGTGGCTGCGTAGCCGAGGATGTAAAGACGTGCCCGGAAGGACGTGTGCTCGATTCCCTGTAAGGAAATAGAAATTTGAACACGATATTTCCACTTCTGGAACGGCACATGTAACTGGGGTCCACTCAGCCTACACCAAAAATGGGCATTTCCGAGGGTAATTTCCGAGGGCAAAGACGGCCGGCCATAGGGCTAACTACTCGATCCTATTTAATGTCTTGGTTACGGATAGTGGAGGCTTTTACATTCCACTGCTCCAAATGCCTTTATGGCAAGGCTATGCTTGCGAGAATCTAATGTACCTATATTCATATTTTTACCTGTTGTTGTAGCTGATGACGACGACGACGATTGTGGTGGTTGTGATTGTGGTAATAACGTGGGGTGAATGAAAAACTATGACAAAAATCAGAATTTTAACCCATGTGTCTACTCTGTGTTACAGTACTTAACAATGAGTGAACGCCATTCCGGTTCCTCAAACTTCCAAGGCATTTAACAGCGCGTTTAAAAATCTGACTAATTTACACCTTGAACTCCCCAGTGTCAATGAATAAAATGAACGTGGACTAAAAAAGATGTCTACATTACGAGACTCTAGTAAATACCTTGAAACCAAAATACCGTCTAACTCGTTCAATGGCCTCATTTTGAACCTGTGTAAGCAGAGTAATCCCTCTACGCATTGTCAGTAAGACAGTCAAAAGATTAACTCCAGTACTTAATCATAACGATGCCTTCTTCAAAATTTCATTAAAATGCTTACATTCGCATGGTATAATCTTCTCAATTCTTGACGTCTACGTGGTTTTGGAGAGGCCTGTTGAGTGTAGGTCATTCGAGTTGACACCCACTGGAAACCTATGCATGTGCCTATAAGGATGACATCCTACCTACAGTGAAATCTAATGATGACGACGGCACTAAACACCCAAAACCCAGTCTCCGATTCAGAGGAAATTAATAATGGTTAGATTCCTCAACCCGGCCTGAAGTAGAACCCGGGACTTCTTGGACAAAAGGTCATCGTGCTAATCAATTAGCCACGGGTCGAGACTCCTGTTGCTATAGTAGGAAATGAGTGCAATTTTGTAATTCATTCAGTCTGAAGTCACTCCCAAAGAGAACTGTTCTATATCTAGCTAGATTGCATCAACCCTTACTATTATGTACTGTATGTCTGCCCCTCAGCCCCCATTCTTGGAACGAGGCCGGGGATGAGGTGAGATGCGCGGCCAGTCCGCTCCGCGCAATTCTACATATCCATGGAGATAATTCAAGGACACTATTCTCTCATTCATGGTTCAGTTTCCAGTTGAATTCCACAATTTGAGACTTTGACAGAGAGAACCATGTACGTTCAATATATTTTCAAAATATTCGTTCCGGCGGGCAGAGTGGCTCGATTCCGGCTCAGTGCGGTGGTATTTGAAGGTGCTTAAATACGACAGCCTTGTGTCGGTAAATTTTCAAGCAAATGAAGAAATCCTGCAGGAGAAAATACTGGCATCCCGGTGTCTCCATAAACCGTAAAAGAAGGTATTAGGACGTAAGTTATTATTTTTATTATTGTTATTTCGTACAGGGCGAATAAGGACCACGATATTCAACGTTTGCGTTTGGGATGGGTTTTCATGTTTGACCTTTAAAATGCGCATCCTCTGGCTGTGTTGCGCCTTCCTAGTGGTGTGTCCTGGAACCTCATTTGTTTAAGCATCCTTCCGAGAGACGTCCGGGCTCTCTCTCTGTTCCTCCCAGTTCCTGGAGATCTTTGTTTACTTCCACCAACCATGTGACTTGGTCTTCCTCTTTTGCCAGTAAAGAAGAAGCTGGTTGGTCAACCAGGCATGATGCATTCTGTAGACGGGTCCATAAAATGCTAGACGTTTCTTTTTGGCCACGGCCGTGATTTTTTCAGAGTATTTGGTTCGGTCACCTTTCGTATCCGTTTGCTTCCTCGACTGGTCCTAATATCTTCAATATTTTTCTTTCCTGGATTTCGAGCTTCTCCGTGAGTCCCTTCCTTCTGAATATTTGACATTCTGAAGCATATAAGGCTTCAGGACAGATGACTGTCTGGTAGTGCTCCATTTTATGTTACGGGAGAGAGACATTTTATTGTACGTGCTCTTGGTCAGTTGTATGCCAGTTTTAGCTTATTAACTCGAGTTGATAATGCTACTCCTTCGGAGAGATTGGGTTCCAGCCATTCTCCCAGGTAGGACCTACTTGGTTTTTTTTATTATTATTATTTTGTTTTTACAATTTAGTTTACGTAGCACCGACACAGATAGGTTTTATGGTAACGATGGGACAGGAAAGGATTATTCGGAGTGGGAAGGAAGCGGTCGTGGCCTTAATTAAGGTACAACCCCAGCATTTGCCTGGTGTGAAAATGAGTAACCACGGAAAACTATCTTCAGGGCTGCCGACAGTAGGGTTCAAACCCACTATCTCCCGAATGTAAGCTCACAGCTGCGCGCCCCTAACCGCATGGCCAATTTGCTCGGTCCCCCGGATACCCCCGTTGGTTTTCCTTGCTTCAGATGCAGTGTACAAGGAGATTCACTGATATTCGTGATGTACTGTGTTTTCTCATGTGAAAAGTGCAGCTCTACCTTTGCTGCTTGTTGTCTGAGAACTGTGAGTTGTCTCACCGAGTTTCTATTGAATTAGACAGAAGTGCTAGGTCGACAGCGAATGCCACGCAATCAACATTCACTCCACTGCGCTTGTGTCCCAGAGATATGCCACATGGTATCTCCTGTCTAGTTAACTCCTTTCGCCATTCTCTTATAACCGTTCCCATTTCACAGTTAAAGAGGAGATGGGAAACGCCGCCTCCCTGTCTTACCCCAGTCTTGACATCAAAACTTTGTGAGAGCGTTCCTCTGAACTTCACATGTGACCTGGAGTTATTTAAAGTCTGCTGGCTAAGGTTATGGGTCTTCTGGTCCAGCCCTAGTTCCTACAGGGTTTTCATGCGAGTAGGTCTGTCAACTGACGCATATGCCTTCTTAAAGTCGACAAAGATGATCATATATTCTTACCAGCCATTTTTACCTGACGTAGCACTGACTTCAGGTTGAGTAATTGTTCAGTACAAGAGCGCCCTTTTCTGAATTCGCCTTGGTAGATCCCTAGTTGTGGATCTAATTGGGGTTCGGCTCTGTTTAATAAGGCCTTGGAGAAAATCGAGTACCCAGGTACCAGTAAGATTCCTCAATAATTGCTCATGTCGGTCAAGTCTCCTTTCTTGTGCAAGGGAGAAATCAAAGCAGAAGTACAGTCGCTAGGTAATATTTCAGTCTCCCTAATGTTTGGAGAATCTCCGTGTAATTGTTGACAGACCTATCTTCAACCTACCTCCATAGTTCGGCTACTATTGAGTCTTCTTCCGATTCTTTATTGGTTTCTAAGGACTGAATTACTTCTTCTTTGGTCGGTGGTTGACAGTTTGGTTGCTTGATGTCTTGATAAACGAAGAATGTATCAGGCGATTCACAGTTAAAGAGATTCTCAAAGTACTTTGCTACAGGGTGGTAGTTATCTATATCATTATGAGCTATCTTCCTCTCTGGTCCTCTGAAGTGGAGACTGGGTGGGTTAAAAGTTTCTGCAGTTGTTCCTCTTGAAGTCTCCATCCAACTATATGAGCTGGTTCTTTGTGAAATGACGTGAACAGACAACTAGGTCTGATGATCCTGGCAGTTAACTTTCGTTGCTCTAAGAACGTATCCCTATTGTACTGCGTCTTCTGTGAGTTCAACTTTAGCCAGGCTGTCTCCGCGTCAAAGCTTCCTCGCAGGTATTAAATTTGCCCACCAGACATCTTCTGTTTTAATTCCTTCAGTTCATCCCAACTTCTACATTCAAGTGCTTCCAATTTCTCTGTGAACTGCTTGCAGAGTTGAATGTTTCTCTAAATAAAACCCAGTAACCTTGAGTGACTTGGCTTTCTTAATATTCCTAGGTAGGAATCTAGGAATCTTAGCTTTATTTTGGAGAGATAGAGATAGTGATCTGAGTCCAAATTTGCTCCTCTTAATACACTTAGGTTCTGGATCTCCTATGTGACTTCCTTGAGATAGGTATATGTTTTTTTTTAATTTATTATTATTTGCTTTACGTCGCACCGACACAGATAAGTCTTATGGTGATGATGGGATACGAAAGGCCTACGAGAGGGAAGGAAGGGGGTCGTGGCCTAATTAAGGTACAGCACCAGCATCTGCCTGGTGCGAAAATGGGAAACCACGGAAAACCATCTTCAGGGCTGCCGAAAGTGGGGTTCGAACCTACTATCTCCCGAATGTAAGCTCACAGCTGCGCGACCCTAGCTATGGTCTCTCTGAAATTATTCCCAGAGGCTGTTGGGTGATGTCGAAATCTTTTGCTTCCTTGGTAGTTGCTTGAAGGTCGTTGACTTCATTATCAAGTTGAAAGCTTACCGACTCTCACTAGGCGCTCTCCATTCGTGCTGATCCGTAAGTGGGCTGGGTACTCTCCCACAATGTGTCTAAACTTGCTATCTTTCCCTAACTGGGTGTTAAAATCGTCAACTAGGACGATTGTGTGGTGCTCTGGGATCTTGCTGATGATGTCCTCTAGTTCTTCCCAAAACTTGTCTGTATTTTTTAGGGTTACACTTATTGTCCTCATTGCTGAGTGCGTTAACATTTACTACCGTGTAGACCTTGTTCGTCCACCGAACGATTAGAAGAGACACTCAGCTACTAGGTGAGCTGAAGTCTATAACTGAATCCAGTATAATTATGGTTTATAATAAAATCAGTCCCCAAGGGTGGACCATTTCTCATTCTCCTTTAGGAATGCGATAATCCTGTGAATCAAAGGCATGCGCATCTGCATACCTGGTCTCCTGTATTGCTGCAAGCAGTATCTTGTGGTGTGTCAAAGCGTCTGTTAAATGATTCAATTTGCCCATCTTGAGCCGCGAGTTGATATTCAGTATGACGTGGGCTCCGCAGAATCCGAAAGCCCACTAACGTCACCCGAGGTGACAGTGGATTGGGTATCATTCCCGAATGTTTGTCCCCCATGCTTCAGTTGAAAACTGTGTTGGATGGGTTAGGGCCGTTGCATCCTAATCATGTTACTACCGACGTAGTGAGCTCCTGTAAGTTTGATTTCAGGGTTTACTCTCTAAGATTGCTTGCCTTCCCGGCCTGTGGAGACCAAAAATGGTTCTTCCACCTTCCTTACCGCTGAGATGGTATCAACCGTCCTCGTCCGCCTCAGAAGTGGTTGACCAGTCTTCACCTGTACCCTAGACAGGGACCCTTACAGGACTAACTGAATCTTTTTTTTAACGATATTGTTCCTTCTCCCGCACTTCCTCCTTCTGCTTTTGCAATAATACTGTAGGCCCTATTAGGAATTGTTAAATAGAAGTTCCGACCATATGGACAGATAACTGTGCAGGATAAAACCGCAATCTTACGATGTGCTTAATTTACTTGTGGCTTCTTAACTGCAGTCCTAAACTCAAAGACATAAACCATAAGTTTCTTCTCAGAAGTCACACTTATAGTATAAAGGTTGAGAAACCCACAGCATTACAAAGAGAGCCAAGAAGCATCTGCCAACTAGCACATCTTCACCTGCAATGACTGGGTAGATGTAATTTCAAAATGTACCAAGAAGGCACCTGCCAGGGTGAAACATATGAATTTGGAAGACTTCAGAAATTTCAGCTCTTTGATGGGCAGCCATGCCTCCCCATTCATATCACAAGAAAAGAACAGTGAAGGTGTCAGATACCTTTCAAAATATCTTCAGTGGTATGGTTGCAAGAAAGAAAGGATGCATATGGGATATTATTTTACACAACAGACTTCACGAAAGAATTTCAGTCTACTGATATGCAACGAAACATTCGGAAGGCGGTATATTTGTCATTGAATATCCAACTGAGACAAAACATGAAAAAATCAGCTGGTTGAAATATAAAGATTTAATGAGACTTCTGCAGTGGATTGCAGAGAATGATCGTTCCCAGTACAGAAATGTACCTCATGAAGACGAAGTTGAAGATGATGTTTGAGAAGCCCTGTTCATTACAATGAAAATCTACAGCCTATTTCCAGTTTCAACCGGGTCAGGAATGGAATGAATGAAGCGGCGAGGATATGAACTGTGCCGGCTGCCGAAGCCTGTCCCACTCGTCTGGAGCTACGATTAATGACTACAAGATGAAACGAAATGATATGGAAGAGTGTTGCTGGAATGGAAGATGACAAGGTAAACCAGAGTACCCGAAAAAAAGAAAGAAAGAACACACTTTCCCGCCTGCGATTTGTTCAGCACAAATATCACATGGAGTGACCGGGATTTGAACCACGGAGTCCAGCGGTGAGAGGCAGGCGCGCTGCCGCCTGAGCCACCTTTTCGTCACAATGTTAAACGTTATTAAGTATTAATGCTAGGCTGTAGTTATTCCACATTGTATTTATTTAATGTTTTCATAATACTTCACACTGTAAGTCCGGAGTACCGTATCGAAATTAACTTAGAGTCCACTGTCATTTCACTTTAATGGCAAAATAATAATAATAATAATAATAATAATAATAATAATAATAATAATAATAATAATAATAATGAACCATTTTAAGTGTAAATTATATTAATGGACGTGTTCAGTGATAACAATTACACAAAATATATCACGAACAACGATGAACATTCATTGCCTAAGTCACAATGCAGCAAAAATGTTCCACAACTGACATTTTTCCTCTCTCCTGCACAATTACTTTTTTGCTTTACGTCGCACTGACACAGATAGGTTTTATGGCGACGATGGGATAGGACAGGCCTAGGAATGGGAAGGAAGCGACCGTGGCCTAAAGGTACAGCCCCAACATTTACCTGGTGTGAAAGTGGGAAACTACATAAAACCGTCTTCAGGACTGCCGACAGTGGGATTCGAACCCACAATCTCCCGGATGCGAGCTTACAGCTATGGCGCTCCTAACCGCACGACCACAATTACTAAAACGAGACTTACGTTGGTTTAGCTCTGAGGCACAGAAATAATGACAAATCTCTGTAACTAGGGGTTATTATTATTATTATTATTATTATTATTATTATTATCATCATCATCATCACCTTATTCATTCACTTTCAAGCCATAATGTACGGCATATTTCAATGAGCTATAAACGCTTACTTTTTTTTCCCCCCCTCGGATTACTAGCACACTCAAATAATTGACATAGATTACAGCCTACCTAAGACCTCATGGCATTTTCAGGAAAATTCTAGAATGATCTGCTCTGTTCCTTTTTACACAAATCCATGTTGCATTTGCTTTCAAGACTTCCTTGTTTACCTCTACAAGTCAACTTCTTCCAGCATACCCGGTATACTGAGTCGTCAGCCCAGAGGCTGGTTGGACCGGTAACAGCTCCACTATGAGCTGTCACTAAGAGCCTAGGCGTTACTGAAAGGCGTACTGTAGGGAAATGGAAAGTGGAGTAGTTTCTCGTTGCTTTCTTGCTGAGCCGGAAGATGCTGTTATAGGCTATATCAGGCTCTCAAGCCCAGCGAAATGCACGCACCAATTGACCCTCTAAGCGACATTTTCGCACCCATTCACAATAGGACTGGCTGCGAAAAGAACGGCATTACTAGTGTTGCTCATATCGCAGTTAGTTTCATATTGTCAAAGTTGAGGATGAGGCTGAGACAGACGAATGAAAGTAACAAAATTGCTCTAGCTAATACGAGAATAATGCACTATCTCATCGAAATGGATCTGGGCATTCCCCTCTATAAATTCGAAATTTCAAAATTTCACCTATGCCTAGCTATGAATTCTTCGTGGCTCAATGAATGCAGCGCAGTGCCCTGCATTTTTATCAGAACTTAAATATGTTCCGAGACGATTTCCATTTAATTTTATAAACTTTCGGGGTTTGCAACTCCTACGCAGCCATCAACTTACAGAGAGATCCTACTTTATGAACTTCAGTTCAAAATAGATATTATTTAACTAGATTTTCTTTTTTTTAAAAGCATCTTAACATAGAAGCGCGGGGGGGGGGGGGGCTGATTAGCTCAGTGGCTTAGCTGCTGATTTTCCCAACCGGAAGGCCGAGGTTCGAATCCCGGTCGGTACTAGGTCAAGATTTTCATCTCGAAAATCAAGTGACGTCAGGAAGGGCATCCGGCCTTAAATCCCGGCCAAAAGCAAAATGAGCCTGGGTGGCTCCCGCGACCCCACAGATAACTGCGATAAGCTGACGAAAGAGAGAGAGAGCTTTATTAACATAAATCAAAAGCAAGCTTGCAATGTACCGGTACCACGGAGTGGAAATAATGGATGCATTCTAAACAAATATCCCACGTATATGTAAAACTACCAGGTAAACCGCATTCATGGAGACTTCCTCTAAATGAAAAGCAATTAATTGAGGATAATATACGAACAATATAAGGAATTCAAAATAAGTTTGGTTTGAAAAGACCAAATAAATTACTATGTCCAGAAAAAACACGTTTTTCATAGTATTAATAATGGAGGAGGATAGGTTACCTAGGAGAATAATGGAATCGGTTATGGAGGGTAAGAGAGAAACAGAGGGAGACCAAGGCGACGATGGTAAGACTCAGTTTCTAACGATCTAAAGATAAGAGATATAGAACTAAATGAGACCACACCACTAGTCGAAAATAGAGGATTGTGGCGACATTTAGCAAATACACAGAGGCTTGCAGACTGAAAGCTGAAAGGCATAACGGTCTGTAATGATAATGAATATATGCATGCATGTATGTAATAACAGTTCTAATGTAGGTCGTCCTGTACGCTGAAGTAGCAAAGTAGAAAATGCATCAGCATATTCAAGAGAGGAGGAACTGTGGTCAGTGTGCGTGAACACACCATTATCTGTGCATCGCGTCCGAAGACACTGCCATCTGGCCATCATTAGCATGTAAATTGTCATCAACATATACACATGTCCTAAAACACGAACAAATAGCCAAAAGGTGTAATTAAACTGGAGGTAATAGCAGAAGCTCACTCCAGCTTGAACACAGGACGTACAGTCACACACTCATAAAATGTACCTTTCCGCACATCAGTTTCAACGTAAGCTTGCCAGACACAAACGATAATCAAACAGTGGTTCCGTTTGAAAACAAATAAAAACTATTCCGTACTCAAATTTCCGTATTTAACGCTTTGTAGTTCAACATGTTAAGAGACACTCCACAATAAGAATAGAAGGCTGTACCGTTCAGAGATCTATAGCTCACATTCTCAAGCAGGAAGACCATCCTGAACATGGTTTTTACTTCCCTCGCATTCCAACTTCAAGCATATGTCAAGAATGTAATGTAATTTACTTTAATTTTCAGCGAATCCATCCCTCACCTAACCGACATAATTGCTGTTATTCTATCAAAAATATCACAAAAATAGGTTTCCGGACAGTGACTACATTTACTAGTAAATAATAAAGTTATTACAAAGAAAATAGAGAAAAATCAGCACAGCGCGAATGTTGTTTTGTTTCTGTATCATGAATAACATTTTTCTTTATATTATTCGCTATAATTCAAAATACATATTGTGAATAGTAAAAAAATTAACGTATCTCTTGAATTTCTTTCTTCTACCACTGCAGATTAATAAATTTAGGTATCAGAACATGAAACTTAATGGGTTTATTTTTTAACATTTTTTCCTTTTATTTTCTTTGCAAATGATTTAAAGTCGCACTAACTCAGAATGTTTTTGGCGGCGCAAGGATGTGAAAGGTTAATGACTGGGGAGACAGCGGTGTAGCCTTAATTAAGGTACAGTCTGGTGTAAAATGGAAATCAACGGAAAACAATTTTCAGGGCTGCCGCCGGTGGGATTCAGACCTAGTATCTCCCGAATGCAATGTCAAAGCAGCGCTACCTGAACGGCGCAGCCAACTTGGTCGGTGAAATGAATGCTTCAAATTTACTATATATTGGTATCTTCTCTACACAACTAGATATAAGGTTCAATGTAGAGCATGTCCGGATAAATGGCTCACAATTTATTTGCTTAGGGGTATAAGACAAGTCCTGATTATGGCATGTTGATTACTCAGCCCGGGCGCTGGTTGGACCCTCCACAGCTCCATCGCCAGCTGCTACCGTTGCTTACGCTATTATACAAGGCTGGGAAATGAGCCATGAGAAGTGGGGTCACTGAATTTGGTTTTCAGTTCTCCCACTAAGATCGCCTTTCTTAGACACAAGTTTTGAATGTTTTCCTATGCTCAGGATGGATTTTGTGGCAAGTGTGCTTGTGGAAATTCGCTAATATAAAGCCAATTATGATACTTACGGAGAAACCACGTGTTTTGAATGTTGCTCGTGATCCATTTTTGTTGTAGTGCAAATAATCCCGTCAATATGATATTAACGTGTTCTGTTGGAAACTTATTTACATCAGTACCTTGAGGTTATGAGTCGTCGTAGTATGGACCCACAGTCAACACGAATTTATACATATTTACAAAGGTGTTTTAAGCGTTTGGGAAATATACAGTCAGTTTACACTCACGTAAAAGCTATTACTTAAAATGTAGTATTTGTAATGGGTCTCCAGTTCAGAGTCACCATTTGAATCTTACATCACTGCCTAGCCTAACTTAACTTTAACACTTTTCTGTTCAAAGGTTTTCGGTCCAGATTCGAATATTTTGGCACTTTGATGAAATATTCCTTGCAATATTGTCCAATAAGGGCTTGAGTAACATTTGCAGCAACAATAGTGGCAATGTTTCGTTATTGCAGGTCCTGCACATGAGTTCCCTTAAAAACCTATCTTTCAGGTAGTGGATACAGATCGGTAGATAGTGTTTTCTTGGGAGATAGTGTACTGCTACAATAACAAAATCGTAACACATCTGTATCAAAGACCTGAAGTAAGCGTTAGGGTACCTTAACCCTCCCCTGTCTTGAAAACGGATTAAGCATACTGCAGGACCATCAGTTGCAGGTAAGGATATTATGTGTAGACAACTGTCACAGCTAGTTTCTTCTTCTGCTACATGTATCAAATATCCAACTAGCATTGCCAGTGAAATTTGATGACAGAGTAACTACAGATTCTGAAAACAGAAAAAAGTAATCATCACTGCTGAGTTAAGGATCAAATCATATGCAAGCACTTTTAAAATGTTTGTTAAATGAATTACATGAATTTTTATGACCCTATATTTTCCTACTCTACTGGCTTATGTGAACAGAAGTTCAGTAGGCCTACCTTGAACTGTTTTGTCCAGAATTTGTAGACCATGAGGGGGAGGGGGGGGGGGAATGTTTGGAATTTCAATGCTTCCATTCACTTGCACTTCTGACTCTTTTTCCTTGTTTATTAATGGAGGCAAATCAGATTTGCTACCATTCCTAAGTTCCATATTGCCATGATTAGAAGTTGCAATGATGCCAGTCTGTAGTGTTGCTTCCACAGCGTAAAGACATGATCTTGTGTCCAACATGTCACTGAATCCTCCCATTTGCCTTAAATGACTAAAAAGAGTTCAATGTCATCACTTGTGAAGTTTCTGGTTAAGAGATAATGGAAGTTTATGGATAACAGATACTAGATGCATGCAGCTGTTGATAAGAGTTGTGAGCACTAAAGCTTGAAATGTTTCTCTTGTGAATCTGTTGGATTTGTCTGAATTTGCTTGAACTGCTTCAACGTATGAAATAAAGTCATTGGTCAACCAGGAGAGTCTATCATCATCAAGACTGCTGATAATAAATTTATTAGAATTTCTGGAAGTAATGGCATGTGTAGTGTTGCAGATATCATGAATATCATGCCATGTTTGAAACATTTCAAGAAAATTTATGGTTTCATTGAAGCTGTTCCTGTCACCAATTTCTTCTCTAAACTCCTTAGGCCAGCAATAGTGTCTGTCGAGAATATTACTTTAGCCCTTGCAACATTCATCTTTTCCAGATTTGTAGGGTATACTACTCTCCTAGTTAATTTCCGCACAGGTTTCACTACCAATCGTGTTTGAAGGTGATACAGCTTTTTCACATGTTCTGCAGTTATCATATTCCCATTTACTTTAAAATTTCTGCTCAGGTGTTGTGATCATACATTTTTTAATATATGGCTAGGGTCAAAACTAAATAAAATAAAAAATAGGCCTGCTGGGATCTAATGGGTGCTGAAGTTGATGTACAAGATCTGCCTCCTTTCCACATAAGGAATGAAACATGGCAACATTCACTTGACAATTGTCTGTCACAATTCGGACGACTTGGAATCCACAGTCTTCTACAACCTGTAAGGCCTCGCGTGTTAATTTGGCTGGGGCATCTCCTGTCAGGCTGTGTGTAAAATAATATGATACAGGAATCCTGTAATGTGTGGAAAGACCTTTGAAGAGAATGCAGAGCAATTTATTAGCAAGCTTATCTTCAATACCGACAGCATCTCTCCCTACATCAGTCATTCCAAGAAGCATATCCAAATTACTGTCGTAGACCAGCTTTGATTTTATTGCCATCTCATCTATGATGAGAGAACCTAACTCTCCATTATCATTCTGTAACGATTTCTTTTCTGTAACCAGACGCGCTCGTACCAAAGAAGTAATTCCTGTCTCTCCTCTGGAATGGCCAATGTCAGTTTTTAAAGTTTTTTGGTGTGGTAGGTGCAAAATATTAAGAGATCTTAGGAACATGTAGCCTGTAGAAGACCTGTTGGGACAGTAAAATGCAGACCTCTATAGTGTTCTCTCTGAATTCACACTTTTGTTTACGAAAAGCCTGAATCTGATAAATCAAGAAATTTGCTTTCAAATCACCTTGTTCAGCTAGTCCTGTAATTTTATTTAGTTGACTGTCAAGTCCATGTTTATTTTTTTTCATTTTTGAGTTGATGCACCCTTTCTTTTAAAGTTGTAATAATATGTTTCTGCTTTGCTGTAAATGCTCTTTGTTTCCTACATTTCCTGGCTCTTCTTTTCAGTTTCAAACCTAATTTAGTGCAGTATAGTTTATGTTTAATAAACTGTGTGGCTATGGTTTTATATAATAGTTCATTGATAAGTACAGGTGGAGGTTCATTCTCTTCACTGGCTGTACGTGTGCTTAGTTCCACATGAGGTTCAATTTTCTTGTAGGGTTTAGCTTCATTTCCCACTTCTAAAGCCTTCCTCTTAAGCGGCCTTCCTGTATGTGATTGTGTTTGTTTGTGTCCGGGAAAATCTTGACATACGGATCGAATGACGTTCGGAAGTAGGATTTTTAGTGCTGTGCTCACACTGTAATCTGAGTCCTTAAAATGCCTACTGCAAACAGTGGAATGTACACTAGGTTTCGACACAGATCCCGGTCTATTTCCCTGACGAGAAATTGCCAAAAACCACTTAGTTTTAAGTTCCTCGTCTTTCGGAAATCTATGAAATGAAATATCACACCCTTTTGAGATCTTTGATTTGCAGTAAGAAACACCACAGTACACCATGTTATTTAAGTTTATCCGATGTTCACATTACGTAAATACGGTCATTAATTTCAATCACTCAATTATAATCGCCTGCACTAGCACAAGAAAGCTCATAAAATACAAAAATAAGTCTTGACATGCTCGTGAATGTTTGAATGAGTACCTCGCCCACGCAATTTTATGCCTAAGAAGCGCGCACCTAGCGGCAAAACGATGCGTTTCGCAAGCCCGAGCGGGAAGCATTCACGACCAGCGAGGCCTTGTATTTCCCAGCCTTCTATAATAGCGTAAGCAACGGCTGCTATAGATAGCCTAGGCGTCACCGAAAATACGTACTAGTGAAATGAAGAGTGAGGTAGTTTCTCGCCACTTTCCCCACTGAGCCTGAAGTTACTATTACATATCAGTTTGCCAAGACCACTAAATGCTCGCACCAATCGACCCTATGAGCGATATTTTCACGTCGCTCATTACAGGGACTGAGTACGTAAGGAATGGCATTACTAATATCGCCTACAACTCAGTCACTTTCGTACTGTCAAAGCCACGGATGACAATGAGACAAGCCAGTGAAAGAAACAAATTTGTTCTAGCCCACATCAAATGACATAGAGCACCGTAAATACTAAGTCTCGTCAGCAAACGCACTCCCGGATACTACCAGCATTATCTAAAAATGGATGTAAAGTAACACTTCACACTGCATGTTAATAATCAGCGATTAATTTCAGTTAGAAGGATATGGTTTCCAATGACTATTTAGCTTAAGGCTCCAATGATCAATTGGGTTTAAAAATATCGGTCACTACAACCAATCAACAGCTGCTATATTCACTATTTTATCACTTTCATGTATTTCGCACCCACGTACATACATTCATCAGAATAACGCACTCGGACACCTCCAATAAAATACATTTGACCACACACCACACAACCAACAGGGTGTAACTGCGTTTTTCTGATAAAACCGACAGTCGACACACTGAGAGACTGTGGTCCAAATAACTTAAATGCCAAAAAAGCAATATTTCCGTGTTGAAATTATTGCTCTCCGTATAGGTGTATTTTATATGTTATGTATTTTTGCATTTTTATTATCACTAATTTAATTTTGTAGTTACTCGCTGAAAATAGTCAAAATAAATATAACTCGACCCCCAAGTTCTCTCTGAATACATTCTGGAGCTCTCGTTATATTACTAAAGATAATCTGTTCGACGGAAGCATAAACAATGAATTGCATATACACACGAAAACCATTATAATTAATGTCACTGGTTTTACGAACCATTAACAATTTTTATGAGTTTTAGTGATGCGGACATCCCAAAATTTTGGCCCGCATTTGTCTTACGTGCCAGTAAATACAGTATACAATACGAAGCTGACGTACATAAAATTACCACTGGACTGAGCCTGGATCGAAATCACCAAATAAGCTCAGAAGGCTAGTACTCCGTCTGAGCTACTCAGGGCATGTTCATAAACAAGAAATTCCGAATGAATATAAATCTAACATTCAAAGTACACTTATAGGAATTGAGAACACGACGACGACGGAAAGGATTTCTAACCACGTGTTAGCAATTACACACTAGTTCTGAATCATACAGTTTAAGAACTAACTATGCTTCCTTACCTTAATACCTTGCACTACTACGGGCCGATTCAACCACCTGCTGGTAAACTAGGTGACAGCTACGCGGGAGGTAAACTACCCGAGGGTGTGATTCACCTGGTACTTCGGGTTGCGTACTAGCACCTCTGAGTAAGTACTGTCTATCATCAGATGTATGAAGCTTTCCTGTACTTGCATCAGCTGTCTGTAGTGTTGAAGACTCCAATTTTGTCGATATGTAGTTTTGTAATGGCGTTCTATATTATATCTCTTTGATATAACAGACTGCCCACATAGTAAGCCTAAGTATTTGGCAAGGTCTAATGACTGCAACAACAACAAAAAAAGGCAGAAAAAACAACGACGACCGTTCTCTTTGCACTCAGATTCCGCGAGGCCCTCTTTCTTTCATTATTTTCTGCCTTCATTTCTCACTCGGGTATCGCCGTAGTGATCAAGAGCGACTGGTAGACCTTCGCCCGGCACTGACTTTCACGGCCAGTGACGTAACCACAACGTCACGGTGCCTGAATAATACACGCTCATAGCCTACCTGCCCGCCTGCTTACAATGCTGTGCACCCGCGGGACGAAATAAACAGCGTGAGCACCTCCGGTCTGTACACTCCAAAGTCATCAAGTTGCCTATTATCTTTAGAAATGAGCCTTACACCTACCATTCCATGTTTGTCATCTTTAATGTTTTCGTAGCCTACAAACTCTTCTTTCATCAGATTGAATACTTTCCCTCTTACCATTCCTATCCTATCTACGATACACACGCCAGTTCCACGATAAAATTTCTGCATCCATTATATAATTTCTCAGCCATGATTAAACTCCTATTACAATATTCCTTTCTTTACAATACTGCTACAGTTCAGATCCCTGTACCCATATCACCGCTCCCTAGACCACCCTGTTTCCCTAAATGTACCTTCCTATAACACTTCTAACCAAATTGCCTAACTTAAACGTACAACTGCGGTTTAAATGAAGGCCATCTCGAAGAAAGTGATAATTGCTGGGATTGGTGAAGACTCACAGGCTTCGGTTCGTGAAATATGTAATAGATGACTTCGCCGAGCAAGCGGGTCACACTGTACTCCGACTGGCGCCGAATCACTGTGAATTAAACCCAATAAAGATTGTATATAGCCAAATCAGACGTTATGCTGCCAGCCTAAACACTATTTTCAAACTTCGTGTCAAACGTTAACATCTTGACATAGCATTTCGTGAGGTGACAGCTGATCAGTGGCGTTCTTCTCTACAGCACGTGCTGCACGAAGAAACGATGTGGGACCTGGAAGGTATCATAGATACTGTAGTTGAAAGAATTGTTATATACAGTATTCAGAGAGGATTCTAGCAATGCAAGTGACGAAAATCCTCCGTTCTTGCAAGATCCGATTAATGAAATACATGTCACGTAAGTAGGCCTACTTGTTAAGTTTCCTGGCAAATATATTTTATAGCAAAGATAATGTTTCTTATCTCAAATATGTTCCGGCAAAGCGTCTATATCCGTCAATTTTGATTTTATGTTCATATTTACGTAAAGAGGATGAAGTTGAGATGCATGAACCTTGCGGAGTGATACGAAATGTTTGTTTATGCAAGCTTCACTCCTTCGTTGGAAGAAGTTCAGTTCGAAGGTAAATTGTGCGACCAACACATCTGTTCGACATGAACCTATCCGAATGTTAATGGAACATCGTAGAGAGGTCCATTCACAACTAATATCCCGAAATCTACAAATACCACAAAGTGTAGGAAGCTATTCAAATAGCACGCCTTGACATGTCATTATATTTTTAACGAAGTCACGTTTAAATTAGTGATTTAAAACCAAGCACCCGATTGTGCACAGGGAGATTTTGATGTTCACGTATTTTCTACTTTTCGAAGTACAGAGGAACCTGTAAGAAATGGGAATCACACACGAATATATTTAGAAGAGGATTCCTACTACAATGACAGTCCGGCTCCTTGGCTGCTGGCCTTTGGTCACAGGGGTCCCGGGTTCGATTCCCGGTAGTGTGGGGAATTTTAACCATCCTTGGTTAATTTCCTTGGCACGGGGGCTGGGTGTATGTGTTGTCTTCATCATCATTTCATCCTCATGACGCGCAGGTCGCTTACGGGTGCCAAATCAAAAGACGGGTGCCAAATCAAAAGACCTGCACCTGGCGAGCCGAACCCGTCCTGGGACGTCCCGGCACTAAAAGCCATACGCCATTTCATTTCACTACAATAACACAAACCTTTCCAAGAAAAACCAAAACTGAAGACAGTAGGCCCCTAAAGGTGTGGATCGAGGAGAGGAAAGAACACCGAACATGTATGCACGGGTACTGGTCAAAAGTTAAAGGATACAGAAGAGGGAAAACAGTTCAAATGACGTGGTCCTTAGTTGGCAAAAACAAGATGATAATAATAATAATAATAATAATAATAATAATAATAATAATAATAATAATAATACTTTGTGTGGTTATTATAGTCTAGGCGCAGCCCGAGGTAGACTCTACGTAGAGGGTGGGCGGCGTCTGCGAGGTATTGCGTGTAACTGAATTGGAGGAATGTGTGGAGTGCGAATTGTATGGAAGGGCACACTGCACACAGTCCTTCATCTATCAGAAAACATTCGTGGTTAAAATCCCACAGCCCAGCCAGGAATCGACGCTGGGTTTCTTCACACCGAACGCTAGCCCATTACCACTCAGCCAAGGAGTCTGACAATTATACAATGATTCACCGTCAGAAATTACGGGAAATAACTTATAGGGTATTCCTAAGCCTGGGGAAGAAACTGCGGATAAATGCATGGCAAGTGGATAAAGATAGGGGGTACTAATACTCATGTTGCCTTAATTTTGATGTTCACATTTCTTCAAGTCTCTCTCTCTCTCTCTCTCTCTCTCTCTCTCTCTCTCTCTCTCTCACACACACACACACACACACACACACACACACAAATATATGTTGTTGTTTTTCATTGACATTAATAAGTACTTCATGGATCTTGAGTACAATTTAGCAACACAAAATAGGCCTACAAAATGTAGTTAAAAGCATATTCTACAACTTTCAAAACAGGCAAACTGCTCAGATATCAACAAGGCTGTTTCCCTTTCGTGAAACTGATATGTCTGAAATAAACGGGTGAGAAAAGAGGAATCAAGGGAATAAGTACATCGAAAAAAAACCCAGCATATTTTTTCTTGTATTAGAATTCCTTCGGTTCGCGTTTATGATCGCTAACACATTATGCGAACTAACTCACGGAACGCATGCCATATGGAAGTCAACATGCCCTGTCGTTCTCTCTCACTCCGGAGAGACGCATAAAAGGTAAAAGGTTAAGCTACTGCAAAGCTCCCCTATCGATTGGCAGGCACTTGAATGTAAGCTAGCTCTGTCTGGCTGTACCTGCTCCAGCCACTCTTCACCTCGCATCACCCTTCATCACGTCGCACACTTGTCTCAACAATTCGACAATTCTTACATCGTTGCCCCTTTGTGGAGGACCAATAGCTATAATGTCAGAAAAATGAAAACGTGTAGGTCTATTAAAATTCACTTGACAACGTCCCTTCCCTGTCCTGCCCATTAGCTCCCGGGCAACGCTGATCGGTCTGTGCCCCTCACATACTGAAACGTACAGGAATTTAACAAATGACTACTAACTCTATTGTGACAAAGTGTAGTGACTTCAAATCTGATTCAGGTCAATGATTAAAATAGCGCTGTTTCGTTTATCACCTAAGAATACAATATAAATGGATTATTCCAGTATAAGAAATAAATCATTCGTTTCTAGAGACTGCAGTAACATCCTAGCACCACAACCCGAATATTTTCCTAAAATGAGTGAAAATCTGAGGAGAATTAACACTCGCAATGATCGTTGAAAGTTGTCATGATTCAAGATGAAAACACTGACTCCCCAAATTTGGATTCACCGAGCGAGCTGGACGTGCAGTTAGGGTTGTGCAGTTAGGGTTGTGCAGCTCTAATCTTGCATTCGGGAAATGTGGGTTCGAACCCCACTGTCGGCAGCTCTGAAGATGGTTTACCGTAGTTTCCCATGTTCACACCAGGCAAATGCTGGGACTGTACCTTAAGGCCACGGACGCTTCTTTCCAACTCCTATCCCATCGTCACAATAAGACCTATCTGTGTCGCCGCAACGAAAAGCAACTTGTACACACACACAAAAAAAAATCCACAGAGGAAACTAATGTACAAAGTGAATTCATCAAGACGAAACAGCCTTTTTACAACAGATATGATTAAAATGCAGCGCGTTTACACACCGATTCGTCACATGCGTTTTCTACATTGGAACATTGAAAATAGTTTATTTACCACCTACAATGCATGGAAATAATAGTCACTGGTCTACCGCCAAATCAGCCATAGAGAGTGATGGAAAAATTCAAGAAAGAAAATACAAAATTGGTTGAATTACAGACACCTAAGAAATGTTTTACTCAGTTATAATTACAAATTACTTTTTCAACAAGTAATCAGTAAAATTACAATTATTTCACACAACGCAAGTCTTACGGAAATCACCGATATTTTTTCACATGATACAAAAGTTTTCAAGGAAAAGTATGACTCCATCTTGTGTTGAATTCTCCTTTTAGTAGAGAGACGTTAGGTTAGATTGAACATGATACCTTGGAACTTTGAAATGATCTTTTATCCATAATTTTATTTTAGTGACTTTTAGCGATTCAGATAATGTCATTTAATTTTAAAAATAATTAGTCCTTAAAATTCTCATCGCAAAGCGTCGACCTTCTTGGGACAAAGTATGCTACATCAGGGCCTCTCAGGGTGCATGCACCGGTGCACTGCGGGGCGCAAGGTGATTAAGACGACTTCGCTGGTGACCAGAGTGCAGAGCCCCACTCCCCGATGTTGAGCAATAGCTCTAGAGCTGAGAGCGGAGCGAGTAATAACCGATGAGTAATCCGGTTGTAGCGGTAGAGCGCACCACCGGTCCCCCCCCGCTTACAACTGCAAGTACTCGCGGAGGACCAGAACACAGTGTAGCGCGCGACACATGTTTAACAAGCAAAGACCACGACGTTCGGATGACGGATTATCTTCAAGCTTTGTACACTTTCAGTAGTCCATTAGGACAAGATAATGTTCAAATAGTAAGGCGTAATACTGAGGCGTTTTCGAGAAAAACGCAAGAGAATTTTCGCGTCGAATATGTACCGGTGCGATGCGGTCACGAGCGCGAGATGGCGATGGTCGTTTGATTAGCGTTCAAGCTCCGTAATCTCTGGATCACTGGATCGAGTCCCGCTCATCGCTTCTTTCATATATATTGCAGATCAGAGCGTCCAGGTGCAAAGCAGTTCCGGGTACCTTACCCGATTTCACTGCCAGGTATGAGGGATTTCGCAAATCGCGCCAGGCATACATTTTCACGAAAACTTTATGCATTTGGTCCTTTACTTGTTGATGTGTGTTGAGTCATCAGTCCATAGACTGGTTTGATGCAGCCTTCCATGCCACCCTATCCTGTGCTAACCTTTTCATTTCTACGTAACTATTGCATCCTACATTTGCTCTAATCTGTTTGTCATATTCATTCCTTGGTCTACCCCTACCGTTCTTACCACCTACACTTCCTTCAAAAACCAACTGAACAAGTCCTGGGTGTCTTAAGATGTGTCCTATCATTCTATCTCTCCTTCTCGTCAAATTTAGCCAAATCGATCTCCTCTCACCAATTCGATTCAGTATCTCTTCATTCGTGATTCGATCTATCCATCTCACCTTCAGCATTCTTCTGTAACACCACATTTCAAAAGCTTCTATTCTCTTTCTTTCTGAGCTAGTTACCGTCCATGTTTCACTTCCACACAATGCCACGCTCCACACGAAAGTCTTCAAAAACAGCTTTCTAATTCCGATATCAATGTTTGAAGTGAGCAAATTTCTTTTCTTAAGAAAGCTCTTCCTTGCTTGTGCTAGTCTGCATTTTATGTCCTCCTTACTTCTGCCATCGTTAGTTATTTTACTACCCAAGTAACAATATTAATCTACTTCCTTTAATACTTCGTTTCCTAATCTAATATTTCCTACATCACCTGCCTTCGTTCGACTGCACTCCATTACTTTTGTTTTGGACTTATTTATTTTCATCTTGTACTCCCTACCCATGACTTCATCCATACCATTCAGCAACTTCTCGAGATCTTCTGCAGTCTCAGATAGAACGACAATATCATCGGCAAATCTCAAGGTTTTGATTTCCTCTCCTTGCACTGTGATTCCCTTTCCAAATTTCTCTTTGATTTCCTTTACTGCCTGTTCTATGTAAACATTGAAAAGGAGAGGGGACAAACTGCAGCCTTGCCTCACTCCTTTCTGGATTGCTGCTTCTTTTTCAAAGCCCTCGATTCTTATCACTGCAGACTGATTTTTATACAGATTGTAGATAATTCTTCGTTCTCGGTATCTGATCCCTATCATCTTCAGAATCATAAATAGCTTGGTCCAATCAATATTATCGAATGCCTTTTCTAGATCTACGAATGCCATGTACGTGGGCTTGTCCTTCTTGATTCGATCCTCTAAGATCAGACGTAAAGTCAGGATTGCTTCACGTGTTCCTACATTTCTTCTGAAGCCAAATTGATCTTCTCCCAACTCAGCTTCAACTTGTTTCTCCATTCTTCTGTAAATAATATGTGTTAAAATTTTGCAGGCATGAGATACTAAACTAATGGTGCGGTAGTTTTCACACCTGTCAGCACCGGCTTTCTTGGGAATAGGTATAACAACATTCTGCCGAAAATCGGATGGGACTTCTCCTGTCTCATACATCCTGCACACTAAATGAAATAACCTTACCATGTTAATTTCTCCTAAGGCAAACAGTAATTCAGAGGGAATATCATCAATTCCAGGTGCCTTGTTCCTATTTAGGTCACTCACAGCTCTGTCAAACTCTGACCTCAAAACTGGGTCTCCCATTTCTTCAGCATCAACAGCCTCTTCATGTTCCAGAACCAAATTATCTACATCGTTACCTTGATACAACTGTTGGAAATGCTCCTGCCATCTTTCTGCTTTGTCTTCTTTCCCTAGAAGTGGCTTTCCATCTGAGCTCTTAATATTCATACACCTAGATTTCCTTTCTCCAAAGGTTTCCTTGATTTTCCTGTATGCAGCATCTACCTTTCCCAGGACCATACAGCCTTCGACATCCTTGCACTTCTCCTTCAGCCATTCTTCTTTAGCTACCTTGTACTTTCTATCCACTTGATTCTTTAATCGCCTGTATTCTTTTCTGCCCTCTTCATTTCTAGAATTTTTGTATTTTCGTCGTTCATCAATCAGGTCTAGTATCTCCTGAGTTATCCACTGATTCTTAGTTGATCTTTTCTTCTTTCCTAACATTTCTTCAGCAGCCCTACTGACTTCACTTTTCATGAATCTCCGCTCTTCCTCTATTGTGTTTCCCTCAGCCTTTTCATTTAGTCCTTGTGCAACATGTTCCTTGAAACAATCCCTCACACTCTTTTCTTTCAACTTGTCTAGATCCCATCTTTTTGCATTCTTTCCTTTCTTCAATTTCTTCAACTTCAGATGGCATTTCATGACCAACAAGTTGTGGTCAGAGTCCACGTCTGCTCCTGGGAAAGTTTTGCAATCCAACACCTGGTTTATGAATGTCTGCCTAATCATAATGAAGTCTATTTGATACCTTCCAGTGTCTCCAGGTCTCGTCCACGTATACAGCCGTCGTTTGTGGTGTTTGGACCAAGTATTGGCAAGGACTAAATTATGATCAGTGCAGAATTCAACCAGCCGACTTCTTTTTTTTTTTGGTTGTCCCAATCCAAATTCTCCTACTGTACTACCTTCTCTTCCTTGGCCTACTACTGCATTCCAGTCTCCCATCACAATTAGACTCTCGTCACCTTTTACATATTGTATTAAATATTCTATCTCCTCATATATTCTTTCGATTTCTTCATCATCCGCTGAACTAGTAGGCATATAGACCTGCACTATTGTGGTGGGCATTGGTTTGGCGTCTATCTTGACGACAATAATTCTTTCACTATGCTGGTCGTAGTAGCTTACCCGCTGCCCCATTTTCTTATTCATTATTAAAGCAACTCCTGCATTTCCCTGTTTGATTTTGTGTTGATAATTCGGTAGTTGCCTGACCAAAAATCTTGTTCTTCCTGCCAACGTACTTCACTTACACCAACTACATCTAACTTTAGCCTATCCATCTCCCCTTTCAGATTCTCTAACCTACCACAACGATTCAAACTTCTAACATTCCACGCTCCGGCTCGCAGAATGTCAGTATCCATCTTCCTGATCATCGCCCTCTTTCGTGTAGTCCCCACCCGGAGATCCGAATGGGGGACTAGTTTACCTCCGGATTATTTTACCCGGGAGGAAGCCATCATCAGTACATCATTCATACAGAGAGAGCTGCATGTCCTCGGGAGGTAGTTACGGCTGTATTTTCCCGTTGCTTTCAGCCGTGTAGCAGTGTCAACACAGCTAAGCCATGTTGAGTATTATTACAAGGCCGTATCAGTCAATCATCTAGACTGCCGCCCTTGCAACTACCGAAAGGCTGCTACCCCCCTTTCGATGAACCATTCGTTAGTCTGGTCTCTCAACAGATACCCATCCGATATGGTTGCACCTGCGGCTCGGCTATCTGCATCATGGGGACACGCAAGCCTCCTCACCGCGGCAAGGTCACATGGTTCGCAGAGGAGGTACTTGTTGATAATTATAGATAATATATTTTTGTAACCCGCCTCTGTGGTGGAGTGTTTAGTGTGATTAGCTGCCACCCTCGGAGGCCCGGGTTTGATTCCCGACTCTGCCACAAAATTTGTAAAGTGGTACGAGGGCTGGAATGGGGTTCACTGAGCCTCGGGAGGTCAACTGAGTAGAGGGGGGGGTCCGATTCCCTCCTCAGCCAACCTTGAAGTCATTTTTCGTGGTTTCGCATATCTCCTCCGGGCAAATGCCGGGATGTAGGCCCCTACCCAACGTAAGGCCACGGCCGCTTCCTTCTCTCTTCCTTGCCTATCCCTTCCAATCTTCCCATGCCTCCATACGGCCCCTGTTCAGCATAGCAGGTGAGGCCGCCTGGACGAGGTGCTGGTCATCTTTCCCAGTTGTATCCCCGACCCAAAATCTCGCGCTCCAAGACACTGCTCTTGAGGCGGTAGAGGTGGGGTCCCTAGCTGAGTCCGAGGGAAAACCGACCCTGCAGGGTAAAAAGATTACGAAACAAGAAAGAAAGACATTTTTGTAACGATAAACATTAGCAAAGAGTCAAAAACATTGGAAATCCAATAAAAGTTCATGCAAATACACCCGTTTTTGATTATATTACCTTTGAACTCTAATATATATGAAAGAAAAAAGAAACAAAAACAAAACGACAAGCGGGACTCGATCCAGCGAACCAACTATTACAAAGCTTGGACGCTAACCACTCGGCCACCACCGTTTCATGCTGATGATCCAACGCACCCGGTACATATTGGACGCGAAAATTTATCTTGCGATGTTCTCGAGAACGCCTTAGTAGTACACCTTACTACTTGCACATTATCTTATCCTAATGGACTACTAAATGTGTACAATGTTTGAAATGTTCCGTGATCCGAACGTCGTGGCCTCCCCGTGTAAGGTTATTGCACCAGTATTCAGTCTGTGCTTCTTAATTTGGCTCTATATTTCCTCCGCTTGTTGTGTTTTGTAGATAATGCAAAGCATATCAGAAAATTCTGCTATGCCGACGACTTGGCTCTAGTTGTACAAGATCAGGTAATGGAGACGACTGAAGAGATTCTAACCAAAGACCTGTCTTTACTGGAAAATTACTTCAGAATCTGGAGACTCCAACCCAGTGCGAGTAAAACAGAAGTGTCTTGCTTTCATTTAAATAATCGTTTGGCGAACGTGAAACTGAATATTAGTTTCAGAGGGAGAATTCTTCGTCATAACTGGAACCCAAAATACCTTGGTGTCATCTTGGACCGTACACTATCCTTCAAACAACACCTCCTGAACTTAGCACAAAAGTTGAAGTCTCGAAATAACATCCTTCATAAACTGTGTGGAGCTACCTGGGGATCTTCAGCAACCACTTTGTGAACTTCAGCCCTGAGTTTGGTGTATTCAAGTGCCGAGTATTGTGCACCTGTTTGGATGAACAGTCATCATACAAGGCTTGTTGACACCCAGCTTAATACCACAATGCGTATCATATCTGGCGCAATCACATCTACTCCAGTTCATTGGCTTCCACTGCTAACTGGTATAATGCCACCTGATCTACGCCGATCTAATGTCCTTATGACGGAATTTCACAAGATCTCAAGAAATCCTAGTCTACCCGTGAATAGTGACCTGCCACTTCTGAATCTTAACAGACTAAAATCACGCCATCCAACTCTGCGTGATGCCTCTAACATGGATGCTAAGGATTTTAAATCTCTGGATGAGTGGAAAAGTAGATGGGAAGCAGCAACGGATGTGCGCCTTCATACCTTCTTCTCAGGTCCCAGACTTCCAAGTGGATCCCACCTACCACGCAAGACCTGGACTGCCCTGAACAGAATCAGAACAGGACATGGTCGGTGCATAGCCGCTCTCCATAAGTGGAAAAAGCTACCTAATCCAGACTGTGACTGCGGAGCTCCACACCAGACTGTTCGTCATATCGTCAGGGAATGTAGGATTCGAGCCTATCACGGTGATGAGGATGACTTCCTGCTGCTAACCCCGGATGCTGCACGCTGGATCGAAGAATTAGACATTCAATTGCGAAGCACAAGTTGCTTTGTTTCTCATCTGTAAATATGTATATATGTATATTACTGATTATGTCTGTATAAGCCATACGCTAAATAATAATAATAATAATAATAATAATAATAATAATAATAATAATAATAATATGGTATTCGTTTGATATTCATTCCCATTTTACATGGTATTCATGTTTTGGAATACTGAATAAATTTTTACAGACATTTGTACCACAAATGCCACGAAGACTGTCTGTTGCATGGCAGTTCTTTGAAATTAATGATGATAAAAATCAGCAAAAAGCAAATTTTTCGGCCGCATTTGCGCGACGGGCGGTGGCGTATCAAATTTGTGGGACCATATCAAGAGGCATCACAAGGATGGAATGAGTACGTCGGCTTCTCCAGCAGAAAACAACATTGCTGTATTTAACAAAACAGAAAAGGGCAATGAATTTAGGTTGCCATACCAATAACGTATTTAAACGTGCCGCCACATTACATTCACTCGGTACAACCGGGTGATGACGTCACAACTGCTCCGCACCGCTCCGTCCCCACCACTACAGCTCTGTATCTCTCTTTCCCTACGCCTGCCTCTCGCTCCGCCTGTTTCCCCCTTTCTCACTTGCTCTGCAGCGCTCCACCATCCGAGCAGAGTTGAGCCGACTAGAGCCGAGCTTAGCCGAGTCACCCCGAGACAAGACGCTGGTTTGAGCTGAGCCGAGTCGGGCCAATGCATCGTGCAGAGACCATCTGCGCCTTGTTTATGCACGCGTGAGATTTTGGGCATTTGAGAGGCCCTGCTACATCTCTGCAGGAAGACCTGTGTTTAATTTTGAGAACATTCCCAGCAGTGATGGGTATTGTACGGTAAAGTCTGATGTCTTTGGAAGTAGTGTAGGAGCTACAGGTTCTACTGTAGTAGAACTGAAAAGTTTTATCACAACCCTCCACCCCGTTTCTCCTTCCACACGATTTATAGATTGTAACGATTACAATTTTATTTTAAGAAGTAAATTACGAGTAAAAATTATCAAGAAAGTATTCGTTAGAAGTAATTCGATTACTTTTACTCAATTACTTCCCAACAATGAAATAGGGCATTTAAAATTCAGGAGTATTCAATTGAACTACAACGAGCAGAGTTGTGTCGACTTTAGCCGATTCGCCCCGAGACAAAACGCTGGTCCTCCTCCTCCTTATCATCCATAATCAATCTAAGCCTCCCCCGCAGGGGTGGGGGAGTTTTGAATTATTTACTGGTACCGGTGCAGTAAACTGCTCCACACCCAGTCTTTTAATATAGGATGACTGATTATTAGAGTAGTAATTGTAGTATTTAATTATTTAATGATTTTAGGTTGGTATTAGTGAGAAAAAGTTAGTTATATTAAGATTGAATTAAATTGATGTATTAGTTAATTAATTTATTATTTTATGGAGAAAAGGTTTGATTATTATGTACCTTTTTATGGATCAAGACAAACGTTCACGAATTCAAACGGTGTGGTTGACGCAGTCATTATTATTATTATTATTATTATTATTATTATTATTATTATTATTATGCTAATATGTGGTAGCATTGTTGGATAATCGTTTCAATTACTGACCACACCCAAAGACACTTCAGGTTGGTGACTGGGTATTTATTAGCGATTTGGCGGTACTTAATAAGATTAGCAGATGTTATTTAGTATCCGCAGCATGTTCGTCAAGGCGTTTGGGGAATGAAATTAAGAGCAAAATAGCTGAGGAGGAGCAGAGGATGTAAAAACGTTTGTAGTACAGTTGATGTAGTATATTCAATTTTGATGGAGTGTTAAAAGTGATTTCTGGGAGGGTGTTATATGTTTCAGAGTATGTCTTTTAGAATGAGTATGTCGTTTGAGTTTGTCATGTGGATCAGGGTCGTAACTGCCTAATTGTTTAGTAAGTGGGTTGGTACGGTTTTGCGTTTGTGTGTAAAATTTGTTAGTGAGATTGACTGCATAGTCTAGTAGGTTCGGTCGTGTATTTCTGTAGTGCGTATGGTTTTGTAATTTAACTCCAAGACGTAGAAGCCTGTTCTGTACTGCCTGTAGTTTTCGGAAGTTACTTTTAGAAATGGTTCCTATTGCTGCGATGGCGTAAGTTAGTGTAGGTCTGACGAATTATGATTTGAATGCTTTTCTGTGATAAAGTACTGCTTTTGTGTATAAGTGGATATAATGTTAGTGTAATACCTTTGGCGTTCTGTATTGTATTCTGTATGTGCGGTTTTAATGTGAGTCGGGCATCGTGCGTGACCCCTAAATATGTATGTGTCGGTGTCCATTGTATGTGTTGGCTGTGTAGAGTGAGTTGTTGTGTAGGTCGAACGTAGTGAATATGGCTTTAGTTTTGTTAGTGTTGACAGCTATTTTCCATTTTGTGAGCCAGGGTTCCAGCAGTGTGAGGTGTTGTATGTTTTGTGTTGCCGTATCTGGGTTGCGGCTTTTGGCAAGGATGGCGGTGTCATCAGCATATACAGCGGTAATAGTGTTGTTTGTGAGGGGGATATCATTATGCTAGAAATAAAATCGGACCCAGTATACTACCTTGGACTACGTCCGCGTGTATGTTCACTAGAACAGATTTTACTCCGTTAACGGATATATACAATTTGCGGCTGGTTAAATACTGACTTGTGATTTTAATATGTGTTGGGTGAATTTTAAGTTTGATTAATTTATATATTAGGCTTGAATGGTCAACTCTGTCAAAAGCTTGTTTATAATCGAAAAAATACAGCTGTAGTGCGAATATTTTGTTTATGCTGCAAGCCATGTGTGATGTATTCGGTGACTGAATAGTTGATGCGTAGTAGAGTGCCCTTGCCGAAAACCGTGTTGTTCACTGATTAATTTATTATTTATTATAATGACTATCCTAAGAAACAGGAATCTCTCTCCAAAAAAAAATTGAGATCATGCTGAGTAGACTAATGGGTCTATAGTTCTAAAGAAATCCACTCTTGTGGAAAGTATTCTAATTTTAGCATACTGTTAAATATTAATTGATTAACCATTTTGGAATTTTAATGTTTAAGTAATGCATTAAGGACTATATCATCGCCGGGTTCTAATAAACCTAGTAAGTATACTTTTAATTTCTTCAGGATTAAATGTGGGGATTGGCGAGTGTGTGGGGGTTCTTAAGAAATTTTCAGTTGTTACTTTAATTTGGTGGTCATGTTGGTGATTAATTAGATGATCGTTAGGTTTGAAATATTCTTTTAATGTGGAGGAGAGAGTTTGCGCTTTATCTTTATTGAGGTGGCAGAGTTACAATTAGGTTTGTTTAGTAGGGTTTAGTAAAAATTGTAGCTCATCGCCAAAGATTATTAAGGTTTTCGTTTTTCGTATTTATTTTAGCTAATTTAGAGTTCCATTGTTGATTCCGATAATTTATTATTTCTCTTTTACTTTTAGCATGAAGGCGGTTAAATGCTCTTATATCTTGTAAGGATTTAGTGCGTTACAGTCCTGGCTTTATTTTTATCATGAATTATTTTAATAATATGATCTGGTAGTGGTTTGTATTGTGTGCTGGCCCTGGCAGCTGTTAGTATTATATTTGTGAAGGTGGTGATAGCTGTGACGATCTGATGTGGGTTCTGGGAATGCATTTACTTCGTAGAGAGAGTCTAGTTGGTGGTTATACTCATGCCAATCTATTAAAGCAGTGTTAATAAATTTATGATCGTGTCTGTGTTGAATATGACCTCCGAATTGTATAAGTACAGGTCGATGATCTGATCTGAGGGCTGGCATGGCGTCTATGGTATAGTTGTAAAGAATGTTTTGTAGTAGTGCTCTGTCATTTGTGACAGCGTGCAGTGTATTATTACGGTTGCAGTAAAAGGTGGGTTCAAGAGAGGCAGTTACGAAGTAGTTTTGGTTGAGATAGTGGTTAGGTAGTATGTTTCCGTTATTGTTAATTGTCTTACTGTTCCAATCTGTGTGTTTTGAATTTAAGTCGCCAGCTATGAATACTTGTGGGTATGTGAGGATTAAATCGATGTCTTGTGTAATGAGTCGTTTCTTTGGCGGTAAGTAGGCTGAAATGATTGGAGTGGTGGTGTTATTTTGTCGTCGATTTGAATAGCCGTGGCTTCAATGGTTTACATGTCAGGGAGGTAGATACGAGCATGATGGTGTGATAGTTTACGTTTAATTGCAATAAGTGTTCCTCCTCCTTTTCCATCTGGATCTGTTCTATAAATATTATATCTGAGGAGACTACACCTTCTTCGGGGGCTTAGTTTAGTCCCTTGGAGGAGTATTATTTCTATGCCATTGTCTGTGATATATTGCAGGAGTTCTGTGGGTTTAGCGGGGTCGATGATACCATTAGCATTCCATGTCGTGATGCTTAGTTTGTTCTTACCCACGTTTCAGAGATGGCAGTTGCTACGTTCGTGAAAAGTTTATTGAGGTTGCTGAGTGTGTTAATGAATTCGTTCGTTATTTCTGTGAGTGAGTGCTGCTTCTCCTTCCATGCGATCTATAGAATGTAACGATTACAATTTTATTTTAAGAAGTAAATTACGAGTAAACATTACCAAGAAAGTATTCGTTACAAGTAATTCGATTACTTTTAGTCAATTACTTCCCAACACTGAAATAGGGCATTTAAAATTCAGGAGTGTTCAATTTAACTACAACGGAAGGGTATTAATACCACGCCGATGTGCAAAAATTAAGGGTAAAAGCTAAATGCAGTACGATGCAATGGCAGGACACAAAGTTTACCCTGGTATTAAAACAGTATTATACGTCCGCCTGATTGTACAGGTAGTGTTTACGTGCGTCGTATGACGACGCCATGAAACACTCACATGATTGTCCGGACTCCAATAGTGCATGTTGTGGCGATTGACGTTCCCATTATTGTGGAAGTGCGATTCATCCGAGTACAAGATAAATGCGATACGAATACTGCATCATTGTCCAGCCTGCCTAATAGCCACCGACAGAACTCCATTCGAGCTTCGAAATCCCACCCAAGGAGCTCTTGGTGTACCTCAAGATGGTTTGGGTGAAATTTATGTTCATACAGTATTCGCAGATGGTTACGAACGGGCAAAGTCGAATGTGCAAACGATCGTGCACGGACGGCTGGCTGGTGTTCACCTGTCGTGCAATCGTCCTTGTACTGATATGTGGATTATTACGGGCTGCCTCCAGAACGGCCCGTTCTGTTTCACCCGATGTAACTGGCCTATCGCGGACTGGTGGCTGCTTGAAAATCACGTCTGTTGTCCTTAGGCGTCTTTCAACACGGCGGAATATCGTAGCAGCCCGGTGTCGCCTGTCGGAATACCATTCCTGGTACAGACGTAGTGCCTCGCACGCGTTTTGTCTTGCTTCCCCATAAATGAGGAGCATGTTAACGTATTCCTCTGGGGGAAAATGTCGATTGACAGCAAGGATTACAGTACTTTCAGACCCTAGCCACCGGAGTACGCGCACGGCACAAGATAAATACCAGCGTCATTCTACTGTTTGAATGTGGCAAACGTGGGCCTGTGTTGAAACATCACACCGATGCAAAAATATTTGAACGATCCAGGATTCGAACCGCCGCTGGCACATTCCGTCGATTGCTAGGCGAACGCCCAACCACATTCGCTACGCTACACTGCTGGAAACATGCTGGTAGTACGACGAGAGCAGAGTACATATGCCATCCGGTTCGGTGTTTAGGACATTAATTACTGCACTGTTACCTGGTTTTTTGCACTGATTTCCCCTCTTCGCTTCACCCGGTCACGAGGCACGGCACATTATTAACATAGTTACATGGTAAAAGGACGCTGCTACATGATTTCAAATCGTTATGTTTTGCGAACGGATGATGTAATATTTCGCTAGGGTTTCAGAATCATGTGCAAAACGTGTTCACTGAACAACAGTACCATACAGTACGCCTGCAGAGGAATAGCTCCCCTACGACCATGTGCACGTTAGTTGGGCTGCAGCAAATGGTATTGGAAAGGGCTGCTGAGTTTTGTATGCGCATTGCTCAGAATTTGAAAAGAATTGTGTTTCTGCATCGGTCGTGTCCACAGTAACAAGGAAATGCACTTTTTAATTTTCCGTAATTTCTGTATGTATGTATGTATGTACACGCATCACGAGAAAACGGCTGAAGGTAATTTAATGAAAATCAGTATGTAAAGTCGGGCAATAAGTCGCTATAACCTAGGCCATAATTTTATTCACGCTGAGCGATAAGGTAGTGTAAAATTTAATTCTCAAATATTTATGTTATTAGTGGTCCTATCGAAAAATACTACATAACTAATGTATATAGTATTAAATGTCGGATCATTTCATTCTTATACATTTTTACGCTATCGGCTATGATAACAGATATATTCATGAATTTGGATTTTTGTTGCTAAGTCCGTATCAGCGCCCAGTCACGAGAAAATGGATCGATTTTAATGAAAATCGGTATATAAAGTCGGGGAATAAGGAACCACAGTCTACGCTATAAATTATTTTGTAACATGCCCTAATGTCACAAAGTCGGAAGAAAACTAAATGTGATGGCCTAGAATACAGAAAGCTCATAAAACTGATCAACAATAACATAACATTGAGCATTGTTTGTTGTGATGTGCTTTGTGTCTTTTGTCGCAACTCATCTCATATAGATGGGATTATTGCTGCGTACCGAGTAGAAAAGCCCGCTGAATATTGGCGGAAAACAGCTGGAGATTTAAATAACCTTCTTCTTTAACATACCATTCTTCTGGTCCATAAACTTTCTGATACTGCTGGTACGTAACACACTGGTTCATCATAACATTTCAGTTATTCAATCCTTACTCTGAGACACTGATTAGAATGAGCAGTGCGTACATTTAACGGAATAATGACAGAAGAGTGTTCGCGGCTGTCTGCGGCCTGGTCATTCCAGCAGTGGAACTTTGGACTGTTCGATAGGCAGCGTAGTACTGTTCATTAAAGGTGAGAAAATGTGCGGTTTTTCATTTTATCCCCTATTCTGTATGCTTTCAATCGATATATCCCTACTGACGTCACTGTAATGATCTATTTGTCTTCAGTTGGGAAAACCACAAAGACAGTTTTTCTGATAATTCCGTAGCGAAGCACGGGCACATCAGCTAGTTATAACTAATATATAAAAGCAAAAATTAATATAAACTCAACGAAAATGAAAAAAATCTCAAGTGCTTGTTTAAATATTAGTGTGTAAGTGCTTGTTTAAATATTCGTGTGTAACCTAAATAGGTAACCAAACAATTTATTGAAACGGTGTGATTTCTTTTGAACTAAAGTTGTACTCCTAAGATCCAAAAATGTGTGTTTCAAATAATAAACAAAATAACCAGAAAACTTACTTGGATGTGGTACTGTCAGTATTTAATTCATCAATTAGTTGTATTTCTGGCTACGTGGCACAAGCGACCGCGGTCTTAGCGACCGGTAAAACTTGAAGCTAGTCTGATAAACCATTCTTAAAAATGAATCACGTGGAGCCAATTCTATATTATAGCATAATTAATTTGAACGAAAAAATGAATTTCACATTTAATTTTATGTTGTCAATGTTTACTTGTGTTTTACCCAAAATAATCGTTTTTGACTAGTGCCACTCTTCTTGCCGACGAGCGCTATATTCATCCCTGATATTTCCACTCACTTCTTCAAATGGGTTGTTGTTTAGTTGCTTCTTCTGAGGTAATAATAATGCGAGCAGTTAGTTCTAAAAGCTCTTTTCTTGGAAAGATGTGATCGTCCAGTGACAATGTTGCTGCTTTCTTCCCAAGGTGGTTGCCGTTCGAATCCTGGCCAGTGCATGTGAAATTTTCGAAATGAAAAATCACGTTTCTATGGTTAACACTGCACGTAAAAATGGAGGTCCCGTGATTATGTTCCCGGTCCTAATATCACATACAACTCCGAACTTGCTTTCTTTCCTCTTCATGTGAAGTTACATTTTATTTCTTCAAAGGTCAATAAAGCTAAACAATTTATTGAAATGTAATTCTTCAAAGTTAAGCGCTTGTTTAAAATATTTGCAACCGGGCGAGTTGGCCGTGCGCGTAGAGGCGCGCGGCTGTGAGCTTGCATCCGGGAGATAGTAGGTTCGAATCCCACTATCGGCAGCCCTGAAAATGGTTTTCCGTGGTTTCCCATTTTCACACCAGGCAAATGCTGGGGCTGTACCTTAATTAAGGCCACGGCCGCTTCCTTCCAACTCCCCAGCCTTTCCTATCCCATCGTCGCCATAAGACCTATCTGTGTCGGTGCGACGTAAAGCCCCTAGCAAAAAAAAAAAAAAAAAAATATTTGCACGCTTGATGATGCAAAAGCAAGCTTGGGAGGGTAATCAAACACTGAATCATTGTATGGTATCTGGACTGTATTTTGGAAAGCACAATCCTTCATGAAATAGTAGTGAATATACCTAATCCTCAACTCTAGTTAGGTATTCTATTGCTGCTGCTGATGATGATGATGATGCTTACTGTTTAAATGGGCCTAACATCTAAGGTCATCGGCCCCTAATGGTACGAGACGGACAACAAGATATGATAATTAAAATTTTAAAATGTATCCACTGACTATAAAACAATCAGTGGATCTAATTCGCATTGCCTTATTTTCTAATAAAAGTCTAGAAAATAGAGGTGATAATGGAATAAGGAATTGCCTGCAAGTATATATATGTATATATATGTTACTCAGCGCTGCAGGTCTAATGCACCCCTTGCAACAGTAAACATCGTTTTCCACCGCATATTTCTAGGTTGGTGTATGCTACAGCCACACTATATTTGCTGTCAGCATATCGGCAATGGATAGTGTGTTCAGCAGCGATAAATACACAAACATCATTTTAATCTGGACAACCTGGTCGGAATGCAGCCGAAGCTCCAAACAGACGTAGGCCAATGCCCCCTACACACGTATTTCACCGAACAGTATTAGCTTTTGTTTCATACAGGCAACTCTATTATCGAGTGGAATGTCTACAGTGTATAAATTAATATGTTAATAAATTTCCGTTTCTGCATCTTTGGCGTGTTTACAAACAGTAGCGGTGATTAGGGAGTGGGGCGAGGAGGGACAGTGGCATCCTCCCCCCACTTTTTGGAGTAAACATAACATTTTTTCCACTTTAGCCAGCTGGAACTACGAATTATTTTTTTTAAAAAAAAGCTATTTGTACAAGCCTTGTTGTCTTATCTGCTAATTATTTCCTTTATTTTTTAATTATTAACATAATTATTGTCGGAAATACGCACAAATTGCCGTTCGTCGCGGCTAACCGATTTGTATAGCGCTGCGGCAAGTACTGGAGACTTTGCATGTGCTGTGAGGAAGGGTAGTAGGGGTACATATTTTTTGACAAGGTCGTGGACACTGAGTTATAATTCACCCGCCTGCCGCGCGCATCCGTCAGTCTGGCAGCCTCATTTAGTGTCTGTTAGTTTCTTAGTGTGTATTCAAAGACTAAATGATTTTTGATTGCATAATCATGCCGTACTTCTATTATATGCACCGGGCGAGCAGGCCGTGGGGTTAGTGGCGCGCAGCTGTGAGCTTGCACGCGGGAGATAGTGGTTTCGAGAATCCTACTGTCGGCACGTCTGAAGATGGTTTTCCGTGGTTTCCCATTTTCACACCAGGCAAGTGCTAGGGCTGTACCTTAATTAAGGCCACGGCCTCTTCCTTTCCACGCGTAGCCCTTTCCTGTTTCATCGTCGCCATAAGTCGTATCTGTGTCGGTGCGATGTAAAGCCAATTCTTCTTCTTAATCTGCTCAACCTCCAAAGTAGATTTCTACTCGGACTGAGCGAGGGATCCCACCTCTACTGCCTCAAGGTCAGTGTCCTGGAGGGTGAGACATTGGGTCGGTATACAACTGGGGAGGATGACCAGTACCTCGCCCAGGCGGCCTCACCTGCTATGCTGAACAGGGGCCTTGGTGGGGGGATGGGAAGTTTGGAAGGGTTAGACAACTAAGAGGGAAGGAAGCGGCCGTGGCCTTAAGTTACGGACCATCCCGGCGTTTGCCTGGAGGAGAAGTGGGGAAACCACGGAAAACCAATTCGAGGAGGGCTGAGGTGGGAATCGAACCCACCTCTACCCAGTCGATCTCCCGAGACTGAGTAGATCCCGTTCCAGCCCTCGTATGACTTTTCAAAACATCGTAGCAGAGCCGGGAATCGAACCCGGGCCTCCGGGAGTGGCAGCTAATCACACTAACCACTACATCACAGAGGCGGACGTAAGCCAATTGTAAAATAAATTCAAATGTGATTGTAATTTCAACGGGAGATAATACCAACGTTCCTTTCACTGGGCTAAATTATTTGTTTTGTGATATGTTATTTATTAAGTAAATTTATTTAACCTGTCCCTGGTTTGTTTGTGAAACCTGGTGAAATTTTTTGTATAAAGCATTTAATCACAATCTCAAAAAAGTATGATTACAAATAAACCACGGGGCAGGTTAATTACATTTACATAATAAATAACATAATACACACGAAATAATTTAGTCCGGTGAAAGTAAAGTTGGTATTATCTTCCGTTGAAATTACAATTAAATATTTTTTTTTTACAATTGACTTTACGACGCAGCGACACAGATAGGACTTATGGCAACGATGAAACAGGAAAGGGCTACGCGTAGAAAGGAAGAGGCCGTGGCCTTAATTAAGGTACAGCCCTAGCACTTGCCTGGTGTGAAAATGGGAAACCACGGAAAACCATCTTCAGACGTGCCGACAGTAGGATTCTCGAAACCACTATCTCCAGCGTGCAAGCTCACAGCTGCGCGCCACTAACCCCACGGCCTGCTCGCCCGGTGCATATAATAGAAGTACGGCATGATTATGCAATCAAAAATCATTTAGTCTTTGAATACACACTAAGAAACTAACAGACACTAAATGAGGCTGCCAGACTGACGGATGCGCGCGGCAGGCGGGTGAATTATAACTCAATGTCCACGACCTTGTCAAAAAAAGATGTACCCCTACTACCCTTCCTCACAGCACATGCAAATTCTCCACTACCTGCCGTAGCGCTATACAATTCGTTACGGGGCGACGAACGGCTTTTTGTGCGCATTTCCGCCAATAATTCCGTTAATAATTAAAAAGTAAAAGAATGAACTAGCAAATAAGTCAACAAGGCTTGTACAAATAGCTTTTTTTAAAAAATAATTCGTACTTTCAGCTGGCTAAAGTGGAAAAAAATGTTATGTTTACTCCAAAAAGTGGGGGGAGGTGCCACTGTCCCTCCTCGCCCCACCCCCTAATCACCGCTACTGTTTGTAAACACGCCAAAGATGCAGAAACGGAAATTTATTAACATATTAATTTATAAACGTGTGGAAATTCCACTCGATAATAGAGTTGCCTGTATGAAACAAAAACTAATACTGTTCGGTGAAATACGTGTGTAGGGGGCATTGGCCTACGTCTGTTTGGAGCTTCGGCTGCATTCCGACCAGGTTGTCCAGATTAAAATAATGTCCGTGTATTTGTCGCTGCTGAACACACTATCCATTGCCGATATGTCGACAGCAAATACAGTTCGGCTGTAGCATACACCAACCTAGAAATATGCGGTGGAAAACGATGTTTAACTATTGCAAGGGGTGCATTAGACCTGTAAAGCTGAGTAACATGATGCGAGCGACAGGCTGGTTCTTATTTCTTCATATTCTGACGTAACCTACCCGCTGGCAGTAGTACCCCTGTGAAAATCAGTTGGTAGACATCCCATTCATCATTTGTGCATGCGGGACATTTGTAAGTAGAAAGTACGGCGTTCGGGAGCCACCTGGTATAATTCAAGTTAGAAGTTAAACTAACACATGGAATACGCAAACACGAACTAAAATAGAGTCAATGGGATAAAAGCGCAGTTAACACAAATACACTAAGACAAAGGACATTATTGCACACGATAAAAAAAGACCACTATCGCTCATAAAATGGATGACGAGGTCTGCTGACTGCTGCTCATCTCGCAGGATGAGGCAGATGGTACTCGGGAGTGATAGCCTACGGCGCAGATCGACCAGGTCCACGCACTCCGTCAGGATGTGTACCACGGTAACATCATCGCCGCAAGTACACACCGGAGAGGGTTCTCCTTTCAATAAATTGCAGGGCGTTAGTATACCGTGGCCGATCCGAAGACGACATAATACCACTGCTTCCCACCGAGAAGCCCGAAGTGAGGTCCTCCACACCTTCGTTGTACCTTTAATCGCTCTCAGCTTATTTGGAAGTGGAGTAACCTGCCACTCCATCTCCCAATGGAACATAACCAAATGTCTCAGAAAGAGAGAATATCACTTGCCGGAACGTTGTAAGGCAACGGGGGCAGTGAAACTGTCTCCTTGGCAGTCTTATCTGCTAACTCGTTCCCCTCTACACCCATGTGGCTTGGGAGCCATACAAACGCGATTCTGGTGCCGGCATCCGAACATCCGGCCAGCAGATCTTGGATCCACTGCACCAGAGGGTGCAGAAGGAAACATGTATCAATAGACTGTAGCGAGCCCAAGGAATCAGTACACAGAAGCAAGTGTCGGCGCTCATCGGACAGTGCGTACCGCAGAGCTTCACAGATAGCATAGAGCTCCACTGTGTACACACTACGGGCTTCCGGGAGAGCAAAAAAAGAAACCTATTAGCGTCGACAACGAACACACAGCCCACCTTCGTGTCTGTTCTCGAACCATCCGTGTAAACGACTGAACCTGGACACCGGCCAACAACGGACAGGAAGAGCCTCCGATAAATTGATGGGTCCGTGTTTTCCTTCGGGCCAGTGTGCAGATCCACGATTATTTCAGGTCATCGTATTATCCACGGAGATACCCCACTTAATTGTCTGACAAGGCAAGGAACCGAAGGTACATCAAACAATCTGTGACTGCTACCCAAGCGTATTCCAACCGGCCGCGTTGCTCGAGGACAAGCAGCGTACAGCCGACGGTGTCCATTGTTGAATACGCAAGGATAGCTTGGGTGAAGTGGCATCTGTCGCATATTTGCAGCATACGACAGAAGCATTTGCTGGCGCCTCAGGTGTAAAGTCGGCACACCAGTTTCAACGAGCAGTCTAGCAATGGGGCTTCTTCAAAAAGCTCCCGTCGCCAACCTAACCCCACTGTGGGGGATGCTGTTTAGTATCGCAAGGACGCTTCGTCTTGCTGAGCCATATGCTGCACTGCCGTAATCTAATCTGGATAAAATGTGTGCCCTATGAAATCGTAGGAGCACCGAGCAGTCACCCCCCCCCCCCAAAAAAAATTAGTGCTGCTAAGAAACTTCAAGATATTCAGCTTCCTGGTGCATTGCACTTTTAACTTCCGCACGTATGGCTTCCACGATTATTTGCTATCGAAAAGGAGCCCAGGAAATCGGTATCAACTACGGGAAGAGCGACATTTCCTAAATAAAGCTCAGGATACGAGTTAAGAGTGAGTTGCCGGCAAAAGCGGACAAGGTCGACTGTTCCACTCTCCTAATATCCTGCTGTAATTGTCGCTCTGCGACTGCCATATTACGCGAGCTATAGTGCAGAGCGAAATCGTCCATATACAGCGACGATATTACTGCTCAACCAGCAGCAGCGACAATACCGTTTATGGCAATCGCGAACAGAGTGACACTAAGAACCGATTCCTGTAGGACTCCATTTTCTTGAACGTGGTGTTGTGAATATGCCGTCTCTACTCGGACACGGAATAGACGGAGGGACAAACAATTCGCAATAAATACCGGCAAGTGACCTCGGCATCTCCATTGATGCAGGACTGAAAGGGTACCATATCGCCATGTCCTGTCATAGGCCTTTCCTAAGTCAAGGAAAACACACCAAAAGCTGTTTGCCGAGGAACGCAACCTGGGTAGAACTCTCCAGGCGTACCAAGTGGTCAGTGGTCGAGCGAGCGGCTCGAAAACCACACTGGTACTCGGACAAAGTCTGGCTCCATGGCTAAATGGTTAGCGTGCTGGCCTTTGGTCACAGGGGTCCCGGGTTCGATTCCCGGCAGGGTAAGGAATTTAAACCTTAATTGGTTAATTTCCCTGGCACGGGGGCTGGGTGTATGTGTCGTCTTCATCATCATTTCATCCTCATCGCGACGCGCAGATCGCCTACGGGAATCAATTCAAAAGACCTGAAACTGGCGAGCCGAACTTGTCCTCGGACACTCCCGGCACTAAAAGCCATACGCCATTTTATTTCATTTTACTCGGACAAAAGTCCTTGTTTCTCCAGACCCCACACAAGTCGGCGATTTACCATCCTCTCAAATAGCTTACACAGGCAGTTTGTAAGACAAATAGGTCCGTAACTTTCTGCATACTTAGGATTATTATCAGGCTTAAGGACAGGAATGACTATGCCCTCTCGCAACTGAGACGGAAACTCACCCTCTAACAAGATTCGGTTGAACACACGAAGAAGATATAATAGACCTTCCTTACTAAAGTGTTTCAATATCTGGTTATGGACATTGTCTGGTCCAGGAGACGTGTCCTTACAAAGCGCTAAGGGGCTGCGGAGTTCCAACTGTGTAAAGGGCACGTTATAGTCCTCTGAAGCTTGTGTGGCAAAACTAAGGTTATGACGTTCTGCCTCCGGCTTCCGAGTGAGGAAATGACGATGGTAATTCCCGGAGCCAGATACATCCGCGAAATGATTAGGTAGATGGTTAGCAATCGAGAGTGGTTCAGTGACGATACTGCCTGCAATGGAAATTCCCAGTACAGAAGATGATCCTTGGATACCCGAAATACGTCGAAGTTTATTCCACACTTGAGATGATGGTGTATGTGACGTCATTGACGACACACATCTCTCCCACGAAGCTTTCTTACTTTGTCGAATAAGAACTCGCGCCTTAGCGCGGAGTTTTTTAATGTTACCAAGTTGGCCACAGTAGGCTGCCTACGATAACGTTTATGAGGGGGACGGCGTTCTTTGATAGCTGCTGCAATTTCTTCTTTTCACCAAGGAACGAGTTTTCGGTGAGGAGTCCCTGAAAATGAAGGAATGGACTCCTCAGCAGCAGCAAGAATAACTTGTGTTATGTAAGTTATTTTGTCGTCTACGGTCCGCGTGCTCTCGTCCTTAAAGACAGCTAGTGATGTGAACTTTGGCCCATCAGCATGTTTAAGAATCCATCGAGGAGGAGCCTCGACAGATTTTTGTTTCAGCAAAGTAAGGATAATGGGAAAATGGTCAGTCGTACAGATCATCGTGAGTATTCCACCAAAACAGCGGAATCAACGTTTGGCTGCATAGACTAAAGTCTATACGAGAATATGTGCCGTAACGTACACTAAATTGAGTTGGATCCATGTGTTCAAAATACATAAATCCAGCTCTGTTACTAATGTTTCCAGTTCTCTTCCGTTGGGGCAAGGCGTCTCCGAGCCCCATATGGGGTGATGAGCGCTGAAATCTCCAAATAAGAGGAAGGGAGGTGGAAACTGATCTATAAGGTCAGTGACATAATTTGTTAAGGGGCTGGCCGGGTGGAAAATAAACGTTACACTGTTGCTATGACAGGCAGCAGTACCCGCACCGCAACTGCTACCAGTAGGGTTCTAGGAGGATCCTCTTCGCTATAGGTATCGTCGTCTTCTTCTCTCGATGCATATCCGTTTCGGATGTTGGCGATCTTGATGGCCATTTTTGTCTTGTTTGTGGCAGCGTGGAACAGTTCAGCTGATGACATATTGCACCAGCCTCTAAGATTGTCAAGCCAAGATATTCGTCTTCTTCCAGGACCTCTTCTGCTGCTGATTTTCCCATGGAGTATTTTTTGGAGTAGGTTGTATCTATCTGTGTTGCCCATGATAAGTCCCAGACACTGCAGCTTTCGGCATTTCACTATCTTGATCAAGTGAGGTGTTGTGCTCATCCTTCTCATTACTTCCACGTTTGTCATTCTTTGGGTCCAAGATATTCTCAGGATCCGCCTATAAAGCCATGTTTCAAAGGCTTCCAGCTTCTTCTCTGTGTTTTTATTTATGGCCCATGTCTCTGCACCACATAAAAGAACAGAAAGTACATAACAGTGCAGAAGTCTGATTTTACCGTGCGCGTAGAGGCGCGCGGTTGTGAGCTTGCATCCGGGAGATCGTGGGTTAGAATCCCACTGTCGGCAGTCCTGAAGATGGTTTTCCGTGGTTTCCCATTTTCACACCAGGCAAATGCTAGGGCTGTACCTTAATTAAGGCCACGGCCGCTTCCTTCCAACTCCTAGGCCTTTCCTACCCTATCGTCGCCATATGACCTATCTGTGTCGGAGCGACGTAAAGCCCGTAGCAAAAAAAAAAAAAAAGTCTGATTTTAGTTCCTAACGTTGGATTGTGGCTTTTAAACACATTATTCATTTTCTGGAACACACTTCTTGCTTTTCCAATGCGTACCTTGACTTCTTGCGAGCAATCCCAGTCTTTATGTATTATGGTTCCAAGGTATGAATATTGTTTTACCCTTTCGATACTCTTTTGATTTATATCCAAGTTTAATCCGGAAATATTTTCCTTACTTATAAACATGAGTTTTGTCTTTGCGATGTTTATTTCAAGTCCGTATTGGCTGCTGACTCTTACAATTCTATCCATGTAGCGCTTGGATAGTATCAGCAAATACAATTGTATCATCAACATTCCGGATGTTGTTTAATCTCACTCCATTTATCAAAATTTCTTCTTCTATATCTTTCAAGGCTTCTCTAAATATGTATTCTGAATACAAATTAAATAGTATAGGTGACAAGATACATCCGTGCCTCACTCCTCTCAGGATTTTGACTGCTTCGGTGTGTTCTCCTTCAACACGCAACACCGCTGTTTGGTACAGCGTCTTGATGATTTGCAAATCTCTTTCCTCCATTCCAATATTTTTCAAAATCTCCATCAATTTTTTATGCTTTACACAGTCAAAGGCTTTCTGATAGTCTATTAAACAAGCAAATACATTCTTATTTACATCTCTACATCTATGAAAGAGTACCTGCACACTGAACAAGGCTTCTCCCGTACCTACTGCTTTAACAAACCCAATTTGATTAGGGGCTATCTGATCTTAACACAGTCTGTATATTCTTCTGTGTAACACTCTCAAGAACACTTTCAAGAAATGAATCATCAAGCTTATCGTGCGGTAATCTCCACAGTGGTTTGCGTTTGGCTGTCTTTTGGCAAGGTGATGAACTCTGATTTGAGCCATTCCGATGGAATATTCCTGCATACATAAATTTGGTTGAAAATTTTCGTCTACCATTTTACATGATGTTCATCCATCAGTTTCAAGAACTCTGCTACTACTTTATGTGGTTCCACTGCCTTTCCGTCCTTTATCTGATTGATGGCTGTTTGAACTTCTTCTTCTGCTTCTTCTTCTTCTTCTAATATATCTGTGCCACTTATTTCATTTGTATATTGTGTAAAAGCACATCTAGTGTCATGAAATAAATCTTCTATATATTTTTTCCAGATCTTTTTCTTGTCTTCTAAATCCACCATCAAGTTTCCGGCTTCATCTATCAACTTTCCACCAGTGCCATTGCTGTATTTCCCTGTTACTTCTGTTACTTTCCTGTGTACATTGAAGCTGTCATACCTACTTTGATATAATTCAATCTCACATTGCTCCACTTTTCCTTTTTCTTTTGCCTCCCTGATCTTTCTTCTGATGTCTACATTTATTTTTCTGTATTCTGCAGGTTTTCCTTTATTGACTTCTTTTCTCCATTAGGTTCAGTATTTCATCTGTCATCCATGACTAGTTTTCTCCTCTGGTTTCATATACTTCTCTTTTATTTGCTGTACGGCGCTTTGTACTTTAATCAATTCTAATTTGACATTATTACTGGTGATGTGTTTTCTGTAATAATCCGGTGAGCATAATATCGTTCTGTCGAGTATAGTCTGAAATTTCTCAAGACCGTATGATGACCTGGCCTGAAGTTTGTCTCCTGAATACAGACTATACTCGGCGCGAACTCACTAATGAACTGACGCAGCTCAGCAAGATGCCTGTCATAACCGTTATAATTCCATTGTAACAGTGCCATAGTGTGGAAAAAAAGAAAGTGTGTTAGGTTATATGCGACAAGATGCTCTTAAACCTAAACAGTATCAATATCAACATCTATATCCGTAGATGTAGACGACAGCTCAACGTCCATCCCGTCATCGACAGACGGCGGGAAGTCCCCCTACGAGGGGAGCGCGCAGGTTTTGGAGCAAGCGTACCTGCTGGCGCAGACTCATACCCCCCACATGGAGGGTATGATTTCCACTTCGCAGGAGAAGTATAGGCCTCTTCTCCAACATCTTTTAGTGTTTTAGACGGCCTGGGAGATACTTTCCCAGCCCTGGTCAACGATGCCGCCTCCGCCGGCTTGGACATGGCTTTCACCGACCTCTTGGGGGTGGGGGTGGGGGGAGGATCTCGAGGAGAATGAAGACCAGAGCAGTTAGTGCAACTGTACGGAGTTGTGTATTCCTCCGCGCCGTGGGCTACTCTTCCACATGTACCACACACAGAGTGATTCGAACAACAATATACCGTATGTCCGAATCTCCGGCATTGATAGAATCGCATGGGAGGCGAGATTTACGGCCTCACATCGCAACGATAATTTGTTATCTTGACTCTGTCTTGTAACACTGACAACTTGAAAGAGACAATGAAGGCACCAGTGCTAACGTCTTCATCGTTGACTTTGCGTATAACACGCCGGACGTGTGTCACGCTACGGTTCTTCATGTCTTCCATCAACTCCTCGTCAGTGTTCAAAATAAGGTCGCGGTGGAAGATGACTCCACGAACCAGATTCAAGGATTTGTGCTCCTCCACTCTGACGGGGATTTCGCCAAAGTGGTCGCACTTAAGCAACTGATCGGCTTGCAGTGCTGTACGAGTCTTCAAAAGCAAACTACCCTTGCGCATTTTCTTCAGATCTTCAAGTTCGCCGTAGACGCCTTCAGTGTGCCTACTAAAAAAGGATCGATTTTACCAGTTTAAATCATGCCCGTCGGTTCTGGTAGCAACCAGAAACCTAAGACCTAGGAAAGTTGGATCCCATTCCATCACGCTGCGCATGTTCCCAGGGGGTTGATCCCCTCAAGGATTCAAAAGTTAAAGACTTTGGTGGGGACCACCCTGGGCAGGTCGATGACGTTTCGAAGCCATGCCCGAAATCATTCTCCCCGAATGCCACCCACTCCTATCAGGGGTCTCTGTAGCCGAACCAAGCAGCCAAGGAAATACCCACCTGGTCACAGCCGGTACTGCCCGGGGTCCGATGTTGGACGATGTCTAATACAGAATGACTGAGACAATGAGCACTAGGACTCCCTTCCTCCAGTCACCCGCAATAGCATGTATCCCACGGCGTGTACAGAGCACTAAATATATAGAAAAAAACAATAATAATATATCCTTCTGGCTTCGGCTGTGCGGGGACCTGTGTTGTCAGGGGGATACTACTGCAAGGGTACATGACGCTCCCACCCGCTGATCCCTGGATGGTCACAAATGCGGGCTTTCGGGCGTAATTGCAAGCGTAAGAGGCCCATCTCCGAGCAGCACTTACATCAAAAATTTTGAATCGGTCTACAAGTAACCCTCAAAAAGCAATAAAAAATAAATAAAGAGGGGACCATGGCCACATGACCCTTTTGGTCGACTTCTACGATTGGCAGAGATTACCTGTGAATGTATTTAGCCCCTCCCTTCCACAAGAGGTTCAACACATGATATTAAACCGCATCCATATCCGCGCCTAGGTCGCACCTTTTAGTCGCCTCTTACGACAGACAGAGGATACCACGGGTGTATTCATCTGTGTCCCCTACCAACGGGGGTAGGTATTTTATCGTGCCTGGATTAACACAGTTAACAAATTTTCCACATCTTGATTAGCTCGTTCAACACTCCACCTCGGCTGAGAATGTTCTGGCTTTTCGCGTAATATTCTAAAAATAGTAAATACATTTTACATACATACATACATACATAAATACATACATACATACATACATTATCATTATAGACTGTTATGCCTTTCAGCGTTCAGTCTGCAAGCCTCTGTGAATTTACTAAACGTCGCCACAATCCTCGATTTGAAACTAGTGTTGTGGCCTCATTTAGTTCTATACCTCTTATCTTTAAATCGTTAGAAACCGAGTCTAACCATCGTCGTCTTGGTCTACCTCTACTTCTCTTACCCTCCACAACAGAGTCCATTATTCTCCTAGGTAACCTATCTTCCTCCATTCGCCTCACATGACCCCACCACCGAAGACGGTTTATGCGCACAGCTTCATCTATCGAGTTCATTCCTAAATTAACCTTTATCTCCTTATTCCGAGTACCCTCCTGCCACTGTTCCCACCTGTTTGTACCAGCAATCATTCTTGCTACTTTCATGTCTGTTACTTCGAACTTATGAATAAGATATCCTGAGTCCACCCAGCTTTCGCTTCCCGTAAAGCAAAGTTGGTCTGAAAACAGACCGATGTAAAGATAGTTTCGTCTGGGAGCTCACTTCCTTCTTACAGAATACTGCTGATCGCAACTGCGAGCTCACTGCATTAGCTTTACGACACCTTGATTCAATCTCACTTACTATATTACCATCCTGGGAGAACACACAACCTAAATACTTGAAATTATCGACCTGTTCTAGTTTTTTTATCCCCAATCTGACATTCAATTCTGTTGAATTTATTACCTACTGACATCAATTTAGTCTTCGAGAGGCTAATTTTCATACCATACTCATTGCCCTATTTTCAAGTTTCAAGATATTAGACTGCAGGCTTTCGGCACAATCTGCCATAAGACCAAGTCGTCAGCATAGGCCAGACTGCTTACTACATTTCCACCCAACTGAATCCCTCCCTGCCATTTTATACCTTTCAGCAGATGATCCATGTAAACTACGAACAGCAAAGGTGAAAGATTACAGCCTTGTCTAACGCCTATGCCTTTGATTAATTTTAATAATCGACCTTTAATTCCATAGTCCCCCAATATGGCGAACATCTTTTCCCTCGGTACCCTGTCATATGCTTTCTCTAGATCTACGAAACATAAACACAACTGCCTATTCCTCTCGTAGCATTTTTCAATTACCTGGCGCATACTGAAAATCTGATCCTGACAGCCTCTCTGTAGTTTTCATCCAACTTCCTCTCAACGACTGATCGCATCCTCCCTTCCAAGATGCCAGTGACTACTTTGCCTGGTATACTAATCAATGAGATACCTCGATAGTTGTTGCAATCCCTCCTGTTCCCTTGCTTATAAATAGGTGCAATTACTGCTTTTGCCCAATCTGAAGGTACCTTACCAACACTCCATGCTAATTTTACTACTCTATGAAGCCATTTCATCCCTGCCTTCTCACTATACTTCACCATTTCAGGTCTAATTTCATCTATTCCTGCTGCCTTATGACAATGGAGTTTATTTACCATCCTTTCCACTTCCTCAAGCATAATTTCACCAACATCATTTTCCTCCTCCACATGAGCTTGGCTGTTCACAACATTCCCTCCACCTGTCCAGTGAGTCCCTGTGATCTATTATGAGTTCACCTGAATTACTCAAAACACTGTTCATTTCCTTTTTCCCTCCCTTCCTAAGATTCTTTACTACTGCCCAGAAAGGTTTCCCCTGCTGGTTGACCTAGCCTTTCCAGGTTGTTACCAAAATCTTCCCATGACTTCCTTTTGGATTCAACAACTATTTGTTTTGCTCTGTTTCTTTCATCTACATACAAATCCCTGTCTGCCTCGGCCCTTGTTTGGAGCCATTTCTGATAAGCCTTCTTTTTACATATACAAGCTGCTCTCACTTCTTCATTCCACCACGATGTTCGCCTTTTCCCATCTTTACACACAGTTGTTCCTAGGCATTCCCTTGCTGTTTCTACTACAGCATCCCTGTATGCCGCAATTTTCAAATTATCAATAATTTTGTGTATACGTTTTCTACCACCCGACTGGCGAATTTCAGTCTTGCAACAGGCTTCGTAAGTTTTTCTTTTTCTGACTTTGGAAACAAGGCTCACACAAATTCAAATGGATCTGAACTTGCTTTTAATACCACAAACACGGATATTCTTTTCAAATATTCTCATCATACCATGTTGACCAATGATGGTGTTGGTGCTAATGGAAGTACAACTTGGCAACCATCCTCTATTAACACTGATCAGAGGGAAAAAATGGAAGGGGTCCGACCCTTCGAAAACAGGGAGGTATTGGCCCAAGAAGGACAAGGACCAGGAAAAGCGTAAAAGTGAAAGAGTCGCTACGCCTCAGAAACCTAACACCGTTGAGGCCCGTAAAAAAACAAAAGCTGGCCAAGGGAGGTCGGATAGTATAGATGAAAGTGAGGAGCCTGACATGAGTGGAAGCAATACCAGGACTCAGCCAAGGGCCCTGTGGTCGGCAACCCACGCTCCCAAGCTATGAACCCCTGGAGCTGTCGATCAATGAATATCAAACAGTTAACTCTTTATAGGTCTTTGGAATATTATCTTCCCAACTCGTATATACGTAACAGTTTTAGGGAAATTATCTTCCCAGCTGTTTCAGAGCATGCAGTTCCACTTGCTAGCATAAGAGGACTGCACAGTTTCATTTCAATTTTAATAACTTGATCGCTACTGCCACCTAGATCACTAGGTGGGAAGTATATATCCCAGTGGTTACTCGCGTGCGTACAGTGGCAGTCTCATTGTGTTCAGCTGCAGTGAAACGGTGTTTGTAGGAAGAAGGTGTGGAATACTGAAGACAGAAAATTTCCAAAGGTTAGTATATACTTCAGAGATACAGTTTATCATCTTTTGTTCAAGGAGCAAATCTATTTGTGACACGAATATAATAATGATCCATCTGTTGTGTCATTCAGAATACTAATAACAGAATCAACGATAATTTCATAGTTTCTCTGTAACTTAGTAAGATGCTATTTCAAAATAAGTTACAATTTTTTCAAACTTACTACAGTTCATTATTTTAAAACTAAGTATCCCCTTACGACGATAGGCAAAGATGTTATAGTCATTTGCACTTTGTCAGAACTTGGGTTTTATGTAAGATCTAGGCCTAATTTTGGTTGGACTGCATTTGTGCTATTTAGTCCTCCTAATAAGTGGTTTCATATCATAAACATAGGTGAAGTATGTTTCCTCTAATAGTAGCTTTGTAATAATAATAATAATAATAATAATAATAATAATAATAATAATAATAATAATAATAATAATAATAATAATAATGGAAATAATTGTAATACAGTATTATTCTGGAACTAATTTTAGGATGATTACTACTGCTCTGAATATGGAAGCAACGATTGAAGCCTGGCTGGATTAAATATCGGAAGAACAAGCTGTGGACTCGGAGGAAGGTGGAGACTCCGATGCTGAAGACCATGTCCAATATTCTGGTAAGCAAAAGCAATGTTCAAACAACACAACCCATTATGTTTAGAATTCCTATACATGGTGTTATATAGGTTCATCTTATCTTTTATTGGCAGGTCAAGAAGTCAAGAAGATGGTGGCTGAAGATTTTTATTACTTCCTGGACAGTATGATTGTCAATTTCATGCACAGTGTACAAAGCGGAAATGAAAGAGAAGAAGACAAAAGGTACGTCATTTCTGAAGATTAGGTCACAACTTGTAAATGAACTGATACAGTCATTTTCGAGCAAGAAATGCCCTGGCTACCCCAGCGAACGGGCATGGAAGGAAGAGAAACAGGTCTGATGGACAAGCAACGATAAAAAATACGGTGAGATTATCAGATATCGGCAGCCATCTATCTACCTGAGCTAATAAAAACATATCGTCGCTTTGCACAGTGTAGTGCCAAGCAGAACGAGAAACGCAGTAACATGAAATGTAATGTTGCGTTACGTAAATCATGCCTTGAACCATTTCACAAATCATAGACAGTATTTTCAAATTTTTCTACAACCAAAGTAAATTAGGATTGAGAGATTTCGTTGTCATTTTGTTGCATATACCATGTAGTTTGTTATATTATTGTATTATATTAATGTCAATAAAGTAATTAATACGTAATGAGGGCACTGTTACAAATATTTTAAAGTGGGAAATTATTATCCCACTGCCCACACACAAACATTACATATCTGGAACGGTCAGTTGAATAATAATTTCCCACGCCGTATTTTACGAAATAAGGTGTAAATCCATAAACTGGTTGTACATTCCTAGTCATACATATATTTCAAGTACAAATTAATCATAAAATATTTTTAGGCCCCCAGTCTTTTGCCCTATAAAGGGTTAAACACAGACATTCATTTGCATGCAATAAGAATCTTAATAACTCATTTTACTTCACGTACGTCGTACTAACGGAAATTATCTGCGAGATTTGGCAAACAAAGATAAATCCGAATGGCTGGACTTCAGCTTTTATTCACCCCCTTCAAAAGAAAGGCGATAAAACAGACGTTAGTAACTAGCGTAGTATATCTACCCTGTTAATAACGTACAAGATTCTGTCGAAAGCCCTTCAAATGAAGTCAGAACAACTAGAACCACACAAATCAGTGAATTATCAAGGTGGTTTCAGGAAAGAGCTTTCTTGCATCGAACAAATCTTGAACCTCAAATCCATCCTTAAAAATATTTGAAACTCAATACATACATACATACATTATCATTATAGACTGTTATGCCTCTCAGCGTTCAGTCTGCAAGCCTCTGAGAATTTACTAAACGTCGCCACAATCCTCGATTTGCAACTAGTGTTGTGGCCTCATTTAGTTCTATACCTCTTATCTTTAAATCGTTAGAAACCGAGTCTAACCATCGTCGTCTTGGTCTCCCTCTACTTCTCTTACCCTCCATAACAGAGTCCATTATTCTCCTAGGTAACCTATCCTCCTCCATTCGCCTCACATGACCCCACCACCGAAGCCGGTTTATGCATACAGCTTCATCCATCGAGTTCATTCCTAAATTAGCCTTTATCTCCTCATTCCGAGTTCCCTCCTGCCATTGTTCCCACCCGTTGGTACCAGCAAACATTCTTGCTACTTTCATGTCTGTTACTTCTAACGTATGAATAAGATATCCTGAATCCACCCAGCTTTCGCTCCCATAAAGCATAAAACAGACCGATGTAAAGATAGTTTTGTCTGGGAGCTGACTTCCTTCTTACAGAATACTGCTGATCGCAATTGCGAGCTCACTGCATTAGCTTTACTACACCTTGATTCAATCTCACTTACTATATTACCATCCTGGGAAAACACACAACCTAAATACTTGAAATTATCGACCTGTTCTAGTTTTGTATCACCAATCTGACATTCAATTCTGTTGGATTTCTTACCTACTGACATCAATTTAGTCTTTGAGAGGCTAATTTTCATACCATACTCTATGCACCTATTTTCAAGTTCCAAGATGTTAGACTGCAGGCTTTCGGCACAGTCTGCCATTAAGACCAAGTCGTCAGCATAGGCCAGGCTGCTTACTACATTTCCACCTAACTGAATCCCTCCCTGCCATTTTATACCTTTCAGCATATGATCCATGTAAACTACAAACAGCAAAGGTGAAAGATTACAGCCTTGTCTAACTCCTGTAAGTACCCTGAACCAAGAACTCATTCTACCATCAATTCTCACTGAAGCCCAATTGTCAACATAAATGCCTTTGATTGATTTTAATAATCTACCTTTAATTCCATAGTCCCCCAGTATAGCGAACATCTTTTCCCTCGGTACCCTGTCATATGCTTTCTCTAGATCTACGAAACATAAACACAACTGCCTATTCCTCTCGTAGCATTTTTCAATTACCTGGCGCATACTGAAAATCTGATCCTGACAGCCTCTCTGTGGTCTGAAACCACACTGGTTTTCATCCAACTTCCTCTCAACGACTGACCGCACCCTCCCTTCCAAGATGCCTGTGAATATTTTGCCTGGTATACTAATCAATGAGATACCTCGATAGTTGTTGCAATCCTTCCTGTTCCCTTGCTTATAGATAGGTGCAATTACTGCTTTTGTCCAATCTGAAGGCACCTTACCAACACTCCACGCTAATTTGACTACTCTATGAAGCCATTTCATCCCTGCCTTCCCACTATACTTCACCATTTCAGGTCTAATTTCATCTATTCCTGCTGCCTTATGACAATGGAGTTTATTTACTATCCTTTCCACCTCCTCAAGCATAATTTCACCAACATCATTTTCCTCCTCCCCATGAGCTTGACTGTTTGCAACACCACCATGATGATTTCCTTTTACATTGAGAAGATGTTCAAAATATTCCCTCCACCTCTCCAGTGATTCCCTGGGATCTAATATGAGTTCACCTGAATTACTCAAAACACTGTTCATTTCCTTTTTCCCTCCCTTCCTAAGATTCTTTATTACTGTCCAGAAAGGTTTCCCTGCTGCTTGACCTAGCCTTTCCAGGTTATTACCAAAATCTTCTCATGACTTCTTTTTGGATTCAACAACTATTTGTTTCGCTCTGTTTCTTTCATCTACGTACAAATCCCTGTCTGCCTCGGCCCTTGTTTGGAGCCATTTCTGATAAGCCTTTTTACGTTTACAGGCTGCTCTCACTTCATCATTCCACCAAGATGTTCGCCTTTTCCCATCTTTACACACAGTTGTTCCTAGGCATTCCCTTGCTGTTTCTACTACAGCATCCCTGTATGCCACCCATTCACTTTCTATATCCTGAACCTGCTTACTGTCTACTGTTCGAAACTTCTCACTAATCATATCCATGTACTTCTGTCTAATTTCCTCAACCTGGAGATTTTCTACCCTTATTCGTTTGCAGACAGATTTCACTTTCTCTACCCTAGGCCTAGAGATACTTAGTTCACTACAGATCAGATAATGGTCTGTATCGTCGAAAAATCCCCGAAAAACTCGTACATTCCTAAAAGATTTCTTGAATTCAAAGTCTGTTAAGATATAGTCTATTATGGATCTGGTACCCCTAGCCTCCCATGTGTAGCGGTGAATAGCCTTATGCCTGAAGAATGTATTCGTAACAGCTAAACCCATACTAGCACAGAAGTCCAGCAAACGCTTCCCATTCCCATTAGCTTCCATATCTTCCCCACATTTACCAATCACCCTTTCGTATCCTTCAGTTCTATTCCCAACTCTCGCATTGAAATCGCCCATTAGCACTATTCTATCCTTGCTGTTGACCCTAACCACGATGTCACTTAATGCTTCATAAAACTTGTCAACTTCATCCTCATCTGCACCCTCGCATAGTGAATACACGGACACAATTCTTGTCCTCATTCCTCCAACTGACAAATCTACCCACATCATTCGCTCACTTACGTGCCTAACAGAAACTATGTTGCATGCAATGGTATTCCTGATAAAGAGCCCTACCCCAGACTCTGCCCTTCCCTTTCTAACACCCGTCAAGTACACTTTATAATCTCCTATCTCTTCCTCGTTATCTCCCATTACCCGAATATCACTTACTCCTAGCACATCCAGACGCATCCTCTTTGCTGACTCAGCCAGTTCTACCTTCTTTCTTCCATAAGCTCCATTAATATTGATAGCTCCCCATCGAATTCCATTTCGTTCGCCAAGTTGTTTCCAAGGAGTCCCTCGCCTGTCAAATGGGAGTGGGACTCCATTACTCCCATAAGTCCGAGGCTTGCCTAAAATGTTCTGAGCTCGGTAAATTTATGAATCAGGATGCTACCCTACTTGCACATAGTCCAAGTGAGGATCTCTCCTCTAACAATTTATGGACCACTGGTGAATTGTATAGTCCTGGCCGCCTGAGCACAAGGAGGGCCACGACTCAGAATATGTCCGAGATGCCCACTCCCATTCCATAGCAACTGGTGAAAGAATTTGAGGTGACATTCATAGATTTCAAAAAGGCATATGACTCGATAGATCGTAACACCCTGATCGGAATTTTAAAGGAATTTAGCCTAGACAACGAAACCAGAACAATCATCCAACAAACATTGACCAACAGCACTTCAAAATAGAAGTTCAGGGGAGAGATTACAGATGCCTTTGAAAAATCAAGACAGGAGTTAGGCAATGATATGGACTATCACCTCTACTCTTCAACTGTGTCCTTGAAAAGGTCGTCCGAGAATGGCGCAAAGAATTGAATAATCAAGGAGTTCAAATCGGAGTCAAGCTAGGGTGCAAAAGCCAAAATTTTGATGTTGATTGCATAGCCTTTGCAGATGATCTTTCAATTTTTTCCGATTTCTTAAACACAGCCATGGAACACGTTTTTCTTCTTAAAACACAAGCAGTGAAGGCAGGCCTACACATCTCTTTTGAGAAAATCATTTTTTTAAAACTAATATCAAGCTGGCATCCAGAGACAAGACAAAATGATACGAGTAGACAAGTATCTGGGAGAATTAATAAAACCAAACGTGTCAGAGAAAGAAGCCTGTATATTAAGGATGAACGAAATGGAAATGGCGTACCATTTAACCCAAAGTATTTACAACAAAAGGTCCATATATTTCAAAGCAAAGCTGAGGTATTACTGCAGTGTCATCCGTGCAGAGGTCTTATACGCTTCAGAATGTCTTGCAACGGACAAAAAAGCCCTGATTGAGAAACTGGAGGCCAAAGAAAGGAAGTTTTTGCTTGTTGTTTAGAGGGGCCTAATATCGAGGTCATCGGCCCAAGGAAGTTTTTAGAAGGACCTTGGGACCCGTTAAAGACAATGGAGAGTACAGAAGACGGCATAACGACGAACTATACATCCACGTAGAGAAGATTACCGATGCCATCCGAAAAAGAAGAATTATCCTTTAAGGGCATAGGGCATGAATGTACCCAACAAGACTGACCAAACGCATCATTACCTTCTTTCAGTAGAAGAAAAACCAAAGGGCCTTAGTTCATCCAGGAGCGTGTTCCATTTAAGAAGAAACTTCAAGCGTTTCAGGGTTTCTGAGACAAGCCAAAAATTAAAAAGTGGAAAGGCATGGATGCAGGAGAGGAAAGAACGACACCGATAACGCATGCGGAGGTTTTGGGCAGGCATCAAAGTCAGAAGTAGCCAGTTGAAACGACGTGGTCTAAAGTTGGCTGATACGATGTGAATAATAATAATAATAATAATAATAATAATAATAATAATAATAATAATAATAATAATAATAATAATAATAAATGTTTTTACGTTCCACCAACTACTTTCACGGTTTTCGGAGACACAAGAGTTGCCAGAATTTTGTTCCACAGGCGTTCTTTAACGTTCCAGTAAATCTACCGACACGACGCTAGCATATTAGAGCAGTTTCAAATACCACGAGACAGGGCAGGGATCGAACCCGCCAACTTAAACTCAGAAGGTCAGCGCTCATCGCCTGAGCTACTCACTCCGACAAACTTCCTTCTTAATATTTGAAATAAACTTTCAAAGTACAGTATTAGGTCATATTCAGTATATATTGAAGAGATGTTAAGTACAGAACAAAAATGCGGTCGTGAAAATGAAATATTCGTCGTTTTAATAACTTTATTCTCAAAATAACATTTTGTCTAGATCTTAGAAGCGTAATTAGAATATGTACTACTATATTATTCCTAACATTTTCAGAAAAATGTCCAAAATTATCAACTTGTAAACCAGCAAATTCAAAACAACCGGGCGCAATGAAAATCTGAAAAGAAGTAATCTGGCAGCAGGACACAGTGCTGTCTTGATGGCATCAACCTTCATCGGAGCTTGTTAGTGAGGGTCGAAATTCACTAGGGAATGTTGATTGTGCTTTACTATCATATCGAACCCGCCAACTTAAACTCAGAAGGTCAGCGCTCATCGCCTGAGCTACTCACTCCGACAAACTTCCTTCTTAATATTTGAAATAAACTTTCAAAGTACAGTATTAGGTCATATTCAGTATATATTGAAGAGATGTTAAGTACAGAACATAACTCATTGCATTGAACATCAATTGTCATAAGGGAGAGTGGAAAGTTTCCAGCTTTCACCACAACTATTCGTATTACATTCTCGGATCCTACGGTAGCTCAAGGCATGATATATGTCACGCCTGACATACCACTACCGCAACCCGCTCAACTGCCGTGTTCAACACTCGGCCTATAACTACGGCGATCCGACAATCTCGATCTCTTCTCAGGAGCAGTACTAACACTGGGCAGATCAAGGAGACAATCTCGATCTCTTCTCAGGAGCAGTACTAACATAGGGCAGATCAAGGAGACATTATTTCAGCACGAAATTCAGATCACCGAACAACTCTTAACATTAACCACAAGTTATGTTATTAAAAAAAAAAAAAAAAAAAAAAAAAACTTATCTACACACGATATGGAGAACAACTGGAATTGTGTACAGATATTAACGTATCGCTGAAAGCAATGGCCCTAATACTTGGCAAAAAACAAATATGACGAAGGTAGTACTTGGAAATGAAGTATGAAAAGGACCCAATACTGTATAAAGTCAACCAAGTTAAACGCAGGATTTTATAGAAAGAATACAGCAAACAATGCTAACAAAACATCAAATAAACTTGCCACCATGTCGCGGCAAGCTGCTGATCAAGATAACTAAATTTAGTACGTCTAAATAGAGATGCTACCGAGATACGAGGTAAAAAAAAACTAAATACAGTAAATACAGTTCCCCTGAAATAGTAACATACAAAAGAAACTAGCACCCATGTTCCAATGTCTACAAAAGTGTACTGAATTCAAGAAATCATAAATATTTCCTTCTTCCTCTGAACAGTTTCCATGTTCCATTACAAAATGTTCCGTGTATGACCCTTGAGCGTTGAGGCTAGCTGCGGCGTAGCTGAGCAGTCTGTCACAGACACCAGTATCGTGAAGATGGCAACACGTCGCGGGTTAACAGACTTTGAACGTGGGATGATTATCGGCACACGGCGTATGGGTCATAGCATTGTGGTGATTACATGCGGATTCCGGTTTACGAGGTCAACAGTGTCGAGGGTGGATCTTCAATATCGCGGAGAGGATGTTACCACGCGCGTAAATAACCGCACGGGAAGACCATACGCGTTTAACGAACGGACATCACGTCGCCTCCGCAGAACCGCATTGGGCGCTTGACGGGCTACTGTGAGTCAGATCACCGCCCAGTTCAATGCTGGGAGTCAGGAACCCATTTCTACTAGAACTGTAAGGAGGCAACGGCACCGCATGGGTTTCACCAGCCGACGACCAACTCGTGTCCCTTTTGTTGACACCTCGACACAGAGCTCAACGACGTGCATGCGCCCGCGAACATCGGCAATGGACCGTGGAACATTGGCGGTGTGTGGTATGGTCCGATGAATCCCGGTTCCAGTTGTATCGAGCTTATGGGCGCGTGAGAGTGTGGCGTATGCTCCATGAAGTTATGGATCCTAAGTGTCAACAAGGTTGTGCCCAGGCGGGAGGTGGCTCAGTCCTGGTCTGGGCGGCGTTCACATGGTCGCAATTAGGCCTTACTGTCCGGCTGCACGGAGCGCTGACAGGTGCACGTTATGTGGACATTCCTTCAGACGATCTGTATCCCCTTCTGAGCCTATAGTACCCTGATGGATATGTCATGTTTCATCAGGACAATGCGACATGCCACCGCTTTGTGGCGGCACGCAAGTGGTTGGAGAAGCACTCCAGTGAAGTTACGACCATGGATTGGCCCTCCAGATCCCAAGATCTTAATCCAATCGAGCATTTATGAAATGCTGTCGATGCTGGTGTACGCTCCAGTAACCCCGCACCCACTACACAAGACCATGAGGGGGTCAGCACAACAATGGTCTAACCTCTCTCCAATACAGAAAATGAGATATTGGCGCCATCTGTTGTCTAGCGAGGTAAACTACCTTTCTATCATGTGGCATAGACCAATATCACCCCATACACATTATTTAGAAGCCACTAAATTCTTCCCTCGAACAAAATTCCGTTTTGTTTGAGTGCAACATTGGTCCAACCTCAACCAGGCAATGAGAGGTCAGTATCTGGATCACGTGTAATAGCATCAAGTATGGCTGACGTTCAGGGCGAGAGTGATGTCTCGAGCAATGAAAATAACGAACAAACAGTGGAAAACCGTGGAAGGAAAAGGTCAAGGTGCATAAATTATTGGGACAGGAATATAAGGAAGAGGGAAAAAACACAGGAGAAGAATATGTAGGGAGAACAGGTAAGAAAGTCCACAAACGTAAACAAGGCCTACCATGTGATTGTGAACGTAAGTGTTACGCATGTTTCAGTGAAGAACAACGAGAAACAGTGTTCAAAAAGTTTCGGAATATGTGTAACTTTAGTTTACAAAATGCGTATATTAGTGGGTGTGTGAAAGTAAACCTAGTGAAGAAAAGATACGGTGCAAGTGGAAATGAGAGCAGCAGACAACACACCCGTAAGTATTATATTTCGTTAGATGGTAGTGATGAAAGAGTTTGCAAACAGGCATTCATATCTTTGCGTGGAATCAGTAATGGTAGACTTTCGAGGGCAGTTTCAAAGAAACAGACTGAGGGAACGCCACAACAAGATGGTCGTGGAAGACACGTAAATAGAACCAATAAAACTAGTGACGATCAGTCCAATTTAGTTGTAAATCATATTAATAGTTTTCCGTTGCGTGCAAGTCATTACTTTAGAGTTTCTGCTCCAAACAGAAAATATTTACCTGAAGGTCTTAATGCAGCTATGATGTATAAACTTCGTTACTTGGATGAAACAGGAACATAATTCTGAAGATATTGTTAGTGAGTATATTTACAGGGATATTTTAAATATAAAATTCAATCTCCCTTTTTCCTCACCATCTACTGATACATGCAAGGTGTGTGATTCACTGCGCATAAAACTTTCAGATGCGGAAGATGTTGAAAAAGCGAAATTCCAAAAAGAGATTTGCATCAATAAAAAGCGCAACAGGCATATAATAATCTAAAGACTGATACAGCTTATTCTGAAGACCACGGTTCTGTGAAAGTGATAGCATTCGATTTACAAAAAGCTCTGCATACTCCCCATCTACACACTAGTGAAGTTTTCTACAAGAGACAACTGTGGACTTATAACTTTTGTGTGCATGATTGTACCTCAGATGATGTGCACATGTATGTATGAATGGCCAGAACATATTGCAGGACGGGGTACTGATGAAATAATATACTGTAATGTTTAATTAAATATACTTCCAACAATCTTCGAAATACTGATAAATTAATCGTGTATTCTGATAACTGTTTCGCTCAAAATACGAATATATCCTTAGGGTGTTTTTGGTTATAAATTATTCACAAACAATATGTTAAGGAAATAGTTCACAAGTATCTAGTATCAGGTCATAGCTACCTACCCTGTGATAGGGACTTTGGACTCAGAGTGGAAATATATGTTATACACCTGCTGGGTGGGTAGATCTTATAAAAAATACTAGGACAGGTAAAAGAAAGTTTCATGTAAATGAAATGCAACAGGTTGATTTTGTAAGTTCAAAGCATTTAACTGATAAAGTTACTAATCGTAAGTTTATTGAGGATAAAGAACCTGTTGCTTTCAGTCGCATTTCAATGCTGAAAGTCTCTGTTGAACAATCATGGAAATACTGTATCAGGTATTGTTATTCAGACTGTATAGAGCAAGGTGCATATGTAAATATCGTTACAGGACAAAAAAGAAAGAATAAAAACACCCTTGAACTAAAACATGTTCAGCTAATACTAACATATTCCAACCCAAGGCCAATAAACCCAAAGTAACTTAAAGATATTAATGACCTTTTGAAATATGTTCCACCCATTCACCATTCTTTTTACAATAGGGGGTATCTCAAAATAGAGCGGAAGAAGATGAAAATATACAACACATTGTGGAGGATGATAGTGAAGACATTTTTTATATTCCTGATCATGTATAGTAGGCCAACTGTGTTATCTTGCAAAAAACATACTGAAAAGTATACAGAACTGAAAGCTCTTGCTTGTAATGATAAGTTTATAATCTTAATATTTTACTGACAGAAACCACTTTCTGTACTGTGTAGTCACTTTAAATTCATATTAAAACTTGTAAAAGAACTATTAGGATGAAAATATGATTCATTACATTACATTTCTCTTCTTGTTTCGTTTCGGCCAACTAAGGACATTTCTCTTCTTGTTTCGTTTCGGCCAACTAAGGACCACGTCATTTCTACTGTTTCCCTTGAGCTTTAATGTTGGTCCAGTACTCCTTCATTCGTATACGGTGTTGCTCCTTTCGTTCTTCCGTCCATGCCTTTCCAGTTTTTCATCTTCGGCTTTGGTAGGAAACTCTGATGTTCTTGGAGTTTTTTTTCTTTTTTCTCATGTACAATTAAATGTCAGTGCAACAGCGGTCTAAAAGAGTTGCACCGGGCGAGTTGGCCGTGCGCGTAGAGGCACGCGGCTGTGAGCTTTCATCCGGGAGATAGTAGGTTCGAATCCCACTATCGGCAGCCCTGAAGATGGTTTTCCGTGGTTTCCCATTTTCACACCAGGCAAATGCTGGGGCTGTACCTTAATTAAGGCCACGGCCGCTTCCTTCCAACTCCTAGGCCTTTCCTATCCCATCGTCGCCATAAGACCTATCTGTGTCGGTGCGACGTAAAGTCCCTAACAAAAAAAAAAGAGTTGCAGGTTCCTCATAAAAACTTAAATATTTCTAAAACTACTTAACAAAAGACTTTATAACATTGTGGTTAAGTTAACGAAACATCATGGAATACAACACTACCAAAAAAGTGCGATTTCCAAATTCCAAGAAAAACTACGACTGTATAACTTGGGACTTGCTGTTTCCCTATTTTTTAAAAAAAGTGGCTTAGACCACTGTTGCGTTGACCCCTCAATTGTCGGTAGCAGTGCAAGATGTGTGGGTCCAGATCCCTCCAGAACGATTCCAACACCTTGTAGAGTCGATGCCTCGCCTTATTGCTGCTGTTCTGAGGGCTCGCGGAGGAGCAACTCGTTATCAACAACACATTCAGTGCCTTCCCATGACTTTTGGCCACTCGGTGTATATCTGTTCTATTTTTTCCGGGCTGAAAAGCTCGCACTGTGGAGTTCTGGTCTTCTGAACTCAAATTGGCGGGCTTGATCTCAGCTCAGTCCAATGGTATTTGAAGGTAATCAAATACGCCAGCCTCACGTCGGTACATTGAGCAGCACGTGCAAGAACTCCTGCGGGACCGAATTCTGACGGGAGAGCCTGACCAGGCAACTGTAGATATATACTCTGTCTCTGTAGTTTCATTCATGAGGCTTAAGATATCGTAGTTATCAGCCCTTTGGACTGTGTGTGCAGACGGCAATGGTGTGTGTGTGTGTGTGTGCGTGTGTAAGGTGGGGGGGGGGGTGCAATAGGCAGTCGTGACCTTGATAAAGGTACTATTCTCACATATTTACCAATAGGTTACAGGCAACTGGCAAGAACGACGAGGGATTCCGACCCAAAAATAGAGTTCATGGCAACTTGTCAAAGTGGCTGGCACTCTAACGTGCAAAGATTTCCAGATTGGCGACGCAAACTCTCATTCAAAGCATGATCTTCATTTCCAGTTCTACCACAGAACTGTGGCACATCAAAATTAACCATTTTTTCGAAGAACATTTACAAGAAGACACTTCAGTTTATATTTACTTATCTGTGTTTTCAATTGCTCTTAATTTAAATGCAAGAAAATACACTTATCAAGTTATCTAATTAAGTAGCAGCAATTTCACGTAACCAACATGCGAACAACGAACATTCTCGCACATATAGGAATGGTGTAGTAATGATGATCGCAGTTTAATGGAGCAACACAACAGATTAATAAACTAAATATTAATCGAAAGTGGCAGTGAAAGATGCCCAAAGAATGCCAGGTCAGGAAGACGTGTGGAAAGGAACGACTTCATAGGCCTCCAAATCTAAAACCTTCGAGGAATTAAAAGAATAAAAGCTAATCAAAGGAGCACTATACGACAAGTGAAAGGAGTAGTTTTTTAAACCTATACATAAACCGAATAGCCAAACATTCTTTCATACAGTCACATAACGAAAAGAAGAAGAAGAAGTGATATCACTGACGTAGTCCGCCTGGTCCGCCACTGCGCAGCGCTGGCTCCAATCTTGGCTTCAAGTTAGCACCAGCGCTTACGAGACTTATAAACCCTTGCGACCTGTTTTACATGTTAAAATACCGTAAGAGATCCTCTAAGGCGCTAATAAGTTCGACATTTCCACTTAACTTTATTGTGCCCTATAGTTTAGTTTTGACAATGGTATTTTCGTCAGACACACATGGTAACATACATTCAAGATAAAATCGTCATCTAAAAGAAGGCCAAACACAACCTTTTTGAAACCGGTAAGCAAATATTACCAACCTGAAATAATTTTTTTTTTTTTTTTTGCTTTACGTCGCACCGACACAGATATGTCTTATGGCGACGATGGGACGGGAAAGGCCTAGGAAGTGGAAGGAAGCGGCCGTGGCCTTAATTAAGGTACAGCCCCGGCATTTGCCTGGTGTGAAAATGGGAAACCACGGAAAACCATCTTCAGGGCTGGCGACAGTGGGGCTCGAACCCACGATCTCCCGATTACTGGATACTGGCCGCACTTAAGCGACTGCAGCTATCGAGCTCGGTGAAATAATTATTACAACGTATCAACACACACATACACTTAAGCAGTCACATATATTAATTAATCTACGTTCATTAGAGAAAAAAATATATAGTTCAATAATTCAGGGACAGCAATAACACTGCATACAGGTCTCAAACAAATCAGAGAATTGAGATGATGATGACGATGATGATGATGATGATGATAACAGTTTCAAATTAATAGTAAAAGAAGTTCAACAAGTATTACCCTCTCGTGACTTGAAAACAAATTATCAAATCTGTAGGGCAAGTTTGTTCTTAAGGGAACTGGCTCCTAAGTATACGTGCTGATGGAATTAACTTGATAAATAAGAACAATAACACAGGCATTCCGTTTCATGAAGCAAAACAACACAATACTGTTACAATAACGATAATGTTAAAGCATGTAAGAAATTATAGGAAACTGGATGCAAATCAACAAGACACGAACAAAATACTACATCACAAGATTATGTAGGCCAACCTTACCTTAAGTGCAGCATAAACTCACCATCATGCAAAATAGGAAAAATGTATAAATTTTTTTTGCTAGTTGCTTTACGTCGCACCGACACAGATAGGTCCTATGGCGACGATGGTACAGGAAAGTCCTAGGAATGGAAAGGAAGCGGCCGTGGTCTTAATTAAGGTACAGCCCCAGCAATTGCCTGGTATGAAAATGGGAAACCACGGAAAACCATCTTCAGGGCTGCCGAGAGTGGGGTTCGAGCCCACTATCTCCCGGGTGCGAGCTCACAGCTGGGCGCTCCTAACCACACGGCCAACTTCTATAAACTTGTGAGAGAATAACATGCGTAAGAAAAACTGGGGAGTCATATTCTTTCTTTTAATTCTTACCTTTAGTTCGATAACTTAAATAAAATTTCCTGGTAGATGTTGACATTTTCCCTGATCTCAGTTCCTTCCGGAGTTCCTTCATCGTGAAGTAGAAACGACACTTCATGAAGTGAAAGATCAGTTTTGGTACAATCTCCATGCCATGTTGTTCACTGCACCCCAAGCCTGAAGGTTGAATTGCAATGTTCTCCATGTTCTCCAAGCAATCATAAAACAAGTCGCCCCAGAAAGCAGAGGGAGATGAGAGACGAGCACTTATTGTCTCTTCTGCCTGAAGCAAGGCATTAAATAATGCCTCTGAAGAGTGGCACAAATAGTTTTGCCCCAGTTGAGAGCTATAGCCCCGTAAGTTTGTAAAGAGGACAAAAGAATTAGTTGTTACTGCTAATGCCTCAATAACATCAACACAGGAAGCACACTTCAGAATTCTGGGGACCTGGTGTACAACATAACCAGCTAAATTGTAAACCAAAGATGTTTTAACACTAGCAAAGACAATGATGGGTAAATTTCTCCCTGTACTGAAAGACTTTCACAACCACTTTCAAAAACATTATTTTCCTCTAAACTTCCCAACACCGATGTTTTATGTCCTTATTTTCCTTCTATGCCTTTGCTGGCAAGATGTAGTATTTACAGTGCACTATGTCTTCTGGTATGGGCTATATCAAATTTGTTACTTTCATTGATCTGTCCCAGTCTCATCGTTGGCTTTGACAATATGAAAGTGACTGAGGTATGAGTGATGCTAGTAATACCATTGCTTATGCAGCCAGTCCCTGTTATTAATGGTGTGAAAATATCGCTCATAGGGTCGGTTGGTGCACGCATTTCAGTGGGCTTGGCAGACTGATATGTAACAGCAACGGCTGGCTCGGTGAGGGAAGCAACGGGAAACTACCTCACTCCTCATTTCTCTACTATGCCTCTTCAGTGACGCCTAGGCTATTTATGACAGCTGTTGGCGGAGCTGCAGAGGATCAAACCAGCCTTCGGGCTGAATACCCAACATACATACATACATACACTGACTGACAGAGCAAATGCAACACCAAGAAGGAGTGGTCAGAACTGTATGCCAATTGCAGGGTAGACTGACGTTACTGAGGTATGCTCATGATGTGAAATGCGCCGCTGTGCTGCGCACGTAGCGAACGATAAATGGGACACGGCGTTGGCGAATGGCCCACTTCGTACCGTGATTTCTCAGCCGACAGTCATTGTAGAACGTGTTGTCGTGTGCCACAGGACACGTGTATAGCTAAGAATGCCAGGCCGCCGTCAACGGAGGCATTTCCAGCAGACAGACGACTTTACGAGGGGTATGGTGATCGGGCTGAGAAGGGCAGATTGCTCGCTTCGTCAAATCGCAGCCGATACCCATAGGGATGTTTCCACGGTGCAGCGCCTGTGGCGAAGATGGTTGGCGCAGGGACATGTGGCACGTGCGAGGGGTCCAGGCGCAGCCCGAGTGACGTCAGCACGCGAGGATCGGCGCATCCGCCGCCAAGCGGTGGCAGCCCCGCACGCCACGTCAACCGCCATTCTTCAGCATGTGCAAGACACCCTGGCTGTTCCAATATCGACCAGAACAATTTCCCGTCGATTGGTTGAAGGAGGCCTGCACTCCCGGCGTCCGCTCAGAAGACTACCATTGACTCCACAGCATAGACGTGCACGCCTGGCATGGTGCCGGGCTAGAGCGACTTGGATGAGGGAATGGCGGAACGTCGTGTTCTCCGATGAGTCACGCTTCTCTTCTGTCAGTGATAGTCACCGCAGACGAGTGTGGCGTCGGCGTGGAGAAAGGTCAAATCCGGCAGTAACTGTGGAGCGCCCTACCGCTAGACAACGCGGCATCATGGTTTGGGGCGCTATTGCGTATGATTCCACGTCACCTCTAGTGCGTATTCAAGGCACGTTAAATGCCCACCACTACGTGCAGCATGTGCTGCGGCCGGTGGCACTCCCGTACCTTCAGGGGCTGCCCAATGCTCTGTTTCAGCAGGATAATGCCCGCCCACACACTGCTCGCATCTCCCAACAGGCTCTACGAGGTGTACAGATGCTTCCGTGGCCAGCGTACTCTCCGGATCTCTCACCAATCGAACACGTGTGGGATCTCATTGGACGCCGTTTGCAAACTCTGCCCCAGCCTCGTACGGACGACCAACTGTGGCAAATGGTTGACAGAGAATGGAGAACCATCCCTCAGGACACCATCCGCACTCTTATTGACTCTGTACCTCGACGTGTTTCTGCGTGCATCGCCGCTCGCGGTGATCCTACATCCTACTGAGTCGATGCCGTGCGCATTGTGTAACCTGCATATCGGTTTGAAATAAACATCAATTATTCGTGCCGTCTCTGTTTTTTCCCCCAACTTTCATCCCTTTCGAACCACTCCTTCTTGGTGTTGCATTTGCTCTGTCAGTCAGTGTACATACATACATACATACATACATACATACATACATACATTACATACATACATACATACATTTTACTTCTCAGTCTTTTTTTCCAGAATCCTGATCTGGTTGACATATGATGTTAAGGAGGGTTACGTCTTTAGTTCACAATTTCCTCCCTTTGATAGAACATTTTTTTACTGGAACATTGATAGATTGCAACATGTGTAAGTGCAAAAAATAACTGTCGAAGGATGGCCATTACAGTTCAGTGATCGCATGATGCTAAAATGTCTCTTTAGTGGATCCTGATTAAATTTTTCTGTCAATACACAGTTTAAACCTTGGCTCCACAAAAAAACAGCAATTTACAGTGAACTCTGAATAGTAACTCTCAATGATTACAATGTTCTGTTGGAAGCAAAAGTACTACCTGAATTACTTACAGAAGACATGTCTAGTAAAATTTGATGGTGTTGCGATTCTTTCCTCAAAGCAAATAATGGTGTGGTGGAATTTAAAGGGTCAGACATATCATTCAACAGCTGAGTAAATCTTTCAGTCGCTTCACTGTCTTCAAAACCTGGAATGCCAGTTTCTCTATTAAAAAAAAAATATATATATATATATATAAGGTTTTTGCCATTCTAGTGCTAAATAACTGAAAGGTAATTATTGTTTTAATTGTAACACTTCAGATTTAGAATCATCGGATTTAGGCGTGTTGGTGAACTGGATATTGCTGGTATCGCAAGGGGATTCAGAATCAAGAAATTTCGAACATTTGCGGGGTGTCTTTGGCAGAAGATTATCAGAAGATTTTATTTGGGAGGGGGGTGGATTTCCTTTTAGTTGCAGTACTAGACAAATACACAGGCAAATTAGGAAATATATGTGGAACAGAATAGTCTTTCAATCGCCAGTTGGTTCATGGGAGAAGTACTTCCTATCCTTTTATCACAAATTTGTCGAATTTAACAATTAAATATTCTGAAAAGTGAGCATCACAGATGTTGGACTTTTCAGTAAGTTCCCTTTCCTTCCTTGGTATGGCCCTTTTCCACTAGAAAAAATGTTCCTTATCTTCAGGGAGTTTGAAAAACCGCTTTACCTCTTTACAATCCCTATAGCCTGATCTGCATCCTGCTAAAAAACAGAAAGGCATCTTCACTACTCACACTAAGCACTCAGGAAAATAGCAGGCCTAAAGTGCTATTTACTTGCATTAAAGATCAAGAAAATGATCACACGAAGATAACCTCAGCTCACGGCAAGAAATTCATTTCCCTTTCACTTAATGCTTCCTACAATAGCCCTTCAGGTATTAATACTATGAATTAATAGAGTAAGCACTTGTATATCAAAAGTTTGCACAGAGCACCACCAAAACACTCCAACCGATTAAAAAACTTCAGATATCGCACATAAACACACGTGGAGATCATGCGGCCAAAGTCGACTGGAGCGCTGCGTAGCGAAGAATGCCAACCCGATCCGTATTCAATACATGCTACTGAGAGAGAAGAGATAACACTTCTTCTTCTATTGGTTACGTATCACCTGTTATGCCCAATTGTTAATGAATGTGCGATTACCATTAACGTCTCTGCTGATACCATTGCTACATCATCCCCAAATGGAAACTTTTCAGAAGTGTGACAATGTTCAAATTGGTTCTTTTCCTTCTCCAAATAATTCATGTAACAATGTTCAAATTGGTTCTTTTCCTTCTCCAAATAATTCAACTACAATACATTAGGTGACCGCGTCATGAAAAGGAGCATGTTCATAGCAATGGGGGAATAGTAATAATTCGACGCGATGTATCCTCAGCCACCTCTAGCTACTATTAATCAACTTGCTACTGACCTTCTACGAATAGTTTTGGCTCAAACAGTATCGTGTATCAACGAATGTTAAGAGAATATCCAGACTACTATAGCTGGTAAATTTGATTTGTACCTCGCACACGAACTCTGTGTCCGTCACTGTTGAGGGCTATGTCTCAAGTCGCACCTTTGAGTAACGCCTTTTTTTGTTTGTTTGCTTTTTGTTTTCTAAAAGTGACTATCCACTTCTTCCTTATAATACAACACGTCAAACTGTTCTTTTACAAGTTGTTTTACGTCGCACCGACAGAGGTCTTATGGCGACAATGGGACAGGAAAGGCTAGGAGTCAGAAAGAATCGGTCGTGGCCTCAATTAAGGTACAGCATGAAAATGGGAAACCGCGGAAAAACATTTTCAGGGCTGCCAACAGTAGGGTTCGAACCCACTATCTCCCGATTACTGGATAGCCTACTGTGCGCACTTAAGCGACTGCAGCTATCGAGGTCGTTTTTTATTTTTTATTTTATTTAAAGATTAGCACCAAGTAACTACGCTAACAACGATATAGGTACATCGCAGTATAATATACTCTACCCAGATCCATCCCTGATGAGATGCAATGACTGTGTCTTCTGGTATAGACCAGATCAAGTTTGTTACTTTCAATTTTTTGTCTAGGTATCATTCTTGGTTTTGGTTTTGAGTGTGGAAATTACTGAGGTTTGAGCGATGCTAGTAACACTTATCTCCGTAAAGTCAGTCCCTGTTCGGAATGGTGCGAAAGTACTGCGCATACATAGTGTAGGTTGTTGGTGTATGCAATTTAGAGGACTTGCCAGACTGATATGAAACAGCATCGTCTGGCTTGGAGAAGAAAGTAACGGGAAACTACTCAACTCGTTATTTCCCTAGTACGCCTCGTCAGTTACATCTAGGCAATCTATGAAAGCTGACGGAGGAGACTAAAGAATTAACATACATACAGCTCATGCAAACAGAGGAGAATCCTGTAAACAAGACGAATCCTGGTCATTTCAACACGTCACTAGTAAAGGCCCAGAATAGCTTACAAAGAGACTTCAGACAACTGTAATGAGCAAGTCGTTCGTCACGTAGTACATAATCAGTATATTACAGATAAAAGAATTCCCACTTCAAAGAATATTCATGGAAAATTACAGACTAATCAGTTTTGAAGAAGTATTAACACACTCGTAAAATTCTTCCGCATTCTGGGATTCAAGTGGAAGAAAACAAAGGATTAAAGCAACATCAGGACCAAACGAACAGCTTAGTTAAGAAGTGTCCAAATGTACGGGAATGGGTGTCGTCCAACTGTCTCACACGGCACCATACGGACGTATTGACAATTAACTGCACGGCCTGTTTAACCTGTTTCGAAAGTAAACTGAATTATCATTCATGCTGGCGGGAAGACCTTTCTTTTTTTTACCGAATGCTTTCGTAAGATGTAAAACTGGCCAGAAAACAAAGGATTATCACAATGATATGGATTTCACAAATTATGAAAAGTGTCTCAGGGAGAGACTAATACTCAATTTACTACCTCATACTGATCCCGTTTTAAATAGCGTTCCTTACCACGCTTGCCCCTTCCACCACATCGTTTTCCCCCCAACCCCGCTATTCCTTCCCGTGCACGTGAGTATTCTTGTCTATTTGCATGAGCTGTACATACATACATACATACATACATACATACATACATACATACATACATACATACATACATACATACATTATCATCAACAGAAGTGTCGGGTTTTTGTTATCGCTGAGTGTATTATGCCAATACTTGCACTCAGAGTCATTACTGACGTTCGACGTCATTATTTCATTGCTCACATATAGTGTCCCCTTCTGTGGTTCTTTTTTAGACATTCCTTGTGATAATCGGCTGAATGGTTTAGTCGAAATGAACATTCTGGCGACTGTTGCTTTGAATTAAAATGGTAGTAACAAGACTTTGTCCGGATCCATGGCTAAATGGTTAGCGTGCTGGCCTTTGGTTCAAGGGGCCCCGGGTTCGGCTCCCCACCGGGTCGTGGATTATAATCTTAATTCGTTATTTCCACTGGCTCGGGGACTGGATATGTGTGTGTGTGTGTGTGTCGTCCTAAAATTCATTAAAAAATGAAAACAAGGAAAGAAAGAAGAAATATCTCTTTTAAAAAGTCTAAAAACTCACAAGACTGAGATATCCTGCGGATTCACACAGTCTATACAACATGTAAATTTAGGCAGTCGTGCACAAATTGATAGGAAAAAGCTTAATAATATAAGGACAAAAATCCATGTTTTATTATGAAAATTCGTTAATATAGGATGTGAAAAAGCACAAGTTCGACAGTCACAAATTTGGTAATATACCTGCAAGATATACAGGCGGGACCATTAGGAGTGGGGAGAGCGTGCTATTAGATATCTCCCGCCGTTACATCAATAACGCCCACGATGTCGGAGCAACATGTGCACCCCTCCCATTGCGCAACGCATAATTATAAACTTTCTTGCTCGTGAAGGAGTTACAGTGGCGGAAATTTGCCAGAGATTGACTGCACAGTTCGGTGATCAAACATTGTCAAGGACGCGTGTGTTTGCCTGGTATAAAAAGTTCACGGAAGGACGAGAACGTGTGGAAACTCAGCAACACGATCGCCGTCCTCGGACCAGCATTACAGACGAAAACATTCGTGCGGTTAGACATTACTGACGACGATCGACGGGCGGGAGTATCAGAAATTACAAAACAAGTCGGAATCAGTTATCGGAGATGTCAAGCAATCATCAAAAACGACCTACAATTCCGTAAAGCGTGTTCCAGATGGGTCCCTCGCCTTTTGACCGAAAATCTGAAGTTGAGACGTGTGGAGGTCTGTCAGAGGCTTACAGCAAGGTTTGCGGAAGAAGGTGATGAATTTTTGAGTCGGAGCGTCACCTGCGACGAAACATGCGTCCACCACTACACTCCCAAATCCAAGCAAGCCAGTAAGGAGTGACGGAGGAAAGGGGAGGCAGCACCAGTGAAAGCCTTGCTGATTGATTTTTTGCATGAGCGACGCACAATCAATGCTGCTTACAAATGCGAGCTGTTGAACAAGGCGAGGGTTGCATATCGCCGCAAAAGACGAGACCAACCGATTCGACAGGCCATCCTCCTCCACGACAATGCGCGGCCCCATACTGCAGCTCTGTCTCCAAGGTACAGGAAATGCAATGGACTACACTTGAATCATCCTCCTTACAGCCCGGACTTACCGCCCTGCGATTTCCATTTGTTCGGACCCCTTAAAAACGCTCTAGTAGGGAAACGATTTGAAGATGAGCGTGGAAGACTTCGTGCGCAACTGGCTGGTGACAAGACCCTGTTTCTTTATACAATGAGGACATCATAAAGCTGTCCATACGCTGGGACAAATGCATTTCCAAAGAAGGAAACTATGTGGAAAAATGAATTGTAATTGCCTCGTGTTTTTCAATAAATGAATTTAAATAATACAATCCCGTTTATATTTGATTCCCCCCCCCCCTCATATATTTGAAGAGTCTCACGTAACACATACCTTGGTATTGCCGCATGAAAACTAGCACCTGTACCCTTTCTTGGGTGTACTATATTAACACAACAGCAAGCGAACAACCAAGCAGCATATGATACACAAAGGTAATGGATATAATTAATTAACATTCGAGTAACTGGTTAACGAACACACGGTAAATAATGTGTGTGCGTGTGTGTGAGAGAGAGAGAAAGAGATAGCGCGCGCGCGCGCACACACATCTTGTTTGTTTTCAGCGATCGGTGTGAATTACCAACGAAGAGCAGTCAAACAATTAGCGCCTGGCCAGGACGCCGACATCACCTGCATTCTGGAGATTGATGCCTCATTTATACACTTGGGAACATCACACGATCATTTTTTAAAAATTCTGTTTTTAAACATTTTCTATTGAAGGAAACGTATGAATAAAGTGCTTACAACTTTTACAACATCGACATTTTGATTAGAATCTGCATATTAACTTTTCTTTTCCGATTAGCAGAATGCAAAGATCCCCATAAAAGATTAATAAGATAACACGGCAGCCATTCCATATAAAAGAGGAAAATGTGTAAGAATTGACATTTCAAAATAATTTACCTTTATCAAGTGGGTTATATTCAATGAGGTTCAGATCTTATACTTCAAACAAGAATTAAATCAAAAACTCTTTTAGGCATATTTTCTTAGTTTGAAATCGTGATGACTGATTGATGTTTGTTGTTTAAAGAGGCCTAACATCGAGGTCATCGGCCCCTAATGGTACGAAACGAGACAAAATGAGATGACAAATTAAAAGTCCAAAATCCTCCACTGACCAGAATTCAAGGCGTGAGGACGAAGAATGAATGGGTGAACTGATATGAATTTAAAACGATGTACCAAACCCTAATTCCCTCAGCGATAATGTATATAAATATAACACCAAACGTAACACACACACTCGGAAAAATGAGGCGTGGACCGCGACTACGAAAGGCCACGAGAACACAGCCTTGAGCTGGAAATGACCCTCATTGTTGATGAACAAGGATATGAATCAAATACTACTGTCAATGAAATACAGAATAAATTAAACGAGGGTTTATTGAAAAGATAACATTTAAAAAAATTACAAGAGAAAAAGGAAGCCAATAATTACGAAAAGATACCAAGTGGATATTTACATAAACGTACCTTCCCGAATGAATGTCATCACATCGACGCGTGAGCGCAGCATTACTATTATTTCAAGACCCAAACAGATATAATAACAAGCTCACCGTCTCAGAAATACCTTCATTACATCATATGCCAATTTTATTATCATTATCACGGCCCAATTTAGCTCGTCCTTTTTACGAGATACGTCTCATTCATAACACGACTCTTCTCACTCCATTATCCACTCAACAATACCCATAGCAGTCAAAGACCTACGCGTCAAAGAGAATAAAAACGAGCAGGTAAAAATCAAAAGCAGAAATCGGCATGGGACAGAGAGAGACATCTCTGCACTAAGCGAATAATAATAAAATCAAAGAGTATCACAGGCATGTACATAGCCTAAATATATGAAAGAAAACGTGGCGGCCTCCCGGGCTAGCAAACGCCCAAGACAGAGACATGGCAAGAATAAAGAAAACTGTACCGAGAACAAACATAAGGTACAGACACCAGACTAAAAATGTAAGTGGGGCCGATCGACGTACCATCTTTCCTCTCCCCTCGCTCAGCAACACACATACAAGCATTCACAACTATGAAGGTATCAGGAAGCAAAATGAACGGTCGTTCCAGTTACTAATGTCAAAATAAATTTATATAGCGTGACTCACATGGCCACACACAACAGGTCTCGCATATACAGAGCAGCAACGTGCACCACGCAAACAATTTTTCTACGGGATTGAAAGTCACCCGTGCTCAAATCCATCAGGTCACACGCTTCGTACGACAAGAATGTAACTTTAAGTCGAGACTGAGGGCATAAACACATCTGATGGTGAAGTACCATAGAACGCAGTGCACACAAATAGAATCAATCTGAGATCCAGTTACCAACATATCATGATCACAACAACAACCACACACACACGGCAGTTCCATGCAGCGGAGCAGAAAAGATGCATGTCAATCTGCTACGAATGGAAAGTTATGAATCATCACAATAACAAAAACGAAAACAAAGATCAACATACCTGTAATATCAATGGTCAAAATAAAATGTAACATGTATGTATGGGCTAAGTTTGAATATATTAAAAACCCATTTAAAATATAGAAAGGCTACTTCGATCTGGGCGGCCTCCATTGTTATTACCTCTCACATAAACAGGGCCAAGAGTCGCTTCAAAGAGATAATACTACTCCTCTCGTAAAATGAACGATCTTCTGGGTTTACAACTGAGGGTGCTGCCCTCTCTAGTACATTACCAGAAATACATAAGTCATTGGAATAGAAGCCGTAAGAAGCCATTTGCATACGAGAAACGTCACTTTCGTGAACATGCCACTTAAGCATGGGTCAACGATCAGTGGATCCGACCCACAGTGCCTCACATGCACAGAAGCTCGCAAGAGTAGTACGGACCAAGGGACTGCTTCTACAGCACGATGCTGAATCGATTAGAATATGCTCGTTCTCGAAACGGGTTCAAAATCCAGGTCATCGGCCCTGATAATGGTATTTATCGCTAGAAAAGTAGAACCATGGGCATATCCCATGTTGCGGTACTAATCAAGAGTAGCGTAGACTCCCGGTATTCCACACATTATGGTACGACTCACAGGTAATGAAATTCGCACCTGTATTACAGACCTAATGTGTTTCGCACATTGCGGCGCCCTTGACAGGCAACGCAAACCTATGGTGTTCATCACCTAAGTGTACTAACCACAGGGATCCGTGCTATCCCGTGGGGTTCCTCATATAGTGTTACTAATCACAGGTACTGTAAAAGCCGTCGTACCCACGTTTGCTACTAATCACAAACCTATTTGGTACCCAACATAGTGGTACTACGCGCAAGTAAAGGCGACCCATGGTGTTCCCCGTGTGGTGGTACTAATCACAAATAGTGTCATGGTTCTAATTTGATCATCCTTTAGTCGCTCCTTTTAGTCGCCTCTTACGACAGGCAGAGGATACCGTGGGTGTATTCTTCGTCTGCGTCCCCCACCCACAGGGGGTTAGTTTGAAATCAAGACGTTACTGCAATACGGGTATTTTCATTAAAACGAAGACTATGTAGGTACACAAGTTTTGTGGCGCATCAGCTATTACCTCCAAATAATACTGCTAAGCTTATGAAGTAATTCATTAATATCTCTGTTATCATAGCCAGTACAGTAAAACTGTGTAAGACAAATTGTCGTAAATTGTATTCTCTATAACTTTTGCTATGTAGTATTTATCGAAAGGACAATTAATAACATAGATATTTGAGAGTTACATTTTAGGCCTTCCCTAAACTACCATTTCAGCCAGCGTGAATAAAATTATTTATAGCCTAGATTGCAGTGCTTCATTGCCCGATTTTACATATCGATTTTCATTACATTTTATTCAACCACTTTTTCGCAATGCGATGATGATGATGATTGTTGTTTAAAGGGCCCTAACATCTAGGTCATCGGCCCCGCAATAGTACGAGATGATACGAAATGTAATGATAATTCAAAAGTTCAAAATCATCCACTGACCAGAATAAAAAAACGTGATGATGAAGAATGAATGGATGGATATGAATTTAAAACAATTAGTGGATCCGACGTAGAAACTGTCATAAACAATAGTATTACTGACCAAGGGACGGCTTCTAAGGCACAATCCTGAATCGAGGATGCGTGTTGCCTCAAAGGGTCCAAAATCCAGGTCAGCGGCCCCTCATAATGGTACTTATCGCTAGTAAAGTAGAACCATGGTATTTGTAATGTTGCGGTACTAATCAAAAGACTCACGGTGTTCCACACAGCATAGTACTACTCACAAGTATTGTACTTCGCACAGGTAACGCAGACCTGTGGTGGTTCTTACATAATGGCGCCACTCATAGGCAACGCAAACCTATAGTGTTCCTCACATAGGTGTACTAATCGCGGGCGCCGGTATTCCCGTGGTGTTCCTCATATTTTATTTTTATTATGCCTTTGTAGGTGGCGAAGTTAGGGCTCTTGGCCCTCTCTTACACTTAACCACTGTAGTAATACATCACTGAGAGCAGAGTTTGAGTACATATTATATAGTAAATAAAAACCTACACAAAAATACATTACACTTTTCTAACTCACATTCATTCGATCATTCATTCATTCCAGTCATACAAGTTAGTCAGCTGCATCCAGCAGGTAGTCTCGGCAAGCAGTCTTAAATTTAAGTAATGAGGTGGAAATTCTGACACTGACAGGCAGGGAATTCCAAAGTCTAGAACCCGCCACAACAAAGGAACTGTTGTACATAGAGGAGCGGTGAACAGGAACAGAAAGGGAGGAACCAGAGCGGGTATTACTGCTGTGAAAGGAGGACAAATACGTAAGCTGGGATGAAATGTATAGTGGTCTGTCTTCAGAGAGCAGTCTGTATGTCTGTATCAGTATATGATACGTTCGTCGTTTGTCAGGTTTCAGCCATGAAATAGTGTGATAGTATGGGGTGACATGTGGCAGGCAACGCCCAGACCCGTGGTGTTTCTCACAAGGGTACTAATCACAAGTACTGGAAAACCCTTACAGACTTCCCCGGTGTTGTTACTAATCACAAACCTATTGTGTACTTAACATAGCGGTACTACTCACAAATAAAGGAATAAAGGTATTCCTCGCGTAATGGTACTAATCACAAGTAGTTTCATGGTTCTAATATCATCCCTTGGTCGCCCCTTTTAGTCGCCTCTTACGACAGGCAGGGGATACCGTGCGTGTATTCGTCGTCTGCGTCCCTCACCCATAGGGGGTTTCTCGCGATGCGCGTGAATACATACATACATACATACAGTACATACACACATACATACATACAGAGATGGCGGAAAATGAGAAATTGCATTTCTTTTTTACTGTGAACATGAAATATACAGAAATACCTTTCTGTTTTAATTTATGACCAATGTATAGAAAAACTTTTATTTTATGTCTACATAAATAAAGTTGTAGGGGGTCCGCTGTCTGTAATTTCGTTTATTTTGCCATTTTCTGAGATATCTATCCATTTCAGGTTTAGTCTAGACCGTACCAGTGGTTTTTATCTTTCGGGTTTCTTCGTTCCACCATCACGGGGAAACGGCTGGAGAGATCATAACCAAACTTCATATTTAGAGCTCAACCAAGAGCGGATTTTGGTATGCATATGATTTAAAAATCAGTGAACAGACCGGGAGTTTATAGGAAGACCACAACAAGTTTTTTTCCTTCAACATTTTCTCTTAAAACTATTTTCTATAAAATTCGTTGACTATATGTGAAATGTCCCTTCATTTTAAATATTGCGCTCTCTACATAATTCCACTCACTCTTCAAATGACGGAGAAAATTACTCTTTTTTTACGGGTTTTATGTTCTGCTGCGAGTGACGGACACGCTCACATACTAACAGCGAGTCACAGCGAGTATATCGGTAGCCAGCGAGTATATCGGTTGCCATGGAAACGTCTCAGTGTGCTTGACAGCAGGAAGTAACGTAATGCTATGTTCGTCATTTATTCCAGTAAACTCGCGGTTGTTTGTTTGGTAGAGGGCGAGAGGGGCGTCAAGCACTATTCTGCGGGATATTTGAAGAATACCGTTAGAGGTTACAGTCCTCTTCGAATAGTGCTAAGCGTGAAAGTTAATATTTGAACGGTACAGCTGAGTACAACACATTATTTCACACTGCAAGGTGTTTTCTGGTATTTGATATAATTGTTACTGAATTTCCCTTCTATTTCCGTTTTCTTAATTTCTTGGTTCTGCCTTGCCTCTTTATTCCTAAGTAATAACACCATTGGTCATATTCTTATCTGAATAGTTAACAAGCCTAAATTTATCCTCTACTGCCGATTTCAAAACATTCGTAACTCATATGATCAGTATTTAGTGAGGGACATTTTTTTTTTTTTCCAATACATCCAATATTGGTTTGAAAATAGAGATAGAAATATCTTTCATGCAACACTCTGCTTGCGGCAACCAATGAAATTCGTCGGTGCACCTGACATTCCTTCCACTTCCTTGTGCCAAGCTCCTCACTTTTATCTTTCCTATCTGAGCGCAGTTCTAACTTAATTTGATTTCAAAAAAGACGACGAATTAGCTATCTGTCGCCAAACGAAATGCTCAATGCTCCGCAGAAATAGGAAAGACAAACAACGGAAAACATAGATCATTCACAGGGTTGTAACTTAAAAGCTTTCCAGTCCGTCGAACACGCAAGCTCAATATAAATATTAAGAATACACTATAATATTCCTGTAAAACACACTATTAAACAAGGAATGACATTTCGTTCCTTGTAGTGTGTATTTCCTTGTTCAATAGGGTGTTTTTACAGGTATATTATAGTGTAATATATTGAACTTGTGTGTTCATCAGACTGAAAAGCTTTTAAGTTACATTTAACTGAGACGGCAATGGGCTTCCTTCTTAACAAAACATTCACAGGGTTGATAGTTCTGAGTGAACTGCATAATTAATTGAATGTATGTATGTTTAGTCCTCAGCCCGAAGGCTGGTTGGATCCTCAACAGCTCCGCCATCAGCTGTCATAAATGGCCTAGGCAACACTGAAGAGGCGTACTAGGGAAATGAGGAGTGAGGTAGTTTCCCGTTGCTTTCCTCGCCGAGCCAGAAGTTGCTATTACATATCAGTCTGCCAAGCCCACTGAAATGCATGCACCAACTGACCCTAAGAGCAACATTTTCACACCATTCATAGCAGGAACTGGCTGCATAAGGAATGACATTACTAGCATCACTCATACCTCAGTCACGTTCACAGTAGCTAGAAGAGAGACGGTGTCACGCGCAGCCGGCCAGGAGCGTGTGACGACAGCGGACTGTGGACCGTCTGCCAGGCGCTGTAACTTACTACAAATCAGTGTGCGGAGCGCCCGGCTTACCTTCCGTATCACAAGTTCGTTTACGTTGTAATAAGATCTTTTCACACGAAAACCACTAAGATGTTACCTAAAACATTTTTTTTTTTTTTTTTTTGTGCTTTCGTAAATATTGCAGACCTACTTTAAAACCCAGAACAGTTCAAAAATCATTTTTAAATGCTTCAATACACCGGAAATGTTAGTATTTACAGTTCCCAATTACTTGAAAGAATTTAACGTAAATACGCTATACACGTACAGATTAAATAAACCAAAGCTTAACACTCAAGAAATGATACTAACCGAAAAAGTCTAAATAAAATACACATGATTAAATACTGCATGTTGTTACTTTTTCTGAAAATAGTAAGTACTGTACTAACATTATCGCTTTTTTATTACCAACAAAAATCAATAATAATAATAATAATAATAATAATAATAATAGTAATAAATCTTTATAACAAAAATAACATTACTACTACTTTAGGGTTAACTTTCAGGACTTAATTGTGTTCATTTTCTTCGATTTTTTTCCGTGCAGCGTCATTCATTCACTGACCTCTTGAGTGCTCTCTTTTTATTCAGTTCTTTCATTCTTTCATTCTAATAAATGAACGAGTTCTCGCAAAACACGTAACAGCGAAGTCTTCGACTTCACTATACTTAGGTCTGATGATATTTATCAGTTCCCTCATCACTCTTGGGCACTTCCATAGACCATTTCCGTGGAATCTTTGAAAATCTTTTTCTAGTTCGCAAACAGTGTCGAACCTCTGGGGAGACGCATTCATTAGGCCTCCTTTAGACAAAACCGAGATCCAGTCATTGTTCCTAATAGGCTATTAATACATTTTCCAGTTTTTCCTCCGTATATTAAGCTAGTGGGGATTCCTTTTTTCGTAACACGGTATGCAATATACCCCGCCAACATTTTCAGTAAGTCCTTATTTTCATTATGTAAGCAATCTTCGAGATTGTGCTGCTCAGTAAAGTGATCTATTAATGAGTCAACTATACAATTAAAGTATTCATACTCTGAAGCATAAATTTCCAAGTTAGTTTCGACTGATTCTATGGTGTCATTTGTAACAGCACAGTCTACTCGGTCGAGGACATCTACAGTTAATGTTTCACACTCTTCCCTGTTGCAGTTTTAATTATGACGTATGTACTTTTGTTCAGTAATAGAGACTTTATTCTCTGGGTAAATGTTGTGGGCACGGGGTGGTCATATAAAACATACGATATAGCCTTAGCCAAAGTGCCAGAGAGAAGATCAGCAGCTTTTCTTACGTTTTGTCGTTCACTACCAGTTACTAGTAAATGTTGTTCGGTTATTTTATGAATGAATTTTAAGTCTCCAATTTTCTGGTACTGTACTAAGTCTACAAAGATATCTTGCTTGAGTGCTTGAATGACATCACTGACACCAAAGATACTGATATTAGCGCGCCAAACAATGCGTAGTGTAATGGGAGGGACGGGCCAGTGACGTCACGACCGCGGCAGTCCACTGCGCATCCGTCTCGTGACACCTACCGTCTCTCTTCTAGCTACCGTGGTCACGCTCATCTTGTCAAAGCCAAGAATAAAGCTGAGAAAGATCAATGAAAGTAACAATATTGCTCTAGCCCATACAGGAAGACATAGTGCACTGTAAACACTACGTCCTGCCCGCAAAGGCATAATTAATTGAAATATGCTTACATTTCTCTCACGGAGAGCATTCACGGGAACAATTAATCGCCACCCGAGCAGCATTTACCTTCGCTAACATGTTATCGTATTAAAGATAGGCCAAAACTATTGTTTACTCTATTGTTCGTTTCTGCGAAGTCTTTTCTTGTAAATATGACCAGTTTCTGCAAGATTGGAAGAATTAGACCGATAGCTGTCATATAAAACACTCTGAAGTCAGACTGTCGGCCACTGCGACACACGGGGAGACTACAGCAGATTGCGCGGCAACACACGATGACTTACAATGTTCGCCACGCGCAGCGCAGCGGTGCATTTCTCTCATTAACGTACGGAGACTATAGTTTCTCTTTCTTTTTGTTTCTTGTTTACACTTGTTTTTCTTAAATATCGTGTGCTTACCAGTGAATAGTACTCTGTTAGTGACATCTCGTCCTGAGTACCCTTTCATTTTGTAATTTCAGTATACAGCACAGGATGCTTTTCAACTTCCCTCACGAATTTGCAGTTAGAAACTTGCTCTCCAATTTCGTCCGAGTCGCGCTACTCGAGAGAGTGGAGTAGCGAGATCAGCATGCTGCGTCGCGGATACTCGGGTCGATTCGGTCTTCCGGTCTCTCCGACTCGAGTTGCGCCATGTGAGTGCTGCCAATGAAATACATAAGTGGCGCTGCTTGGTCAACCAGTTTCTTGGTATTCAAGCTACTCCAATATCTTCTGAGTTGTTCCTTGTGAAGAGGGCCTTAGCTTCACTGCAATCAGAGTACTGAGATATCTGTGTTGAAACGTCATCTATGACCTATGCAGTTGTGGTTTATGAGCGATATCTTCTCAACACTAGGATGTATATCCGGCCATTTAGAGCACATTAGAGTATTCAATTATAGCCTTCCAGCCTTTTAATAAAGTAATTTGTCAGAAAGAGGAAATTGTGTTACTTTACAGTCTCCTTGAACCTCTACATATGTCTGTTATCTCTCAAGCGGATAATCTTAGTCAGCAAATAGTACTCTTTAATAGAGCTGTAAGATGTCTATCAGAATGAGCTGGGTAATATCCAACCATGCCTTTCCTGGAGAGACCTAGTGTTTACAGTGCACTATGTCTTCTGGTATGGGCCAGAGCGATTTTGTTTTCACTGATCTGCCTCAGTCTTAACCTTAGCTTTGATAATATGAAAGTGATTGCGGTATGAGCCATACTAGTAATACCATTCCTTATGCAGCCAGTCCCTGCTATGTATGGTGTGAAACTATTGCTCGTAGGGTCGGTTGGTGAAATGTGTTTCAGTGGGCTAGGCAGACTGGTATGTAACAGCAACATCTGGCTCAGTGAGGAAAGCAACTGGAAACTACATCACTCCTCATTTCCCTAATACGCCTCTTCAGTGATACCTAGGCCATCTAAGACAGCCAATGTTGGAGCTGTTGAGGATCCAACCAGCCTTCGGGCCGAGGACTGAGCGCACACACACACACACACACACACACACACACACACACACACACACAATATCCAACCGATGTCATGAGATCATGCTAAAAGTGTTGAAAAAATCTTTAAAACATGCTGACTAGGCATGCAGACGGGCATTACACTGATGGAACAGCACACCCTCTAACCGAAGCAAGGACAGTAATTAAATGGGTTAAATAGTTTCAGTACACCTAGTAGTAATAACGTTACCTCCACACTAGTGAATTGTAATTTACCGCCTCAGAATGAATGCCCCAAGGTTTTAAGAAAATAGACTATTAAATATCCTCCAATATGAATATGAAGCAATTTTTGAACTGGTGCCGTTCTTCCGATTATCATTTACAGTATATCTCATAAGTTTACTCGCTTTCGCTTCAAGAAAAATCCTCCACCATGAACATGAAACAATTTTTAAACTAGCACCGTTCTTCCGATAAGTTACAACTCACAACTTTGCCCCCGCTGCTCCAAGAAAAATACTATTTCAAATCACTGGGATAATTTTATAATTTCAGCCCCAATTAATTGCGAACATCGGTACAGAAATCCCTTTAACACAAAATAACAAACATGCGAGGTGGGTCTAATGAACTACTTGTTCTTAGTTACAAAACACAATAACTGCGACGTACATTGATTTTTCGAACGGGTAAACGACTCCCCTCTCCTTAAACATTGATTTCTTGCACTCCCCAACACTGTACTCATACAACGCTAGGGTGTATGCAAGTAGATATAAAACTAACACGATCAAAGGTTGGTCGCAATGAGCCACCACAGCCCCTTGCCCTCACACGCGAAGTGAACCGGAAGCATTGCGTGCACAAAAACACAAGCTTGCGTCTGCGTGAGTGCGTAAATGTCACTGAAGTAGAACTGAACATGTTCAACGACAGCAACAGTCACCTAAGTACAGGAATAAATTATGGCTACATTCCAGTTATTAGCGAAGAAAAAAAAAAAAAGAAATCTATCTGCCATTAAATGATGTATTATACTCGAAGAAGGAAATATATGTTCATTTATACATGGCATTTCTCAGTCAGATAGTTCCATAAACAAAAAAACAAAACAAAAACAGAATTTATACAATAATTTATTATATTGCCATAACCGAAGAAGGTTCAAATATTTCTTTAAAATATGAAGCGAAATTACTTCTGTCGAGCGTTCGTTTAACCACGTGAGATTAGATATACCTTAGAAATATCACTGTTTCCCGATGCATACTCTACATCACAGAAAGCCCCAACCAATAAAGCAAGCACGAAAATTGTGACAAACGCGTAATCAATAGATTTTCATAGAATTCTAACTACAGGAACGTAGGTTTTCCATTTCGAAAAATTTCTATGCACTGGTCGAGATGTACAATACCGTCATGTATTTCATAATCAAAATGCTTCATAAAGTATAGAATAATAATTACTGTATATTACTACGGTTACGCTTATTTATAAATAATCGTCTATATCTCTCAAGTAAAGATGTTCAGATTGTAGGAATGATCAATGGACACGATAAGCATACATTAGATTACAAGTGCAGTGGTAAAATAATAAATAGGGCCGATGACCTAGGCCCCTTTAAACAACAATCATCATTATAATCATCAAAACAGTAAATAATACATTCATACTGGAATTTAATCACCAGCTGCCCAACCGTTACGTACAGTAACATACTTCGACCAACATTTGAGAAATTATTATTACCCTTTTTTTCCTTTTTTTTTTTAAATTGCTAGTGGCTTTTACATCGCACCGACACAGATAGGTCTTATTATCGTCGGTGCAGTAATGTTGTAATTAACATTAATTTTTGCTAGATCGCTTTTGTCAATACTCATAAGCCTCGCATTATTGTATGAAAAATATCCCCATAACGTCTGGTACTGTGCGATCTGTGATAGTATGATTAACTGTGATTATTTTGGCATGAGATGTGGAAGGTGGCCAGGGAAGTGCGTATTATCCTGTTATTTGCCTGGATTTTCCTAAAAATTACACGTCGTCACCTTTAGCAACAAGGAGAGATTAATTTCACACTCACAAGGAAGCACGGTGGTATTGGCACGCCAAGTGCTGAAGGAATCAAGTTCGACTGCAAGCAACAATCTCTAATCGTTCCCTACCCCAACTTCTGAAATGAGATTGTTGCAACACCACAGATCTGCGTTTCAAATTAACAGCTTCCGGTCCATGAAGCTGGACTAAAATAAATAATGAATTTATGAGGTGATACCTTCCTGGCATAACATGTCCAGATTACGAATCCATTACAGAGTTCTGATGCGCAACTGTTTCGTGCATGTTACGGAATAAATATACATCTCTGCCATCCAGGTTCCTAGGTATCTAAACCTCACTCTATTTCACTATTTAAGCAATATTAGAGGGAAGCACTCGGCACAGTAAATAATCCCGTACTGAATTGTACAAATAGAGGTCCGCTCCCGAATGAGCAACGCGTTCTGTAAGGTACAAACGATTATTACATTTAAAAAGAGTTCCCACAACTATAAAGAGCATCCACATGTGTTATGGACATCGCGTCCACACCGACAGTATAACAGTACTTTAAAGAGCCATTTCTTAGCAATGCAGGTCGAAGCTGCTCAGCTAGTCAGCCTGGATGCAAAAGCACACACAATGAGCAATACTTCAGATTCAAGGACGTCGATTTCAATGAGCACGGAGAGCAAGCTAGCAAGCAGACAACACACCGCACGCTCTCATTCCAACACAAAGAAACCATAATGGGCGAAGATCAGTATGGTAGTAGATATAAAAAACAGTGGACTAATGCATTCGCTGCGACACTAAAGATATATTTTTAAATCGAGAACTGTGCACGCGCGAAATTCGTAACTAAAGTTTTTTAAATAATAATAAGAAGACGAAGAAGAAGATCTGAAGTTGTTTGTATTTATTGTATAAATGTATATGTTGTAATTATTTCTGCTGTAAATATTTGTACATATATGTACCTGTAGTTTCATAATCAAGAGGGTGACTCCTTGCTTAGGCCGAGTCAGCCCATTATGTTACCGGCACAAGCCGAGCCTTCCTAAAATAATAATAATAATCTGATTCAATACAATTAAGGCTGCTAACGCTTTAAGGCTTCAAATGAATGTATTTCTCATAGTGGATAAATGTATCTATTCATAATCGGGACAGCGAAGTACCATATGATCCACAGAGTTGTCAAATACATGGAATGAATTTACGATACAGAGACTCCGCAGATCTATACCGTAAGAGGAGTACAGAACTGTTTATGAGCGTAAAATCAATGAAAATGACAATTCTAGAATAGGTTTCACTACCGATTTGCGGGATCATGAACTACTTTCTTACAAAGCATAGTTGCAGAGGAAAGAAAACATACCGTCAAGATCTGGTTAAATAATTAAGAAACAACGGAGTTGTAGGGGGGAATTCGCCAGAGTTGACAAGTCATCCCAATGAATGCTGAAAAATGAGGACACGGAATTGTTTGATCAATAGCTCACAGGTAACAACCTTCGTCAATACGCTGCACGCAGCGCTTGCACACACGCAACGGAAATACTCCAATCCTACCATGGCCACACAATAATAAATACATGAACAACACACAGCTACCGTGTCAGCGCCTGCATTCTTTATGCAAGGGGAAACAAACAAGATCTTGAAACTACAAGAGCGACACAGATAGGTCTTACGGCGACGATGGGATAGGGGAGGCCTAGGAGTTGGAAGGAAGCGGCCGTGGCGTTAATTAAGGTACAGCCCCAGCATTTGTGTGGTGTGAAAATGGGAAACCACGGAAAACAATCTTTAGAGCTGCCGGCAGCGAGATTCGAACCCACTATCTCCCGGATGCAAGCTCACAGCTGCGCGACTCAAACCGCACGGGCAACTCGCCCGTTTTCCTCTTTTTTTAGTCTTAAGTCAGATTTTCATAATTTGTCCATAAAAATCTTACTCTCAGTGGACATGCAATATATCATCCCTTTTATTTATTTATTTAACTCTCATCATTATTTACTTGTTGCAAGCAGTCACAAAATTTATTCCTGAGTGCACTAGACCAATAACGCATTAAACTCAGCGCAGTTTCAGCTACCCTAGCAGATCTTGATAATCTGCTACGATGTTGTATTTTATGAAGTTTGTACAGTATATCTTCGAGTTGCCTTCGTTAGACTGGCTCCCTGTTCACTTCGCTGCGGAGAGCATGCCTCTAATGACGGTTTGGAATGTGGATACAGTTAGATTGAGTGGTACCGTAGTGCTCGCCCGGTGAAACGAATAAACTACACGGGAAGGCTTACGATTCTCTCTTTTCCAGGCCACAGCTGTCACATACTATAGCTTGTTCAAATGTATGGAAATATGGAGCGCTTTTCCACTGTCTCTCATACAGTGGAGAATCTACTGCATACAAATCAGGGTAGCTCAGTTCGTTAAAACACTCATATAGCAGTACGCATGCACTTGGATGACAGGTGGGTTAGAGTCATCATAAAAATTGCTCTTCTAGTATTTCTCCATCCCCACATTTTCATGAAAATGCTGCTATAGTACCTGTATGAAGTATGTGGACACCAACCTCCTATTTCAAGTCTCTAATAAAATTCCAACTACGCACATCAGAACAGACACAATGCTATCAGCTACCAGAAATGGATTGTGGGGTGCGATTGAGTTCAGTGTTCACATTGCGTTGAATGTCAGCAATGTCCGAAAACCGCTGTCCTTTTACGTGTTTCTTCAAGCGACGGGAAAGGCAATAATCGCCACGGGTCACATCCAGTGAATAGGTGGGGGTTATGGAGCACAACAACCCCCTTACGTGCCTGGAACTGCTGCAAGGTTATGGCGGTATGGGGACCTGCATTATCGTGTAGCAGCCACCAGGACCCATTTGCGGGATACTTGGGGACGCACACGTCTGATCCTCTTCAGGAAATCCAAGATAATCACGTAGGTGGCCGCATTCAGTGTCGTGCCTTCTGGTAGGCATTCTTTATGAATGATCCTTTCAGCATCAAGAAAGATAATGAGCATTGTCTTGCTGTACAATGGCGCTGAAAATTAACCTTTATTGGTAAGGGAACATCACGACCCTTTTCGATGGTTATTTCTCGTATGGTCGAATAGGAAAATAGTGTTTCAAGAATGGTCTGATCGTCGGTAAAATTACTGTGATCGAAAACATGTGAATTAGGTGAATCTCGCTCCTTCCAGCACGAACGGGCCCATCCCTAAACGTCTCGGGCTGCGGTGCGTTCCGCATGGCTCGTGTACACAACATAATCCCACGCCACAATGCCGAATGCAGGACCAACTGTAGATAACTTCAACAAAGACACCTGATGAGGTCAAAATAAAGACTGTGGGCACAATGGACGATTGCCAGAGGTCACATTCGATTACTTACCGTAACACCGATGCCAACGGAGACATAACTTCGTTCCCCACTGCCAGGACACTGTTTTTATGGTTGTCACCGGATTCTGTTATGGAGGGAAGTTACCGATATGTAAAGGGGTAAAAACTGTGAAGGTGAATGCTGCCTACTTTCAAGCATTCATTACGACCTCTATCTACAGCACAACCCCCATAAGCAAAGCGACCAATGTCAGAACACTGAAAACCGTTAGACGTGCTTCCTGGCATTAGATTTTTCGTCGTAAAACTGTCGGAGGTTGTAGAGGTCGAAATAAGCTATTCATTCATGGTAAAATCTCAAAAATGCTTTTTTTAAATTTATTTTTAGTTGCAACCTTTCCGTTCTCAACCACCATCGAATGTAGACACATCTGAAAAGCTGTTCGGTCGGCTCTATAGATGAGATATATTGAGTTGGCCTTTGGTCCGAGGGTTCCTGGGTTCGATTACCGACCGGGTTGTGGGATTCCAACCAAGAATGATTAAATTCAGTGCTTCGTGGATTGTTTGCTTATACTGCCTCTGCAACTTATACCACTGCCGCCTGGTATGCTTATAGCAGACGGCGATGCTTATACACAGAATACACATTCATTCATTACAAACACACGCAGTGCTTCAAAATGGAAGACTCCACCCATCTTATACGGAAGTTCTGCCTACGGAGGGCTGCATCCAAATTAACATAGCAACACGAATCTTATACACCCAGACGCGCAGGTCGCCCATGAGATTCAGCTAGATAGTACTAGGCCTCCCCGGAGGTCACACATCACACCACGGTGTTTCCTTTTTCCTAGTGGTTTGACGTCGCACTAACACATCGAAGGTTTTCGTCGACGCAAGGACGGGGAAAGGCTACGAACGGGAAGGTAGCAGCCGTGCCGTTAAGTAAGGTACAGCCCCAGCATATGCCAGGTGTGAAAATGGGAAACTACGGAACATAATCTTCAGGGACCGATTGTGGACGGTATTATTATTATTATTATTATTATTATTACTAGCGAATGTACCCGTGCTTCGCTACGGTATTCTACATTGTATTCGAATATCGAAGTAAATAGTGTGCATGCAGTAAATAAGATTGCTTTAAAATTGCATGTCTCTTAGCGTTATCCGAGAAAGAGCATGGGGAGGTCCCCGTACGTTGTTTCCAATGTAAAGTGTTTGTTATGGATTTGTGATATAACGGCAGGCTCACTTGCCTACTGCCATTCACAATCGAGTTGGGAAGTTTACATTATAACTGCAGGCCCCATTGCCTACTATGCGGACAGAATCGATTTGGGGAGTTTTCGTTAAAATGGCAGCCCCCCTTTCCTACTTCCACACAGATTACAGTTTTTATTATAATGGCAGGCAATTACCCTACTATCACTCGAAATTGAGTTGTGCAGTTATCATTATAATGCCAGGCCCATTTTCCTACTGCCAGCCAGCTTACTGCCAGTCACACCAAGTTCGTGAGTTTCCATCAAAATAGCAGGCCACTATGCCTAATGCCAGTCACATTTTAGATGAGGACATTTCTTTATAATGGCGGGCACCCTTGCCTACTGCCAAACACAATCGGGTAGGGGAGTTTTAAACAAAACTGCATGCTCACTTGCCTTCTGCAAGTCAAATCGAGAAGTGAACTATTCATTACAATTGTAGACCTTCCTTACTAATGACAGTTACACAGGAGTTGGAGAAGGAACCCTTTCATACTGCCAGTCAAAGTCGGTGTGGGGAGTACTGATTACAATAGCAGACCCACCCTTTCTCGATCGCTACAAATCGACATCAGTGAATATATATAGATCGACATATATGCGTGTTTACAATATTGAAGACCTTCATTTACAGATTAACTGCTACTAAACGTACGTCATATCGACAAAGGATTATACCATAAGACACGCCGGATTTAGTGGCCTAAATGGCTGGTCCTGTGATATGTCATCTCTTCTTGGGTCAGATTGAGTTAGAAACGTGGAACAGGGTAACGTTCTTGTAAGATTATCTCACATTACATTAATTTTCGGATAATTATGTGACAGCTACATACATAGCATTTGGCTCATATATGGCTACTGGGTGGGCCAATTTTCGTGAAGAGTTTGATGATTCTGTATTTCATATAAGTAATCGAAGGTATGAATTATGCATGTGAAAATTCCAAATTGACTTAACATCCATTAATAGAGAAAAATCAAACGCAAAAGGGATACAGATACGGCAAAAAGTCATAAGACCAAGGTTGTAGATCATTCCAAATTGAACGGAGATTGTGCAATCTGTTATGTGATAGGAATTTCCGAAGGTCTGCACCATCATTAAAATTGCCTGCATATTTCGATATTCCTCGGGGATAAAAAGTGAAAAATTTAATGATCTTGGATGTTTTCCGTTCGTTACAGGCTAAAACGTATAATTTTGTCAAATTTCAATTATCTTCTTTTTCTTCTGGCAGATTATGCCGCAATCTGGATTTTGGGCGAGGCGGGTAAAAATTAGGACTTTCAGGAAACTAAACCAAAAATTATGCAGATGGTCATTATTACCCCTTAAACGGAAAGCTGTACGAAAATTTCGCCAAAATAGTCAGTGTAGAGGCACACAGTCGTTACGATTTGATTTATATAGATAAGGAATCTGCTCCATGTAAAACACCTTTTTGGCTATGTCCGCTGGACTTAACCTGCAAAACTGACCATTCATGATATCTCCCTTATTAATCCTCCTGACGAAAAAATGCACATGAAAAAAAAGGTTTAGAGGTGGAATTCCATCACGTTTGGTCGATTTCCAGTCAGGTTGGTCTTGTTCTGTATATATTGTGGAAGAGTAAAATCACCATTTCGGTTCCCTATAAACCGCCAGTCCATTCCGGAACATGAAATGTTATTTACGTTTAAAACCTACCTTTGGACAGGTGGATGTTAAATATGAATTTTGGTTCGAATGTCTTCAGTAGTTTTCAAGTTGTAAGGAATACGCTTTACACGCACCCGCTCGTGAGTTAAGTCCGATGGGACTTGTACAAAAAAACGGTCCGTTAATGATATCTCCCTTATTAATCCTCGTATCGAAATGATGCACATGAGAAAAAAGGTTTAGAAATTAATTTCTACCAAGGCAGGTAGATTTAAATTAACGTTGGTTGTGTATATTTTGTGGAAGTGCAAAATCACTGTTTCGGTTTCGTATAAACCCCCAGTCAGTTCAGGGATTTAGAAACAATTTGTCCTAAAACCTATCAAGGACAGGTGTATTCTAAATATGAGTATTGGTGGAAATACATCCAGTAGTTTGTAGCACTCGCGTACATACGGCGTAATTAAGGAAGAAAATAATACAGTTAAGAAAGTTGAAAGTAATAGAAAATGGATTATAACTGAGGACAGCCGGATAACGACAAATATGTAAATGCCAAGTTAATGTATTGGAAAATCAAATGCCCCTCAATAAATTATGCTAGTGTGAGTTATGGATATAATAAAGCGGTAAGAGAGGAGAAATTTAGGTCCATTGATTCCTAGGTAAACAAATAATAAGAAGATGACTAATGGTGTTATTACTTAATCTATTCGAAGGCGGTTATAACACCCAAAGATATTCCGCCAATATCCCGCAGATAGGCCGATTGACGCCTCTCTTGCCTTCTACCTAAGGAACAACCACGAATTTAAAAGCATGATGAGGAAAATGGCAATACGTTACTTCCCTGCTGGCATGCAGTCAGAGACGTTGCCATGGTAACCTGTAGGTTCGTTGTCTGTCTGTCGGTCACTCAATGCAGAGCATGGTACCAGCAGAAAATTGTAAATTTCTCCCTCATGTAAAGAGTAAGGTAAATTATGAACATAACGAAAGTTGTTTATAATGAAGAGACGTTTCACGTACGGTAAACGAAGCTTACAGAAAATCAATAGTATAAGAGAAAATGGAGGAAAACCATTCTGGTTTTCCTATAAACCCCCCGTCTATTCAAAGATTTTAAAATGATATGCATATTGAAACCTTCCCAGGGATGCGTATACTCTAAATATGAAGTTTAGTTGAGATCTATCGAGCCGTTTCGACGTGATGGTGGAAAAACCATTCTGGTTTTCCTATAAACCCCCGTCTATTCAAAGATTTTAAACTGATATGCATATCGAAACCTTCCCCGGGATGAGTATACTCTAAATATGAAATTTGGTTGAGATCTATCCAGCCGTTTCGACGTGATGGTGGAAAAACCATTCTGGTTTTCCTATAAACCTCCCTGTATTCAAAGATTTTAAAATGATATGCATATCGAAACCTTCCCCGGGAGGATTATACTCTAAATATGAAGTTTGGTTGAGATCTATCCAGCCGTTTCGACGTGATGGTGGAAAAACCATTCTGGCTTTCCTATAAACCCCCCGTGTATTCAAAGATTTTAAAATGATATGCTTATCGAAACCTTCCCCGGGATGAGTATACTCTAAATATGAAATTTGGTTGAGATCTATCCAGCCGTTTCGACGTGATGGTGGAAAAACCATTCTGGTTTTCCTATAAACCTCCCTGTATTCAAAGATTTTAAAATGATATGCATATCGAAACCTTCCCCGGGAGGATTATACTCTAAATATGAAGTTTGGTTGAGATCTATCCAGCCGTTTCGACGTGATGGTGGAAAAACCATTCTGGCTTTCCTATAAACCCCCCGTGTATTCAAAGATTTTAAAATGATATGCATATCGAAACCTTCCCCGGGATGAGTATACTCTAAATATGAAATTTGGTTGAGATCTATCCAGCCGTTTCGACGTGATGGTGGAAAAACCATTCTGGTTTCCCTATAAACCCCCGTGTATTCAAAGATTTTAAAATGATATGCATATCGAAACCTTCCCCGGGAGGAGTATACTCAAAATATGAAGTTTATTTGAGATCTATCGAGCCGTTTCGACGTGATGGTGGAAAAACCATTCTGGTTTTCCTATAAACCCCCGTCTATTCAAAGATTTTAAAATGATATGCATATCGAAACCTTCCCCGGGATGAGTATACTCTAAATATGAAATTTGGTTGAGATCTATCCAGCCGTTTCGACGTGATGGTGGAAAAACCATTCTGGTTTTCCTATAAACACCCGTGTATTCAAAGATTTTAAAATGATATGCATATCGAAACCTTCCCCGGGAGGAGTATACTCTAAATATGAAGTTTGGTTGAGATCTACCCAGCCGTTTCGACGTGATGGTGGAAAAACTATTCTGGTTTTCCTATAAACCCCCCGTGTATTCAAAGATTTTAAAATGATATGTATATCGAACCTTCCCCGGGAGGAGTATACTCTAAATATGAAGTTTGCTTGAGATCTATCCAGCCGTTTCGACGTGACGGTGGAAAAACCATTCTGGTTTCCCTATAAACCCCCCGTGTATTCAAAGATTTTAAAATGATATGCATATCGATACCTTCTCCGGGAGGAGTATACTCTAAATATGAAGTTTAGTTGAGATCTATCGAGCCGTTTCGACGTGATGGTGGAAAAACCATTCTGGTTTTCCTATAAACCCCCGTGTATTCAAAAATTTTAAAATGATATGCACATCGAAACCTTCCCCGGGAGGAGTATACTCTAAATATGAAGTTTGGTTGAGATCTAACCAGCCGTTTCGACGTGATGGTGGAAAAACCATTCTGGTTTTCCTATAAACCCCCTGTGTATTCAAAGATTTTAAAATGATATGCATATCGAAACCTTCCCCGGGATGAGTATACTCTAAATATGAAATTTGGTTGAGATCTATCGAGCCGTTTCGACGTGATGGTGGAAAAACCATTCTGGTTTTCCTATAAACCCCCCTGTATTCAAAGATTTTAAAATGATATGCATATCGAAACCTTCTCCGGGAGGATTATACTCTAAATATGAAGTTTGTTTGAGATCTATCCAGCCGTTTCGACGTGACGGTGGAAAAACCATTCTGGTTTCCCTATAAACCCCCCGTGTATTCAAAGATTTTAAAATGATATGCATATCGAAACATTCCCCGGGAGGAGTATACTCTAAATATGAAGTTTAGTTGAGATCAATCGAGCCGTTTCGACGTGATGGTGGAAAAACCATTCTGGTTTTCCTATAAACCCCCCTGTATTCAAAGATTTTAAAATGATATGCATATCGAAACCTTCCCCGGGATGAGTATACTCTAAATATGAAATTTGGTTGAGATCTATCCAGCCGTTTCGATCGTGATGGTGGAAAAACCATTCTGGTTTTCCTATAAACCCCCGTGTATTCAAAGATTTTAAAATGATATGCATATCGAAACCTTCCCCGGGAGGAGTATACTCTAAATATGAAGTTTGGTTGAGATCTACCCAGCCGTTTCGACGTGATGGTGGAAAAACCATTCTGGTTTTCCTATAAACCCTCAGTGTATTCAAAGATTTTAAAATGATATGCATATCGAAACCTTCCCCGGGATGAGTATACTCTAAATATGAAGTTTGGTTGAGATCTATCCAGCCGTTTCGACGTGATGGTGGAAAAATCATTCTGGTTTTCCTATAAACCCCCCGTGTATTCAAAGATTTTAAAATGATATGCATATCGAAACCTTCCCCGGGAGGAGTATACTCTAAATATGAAGTTTGGTTGAGATCTACCCAGCCGTTTCGACGTGATGGTGGAAAAACCATTCTGGTTTTCCTATAAACCCCCGGTGTATTCAAAGATTTTAAAATGATATGCATATCGAAACCTTCCCCGGGAGGAGTATACTCTAAATATAAAGTTTGGTTGAGATCTATCCAGCCGTTTTGACGTGATGGTGGAAAAACCATTCTGGTTTTCCTATAAACCCCCCGTGTATTCAAAGATTTTAAAATGATATGCATATCGAAACCTTCCCCGGGAGGAGTATACTCTAAATATGAAGTTTGGTTGAGGTCTATCCAGCCGTTTCGACGTGATGGTGGAACAAACAGACAGACAAACAAACAGACACGAACAATTTTATTTATATAGATAGATTATTATTATGCAGCCAGTCCCTGTTATGTATGGTGTGAAAATATCGCTCATAGGGTCGGTTGGTGCATGCATTTCAGTGGGCTTGGCAGACTGATATGTAATAGCAATGGCTGGCTCGGTGAGGAAAGCAACGGGAAACTACCTCGCTCCTCATTTCCCTAGTACGCCTCTTCAGTGACGCCTAGGCTGTTTATGACAGCTGTTGGCGGAGCTACAGAGGATCAAACCAGCCTTCGGGCTGACTACCCAACATACACATTATTATTATTATTATTATTATTATTATTATTATTATTATTATTATTATTATATCTGAAAAGACAATGTTTTGAAAACCTACACAAGAGAGCATTTAAAAATCCTGTTTAAGCTGCCTACATTGACACCAACAGCTATCTATACAAACATTGTAATGTTTTTCCACTTGAGGCTTTACGTCAGAAAGTTTCAGCTGTGATGGTCTATAAACTAATAAATAATCTGGCTCACTCCAATACTTTGTGTGACAAATTCTGACATACATTCATACAATACAAGAGGTATCAATAAAATTCACACTGAATTAATTAACTCAACTAAATATGGCAACAAATCTGTATAGTACTACTCAGTACATATGCATAATTAATTCACTTCCTGAACATATACGACAAGCTGCGTCATTTACTGTATTTAAACAGAAACTTGTAAAATATTTACATGACATGCTATGAACATCTGAGATATCTTGACTATGTAATATGTAGGCCTACACGTTAAATGTATCGTACCTCTATAATGAGTTTAACTCACTTTACGTTTATTCTCATGTTTATTCTCTCCTAATTCTGCTACATGTATATCAGATATGTATTGCATCTATATGAGCCATGGCTCAGGTGCCCTATACGAAATAAATAAAACATTTTAAAAATCCAATGACGGCCTTTATTCAACTCAGCAAACGTGAACAGGTAAAATTTATCGTCATTGGAAAGAACCTCAATAACATAACTGATTTGACAACAAATCTACCAAAACAAAATGACTGACTGAAATGTTTACGTCTATGAATATGACAACCCTACCCCTAAACTCTACAAATCATGTTGCCAACACGCTCCTCTATCTAATAATCACTAAATACAGTAATACCAGAACAACAAACCAAGTTCCAGTCGCAGTGGAAATCAAGAGGAGGAAATGGAAATGGATAGGTCATACTTTGAGAAAGCCAGCGGGATCTATAGAACGCACAGCAATGGAATGGAATCCGCATGGTGCGAGGAGAGGTCGTCCTAGGAAGACCTGGAAGAGGACTGTAGAGGAGGGGGCTCTTGAAGCGGGGAAGACTTGGAAAGAAAGCATCGGCAAGTCGACGACCACAATGGAGACGTTTCACGGATGCCCTATGTTCCAGTGGGAACGAGAGGAATTAAGTCAAGTAAGTCACAGTAGTACCAACCGAATCCTAACTCGTCAGATGCCCGCTCCCGGTCTTTATCGACATGACATTAGTAAATAAGTAAGTAAGTAAGTAAGTAAGTAAGTAAGTAAGTAAGTAAGTAAGTAAGTAAGTAAGACATCACAATCAAAACACACTCACAGTCGGAAGAGAATAAGTGTTCATAGAAGGAGGTCGAATAGGAAATTTGAAGGTGCGAGAAACAATGTCAGACTAAGCTAGGAGAGATGTTTCGCCAAAAACCTTTCATTTTATTTCCTCGTAAAAATTCCACTTCCCATCACCTTTTCTCATGACTTTTGGGCGTTCAATAGCAGGTTTAAAAGTGATTGGATTCCTAATTTAGTAATATCACACTGTGCAGTTTTTACAAGGGTTATTTGCATTATTATTTACATTATTTGCATATCTTTACAATATTTAATCCTGTCAATATTCTTCGTCTGAAAAATCAGTATGTTCCCACGAACCGTAACTGCTATCATTCATGTTAATTATGACTGACTCGACATGAGGGACATTTTCAGACGATCCATCTTTCTCCCAGTGGTAGTCTTCCATTTTATTAGCGTATTTTTTACATTGTGTCCAGAGATTCAAAAAGCATAGAAATTAACATATCAGTAAAACCTCCCATATATTCCAACAGTTTCAGGCTTTTAATTGTGGGGAATGCCTTATTCATGTAAAAATCGCTTATATTTCTTCGTATTGTGGCCAAAGTAAAATTATCGAGTTGGATTTTCGAAGGCACCGACCTCAAACACTGCTTCTTTCTTGACCTAGATGACATATTTCTATCATTCTGCTTTGAAGCGTCTTCTACTCTCTCTTCACTGACGACAGCGATAGCCCAAGACAATCTGCCACTTTCTGGTACACAGGGAACCTGTGTCCCCTACGTTTCCCCCTCACTTTGAAGGAAACAAATAGCAAGCAAAACCACTGCAAGTTCGCCCTCTGACAACGGTAGTCTCGGAGGTATCGAGAAGTGATGTGGCTAATATGCAGAACACAGGCAGATTAAAAATAACATGCGGACAAATAAGAGGTCAGGGCATTCCATTTCACAACTGCCTGGGGCGAGTGTATGCGGCAACCCTGTACCCGATTTCACCACCCCGTCTGCTGTTAATCGCACGGTCCAGCGCACATACAACTTCCCATCAATAATACTCTTCATAAATTCAGTATCACACTGTACGGTTACAATGTTTGTAGTTTTTTATAACCACGACCAGAGTGCTTCAAAACAAGCCCAAGTTTCCTGTTATACGTTTATCCTGGGCTGAGAAAATGTTGCTTTAGAAAAATGATAAGAACTATTTTTGGGGTCGTTGAAAAAATTGTAACTTGGGTATTATACTACGAATACATGTGGCTACAACATATAAAAATCTCATTACCATCAGGCAAGTAGTTTTTCATTTGTATATTTTTAAGTGCGCGGTTCCTAGAGAAGAAGCCAAAAACCCGGACAATATTTACAACCCCAAATAAAAAATAATTTTAAAAACAATTTGTCTTATACGCTCTAATGCAGAATTAAACAAGGAAGATATTGGTATAACTCGTTTTGAAATAGACATGTTGGTTAATTTGTAATTAACGCCTAAACTCGAGTGTCCATAATAAAAAATACGATATTAGGGGTCTGTCTTTTAGGGATTTTATGACTGCGGTGACACATGTGGAAGGTAAGGTAATCTCAGCACCTATAAAGATTTCGTAAAATGTTGAGAAAGGTGTGCCGGAGAAATTCAAGGTTGATGTACACTCGACCGCACAAAAATTGGCCGTCGTAGACGATAACTTTCTTTCAAAATACTGATGACTTTCTTTCAAAACACTCTTGTTTGAAATGCGATGAACATATTGTGCAGGTAGTACTATTCCACCAGCTATTCACAGTTTACAAATATCCTCGCGTATCGAGGATGTATCAAATTAAATATTACTTTGCCGGCCAATTTTTGTGCGGTTGAGCGTATATATAGAAAGTGGCATGTGTACTGAAGGAGCAGAGGGACTCGAATTAAATATTGGGGAACTCTCAAATGTTCCTCTTTTTAAGTTTGTACCTATTACAAGCTGTGATGCTTAACGTTCGTATTCAGCATACAGGCTTGTATTTGCAAAAAAACGGCGTTCCTTCGAAATCGAAACACTCTTGTGCTGTCATTTGAACTATGGCAAAAGTTCATAAAAATATTCCAATAAATGTAGAAAATTCTTTTTTTTTTTCACAGTAACAATATGATTACAATTATTTCAATATCTCATTATATATTTCCCGGGCTTTTATTCCTATATTACACAGCAATTAAACATTATCGTTTAAAACTGCGCGAAACAATTTCATGCATTGTTTACTTTTAAATTGTAATTCATATCTAAGCGCCAAAATTTTTAGGTTCCGGTTTTCGTGAATATTTTAGAGGTTCTTATTGCAAAGTTGCTCGCATATATTGGATAATTTGCTACATATAAATCCTCGGTCCAATTATTATGAACGATAAGCAGGGGAGATTCGCTTCTGTTTACGGAACACTACACGACTATTCTGTAATTCACCGCTGTTGTGGAAGGCAGCCACACCTAGTTCGCTCAGCAGCACTGAGAACATCTCGCGCCTGCTGCATGGCCCGTTTGCCCAAACAAGGAGAAAGCTGGTTCCTTGAAGTTCGGTTCGGGCCAGCCAGCAGCTCACGCGCGCCCACGTGCCGACAAGCTACGTACAAGCACAGCCTACAATGTCATATGGCCTTACCACATATTTCAAATTACACAAGCTACATCCAAAAGCCGTGAGATCAATAACACTGTACGGTACAGTACTTCTATGCAGTACATCAATACCAGGACTTTTGTTAACAAAAGAATTGATTACCGAACTTCTTGTAGAAGATACCTATAACAAACAGAATGTCTCAAAAGCCTTGTACACATGCCCTTTAAAAAATCAAAGGCGTTAGCTTAAAATGACACATCATTTTAGAACAACGCAAAATTACCTTAGTAGACATAATGACACGAAGAAATGAGTTTTACGGAGTTAAGCTTCCACCGAACATCTGTACATCTAGCGGGAAAGGAAAAAGAAAAATAATATAGCGACAATTCTGATATCTTCGAAGAACAAAGAATCTGTGAATATGATCACGACTACAACAATCACGTTAAACTACAAATTTCCTTTGTAAATAGAAACAGTTTACTTCAAAAGAATATGAATATAACTGGCAGTAAAATATTGATTCATTCATCTGTCAGAGTTCCAACGATGAAATAAACCTATTTAAGGACATTTCCTTTTAACAATCTGGCCACCACCTCTCTATGTAACCCGGAACTAGACAACATTTCTAAAAATTACCACCATATGTTAATCCGACAGATTTGCTTCCAAATTTCATAAACCTAGTAGAAATATAATAATAATAATAATAATAATAATAATAATAATGGCTGCCTGGCTCCTTGGCTGAATCGTTAGCGTCGTGGCGTTCGGTTCAAAAGTTCCTGGGTTTTATTTCCGGCCGGGTCTGAAATGTTAACTGTGTATCGTTCATTTTTTTCTATGGCTCGGGGACTGGGTGTTTGTGTTCGCCTCAATGTAAATCTTCATCTACACACACTACCAACCACCACGAAAACACGCAATAGAGATTACATCCATTCATATAGGGCTGGAGTCAGGAAGGGCATCCAGCCGTAAAACGTAACAGAATTCACACACGTACCGACACAAATAAATTGGAAAAGAGGCCAGGAAGAAGAAGAAGAAGTACTACTCATTGCTCAAAGTGGGTAAACAATTATCTGATCGGCACACTAACAATACAGCAGGACAGGAAACAACGTTCACCGAATCCTCAAAGAAAAAGTGGGCCAGCGGGTAATACAGAACATACCCCACTTAGGTACGGGATTTATAGTCAATCGCAAGATACTCGACTTAATCAGTGATTTTACCTCCTCAAGCAATCTAGTACCGATCATCTCTCTCAAGTGCGCTAACAAGGGCAATGTGCACGCCGCAATCATTCAGGACAACAGGAGGAATCCGGGAAGAACGGACACATTTTGGAAGGCCTGGACTTCTCCCAACATTATCGGGGTGAAACAGGTCAGGTCAGGAACACCCTGCTACCGCATATGACAGTAGACAGTACTACCTGCGACTGTCTGGCCCAGGGTTGGGCGGCCAGTACCAAACCCGACAAATTAAGGGAGAACCAACGGCTAAGGGCAGAGGAGTTCTCCCTTAGCAGGATTGGTGAAGTCTTCGTGTAGGATATGACACACAAATTCACCAAAACGCTGCTGCCTTGCAGATGTGGCAGGGGACTGCCAAAGGCTAAGGGAGATTACCCCGACAGAAAATCCTCTACAGTGTTAGGCCTAGCAAGTCAGTTGAACAAAGTTGAGGAGTTCGTTGCTTTCAAAACCAAAACAAGCCTCGGATGTAAAAGTATTAAAATTATCATACACGACAACTCTTCATGCAACTCACGAACTTATGACGGCCAACCCCAAGCTAATCGGAGATGCAGGAAGAGACCGACATTACACAGGAAGAAACAGTTCAGAATTGGAACCCTCAATATCCTCACCCTTACTGGCAAATGCGAAGAAATTGTAGACCTCGTGGACAGATTTTTTTAATTTTATTTTTTGCTATTTGCTTTACGTCGCACCGACACAAATAGGTCTTATGGCGACGATGGGACAGGAAAGGGCTAGGAATGGGAAGGAAGCGGCCGTGGCCTGAATTAAGGTACAGCCCCAGCATTTGACTGGTGTGAAAATGGTAAACTACGGAAAACCGTCTTCAGGGCTGCCGACAGTGGGGTTCGAACCCACTATCTCCCGGATGCGAACTCACAGCTGCAGGCTCCTAACCGCACGGCCAACTCGCCCGGTTGGACAGATTTTAGGGTTGTGAGAGATGAAATGGAGAGGTCCAGGAAAGAAAACCTTACGAAATGGTTACAGACTGTACTGGAGTGGGAATCCTAATGAAGCTAGAAATTTAGTTGCTTTCGTTCTCCACAAAGATGTTGATGTGCAGGCGGACATCAGTTATGTGAGTGACAGAATCATTAAAATGTAATTGCATGTTGGCCAGGTATTCCGTACCTTTTTCCAAGTATATGTATGCCCCATAGGCAGGCTGCCCTGCAGATGAAAAAAAGATCAGTCCCTTGTAGATCTAGAGGAGCTAATAAAGGAAGACAACATCACAACTGTGGGAGACCTGAATGGCTAAGTTGGGATAGATAGGCAAGGCTGCGAAGACATCATTGGCTATGGTGGCAGAAATCAGGAGGGAGAAAACCTGATAGACTGCTGTGCACGGAATAACCTGAGCATACAAAACTCTTGGTTTCAGAAGAGAGACAGCCATAAAATCACCGGCTACAGTTGGGATGGGAAGCAGAGGACAGTGATAGACTACACAATAACTGATGGATGTGATAGCCAGTTCATCACTAGTGTTAAGGATATTTCAAGTGAAAGTCTCGATGGTGATCACGGGCTTTTGGTTGCGCACATTAGGAACGTCCTTCTGCAGAATGTGAAGCGTAAGAAAATGCCACAGATAAAGATCTGGTTGCTAGGAGAAGGTGGGAAGAAAGAAGAATACCAAAGAAAGATCTCAGCCAAATTACCAAAAAATGAAAAAAGAGGAGCAGGGGAAGAGTGACTGTCATTCAAGAACACCCTGGTTTCAGAAGCCGAATCACTGTGTGGAAAGACAAGTGCAGTATGCAGGAAGAAAGGAACACCATAGTGAAATGCGAGGGTGAAAACTACTGTGAAAGAAAGAAATGCAGCAAAGAAGAGGCTACATAAACGAAAAACAGAAATCGGTCCACCAAGAAGATGAACTTCAGTATTTGGCACAGGAGTACCGGAACAAGAAACTATTTGTGAAGCAACTGATTAAAGAAAAGGAAATGTGCTGGGATGAGTTCACTACCAGGTTAACAGAAGGCGGCGAAAGTAATAGGAAGTTGCTTTATAAAGTAGTCAAGAACGGAAGAAGTGAGTATGGTATGCACTGGAAACAGATGATGGGAACCTGGAGAAGACAGATCAAGGCATCAGAGAAGAAATGAAGAACTACTTCAATACTTTATTAAATGGAGAAAGTCTTCAAAATGATATCACTGAAGACTGCAATTTAAGTGCAAATGATGGAGCACAACACCAGCTAACATGGCTAGCTGAAGAACATGAGAAATGGTAAGTCCGCAGGATTTGATGACCTCACTGCAACATGATAAAGGCAGCTGAATCACAAGGGATATAATGGTTGTATAGAGTACACTCTGTCATCTGGAAGGAGAACAGGATACCAGAGGACTGGATGAAAGGTACCATTGTCCCCATATATAAAAAGGGAGGCAGGAAGAAATGCAAAAATGATAGGGGTATCACTCTACTTTCTCACTCGCTTAAACTTCTGGAGAAGATAACTGAAAGAAAAATCAGGAATATAGTTGAGCCGTTATTGGAGGAGGAACAACGCGGTTTCAGGAAGAACCGAAGCACTACACACCTGATATTTGCGTCAGAATGCTAAAAGAGAAGCACTGGGAATATGATGTTTATGGATATCGAGAAGGCCTACGACAGTGTGCCTGGAGAGATAATCTGGGAATACCTAGGAGGCAAACGTGTGCCTAACCCCCTGATCAATAAAGTAAAGATGCTCTATCAAAACTGCTTAAGCTGTATCCAAGTAGGGGATGGAAGATCAGATTGGTTTGAAACCAAAAGGTGTCCAGCAGGGAAGTGCCTTGTCACCATCGTTATGGATTGGATCATAAAGTCCATCAACTACCATTGCAAGGAGCCTAACTCTAATATTTTCAGATGCTGTTTTGATCTGGGGAAAAAATGAAGTAGAAGTACAGGAGAATCTAAATATTTGGAATGGCAACTTTAAAGAATATGGACTAACCATTAGTAAAACAAAAACTGTTGAAATGACTATCAGCAGGAAAGGCACAGATTCAAACATTTTCCTGGAGGGAACTCTATTGTAGCCTGTTTCTAACTTCAAATGCCTTGGAAGTATCATTTCAAAAGATAACACACTAAACCAAGAAATATTTAATAGGACTCAGAAAGCTTCTCAAATCTATTTTCAAGTGAGTACTCTACTCTGGGATGATAAAATACCCCAGAAAGCAAAACTGACCATGTTTTATACCTACTTCATTCCAATTCCTACATAATATGTATTATGGGCTCGCGTTATGCACGCTGCATAACAAGGCAAATAGTGAAATCCAGTCAACAGAAATGAAATTCATCAGAACAATGAACCAGAGACTAGGAATTACAAGACTAGAAATGAAGCAAACAGGAAGGAGGCTGGCATCAAAATACCTGTTACCGAGTTTTTTTTAGGAAAACGCAAGCTACAGAGTTTTTAGGAAAAAAACTCTGGACATGTTCTGAGGATGGACGGAACAAGAACAGCAAGGAATTACTTTGACAGAAAGGAAAGGGGAGAGGCCAGTTGGGAGACAGAGGAATAGATGGATAGACACAGGGAAATCGGAGGTCAGCAAGAGGAATGCCAAATGGGAGGACATAGAGGAACAGTAACTATACTTTGACAGGAAGAAGTGGCAAGCGCTTATACAGCACACCCAGGAAACTGGAGCTGGAAAATGATGATGATGATAATGATGATGACTATAGGGGTGAGTTCCAAACAGACCATGCGGCTACCTCGAGAAAAAGTCCCAAAGGAAAATACAAAACATGAAAGTAATGAGAGGCACCAACCTGGATTCCGATCTACCTCTCAAAGATCAAACTGAGACTCCTCACCAGGAAAATCAGGCAGCACAAAGCCCCCCAGAACAATCAGATTGGGTACAGAACAACTTACGAACAACCAAAGAGTAAGTCAGAGGTGGCACGTATGCGAAGCTAGCAAAATTTGAAGTTCGCTTTGACCACCACGACATCTCGTGGTGTTATTGTAAAGCTCTCAATCTTGTCATGCTTTCCATGTTACTGCGATGTGTAAAGGTCTTCTTTTCGGTAGTTAATGCCCTAGGCGAATTCGGACTGGGAGAAAGGAATGAAACAGGAAGTCGGCTGATTGAATTCTGCAACTTACTAACACTTGGTTCAAACGCCACAAACGACGGCTGTATACGTGGACGAGACCTGGAGACACAGGAAGGTATCAAATAGACTTCATTATGATTAGGCAGAGATTCAGAAACCAAGTGCTGGATTGCAAGATCTTCCAGGAGCAGAGTGGACCCTAACCAGAACTTGGTGGTTATGAAATGCCATCTTAAGCTGAAGAAGGAAGGAATGCAAGGATCCAGACAAGTTGAAGCAAAATCGAGTCAGAGATTCTTTCAAGGAACATGTTGTACAAGGACTAAATTAAAAAGTTGAAGGAAACACAATAGATGAAGAGTAGACAATCGTATGGAGAATGAGATCGGTAGGGCTGACGAAGAAATATCAACACGAAGGCAAGGTCATGCAAGAATCAGTGGATAACTCAGGAGATATTAGACCTGATTATAGAAAGGAGAAAGTGCAAGAATGCACAAAATGAAGAGGAAAAAAAAAAAGAATACAGGCAATGAAAGAACGAAGTAAATAGATACTGCAGGACAGCTAAGGAACAACGGCAGAAAGAGAAGAACAAGGATGTTTATGAGTCTATGGTTGTAGGAAAGGTAGATGCTGCATACAGGAAAATCAATGAAACCGCTGGAGAAAGGAAAAGTAGGTGTACGATTATGAAGAGCTCAAACGGAAAACCACTTCTAGGAAAACAATGCAGAAAAATAGGAAAGGGCTAGGAGTGGGAAGGAAGCAGCCGTGGCCTTAATTAACAGCCCCAGCATTTGTCTGGTGTGAAAATGGGAAACCACGGAAAACCATCTTCAGGGCTGCGCCGACAGTGGGATTCGAACCAACTATCTCCCGGATGCAAGCTCAGAGCTGCGCAGCCCTAACCGCACTGCCAACTCGCCAGGTCAGACGAAATGTGGGAAAACGTGAAGCAATTCTGACTCACGCCTTTTCAATACAACATACTGTCCTAATAGTAGGTTTTTACACGATCCACTGCTAGCAAAAAGCAATTTCTGTTCTTACCCCTGGCTTTCTGCTGCGAGGTTCGGCAAGGCATTACCTTCTCCTCCTTGGCCTACTACTGCATTCCAGTCTCTCATCACAGTTAGATCCCGTCTTATTTAACGTATTGTACTAAATTTAACAATAATGTTTTTACGTCCCATTAATTACTTTTGACGATTTTGGGAGAAGCCGAGCTGCCGGAATTTTGTCCTATAGGCGTTTTTTTACGTGTCAGTAAATCTAGCGACAAGAGGCTGACATATCTGAGCACCTTCAAATACCACCGCAATAAGCCAGGATCGAACCTGCAAAGTTGGGGTCAGAAGGCCAGCGCCTTAACCGCCATAGCCAGTCAGCCCGGCATATTAATTCTTCTATCTCTTTACATATTAATTCGATTTTTCCTCATCTGCTGATCTAGTGGGCGTATAGACCTGCGTATTGTGGTGGGCTTTAGCTTGGTATCTATCTTGACAATAACTCGTTCACTATGCTGTTCGTAATAGTTTGCCCGCCATTCTATTTTCTTATTCGTTATCAAATCAACTCTCCTGCGTTTCCCAGGTTTGATTTTATGTAGTAATTAGGTAGTCGTCTGATCAAAAATCTTGTTCTTCCTGCCAGCGTACTTCACTTATGCCCACTAGATCTATCTTTAGTCTATCCATTTCCCTTTTCAGATCATCTAAACTACCACAACGATAACTTCTAACATTCCACGCTCCGACTCGCTGAATGTCAGTATTCATCTTCCTGATGATTGCCCCCTCCCATGTAGTTCCCACTCGGAGATCCGAATGAGGGATTTTTTCACCTCCGGAATATTTTACCCGGGAGGAAGCCATCATCAGTACAGCATTCATACAGAGAAAGCTGTATGTTATAGGGAGTTACTCACAGGTACAGTTTCCCGTTGCTTTCAGCCATGTAGCAGTATCAACACAGCTAAGCCATGTTAAATATTATTACAAGGCCATATCAGTCAATCATCTAGACTGCCGCCATTGCGGCTTCCGAAAGACTGCTACCTCTATTTACATGAAACATTCATTAGTCTGGTCTCTTGGCAGATACCCATCCGATATGGTAGCACCTATGGGTCGGCTATCTGCTTCATTGAAACGCGCAAACCTCCCCACCGCGGCAGTGTCAGTAACATGGTTCACGTGCTTTTAAATTATACTTCTGCTGTTATGTTCTATCATTTCTCTCTGCTCTCCATCTGGTCATCAACTGCCCCCATAAATGTCAATACAATTAACCTTGTGTTCTCATTCTTTCCTTAGATTATGAAATTCCACAACCCCAAAGTGAGGCAGGTGAGTACCAAACTAATTCTGTCATATTTCAATATCTTGGACCTGAAAATGTCTGCAGTACACAGATCTCTGCTTTCTTCACAAAATTGTTAATGGTGCTCTTAAATTCACTCCTTTGTAACCTCGTTTCCCGTTACATGTTCATTCACGTAGGATACGAAATAGACTACTATTCCATTCTCTATGCGCGGTAACACTCCAACTTCCAGGGGTATGCATAAGTCTTTTCCGGTTTCACTAAGAGATGGCGTCAGCGAAGAGTACACAGTGTATGAATTTGACACGTCAATATGTTCGTCTGATATTAACCTACCAACACAAACAAGGTGAGTCCGCCAAACACAAGCGTCTGCTGTGTATCGTTCAGTGATCATGTCGCCTGAAAAAAAAAAAAAAACCCATTTGCGGCACGCGTTGCTTTTCTTATTTAATCAAAAGAAAAAGGCTGTGGAAAGCCATAGTTTGCTGGTAAAAACATACGGTGAACACGCTCTATCGATTAGAATATGTGAGCCATGGTTTCGACAATTTAAACGTGGTGTTTCAATGAGAAAGACTGCGCGCTTTGGACTCAAAACTCAACAGCAATTGGCACAATTATTAAAGGTGTCACAAGAAATAATCAGCAGACGTTTACGAGCAATGGGGACGTTTAATAAACTCGGTAAATGGATCCCACACGATTTGAATGAACGGCAAATGGAAAATCGCCAAGTCACTTGTGAAATACTGCTTCAACGCCACGACAGAAAATCATTTCTGTACTGAATTGTAACAGGTGACGGAAAATGGATTTATTTTGAAAATCCGAAGCGGAGAAAATCGTCGCTGTCACCTGGCAAAGCCGGATCTTCAACATCAAGGCCAAATAGCTTCGGCAAGAAGATCATGCTGTGTGTCTGGTGGGACCAGAGCGGTATTGTGTATTATGAACTCTTGAAACCCGGCGAAACCCTTAATGCACAAAGCTATCGCCAACAAATGATTAAATTAAATCACGCATTGATCGGAAAACGACCGGAATGGGCCAGAAGACATGGCAAAACTATTTTGTTACACGACAACGCGCCGTATCACACATCAAAATCTCAGCAGCACCTTGAAATCGCTTGGATGGGATATCCTTCCGCACCCGCCGTACTGCCCCGACCTGGCGCCATCTATCATCTCTTCGCATCAATGGGGCACACGCTAGCAGAACAGCACTTCAGCAACTTCGAGGAAGTTGGAAAATGGCTCGATGAATGGTTAGCCGCAAAAGACAGGGAGTTTTTCTGGCATTGTGTTCATAACTCACCTGAAAGATTGGTGAAGTGTGTAGAAGTGGATGGTCAATATTTTGAATAAACAAAAAACGAATTTCCGCTGAAAATTACGCGTTTTCTTTACCACAAAAACCAGCAAAAACTTATGCATACACCTGGTACACCAAAAATTCTACCGTCTTCCCACAACAGCGAATGCCCAGCATGAAATTTACATGTTCATTCGCTATCATCTCTTCAAATCCAAACTGAAATATGTAGCAAAGGAGTACGTTTCGGATTCTTTGATAACAAAATGGTCAGAACGTTACCAGTGATACGTACATGATTATATATACACTGACTGACAGTGACAATGCAACACCAAGGAGGGAAAGGGATGAAAGTTGGGGAAAAACAGAGACGGCACGGACGAATAATTGATGTTTATTTCAAACCGATATGCAGGTTACACAATGCGCACGGCATCGACTCAGTAGGATGTAGGACCACCGCGAGCGGCGATGCACGCAGAAACACGTCGAGGTACAGAGTCAATAAGAGTGCGGATGGTGTCCTGAGGGATGGTTCTCCATTCTCTGGCAACCATTTGCCACAGTTGGTCGTCCGTACGAGGCTGGGGCAGAGTTTGCAAACGGCGTCCAATGAGATCCCACACGTGTTCGATTGGTGAGAGATCCGGAGAGTACGCTGGCCACGGAAGCATCTGTACACCTCGTAGAGCCTGTTGGGAGATGCGAGCAGTGTGTGGGCGGGCATTATCCTGCTGAAACAGAGCATTGGGCAGCCCCTGAAAGTACGGGAGTGCCACCGGCCGCAGCACATGCTGCACGTAGCGGTGGGCATTTAACGTGCCTTGAATACGCACTAGACGTGACGTGGAATCATACGCAATAGTGCCCCAAACCATGATGCCGCGTTGTCTAGCGGTAGGGCGCTCCACAGTTACTGCCGGATTTGACCTTTCTCCACGCCGACGCCACACTCGTCTGCGGTGACTATCACTGACAGAAGAGAAGTGTGACTCATCGGAGAACACGACGTTCCGCCATTCCCTCATCCAAGTCGCTCTAGCCCGGCACCATGCCAGGCGTGCACGTCTATGCTGTGGAGTCAATGGTAGTCTTCTGAGCGGACGCCGGGAGTGCAGGCCTCCTTCAACCAATCGACGGGAAATTGTTCTGGTCGATATTGGAACAGCCAGGGTGTCTTGCACATGCTGAAGAATGGCGGTTGACGTGGCGTGCGGGGCTGCCACCGCTTGGCGGCGGATGCGCCGATCCTCGCGTGCTGACGTCACTCGGGCTGCGCCTGGACCCCTCGCACGTGCCACATGTCCCTGCGCCAACCATCTTCGCCACAGGCGCTGCACCGTGGACGAAGCGACCAACCTGCCCTTCTCAGCCCGATCACCATACCCCTCGTAAAGTCGTCTGTCTGCTGGAAATGCCTCCGTTGACGGCGGCCTGGCATTCTTAGCTATACACGTGTCCTGTGGCACACGACAACACGTTCTACAATGACTGTCGGCTGGGAAATCACGGTACGAAGTGGGCCATTCGCCAACGCCGTGTCCCATTTATCGTTCGCTACGTGCGCAGCACAGCGGCGCATTTCACATCATGAGCATACCTCAGTGACGTCAGTCTACCCTGCAATTGGCATAAATTTCTGACCACTCCTTCTTGGTGTTGCATTTGCTCTGTCAGTCAGTGTATTTCTTTCCTTGTTAGTTAACTTCTAAATAACCTGTTACTATCTAGTTCCCTCTTTGTCAAAATTCATTTGTCATAATTTCCCATAACTATAGTCTACGCGTGCAACTATGGTCCTTAGTACTCTTTTTGACATGTTTTTTCTGCGTTGTACATGGAAGCTTTGTTAGTGGTGCCCTCTTCGGAGGAAGTAATTTACTACCAAGGAAGAAGCGACAGCCGGAGATAGCTTTATTTGTAGAAAGCAATTTCGCTGTGAGGTGACACCTCTGCAAACTTCGTTTGTGCATTGAGAGCAAAGTAAGGAACAATTTTAGAAAGGAATATTATATTCTTAATGATATATATTAGTGGATGCTTATAAGAAATTATTAAAATGGACTGTACATGTGGCTGTTAATGTTTAAAATGGTAACTTCAAACAAAACTAGAGTCCAGTGTTTACATAACATTACAATTACATCAAAACCTCACTAATGATGTTTTAGTGTTTACTACTTTTGTTTAACATTTTGAAGAAGTTATAATTTTCAATGTCAGGTCATTGAAATGGAAATAACCTAAATCATGAAGAGAAGTTCGAGCACCGGTCAGTTGTAGACTAGCCATAGATTCTAATCTCGAAGAACCAGAAGATTCGTAGAAAGTGAACATTCACCAAGAATCAAAAATTTTGTCACTGTAAATTAAGGTAAATTTACTGGCCTTGTAAAATGATCAACGTTTCGATTAGTGGAGCAACAGTCAGTTGTATGTGTAGCTAAGAAAATTATTGGACCTGGTCGAAGAAAGAGGACGTACTAGAGTACAAACTTTTTAATTTGTTATTTAAGGATTTGGCCAATTATAGATCTTTAGAACCTAAAACTATAGTACTATTTTAGTCTTTTCTTCCCAGAACTTCTTCATACGCTGGCTCATCACCTGCCTCTGTTATCCGATAACACTCCCCGAGGTTGACGTCGAATTTGCAACAGCGAAAAATCCGCAGAAGTGTTAAGTCGCCGGAAATAAGTAAGCAAGTTACTATGTCACCTGTGAACTTCAATTTTTGTAGATTTTGTAGATCCCATTATAGTCTTCGTCTTTTAATTGTTTGTTATTGCCTCTATATTGCGGTAGAGGTCTTAATTTGTTTCTCTTCATCCAAATACGGTAGAGGTCTTAATTTGTTTCTCTTCATCCAAATATCTTTATTCTTTTGGGGTCCCAAACTTTTCCTCCTAAGTATGTTCCTTTCTTTTTTTTCACTCCCTATTGTTTACCTCTATTGTTCAACGTTAACAATTCTGATCCATAATATCTCTGGTTTAGGTAATTACATCTGTGTAGTGCCTGATTTTTGTCTGGAACGCTATCGACCGTTTTTTTTTTGCTATTTTGCTTTACGTCGCACTGACACAGATAGGTCTTATGGCGACGATGGGATAGGAGAGGCCCTAGGAAGTGGAAGGAAGCGGCCGTGGACTTAATTAAGGTACAGCCCCAGCATTTGCCTGGTGTGAAAATGGGAAACCACAGAAAACCATCTTCAGGGCTGCCGACAGTGGGGCTCGAACCCACTATCTCCCGATTACTGGATACTGGATACACAACATGGACATATTCAAATGCATCAACTCTTTGAATATGTCCATTTTGTGTTGTTAGGATAAACTTTGTGCAAAGTGTAAAATAGATTCCCCAACAAAAGCAACTTGGAACAGAAATCTGTATTCTGTGAAAGAATTAAATTTTCACTGTGGCTGACAAAGGTATTGCTATGTTCCAAAAATGCTGTATTCTGTACTTATAATTAAATAAATATGATTGAACATGAAAACATTAAATCACTGGAGATAAGGAAAATACGTTCCAAGGAGAAAAAACAATGTTGGGCACTTCGAAGCACAACTAACTCGAGTCCACATTTTGTACGGTATTTAATTATTAATACATTTTAAATATAATATTTAAAAAATTGTGTATTGTTATCTTATCAATGCTAAGTTACAGAGATATGAATTCTTTTGGTTGCATTGCAATGTAGCATTTTTTGAATAAAAGGGATAACTATACTAAAAGTGGACCATAGTTATGGAAAATTACGGTATTGTTAATATTGGATATTGTTATAAATAAGCTGTGTAAAATGGAGTACTTCGTAAGTTACCTATATCTGATTTCTAAATAAATAAATAAATAAATAAATAAATAAGATCTTAGTGTATTCAGAATTGGTTATTTTCTGGAATTGTGATACTTTGTTGCTATCCTTTAAATCCAATATTCAAAATGACTACACACTGTATATAGGCCTCAGTTTCGTCACCTTATCGACTGCTGAACAACCTCTGATATTCCTCACAGAGTTCTTAATTGGATTCACAATTCACTCCCAGAGGGCTGATGGAGCGTTGTTCAGTTCAGCCAAGATATTCATTTGTGTTATTAAACTGCTTCCACTGAAGATGATTTTCGGTTCTTCTTATGAGGAATTCAAATCAGCATCAATCGTTCTCGAAGAATGAGACCAAATAACTTCAGAGTTCGTACAATTATTCAAGCCAGTAATCTAAGTATAAACTTGTAGCAATCCTAATTAACCAAATTAAATAACGGTTAAAACGTAAACAGACTCCTACATCGAACGCGTTCTGCCCATATCTCACTTCCACCATTCTTCCACTCAGTAAAATGGTTCAGAATACCTCTACTCCAACCTCTGTTGTCACCAAACCCCCTCCTCCACCAATGCCACACAGTAATTTACCTTTAAAATATACGTTGATAACCTAGATTTAAAGTAAACACTCGAATTTATGGATAAAACCCGTATAAAGCAATAAAAAAGACTGAATCTTACAAAGTATACATATCTCCCATCTACCGCCAAATAAAAAAGCTATTTGATAAAAAATAGAATTGTTTTGTTTACTGCTTGTTTTTTAATGTACTCGAAAGGGCCAACAGTAACGAAAACATCTGAGAATTAATTACGGGATCTTTCTCTTAACTGTACTTCACTCCGTACTAACGGAGATACTGTAAATACCCCTCAAGTTAAATAATGTTTCGTAAAATTATTCATCAGTGTTTATGCCTACAGTAACGGAAACAAAAGCAAACGAAACAACTTTCGATTATTCTCTTCTCGCGGTTTAACGATGCACTAACACACTGGAGGTTTTCGGCGTCGCAAGGATGGAAAAGGACCAGGATTGGAAAGGTAGCGGCCGTGACCCCTAGCATTCGCCTGGTGTGAAAATGGGACACCACGGAAAACCATCTCCAGGGCTGCCGACGGTGGGATTCGAATCCTCCACCTCCCAACAGCAAGCTCACAGCTACACGACCCTAACCGCACGGCCAACTCCTTCGATTTTTCAATTTTTGTATGCCTAATTTGTTACTTTCATTGATCTGCCTCAGTCTCATCACTCGCTTTGGCAATATGAAAGTGACCGAGGTATGAGCGATTCTAGCAGCGTCATTCTTTATGCAACCAGTCTTTGTTATGATTGGTGTAAAAATGTCGCTCTCAGAGTTGGTTGGGCTTGACAGACTGATTTGTTATAACAACTTCTGGCTTGCTAAGGAAAGCAACACCGGGCGAGTTGGCCGTGCGGTTAGGGGCGCGTAGCTGTAAGCTTGCATCCGTGAGATAGTGGATTCGAACCCCTGCCGACAGCGCTGAAGATGGTTTTCTGTTTTTTCCCATTTTCACACCAGGCAAATGGTGGGGCTGTACCTTAATTAAGGCCAGGGCCGCTTCCTTCCCACTCATAGGTCTCTCCTACCCCATCGTCGCCATAAGACCTGTCTGTGTCGGTAGATGTAAAACAAATAGGTCTAATAAAAAGAAGTAAAGCAACGGGAAACTAAATAACTCATTTCCCTAATACGCCTCTGCAGTGACGCCTAAGCCATCTATTACAGCTGAGTGGAGCTATTGAGTGTCCCCAGCCGTCAGGCTAAACACTCAACACACATGCAATCCAAGATATGGCCAACGGCGTAACCAATATCGTCGCTTAAGAAACAATACCCCCTATCTCACGATGCTCTTCCCATCCATTATTTTCTTTAAGACAAGTCACGCCTCCAACCCCACATGGATATGCAGCCAATCAGAACCATTTTCGTCGTGTTTATTTTCGATTGCGTATTTATATAGAAAACTGAACCTCATATAGAATACGGTAGGAGTGCGTAAATACGTCATGCAAACATACATCTCTACAGTATGGTACTGTTACGGTTCGTTTTCCTTTACACGTAACCATAGGAAAAATAAATAGAAAACTGTTCTGATAGATTGCATTATAAATAGTTCGCATGCCGTTGGCTAGTGAAGAGCAAACAGGGCTTGATCACCCTACAGTACTGTAATATAACAGGAAGATAGGAAGAGAACTTCGTATTCCGTCTGTTAGATCTCAGATTAATAAAACAGTAAAGATGACCAACGCCAGAATCCTCCTAAGCCATCCAACCGACCCAGATATCTTACTCCTAAAACGGGTCGTAAGGACCAAGAGGCCGAACACATGTTTCAAACATCGTGTTCCTTGGCTCGCTTACGACCTGTTTTAACATGAAATAGGAATTGTTTCGGACTTCTCTCACACTAAATTAAACTCAAAATTTTACACCCGAAAGGGGCCATTTATTAAGAAGGGAAGCTTCTCCCCCACCCCCCCACTCCGTAAATAGCTCTCCGACTCAAAAATAAACCCCATACCTCAGCGAAGAGGGGATTTCTTCTCTGACGGGATGTGAATACCGCCTCTCAGCCAGATCGTTTTTTCCCCCGCCAGGGCAAAACCAGAGATTTTTCCGACTCGTCGGCATTTCTCGGAAACAGATGAGTAAAGGGGCATAGTTTTCGCCTTTGGTCTCTCAGGAACACACACACACACACACACACACACACACACACACACACACACACACACACAGTGATCCCTTGACCTAATTCGGAGGCACAAACTAGGCCACCAGGGTCTAGGTTCGAGATAAAAACTAAGTCGGTGAAGAGGGGAAAGAGGAATTAAGAAATACAGACAAAAACATAGAACAGACGTCACGATATCAATTTTAATAAACATTAAAATGTTGTAAAATTTGTATCTGGTGAACTCCACTGCTCATTAAAAAAAATGGTCACGTCTTTAGATGGCGCTAACTACATAGTACGAATGCATAGTGGGATGTCCTATTTACATAACAGAGGGCTCTACCATCATCTTCCGAATGTCTGGGAGGTGACAGTGTCAGCTGAACGGTATGAGTACTTCAAACCTACGTGTGACCAAAGGTTGGTCTGTGTGGAGTGGAGTGTTAACAAATAATGACTAATTGTACGGACCAAGGCAGGCAACGACGGAAGCAGTTGTCGACAAATGAAGCCACTCGTGCATTTACACCGCTTCAAGAAAGCTGCCCGCAGAGGAATATTGCCAGAATGCTAGATTGGGCGTGTTGCCAGGCGTCCTGGCACTGGCCGCTAAAGGAAAACAACCACAAGATCTCCGACACCGCCAAGTTACAACACAAGCACTACAGGTGAACCTAAAGCAGGTTTCCGGAGTAGGAGATGGTGACCAGTCAGAAACAGGCTTCGAGAGGCAAATGTAAAATCCCGGCGACCCGCTCAAATACCTGCACTGAACAGACGACATCGTGGCATGAGACTGCGGTTTGCTAGAGATCATCTGCACTGGCATCCTGTGCTGTTCTTGAATGAATCACATTTCGCGTTATAGCGTTCAGATGGTCGCCTGCGAGTCTGGAAAAGACTTGGAGAGCGATTTCATCCAGCAGCTGTACAATCTACCGTTACTTACGGAAGAGGATCTGTTGTAGTGTGGACAGGCATAAGTTTTAACATGAAAACCGACCTCCTGAACATTCGCAATGGAACCTTAACTACTCGACGGTATACTGATAAGTTCTTAGTGCCACATGCGATTCCTCACGTGAAGCAACTTTGAGAATACGCATTATTCATGCATGATAACGCTACAGTGCCTGATGCCAATATCATTCGGAGATTCCTACAAGAGCACTACATACAACGAATGGAGTGGCGACTTCAATAAGATCAAACAAATCTGGGACCAACTAGTCGAACACATCTGAGCGAGAAATATACCACACCAAACACTACAAGCCCTTGAAGACGCCCTTTTCGAAGACGGGGAACGTCTGCCTCAACTGAACGCACGCGTCTGATCAGAACCATGAGAAGGCGTTGTGAAGCTCTTATCAATGCGAGGAGTGGCAATGCTCCTTGGTAAGATGCTTTATTAAGTGTCCATTTTTTTTGTATGGTTAGGGACCACTTTGCGTATGACACGTTGTGCAATTACGTCGTGTAGTGAGTGTTCTAAGAACTCTCTTCCTTTCAATACTTCGCTGCAAATGTTTGTTTACATTGCGTATCTGCGTTCATATCAACATGTATGCGAATATTGCGGATGTATTAACATATAAAAAGGGCGACCTAATTTCTTTTTTTGAATACTGAATATTGTTACATATCCCAAGAAATGGGAAGACAAATATTTTTCGGAAACTACTAGGTACAGTCTGGATACAATAAGTTTACTACACGTCAACGGTTTAAACAAAGAAATCGTCTTACTTATTCACCCCATAAAATGCTCATTCTACATTAGATATTTAGGGAAATTTGCATCCGTTATCCCTTTACAAGTGCAGAATGCCATTAGTGTATCGTGGTAGACAAGAATGAACCATCAACTTTATAACGACCCTTCGACTGTTAAGAGTTTAAAAGTCTTCAGTACCAAGTTGAGTTGACCGTGTGGTTATGGTCGCGTAGCTGTAAGCTTGCATTCGGGAGATAGTAGGTTCGACTCTAACTGTCGGCAGCTCCGAAGATGGTTTTCCGTGGTTTCCCATTTTCTCAATAGGAAAATGCTGGGGCTGTACCTTAAAACCACGGCGCTACCTTCCCAATCCTAGCTCTTTTCCATCCTTACGTCCCGAAAACCTTCCACGCTTTAATACGATATCGAATTACTACACTCATGCTCAGAAATTAAGGATAATGCTGATACATGGTGAAACAACGCTATGGTGGGCGGTTTGCAGTTTTAAATCACCTCGGGGTGCATTTGACCTGCGGTCGTCACACGGTGGCGCTGGCAGCTGTCCAAATACGCAGAGGTGTGTTGGTGCATGTCAGAGTACGGTGCAGCGAGTAAGTGTGCAGACGTTTTCAGACGTGCTAATGGTGACCGTGTGGTGAAAATGGCTCAACGAACACATATTGATGACGTTAAAAGGGGTAGAATAATAGGGCGACTGGAAGCTGGTCAAACACAATAGGTCGTAACACGGGCCCTCCGTGTTCCACAAAGTGTGATCTCAAGATTACGGCAACGATTCCAGCAGACAGGAAACATGTCCAGGCGCTACAGTACGGGACGTCCGCAGTGTACAACACCACAAGAAGACCCATATCTCACCATCACTGCCCGCAGACGGCCACGGAGTACTGCAGGTAGCCTTGCTCGGGACCTTGCCACAGCCACTGGAACACTTGTCTCCAGACACACAGTCTACAGATGACTGAACAGATATGGTTTATTCGCCCGGAGACCTGCAAGGTGCATTCCACTGACCCCTGTTCACAGGAGAGCCCGTAAAGCCTGGTGTCAAGAACACAGTACATGGTCATTGGAACAGTGGTCCCAGGTTATGTTCACGGACGAGTCCAGGTATAGTCTGAATAGTGATTCTCGCCGGGTTCTCATCTGGCGTGAACCAGGAACCAGATACCAACCCCGTAATGTCCTTGAAAGGGACCTGTATGGAGGTAGTGGTTTGATGGTGTGGGGTGGGATTATGATTGGTGCACGTACACCCCTGCAAGTCTTTGACAGAGGAACTGTAACAGGTCAGGTGTATCGGGACGTCATTTTGCACCAGTATGTCCGCCTTCTCAGGGGTGCAGTGGGTCTCACCTTCCTCCTGATTGATCATAACGCACGGCCCCACCGAGCTGCCATCGTGGGGGAGTACCGTGAAACAGAAGATATCTGGCCAATGGAGTGGCCTGCCTGTTCTCCAGACCTAAACCCCATTGAGCACGTCTGGGATGCTTTCGGTCGACGTATCGCTGCACGTCTTCAAACCCCTAGGACACTTCAGGAGCTCCGACAGGCACTGGTGCAAGAATGGGAGACTATACCCCAGCAGCTGCTCAATCACATGATCCAGAGTATGCCAACCCGTTGTACGGCCTGTGTACGTGTGCACGGTGATCATATCCCATATTGACGTCGGGGTACATGCACATGAAACAGTGGCGTTTTGTAGCACATGTGTTTTGGGACGGTTTTCTCAACTTATCACCAATACCGTGGACTTGCAGATATGTTTCGTTTGTGTTCACTATGTGCCTATGCTATTAGCGCCGGTTTCGTGTAGTGCCACGTTGTGTGGCACCACAATATGCAATTATTCTTAATTTATGAGCATGAGTGTAGTTTAAAAAAAGAAGTCGTCAGTATGTCAGAATATGCCCTGGAGAGGTTTTTTTTAAATTATCCTTCCCCATAAATCGAATAATATGAGCCTCGTGGTTTTCAGCACCCTTCAATGAAAAACGGCTGTACAAGGATTCGACGCCGAAACTTTGAGCATAAAATGCGAGCGGCGAACACAGTACGGTACGCAGCCTCCAATCAGTTCTAGAATAGTAACTCATGAAAAAGCGTTTGGTATCGGGTGTTTAAGCCTGGGAATTTACCAGGCAGCACAATCACGTATAATAATAATAATAATAATAATAATAATAATAATGTCTTACATGGATCGAGCGGCAAAGTGGTCAGCGTCTGTTTGCCTAGTAGGTACGGCTGTACAAATTACATTCCAGGAACTAGCAATCCCCGGTCCTAAACTCTCAGTGGAAACACTGGACTAATCCTTGATTACAACCAATTTTGATTCGTGAGAGTAATTACAGAATTACCCCAGGTGGTAACCAATCCACCCGTCCATGGACGGCAAGCAGGTTTTTGTAATCTGGGGGACCTGGGCTACCACGATTACAGAGAAAGTCGGAGTTCTCTGGCAAACTACCATCAAAGAAACCCACATACATCGGGACCTTCAATATTAACACATTACTACAACCAGGCAAACTACACACCTTAACCTCAGAACTAGATCGACAAAGGATACAGATACTAGCTCTTCAGGAAACACGACTTACAGATGAAAACACACTAGATTATGGTAATTACCGTATTTTCAAAAGTATAACAGATAAACGAATAGGAAGAGGTGGCAACTCTCTTTTGGGTTGGTTGGTTTTCGTTTGTCCATCTCCTGTAAATATTTGCGTCAGTACCGTAGAAGTCTTGGGATATTTCTGCACGTTTTTTTTGTTTTCTCCTCTCAATCACTTTAGTTGCAAGATTAGTAGCAGGTAGTGGTATATTCAGCCGTAGATCTGCTAAATAGAATTGTTCTCTTGCCAATTCATAAACTAGACGAGAATATGCTGTTCTTGCGACTCCCAACACTCTTTTCAGGTAAGCTGCTTTTATTTTTTCCAGTGTAGTTAAATCAGTTAATATAATTTATCCCAAATCAATTCTCTGCCATATGTTAGTATCGGGGAGATTTTTGCGTTGAATAGCGTTAATGTTGTTTGCAAAGTCAGTCTTAATAGTGTATATCCCTCTGATAACAGCTGTAGCTCTCTCCTTTATGTGGAGCCGAAATGAATTACATGAAGTCTGTAGGGTACAAAGGGCACTTGGAAAGTTTTGCAATACGCAAAAACGGTTGGCTGGACACCCCTGTTATGGCGAGGGATGAAACGAGGGGTGAAAACCGGTCTAGAAGACAGAAAGGCGCGACCTTCACACCAGTTGTTACCAAGCAGTGGGATTGAAAGCATGTTAAGATGTCAGTGTGGTCTAAAGGTGAATATCGCGCAATTATCCGCTACAATCTTGCTCGTGGATTAACTGTTGACCAGTGCCTGGAGGAAATGGCTCTTGTGCTGGGGAAAGACTGTCCACATCGGACAACAATTTCCCGATGGTACAAAGAGTTCCAGAGGGGAAATTTTGGGGTTGCAGACGAACCTCGTTCTGGGCGACCGCCTGAATCAGTGACTGAGGAAAACATTGAAGCTGTGAGGAAAATGTTGCAGCAAGAGAGGCGGTTGACATATCGGCAGGTAGAAGAGACCCTTCACATCCCTGAACCAGCTATTCATTCAATTCTACACGACCATCTCCATGTTAGAAAGATTTGTTCTCTTCGGGTGCCCCATTCACTTTCAGAGGAACAAAGGGCACATCGAGTGAAATGGTGCCAAGAAATGCTAAAACAGTTTGAAAATGGGACTTCGCGCAGAGTCAATAGCATCGTTACAGGTGACGAAACTTGATATTTTTATTACGATGTCTCAACAAAATCCCAGAACAGGTGTGGCTGTTTGAAGATGAGTGTACTCCTGTGACTGTGCGAATGTCAAGGTCAGTGAAGAAAAGGATGATTACAGTGTTCTTCACTAAACGGGACATCCTGACTCGGGTTGTGCTAGAAACACAACGGACAGATACTGCGAAGTGGTACAGTGAGACTTGTCTGCCTCAGGGCATCCAGGCTCTCAAGCAGCTCCGTCCAAGGTCACTACTCAACATTTGGCTCTTGCATCACGACAATGCTCCAGCACATCGTGCTAATGTAACAATGGATTTTTTGCCAGATCAGGGTTGACTGTGCTTGATCACCCTCCATACAGTCCTGATCCTGCCCCATGTGACTTCGCACTCTTCCCAGAAGTGAAGATTAAGCTGAAAGGGCGGCGTTTTGCATCCTACGAGGAGCTTCTGGCAGCATGGGATCAAGAGTTTGAAAATGTAACCGAAGAAAAGTGGCAGAGTTGGTTCAGTGACTGGTTTCGACGTATGGAGAAGTAAGCTACTCCATGATACGAATTTGGATCCTTAGAGTCACCTTTTACCTTACAGAGTACTTTTATTACAGATTTTCTCCATTCTTCTGGAATCTCACTTGTGGTTAAACATTTGTTGACTAGTTCCGTCCAAATTTCGATTAGTACATCTGCCGTATCTTTTAGCACCTCATTGTAAATCATATCTGGGCCTGCAGCTTTATTGTCTTTTGTCTTCTTTATTGCCGATTCTATTTCGTTTGCTGTGAATAAGGACATCTTCTCTATCTCGAATGATTGTCTTGTATCGGGTGGAGTATCTGTTTGTTCGGAATTCAAGATTCGTGTGAAATGATCCTCCCACTTGTCCATCGGGATCTCACCAGGTGTTGTAATTGGTCTTCTTTTAAGAGCAATGAAAGGGTCTTTGCGGGCTTCCTCTGCCTCTAACACCACTTCCTTTTCGATAAAGTGTGACTTCTTACGCTTTAGAAGTTTCTTGTATTCTTTTCTCTTCCTCGCGTATTCTTCCAACAGAACTTTACTGGAGTTGATGTTAGCTAAATGCAAGGCATCTAATGTTTCTCTCCGGGATTGGTAGCATTCTGTATCGAACCAGGGTTTACTCTTACTGACTGGCATCGTTGCAGCATTCAAAGTATCTCGAATGGTACTCATAGCAAGGTTAATGTTATTTTCTGTCAAGTATCTTTTTGCGACATCTAAAGCCTGTTTGTTATTGATTAAGTCAGATACATTTAACCTTCTTGAGAGTTTGTGTGAGTCTGAAGCTGGTCGTTTAATAACATTACTTGCCATAAGGACGAAGCTGGTACGTATTGGTACACGTTTTGACAGTGGGGTGTTTGCTGACTTCGGTACACCAAGTTGTTTTATGGTACATATATTATTTCCTCTGCAGAAGACTAAGTCTATAGTACTTGTAGCGTTGTAAGCAATATAGGTTATTTCTTCTGCCTTGTTGATGATGGTGTACCCTTCCTCTAGCATCAGTGTTGTTTTGAAGTTTGGCTTTTTTTTTTACGTCGCATCGACACAGATAGGTCTTATGGTAACGATGGGACAGGAAGGGGCTAGGAGTGAGAAGGAGGCGGCCGTGGCCTTTATTAAGGTACAGCCCCGGCATTGCCTAGTGTGAAAATAGGAAACCACGGAAAACAATCTTCAGGGCTACCGACAGTGGGGTTCGAACCCACTATCTCCCGAATACTGGATACTGGCCGCACTTAAGCGACTGCAGCTATCGAGCTCGGTGAAGAAGTTTGGCTTATCTAGTCTACAATTAAAGTCTCCTGCCATGATTACATTATTTTCAGTTTTGACTAGTGAAAGGGTCATTATTTGTTCTGTGTCTTCGACAGTGGAATTTGATGAACATTCCAATTATTGTTAAATCAGTAAGCTTTAAGATTATCATGTTTTCTTCCTCGAAAACACAAGACCTGGAGATCACCTTAACAATCACTTGGAGAATATCAGGTCGACCATGTGGCCATCACACATCCTGTACAGAAAGAAATTCATGATGTTTAAGTTCGAAGAGGAGCTAATATTGATTCTGACAACTATTTAGTGCGTATCAAAGTGAAATTTACCCCGAAAAGAATCCATTACGAGAAATCTCATCTTCAGAAGTTAGACACGAAACTAACAAAAAAGAAGAATGGGAAAAGGAAGACACCTGGCAACAGTTCCATGGCAAGATCATTACGAGGGCTAAAGAGACGATTCCACAGAAGAAGAATACGAAATACCCTTGGTGGGACTCTGAATGTGAAGAAGCACTGGAAAAGCGAAAGAGAGCTTTTCAGAAACATAGCTGTAAGGAGTCACCCGAGACTTAACAACACTATCTTCAGATAAGGAAGTGTCAAAAGTAATCAGACAAACGAAGAGGAGATACATGAAGGACCAATTGGAATCTATAGAAAAAGGTTTCCGAGATCACAATATGCGAGACCTACAGGACTTTCGCAGGAAGAATCCGAGCGTACACCCCACAGAATTTATGCTTTCGAAAACAAGATGGAAAACTCGCGCTGTCTAACCAGGATAATTGTAAGGAGTTGGCTCGATATTTCTCTGAATTACTCAATTGCCAGGAGCCAACATTACGATGGTCCAAAGAAACTCCTGTACACGAAAAACCCTGAATCTCCACCACCTACCAAAGAAGAAATCCAGACACACATCTTCAGACTCAAAAATAATAGGGCGTCTGGAGAAGATGGTATAGTTGCAGAACTCGTAAAGATCATAGGCCCAAATACACTTGAGGATCTCACACTAATAATCATGGACATCTGGAAAAATAAAAGCTACCTGAAGAATGGAAATGTGCACTTATCCATCCGTTACACAAGAAAGGTGACAGAACGGATGTAAATAACTACAGAAGGATTTCTTTCGTTCAAGTCACCTACAAGATTCTTTCCGCGTGTCTTCTTCAAAGAGTACAAGAACAGCTTGAACACAAAATTGGAGAATATCAAGCCGGTTTCCCACCTGGACGGCCCTGTGTTGAACAAAATTTTAACTTGAAGACGATATTGAAATATAGAGCAACCCGAAGCTCTCCGATTATTTGTAGATCTGTCGACTTCAAGAAAGCGTACGATTCGGTCGATCGACAGTCTCTATTTAACATATTAGAAGAACAAAGACTTGATCCAAAGACATTAAGGCTCACCAAGGAAACACTCACGGACACGAAGTCAAAAGTGACATTCATGGGTGAAGTATCGGAGCCCTTTGCGATTAGGACCGGCATACGACAGGGTGACGAGTTGCCACCACTGCTTTTCAACCTTGCTCTAGACAAAGTCATTCGAGAATGGGAGAAGGAACTGGAAGCTCAGAAGCACTGGAAACCCATTCAACTTGGACGAAAGAACGATGACATAAAGGTCAGTTGTTTAGCTTTCGCAGACGACCTAGCGATACTAACAGACAGTGATATTTCAGCGATCAAACAGATTGAAGTCCTCAAGGAATGCGCTGAGCAAAAGAGGCACACAGTGAAAGAATGAAAGCAATATGGTCTGTTAGAAAGGCGAATCATAAATGTAATGCGTGATCCAACAGGGTCCATACGCAAATAATAATAATAATAATAATAATAATAATAATAATAATAATAATAATAATAATGTCACATGGTCTCAGCTGAGGAAACGCGGTCGAGTCGACTTGGTCGGCGCCACCTGGACAACAGGAGTGTCAATTTCGTCATTCCGTTCTCAATTAATAATAATAATGTTATTTGTTTTACGTCCCACTAACTACTTTTTAAGGTCTTCGGAGACGCCGAGGTGCCGGAATTTAGTCCCGCAGGAGTTCTTTTACGTGCCAGTAAATCTACCGACACGGGGCTGTCGTATCTGAGCACCTTCAAATACCACCCGACTGAGCCAGGATCGAACCTGCCAAGTTGGGGTTAGAAAGCCAGCGCCGTAACCGTCTGAGCCACTCAGCCCGGCCCGTTCTCAATTACAGGTACAGTGAACGCTCCTGCGAAATCGAAGCTCCATGCAGACGATTAAAATGATCGGATAATTTAGCCAAAGAAACATTTACTGGGTTCATCACTGTTATTTTACACCCCGACAAGAGTGACATAGAAAGCTACGGATTTCCTGATTTTTAAAAAATCCATCGACCTCGTCCGGCATCGCCCTCTCAATCCTGGGTAAAAGAAGCTAGCATGCTAATCAGTCGACCAGCGTGGGCGCAATTCGATGATATCAAGGCTCTTATGCCGCCATCGATAGAATGTGAAAACGCACCTTCCTTGTCCTTGAACTACTTCCGAAGTACATAGCCTAGTTCAACTTTTCCAATTGTGTCTCGGTCATTTCTCAGCATGAAACATATACGGAATCTCTTTCTACTTCACCCACCCAGTCTGGCCTGGTTCTTGTGACCTTGCTCCTTACCTACCACCAATTATCTAAACAACTCGGCTGTGTAGAATGCTCAAGACTCTTCGCCTGTAAGCCAGGTGGTGGGGCTGAGAACTCAGTAACGCAATCACCGAGCAGTTCACTCGCACGTGCGCCATGGGACGAAGAACAGTCTGGGCATCATATGCCTGTCTGTTCCCAAGTATGGTATAGAGGGAACGTTTAAGAAAATAATACCTCATCTAACCAATATGGAAGTACGATGATGAAAATAATAATAATAATAATAATAATAATAATAATAATAATAATAATAATAATAATAATAATAATAATAATAATAATAATAATAATAATAATAATTTATTCGAATCAGTCAAAGTTCTGGAGCTAAGTTTGAAGTATGAGTTATCATGTTATCACGCAGTGAAATTCTTCGGCAAAGTTCCACACACAATAGGCCTACCAGACGTCAAAATCATCTCCAGAACTGCAGATATATTTGTTCCACTCAATGTTAATTTCAAACGTGTGAACTAGTTGAATTATACTGAAGAATTATATTTCTAATTGCAGATATTTTTCAGACAATAAAGCCTTCCCGAAAGTTACGATCGTTTTACAGTCAGTACAACGCCGTGTGGCAAAAACGGTGTGAGCGCGATCCATTTACCATTTATCTACTTCAACATCCGAAACATTACGACACTCAAAAATGTTGTAATGGCTTGCTTTACACGACTGTCACTTTACGCAGCCACATAGATACTGTAACTATGTAAAATTAGGAATAAAACCGCATCAACTCTCGCAAATAAATAAATAAATAAATAAATAAATAAATAAATAAATAAATAAATAAATAAATAAATAAATAAATAAATCCAATAACTCTTTACATTTTAGTTTAAATTAATTTCCCTCCGACGTTGATAAAACTCTGTGCGATATTCTTATCGTAAATACCAATTATTATATACAGGTACACTTTTCATTTTTGCTTTAATCACTGAAGGGTATTGTGTGGATTTATAGACATAATCCAGACTATAATTACTCCATTATCAGTATTCCTCCCAGTTCTACAAAATGGTATGTGTTGAAAACAAAACAGAACAGTAAGTCAACACGTAAAATAAGTATTCATACACTGCATGTGTGGCTTGTCACATGTTTGTTATCTTTAATAAAAACATAAATACTTCATGCCCTAGTACATGAATTATATTTTTTAATGAAGTGTGAAGAACCACCTACGGATAAAAATTACACGTCTTTACAACAAAACAAAACGAATATAATATTCTGTCCGCAAAATTAATATTCATAAATGTTGAAATACTCTCCTTAAACACAAACAATTTAACAATCAGCACATCGTAGCATTTTCTGAACATCTCTAAATAATAATAATAATAATAATAATAATAATAATAATAATAATAATAATAATAATAATAATAATAATAATAATAATAATACCACTGGTTTTACGTTCCAGTAACTACTTTTACGGTTTTCGGAGACGCCGAGGAGCGCCTTCAAATACCACCGGACCTTGCCATGATCGAACCTGCCAAGTTGGACTCAGTAGGCCAGCGCTCACGAACATTATACAGCAGCCATTCTTTTGTTATACGACCCGTATACATGGGATCGTTGTCTTGTTGAAAAACAAACGAGACTTCAAGATTTGATTTCCAACATTGGCCAGCAAATTATCACGGAATATGTTCACATACGTTATAGCAGTCATATTACATTACTCAATCACCACCAGTTCTCCCACCCCGAGGTAGTTGCTTATGCGTCCTCACACCATGACATAACCACCGCCATGCTTGACTGTTGGTACAATGGTCTTACGATTGGGTCAAATTCTTGATTTGATTTACACCACACATGCCTTCGCCCATCAGATCCAAAGAGGTTGAACTGCTCTCATCAGGTATTCCATATGTTTGAGATATACGCGAGCATTCTCCAATCTTTTCACCCTAGTGCGCTGGTTAATGAGTTTTTCTTTTTTTTCTTGCAACTCTACCTTTTAATCCAGCTTCGTGAATGTAACTCCTTGTGGTTTGAAGTGTCACTTCCTTGCCTGTTGCTGTTGCGACGTCTTCATCAAGCATTCGAGCACTCACGCCCGAGTTCTTGCGCGCTTGTTGTACTACTCGTACTTATCGCGGCTCAGTCGTTATAGCTCGAGGACGCCCAGACCTTCGCACATTCGCCGTACATCTTATTCCTTTGTATTTGTTCAAAACATACTGGACAGTAGCATGCGAGAGGTTCAGGGTTATTTTTAGCAATGTTTCGGCAACGAAGTCCCTGTTGCAATAAGGAAACGATTTTCACTTTCACAACAGTCACCCGATCGACGTCCCATTCCTGTACACCATAGCTCCAGGCACTAATACTCACTGTCATTCGGGATACACAATGAATGATTTGTTTTCAGCCGTCTGTCAGCGACGTTTACATACTATATACGACTGCGATCTAGTAGTATATAAACACATTACTCTGTGTGTGTGTGTGTGTGTGTGTGTGTGTGTGTGTGTGTGTGTGTGTGTGTGTGTCCTTGAACAATACTTTGTTATAAACAAGAGAATATAGTGCGTACACCCAATGTACGTCACAGTTAATCACGTCAAACAGTAGTGCGAACGAACCATGTTATTTCTATTCCTACCCGTTTGGTTAGACGGGCCGTCAGCCAAACCAGTGGCTCTTGGGCCACTGTAAGGGGAACATTGTTATTTGTTACTTTTTTGATATTATTTAATAGCACGTGAAATGGCAAACATTTGATCTGTGTTACAATTATATACATATTTTATACATTATTTACTGAACATATTATTGACACAGATAGAATTTGAAATCGAAGGATTGAAGAAGAACAAAAATAAGAAAGAAAGAAAGAAAGAAAGAAAGAAAGAAAGAAAGAAAGAAAGACATTTCAGCCTGAGTCAAAAAGAGGTTTGTCAAATAATTTGTTTTCATATGTTTGCCTGAAGGGAAATTCGGATTTTAAAATTTAGTGCATCCGTAGTGTTAGTATAAATCGCTTACCGATAATTCTCGTTTGTGTACAATTTGAAACCATATACTGTATGTATGAATAATTATTTTACCCAGTGTAGCTTAGCCTCCAACCCAACAAGTCTTCAAATGCTTTAAGTGGGTTTATAGAACGATTTAGTATTACGAATGTCATCGAAATTCTCTTCAGTTTACAAACATCTTTACGTACAACAATCGCAACATACAGTCAGGGAAATAATTCTCACCCGAAATGGAAATACATACTGTATTCAATACCATGCCAAGCAATTTGCCTTCTCCCTAAGTGAAACCAATTCTCATAGAACGTGCCTTGATCTGGGGTTATGTGCAGTTTGTCTTGATCAGATTGTAGTTGATGATTTTCTAAAAATACTTAGAGACATAATCATCTTTGGTCTTGTACAGTTAATGTGTGTGAAACTCGTCGGATAGCCTGGACTGTTTTGATGTCTGCACTGGTATGAGCATCAAACGGAAGGAAGTGGTCGCAACCATGAAAAGACAATTTCTGGAGCTGAAGTGAGAAATTCCAAGAAGTCAATTAACTGATGGCTGTACAATGGATTTGTGCCTGGACCGGTCTGAATAGTTCAGATGATAGAGCGCTGGCCTTCTGAATCCAACTTCGCAGGTTCGACCCTGGCTCAGTCCGGTGGTATTTGAAGGTGCTGTCATCCTCGTGAACGGTACATTTACTGGAACGTAAAAGAAGTCCTGCGGGACAAACTTCCGTCACCTCGGCGTCTCCGAAAACCATAAAAGTGGCAGTGGCAGTAAAACCAATAACTTTTCAATTTGTTTTACGTCGCACCGACACAGATAGGTCTTATGGCGACGATGAGATAGGAAAGGGCTAGGAGTGGGGCGGTAGCGACCGCCATTTCCAAATTCCTAGCAATCATTTAAGGAAAGGCTAGGAAAACAACAGATAGGGAATCTGACACCTGGACGACTGCCCTAAATGCAGATCAATGTCGATTTGAAGGTACAGCCCCAGCATCTGCCTGGTGTGAAAATGGAAAAAATACGATTATTATTATTATTATTATTATTATTATTATTATTATTATTATTATTATTATTATTATTTGTACCTGGGGGCGTGATAGAATCGCATGGTCACCGGCTTCTCAACAAGGCGGCTGCAGCTAATCTCAGCCAACGTAAGATGCATTTGAAATCGAAAAACGAATGCTCCGATGGTTTGGATTCCACGTTATACTGGATGTACCATGGTATGATCACAATCTCAACAGTCACGTAAAACAAAGTTTCTTTGCTTTGGATTTGTGCCCACCTGTTTTTGGAATTTATGAACACTACGCCTTTACACAGCAAACATTTCAGTGTCGTTATTGAAAGTAGTGTAACTCGCTTATTTCTAAATATATACATATATAAAGACTCAACTAATTCTGCCGCGTTTTAAACAATTTTTGTACAGGTACAATAGCTGAAACTCCAAAAATCAACTACGAATATATACTATAACAGAAAATCATACCTTTCTCTCGACAGCCTCTACACACTTATCACTGACATCGGTTGATGTTACTTCAATTTACCTGAAACAAAATTAAAAATAAGAGATAAAAAACAGGATGTAATATATTTCACATGACAATTTAAGAAGCATGAGCAATACAAATATATTAATTTAATGTCATAATTAAACTTTACCAAGCTCATAAACACAAATTTCTAGCAGTTCATCATCTGTTACAATTAAATATAGAAGAATATGCGAGAGTATCAAAACATATCCTACATACCTAGCAATTAAAAAAAGATAGCTAGTTATCAAGAATGGGACAAGCAGTTTTATTTGGCCTGATCATAAACAAATGTAAACGGAAATACAGAATCTTCGGGATTCTGTAACCTGGTACGTGTACGTCTAATGAAAGCAACAATAATACCGGAAGCAAATTTCAACCTGTCCACAACCAGAAAATTACACGAAGTACACAACTCTCAAGTGTGATATCCTATGACTATAGAGGTGAATGACTGTTTTCATAGCAACTTACACTGAAACAGGGATATTTATGAAGTTAAATATATTGTAACGGTTCAAATCCCGTTACAAGATTATATCTGTATTATTATTATTATTATTATTATTATTATTATTATATCTGTACTCTTATTATTGCTGGTCTTTGGCCACAGGGGTCCCGGGTTCGATTCCGGCAGAGTCGGGAATTTTAACCATAACTGGTTAATTTCGCTGGCACGGGGGCTGGGCGTATGTGTCGTCTTCATCATAATTTCATCCTCATCATGACGCGCCGGGTCAAATCAAAAGACCTGCATCTGGCGAGCCGAACTTGTCCTCGGACACTCCCGGCAAAGCCATACGCCATTTCATTTTTTCAATAATATTTAATTCAATTCTGTAATCTGATTTCGCTATGTAGTAATTGATTACCGCTTGCTTGATTGTAGTTAATTTGTTATGTATATATGTGTGTGTGTAGACTAGCATTAAAGACATGTAAAGTGAGGCTTGCTACCTAATATCAGACGTGGATATGTATGTTGCAATGTTGTTGAGTCATCAGTCCATAGACTGGTTTGATGCAGCGCTCCATGCCACCCTATCCCGTGCTAACCTTTTCATTTCTACGTAACTATTGCATCCTACATCTGCTCTAATCTGTTTGTCATATTCATACCTTGGTCTACCCCTACCGTTCTTGCCACCTACACTTCCTTCAAAAACCAACTGAACAAGTCCTGGGTGTCTTAAGATGTGTCCTATCATTCTATCTCTTCTTCTCGTCAAATGTAGCCAAATCGATCTCCTCTCACCAATTCGATTCAGTATCTCTTCATTCGTGATTCGATCTATCCATCTCACCTTCAGCATTCTTCTGTAACACCACATTTCAAAAGCTTCTATTCTCTTTCTTTCTGAGCTAGTTATCGTCCATGTTTCACTTCCATACAATGCCACGCTCCACACAAAAGTCTTCAAAAACATCTTTCTAATTCCGATATCAATGTTTGAAGTGAGCAAATTTCTTTTCTTAAGAAAGCTCTTCCTTGCTTGTGCTAGTCTGCATTTTATGTCCTCCTTACTTCTGCCATCGTTGGTTATTTTACTACCCAAGTAACAATATTTATCTACTTCCTTTAAGACTTCGTTTCCTAATCTAATATTTCCTACATCACCTGCCTTCGTTCGACTGCACTCCATTACTTTTGTTTTGGACTTATTTATTTTCATCTTGTACTCCTTACCTAAGACTTCATCCATACCATTCAGCAACTTCTCGAGATCTTCTGCAGTCTCAGATAAAATAATAATATCATCGGAAAATCTCAAGGTTTTGATTTCCTCTCCTTGGACTGTGATTCCCTTTCCAAATTTCTCTTTGATTTCCTTTACTGCCTGTTCTATGTAAACATTGAAAAGGAGAGGGGACAAACTGCAGCCTTGCCTCACTCCTTTCTGGATTGCTGCTTCTTTTTCAAAGCCCTCGATTCTTATCACTGCAGACTGATTTTTATACAGGTTGTAGATAATTCTTCGTTCTCGGTATCTGATCCCTATCATCTTCAGAATCATAAATAGCCTGGTCCAATCAACATTATCGAATGCCTTTTCTAGATCTACGAATGCCATGTACGTGGGCTTGTCCTTCTTGATTCGATCCTCTAAGATCAGACGTAAAGTCAGGATTGCTTCACGTGTTCCTACATTTCTTCTGAAGCCAAATTGATCTTCCCCCAACTCAGCTTCAACTTGTTTTTCCATTCTTCTGTAAATAATACGTGTTAAAATTTTGCAGGCATGAGATACTAAACTAATGGTGCGGTAGTTTTCACACCTGTCAGCACCGGCTTTCTTGGGAATAGGTATAACAACATTCTGCCGAAAATCGGATGGGACTTCTCCTGTCTCATACATCTTGCACACTAAATGAAATAACCTTACCATGCTGGTTTCTCCTAAGGCAGTCAGTAATTCAGAGGGAATATCATCAATTCCAGGTGCCTTGTTCCTATTTAGGTCACTCACAGCTCTGTCAAACTCTGACCTCAAAATTGGGTCTCCCATTTCATCAGCATCAACAGCCTCTTCATGTTCCAGAACGAAATTATCTACATCGTTACCTTGATACAACTGTTGGATATGTTCCTGCCATCTTTCTGCTTTGTCTTCTTTCCCTAGAAGTGGCGTTCCATCTGAGCTCTTAATATTCATGCACCTAGATTTCCTTTCTCCAAAGGTTTCCTTGATTTTCCTGTGTGCAGCATCTACCTGTATGCTAGCATTACTGTCGAGCCATCGCTCTGTCATTGTGTGCATTTAGCGATGAGCTCATATTCAGGGAAACACCTAGTCACCTTAGGCTTTTTCACAACCTGCAACATTTTGAATTGGGTGGGTGTGACATCATTGCTATTTTTGGAGATTACGTGTGGGTGTCAACTTAAGGCCATATATATATGAGCTGTATATTATAGCGGCAGTCATTTGGAGAGTGAGGCCACAGATGGTCAGTCAGTCATTTGAATGGAGACACTTGCCATGAAGTCAGTTGGATACAGAGCCTTGTCATACGGAGTACTACTGAGATGGTAGTAGTCAGTCAATGAGATGGGGAAGCAGCAGTCACATGGATACTTAGTCGTCAGTCACCATATGGATTGAATGTTCGGAGTGTGTTTCGTATATCTGTTCGGTCGAGTTTTTGTGTCAGTCTGGTGACAGCCGAATATTGAGTCGTCGTAATTCAGACAAACAGTTATCAGTGAATTACTTGTAAAGTTGACTGTCAAGTGTGAATCTAATTTCAAGCCATGCTATATCTCGTCAGTGAAACAAAAATGATACACCAAGTTAGGCTTGAGATACCTACAGACGACCCCAACTCAAAGGAATACGTAATTACACTCAAAGTGATGAAGGTACTGTTATGTGAACCAGTGAGGGATAAATTTCGTGTACAACTTTTAAATGTCAGGTCAAGAGGAATTCAAATTTAATGCCTAGTTTCTTTCAATTGTAATGTCATAATTTTATATTATCTGTTTTATCGCAACAAGTTTAACTAATGACAAAATTTAATAATAATGTTACTTGCTTTACGTCCCACTAACTACTCTTTTACGGTTTTCGGAGACGCCGAGGTGCCGGATTTAGTCCCACAGGAGATTTTTTATGTGCCAGTAACTCTACCGACACAAGGCTGACGTATTTGAGCATCTTCAAATATCACCGGACTGAGCCAGGATCGAAGCTGCCAAGTTGGGGTCAGAAGGCCAGCGCCTCAACCGTCTGAGCCACTCAGACCGGCAATGACAAAATTTAAAGCTCCTTTTCCTACAACCTAAGTAAGCTTATTACTCACACCCTAGAGATATTCAAGACTCTCATTCTATTATTGCTGCATTGAGTTGTAGCTGGCGCCCATAAATATTGTATGTGTAAGTAATCAGGTAAGAACTGTGAGTACATAGTCCGACGATTAAGTATTTTATTTCATGAATATTTTAATATTTTTTTTTCATTTTAATTCAATTTTATATTTTGAATGTAGTGGGTGTAAGTCGCAATATATCCACAGCAGAATATATTGTTAAAGGGAGTTCCTGTTGTTCATACGAGATGTTAGGGACATATATGGCCATTAGTCTCGAGTACCTGTGAGTTCAGAACCTGTGCAATTGCTGTGTGTGTGTGATGGTTTATGTCAGGGGCGCTGACTGTGGGGGTGCTATGGTGCTCGAGCACCCCCCACAACTTTTGTGGGGTTGCCCAGCACCCCTCATGAACGGGGAGAAAAATAAAGAAAATAAAAGAAATGATGATGATGCTTGTTGTTTAAAGGGGCCTAACATCGAAGGTCGTCGGCCCCAAAAGAAAAGAGATAATAGAAGAAAAATACGGAATAAAAAAGGGGAAACTTAAATTTTTCATCACATTTCGTAATCCTAGAAATACCAAGGGGTTTTTTTCGTGCAGTACTAATGGGGATCTGAGAAGCCCACAAAGAAATTTTAATTTCTTTAATTTATTCTCAATCACAAGTGAGGTATATGGACATTTTATTTTACTAATTTCTGATTCACTCAAAACTTTATCATTTACCCTTTTGAGTGAACTTCTATGAACTCGTTTCTTCGGCATGACTCTCTTACTAACCATGAACACAATACCACTAGTAACAACAACATTATACAGTATAGGATATCAAGGGAACAATAACGAGAATCTATCATGGAGTCAACTTTAGTTGAAATATTGCATTCAAAAAAGAAGAGAAAAACACCGCAATACAAATAATGATATTTTAGTCGGTCCTTCGAATTACAAACCGGGGGCGGGGGACTCCTCTTTGATCTCTAAATATGAGGACAGAGGACTGAAATGTGCCAGAGTAGCTCTCTTAAGAATGTTGTATTCACTGCGTTCTCGTGGTTCAAAGGTTTCATTTGTTTACTTTATTCTCAATCACAAATGGGGTAGATGGGTATTGTATTTTATTAATTAGATATGATTCATTCAAACGTTCATCATTGAGATTATGATGATGCTTGTTGTTTAAAGGGGCCTAGCATCTAGGTCATCGGCCCCTAATGGTACAAGATGAGATGAAATGTACATACATACATACATACATACATACATACATACATACACACACACACACATACATTATCATTATAGACTGTTATGCCTTTCAGCGTTCAGTCTGCAAGCCCCTGAGAATTTACTAAACGTCGCCACAATCCTCGATTTGCAACTAGTGTTGTGGCCTCATTTAGTTCTATACCTCGTATCTTTAAATCGTTAGAAACAGAGTCTAACCATCGTCGTCTTGGTCTCCCTCTACTTCTCTTACCCTCCATAACAGAGTCCATTATTCTCCTAGGTAACCTATCCTCCTCCATTCGCCTCACATGACCGCACCACCGAAGCCGGTTTATGCGTACAGCTTCATCCATCGAGTTCATTCCTAAATTAGCCTTTATCTCCTCATTCCCAGTTCCCTCCTGCCATTGTTCCCACCTGCTTATACCAGCAATCATTCTTGCTACTTTCATGTCTGTTACTTCTAACTTATGAATAAGATATCCTGAGTCCACCCAGCTTTCGCTCCCGTAAAGCAAAGTTGGTCTGAAAACAGACCGATGTAAAGATAGTTTCGTATGGGAGCTGACTTCCTTCTTATAGAATACTGCTGATCGCAACTGCGAGCTGACTGCATTAGCTTTACTACACCTTGATTCAACCTCTCTTACTATATTACCATCCTGGGAAAACACACAACCTAAATACTTGAAATTATCGACCTGTTCTAGCTTTGTATCACCAATCTGACATTCAATTCTCTTGAATTTCTTACCTACTGACATCAATTTAGTCTTCGAGAGGCTAATTTTCATACCATACTCATTGCACCTACTTTCAAGTTCCAAGATGTTAGACTGCAGGCTTTCGGCACAGTCTGCCATTAAGACCAAGTCGACAGCATAGGCCAAACTGCTTACTACATTTCCACCTAACTGAATCCCTCCCTGCCATTTTATACCTTTCAGCATATGATCCATGTAAACTACAAACAGCAAAGGTGAAAGATTACAGCCTTGTCTAACTCCTGTAAGTACCCTGAACCAAGAACTCATTCTACCATCAATTCTCACTGAAGCCCAATTATCAACATAAATGCCTTTGATTGATTTTAATAATCTACCTTTAATTCCACAGTCCCCCAGTATAGTGAATATCTTTTCCCTCCGTACCCTGTCATATGCTTTCTCTACATCTACGAAACATAAACACAACTGCCTATTCCTCTCGTAGCATTTTTCAATTACCGTGCGCATACTGAAAATCTGATCCTGACAGCCTCTCTGTGGTCTGAAACCATACTGGTTTTCATCCAACTTCCTCTCAACGACTGATCGCACCCTCCTTTCCAAGATGCCTGTGATTACTTTGCCTGATGAGATACCTCGATAGTTGTTGCAATCCTTCCTGTTCCCTTGCTTATAGATAGGTGCAATTACTGCTTTTGTCCAATCTGAAGGTACCTTACCAACACTCCACGCTAATTTTACTACCCTATGAAGCCATTTCATCCCTGCCTTCCCACTATACTTCAACATTTCAGGTCTAATTTCATCTATTCCTGCTGCCTTATGACAATGGAGTTTATTTACTATCCTTTCCACTTCCTCAAGCATAATTTCACCAACATCATTTTCCTCCTCCCCATGAGCTTGGCTGTTTGCAACACCACCAGGATGATTTGGTTTTACATTGAGAAGATGTTCAAAATATTCCCTCCACCTCTCCAGTGATTCCCTGGGATCTATTATGAGTTCACCTGAATTACTCAAAACACTGTTCATTTCCTTTTTCCCTCCCTTCCTAAGATTCTTTATTACTGTCCAGAAAGGTTTCCCTGCTGCTTGACCTAGCCTTTCCAGGTGATTACCAAAATCTTCCCATGACTTCTTTTTGGATTCAACAACTATTTGTTTCGCTCTGTTTCTTTCATCTACGTACCAATTCCTGTCTGCATCGGCCCTTGTTTGGAGCCATTTCTGATAAGCCTTCTTTTTACGTTTACAGGCTGCTCTCACTTCATCATTCCACCAAGATGTTCGCCTTTTCCCATCTTTACACACAGTTGTTCCTAGGCATTCCCTTGCTGTTTCTACTACAGCATCCCTGTATGCCACCCATTCACTTTCTATATCCTGAACCTGCTTACTGTCTACTGTTCGAAACTTCTCACTAATATCCATGTACCCTCTGTCTAATTTCCTCGTCCTGGAGATTTTCTACCCTTATTCGTTTGCAGACAGATTTCTCCTTCTCTACCCTAGGCCTAGAGATACTTAGTTCACTAACAGATCAGATAATGGTCTGTATCATCGAAAAATCCCCGAAAAACTCGTACATTCCTAAAAGATTTCCTGAATTCAAAGTGTGTTAAGATATAGTCTATTATGGATCTGGTACCCCTAGCCTCCCATGTGTAGCGATGAATAGCCTTATGCTTGAAGAAGGTATTCGTAACAGCTAAACCCATACTAGCACAAAGGTCCAGCAAACGCTTCCCATTCCCATTAGCTTCCATATCTTCCCCACATTTACCAATCACCCTTTCGTATCCTTCAGTTCTATTCCCAATTCTCGCATTGAAATCGCCCATTAGCACTATTCTATCCTTGCTGTTGACCCTGACCACGATGTCACTCAATGCTTCATAAAACTTGTCAACTTCATCCTCATCTGCACCCTCACATAGTGAATACACGGACACAATTCTTGTCCTAATTCCTCCCACTGACAAATCTACCCACATCATTCGCTCATTTACGTGCCTAACCGAAACTATGTTGCGTGCAATGGTATTCCTGATAAAGAGCCCTACCCCAGACTCTGCCCTTTCTCTTTCTAACACCCGTCAAGTACACTTTATAATCTCCTATCTCTTCCTCCTTATCTCCCCTTACCCGAATATCACTTACTCCTAGCACATCCAGATGCATCCTCTTTGCTGACTCAGCAAGTTCTACCTTCTTTCTTCCATAAGCCCCATTAATATTGATAGCTCCCCATCGAATTCCATTTTGTTCGCCAAGTTGTTTCCAAGGAGTCCCTCGCCTGTCAAATGGGAGTGGGACTCCATTACTCCCATAGGTCCGAGGCTTGCTTAAAGTGCTCTGAGCTCGGTAAATTCATGAAGCAGGATGCTGCACTACTTGTACATAGTCCAAGTGAGGATCTCTCCTCTAACGGGTTATGGACCACCGGTGAATTGTATAGTCCTAGCCGCCTGAGCACAAGGAGGGCCACGACTCAGAATATGTCCGAGATGCCCACTCCCATCCCATAGCAACTGGTATCCCGACTCGCAGGACCACTTACTAGGCCACTCAGCCGTTGCCCATGGCTCACGAACTAGGACGTGACTACAGTAACCCACAAACATAAACCATCACAAACATGAACCACGCAATGACAATTAAAATTCAAAGAGGCATCCACTGACCAGAATTCAAAAGATGACGAAGGACGAATGAATGAATGAACGAATGAATGAATGAATTTAAAATAATCACCGAATCCAACTCACATAATTGAAAGTTAAAATAATTCCAAAATCCAACCACGCACTGACTAGAATTCAAAAAGACGACGATGAACAATAATTATGAACTTCAAACAATCAGTGAATCCGACCCGCAGTGCCCCACCTTCCCATAAAATAACGTAATGCAAGAGTATTAACTGAACAAGGGACTGCTTCCAAACCAAAATCCTAAATCGATGATGCTTGTTGTCTAAAGGGGTACAAAATCCAGGTCACCGACCGCTCACAATGGTATTCATCGCTGGTAAAGTAGAACCATGGTGTCCCTCATGTAGCGGTACTAACCACAAGTAGGTCTCTCGTCCCCTTACCCACTTTTGACTATTACATCGGAGAAATTCGTACTTAAAATGCAGATCAATATTTTCAGACACCAGAAGCCTTGGCCGTAGAACATACTATCCCAAAAATCTGTTTTTTTTTCTACTTGTTTAACGTCGCACAAACAAATAGGTGGTTTTCGGCGACGGAAGGATGGGAAATGGCTAGAACTGGGAAGGTAATGGCCGTGGCCTTGATTAAGGTACAGACCCAGCATTTGCCAGGTGTGAAAATGGTAAAACACGGAAAACCATTTTCAGAGCTGTCAACGGGGGGATTCGAACCCACCATCTCCCTTATTTAAGCTCAGAGTACACAGTGAATCACGTTCATAACCTTATCCTCAACATTCCACTGCATGCCGGGGAGCTTTGATAGCATTCCGTACCTATTCATAAATAACTTAATGGGTGAAGACAAACAACGATACTGGCCTTCATGCACAGCAGACTGTAGTTTCTCCAAACTCCACCTCTCCAGCACAACTCAATAGTGACAGAGTTGCATCATAATTTACAAACCCTGCTTGTGACGTTGAAATTTCACACACTTGCATTCTCCACAAAAGTACCACTTGTTACCGGCAACAATGAATTACTGACATTATAAACAAAACGAGTTCAAGATGTTCTGGAACAACTTCGTATTTAATCGGTGTCTCGTACTGTTAACGAAGACCTTCTGAAGGAAATGATCCTCAAAAACATAAAAACTGCAGCATTTATACGACACACAAGCTTCCATTGCCTTCCAGAAAATCCTAATATGCTTCTTTGTGGTAGTTCGTTGTTTACATTTATTTTTTTTGCTAGTAGTTTAAAGTCACGCTAATATATCGAAGGTTTTCGGTGACGCAAGGATAGGAAAGGGGGAGGATTGGGAAGGTAGCGACCGTGGCCTTAATTAAGGTACAGCCTCAGCATTTTACTGTTGTGAAAATTGGAAACCACGGAAAAACCTCTTCAGGACTGCCGACGCACAGTGTTATTTTGGCAATCTCGGTATTAAAAAAAAAAAGCAATTTTCCAACAACGCGCAACTTATTGCTGCATGTTATATCCTGAAAGTAAAATGTCCAGTGTGTCTGAGAACCGAGGTCTATTGCCCTCAAGGTCAGAGAGGTTGCGAAACTGAACGTTCTAACTGGCTAAAACTTGGAACTGCCACGTATCATTTTGAGCGCAGTTTAAACAATGAATGTTACCTACACCTTTTTACTTATAGTGTGTGTTTGTCTAAAAATGATCTTCTGTCGACCTGTCGAGTCTTTTGAAACGGCAAGTAATTTTCATTTAGTTTATTAGTCAGTTTTTAAGTTCATCTACGGTTTGAAACTAGTATTTAACCTCATTTGACGTTGCAATTATATAGATATATTAAAGCCAGTATCTTTCAGTTCCCAAATCAAAAAGGAAGTATTGCGCAAAGTTGCGCAAAGTCCTCAATTCCTCGCAAAGCCCCTTTTCAGGTATGGTTCGAAAGTCATAATTGATTGTGAGTCTGTATTTTGTTTTTGTAAGTAAATGGGTACTACATTGTATTTTTGTCATGGGCTATCTGCAGTTTTTCAAAGGTGAGAATGCAGTTTAATGCTTTAAATCCAATAAATATTGTATATTTGGTCAAAATTGTGTTTTATTACTACAACCTCTCATAAAGCAATAAAATTAAGGGTTATTTTAGTTTTTAGAATTTTTCCCAGCTACTTTGCCACGGTGGGATTCGAACATAACCACGCGGACAATTCACTCCGTTTCATTACATTATTTTTGTCATTAAAATACTGAATTATAATTGAAAATAATGATTTCTAAGTAATGAAATCGAATCTCGTAAAGCTAACAGTGGCATAGGTAGTAACTGTATGAAGTATAACTTCAACTTCTTCCAAAAACCTGCGGTGAATCTAGGAATAGTCCCTCGAGCTCCTATGATAATCATAACTCTTTAATGTCTCTCAGTCAACATTCGTCTTCATAGCAAGGCCAGTATAGTCAGATGTTCACAGATAAGTCATTTTCCATGTCGATGTCTTCTGCCCAGTCGGATGAGGTTTCGAAACGAACAGTGCGGTCTATCATATATCCTACACAGTTTGATTCCTTGTAGACTGTGGTATCAAGTCACCATTATCGGCAAGTCCGAATACTTCGGCGACTCGATAACTTCTCTTTCTGAGGGAATTTGATATTAAGAACCGAATATTGTAATGTCTGTGGTTTCACACAGGCAAGATCCCAAAACATAAGGGAGGGTCTCTCTCTCTCTCTCTCTCTCTCTCTCTCTCTCTCTCTCTCTCTGTGCGTGTGTGTGTGTGTGTGTGTGTGTGTGTGTGTACGTGTGTTTGTGTGTACTGCATTCAAAACCGACAGTACTGTCATGAATTCCTTTAATAATCACTGTACAATAAGAAATCGAAAGGTCCTCCAAAAAGCCGTTATAAACCTTTCATTCTAATGAACACTAATCGATAACCACCAATCTGCAGACAAATCTAAAACTAGAACCAATAAAACCTGTAGAAAAAACGCAAGAAAAAATGCAGGGAGATAAGATTTCGGGAAAAGAGGAAAACAACATCAGCTAAACAAGTGCAATCGTGTTCCTCAGTTGGCATAACAATGTAAAATACAGTACATAAATGGTATCACAGACCTCATATAAACTTAATATTTATAAGACATCCGAAACATTAATTATCTTGCGTTCAATATTCATTATCGAAAACGGTGAATATTACATGATACTCTGGGTTTATATCCGTCCGACTCGTTGGCTGAATGGTCAGCGTACTGGCCTTCGGTTCAGAGGGCCCCGGGTTCGATTTCCGGCCGGGTCGGGGGTTTTAATCGCTTCTGATTAATTCTTCTGGCTCGGGGACTGGGTGTATGTGTTCGTTCGTCCCAACACTCTCATCATGATATTCAGACAACATACCACACTACCAACCACCACAGAAATAGGGTTGGCGTCAGGAAGGGCATCCGGCCGTAAAAGAGAGCCAAATCACCATGTGCTACGCAGTTCGCATCCGCAACCCCACAGGTGTGGGAAAAGCGGTAGCAAAAGAAGAAGACTGGGTTTATATCCGGAGCATGTCTCCATACATGAACGCCAGAAATGTATCCAATCTGAAGAAGATACTTTAAATATTTAAACAATATTATTTCTGGAATGGAAATTCGTATTTCTCCCTTAAATTTGGCTAGACTATATCATAGAATCACAGACCTTTTTACTAACGTGGATTTTCAATTCCTACGTTAATTAGATAGCGCAGTTTTGACAGTCAACATCAACAGGTAGGATGAAAACGATCTACTGGCTGGGAAGTGATAGATCTAACAAACAAAAAAAACCGGATGCTGCAGTAAAATCACTACAGTAATCCTTAATTATTACTGACCGTTACGAAATACAGAACAACTATGAAGAAATCTCCTACGAATGTGTTCGGTACCTTAATAAACTGAGATTTATTTCGGGTACACGATAAAAACGTATTCGGCAAATTTGAAAATGCGCAATCTTACGCTTAAGTCAAATGGCTTTCCATTTCAATAGTCACCCACCCACAATAAATCTAAAGGTAAAACGAAATCATTGTGCCGCAATACAACCCACACGCCAACAGAACAGTGGAACAATTACCCGTGACCGACAGCAGAATGTCACTCAAAATGTTGGCAGATGCGTCACTAATTTTCCTAACGGTACTCTCAAGGTCAAGCGCATTTCAAACTTTTATTTTTAAAGCAGAGAAAACGTATATAATGCGACTAGTCTTGTTCCGAGACTATAAAGAACCAGTTTGAAAATACAATGTACATTTCCGTCCGATATGCAAAACAATGAGCAAGCTTGGGTTCTTAAAAATTGACGAAATATACGTCATTCAGACTAAGAGATTCCTGGTAAATCATAAATGTTTCGCCCACTATCTTTCAACGCAACGCTTTTCGTTGGATGTCAATATCCCTAATTACTTAAAAAAATGTTCCGGATTGAAGAACTGTGTCCTTCAATGGAATTCAAAACATCTTTATTTAAACTAATCTGCCACTGTTTTCTCTCTCTTCAGTTTCTATAATACTGTTTTTCTTGGTTTGCTACCCTGTGTCAATCGATCTTGCCGGCCCCGTGGTGTAGGGTTAGCGTGTCTGCCTCTCACCCGGAGGCCCCGGGTTCGATTCCCGGCCAGGTCAGGGATTTTTACCTGGACCTGAGGTCTGGTTCGTGGTCCACTCAGCCTACGTGATTAGAATTGAGGAGCTATCTGACGGTGAGATAGCGGCCCCGGTCTAGAAAGCCAATAATAACGGCCGAGAGGATTCGTCGTGCTGACCACACGACACCTCGTAATCTGCAGGCCTTCGGGCTGAGCAGCGGTCGCTTGGTAGGCCAAGGCCCTTCAAGGGCTGTAGTGCCATGGGGTTTGGTTTTGGTCAATCGATCTTGAACCGCTAGACTGTCAAATTCTCAATAAAAGTATGTTTTGAATCCCTCTATTATTCTTTCTTTTTAAAATGATACCTAAAGCCTAAAATGTAAATTCGTTACCTAATAAATCATCTGTAACAGGAATAGTCCTGAATATGTTTCTGTAAATGATCCGTAGCTTTTCATTTACACTGACTTAGCAAATGTCATGGGATAGTCACCTAACAGCGTGTGGGGCCTCCTCTGGCCCTGCGAACTTCAGAGAGACGCCATGGGAGTGAGTCGACAAGTCCCTGGTAGTCCTCTGGACGCAGCTGACACCAAATCGTTTGCAGAGCGGACGCCAATGCTGGTCTGTTCGTGGGTGCAGGATCCATGGCACGGAGCCTGCGTTCCAGGACATCCTAGATATGCTCGATACGGTTCATAGCGGCGCGTTATCATCTTGAAACACCGCAGAACCGTCTGGGCGCTGGAAGGCCAAAAATGGGTGGAGATGGTCTCTGAGCAGCTAAACATACCGCGTACCGTTCAAAGTCTCTTCCAGAACAACTAGGGGGGTCCATTCCATACCAGGAAAATGCACCCCAGTCCATAACAGAGTCATCAGCGCCCTGGACCACACCTTCGAGGCAGGCGCGATCCATCGCTTCATGTGGTCTGCGCCATACACGGTGCCTCCCATCGGCAAGGTGCAATTGAAATCGTGATTCGTCCGGCCATATCACGTTACGCCATTGTTCCAGTGTCCATCCCTGGTGAGTGGCGACAAATGCGCGTCGTTGTGCCCGATGACGTTGGGTTTTTTTTTTTTTTTTGCTAGGGGCTTTACGTCGCGCCGACACAGATAGGTCTTATGGCGACGATGGGATAGGAAAGGCCTAGGAGTTGGAAGGAAGCGGCCGTGGCCTTAATTAAGGTACAGCCCCAGCATTTGCCTGGTGTGAAAATGGGAAACCACGGAAAACCATTTTCAGGGCTGCCGATAGTGGGATTCGAACCTACTATCTCCCGGATGCAAGCTCACAGCCGCACGCCTCTACGCGCACGGCCAACTCGCCCGGTGACGTTGGGTTAACAGTGGCACTCGTGTGCGGCGCCGGCTCCCATACCCCATAGAACCCATGTTCCTACGGATTGTCCACTGGGAGAAGTCTCTAGCACGGCCTGTGTTGAACTGAGCCGTGATTTGTTGCACGGTTGCCCGTATGTCACTACTGACAATCCGTCTCAGATGTCGCCGGTCACGGTCATCGAGGGTGGCTGGACGACCGGTCGTTCGTCTGTTGTGGACGGTGACACCCGCATTCAACCATTCACGATACACCCTGGACACGGTTGATCGTGTGAAGCCGAATTCCCGCACCACTTCCGAAATCGCACTTCCCATCCGTCGGGCACCGACCACCATACCCTGTTCGAACGGTGTCAGCTCACGACGACGTTCCATGTTACACCTGTCACATGCACAGCCACTGCTCACAAGGTCTCCTATGCAACTGCCGCTGACACAGGGGGCGTGTGGTGCGCAGACAACAGTGCTCCGCTATCCCATGTCATTTGCTCAGTCAGTGTATATGTATATATATATTATCGGACTGCTCCTAAAGAAGGAAGATACAGGGTGTTAACAGTGACCTGAAAACCATCACGTTGTTATATACAAAGATCTTAGAAAAAACGCGATCAGCGCAGCCTATTAGATCAAGGCGGGTATTATTCACCCATATTGCCTTCAGATATTGGAGTGTTTGTGGCCAGTGTGAGGACTTTCTCGGTCATATTATTGGCTTTTTTGACTAGTTTGATTAATTTGCATTTATCAGCCCCTTAACTTGAAATCTCGTGCCGCCTTATTCGATGACTATTAGATGAATATTTTAACATAGGTTCAAGTTTTGAAGTCCAACAGCTAAACGTCAGTTGCATTTTCGGAAAGTTCCTTGTCAATATGTTCTAAAAGGTTAATAGTTTCCAAAATATCCATGCTAGGATCTTACAGTTTAAAATATTTCCACCGACATGATTCAAAGCCTAATTTTTCTCCAAACCAGAACCTTCAATTCTACTGTAGGCTGGGTGTTAGTGTAAAATAATCATGATGATGATTAATTAAAGCAGGCACATTTGAGTACAACTATCCTTCTTCATACAGTGAAAGGAACGAAACGGTGTAATTCATGAATTGCTAGATAAGGGGGTGCATATGTTTCGCAAGACTGACTTATCGACACCTAACACTTCATTTCTTACACATGGCTGGGCTGAGTGGTTCCGATGGCAGAGCACTGGCCTTCTGAGTCAAAGTTGGCGGGTTCGATCCCGCCTCATTTCGGTCGTACTTGATGATCCTCAAGTACACCAGCTTCAGGTCGACAGATTTGCCAGCACGTGAAAGAACCGAGTTCCAGCACCTCGCCGTCTCCGAAAACAGGAAGGGGATGTGTATATTTCAAATAAGCCTGAAGTCTGGTACAGGTCTTTCTAGCTGACACTGATGGGAGACCTGCGCATCTGGATGAGTGGTGACTATGACAGTAATAATGGCGCAGAAATACGGCGTTGACACATGCCTACTCCCATCGAATAGCGCCAAGGGGTCTGCTCAAGGCTTCACATCCCCATTCGACGGACGAATCGCCATCAAGAGCGTCAAATGCCCTCACTCAATATCAGCATTGCGGCGAGGTTTGGAATTGAATCCGGGCATTTTGCAAGCAATCTAGTGATTACAAATTATATATCACCACCTTTCCTACCCTGCTAGCCAACGGGACTCGAACCAGCTAACCACGGTGTCAGACCATAACGACTTGATGTCTTAACGATCATGGAAACCAGATGAGCTTCCGAAAACAGTAAGTGAAGTTAGTGAGACGTAAACATTATTATTATTATTATTATTATTATTATTATTCATGCATTTGGACTGATGGAGTGATTATCAGGTTTTACACCAAAGTTGAGACGAAAAGACAAAACGTACCTACATGACCATATGCATCATCATAAGCGTCCACAGACGAATGTCACTACTACGAAGCCCAAGGTCATGTTTCATACTCGAAACGTCATTCTATCTGACATTTAATTCTTATAAGCTGTCAGTCCGGAAAGACGCTACGAACCACACACAGGACGCTTCCCCAAACAATACAAAGGTGCTACTCTCTCTCGTTTCGAGGTCACGGTTCTTCTCACAACAATTTCTCTTCAGCCACTCTCAGCCTTGTACATCAGTAACAGTCAACGTTTAGTACACAAGTATCGTAAAGGAACTACGATGTAAACACGGGCACAGTACATCAATGACTGCCGTCACTGTCCACCATAACGGATAGTTTAAATACTCTAGTGGGCGTGTAAATTACACAGTTATTGGTTGCCACTTCACTGTTCCATGGTGCGAAGGAAAGTTACTTCTACACTAAATACGGAGGTAACACCCCGACAGGTCTTGCTGGAACGGAATCTAGAAAATAATATTCTACTGACGTTCTAATGGCGTTTACTTGTCAGTCTGACATCTCTCAAGCTGAACAACGAAGGTCATAACAAGACACATTTTGAAAATGCACTATCTTGTCTATCATGACCTTTAGCCTTATTTTCTAGCCTTATAGGCATACACACTTTTCCTTAGCCCGAGAGGTCGCCACCGGATAGCACCTTAATAGTTCGGTTAAATAATGGTCACTGCTTGCTACAAATGATCTTAAGGAATGCCAGAGTGCTGATGTTTTAACTTGAAATGGGCTTTCTATCGCGCAGTAAACACACAATTAACACGCCTAAACGCTACACGATCCTACACGAAAGGCATGTTCATCCAACTGAGCTACACAAATAAAAATGTATGTATACAGGGTGAAGCGTAATTCGCGCACTCGGGCGTCACAGCGCGACTCCTCACATGCCAGCAATAAAAAAATGTCTCTTACAAAATTTCGTCTTGCGAGTATATCCGGTAGAAAACGGACGTTGAAGAGTATCAATCTGGCAACACTGTAACCATATGTAGGGTAACTGCCGCTGTCAGCACGATTTCGTCGTGTTGTACAGTTGGTGCAGTGGGTAGAGTTTTTGGTTGGCATGCAGGAGGTCGATGGTTCGATCCTGGGTTGAGGCGCATTTTTTATTTGCTAATTTCCATCTGACATTACCTACTGTAATACAGTAAGACACCGTTTCTGAGGTCGCATGTATCCTACATTTACAACATTTTGTAACGCTGAAACAACAAATACCTGGTTAGACTAATAAGAAACAGACAGCTGAAACAAACAGGTTTCACATCTAGTAGATGAAGTGGTGCGAATAAATTCACGCCCACGACGTGGAAAGGGCGCCTTTCAAAGCTGACCAATGAAAACGATTGTTCGTCCATTTCTAGGATCGTAGTATGTAAGTGCAAATGGTTTCTAGAGGGCCCACTGCATTCGCTGTTGACGATTAATATGCCAGATACCATACTACCTGGACTACACTTACGAAAGAAAAAACATACGCCTCAACCCAGGATCGACCACTCGACCTCCTGCATGCTAACCCGAAACGCTATCCACTGCACCAAGTGTACAGTATGACTAACTTCTGCTGACAGAGGTAGTTACCCTACATGTGGTTACAGTGTTGCCAGATTGCTACTCTTCAACGTCGTTTTTCTGCCGGATATACTCGCAAGACGAAATTTTGTAAGAGACATTTTTTTTATTGCTGGCATGTGAGGAGTCGCGCTGCGACGCCCGAGTGCGCGAATTACGCTTCACCCTGTATATGTACAATACGTCCGTCCCGTTTCTCCACGGGGTTGGGTATGAAGTGAGATTAATCTTTATAGCGAGTTTTTACGACCGGATGCCCTTCCTGAAGTCAACCTCATCAGAAAAGTTAATGAGATGAAATGAATGACGCGATAAATGATAGTAGGAAGGGAGAGGGTAAAACCCGGTGCCGGCACATAGCTGTTCCTGTCGAATAGCACCAACGGGTCTGCTCGCCGCTTTACGTCTCCATCCGACGGACGAATTACCCATCAGCAACGTCATATGCCCTCACTCCATATAAGCAGTGCCGAGAGGTTTGGAATTGAATCCAGGCTTTTGGCACGCAATCTATTGATTAGGAATTGTATAACACCAGCTCCACTACCCTACCGGCCAACATTCTGATGGTGAAATGTTTTTTTTCGACCAACGGGACTCGAACCGGCTAATCATGGTGTCAGATCGTATAGACCTACGCCTTAACGATCACGGGAACGAGGTGGGCTAATATTATAATAATAATAATAATAATAATAATAATAATAATAATAATAATAATAATAATAATAATAATAATAATTGCACTGCCCGTCGCTGACGGGTTCATATTTCCATTTCAGCAACACTCGTCATTGGTGGACTAAGCATTAGAAATCTGGGTCCATTACTATATCCGTCACCATTGCTAATATACAAATGGATGGGACATAAAATACTGGAAACTGCATTTCAATAACTTTTGTTAGCTACAAGTATTAGAATGAACTAAAAGAGCCCTTTGGAGATATAATTGGAAAAAATGTAACTATTGCGACTATCGCTAATATTATTCCTCAAATGGTAAAAACGCTTGAAAGACAAAATATAGGATATTATGCAAACTTTTGATACGTACAGTTTTTCGACAAAGCTAATTAGTGAGAAATGTGACCATTTTCTCCCTTTGTTCCCGGAATACCGCTACACCAATGGGTACTAATAATAATATATAGCCTAATATACAACTCCACTATCACTGAACTTAAAAGTTTCGAGAAATTCTATAAAGTTATGTTCCTAAAATATAACAGACGGACGGACAAAAATGGAACCAAACCTACTTTCGACTTTTGTACACCTAATAAAACCATCTTCAGCTTATCTCAGATATTTCCGGGATAGCTGGAATCTTCCAAGCTCAATCTGGTTTTAGCTGGATGTTCAAGGCTGGATAAATTCTATAAAGTTGTTTTCCTGATGTATAATATACGGACGAACAAAAATGGAACCAAACCTACTTTCGACGTCTCGTGACTTTTCAGGTGAAATTATAAGCCAAAATCGACCGGAATTCGAACCTCAACCATTTACGTGAAAAGCCAACAGCTAATCCACTATGCTAATAATGCTCCCACTTTTTTATACCTAATCAGATACACAAACGAAGAATGAAACAAAATTCTGAAGGATATAAACGAAAGTATATTTATATATAATAGGCTACATCGGCTGCGCTGCCTAGCCGAAGATGTAAAGGAGTACTCAGTTCACTGGAAAAACGTACGTGATTTCGATTCCCCATCAGGAAGTTGAAAAATTTAGAAGCGATATTTTCTCTCCTGGAAAGGAATACAGCGGAGAGGATTACTCAGTCTACACTAAAACTGAGTAGGTCCGTCCAGTTTTTATTCCTGAGAGCAAAGGCGACCGGGCATGGGTACGGATAGAGGAAACATGTACCATCCACTCCTCCAGGGGACGTCATGGTCTGCAGCGTTGCTTTTATTTCTCTTCTGAAGGACACGGGTTGAAAGGGTGTAAAAACCGTACGTTTCATGAGACGCTGCAGGAAGTTCTCACAACTGCACGAGATTTGTTTGTTCTTTTCTAATGCTCAAGAACAGAGATATAGGCAAGAAAGAGTCAAAGAAGGAGTGAAATGTGCAACTCCTAGACCTAGGGAACCTCATACTGTCGTGCTAGGAAAGAACGTTTTCTCCAAAGGAGGTCCGGAGGAAAGACGACAGAACACATTCAAACAAAAGGACGATGTCACAATGCCTATATTGCCACTCACCCTTGCAAGAAGTGATCCCTTCAATAAGAGTTCTAAACCTGTTAAGCGATTTACAAATTATGAACAATTCTGAACATCCTAATCTAGAGAGAGTGGTAAAAGGGCAGGCACCACTTGCGCGCGCTCTCTCTCTCTCTCTCTCTCTCTAAATTGGCGTGTGTACAGGCAAATGCCTATGCAAGAAAAGTATTTAAAGTGCTTCAGTAGCTTTTAAGATATAGTGGTCCTAAAAAGGGCCTTTGATGTAGATCTTAGTAAGTAAACTTTATAAAGTATAGCGTTGCATTACCAAACATATTCAATTTTAATGCACTCTCTTCAGATTTAATCACTACAACACCGAGTACGTGCCCCCTCCATAATTTAGCTTTCCTTTTATAAAACCAACATAATTTGTTAGCAGCAGTCATTGCATCCTGTGAGGCATAAGCAGTAAGCAAGTTAGTACCAATAACTTTATCATCAATATCAGACAAATGTTCAATAGTAGGAATAGCATCTCGAAATACACTCGTATAAATATTCAAACATGCTTCGCCTTCATCACGCATCCTTTACGGTGGTGTATTTTGGGGATTCAACCATTCTTCGAGCTTACCTTGTACCTTAAATGGTGAATGGATGCAGTGGCGTACCCACAAAATAATTTCAGTGGGTGGGGTATAAGTCCAGGCCAGTAGCGTGGATACAACTTTTCCTTGGATGAGGTTGTGAAAAGATTTTTTAATTTTTTTATTTATAATTTGCTTTACATAGCACCGTAGGTCATATGACCAAGATGGGAAAGGAAAGGGCTAGGAGTGGGAAGGAAGCGGCCGTGGCCTTAATTAAGATACAGTCCAAGCATTTGCCTGGTGTGAAAACGGGAAACCACGGAAAACCTTATTTAGGGCTGCCGACAGTGGGGTTCGAACCCACTATCTCCCGGATGCAAACTCACAGCTGTGCGCCCATAACCGCACGGCCAACTCGCCCGGTGGATATGAAGAGAAAGCCGGTCCTACCGAGTGCGGTGACTGATCTTTAGTAGATATTGATGGTTTTGATTGTTACCATGTAATTATATCCAACAATCGAAATCATAACGTCTGTACTCGTAACATAAAACGGCTGCATTATTGAAACTGTTCGTAAAATTGATAATATCGTTCTTCGTTTGTGAGGAAGTAGAATCTTCATTTAATTTGTCTTCTTAAAAAATAAAAAAATAAAAAAAAAACACTTTGGTACTACGCCCCGTGAAGGTGGCTACCTTCCAGGTCGTAGTTATTTCGATTACGGGAGACTCGTGGCTAACTCTACTGCCATCCACAAACACAGCTGTATCTTCCCCATCCCATGCCTTTCTTAACTTTGTCAGTGCCGGGAATCGAACGCAGGATGCAAGTCAAATTCTAAAATAAGAACACCTATAAGTAAACAGCCGGCCCCGCGGTGTACGGGAAGCGTGCCTGTCTCTCACCGGAGGCCCCGGGTTCGATTCCCAGCCAGGTCAGATATTTTTACCTGGATCCGAGGGCTGGTTCGAGGTACTTTTTGTGTGTGTGTTAAGAGCGAGTACATGAGAGTCCCGAGGCGAAAAGTATGAACCTCTACTCATCTGTTTCCGCGACATGCCGATGAGTCGGAAAATCATGTGCACTGGCGAGGGTAAAGCGATCTGTCGTGAAGAAAAAGATTTTCCTCACATCGCTACTCTCTTAAAATTCTAATAATCTGATCGGAGTAAATTTTGGGAGATGAAGAATTAGAGGAGGCGGAGAGACTCCCTTCTTAACAAACTGGCCTTTTAGGGGGGATTAATTTAGAATTTTTAGAATTTAGGTAGTTATACTGTATCAAATTTGGCCGAAAAATGGGGAGGTGACCAGTTAGAACAGGTCGTAAGTTAGCCAAGGGCCGCGATGTTTGAGACTGGTATTCGCCTTCTTGGTCCTTACGACCTGTTTTAAGAGTACGATGCCTGGGTCGACAGAATGATTTACGAGGATTCTATCTAGACTTGGTCATTTTAACTATTTCATTTAAGTTATCTGTAATCTAATAAGTGGAATACGAAGTTCGGTTCGCATCCTCTTATTAGATCTCAGAATAGGTGCTTTTAACATTCGACGGAGGGTTTTGTTTTGAAAACGTTGTAGTTTTAGCATGTGGGTTTTCGAAATATAGCACCAGGCCTCACAGCGGTAAAGCAGGATGGGCCCGACACATGCTAAATATTTCTCTTTACGCTCTTAGAGATGTACCTATTATACAGCAGAGGTCTCAGGGCGGCCACCCGTGCCTCGGCTCGCTGTAAGGCCTGTTCTATATTCTGTTTCCACGTTAAACCTCGGTCGACTGTCTATTTAATTTTACTAGACCAGGACAGTGCGGCATTGTTAATAGTCAGATGACCAAGTTAAGGAAGGCGCTTGGTGAAAACAATAACTGCCTGTGTTTTAGCAGGATTAATTTTTACCTTGTTCTTTAAGCACCACTTCCAGAACAGTGATATCCACTTCTGCAGCGCTCTGACGGCAGTCATTTCTCTTCTGTGAGGTATAAATGGCTATGTCGTCAGCATATTGCCGGACCTCTACACCTTGAAAGGTGGGAAGATCGTTATACGCCGTATAAAATCGGGGAAAGCACTCCCCCTTAGGCTAATCCGGCTCGGAGGGCCCTTGGGGTCGATTTCTCCCCCTCGCAGGAAACATAAAAACTCCTGTTTGTTAAGTAAGATTGTATAATTTTGCCAACGGTCGTAGCCTTGTTGAAACACCGGATCCCGTGAGATCTCCGAAGTTAAGCAACATTGGGCGTGGTCAGGAGTTGGATGGGTTGCCAAGCGCTGTTGGTGGGGGGTAAGGGAATGGAGGAGCGGAAAGGAACTGGCCACCCTACCGCACGTAAACTCCAGCTCAGGAACACCTCTGCGGTGGTTCGGACCTGCCTTCGGGCAGAATAACCCTTACCTTACCGTATAATTTTGACCAAATAGGCTGGAACTCTGTATATTTCCAGCAGTTTAACAATTAAATTTTCGTGCCAGACAGTGTTGAAAGCTTTTTCTACGTCAAAAAATACTGCTGGCACACTACGGCGCATAATGAACGATCTTGTAACGCACTGGACCAGGCGCAGCGCCTGGACCAGAAGCCAGACTGTTCCGGTCGCATTATCTTGCGCGGGCCCAAGTACCATTGAAGCGTGTAAGAAGAAGTCTCTCGAATATTTTTGAAATATGCGATAGCAAGGCAATCGAGCGGTAATTTTGCGGGAAAAGTCTGTCCTTCCCTGGTTTTGGAATGACGACCATTTTCCCCGTCTTCCAAGCTCCAGGGAAGTATCCCGTTTTCAGACAGGCCGAAAATATAGATGCCAGAAATATGACTGCCTTATAAGGCAGTGATTTAATTTCTTTATTCGACTCAGCCCACGTGCTTATAATTGAGGAGCTATCTGACGGTGAGATGGCGGCCCCGGTCTAGAAAGCCAAGAATAACGGCGGAGAGGACTCGTCGTACTGACCACACGACACCTCGTAATCTGCAGGCCTTCGGGCTGAACAGCGGTCGCTTGGTAGGCAATGGCCCTTTATCTTCCAACTAGTTCTTCCGTCCGCTCTCGTGCATTTAGGACAGTTGGAAAATGTACGTCTTAACAAATGTTCCTCATGAAACCTTTGTAAAAATACTAACTGCATCTACTTATAATAATAATAATAATAATAATAATAATAATAATAATAATAATAATAATAATAATAATCACAAACGTCTCCTTTGCATGTGGCTCAGTTGGATGAGTCGCTGTCCTTCTGAGCCCGAGTTCGCAGGTTCAAATGCCGGCTTGGGTCGCACAGTGCGTAATTTCAGGAATCTAGTCGGCCAAAAATCGTATCTCGGAAACTAATGGACCGATTTACATGAAACTTAGTATGTAACTGCTATTATTGGAGATAATTAAGTGTGCGGTCAATCAAGTACAAAGAACAAATTACTACGCCAGGAATAGAATTAGTAATCTTTGTAATTTTAATCATTTTTCGTTATAGCTTTAAGGAATTAAATAGATGTTAATAGTGGGACATGCTGTTTAGAATGTTTAAAAAAGATCTAGAAATACATGTACTTAGTTATTAGATGCAGTAACATCAGTTGAGCACTTCTCGTGAAAGCGGAATCAACTTCCTCCTCCCTGATTTCCTTAATCTGGTAATGTAAGGGTCCGATGATATAAGCAGCCTATGGAAAAGGTCAGTATCTGTGTCCTTTCTGGAAGGTTTACTATTATCTTTATTCCTGGTCTCTCGGGCTTCCACGGAGAGTTGTCCAATAGGTATAATACAGTGCCTAATTTCCTCATCTCCATGAACCAAGAGTTTGTGTAAAGTTACAGGCATGTAGTACGATTTGTATTTTTGTAATTACAATTGTATAGTTTCCTTTAGTACATTCCAAATGCCACTTTATCAAAGGCATACCCACACGAAAGAGTTTCTAAGATGACACGTAGATGGTTCATTAAATTTAGATCTACTCCAGTAATATCCGCAGAAGTGGAAGCCTCTCTGAAGAATATTCTAGCCGTTTCCATCATTGGTATTGCCAGCACTTTGCTTCGGATATCAACCAATAGACCCGTTTCCTCCCTGAACCGAACCTGTATATTCTTCTTTCTTCAACCAGTTTCTTCTCCTCGGCTCTTTCTTTCTTACGTCAAGTCTGTACGCTATATGTAAAAAGCATTCGAAACTTCGAATCCATGCATGAAGTGGTCATAACCCAAAACTTAAGTGGTGTTGGGTTAATTACTCTTTCATTCACTTCAGGAATATTATTCAACCCTTTGGGGGACGCGCCACATATCTAGCACCTTTGATAAGACTGATAGTAAGACAATGCACTGCAGTCCTTTCCTTCCACCACAGTGAAATGTAACTCGTGTTCAACCGCCCTGTGCACCGCTGGCAGCTCACTTCTGTAGTGAAGTCATCTACAGTATTTATGTATTGCGTGTGTATTTTAGGCTTTAAATCAGTGCGTAATTGTATTGTGTTGAATGAGAGTTTGCGATAAGCCTACGTGTACGATTTATTTCTTTAATATTAATACTGTGATCTCTTATAGTCATCTGCAGTATTTATTTATTGCATCTTTCTTCTAGCTTTTATTGTCTGGATACATTTATTAAATGCAATTAAATACATCCCTCGTTCCTCGAGCCCATATTATTATTTGTCTATTTTCTACCTCAATTTGCCTTATATTTCAGTGCTGAGGTTTCTTATGTGCCGTAGTTTTCCTCTGATTCTGTACAACCAAAAGTGGCCCCTGTAAACCCCGTGTCCCCTTTAGTTCATAAAAATAATTTGTAGCTTAATTTCTTCACCTTTTTGTCTTAAACTTAAATACCTAATTTCACAAATGTATGTGCTGTCGTTTTCCCGTGATGGCGTTGAGAAAAGCCGTTTTATATGGCAACCCTGTTGTCATAAGAGCAATACTGTTTGCTTAACATGGAATGAGCAGGCTCATCCTGACATTGCTGTGATGCACGTCCTTCTGCAAGGCTGATTCTCTGGTTGAACCAATTTTATTGTACTTCAGCAATTTGTCCCTTTTTCTACTATATTTTGTCCGGCGTGATCTAATTTTAGCACACAAAATACTGACAAACTTCCTTATTGAGTTGGATATATCCTCGGAACAATCCTCTAAACCTACATGTTCAATTACAACATTCGCAATATCTTCGTTCCGCTTATATTCCCTGCTGTCCCTCAACAGCTCGAAAATCGACCTCCGGGTTACAGAGTACATGGCTTCTGAAAAAAATTAATTACTCTCATGGTCGCGCCTGGTCGCAGCAAAAAGTCACAGTTTTCTATTCCTTAAAGTATAGATAACTCCTCCAAATACTTTCACTGCGGAAATCAAAGGCAATCCATTTTGAAAGTCAGCTCAAATTTATATAATTAGATAGCTCTTGGACACCCTGTACCTGAATTTTAAGTGCATATTTCGGACAAAAACATAGTAACTTTCAGAAAATGCTACATACTATATAAAATGCATACCTTCATCTAATGTAATGTAATGTAATGTAATTGCAAACTAAAGAAATATTTAGTTCTGACGTCCTTACTGAGCCCTCGCATAATAACTGCGCGCTCGCCTCGCCAGAATATGATGCCCTAACGGAGGAGAGCCACTTTAGGCCTTCAGTGAGATTAGATAATCAGACAGTGCGACTTTTCAATACTTAATTACTGTAGCTAAGATTCTTATAAACACGACTCACAGAAAATGCGCACCGAAGACAAGGGTTGAAAATATTATTTTTGGCCGGCTGGATGCTAGAAATTACCCACTGTGGGTCGGTGGCCCTTAAAACGGTGCTGAAATGGCAACAGCTTCATGTCGTTGGTTTCTGGCACATTAATAAAAAATATACATACGGATATTAGCGTCACAAAACTGTAACTTTAGAATACTATATTCAGTATTCCAGGCTTGCGAGGGAAACTAATAGGACAAGGTAAACCCTACCTAGCATATGTTGTGACGTGTATTTTTATTTACCAACTAACAAAATATCTATACCCATACCCCTTACATCTATATACAGTGGCGGTCAAAATAATAGAGCCACCTCCATTGACGGGATTAAGAACTAGGATATATATTAGCTCACAAAATCTCCACCAGTGCCGTGTTGTCAGTCCGTTTTAGACAACATCAGGGAAGACGTCGCTGCTATCTGTAGTCGTGCGAAAGGAAGCGTTTGAGCTAAACGTGCGAAAAGAGGCATAAAGGTAAGAATCTTATGGGTCAAAATAATAGAGCCGATTTACAGAAGTCCCGTTCAAATTGATTTTTTGCAGTCGTTTTGGGGGCTAGCGATATTATTTGTCAACAAACCTCCACTCAATATTATTTCGTATGTAAATTAACGTTTGGTTTTGTTTACATTCTTCTAGATGGGCAGAGCAAAGCATACAAGTGATGATGAGCATATAGTAATGTTCCGGATGTTCAAAAGTGGGATGTCCATGAATGAAATATCCAAAGATTTACACTTTTCGCGAAAACAAGTCCAGAACGCCATTACACTGGCAAAACAAACAAAGCCACCGGTGGAGAACAGGAGGCAACATCGAGTAACTACTCCTCGCGTAGACAGACTCATCACTAGGGAAGTAAAGAAAAACCCATTTTTGTCAACACCACGACTGGAAGCCATTTTGTTTAGCGACAAAAATGATGTTCAACCATCAAACTCAACGATTCAAAGACGACTGAGATGCACAAAATTGAATTGGCGCATTGCGAGACAGAAGCCACATGTTTCAAAAGCTAATGTTGAGAAAAGGTTGGCCTTCGCCCGGAGAAATGAACAAAAACCTAATATTTGGTGGAAGAACATCCTTTGGTCCGATGAATCCAAGTATAATAGGTTTGCCTTAGATGGAAAAGTCTATGTGCGCCGCCCACCAAACCAGGAATTTAATCCCAAGTACACTTTAAAAACTGTGAAATACGGTGGCGGAAGTGTTACGGTATGCGGAAGTTTTTCATGGTACGGCGTTGGTCCAATACACCGTATCAACGGCATAATGAACGCACAAATATACAAAGACATCTTGGCAAATGTGATGCTGCCTTATGCTGAAGAGGAAATGCTGCTGAAATGGAAATTTCAGCACGATAACGATCCAAACCATACTGCAAGGATCATAAGGCAGTTTTTTCAAGATCACCATATCGAAGTATTAGAGTGGCTACCTCAGTCCCCTGACGCATCACCCATTGAGATCTTATGGGAGATCGTAGATAAAAGAATTGACCACTCAAAAGCTACATCTTTAGATAAATTTTGGGAAGAAATCCAGAGAGCCTGGTATATTATCAGCAGCGACGAATGCAGGCATTTAGTCGACTCTATGGGTAAGAGGTGCAGGGAAATCCTCAAAAATAAGTGTTATCCCACGAAGTACTAATGCACTCCTATGCAAAAATGACTGTTCCTGTAAATTTCACAAGAATGAGATCAAGTACAAAATATTTGTGTCAATCGGCTCTATTTTTTTGACCCTGTGGTCTGGTATTCTTTTGAATATTAGTGATTAGTTTGAGTTGTGTTATCTATATAACTGACTGTGGTACAATGTGACTCTGTTGTAATGGTTCCTGTACAACGTAAAATTTTGTTTCCATCATAGTACAAACATGTCTAGTAATAAATTTGCACTTTCTTCCAAACCTTTGCCAGGTGGCTCTATTATTTTGACCACCACTGTATATAAAATAAGAGTTTTGTCTGTACATTGCTCAGAATTTGAAAAGAATGCTATTTTTGTATCGGTCATGTTCACAATAACAAGAAAATGCATTTTTTACATTTCCGTAATTTCTTTCTGTCTGTCTGTCTGTCTGTCTGTCTGTCTGTCTATCTGTCTGTATGTATGTACACGCATCACGAGAAAACGGTTGAAGAGAATTTAATGAAAACCGGAATGTAAAGTCGGGTGATGAACCGCTACAATCTAGGCTATAAATTATTTTAATCACGCTGAGTGAAATGGTAGTTTAGGGGAAGCCTGAAATTTAATTCTCAAATATTTGTTATTAGTGGTCGTGTCTTAATGAAAATCGGTAGACAAACATGTGAAATAAGTCGCTACAATATACGCTATACACGCTGAGAAACATGGTAGTTTAGGGGTAGGCCTAAAATTTAATTGTCAAATATTTATTGTATTAGTGGTCGTATCTTCACGAAAATTGGTGTGCGAAGTCGGGGAATAGGTCGCTATAATCTAGGCTATCAATAATGTTATTCACATTGAGTGAAATGGTAGTTTAGGGGAAGGCCTGAAATGTAATCTATATATAAAATAAGAGTTTGCACATTGCTCAGAATTTGAAAAGAATGGCGTTTCTGTATCGTTCATGTTCACAGTAACAAGAAAATGCAGTTTTTACTTTTCCGTAATTTCTGTCTGTCTGTCTGTCTGTCTGTCTGTCTGTCTGTCTGTCTGTACACGCATCACGAGAAAACGGCTGAAGAGAATTTAATGAAAATCGGAATGTACAGTCGGGTGTTGAACCGCTACTATCTAGGCTATAAATTATTTTAATCGCGCTGAGCGAAATAGTAGTTTAGGGAAGGCCTGAAATTTAATTCTCAAATATTTATGTAATTAGTGGTCGTGTCTTAATGAAAATCGGTAGACAAAGGTGGGAAATAAGTCGCCACAATATAGGCTATACACGCTGAGAATAATGGTAGTTTATGGGAAGGCCTAAAATTTAATTGTCAAATATTTATTGTATTAGTGGTCTTATCTTCACGAAAATTAGTATGCAAAGTCGGGGAATAGGTCGCTATAATCTAGGCTATCAATAATGTTATTCACACTGAGTGAAATGGTAGTTTAGGGGAAGGCCTGAAATGTAATCTATATACAGAATGAAGCGAAATTCGCGCACTCGGGCGTCGCAGTGCGACTCCCTACATGCCAGCAATAAAAAATGTCTTTCACAAAAGTTCGTCCTGCGAGTATATCAGGCAGAGAAAGGACGTTGAATAGTGGCAATCTGGCAACACTGTAACCACATGTACGGTAAGTACCTCTGTCAGCATCATATATCCGTGCTGAGCAGTTGGTGCATTGGATAGGGTTTTGGGTTGGCATGCAGGTGGTAGAGGGTTCGATCCTGGGTTAAGGCGCAAGACACCGTACCTTAGGTCTCATGTATCCTACATCTACAACATTTTGTAACGCTGAACACAACAAATACCTTGCTAGGCCTACTGGTAACGTAAGCCCTTACGAAATACAATGGACTTGAACGAGGCAAGAATAACAGTTGCTACTAATCTATGAGATCGTTGGAGGACGGTAGCAGGTTTCGCATTTAGTATATGAATTTGTGCGAATAAATTCACGCCCACGACGTGGAAAGGACGTCTTTCAAAGCTGACCAAAGGAAACGATTGTTCGTCCATTTGTAGGATCGTAGTATGTAAGTGCAAAGGGTTTCTAGAGGACCCGCTGCAATGGCTGTTGACGATTAAGTTGCCAGATACCATACCACCTGGACTACATTTATGAAATTAAAAAAATACGCTTCAACCCAGGATCGACCCCTCGACCTCCTGAATGCTAACCCAAAACTGTAACCACTGCACCAACTGTACAGCACAAAGAGTACGTGCTGACAGAGGTAGTTACCCTACATGTGGTTACAGTGTTGCCAGATTGCCACTCTTCAACGCCCTTTTTCTGCCGGATATACTCGAAGGACGAACTTTTGTGAGAGACATTTTTTTATTGCTGGCATGTGAGCAGTCGCGCTGCGACGCCTGAGTGCGCGAATTTCGCTTCACCTTGTATAAAAAATAAGAGTTTTGTCTGTACATTGCTTATAATTTGAAAATAATGGTATTTCTGTATCGGTCTTGTTCACAGTAGCAAGAAAATGCGTTTTTTACTTTTCCGTAATTTCTGTCTGTCTGTCTGTCTGTCTGTCTGTCTGTCTGTCTGTCTGTCTGTCTGTCTGTCTGTCTGTCTGTCTGTCTGTCTGTCTGTCTGTACACGCATCACGAGAAAACGGCTGAAGAGAATTTAATGAAAATCGGAATGTAAAGTCGGGTGATTAACCGCTACAATCTAGGCTATAAATTATTTTGATCACGCTGAGTGAAATGATAGTTCAGGGGAAGGCCTGAAATTTAATTCTCAAATATTTATGTTATTAGTGGTCGTGCCTTAATGAAAATCAGTAGACAAACATTGGAAATAAGTCGCTACAATATAGGCTATACACGCTGAGAAAAATGGTAGTTTAGGGGAAGGCCTAAAATTTAATTGTCAAACATTTATTGTATTAGTGGTCGTATCTTCTCGAAAATTGGTATGCAAAGTCTGGGAATAGGTCACTATAATCTAGGCTATCAATAATGTAATTCACACTGAGTGAAATGGTAGTTTAGGGGAAGGCCTGAAATGTAATCTATATATAAAATAAGTGTTTTGCCTGTACATTGCTCAGAATTTGAAATGAATGGTATTTCTGTATCTGTCATGTCTACAGTAACAAGGAAATGCATTTTTTTACTTTCCCGTAATTTCTGTCTGTCCGTCTATATGTATGTATGTACACGCATCAAGAGGAAACGGCTGAAGAGAATTTAATGAAAATCGTCATGTAATGTCGGGTGATGATCCACTACACTCTAGGCTATAAATTATTTTATTCACGCTGAGTGAAATGGTAGTTTAGGGGAAGGCCTGAAATGTAATTCTCAAATAAGTTATTTATGTCATTAGTGGTCGTATAGATAAATCTATACATATCAATCTCACAGCTGCGCGCCCCTAACCACACGGCCAACTCTCCTGGTCGTACCGACTGAAACAGCCTGCCTGTATATTGGCGGGAAGTAGCATGCCATTCCTCTGGTTCATACATTTTCTGATATATCTGGCATGTAACACATTGGTTCATCAAAGTATTCGAGCTATTCAATCCCTACTCGGAGGCACTGATTGGAATGAGTAGTGTGCATGTTTAACGGAATAATGACAGAGGAGTGTTCACGGCAGTCTGCGAACTGGTTATTCCAGCTCTGGAACTTCGGACTCTTAGATCGGCACCGTAGTACTGTTCGTTGAAAGTGAGAAAGTTTGCGGTGTTTCATTTGATCGAGTATTTTATATGATAACATTGCTTTCAATCGCTACATTCCTACTGACGTTTTTGTAATGACCTATGTTGGATTAAGTTAGGAAAACCACCAAGTCAGTCTTTCTGAGAATCCCGTAGCGAAGCACGGGTACATCAGCTAGTTATATATATATATTGTGTGTGTACTTCTTTGCCGCATTATTTGTAAAAATGTCACTTCATTATAGTTTATCACATGGCCATTATTATAATAAAATTACCGTGTTTATTCTTAACCAGAATATTGCATCTTTACTCAAAGTATATATTCTTGCATTCATTTCACTTGTACTCGGAATATATGAAAGCTGCAGTTATGTTGAGATGGGAATAGCAGAGGTTGGCGGGGGAGGGGGGAGGGGGGGAGGGGGGCGTGTCGTCCAAGGAGTCCAGACACCCCAGGAGTTTTAACGAATGTACTTTTATTAAGCATTTTATATAGAATAATGTATCATATTATTAGCTTCCGGAATCCGCACGAATCCACCACTCATACTTGGATCCAAGGACACTCATTTCCTTTTTAAGTATTCTATATCGCCTATACTCTGGAAGTTTGGACACCTATCAACAAAAAATTCTGGATGAAGAACTACCTTAATGCACCCTCCCCCCCCCCAAAAAAAAAATCCAGGCTACGCTACTGCTATGGACATTTCAAAGCGCTCAACAAGTACTACTACTACCACTACTACTACTACTACTACTACTACTACTACTACTACTACTACTACTGCAGTATACATTAGTACGTTAGTGGAAATTGTATATGCAGTAGATGGCAGTAGAGTATGACACATGATATAATAAACCGGGAGAGTTGGCCGTGCGGTTAGGGGCGCGCGGCTGTGAGCTTGCATCAGGGAGATAGTGAGTTCGAATCCCACTGTCGGCAGCCCTAAAGATGGTTTTCGGTAGTTTCCCATTTTCACACCAGGCACATGCTGAGGCTGTACCTTAATTAAGGCCACGGCCGCTTCCTTCCAAATCCTAGGCCTTTCCTATCCCATCGTCGCCATAAGTCCTATCTGTGTCGGCGCGACGTAAAGCCACAGGCAAAAAAAGAAATCATAATAACGAATCGATCTTTAATAATTCTTTCATTCATTCATTCATTCGAATCAGAAGCACTACAAAGTAAAAGAGAGTGAATAAGTTACAAGCACAATGTAAGTAGGAATACAGGTAACTAGAGGCAAGAAAGAGGACATGAACTGTGAAAAAAAGGATTGTTTTTATTATAACAACTTTTATTATAACAATACACACAAACGCATGTCCCATTAGACCGCGAGTTGATGCGCCAAGTTATAATGTAATTAATTGCCCAATCAATTCCTAAAAAGAAAAAAAATCATTCGAAGATGGCAGGTCGATTAAGAAACTTAGAACTAATCACAGAACTAAATAAACTTAAAAAAAAAAAAAAAACAGAGCACGAGAATAATATCCTTTGACATCACCAAATAGTATGAACACTAGTATTCCTATAGAACAGCTGGTTTCAATTCAGCTCGGCTGAGTGCGAGTACTCGCGGGAACTCAGGAACATTACTCGGAACCCGACTGGAGGTGATGGGGGGTGGGCATGATACACAGGCAAAACGTCACTGGGCGAAGGTCATAACCAGGGTTCGGATTTTTAGGTCGCACTTTTCTTGTTAGGGTAAATCAAAGCTGTTCGAGAAGACATCACAGTGTGAAATTGTGTTTCTATTTGCGAAAAGCATTTTCACGCACCTTTTCTTGGTACCTTTATCCCTTTTTCCCCGAACCATGCCAATAATCCCCCTTTTCCCCTTTTTTCTTTGAAGTTAAACCCCAATGTATTATTTTCTCTCTCTTTTTTTTTTTTTTTTTGCTTTACGTCGCATCGACACAGATAGGTCTTATCGCGACGATGGGACAGGGAAGGGCTAGTAGTGGGAAGGAAGCGGCCGTGGCCTTAATTAAGGTACATTTATCTGGTGTGAAAATGGGAAACCACGGAAAACCATCTTCAGAGCTGCCGACAGTGGGGTTCGAACCTACTATCTCCCGAATACCCAATTTATTCTAGAAGATTTCTAATCAATATCAAATATTTAACTTTCAATTAAAGTCTCCTCAGCTTGCTGAGTACATGCGAATAGTAAGTTACCTCTTTCAGCAAACACCGCGCGGGAGTTGAAAACATACCTGCAACAATGGAAAATAATTGTGTGTTCGACAAAACCTTTTTCTTTCGCTTTACTGCTATAATGTAGCCCGCAATAATGCAATTGACAATTGAGACAGGGTTCTGCTCGAAGCACTAGAAATCGCTGAGACTGCGGTTCCAGCATGAATGAGAACATTCTGGTAACTGTCGCATGTTATAAGAGACTGTGGATAGCAAGCGAGCGCAGGAGCGAGTCGTGTGACAGCAGTATTGAGTTAGCAAGTGAACTGGTGTTAGCACTTCGTTACATTACTAAACGAGTGTACTACTAAATTTTACCATGCCAAAGATGTCCTGTGCCCGGTTTATTGCACTGGCTCAGGAATTCAATGATTTCATAGACACAGATGGAACGGTTATGCGATGTACATTTGTGAATCAAGAATTTTGTTAGATGAAAACACCAGCGAGATCGCATCAAACAACACATTTCCAGTTCTAAGCATCAAATGAATAAGACTCTTCAAGCAAACAAATTGCGGCAACCTCTATTACGAAATGCGTTTCAACAGAGTTCTTCAAAAAACCAAAATGTGAAGGAATTAAACACTGATTTGTGTGCAGCTCTTACACAAGCAGGAATTCCACTCAGTAAGGCGAACCATTCAGCCTTCAAGGGATTTCTTGAAAAATACACAAGGATGTCAATGCCCGATGAGAGTACATTAAGAAAAAAACTACATGGAGCCTGTTTACTAAGAAACCATACAAAGAATCAATGAGAAATTGTCTGACTGCGATGTGGAAATCATTGTGGATGAAACCACATATTCAATGGAACGATATGTTTTGAACACTTTAGTTTTCCCCTGAGCAGGGGAGAACGTTAAGGCCATGTTGTTAAAAATGTATGAGCTGCAGAAAGCCAATGGCAGTACAATAATGCAATCAATTATGGACTTCTGCCAAAAACTCTGGCCTAATGGTATCGAGTTTGAAAAACTTCTTGTGGTTACGGACCAAGCTCCATACATGGTTTCAGCTGTTAACCAATGGAAAACTTTATTTCCTAAGTTGAAGCATGTGACATGTTTGGTTCATGCCCTTACAGGGTTTGTGAATCCATAAAGAAGGAATACGACATCGCAAATCAATTCATCTCTGCCCTGAAGAAGATTCTACTGAATGATCCGAGTCGTATTGTAGCCTACAAGGAAAACACTGGCCTGCCCCTTCCAAATTTCCCGGTCATTACTCGCTGGGGATCGTGGTTTAAGTGTGCTGCTATGTTGTATGAGAATTTTGACAAAATTATAGAGTTTGTGCTCTCTTTGGATCCAGCCGACGCAGGTGCAATTTCCAAGGCACAGCAACTTCTGTTACCGGAGAAAATACATAATTTGCAGATAAAACTATATCGTGTCCATAGTTACAAGTATCTGACTGCAGTTATTAAACGATTAGAAGAACATGTTCTGGAAAAGAAAAAACAATAGGATATTTTTACTTCCGTGAGGGAGCAGTTAGATGGCTTTGCGGCAAAGACAAACTTGAGTCTAGTCTTCAGAAGAATACAGACATTGAGGAATTCGCCACATCTGTAGAGTTGCCATTCCGAGTGAATACAAGGTTTGCCCCACTGGCTTTTGTGGATGCCGAAAGAAGCTTTAGCAACTACAAAGGCATTCTATCCCCTAATAGAAACAGACTTTTAACAATGTAGAGATGCTTAATGTCTTGAAGTATAACAGCTTCACACGTTTTTTCCTTCTTTTGATGAGTAATAATTTGATGTACTTGTTTGTAATTCAATAACTAGAAGAGAGGAAAGAGAAATCGTTGAATTACTTGAATAAACCAGCACCTGTTGGTCCCTTTTTTAAAACCTTATTTGAGCACTATTTTACTTCCTTTTTTCATCTGAAATTTGCACCTAAAATCCTAACCCTGGTCATAACACAAGTCCTTGCGCTTCCTATTCTCGAGGTCACCTTCTGAACGGACTAAAGCGGAAATAATGGGTGGTGTGAATAAAAATGAGCACGCACTCTTTACTCGCGAATTTAGAGCAGGCACTCGCAATGAGGTGAATAAAAATCGCCTGTCGGAAGCAATCACTCACAGCAGACCTGTGACCTTGAGCACACACTCCAGTCGCTCGAGTAGCAGAGTGGGCGCTCCAGATTTCTGGTGAATAAAGATAAAACAGGCACTCTTACCGGTAAGCGCCTGCTCATGTTTCCTTGAGCTCTCAGTAGGTGACTCCAAATAATAGTGTCAAGTTCAATAGCATGGCAGAGGTAATGGTGGTGGTTAATCGGAAAAGAAAATTATATAAACTTCGCAGAGGATCATCTCAACTTGATTACAGAGTGTTATAAAGGTCCAGTAAGGAGCATGCTGAAGAGCCTCCGTGGCTCAGACGGCAGCGCGCCGGCCTGTCACCTTTGGGTTCCGTGCTTCAACTCTCGGCCACTCTATGTGGGATGTGTGCTGGACAAAGCGCAGGCGGGCCAGGTTTTTCTCCGGGTACTCCAGTTTTTCCTCTCATCTTTCATTCCAGCAACACTCTCCAGTATCATTACATTTCATCTGTCAGTCATTAATCATTGCCCCAGAGGAGTGCGACAGGCTTTGGCAGCCGACACGATTCCTATCCTCACCGCTTCTTTCATTCCATTCCTGACCCGGTCAGATGATTGGAAACAGGCTGTGGATTTTCAGGGAGCATGCTGAATGGTTAGCGGAGCATGTCCTTGGGTACTCCAAAGAAACGAGAGGTGGTGCACTTACAAATGAAGAAACAATGTAAATCTTCTTGCGTTATGTTGGTGACCCTGGGTTTCAGAGTGGAGATGGTGAAGACATCTCGGAGAACTGCGTAAAAAAATATTTTCGCAGATTTTGACATGAACAGAAATGAAAGCAGATTATTAGATAAAATTCCAACAAATGTTGCTTAGATGCAGGAAACCAAACCAAAACCCATGGCACTACAGCCCTTGAAGGGCCTTGGCCTACCAAGCGACCGCTGCTCAGCCCGAAAGCCTGCAGATTACGAGGTGTCGTGTGGTCAGCACATCGAATCCTCTCGGCTGTTATTCTTGGCTTTCTAAAGCGGGGCCGCTATCTCACCGTCAGATAGCTCCTCAATTCTAATCACGTAGGCTGAGTGGACCTCTAACCTTTCGCCTTCCTCAAATTATTTGATTTTTTCAATTTTTTGTCTCTTTGAAGCTATCATATCTTTGGCTCTAATTGAGGTACGGAGTTCGTTTTGACCTAAGAACACTCAGTGGATCAAGATCTTTCATTTCAGCTCTTAACTATTCAAATTGGTTAATTCTGAGGAAAGTTATGAGTGCACTTTCAACTTTTGTGTGATTTATTTTCAAGTGTTTTGTTAACATAATATTACATAATGGTGATATATAAAGAGCCTTGACACCATAAAGCCGTAAATCCGGCCTAAGCCTAACTGGCTCCTGCCCGCAGTTAATGGAAAGAAGGAACAAAGGTCAATTCGTCTGTAGTTGTCACAAGAGGACATCCCTTACAAACCTGTGACTAGGGGTTCCGGTGCCAGGTACCAGGCCTCTTGTATTATGTTAACAGATTTATCCGTTTCAATACCTTGGGTGTAATATACTGTAGTTAAATATTTACGATATTCGCGGATGCGGATAACCACTCGCGGATGCGGGTGAAGGAAGTGCGGATGCGGATAATATTTCGTATATCCGCGCAGAGCTCAACTCATGGTCGCTGGAGAACATTTATTTACCTACCCATTAATTTCACATGACTGAGCCATGACTGAGTTTGATGAAAACTAAAGTCAGTCAGTACGGCCATTCTATCCGGTCGATTTCCTTCATTTTTTTAAACTGAAAGGTATTCATGCACAGATTTGTCATGAGCTTTTCAACGTCACAGAAGTCAAGCAACTTAAAAAATCAAATTCATCAAAACTCCGAGTCCATTTTCGCAAGTACCGCATACATGATTGGTACAGTGACATAGCTTACTCCAACAACTGTTGTACTTCTTTCAGAAGTTCCTCATTTCTTGTCTGCCTCAATATATCTTCAGCTCTGAAGTACACAAAGGAACATTGAAATCTATTTTCTACATCCCCATGAACATAGCTGAGAATAACTCAAATTTGAACAATGGGCATTATCTCTGTAATTTTTTAAATTTGCAATCCAAATCCCAAAGATAAACTTCACCTAACCTGTTCTCAAGAAACTGAATTAGAATCTTAGATGGTCTAGACTGGGACATAGTAATTGTTTATAATTAATTTCAAATTACTGAGAGAAGGATTTCAGCTCTTCTGTTATAACTGCATACACAGAAAAATAACTATTTTCACTAACTGATCAAAAGTATCCGGACACCTTGCACTTAGACTTTACCCGTGCCACGTTCCCTATTAGTGGACACTCGCCTTTATGACGGCTTAACTCTGTTGGGGCCATGTTCAATGAGGTGTCTGTCTGCGGAGGAATCACAGCCTATTCTTCCTCAAGAGCCGAAATCAACCAAGGTAGTAACGTGGGTAGCCGCAGTATGGAGAGAAATCGACGCTGTAACTCACCCCAAAGGTGTTCTACTGGGTTCAGGGCGGGACTCTGGGCAGGCCAGACCATTTCAGGAATATTACTGTTCACAAACCATTGCCTCACAGAAGCAGCTTTATGGCAGGGCGCATTGTCATGCTGATACAAACAATCATCGTCTCCGAATTGGTCCTCTACTGTACGCATATCACAATGGTTTAAAATGTATTCATATCCTTCCGCATTTAGAATTTTCTGAAGCGAAATAAGGGGACCACACCTCAACCACGAAAAATACCCCCGATACCATCATACCACCTCCTCCGTACTTCACTGTAGGCACTATAGAGGATTACAGGTAATGTTCTCCAGATACTCGCCAAACCCAAACCCTTCCATCGGATTGCCACAGGGTATAGCGTGACTTATCACTCCAAATCACTCGTTTCCAGTCATCCACTGTCCAGTGACGTCGTTCTTCACACCACCGCAAGCGTCGCTTAGCAATGACTACAGAATTGTTTGGCTTCTGAACAGCAGCTCGACCACTGTACCCCATTCATTTTAACTCTCAAAGCACAGTCATTATGCTGGCTGGACTACTGATAGCACTTGCAACTCACGAGTGATTCCCTCTGCTAATTTCTTGCGATTTTTAACAACTACCCTCCGCAATGCTCGACGGTCTCTGTCCGTCCTTAAATGAGGTCTGCCTGGTTTTGGTTTAGCTGCGATCGTTTCTTCGCGTTTCCACTTCACAAATACATCACCAACAGTCGACTTGGACAGCTTTAGAAGGGTTAAAATGTCCCCGATGGATGTGTTACTCAGGTGACATCCAATGACTAGTCCACGTTCAAAGTTACAGAATTCTTCTGACCTATTCTGCTGTTACTACTTCTCTACTGACAACACATTCACCTCCTTTTATACTGGAAGGTCCACTTCTCGTAACATTTAGGGTTCGATTACACATTAAATAGGGGCGTCCGAAAAATTTTGATCACGTAGTGTATTTCTAAGATAATACACACTACATTTCAGCAATTTCATGTACACCTGCTCGAAAAGCCCAATTTTTCCAGTGTACTTAAAACATAACCTGCTATGGTTTCAGAGATTTGATTAGGAGTTGATTTAAATTCAGTCAATTTTGTTATGCCACTTATCTATAAGAATAACAATACCGAATGGGAAACGGAAAAAAATACATTCTCGTGTTCGTTTCCATCTGTGGACACACCAAAACAAGAAATTCCATTTAAATATTCGAGAGTCGCATCAAAACCATGTGGTGCGATAACGTTATTCACACTGCATTCAGTTGATCTCATGTTAAATATCTTGGTTCTTGGTTAACGTTAGTGTAGAGTCTACTCAAGAACATATAAAATGATGTCTGACTATAAAAAGCTAGTGCTTCCCTTCCAGGTAAGACACGATGTGCTAGATGTGATGTCGATTGTGCAGAACAAACATCTTAATTAAACTTACAGGTTGAACTACAGTGTTGTAGGTTTCGGTAAAGATTCCGTTGACTCTTCGCGAATTATAGGTCAGAGATCAAATATGGCGTGACTTGGACGACGTCACAGCGCGCTTCATAAAGCTGCCAATTTAGGAACTAGTGTGTAATGGTTAGATCCGGCTAGTGACAAGACCATTGAACTGGGGAAGCAAGCACACGGGGTCGGGGGTGTAAGCCCCCAGCAGGCTTCTAGCAACCCCTGGAGTCCTCTCAATTACTACAAAAAATAAGGTTACGGTCGCACGCGATGGCAATTTGAAACATAGCAGTTTTCTTATTTTTAACGAAGGTGGCAGCCTTGCGGAACCACATGATGTGAGCTCTATCGAAGACAGTAGAAAACTGGTCTTCGTGACAGCTGAACCAAGCCGACCAAAAGCAACACAGAAAATGGTCGCAAATCTCACATTAACACAGTATCAGTTTTAATTCTTCTCTAGAAGTAAGAATACTTCTATGGGCGAATTGGTGGGGCCCTGGCAAGCACTCGCATCTACGCTATTTCAGGTATCGTTCCATGTCATTTTTATATACTTCTTTTATATACCCGGGAAGAGTCAACAGAACTACCACACACATTTATTTTTCTACGTGCCAGTGTGATGTTTCAAATCTAGGTATCCTCACGACCCAGAAAAAATCAGTTCAAAAACACTAGAAATAAACCGTTCGAAAAATGTGCTTACCTTTATTAGTGAATGAGACGAAAGTTCCAGCACTACACACTTTATATTCGGCCTCAAATTCATATATTCCCTTCTAAAGGGGACTTTTTGGCGATTTCTTCAGTAAATCTGCATTTACATTTATGCATTATGATGAAGTCGTAAACGCTCATAAAGTTCACTATATACAACTTCTCAATCACACTGGGTTTCACGCATAGGCATACAGCAAATGAACAACATGGTAACAAGGACGAAACGACGGAGGAAATGAACGAAAACGCGACTGATACTGAAAACCCTTCAGGAAACTTTCGTGCTGCCATCTTGTAGGTACTTTTAGGAAGTGTTGAGTAACAATAACCCACGAGTAAAACAAATACATACATACATACAATGTCATGCCAAAAGTCATTTTAGAGCAGTATTTAAAGGTAATAATCGATGCCGCCACCGTACCGCGACGTCTTGGAATTGCTCACACCTGCAAAAGGTGCGATCTGTTATCTCGAGAGGGGATTGAGTGTAAAGACCGTCTGTGCTGGTTGTGGCAAGGCGACCTTAATTATCGTCTTTCGAATGGAGTACGATAGAAAGGGCCAGATGAATGGAACTTCCACTGTCGAAGTTTTGCGGACATTTAACGTTCTCTTATATATTTAAATGAATAAATGATACCAGTAAAGAACTGGAATCAAAAATAAGGCTTTTAGCGAATGATGTTATTCTGTACTGAGTAATAAATAAGTTACAAGATTGTGAGCAACTGCAAAAAGACCTGAAGAATGTTATGAGATGGACAACAGGCAATGGTACAATGATAAACGGAGCTACAAGTCAGGTTGTTTCATTAACAGGAAAAGTCCTCTCAGTTTTAATTACTGCGTTGATGTCGATTCCTGGAAGGGTCGGGAATTTTAATAAACACTGGTTAATTTCTCTGGAACGGGGGCTGGGTATATGTGTCGTCATCATCCTTTCATCCTCATCACAACGCGCAGGTCGCCTACGAGCGTCATATCGAAAGACCTGCATCTGGCGAGCCGAACATGTCCTCGGACACTCCCGCCACTAAAAGCCATACGCCATTTCATACTGCGTTGATGGGATGAAAGCTTCTTATAGGGATCACTGTAAGTACCTAGGTGTTAATAAAAGGAAAGATCTCCATTGGGGTAAACATAAAAAACGGATTGTAAATAAAAGGTGCAGATCTCTGCACATGGTGATAAGAGTATTAAAGGATTGTAGTAAGGATGTAAAGGAGAGGGTGTATAAGTCTATGGTGAGACCCCAAGACAGTGTATGGGACCCCCATCAGGATTAAATTGATTCGAGAACTGGAAAAAATCCGACGAAAAGCAGCTCGATTTGTTCTGGGTGGTTTCCGACAAAAATGCGAAAATGTTGCCAAGTTTGGACTGGGAAGACTTGGGAGAAAGGAGACAATCTACTCGACTAAGTGGTATGTTCTAAGCTATCAGTGGAGAGATGACGTGGAATGACATTAGCAGACGAATAAGTTTCCGTGGTGTTTTTAAAAGGAGGAAAGATCACAATATGAAGACAAAGTTGGAATTCAAGAAGACAAATTGCGGCGAATATTCGTTTTTAGGAAGGGGAGTTCCGGATTGGAAAAACTTCCAAAGGAGGTGTTCAATAAACGTCCAAAATCTTTGCAATTACCTAAGAAGAGACTAGTTAAACAACAGATGGGGAATTTGGCACCTGGTTGACTGCCCTAAATGCAGATTAGTGGTGATTGATTAGATAGATTGATCGACTGACTGATTGATTGTCCGATAGTAGCCATTGGTTGTGCCCTGTTTTTGACAATTTCATGTTTCTAGGTTCCGCGACTTCAGTCAGTCAAAATTTTAGGTCGCCCAGAACGTGCACCATTGGAACAATACCCACTTACCATCCAGTCACGCACGATGAATGCTACTGTTGATTTAATAATAATAATAATAATAATAATAATAATAATAATAATAATAATAATAATAATAATAATAACACCACGAGACTGACGTATTTGAGCACCTTCAAATACCACCGGACTGAGCCAGGATCGAACCTGCCAAGTTGGGGTCAGAAGGCCAACGTCTCAACCATCCGAGTCACTCAAGGGCCTGCAATTAGAGCTGGGAACGGTAGGAGCGGAGTGGAGCAGTTGTTTTCGCTCGTCCTCCGGAGACCTCCAGTAGTCCTCCGATTGAATTCACTGGCGGAAAATTCAAATGCTTTAATATGGACAATGTTGTAACGGTGATCATAGGAGGAATTACAATTTAGATTTCATTACTAATTCCACAGATGCATGTGTTCCCCTACGTTTGTCATTCAAATGCTGTAGTCGTTTCAAGATCGCCGCATTATTTGTTACGGTATGAATAACAGATTTTGATCAGCTGACATTCAGTCTGCAATAGGTGCAGGCGGATAGAATAATGTAGACTGAATATTGCCATACATTATACCCTTGCAAATGCATTTACAATATTATTAATAGTAAAAAAGTTTAAGTAATAATTATATTCCATTGCATGTAAACATGTATTATATACGATGCTCTTACATTAATTATACTCGTAGCTCATTTATTACGGAAGAGTGCGTCCGGCTCCATGGCTACATCGTTAGCGTGCTGGCCTTTGGTCACAGGGGTCCCGGGTTCGATTCCCGGCAGGGTCGGGACTTTTAACCGTAATTGGTTAATTTCTCTGGTACTGAAACTGGGTGTATGAGTCGTCTTCATCATCATTTCATCCTCATAACAACGCGTAGGTCGCCTACGGGAATCTAATCAAAAGACCTGCATCTGGCGAGCCGAACTTGTCCTCGGACACTCCCGGCACTAAGAGTCATACGCCATTTCAATTTTTACTGAAAAGTACGAACTGTTTGGAACTGGTTATCTGCTGGGCTAAGTAGTTCAGACGGTAGAGCCTTCTGAGCTCAAGCTTGCGGTTTCAATTCCGACTTTGCTCGGCGATACTTGAAGGTGGCCACATACGAGAGTCTGATGTCGGCAGGTGTACCGGCACATGAAAGAACTCCTTTGGGACAAAATGCCGGCATCTTAGCGTCACACAAGACCACAGAAGTGGTTATGGGAGTACGATAATAATAATAATAATAATAATAATAATAATAATAATAATAATAATAATAATAATAATAATAATAATAATAATAATAATAATAATAATAATAATAATAATAATCTTTCTATCAGTTTACCCTCCAGGGTTGGGTGTTCCCTCGGACGCAGAGAGGGATCCCACCTATATCGCCTCAAGGAGAGTGTACTGGAGTGTGAGACTTTGGGTCGGGGATACGTTTTTTGTTTTGTTTTACGTCGCACCGCCACAGATAGGTCTTATGGCGACGATGGGGTAGGGAAGGCCTGGGAGGGGGAAGGAAGCGGCCGTGGCCTTCACTTAGATACCATCCCGGCATTTGCCTGGAGGGGCAGTTGGAAACCACGGAAAACCATCTTCAGAGCTGCCGATAGTGGGATTCGAACCCACTATCTCCCAGATGACAGTGGGTTTGAACCCCACTGTCGGCAGCCCTGAAGATGGTTCTACGTCATTTTCCATGTTCACGCCTAGAAATTGTTCTCCTTAGCCGTTCCTATCACATCGTCGCCATAAGACGGCAAGACAAAGCAAAATGTTACAAACGTAATCGACAAATGAAACACGAACGCAGTGGCGGCTCGTGCTAAATAATGTTGGTGGTTCTGCTCTGTGACGCCCAGTCCTTTGCAGTAAGTGTAATAGACAAATCTAAATTCGTATTGTATACAGGAAGTGTCAGCTGAGCTCGTTTGACTACGTCCTCCAATCCCGCGGAAACGCTTTTCTCCATGTCCTATCAGTGTGAAGTTCTCGAAAATGTACCGAATATAAATATAAATAACTAACTTGTACAAAAAAAAACAATAAAAATTTACAAAAAATAAAGCCACCCCCCTGTCCACTTATCAAAAAAAAAATTGACTTATCGACACATTCATATTTACAAAGGTTCCGAGACCTGCATACATCTTTGGCAGCCGGCTTTCTTAATGGAGGTGGAACATCATCTGATGGTACTAGCGTTTCTGTTTTCATTTTCATGACTACCTAACTCGGAAGAATTCACTACCATTACGGAGAAACATAGTCATGATTACTTGTAAGCCTAAGAACTCGCTCATTCGCTTCGTACGAGAGAGAATGTTTTCGGTCGTTGGAGAGAATTTTGCTGAAGTCTTGGTCATTTACACAAATGATAGAAAAATATGCATACCCCAATCATAAGGTACGTTGTTTGAAGACTTAACATGGACAATAAATTGATTTTGTGTTATTTAATCACAACCATCCTCTTTTATCACACATTTATCCTGTATTTAAACTTTTTGGGCTTTCTTTCTACTGAACAGAAGCATCACAACTCTACTGTAGTATGTGAGAATGTTGACATGTAAGAATTTTAAACCATATCAATATCCACACAGTTTTAAAAGTTTAAAAGTTCTCTATTTACACTGGTGAGTACAATGGAGGAAGCTTTTCCCAAACAGCTGAGATTTCAACAGGCTCACTCGCTGCAGCGATTCTCTTACGGATGGTGGCGCTGTCAAGTGTATTATTTACTAACTCTATGGTCACGGGAATAGGCCAGACGTACTGCAAGGCGTGCAGTTCATACAGAACCTTATGGGCGACTCTTAGCCACCTACCGGAAGAAAGCTGTAGTTAAGTGCGCTCTCCTAATATTCTGTCGTTCACAGATCTAAACAGCGTTGCCAGATCACCAGCAGCTGTGTGGGTATCACTGATCTCTATACCTGGATGGCTGGTAGCTTGGGTAGCAGTAAGCCGAATAGAAGATGACTGGCGTAGTAAGATGGCAGCGAGCGCATGGTGCAATAGACCACGAGGAGCGCGCTTGCTTTGTTTATGCCTAGTTCAGTGACGCCAGGCCTCTTGATTGTAGTTCCACGAGTGTTCTGTGCTGTGTTATTGCAATGTAAATAGTAGTGTATTTTACGAATCTAGGTTCGTTGCCTTGTAGTATACTTGTGGATTACAAGATTCAATTTAAATATGTACGTGTTTATCTGAAATATGAATGAAGAAACATTCTACGGGGTATTAACATACCGCAGTGTTCAGCTTATGGATGTACAAACAGAACCGATCAGGAGAAGGAGAAATCATTTCATCGGGGAGTTTTATACTGTACACAAGAATCTTCCTAGGGTAGTGTTTTGAGTTTTAGGTTTATTGTATCTTATTTCGCATATTCTGGGAGCAAAATGGCAATAAATTTTTGTAGGTTTCCTTTCTCAAGACCCGAACATCTAAGATCATCGATTAGGAGTATCAGGCGGGAGAATTGGGAGCCTTCTAAAACAGCTGTTCTCTGCTCGGATCACTTAGAGGAAGACTGTTTTGATAGAAATGGACAGTGATGTACAGTCAACTGTTTTCAATTTTACTGAACATTAACTGCAAGTAAAGATTTACTTATATTTTTTTTTATTTCTCATAATTAAACTGACGGTTTCGATGAAATAATGGACGTGGCCTTATAACAATCTTAGAAAATTAAGTCTGGAGGAATTCTAGACCTTATTTACATCAGTGATAATTATGGGTTTCAGACACTGGAGTGGTGGGAGAAGGGAAAGTGTGGTGGGTGTTTGGGGCTATCCCATTATACTATTCGTGGTATTTGGGACTTTTAACTGGTGTTACATATTTCTGATGATGACTATCAATATCGCTTTGCTAGCTGAATTTAATTAAAGAGGTCTGTAATAGTAAATTAAGCTGCAGGTAATGTGATATATTACCGGGCGAGTTGGCCGTGCGCGTAGAGGCGCGCGGCTGTGAGCTTGCATCCGGGAGATTGTAGGTTCGAATCCCACTATCGGCAGCCCTGAAAATGGTTTTCCGTGGTTTCCCATTTTCACACCAGGCAAATGCTGGGGTTGTACCTTAATTAAGGCCACGGCCGCTTCCTTCCAATTCCTAGGCCTTTCCTATCCCCTCGTCGCCATAAGACCTATCTGTGTCGGTGCGACGTAAAGCCACTAGCAAAAAAAAAAAAAAGTGATATATTGACAAGTTTTGAATATTTGCTGGTTTTATAAATGTGTACATTTGCTTCAATGATATTTTAATTTGATAATATGCGCGTTATTTCATGGAAACAGGAAACAGAAATTCATTATCAAGCACCCATTACGATATATCGAATCTAGGCCTGTATAGTGAGCTACGTTTATAGGTACATCATTTTAACCGGGCGAGTTGGCCGTGCGCGTAGAGGCGCGCGGCTGTGAGCTTGCATCCGGGAGATAGTAGGTTCGGATCCCACTATCGGCAGCCCTGAAAATGGTTTTCCGTGGTTTCCCATTTTCACACCAGGCAAATGCTGGGGTTGTACCTTAATTAAGGCCACGGCCGCTTCCTTCCAGTTCCTAGGCCTTTCCTATCCCCTCGTCGCCATAAGACCTATCTGTGTCGGTGCGACGTAAAGCCACTAGCAAAAAAAAAAAAAGTGATGTATTGACAAGTTTTGAATATTTGCTGGTTTTATAAATGTGTACATTTGCTTCAATGATATTTTAATTTGGTAATATGCGCGTTATTTCATGGAAACAGGAAACAGAAATTCATTATCAAGCACCCATTACGATATATCGAATCTAGGCCTGTATAGTGAGCTACGTTTATAGGTACATCATTTTAACCGGGCGAGTTGGCCGTGTGGGTAGAGGCGCGCGGCTGTGAGCTTGCATCCGGGAGATAGTAGGTTCGAATCCCTCTATCGGCAGCCCTGAAAATGGTTTTTCGTGGTTTCCCATTTTCACACCAGGCAAATGCTGGGACTGTACCTTAATTAAGGCCACGGCCGCTTCCTTCCAACTTCTAGGCCTTTCTTATCCCATCGTCGCCATAAGACCTATCTGTGTCGGTGCGACGTAAAGCCCATAGCAAAAAAAAAAAAACACATCATTTTTAGAATGCATTATTTCGTGGCATACACGTATACAATTTACAGCAATGTTTCCAGAAACTGATTTTCACTCGTATTGTGTTACCGATCGCTAATTGCATGTATTCAGCACCTAAGTTAATATTTGTCGGCCGTTACTATACACTCATGTTTATTGCTATCCCGGAGATTTACTGAGCTCGGAATGACGTGTCAGTGATCCCAATGTCCTTATGCTTTAAGTGAACATGTCTCTATATTTTTAATTATTCCAATGCGCCATTAATTGCGACTTAAAATTGACTATATTATCATTGCTTCCCCATAAGGAGAGCTCTAGGTTGGGTACGCCAACATGGCGAACCGCGCGCTCAACTTGGCGTACTTTCTCCTGCAGCGGAGACCTGCCATCAGCGATCCATGTATAGAGATCAGTGGTGGGTATCGATCTTTGGCTCGATATACATACTCAATATGAAGGATGGGATCGCTAATCACTATATATTACATTACTGTATATCTTTCATTGTGGTGGTTCTGCAGCTCTGCAGATCGTATTATGGAGCCGCGCCTGCACGAACGATAAATTAGAATCTGTATATTTCATATATTCGCCTTCATCATACTTATAAAGCAGTATTTACTATGTCGCTAGCACATCCGTTGCGCACCACTACTGGAACTGCAAGCTAGCACACATTCAGTACTGTTGCTCCGTCCTCCGCTCGGCCACCGAAAACACCGATTGGTTTCCAAGCAACAGTTTACTACCAGATAATACCGGAGGGAGCGCTGCACTCGCACTACCGATTGCAATCATAGGAGCAACTGCCCCGTTTCCCAGCTCCATGTCCAATGACGAACCGATGTAATCTTAGATGATGATACTGTGGAACATGACATAGCTAAGCCGAAGACGGCTAGAGCTGAGAACGGTAGGAGCGGAGCGGAGCAATTGTTTTCGCTCTTCCTCTGGGAACCTCCGGCTATCCTCCGATTGAATTCACTGGCGGAAAATTCAAATGCTTTAATGTGGGCAATGTAGTAACGGTGATCTTGGGTGAAATTACAATTTAGGTTTCAGTACTACTGTAAGTCCACAGGTGCATGAGTTTTCTACGTTTATCATGCAAATGCTGCAGCCGTTTCAAGATTGCCTCATTATTTCTTACGCTATGAATAACAGATTTTGATCTGTTGAAATTCAGTCTGTGTCCGCCTCTGTGGTGTAGTGGTTAGTGTGATTAGCTGCCACCCCCCGGAGGCCCGGGTTCGATTCCTGGCTCTGCCACGAAATTTGAAAAGTGGTGCGAGGGCTGGAACGGGGTCCACCCAGCCTCGGTAGGTCATCTGAGTAGAGGTGGGTTCGATTACCCCCTCAGCCATCCTGGTCGTGGTTTTCCGTGGTTTCCCAGTTCTCCTCCAGGCAAATGCCGGGATGGTACCTAACTTAAGGCCACAGCCGCTTCCTTCCCTCCTCTTTGTCTATCCCTTCCAATCTTCCCATCCCCCCGCAAGGCCCCTGTTCAGCATAGCAGGTGAGGCCGCCTGCTGAGGTACTGAGCATCCTCCCCAGTTTCATCCCCGACCCACAGTGTAAAGCTCCAGACACTGCCCTTGAGGCGGTAGAGGTGGGATCCCTCGCTGAGTCCGAGTGATAAACCGACTCTGGAGGGTAAACAGATAAAAGAAGAAGAAGAAGAAATTGTTTGCAATAGGCGCAGGTGGATAGAATAATGTAGACTGAATATTGCCATATATCATGCCCTTGTAAATGCATTTACAATATTGTAACAGTTGTTTAAGTAATAATTATATTCCATTGCATGTGAACAGGTGCTATATACGATGCTCTTACATAAATTATACTCGTAGCTCATTTATTACTGAAGAGAAAGAACTGATTGGAATTGTTTATATGCTGTACCGGGCTGAGTAGTTCAGACGGTAGAGCGCTGGCTAGTGGTTGGGACGGAGCGGAGCAGTTGTTGTGACGTCATCACCCGGTTGTATCGAGTGAATGTAATGTAGCGGCACGTTTAAACACGTTATTGGTATGACAACGTAAAGGTATTTCACCCGTCTATTCAATGCCCTTTTCTAACATAACTGTCTCGCTTAATACACCAATGTTGTTTTCTGCTGCTGAAGCCGACCTGCTCATTTCATCCTTGTGATGCCTCTTGATATTATCCCACAAATTTGATGCACTACCACCCGTCGCGTAAATGCGGCCGCAAAATTTGCATTTTGCTGATGTTTATCATCAGTAATTTCAAGGAAATGCCATGCATCAGACGGTCTTCGTGGCATTTGTGGTACAAATCTCTGTAAAAATGTATTAAATTCCTATATTCTAAAACATGAATACCATCTAAAAATGGGATTAAATATCAAACTAATACCAAATTATTTTCTAATGTACTTTGCATTATCTACAAAACACAACAAGCAGAGGAAATATAGACGCAAATTTAATAAGCACAGACTGTATACAGATACAATACACTTACAAGGGGAGGCCACGACGTTCGGATCACGGACTACATTCAAACTTTGTACACATTTAGTAGTCCATTAGGACAACATAATGTGCAAGTAGTAAGGCATACTACTAAGGCGTTCTCGAGAAAATCGCAAGAGAAATTTTCGCGTCGAATATGTACCGGTGCGTTGGGGTCACGAATACGAAACGGCGGTGGTCGAGTGGGTAGCGTTCAAGCTACGTAATCGCTAGTTCGAGTCCCGCTTCTCGCTTTGTTTTTCAACACTGGTCATTTTCATAGAAATGCTATTTGTTCGGGGCTTCGATCCATGCGGATCTTTTGCCCCTACTGGCACTATATTGTATGAACCTGCGTGTAATTGGAATGGCGGTAGTGTGGAATGTTGTGTGTGAGGAAAGGAAGATTAAGGACGTCAAAAACACCCAGTCCCCAGGCCAGGGATATTAATCATTACAATTAAAAATACCCTAAGCCGGCTGTGAATCGAACCCAGGGTCGCCGGGTGACAGGCGGACGCGTTGCCTCCTACACCGCGGGGATGGACACTGTTCATAGTTCAAAGGAAATATATTGAAAAAGGTGTATTCTATTTGAATGGACTTTTATCGGATATATATTATTAAACACTAATGATAAATGAGAATGTATATATTTCATATATTCGCCTTCTTCACACTAACAAAGCAGTATTTACTACGTCGCTACCACATCCGATGCGCTCCACTACTGGGAATGCAAAGCAGTACACATTCAGTACTGTTCCTCCGTCCTCCGCTCGCCCACCGAAAACACCGATTGGTTTCCAAGCAACAGTTTACTACCGGAGAATACCGGAGAGAGCGCTGCACTCGCACTACCGATTGCAATCATAGGAGCAACTGCTCCGTTCCCAGCTCTACCTGCAATCGCTCTGACACAGGCCACAATCTTGCCCTTATCGTTCGATAGCGCTGTACCTTATGCCATCTTGTCAACTGGTTCTCATATGTCCTGAAGCATATCGTCGTTGCGCCTCGAAGACCCGCGAAATGACGACGTTGAGAGGAGAAATACTGACCCGCAGCACATATATCACCTACAACGAGAATTCGTTTATGTAGTTCATGTAGTACTGAACCTTAGATGACAAAACTTTTTTGGTCCGAGTTCTAAGCTGAAATATTATCACACGGCGGTTTTTCTAGGCGCAACGACGATATGTCGGCCACACAAGTCAACTGACATACCTTAACAAATTACCAACCATCATGGGTGCCCAATTACTTTTCGGAGTACAAACTAATTTTAGAAGCACATACACATCCACTGAGAGCCTAAAGTGGCTTTAGGATAATCTGTCTATTGAACAAAGGACATTTATATTAGCGTCTTGAAACACAACGGGGCAGAATGTGTTACGGGACTGATGTTTATGGCTCTGGTGGAGTTACGTGTACACCATGGCTTCCTTATCTTTCGTCCAAGTCTTTCAGACATACCAGGTTTGACTGCGCTGCTCCTATCAGTGAGCCCTGTCCTTTAAACGAGTTTACGAATGCTTCCGACGGTAAATGAATTAGCCCACTGAAGCGCTTTTGATTGCTTCTGATCGGCCGTACTCTGTAGCTAATTTCTGGAGAAGGAACGCTTGACTTTTGGATACGTTACCAACATTACGGTCAGAAAGGCAATTTTGGGTGTTCTGTGTGTACTGTGTGTTTGAGAGATCATGATGATGATGATTATTATTATTAGTTTATTATTATTATTATTATTATTATTATTATTATTATTATTATTTTGTTCTTAAGTGTTAAGGATGAGCCCCTTAGAGCTGACTGTGGAGAACTTACAACATAATGTTAATATTTTCATATTCGTGCCCTGTATACGTGCTTGGCAAACGCGGAATCTGTTTAAGGGTTCAGTAATAAATGCGTCCCGTGTATCTCATTTTGAAATATGTCCAATACGGTTTATGGACATTCACTTTATCCGAGATTGTCAACACCAGGAAAGTAAGGCACGTAAGAGCACTTAAGTTGTTTCTGGCTTGCATTCTTAAAGCTGTGTGCTTTACATACCATTACTTTTGCAATTTTCCGAGACATCGACGGGCCGAAATGTGTCGTTCTGAAGGAGTTCTTTTATGCGCCAGTAAATCTAACGACATGAGGCATGTGTATACGAGCATCTTCAAATACTTCCAGACTGAGATGGAATCAATCCCATCAGCTTGATCACGACCATCACTCTACCGCCTGAGTCATTCAGCCTGGCGAGGTTGATTCTGTTGTGTTCTGTTCTTGGTTCTGATCTCCGTCTTCAACCCAAATTTTTCCAAATTTCTGGGAAGATACTGTATGTGAATATTGCACCCTAGCGGCCAGCTAAAGGTAAAAAGGATGGATTCGGAGAGCACATACGGATATCTACAACTACTGGAGTGAACGGTTCTACCACATTACGTTGGTTAAGGTGAATAGAGAGGACTTAGACTATTAAATGAAAGAAAATCTGTGGCCATAAAATCTTAATTAAAAGTAAAATTAAATAAAATCATCAACCAAGCAACTCCTCAATGACATATTCACTAATTACTGTTAAATTCTGAAGAAAATCCATTACTAATGGTTCATGACTGGGAACCAACGCGTTGCAATTACTCATGAACTCACATATAGTTTGCAAGCAACAACAGCAAAAGAGGCTAAAGTCTGTCCATAAATTATTAATGCAGATTATTATTACGAACACCAACAAAATAAAATTCAAAAGTTTAACCCATAAATCGTTAATAAAATAGTTTGATCTACTGCGTTTTTTTAAGACAGTTGTCCGTGAAACCACGAAGTGGCTCGATCTAACCCGAAAGTGGGTAAAATTCTGGATCCTGAAGCTTAATTATTAATCACTCACAACACAACAATAATATTCTCAAAGCGGATCCTTTCAAAATTCCCTAATTATTATAAGTTAACAAAAGACACAAATGTTGAGAAATTCTACCTCAGGGGTCATACACGGCACATTTTCTAAGGGGACACCCCTTCCCGCGACTTTTGACCACTCAGTATAATCCGGAGATAAGGTGGATAAGCTGTGGCTTGTAGTCGCTTGGGTTTAAATTATCTGATAAACTCACCAACAATGCAATCATGCTTACCGGGAATAACATCAGTTAGGTTATTTATTTGAAGTCTGGCTCCATGGCTAAATGGTTAGCGTGCTGGCCTTTCGTCACAGGAATACCAGGTTCAATTCCCGACAAGGTCGGAAATTTTAACCATTATTGGTTAATTCCGCTGGGACGGCGCTGGGTGTATGTGCCGTTTTCATCGTCATTTCATCCTCGGAGTGTCCTCGGACACTCCCGACACTATAAGCCATACGCCTTTTCAATTTTTTTCATTTACAGTCAAACCTCTTTATATCGAACCTCCGTTAATAGAATTTTCAGTACTTCGAAGTAACTTAAATTTCCCGGCCATTTGTCCTATTCTTCACGTGTATTTATTTCTCTATCACTCGAAATTCGGTTACACGAATTACTCATTTCTCGAAGCAAACATTTCCTCCCTTGAAGCAAAAAATACTCTGTAACTCGAATTTTGTGCAACACTAACTGTGCAAAACGGCATTTGTGGTTTGTGAGGAACAGTTAACAAGCAATTCCCGGCAGGGTCGGAAATTTGAACCATTATTGGTTAATTCTGCTGGGACGGCGCAGGGTGTATGTACCGTTTTCATCACTATTTAATCCCCATCACGACGCGCAGGTCGCCTACGGGAGTCAAATCGAAAGACCTGCACATGGCGAGCCGAACATGTCCTCGGACACTCCCGACACGAAAAGCCATACGCCTTTTCAATTTCTTTCATTTACAATCGAACCTCGGTATCTCGAACCTCCTAATCGAATTTTTAGTATCTCGAAGCAATTAAAATTTCCCGGCCATTCGTCCTATTCTTCACGTGTACTTATTTCTCTATTACTCGAAATTCGGTTACATGAATTTCTCAGTTTCTCGAAGCAAACATTTCCTTCCTTGAAGCAAAAAATACTCGGAATTTTTGTGCAACACTAACTGTGGAATACGGCATTTGTTGTTTGTGAGGAACAGTTAACAAGCAAAGAAAGGTTTACAATGATGGTGGGACCTAATATGACGGGAACCGAAAATCTAAAACCCCTGATGATCGGAAAATCGGCGAAGCTTCGACGTGTCTCGGATGTGAATTAATTACCAGCCACCTACGAAAGCAACCCCCGAAGTCGCAGATGACAAGCTCCATTTACCAATCTTGGCTGCGTGGTATTGACGAGAAGTTTCAACGCGAAGGGAGGAAAGTTTAACAGTAACAAACAGAAGAGACTAACGGATTTAATCGAAAGGTGTTAACCGAGGTATGTTCCTTGTTTCACTACTGTATGTACTGTATCCTGTCTTCTAAAAAGTTACTACAATAAAGGTTATAATTAAAGTGATGGCGTAAAATAGTTTGTATATTATAAATACTGTTAAAAATAATGATTCAATTATGAGCTATACATGTTCAAGATCGGCATTCTCTATATCTCGAAATTTCGATAACTCGAAATAAAATCTAGCTCCCGAGGTGATTCGAGGTATCGATGTTCCACTGTTTTTGAAGACATACATCTATTTGGGAGATGCATTTACATTGTTGTACTTTAATATTAGATAGTTAAATATCTATGTCCTCACTGGTGATGAACCTCCCTCGCCATTTAGAGGCTAGCTATTATCATCGGACGCCTGATACGTTTTAAATACTATTTTTAGAAATTCAATGAACAGGGAAACTCACATAACACTACAACACTGTGCAAAATCGAGCATTAAACTCGTTGAAATTATGTAAATTTATTAGTCTGAATGAATAACAGGAATTTTACTTTATTATGGAAATACTGTCATTCCCATCCATACGCTTAAACCCTGTATCTTTGTAAATTGTAACACAGAAATTATAATGTGTCAGTTTTCTTTGAATAGGCCTATATAAATGTAAGAAAAATTTCACTGTTAATATCAAGCGCAGTATAAATCAAACCGGAATATGTGGAAAAGGTCGGTTTTCTTGCGATGATAGCGTTCTTTAAAATTTTTAATACTGTACCCAAGTCAATATTTTGCTGAGCAGTGAAGGAGAGCAATCGCAATCGAACGACACCGCTCCACTTCCCTGCCAAGTGTGTTCGCTCTTTCGCTTCACTGTGACGTATGTTTGCTACGTAACCTGACCTAGAGCTGGGAACTAAGGCTCTATAGAGAACCCTATTGGGAACGGTAGGAGCGGAGTGGAGCAGTTGTTTTCGCTCTTCCTCCGGAGACCTACGGTAGTCCTCCGATTGAATTCACTGGCGGAAAATTCAAATGCTTTAAATTGGGCAATGTTGTAACGGTGATCTTGGGTGGAATTACAATTTAGGTTTCAGTACTAATTCCACAGATGCATGTGTTTTCCCACGTTTGTCATTCAAATGCGGCAGTCGTTTCAAGATTGCGCATTATTTGTTATGCTATAAATAACAGACTTTTATCTGCTGAAATTCAGTTTGCAATAGGTGCAGGCGGATAGAATAATGTAGACTGAATATTGCCATTACATTATACCCTTGCAAATGCATTTACAATATTATTAATAGTAAGCATGTTTAAGTACTAATTATATTGCATTTCATGTACTGTAAACATGTATTATATACGATACTCGTAGCTCATTTATTACTGAAGAGTAAGAACTGATTGGAATTGTTATATGCTGCACTCGACTGAGAAGTTGACGGTAGAGCGCTGGCCTTCTGAGCTGAAGTTTGCGGTTTCAATTTTGACTTTGCTCGGTGGTACTTGAAGGTGTTCAAATGCGACAGTCTCATGTCGGCAGGTTTACCGGCTTATTAAAGAACTCCTGTGGGACAAAAAGCCGGCACCTCGACGTCACAGTAAAAACACAGAAGTGATTATTGGGACGTACAATAATAATAATAATAATAATAATAATAATAATAATAATAATAATAATAATAATAATAATAATAATTCTTTCCGTTTACCCTCCAGGGTTGGTTTTACCCTCAGACTCAGTGAGAAATCCCACCTCTACCTCCTGGAGCGGGAGACTTTGGGTCGTGGATACTTATTTATTATTTTATTTTTTACAATTTGTTTTACGACGCACCGACACAGATAGGTCTTATGGCGACGATGGGATAGGAAAGGCCTGGGAGTGGGAAGAAAGCGGCCATGGCCTTAATTAAGGTACAGCCCCAGCACTTGCCTGGTGTGAAAATGGGGAAAACCACCTTCTGGGCTGCCGACAGTGTGGCTCGAATTCACTATCTCCCGGATGCAAGCTCACAGCTGTGCGCCCCTAATCGCATGGCCAACTCGCCCGGTGGTCGGGGAGGAACACCAGTACCTCGCCGGGGCAGCCTCACTTGCTATGCTGAACAGGGGCCTTGTGGGGGGGGGGGATAGGACGATGGGAAGGGAGAGAGAAGGAAGCGGTCGTGGCCTTACGTTAGGTGCCATTCCGGCATTTGCCTGGAGGAGAAGTGGGAATCCACGGAAAACCAAATCGAGGATGGCTGAGGAGGGAATTGAACCCCCCTCTACTCAGTTGACCTCCCGAGGCTGAGTGGACCCCGTTCCAGCCCTCATACCACGTTTCAAATTCCGTGGCAGAACCGGGAATCGAACCCGGCCCACCGCGAGTGGCAGCTAATCACACTAAACACTACACCACAGAGGTGGATAATAATAATAATAATAATAATAATAATAATAATAATAATAATAATAATAATTAAACACTAACGATGAATGAGAATGAATAGATTTCATATATTCGCCTTCTTCATGCTTATAAACATCGCTAGCACATCCGTTGCGCAACACTACTGGAACCAAAGACTTTAATAATACTGGAACTGCAAGCGAGCACACATTCAGTTGGTGGATTTGTTGGTATTTCCCAGCGGACTGTCCAACGTATCTACAAGCAGTAGTGTACGGTTGTGTCCCATTTGCGATCACAGCAAAAGTTGTCCCATTTGCGATCACTCTCAATTAGAGTGGGAAACAAGAATGTGAAAAAGACCAGTTCGTGTCCCATTTGCGACCACTGTAAAATTATCAGCAGCCTACCAGGGTTTTCCAACGTCCATACAGCACGGGGATAGCTAATTAGGGGGTACTCCGCAGAACCTCTCTCTTGAAGGCTTTTTTTTTACGTCGCACCGACGCAGATATGTCTTATGGCGACAATAGGATAGGACATGGCTAGGAGTGGGAAGGAAGCGGCGTGGCCTTAAGGTACAGCCTCAGCATTTGCTTGTTGTGGAAATAGCGAACCACGGAAAACCATCTTCAGGGCTACCGATAATGGTATTCGAACCCACTATTTCCCGAATGTAATCTCATCTTTTCGCGCCATCATTATAGAATTATCACTTTTTTCAACTTATTTTAATCTAAACATTTTCTTAACATTAAGTTCTGGAACCTTGTACATCTAATCCAAGCGTATAGACAAAAATTATAATTTTATTTATGTAGGTGAAAGTAGGCTGAGTGGCTGTGCGTTTTAACGCGCTACGGCTATGGAGCCAAGTTCTGCATTCGGGAAACGCGTGGGTTCGAACCCCACCGTCGGCTGTTCTCCGAATGGTTTTCTGTGGTTTAATATCTTCACTTCCAGGTAAATGCCGGTACAGTTTCTATCCGTAGGCCAAAGCTGTGTCCTCCCACCCCTTACCCAATTTCATTCACCATAACACATTACATCTTCATTAGCTCTTCAACTGAGGTTGGTGCCAGGAAGGGCATCCGGCCGTAGAAACATCCCGTAGAAATTAATCTCATCTTATCCCTTCCCAGTATCAAGAAACGAGACTAAGTGGTAGACATACATAGAGACAGATGAAAGTAGGCTAATTACACATATTTTTAGCAGCTGACTTACCGTGTCAGTATGAATAATCGAACAGTTTGAGCATTATTTAAGCAGTAATTTAATAGTGTCCCCTATTGTATAAGAAAGTGTAAGTTAACTGTCAAGTTTGATGATGATGATGATGATGATGATTGTTGTTTAGAGGGGCCTAACATCTAGGTCATCGGCCCTTACGGTATGAAATGAGATGACAATTTAAAAATACAAAATTCATCCACTGACCAGAATTCAAAACGTGATGATGAGGAACGAATTGATGGACATGAATTTAAAACAATCAGGGGATAAGACGCCCCCCCCCCCACACACACACACACTGCTGCTACTAATCACAAACCTATTGTGTACCTAATATAGTGACACAACAACTCGCAAGTAAAGGCGACGCATGGTGTTCCCCGCGTGATGGTACTAATCAAAAGTAGTTTCATGGTTCTAAGACAGTCATCCCTTGGTCGCCCCTTTTAGTCGCCTCTCACGGCAGGCAGGGTATACCGTGGGTGTATTTTTCGTCTGCGTCTCCCAACCACAGGGAGTAGAGAGAGAAAAAAGAAGAAGAAAGAAGGGATCCGTCACTTCGAAAAATGAAGTAACGGACGAAGAAAGGCAAGGGCCACGAAGGGCGTGACGTTGTTTTTTTTTTTTTGTTGCTATTTGCTTTACGTCGCACCGACACAGATATGTCTTATGGCGACGATGGGATAGGAAAGGCCTAGGAATGGAAAGGAAGCGGCCGTGGCCTTAATTAAGGTACAGCTCCAGCATTTATCTGGTGTAAAAATGGGAAACCACAGAAAACCATCTTCAGGGCTGCCGACAGTGGGTTTCGAACCCACTATCTCTCGAATGCAAGTGCAAAGGTACGTGACTCAAATCGCGCAGCCACTCGCTCGATATTTTAATTCTTTAAAAAAATGTATGGCAAAATACGAGGATGAGTGTTCATCCACTGATTAGTTAAACGTCAATTTAATGCTACCAAGAACTATACCCAGTATTTAATAAGAGGAAGGGACTAACAATAACGCATATGAAAAATATAAAAATTTTAAATACAAAAATAACTGAGTTCCTTTATTTGCTTCTTCACTTTCTTTGATGCAAAGGTTACATCGTCTATCAGAAGTTCACAAGAAGCTTCTGTGTTAGGAAAGAGAGGCTCTTTTGGAATCGGTAACATAAATCTTAACAAAATTCTTCAGTATGTCATCGGTGATAGCTTCATCATAGTTTGACAGCGGAGAGAAACCTAGCGGATAGTAAGTCATCTACGTTAGGGTCGTATATTCATATTTACAGCCTATGGAGGTCATGGTGAAATTTTAACGAGCAAACATGTATTTTTTTTATCAATAACAAATATATCATCTACACACTTTACACAGCGCATTTGGGGCATCTACTGTGAGGTATGTCGTTAGCTTCGATCACGTGAGCATGACTGACGATACCGTTTCGTTTCTGCTACGTGGTGTCATTGAATTCCTTGGCATAGAGAAAATCCCTACTGTTGAAATTCACCACAGACTTCACCATGCATATGGAGATATGAGCATAGCCATGAGTAGACCCCTGCGCGGATATACAAAATAATATCCGCATCCGCACTTCATTCATTCGCACCCGCGTCCGCGAATGGTTATCTGCATCCGCAAATGGTTATCCTCGGACATTATAAATGTTTGCCTACAGTATATTACAGCCAAGATATTGAAACAGATAGATCTGTTAACATAATATAATAGGCCTGACACCTGACACCTGGCACCAGAACCCCTACAGTCACAGGTTTATGAGGGATTTTCCCTTGCGACAACTACGGACGTATTGACCTCTGTTCCTTCCTTCCACCAATTGCGGACAGGAGCCAGTTAGGCTGAGGTCAGATCTACGGCTTTATATATCACCAATCTCCCATACCAATGTCAATGGTCGCCTAACCACAAGCAAAAGTAAATGTATACCTGAGTGAAAATCAATAAACATCCTTATTTATAAATTATCAGCAAAATTATCAGCACTGCCATACAGTTTGAATCCGCCAAGACACTAATTTCGCGGATATCCGCATCCGTGCAGGGCTCTAGCCATAAGCAGTGTTAGATCTATGAAACATTTCTAAGATAAAAATACGAAAATCCAATATCAGCCTCGTAGAGGTCACTGATGGAAATTATTGGAAGCAAAACTTGTAGCATGCAGTACAACTCAGGAAGTTATTGCAAGGTAGGGCTATTCAAAAGTCTGTAACTGCTCGATCCAACATTCACTGACGAAAAAAAAAAGAGCACCCACACACAAGGTCATTTTCAGAGGTACCAAAAACGAAGTACATTATTTTTTAACGAGCCTTGGAAGCAAATGATGAAAAAGACAGCAGAGCTTGGAATAGCATGATCAGAATTCACTAACTTAAAAAAAATGTAAAGCGAAGACAGTGCAGTCTACTGGGAAAAAATATGGCCACTGTCCTCTGGGACGCTGTGCGGTGCATTCTAGTTGAATTTCTCGAACCTGGGAAAGCGGTAAATGATCGATGCTATATTCAAAGAATTTAGAAAGCTGCGTCTAGTATCACGCGTCTAACAACCAGGAAGAAAATCATCCCTCAACACGATAATGCGCGCCCTCACTCTACTCAGTTCACCAAGAAGAAATTTGGGGAAATGGGTGGAAAATTCTGCTGCACCTTGTCTACAGATCCCCCTTGGGAACTTATCGTTTCAATTTCATGAACGAGCACAGGAGAGGCCACCGCTACGAGCCGATGGAGAACATACAGAAAGCAATGCATCAGTCTCTGCAGGCTACTACAACGAAGCTCTTACCCAAGGACAGATACAAGATTTCAGAACGGTAGGGAAAATGTACAGAAAGAAACGGAGATTGAATAGAAAAGTGAAGAAATGAAGAGATGGTGTAGATGGTTTTTCAATAATAACAAATCCTGGTTTATGAAAATTTGTAGTTAATTAGTTATGAAGATGGCGCTGGTTGTTTAAAGGGCCTAACGTCTAGGCCATCAGTCCTTACTGGTGCGATATGAGACTAATAATAAGGCAGCTTTCGAGAACAAAGGATATTTACAACAAGAAATCCATGTCTATAAATGCTAAGTTAAGACATTACCACACTGTCATCCGTCCAGGGGCCTTGAACTCTGCAGAGTGCCTTGCAATGCATCCTAAGGGACTAACAGAGAAACTGGAAGTGAAGGAAAGGAAAATCCTAAGAAAATCTTGGGCCCAGTAAAACAAAAAACAAAACGGGGAAAATAGGAGACGGCAAATTTTGCTCCTTCTTGATTTTAGTATGCACGGCAAATCAACAGAATATGATTCTTTAAATGTCTGGAAATACCGTTTCTTGTTGGATTTATTCATGATAATCTACAATAGGAATACCGCGTATGAAAATGTCCGAGAACAAATGTCTCGATATCTAGAACCTGGATCACTGAACGTCACATAAAATTATAACAAACACTCAAGGCAGTCAAACACTTCATTAAAACATGTCAAAGCACACAAAGTCTTAAACCATTAAATGAACACAACGCCAACCTAGTGAACAAAGAATATGTACATGGTAAAAAACATACACACACGTGGAACGAATGTAATTCTTCTTCTTTATAATTTAATGGGCTTCGCTAATAGCGGTATACCCAGTCAGTAGAACGAATGTAATTAGTCCAACGAATAGAGGAAACTGTGAAGCACGAAGTTATACCACAAAATTCGATCACGCCATAACCTTAAAAGGCCAAAAGATTCAAGGAACGCCAACTTCGTGAATAAAGAACAACACTCACGTGATCAAATAATATGGGTTAAATCACAACAAGCGAACGGAGCGGAACAAAGAATTTACGGAGCAGAGCCTGTCGACACCTAAGATTCACACGGAAGAACTGTTATCCCGGCCTTAAATTCAATTCCAATAACGACACAAACATCACACGATTAAAAATACCAATCATATCAAAGAATGAGTTATCGACTATCGTGGACTTGCCTTCGACCCACTCAAACAATCGATTGTACGGAAGTGGAGTGATTATCGAATGTTAACGTTTCAAATTTTTGTCCGCGAAGTCGTAAAATGAGACCGTCCATCCGTAAAACCGTAAAATGCTGCAATTTCCGTAAATTTTACGGATAAAACGTAAAAGTTGGAACGTATGCAGCACACTAAATACATTCAAAATGTGCGCGACAAGAGTTTGGTACCCTTCCTTGTAAGTACATTGCGTAGTCCTAATGGGCTTATTCGCATACATTAATATATAACAGGTGATATATTTCATCTTTAGTTCCGCATTGACTTAATTATATATAACTGAAAATTCAGAAGAAAGACTCTATTCAATATAATCAGATATGCACCTTTACCGCATGACATGAAATGGTTTGTACACACATAACGACTCAAGGACATGTATAGACCGTATGGGTCATCTTCAGCTTATAATGTACGGAAAAAGACAATCAGATTTTTAACATTATGAACATATGGATAAAATAATTAGTAGTTCAGTTTGAACACTAAAAAGATCAAAACGTCAGGCGTTGTTTTACAGCCTCCATGAGTTTAGCTTGGTAATAATTTGACTCTAATAGAAAATAATAATATTAATAATAATAGCTTTACGTCCCACTAACTACTTTCACGGTTTCGGAGACGCCGAGGTGCCGGAATTTTACCCCGCAGGTGTTATTTTACATGCCAGTAAATCTACCGACACGAGTGACGTATTTGAGAACCTTCAAAATACCACCGGACTGCGCAATGATCGAAACTGTCAAGAATGTCATTGTATGTATGTATGTATGTATGTATTATGTATTACATCTCCTCCTTAACCACTGGATCGAATCCCACTGTCGCCAGCCCTGAAGATGGTTTTCCGTGGTTTCCCATTTTTACACCAGGCAAATGCTGGGGCTGTACCTTAACTAAGGCCATTCCTAGGCCTTTCCTGTCCCATCGTCGCAATAAGACATATCTGTGTCGATGTGATGTAAAACAAATAGAAAAAAAAACCACTGGAGCGATTTACACCAAACTTGGTACACTTACGACTTAGTATCAGGAGACAAACCGCGTGGGGGTAAGACACTCCAAGTACCCTTAGGGGGGGTGGGGTGGGGAGCGAAAGGGGTGACATACAAAAATATTCGAAAATAGTGTCAAATCCATACTGTTCGGAGTGATACTCCGGAATTTTTAAAGTCCCAATTCAGCCCTCTTTTGGATGGGGGCGAGGGGGGAGTGATATATCAAAATAGAAAATAGAGTCGAATCCATCCTTTTCGGGGTCGATGAAATGAATAGTGACACTCCCGATTTCTTTTGACAAACCGCGTTGAGGTAAGACACTCCATATACCCATACGGGTGGGGGGGGGGCGAGGGGTGAATTATAAAATATTCGAAAATAGAGTCGAATCCATACTTTTTATGGTCGCTGAGATGAATAGTGACACTCCAGAATTTTTTTAAGTCCAAGTTTAGCCCCCTTCAGGGTGAGGGACGTGGGGGTAGTGATGCATAAAAAGTCGAAAATAGTGTCGAATCCACATTTTTCGGGGTCGCTGAGATGAATAGCGGCACTCTGGATTTTTTAGTATCATGAGAAAAACCACGTGGGGGTTAGACACCCCAGGTACCATTAGGGGCAGGGGGCGAGGGGGGTGAAATATAAAAATCATCGAAAGTAGTGTCGAATCCATACTTTTCGGGGTCGCTGATATCAAAAGCGACACTCCAGAATTTTATAAACCAAGTTCAGCTCCCTTCGAGGGGGTGGGGAGGGGCAGGGAGGAGAGATATACAAAAATAATCGAAAATAGTGTCAAATCCATAGTTTTCGGGGTCCCTGAGATGAATAGTGGCATTCCAGATTTCTTAAAAGTCCAAGTTCAGCCCCCTTTGGGTTGGGGGACGAGGGATGATGAGGGGAGTGATATATAAAAGTAATCAAATTAGTGTCGAATCCACATTTTTGGGGTGGCTCAGATTATTAGCGGCACTCAGGATTTTATTCCGTTCAAATTCACACCCCTTTATGGTAGGGGGTGAGGGGGTTTGAGATATAAAAATTAATCGAAAACAGTATCGAATCAAGTTTTCGGTGTCGCTGAGATGAATTGTGAATTTAAAATTCCATGTTCATCCCCCAATATGGTGGGGGGTTAGGGGGGAGTGAGATACAAACATGATCTAAAATAGTGTCGAATTCACAGTTTTGGGGGTCACTGAGATGAATAGTAACACTCCGGATTTTTTAAAATTTGTGGTGGGGGTTGAGGGTGGGGGAGATATAAAAATAATCGAAAATATTGTCGAATCCATACTTTTCGGGGTCACTGAGGTGAATAGTGACACTCCGGATTTTTAAAAGTCCAAGTTCAGCCCCTTCGAGGTGGGAAAGAGGGGAGAGTGATATATAAAAGTAATCAAAAATAGTGTCGAATCTGTAGTTTTCATGGGCACAGAATTAATAGATTAATAATGACACTCCGGATTTTTTATAAATCCTGTTTCATCCCCCTTTGGCATAGAGGAGAAGGGGTAAAAGGGAAATTGTTAAAGTGACCGAAATAATGGAACCAAAATTTATACAAGTGTGACTTACTATCTGGAGAAAGTATTGTTTAGGATAAGACACCCTTGGAACCTCTAGAGTAAGGGTGATTTATATACGTAACTAAAAGCGAACAATAATAGTTTTCCGGACTACTGGAGCGATTCGAACAAAACCTGGTACTCTTATGACTTACTGTCAGGAGATAAACTGCATGGAGTTATGACAAATTAGCACCCTTAGGGGCAGGTGTTGGAGAGGGTGAGATATAACAATAATCAAATATAGGGCCACATCCAAAGTTTTCGGGGTCACTGAAATGAATAGTGACACTCCGGTTGTCGTTTAAGTCCAAGTTGATCCCCAATTGGCAGGCGGGTGAGGAGTGAAGGAAAGAAAATATCCAAATGACCGAAATTAAGGATGTTTGTGTGTACGTTCCGATATAACTGTCAGCTGAACTTGGTACAAATATTACCTACTATCTGCAAAAAAACATTACTCTGGGGGAAACACACCGCTAGAAGCCTTAGTTAAGGGGACGAAATACAATTATGACTAAAAACGACCAATATTAGTGTTGAATCCATACCTTTCGGGACTACGGGAACGATTTCAAACAAACTTGGTCACTTATGACTTATTATCAGGAGACAAAGTGCGTGAAGGTGTGACAACCCTAGCACACCTACGAGACGGTGAGATGTAGGAATAATCGAAAATAGTGTCCAATCCATTCTTTTCGGGGTCGCTGAAAATGAAATGTCGTATGGCTTTTAGTGCCGGGATATCCCAGGACGGGTTCGGCTCGCCAGGTGCAGGTCTATTTGACGCCCGTAGGCGTAGGATGAAATGATGATGAAGACAACACATACACCCAGCCTCCGTGCCGTTGGAATTAACCAATTAAGGTTAAAATCCCCGACCCGGCCGGTAATCGAACCCCGGACCATCTGAACCGAAGGCCAGTACGCTGACCGTTCAGCCTGAGGTGAATAATAACGTTCCGAATTCTTTAGAAGTCCAAGTTCTGCCTCCTATCGCATAGCGGTGAAAAGAAGTAGAGGTGAAACGTAAACATTAACCGAAAACGAACGATATCTGTGTCTAATCCATAGTTTTCGGGATCGCTGAGATAAACTGTGACACTCTGGATGCCGTTTGAGGTAAAGTTCAGTCCTGATCGGCAGGCGGGTGAGAACTGGTAAAGAAAAGAAAATGTCTAAAGGAACAGAGTTTAAAGACGTATGTGTGTATGTTCTAGCATACCTCTTAACCAAACTTGGTATACAAATGACTTACTATATAGAAAACATTACTGTTGGGGTCCGATACACCTAGCACCCCTAGGGGCGAGGGCGAATTATAAAAACACAGAAAGACGGGTGAAATAAAAAATATAGATAACGACAAATATTCATGTACAGTCACTGCCTTCGTGATGTACAGGCCGTACTGTACCTCCGATGACGTCAGACAAAGAGGCGAACTGTTTCCTCCGTCCGACCCGTGTAATGCAAAGACGCGATGCGTCTGTACCTTTTATAATTATGAAATATTTACAAATGTATTAATATTACAGGTGATATCACTAAAACCTGTAATCGCATCATAAGTCGTAAGTCAGGTCTATATAATTTTAGGACAAATAGGTTTGAAGTGCGATCTACGCGGTCAAAGCTTCAGTGTTTTACTAGTCAATGTACCCAACAAATAATTATTATGCATTAATACAAATATGGAGACAACAAACGTGCAATAATATATTTTACTTCTATACCTCTAGATGGCCACAAATCAGTAGCTTTCTTGTTTTTTTTTTGTTGTTGTTGACACTTCTGGCAGTATCCTTCGAATACTTCCTTGAGACCCTTTCTTCTATGCAAACATTTTTTCTTCGTAATAGGTATTTTTTCGGTTGGGATTTTCATTTTTCATAAAGGTTACCTGCCCCCATACGAAGAAAATTAAAATATTAATGTCTATTTACTTGTATAGTTGTATTTTCGCCGTGGTACGCACAAGTTCTCAGCGTTGTGGCAAATGCGAACTTTCGCACACTGTATTTAAATTTGTACCACATTACATTTCCACAAAAACGTGTTATACGATAACAATTAAATGAATAAATTACACGAGAAGTATTACGTCCCTCGAATTTACATTATCTACCACGTGAAGATACCATGCCTAACCTAAACTATGACGACTCATTATCTTAATAACAGCTGTTTACGTAAATCCTGATGGGATTTAAAGAAAAAAAACATGCAATATACTTAAATATAAATTTTTATCTCTCTACGGTCACAATTATCCTAAGAATGCCCCCAATCCTCATGGATGACATTCACAAGTACAACTTGTAACATTCACTTAGCTCGCCTCAATCGATCAGCGCTTGGCGCGCTTTCTACAGTACGGCCTGTATATTACGAAAGCAGTAGTACAGTCCATAGTTTTCGAGGTCGCTGAGGTGAATAATGACACTCGGAATGTCGTTGTTCAGCCCCTATCGGCATGGAAAATGACCGAAATCACGGATGTGTTTGTTTTTTATCCAGCATATCCCTCATATAAAATTGGTACACGTATGACTTACTATCTGAAAAAAAATACTGTTGGGGCAAAACACCCCTAGAAGTCTTAGGGGAGATGGTGAAATATAAAAATAAACGAATTTAACTGATATTAATGTCAAATACATTCTTTACGAGGTCAGAGAATTGAACTGTGACACTCTGGATTGTTAAGTCGTACTTCAGCCGCAATCAGTATGGAGGTTGAGAAACGGTGAAAATAAATATATTATGCATGTACTGTATGTGGGTATGTTCCAGAATTGCTGTCAACGAAACTTGGTACACATATGACTTACCATCTTAGAAAACATACTATGGAGTTGAAAAATCACAGCCTCCGCTGGGGGTGGGGAAAGAGAGGGGTTGACGTGCAAAACTAATGGAAAATAACCGATATTAATGTCAAAATCCATTGTTTATGTGTCTCTGATACGAACTGTGACGCTCTTGATACCGTTTAAGTCCACGTTCAATTTCCGTTGAGACAGGAGCTGAGAAGGGCTTAAAAGTATATAGTATAAAATGACCGAGATTAGTGTTGAATGCACTAGGCCGATTGTGACAGTCTCAATGACAGTTGAAATCGTGAACATCATATGTATAGTGCGACGGGTAAATACATACACTTATTACTTTTTTTTTTTAAAGAATCAAATACTTCCCAGTCAATTCTAGCTTCCACAAAGACAAAGTTTTACTCGAAAATTAAATAATCTAATGCTTGAAATCATATACATCTAAATAACTCTAAAACTACATAACGGGTCGTAAATCAACACCTCAAAGAGAATTCAATAAGCATTCACTTCACACTTAATACAAATAGTACTGAAGTAAACAATCAAAAACTATCCAGGCAACGCCGGGTACTACAGCTAGTTTGATATAAAGTCCATTATAAATTGTACGTCCTTTTTTATGCATGTTATGTCGTCATTTTCTTTGATTGTGTTTATGTATTGCATAGGTGATGTCATCTGTATCGAGTTAGTTGAATTAGCTGAATATTGCGTCTGAGACAGGTGACAATCAGAAGTCGATAGACGTTGATTGCCATTAGTTTGTTGCTCCATGATCTTGACAGATGGCGCTACTTTTCCTGTAGATGAGTTGTCTTCTCTTTGTATGTCAACAATTTGACTTTTCCTAACCTCGTTTCGGATATTCTCACTTTCATCATTCCTAACGTATAGAACGGTTTTCATATCAATGAAACAGGTTCTGATGACTTGTTGAATATCTTTTTTCATCTCCTTTTTAGATAACCTCGTATTTCCGCGACGTTCCCTAAACTTGTCAGGGCACCTTCTAGTCGTGCATTATTATTATTATTATTATTATTATGACTGTACCGGGAGGTACACCCCAACGCCGCGCATTCAAATTCTGCGCCTAAATGAACTCCTCAATTGGTAAAACAGTGAAACTGAAACTACACCAACTTAGAAATTTAATCAGAAGATGTCATCTCTAAAATATTATGTAATTTTGTTATTACGTAGTTGCCTAACCTGAGTGAATTTCTCCTTGTTTTGTTTGCCATTCATCAAGAAGTTTGGACATTTTTCCACAGATGACACTACAAAAATACTATGATCATGCACCCTGGTGTGAAGTGAAAGAACTTATGATTTGAAGAAGTTTGGTATTCAGAAGTTTTTTAATGATTGATGTTCATTTATTTTCGGGTTGGCAATATTTTCTTGAATCTAGCCAATCCGTAATTTCTGTAATTAATTTTCTACCAATCACTGGCTTCTTGTTCGATCCTGAAGTGCAACTTTGAATTGGACCAATTAAAGTGAGAGGGTGTGTCTGGTTTATTCCTGAATGATCTCGAACCTTCCCTGGGGGTTTATAAACTGCGGCTTTTCACGTCTCTTGGCTAATTGATTCTGAGTGTGTGTGTTAAGCAGGAGGCGGGCGGCCTTTTTGTCGGCAGCTAGAACTGCTACAAGGTATGGCCACATAATTACATGTTTCTTTCTCTCTAACTCCGCAGTTTAACGCGAGGGAAAGGTCCAAATCGTTAACTATGTAACCTACTTTCCTAAAAAGGTAACTTTCTGTCGGCTAATGTAAAAACATAAAATCTTTAACTGTAAATGGGGGATAGAGAGTGATGTACCCTCTCGAGCTCCCATTCATCTTGGTTTGAGGTGACTACGTTTTGTAACTGTTTTTCTTCCTTTCCGTAACGCATTAATTTACCCTTATAAGAGTCACCTCAGTAGTTTGGGAATAGCCCCTGTTTCATCGGCCTAGTGCCCCTTAGGTTTTAAGTGTTCATATCTAGGAGTGCAAATATACGCCTCCATTCATTTTGTGTTCGGGCCATTAATTTATCCTGTTATTCTTATCCCACGAAGGCCCAGCAGATTAGATATTTAATACCCCTGTAAAAATAAGTTCCATTTGTAAATAGTGCCTTGAGAGGCCTGTAATTGTAAACTGAGGTTGCCTCGAGTAGGCGTGGAAAACAGAGCCTGTTCGCTCTTTTTCAAAAGTTTTGTAAGGTTTATGAATGCCTCTTGAAGGCTAGATGTTGTAATTTTGGTAGCAAGTGCTCGTTGAATTGGGGGATTTCTGCCCATGTACAAATTTGTGCTGTTTGTAAATTTGAGCTAGGAGCTCAGAAAAAGTAAAGCGAGGGCTTGAAGCCCAGGATATGTTAAAACCACTAATCTTGGATTTTCACCATCTTATTTAATGATTGCTACTTGTACCTGTAATATTGTCATGAAAAATTGTTATGTTTGAAGTTCTAAAAATATAACCTTCAGTTTAAGTCTTAAATTAATTTTGATTTGGTAGTTAGACCCATTTCACCCCAGCACCTTCTTTCACCTCTGCGTTCCAAGGAAATCCTGGAACAATTATTATTGTTGTTATTATTTTTATTAGCCCACCTTTAACTTACTGTTTGCAAACAGATGAAGAAAAACAGCAAACGCAATGGATTACAAATAATTTAGGACTGCAGTGGGAAGAAAAAGGTATCCCTTATCGCTTTCTACCTACGACCATGAACGCTTATTTGTCAGGAGCAGATCTAATGTCTCTGAAAGATTGTTCACAACATATGTATTGAAAAAAGGTGGATCAATCAAATTTCCCTCTATTTTATGTTTTCTGAAAGACTGTGAAAAGAAGGAATGGTTGCGTGACTTTAAACATGTAAAGTTATGAATCTGCATGAATTAGGATGTCCATCATTTCAAACTCTTCTCGGGGAGCACAGTGCGCAAACAATGAAACCATATTTACGCGTGTATACTCTTTGTCTGGTTGCATCGCAATGCATGCCGGAATGTGACTGACCTATGTAAATTTCAGTGTTCCAAACTCGCCAGTAAGAAAGAAACATTTGTGAAGACATCATGGATGTCGAATTACTGTTGGAAGTTTCGCCCCCGGGATAATCTCCGCCCACTTCAACGTTTCCCTCCTTTCTTGCTTTTTATGATTACTGTAGTTGTATCAGGCTGTATCTGTCATTTCGGAGTACGGTGTTGATGGTGTTTTACCTGTAATCTATACTCACTAAAACAACATTTGTCTGATTTTGGAGCACAGTTGGTTAAACGCTCGTGTTCTATGCTCTATGTTCTAGAACTGAAGAACGCTTAATTGCGTACTATCCGTGGCAATAATTTCCTGACGCGCTGAAGAGCCTTTTTGCAAGCAAAATTTCATATTACTGGTACCCCTTAAGACAGATAGTATGTGAACGAATATTAAGCGCAAAGAGGATGGTAAATAAACCCCAGTGTCATAATCACAGAGCAACCGTGACCGCCGATTCGTAACTCGTTGGCTTGTCGTGAAGCGTTATATGTATAGGTGCTAATTCAAGGTATCGAAGGATGGACAGGAAAGGCTTCTTCAATGAACGGGCTGAGAGCTTTTGACATGCAGATGTATCACAGAATGTTGAAGATCCCATGGGCAGACCACGTTAACAATGAGATGATACTCCGAAATGACAGATACAGCCTGATACATCGGATCATAGACACCAAGAAAGAAGGGAAACGTGGAAGTGGGCGGATATTATCTTAGGGCGGAACCTCCAACAGTAATTCGACATCCATAATACGGCAACCTTGGTACTAGAGCTGTAAAACGGGAAGAATTACTGCATGATGGTTTTCAATTTTCTGGGAAAAAACGGTACCAGAAGAAGTCTTGACGAAGAACAGATGCAAACCGACCTGAAATAGTGAAAAATAGTGGGAAGGCGGAATGAAAATATATTCTGAACGAAGGCAGCAACTGCTCCCTTCCATCAGCAAGGAAAAAGGAAGGATTGCAAGCATCGAGTATTTATTTTATTACTAGCTGATGTACCCGTACTTCGCTACGGAATTCTACATTGTATACAGAATTCTAGGTTAGATAGTGTACACGTTCTGAGCAAGACTGTATTCAACTGCACAGCTCTTAACGTTACCCTAGAAACGCGACGGGGAATTCATCAAACGTATTTTCTCATATATAGACTGGGTTACGGAGTTTTCATTGTAATGGTAGGCCTACTTGCCAACCAACAGTCACAATCAGGTTGGGGAGTTTTCATTATAATGTCAGACACTCACTATCCACTGCCTTTTTACATCCTCAGAAATACTGTCTTAGTGGTTTTCCCATGTGAAATGAACACGGGCCATTGCATTGACGTCAGTAGGAATGGCGCGAGTAAAAGCAATGCTTTCATATGAAATACTTGATCAAATGAAAACCACACATTTTCTCACTTTTAACGAACAGTACTATATTGCCGATCTAACAGTCCAAAGTTCCAGAGCTGGAATGACCAAGCCACAGACAACCGTGATCCGTGAACACTCTTCGTCTTTTTTCGGCGGGGGTGGAGGTCGAATAGTGGAGAGATTCCCAGGGCAAAAACTATGCCATTTTACTGATCAGTTTCCTTGGAGTACCCGATGAGTCGGAAAATCTCAATAAACTACAATGGCGGCAGAAAAATCTATCTGACTTGGGAGTAAATTCTTCCTCAAAGCCAGAGGAGAAACCCCCTCTTCACTACTAATTTGGAATAAAATGTATGTAGAATTCAATACAAGTGAAGGGGGAAGGAGCTTTTCTTAAGAAACGGCGCTTTTCAGGGTTGAATGTTGAGTTATATAGTGTATTGAGGTGCTATAATTTGAAATAGGCCTAAATTTTAATTCTAGACCAGGTCATACTACTACTACTACTACTACTACTACTACTAGAAGAGCCTCCGCTTAAAGTGTGCACACTGCTCATTCAAAACAGCGCGTCATGCCTCGTTAAGGAGGTCAGACAAAAGTGTCTGATATTTCACCTTCACTGTTCACAGTTAACATACAGAATAAAATACGGCAGGGAGGGATTCAATTGGGTAAATATAGTGAACAGTTTAGCCTGTGTCGATGACTTGGTCTTAATAGCAGACTGTGCTCAAATCTTAATACCTTGGAGCTTAAAAAGATATGCAACGAGTAGGCTATATAAAAAATTAACGCTTCCAAGATTAAAGTGATTTCAGTTGGAAAGAAACCTAAAGTAAAGTAAGTGAAATCGTATCAAGTACGAGTAGTAGCAAAGTTAATGCACCGAGCTCGCAGTTGAATAAACGGCATTTCCTTAAGAAATCAGAAAGCTATCGGACGAAAAGTTTACTTCACAGTTTTCAAACAGACTATGCTGTACGGACGTGAACGCCGGGTGGATTCAGGATATATTATCCATAAGCTAAAAGTAACAGACATGAAAGTAGCGAGAATGACTGCTCATACACACAATTGCGAATAATGGCAGGAAGTCATTCACAACAAAGAGGACAGGAATGAACTATATGGGTGAAGGTGAACGCATGAGGGCAAGATTTAGTAATAATGTTACTGGCTTTATGTCACACTATTGTTACGGTTTCCGGAGACGGGGAGGTGCCAGAATTTTTTCCCGCAGGAGTTCTATTACGTGCCAGTAAATCTATCGACATAAGGCTGTCGCATTTGAGCACCTTCGAATACCACCAGACTGATCTAGGATAGAACCAGCCAAGTTGGGGTCAGATGGCCAGGACAATATTTAGACTACGTTTTTTATGATTTAAAGGTAAGGGGGGTGGTGAACCTAAACGGGACCACAGAGCTAGTTCAACTATCTTGATTCCATATAAAAGATTATGTAGGCGCAGACTGAATTGACTGAATTTACAGAAGAACTTGCTGACAACGCTAAAAGACACAACTAAGATGTTAATAATAATAATAATAATAATAATAATAATAATAATTGTTCCGGGGTATCTGTGGAAAGCAGAGGTGATGAAAGAAAGTGCGGGCTTGAATGGGTCTAACTACAATATCAAAATTAATTGAAAACATAAATTGAAGGTTATATTTTCAGAACTTCAAACTTAACAATTTTTCATAACAATAAAACATCAGGTACAGTGATAATCTTAAAACAAATCTAGGAAAAGACAAGATAAGTGGTCTTCACAGATCCTGGGTTTCAAGCCCCTTGCTTTGCATTTCCTGAGCTCCTAGCTCAAATTTACAAAAGAGCACAAATTATTCAAGGGCAGAAATCCCCTAATTCACGAGTACTTGCTCTCCAAAATATAAATATCTAGCCTTCCAGAGGCACTCTCTACTATTACAAAACTTGAAAAAGAGCTAACAGGCTCTCAGTTTTCCAAGCCTACTTAAGGCAGCATCAAATTACAATTACTGGCCTCTCAAGGCACCATTACATCAATCTCGGGTCTCTCAAACCACCATTTACAAATGGAACTTATTTTTACAGGGGTATTAAATACCCAACCTACTGGACCTTCGTGGAATAAGAATAACAGATTAAATTAATGGCCCGAACACAAAATGAATGGAGGCGTATACTTGCACTCCTAGATATGAACACTAAAAACCCCTAAGGGCTCTAGGCCGATGAAACCGGAGCTATTCCAAAACTACTGAGGTGACTCGTATAGAATTACATTAACACATTACAGTAGGAAAAACAGTTAGAGAAAAACGTAGTCACCCCAAACCAAGATGAAGGGGAGCTCGATAGGGTACATCACTCTCTATCCCCGATTTACAGTTAAAGGTAAGTTTTTACATTAGCCGGAAGAAAGTTACATTTTAGAAAAGTTGTTACATACTACAGAGTTGGACCTTTCCCTCGGGTTAAACTGCGGAGTTAGCAAGAAGGAATAAAGTTATGTGGCCATTACCTTGTAGACGTTCTAGCCGCCCACGAAAGAGGCCGCCCGCCTCCTGCTTAACACACACACGCACTCAGATAGATGTCGATCGATTGGCCAAGAAACGTGAAGATCCGCAGTTTATAAATCCTAAGGGAAGATTCGATATCATTCAAGACTAAACCGGCCACATCCTCTCAATTTAAATGGTCAATTTCAAAGTTACACTCAGAATCGAACAAGAAGCCTCTGATAGGTTGAAAATTAAATACAGATATTAGGGATTGACTAGATTCAAAACTGGCGGAAAGAAAAGGTAAATATTGCCAACCCAGAAATAAATGAACATCAATCAGTTACAAAAACCTAGAAATACAAAACTTCTTTAAATTACAGGTTCTTTAACTTTGCATCAAAGGTCATGATCATAAATTTTTGTAGTGCCATCTATGGGAGAATGTCCACCAACTTCTTGATGAATGGCAAATAAAACAAGGAGAAATTCATCAGTTTAGGAAACTTCACAATAACAAAATTACATAATATTTCTGTGGTGACATCTTCTGAGTAAAGTTCTAAGTTCCTGTTGTGGTAGTTTCCACTTTAGTTCAATAGAGGAGTTCATTTAGGCGCTAATTTTGAATGCGCGGCGTTGAGGTGTACCTCCCGGTACAACAATAATAATAATAATAATAATAATAATAATAATAATAATAATAATAATAATAATAATAATAATAATAATAATAATAATAAGATGATGATGAAGAAGAAGAAGAAGAAGAAGAAGAAGAAGTTGATATCCTGGTCCTTAGTTGGCCTTATCAAAATAAAGAAATACTACTACATGGGCGTATTTAATTATACACACTATGGCCAAATACCATACACTATAGTGTATAATAATAATAATAATAATAATAATAATAATAATAATAATAATAATAATAATAATAACTTCGTGTGGCAATTTCTAGCCAAGTGCAGCCCTTGTAAGGCAGACCCTCCGATGAGGGTGAACGGCATCTGCCATGTGTAGGTAACTGCGTGTTATTGTGGTGAAGGATAGTGTTATATGTGGTGTGTGAGTTGTAGGGATGTTAGGGGCAGCACAAAGACCCAGCCGCCGGGCCACTAGAATTATCCAATGATGTTTAAAATCCCCAACCTGGCCGGGAATCGAACCCGGGACCCTCTAAACCGAACGCCAGTATGCTGACCATTCAGCCAACGAGTCGGACACTATAGTGTATTATCTATGGTTTATCACTGTGTTTGGCATGTGTTATCTCTTTTCGTGTTCAATATTTTACAGATCAAAACTTTTTTCATGCCAGTTACACTATCCTGCAATTCAAGTAAGTACTATACGGAGTTATTCACCTAAGATGCTGCACTGAAATAACTTCCAATCCATTAAAGATATCAATATTCTGTTTTCATATTCTTAAATGACATTAAAAGGACGATGATGCTCGTTGTTTAAAGGGTCAAACATATAGGTCATCGGCCCCTAATGATACGAGATGAGACGAAATGCAAAGGCAATTAAAATTCCAAAATTCAATCACTGACCAGAATTCAAAACATGAAGATGAAGAATGAATGAATGAATATGATTTTAAAATAATCAGCGGATCCAACTCACAATATTGAAAGTTAAAATAATTCCAAAATCCATCCACTACCCAGAATAAAAAAACTTTTTTTTTTCTTTTGCTATTTGCTTTACGTCGCAACGACACAGATAGGTCTTATGGCGACGATGGGACTGGAAAGGGTTAGGAGTGAGAAGGAAGCGGCCGTGGGCCGTGGCCTCAGTTAAGGTACAGCCCCGGTATTTGCCTGGTGTGAAAATGGGAAACCACGGAAAACCATCTTCAGGGCTGCCGACAGTGGTGTTCGAACCCACTATCTCTCGAATACTGGATACTGACCACACTTAAGCGACTGCAGCTATCGAGTTCGGTCAGAATTCAAAAAGACGACGTTGAGCAATTATTATGAACTTAAAACAATCAGTGAATCCGACCCGCAATGCCCAAACTTCCCATAAAATAACTTAATACAGTGGTATAAACCGAACAAGAGACTGCCTTCAAAGCAAAATACCAAATCGATTATGCTTGTTGTCTACACGGGTACAAAATCCAGGTCACCTGCCACTTATGGTACTAATGGCTGGTAAAGTAGAAGTATGGTGTTCCTCATATAGCGGTACTAATCACAAGTAACCTAGACTCACTGTGTTCCTCGCATACTGGTACTGATCACAGGCAACGTAGACCCACGGTGTCGCACATATAGTGGAACTAATCACAGGTAACGCAGACCCATGGTGTTCTTCACATAGTGGTACTGACCACAGGCTTCTCCCAGACCTGTGGTGTTCCTCACATAGTGGTACTAATCACAGGTAACGTAAATCCACGGTGTTCCGCATATAGAGGTACTAATCACGGGTACTGTAAACCCATAGTGATCCACTCTCCGGTGATACTAATCTCAGACCCACGGTGTTCCTCGCGTGATAGTAATGAAAATGAAAACCTACAACTTGTTTTCCAGTCAATGACCGGGTCAGGGATGGAATGAATGAAGCAGATATAGGCTATTAGTACGACGGGGTCGCCACTCCCAAAGTGATTTATTAATAACTGATAGATGCTATGAAATGAGAATGGAGAGTGTTGCTGGAATGAAAGAAGACAGGGAAAACCGGAGTACCCGGAGAAAAACATGTCCCGCCTTCGCTTTGTCCAGCACAAATCTCACACGGAGCGACCGGGATTGGAACCACGGTATCCAGCGGTGAGAGGCCGACGCGCTGCCGTCCGAGCCACGGAGGCTACCGTGATAGTAATATCAGAGGTAATCTCATGGTCCAAAATCATTCGTCCCCGGTAGCCCCTTTTAGTCGCCTCTTCCGACAGGCAGGGTATACCGTGGGTGTATTCTTCACCAGCGTCACCCACCCACAGGGGGTGGCATTAAAAGATTCGTAAAATATTGTGCTGAATTTTTCTGTGGGGTTACTGGTAACGGAGATATGGATACCAACTCTGTCTTTTTAACGGAACTACAGTAATTTCTGTGACTAGCATATAAGTTCGTACTACTGCAACTTACATGGTATTAATCACGGAGTATTCTATTAGAGGAGGGAATGTTTCTCATACTCTTTGCTAGTTTGCTGATAGCGCAACCATAACAGCAGACACAATAACAAGAAGTGATATGTTTTCTATTCATTAAATGACTGTTATGATTAACAGGTGTAGTCTGAACGCACTCGGATCAAAATTATGAAATCTATTGCAAAATATATTAAAAACTTGTTCAAATACTGCCAGAGTTAAATAACCTATAGGCAATACATAAAGCACAATGTCTGCCTGTCTGTCCTTTATACAAATATACACCGTTTCATCAACTGAACCAAATTTTGATACTTACCTTGTAGGACCCTGCGGGTAACACTATCTACAACAAATTTTGACATCCATCTCCATTCCCTAGATGTAGGCCGTTTGGCCTCGACTATTATATGCGAAATATCGAGACAAGGATGAGACAAAACTAATTTTAAGCCTCACTATGCGAGGAAAAAATTTCGGAAGCCACGTTCTATGGCCCTAAAACCAACCGTCTTCGAGATATTGGCACTACCCCCGCGGACGTAATCCTGGCAAAGGTCAGCTCAAAGAATCCCATTCATATTTCCATCTGAGGGGAGGCCATTTTCCGTATAGAAAAGTAGCAAATCATTAAATTCGATACTCTTTAAAGGAAAATATGCATTTTCAATCCCTGAACGAAAATGATGAGAAGTAACATCACAATGTTTGGCCTGCGAGTTTTCCGCCTATCTGCAAAAGACGTTAAAGGAATTTCGTGTCATGGTCAGTAGTTCCTGCGCCTATGCCGTGGATCTCTTCATGTAAAATCAAATAGCATGATACTTAAATATCACCATCGACAAAATAATAATATTTGTTTACATGGAAAGTTAAAATTAGTATTTCTGACACACTTTCATTATTATCAGGACAAAACCGTTCGGAGGAAGATATGGGCTATTTACTGTAAAGATGCGGTAACCGATCGAACATGTCAGAAATGTCTTTCTGGGATGCGAACTGGAATTCGCTCCTTAAAGGAAATCCCTCGTACCGAAAGACTCATTGTTACATACGAAGAAAGACTCAAAGAGTCGGCTGAAAGTACCCCAATGGTGACATCTGGAGAAACAGCTGAAGTGGTGAATACATTGTCTCGTAATGTGAGGAAACATCTGAAGATGCTTGGTTACACAATTTGATGCGATGTTTAGGTCCCACATAAATTCAGTGAATGGAATTTGGTACAGCGCGTGTCCATTTGTGACTCCTTATTAAGATGATGCTGCTGATGATGATGATTGTTGTTTAAAGCGGCCTAACATCTAAGGTCATCGGCCCCTAATGGTACGAAATGAACATGAGATAAGTAAAATATCATCCACTGACTACAGCTTAAAATAAATGGTGATGAAAATGATTATGAGATTAAAACAATCGGTGGATCTAAATCGCAATGCCTTATGTACTAATAAAAGTGATAATGGAATAAGGCATTGCCTGGAAATACAGATATATATATAAAATTCATGTCATAAATTAAAATAACACATTAAAATACGCAAACACGAACTAAAATAGAGTCAAAGGGATAGAAGCGCAGTTAACACAAATACACTAAGACAAAGTACATTATTAAACGCGATAAAAAAGACCACTATCCCTCATAAAAAGGATGACGAGGTCTGATGACTGCTCGTCATCGCGCAGGATGAGGGAGATGGTACTCGGGAGTTTTAGGCTACGGTGCAGACCGAGCAGGTCCACGCACTCCGTAAGGATGTGTACCACGGTAACATAATCGCCGCAAGTACACACTAGAGGGGGTTCTCCTTTCAATAAATGGGAGTGCTTCAGGATACCGTGGTCGATCCGAAGACGACATAATATCACTGCTTCCCTCCGAGAAGCCCGAAGGGAAGTCCTCCATACCTTTGTTGTACCTTTTAACGCTTCCAGCTTATTTGGAAGAGGGGTGGCCTGTCACTCCAACTCCCAATGGGACATAACCAGATGTCTCAGCTGACAGCGATTATCACTTGCTGCAACCTTGTAAGGCAACGGGGGCAGAAACGTGATTCCGGTGCCGGCATCCGAACACCCGGCCAGCAGGTTCTGGATCCGCTGCACCAGAGAGTGCCGAGGGAAACATGTGTCAATAGACTGCAGCGAGCTCAAGGAGTCAGTACACAGAAAAAAGTGTCTGCGCTCATCGGACAGTGCGTACCGCAGAGCTTCACAGATTGCATAGAGCTCCGCCGTGAACACACTACCAAGTTTTCGGGAGAGTAAAAAGAAACCTATCACTGTCGACAACGAGCGCACAACTCACTTTCGTGTCTGTTCTCGAGCCATCCGTATAAACGACAAGTGAACCTGGATACCGGCCAACAACGGACAGGAAGAGCCTCCGATAAATCGAACGGTCCGTATTTTCCTTCGGGCCAGTGTGCAGACCCAGGATTATTTCAGGTCGCCGTACTACCCACAGAGGTACCCCACTTGGTTGTCTGACAAGGCAAGGAACCGAAGGTACGTGAAACCATCTGTGACGGCCATCCAAGCGCATTCCAACCGACTGCGTTGCTCGAGGACAAGCAGCGTACAGCCAACGGTTTCCTTTGTTGAATACGCAAGGATAGCTTGGGTAAAGTGGCAACTGTCGCAAATTTGCAGCATACGATAGGAGCATTTGCTGGCGCCTCAGGTGTAAAGGCGGCACACCAGACTCAGCGAGCAGGCTAGCAATGGGGCTTGTACGAAAAACTACCTCCGCCGACCTAAACCCGCTGTGGTGGATGCTGCTCAGCTTCGCAACGACGTTTGGTCTTACTGAGCCATATGCTGCACTGCCGTAGTCTAGCCGGGAAAGATATGCCCAATTAGTGCTGCTAAGAAACTTCCAAGATATTCAGCTTCTTAGTGCACTGCACTTTTAACTGCCGCACGTGTGGCTCCCACGATAATTGTTATTGAAAAAGGAGACCAAGAAATCGGTGTCAACAACGGAAAGAACGACATTGCCTAAATAAAGCCCAGGTTGTGGGTGAAGAGTACGATGCCGACAAAAGTGGACAACAGAGGACTTTGCGGTGGAAAACCGAAAGCCATGTTCTAAGGCCCACTGTTCCACTCTCCTAGTACCTTGTTGTAATTGTCGCTCTGCGACTGCCATATTACGCGAGCTATAGTGGAGAGCAAAATCATCCACATATAGCGACGGTATTACTGCTGAACCAGCAGCGACAATACCGTTTACGGCAATCGCAAACAGAGTGACACTAAGGACCGATCTCGGTGGGACTCCATTTCCTCGAACGTGGTATTGCGAATATGCCCTCCCACTTCGAATACGGAATAGACGAAGGGACAAAAAAATCCCAATAACTACCGGCAAGTTACCTCGGAATCTCCATTGATGCAGGACTGAGGGGAAAGCATATCGCCATGTGGTGTCTTAGGCCTTTCCGAAGTCAAAGAAAACAGCCACCAAATGCTGATTGCGGAGAACATCCTGGATAGAACTCTCCAGGCATACCAGGTGGACAGTGGTCGAGCAAGCGGCTCGAAAACCACATTGGTACTCGGACAAAAGTCCGCGTTTCTCCAGACATCACACAAGTCGGCGATTTACCATCCTTTTAAATAGCTTACACAAGCAGTTTGTGAGACAAATAGCTCTATAGCTTCCTGCATACTTGGGATTTTTGTCAGGCTTGAGGACAGGAATGCCATTGCTATTTTGCTTTACGCCGCATCGACACAGATAGGTCTTATGGCGACAATGGGATAGGAAAGGCCTAGGAAGTGGAAGGAAGCGGCCGTGGCCTTAATTAAGGTACAGCTCCAGCATTTGCCTGGTGTGAAAATGAGAAACCACAGAAAACCATCTTCAGGGCTGCCGACAGTGGGGCTCGAAGCCACTATCTCCCGATTACTGGACACTAGGACAGGAATGACTATGCCCTCTCGTCACTGAGACGGAAACTCACCCTCTATTCAGATTCGGTTGAACACGCGCAAGAGATATAATAGACTATCCTCACTAAAGTGTTTCAACATCTGGTTATGGACAATGTCTGGCCCGGGGGACGTGTTCTTGCAAAGCGCCAAGGCGCTGCGGAGTTCCCACACCGTAAAGGGCACATTATAGTCCTCTGAAGCTTCAGTGGCAAAACTGACGTGAAGACGTTCTGCCTCCCGCTTCAGAGCGAGGAGATCACGATGGTAATTCCCGGAGCCTGACACATCCGCGAAATGGCTAGCTAGATGGTTAGCAATCGAGAGTGGTTCAGTGACGATACTGACTGCAATGGAAATTCCCGGTACAGAAGATGAACCTCGGATACCCGAAATAAGTCACAGTTTAGTCCACACTTGAGATGATGGAGTATGTGACGTCATAGACGACACACATCCCTCCCACGAATCTTTCTTACTTTGGCAAATAAGAACTCGCACCTTAACGCGGAGTCTTTTAAATGTTACCCAGTTGGGCACAGTGGGCTGCCCACGATAACGTTTATGTCCGCGACGGGGTTCTTAGACAGCTGCTGCAATTTCTTCGTTCCACCAAGGAACGAGTTTTCGGCGAGGAGTCCCTGAGAAGGAGGGAATAGACTCTTCAGCAGCAGCAAGGATAACTTGCGTTACATAAGTTATATCGCCCTCTACAGTCCGCCTGGTCTCGTCGAAATAATGATGATAATCGTATGGCCTCAGCTACCGTGTGCAGACATTTCAATTTGACGCCATCTGGCTGTCTGCTCGTCAATTTCGACGTTCCGTTTTACTCTAGGCCCACTAGATGGCAGACCGAGTAAACCGAAACTCTCTTGGGCGTCTATGGCTGAGATTTAATGAATTTTGTCGGGTAAACACCAAATGTGTCACCAGAGATCTTTTACATGCCGACATCGTACGACATGGAGTGTCGAATGGACTTTTTCCCGCCCTTCAAAAATCCGACTACCTCTGCCGGGTTTGAACCCGCTATCTTGGGATCCGGAGGCCGACATCGTTACCCGTGATGATCGCTGCGCCCACGGCGACTGTTGCTCCTCAGAGCAAAGCCGCAAAGAGTAAAAGCTCGAAGTGGAGGTCCACTCCACATTCGACCAACCAGAAGTCTGTGCCGGCTGGCAGTTCTAAGCCGGCACAGCAAGGCGGGGCGAGGGAAGGCTAAGTCTCCCCCTTCCTAAGAGGTCGGCGAAAGCCGTGTCCCAGCCGGTGGAGACGGCATCGTCGACCAGGGCTGGGAAATCATCTCCCAGCCCGTCTAAACTCGAAAAGAAGGCGGCGAAGAAGAACGCCCCTACCGGGCACTCCCGCACTTCCGCTGCGAAAGGGAAATCAGGAGGGCATGAGTCTGCGCCAGCAGGTGCTCCTGCTCCAAAACCTACACAGGGGAACTTTCCGCCCCCCGAAAGCGTCGAAGTTCTGGGCGTCCACCCCGCCGTCTGTCGATGACGGGATGGACGTCGAGCTGTCATCTACTGTACATCTACGGATGTAGATGTTGATAGTGTTTAGGTTCATGAGCATCTTTTCGTTCACAACCTAACACTCCTTTTATAGTCCACACTTTGGCACTGTTGCAGTGGAATTGCAACGGTTATGACAGGCATACTGCTGAGCTGCGTCAGCACATTAGTCAGTTCGCGGCGAGTATAGCCTGTATTCAGGAGACCTACTTCAGACCAGGTCATCATACGGTCTTGAGAAATTTCAGACTATAATCGACAGAACGATATTATGCTCACCGGGCGTCCGGTGGCGTGGGTATTTTTGTTCCTTCTGATGCCTATAGCGAAGAAGTTCCTCTAAGAAACCCACTGGGAGCAGTTGCGGTGCGGATACCGCTGCCTGTCATAACAACAGTGTGTAACGTTTATTTTCCGCCAAGCCAGCCTCTTAACATAAATGATGTCACTGATCTTATAGATCAGCTTCCTCCTTGCTTCCTTTTATTGGGCGATGTTAACGTTCATCACTCCAATATAGGGCTCTGAAACGCCTTGCCCCAGGGGAAGGGAGTTGGAAACATTAGTAACAGAGCTGGATTTATGTATTTTGAACACAGGGGATCCAACTCATTTCAGTGTACGTTACGACACATACTCTCGCAGAGACTTAAGTCTATACAGCCGAGCGTTGGTTCCGCTGTTTCGGTGGAATACACACGACAGTGTGACAGTGACCATTTTCCCATTATTCTTACTTTGTTGAAACAGAAATCCGTCGAGGCTCCTCCTCGATGGATTCTTAAACATGCTGATGGGCCAAAGTTCAGATCACAACAGATCGGCTTGCAGTGCTGTACGAGTCTTCAAAAGTAAACTACCGTTGCGCATTTTCTTGAGATCCTCAAGTTCGCCGTAAACGCCTTCAATGTGTCTACTAAAAAGGATCGATTTTACCAGCTTAAAATCATGCCCATCCGTTCTGGTAGCTACCAGAAACCTAAGGAAGCTGGATCCTATTCCTTCACGCTGCGCAGGTACCCAGGGAGTTGAACCTCTCAGGGAAGCAAAAGTTAAAGACTTTGGTGGGGGACCACCTTGGGATGGGCGACTTCGTTTCGAAGCCATGCCCGAAATCATCCTCCCCGAATGCCACCCACTTCGATCAGGGGTCTCTGTAGCCGAACCAAGCTACCAAGGCAATACCCACCTGCCCGGGGTACGATGTTGGACGATGCCTAATACGGGATGACTGAGGCAATGAGCACTAGGACTCCCTTCCTCCAGTCACCCGCATAGCATGTACCCCATAGCGTGTACAGAGCACTAAATATAGAGAAAAAATAATAAATAATAAATAATAATAATACGTCCTTCTGGCATTCGGCTGTGCGGGGACCTGTGTTGCCAGGCGGATACTACTGCTAGGGTACATGACGCTCCCAGCCGCAAGATCCCTGGGTGGTCACAAATGCGGGCTTTTGGGCGTAACCGCACAGGTAAGAGGCCAATCTCCCAGCAGCACGCACATCAAAAATTTTGAAATAGTCTACAACTCTCTCAAGAAAGAAAAAAAATAAGGGGACCATGGCCACATGAACCTTTTAATCGTCTTCTACGACAGGCAGGGATTACCTGTGAATGTATTCAGCCCCTCCCATCCACAGGAGGTCCAAACACATTGTACCAAACCGCAATCCATCTCCGCGCTTAGGTCGCCCCTTTTAGTCGCCTCTTACGACAGGCAGGGGATACCGCGGGTGTATTCTACATGTGCGTCCCCCACTTGCAGGGGGTCTTACTAAGATGCAATGAATATGATCCATTTCTGAAACGTCTGGTGACGGGTAATGAGAAATGGATCATATATGGCAACTTTGAAAGGAAAAGGTAATGGCGAAAAGTAAACCTGCACTCACAGTTGCTAAACCAAATCTCCGTCACAGAAAAGTACTACTTTGCATTTTGTGGGGTTAGAAACACATTCTCTACTACGAACTGCTTCCTAATGGACAGACCATCAATTCACTGTTTTGTTCTCAGCTGGATCATCTGAAAGAAGCCATTGAAGAGAAACGGCCAGAATTAACAAACAGTGAAGACGACACGTGTCTCTTGCGACTAGTCAGAGGTTGCCCTACTGTCCTAATATAGCTCCATTAGATTATTATCCATTTCCACCTCTGCAGCATTATCTGAATGGTAAACGCCTTGCTTCGCTGGAGGACTGCACAAGGACCAACGGGCAGTTCATCCAACAAAAACCTGCAACTTTCTTTTTGCGAAGGGGGGGGGGGGGGGGGAATAGTATTTTTAAGGTACCCGGGAAGTGGTATGATGATGATGATGATGATGCTTGTTGTTTAAAGGGGCCTAACATCTAGGTCATCGGTCCCTAATGGGACGAAATGTAAGGACAATTAAAAATCCATAATCCTCTACTGACCGGAATTCAAAACGCGAGGACGAATAATAAGTGGATGGATATGAATTTAAAGCAATCGGTGGATCCAACCCGCAATGCCCTATATTCCCAGAAACTAGCGTTAAACAATAGTATTACCGACCAAGGGACTGCTTCTATAGGCACAGTACTGATTCGATGATGCTTGTAGACTACACGGGTCCAAAATCCAGGTCATCGGCCCCTCATAATGGTACTTATCGCTAGGAAAGTAGAACCATGGTATTTGTCATGTTGCGGTACTAATCAAAAATCAAAAGTAGCATAGACTCGCGGTATTCCACAGATTATGGTACTACGCACAGGTAATGTAATGCGCTATGTTGTGTCGCTATTTATACGCAACGCAAAGCTATACAGGCAAAGCAAACCTGTCCGGCTCCATGGCTAAATGGTTAGCGTGCTGGCCTTTGGCCACAGGGGTCCCGGGTTCGATTCCCGGCAGGGTCGGGAATTTTAACCATGACTGGTTAATTCCGCTGGCACTGGGGCTAGGTGTATGTGTCGTCTTCATCATCATTTCATCCTCATCACGAAGCGCGGGTAGCCTACGGGCGTCAAATCAAAAAGACCGTCTGGCGAGCCGAACTTGTCCTTGGGCACTCCCAGCACTAAAAGCCATTCGCCATTTCCTTTCAACGCAAACCTATGGTGTTCTTTACATAAGTGGACTAACCACAGGGACTCGCACTATCCCGTGGTGTTTCTCACTTAGTAGATACTAATCATAGGCAGAACCATGGTGTCGCTCACCCATTGCATCGCTCATATAGTGGTACGAATCACAGGTACTGTAAAATGCATCCTGAGCACACACTGTTGCTACTGATCACAAACCTATTGTGCACCTAACATAGTGGTACTACGCGCAAGTAAAGGCGACTCACGGTGTTTCCTGCGTGGTGGTACTAATTACAAGCAGTATCATAGTTCTAATTTGATCATCCGTTGGTCGCCCCTTTTAGTCGCCTCTTACGACAGGCAGGGGATACCGTGGGTGTATTCTTCATCTGCGCCCCCCCACCCACAGGGGTTAATGGTAAAAAGTAATTGATATGTAATGGTGAGTAGTCTACAAAGTAAACCTTGTGCGATGAAATAAGCAGATTTAGAGAATAGGAAATAATTTTTATTACACCGTGATGCAGATGTCAATAAATGCATTTGTGTCTCCATTTATCTGCTTCCCCGATAATCGCGAAATAAAGTTTACTTGGAAGATTATAAATAAATAAATAAATAAATAAATAAATAAATAAATAAATAAATAAATAAATAAATAAATAAATGCAAATTAATAATGCCAGAATTAAACTTCATTGGTAATGATGGAAGTGAAATGGGCACGGGAACATAATATAGTCTGTTTAACGCTTACAACACTAATAGGACGTTTTGCATTTAGGAATTTTGTAGGCAACGAGATATTTTATTTATGTGATATGCTGATTTTCGGTACGAGGTTAATAGTTGGTTGACTATAAATGGAATTATCACAAAAACAATGGATAGAAATGAATTATTTACCGAGAGAGTTGGCCGTGCAGCTGTGAGCTTGCATTCGGGAGATAGTGGGTTCGAATTCCACCATCGGCAGCCCTGAAGATGATTTTGCGTGGGTTCCCATTTTCACAGCACACAAATGTTGGGGTTGTATCTTAATTAAGGCCACGGCCACTACCTTCCCAATCCTCCCTTCTCATCCCTCTTCACCGAAGATCTCCAATGCGTTAGTGCGACGTTAAACAAGCAGAAAAAAAAATCAATTAGTGTTTTAAAAGGACCTCTTCAATCGAAGATTCTTACATTATTTCTACACATAGCGTTAACAGTATTGGAACACTAACAACTTTGAACAAAAATACTATAATACCGTATATTCCTGGTTATGTACATATTTGTAGCAAATACGTACACAAACGTTCCTTCATACGCAAAATTCTACAATTAGAGAAATTAAATGAAATTAATTACAAAAATAACGAAAACTTTTAAAATGCTTTCAAAACACTGGCACAGTAAGTATTTTTTTTGCTAGGGGCTTTACGTCGCATCGACACAGATAGGTCTTATGGCGACGATGGGATAGGAAAGGCCTAGGAGTTGGAAGGAAGCGGCCGTGGCCTTAATTAAGGTACAGCCCCAGCATTTGCCTGGTGTGAAAATGGGAAACCACGGAAAACCATTTTCAGGGCTGCCGATAGTGGGATTCGAACCTATTATCTCCCGGATGCAACCAGTAAGTATTCGAACAGTCTCAGTTTACAGGAAATTTCAGTCTCTTAAATCCACATGGCAATGACGTCATATGTTTAGTACTTAGTGGGATAGCCTTTGTATTGGATAATGGCCAGGAATTATACAAGCATTGAATTCGTCAAATTAGACGCCGTAGCAGCGGGAATGATCTTCTATTTTTCTGCGAGTGTCGTTTCAGATCTGCTTTGGAAGAAATGTGTCAAGTACCAATTCTTTCCTCAAGGTAACTCCACAGATGTTGAATGGTATTTACATCTGGAGACTGCGGGGGAGATTGGAAGTACTTGGGTGCGTTGTAAAGGATCCACATACTTGTATTTCAAGCTGTGTAGTTGGAATCGTTATTCTACATGAATACAAAATTGTGTATAAGCTCCATTTTCTCTGCAATAGGGACGAGATGAAGCTTCAATAAATGAATATAGTACTGGTGGTCCATGTTTCCTTCAAAGAAATGCCGGGCTGCCACACCTGCAGCACTCGTACACCCCCACACCATTACGGAGCCTCCACCGTGTTTTATTTTGATGATGATGATGCTTGTTGTTTAAAGGGGCCTAACATCTAGATCATCGGCCCCTAATGGTACGAAATGTAATGACAAATTCAAAATTCAAAATCATCCAAACCAAACCAAACCCCATGGCACTACAGCCCTTGAAGGGCCTTGGCCTACCAAGCGACCGCTGCTCAGCCCGAAGGCCTGCAGATTACGAGGTACCGTTTGGTCAGCACGACGATTCCTCTAGGCCGTTATTCTTGGCTTTTTAGACCGGGGTCGCGATCTCACAGTCAGATAGCTCCTCAATTCTAATCACGTAGGCTGAGTGGACCTCGAACCAGCCCTCAGGTCCAGGTAAAAATCCCTGACCTGGCCGGGAATCGAACCCGGGGCCTCCATGTAAGAGGCAGGCACGCTACCCCTACACCACGGGGCCGGCATCCACTGACTATGAAAAATGTCATGAAGAATGAATGAAAAAACAAGCAGTGCATCCGACCCACAAACATAAAAAATAGTATTACTGACTAAGGGACCACTACTAATGCACAATCCTGAATCGAGGAGGCTTGTTGGCTAAAGAGGTCCAAAATCCAGGTCAACGGCCCCTCATAATAGTACTCATCGCTCGTAAAGTAGAACCATGGTATTTGTCATGTTGGGGTACTATCAAAAGTAGCGTAGGCTCACGGTATTCCACACATGATGGTACAACTCACAAGTATTGTACGTCGCACAGGCAACGCAGACCGACGGTGTCGCTCATATAGTGGTGTTTCTCACAATGATAATTACGGGTATTGGAAACCCACAGTGAACCACTCTCTGCTACTACTAACCACAAACCTCTGGTGTACCTAATATAGTGGTATACCAGCAAGTAAAGGCGACCCTTGGTGCTCGGACAGGATAGACGAAAGTGAGGAGCCTGGGGCAAGTAAGTGAAAGCAATGCCAGGACTCAGCTAAGGGCCCCGTGGTCGCCAACCCACACTCCCAAGTTGAGAGCCCCTTAGGCCCCTTTTAGTCGCCTCTTACGACAGGCAAGGGATACCGTAGGTGTATTCTTCATCTGCGTCCCCCACCCACAGGGGGTATGTTTTACTTTAAGAGAGAGGTTTTGCTTCTTCAGTTTTGTGTTCTTCTTTCTTCACACTTTACATCCACCATCAGAAACAAAAATAGGCTACATTCAATTTGCTGTCATCGGTAAAAATAATCATATTCCACAGGTCCACGGAGGTGTGTACATATGATTTGCGAACTGCAACCTCTTCTTCCTGTTGATTTCACTGGCGTAATAATTTCTACTGGCAACTCGTCCATGGTAGTCCGCTCTTTCTAAGGAAATCGCGAACCGTACCGTAACATACATCTATGGTGAAATCTTGTTTCAGCTCCGCTGCGATAGTGGGTGCACTAGTTTTCGGATATCATTTGATTTTTCTTAGAACAGCTCGGTAATTAGCGTCACTTAATTTTCTTGGAAGTCCACTTCGTGGCAAATTTTGTATTTTCGTTTATCGAACCTGTTGGATTGTTACAAGACCAGAAATATCTCGCAATTATATGCATTGGTTGTGAAACCTAATAATATCCTTTCTTTCTTCCAAAGTCGTTTCTTTCGCCTTCCGATTAATTTTAAAGGGATGTTCTCTACAGCATGCTAACAGCGTAGCAACTGAAATCAGACAGATACAAGGATACGTGTGTAACACTTGTCGCGTTGACAAAACCCGTACTGAAGGGAGTGAAGTGCCGAGAAGCGTGCATATAATTCTACTGTTCGAATACTTTTCTTGTTGCACTGGCAGGGTGATATAACTGCTTAGTTATCCGTAAAATATCATCTAGACACTTAAAGGAATATTTATATTATATAGTGGCTAAAATTACGGATATATTACAGGAGATATATAGCCATTTTAGTACAACTCGTTAATGTTTGAATACTTCTTACACTCATTATATTTTATTATGTGCTCGAAATGTTGACGATCAACGGGAATGCACATTTGCAGTCTTTTCTCGAGAGATGATGCCGCAGACCGAAGAGTTTCCGTCAATATTGCAGAATATGTCATGATGAAACTAACCATCACAATTATTTTATTATTTAAAAAAATTAAACTCCCCATCTCACCTTTAGTTCGCTCTTCATAAACACTACCATACCCAAAGGATATATCACATTGCATTTACGACGCAAACATGTACGTACTGTACTAGCTGTTCGACTGTGATCACATGGAAACACTTTGCGCCAGCGAACAGTGCCCGCTCTGAGTCACTAGAAATGAAATGGCATATGGCTTTTAGTGCCGGGGGTGTCCGAGGCCATGTTCGGCTCGCCAGGTGCAGATCTTTTGATTTGACGCCCGTGATGAGAATGAAATGATGATCAAGACGTCACATTCACCCAGCCCCTGTGCCAGCGGAATTAACCAGTGATGGTTAAAATTCCCGACCCTGCCGGGAATCGAACCCAGGACCCCTGTGACCAAAGGCCAGCCCGTTAACCATTTAGCCATGGAACCGGACACAAGAATAATTATTGACATTTCAAAGTAATTTTTATGCGTGTCAAAAATACTATCGTTCTATTAAAAAACAAGTTGGTGTCGATCCTAATAGTTCCACGGAAAAATTAAGCACAATGTTTTACAAGCCTCTTAATATTATTTAAGAATATCAGAACAAAATATCGACATATTCAATGAATTAGAAGTTATTTTGGCGTAACATATTTGATGAATAATCCTGTATATATATAATGCCTACAGCAGTTAGAGACAATTTCTCAACCATAATACGCAACTGAATAAAGGATGGACCGGGCGTGGCCAAGGTAAAGGCAGATTACAGAGTAGCCGACTCTGGTTCTCTCCCCCAGTGTAACTCATACAGCAGCGGAGCGGCGCAGCTCGATGCCTGGCTTGCAACTACAGCGAGATCAATTAGGTAGGGGATAGGGTTAGCGGGCAGGAGGGAGAGAGACGTAGAGCTTGCTGAATGCCGTATTATTGATTCGCCTGGTCGGTAGGTCACTGCTTTTACGCTGCTTGTTTGTCGTCCTTTTATTTCTAACAGTCCAATAGAAAGGGAATATATAAAGCAAAGACGGTGAAGACATTATTCCTCAAAAGTTCATGGGTCAAGCATACAAAGTAGTTGTATAATTTTTAATTCTAAGATGTTGTTATGAAGACATATTAATTTTATAAAAACTGAATGGCATCAGGCAGTCTAGAGATAATCCATCTCACGAACTAACAAATAATTATACTACAATAAAAAATAGACGACTGCTACGAGAAGTTCAACTCATCGAACTGAAACAGAACAATTTGTATTTCTAATATAAACTGATAGGATGCTCCTGTTTGTATCCATTTCTGCAAACACAATTATGCTATTTCAAATCAGGAATACTGAAAAGAAAAGCACCAAGAGGGAAGGTTGCTTTAACCAACAACCTGAGCACACAATCCCTCAGACACACACTGGTAGAGAAGGTTTAACAGTTCATACACATACATGGCTACTTAAAATGGGCTTCGTTATATGCAACAGTGCACTACGAGTACTAAAAGAATTGCTTCATTCCACAAATCTGCGCTAATGCATTCCGCTGCACTACATAGCCTTAGAAAGATACACGATGGTTTTTGTTTAATTGATATATTGGCGTTAGACCTCGGCAGATCATGCGGCCAGCATTTACAGAGCGAGCATACATTTATGGTGCATACATCTCGTAATTGAAAATAAAAAGTCATATCTTATAAATTAATATTACAGTCTGATAAATATTGGCAAATTACAGTGCATAATTGTACACGATGTTAGGAGCGAGTAAAAGAAGATTCAGTATCTCTTTTCAATTAATTTCAACTCTACGTTTCCTGTTTCAATGTTTCCGGATCATACAAGACGGCTTGTGTGGTGGGTGAGAGGAATATATATTTTATCTAGTGTGTGTCAAAACACGACAGAAAATGTATAGGGAATCTTTAATGAAAACAGTAAGCAAGTAAAGCTCAATTTTTTTAAAGTATTATGTCCAAGGCTACAGCTGATATGCACCTCCACCAAATCCATAACACCAGTTTTTTGTTTGTTTTTTACACCGGACAGGATAAATAATAGCCTAAGTCGAGTTCAGTTTAATTTTTGTTTGTTCGTTACAGCATAAAGGAAAAGGGATAGAGTGCATCTGAAGCCCGATTTCTATTGTGATGAAGATTAGATTTACGAAGTTTAAAGGCAGGAAGATCAACTTGGCTTTCGGAGGAGAAAAAAAAACACGATAAACACGAGATGTTATATTAAGTCTCCGAAAAATTATAGAGAAAACAGACTTGTACAGTTGTGTAATAAAAAGCCCTCTCTTGAACGTAAAGCCCTCTTCGGGTCCCTTCACTGCTATTCGGAGACAGGCAATCTTACATGTTGTTGGACCATGGTCTGTCATGGCCTGATATCTGTATTAATAATAGACAAGTTCTACGTGTATCATGACGTAGCGGTAACGAGTTGAACTGGCATTCATAAGGTACTGCTTGAAATGTCTTTAAAAAACACACACACACAGAGAGAGAAGAAGAAGAAGAAGAAGATATGACTTTTAGTAATTAACACCAGATTCATGAATTCATTATGCTAAGACAATCATATTTATTGTGACATTTTGGCTTCAAATACAAAGAATAAAATATTTTATTCTCAACAAAAATATATTTGTGGCCTGAACAAAAGTAGAGGCGTCGGCCTTAAAAATTCAAACATTATAATATTGTTACGAATAAAACTCCACCTGTTTCATTACTCTAAATTATTTCAGGATGACCCAATAAATGCACACACGCACATATACAAACAATTCTAACTAGCTATTAATGGCCACACTTACTAATTACCAGTCTATTTACAAATCTCTCTACCCACGGCCAACTCGAAGTTCCGGCGTGCTACACATGACAGTTCCATAGTGATGACGTCAGCCGTTTAGTGCACTGGTATGGAGGTACAAGTCTTGTTTTCGTGGTGGTTTGGTAGCACGTTGTCGTTATTTCAACGTTATTAGAGGTGTTCGTTCGTGTTTCCAAGTGATAACTGTATGAAAACGCATCAATAAAAGATGTATTTTCAGCAATAGTCTACATTTAGTTGGGCTCTGTCATTACAGCGCCTCTGTAGCGTAACGGTTATTAATTGCCATCCTTGGGCACCAGAGTTCGATTCCCGGTACCGCCAGAAATTTTAGAATGTCAAAAGGGCTGGTATGTGGTTGAAATGGTACATGCAGCTCACCTGCAATGGGGGTTTTCCTGAAAGGAGCTGCACCACCTCGGGATGAGGACATGAGTTTGCATTTTTGCATTATATCGCCCAACTATATACTATATACTATATACAACTATATAACACGAATCAGGGAGAAAAAGTGGAAGGGATCCGAAACGTCGAAAAATTAAGGTACTGGCCAAAGGAAGTCAAGAAGATAAAATAATGCCCTTTATAATAGAAATATATTAGTCGAAAATGTACTTTTGTCCTGCCTGATCTCTAAAATTTCACACTGTGCGCTGGCAAAATGAAATGGCGTATGGCGTTTAGTGCCGGGAGTATCCGAGGACATGTTCGGCTCGCCAGATGCACGTCTTTCGATTCGATCCCCGTAGGCGACCTGCGCGTCGTAATGAGGATGAAATGATTATGAAGACAACACACACACCAACAAAATTAGCCAATGATGGTTAAAATTCGCGACCCTGTCGCGTATCGAACCCGGGACCCCTGTTACCAAAGGCCAGCACGCTAACCATTTAACCATGGAGCCGTAGATACTGTGGTACATAAGCACCTGTGTCCACACGTTCCTTAGTTTACGTTACAATAAGGTTTGGTTGTGTAGGTCTGTAGATTCATGTAAATATGGCATAATGTACATGTTCGGCTGTATATCTTGTTGTGCAGTAGAAAAATGCATGCCCTAATTGAACGCCCACAACGTTCAGTTGATTGAAGGAATGCTCTGGGCAATTGATGAGGTATCCAAGAATAACATAATTATATTGTTTCCACCTCCGGTATTTTGTCGTGCCATATAATATCGTACTAATTTTTTCGGTCAGGTACTGTTTGTATACTTTGGGATTATCGACTGTTTCAAAGGGTGACTGTGTACACACTTCTTTTTAAAGTGATGTTTATTACCGCATCGCAACATTAGTTTGTACATTTCATCACTGTGCATTATTGGGAAACAGAACCAATACTTATCCTTGGCCTACCTACAATATTATGCATTGTGCTGTTTCCATACACAGCTCGCAGATAACGCTACCAGCGTCCTCAGCCTCAAGTGCGGACTCGAGTACCTCGAGTTTTACGGTCCCAGACTCGATTCTTCGCGAGTCCATTCGCAGCCCATCACTAGTGCTGGGGCGCACCAGCGCTGCACTCAGCAGCACCGTTCCCCTCCTTGCACACCTACCCCAAGCAGTGGTCGGTGCATTCGGGCGTAAGAGACAGTACATTCATTCTCATCATGTGTGTGTGTGTGTGTGTGTGTGTGTGTGTGTGTGTGTGTGTGTGTGTGTGCCATTCTCAATAGAATCTATTCGATAGAACAGACAGCGGAGCAGTTGGTTTCTCCTTCGTTAAAAATGTCCTTCATGGGTGGATTCGTATGTTGTCAATACCGAAGGGAAAGCTCAATATTTAATTTTCCATGTCATTTTAAGCGTAAAGTCTTCAACCGTTCGACGATACTACCACAATAAGTATGCTTCAACCTACGATGGCACTGTTGGCGCAGCAAGAACCGAACGAATTGCTAAGTTAAAATCGGAATTGCCAAGTACTTCAGAGGTAAGTAATAACTTACTCATTAGTCATTAGGAATTGTTTTACATGTAATTTAGGGAATTTGTTTTCGTTTTTGGGTTTGTAATATTAAGAACTGGTTAGAATTAGATTTAGATGTGTCACTAGATAATTATTTTATCTCCCTGTCCCACTGAGACTTTCCTAAGTCGCTGACTGACTTTTGAAACATATTAATCTGAATTTATATTGAAAAATCTGAATATCTGCATTTAACATGAAAATTATGAAAATTAATATTCATTAAATAAAATACATAATTGTCGAACCTTGTACTCACACTTACTTGTTACCTGCTTACTTACACATACCTTATTTGAAGGGCGCCAGCTGCCACTCAGTGCAGCAATAATAGAATGAGACTCTTGACTATCTCTAGGGTGTGGGGTAATAAGCTTACTTTTGACAACATACCATTAAGTTCTGGGAAAAGGAGATTGGCGTTCGGTTTCCCCATTAATTTTGAGGTTAAGATATTTTACTGTCATTTAAATAAAACTATGAATTCGTTTGATAGAACAAAATATATTCTTTAAATAATATATAAAAAATAGTGAGTCTTGTTGCGATAAAACAGATGAGAATACGAAATTATGACATTGCAACTGAAAGAAACTAGGCATGAATTTGAATTCGAACTACCTCTACCTCATTCAGAGCAGGTTCAACGCGAGGGTCCTGCGTAACGTCACAGCTCTGCAAATGCCGGGGCTGTACCTTACTTAAGGCCACGGCCGCTTCCTTCCAATTCCTAGGCCTTTCCTATCCCATCGTCGCCGTAAGACATATCTGTGTCGGTGCGACGTAAAGCAAATAGCAAAAAAAAAAAAAAAAAAAAAACTACAGTGCGACACAATCCTAAAGGACAGGTACTACCACTACAGCGGTGATTTAATTTCCTTTCACAAAGGTGTTCATCCACAAGAATTTCCCAGACTTAAAAAGTACGTCAATGTTTGGTACAACTTATGCATGGGAACAGATGTTTTCAAGTCTGAATTTAAATCAATGTAGAACTAGGACTTCTCTGTCTGATGCTGTCTTAGAAGCTGTACTTCGAATTTCTACTGACAAATCGATTGTACCCAATATTGGTAAATTAGTTGTCGCAAAACGATGTCAGCAATCGACTTAAACGCTAAATGTACATTAAGGCAAATGCAATGTATGTGCAGAATAACTTGTGTGTTTGTGCTCACAGAATTGTCATAGGTCATAAACAATATTGTTTTCGTAAGCTACGCGCTGACTTGACAACCTGTTGTTCTGCCTCTGCCACTTCCCCTCCTTCCCCCACCAGCTCTAGGTGCTACAGGACAGCGCCGGGGGCTGCTGCCGGGGCCGGCCGGGGCCGTGGGAGCACCTCAGTTGGAATCGTTTGCTTCAGCCAAACATTTTACAATATGTAATATAAGTTACTACAATGAGTGCATATATCTGTATATTCGTATGTATTCTTTTGATAGTGTTTCTTCGATGTTATGTGTTTATAGGCTTATTATTGCATTTCCTTTGTCACATTGCGAGAAAAAGTATCGTATCAGCAATATAGGAATTACACGCGACGACGGAGACTGAACACTTTACGCGTGACGTCAGAACTATTGGTAGCAAGCCTCTATATATCAAGATGGCTGTGCTCTACCTTATGGTGCAGCAAGGGTCCAGCCCGTTCCTTTACCTGGGACACTAATCCTTACTTTCACTTTCCCCCAAGTCCAGTCACCACCTACAGCCACTGTGCGTAGACAGCTGGATTTGAACACAGTGCCACTGGCTATACAACAAACGAGGACTGTTCGTCGGTTTGATTCCAATGGCAGTCCAGTACTTCGCACAGCCCCATGCAGTGAACGACTAAACAGCTCAACAGTACCCAACAGCAGGACGATCCTCACAACGATGAACATTAACACAGGTCCATTTATCGTCGCACTCACGATAGCGCGTTTCCTCGCTGGCCCACGGCGATTCTCAGTCCACTATTTCCCGAATGCTATCTCATCTTTTCGCGCTATGATCATAGAATTATCATATCTTCAACTTATTTTAATCTAAATAGTTTCTTAACATTAAGTTCTAGAATCTTGTACATCTAATCCGAGCGTACAGACAAAAAATAATTTTATTTATATAGGTGAAAGGCGAGTGGCCGCGCGTTTTAACGCGCTATGGCAATGGAGCCAAGCTCTGCATTCGGGAAACGTGTGGGTTCGAACCCCACCGTCGGCTGTTCTCAGAATGGTTTTCTGTGGTTTAATATTTTCACTTCCAGACAAATGCCGATACAGTTCCTATTCATAGGCCAGAGCTGAGTCTTCCCACCCCTTACCTAATTTACCTAATTTCATTCACCATAACACATTTCATCTTCATTAGCTCCTTAACTGAGTGTGGTGCCAGGAAAGGCGTCCGGCCGTACAAACATCCCGTATAAATTGATCTAATCTCCACCCGGTATTAAGAAACGAGACTAAGGCGTAGACATAAATACAGATAGATGAAAGTAGGCTAATTATATTTTGAGCAGCTGCTTACTTAACGTTTCAGTATGATGTTTGACCAGTTTGAGCATGATTTAAGCAGTAATTTAATAGTATCCCCTATTGTATAAGAAAGTGTAGGTGAACTGTTAAGTTTGAGATGATCTACAATTGCTTCAAAAAAGGTAGCACTATCGAAGAAGCAAAGTGTTACAGCAAAATCCTTCCTTTTGAAATTGGAAAATGTAAAATTCAACGGTTTTAATACGTCCATCTTTTGTCCCACTTCTTAAAACTCCTTTAACCCCCTTTGCACCCACAACCATCTAGTAACTCTAAATAAAAGGTTCATTTGAGTCCTGTTTATTCTCTGTCAATCCCAACATTAACGCATCACTCTCAAACGGTTAATATACGTAATTTAATGAGTTTCAACATACGATTCGTAAGAATCCTAGTATGTAGTTTGGCCAGTTACTTGAGGGATATCTTCCTGTACCAGTCCTTCAGTAGGGAATTCCCTCACAGCAACCTGTTTGTATGTCACTGATAAGAGTGATGGCAAATGGGACTGATCGCAAATGGGACGACACCATACCAGCTCGTCAAAATCTCGAAGTTAAACTGGTTTATCTAGCCAGTGGTGACAGTTTGTAGTCATTAGCATTGATATTAGGATTACCTAAAGTTCCAGAAACACCACTATACCGTATCGTCAGAGCTCCATTTCGCAGTTTCTTTTTCTCTGGATCTTTCTTCTCGGTCTTCTGGAACTCATGTTGAACGTACAGGAAGAAAATCTTCCACAACAGCAGCGAACAACTAACTGATGGAAAATCACTGTTCTTTGGCTCCACGTGGATGTTTAAACAGGAAAGAAACTGGCCGTCAATAGGTCACGAGACAGGTACCGTCCACCTCACGAGCCGTATAAAAGTTGGCGATGAATCGTAAAGTATCCCTATAGACGGGGTAAGTTAACGGGCAGTTGGTGGCAGCCAGTACTTGTCTTCAACACTGTCCACCTCTACTTCACCCTATAAGCCGCTTAACTGCAACGTGGAGAAAAAAACGGAAGAAACGAAAATCTAGAGGTGATCGAGAGATGAACAGATCGCACAAGTATGGCTAGAAGGAGAACAACTGATGCAGATTACCGTGTTTCTTGCAAGTACCTGGAGAGGTCTATGACAACGGACAAGGCAATGGTACGGACAAGTATATGCCGGTACGGAAATGTGTCGCTCAAAAGTAGAAATCGACTTGTCAAAAGTTTAGCTAGAGACTTAGCCACTTACGCCTCCAAAACTTGAACTTCCAAGGTAGGTAGAGTAAGAGGTAGGGATCACGCGCAGGTCTCCCCGCCAGGCTTGGCCGTCGATGACGTCATCGTGAACCCTCAGCGCCTTGTCTTCAGTATGTGGTAGGCTAATACACAGCTGTGAGCTATTCTGTTTTAGCCACAAGTTAGAGATAAGAAAACTTCATTGATATTTTAACATCACCTCAGAAAAGGCATTCCAATTCACTATTATGTGATTCAAGCAGCGTTTCTTAAGTATTTCGATCTGTATAAAAGTTTGTAACAATGCTATGACTGTGATCGCAGTGGATTGGCCATTCCATATGTTCATGTTACCTATGATAACAATAATCAGGGGGCTCTAATTGTAACAGAGTCGAACATTAAAGCTTGATGACTGCAAGGAATATGTCCGTTGTTACAAGCAATATTGGGAAACTATACACATCTTAGGAAACTGTCCACAACACAAACAGTACAGTAAAGGTTCTCCTCAAAGTGCCAGGAACTAACAAATTCCACGTTAATATTAGCTAGGCTATATAAACTAATGAGCCTGTATATTAACATTCTTAACACTGGTTTCATATACAACATAATAAATTGCCTTTCATAAAAAAATAGCAGGTATGTTATAGACAAAGAATAATGCTCATATAAAAAAAAAAGAATATCACAAATCTCGATAGCTGCAGTCGCTCAAGTGCGGCCAGTATCCTGTATTCGGGAGATAGAGGGTTCGAATCTCACTGTCGGCAGCCCTGAAGATGGTTTTCCGTGGTTCCCCATTTTAACACCAGGCAAATGCTGGGGCTATACCTTAATTAAGGCCACGGCCGCTTCCTTCCCAATCCTAGCCTTTTCCTGTCCCATCATCGCCATAAGACGTCGGTGCGACGTAAAGCCAATAGCAAAAAAACCCACACTTACCTATAGCATCGGTGGAATTTCTTTGCATTTATTCTTTATTTGTATTGTATTAAGCGAAAGCCGGTCTCTTGAATGACTTTCTTACTTTTGTTTAAAGCGCCCATTCGATTAAAAGAACGGCTTCTCACGAAGCAACTTGTAAGTTCATATATTTCGGGGAATTTCTTCTTCAGGATATCCGTAAGGTTTGTGATGATGTTAAAACCCTCTTTCAGTTCTTTCCTGTGGTAAAATTTGAACTCTCTTTCCATCTGCACTACTGTGGTGTACCATCTCTCTGTAGGCTGCATCAAACTGTCTCTAGACGTTTCTGAAATCTAATTTCCACCCCTTGTATGTTGACCTGTTTTCTATATCGAGGTTCTTCTTCTTTACCCTAAAAGCTATATGGCCAGTGAAGTCTTCAAGCAACTCATCACGATCCTTGGTTTCGCGACTGTCCTCGAGCTGTTTTACTAGCTCTTAAAGGGCTTTAACGAACCCTTGTTCATCCTTCAGTAAAGAATAGAATGTTGTGGGTTAACGCTGGCATTTTTTAAAATGATATTTGTTCGTAGCGTCGACCTCTGTAGATATTTTGCCACTACATTCACCGTATGATAGGGACCTGCGGGTAAGTGTAATTGCGGAAGTGTAGAGTGTTGAATGTGAGGAAAGGAAGGTTAAGGACGACACAAACACCCAGTCCCCTGGCCAGGAATATTAATCATTTACAATTAAAAACCCCTGAATCGGCCGGGAATTGAACCCGGGGACGCCTTGTGACAGACCCCGATATCAAGAGTTTTAATCGAGTTCATCAGCAGCATGTAACATATTTGGACGTAATGTTTCACAATCTTCCGGAGAACAGTTGGAATGTCTTATCTTATCGCCTCGGAAGCATTTAGGTAAAGAAGCAATGATTTCACCTTTTGCGTCACAACTATCGGAAGAGGAAGGTCATGAAGTCTTCCGAACCCTCGAAGCTGAGAAAGATAGCTTTCGATAATGTCTTGATTACTTCTGTCACCATTTATTTAGGCCAGTGGCTTCACTGAATACTTGAAAGTGTATGTTTCGCTCCTTCGCGTGCCTGCTATGTTTTACGCAGCCTGCACTCGCATGACAAACCATACTGAAAAGTGTACACTGTTACTGATTTATACGTTTTATCACATAAAATAAACACACACGGTTTCTTATACACTACAGATATATTATTAGCACCTAACTTCTGCGTGCACAGCGATTCTTATTCGAACTACCTCTACCTCATTCAGAGCAGGTTCAACGCGAGGGTCCTGCGTAAGGGTACGTCCATAGTGCACCGCTTCCCGCTTCTCGCTTTGTCGCGTAAACCGCGCCAGTTGCAAGCAGCGAGGTGAACCCGCGCGATTCTAGCTGGTGGTGGTTATAGTGCACCGCTCGCGGAAGGCCGGAAGCATCTGTCAGTAGGCAAGATAGAGGTGTCACGCGAGGATCTAATCTGTATGTTGTTGACAACAGATGTTATTTACCATAAAATTAAACAAGAAAGAATTACAAACGTCCACGAAATGAACATTTGTTTGCTAGTGGCTTTACGTTACACCGACACAAATAGGTCTTATGGCGACGATGGGATAGGAAAGGCCTAGGAGTTGGGAGGAAGAGGCCGTAGCCTTATTTAAGGATGCAAGCTCACAGCCGCGCGCCCCTAACCGCACGGCCAACTCGCGCGGTACGAAATGAACAGAACTCGCCTTAAAGTAGGGGAATAACGTACTTTGTTACCTCAGCTGAAAGCTCACCCCGAGAAATTTTACGAATATTTCCGAATGGATGAACAGACTACATCTTGAACAAAATCGAATACCGGATAAGAAAAGGAAGGTGCAACTTTCACCAACAGAAAATTCTTCCAGAAGAACGTCTTACGGTAACTTTGAGGAAAGTAGTTTTGAATTACCGGTATTAGTTTTGATTGTTTTATTTATACAAAAGGGAAAATGAGATAATGTGGTAATTTTGAACAGGATTTTATAACAATAGTTAGGCTATAAACATTTAATTACCGAGCTCGATAGCTGCAGTCGCTTACGTGCGACCAGTATCCAGTATTCGGGAGATAGTGGGTTCGAACCCCACTGTCGACAGCCCTGAAGATGGTTTTCCGTGGTTACCCCTTTTTACATCAGGCAAATGCTGGAGCTGTAGCTTAATGAAGGCCACGGCCGCTTCCTTCTCACTCCTAGACCTTTCCTGTGCCATTGTCGCCATAAGACCTATCTGTGTCGGTGCGACGTAAATCGTCTTATAAAACAAAATAAAAACATTTAATTTCAACGATAAATTAATGGCGGAAGCGTTAAAAGTACACTTTTTCAAAACTAATTTTATTAGAGAATGAATACGAAGTAAATATTAATGAAAATGTTTAGCATTACACTTTTTAACGTAACACAAATTCACCTAACAGTTGCACAATGTCTCAAATGCATCACCATGAAGTGCGGTCTGAACGGTCTGTTCATTTGAGTATGAAGTACCACCATGACTGGAATTAGGGCTGGGAATGTGTGAAATATCCTGGAAATTCGGATAAACGAACTCGTCAACTAATTGCTGAATTCTATTTCTGAGTTGCAGTTTCTAATAGTGCCGTATTTTGCTTACATAAGCCAAAACATTTCGAAAGAACAATGCATCATCATTGTCGTCACATCGGTCACATCTGCGTTCTTGTATGACGCGTTCCAACAAAGAAGCCTTTTTTTCTCAATCAGTATCATTTTCTGGTTATATTTTGAACTTAGTTCGTCTCGCTTCCTTTTTTTTTTTTTTTTTTTTTTGGCAAGCCTATGGTTTCATCCTGCTGTGTTTCCTGAGCTGTGCGTTTTTTTTCCACTTCCTGAATACTCTCCACACCCAGCTGCAGTGTGAGCAACCATTTCAGAATGCTCATTTTCCTGATGAGCTAGAGTTTTACTGTTTTCCAAGTTGCTCGATGTAGTTCTTGGTGCCCACTTAAAACGTCAGTGATTTAGAATATGGCCATTTGAATTCTGGATGACCGCCAGCATCACCTGAACGACAGGGAGGGAACTTTCCCATTTCTATGGCGAATTGTTCTCTCAGATACTTCCACATTTTCCGCAGAACCCCATCTGAGAAAACAAACAGAATTATAAGTTTATCGATTGATTATTTACTTAGTTTTACACTGTTAATAACTCGCTGATCATCTGAAGTCCCGTTCAAAACTATTCAACAGGAAATATCTGAAAACACATTACTGGGAAATGCAGTAATGTTTAGTGACTACTAATGTAGTTGTTTGATATAATAATGATTTAATTTTTGTTGATAATAAATAATAATAATAATAATAATAATAATAATAATAATAATAATAATAATAATAATAATAATAATAATAATAATAATAAAAGTACTGTCTATTTCTCACGTACCGTCTTCAACACCCATTTCAGCAGCTCTTTCCTTCCATGCTTTGTCAACAACGTTGGCATGGGCTTGCAACCTTTTGTCCCAAATTACACTTTTCATAAATACTTTGGAGATTAAAATATCTTTATCCGCCTCTATTTTATAAAAGCAAGAGTGCGAACAACGTGCGCAGTCGGAAGATAAACAGCAGACTGACCGGGCGTGTTGGGCGGTAAAGCGGTTCAAGCGGGGAAAAGAAATAAAAAATATTTCCTGTTAAAGCGGGTAGAAGCGGTTTGAGCTGGTTAACGCAGGTAGGCGGGTGCACTATGGCCGCCCCAATCAGTTTTCACTATCTTTTCTTTCCCGCTCGCTCGCCGCGATAAAGCAGGAAGCGGGAAGCGGTGCACTATGGCCGTACCCTAACGTCACAGGTCTGCTTTGCTACTGCGCACCTCTCTCGTGATCCCTACCTTGTATTCTACGTACCGTGTTGAACTTTAAGAACAAACGAACAGAAACGAGATGTGGTGCTGGAGAAGCGTGTTGAAGGTACCACCGAGAGAGTGACTAACGAGTAAGTATTACTTCGAGTAGGCGAGGGGAGGAATCTGCTTAAAACAACTGCAAAAAGAAGAAATGGTATGGTTGGTCACCTACTGCGACATTCAAGATGGTTCACGACCTTGCTGGAGGGATGAAGAACGTAATACAGGAGGGAGTCAAGGCAGGAATTCATCGACGATATTAAGGCAGGAAGAGAATAAAATAAAGTGAAGAGTTTGGCCCCAAAAAGAAGAAATTTGCAAGCCCGCCTAACTCTTGGTTGAAGAGAAGAGAAAGGCAACACTACTAAGTTTTAGAGCGTTGGTTCGAAACTGTTTATCACTGCCCTTTTTTTTTTTTTTAATATTGGAATCAAACTAAACACAGACATCCTCGTTTTCTTCTGTACATCGATTTTTACTCGTTACTCTTTCATTAATCTTTAACACAACGACCGCTAAAAACCCAGCTTCCCATAATTAAGGATTTTTTTAAACTACACCGATTGACTATTATTTATCTACAAACACAGGGTACCGAGAAAATTCGAAATGCTTCTAGAACAATTCACTGCAGAACGCATCGAGTAGACGCTTTAGTAAAGTCAGTTACTGGCTGAGATACTGAGCTCCACCAAGACTGCATTACATTGCCTTGAAAAATGCTGCGACGCCCCAGTGAGGAAGCTACTCCTCTCTAGGGCGTCACGGCGCACACTTCGGGAAGCACTGTTTTAGATAACAGAAAATGTGCTATAGAGCAGCATGATGAGGAAGACTAGCCTACAGGAAAATCAGGAATTAGACGGAATAGATACGCCTTCTGGCTTCATGTTTTTGGTTGTTGTTATGTCTTCGAGGATGATGATTTAGTGATCTTGAAGAAGTCAATTGGTTTATATTTTTGAAACAGACGTTCAGCTTATTAGGTCGTGTCGAGTATATACCGAAGAGATGTTCAGTATAGAACAAAATTGGCCATTCGGACACCGATGGGAACTGAACCCACAACCTTCTGATTTCGCATCGGATGCTCAATTTTTGGAGAATTCATATCCTCCAAATCCAAGAACTGGTATCGTCATCAAATTCGACTGTCGGTAGAAAGAATGGTGAAATTCATCAGCAATAATGCACGTCTACCCCTTAGTCCCGTTTCCTGATATAGGGTCGGATATGAGGAAATGAAATTCTTTGGCCTTCCCTTACGGCCGGATGGCCTTTCTGTCGCCAACCTCAGTTGAGGAGCAAATGACGATGAAATGAATGATGAATTAAGTTGGGTAAGCAGGTGGAAGGAATCAGCTGTGGCCTATGAATAGGAATTACCCAGCATTTGCCTAGAAGTGAAAATGGGAAACCACAGAAAACAATTCTCAGGACAGCCGACCTTGGTTCCATAGCCGTTGCGCGTTAACACGAGCGGCCATTCCGCACTGTAAATTTATCGGCAATAATAATAATAATAATAATAATAATAATAATAATAATAATAATAATAATAATAATAATAATGGAAAAAAATTAATGGATGGAAAGTGCAATCAGAGAACGAAGTGAAAAAGAAGACTGGAGCAAAGTGGACAGAAGAACGAAAAAATGATCCACGGAGAAAGGATGAGAGCTGTTTGGCAACTCAGAAAACAGAATCGTTAGAGCTTTGCGTGATCCATCGGGCCCATACGCAAATAATAATAATAATAATAATAATAATAATAATAATAATAATAATAATAATAATAATAATAATAATGGCCTCACCTACCGTGTGGAGGCATTTTAATTTGACGCCATCTGGCTCCTTACTTCATCAATTTCGACGTTTCGTTTCACTCTAGGCCTACTAGAAAGAAGCGTAAAGCGAATCTCTCTTGGGTGTCTATGGCTCAGTTTTAATTAATTTTGTCGGGTGAACACCAAATGTGTCACCAGAGATCTTTTACATGCCGACATCGTAAGACATGGAGTGTCGAATGGACATTTTTCCGCCCTTCTAAAATCCTCCGCCGGGTTTGAACCCGCTATCTTGGGATCCGGATGCAGACACATTACTACATATTCATAGAGGGAGCAAGCTGAAGTTACTCAAAGCAGTGTAACTATGATCCCAGAAAGTTATCAGATTAGAAAAAGAAGCCACAATGTGAACCTGACGCACAAGTACCCTAATGAAATTCAGACCATCTATAGATAGCATGTGGAGCGGCTTTACAGCATGGCGTAGAAGGAACGAGAGAGGGAGTCCATTTACACGTCAACTATTCGGGAGAAGTGTGAATCAATCATGGAGCTGTCTACTGAGCTGATACCATCGCTCTGATAAAGCAGCGAGCGCGAGAGAGACGAAGCGTATTACTTCCCGCAAAAGGGATTATTACCACCTATAAATAGAAACATATACAAGAGTGAGATTATAATATAGTGGCTACATTCAACGCTGGTTGAGAAACCAAACCAATGATAAGTAACATAGACGGAGAGAAGAATAGAAGCTAGCAAAATAAATAAATAAATAAATAAATAAATAAATAAATAAATAAATAAATAAATAAATAAATAAATAAATAAATAAATAAATAAATAAATAAATAAATCCCACCTACGAGGCTTTCAGACAATAGCAGCTTCCGGCAGGTGCAGCTCAGGATCATAGCATAAATTGTGCAGTGCCTGCTACCAGCATACCTGCCAACTTTCCAAATGACCTATCAGAAAAATCCCCTCGTACGTCAAAGTACACGGGAATCCAATGCACCAAAAGACGGTAAAACACGACAAAATTGATGTATTTTCTTCACTTCAGATAATTACGAATTCAACAGCATTAATATAAAACACTACATGCAACCGATGACATTGTAATGGACAAAATATTTCACCTCAATTAAACTAACACAAATATCTTTAAAATGCTTCAATGAAATCTACTTACACAATATAATTGCTTAACGCGCACGACTAATTAAAACTTTGAAGTAAAGCGTACGTTGCTGCCCATAATTATATGAACACAAGTTATTTAAATTATTTACACCATCACACGCACATCTTCATTCTGATTTAACAGCTAAAGTTGTGGCTTGCTTTGCTTTCTTCAGAAAGTCAATAGAATATGTGTTTGCTTCAGAACTTACGGTCTTCAAAATGGAAATGGCTTCCAGAGTTCCATTGGACATCGATGACCTGAACTGAGTCCTGTTCTTCTTAATCAGGCTAAAAATTCGTTCACACTCTGCTTTATTATGTGATATGGTAAGAACAGACAAAATGGACCTAGAGATCCTGTCATATTTATGATGTCCATTAGCTCCACGGATATTCAACAGCTTGGTTACTTACAACACTGGATAAGTCGTCTATCTGAAGAGCCGTAAACTGGCTTTGGAGTTCACTCACAGCGTCATCTCTCGTTTCATTTTTTCTTTTACACAAAATGACAGGAAACTTCTCCAAAATAAATCAACAGAAGAAAATATATAAAATATAATATATATTTCTTTAATGTAAGAGTATTCATTTCTGAAACTATGAGTAGAAAAAACGAGAAAACTAACCTAAAATTATAAACTAAATTCATCTAAACTATATTATAGTCTATTGTCTTTACCTTGAGTTCATACACAATCTTAGCTAGAAATGGTGACTGGCAGTGCAAGGATTGACTGGTAGTACACATTTTGTTGGGGTGCAGGTGATGTAATAGGACCTGAAAATGATTCCTGTGACATAGGAGGTGACATGAGATATGGAGATGGAAGTGAATGTATGGGCGTATTAGAACAATTAGACAAATTTCTGGACGGTAAGGAGATGGAGGAATCTTCAGATAATTTTCCTAGTGTAGCACAGAATATTGCGTCCGAAATTAATTTGTGTGCTATGGCTCGCTGTCTTTTATCAAGGTCTTTCAGCTGGAACCCTACAGATTTCCCTGTAACTTCCCACTCTTCTTCTGTAACATTCAGTAATTTATTTGCCGTCTCACACAATTTCTCTTGCTGTTTAAGCAAATTGATCCGCCTTTTCTTAGTTGGTGGAGGCTGCGGTGTGCATGATGTTGATGGTTGCGTGACTCCTGAAAAAAAATCAACATTATTGTTTATTTCAGATGCCTAGGCTCCGTGCCATGGATCCTGCACCCACGAACAGACCAGCTTGGCGGCCGCTCTGCAAACGATTTGGTGTCAGCTGCGTCCACAGGACTACCAGGGACTTGTCGACTCACTTCCACGGCGTCTCACTGCAGTTCGCAGGGCCAGAGGAGGCCCCACACGCTATTAGGTGACTATCCCATGACATTTGCTAAGTCAGTGTACATGGGAAACACAAAGAATAGGTTTCCGTAAACACGTGATTATAATGTTTTGTTTTGTTTTTCCGTAGATTTACTCATGATTACGGATAAACAACGATCATAAGACAAAATAAGTAACAATCACAATTCACGTTACTCCACAACTACATAACCTCAGCTTCATAATACGTTGCAATAAATATGAAGAAAATTATCCGACGTACATAATTCACATGTTTTTTCGTAACTTCAACATGACCTATGCTTGTTAAATCGTGGTGAAGAACAAAAGAACTACCTTTTATACAGAATGGTAAAGGTTATTATCGAACGAATCAATGCAAAGAACAAGCGAACGGTTATCCAAGACTCAGTCTCTATCACCACAAACAAATCGATATCGATCAACTGGGATACAGGATGCACCTCGTATTCTCAGTCGAAGACTGTAACAATCGAATGAATATAAATCAGAGCGATGTATCGAATATTCGCTGGTCACACAGCTTGTATCGGCGGCTTGCGGAAGCTTGTTTTGGCGCGAATTTTAAAAGGAAGATTGTGATGCGTAAAATCGTAAAATAATATAGTTGATCCGTAAAACCGTAAAACACACTGCCTGTCCATAAATTTTACGGACAAACCGTAAAAGTTGGCAGATATGTACCAGTGAGTGCCACAGCCATCGTAAGAATACTATTAGCGGAGCCTGTAATTAATCTGTAATTAATTGCATGTAATATGCAATAGTGCCGAGACCTAAACGGCAGCAAAGCGTATTCTCGTCAAAATGCTAGCTGATCGATAAATCTGAAGGCAAAATACTTTTTTTAACGGTAGCGTGCACTAGGTACAATATTAGCGTGGACCAAGGTACTGAAAGTAAGGACAACAAGAGACATGCTGGTGTTTGCTGTTTTAAAGGGACCAGCATCTAGGTCATCGACCCAAAAAACAAAACAACAGTAATAATGTTATTGATTTTTACGTCCCCTTAACTACTTTTACAGTTTTCAGAGACGCTGAAGTGCAGGAATTTAGTCTTGCAAGAGTTCTCTTACATGCCAGTAAATTTACCGACGAGGCTGACGTATCTGAGCACCTCCAAATACCACCGGACTGAGCCAGGATGAAACAAGAGACAAAGCCGCACACTGTACATATAGCAAACGAACGATTCCCAAGAACAATATCGGGTGGTCACCAGCCCCTTGTGATTTAGTTTTACGCATTCCGCCACGTTTACTACTATCCTGAAATACATTGGTACCTCTCCCTAAACCGTGGTATTATAACGAGAAGTGTAACTACGACCTAAAATCCAGCAGGAATCGTGAGCGCCACTATTAATTCATTGTGAGTACCCCGAAGGAAACCGTTAAACGAATACCGATACGAAGAATATGTATCTTACAACAGGAGGTGCACGCATAGACCAGGAACAGGTATTGTATAAGCTGAGAACTGCGCGCTGCAAGTCAAGCCTCATAACAGCTCACCTGACAGCGGCGGGGTGGGAGTGTGATAGTGGACGGTGCTCGAAGGTTCAAATACCATGCAAGCGCTTTTCTTTTCACAGCCAGCTGGGTGATATGTGGCAAGGTTGCAAATAATAGTTTCCACAGACTGATTTCTTTATTTGGCCCTGAAAAGGGCCATTTGTATGGTGGCATATGGTATGGAGCTGGGTTGGAAGAGGCTTCTGACACGATATAAATAAGTTACCTACGTCTTTTAACGCAACACTTGCTCAAACTGATGATCTCCGTGGTCGATACAGAGCTGCGCGCGACGTTGTAAGGACCGTCTGGCACGTCGCAACATCTCTGGCGTAACAAATCGGCATACCTCGGTGATGAGCTGTCTGAGGTGGCCTGACTGCTCGGCTCATCTGTATACACCAGTTGTTTTACATGGTCCCAAACAAACAAAAATACAGGGACGTAAGATCGGGCGATCTGGAAGGCCAGGGGACAGGCCCTCCCCTTCCTATCCATACATCAGGATACGTCACATGGATATGGTTGCGGACGACTACCACCGCATGCGGTGAAGCTCCGCCATGTTGAAACCACAACCTGCAGTGGTCAAGGAATGGCACATGTTCCAAGACCGGTGGTAGTTCATCATGGAGAAACCTCAGACAGCGTTCTCCCGCCTGAGGTCCCTCAAAGAAATGAGGACCGATGAGGTGATCACGCACGATGCCACGCCATACGTTCACGCCCCACTGTGCCTGAAAAGCTGCCTGTCTTATCCAATGGGGATTATCCACACTCCAGTAATGCACATTATGGCGATTGACGGTTCCACTGTTGTGGAACCGCGCTTCGTCCGTAAATAAGATGGTCGCTAGAGAGGCAAGATCCGTGACCACTTGCTGCAAGGACCACTGAGAGAACGCCACCCGTGCTTCGAAATCATGACCATGGAGCTCCTGGTGTAAGTGCAAATGGTACGTATGGAACCGCTGGGTATGCAATATCCGCATAACAGACGCAGTAGACCAGGGATGCCCAAAGCTTCGACTGCAGTCTAGCAGTAAATCAGCAAGTCATAAGAGGTAGGTAGCCCTCGGTGGTCTGTATCGTGTTTATATTTTTCATCGTTGTTATGACCCCCTCATGCGAGCTAGTGAACAGATGACTATCTACAACTGACCTTCAGCAGACAGGTATGCAGTTAACCGCCAGAGTGTAGAAAATTTGACTTACTTGCAAATCCTGAATGATTAAAGAATTTCAGTTGCATGGAAGACGAGTGCATAGGTAGGTACCACATTTTCCAGTTTCGAGAGTTCTGCAATGCAGTAGATGAATTGCGCACGAAATTTCAAAGTAGACCTGTAGTTCTATCAGTCAGAAAACGTTACTTTCCGGGTATTTCCATTTAAGAAAGTAAGAAGTGAATGCGTGGACGAACTACATATCAGAATTGGAGACCCTCAATAAAGTAAAAGAAGTAGTAGTAGTAGTAGTAGTAAAGTTGCGCTGCGACATTTACTTGAAAGCAAGTGCTACTGATAACGTACGCAATTTCTAGAAATTACTGCTTGTGAAGTCTAATTGAAATATACGAAAAGCGGCGTTCAATATGACAGCATTTTTCGAATCAACATATCGATATGATACAGTCTTCTATAAGGCAATAAAAACAGCCCGAAGGCTGGTTTGATCCTCTGCAGCTCCGCCAACAGCTGTCATAAATAGCCTAGGCGTCACTGAAGAGGCGCACTAGGGAAATGAGGAGTGAGGTAGTTTCCCGTTGCTTTCCTCACCGAGCCAGCCGCTGCTATTACATATCAGTCTGCCAAGCCCACTGAAATGCATGCACCAACCGACCCGTGAGCGATATCTTCACACCATTCATAACAGGGACTGGCTGCATAAGCAATGGTATTACTAGCATCACTCGTACCTCAGTTAGTTTCATATTGTCAAAGCCAAGGATGAGACAGACAGGTAAATGAAAGTAACAAATTTGATATAGCCCATACCAGAAGACATAGTGCACTGTAAACACTACATCTCGCCAGCAAAGGCATATAAAAACAGTAACGGAAATAATCGAATAACAATGCTCACTTGAGTCCCTACTTCAGAGTAACAGTTACAACATATGAACTGCAACATTATAAAAATTGATGGAAAGCAGCATCACATGCCTGGAAGGAAGATAGTTGTCTCTTGAAAAATACAAAGCAAGCTATTACATTATTTTACAGCGGTGTTTAATTTTTATAAATTATACATGTTTGGAAGGCGTGATTGCCAAGGATTCTGATTGCACATTCATGTTTTTGAAAAATTTAAAGGCAGTAATTACGTATTTTCAATATTTACATTTTAAATAAACCAGTCAATTTTATGGTATTGCCCTTTACTGTCCCACTCCCCTCCTTTAGTCTGTACGTCTTATAATTAGACCGACGGTGATACGTGAAATGAAAAATAACCACTGCTATAGAGCCTTATTCTACGATTGTAACTAAACCGTCTATTGAGGAATTGTTGATTTATCTCCTGCTGAGAGCGATAATGGGAGGTTTACCAGCAACTTGTAGTGAGACCACGCGCCATGCGTAGCACAATACAGTTCCACACGTAGTAGCAATGGAGTGATTTTGTTATGTGTGTGTGTGTGTGTGTGTGTGTGTGTGTGTGTGTGCGGTGAGACGGGTCGATCAATGCTCAACGCAAAACACAAGTGGAGAATCGTGCGGTCAACCCTTCCGCTGTGTATGCCCCTCTCCCGTCCTCCTTCAATAACACTCTCTTAAATTCTCCCCTTCACCGACTCGCACTCTCTCAACTGGATCAACTATAATGTATAACTAACCTCCGTCTACCCGCCATCGCCCTTCCTCTTTCAGGCGACTAGTCCTTTCTATATTCACTCGCTGCGTTTTAATTTCCCCTTACAGTGGACTATTTCGTCCTCCTCTAAGGCCACCTTTTGCCGTGCTGGAAAAAAACAAACAGCCAAACAAGTGTATGCTGAAAAACACATGGATGTGCCCTCGCAGTGATATGAGCTTTCTTTCGTTTTCGTGAATCGATGTTAGTTTAGAAAAGGGTAACAATCTAGCATGCAGTCACATCCCTACTATGCACAACACGAAAGTTGTTTTATATCAAAATTATTATAACATTACAATGTCCGCTAATATATAATTCTTTTGAAGAGCTACCCCAGGCTAATCGTCTGCATCTCTCATCAATGCCGATACAAGACTTGTTACAACAATCATTAATTTGGACAGACAGTTCACCCTCCGTTAATCTTACCAGGATTAATTTCCTCATTTTTAATTCGGCTCCACAGGAAAGAAACACTCCTTTTTCTTACAATCATTTCCAGATGGTAAGAACGGCTACTTTATAGAAACTGAAGTAATTAGCCTTTCTGCGATATAGACAGAATAAATAAGCCCTTATCATTACTGACTGTCCTTCGTCACAGGCGGGAAAGAAGTAAAAAGAGCAAAGAGAGATATACAAAGTTCAACATAGTCAACTGCTAGACGAACTGGTAGTTGTTGCTATTGTTGTTTGAGTCATCAATCCACAGACTGGTTTGATGCAGCTCTCCATGCCACCCTAACCTGTGCTAACATTTTTATTTCTACGTAACTACTACATCCTATATCTACTATAATCTGTATGTCACACTGTGATTCGATCTATCCATCTCATCTACAGCATTCCGCTGTAACACCACATTTATAAAGTTCCTATTCTCTTCCTTTCTGAGCTACTTAGCGTCCATGTTTCACATTCGTACAATGCCATGCTCCAGACGAAAGTCTTCAAAAATCTCCCCTATCACTGTTCTAAGTGAGCAAATTACTTTTCTTAAGAAAGTTATTTTAGTACCCAAAAAACACTATTCATCTACTACTTTAATGACTTCATTTCCTAATCTAATATTCCCTGCATCACCTGACTTCGTTTGACTAAACTCCATTACTTTTGTTTTGGACTTACGTTCATCTTGTACGCCTTTCCCAAGACTCTGACTATACCATTCAACAATTTCTCTAAATAGATCTGATAATTGATTGATGCTTGTTGTTTAAAGGGGCGTAACATCTAAGTCATCGGCCCCTAATGGTACGAAATGAGACGAAATGACAAATTAAAACGCAAAATCCTCTACTGACCACTATTCAAAACGTGAGGACGATGGATGGATGGATGGATGGATGGATGGATGGATGGATGGATGGATGGATGGATGGATGGATGGATGGATGGATGGATGGATGGATATGAAGTTGAAACGATCAGTGGAACCGACCCACAGTGCCTCACATGCACAGAAGCTGGCGTAAAACAATAGTATTACTGGCCAAGGGACTGCTTCTATAGCACGATTCTGAATCGATGATGCTTGTGGTCGAAAGGAGTCCAAAATCCAACTCATCGGTCCCTCATGATGGTACTTATCGCTAGAAAAGTAGAACCATGGTAGTTGTCATGTTGCGGTACTAATTAAAGGCTAGGTCACACTTGGCGATTTTATAGCAGCGAGTCAGCTAGCAACGAGTACTCGCTGTTTAAATCGTTCAGTGCGATTAAAAATGTCGCTACTCGCCGTAAGCCCAGCGAGAAGGAAAATCGCTGCGAGAATAGTTGGACATGTTTAACTTTTCTCGCTGCTAGCTAGTCACGTGATCATCACGCAGCGACTCATCGCTTTGTGTGACAGCGTAATCGCTGATATAGGAAGTGCACAGTAGCGAGAAGTTTTAGCTTAAAACACCTTATAAATGTACTTTCCAGTGTTATCATTTAAAATGAGTAATATAAAGTGGTCAGGTGTTCAGATAATACCATTTCTAGAGGTTTTACGGAAGTATGAGGCCCTGTGGGATGTTTCGACTTGTGATTACATGAAAGGAGATCGTAGAGACAGTGCTTATTTTAAAATTATCAGTGAATGAAACGAGTTGGGATTTACGGTTACGCTAGATGAGGTCAAGAAGAAGATTAAAAAACTAAAAGACGCATACAGAGCAGGCATTAGGCTGTCACCACTTGCCAAGCATCGTAGTGTTATTTCCAGTTTTGTCCTGCATGAGATCGCCATACGCAATTTCGTATTTTGCTTTACAATAAGTGGTGTAATCATTTCAAGCAAGTTATCGAATTTGCGAGGGCTCATTCTTAGAACATTGTGGTACGCTTTCGGATCTTCTGCAGAAAGTTCTTGCATTAGTCTGTTGGAGGCTCCAAGCTGACCCCTCCTTTCTCTCCAGTCTCTCACCCATTTACGTTTTCTTGATTCTTTCGTCAACACTATCAATAATTCGCGACTGACTTCATGCACTGTAAGAGTAGCGTAGACTCGCGGTATTCCACACATTTTGGTACTACTCACAGGTGATGAAATTCACACATGTATTACAGACCTACTGTGTTTCGCACATTGCGGCGCCATTGACAGGCAACACAAACCTATGGTGTTCATCACCTAAGTGTATTAACCACAGGGACTCGTACTATCCCAAGGTGTTCCTCATATGGTGGGTACTAATCATAGGCAAGCCAGAACCATGGGTTCCGTCATCCCATAGTGTCGTTCATATAGGGCTACTAATCACAGGTACTGCAAAAGCCGTCGCGCTCTCGTTTCCTACTAATCACAAACCTATGTGGTACCTAACATAGTGGTACTACGCGCAAGTAAAAGCGACCCATGGTGTTCCCCGCGTGGTGGTACTAATCACAAGGAGTTTCATGGTTCTAATATAATCATCCCATGGTCGCCCCTTTCAGTCGCCTCTTACGACAGGCAGGGGATACCGTGGGTGTATTCTTCGTCTGCGTCCCCCACCCACAGGTGGTCTAAATAGATCTTCTGCAGACTCAAATAAAATAACAATATCATAGGTAAATCTCAGTTTTGATTTCCTCTCCTTGGATTGTTATATCCTTTCGAAATTCCTCTTTAATTTCTTTTATCGCCTGTTCTATATAAACACTGAAAAAGGGGGAGGGTACAAACTGCATCCTTGACTCACTTCTTTATGGACTGCTGCTTCTTTCATAGCCCTCGATTCCTATCACTGCACACTATTTTTTGTAAAATACACATTGTATTATGTAAAATCTGTACAAAAATCAATCAGTCTTTCTCGGTATCTGATTCCGATCACCTTCAGAATATCAAATAGCTCGGTCCAATCAACTTCATCGAACGCCTTTTATACTGTAGATCTACGAATGTCATATACGTGGGATTGTCCTTAATTCGATCCTCTAAGATCATACATAAAGTCAGAATTGCTTCACGTGTTCCAACATTTCTTCTGAGGCCAAAATAATCTCTCAACTCAGCTTCAACTTGCCTTTGCATTCTATGTAAATATGATAATGTTTAAAGGGGTATAACAAATAGGTAATCGACCACGAGCGGTAAAAGATGAAACTAATTGAAATGACAGAATAAAATATAAACTTAATCCAGTGACTAGGATTTTTAAAATGATAACGGGAATGCTTATGAACTTAAAAAAAGTCAGTGGATCTAATTCGCAAGACTTATTTTCTATAAAATGATTAAAACGTAAATTAAAGTGTAATACGGCGCTGACTTCAAAGTAAGGTCATACATATTCAAATTAAGAGCTAAAAACATAATAAAACATAGTAAAAAATAAAAGAAGTGAAAACATATAACCAAGAACTTCACTTTTAAAAACGATAAAACAGGCCACTATCCCTCATAAAACGGATGACCAGGTACAGTGTCTGCTCGACGTTTCGTAGAATGAATGAAATGGTCGTCCGAAATTTTAGACTACGTTGTAGATCAGCAAGATCCGCGCACTCCGTAATGATATGTACTACGGACTACCCGAAGCGAAGTCTTCCATACAAGCCTTGCGCTCCTTTAATCGTTCTCAGCTAATTGGAAAGAGAGGTGCCTTGCCACACATCCTCCCAGTAGGACATTAACAATGTCTCAGCTGAGAACGTACACATCACTGGCAGGAACACTGTACGGTAACGGGGGCAATGTGACTAGCTCCTTGGCAACCTGGTCAGCCAACTCATTTCCCGCTAAATCTACGTGGCTTGGAAGACACTTACGTAAATAATACGCGTTAAAATTTTGCAAGCGCGAGATACTAAACAATGCGTGCGGTATTTCACACTCGTCAGCAGCTACTTTCGTCGGAACAGGTATATATATATATAAAGAGTTTTGTCTGTATATTGTTCAGAATTTAAAAAGAATGGTATTTCTCTATCGGTCGTGTCCACAGTAACAAGGAAATGCACTTTAAAATTTTCCGCCATCTCTGTATGTATATAATTATGTAGTATGTATGTATGTATGTATGTATGTATGTAAGCACGGGCATCACGGGAAAATGGCTGAAAAGAATTTTAATGAAACTTGGTATGTAAACTCGAGGAATGAGGCATTACAATCTAGAATCTACATTAATTGTATAATGGTAGTTTAGGGGAAGGTCTAAAATTTAATTCTCAAATATACAGGGTTATTCACCAAACATGTTACACAGAAATAACTTCTAAACCGTTAAATATATCGGCGTTCTGTTTTCATATTCGTAAATGGTACCCTGGGCCTTGTAAAATAACGTGCTACTTACTCTCAATGGGTGATTAATAACCGAGATATTGATACTAACTCCATATTTTAAATAGAATGGCACAAATTCACACAGCTGGCCTAAAATATCAACTGCGTACAAGTTAAAATATATAAGTATTTTCAAAATCGGACAATTACTTTTTGAGATATAAGTAAGAACAGCATGCGCGGTTTTGCTACCGAATCAGACGGCGTGAAGTCGGGCAAGGACATATTGAGGCGCAAGCTGCTTCCTGGCCTTGATTCCAGCCAAAGAACGGATACCAGGCATGTACTGTAAACATAATGTGATGTACCGTAACATACCCTGGGTGTGCAACGTTATTGTATGACTGGCGAACACACAACGGGGAAGGGAGATTCAAGTTGCATTGTTTTGTTTTGACATGTAATAAGTTGCGCTCAGTTTAGCGTTTTTTCTCACGGATGGGAATGGGAAGGATTTGGAAAGGAAGTCGGGCGTGGCCTATCACAAAGGTACCTATACGGTATTTGCCTGGTGTTAAACATGGGACACCATTAAAATCACTTTCAGGTTAGGCGATACAGGACTCGAACCTACGCTCTCCCGAATGCACGCTACTACAGTCGCGCTGGAGCTCTGCGGAGATTAATGCGTGTAAAATAAAACATAAATAATAGTGTTGCTGCCATCTCACCACGATCAGCTCTGACCATTTGCTTTTCTAGGAGGTCTTCCGGTGTTTTGTGTTATGTTTATTTCTCAACTCACAGAGTAGTATGAACTGTGCACTAAAACCAGTGACAATTATAGCTTTCGTTATGCCCCTTTAAAGGCAAAGTACTTATTTTATTCCTTTTAAACACATCAACCCTTTCTGTCCTGCCATGTGTTCGTCTGTAATACACACTTTGCAAACCCATCACATGTGTGCGAAGTGCTTACATGCCTGGTATCCATTCTGTGGCTGAACTCACTCCCAGGAAACTGCTTGCGCCTTAATATGTCCTTGCCCGACTTCACGCCGTCTAATGCGGCATGCAAAACAGCACATGCTGTTCTTACTTATATCTCAAAAAGTAATTGTCCGATTCTGAAAATACATATTTGAACTTGTACGCAGACGAACTTTTAAATCAGCTGTATGAATTTATGCCGTTCCATTTAAAAATATGGAGTTAGTATCAATATCTCAGTTGTTAATCACCCCATGAGACTAAGCAGCACATTACTTTACAACACCCTGCGTACCATTTACGAATATGAAAACAGAATGCTGATATCTTTAATGGTTTAGAAGTTTTTTCCGTGTAACATGTTAGGTGAATAACCCTGTATATGTTATTAGTGGTCTTATCGATAAATACTACATAAATAAAGTAATATAGAATTAAATTTTCGATCATTAATGAGTTACACTTTTTACTGTACCGGCTATGATAACAGAGATAGACGCTATCCATGAATTTCGATTTTTGTTGCCGAGCATTGCTAACATGGAAATATGGTTTACTCGTGTTAACTGGGGATGGTTTTGTCATGATTGTCTTAAGGTGTAAAACCGCGTGGTCATCTGCCCGTATCAACAAGGAAAATTGTTAAGATGATTATGTTTAAAAATCAGAAAAAGTCGCAAGAGAATAAAGAATGAAGAATAAAACAAGAGGAGGTCATGAATGTAGGAAACATTATTTGCCCTACTTAATATCCCAGAATTGGAATAAAAATAAATGTGAAGGCCTAAAATATCGAAAGCTCATAAAACTGGTCAAGAATAGCGTTACATTCACCATTGTTGTGATATGATTGATGTCATTTGGCTGCCACTCATCTCCGATAGATAGGATAGGATGGATTACTGCTGTATCCCGAGTAAAACATGTCTGAATATTGGTGGAAAGGAGGTGGGGAGTTAGGTAACTTTGTTCATGCTATATGATTGTCCCGTCAACGACGGGTACTGCAGCTAGTTCTGTCAAGAACTGGTAGGCACTTCTCCTGCACTACACATCTTACACATAAAACGAAATAACCTCGCCATGCCGGTTTCTCATAAGGCCGCCAGTAATTCTGAGGGTACGTGATCAATTCCAAGTGCCTTGTTCCTATTTAGGCCTCTCAGAGCTCTGTCGAATTCTGACCTCAAAATGGGTCTCCCATTTAATCAGCATCAGTAGCCTCTTGTTCTTCTAGAACACAATCATCTCCTTTTCCTTGATACATTATTTGTTGAATATGTTCCTGCCATCATTCTGCCTTGACTTCTCTCCCTGCCAACGTACTTCATTTACACCAACTACAGTACATCTAATCTTGCTATCAATTTCCCTTTTCAGATTTTCTTACCTACCACAACATTCCACGCTCCGGCTCGCAGAATGTCGGTATTTATCTTCCTGATAATAGACCCTTCTCGTGTAGTCCCAGAGATCCGAATGGGGGACTATTTTCTTCCGGAATATTTTACACGCGAGGAAGCAATCATCAGCACAACATTAATTCATATAGAGAGAGCTGCATGTTCTCGAGAGTTAGTTACGGCTGTAGTTTCCCGTTGGTTTCAGCCGTGTAGCAGTATCAACATAGCTTAACAATTTAAATATTATTACAAAGTCATATCACGTAATCATCCAGACTATCGCCCTTCTAACTTAACCAAAAGCTGCTACACCCTCCCCCTTTTCGATGAACTATTTGTTCGTCTGGCTCTCAACAGATACCCACCCGATACGGTTGCACCTACGGCTCGGATATCTGCTTCATTGTCACGCACAAGCCTCCCGTCCACGATTAAGGTCACACGGTTCACAGGGGAGGGACGAACACGTATCTGCTGACAATGATCACTGCACAAATCCCATTGTTACAAGCTGTCCATGGCATGACAAAAACTGAAAAAGATTCTGAACAGAAATCTGTTTCCTGGTTTATGCTATTAAAATATATATATTAATAGCATGTACATTTACACATAAAATGATTACTACCGAGCAAGTGGCTGCGTAGTTAGGTTCACGTACCTGTCAGCTTGAATTCGGGAGATAGTGGATTCGAATCCCACTGTCAGCAGCCCTGAAGATGGTTTTCCGTGGTTTCCCATTTTAACACCTTGCAAATACTGGGGCTGTACCTTAATGAAGGCCACGGTTACTTCCTTCCCACACCTAGCCCTTTCCTATCCCCTCGTTGCCATCAGACCTGTGTCGGTGCGATATAAAGCAAAAATGTAAAAAAAGAAGAAACAAATTGGAAACTTTCATACTACATAATATTTCAGCTTCCATTATAAACGATATAGAAGTATTAAAACTCTAATACAATATGTTTGTGATTTTAAAAGTATCATTTTCTGTATACAGTACTTAATAACTTTAAAACAGAACTTATCAGTATATTACTACAGTGCATATGCAATGTCATTTTCCACGATGTCATCATCATCAGCCAAATACTCTCAGCTACATTTCAGCAATTAATGATGGCACTACCACAGAGTATTGCCATTAAATTTAGAATATGTTAATTGATCCTTCACGCAAGTTTCATTGAAACCTGTCAGGTTTAACTCAAACAATTCCTTTGTAAGTAATTCTACAGCATACTTCAAAAAGTCCTACAAAGATGACGAAGCACCATGAAGGTGATCATTCATTTCTGCATGGTAGTGAGAGAATTTCTCACACAGGGAACACAATTTCACTCTGAAATCATTCTTCTTTTATTTTGTTTCGCTTTCGTGGACTTTACACGACAGGATTAACAGTTTCAAAATCTATTGCTTTAAGTGCTAGAAGTACACTGAATAGTTCATATTATCCGAGTTATGGACGTGAAAGATACTTCGGTACTTAAAATAACGCACAACCCACCTAAAAGTTGAAATATTCCATGGTGTGGGACAAATCGTATCAACAGATCATTATATACCAGCATTTAAATTGAATATATAGGTCGTTAGCCGTAAATAATATTTTTAGTAGAAAGAATATAGCTCGAAGGAGGATTCAAATTGAACTGCCTCTCAAATTGAAGGAACGCAAGTGAGCTTGGTGTTTGACGTGACTAACGTGTAGCGAGAAATACAGATTTATCAGTAATTGAAACTTCCAGAATGTTAATTTCCCTAACAAAAATTTCGCTGAAATATGTCGACTTCGCGGGAAGCCGGCGACCAAGTAACCTGGTTATTTATTTATTTCAACACTGCCTCCTACAGAGGTTAACTTCAATTACAATAGACAGTAAATATTATAATACATACATAGGGCTTCAACAACAGAAAGAAACTGGCAGAAAAGAACAAAAAGCAAACGAGTCTGTCTCGCAGATAAACAAAGCATCTTAAGTATAAATAGTATTAGCTTTCACATTCTAATCAGTGCATTTAAATAATATTATTATTAGTAACGAAACTACAGTAAAGATTCTACGCATTAGAGAAAATGTGTAAGGAAGACAAGCGTATACAAATATACTGGACATGCAGGCAAACAAACAACATGATCTTCTGTTAATAATTCTACTTAGTGAAATTAATGTATTTAAGTAATATTGTCTGAAACTACAGTAAACAGAAATGCTCTGCGCATTAGACAAAATGCATAATGAAGTCCGGTATATACAAATATACTGGACACGCAGTTAAACAAATAACATACTCGGTTAACAATTCAATTTAGGAGTCATCTTTGTCATCTAGAAACAGTTACCACAAAAATAATTTACAATGCAGATACATTCCATTTAAGAGAATACCACGACAGTTGTAATAAATAAATAATTATGCCTCGAACGGTAATTTATTTTGCAATTCCTCAGCAGAACTTTGGTCGAATTCGAATAGTCTAAACATTGATTAACCAATACAATTTCGTTTAGATCCCCTTATGTTAATGTTCAATAAAAATAAAACCGTTATCAAGTTGTGACTTCAACTCACAGTATATTTCCACCATTTTCCATCGAGTACTGATTCTCTCACCTGTAAAGAAAGGAAATATTTATTAGTGTACATATAATTAACTTATAGCAATGAACGTAAGAATCGCGTTAACAATCCGAACTAAACAACATACTATGGTACTAAAGTGGCTGAAACAGTTCACAAGATCAGAAGGTTATATTTTCTTCAAATAAAATGACAAAATCGACGACATCTGTGAGTCCTGGAGCTAAAGAATAAGGACTAGCAATATCTGTATCACAAAAGCAAATAAGAACAGTAGTAGTAGCCCATTAAGGAAACTTCACTATAAACCGCACATAAAATGAGGTTGAATTACGAACACGACAAGCAAGTAAGATTTAAGATGTCTGGTAGTATCGACATCCTAGCCGCAAATTTCAGAAGAGCAAAACATTTCTGAAATATAATGATTAAGTGTCAAGTTAATAATAGATTTCAGATTTCTGTTGCGCACTAGTAGTGGAAGTAGAGTGAACGAGCTGCGGAAACAAGGTAAATCAAATGTTGACAAATAAAACAAAATTTGACTCGTGCGCGCTTCGGTCAAGTACGTATTTTCCACTGATAACTGAGGAGGAATGAGATTGCCGATACGCTGTATGTCCAACCGAGCTTCTGCGCCGGTGACGACGTCGATTTTCACACGGAATGTTGTTATTTACAGTATTTATTAATTTTTTTTTTTTTTTTGTCGGAAACAATAACGACGTGAAAAATGTTTTAAAGGCATCACTGAGTTCCGCATATTATCGGAGATATTTTCAGTGGACATGATGGTTATGCAGTGATGTTTTGTTAGTACGTAGAAACACTCTACATGGCAACGCGTTTCAACCACTTAGGTTGACTTTTTCTTTACTACCCCGCTTTCACTTGTCACCTAAAATTGACTTTTGTTCATAGGTTAGTGTTTGTGTGCCGGGATTTACTTCACATCAAAGAGACAAGAAACTCATTCAAGGTGCTGAGGAGTCTAAAGTATGTTTATGAAGGTTCTAACAACTTTTTTTTTTTTTTTTTGCTATTTGTTTTACGTCGCACCGACACAGATAGGTCTTATGGCGACGATGGGACGGGAAAGGGCTAGGACTGGGAAGGAAGCGGCCGTGGCCTTAATTAAGGTACAGCCCCGGCATTTACCTGGTGTGAAAATGGGAAACACGGAAAACCATCTTCAGGGCTGCCGACAGTGGGGTTCGAACCCACTATCTCCCGAATACTGGATACTGGCCGCACTTAAGCGACTGCAGCTATCGTGCTCGGTAAAACAACTTTAGATAAAACACTATTGGAAACTAGATGCATCGGCACAATGCCGTGTTCTTAAGCGCACTTACTCTTAAAACAGCAATAACTACCAACCATGTTACACAGTTGCAGCTGTTCTGAAGAAACATATTTCTGGAAGCCATGGATAGGATATCATAGCCAGTCATTGTTTCCTGAGGACTGTAAATTCGTGACTCCTCCCGAGGTGGTGCAGCTTTTTTTAGGAGGAGAGCTGTATGCATGGAATTTTTTAATCACGTGCCCGTCCTCTTGCCAATCTTAAATTTCTAGCAATACCGCGAATCGTACCCGAGCCTCAAATACGGCAGCTAGTACTGCTGATAAGTAATATTGAAGTCTTTGGTACAGGTTTAAAAACAAATCGTTTCTTCTAGGATGGCATGATGACTGGCGTGAACTATATGATAGTGTTACGTGCCAACCCCGTGGTAGCTCCTTTCGGTACTTCCAGGGAGGGGCTGGTGATTCACACGACCTGGGATCTCCCAGCCGGCTTGGAAGGTGGGGCCGGCCTTTCCGTGTATTCTCGTCGGCCGGTTTACCTTAGTTTCTTGGAGATTCAACGGGAATGTTCTGCCTTCAGTGACATCGCGAAATTTCTGGCTCAAATCACATGGAGTATAAAAAGGGAGGCTAGCCACGGACAGTCAGTCACTGACACTGACACAGCAGACACTTCAGCCGAGAGCACCAGCCCAGCCAGCCAAGACGGAGCACTGATTCGACCGAGCACCCTGCCAGCCGCTAGGTCGCCCACGTCTCCCGCCAACCTGCTCATCTGCGGTACTCTAGTACTGCCACCCAGCCGCTTGGAGCGCTCCACCGGACTGCCTGTAAGTGCGAGCCCCGGCTCGCTCGCCGCCAGCCACACCGAGGGTCGACCGGCAACGGCCGCCATCTTGGAATTTACAGCGCGGTCCGATCTTCCGGATACCGTCCTGGAGCCACCATTCTGCGGTCCCGCATATCCATACCAGTAGCTCGGCCGTCCGGAAGTCCAGTCCAGCCGTCAGCCTGCCACTGTGCGGGCAAACAGAGAAGACAGCAATTTGTCAGTAGCGCTCAGTGTAGTCCCCTGCTCGGCTCTTGTCACGTTGAGATACGTTATCTATACCTGAGCCGACAGAACTCACTGAGTCGCGCCAAGTAACTAGCCGGTCCTCAAAAGAGTTTGACCGTTCCAGTGTTTTTTCTCCTTACCCCATACCTCCTGAACCATGACAGACCTACCACCCAGGAATATGGACAACCTCAGTGGATCGAGTAGCTGGGGCCCATACTCCAACACCACCTTCAGCTCTCCCCTCACCGCTACTTTCAACCTGACTGACCCCTACAACGAATTTAACTATATCCGTATCCCTCCGCCAATCAAAGTACGTGAAGCCCTAAGGCTGCGCCTGCGCTACAGTCAGCGACAGTCGGTTCAATTTCTACTACAGCGCCACAGACAACAAATAGCCTCATCCCTGTACCAGCTAACCCACCTAATCCATAGTGTAGTCGAAACGCCAAACCATTGCATTTACCTCATACCCAATAGCCCTTCCGACAACCAATCACTCCTCAAAATCCTACAGAAACACAAAATATCTCACATTCTCATGCAAACCTCTCCCAGCTACCCTTCCACTCTTCCGTTCAGTTCCATTCCAACAACACCTCCAAGCAAAGTGGCAGAAGAGGAGGAAGAAGAAGAAGACGTATCCCACTCACCAGCTACTCCAAAGGAAGTGGACGAAGTTCAACGCGAAGAAGAAGACTGTTCGTTTGAACATCCCTTCCACTACACCAGAAAAAACACCCAATTTCCCATAGCCCAGAAATGCAACTTCCTCATCATACCGCTCTCGAACCCAGGACCCGTCCCGCTCACTCGCAAAATGGTCATCGAAGCAATCCAGCCAATAATCAGCCGACATATAGCCATTATAGAAGAAACCCACAACCACCACCTGATCATCACTCCAGTAGGAAATAAATCCATACCAACCATCCTTAACAAACTCCTGCATACCGGCATCCCCTCCCCAATCAAAATCAACCCTGTTACCAACTCATCCAATCAACGTGAACAGTCACCCTCAATCATCTCAACCGTTGAAACTGGCACCCAGACCAGGCCCCAAACCAACCATCCAAGAACAACAAAATATACCCAAACCAAGCCTACTCCAAAACCTAAAACCCGCAACCAGAATGTTCAAACCACCCCTAATATCTCAACCGCCACGGAACAAGCAAACCCACTGCCACTCTCATCTGTCACTCCTACCCCTCCCCCCTCATGCCGGCAAGCAGCCCAGCAGAGAATGAAGCCAGGAATGAGGCCGAACTATCGTCACCAAACCAGGCTCCAGCTACGCAAGACATATTCACTCAGACCAGGAGGAGGCGGAGAAACCATCCTCCGCGGCCTCAACTACGATCACAACCTACCCACATACCCGACTCAGCACCAGACACCCAGTTACCTCCCCGGTCCACCCTGGTCACCCAATGCTACAACTGCCTCCACCTATACCATTCTGCAGCTAGCTGCACAGGATCAACACGCTGTAACAGATGTGGTGGTTTTCATCATCACTCCGTCTGCAAGGTGCCACGAGAACAGCCTAAATGCGCAAACTGCCAAGGCAAGCATGCGGCTTCGTATCCCGGCTGTCCCTATCTAAAGGAGGCCATCAAGAAACATTACCGACAGCAGCGCCACCTCAGACAAGCGCCCATGGTAAACCCAGTACCCCGAACCCCACCGCCACCTAATCTAACCCAAGATCCCAACAACTTACTCCAGCTATTGTTACTACTCCTCACTACCCAGAATCGGCCAGCCCAGCCAACCACGTACTAAACCCAGCACATCCCAGTACGTTCCTCTCTCCCAGGCAATTGCCTTGCAACTCCTCTTGCTATTGACTAAATACTTCTTCTAAAAGCAAATAACACCTCTGCTTCCTCTCCCTCAAAAGCACTGGAACAGAAGCTGTTACAGACAGTTACGCAACATCGGGCGTGACCACTCATTGGATGGGTGACCGCCACCCGTATGTTTGTTTCGCCTCCTCCGCACCGTCATCTAATTGCTCAAAGCACTCACAGCGCACATGATTGTAAGTGCGCCCGGTCATATTCTGGCCAATGATTGAGCACAAGATTTCACGTATCCCAATCCCACAACCAAACTAACGAAATGGGATCATTTGAATGACATGGCACTCAAGACCAATAAGGTCGATGGGCCAAAAGTTCTCGCATTGAGCCTACGGCTCAATGCATCGAACATGGGGATGGCATGGCATGGACAGTCAGTCACCATTCATCACTCTCAGCCAAGCGTTCACTGTGAACACACCAAGGAGAGCCACGTCACCGAGCCAGCTACCTGTTAACCGCCAGCTCGCCAACACAGCCCGTCAAGCATCCTGCCTGCCCGCTGCCAGCCCCTGACTCAGCTCTACGTAGACTACCTGCCAAGCCGCCAGCTCGCCCGCTTCGCCCGCCAAGTATCCTGCCTGCTCGCTGACAGCCTCTGAGCCTGAAGCCCGTAGACTACCTGCCAAGCACCTCCAGCCCAGCCAGCCTGCCATTGTGCGGGCACACTACGGAGCCAAAGAGGAAAGCTATCTGTCTAGCGCTCAGTGCGTATCTGCTTGTGTCTTGTCCCGGCATGATCCGTATAACTATACCTGACACGACTGGTACCCACTGAGTGCGCCTTTTCAGACGCTGGTCCTCGACGGAGTTTGACCCTTTCTCTTCCAACGCTCATCCTACCCTGCCAAGCACCTCCACCCTGTAATATGGACACCCCCAGTGGATTAAGTAGCTGGGGCCCATATTCTAATTTCCACCGACCTCTCACCATCACCTTCAATAAATCCTGTCCCCCCTGCGAAGAAAACTACCTAGTTGCTCATACCCCAAACCCTAAAACCCGATTTTCCCTACACGTCCACCGACAGAAAATTGCAACCACCCTGCACAGCATTTCAGAAGATCCCGACAACTTTATATACATTTTCGCTAGGAACCCCGCAGCCTGTTCTAAACTGTCTGATCTCCTCTCCAGCAACGGTATCCCCTCCTCTTCATCCATCCAACAAGAAGAAAATGAAGAAACTGAAGAAGAGCATCCCTTCGAACATCCCTTCCATTACACCAGCAAAAACACTCCATTCCCCATCGCCACCAAATGTAACTTCCTCATCATTCCGCTTACGAACCCCGGACCCGTCCCTGTCACCCGCCAAACTGTCATCCAAACCATCCAACCTATTATTAGCAAGCATATAGCCGTCATTGAGGAGACCCAAAACAACCACCTCCTCATCACTCCAATCCGTAACAAGTCTCTACAGACCATCCTCAATATACTAAAGCATTCCGATATTCCACCCCCAATCATAGTCAATCCTGAAAATAACTCCATAAGTAATGAAAACCCATCCCCCTCCCCCACTCAAACCAGACCTAAAGAATCCATAACCACCGTCACTCGCCACTCCGAAGCCCAAACCAACCCGCTTCCCCCCACCCCCACCACCTACCAAGTCCATCCAAGTTCAAACCAACCCTCCACCCACACAAACAGATACTGGTTCTGGGCCTGATAACCTAATTCCAAGCACACAGACCAAGGGCAGACGTAAAAAATCTGCTCCCAAGTCTACACCACCCAGATACACTGCCTCACGCCCCGCCCCGCCCTCCCACGCACGCACACTCCTCAATAGTCATTAGGCCTATGTGCTATAACTGCCTTAAACTAAATCACACCGCTGCTACATGCACAGAAGCTACCCGCTGCAATAGGTGTGGTGGTGACCACCGCCACACAGATTGTAAGGTACCAAAGGACCAGGCGAAGTGTGCCAACTGCCAAGGTAGTCATGCCGCTTCGTTCCCTGGCTACCCATTTTTCAAGAAGGCAATTAGAGCACACTATAAACATGCCCAACACTTACACACCAACAATAAACCTTCCTCGCTCCTAACTCAAATCCCCACCACCCCTCCGCCACGCCAAGACAATGCCACCCTCCTCTTTTCACTGCTAAACCTTCTATCTCCTGTCCTCTCATTCCAAGCACCCGCCATGCCAAGCAATCAAATCCTCCGACATTAACCTGCCAAGCCAAGAAAATCAACTCATGTCATTACAAGCCCTAATCAGACCCTGCACCCCAAGGTCATATTCTGACCAATGAAGACTTAATATACGCTACACTAGCCATCAATCAACAACGCCATGTCACCGAAGAAGAGAAGATCTCCACTAAGAAAAAGCACTCAAGGCCCTATACAGGTCGAAGGGCTAAAATCCTCATGGTGCAAGACCCCGCCTGCGCCAGTGAGAAAGGCTGCTGCTGCTGCTGCAGTCAGTCAGCACTGGACTTTAGCGTGACAGTTGGGCTTCGAGGTAGAATCAGTGTGTTGGGGTTCGGTGGCTCACTGTACGGTGGCTGGGCTGAGGGCGACAGAGGTGTCGACTGTCGCTAGTGTCCTCCCGAAGTATGAAAGAGCGAGCGAGCTGCTATTGTGGTGTCTGAGAGACCAGTGAGTGCGTGAACTGGAGACGACAGAACGCAAGATTGTACTGTGTGTCCGTGTACTTCTGTGGCCTGAGTCAGAGCGAGGCAAGCCACTATCGCGAGTGTGAAGGTAAATGGACCTGTGTTAATGTTCGCTGCTGAATACTGTTGAGCTGTTTAGTTGTTAACTGCATGTGACTGTGTGAATTACTGGACTGTCTGTGGAATCGTACCAACGAACAGTCATCGTGTGTTGTGTAGCCAGTGGCATTGTGTTCAAATCCAGCGGTCTACGCACAGCTGCAGTAGGAGGTGGCTGGACTTGGGGAAAGTGAAAGTAAGGATTATTGTCCCAGACAAAGGAACGGGCTGGACCCTTGCTGCGCCATAGGGTACAGAGACTTATGAATAGACGTGTAATTAGTAAGTGTGGCCATTCATAACTGGTTAGAATCGTGTGTTTAAATATGTGTGTGTGCATTTATTAGGTCATCCTGAAATAAACGAGAGTAATGAAATAGATAGAGTTTTATCCGTAACAATAGTATGTTGTAGTCCGAAGAGGTAGTGTCTCAATGTTGGTGGCATTCCGAAAAGGCACAATTGTCGTTACTGGGGTGCGAATTAAACTCAAAAACTTCAATTTGTTTCTGAGGAAAATAAATAAATAAATAAATAAATAAATAAATAAATAAATAAATAAATAAATAAATAAATACGTAAATACAAAATTAAGGTAATATTTCAAAATGCTACCAAATTATGTATGACCAGCAATCTCTCAATGAAAGTACACTGTTCATATTTGGTTCATTAAAGATACTGCTGCCCAACGTCTTGCAATCCATATCCGCGATTGGGTACAGGGACATTTCCCAGGATGATGTACTGGTGGTTGTGGTACACACAAGTTGACCGCCCGTAACCCAAATCTCACGGCCTGTATTTTTTTCTCTAGGTGTGGCCAATGGAATAGCTGTCCCGAAGAACAACATCAATGAGTGTACCGGTACAAGTTCATTTTAGGAAAAAAGTGAACGCTAAACTTATCTTCTGTCAATCTTAGATAATGGCGTGTCTGAAGCCCTTCTGACACAGAGGATTGATTATTAAACAACAAAACAAAAAGAAACAGAAAACACACAAAAACACAAAAGAAAAATACACCCCTCAACTACGTGAATATGAACAAGTACAAAATAGCTAATATTAAAAAACCGCCTAAAAAGTAGGCATTAGAACGAACAACACATCAGGAAATGTAACCTTAACAACAACAAACTTTTCCAAATCATGAGTTTAAAATAAAAGCAAATCATTACACATTAAAGAAACATAAATATACGCATCGCAAAAAAGCCTATCAAATCAACTTTAACGATCACACACTTGTGAAAAAAATTTCTCCTCTTCGCGCTACTAAATTAATTCTCAGAACAAGTTTAAATAATATTTTCATTAACGCTTAATGAGTCCCGCTGGAGGCGCTATACTTCTGGAAAGAGGGTTAGGATATTTTAACTGTACAAAATTTTCTGAATTTAGACAGCGTCCTCGCCACTCGAGACGTTTTAGAAAGTGATTATTTATCACTAAAAATAATGGCAAATAAGATACTATTTAATTTATTAGTAAATTTTATCTCATGATGATGATGTTTAAAGGGGCCTACCATCTAGGTCATCGGTCTCTAATGGTACATGATGAAGCAATAGTATAGCAAAAGCATAATCACCGTTGCCACCACTATCATCTCACCCTTCAATTTTGATTCCACTTCACCTCCTTCACTCCTGGCTGTTTCCTTCTTCCCTCGCCCCTGCCAACTTCCGATAACTGCCCGATATTGATCTACACCAATCATCCTCCTCTTCACTCCCGTCTTCCTTCTTCCACGCACCGCTCGCACTCCACTCCCGCTTTAACGGCACACCCGACTCAACACGTCTACACCTGCTGACTGTCTAGGTAAGACTGCGACATAATACAATATAATCTAACCAAATAGCACTTCCCCTCTTCTCTCCGCAGAACAGACACATTGCCTACTGACTTCCCCTCAACCCCGTGCACAGCAAGGCCCTCTTCACACGAAGCAACTCAAAATAAACTGGAGTAACTTAGATACCATGAAACTGGGCGACCAGGCAACGCCGCTTGTGTATTTCAATGGCAGCACTCACATGGCGCAACTGGAGTCAGAGAGACCAGAAGACCGAACCGACCCCAGTATCGGCGACGAAGCATGCTGATCTCCTCGCTACTTTAGTCTCTTTAGTAGCGCGACTCGAACGAAATGGGATAGCAACATTTTAACCTGAAATCAGTGAGCGAAGTTGAAAAGCATCCTGGGCTGTTCAATTACAAAATCAAAGGGTACTTAGACGAGATGTCACTAACAGAGCTTAGAGTGAGGTGGCCAAAGTAGTTTAACTCACACACGATTATTTCTTTAATAGAAAGATAAAATTGTAAACAAGAAAAAAATGGAACTATAGTGTCAGTTTTAGTGCAATGCTTTATTCCAGACTCATTCCTTAAGTGCTCACGTAATGGATTACATAAAAATCAATATGATGAAAGTATGTAGAGTATGTACAACATTTCCGCTGCCACGGAAGAAAAGCGCGAAGAGTAAGAAAGTAGTTGGCTAAATAAGTTCTCACTACATTACGAGTAGCCAGAGCATGTGGTATTTTGGTGATGTTGGTGTGATTCGAATGGTTGTGGAGTATATAGCAGACCTTCTATTTTACGTACAAAGTTATGAAGAATGCACACGGAGTGTATAATATCAATCACTCTTCCCGTAGTTCGGCAGCCCTACGAAGTAGTAAGGGAAGTCATAGTCACTTAAATCATGTGGTAATGGCGAAGGCAATGGTATGTTCGGTCCTCGATTTGTAATCCAGTGCCTTCATAGCTGATGCACGAAATATTCCTCCATCACTATTCCTACCAGCATATCCAGTTTCGATAGGAGTAATGCATCACTGCATGCCATTGGCGCTATGGAATGATACAATTTATAATTCAAGTTGCTTGATCCGCTACCGGGTTATTTTTCTATTCTGACGTGCTTTCCATCCGTTCACGACTATATCACTTCGCCGCTACTCGAAACCCCGTAGGCCGTGTGTAGAGAACGGGCAACTTGGGTAGCCCAGACGCCCAGTCTCCTGGTATCCAGACTACTAGAGTTTATTTTGAGTAGATGCCTGTGAAGAGGGCCTAAAACTCTACGGGAGCATGGTTATTGACCTCAGTCCAACGGTAGTCGCTGGAGGTAAACGGCGGTTAGCAGCTTAAGTACAAAAACCTTTCGCAAAGTTACTAAGGAACCAGTGGACTTCTACACTCATAATTTTGTCTTACTTGTTCATAACATCATAGGTTCATAATCACTGAAAAGTTAACGCAAAGTAAGCAAAACCATTACAAATAAAACACCATCTGTTTTATCGTTCTAATTTATTTCAGGATAACCAACTAAATGCACACACAAACACAATCTGTTCGACACTACTGCCTATTTACAAGTTTCTCACAGTAGGACTCGGCTGAAGCGGAACATTCTCATTGTACCTCCCAGAAAGCGCGCACGCGAAACTAGACAAAGAGAGCAATACACGGAAAGACCAGCCGTGCCCTCACACTAGGAGCGCAACATAATATTGTACAAACAGTATATACGCATGGTTAAAAGCGATTTGACCGAGCGAGTTAGACGTACGGTTAGGGTCACCTAGCTGTGAGCTTACATTCGGGGGATGGAGGGCTTGAATCCCACCGTCGGCAGCCCTGAACATGGCTTTCCGTGGTTTCCCATTTTCACACTAGGATGATGCTGGGACTGTACCTTAATTACGGCAATGGTTGCTTTCTTACCACTCCTAGTCCTTTTCCACAGTTGCACCGCCGAAAACGTTCAATGTGTTAGTGCGACGTTAAGTCACTAGAAAAAAGTGATTTGATAGCACCTGAGGATGTTACAGAACAAAACATGTAATTACTGGTTTTTGTGATATATTTATACAGGTATGAGTGTTATGTGTTATAATTAGTTTCGAAAGAGTGAAAAGTTCTTAAGTTCTATTAACTGAGTCTACACTGAAAAAACATGACTTCTTTCTTAACAAAATAAATATAACGAGTTATTTATCAAGTGTGACTAGCATGCTGACGAATTCGGACGTCATTCTAATATTTTCCAGTGTACCTGTAAACTGCACGCAGACCATCAGCTATTGTCTGTATTGAAATCGGAGACACCTGCTCTTGGCTTAAGTAAGTGAAATTCTTTCATTAAACTTGTTACACGTACACTAAGCCCAAAAACTCTAGCCGCCGATGTTAAATTTTGGACAATAAAAGTGCTGTTATTCGAAAACTGTGAAAGAATAACATGGATCCGGATCACGTCGATGTTATGCAACTGTTTATTTCTGAACTTATAGAACAATATTTTGGTTAGACAAATGCAGTTATGAACTTACGTCATGTTCTAGGACACTTATTTTTAATGTTTAGGACTAGAAATATATATATATATATATATATATATATATATATATATATATATGTTATAATCTCTGCAATATGCATCATTGTGAGGCAATTTAAAAAAATCCATACAAAATACGTAAAGATCAAAACAGATACTTAAAGTTCGTATAATAAAGGAACAAAGCTATAGTTAGCTAGACCTTTACTACGGAATCATTGAATCGATACTTGCACTTGCACTAAATAAAAATGAACTGATGAGGAGACGTAACTGTAGATTAAATAATTTGTAGAAAGATTTAACGAAGTACATTGAGAACGATAGTTATCTAAATTCCACAACACATTTCTGATCTTGGCGATAACCTCCAGCCACATCGCAGATATGCACTCATGATCATAAGAGCCAGAACACCTTGAAAGACTATAGAGATAGGAAGTTCATATTCACAGGACATGCGCAATAGTATGTTCTTTAGACATATTAGAATTTGAACCATGTCGGCCCTCGGGTTCAAGGTCCACATCGATATCTCGGCGCATAACCACCGACTGGTAAAATGTGCCTGCGGCCCTCTCGTAGTCCCTATGAACCGAAGGTAATGGATAAGTGTGACTTGAGCAGACGTGCAGGATGCCTCGCAGACGTATGCGAGGACTGTACCGTCAAATGAGTGAGTTTGAAAGAGGGCGCATTATTGGCATGAGAGAACGTGATGCATCCATCCGGGAAATTGCTGTTCGTGAGGGACGAAGTGTGTCGGCAGTGTCGGGTGTGTACAGAATGGTTCACAGAAGGCCATACAACACGAAGAGATGGGTCTGGTCACTCCACCCAGACCACCCCCCGAGAAGATCGACACCTCACCGAATGCCATTGCTGGACAGATCTGCGTCCTCCTCGGCTCTGGCGCAACAGTGGAACAGTATAACACATCGTACACTATCAGGAGTGACAGCCCGTCGCCGTTTATTACGGTCTGTGTTACCGACGCGTCGTCCACTTCTCCGCTTACCTTTGACTAATGTGCATAAACATGCTAGACTGCAATGGTGTATGGAACGACGTCACTGGGGACAGGAATGGCAGCAGATAGTGTTTTCGGACGAATAAAGGTTCTGTTTGTTTGAAAATGAAGGCCGCATTTTGGTTTGCCGCAGACAGGGGGGAGAGGCATCACATTGACTGCATTCGCACAAGACATACAGCGCCAACTCAAGGCCCTATGGTGTGAGGTGCTATTGGGTACAACTACAAATCACAGTCGGTTCGTGCCCAGGGCATTGTGACCAGTTTGACATACGTGAATGGCATCCTGCGACGCGTAGCCATACCCTTTCTGCACGACACCCCAGACGCCATATTTCAGCAGGACAATGCGCGATCACACGTTGCTGCACGAGCACGTGTCTTCCTGTTGTCACAGGATCTCAGACTGTTGGCCTGGCCCGCCTGATCCCCGGACTTGTCGCAAATCGAAAATGCGTGGGATATGGTGAAACGACGGGTGCGGCGTAGTGATCCAATGCCAACCACCAAAGATGAACTGTGGAACCAGGTGAATGCAGCATGGATGGCTATACCCAGAACGCCATTCGCGCCTTATACGCGTCGATGCCATCACGCATGGAACAAGTTATCAGTGCTCATGGAGAATCCAGTGCCTACTAAGCAACAGGACACATGCTGAACGTAGGTGACAAATGCTAATCGTTTCTGCAGAACATACTATAATGAACATCTCCTGTGAATATGAACTTCCTATCTCTAGTCCTTCAGAGCGTTCTGTTTTCATGAACATGAGTATATTTATATACACTGTGTTTGAGCCAACCCTTCCCATATAGTTTTACGCAAACAGTAATATTCATTCCGTCCTGAAAACGTCTGCCCTGCTGGTATGTTCAGAAAATACAACCGGATATCTTGCTATTTACCGCCTCACCATGATAGGACGCCATGCAATTATACTCGTGTGAAACACTGGAAGGCATGAGTGTTCCTTCTATAGAGCGTTCCAACCTTAAATTGCAGTACAGCAGTAATGGGATAATTCCGTCTCTTTCCTTCTCCCATGTTTTGCGGGTAGCGCTGTCCTACTCTAACGCAGCGGGTTTGCCAAATATCCGTGAATGAGAATGTTATCGGTTAAAATGGCTGAATATCGTGTTATGTACAGAATTTCAAGGCGCATTTGATGCCGTTAACAAAAAAAAATGTAAAAAAATAATTTAGTGTGAAAATGGTAATATAATGGAAAGTTTCGCCAAATGCAAAATCTTCATTGCATAGAACTTATCATGCCATAACTCCTATTTTATATTCATTATTTTCCTAATTTTTTCACTGCTGGTAAAGAAACATTTCAGCTCGATGTAGATAAGTTTATTTTTAAATTTAAATGATAAGAAAATGCAGTATATGCGTTTATTTTCAGTCATGTTCAGGAAATTTTATGTGCAGGCACGAAAAAGTCAGTCGCTGGCCAGCGTCTTTCCTGTTGAATTTGCATGGGGGGTCAAAGCGAGGCAAATGGTTTTCGGATATGGAAGTTGTTTTTAAAACAATCCCGAAGTTCCTATCTTGCTTAGTTATTAATTTGTGACAGGAAGAATATCTCCTTGAATTTTGGTTTCGCGCGTGACTCGGCTGGCTGTCTGTCTGGCTGGCTGAAGTACCGGTAGTCATCTCCCAAACATGCGCTTTTAACATTTCCAGACAGTCGCATGCAGTACAGTGCTCATTTCGTCAGTAGTATGTATAATAGTGATTAAATACATATCAGTGACATATGTACAATTCTTGAGGGAAAGTGTATTTCGTTTGTGTGGTTCGTGAGTTCGTGCTCGTGCGTGGGGATCTAATTTCGAAGAAAATGTGCGGAAGGATCATGGCGTGGTTAAAGCAAAGCAAACACTCTTCGAATATGGAAGTTATTTTTAAATCATTCCTCAAGTCCCTATCTCGTTATCTTTTAATTTATGACAGGGAGAACGTCTCGTTTTGTTTACGTTTCACGAGTGACTCGGCTGGCTGAGCTTTTAAATATACTGGCAGCCGTGTGCAGTGGTGTTCATTTAATCAGTATTATAAGATTGATTAAATAAAGATCAGTGATATATATATAATATTTAATGGTGTTTGGCCTCCGAAGAGGCCGAGTGCAGGTCTTTCCAGTGTTGACTCCCCATAGGCGACCTGCGCGTCTATAAGAATGGGCCCCCTACCTGTGATGAATTCTAATGCTGAAAACGGCACACACACACACACACACACACACCCAGCCCCCGAGCCATTGGAATTAACCAATGAAGGTTAAAATCCCCGACCCGGCTGGGAATCGAACCCGGGGCCCTCTGGACCAAAGGCCAGCACGCTAACCATTTAGCCATGGAGCCGGATAAGATCAGTGATAAATGTATAGTTCTTGAGGACAATGGATTGTGTTTGTGTAGTCTGTGTAGTTGTCAGTTCGTGCTCGTATGTATAGTTCTTAGTTCGAAGAAAAAGTGCAGAAAGATGTATAATGGATCGTCAAATTAAAAAGAAACGTTCCGTAGGTAAACTCAGGGGAAAAGAACGCAATATTATAATGAGTGTCCTGGATTATTTTTTAAAGACTATGAATATGAGCAGCGCAATCTGTGAAACAGCTAAAGCTACAGGTTGTTCCGAAAGAACAATCTGTGCTATAAGGAAGGAACACACACATGGTCCTTTGCGAACTCTCTCTCGAAAAAAAAGAGAAGGACGACAGAAAAATTAAATAAAATGAAATTGTTAGAAGTGGATGCGTCGGGTGGTTCACTCTTTTATTTGCTAACATACCACCGACATTGAACGTGATTTTGAGTCGCGTAAATGGAAAAGATTCTTTGCCACGATTTTCCAAAACTCCGTTGAATCGCTTCTTACATGATATAGGCTTCCGTAATTTAAGACGGGGTAATAAAGCAGCTTTCACTGAAACCGATGAAATTATTAATTGGAGGCACAGATATCTCAGGGAGATAAAACGTTTAAGAGCACAAAATAAAGCTATAATTTACACAGATGAATCGTGGGTAAATATTGGGCATGGAAGGATACGACAGTGAAAAGTGCACGGCAGGCCGCTTTTGAAGGGGTGAGTTCGGGACTTACGACACCGAAAAGCCGAGGACCGTGATTTGCCTAAGTCCACGTGGGTAATGAACATGGTTTTGTTCTAAATGCTGAACTAAAAGTTTTATGCCATAAAAATATAAGACAATTGGGAAAATTACGTGAACGAAGTAAAGAAAAATGAAAGAGTTTTGTGGAAAGCAGACGAATTACAGGACGATGTCCACGATGAAAAGTTTTTAATACGACTTTCTTCATCGTCCGGATCATCCTCAAGTTCATATCCCGAACCCGTTTCATCCAAAGCGGGAACATCAGGCCTTGCAGAAATGTTAGAAGGTGTACGTCCAATGTCTGAGAGCAACGCCAGTGTTTAAGGTATGTTGTATTTATTTTACCATCCTACAAATATTAATTAATTAATGAATGAACTTAAAATTACAAAATTACAAACGAAAAATGTGAAACTGTGACGCCCTGTTTGAGTCACACTCGAGCGTGATCTTCACGAGTCGATTTCGCAACAGCGCGCTCCATCTACGCTATACTGCAATTTAAGGTTGGAACGCTCTATAGGTCAGAAGAAACCGACACGCCAGCTAAACATTAAATTAACGGGCGAGTTGGCCGTGCGGTTAGGAGCGCGCAGCTATGAGGCTGCATCCGGAAGATAGTGGGTTCGAACCCCACTGTCGGCAGCCCTGAAGATGGTTATCCGCGGTTTCCCATTTTCATCCCAGGCAAATGCTGGGGCTGTAAGTTAAATAAGGCCATAGCCGCTTCCTTCCCATTCCTAGGCCTTTCCTGTCACATCGTCGCCATAAGACCTATCTGTGTCGGTGCGACGTAAAACAAATAGAAACAACGTTAAATTGATACTGTTACCACAGTAAACCTAATACATGCTATAAGCTGCACAGTGTGCCGTACGGAACAGTAGCGTAGTTGGTAAAGGCGCGGCGGAGAGGGCTTGGGTGTAGGTGGGAGGTTCGAGTCCGGGGCGAAAATTCCATATTTTAATATTTGTTTAATACGTACCGCACGTAATGTAACTTCAATACCCGCTTCCATGCAAATTGTTTGTGAATGAATGTGTTTGTGGCTCTAAGAAGGGGCGATCAGTTAGCAGGTCGGACACATACGGACCGGAAATAATAGGAACGCAACTGCCCTGACAATGTTTTACTACAGCTAATACTCGATATGATGACCGTTTTGGTTTATGCACATTCGGGCCCAGTGTCCAATAGATCGTCTTGCGCGCTGAAACATTCCAGGTGTAATTACTCGGCAGACGTCCGTGATGAGTTGCCGGAGCTGGTCGGGGTTTCTGGCGCTTGAATATAAACGACGTTCTTGAAATGTCTCCACAAGAATAATAGCGTTAAATCCGGTGATCTGGCGGGCCACGAAACAGGGCCTCCTCGTCCTATCCATTTCCTAGGCAGTTCCTCGTTCAGATGGTTAAGAACCGGCAAAGTCGAATGTGGTGGAGCTCCATCCTGCTGCAACCACATCATCAAACGATCGTGCAAGGTCACATCCTCTAGCAGCAGCGGGAGTTCCTGACGCAGAAAGTGCAGGCAGCGTGGGCCTGTCCAATGGCCCTCAAAAAAATAGGGTCAAATCAAGCGATCCCCCAAACATTCAGTCCCCATCGTACTTGATGGGCCACCTGTCGCACCTAGTGAGGATTGTCTGGACTCCAATACTGCATGATGTGGCGATTGACGTTCCCATTATTGTGAAGCGCGATTCGTCTGGGAACAAGATATGCGATACTAATGCTGCATCATTGTCCAGCCTGCCTAATAACCACCGACAGAACTTCGTTCGAGCTTCGAATTCCTGCCTATGGAGCTCTTGGTGTAGCTCAAGATGGTATGGGTGAAATTTATGTTCATACAGTATTCTCCAGACGGACGGCTGGTTGGTGTTCACCTGTCGTGCACTCGCCCTTGTACTGATGTGTGGATTATTACTAGCTGTCTCCTGTTCCACCCGATGAAACGGGCCTATCGCGGACTGACGGCTGCTTGGAAATCACGCCTGTTGTCCTTAAAAGGTTAGTACACACCTAGCGACAAAGTCGCGGGACATTGTATGAGGACAGTTGCGAGACACTGTCCCTAGACTGTTGCGATACAATGTCCCGCGTCCACATCTATAGACCCAGTTGCACCAAAGGAATCGGCACGAAATGGCGCAAGAAATTGCTTTATGTGCTTTTAATGTTGTGAATCTTTTTCTTCATTTCGTGAATGGACATAGTGAACTTTTTAGCCAGAGACTCCATATTGCTTCCCTCCTTTTGTCTCTGTTCTTACACTCGGTAGACATAACATCTCAAAGACAAGGGAGGGTGCGTAAATCCTCAATGATTTTTAGAGTAGTTTCCATCGCAAAACAACAGAACACGAAACACAACACCAACACTGGCATCGGCGTGTCTCGGGTCTTTGTCTCGCGACACGTCCAGACTACATCGTGCTGCGCAACATTTGTATCATGTATCCCATTTCGAATGGGAGACCTGCGACATGCAACTTTTGTATCGCGACAGTCCCAAACACGGAAAAAATGTCGTAGGACATCCCTGGAACTCGTCGCGATGCACGTGTTCCGCAACTTTGTCGCTTGGTGTGTACTAGCCTTTAGGCGTCTTTCAACACGGCGGAATGTCGTAGCAGCCGGGTGTCGCCTGTCGGGATATCGTTCCTGGTACAGACGTAGAGCCTCGCACCGTTTTGTGGTTTTGTGTTGCTTCCCCATAAATGAGGAGCATATCAACGCATTCCTCTGTGAAAAACATGCCGGATGACAGCAGAGAGTACATTGAGGCCCTAACCAGCGGAGTAAGTGCAGGGCACAAGATGAATAACAGCGTCGTTCTACTGTTTGAATGTGGCAAGCGTGGGCCTATGTTTACGTACTCAAACATCATATCGATGCAAAAATATTTGAACGATGCAGGATTCGAACCGCCGCTGGCACATTCCGTCGATTCTTAAGCTAAGGCCTGACCACATCCGCCACGCTACGCTACACTGCTGGAAACATGCTGGTAGTACGACGAGAATAGAGTACATACAACATCCGGTTCGGTGCTTAAGGCATTAATTACTGCACTGTTACCTAGTGCTTTGTATTGATTCCCCTCTTCGTCACACTTGGTCACGAGACACGACACATTAACATAGCTACATGGTCAAAGGACGTCACTACATGATTTCAAGGGTCAAAGGACGTCACTACATGATTTCAAGGAGTCGTCCGACTCGTTGGCTGAACGGTCAGCGTACTGGCCTTCGGTTCAGAGGGTCCCGGGTTCGATTCCCGGCCGGGTCGGGGATTTTAACCTTAATTGGTTAATTCCAATGGCACGGGGGCTGGGTGTATGTGTTGTCATCATCATTTCTTCCTCATCACGACGCGCAGGTCACCTACGGGTTTCAAATAGAAAGACCTGCACCTGGCGAGCCGAACCCGTCCTGGGATATCCCGGCACTAAAAGCCATACGATATTTCATTTCATTTCATTTCAAGGAGTCGTGTTTTGCGAGCGGACGATATAACCCGTCGGTAGGGTTCGGAATCGTGTGCAAAATGTGTTCACTGGACATTAGTGTCACACAGTACGCCTATATCTCTAGTCTCTATAACATCCTCCGTTCGCGCCGTATTGGATCTTTAATTACAATGACATCGTCCGTTCGCAAAGGCTCGACGAAAGCTTTACCTCCTTTCCCTCCAATGAGTTGGTGTGGTTCGTAGTAAACGGACATGTTGCGCGTAGTAATAAAACTCGCAAAAGTCACGACATAACGAGGCTCTGGTGAGTGGAACAGTTGAAATGTGGAGTGCCTTTTATCACGTAGTGACGGAAGAGCTGAGATTCTGTGAATCGGATGGTCTGTGCAGTATCACTGTCCACCGTCTTGTCATTAATCCGAATGATATGAGCAGCAGCGAGAAAGAGGAGGGAGATGAATCTGAATTGGAAGGAGATCGTCCTTCATCAGATTCTAAATAGGTAACGTACTTTTTTCATTTTTTTTTTTTCCACTATTGCCTTCTCAAAACTATATCTCCCTTCTAGAATTCAATTTTTTGAAATATTAACAGTGTGAAATTTTCCTTATATATGCTGCTGTAAATGATTTATTACGTATTTATATTTTGAGCATAACCTCAAATCCACCAACCTTCCGAAATGCATTTCTTTCCTGAGATGTTCAATATCCAGGTGTGATATGTCATTTGCTTGTTGTTTATTCCTCGCGAACAGCGAATATAATTTGCTTCGTAATCCAGATGATCGTTGCGTTTCATCTACATGTTCACATCGTCAGTGGTAACCGAGAAGTCTGATGTAATCGCGGTAATCAAGCAAGGTAATGCCAGTTCCTAGACAACCATACGTGGCTCTTGCCATGTGTTCGAAAGTAGCCCGGTCATTCTCCAATTAACGTGAAGACCGTGAATGGATACATGGTTCTCTTTGTTTACGTTCGCTTCTCTCAATGACGATAGAATAATGGTTTAACGTCGCACTAACACATCGGTTTTCGCCGAAGCAAGGATCGGAATATGGTAATAGAAGGACTGGGGAGGTAGCGGCTGTGGTCTTCATCAAAGTGCAGCCTCAATATTAGCATGGTATAAAGTTGGGAAAACATGGGCAATCATCCTCAAGGCTGCCAACGCTAGAATTCGAACCCATCATCTCCTGAAAGCTAACTTACTGCTACACACAGCCATACCACGTACCCAATTCGTTCGGTAAAGCTCAAGGCCATCAGCACAAGGGTCACCTGTTTTGCAACGCGAGTTTGATACCCACTGCACAACGAACTGTTTGGTGATGCTTCACGTGTAGGAAGGGTCGACAGAAACAGGACCAGTCTGAAATCAGTTTCCAACTGGTCACATGTGATCGTATCTGCAGATTCGTGAAACGGCTTCATTTACATGGTTGCATTGTAGAACTGTTGAAGACGTGTTATTGCAGTGTTGTTATAGGTTATACTTTTGACAACCGGGTGAGTTGGCCGTGGGGTTAGCGGCACGCAGCTACTAGCTTGCATCCGGCAGATAGTGGGTTCGAACCCCACTGTCGGCAGTCCTGAAGATGGTCTTCCGTGGCTTCCCATTTTTACACGAGGCAAATGCTGGGGCTGAACCTTAATTGAGGCCACGGCCGCTTCCTTCCCACACCTATCCCATCGTCGCCACACGACCTATATGTGTCGGTGCCACACAAAGCCAATTGTAATATATATTCTTGACATTTTGAAGTGCTGTTTGTCGATATTCGAAAATGAATGATCAGACGTGGAATATAAAATTAGTTGAAGAGGTGGAAAAGAGTGAAGTTATATATAATTATAATCTCTCTGAGTACTCCACGGAAGACTTTACTATGAAACTATCGACAGATTCAGTCGCGGTCGTGTGCGGATGGAGAACATCAATCGATTGCAAACCGGCTGCAAACTCCCGTTGCTAAACAGTCGACCCGTGTGCGGAGGGCCTATGTAGAATTGCACGCACCACGGAGAATTATACGGGGCTGTGATCATGACAAGGCAATAGAACGTGGTGGTGATTTTAAAGGAAAGTATAACTAGGCAACACCGCAAAAAGTAATCAGAGGAAAAGAGGATCGAAAAGTTCTGATCTTCCGAAGATTGAAGAAACGGGCAATAGAAACCGAAAGGCCATGAAGGCCACGGAGGGCGTGAAAAGGGAAGACTCCTTTGGCCTAAAACACCTAATACGGTCGGGGTACGAAGAAAACACGAGTTGACAAAGGAAAGTCGGCCAGAAATTATGGAAAGCAGGAACCTAACAAGTGGAAGTATTGAAAGACTCAGCTGCGGATACTGTAGTCTCCAACTCACTCACCCCAGCAAAGCTCCTCCCATCCCCAGGTATTACTCCTTTTAGTTTACTCTCAACACAAAAGGACTCTATTTCAAAAAACTCGACAGATGCGACAAATTTGTGAATAATTCATGACAATTTTCTGTTTCATAAATGGGACAATTTTATGTTAAACCTGAAGTTTATTGTTACACTTTAGAGGGGCTCTGAAGTACGATGTTAATGAGTGAATGCGATGCACAAATGATAGGATGTTGTCTGTATGTTAAGCCTTCAGCCTGAAGGCTGGTTCGATCCTCAAATAGCACGGCCAGAGCTTATGCACCTATGGGAAGCAAAAAGCCGATGGTGGCGTTACAGTGCGGTGTAAAAAGCATTGATGAGAAGTGAGGTTGTTTGCCAAGATTTTTTCTCACTAGGCCAGGAAGTCCTACTGCAGTACGACCAGCCCTAACAATAGCAACTTCCATAACTGGTCGTGCTCCGAATGTCATTTTGCTCAGCACCACCCATACCTCAGCAGGTGGTGGTAATTACTGTCGTAAGAGGAAGTATAACAGGGCACCATCCACTCGTAATATAATCAGAAGGAAAGAAATGGAACAGTTCGGACACTTCGAAGAATGAAGGCGTCGGCAAAAGGGGAAATACCATGAAGAATATGCAAATGAATTATCCGCTAGGCCTCGAAAACGCAATACCATCGGGATCGAAAAAGAACAATATTTGACCAAGAGAGCTTTTTTATTATTTTTACAATTTGCTTTACGTCGCAGCAACACGGATAGGCCTTATGGCAAAGATGGGATAGGAAAGTGTTAGAAACGGGAAGGAAGAGACCTTGCCCTTAATTAAGGTACAGCACCAGCATTTGTCTGGTGCGAAAAATGGGAAACCACGGGAAACCTCCTTCAGGGCTGCCGACAGTGGGGTTCGCACCCAATATATATCGAATGCAAGCGAATGGCTACGAGATCCAAACAGCGCAGCTACTTGCCCGGTATCAAGAGAGGTCAGACAGGAAATATATCTATTAATGGCACAAATAAGCACAAGCAATGCCTGGCTGAACTTGAGGAACCGTGGTCGCCAACCCACACTCCCAAACTGAGAACCCCTGGTTCACCTTTTAGACGCTTCTTACGACAAGCAGGGGATACCGTCGGTGTATTCTACCACCCCACCCACTGGGGAGGCATACCTTGGCAGCTGCCATGTTGTCACAGCCAGACTCTGGCGGAATCCACATTTTGCTCTGGCCAGCGTTAAGTCGTAGATGTAAACAATACTGCATCCATCAAGAAATAGGGACAGACAGATTACATAAAAATATGCGGTAAAAGCTAACAGACCTAAATTCAATCTACATAATCAGTCTACCAGAATGTGGAGTAATTTTGATAAGATTGTGGTATTTAACTAGGTTCGAGAGAATATATATGTACTTTTTGTAGCAATGCAGAGAAGGCAAAGGCCATCGGTACCTTCTCATACTGTCGTATTGAATTTATAACACAGAATATTCAGATGTTATATTGCTAACGCGAAATTTCTCTAAAAATGCAGCGCGATCTCATTTCTATTTCTTCATTTCTTTCACTGCCGCAAGCATTAGCCCGCTGTCACACAGGGCATCGAACGATCAAGAGCGACCAACTGGCATCGAGTACTAACGACTAAATTTATTTACCTTGTTACACTGCTCATCGATCGAGAGGCATCGACTGCACGGAAACAGCTGATATTCCCGCCCAGTACCGTACAGGCTACAGACGTATTCATATTCACGGGAGAAAAAGAATGTGTTGTGAAAGCGATAATTCGGGTGGAAATATGATTCTAACCTATGAATATATTAGGAGAAAGGAAAGAACCAGACGATCGCAGTGGACAAGGTAAAGAGCCATGGAGAATTCCACCAAAGTGTGCCTTCGTTGTGGAATGACGAAGAAAAATTCAGGAACTAGTACCGAATGTTCATCAATAATTACGGTATAAGGAATTAGAGGAAAAAATGTAGTCACTAATAAATATCAGGCAAACAAATCACAGGAAAAGTATAAGTTCTGAGGAAAGGCTGACACTATCGTTAAATTCAATTTTCACAACGATTTTTTTAGGTTTAAAGTCAGAAGTGATGTTCACCTCCGAAACAACTACTGTATGTCCGTGGCAAAATAAGATCAAATAAAGGATTAGTGGCAGGTACATTTCTTTGCATTCTGTAGGATTCTAATAAAGTATTGATAAAAAAGGACTGAAAACGGTTATGTAGCCTACATCAATTTGAATTCATAATTTGAAGGTGCTACAATGACCAGTGGAAATATATTTATTTAGGCCTACAGGTTTCTGGACATTGGTGACTCATACAGATTTAGGATTGCTCACAATACATCAGTGGATTTGTTCCTATTATATGTGATGCCATTCATAGAGCACTACAGCCAGAATTCTTGACAGGGTCAAAGTTCCAACAAAAGCCTCACAACAGTGGCTCATTGTACTTCAAATATAAGACTAATACCATTTATGCTTATTTGCTTTAATGATGCTGGATCTTGGAGCATAATTACTGTCTTTTCAAATGATATTTTGAGGTGTTTATTAGATGGAGGTTAACAGCTTTTTTTTTCCATACCACTTGGTAAGATCCCACCTACCAAAACAATAGACATATCAAGAAATGCTTCCAGTCAAAATTTACATTACCTAATGTAGAAATAATGTGTCAAGTTTCATTACAATCCTGTAAATAATTTTGAAAGAAAAAAAATGCACATATGCTCTGAATATTGTGAAAATGATAAAAGTATTGGAGTTCCTTACACTGTTTCTCTCCCTCGTGATCCTCTGCAAATCTCTTGTTGCCTCTCCTCTTCTTTGTTAATGTGCCATGTTCAGAATAGTATCATATTGCTTTCATGACAAAGATGTTGCTGAATTTCTGTAGGCCTACTGTGTTTTGTTCAAAGAATCTAGGTCCATATCCAAACTTTGCAAGAATGACAATCCTGTCTTAATTTATATCATTGAAGACTACAGCAGCTTCAAAAGCAGCTAATTTTACCAAATGGCTGTGAAGAAAGGTTGTCTATGGACATCTCTTCCAAAGTAAATTCTCTTTGGGGTTCTGTGTATTCACATATGTGTACATTTCTTGAGGAGTTCAGGTGAGGCTAGTGCTCTACACTAGCTTAATAACTATAGGAAAAGCTTCTGGAATATTGTTCTAATAAGTTGGCAGTGTAATAGACTGATACTTGTCACAACTACATGTAAATTACACACAAGGTCTTGTTTATTACCCTCATCACTAAGCATAAAGTACTGTCCCCCCAAACTTCGCACTGGCAAGCTGCTCTAATTGCTCACTTGACAATAATAAACCAATTAATATAAATCCTGCACTTCCATCCAAGTTACTGGTAAACTCCTTGGTACAGAGTAACAACTTTTTCCGCAAAGGTCTGGTAGGACTCTCTTTCTTACCTCAATGTTGATTTTGCCTTTCTGTGTATTGTTCATATGTAACTTCTTTACTGATATGAACAATACCAAGCCTATCTATCCATCCTGAAATACTTTCCTTATGAATCAGTTCAAGGAAAATGAAAACTTTGCCTTCAATTTAACCCAAAATGAGAACCAAACACTGCAAAAAATAATAGGTGCTAATAACAAGCACCTTGCCTTCTATTTTTAGAAGTGAAGAGTGTGCCTTTCTAACAACTAAATACTATTGCCATCTACAGTAAAATGTTATTTAGGCCTGTTGCTCAGGTGGTAAATGATTTAATTTTGCTATATCTTACATTGCCTGTCAAAACTGTTTGTAAATACCAATTATATAAATTAATGTTTGACAGAGTAGGGTGTATGGGTCTTTTAAGATCTTGGATTGACTTACAGGGTAATTAATCTACTCAACCTTTTATTACAAGCATGTAACTGTCATATGGATATGCTTTTTATAAATATGTACATGTTCTGCCATCATATCCCCTTAATATCACATCCCACAAAATACAGTTTTTTTTATGTTGTAGATTAAAATCTACAAAACTTTGGTAGAAACACCTGTCAAAATAGTTACAAATGAATTTTTCATCTTTGTTTTTCATTGTTTATATGGATCTACAGCACAAGAAATAAAATAATCGGTCTACCTTGATGCCCCCTGTAGGCCTATATGTTATTAATAAATTATAAGTACGGTAACAGACATGAAAGTAGCGATTGCTGGTGCAGACAGGTACCAATGGCAGGAGAGTACTTGGAATGAGGAGATAAAGGCTACCTAAGTTACAAAGGTATAAGGTGGCAGGGAGGGATTCTGTCAGGTATAACTCTAGTAAGAATTTTGTCCTATGCAAACGACTTGGTCTATTGAAACTGTGCAATTTAATATCTTGCAACTTCAAAAAGGATGCAATGAATATGACATGAAAATTAGTTGTTTCAATTCTAAAGTGATGGCAGTAGGGAAGAGTAGTAGAACTGAATGTCAGGTTGAGAATACAAAATTGGAACAGGTAGATAATTTCAAATAGGTATTTAGGATGTGTATTCTTCCAGGATGGCAGTATAGTAGGCAACATTGAATATAGATGCAGTAAACCCAATGCAATGAGCTTGCAGTTGTGTTCAACAGTATTCTGTAAGAAGACAGTCAGCTCCTGGACAAAACTACTCATGTCTTTACACTGGTCTGGTTTCAGACCACCTGTGCTGTACATACCTAATGCAATGAGTTTGCAGTTGTGATCAACAGTATAGGTACCAAAAGAAGGAAGTCAGCTCTTGGATAGAACTATCAATACACCGGTCTGGTTTCAGACCACCTGTGCTGTACAACTGCTTACTACATACACACAGAAGGGACCTACTGCATGTATTTCAAAATACTCCTTTCCTTGTAAACCATACATGTTCTACCACATAAAATATACAAATTAAGATGTTGTAATAATGCTAATAATTTTAAAAAACTGGAGTTAAGGTTCTTTCCCATCAGGTGCTAATACACATAACTCACTGAGGATTCAAATAAATATTGATAGATAAGTAGGCTATAACAAAAACTGATTTAATTAAAAAAGTAGAACATTTCTCAAGAACATAAATTTTATTTGATTCTTTCTTGATATAACACTGTATACAACAGTTCCTGAATTTTAACTTTGAAAACCCTTCGACCTAGTACACTCATTCTTTCCATGTCATCACAAAGACACTAAAAATAACACTGATTACATTTTCTTTTCAGTTTTCAGTATCTTTTCTAAATATTCACTTAACACATCACTGTCACTGCCACTTTCACATTTCTGTTTCTTTTATTTTTAACTGCTGGCAGAGCTGTTTGTGGAAGCAGAAGCCACTGGACTGGAAGTTGAAGTCCCTTCAGTAATTTCTGATCTGTAGGAGTAAGACCCCTCCAACACAAATTATTTCTGCTTCCTCCTCCTCTATTTCAGCTTGGTGAAAAGGCTCTCACACATCAGGTGCCACTTCCATAGATGTGTTTGTTACAGAACTGAAAAAAATGAACAACATATTAATGCAATTCTTCTAAATTGGAGCTATATTTTAGTCTGGACACAAGCCTTCTGCTTAAGAAATTGTTACTTTCAATAATTATTTTAGTAAGATGATTGTTAGGTTGGATTATATTATATTACTTTCAGTTATATCTGATAAATTAATGAACAGATGGGTGGAACTTATGGCCTACAGACTGAATCTTCCCCTCACTCTTTCACAACTATAACACTGGTCTGTAGTGTAGGCCTACTTTTAAAAATAAATATTACAGAATTGTACCTTTTTCCAGCAATGAAGAGTTCCAGAAAGTTAAGAGCATTGAAGTAGACCCATTTTATGTTTTCTGTACAGCAGAACCTGGGAGGAGAGGGAGGATGTTATCTCTCCAAGTTCGATATCCAGCCTTCAGAATTTGCCTTGTTTTGGCACAACTTTTTCCTGAAACAATGAATCAGAATATTGTGACATATACATGTAGTAGGCCTACTTATGGCATAGGCCTACACTTATTTGTCATTAAAGCGAACAATGGTAGGCCTATTCATTTCATTAGGTACCGGTACGAGATGGAGGTTAGGAAAGCACTGCTTATGTTTTCCCAACATTTCTTCAATTAAGTTACAAGAATGATAATTACTAGTTCTCCTAGTATAACTTTTTTTACCAATCCATTCCGTATAATATATTTTATCAATAAATAATCTAAGATAACACTATTCATAAGATAATCGTAAAAATATAATAATTACTTACCAGTTTTTGTCCCAGTTCTCGACGCTATAGAATGCCATACAAAATTCACGGTCTCCCTATTACTATATCCAGGGAGTCTAGGATTATACACCACTTTGTTTTCATACACTAAGAAAATTAATATTTCGATTTCATCAACAGATGACTATGTTGCGTCCGCCATCATCGAACGACTGCGACTGAAAAACGGACACGTTTGTTTTCACAAACCAGTCGATCTTCATCGCTCGTAGTTGATCGCTGACGATCGATGCTGTGTGACTGGTGCCACTGCCCTCTGTAGGTTTGTTTTCTTTGTCGGTTGATCGCAGTCGTTCGATCGAGCCTGTGTGACAGCCCCCTTAGTGTTCAACATCAAGAAGAGAATCTGCATTCACCAAAATAAATTGCTAAGTTACATACACATTACAGACTATACAGGTGAATGATCAGGCCTACCTATTTTTTTATTTATTTTTATTATGTATTCGATCCCTGACCCGGTCCAATGACTGGAAACGGGCTGTGGATTTTCATTTTTATTCTTCAAGAGAGATATCAGCTTAGAAAGTGACCACATGGATCCTGAAACAAGAACACAATTACTTGCATTATTGATGTTGCTGACATGGCTCGCAACAACTTTACCACTTTGGAAGTTTGGAAAGACCGCTGGGAATCTTCAACAGATTTGTCCCTTCACAACATGTTTTCTGGTGCGCAAATTGCTAGTGGATTCCATCTACCGCGCAGGCCTCCGAGTTCGGACGGGCCTTGGAAGATGCACGGACTTACTACACAAGTGGAACTGCTTAACGTCACCGGAATGCGACTGCGGTGCCCCACGGCAAAAAAAATGCCTCACATCGTCGGCAGATGCAAACTACCTGCCTACTCGTGTAGCTGGGCTGATTTCTTGATTGCATCAGAAGCAGTATTAGAGTGGATGGAAGAACTGAACATTTTGATTTGAAATAATGTTTTCTTGTTATTGTATTATATTCAATTGTATATATGTAAATTTTATGCCATATGCTAAATAAATAAAATAAAGTAATATGACTGACTTCCTATCACGTGAAGTACAAATGGTGAGGAAGAATTTTAAGTGAGCCCTTAATAATGTTCAAGCCGATGTCATTTAGACAAGTTAAAGGCAATCCGAGGCTTTTCATATATTTCCAGGTCAGCAGCGGCACAGCACCCCTACTGCCAAACAGTAGTCCTTTAACACAACAATTTTTCAATGGAGCATGACTTCAGATGCCTGACGTTGATCCCTTTCAAAGATAATTGATGGATCTAATACAATAGCTTTCCCGGTGCGCCGGTTTATTGTGACAATATCCGCTCATCTAAAAGATCCTTTAGAGGATTCAGAGAGCAGTACTTAATGCGTATCCTATCTTAACGATCTCAAGGACCACGCTAAAGCACTTCTCACTTTGTGATGTGTCTCGTTCACCAGCAATTCACCTTTGGGGCATGAACCCAGCACGTGTCCAAGAGTTTCAATCCCGCTGCAGTCTGCAAAAAGGTAGTGGGTTGTGCTGGTACATCGACCCGGTATTGCGCGAACCGCTGTAATGTTGAATGGCATCTTCGGAGCATGAAACCCCCTTCCTATTGTTCACACATGAATTAGTTGAGGGACCTCTGAGTACAGACCGACTCCCTTGCCCCTCACGGTATGCCTTGTCCAGGTCTTAAAGGTATCATTTCGAAGTTCCTTCCGTATGCGTCTACCAGTCCAATCAATGGCCTCGGTTGGCAAGTTGTTTAGGTTAGATAGGGTTGAAGTCTTTTCCGCAGGAAAATGTTTGTGGAAGTGCAAATGAGCGCCACTGACGTGTAGCAAGTTATTAAATAATGTTAATGTGCTGAATGAAGACTTTCCTGGTGGCCCTCATCAGCGCTAGGCCTAGATACTTTTTGGGAACGTATAAAATTCCATCAGGATAATGAGGAAGGCCAACGAGTTCTTTAGCTAATCCTTTGACAATCTTATCAATGTCCTCTAAAAAGACGTTTGGATTTTATTAATGGCGTACATTGAACACGATATAAGATGCTGGGCCAGACATGCTGGTTCATGATTGAAATCGTCTGGTCTGATTTTAGTAGAGGAGAGGAACATAGTTTTGATATATTCTTTGTTAACTTTTTGATGATTCCACATTCATCAAAAACAATATCATGAAAATTAATTTCCAAGTATCTGATGCGTTCTTGTGAATCGTTTATAGATGTTGTGATAGAGATATTGGTAGATACCATACCCATTGGTGTTACGTTACCATCTTTAATGCAGATCAATTTGCACTTATGAGGGTTAATGGCTAGACCAAGAAGTGAAAGGCGGTTCTCAGCTAGAGTAATAAGATGTTGAATACCAACCTCATTTCTGGCTACGAGAGCAGTAACTATTCTGCAAATGTTTAAATATGTTAAAAACATGGCATATCAATTTCATAATATTGTAGGTATTGTATGTCAGCTTATTTATGAAGCAGAAATCGGTTGTGCAAATTGTGTACAAATGTACAAAATTGACATTGTTAACTTGTACATTTTTATCAAACACAAAATTGCCAATGTGCAAACCTGTCCGGCAATTTTCTGTCATATGTAAGATTATACATTTTAGGAAATAGGACCTAGGATATACTGTGGATGCATTCCACGTCCCCACATTTATGGGACTGAAACATACTTCAGCATTTAATCTGCTTGAAAAATCAAGGAAGTAAAGGAATAGCTGTTTTAATACTGGAGGGGTATACAATCTTTAACATAATTGAAATGAAATCCATCTCTCCGTTAACCCATTCAGTTCAGAGGCTGTTTATTCTCAAACAGTACCATCTAAAGTTATACGGGGAAGCCTTTAAAAACGACGGTGGCATCAAAATGAGGCGTAAAAGGCATGAGGAGGAGTGAGCTAGTTTGTACAGCTTTCGGTTTATTTTAATTTTTACACGTTGTTCTATGTCGCAACGTAGGTCTTATCGCGACGATGTGACAGGAAAGGGCTAGGAGTGGAAAAGAAGCGGCCGTGGCCTTGAGTAAAGTACAGTCCCAGCATTTGCTTGGTGTGAAAATGAGAAAGCACGGAAAACCACCTTCAGGGCTGCCGACAGTGGGGTTCGAACCCAAAGCTTTCGTCACTGGGCCAGAAAGTGGTACTGCAGCATGACCGACCCTATAAGTAGCACCTTTCATAACACTCAGACGGACTAGGCGTGCTCTGGAAGTCATTCAGCACCGCCCACACCTCAGCAGCACCCATACTGTCAGCCACAAATGAGACATGGATCGCATTTGAAGCTACACTTTGTTCTGGTCTGTGGAGAGAGAGAGAGAGAGAGAGAGAGAGAGAGAGAGAGAGAGAGAGAGAAATACTGCACCCATCAAGCAATAGCAACAGGCGAAAACTTAAGCATTTAATCTGCTTGATAAACCCAAAATAGTCATATACAAGTATAAACCTTCGAAATGCATAAACAATAATTATTATAGATTATTTTACATTACTACCTCCCTCTTTGATAATAAAGCTATGTTCAAATATATGCTATTAATTATACTGGGCTGAGTAGGTTAAACGGTAGACTGGTTTCCTAGCCCAAGATGGCGAGTTCGATCCATCTCAATCAGACGGTATTTGAAGGTGCTCAAATACATCAAATAACGTACAGAGAAATTCTAGCACCTTGGCGACTCCGAAAATCATAAAAGATGTTAGTGGGATGAAAATAATAATAATAATAATAATAATAATAATAATAATAATAATAATAATCACAAAATACTCTCTCCCACGAGGATTTCTAACGGATGACAATTTCAAGCCAACAACTTCCGGAACCACGTCATTTCTCAGAACATGGATTCTCAGGTAATGATACGGAGTTAACCACAAGAAGGTCATGCGTAATTATACTTTCAAAAATTATACAGCACGTGCATCCGCCCAACAACTGTGCAACCAACCGACAATTAACAGGCGAGGAGAGAAGTGACACAGTTTCTATCGGTACTTAGGAATAGATCTGTTCGGCATCAAGAGTTCTTAGTTTGTACAGTCGTCCCACTCGAAAGTTTAGGATTCTTGGTCATAAGTACTGTTCTAATGAGTGAAGTGATTATATTAATGCTGAAACTAACAAATGCACTCTAAGAATGTTTATAAAATACCATTCCAGGATTCGGTGATGATGTTTTATGTGACATACTTTCGCATTGCTATTACAATAGCTCTTCTAACCGTAAATCACCAAAGAGCCACACACCAAAAAAAGACAGGAGGAGTCTAGCATAACAAGATACCACTGACGGTTCGTGCATGAAGGGCTTTCGGGCGCCGCCCGTCACCTATTCAAAAACACTTCACATAATTTCACTCTGTGACAGATTACAAAAAGGGATGTACAAATGTAGCAAAGTTGAATTATGGTGGTGTGCTATTCAGTTATAAAAATTTCGCTTTTCTAATTTCAAAGATATCGTAAAGGCTTTCAGACTGTGGAGCCGTTCAGCAAGCACGATGTTTCCTCGTTAGTGTTGAGACAGTCGGGCTACGGGAGGAGCCTGGAACGATGATATGGGCATGCCAGGGGAAGGAAGAGTGCAGGCGGGTGTATGGTCTACCCTGGGTCTACCCGAAAGAGCCCGCAGAAACATCGCCAACCACTTTACAATGCACCTAGGCTTTTTCCACCCACGTCTTACATTAACTCTTGTTAGAGATTAATTCCAAAACATTTTACAAAACAATGAATTCCATATACGTACTAATGAAACAACTCAGTTCTACTGAGAAGGTACAATAAATATTTAAAATGACACCATAAGATGACGGCACCATTTGTAGGTTGGTCATATTGTTAAATAAGTCATCATCCTTTGAGATTTGAGCAAGACGAGTGAAACTCGGGATTACACTGTTTATTTGTTTTCGCCAATGTCGCTATTGTCGTTTGTGATCAGTGGAACAGTGCAGTGCCATAGTAGACGTGATTGCAGTAGCTGTTAGCCTGGTAATGTGTGTATTTAAGTGCCATTGTAGTGTAGTGCAAGTATTCAATATATAAAACTACGGCACCATTCTAGTTTAAATAGCCGTGTAAATTCTACTTTCAGTATTTAAGTCTCGTGTTAATATCTTCATTCGTGTGATTAGTGTTTATCTGTCTAGTTGAAAACTACAGTAAATGTTACAGTCTTAATTTAAGAAAACAAAGAAGAGGAATTCTGTCAGTAGCATTTTAAGTAGTGACGGGAATTTAAGTTTCGAACATCGGCTAGAATTAAGGGAGTTAGGGCCTCCTCGGCCGAATTTAAATATTGCCCAAGAACAGAAGGGTTATAAGAACGAAAATGCATAAACTAGGAAATTCAGTCCGTCACGTTATAAGCATGCTGACTGTCTGTGCAATAAGGAATGCGTTCTTTTGTTATTCTTGTTTGGCAATGAATGTCGTTGATCCTGCACTCTTAGCAAGATAATAAATGCTATTAAGTTCTGTGGCCAGTTTAAACTAGCGTTCAGACCGATACATCCGACAACCCAAGTAATTTTCGAGGTTGTTTCGATGTTATCTGATTTTCGCTTCGTGATCGTTCTGTCTCAGAAGCCGATTTCTATTGTCAATGTCATCGGATTATTATTATTATTATTTTTAGACGCGAAAAAGACCAGAAAACTGATCACGCAAAGCTCACTTAGAAGTTGTACATTTCCTTATTTGCCAGGCAGTCTTCAGTTTTTCTTTCATCGTGGTTCTTCGTTCTTCTGTCCACTTAGCTCCTGTCTTCTTCTTGTGGTTTCTCTCTGACTCTACTTCCCACTTGTTGATTTTCGTTCTGTAGCAGGTTCGGTTAGCGATGTCGGCCACTTTGATTCCTGATTTTTCCAGGTCTTGGCGGATTTCCGTTGTCCACCTATTTGTTTTGATGTTTTCTTTTGCCTCAAGTAAGATTCTTGTCAGTCTGTTTTCTGGAAGGCGTTTGATGTGTCCGTAAAATTTCAAACGTCTTTTTCTGATGTCGGCCGCAAGGTTTGAGAGCTCCTCGGTTTTTGTACCAGATTGCAGTCTATATCCTTCGTCAGTCAGTTTTGGGCCGAGAATTTTTCTGATGATTTTACGTTCCTCTTTCAGGATGTCTTCGAGTACTGTTTTCCTGTGGAGATCCAGTGTTTCACTCGCGTATAGTATTTCAGGTTTGATCACAGTGTTGTAATGTCGAATTTTGGTGAAGATTGAAAGGCATTTTTTGTTGTAAATGTTTTGCGTTCGGCCGAGGGCTCTCTTCATTTTCTGGATGCGGACCTCGAGGGCCTTCTGTTCTTTTCCTGTTGGTACTATAATTTCTCCAAGATATCGGAACTCACTTTTTCGATTGTGCCAAATTTCGTGTTCAAATTCTGGAGGCTGCAGTGGTTGCACATGACCTTGGTTTTTGAGAAGGAGATTTGTAGGCCGAATTTTTCTGAGCATTTCTTGAGAGTTTCGATTTGGCTGATTGCTTGTTGTTAGTTTGTTGCAAGGATCGCGAGATCATCTGCGAAAGCGAGACAGGAGATTTTTACATGTCTTCTTGTCATACTTAATGGTTGCCAATTTCCTCGAGCTTTTATAGCTTGTTCCCATTCTCTCATGATTTTGTCCAGGGCTATGTTAAAGAGTAGTGGGGAAGGTCCATCTCCTTGTCGGACACCGGTTTTTATCTGAAATTTTTCAGATATATTTCCCATGAATTTTACTTGGGAGGTTGTGTTGGTGAGAGTTAGTCTGATGATTTTTTGAGTCTTGTTGTCCAGTCCGTACTCACTCAGTGTTTGGAAGAGAGATTGCCGGCCAATGGAGTCGTATGCTTTCTGGAAGTCCACGAAGGTGCAGATTGTGGGTTGGTTTCTTGTGTGTCGTAGTTTCAAGATGGTTTTCAGGTTGAGTATCTGTTCTGCACAGGATGTGGGGCCTGAAGCCCGCTTGGTATTCGCCTATGAGTGGTTCTAGTTGTTCCTGTGTTCTTTGGAGGATGACTGCAGAGAGGATTTTGTGTGTGACTTGCACCAGGGAAATTCCCCTGTAATTGTCCACATCTGTTCGGTCACCTTTTTTGTGAAGTGGAACGAGGAGGGCGTTTGTCCAATTTTCTGGTAGTTTTTCCGTTGTCCAAATTTCTTGTATGATTTGTGTGAGTCCTTGGAGAGAATTCTTTCCTAGATGTTTAAGAAGCTCTGCTATGATGCCGTCGTCTCCGGATGCCTTGTTGTTTTTCAGTCGTTATATGTGTCGGTGTATTTCCTCTTGTGTAGGTGGGGATGAGTTTGGGTTTGGGTTCGGGTGGGGTTTGTGGAAACCTCTCCGTTGGTTCTGGGCAGTTGAGTAGTGACTCAAAGTAGCTCGCGAGTTCCTTGGTGTTTTCGTCATCTGTGAGTGCCAATTTTCCGTTTTGTTTTCTGAAGCAGAGATTCTTGGGCGTGTACCCATTTAATCTGTTGCGGAAGACGCTGTAAAAATCTCTGGTGTTGTAGTTGCGGAAGTCCTGTTCAGCCGACTTCAGTTGGTCCTCCAGGTATTTCCTCCTGGTTTGTCTGATGAGTTTAGAGGTCTGTCTGCGGACTTCGCGGAATGTTTCTTCGTTTTCAGGTGTACGGTTGCTGATGAACCTCATGGTTTGCGTTTTTTCTATTCAATATGGCTTGGTCACATTCGGTGTTCCAAAACGGGTGTCTGCTCTTTTTCTGTAGTGGGATTTGCTCTGATGCACTCTTCATGATTTTTTCGTGGAATTCGTTCCAAGTTTTGGATGGAATTTTTCCCATGTTTCCCTGGGATTTGATGTTTTTATTTGTGCTGTGTCCAATTTTTTGTTTGCCTTGGATTTCTGGTAGAAGCGTTTTGGGGTAAATTTCACTTTGATTCTTGTTAGATGATGGTCCGAGTCAATGTTGGCTCCTCTGCGGACTTGAACGTTGTGTACTTCTTTTTGTGCTGGGAAGGAGATGGCGACATGATCGATCTGGTGTTTGCCGCAGCAGGTGTTGGATGATTCCCATGTGAAGAGCTTATTGGGTTTTTCCGTAGGGATGTTGACATAATTTTCAAGTCGTGTTGTTGACAGAGCTCGATGAGGCATTTGCCATTTTTGTTGGTATTTTCGTGTGCTGAGAATCTTCCTGCGGTTTTTCTGTAGCACTTTTCTTTACCAATTTCACCGTTGAAATCGCCGAGGAGAATGATGGTGTCTTTTTCAGGTATTTTGATGAGTGTGGTTTCAAGTTTGTTCCAGAAGTTTTCTGTTTGTTTCTGATCTTTGCAGTCGTTGGTGGGTGCGTGGGCATTTACAAAGGTGTAGTGGCGATTTGCACAGCGAAGTCGTAAGGTCATTAGTCTGTTGTTTATGGGTATGATCTCTTCTACGGAGTTCACGATCTTTTTGTGTACGAAAAAGGCCATGCCTAACATTGGTGTGGCTTTTCCTACTGTTCGTGTAGTTTTGCTCTTGAAAATGCGGTAGTTACCATATTCTGACGTCTCCGACTCAGTCAGTCTGGTCTCTTGTACTGCGAGTAGCTGGATTTTTTGCTGATCTAATTCTGATGTTAATCTGAGAAGTTTTCCTACTTGTAGGAGTGTGTTTACGTTTAGCGTGCCGATGTAGAAGGGCGATTTAGTGGGAAGTTTGCCAGAGAGCTCCGACTCTCTCTTTCGTGTCAGCCCGGCTCCTCCAGAATCCGAGTGGCCGGTTGCCGCCTTCATTTTCAGTTGGCGGGTGGATTGGTTACCACCTGGAGTAATGTTGTTCTTACTTGCACGAATCATGGTGTGCTTGTTCTCAAGCGATTGGGTTGATCCCGAGGGATCGGAGTACAATCAGGTGGGTGAGTTCCTGAAGGTTTTCTGAGGCAGCCGCTCCAACTCGGAGTACAGACGCTGACCAGTTGCCGCACCAAATAGGTGAACAGACGCTACTGGATTTTTTATTATCCTATGCCGTTGGCCATCTAGTGGCTCTTCCGCCTTTAGGGGCAGTTTCCCACCCCAAGGGCAAGAGAGTTCCCTGAACCTCTACCCGCTCATCCGCCCTCCGAAGAGGCCGTTGGCACTTGGTAGAGGAGGACCACTTATACCGGTGGTCACTCGGTTTGTGGACGCAGTTTAACGTCATGCCCGGGACATGTCATCGGATTATTATTATTATTATTATTATTATTATTATTATTATTATTATTATTATTATTATTATTATTATTATTATGCTAAAAAATATCGCGGTGCTGGTCAGCGAAAACTGAATTGACTGGGGAGGAGGAAGAGATGGGGCACAGCTCTGCCAGAATAAAATGTCACGAACCGTCACTGCAGGATACCAAGAATCAACTCGGACTTCAGCTTTGCTACATATGCTTCACAACATGAAAAGCCTGCCAGGAGGCTGGTTAAGAGTGGCATAACAATGGCAAGGGTAAGAAACTGTAATTGGGTGGCAAGTGTCAGAAACTATAATTGGAATATTTATAGAAACTCATATGATAGAGAGCGAGAGATACGTGTTCGACATACTCCCATTACAGCATTGTTGATTGCTATCAATCTCAGCTACACGTTAAATATCGATGAAAAAGTTATTTAATTCCATCAACCGCGGCCAACCACAAGGGGTATTCATGTGTGCTCCCACAAATAAACAAATATGGATACTTCAGACCTCGTCAATCAAGTTCTACAAAAAAATTGGTCTTGAGCTAACTGCCTTGTGTATTCTGTTGATGAACTGCCTTTTCAGTAACATAGACGTGCAAACCACTGGCAACAACACAGAAGTACCAATGTTCCCTAACTAGCATAAGGTCGCGGTAGACTTGGGTCTCGGCAGAATGGAATAAGTAAAGGGGCTATTGCTTATTTTGACCATAAGTTATTTACCGATAGTTTACTATTATTTACTGTAGTTAATTTTAGGTATGATGAAATCACAATACTGATTTACACATAACATCAACCGGTTCCTAAAATAGTCTCCCTTTGCTTGACGAGCTCAATTTGGTCACTTGGGGTCAGGGCCCAATACTGCTATTAATCGTACTTCGACAGTATAACGACAACTGATTACCTATCATAACCCACGCTTCACCTCATACTTGACTTAAATCCTTAAACTCCTGTAGAGGAGCATAGGGCCGCGACAAGGTTTCGCCATCTGGTTCTGTGATGTGACATGTGTTTCAGCTTTCTCAATGTATACCCAAGCTGCTCACTCTCTATCTCTACTGATCTCCCACATGTCATCTAAGTCTTCCTCTCCTCTCCTGCCCCTGGTGATTCCACTCGAGAGCTTGTTTTACTGCGCTGTCATCAGGTGTACGCAGTATATGGCCAATCCACTGCCACTATCTTTTCTTAATCTGCTGTTCAATCGGTAATTGGTGCGTACTCCTCATATGACATCACTTCTAGCCAGTATATCCCTAAGATGTCTGTATTTGTCCACAAATGTCCGCATCTTCCGTGTCAAAGATTTGGTCACTTTCCAGGTTTCACATGCAACTTAACATTGCTATTGAAAATCCGCAGTTTTGTTCTCATACTGAGTTCTTTAAACCTCCATATAGGACAGAGTGTTGCGAACGCACCCTTAGCATAGTTCAAACGGCTGGTCACATCTTCATCTTCCCCTCCGTTCACCGTTACAATGCTTCCTAGGTAGCAAAAGCTATTCACTCTAACATGCCCATCCAATTGGAACGGAGTGTCATTTCGGTTTCTCAATCGCATTTCCTTCGTCTTCTTCATGTTAATCCGAAGTCCAACTTTCTGTGCCTCAATTTCCAGGTCTTTAAGCTTAATTTTCATTCTTTACAACTATGAGCAAGTAAGCATAGGTCATCGGCAAAGTCTAAGTCTTCCAGTCGTTGAGTAAGATTCCACTGGATTCCCAATCGGCGATTCATTGCGCTTCTCATGACATCAAGTCATAAAGAACAGTATGGGTGAAAGTAGACACCTCTGTTTCACACCAGTCGTAATGTCAATTGGTTCCGTCAAATGAGGAAAGCAATGGCAAACTACCTCACTCCTCATCTTGCCTAGTACGCCTCATTTTGGTGCTGCCATTGGTTTTTGGGGTTTCCTTATAACCGCATAACCTTTGGTGGTGCTATTTGAGGATCCAACCAGCCTCTGGGCTGATGACCTAACAGGTTCCATCAAACGTCCTTTATGTTCCACCTGGCATGTATATTTATCATACATGCACTTAATCAGACTAATGATCATCTTGGGAATGCGGAAGATTTTCATTGCTCTCCAGATCTTAGTCCAAAAAATGCTGCCGAAGGCCTTCTCAAAGTCAATAAAGAGCAAATACAAAGATGACTGGTATTCTGCTGATTGCTCTGCAATTATCCATGAGGTATTGATCTGACTGGCACAGGAGTGGCCTTTTCGGAACCCAGCCTGCTCTTTTCTCAGCTTACTGCCCACATACACTTTGATCCTGTCGAGAATGACTCGTGAAAGAACTTTGTTGGGCACAGAGAACAGTGTGATACCACGCCAGTTGTCGCAAACTGACAGGTCCCCTCTCTTCGGAAGTTTGATAACCAGCACTTTGTTCCATTCTCCTTGACAGGTCCCCTCTCTTCGGAAGTTTGATAAGCAGCACTTTGTTCCATTCTTCTGGGAAACCCAGATAGCAGAAATCAGTGGAAGCAATAAATCTGCAGATACCTCTGGATTTGTTTTGAGAGCTTCAGGTATAACATTATATAGTCCTGGAGCTTTGCCATTCAGGTGTTTGATAGCTTTTACTATTTTTGTTTTGTTGGTGGCTCACTGCTGATCCTTCAGTCTTTTGGTATCTCTTCATCCTCCTGCTCTGGTTCCTCAGTTTCTGTAATCCGGTTAAGGACTTCCGTAAAATATTCTCTCCATCTCTTCATCTGCTCTTCCTCGGAGGTAAGAAGGTTGTCATCTTCATTCTTAATTGGCTTACTACCATCAAATTTCTTGTTGGCCAATTGCCTTGTGATGGTGTGGGGCAGCATGAGTGCCAGCGGTGTGGGAGATTTGTGTTCCATTGATGGTATGGACCACATATGCTATACTAACATCTTAAAGGCCCACTTGCCTGCAGCAGTTAGTCTTCCAAATGATTACATCTTCACTCAGAACAATGATCCCAAACACACCGCGCACAACACGAAGCTGTGGTTGTTGTATAACACCCCACGTTGGATGGTGACCGCTCCCCAATCGCCGGACATAAATCCCATCGAGAATTTATGGCATATTGTCGAAGAAAACATTCGAAAACATCGTATCTGTTGCAAAAGTGACTTAGTGCGTGTATTGATGGAAGAATGGCAGAAAAATAACGCGCGAAATTGCGCAATCCATTCCTCGAAGACTCCAGGGAATTATTAAGCGAAAACGACGTCCCATGACGTACTAGGAACGTTACCAGGGTCACAAATACGGTTCAGAAATTATTGCAGTTGAGGTAACATTGCTAGTATGTTGTTTGCGTCTTATGTACTGCGTATGTTTCCTTTCTAAATCTGCCACGTTTCGTTTGTGTTCCTCTCAATGTGGACGATAAACATGTCTTTGGCCATAACTTGTCACATTTGTTTTCCTTCAACCTCCGTAACTACTTGCATTGCAATGCGGTGAATACTTTTCTGACCCACTGTAGGCTGCTGTAGCTACCTCAATGTCTGAAAACTGCACTATCTCAACTGACAGAATGTTGCTAGGTTACGAGTTACGGACTGCGGTGAGAGGTGGACAAGTTTACTTCGTCACCTTGCCCACCCCCCCCCCCCTTTTTCTGCTAGTTTCTTTACGTCACGCCAACACAGATAGGTCTTATGGCGACGATGGGATAGGAAAGGCCTGAGGATGGTTTTCCGTGGTTTCCCATCTTCACACCAGGTTGTGCCTTAACCCCTTCTTGACCATTGGGACTTACAAGTCCCGCCCTTATAAAAGTGCATTCACATTTTATTTGCAGAGTTTCGATGGCACTTGACTATTGGGACTTGCTAGTCCCACTTCTGAGCAGGAAGCAATATACTTGTAGTGTTATTACTGGTCAACAGATGGCAGGTAAACGGTTATATCTTAGCTGTTGTAACTAGGCAACCGTAGAGAAAAGTGTAATCAGTTTTCAAATTATTTATTGCCTTGTGTGACAGTATAAATAAACTTATGAGATTATATTTATGAAGCATGCATATTTGGGAATATATTTCTATTACTGCACAAGGCTTCTAATATGTAATATCGTAAATATTCACATATTTCTAAAAGGGACTTGCAAGTCCCGATGGGCAGCTAGTGACACTCGTGTCGTGAGTGTTTTGTTCCATGCCTTAGTGTTGTTGGAGGGCGGTAAGAATTATACACGTTGTGTTAGTTAGAATTCGAGTGAAATGTTGAAAATGTTTAGGCCTAAGACAAAAGAATTAAGTGAAGATGAACTTATTTCTGTCTTATGTGAAGATATTCCAGTGGATGAAGGAAACTTAACCGATTTGGAAGACAGTGACAAAGAAGAAACAGCTGATAATTTTACCAGTGTATTTGATGCAGAATTGGAAGTTGCTGACTGTAAGTATTTATTTATTTTCCCATCAATGGCCTAACACAAATACAAATAAATAAAAATATACAATGATATTTGAATGGTATTTTGCTCAAATAAAATTTTCATTACTTTTATGGGGTTATGTTAGTCACTGACAACGTTACAGAACAGATACTAGTATTTATTGATTGATTGATTGATTGATTTTCCCTATTAGTTACATCAACAGACAAATACACAGTGATGTCTGAATAGTTCTATTCCTGAGTAGGACTACTTTTCATTTGTAGTGTTAGGCCTAATAATTATAAGATAGCAACTAGAATGGTTTGGAGGCTGTTATAAATAGGATATTTGTTTCATTTTTAGGTGTTAATCCTGAAAATGGTGATGACTATGATGAACTGTGCAATGTTTTTGAAGCAAATGCTGAAGATGGTCCATCAATTGAAAGTAAGACTGCAAGAAATAAAGCTAAACTTCCTGAGCCCAACACAGGATGGAGAAGAAATCCCCCTTCGACGGTGATTCCTGTATATGAACATCTGTTGTGCAAAGAACAAGAAATGATGGCACTAAAATAGAGGTAAAGTGCCCCATTGTAGTAAAAGAAAAGACTACAATGCAGATATGGGAGGTGCTGACAAAGCTGATCATCTGCGTGCCCTGTACTATGTTGATAGAAAGTCAAGAAAGTGGTGGCAAAGGTGGTTTTGGGGAATATTTGACATAATTCTTGTCAATGCCTTCATCACACATAACCAGATGTACCAAAAGTTAACAGTCCTGCAATTCAGAAGAGCTGTTGCCCAAGGACTGGTGACAAAAAAAGAATGTTGGAAGGAAGAGATCCAGCCAAAGACCCATGCCAACTGATGCACCCCAACCTAAAAGAGGGAAAAGTGCCTATTCAGTGTCCAATGATGTAAGGCTAGGAAATAGTGGGTGTCATTGGCCTGCATTTTCACTGAATCGAGGAAGATGTGAAGTGTACAGCCTACAGAAAGTTTAGTCTAGGCCTTACTCAGTTTGTAAGATTTGTAAAAGTTCATTTGTGCTGCAATGACACATAAAACTGCTTTGCCCTGTACCATGAAGCAGAAATAAGTTAAGAGTGACAGTGCATATTAGTATTTTTCAGTTGTAAATGTGTCCTGTACCTTGATGTCATAAGTTAGAATGCATAAATTTTTACAGGAAGCCTAGGCCTATTTCACATTTTGTATTTTCAGTTGTAAATATTAGTTAAATAGTTACTTTATACTTATTTAATAATTCATCACAAATCATGTGCTTCCTATTTAAATAATAATTGTAAATAGTTAATGTATATCTTGTCTCAACATATACATCTATGTTGTGGTCAATAGTGGGTTTTGTGACTGTCCCAACGGGACTTCTGAGTCCCATTCTTTTTTTGTTATGGTGTATTTGTCCTTTTTGTAAAATGCTATGTAGTATGTTTCATTTAGAGTGTATTAACCTTAAATTTAACAATATTCAACAAAAAATATTTTATATATAGTGGTCAAGAAAGGGTTAATTAAGGTCACGGTTGCTTCCTTCCCGATTCTAGCCATTTCCTATCCCACTGTCACCATAAGACCTACCTGGTTCGATGCGACGTAAAAAAAAGAATGTCGTAGCCTATATAAGGAAGTCCTTCAATAAATATTTACCCTAATGACCATCATGTCTTGACGGGTTTCAGCTAGTTCTCTATAACTTTTGTTATTTAGTTTATCGATAGAACCACCAACAGCGTAGATGTCTGAGAATTACTTTTTAGGTATTCCACTAAACTACCATTTACCCAACATAAATACAATTATTTATAGCCCAAACTGTAGCGCCTAATTCCCCGACTTTACATACTAGTTTTCATCCATATCTGTTAAGACATTTCTTCGTATATATTTTTCAATATATCACTACTGATCTGCATTTAGGGCAGTCGCCCAGATGGCAGATTCCCTACCTGTTGTTTTCCTAGCCTTTTCTTAAATGACTGCAAAGCAAATGGAAATTTACTGAACATCTCCCTTGGTAAATTATTCCAATCCCTAACTTCCCAACCTATAAATGAATATTTGCCCCAATTTGTCCTCTTGAATTCCAGCTTTATCTTCATATTGTGATATTTCCTACTTTTAAAGACACCACTCAAACTTATTCCGTCTACTGATGTTATTCCACGGCATCTCTCCACTGACAGCTCGGAACACACCACTTAGTCGAGCAGCTCGTCTCCTTTCTCCCAAGTCTTCCCAGCCCAAACTTTGCAACATTTTTTAACCCAGAACAAATCGAACTGTTTTTCTTTGGATTTTCTCCAGTTCTTGAATTAAGTAAACCTGGTGAGGGTCCCATACACTGGAACCATTACTCTAGTTGGGGTCTTACCAGAGATGTATTAGCCCTCTCCTTTGCATCATTACTATAACCACTAAACACCCTCATTCTCCTAACCATGTGCAGAGATCTGTACTCTTTATTTACTATCATATTTATGTGATTACCCCAACGAAGATCTTTTCTTACATTAACACATTATCGAAGTCATTTTTCAGTTGCTCACAATCGTGTAACTTATTTATTACTCTGTACAGAATATCATCTGCAAAAAGCCTTATCCCTGATTCCACTTCTTTACTTATATCATATCATTGATATATAAGAAAAAACTACGGTCCAATAATACTGCCTTGAGGAATTCCCCTCGTAATTGTTACAGGGTCAGATAAAGATTCGCCTACTCTAATTCTCTGAGTTTTATTTTCTATTTATTTTTTTTTGTCTAGTCCAATTGCACTTATTTTTGTCAGTAGTCTCCCACGATCTACCTATCAAATGCCTTAGATAGGTCAATCGCGACACAATCCATTTCACCTCCTGAATCCAGGATATCTGCTATATCTTCCTGGAATCCTACAAGTTGAGCATCGGTGGAATAACCTTTCCTAAACCCGAACTGCCTTCTATCGAACTAGTTATTAATTTCGCAAACATGTCTAATATAATCAGAAATAATGTTTTCCCAAAGCTTACATGCAATGCATGTCAAACTGACTGGCCTGTAATTTTCAGCTTTATGTCTATCACCCTTTCCTTTATACACAGGGGCTACTATAAGTTATATAAGACGTACAGATTTATCCACTGCAAGAAAACTGTTCTGCGTACAACACTATTCATAAATTGTAGAACTCTTAATGTCCAGTAAGTTACGTTAAATGTCGGGCTGAGTAGCTCAGACGGTTAAGGCGCTGACTTTCAAAGTTGGCAGGTTTGATCCTGGCTCAGTCCGGTGGCATTTGAAGGGGCTCAAATACGTCAGCCCTGTGCCGGTAGATTTACTGGCATGTAGAAGAACTCCCGCGCGACAAATATCCGGCACTTCGAGATCACCGAAAACCGCAAAAGTAGTTAGGGGGACGTAAACCACTACCATTATCATTAAGTTACGTGATGAGCCGAACATCAATGCTCTGTCGACTGTCATAAATTAGGGCCAAATAACATTATGTAACTAGGTCATATTATTTAGCGGAAACGAGAGAGAGAGAGAGAGAGAGAGAGAGAGAGAGGAAAAAATTGCATAGTATAAAAATGTAAAATTTCTGGTACAACCTCCTGCACTTACGTGACCCTGACAAGCCACGAGTCCGCGGGCAACTTAATGACCGTTATTTTATTACTTATTAAGACAGAACGTATTGTGCGCCGTAAACCTCATGGGGTCCAAAGCGCTATCTTTCCACCTCCTTCTGGCAGTAACCTAGCACAAACAGGAGCGAAATGTCTGCTCCAGTTCCGTGCATTCAACAGCAATGATCTACTTGTGGCTGTTACTTTGTTGCTGATTGTTAATTTAATAGTGACCTCTTACATCATCAGTCCCATTAACTTAGGCGCACGAAATCCTGCGCTTTCGTTCAACACTTTTATAATATGCAACTGAGATTATTGCCAAAGATGGGGACGATGCTAAGGGATTGCCAATAAAGCACTACCGTGGTATTAACTAGGAGCAAGGGAAAATAATAGAAAACGAAAGTCGTTGTTCCTGAAATCGAACGTCGACTTTGCAGTTCTTGGTAGAACGAACCAAGGTAACTATGAGTAGGTGATCTTACCACGAAATCTTCCATTAAAACGATCGTAGGAAATTATTGCGCTTGAAATCTTAACGTACTTCTCCTATTACTGCAATAAGTAGTGATTTAGAGGCCTAATGGTTTTGCAAATTAGCTGGTTGTATTTCATATTGTCATTGACATTTCATAGTCGCCATATCACAGCTATTTGAACCGGCAAGCACACAGTTTCCGCGTAGGTGACAGCACATGTTATATTACTCGCAATAAGTTCCCAGAATGCTGTTAAGAGACCAGTAAAACTCGTTGTGTATCAATGCTTTAGCTCCCTACATTGATCAGGAAAACTGTGTCGGCCTGCGGATCTTCAGACTGTGGATTCACACGCAGTAAATTCTATCCATAGCCGATCTGTAAAGCATAATGGAATAAACGTCCGTAAAAACGACCAACAGGGAAAGAACAAATTCAAATCTCTTTTTGGAAGGAACCAAATTAGAACCAGTTTCTCACTTCAAGTACCTCAGAAGCACAATCTTGAAAGACAACACTGCCAAGAACGAAATACTCAGCAGGACACAGAAAGCATCAACCTTTTACAATCGAGTCAGAAACTTACTCTGGGACTGCAAAATATAACAAAAAGTAAAAACAACCATGTACAACATCTACTTCGTATCACTTCTCACACATGGTTTAGAGGCATGTACTCGACTTATCAATGACTTACCTATAGAGGAATTCAGACAACAGAAATGAGATTCATTAAAACTACTAATCAACTACTAGAAAGGACAAAATAATGAAGTAAATTTAAAGGTACCTGGGATTGAGGTCCCTAATACCAGTATAACAAAGAAGCTTAGACTTCAGTGGTATGGGCACGTTATGAAAATGAACAGCGAAAGCATTTTACTGTCTAAAGAAGAAAACCATGGGGCAGGCTAAGGAAACGCTGGAGAGACAATAAAATTAAATGTGGAAAAGAAGATGTATGCAGATGCAGACAGGAGGAGGTGGCGAACGCTTGTACACCACATCCGGGAAAATGGAGTTGGAAAATTATGACGACGATGATGATGATGATGATGATGATGATGATGATGATGATGATTATGATAGGAATAGAATCCACTTTGGTGGGAGATAATGCCCGTCTCCAAGGTGTCGGTCAAATGAATCTCTACTTGGAGAGGCGCAAGATTTATAGAAACTAGCTGGTAGCTCCTCCTAACGATTGCTGGAACATCTCCCGTCCCTTCTGAAACAACTACTGCCGAGGGTCTTCAAACACCACAATCAGGAATCTCATGACTATTGGCATACATGAATGGGATAGCCATCTTAAAAAATAACACTGTAGAGTGCGTGCAAGTCGCCCGATGTGGGACAAGTCAATGATTATTGAATTTTCACGACCGCGTAATTGAAACAGACATTCAACCTATTAGGTCGTGTTACGTACATGTAGTACGTGTTGAAGAGATGTTAAGTACAGAACAAAAATGGCCAACCGGACACCAGCAGGAACAGATTAAGTTAACCTAAAATGGTGAAATATACTGTAGTGAAAGCCCAAATATCCTGTGATTTGCTTATTATCCCAGTGCCGGTTTCGCTTTAGCGATCCTTATCTGGGCTGTTATGGGAAATAAGTATTAATAACGATAAATATGATGATTGGTTGATATTAATAATAATAATAATAATAATAATAATAATAATAATAGTTGGTATGGTTTTTAGCTGTAGGCAGAGATAAAATGGCTTCATAGAGTACGATTAGCGTGGAGTGTTAGTAAGGAACCTTCTGATTGGACAAAAGCAGTAATTGCGCCTATTTATAAGCAAGGGAACATGAATGATTGCAACAACTATCGAGATATCTCGTTAATCAGTATACCAGGCAAGGTGGTCACTGGATTTTGGAAGGGGGGATACTATCAGTGGTTGAGAGAAGTTGGATGAAAACCAGTGTGTTTTCATACTAGAGTGGGGCTGTCAGGATCAGATTTTCAGTATGCGCCAGGTAACTGAAAAATGCTACGAGGGAAGTAGACAGTTATTATTTTTTTTTTTTTTTTTGAGGATCTAGAGAAAGCATATGAAAGAGTACCGAAGGAAAAGACGTTTGCCGTACTGGGGGTCTATGGGATTAAGGGAAGATTATTAAAACCAATCGAAGGCAAATATGTTAACAATTGGGCTGTAGTGAGAATTGATCTTAGACCGAGTTCTTAGTTCAAGGTAATTACAGGGGTTAGACAAGGTTGTAATCTTTCACCTTTGTTGTTCATAGTTTACACGGATCATCTGCTGAAAGATATAAAGTGGCGGGGAGGAATTCAGTTAGGTGAAAATGTAGTAAGCAGTCTGGCGGCCTATGCTGACGACTTGGTCTGGCAGATTGTGCCGAAAGCCTGCAGTCTATCTTGGAATTTCAGAATACATGCAAAGAGTATGGTATGAAAATTAGCCTTTCAAAGTCTAAATTGATGTCGATAGGTAAGAAATCCAAGAAAATTGAATGTTAAATCGGCGGATACAAAGCTGGAACAGGTAGATAATTTCAAGTATTTAGGATGTGTGTTCTTCCAGGATGGCAGTATAGTGAGACTGAATCCAGGTGCAGCAAAGCTAATGCAGTGAGCTAATGCTGTTGCCATCAACAATATTCTGTACGAAGGATGACTTCCCGGCCGAAACCATCTTTACATCGGTCTGTTTTCAGATCAACATTGCTTTACGGGAATGAAAATTGGGTGAACTCAGGTTATCTTATTCATAAGTTGAAAGTAGCAGACATGAAAATAAGGATAATGACTGCTGGTACAAAAAGGCGGGAACAAAGGGTATTTGGAATGAGGAGATAGGACTAAAGGATAAGCTAGGAATGAGCTCGATAGATTAAGTTGTATGCATAACCGGACTTCGGTAGTGGGGTCATGTGATGCGAATAAATAAGGGTAGGTTGCCTAGGTGAATAATGGAGCCTGTTATGGAGGGTAAGGTGGTGGTGGTGATTATTGTTTTAAGAGGAAGTACAACTAGGCAACCATCCTCTATATAACACTAATCAGAGGAAAAAAGGGACCCGACTCTTCGAAAAATGAAGAAATTGGCCAAAGGAAGACAAGGGCCACGAAGGGCGTGAAAATGAAAGACTCCCTAGCCCTCGCAAACCTAATAGCGTCGGGGTCGGAAAATAACAAGAGTTGACTAAGAGAGCTCGGATAGGATAGATGAAAGTAAGGAGCCTGGCACAAGTGGAAGCAATGTCAGGACTCAGCTAAGGGTCCCGTAATCACCAACCCACGCTCCAAGGTTCAGAGCCCCTGGGGCCCCTTTTAGTCGCCTCTTACGACAGGCAGGGGATACCGTGGGTGTTATTCTACCGCCCCCACTCACAGGGGGAATATGGAGGGTAAAAGAAGTAGAGGGAGACGAAGTCAACGATGGTTAGACTCAGTTTCTAACGATTTAAGGATAAGAGGTATAGAATAAAACGAGGCCATAGAACTAGTTACAAATAGAGGATTGTGGCGGCAATTAGTAGATTCACACAGGCTTGCGGACTGAACGCTGAAAGCCATAACAGTCTACACTGAAGATGTATGTATGTATGTATGTATGTATGTATATATTAATGTACACAGCTGTAATTTTACGAGAAGGTTCTTCTTATATGTCTTAACGTTTGACGTACAAAATTATGTCCTAAGTGTAAAATATCGTCCAGTTCAAAATATTTCTCCCCTACGAAATTTAGTTGGTGATTGGCTCTCAAAAACACAATATCCATTCCTCCGAAACCGTTTCAGACACTAACTTAAAATTTTACATGAAAGATGGTCTTCTATATCCTAGATGTTAATAAATATTTTTAAAACATTCACCCCCTAAAAAAAAAGCATTCATTGCTCCATTATTGTTCACAGTACAAAATTTCACAGGTCGGTCGCTTTTACGTCCTAAATGTTAAATAAGATAGCGTTTAAAACATTCCAATTCTTCTGTACTGGAGTGTTATGTCAGAAAATAAATAATTCTTCCAAAACCGTTTGACGTACGAACTGAAAGTGTATTTCACAGGCTCAGCCGACAGTGGACGCACAAAAATGTAAAACTTTGAATAAAAACTTTCAGTTAAAAACCGTAGATAAGCACGGGTATTTTATGAACAACTTTGGCGTAATTGTGCGCAGCTTACGTGTACCTCACAATGAATCGAGAGAGCGAACACATTCGATACGGCAAAGGAGTACCGTTCGATTGTGACTACAGAGCTTTCCCCGCACCATTTTCAACGAAATGTTAGAGTACAGCATAAAGACAGGCACTATAATCGCATGAAAAACCTATTTCGTTTAAATATTCGTCTGCATTTTTTACTGCACTCGATATTAATAGGCATGGTTTTATTTTCCTATATTTTACACATTCAAAAGAAAACTGAAACGTTGCAACTGCGTTTCGAAGACTGCGTGTGGTAGGCGGGAGTAGGTGCAGAACCGGCCTGCCCTGCTCTGTCCTGCACTGTCTGTCAACTTGCGATGGTGCAATCGATTGTGTGGATTACAAAAATCTGCTCTGCACTGCTTTAGTCGCTTCGCCTGCGTCGCAATGTGCGCCCGACATTATAATGTGTGCCCGCGTGATGAAATGCCCAGCGTGAGCACCTCTGCTCTAAAGAACTATACTGTAGTCTTGGTGTTGGGATTTAATTTTTCACCAGTGTATATACGTGCTTCAGTTGTAATCGAGCTAGCGAAGCGAGAGGTTGTATTGTTCAGTGAGTGCTGAGTGAGAAGTATGAATATTGCTGTAGAACAATATCGCGCGGCTATAGGTCGATGGCACGGGCGAGTGAAGTGTGTGTGTGTACGCCAAGAGAAGGTGCACCTACGAAAATCTGGGCTCGAGGGAACTATGATGGTGGCAGCAGTTGTAGCAATTCTTCTGATAATAGGAGGCGTAGAAGTGAACTGGATCATTGAGCTGGGAGGACATAGAAAATATTAGGGAAATAGAGATGCTTACCAGATTAAGCAAAGGAGGGAGCTAATTCGCGAGTTGAGAAATGATATGACAGAAATGAAAGACTGTATAAAAGAAGAGATAAGAATTATGACAGAAAAGGTGGTGAAAAACTCTAGGGAAATATAATTATTGAAATCGAAAATGAAGGTGATTGAAGGAGAAATGGATAAATTAAAGTGGCAACAGAAAATGACTAGCCAGGACGCAAAGAGGAAAAATATTTTCATATAAGGCATTCCGGAGAACGAAAAGGAGGATTTGAATGATCTAACGAGTAAAGTGTTGGATATTATAAATAATCATATAAAGAAATTGTATATACGTGCTTGTATTAACTGGGTCATCCTGCATTAAATCAGATCGATAGTGCTCAATTAGTAACTATACTTGAAAGGACTTTAGACCCTTTCTTCCATTCTATTCGATCCTGTATGGCCAAATTTTAATCATCAAATGCGAGTTTATTTTTCATGTGCCGTAACTGAATGTTGTATGTATATATAGGATTCAACTTCATTTTTGTATTCTTGTAAGTTTGACAATTGAACTTATATATAATGAATTTCCCTCGTGTGTCCTCGACCATTCTTACTGTCTCCCTTTCCTTTGTTTTCATTACTCAAGATTCCTTCTTCAATGACGAACGCTGTTACCTGACTCAGCTTGACATCGCATCCTATCCTATCGCGCATTGTAATAATATATTATAATGCCCTGCATATTTGACTCCACGTAAAATTCCATTAACACTAATCAGAGGGGAAAATGTAAAATGTAAAATGAAGATGCCGGCCAAAGAAAGACAAGGGCCACGAAGGGCGTGAAAATGAAATACTCCCTAGGCCTCGCAGAGCTAATACCGTCGGGGTAGGAAAAGAACAAGCCTTGATGAAGGAAAGTCAGATAGGATAGACGAAAGTGAAGAGCCTGGCATAAGTGGAAGCACTGCTAGGACTCAGTTAAGGGCACAATTGTTGCCAACCCACGCTCCCAAGTTAAGAGCCTCTGGGCCTCTTTCGGTCGCCTCTTACGACAAACAGTGGATACCGTGGATGTATTCTACTACCCCGACCCAAAGGGGAAGACACCCAGTGAACAGCGCAACTGTGCTAATATCACACCGGTATATGGCATATGGATGCTGGGATATCATCTTCAGCTAAAATTTCGAGTAAAATTATCCGACTGAAATTGTGATAGACCTCTCTTGTATTCCTAATGTACACATGCGTGACATGTAACAGCGACTTCATCGGGCTGTATGAGTAACAGTTGACTTCAGTGTAAGACAAGAGATCTCAGCGCATTTGATCGCGAGTATATTATAGGCACTAGCCGTATGGGCCGCTCCACCTCCGAAGTCGTGCAGGCACTGAGCTTTCCAAGGACCGCCGTATCAATTAAGTGTGCCGTGAGTACGCGGATTCGGACAAAACCGGGTCGCAGCCGGGTGGTTCGGATCATACGAGCTACAGTACAGCAGATCACTAGTCAATTCGAATCTGGACAACAACGTGCGAGCAACCATACCATCCAGAACCATCTCCTCGCCATGGGGCTCAGAAGCAAGCGTCCAACGAGGGTGCTCAATACAAGTCACATGGTACTACAATGTCAGGGCAAAAGAACACACGCCGATGGCCGAGTAAAGTTCAGGTGTGTGGTATCCTCGTATGAAAATTGGTCACGTGGAATTAAATGGTAAAATTATTTATGACCTAGATTATAGCGACTTATTCTCCGACTTCGCCTACCGATTTTCGTTTAGATACAACCATTAATAATATAAATATTTGACAATTAAATTTTCGGCTTTCCCCTAAACTACCATTTCAGTTAGTGTGAATATAATTATTTATAGCCTAGATTATAGCGACTTTGCATACCGATTTTCCTTAAGATACGACCACTAATAACATAAATATTTGATAATTAAATTTTAGTCCTTCCCCTAAACCAACATTTCACTCAGGGTGAATAAAATTATTTATGGCCTAGATTGTAGCGACTTATTCCCAGGCTTTGCATACCGATTTTCAGAAAAGTCTATTCAGCCGTTTCCTCGTCATGCGTGTACAGACAGACAGACAGACAGACAGACAGACAGACAGACAGACAGACAGACAGACAGACAGACAGACAGACAGACAGACAGACAGACAGACAGACAGACAGACAGACAGACAGACAGACAGACAGACATTACAGAAAATTAAAAGGTGCATTTCCTTGTTACTGTGGACACGACTGATACAGAAATACCATCCTTTTTAAATTCTGAGCAATGTACAGATAAAACTCACATATATAGATAGATAGATAGATAGATAGATATGCTTTACTGAACGCAGTTTCATCTACGGATCAGTGCCCATATGCTTGAGAAGTGAACAAAAATATAACATGGATAGCAGAAAGCTTTTTCCTTAGAGCATTCAAGATGGTAAACTGTAACAGCCACATAGGTCTGCATTTCTAAAAGTGTTACATAAATACACCACGTTAAACGAATATCACGCACGATATTCCGACCGGCAGGTAAGAATGCCGTAAACAAGGATCGTTAAAATGTCATACGTGATCTCTAACAGATTTCTTCAATAGACTATTCCTCAATCACTGTTAAGTATCTCCATAAACGTAACAAACCAATGAGATATGACCTATAAAGCTAAGAATAAAATTTATATCTTATTTCATTCATAAAAGTGTTTTATAGTTTCACCCGTGTTGCCATCGATAGCAAGTCAACAAAGCGAAGATTATCTCGTTACTTAATTTTTCTTCCCTAACGGCTTAAAGTCACATAAATACAGTTTATCGACGACGCTGGGATAGGGTAAGGCTAGGACTGAGACGGTATAGGCCATGACCTTAAGACAGAGTCTAATATATCTTTCTAGGCGGCATAATGTCACAAGCTTCTTTTCGAAGAAGGAAAATGGCAATATAAAAATGAAAGAAAAGCGGAAATAATATGCAAATATCTTAGAAACTCGACAAGCTGAAGAGTTCAATACAAACGGTTGCTCCTCTTCAACAGGTTCAACTTCCAATATTCGATGTGAACATCTTCAATCCTTTGCCATTTATTAGCATATACGGTACTGCACTGTATTCTCAAAGGTATGTTAAAACCATAAAAGACGGGAACAAGAGTTATTGTACATAAAATATCCTCTTTCCTCACATAAAAATAATCGAATTGGAGGAAGTCTTTACCTTCCACTACAAGGGCCTTCATGGCCAATACGGAGATGACATCAATGGAACGATGTACAGAATCTGGCATTAGTCCTACAAAAAAGCTCAAATTCCGACCTTGTACCTGAGTGGTAATTCATTAGCGTACGCTAATGCAAATGTGTAATTCTTCTGCCCCCACGGAGCTCTCATCGGGAACAGAATCATTTTAGCATATCTCTCTATATAAACATGAAATGGCGTATACCAGTCTGGCTTTCGAAATTACATCACGTCTAAGCAGCTGGGCGGAATTTCATGAAAATTTACTAAAACGTCCCCAGTATAAACTGCCATGACTAACTACCTTTTATTTCAAAACATTCACCTGAAAATATATTATCTACGACATTATCTACATATATAAAATAAGAGTTTAGTCTGTACATTACTCAGAATTTGAAAAGAATGGTATTTCTGTATCGGTCATGTCTACAGTAACAAGGAAATACACTTTTTACTTTTCCGTAATATCTGTCTGTCTGTCTGTCTGTCTGTCTGTATGTATGTATGTATGTATGTATGTAAGTATGTGTATCCTACAACACGCATCATGAGAAAACGGCTGAAGATAATTTAATGAAAATCGGTATGTAAAGTCGGGGGATGAACCACTACAATCTAGGCTATAAATCAATTTATTCACGCTGAGTGAAATGGTAGTTTAGGGGAAGGCCGGAAATTTAATTTTCAAATATTTATATTATTAGAGGTCCTACCGATAAATATTGCATAACTAAAGTTATAGAGAATTCAATTTCCGATCATTAATGTCTCATACTTGTTTACTGTACCGGCTATGATAACAGAGATATTCATGAATTTGTATGTTTGTTGCTAAATCCGTATCAACGCCGAGCCAGGAGAAAATGTGTTAACAGAATTTCATGAAAATCGGTAATAGAGTCGGGGAATAAGAAACTACAGTCTAAGCTATAAATAATTTTATTCAACCTGAATGAAATTGTAGTTTAGGGGAAGGCACCTTAAATTTAATTTTTAAATACCTACAGTATGTTATTGCTCCTATCGAAAAGTATTGAATAACAAAAGTTAGGGAGAATACAATTTCCGATCATTTATGTTTTATTCAGTTTTACCGTACCGACTATGATAAGAGTGGTATTTCAGAGTCGGAAGAAAACTAAATGTGAAGGCCTACAATATTGAAAGCGCATAACATTCATCAACAATAACATTATATTGACCATTGTTTGTGGTGATGTTATTTGTCTTATGCTGCCACTCAACTCCGATAGATGGGATTACTGCTGCGTACCGAGTATAACAGCCTTACTGAATATTGGCGGGAAATAGCTGCGGAGTTAAAAAGCTTTCTTCTTTAGCATTCCATTCCCTTGGTTCATGCTTTTACTGATACTGCTGGTACGTAACACACTGGTTCATCATAGTATTCCAGCTATTCGATCCATACTCTGACGGGCTGTTTTGAATCAACAGTGTGCACATTTAAGGCAGAGGGTCACTTAGTAGTAGTAGTGGTGGTGGTGGTGGTGGTGGTGGTGGTGGTGGTGGTGGTGGTGGTGGTGGTGGTGGTGGTAGTAGTAGTAGTAGTAGTAGTAGTAGTAGTAGTAGTAGTATGACCTGGTCTCGAATTATAATCTGAGCCTATTCCAAATTATAGCACCACAATTCACTAAATAATTCAAAACTCAACCCTGAAAAGAGCCGTTTCTTAAGAAAAGCTTCTTCCGCTTCACTTTTATTAAATCTCCATTCATTTTATTTCAAATTAGCAGTGGAGAGGGGCTTTCTCCTTTGGCTTGGAGGAAGTCAGATAGTTCCTTCCGCCGCCAATGTAGTGAATTGAGATTCCAGCTCTGAAAATTTGGATTGTTACATCGGAAGCGTAGTACTGTTCGTTAAATGAGAAAATGCGTGGTTTTTCATTTGATCGAGTTTTTCATATGAAAACATTTCTTTTAATCGTGCCATTCCTACTGACGTCATTGTAATGACCTATGTTCATTTCAGTTGGGAAAATTCCTAAGACAGTCTTTCTGAGGATGTAAAAATGCAGGTGGAGACTGAGTGTCTGCCATTATTATGCTCCCCAACTTGATCGTGACTGATGGTAGGCAACCCAGTCTTCATATGAGAAGCGACGTTTGGTAACTACTTCATCGCGTTTCTACGGTAACGTTAAGAGCTATGCAATTTAATACATCTTGCTCACAACGTGTACACTACCCAACCTAGAATTCTGTATACAATGTAGAATTCCGTAGCAAAGCACGGGTATATCAGCTAGTCTATATATAAAAACTAAGAGTTTTGTCTGTACATTGCTCAGAATTTGAAAAGAAAGGTATTTATGTATCGATCATGTTCACAGTAACAAGAAAATGCAGTTTTTACTTTTCCGTAATTACTGGCTGGCTGTCTGTCTGTATGTATGTACAAGCATCGCGAGAAAACGGCTGAAGAGAATTTAATAAAAATCGGTACGTAGAGGCTACAATCTAGGCTATAAATTATTTTATTCACGCTGAGTGAAATTGTAGTTTAGGGGAAGGCCTAAAATTTATTTCTCAAATATTTATATTATTAGTGGTCATATCGATAAATACTACATAACTTTAAATTTCTGATCATTTACGTCTTATGCATTTTTACCGTACCGGCTATAACAGAGATAATCATGAATTTGGATTTTTGTTGCTAAGTCCATATCAACGCCGAGCCCCGACAAAATGGGTAAACAGAATTTAATGAAAATCGGTATATAGAGTCGGGGAATAAGAAACTACAGTTTAAGCTATAAACAATGTTATTCACCCTGGGTGAAATGGTAGTTTAGGGGAAGGCACCTAAAATTTAATTTTTAAATACCTATGTTCTTGGTCCTATGGAAAAGTACTACATGACAAAAGTTATAGAGAATATAATTTCCGATCATTTATGTTTTATTCAGTTTTACCGTATCGACTATGATAAGAGTGGTATTTCAGAACCAGAAGACAATTAATAATGTGACGGCCTACAATATCGAATGCGCGTAACATAGATCAACAATAACATTACACTGACCGTTGTTTGTTGTAATGTTCTTTGTCTCTTATGCTGACATTCAACTCCGATAGATGGGATTACTGCTGCGTACCGAGTATAACAGCCTAACTGAATATTGGCGGGAAATAGCTGAGAAGTTAGATAAATTTCTTCTTTAGCATGCCAATCCTCTGGTTCATACATTTTCTGATATTGCTGGTACGTAACACACTGGTTCATCATAGTATGCCAGCTATTCGATACCTACTCTGACGCGCTGAATGAGCAGAATGCGCACTTAAGTCAGAGGCTCAGTTAGTAGTACTAGGAGTAGTTGTATGAACTGGTCTGGAATTACAATTTAGCCCTATTCCAAATTATAGTACCAGAATTCACTAAATAACTCAAAATTCAACCTTGAAAAGAACCGTTTCGTAGGAAAAGCTTCTTCACTTTCATTAAATCTACATCAATTTTATTCCAAATTAGCAGCGAAGATGTGATTTCTTCTCTGGCTTGGAGGAAAAATTGCCCCCACGTCAAGTTGTTCTTTCCCTCGCCTGTGTAGTGAATTGAGATTTTCCGACTCATCGGGTACTCCCAGGAAGCCGATAAGTAAACGGGCGTAGTTTTTGCCCTGGGACTACCCACTATTTGAACACCACCGCCCCCCCCCCCCCGCCGAAAAAAAGGACGACGATTGTACACGGATCACGGATGTCTGCGTCTTGGTCATTCCAGCTCTGTAGCTTTGGACTGTTAGTTCGGCAGCATAGTACTGTTCGTTAAAAGTCAAAAAATGTGTGGTTTTTCATTTGATTGAGTATTTCATATGAAGGCATTGCTTTTAATCGCGCCATTCCTACCGACTTCATTGTAATGACCCATGTTCATTTCAGTTGGGAAAACCACTGAGAGAGTCTTTCTGAAAATCTATAAAGGCAGGCGGAGAGTGTCTGCCATTATAATGAAAACTCCCCAACCTGATTGTGACTGACGGTAGGCAAGCTGGCCTACCATTACAATGAAAATTCCCTAACCCAGTCTTGATATGAGAAAAGACGTTGGTGACTTGCCCGTCGTGTTTCTACGGCAACGTTAAGAGCTATGCAACTTAATACAATCTTGCTCACAAGGTTTACACTACCTAACGTAGAATTCTGTATAAAATTTAGAATTCCGTAGCGAAGCACGGGCACATCAGCTAGTATGTAATAAAAATGAAATGGTGTCTGTTTCTTTCCCGTTCAAATACGCCAAAACTACGAAAGCTGGTACGGATGTATCTCATATTTAATTCAAAGACAGGCCTATTGTGATTTTTCAACGATTAACGACATTTCAAAATTGTTGCCATTAATATGTACTGTAGGTATTTACTGAACTTGCGCATGTTTTATCCACTCAAAACCAAAATAATAGGCAAACGGTTAGTCTTATCACAAAATATGGCTTAGCACGGGTATTCAATTTTTATTTTTTTTTACACACAAAGGGCCATATGCATTTCCTTTGTAACTAAGCGGTTCTGAAGAAAATTACACTCTCACGTATTAAAACACGCGTTCCAGAAAATTCGCCCGAAATCGGCACACACTAATATAGCCACCACAATTACACTGGTCATTAGATGTTTTGACACACTTTAGCGTACAAGGGGGGGGGGGGGGGGGGTGATGGTTTACAATGTCCTAAACCTCTACGATCAACATTACTAATCGACTATTATTGACGTGTGCTCTGTACTTCCAAGGGCTGCCTGGCCGAGGCGGTAAAGGCGTGCTCGGTTCGCCCGGAAGGACGTGGATTCGAATCACCGCCAGGAAGTCGTAAAATTTAAGAAACGAGATTTCCACTTCCGGAGGTGCATATGGCCCTGAGGTTCACTCAGCCTACACCAAAAATGAGTACCAGGTTAATTCTTGGGGGCAAAGGCGGCCGGGCGTAGAGCTAACCACTCTAACCCATCACGTGCCAAGGTTAACAATGGTGGAAGCCTTCTTTCACTCCTCCAAGGGCATTCATGGCCTGTACGGAGGTGACTTTGCTTTGCTCTGTATTTTCTGCTGCCACTCACCTCCGCCAGATAACATAACTGGTATAGTTGCACAAAAGCTAACCCGTCAAACGAGTAAAACAGCTAATTTTGCAATGAAATGAAATGGCGTATGGCTTTTAATGCCGCGAGTGTCCGAGGGCAAGTTCGGCTCGCCAGGTGCAGGTCTTCTGATTTGACTCCCGTAGGCGACCTGCGCATCGTGATGGGGGATGAAATGCCGAAGACGACTCATACACCCAGCCCCCGTGTCAGCGAAATTAACCAATGATGGTTAAACTTCCCGACTCTGCCGGGAATCGAACCCGGGACCCTGTGACCAAAGGCCAGCACGCTAACCATTTAGCCATGGAGCCGAAATAAAAAGTTAAAATGCTATGAGTTTATCGTTCATTCACTTATTACACGTCTTACGAACTGAGAACAATTTCTTTAACGTTCTAATTCATCTAATAAAAGAGATCTCTCGAATTTAAAACTGTTATATGCAGACCGATTCCACTGAGAATCGACCCCGTAATCTTCAGCACAGGAGGTGAGAGTGAACTACAATCCCATACAACCAGCCAACATCACATTACAGTACGTCAGGTACAACCGAATCCCTTTTATCTGCCCAATTAATCGGCAATCTGAAAACAACGGCAATTTCACTTGTGACAAAAAAAAAAAAGTCCACGGGAATCGAAAATTTCGAGTCACTCCTGCGCGGATGAGCTACTATGTTCGATGGTTATTATTGTTTCTGACATTATTAATAGAATCAAGTATGCTATTCAATAGCAGACAGTTCGGCTTAAGTGATGTATACTGTCGATACACCAGTCGCTAACAGTAGGCGTGGAATAAAATTTAGTGCATGCGTATGGTTTGTGTACCCAAGTGCAAAATTGCAGCAAGATGGGTAAGTGCGCGAAGCATACAAGAAATGTCCTGACACTTAAGCAAAAGCTAGAATTGCTCGATAAAATGAAAAAAGAGGTTAGTAGGGGACAATTAATGAAAAATATTATGTTGGAAGTTCACCATTTCACGCCATCAAAAATCAAGAGATTCAAATTTCGTGGTTAATTCAGAATCGAGAGAGGCAGTAGAAATAGCAAAACTCATCAGTCTCGCAGTGAAAATTTGGACTGTGTACTTTGAGTGGTTTTCACTTGAAGAGATTAGAAGTTTCATGCATTTCACGGCCAATGCTACTAAGAATAAGAAAATTGACATTGCGGATTACTGTGTTTGTTCCGTTGGCTTACCATTTCAAAGAAAGGCAGTGAATTTAGCAAATTAATTGAAAATGAGAGTCTTAGACTACGGAGGAGGCAGGAAGGTGATTATGTCTTGCTGGTTTACTATGCGAGTCTTTCCATCAAATATTCTGTGCAGGGTTGTTGTGCGGGTGCTTACGAGGTGACGTCCTACAAAAACTCTCGCCCTAACAAGTGCAATATCGTTCAGAGGGATCTACAAAGAAGAAAGACTGCGTGACCGTTCAGTTTTGTGCGAATGCTGCAGGTACGCACAGAGTGAAGCCAACAATGACAGATAGATAGATAGATAGATAGATAGATAGATAGATAGATAGATAGATAATTTATCCTGGCAAAATAACCGACAGCTGCCCGTGTCTTACACTTTACCACCAACGGAATTAAGATTGATAAATAACTAACTTATATAAAAGGCAACCAACCACTCGCAAATTTCGACTACGTAGAACTACTGAAATATAGCCAACAACTATTTACACACTAAAAGTTATAAAAGCAAAGGGCAAGGTGCACAATATTACAGAAAAAGGAGTACAGTTTTCAAGATATACATAAATCCTACAATTGTAAAAAAAAGATAATTGGCGGGTGGATGTGTAAAGTGCGTAAGTCAAGAAATTATGTGAACTGAGTTAATAGTGGCATCGAAGAGAAGAGACCGAGCTGCTTGCGCGTGTACAGTTCGTTATATCATACTGTGGATGGCTATGAAGTTATAGAGTTGTGTATCATGTGTTAAATTGACTTAGGCCCGACTTCGGGTGTGCAAAGTGCGTTATATCCTGCCCTTCATGACTTACCACACTGAGCACTATTCTGCAGCTAGCTGCAACGCTCAGGGGTCAAACACGGCACATTTTCTAATGGGACACCCCTCCCCGTAACGTTTCGCCACTCATTGTATATAGTGAATCAATGCCATATTGTGTTATGTAAAATACTCAAGTTGACTTGACATGATCTTAAAATCAAAAGCATAAACATTCTGTAATGCTTGCAAACAGAGATCAGTTATTCATGTATACAACATGGATAATCAGTATACCGAATGGTTATGTAATGGAGACTGTAGAAGTTTACGATGGTAGTAGAGTAAGAAAGCAAAACAATTAAAAAAATGACCTTTAGAAAATTTTGTCTCAAAATTATTTGCAATGCGCTGAATAAAATGCTGCATAATTTATTATGATACGCTACCTGTAATAATTGAAATTAATTAATAGGGGTCCTCCTATTCAATACACAGACATTTATTAATGTGAATCAATCACATGTCGTTTACATGAGGTACTAGTTTCGGCACTAAACATGTTCCATCATCAGCTACCGAGTCAAATCAGGCAAACACAATAACTAGAAACAACTTTAAAACACACTGTAACACCTACATAGATTAATATTAAATGAAATATGGTACATGATAATATTGCACTTCAGTACAAAATCCTTTTAAAATGACGATGACTCCGTTGTTTTGTACATATGGTGGTTTGTCTAGGTTCTCGGCCCGATGATGCACAGGCTAATCCCAAGCTACTGAGGTGACTCGAATGAAAGTTAATTTAATGCGTTACAGAAAAGAAAAACAAATTACAAGGTCGTAGTCACCTCAAACCTAGTTGAAGGGGAACTCGAGAGGGTAACGCACTCACTATCCCCGATTTACAGTTTTAAGAATTTATGAAATTTTACATTAGCTGAAATGAGGTTTACATTTTAGAAAACAGAGGTTACATAATTAGTAGAAATTTGAACCTTCCCCTCGTATAAGTTTGCGGAGGTAGCTACAGAAAAATAAGTCTGGTGGTCATTACCTTGACTGCTGGTCTGCCTGGCGAAGAATGAGGCGCACTCTCAGAAATACGGCCATGAAGAGACAAGGTAGCCGGAAAGGCCGCGGCTTATATACGCGAGGGGACGGTTCTAGAGGGTTCTGGACTAATCGGGATACACCCTCTCGATTTTATTGGCCGAATCAAAGTTACACAAAAAAAAAAACAAAAAAACAAAAAAAAAACCAACGAGAAGCCTGTGATAGGCTGAAAAATAATTGCAGAAAATTCCTATTGGCTAGATTCAAAACTGACGGAATGAGAAGGAAGTGTTGCAAACCTTGAAATATATATTAAAAAAATGAAAGTCAATTTACTTGAGAAAACCCATAAACACAAAATTCCTTTCAATAACAGATTCTTTTACCTTGCACTAGAGGGCATGACCTCAGATTTTGTAATGACATCTATTGAGAAACGTCCAAACTTCTTGGTGTACAGCAAAACAAAACAAAATAAATGTAATCAGTTTAGGAAACTTAGAAATGCCAAATTTCTCAATTATTTAATTATTCAATTATTCAACAGTGACATCTTCTGATTAATGTCCCAACTTCATGCCGTAGCAGTTTCACGTTTTGTTGGCTAGATAGAGTTCATTAAGGCGCTTCTTTTGAATGAGCGGAGTTGAGGTGTACCTCCCGGTACAATAAGATTCGAGTAATTTACTCCAATGGTAATGAAATGGATAAGTTAAAATAATGCAGTTAGCCTGCAAGGAATAAAATAGTTTAAAACCTAAAAATCCGGGCCATAGTTATGACTATTGCAAGTATGTCAGTATAGGATGAATACCGCATTCAGCTTTTCTGGAATTTTAATTTAAATCCATTGTATTACTTGGAGCCTCCGGGGCTCAGGCGGCAGCGCGCCGGCCTATCCCCGCTGGATACCGTGGTTCAAATCCCGGTCACTCCATGTGAGATTTGTGCTGGACAAAGCGGAGATGGGACAGGCTTTTCTTCGGGTACTCCGGTTTTCCCTGTCATCTTTCATTCCAGCAACACTCTCCACTACCATTTTATTTCATCTGACAGTCATTAATCATTGCCCCAGAGGAGTGCGACAGGCCTCGGCAGCCGGCACAATTCCTATCCTCGCCGCAAGTTGGGGGCTTCATTCATCCCATTGACTGGAAAACATGCTGTAGGTTTTCATATGTATTCTTTGTCCAAAACCGGTACGTTTAGACACCAAGATCAGGGTTACATGCCGATCAGAGGCCGAGATCTTGGCAAATCAGTAATTTCGGTCGGCCATTTTGAAAATAGCTGCCAATTAGGCCATGAGGCCAATATGTGATGGCCCTATAGATAAAAAACGATCGTCAGAACAGGTTCTTACTACACACCAAATTTCAAGCTTCTATCATTAAACGAAAAAAAATTCGACACTAGCCTGCCCCACCAACTGGAGTAACTACAGTTTAAATTTAATGATTCTGACATGTATTTGACGATTAGGGAAAGCCTGATGTACCATGGCCTTCCCTGAAACTATTAACGTGAAGTTTTACATTATCGCTGTAAATTGACTAACACCTACTGTCCACTTGCTGTGTACATTTTATGAACCTTTAAAAAAATTGAGATCTCGATAGGAATCAACATTTCTAGTTCAATGTCATTATGAACACACGATTAACGGTAAACTTTGTCATCTGATACAATAATAATGATGCTGAAGTATCAACTTACTGTTCACATGAGGTCTGTGGGTACAGAAGAACCTCGTTTATCCGGCTCAAATGGGACCGGGAAAGATTCGGATGGCCGAAAATCCAAATAATCAGGAAAAATCGTTAGACATAAGTGGAGTGTATATATATTTTATTGCACAGTTTGTATACATTTACAACATTATTAACAATAAAAACAAAAAAATGGATACCTAATAAATATATAAAATACAAATACGCCAAACATACTATAAATTCTCAATTAATAAAGCCGTGGGGAAGAGGAGCCCTTGCCTACACCCACGGACCAAGAGATTACTTTCCTCGAAAGGGAAGTATTTCTTTCAAAGCAAGTTCAGGTTCACATTTTTGTTTCAATTTGTTTTAGGTTGCACCGACAAAGATAGGTCTTATGGGGATGATAGGATAGGGAAGGGCTAGGAGTGAGAAAGAAACGACCGAGACCTTAATTAAGGTACAGCCCCAGCAATCGCGTGGTGTAAAAATGGGAAACCACGTAAGACCATCTTCAGGGCTGCCGATAGTGGAGTTCGAACCCAGTATCTCCCGAATGCAAGTCGACAGCTATGTGACCCAAACGGCGCAGTCATTCGCTCGGTATTCAGGTTCACTATAAGCATCAATTTTTATAGAAACCATAACAAAGTAGTACTTTTAAAACGAATGCTTTAGGTCAAGAGGATTTTATCGACAAAACCAAAATATTTAATTGTAAAATTATTCATTTACATAATGACTGAAAATAATTTCAGAATATTTTTCTAAAAATAAAGAATTGCCGTTTTGTCAACGAAATCACCTTAGATTAAATTTTTAAGAGGGAGTTTAATGTACAAATATCTACATAATCAGTCCGGATAAATTGGATATCCCAAATAACGGGATCCGGACAAACGGGGTTCTACTATGCTATTCAATTATGTTGAACCTACACTACGTAGTTGTCAGGGCTTTGTTTCGTAGCGTATCATGATTTATGAATTATTTGTTTTCATTTGTTTTGTTCTCTCTGGATCACTCGCTAGTTTTCTTTCAAGAATTTTAACGACTCTTAAATCACTTCGTTCTTTGTGTGCGTTGATCTCCCATCTGCTTTGCGAGACTACATGGAATCTATACTTTCACTTTGCAGTAGTTAACATTTGCTAGCTCTCAAGGCCATGTTAAGGCGCGGCGGTCACTGCTCTCTTCCAAGCCGATGCTGTACTTCTAGTAGATCAGCCCGGGTGGTCGAGTAGCAGTACTCCAGAGCCTACTGATAGGGTCACGAGTTTGAACTACCTCGTGCATCGAGCACGGCGTTCACCATTCTTACGAAATACTGTACAGGTACTTGAAAGCTGAACATTTAAGACTCAATTTAATTAATACTTCCCCTGTATGCGAAAGGGTTTACTTTTATTCAAACAGTAAAGTAAAATTTACATTTTTTCTGTGAAACGCTGTACCGAAACGACGTAAATAAACATGATGATGATGATGCTTGTTGTTTAAAGGGGCCTAACATCTAGGTCATCGGTTCCTAATGGTACGAAAAATGAAAATCCATAGCCTGTTTCCAGTTATTCGACTGGGTCAGGAATGGAGCGAATGAAGCTCCCATCCAGCGGCGAGGATAGGCACTGTGCCAGTTGCCGAAGCCTGTCGCGTTCCTCTTGGGCAATGATGAATGAATGGCAGATGAAATGAAATATTGAAGAGTGGTGCTGGAATGAAATATGACAGGGAAAACCGGCGTACCCGGAGAAAAAATGCCCCGCCTCCACTTTGTCCAGCACAAATCTGACATGGAGCGACCGGGATTTGAACCACGGAACCCAGCGGTGAGACGCCGGCGTGCTGCCGCCCGAACCACGGACGCTCTACCCCTAATTGTACGAAATGAGGCGAAATGTAATGACAATTTAAAAGTCCAAAATCATCCACTGACCAGAATTCAAAACGTGATGACGAAGAATGAGTGGGCGAATATGAATTTAAAACAATCCGACCCGCAATGCCCCACATTCCCAGAAACTATCGCAAAACTGGCTAAGGGACTGCTTCTAAAGCACAATCCTGAATTGATGATGCTTGTTGTCTAAAGAGGTCCAAAATCCAGGTCGTCGGCCCCTCATAATGGTACTTATCGCTATTAAAGTAGAACCATGGCATTTGCCATGTTGCGGTACTAATAAAAAATAGCATAGACTCGCAGTATTCCACACATTATGGTACTACTCACAGGTAATGTAATACGCCCATGTAACGCAGACCTACGGTGTTTCTTACATTGCGGCGCCACACAGGCAACGCAAACCTATAGTGTTCTAACCACAGGGACACGTACTACCCCATGGCGTTGCTCACATAGGCGACGCAGACCCACGGTGTCGCTCATACAGTGGTACTAATGACAGGCAACGCCCAGACCCGTGGTGTTTCTCACACAATGGTACTAATCACACGCAACATAAGCCCGTGGTATACCGTATGTAGTGGTACTAATCACGGGTACCGTAAATCCCATCCTGATTCACACTCTGTTACAACTAGTCACAAACCTATTGTGTACATAACGTATAACATAGTGGTACTACTCGCAGGTAAAGGCGACCCATGGTGTTCCCCGCGAGATGGTACTAATTATAAGTAGTCTCATGGTTCTAATTCGATCGTCCCTTGGTCGCCCCTTTTAGTCGCCTCTTACGACAGGCATGGATACCGTGGATGTATTCTCCGTCTGCGCCTCTCACCCACAGGAGGTTGTGTGTTTGGTCCGCGAGAGCTATTTTATATCGCTCAAGTCCGCTGGCAAGCCGGTTAGGACCTTCCTATCCGCCACCTGAGACGCACCACGTGGGAGTATCACATCTGGCCCTGCTACGCCAGCGTAGTAGGTCCGTGGCGTACATAACTAGAGGCAGCTTCAGGTAAGATATTGATTTTTTCCTATCGTCTATTGTCAATTGATCACATGAAAATATTGTAGATCACACGGAAATTCACAAAATTTCACAGCATGGCGAGTTCGCAAATACATGCGTTACGACTAATTAACTGGATTGCAGCATTTAAAAAACTGGCAGCTCTCCCTTCTGTACTAAAACGAGATACGGATTACCATGTACAGTAAAATAAGAGTTGTGTCTGTACATTGCTCAGAATTGAAAAAGAATGGTATTTCTGCACCGGTCGTGTCCACAGTAACAAGGAAATGCACTTTTTAATTTTCCTTAATTTCTGTCAATGTATGTATGTATGTATGTATGTATGTATGTATGTATGTATGTATGTATGTATGTACGCGCATTACGAGAAAACGGCTGACGAGAATTTAATGAATATCGGCATGTGAAGTCGGGAAATAAGTCGCTACATTCTACGCCATAAATCATTTTATTCACGCTGAGTGAAATGGCAGTTTAGGGAAAGGCCTAAGAGTGTTGTCTATCCAACCCTTCAAGTATGAAGGCTTTCACGGCCGGTGTCAATATAATAAAAATGCCAGCGGGATACAGGAGAGCGTATTGTAACGGTCCAAATCCCGTTACAAGATGATATCTGTATTTTTATTATTGTATGATTTTATCTGTATTTTATTATTATTATTATTATTATTATTATTATTATTATTATTATTATTATTATTATGTCCGTATTATTATGTTATCTGTGATATTGTTACTATTATTGTAATTATCCCTTTTATTCAATTCGATTTTGCAATTGCCTGTTGCTTGCAAGATTGTACTTAGATATATGCATATATACGTATGTGTAGATTATCATTAAACACCTGTACAGTGAGAATTGTTGTATATATCAGAGATTGGAAGTGACGTTGTTATATTGCTATACCACTGGCGATTCTGCCAAGTCATCGCCACTCCATGGCTATGTCATCGTATTTATTTAGAATATGCGCTCAGAGAGTCACCCGCTCCGGGCTATTTCACCACTGTATGTAATATCTGTCGCGTAGGTGGGAGTATGTCATTGTTATTTCTGGAGATTACGTAGCTGTGTCAACCAACGTCTATATAAGGTGGATGCACATTGTAGCGTCAGTCATTAGTTATACGGATGCAGTACAGTGAAGAAGTCTACTAGATCAAGAGGCCTTAGTTGGTCAGTCAACCAGTGTGAACGAGAGATGGTGAAGACTCAGTGAGCCATTAATTATTGGTCATTGAGAGAGTGAGGCCAAAAGTTGGTTGGTCCGTCACTTAGTGGAAGACACGGACGCAAGGGCTTACCATGAAGTCAGAGAGGGCAACCCTGGACCTACCAAGAGGTAATACCATATTGACTTACAAAGAAGTCAGATGATATGGAGAAGAAGCAGTCACAAGGATGTATCACCAAGTTAGGCGTGACACATCTACAGTAAACACCAGATCAAAGGAATACGTCGTAATTACACTAAAAGTGTTGAAGGTACAGTCAAGTGAATCAGTGAGGGAAATATTTCGTATAAATTGTTAAATGTCCGGTCAAGAAGAATTCAAATTCATGCCTAGTTTCTTTCAGTTGCAATGTCATAATTTCATATTCTCATCTGTTTTATCGCAACAAGACTCACTATTTTTTGATATATTATTTAAAGAATATATTGTTCTATCAAACGAATTCATAGTTTTATTTCATTAACAGTAAAATATCTTAACCTCAAAATTAATGCGGAAACCGAACGCCAATCTCCTTTTCCCAGAACTTATATGGTATGTTGTCAAAAGTAAGCTTATTACCCCACACCCTAGAGATAGTCAAGAGTCCCATTCTATTATTGCTGCACTGAGTGGCAGCTGGCGCCCTTCAAATAACGTATGTGTAAGTAAGCAGGTAACAAGTAAGTGTGAGTACAAGGTCCGACGAGTGTGTATTTTATCTAATGAATGTTAATTTTCATAATTTCCATTTTAAATGCAGATATTCAGATTTTTCAAGTTAAATCCAGATTTATATATAATGTTTGTAAAATTAGTCACACAGTTAGGAAGTTTACAGTATCTACACGACGCCACAGAAGATGACTACCGCAGCAGTAGTCGAAACGTCTGGAAGAAGCGAGAGGAGTGGACCACGGCATAATAGTCCGGAAGATTTTTATTATATCCAACCCTTGTCCCGTTTCTCTACGAGGTCGGGTAAGAGGTGAGATGAATCTGTCGTGGCGGGTTTTTATGACCGAATGCCCTTCCTGACGTCAACCTAATCAGAGGAGTTAATGATATGAAATGAATGACGTGATATGACAGTAGGGAGAGGGTGAAACCCGGTGCCGGCACATAGCCTACTCCTGTCGAATAGCACCAAGGGGTCTGCTCAAGGATTAACGTCCCCATCCGACGGACGAATCACCATGAACAGCGTCATATGCCCTCACTCCATACGAGCACTGCTGAGAGGTTTGGAATTTAATCCAGGCTTTTGGCACGCAATCTAGTGATTAGAAATTGTATACCACCAGACCAACGGGACTCAAACCGGCTAACAACGGTGTCGGACCATTTGGACTTCTAAAGTTATATAGTATTATTAAATTTCCGATTATTCATGTCATACATTTTTACAGTACCGGTTATAACAGATATTCATGAATTTGGATTTTTGTTGCTAAGTCCATATCAGCGCCGAGTCACGAGAAAATGGGTAAACAGAATTTCATGAAAATTGGTATGTAAAGTCGGGGAATAAGGAACAGCAGTCTACGTTATATCGCAGAGCCGGAAGAAAACTAAATGTGAAGACGTACAATAGAGAAATAAAATTGATCAACAATAACATTACATTGGCCATGGTTTGTTGTGATGTGCTTTGACTTCTGCTGTCATTCTTCTGCGATAGATGGAGTTGCTGCTGCGTACCGAGTATAACAGCCAGCCTGAATATTGGCGGAATGTAACTGGGGAGTCAGATCCCTCTCCTCTTCTTTTTTTTTTCAAGTTGCTTTACGTTGCACCGACGCAGATACGTCTGATGGCGACGATGGGGCAGGAAAGGGCTAGGAGTGGGAAGGAAGCGGCTGTAGCCTTAATTAAGATACAGTCCATTTGCCTGGTGTGTAAATGGGAAATCACGAAAAACTATATTGAGGGCTGCCGATGGTGCGGCTCGAACCCACTATCTCCAGAATACTGGATACTGGCCGCAATTACGCGACTGCAGCTCTCGAGGTCGGTCTCTCCCTTCTTTAGCATGCCATTCCCCTGGTTCATAAATTTTCTGATACTTCTGGTAAGTAACACACTGGTTCATCATAGCATTCTAGCTATTCAATCCTTACGTTGAGGCACTGATTGGAATGAGCAGTGTACAAATTTAATGGAATAAAATTGAGAAGATGTGTGGTTTTTCACTGATAAGAATATTTTATATGATAACATTGCTTTCAATCGTAACATTCTTACTGACGTCATTGTAATGAGTAATGACTAGGGCCCGGATATTTTAAAAATGCATATGCGCATATGCAAATGCGTATTTTGAACGTTAGTGCATATACAGATGTATTTTTCTCGTATGTATGATCGATTATCTACGATTTCTGAACATTTTCGCTTATATTAGTAAAGTTTTTGTATGCAGCAACATTCCGTTGCATAAATTTAATAATCCACATCTACGCTCGTTTCTTGAGAAGCATTGTGCTAGTCAAAGGATGCCCTTAGGAAGAACTATTTAATTTCAGTGCACGCTTCTATCGTGGATTCGATACGATCTGACAGGAGGGAACTGTGTCTGGATATCGGTAGATGAAACAACCGATTCGTATGGTCGATACATTGCGAACTTCATAGAGAGTAAATTATGTCCAGACGAACCCGGCGAACCGGCAAGGAATGAACCGCATTTACTTTCATGCAAAGCGCTAGAAAAAAATTCAACCACGCTATTGTTGTAAGATTCCTTGCAACTTCTGTGGCCTAGTGAATCGGAGAGTGATCGTTACAAAAGTGCGCCTTTTAGTCACAGATGCAGCTTCGTATATGCTGAAAGCTGGTCAGTCTCTTCAATTTTTTTTTCTTTTTTCTTTTCTTTTCCAAATCTCATCCATGTCACATGTTTGGCCCATGGATTGCATCGTATTGCAGAAGAGATACGCACCCTCTTTTCACCTGTCAACAAATGAATTTCAAGTGGGAAAAAGTAGTTCCTAAAAGCACTGGCTCGTATACAGTTGTACAGAACTCATCTCCCTCAGGTTTCTCTTCTACCGGAAACTTTTCTCACAAGGTGGGGTACTTGGTTATCCTCAGTATCGTTCTACCAGGAGACCTTTAATCAAGTGAAAGATGTAGTTAAAAGCATTGATGCTAGTCATACTGCGCGTGTTCGTGATGCAAAGTGCGCATTTGAATCTGAAACTCTACATAAAGATATCAGTTTCATCCATGTGCATTATTCGTCTTTCGAAGGCAATTAAGGGCCTAGAAACTCTCGGTACACCCCTACACGAATCCCTTCAGTTAATTGAAAACACCATTAGGTTTTTAAATGGCGTTCCTGTTGAAACTGGAGAAAAAGTTAAAAAGGAAACTCAGTGCGGTTTTGGACTCAAATCCAGGACTAAATAAGATTCATTCCATAAGCAACTACATAAGTGGAATCAGTTAGTCTTTGTCGGAAGAATATTCCGAGCAGTCAGGGCCAGTGTACAAGGTTAGTATTGCCCACTTACGTCCGTCGATGTAGAACGATCATTTTCAGCGTATAAATTAATTCTGTTCGACAACAGAGTCTTTGACTCCTGAAAACATTGAAAAACTGTTGATAACCTACTGCCATGCATCATTTTGCAAGGAATGAAACATGTTTATCAATTTAACACCGAATTAAAATTTACTAATGCGTTTGGTAAGAATATTTTTTTTATTTTTAGTGCATATTTCTAACATTTTTAGTGCATATGTGCATACGTATGTTTAGAGTTTTTAGTGCATATGAATCCGGGCCCTAGTAATGACCTATGTTGACTTCAGTTGGGAAAACCACTACGACAGTCTTTCGGAGAATCCCGTAGCGAAGCACGGGTACATCAGCTATACTTAAAGTCAACTCAAGAGCTGAGGAACAGTATCCTTCCGCATATGAGCACGTCCCCTGTTCCTCCTTCCCGTAACGGTTCTCCTTCTCCGCCACAACCAGCTTATTATTAAGGCCCTTACAACGAAAAGTAGGACAACATAAGTATACGATTCCGCTCTCGTGCAACGACTGTCAGTGGCAGTTTCTCACAGTTCAACAAGCTGAAAACCCACCTGTGAGTGGGATTGCAAAATACAGTGTTTCCAGGAATGTTGTAAATATTGTAGAATCGTCATTCGGAAGGTAAAAACGAACTCATGATCCCCCCCCCCCCCCATGACAACATTTCTGCAGATAGAGGGCAGTTACGAAAATAACGTACAAATTATTATTATTATTATTATTATTATTATTATTCTTCCTTCGTTATGCCCATTCATAGAGCGCGTTTGAACTTGATAGTTGGTTTGATGGTTTGTGCCTTCTTATCCTCCCAAAATCTCTTCATGAATGCACTGTGTTGCATCTTGCGTTCTGTCGACCACTTCCTACCAGTTGTCTTTTTTGGTTTCTCCCTAAATTTATGATTAGCTACTTTGGTTCTAAAAGCTCCACGATTTTCCATGATGTCGTCTGTAATATTTATTTCTTGGAGGTCCGCCTTAGTTTCTTCTAGCCATTTTATTTTGACTTTCTTTGAGTTGATTACTTTGAATAATCTTTTAGTTAGTCTGTCGCTGTTCATTCTGTAGATATGGCCATAGAAATTAAGGCGCCTTTTCCGTACAGCATCAGTAAACCTGTCGGTGAAGGAGTAGAGGTCCGCTGTTTTCCTCTTAATCCACATTCCATTTTCTCTCGTAGGACCATAAATTTTCCTGAGAATTTTCCGCTCCTGCTTTTCAATTTCTGTAATTTTAGAGTGACCACCTAAGCATATGGTTTCTGAGGCATATAAAGCTTCGGGCAATACAACTGTCTTGTAGTGTCGTAATTTTGCATTACGCGATATGACTCTTTTGTTGTAGTAATTCCACGTCAGTCTGTATGCCTTATGTAGTTTGGTGTTTCTTTCTACATTGGCACTACTGTCTAATCCTGATGGTAGTATAATTTCTCCAAGGTATTTGAAGGAGGGCACCTGTGAAATTGTGCCGTTTTCCATCTCTAGCGGAGTTCTTTTGCTATTTTGACGTAGATTTTCCATGTACTTGGTTTTCTCGTAGGATATCTGGAGGCCTGCCTTTGATGCTATATTGTGTAGTCTCTGTATGGCATACCTTGTTTCATCCTTGGTCTTAGTAATGATTGCGAGATCATCAGCAAATGCTAAACATTTCACATTGACCTTGCTTCCCAAATTTCCGATGTTCACACCCTTGATATCCTTTTCCCACTCTCTAATAACTTTGTCTAGAACTAAGTTAAACAGAATAGGGGAGATGCTGTCACCTTGACGAACGCCCGTACATATTTCAAAAGGCTCAGAGATTTCTCCAAGGAATTTCACTTTAGAGGTCGTACTTGTGAGGGTCTGCTGGATAAGTGCTCTGGTCTTCTTGTCCACTCTGAGTTCTTCTAGGGTATCAAATACTGTCTGTCTGTCCACAGAGTCATACGCCTTCTTAAAATCCACAAAGGTGACGATCGTGCTGGCACTTCGGCGAATCCTTAATATCGTCTTCAAGTTCCATATTTGTTCTGCACATGATCGACCTTTCCTGAAACCCGCTTGGTACTCGCCAATCAGATGATCTGTCTGTTCTTCTAACCGGTTCAAGAGAGCTTTGGAAAGGATTTTGTATGCGATTGGCAGTAGAGATATGCCTCTATAGTTGTTTGGATCTGCCTTGTCACCTTTCTTGTGCAATGGGTGTATTAATGCACACTTCCAATCCTGTGGAATCATTTCCGTTTCCCATATTTCTACTAGGATTGCATGAATTTTGCTTACAAGATCATCTCCAAGTTTACACATCTCCGCAGTGATGCCGTCCTCTCCAGGAGCTTTATTATTTTTAAGCGATCGTATAATCTCTGCTGTTTCCTGTATTGTCGGTGGCTGTGAATCGGGGTTGGGCATGGGCTTTTCAAAGTTCAGTCTTTCCTTTGGAGGATTACAATTGAGGAGGTCTCGGAAGTAGTCAGCTAGAATAGTGCAGTTCTCTTTGGTGTTCGTTTCTAATGTTCCATTTGCTCGACGGAAACATAAAGATGGTGGTTGATAGCTAGATAAATTCTCACGGAAGGTCTTGTAGAAATTCCTGGAGTTTTTCTAAGGAAATCTTGTTCGATTTCCATGAGTCTATTTTTGTCATAGGCTCGTTTCTCCCTGCGGATTATTTTTGAGGAGATTTTCTGAACTTTTAGGAAGGTCTCCCATCTCTTAGTTGTTTGATGTCCATTCCACTGATTCCATGCTTTCATCCGTTCATCAATGGCTTTATCACAGGTCGTGTTCCACCACCTATGTTTGCGTTTCCTTGGAGGCTGCCCTAATTTCATGGCTGATGTCTGAAGTGTTTTACGAAGGCCTGGCCAGTCCTTGGGGTCCTGGTCTCGTATGTCTTGTAGAAAGGTCGTGGCGTTCTGTCGAAGACATTCTGGATCAACTCTTAGAGATCTTTTGTGTTTAGGTCTGCATCTGTTGGGTTGGAATCTCACTTTGATTTGTGTTAGGTAGTGGTCCGAGTCGACAAATCCCTTCCGTACTCTAACATTTTGGATCTCACACATATTCTTTCTGGAGATTGCGACGTGATCGATCTGGAATTCGCCCAATAACGGGTTTGGTGATTTCCACGTTTTCTTCTTATGTGGGGGTCTCGCAAAATGCGTAGACATTAGTTTTAAGACAAATGTTTTACAGAAGTCTATAAGACGTTCTCCATTCTTGTTCGTTCTCCAATGTGCCGAGTGATGACCAACAATCCATTTGTGTTTCCTCTCTCTGCCAACCTGTGCATTAAAATCACCTACTAAGATTTTCACGTGGTGCTTTGGAATCTTGCTAGTGGTTTCTTCTAAGAGTTCCCAGAAGGCTTCCACTTTCTCTGGGTTTTTTTTATTGTCAGTGTTTGTGGGAGCGTGGGCATTGACCAAGGAGTAAGCTTTATTGCCAGATTTCACAGTAAGTACTGAGATTCTTTCAGATGGGGATGTAAAGTCAAGTACAGAACTGATGATAGTTTTTCGTACCGCAAAAGCTGTTCCAAGTTGTGTTAAGTTCCCATGGATTCTTATGGCAGGTTTACCCTTAAATATCCTGTACTCTTCAGAGTCAAAATGGTTTTCATCCTGGTAGCGCGTTTCCTGGAGTGCTATGATTTGAATATCGAACTTATCCAGGGTGTCCGTTAGCTGTTTAAGCTTGCCTGTTTTCAGTAGGGTGTTGACATTAATTGTACCTAAGAAGGTCTTTTTCTTGGGACGAAGAGATTTTGAGAAGCTCCGACTCTTCTCTGCATGATGCTCCCGATCCCCCAGAATCCGATGATCGGGAGAAACCGGACTAGGTGTGTCCAGAGCCTGGGGTAGTTGCTGTGATAACGTGTTATCCATCATGCCAATGTTGCAAGTTGAAGATACATGCAGGGGGTGATCATACTGGTATGATCACAAGGTTACAACTCGATGGTTAAGATCGAGAGGTGCCTCTTGGTGTCTTCCGGCTAAATTATCATTTACGATTACTTAGGAGTCCGTGGTTAGAACTTCGGTTGTAAGCCAAAGAGCCAGTTCTTCCGCTCTCTCAGCCGTTGGGAAATATCCTCTTCCGCCGTCGAGACCGTTGACTGCAGTCCTTTTTGCCTCAGTTGATCCGCGGGTGCTTATTTGGCTTGGCCTTATTCACACCTGTCCTGCATATCTACAGGAGCATCCCCTATCAGCCATATGGGACGCGCCGTGTCGGGGTTGAGGCCCCCCCACCCCAGTGTCTTCCGAGGAGTTATGTCTAGCGCTTACTCAATTATTATTATTATTATTATTATTATTTGGAGTACGCTAAGGATCCTATACTCATACCGTGTTAAGGTCCTTCCTGCTTTACTTACGGCGAGTGCATAGTTCGAACTGAGCTGACACAGGTCTAATGACGAACAGTCAAACGAACAAACGTTTTCTCTCACATAAATCTGGCATGCAGCTTAGTTGAGTTACGTTCTGTTTCACTTTCCTTATTGCCTTGATTGCTTGTTTACATAATTCAGACACTTTCTCAAAACTAAATTTTCAGCGACTTTAAGGAGACGTATCGTCAGAAACCCTCACGACATGTAAAACAACCACAGGCATATGCGATATGGTACCACAAGAAAACATACGAATTCCTTTAAATTCCGCGCGAGCTCTGTAAACACTGTACGTAGTAACGCCGGTCAGCTGCACATTTTTTTTTTTTTTTTTTTTCCCACCACTTCTTCAACAGTCCACAGCGGATTTTCTTCTCGTAGGCTACTGCAAACGTTCATAACAATTTGTTTAGACTTCGTACTCAATCCCCCCCCCACACACACACTTTTATTAACTTTAAAGTATTTCCCTTGTGATTCAAGCGTCACAGCATCACCCACGTGTTACCCACGACTGACAGCCATTATGAACATTGAGCATGCTGCTGCAACCAGTACTGCCAGCAGTTTTCTTGGATCCATCTTCAACGCCGTAAAAATTATGTGAACTAAACAGCAATGGAATGAACTCGAACAGAGCTTAAAAGTACACAATGCAGTAAGTTATCAAACTCATGTTACATAATTATTTGTTTTGCTACATACACCACCGAGAACAATAATTATTCGCAGCCATCTATGTATGAAATGTATGGTAACGAACCCGAATAACATACAACTTGTGAAATCTATAGGCTATATATAAAATAAGAGTTTTGTCTGTACATTGCTCAGAATTTGAAAATAATGGTATTTCTGTATCAGTCGTGTCCACAGTAATAAGGAAATGCACTTTTTACTTTTCCGTAATTTCTGTCTGTCTGTCTGTCTGTCTGTATGTATGTATGTAAACGCATCACGAGAAAACGGCTGAAGAGAATTTCATGTAAATCGGTATATAAAGTCGGGGGATTAGCCTCTACAATCTAGGCTATAAATCATTTTATTCACACTGAGTGAAATGGTAGTTTAGTGGAAGGCCTAAAATTTAATTCTCAAATAGTTATACTATTAGTGGTCCTATCGATAAATACTGCATAACTAAAGTTATATAGAATTAAATTTCCGATCAGTTATGTCTTATATATTTTTACCGTACCGGTTATGATAACATATCTAGCATGCTCGGGCAAAAGAGTATAAGTCAAAAAATGTAACTACAGTAGAAGCATTTTATTTTCTTTATTCAAGTACTATACCTACTCCAAAGTATGTAAGTGTTTAAACATGTTAGGTTCTTAGTCTAAATGCTGTAAAATAAATGAAGATTGATTTCAATGAAACATTCTAGAAAACTGTTGACTTATACTAGTTTTACTACCTACAGTTTCTCAGTTATACTAGTTTGGACCATTCATGTTTTCAGGTTCAGAATAGCTAAAAGTACATAAAATTGTAGGCCTATATATAAAAATTATGAAATTGCACTAATTTCAAGCAAGAGATATAAAAAGTGTCACGGAATTAAAAGCACTAACATGATGCGAACTCGATCTATAAACTGGCTTTCCTTCATCAGCTATCACTGTATTACTGCATAATGTTTGTTTCTAGCTACTTCATCCTCGTTTCTTCCCCATCTGGATAAATGTCTAATATTGGATGTTTGCATATCTTTATAGAACCGATGGAAAGTACTTAGAATAAGAGGAAGCAAGTCTAAAATGGCCTTTCTCTTCTCCTTAGAAGTGGGAAGTTTGCCGTTGTAGCACCTACTTGTCTAAGCACTTCTATGCGCCCTCTTCTTTTGAGGTCCAAAGTTCTAAACGAGTCCTCTTTTTTCAGTGTAGTTCTGAAGTAGGTAAACTACACCCCAATCCCTGGTATAGCGTAGCCTATCCACTTTACATTACACAAGCTGAAAGGATTATACCATCAGTATCCTTTTTGCAGTGCATAAATGAAGTTCTTTACAGGCCTCCAAAATCCAGAAAGTCTTTGTGGGAAAGTTCAATGACCTGAAACTTCATTCTCTCCCACAGAACGTATCAGCTGGCTCCAGTCATGGCGATGATAGATAGGAAATTGCAGGCTCTTCTTCTGCTTCTCTATGAGCCCGTGGTCAACATCACAACCTAAGTGGCTATGGCACTAACCATGAATTTATGATCTATCAATTCTAAGTTTTTGTTATCGTTCAGTGCACAGAAAAACATAGCGGAAACAAGAGAGTTCTTATTTTGCCCCCTGCATGTGTCCGAGTACATGGTAACCTTCTTAACCTCTGATGGAAGGCCTATAAATTGTTCATAAGTGCAGGTTGCCACCTGATTTGCCCCTCGTCCTCCCTCAGTCTCGTTCCACAAGCAGCATGTTACATCTTTCTTGCTTGTTTCGTACATAGTGAGATTAAAGATCCACAATCGTCGTTTATAAAAAGAAACAGATGTCTGAAGAAATGGTGTTGGTAAACACTGTTGCATATTGAACGAGCAGCACCGGGCTGTACGGTCTTCGTCCTTTGCTAAATAAGGTGCATCTCCTTTATGATGAAGTGCAAGTTCATCTTCCAGTTTTAATTTCTCTTCTTGGTCTTCCTCAAGTCTTTTTTGTGTGTGTTTAAAACATCACATTTGTGGCACGTGTCTACTATGGGTTTCTTGAAAGAAATTTTCATTTTATGGAACTCTTTTTCGTATATTGGACGGGATACAGGGTCCCATGTGTTCTCACAATACAACTTATACATTATTTGCATATTTAGGTTGGGGTGGTAGATATAGACGACTGGTTTTCCGCCTCGTGTAGTGCGATTCGTACGCTGGGAAAGATGAGATGTACTGCTAAACTTCTTTTAATTTACTGTCATCGTGTTTGTTAGCTGGTGGGTGTCGCCCCCTCCGATCTGGTTGGATTGCACCGGACACACTAGCCTTTTGATTTGCGATAACAACTGTAACGAACATTTGTGACACATCAAGTGTCCGCATGAAGCAGTCTCTACAAACCTTAAATCTCTCACCATCAACTCTGAAATGAAACAGGTGAGTCGCTTTCCTAGTTTTTTTGTCTATATGGATCCTTTGTGCGTTTCCGCGATGTAGCTGGCTGTTTCGTTTCTACGAGTTGAGCGATGTAATTAGCTCTTTTGTTTCTGTCACCCAAAGACCAAAATTCATCAAACAGCTCTTCCCTGATAAGTTTCTCCCTGTGGATCGCCTCCAGAAACTTCTTGCACTTCATCCGACAGTTCTTAAGTGGCTTTGAAATCTTAGCTGTTATAACATTACCCTTTGCGGTTACATATTCTTTTCCTGTATTTCTACTCAATTTTCTCTCAGCTCTGAGCATTCTGGAAAACACTGCAACACGATTTCTCACTTTTTGTATGAATTTGCGAGCTAGAAGTGCCTTCGTTTTGCGGACTGCCTGAATCACTGCTTTCGGGTGTATATAGGTCTTGTCACGATTAGAATCGTCGAAGTCGGATATTTCACTGTGATTTTCATTAGAATTTTTAACCAGTTCTGTACAAAAGTTGCTGGCATTTTTTAGGAGTGGTCGAAGTCAGTGAACTGAATTCTATGACACACTGTTCGTCACTGTCACTGTTCAGGAGCTTCTCAACTTCTTCTGCTATTTCCATCTGTTCATAGTTAAGTTCCGAGGAAGACCATGAACCGACTTCTCTGAGTTCAGGTGTGAAAACTCCACTGGATTCATGTTGAACTGAAGTGACAAGAACAACCAACATTCTGTCACTAAACATATAATGTAAGGCGAAGAATTTGTAAAATTAAAAAAGGAACAGATACCAACTCCAGTATCTTCTTAGCTCTTGATACCATGTTGCATCACACAACATCCATCCATACAGCAGGAAAAACTACTTTATTTGCCGCAGCAAGTCACAGCTGAACTAATCCTTCTGATAATTTTAAACACTGTAATGAACAACAAAAATAACCGGAATTGTTATTTGGTGTTGTTAATGCATCAATATGTGCACAGAATTATATCCAACAATCGTAATCAAGGAGAGAAATGACTTGTACTCTTTTACTCCGTTTGTCTTACCATAGCTGTGTGACGACTCTGCCTCACAAAATCTGGACTTATCTCATTTTGGCAATTTTTTGACTTATACTCTTTTGCCCAAGCATGCTAGATATATTCATGAATTGTATTTTTGTTGCAAAGTCCATATCAACGAAGAGCCACGAGAAAATGGGTTAACAGAATTTAAAGAAAATCGGTATGTAGAGTCGGGGAATAAACTACAGTCTAAGCTATAAACAAATTTATTCACCCTGGATGAAATTGTAGTTTAGGGGAAGGCGCCTAAAATGTAATTTTTAAATACCTATTTTATTGGTCCTATCGAAAAGTACTACATAACAAAAGTTATAGAGAATACAATTTCCGATCATTTATGTTTTATTCAGTTTTACCGTACCAGCTATTTTAAAAGTGGTATTTCAGAGTCGGAAGGAAACTTACTGAAGGCCTACAATACCGAAAGCGCATAACATTGATCAACAATAACATTACGTTGACCATTGTTTATTGTGATGTTCTTTGTCTCTTATGCTGCCAATCAACTCCGATAGATGTGATTACTGCTGCGTACAAAGTAAAACAGCCTGACTGAATACTGGCGGGAAATAGCTGGGGAGTTAGAAAACTTTCTTTAGCATGCCATTCCTCTGGTTCATACATTTTCTGATACTGCTGGTATGTAACACATCGGTTCATGATAGTGTTTCAGATAATCGATCCCTACTCTGACGCGCTGTTTTGAATGAGCAGTGTGCAAACTTAAGGCAGAGGCTCTTAGTAGTAGTAGTAGTAGTAGTAGTAGTAGTAGTAGTACCTGGTCGAGAATTACAATTTAAACCTATACCGAATTATAGCAACACAATTTACTAAATAACTCAACATTCAAGCCTGCAAAGAGCCGTTTCTTAACAAAAGCTTCTTCCTTTCCAATTTTATTAAATTTTACATTAATTTTATTCCAAATTAGCAGTGAAGAGGGGGTTTGTCCTCTGGCTTGGAGGAAAAATTTGCCTTCAAGTCAGATTTTTCCGCCGCCAGTGTAGTGAATTGAAGTTTTTCCGACTCATCGGGTACTCCTAGGAAACAGATTAGTAACAGGGCATAGTTTTCTGCCCTGGGACTCTCCACTATTCGACTCCCCCCTCTCCCCGCCGAAAAAAGGAGAAGAGTGTTCACGGATCACGGCTGTCTGCGGCTTGGGTCATTCCAGCTCTGGAACTTTGGACTTTTAGATCGGCAGCGTAGGTCTGTTCGTTAAAAGTGAGAAATAGGTGGTTTTACATTTGATCGAGTATTTCATATGAAAGCATTGATTTTAATCGCGTCATTCCTACTGACGTCATTGTAATGACCTATGTTCATTTCAGTTGGGAAAACCACTAAGACAGTCTTCCTAAGGATTTAAAAAGGCAGGTGGAGAGTGAGTGTCTGCCCTTATAATGAAAAAGTGCTCAACTCGATTCTGACTGGCATTAGACAAGTGGGTCTGCCATCATGATGAAAACTCGCCAACTTGATTGTGACTGATAGTAGGCAACAGTCTTCACATGAGAAAAGACAAAAGACTTATAGAGAATCCCGTCGCGTTTCTCGGGTAACGTTAAGAGCTATGCAATTTTATGCAATCTTACTCGCATCGTGCACACTACTTACAATAATTCTGTATACAGTGTAGAATTCCGTAGCGAAGCACGGGTACATCAGCTAGTATATATATATATTAGCATTTCCTGACTGACTGACTGATTCATCAATGCCGAGCCAAAACTACTGGACATAAAGAAATGAAATTTTGAGGATACACATATTAGGGTGTAGGTGCTCACTAACGAAGGATTTTCGGGTATCCGTGGCTAAGGGGGTGAAATTTTTGAATGAGGATATCTCAAAAACTTATAAGTTTACAGACGTAAAACTTGGCATTTGGAATCTTCTTTTAAAGAAACACGTGTTTTTTTTTGTTTTCGCAAAATCCCATTAAAGGGGTTGAAGAAAGAGGGAAAACCGGTTGAATACTTTTTATGAGGATACTTATATCTCCAAAACTGAAGATGTTACAGACATGAAAACTGGTATTTGGAATCATCTTTAAAAATAAAGAAACACGTATTTTCTTAAAATCCAATAAATAGGGGGTGAACGGGAGTGACAAACGGGGTGGAATTTTAAAAAATGTATATCTAGGCCTACAATATATCTCAGACACTTAACATGTTACAAACTTGAAAACTGGTACTTGGAATCTCCAGTAAAAGTAAAGAAAGATAATTTGTTTTCGAAAAATCCACTTAAGGAAAACTGAAAAAAGGGGCGCATTTTTAAAAGGGCATATCTACAGAACATCTCAAAAACTTAACATGTTACAGATGTGAAAATTGGTATGTTTAATCTTTTAAAAATAAAACATGTATTTTTTTAGGAACAAACCACATAAGGGGGGTGGGTAAAAAGGACTGAAAAGGTGGTTGATTTTTTTTATTAGGAGTCTTATTTAAAAATAAAGAAATACGTATTTCTTTTTCTCAGAAAATCTACTTAATGGGGTCGAAGGAATTGAAAAATGAGTTTAATTCTTTGTATGAGGATGCTTATATCTCAAATCCTAAAGATGTTGCAGAAGTGAAAACTGGTATTTGGAATCTCCTTTAAAAATAAACACGGAATCCTTTGTTTTCGGAAAATCCACTTACAGGGGTGAAAGAATTGAAAAATAAATGAATTATTTGTATGAGGGTACTTAAATCAAAAAATCTAAAGATATTACTGACGTTAAAACAGGTACGTGGAATATCTTTTAAAGTATCGCGCATTTTTCGTGAAAAATCAACTTGGGAGGGGGGGGGGGGGCGAGGAGTTGAATTATTTTCATGAGGATAAATATATCTTAAAAAACTGAAGATGTTACAGTCGTGACAAATGGTATTTGGAAGATCCTTTATAAATAAACACGAACTTTTTGCTTTCGGAAAATTCACTTAAGGGGGAATGTGAAAGGAAGTGAAAAACGTTGAATTCTTTTATGGAGAAACTTATATCTCAAAAACTGAAGGTTACAGACGTGAAAATTGGTATTTGGAATCTCCTTTAAAAATAAAGAATCAAGGTTTTTTATTTTTTGAAAATCGACTTAAGGGGGTTTGAAAGTAAGTAAAGGAGTTTAATTCCGTGCATGAGGATACTTATATCTTCGCAACTGAAGCTGTCACAGACGTGATAGTTGGTCTTTTGAATTTCCTTTAAAAATAAAGAAACACGTACATTTTGTTTTCGGAAAGTTCACTTAATGGGCAGAAGGGGGGAGGGGGGAAGAAGTGAAAAAGAATTTGAATTATTTTCATGAGAATACTTATATCTCAAAAACTGAAGGTGTTACAGACGTAAAAACTGGTATTTGGAACCTCCTTTAAAAATAATGAAACATATTTTTTTGCTTTCGGAAAATCCATTTAAGGGGCTGAAATGAATTGAAAAAGTGGGCGAATTTTTAATATAAGTACCGGTAATTCTACAGTATATGTCAAGAACTTAACATGTGAGAGACAAGAAACTTGTTATTTGGAAAGTCCTTTATAAATACAGGAACAGGTACGTTTTTGTTTTCGGAAAAGGCAATTACGGGGGGTGAAAGGAAGTTAAAAAGTGAGTTGAATAATTTTTTATGAGGATACTTATATCTCAAAAAATGAAAGTGTTACAGACATGGAAACTGGCATTTGCAATCTCCTTTAAAAACAAAGAAACGTGTATTTTTTCGACTTGAGACAAAACTGTTTCTCACATGTAGTTCTGTGTCGCATGGTCGTCTTAGCCCCAAAAGACAATACCTCAAACGTGATGTACCAAGTTTCTGGGCTAAATGAAACTCTATTTTTCTGTGAGTTTTTATACTTCAGGGATTTTCAGATGTCTTAGTACAGTGCTGAGGAACAATTACTTTTATCAAATTACGTAACCGACGCGAGCGGAGCCGCGGGTAACTGCTAGTATTTTCTATATTTTTACAGCGCAAAAATGTTTAACTGGTCAAGTCAGTTCACCAGAATATCCAACCAAACTGACGGAAGCTCCTGACTGCAGCAACAAGCAACAAACGCAGGAACTATTTACCGCTGCGGAAGCCTTTTCACTGACCAGACGTCTGGCTAACATCAAAGGGACTGCTTATGTCTTGAGTTGACTCTCATTACAGCAATATCTGTAACTTCAGTTTCCACTTCATGCCGTTTCATGCAAGGAGCTAAGGATAACATGGTCAATAGACTCATGACTTCGAGCATATTATTAATGACTGATAACCTAGGTGCATGTACCGACGTGTAAATTAGTATGTACCATTCCATGATTAAATTAAAGAAATTACGATTAGGATTGGCGACAACGCGGGCCGGGCCAACATATTCGAACTATCCAGAAACTCGCATCGAGATGAAGGAAATCGAGCAATACCACTTTCAGGATACTTCAATGCTATGGAAAAGAAAGCTTAAAACAAATATTTATCTTATCACTCCCGAGAACCCTCGTAGCCTGCAACGGTGATGGTTTTGGTAAATGCAAGTTTAATAATAATAATAATAATAATAATAATAATAATAATAATAATAATAATAATAATAATAATAACAACGTACAGCCTCATCTAACGTGAGCGGATAATATGAATTGACGCCATTTAGGTAGGCGGTGTGCTAATTTCGGCATTACGTTCACTACCAGATGGCAAAGAAACAGATCCCACGTTGGGCAATCCACAACTTAGCTTCAAATCATTTTGAGACGGATAAACACAACATATGTCACCAGAGAGATATTTGACATGCCGACATAGTACTATGACAGTGTCGAATGGTTGTTTTTTTTCCCCCTTCAAAAATCCAACTACCTCTGCCGGGGTCATACCCGCAATCTTGGTATCCAGAGGTCGACACTCCCCCATTGCTACAGAGAGGGAGCTGATAGTTTAATGTAATATTACTATTATATGACAAAGCTTGATATAATTCAGTTAACCTCGAATAATGTAAGGATGCACAGTAGCTCAATTTAAAGAAGGTGTTCCCCGAATTTAGTATATTATCAGACTTACTTATTATCAAAACATAATTAATCCACCTCTCATTTAGATAGAGATCCTGCGGATACCCACAACAAACATACAGGTTCAAGTAATTGTTTGTGAGAAAAGTGTATCACCGAGGAACTTGTAAAATACTATGCGTTCTTTCTTTTATAAGATTGTCTAATAATGTTACCGTTTTACGTTCCACTAACTACATTACGGTTTTAGAAGACGCAGAGGAATTTTGTCCCGCGGGAGTTCTTTCCTACATGCCGGTATCTACCGCATTTGAGCACCTCCGAATACCTTTTTATACATAGGCCTACATATATACTTGTTTAACGTCGCACAAACACATCGAAGGTTTTCAGCGACGGGAGGATGGGAAAGGACTACGATTGGGAAAGTAGTAGTCGTGGCCTTAATTAAGGTACAGCCCCAGCATGTGCGTGGTGTAAAAATGGAAAACCACGGAAAACCATCTTCAGGGCTGCCGACAGTGGGATTTGGACATATAATTCCCGAATGTATGCTCACAGCTGCGCGATTCTAACCGCACGGTTCTTCAAATTCCAACGGTCTGAATCACGATCGAACCAACCAACTTAGGCTCAGAAAGCCAGCGCCTTAACCGTCAGTCACTCAGCCCAGCGAACGAGACTGTACATATATATAGGAATTGTGTCGGTTGCCGAAGCCTGTCGCACTCCTCTGGGGCAATGATTAATGACTGAGAGATGAAATGAAATAATATTGGAGAGTGATGCCGGAATGAAAGATGACAGGGAAAACCGGAGTACCCGGAGAAAAACCTGTCCCGCCTCCGCTTTGTCCAGCACAAATCTCACAGGGAGTGACCGGGATTTGAACCACGATATCCAGCGGTGAGAGGCCGGCGCGTTGCCGCCTGAGCCACGGAGGCTCTCGTTTGATGAGAATATATTTAATTTTTAAAAAGCACAATGAACAACGTGGATTTATAGGTTGCATTCGGGATATAGCATCTAGAATTGGCATAGGCAATTCGACAATGATTTGAGTTAGATTATGTTACGCTTCGACGAGTGAGAATCAACGTTAATGGAAGTTAATGGAATAAGAGAACAGGATCTTCGTACAAATATGGAAGAAGAATTATGTTGGAGTTATCGTAAGATAGATTTAACTTGAGAGGAATACGTGTGAATAATAATAATAATAATAATAATAATAATAATAATAATAATAATAATAAGAAGAAGAAGAAGAAGAAGAAGAAGATAAGTGTTAAGTGATACCAAGCATATCAAGAAAGCCAAAACTGCAAAGTACCTTGGAGAGCGAATTTCAAAAGACCTTAATGAAACGGTTGCTCTTGAACGGAGGAGAATCAAACTAGACAAGGCACACTATGCCTGCAGAAAACTGTACATCTCAAAACATCTACTGATGAATGTCAAACTAAGACACTACAATACAGTAGTCAGACCATCAATCCTCTACGCAGCAGAGTGCCTGTATCCAATTAAGAAGGTCACACTAAGAGCCCTCGAAGTACAAGAAAGGAAGTTCCTGAGAAAGATATCAAGGCCAAGGGCCCTCTCGGATGGAAGATGATGGTGCAAACCAATCCGTGAACTCCACCAACACCAAGAAACTCTCACAGATGCAATCAATCCTCGTGTGAATTTTCCACCTGAAATGATACTGTTGTTTAGATTACGGATATTTATAATCATGCCATGTTCCCCACGTTCATATCTCCTTTCCGACCACCCCTGGTCAATTCTTGTTCACAGCCGAACCCGACGGTAACAGACTTCTTTTTTTGAGCCCTTCCCTTTCTCTTGACGATACCCTCATTCTTGCAAGGAATGAGACCTCCCATTTTGATTAATGTTAAAGGACGTAGAATGCCGAGTTGCCTACTTCTTCTGGCGCCGTTTCTTCACAGTTAAGTTGGCGACGATATTGGAGTAATTTTTCCTAATTTTAGTTTCCTGTATAGGTGCCAAATCGTCGACGTCAAACCACTGACGGAGGCGTCCGGCACCAAGGCTAAATAGTTAGCGTGCTGGCCTTTGGTCACAGGGGTCCCCGGTTCGATTCCCCGCAGGGTCGGGAATTTTAACCATAATTGGTTAATTCCCCTGGGACGGGGACTGGGTGTATGTGTCGTCTTCATCACCATTTCATCCTCATCACGACGCGCAGGTCGCCTACGGGAGTTAAATCAAAAGACCTGCATCTGGCGAGCCGAAGTCCTCGGACACATCCCGGCACTGAAAGCCATACGCCATTTCATTACTGACGGAGGTTCCGCGTCTAGGATATCTTCTCCACCCACGTCCGCGCTTCCCTTCTATCTTGCCTTCTCTGATAAGCTGTATCGGTCTGTACTTGCCATTTCACAAGAAGTGGCCGAAATAGGAAGCTCTCCAGCGTTTTGGGAGGCTTAAGACTTCGCATGGTTGGGTCGCTAATGTGGATTTTTTTTTTCTCCATGCCACTCGGTCGATTAGCAATTCATCAAGGCCCATCTTCACATCGGAGCTGATAGTATCCCTCCATCGTGTTCGTGGCCTACCTCTTTTTCTCTCTCCACGTGGAGAGCAATCTCTTCCCCATATACCCATGATCTCACCTCATAACATGGCCCCATACCAGAGTAATTGTGACTCACGGACCTTTCTCACTTACAAGAGTACCGTTCAATTTCTTTAATTTCTTGCTTTGTTTAGCCTCTCAGTATGCATGCGCAACGCGTTTCCTTTCGAAGGCTTTGGACATACGAACTGTTCCTGAAATATACAGTTATATTGGGCGGAGAGGGCTCTTATAGACTAAGTCTGTGAGGTTCGATGGCATTCTCTTGTCCCACAGAACTCCAATTGCCGCTCTCCAGTTGTTCTTAGCAGACTGAACCCTCCGATTAATCTCTTCTGTGGTTTCTCCATCATTCTGAATAACTGAATCCAGATATATGAATGATTCTGCCACCAGTACGATCTTCCCCTGTAAATGTACTTCTGCACCGCATGACAAGTATTCTGTCTTGGTTCCACTTGGCCTCATGCCTCTGCTCTCCACTGCAGATCTCCATTTTTCTACTGAAATCTCTACAAAAATCGACAATTTTGTTCATCTCTGTCAGTAGTATATTGCGTCAATTTCGCAAAATGCACGGTTTTAGGTATAGAGAGATGGAACACTGTTAGAATCGTCTATTCCCCCGCCCCCCCCCCCCCGCCCAAAGATAACAACATTCCTAATGGAATACCACAACGCTGTCATGGGAAACGGGAAATTTTGCAGTCATTCTCACGTACGTGTAATGAAATGTATTTCTTTTTCATGTGAACGGCATATACATCATAATGAACAGGTTATCTAAATAATAAGAGTACTTATGTCGCGTCTTGGGACGTAAACTTAATACCATTATTATCAAAGGTTAATCGACTGAAAAAGGCAGAAAAGGCGACATCTTACAATAGCATAACAACGAAATATTCATTTACAAACAACAATTAATGTAGCAACATATTAGTTAGCACGTTTTAAGATTAAAATTATACAGGCTACATGTCTTGGAGATACCCATAAAGAAATGACGAAGAATTGAGCAGCAGGTAGGAAACAAAGTACATCACTGTTACTTGCAGAATACCCAGTTAACGTGAAATATATTGTAGATAGTTGACTTACATTAGCTCGACAATTAGATCCAAAGTGCAACGCCTTACCTAAAACGAAAAAGAAAAAAAAAACCGTTACAACACGCTACAACACCCAAGCACAACAAAGCAAACAAACAAACAAACAAACAAACAAAGAACGGCTAAGACAGTAGAGTGCTGACTCAGCACTGCGGTATTTGAAGGTGCTCAAATACATCATCCCCATGTCGACAGATTTTCCGACATGTAAAAACCTCCCGCAGGACAAAATTCCGGTACCTCGACGTCTCCCGAAGTCATAAAAGTAATTAGTGGGCCGTAAAATTAATAACATTATTATTAAAGGTTAATCGACCGAAAAAATGGCAGGAAAGGCGACATCTTACAATCGCATACCAACTTCCAAGATATATGTAGGGGAGATCCGTGTAGTTCGGACCACTTAACTTCGATCGGGTATACCACCATATGAATGGCATATCTGTGTCGGTGCGACGTAAATATTTCATTCACACACAGTAAATGAACTCAGAAGTTCACATTGGTCTGCATGTCACTTCTCACTTGTGAGAGAATAACAGAAATATTCAAGATTGATTTCTGGACAAATATTTTGTAGCTGTCTTCGTGTACACACGGTTACGTGCCAGAAGCGCCGTGCCGGATGCGACCACACTGGTATCGTTCCGCTAGTGACCGAGTGGATTAAGCATCGTGACGCATGCGAACAATTTGTCAATCTGTCAGTCCACCTCTGTTGTGTATTTAGGGAATCGCCGATGTGGGATTGCCTATCGGTTGTTTACCAAGTCTTTTCTTAAATAATTTCAGAGAATTTGGAAATTAATCGAACATTTGCCTTCGTAAATTATTCCAAGTCCGCCTCTGTGGTGTAGTGGTTATTGATTAGCTGCCACCCCCGAAGACCCGAGTTCGATTCCCGGCTCAGCCACGTAATTTGAAAAGTGGTACGAGGACTGTAACGGGGTCCGCCAAGCCTCGGGAGATCAACTGAGTAGAGGGGTGTTCGATTACATCCTCAGCCATCCTCGAAGTCATTTTCCGTGGTTTCCCCACTTCTCCTTCAGGCGAATGCCGGGATGGTACCTAACTTAAGGCCACGGCCGCTTCCTTCCCTCTTCCTTGTCTATCCGTTCCAATCTTCCCATCCCCTCACAACGCCCCTATTCAGCATAGCAGGTGAGGCCATCTGGGCGAGGTACTGGTCATCTTTCCCAGTCGTACCCCCCGACTCAAAGTCTTATGCTCCAGGACACTGCCCTTGAGGTAGGACCCCTCTCTGAGGCCGAGGGAAAAACCAACCCTGGAGTGTAAACGGATTAAGAAAGAAAGAAAGAAAGAAATTATTCCAATCACTAACTCCCTTTCTTATAAACCAAAACGAATATTTGCTTCAATTTGTCCTCTTGAATTCCAACTTCATCTTCATATTGTGATATTTCCTACTTTTAGAAGCACCACTCAGACTTACTCGTCTACTAATGTCATTCCACGCCATATCTCCGCTCACAGCTCGGAACATACCGCTTAGCCGAGCAGCTCGTCTCCCTTCTCCCAAGTCTTACGTAACGGTGAAAGCAAGAGGCCTGCAAATTGCTGTATTGTGATCCTCTCTCCAAGATCTATAGTGTTAATTTGGTGCACCAGTTACCTTTCATGCTGTATATACTGGAATGGGGTTGATTATGTAACATGATCTCACGAAACTTCAAAGTATCTGAATAAATAAGGGCCTTATTTTTGGTTAAATAAAACTATTCATGCCGGTGTTAAAACCGATATTATTTCGGTAGGTATTTCGTGAAATAAATTGTCATACTTATTGATGTTTCTTGTGATATCTTCCTTATAGTATGGGGTAAATCTGACTAATTTTGTGATTAGGGGTTTTAAGGTGAACTCTTGTAATGTATTAAATTGTTATTATATCTTAGAACAACTAAATATATAAAAAAATATTATAGAAAATACCGGTATATAAATCACTGATACCCTGAAATGAATTAATATGAATTCATACATACCCCACATTTTTTTTTTACATTTCGAATTACTTGTCTACAAAGTACAAACTACGCGTGGTTTAAACGTTATCAGGATGAGGAGTTGCCGCACAGTCAGACAGTATCTTTGTGCAAGCACAGAAGCCCCTTTCGTTGACCACATTAGACGTCGGAAACCAACCACAGTGAATTTGCATCCAAACCTATTGTGTATCTAACATAGTGGTACTACGCGCAAGTATAAGCGACCCATGGTGTTCGCCGCGTGGTGATACTGTAACGTTCCAGACGTCACAGTGTAATTATGTTAATTTTATTATGTGTAATTAATTCAGGAATTTAACGTCATGATATTTATCTTGGTATGTAATTTTATTATAATTCATGTTTGATCATTTGCTCACTATCATTTCATTACTTTGTAACTACGACTTGTAAACGAGGGCTGAATATCCTAATATTAACTTAGATTCTTGCGACATTCGTTTAAATTTAACTTGCAGTAGATTTTCCTCTATCTTGCCACATCACTGAGGAAGAAGGAAGGACAAATTTAGACATCAAATTCTGGGAAAAGCGAGCACGTGTTCAAGCGTTGTAACGACAGCTACTGTATTTCGACCAGAATAATTCAAACTGATCACCGCCTATATTTTCAAAGGAGCGTCATGTTGCCATGGATACTGAGTGAAAGGGCTAATAGAAGAACAGTTGATATCATGGTTGGGACCCATCAACTTTAATATCTGGAGTGGGGAGAGACGTGTCAACTGATTGGACCACGTGTAGCGACCTGTAATGAGAGCCAGAAAAGGTTATAAAAGGGCGTGTTGGAGCTCTTGGCATGATTCTAGATCTTCTTCTATCTTGTATATCGCTTGAGGTCTGATAACTTGTCTTATGGTTGTTGTACCATAGTGGACTAGTGTGATAGTTTATCACTTCTACATTCATTACTTCGTTACCACGACGTGGTACTTAGGAATTTCTGAATGATGGGTGTATAGCCACTCTCATCAGGAAGTACGAACAGCTCTGTATTAGACCAGTTTATACCAGTCTAAGCCAATTGGTAGCATTAAACTAGATAGAAATGAAACTTCAGTGCACATTTTCAGTAAAGTTGGAAGGATTGTTAATTGAGTATCCTCTCCACATAACCCAAGGAGGTTTTTCTAACTATGATTTAGGGCTCACCTCCAATATATGGGATAGAGCATAACAGGGAGTGATAGTTTCAAAGCCATCATCCAATTAGTGGTTGATGCAATTTGCAAGGCAGGAATGGTACTTAGCTGCAGATGAAGATATCTCAAAGACGACCGGTGATGTTCCAGCTACAAGGATGGAAGCTTTCCAAGGAAAAGCAGAACAAGACTACATGGTGAGCAAGCGAGTTAAAAATGTTGCAAGTTTTCGCGAAGTAGAGTCATTCAATTTTTTGTTAAATTCATTTCCTATTTTAAATTCAGTTCTCGTCAAACCGTCGTCATTTATATTCAATATAATAAATAGTATTTTCCTAGTTCACTTTAATCAATCTGCCTTAATTAGCCTTTTGATTTCTAATTCTCCTGCTTAATGATTAGTGCACTATCACCCCATCCCTGTGATGAGAGTCCGTCCAAGCTTGATTATAAATTTTTATCTTTAAGTCATCAACTTAAAGATTGGCGCCCTTAGCTTGCATGGTTGCATTTCTCGTTCAATTATTGTTCTCCTAAAAGGGGCAAGTCACAATACTAATTACCAGTAGTATCATGGTTCTAATTTTATCATCCTTTGGTCGCCCCTTTTAGTCGCCTCTTACGACAGGGTGTATTCTTCGTCTGCGTCCCCCACCCACAAGGGCGGGTTGTTTGGTCCGGGAGAGGTATTTTATTTCCCTCAAGTCCGCCGGTAAACTTGCAATGTGTACAATATCGCCGATTATTATTTGCCGCTTAAAATTATGTTCATTTGCTTCATTCATCTTCTTTTCGTGTGTTTTTGATTCTCTGCAGTATTTATCGCTCGTGTCTTTTCATTTCCACGTAATATGAACATTAGAGTACTTACAGATTGGAATCTTTCTTGCAGCATCAAATAGATAGAACGCCCCGCTGTTGTATTCCTCGGCCCTCGGGGAAAAAAACAAAACAAAAAAAACTGTTGTGACTTCAGTTTTCGGCAATTTTATACTTTTATACATTTGCCAGTAGCGAACTCTCACTGCCAAAGAGTATAATGCGCACTCCTGTATCTTGCTACGACCGCAACGCCATTTGCTGTAATCGATAACATATACCGATTTTTATTGATTGCCTTAAGAGATCGCGGAAATGAATGCACATACTTCCGATACACAGTGCTCATCGCTTTGTGTGCGTTTGTGTAGAGAATACGCAGCCTATCAGGCAACTGAGAAGGAAACTACAACAGTCAAGTTCTCAGAAGCATTTCAACGTTTATTGGAGAGCTTTACCGGTACTATTTTGCATCTTTCGTACCAAGTGGGGCATATTTCGTGATCATTTGCGCAATAAATCTGATTTCGCGATATTTCGCGAGTTCGTTTTGCTAAAATACGGTACTTTAAGTAAATATAAAGTCATACATAGACAAGAAGATATGAAAAAATTCGTGCGTATCACTATTACAAAAAAATACGGCCCCTATTAATAATCGCTACCATTTCCTATGATTACCTTCAATGTTTCCAAATTTTATTTTTTTGCGCATGACTTAGTGCTGGGAGTGTCCGAGAACATGTTCCGCTCGCCAGATCTGTAGCTCCATTTCCCGGTACACCCCATAGGAGTAAGCTACATGTACTACTGTGTGAGGGTGTTGTCTGAGGGTGTAATTGTATAGGAGTGGTCAATTTCTCACAACATTAGTGTCAACCCCGAAGAACTCGGGACTTGACTCACATTCTGTTCCAATGTACTTATTATTCTGGATCAAGGATTTAATTCTTGAATACACTGGTACGTTTGGGAGTTGCCTTTCCATGAAACTTTCCTTGCTTCCTGATGTAAAAACTTAGAAGTTTTAGCAACACTGACAAAATGTTTGAAATCGTGTGGTATCTATGTAAATAAAGTTGTAGGGGGTCCGATGTCTGTAATTTTACCAATGTTTCAGATATTTATCCGTTTTAGGTAAACTCAAGACCGTATCAGTGGTTTTTAGCTTCCGTCTCTGTCCGTTTGTCCGTCTGTTCCACTATCACGGCGAAGCGGCTGGATATATCTCGACCAAACTCGATCCCTTATACGTTAGATACAGCTGCATTTCTTGATTTTAATCAGTTCCCCCCTCATTTCGATTGTGAATGGCATTAGGAAAAGGAGCATGTCTTTATAATGGAAACTCCCCATCTCCATTGTGAATGGTAGTAGGCAAGTGAGCCTGTCGTTATAGTAGAAACTCTCGAACTTGACTGTGAATGGCAGTAGGAAACATGGCCTGCCATTATCATCAAAACTCCCCAACGGTCATCCACATTGGAAACAACATATGGGGTGCTCCCCGTGGTGTTTCTCGGATAACGCTAAGAGACGTGCAATTTAATATAATCTTTCTTACTGCGTGTAAATTTACGTAGAAATCCGTATACAATATAGAACACCGTAGCGAAGCACGGATACATTTGCTAGTTAGAATATAAAAGTGTAATTAAGATTCGCTCATTTAATACAACGTCATAACTCAAAAACGGCCTGTTATGAGTTATGTATACCAATTAAAAGTGCATACAAGAACCAATAAAATGATATACATAACTCAAAACATGCTCTAGCATTAGTTCTGATGTTAATGATTCACTTAAGAAGTATCTGAAAGTAAAATGTGATGCCCTGGAAGCGCATGAAAAACTGGTATGTCTGTTGTTAGATGAGATATATGTTAAACCAAAAATTACATACAAAGGCAACAAAATTGTTGGCATGGCAAGGAATTCATTGGATCTTACATCAGCAACTACTGTTCAGACTTTTGTGATTAAATCTATTTTGTCAAAACAGAAAGACGTAGTAGCTTTACTGCCAGTAAAAAATATGGATGCTGATTTTCTCTATCAGTCAGTAATGAATGTCTTACGCACACTTCATGAAGCAGGCTATGAGGTTGTTGCTATTATTGCAGACAATGCTAAGGTTAATGTTAAATGTTACAAAATATTAAGTAATGATAGTGTGATCCACCCATTTATCTTTAACCCCTGTGACAGTCAGAAGAAGTGCTTTTTACTATTTGATACAGTTCATCTGTTGAAGAATTTAAGAAACAATTGGTTAAACGAGAGGGACAGTACTTTCATCTACCCATCAATGAACGATGTTAACACCATTCAGTTGTGTAAATTTCAGGATGTCAGAAGAATTTATCAGTACCAGAAACTTCATCTTGTAAAGCATGCCCCAGGACTTTCCTATCGAGTGTGCTATCCAAACAGTTTTGAACGACAAAATGTTAATTATGCCGTAGCGCTTTTTGATGATAAAACAACTGCTGCAATGTCTACTATCCAGGATACAGAGGGTACGAAAGAGTGGTTGCAAATTATCAGGAAGTGGTGGATGATTGTTAATGTGAAGCATCCCGAGAAAGGGATTCGTTTGAGAGAGAAGTATGCTGAGCCTATTAGAAACATGGGTCAGGAAAGTGTTCAGTATTTGTATTCCTTTTGCTCCTGGCTCAAAAGCTGGAATGATATTGTTATCATTGACTTTCCCAAAAGTTGTGGAAAGCTCAGTAAGGAGACATTTTCAGCTTTGTTACATTCCACTGAGACCTTGCTCGAACTATGTAAATACCCTCTGAATGATCTGAAGTTGCATTATGTAATGTTAGGCACTTTTCAAACTGATGACTTGGAGCAAAGATTTGGAAAATATAGGCAGATGAGTGGGTGCAACTACAATGTTTCAGTTCAGCAGATAATAGAATCTGAGAGAAAAATAAAAGTTACAAATTTACTGAAGTTAAAGTCTAGGCAAACAATTTTCAATGTTTCTGAGATGATCAAAGATATTAATGCAGCTTCAGACCAGGACTTATCCAATGAATTCCTTTTGCCTGCTGAATATGACCATGTCATAAATGAAAGTGAGGAAATTGAGATGGAATCCTCTACTTTAGAAATAATAATATTTCTTGCTGGCTATGTTAGCTTTAAAGTCTCTCTCAGATGTGAATGCTTGTTGTGTAAGACAACTCTAATTACAGCTTCAGACTTAATTTGTGATTTACCCCCTGAAGTGAGTTATTTAAACCATTTAAATCGTGGAGGGTTAAAGTATCCATCTAGTTTCTCACTTGAAATTGGAATTCAGGTGTATACAATTTTTGAAGTTCTTGTTTCTGATAGTTACAAAATGTTATTTTTGTATTCTGAGGACCCAAAATCTGTGCTTAACCATCTGGTACTAGAAGCAATGCAACTTAGTTCCTCTACAATTGTATGTGAATGTGGGAAAACATTAGTATATCTTGCTGGCCGGTGTGTTACCATTTGGGCGATTGTATTGCTAAATAACTACAGTAAAATTCAAACAAATGTTTGTGTGGAAGAAAGTGCCTCCAAACGATCTTGGAAGGATAGTGCCGGAAGTTCCAAGAAGAAAACCAGGAAAGCTGCCGTATTTATGGACATCTAAAGTTATGGAGGTAATGCCTTTTATTATTACACATTTTATTTTTGTACGTTCGTTGTCTCCATGCTTTTATCAATGAAAAATATGATTTGTTGAGTGCGTTGACAAGTAAGGCAATCGTTACGCTTTGACTGTTTTTATCACGTTCTAAACCAAATTTTCCTAAAATTATGTCGGCCTTATTCACTTTATTTCGAAAGATCACAGTGTTATTGTTTTCATCTGTTATATTAATGCAACCAATCGTTAATATTTCGTAACTAAAAGACAAATTATATCGCATTACAACGATATGTGCATGCATTGCGCGGGTCGGACGGACCTAGCCGACCGCTTCTTTGCGTGACGTCACAGAAGTTACAGTACGGCCTGATCATTACGAAGGCAGTGCTCGTATCATTCGAATTAATGACGAGACGATGGACAGTTATATCGCACAGACCGTCCAATTCCCAGAATCTCAGCTCTTCCGTCATCACGTGATAAAAGGCACGCCATATTACAGCTGTTACAGTCATCATAGTCTTGTTAATATTCTGACTTTTACGAGTTTCATTATTAAGCACAACGTATCCTTTTACCACGCTCCACGCCATCTCTATGGAGGTGAAGTTTCCATCGCGTCTTCGCGAAAGGACGATGTCACTGTGGTTAAAGACCCGATAAGGTGCGAACGGACGATGTCAGAGGCTAGAGATTCAACATGACGGGTCAAGCATGAGGGCTTGGGTACCCGGCATTCTTCAGATTGAATTACGTGCTTATATTAATGACAATCAATCGGTTCTTGCATAGTAGTCTGACTGAAATTATTTGAGAAATTATATTTTGGACATTGTGCATTATGCTATGATCCGGCTAACGAACTATTTTGATGTCTCCGCCGAGGCGTTCTACGATAGCATCACCCAATAAATGTTAACATGAACACGTGCTCATATTTATAGCATGACTGGTTTTCTCGCTGATGGCGGTATACAATCCAAGCCATAAATCATTTTATTTACGCCGTTGAAATGGTAGCTTAAGGGAAGGCCTAAAAATTAATTCTCAAATATACAGGGTGTTTCTATATTCCCTTTACAGACTTCCAGGGCTTGCAGTGGGAAGCAAGACGGTTAAGTTTAACATAGTCTTCCCGTTACCCGTAAACAAACCACCATAGCGCATGTTCAAATCTCCTGCATTGTACACGTTACTGACTAGACTACGTACGTCACTGAACGATCACGTGATGTCTCACTCCCCTACAGGTTTGTTGACATTCCATGCCATTCAGTTGTGTGTGTGATCTACACGGATACGTGTTGTACCTGCTGTTGTGCTTGTGATCTTCGTTCATATTACAGTGCAGCAGTAATAATTTACTACGTACACAGCAGTAAGATGTACGTACAGTACCAAAGATTTGTGCAATAGTGGATAGGTCGTAGTGGGCAGATTGCTTGGCCCGCACGTTCACCCGACGTGACACCGCTAGACTACTGACTGTGGGGTCACATGAAAACTTGATTTACGAGACCCCTGTGGAATCCGCGGAAGACCTACTGGTGCGGGTTATGGCTGCGGCGGATGTTGGGGGACCGGGGATTGGTAACCGTGTGTACGAGAACATGATACGTAGGTATCGTGTCTGTGTTGACGTCGGTGGTCGTCACATCGAACCCCACCTGTAATTGGACCCAGACGACAAGCAGTAGGTGTCGAACACAGAGCCGGAAATGTGGGAGCCGTAAACGTGTGCTGTGGTGGTCTTTGGCAGATAGCGGGAAGACTGTACGTTTCCGGACACAAGTTCCTATGATAAATTTAACCGTCTTGGTCCCCACTGCAAGCCCTCTAAGTCCGCAATGGGAATTTAGAAACACCCTGTATATGTTAATCGTGGTCCTATCGATAAATACCTACATAAACCTACAGAAAATTAAATTTTTGATCAATATCGAATACAATTTTACCGTACCGGCTATGATGATAAAAATATTCATGAATTTAGAGTTTTGTGCTTCGTCCATATCAACGAAAAGCCACGAGAAAATGGCCGAATAAACTTTTAGAATCGATATATCAAGTGCGAACCCCGTGGTCATCAGCCCATCGACAAGGACAATAGCAAAGATGACTAACAAAGTGAGAATAAACCGTGAAGGAACATCATGGAAGGAGAAAGGACTCCCTCTACATTGGATACCCTCATATCACAGAGTCAGAAGAAAACTAAATATGAAGGCCTTCAATACCAAAGCCCATAAAAACTGATCAACAATAACATTACATTGACTATTGTTTGTTGTGATGTGCTCTGTCTCCTCTGCCCCCACTCATCTCCAATAGATGGCATCAGAGTGCGATTATTTAGAGTGATTTAAATCAAGATGATCTTCTCATGTAATACCTTAATTTTACTTTTTAGTTCAGTATTTATGCAGTTTCTTTATTCCAAGAGCTACCCTGTTGTTTCCACTTGGACCAGGTTGGGGGGCTAGGTGGTGGTGTACTTTCCTCTAGCATTCCATTAATTTTCTCATTCTTTTTTTTTTTTCCCCCGATTCATATCATCTCATACTTCTTCCTTGCCAGTATTTCCTAATCTCCCTCTGCTCACGTTGAATAATGTTCCATGTAAGTTTTTTCCTGGCTTCTTTCCTTGCATGGTATCGCTCCCTTTCCTTTTGTTTAGCTTTCTCATCTGACAGGATCATTATTGATTTCCTTACATTACGCATTGATTCCTCCTGATTTACATTTGAAGAACTTGAAGCTTTAATTTTTCTTCGATTTTTTTTTTTTTTTTTTTTTTTTTTTTTTTTTTTTTTTGTTCACAGCCATTATTACCAGTACCGCAAAAATAAAGCCTAATGTTACGAAAATATACTTTCCAGTTTCATTATATAGATGACCAATTAGGCTGTGTGTTCTAAAGAGAAATCCACATGGCACAATACTATAAAGCAGAATACTGCATTACAAACTCCGTTACTTGTTCTCATCCCCGTGAATAGCACTCAAGGATAACAGTAACGGAGGTGAGATTTTTATCTTCTTTCTTGAACTACTTGAGAACATATGAGGTAAGGAAATTTCACTTTTAGAGTTAGACTATGTATTACTTATGATTATAATTTGTAGTATAATTAAATTATCACCGAGCGAGTTGGCTGTACGGTTAGGGACACGCAGCTGTAAGCTTGCATTCGGGAGATAGTGGGTTCGAACCCCACTGTCGGTAGCCCTGAAAATGGTTCTCCGTGATTTCTTATTTTCACACCCGGCAAATGCTGGGGCTGTACCTTAACTAAGTTAAGGCCACGGCCGCTTCGTTCCCACTCTTAGCCCTTACCTATCCCGTCGTCCCTATAAGACCTATTTGTGTCGATGCGATGTTAAGCAACTTGTAAAAAAAAAGTCATAACACTTTTTCTTCAAGAGCATGCTTCAAAGGTGAGAAAGTCCAATTACCAAATCTCCACGAGCATTTTCATACAATGAAAACAACACCGCGAAAAGCACATGCACAACTTGGCTTCAGACATCTGCCAATAGTTTCGTCGAATGTAGCTAGGAAGCCTACAGTGCTAACTGTGGGAGTATTATTGAAGTTCTTTTTCATTTTTCATAGAGGTGGAACTTCACTTACGGACAATAATATTCTGTGAAAAAAGTCTTATTTATAAAATAATACAAATGTTTTTCAAGTGTTCATTAATTTTTCAGCTACTACTTCTTATTATAAAATCGAAACGGCTTGGAAACTAAAATTTATCAAATTACTAGCAAATGTACCCGTGCTTCGCTACAGTATTCTACATTGTATACGGATATCGACGTAAATACTTTGCGTGCAGCAAATGAGATTGTTTTAAAATTGCATGTCTCTTAGCTTTATCCGAGAAATAGCATGGGGAGGTCCCCATACGTTGTTTCCAATGTAAAGTGAGGGTTGCGGAGTTGTGATGATAAACGGCAGGCTCACTTGCCTACTGCCATTCACAATCGAGTTGGCAAGTTTACATTATAATTGCAGGCCCCATTGCCTACTGCGCGGTCACAATCGATTTGGGGAGTTTTAGTTACAATGGCAGACCCATTTCCTACTTTCAGACAGGTTACAGTTGAGGAGTTTTTATTATAATAGCAGGCAACTTCCCTACCACCAGTCAAAATTGGGTTGTGCAGTTATCATTATAATGACAGTCCCTTTTTACTGCTGCCAGCCAGCTTACTGCCAGTCACACAGAATTAGCGAGTTTCCATGAAAATAGCAGGCCACTATGCCTAATGCTAGTCAAATTTTAGATTGGAACATTTGTTTATAATGGCGGGCACCCTGGCCTAGAGCCAAACACAATAGGGTAGGGGACTTTCGAACAAAACTGCATGATCCCTTGCCTTCTGCAAGACAAATCGAAAAGTGAATTATTCATTAAAATGGTAGGCCCTCCTTACTAATGCCAGTTACACAGGAGTTGGAGAAGGACCCCATTCCTACTGCCAGCTGTCAAAGTCGGTGTAGGGAGTACTGATTACAATAGCAGACACATCCTTTCTCGATCGCTACAAATCGACATCAATGAATATATACAGATGGACATACGAAAGTATATGAATGTTTACAATATTGCAGACCTTCATTTACAGATTAACTGCTGCTAAACGGTACGTCATATCCACAAAGGATTGTACCGTAAGGCGCAGTATTTAGCGATCTAAATGGCTGGTCCTATGATATTTTCTCGCATCTAATCTATTCATGGGTCAGATTGAATCAGAAACGTTGAATAGGTTGAAATTTGTGTAAGAATATCTTACATTGCATTACTTTTCGGATAATTATGTGACATAGCATTTGGCTCACATATGGGTACTGGGTGGGCCAATGTTCGTGTAGAGTTTGATCACACTATCTTTCCTGTAAGTGATTGAAATGATGCACATGACAAGAAAAGGTTTAGAAATTAATTTCCATTACGGCAGGTAGATTTCCATTAAGTTTGGTTGTGTGTATTTTGAGGGAGTGCAAAATCACGGTTTCGGTTTCGTATAAACCCCCAATTAGTTCAGGGATTTAGAAACAATATTTGCCCTAAAACCTCCCCAAGGACAGGTGGATTCTAAATATGAAGTTTGGTGGAAATATATCCAGTAGTTTTCAAGTTAGAGAAAGACAAACAGACCAACAAACAAACAAACAAACAAACAAACGAACAAACAAAGAAACAAACTAACTAACTAACTAACTAACTAACTAACTAACTGACACCAAGAAAACCTACCCTTGGACAGATGGATGCTATATATAAACATTGGTTCAAATATCTTGTTAGTTTCCAAGTTGTAAGAAGTACGCTTTACACGCACCCGCTCTTGCGATTAGTCCGCTGGGATTTGTCCCGAAAAACGGTCCGTTAATGATATATCCCTTACTAAATCCTGTTATCGAAATGATGCAGATGAGAAAAAAAGGTTTAGAAATTAATTTTCAATAAGGCAGGTTGATTTCCATTAAGTTCGGTTGTGTATACTTTGAGGGAGTGCAATCTCACGGTTTCGGTTTCGTAAAAATCCCCACTCAGTTCAGGGATTTAGAAACGATATTTGCGCTAAAACCTACCCAAGGACAGGTGGATTCTAAATATGAAGTTTGGTGGAAATATATCCAGTAGTTTTCAAGTTATAGAAAGACAGACAAACAGACAAACAAACAAACAGATACCAAAGCTAAAAATGATGCAGATGGTCATTATTACACCTGAAACGGATAACTGCACGGAAATTTCGCCAAAATAATCAATGTACAGACACACGGTCGTTACGATTGTATTTATATAGATGACGGATAAGCATGAGCACGTTGAAAAGTGCAGACTTCCACTTCGAGATTCATATCTCCTAAACGGTTTATGATATTAAGAAACGGTTTGCGCCATCAGACGCCTCGTTTATCGCTCTACGTGTTTCTTTCTAAACCATATCCCCGTATCTCCCATATTAATGGGGTAAATTGAGTTCAAATTTTGAATAGGGTGAAATTTGGGTGCATTTTTAACATTTTACATTACTTTTTGCCTACTTACTGTACGTATAAGCTAGAATCATGAAATTTGGTACACATATGTCTCTTAATCATGCCAATGTGCGCACTTAACGTGATGATCCTATCATTCTTATAAGTGTGTCAAACAATGAAATATACTTGTAAAATCACCAAATTTACGAACAATCCAGAAAAACGGCCAAATTTAACGTATAAGGGAGAGAGAGATACGACAAAATGTCACAGGAACAAAGTTGTAGATCACTCCGAATTGAAGGGACATTGTGCCATCCGTTTTGTGATACGACTTACCGTTTAGCCAAAAAATAGCTCAAAAGGAATGTCTGCACAGTCATTAAAATTGCCTCCATATTTCGATATCTTGGGGGGTAAAAAGTGAAAAATTTGAACATCTTGGAATTTTCCCGTCGGTTAGGGACCAAAAGCTATAATTTCACCAAATTTCAATTGTCTACCTCGTCTGGCAGGTTGTGCCGCCATCTTGATTTGGGGGATGGGGGATAAAAATGAGGAAATTCCCGAAACTTTTTAAGCCCACGAAACCTATAGGTTATCGTTTTGGATATACTATACGACTGTGTTCTTATGCTGAGGCCAAACTTTGAGCCCCCCCAGCGTGCCCCCTTCAGGGAATTTTGAGAATTTCCGATTTTTCTAGGGATCCTGGGGTCATCAGTTTCCCCCTACCAAGTTTCAAATTTCTGAGATTTCTGGAAGTGCCTCATTAATTCACGTCTTTGTTCATTTTTTCATCGCTCCAGCCCGACTTGCTTTTATATATATAGATGACGGATAAGCATGAGCACGTTGAAAAGTGCAGACTTCCACTTCGAGATTCATATCTCCTAAACGGTTTATGATATTAAGAAACGCTTTGCGCCATCAGACGCCTCGTTTATCGCTCTACGTGTGTGTTTCTAAACCATATCCTCGTATCTCCCATATTAAGGGGGTAAATTGAGTTCAAATTTTGAATAGGGTGAAATTTGGGTGCATTTTTAACATTTAACATTATTTTTTGCCTAATGTATAAGCTAGAATCATGAAATTTGGTACACATATGTCTCTTAATCGTGCCAATGTGCGCACCCAACGTGATGATCCTATCATTCTTATAAGTGTGTCAAACAATGAAATACACTGACTGACAGAGCAAATGCAACACCAAGAAGGAGTGGTCAGAACTTTATGCCAATTGCAGGGTAGACTGACGTCACTGAGGTATGCTCATGATGTGAAATGCGCCGCTGTGCTGCGCACGTAGCGAACGATAAATGGGACACGGCGTTGGCGAATGGCCCACTCCGTACCGTGATTTCTCAGCCGACAGTCATTGTAGAACGTGTTGTCGTGTGCCACAGGACACGTGTATAGCTAAGAATGCCAGGCCGCCGTCAACGGAGGCATTTCCAGCAGACAGACGACTTTACGAGGGGTATGGTGATCGGGCTGAGAAGGGCAGGTTGGTCGCTTCGTCAAATCGCAGCCGATACCCATAGGGATGTGTCCACGGTGCAGCGCCTGTGGCGAAGATGGTTGGCGCAGGGACATGTGGCACGTGCGAGGGGTCCAGGCGCAGCCCGAGTGACGTCAGCACGCGAGGATCGGCACATCCGCCGCCAAGCGGTGGCAGCCCCGCACGCCACGTCAACCGCCATTCTTCAGCATGTGCAAGACACCCTGGCTGTTCCAATATCGACCAGAACAATTTCCCGTCGATTGGTTGAAGGAGGCCTGCACTCCCGGCGTCCGCTCAGAAGACTACCATTGACTCCACAGCATAGACGTGCACGCCTGGCATGGTGCCGGGCTAGAGCGACTTGGATGAGTCAACGCTTCTCTTCTGTCAGTGATAGTCACCGCAGACGAGTGTGGCGTCGGCGTGGAGAAAGGGCAAATCCGGCAGTAACTCTGGAGCGCCCTACCGCTAGACAACGCGGCATCATGGTTTGGGGCGCTATTGCGTATGATTCCACGTCACCTCTAGTGCGTATTCAAGGCACGTTAAATGCCCACCGCTACGTGCAGCATGTGCTGCGGCCGGTGGCACTCCCGTACCTTCAGGGGCTGCCCAATGCTCTGTTTCAGCAGGATAATGCCCGCCCACACACTGCTCGCATCTCCCAACAGGCTCTACGAGGTGTACAGATGCTTCCGTGGCCAGCGTACTCTCCGGATCTCTCACCAATCGAACACGTGTGGGATCTCATTGGACACCGTTTGCAAACTCTGCCCCAGCCTCGTACGGACGACCAACTGTGGCAAACGGTTGACAGAGAATGGAGAACCATCCCTCAGGACACCATCCGCACTCTTACTGACTCTGTACCTCGACGTGTTTCTGCGTGCATCGCCGCTCGCGGTGGTCCTACATCCTACTGAGTCGATGCCGTGCGCATTGTGTAACCTGCATATCGGTTTGAAATAAACATCAATTATTCGTCCGTGCCGTCTCTGTTTTTTCCCCAACTTTCATCCCTTTCGAACCACTCCTTCTTGGTGTTGCATTTGCTCTGTCAGTCAGTGTATATTTTTTTTGCTAGGGGCTTTACGTCGCACCGACACAGATAGGTCTTATGGCGACGAGTCAGTGTATACACCTATAGGTTATCGTTTTGGATATACTATACGACTGTGTTCTTATGCTGAGCCCAAAATTTGAGCCCCCCCAGCGTGCCCCCTTCAGGGAATTTTGAGAATTTCCGATTTTTCTAGGGATCCTGGGGTCATCAGTTTCCCCCGTACCAAGTTTCAAATTTCTGAGATTTCTGGAAGTGCCTCATTAATTCACGTCTTTTTTCATTTTTAAATATTTATATATACATCGCTCCAGCCCGACTTGCTTTTATATATATAGATGAGATGATCAAAATGCGAAGTCAGGCGTGGAGACATGACACAGAGGCGAGATCTCACACACTGTGCTCCAAAATTTTTAAAAATTAAAACCTTTATTGAAAAAAAAAAAGATATGAGACCAAAATAGATCTTATTTCAAACTAACTTACAATACTATTTTATAATTCATAAAAACATATTTTACACCACAAAACCAGTTGGGATACAAATCTGCCCTTTTTTTTGGAGAATGACCCAAATATGACCATTTTTAGGTTTATTTGTTTAGTTTGTTTTTGAAACTGACAAGATATTTTCGTTAATTTCATTCATACTCTAAAGGCAAGGCCATGTCGCTGCAACCACATTTGTCTCTCCTCTACTGAGCGTTTCAGGTCAACATATTTTTTTAAACTCAGCCTGTCCATCACGGAATCCAGATACTTCTTTCTCGACCTTCCTCTTCCCTTCTTACCCAGAACTTTTCCTTCTAGCATAGTCGTGAGGGATGTGTTATGTCGAAGTGTGTGGCGAAGGAATTTGGCTTTCCTCTTTTCTACAGTCTTGATCAATTCCCTGTTTCATCTATTTCCTTAAGGATCCTATTGTCTATTTCCCTGTCCAACTTATTTTCAGCATTCTCCTCCATATCCACATTTCCATTGCTTCCAGGCGTTTTATATCCTATTTCTTAAGATCCATGTTTCGCAACCATACAACAAAACACTCCACACAAACATTTTGACAAATTCGTTCCTAATTTAGACATGGACATGGGTCCGGAAACGCTTTCTTTCCCTATTATAACTCATTTTCTACAACCCTACATAATAGATTAATCATGGGAAACACGCAGGAACAGAACAAACCAGCACACCACATGAACTCTTTCTTACATGAAATGCTGAAAATGCCCTCCGTTGGCACTGATACTATAATCGTTCACCACCATGCTAATAGGCATGTCATGAGGCCCAACAAATAACATATGCCGTTTCCCGTGTCATTCTACGACATATTTGGTCGTAATTAGCATTGTTTTCGCCCAGTCCGGGATACGAGTGACGTTGCGCCAGCTCGAAAGGCGAAGGTCTAGTTACGCGTACAGAGAGGAAGAGAGCTCAGTACAGCGGAACCTTGGAATCGCGCTCTCCTTTCGCAGAGAGAGAAGAGAACAGCCACGCCAAGCGCAAAGAACATTTAGGTCAGAAGGCGGAGTCTATTAACAGTGTTTTAACCCATGAACTCCCATATAGATACAGTAAGGGAACGTAGATTATTAAAGTTAGCAGCGGCTCACATGACTAACAGGGAGCGGGTAAAACTTACGATTATCGCTCAAACGTGGTGAGATGTGACTATAGTCTAAGAATAATTAACTTGCCATCATTAAGGCACATGCAGTAGCAAGAAATGTCATTCGAGACAATAGATAGTGCTAGGTTAGACAGGGAGTGATATGTGATTAGACAAGTGATGCTCATCTGAGAATAACGGCACTGGGAAAATGAGTAGCGATCTTCAAGGACTATAACCGCTACTCGGGTAGTCCATTTCAGTCAATGAGTGGGTCTAGCTATATTACGGTATTTGAATACAAGCAGACAGTATTTCATTAACCAGTTTTGCTTTGTCCACATATATGTGAATGTCTGTCGAACCCAGGAGTGGAACCGACTAGAAACGCGCCTTTGTGCCTGCAATCTTCAGGGACGATCCGGAACTTCCGTCGCAGGAGATTGCAGATCAAGACGTCATGTACGCGACCCCAAGATGCTGAACCAAGGACTCTCAACTAGCGAGGCTTCAGTGATGGAAGCTTAAATCCCGAGGTGTACCCCTGAATGACATCACGGCTACACGCAGAAACGTTGAGTACACTCCATTTTACCAAGCATGAGATTCAGAGTAACCGCATAAAAATGTAAAATTTGTAAATATCACTTTTTCTAATATGTAATTTTATCATGTGTAGGTGAATGCCATATGCGTGTTTCAATGGGGAAGCTCTGGATTAATTTATTTGGGTTTTTCTTTGTGATTTTATTCTGTGAATTTTCTTGCATGAATTAGTACATAAGAGCCCATTGTGTTTATTTGTGTGTGAAGCATATTTTAAGGGTGGAATTGCTACTTCAACAGATGTTGTAATTCATTCATTTCATTAGTCGATATGGATCTTCACAATATTTCAAGCATATCTTATTTTAGTGCTTCACAAGGTAATGCATGTGTTCAAACTACCTCCCTTAATTTAAGGATGCTAACCATTGAAGAATATATTGGCTCGAGGTGCAAACCCATGATTTAGATATTACGCGAGTAAAGTGGTATTACTTAACTTCCCTGTTGAATAGAATCTTCTTAATACATAAATAATGTGAATTTGAGATACCGGTGTGTAAAGGAGAGGCGGGACGGTATGTGTGACAATGTTTAAAATGATAGATTGAAAAAATGAGGATAAGAATAATCACGACCATAACGATGTAATGAAGAGGGCTAAATATATGTGAAACAGTGAGAAATTAATAATTTGTAGCCATGAATAATTACACGTCTAGAACAGGACGAAAAAATGTGTGACAAGAGTTCCGTACGTGTATTTGGGGAACAAGTGAAAGTATTTCGCCCAACTGGCTGAACTGGCTACCTATTAGAAGATTTATGACCCTCAGGACGGAAAGGAATGTCGAGCTTTGCAGTGGGACTGATCGTCTGTCAATTCTTTCTCTCTTTGACACTGTATTAATTATTCACATGCCAATAGTATAATACAGCCAGTGTTGTAGATTCTACGATGCGATAGATGACGTGATCCTCCCCAATTTTATATTTAAATGAGATCGGATAGGACTTTCAGACTCGCACCTCGAAGTCCAACGAACACGGGTTCGATACCGTGCAGGATCGACGACCTTGATCAACACCATGAGACCTGAAAGGGTCACAATTTCAGAGTGCATTTATTATGTGTGTAGTGTAGTGTAATGGATATTGATGTATTTGCAGGTGATTGTTCATTCTTCGTGTGTTTATATTCAGGTGCATTTTACTCTATGGTGATTTACGGAGATTTACAGGGAACCAACCAACGTTGATGGATCCGCTTTGTAATATAGTAGGATAAGACAAATGTCCCGGAGAAACACGTATAGGCGGTCTTGATATAGATGATTAATGTAGTTGAGTAAATATGGCGTGCGATAAGCAGCGACAATGATTTTCATGGTTACGGAACTGTACTGACAACACCTCAATACAATGATAATTATTGTAACAGAATATTGTTTCCTCACGAGAAATGCCATTTTTGTATGTATTATGTGTTTCTTTATGCACTAATATAACGAATATCAGCGGATACCGACAGTTGGTAAAGGAATACACCTTATGGAGTGTGACGTGTGATTTACAGATGTGCGTGTCAGCAAGTGATTTGGAAATGCCAAAATGATTAATGCAGAAGTAAAATGAACTGACGGACATACAGGCAGGCATTGTCCACATAAATTATTTTCTTGTAATTTGATAATATGGCATTTTCTCGCGCGTGTTGATTTTTTTCTCTCTGTTACTATCATTCATTAAATTTATGTTTTGATTTGGGAACAAACATTTTTCTCATTTCCGTAGTATAGTTTATTCCTCTCATGTTATAGAACACCTTTCTTTCAATATATTTAAATTACGTGCCCATTTTATATCGAACAGTCCATTGACTCGTATCCTCCTGAGCGAAGCCGTTGAGACAGTGAAAGTAGGGAGGATGGGACTTCGATGTTCGGGATTTACTTCCAAAGTTCTTCATCCAACATATTGTCATTCAAATATTTATTTGTGAAGCTAAGTTGTTTAAATAAAGCCCTGCTGAGCCCGGGACGGGTGCAATACATGCATCAACCCGCGCACTCGGGACTCAATGCAACGGTGGGTTGATACTTTTATCAATGCTGACGGAGGGCATTTTGTAATAAGTTGATGACTATTAATAAATATAAATAATAATATATAAATAAAATTACTCAAAAACTTAATAAAATTAATAAGCATAATTAACCAAAATGTCCGTAGTATGGGCGCCAGAGTTCACCAGAATGGATCCCTCGAATTTAGATAAGAGCATGATAAACTTTATATCCCAGGGCGTGTACATAATGCTGCGTACTGGTACATCTGCTGCAGGCCTTACCCAACCTCCTGAAAACGACTAATTAGGTAGGAACTGCACCTAGGTTTATCAATAACACTGATTCTAAATTAGCTAACTATATTCTGAACAAATTCCGTGCATGAGCACCTCATCAACATACAACATTATACATATAATACACACATAAAATATTGCTGGAAGACTCCATATTTACAACAACAACAATAATGAAAACCGTGGGAAAACGAAAGTGAGAACTAAGTTACCATTTGCAGATAGTCCGATGAACAATGTACATGTATGAAGATAAATACCCTTCACTGTCTCTATATCAATTCGACTTACCGATTCTCATAATCGGCAGTTATCACTTCACACAGATACTGTACCTTGTACTACTGTGTTCACATATTTTAACACTTGTAAAGATATATACACACGTCTGTCGATCCTCAACATATAAATTTATGGAAAGTCTGAGATAGCTTTCACCAACATATAATGCTAGGCCGCCACAAGTGCTGCAATACTTAATGCGCAAGCACTCTCCACAAACAGTCACAATACTACGCTCCACGAACGTTTGAAGTCCAGTCCATTGCAGCCATGTCAATCCAGTACCGTGTCTCAGCACCACTTCCTTCCCGTACAGTCCGTCAGTTGTAGTTGTAGTTATCTTCCTTCTCGTTCCTATACAATCACCTTCACAATCACCCTTACAATGTTTCTCATACAATCATCTTTCATACAATCATCTGGTTGCCGCCGTATGACCAACCTTTATAGACATCAACATCCCCCTCCTCTCAGATGAGACGTCTGGATTGGTGCTTGCCAGCCAATCATGAGTGATCTCAAATCAAGACCAAGCCCTGAACTTCTCCTTTCTCCCAAGACAATAACAAACTCTGGGGAGTTTTCATGAATCACCAAACTTTCCCTGGTACAACAACAAGCTCATCTCATCAGGCTGGGATATATACATGACAAATGGAATTTCCTGACACAAGTACATCACAACACACACTGGGGTAACCAGATGACTCATTCAAATTACCAGAGTTATTACAGCAATGTTTTCCCACTCGTGCAAAACAAATTACTCATACCTACATATGTGGATATCTTCCAGCTTACCAATATAAATGACAAAACATACAAATGAAATACTGATAATAATAATAATAATACTAATAATAATATCTCTAACTTCTACATATAATTCGGGGGTGTGATATATGTACTATCACATAACGCCCCCTTGGTGAATCGATGATATCACATATTATGATTCACCATAAAACAGAACTTCATACATAACCTTATAATGGCATAACTGAACACATAATTTACTGTAATAATGATATATACATTGCGTCTACTGCATTGTATTCGCACACACGAAATACAATTTGTCCAAACAATAATAATAATAATAATAATATGGCTATATACACACAACTCTGATTGTTTCATATAGCATTGAACACAATCCCTTCTTGCTACTGTACACATAACTCATAATTGATAATATACACATCCATGGTGCAGATCCTATCTCTTATATCTGCGAAGGCTATAGATATTAAATGTCCCAAGGACCTTATTTTCAGCGGTTAGGAGCCTATAAGCACACTTGCCTATTCTACTGTCCACAGTATACGGACCCTGATTGAATTGAAAAAAACTATACATAAACTTAACATTGGCATCGATAAGCGAGGAATGCGTACCGCAATAAAACTAACTACTTCTAGAATACACTCTATCTCACACACAAACATTCATACCAGCCAGTCACACAAGAATTATACAAACTTTCATTCGGAACATTCAGAACCAAGAAATCCCTATTTCTGAAATGCGCGGGAATCTCACTACGTTGACTCTTCCACAAAACCATAATTAATGCAAGCAAACATATCACATACTTTTTCACACATTCCACATCGATATCACTCAGCACGTCATTCCAATCATTCACACATCTCTCAGTATTAAATAAAACATTACACACCCGCTTGGATAGACTTTCTTTCATCTCACGCACACTTCCATTCTCACACACGCTCACTCTATTACTAAAATTCTTACCATAATACACTTCGAAATTGCTGTCATTACTACTTAATGACCCAACAATCAAGTCATCTTCACCACCTTCCATATCAGCTTCTACTTGCACCACCTTCATGCCAACAACACTGCTACTTTCGACTCTCTTATCAGAAGTTTCATTAATCTCAAAGTCACCATTTTCACCCAAAATGGACCTAACTTTACTCTCCTCACGTACACTTAAATCAACAAAAACATCCTCATGATGTATACTCCGTGAACACTCTTCACTTACAAAACAACCTTCATCAACTTCACAAAAAACTTCACTTTCAATTTCAGAAACTTCCACAAGATTATCGATCGCAACACTGCTATTACCATCACCACTAGCACAAAGTAAGTCATCCGACACAGCTTTCTTACCTTCATCACACCCCCTATTCTCAAAATCACAAAACACATGGTCATACAATAATTCCTCTTTCACGTCTACCTCGTAACTTACCTGTTTCATCGCGTGAATAGGAATTTCGGTATCGGACTGCCTATCTGACCCAACTAAGAAGTCCGATTCCGGTTTAAATTACTTGACGTGGACTGTTCATTATTATGTCTCGGCACTTGATCTGGAGGTCTTTGATCCGTACGCCCCCTACTTTCTGATTCCCCTTGATTAGGTCTTCTGCCAAAATATTCCTGGTGATTACCTCCTTGGTTAGAGTGTCTGTTTTCCCTTCCGGAATTACCACCCTGATTCCCTTGCCTAGAATGACTGAAATTCTGATTATTCCTATCTCCCGCTACCTGATTACCTTGTCTCCCATTATCCCCGTAATTTCTACCTTCACTTTGCCTAGTCCTCCCCTGCCCTTCCAAAGCATCAAACCTCTCTAACAGCTGCTCTAATTCCTTAATCGTAACAATATTCTGCATACATGCAGCTAATCCGACCTTCCCAGGAAAATGCCTCAACATCTGGCGGACTGTATCTCTCTCCGATGCTAGACCTTCAATATTCTGGCTGATCAGAACATGCGCCAAGAAATACTCCGTCATAGATACACCTTCCTGAGGTCTATATTTGCCAAATAGCACGCGATCTCTTTCCCTTCCCTGAATAGCTTCACTCCAAAATTTAGAACTAAATTTCTCCCTAAATTCCTCCAAACTCGAAATACCCTGTCTGTAAACTTGAAACCAAGATCTCGCTTCTCCAACAAATGCAACATCCAACAGCTCATCAACCATACTCCAATCAATCAAACCATCGTCAAGATTCTTGGAAAACCGTTTCTCCACCGTTTTCAAGAATTCCATCGGATTAAACTGCCGACCATTAAACTTGGGTAATTCAGAGTCCTTCGTACAAGATACGTACCTATTACATATGCTGCTACCTACTTGGATTTGACTGATCTCCTGCCTTAACTTTACATGACATGCTTTAATTCCTTCTTCAACTACCATTTTGGCATTTCCTTCTACTGACTTGAGGTCTTTCTCCAATTTCTCAGTCTTTTCATCTATTCGCTTCACTAAAACATTCTGGCTGGTTTTAATTCTATCTATTTCTTCGACTTTATCTTCCACTATTTTTATTCTCTTGTCGCATTCCTTGCTGTTTTCAACAAATTCCTTCCTAACTACATTAAATCGGCATTCGATTTTCTCGGTCAGTTCCAAGCGTTGAGTTTCTACCTTATTATTGACTTCCTGAATTTCCCTGCTTTGATGGTCAAACTTCTGGTTCAATTCATCTATTCTACCATTCACAGCACTACTTAAACTATCAATTTTACTAGACAATTCAACACTCACTAAATTTAACTCCTTACTTTGATTCTCAATCTTACTGGACAATTCCGTACTAACTGAATTTAATTCACTATTAATACTGTATATTTCATTGCTTAAAAAACTCAATTCACTCTTCAACTCTCTACTCTGACCATCAATCTTACTGGACAATTCAACACTCACTGAATTTAACTCCTTACTTTGACTATCAATCTTACTGGACACTTCATCACTCTTACTATTTAATTCAACACTTTGATTATCAATCTTATTGTTAACAACATTTAATTCATCCTTGAACTCTTTATTTTGGATAAGAATCAACTGTAGCAAACTACGAATGGAAGCCTCCTCTAAATCCCCTAAATTCTGAGTTTGAGACGGATTGCTCGGTTCCTCACCCATCGTTGCCAATAGATCCTTCCTACTATCAGCCATTTTGCCACTCTCACTTAAATTAGATAAACTCAATGTGGTGGAATTCTTTTGCCTTCTCTTCTCCTGATTCTTAGTACCAGCAACTTTAACAACCTCTCTACTTCTCAATTTTATAATACTCGACTCGCTATAACATTTCTTCATACTCCAACATACATATCACGTACATATAAAACACTTCACTGACATAGTTTGTAGAATTCCATCCACACCTGACAAGTGCACCTACGCTTATAAGCCTAACAGATGTACCAATCATTCAGCCACACGTTGGGAAGCCAATTGTAACTTATTTTTTGATGAATAATAATAATAACTAAAATCATGAATAAAAATATATAAATAAAATTACTCAAAAACTTAATAAAATTAATAAGCATAATTAACCAAAATGTCCGTAGTATGGGCGCCAGAGTTCACCAGAATGGATCCCTCGAATTTAGATAAGAGCATGATAAACTTTATATCCCAGGGCGTGTACATAATGCTGCGTACTGGTACATCTGCTGCAGGCCTTACCCAACCTCCTGAAAACGACTAATTAGGTAGGAACTGCACCTAGGTTTATCAATAACACTGATTCTAAATTAGCTAACTATATTCTGAACAAATTCCGTGCATGAGCACCTCATCAACATACAACATTATACATATAATACACACATAAAATATTGCTGGAAGACTCCATATTTACAACAACAACAATAATGAAAACCGTGGGAAAACGAAAGTGAGAACTAAGTTACCATTTGCAGATAGTCCGATGAACAATGTACATGTATGAAGATAAATACCCTTCACTGTCTCTATATCAATTCGACTTACCGATTCTCATAATCGGCAGTTATCACTTCACACAGATACTGTACCTTGTACTACTGTGTTCACATATTTTAACACTTGTAAAGATATATACACACGTCTGTCGATCCTCAACATATAAATTTATGGAAAGTCTGAGATAGCTTTCACCAACATATAATGCTAGGCCGCCACAAGTGCTGCAATACTTAATGCGCAAGCACTCTCCACAAACAGTCACAATACTACGCTCCACGAACGTTTGAAGTCCAGTCCATTGCAGCCATGTCAATCCAGTACCGTGTCTCAGCACCACTTCCTTCCCGTACAGTCCGTCAGTTGTAGTTGTAGTTATCTTCCTTCTCGTTCCTATACAATCACCTTCACAATCACCCTTACAATGTTTCTCATACAATCATCTTTCATACAATCATCTGGTTGCCGCCGTATGACCAACCTTTATAGACATCAACATCCCCCTCCTCTCAGATGAGACGTCTGGATTGGTGCTTGCCAGCCAATCATGAGTGATCTCAAATCAAGACCAAGCCCTGAACTTCTCCTTTCTCCCAAGACAATAACAAACTCTGGGGAGTTTTCATGAATCACCAAACTTTCCCTGGTACAACAACAAGCTCATCTCATCAGGCTGGGATATATACATGACAAATGGAATTTCCTGACACAAGTACATCACAACACACACTGGGGTAACCAGATGACTCATTCAAATTACCAGAGTTATTACAGCAATGTTTTCCCACTCGTGCAAAACAAATTACTCATACCTACATATGTGGATATCTTCCAGCTTACCAATATAAATGACAAAACATACAAATGAAATACTGATAATAATAATAATAATACTAATAATAATATCTCTAACTTCTACATATAATTCGGGGGTGTGATATATGTACTATCACAATTTTGAACATTTCATGTAAGAAAGCCATGTGGTTTGCTGGTACGTTCCTGTTCCCGTGTTTCGCACGATTGATCTACTATGTAGAAAAATTAGTTTACAGACATAGCCAGTCTGTGAAGGGAAGTTGTTTCGACGATTCTATCTTATACCCACCGATCCAACGGCCAAGTATAACAATAAAAAGTTCCTTACAGTACGGTAAAGTATAGTCAACCATAACGGTATCCATACGAGGAAAAAATTCAATGTTTCCAAATGAACACTTGCATTTTACGCCTATATCATGAAGATATAAATTTTAACTGTGCTTTGTCTGACGGTCCTTAGAAAGGTAAGGAATAACCTTTCCCATCGTCCGCAGCGTCCTTAGGAAATGTTAATTCTGGTTTTTCTCGTTATCTTGTTTCTTATTTGAACCCGAAAATCGCTGTATGTCTCACCCACGGACCGTCGTGTTTTTGCGAAGTACTGTGGACATCAACCACGAACAGACTGTACGCCTCGAACACATAGCCGCTGAAACATTCCATTTGCTACGTTCGCCAAGGGAGAGAACCAAAGGATTGAACAACCAGTCAACATACTATCGAGCAGTCGAACTGCCCTCAACGATTACCGATTACGATTTGAAACTTAAACCAATAGCTCCGCAGACCACACTGCCCGGTTGACTCCATCTGCCTCTAAGATCATCCGATTCAACCCGTCCCCACAAAACGTCGCTAGACAAGACTCCCGACTATCATTGTGGCCTAGACAAAAGCACGATTCATCACTATGCCATTTCGTGGTGGTGGTGGTGGTGATTATTGTTTTAAGAGGAAGTACAACTAGGCAACCATCCTCTATATAACACTAATCAGAGGGGAAAATGGAAGGGGACCGACACTTCGAAAAATGAGGGTATCGGCCAAAGGAAGACGAGGGCTGCGAAGGGCATGAAAATGAAAGACTCCCTAGCCCTCGCAAACCTAATAGCGTCGGGGTCGGAAAAGAACAAGAGTTGACCAAGGGAGGTCGGATAGGATAGATGAAAGTGAGGAGCCTGGCACAAGTAAGTGTGCCATTTCGTGGATCGAGTGTAATATTTACCGACATCACGCCTGTCTTACGCAACGGTTTTGTGGGGCCAATGGAACAGTTACTGCAGTAATATAGCCAATCGCACGCAAACGATTATCAGTTATTTGGCGCGTACCGTGGGATGCCCCAGTTGCTCGAAATCTACGCCGATATTGCTCGGGTTGGACATGTTTCGTTCATGGAGCGATTTATAGGTCTACGATGGATCTCTCTCACTCTCCAGTACCGGAATATTTGGAATTGAATGCTGAACCATTTACAAAATAAATCGTAACAGTACAAAATACTCTAGGCTAAACTCCAACTTCAAACGTGACAAAGTTTATCCTCTGCAACCTAATTTAACAGTAATTTAATTTCTTTCTTGCTAGTGGCTTTACGTCGCACCGACACAGATAGGTATTATGGCGACGATGGGATAGGAAAGGCCTAGGAGTTGGAAGTGGCGGTGGCCTTAAGGTACAACCCCAGCACTTGCCTGGTGTGAAAATGGGAAACCACGGAAAACCATCTTCAGGGCTGCCGCCAGTGGGATTCGAACCCACTATCTCCCAGATGCAAGCTCACAGCCGCGCGCCCCTAACCGCACGGCCAACTCGTACGGTATTTTTAATAATTAATTCAACAGTAATTCAGATTCCGATTTAACGAAAATACGGAGAAATTATAGTATACGTACTCATTTATTTATCGTATGGCTTTCTGCGCTGAGAGTATCCGAGGACATGTTCGGTTCGTCTGGTGCAGGTATTTCTATTGACACCCATTGGTGGCCTGCGCGTTTGGATGTGGGATGATTATGATAAGGTAGGAACAGGGTGAAACCCGGCACATAGCCCACGCCTGTCAAATAACACTACGGAGTCTACTCGGGGTTTAACATTGCCATCTCTATGAACAGCGTCATATACCTTCACTCCACATGAATACTGCGGAGAGGTTGGAATTGAATCCAGGCTCTTAGCACGCAATACAATGAATAGAAATTGTATATCTCTCCTATTCTGCCGGCCAACATTCTGATGGTGAAATTGTTTCCACCAACGGGACTCGAACCGACTAACCACGGTGTCGGACAACATAGACTTGACGCCTTTAACGATCATGGCTATCCGGCGGAATGTCGATAAGTCACGGTTCTTTGACGGGTTGTATTTATATTGGAAGCAAAACTGAGTGACCAGTGAAGATTGAAATTTTGCGTAGAATCGAATTATTTCAAGGTAAGGTGAATTGAATCAAGAATGCCAACATTATTAATATCAGCACTACAGTAATATTGTAATTAATTATATCCATTTTTGGACTCGGTTTCACCACACAAGAATAACTGTATAAAAGATACAATAATCTTAACTGATTTTAAAAGTGCCGAAACGTATAGGCCTACTGCAGATAATGCATAATTTGCATATATGTTCATTATAGGCTTACCGTCTTAATAACAAACGGTGTATAACTTTTATACACGGTTTATACGCCGTTTATGTGAAATTCGTTACTAATAAACCGCGCATAAGCCTCCTGTGTATACATCTGTTATAGTTATTCACTGAATTGCTTATACAGACCAGGACCCTTGTATAAGCACTGTATAGCAGCGAGTAGCAGAAAAAGAAACGAGTGAGCAGTTTATTTTCGTGGCATTTATTGTCTACAGTAATATTATCGTGGTGAAATATTCGACTTACTCATTTAACATTGAACACACATTGAAAGAATGGACGATAACGTTGATGATCTTCACGGTATTTTCAACATAGAAGACATACACCATTCAGAGGTTATGGAGGCTAGACATGTCCGTAAAGTAAAACACTTTAAAGAAAACGGAATGGCAATGAATGACGGCGTATTTTTGTGTCATAATGTGTTACTGCTTAATAGACTCTTGAAATTGCGAGTTTGTTATACATTATCTGCATCTACAAAGATTTTTATCAAATTTGAGTACCCTAAAAAGGGACATATTCCTCGATATAAAAAGTGGTATAACTTGAAAACCGTTTGTAATATGATTTCCATACTTTGTAGTTGAATACGCAGAAATATGATGTATAAATGCCTAATAGAAACTTTTTTTTATCAAACCTTTCTTTTAAGCTACAAAACAGTTTTTCCTTTCTCCTGAAAAGTAAGGATTTTGGAATGTGTACCGTGCCCTTTTCAACTCGCCGATTCAATTACAATTGCTTACGTTTTCCGTACTATCCCAGATAGAAGCTTTTGATCTTTTCTTAAGCTTTTCCATTTCTTTTTTGGCGTTCATTACACAACCAAGCTGAAGAAATGTTGATATCAATATAAACCCATTTCCAGCTGTCTCACGGAATGACAATGAATAACTACAGTATAAAAGAAATGATGGCTGGGCGTATTTTCGTGTAATAATGTGTTACTGCTTAATAGACTCTTGAAATTGCGAGTTTATTATACCAGGTGGCTCACGGACGTCGTACTTTGTACTTATAAATGTCCCGCATGCATAAGTGATGTGTGGGGTGTCTACCAACTGATTTTAACAGGGGAACTACTGCCAGCGGGCAGGTTACGTCAGAATATGAAGAGATAAGAAACAGAGTCACACTCGCAGCATGTTACTCAGCGCTGGCGGTCGAATGCACCCCTTGCATTAGTAAACATCGTTTTCGACCGCATAGTTCTAGGCTGGTGTATGGTACAGCCGCACTATATTTACTGTCTGCTTATCGCCAATGGCTAGTGTGTTCAGCAGCGACGAATACATGGACATTATTTTAATCTGGACAACCCGGTCGGAATGAAACCGAAGCTTCAAACAGACGTATGCCTTCCACACAAGTATTTCACCGAACAGTATCGTTTTTGTTTCATACAAGCAGCTCTTTTATCGAGTGGAATGTCTACACATGTATAAATTAACTAGTGATTAAATTTTCTTTTCTGCATCTTTGGCGTGTTAACAAACAGTAGCGGCGATTAGGGGGTGGGGCGTGAAGGGAAAGTCGCCCCCGCCCTTCGCCACTTTGTGGAGTAAATATTACATATTCACTTTAGCCACCTGGAACTAGGAATTATTATTATTTGTTTTGCTAACTGCTTTGCGTCGCACCGACACAGATAGGTCTTATGGCGACGATGGGATAGGAAGGGCCTAGGAGTTGGAAGGAAGCGGCCGTGGCCTTAATTAAGGTACAGCAACAGCATTTGCGTGGTGTGAAAATGGGAAACCACGGAAAACCATCTTCAGGGCTGCCCACAGAGGGATTCGAAACCACTATCTCCCGGGTGCGAGCTCGCAGCAGCGCGGCATGCAATTAAAAGTTATTTAGTATTTTAATACACACTAACTAACAGACACTGAAGAGGCTGCCAGGCTGACGAATGCGTGCGGCATACCGGTGAATTATAATTCAGTGTCCAAGACCTTGCCAAAAACATTGTACCCCTACTACCCTTCCCCACAGCACATGCAAAGTCTCCACTACTTGCCGTAGCGCTATACAAATCGGTTAGCCGCGACGAACGGCATGTGGTGCTTATTTCCGCCAAAAATTATGTTAATAATTAAGGAAAATAAAGGAAAGAATTAGCAGATAAGACACAAAGGCTTGTACAGATAACGTTTCTTTTACAAATAATTCGCTGAGCTTGCATCCGGGAGATCGTGAATTCGAATCCCACTGTGGGCAGCCCTGAAGATGGTTTTCCGTGGTTTCCTATTTTCACACCACGCAAATGCTGATGCTGTACCTTAATTAAGCCCACGGCCGCTTCCTTCCAACTCCAAGGCCTTTCCTATCCTATCGTCGCCATAAGACCTATCTGTGTCGGTGCGACGTAAAGCAATTAGCAAAACAAATAATAATAATTCCTAGTTCCAGGTGGCTAAAGTGAATATGTAATGTTTACTCCACAAAGTGGCGAGGGGCGGGGGCGACTTTCCCTTCACGTCCCAACCCCTAATCGCCGCTACTGTTTGTTAACTCGCCAAAGATGCAGAAAATGAAATTTAATCACTTATTAATTTAGACACGTGTAGACATTCAACTCGATAAAAGAGATGATTGCATGGAACAAAAACGAATACTGTTCGGCGAAATATGTGTGTAGAAGTCGTACGTCTGTTTGGAGCTTCTGTTGCATTCCGACCAGGTTGTCCAGTTTAAAATAATATCTATGTATTCACCGCTGCTGATCACACTAGCCATTGGCGATAAGCAGACAGTAAATATAGTGCGGCTGTACCATACACCAGCCTAGAACTATGCGGTCGAAAACGATGTTTACTAATGCAAGGGGTGCATTCGACCGCCAACGCTGAGTAACATGCTGCGAGTGTGACTCTGTTTCTTATCTCTTCATATTCTGACGTAACCTGCCCGCTGGCAGTAGTTCCCCTGTTAAAATCAGTTGGTAGACACCCCACACATCACTTATGCATGCGGGACATTTATAAGTAGAAAGTACGGCGTCCGCGAGCCACCTGGTACATTATCTGCCTATACAAAGATCTTTATCAAATTTGAGTACCCTTTAAAGGGACATATTCCTCGACATAAAAAATGGTATAACTTGAAAACTGTACGTAATATAATTTCCATACTTTGTACTTGAATACGCAGAAATATAAATGCCTAATAGAAACTTTTTTGATCAAACCTTTCTTTTAGCTACAAAACAGGTTTTCCTTTCTCCTGAAAAGTAAGGATTTTGGAATGTGTACACTTTTCAACTTGCCGATTCAATTACAATTGCTTACGTTTTCCGTACTATCCCACTTAGGAGCTATTGATCTTTTTTTTTAAGCTTTTCCATTTATTTTTTGGCGTTCATTACACAAGCAAGCTGAATAAATGTTGATATCAGTATAAGCCAATTTCCAGCTGTCTCACCTTGTGTTGCCACTGCCTTTTCGATATGCCGTGCTACCGCGCGACTTTCCGGAAAGTTTTGCTCGTAGATAAACAGCAGAAGCGATCATAAAGGCGGTGAACGTGCGAAAAACGCCAGTGAACTGCAGGAAGAGATTCCTACGCCTTGGAACGAGTGTATACGTGCTGTATAGTAATGCAATCCGTATACCACGTTTATTAGTAAGAAAAATATAAAACGCTTATACAGGGTTTGTTCACTGTATAACTATACAAGTGTTAAACAACTGTATAAGGACTTTTTATTAGTAAGACGGTTAGGGGCTGCCAGGTTAATTACTGGGAGTAACGCTAGCCGGGTACAGAGCTATCCACTCTATCCCACTTGTTACTGCCGAGGTAAAGAATAGTGGAAGCCGATACCTTCTACTCCTCCAAAGGCCTTCATGGCCTGCATGAGCATGGCTTTGCTTTGCTATAGGCTACTCTGTTGATCGTTTCCATGTAGAACTGGTCACAACTTCCTCTACTGTCTACTCCCTTCCGCCCCCCCCCCCCCCCCCCGGTTCAGCAGGGCTCTTTAGTGTCAGAAATGTGAGTACGAAAGACGTCATGGGAGTTGTAAAAAAAGAGTAAACATACGAATGTCTTCACGACTCACTACCAACGTGCATTAAACATATGTGTGTCTGCGTCCGAGAGATAGACAGACAGAGGGAGGGGAAGGTAGAAAAAGGAAAGGAAGTATTCAAGAAGTTGTGCTCTTTCCAATTCATATCTATCATCTAAAGCCAGCAAGTACACAATGCTTCCAGAAATACCTTAAAATGATTTATTTCCACATATGACGGTGGTATGTTTAGCCACTAACTTGATCTCTATACATCCCTGGCCGTAGCGTTAAACTGTCTTCACCGGGCGAGTTGGCCGTGCGCGTAGAGGCGAACGGCTGTGAGCTTGCATCCGGGAGATAGTAGGTTCGAATCCCACTATCGCCAGCCCTGAAGATGGTTTTCCGTGGTTTCCCATTTTCACACTAGGCAAATGCTGGGGCTGTACCTTAATTAAGGCCACGGCCGCTTCCTTCCAACTCCTAGGCCTTTCCTATCCCATCGTCGCCATAAGACCTATCTGTGTCGGTGCGACGTAAAGCCCCTAGCAAAAAAAAAAAAAAAAAAAACTGTCTTCATAAACACACCATACTGCGTCACATGTTTCAAGGCAAGAAATAGCCCATTGTCTTCTGTCGGTGGAGGCAATTGATTTACAAATCACTCACCACTGATCCGCATTTACGGCTGTCGCTCAGGTGGCAGATTCCATATCAGGTGTTTACCTAGTCTTTTCTTCAATGATCTCTAAAGATCGCAAACAGATTACAAAAAAAAAACTTCCATTGATAGCTTAGTAGCATTTGGAGCTTTAGTGAAATAATTTCTCCATAGACCCCACACAAGTAATTCTAATGCATTTCTAGAGACCAAACTAGATTAAAACCAAGCATTTTATGAAATAAATAAGAAGCTTTCAGGCGCACGCAAACCGGTTCTCAAGTGCTGGTGCTTACATTCCTTTAACGAAAATGTAGCACTGGAAGTAAAGCATGTAAGAGATTTATAAGACGACATGGGCGTTATTATAGCCATGAGTAACCTTTCAGACCAGTTTTATTCTCTCTCTCTCTCTGGACTTGCCACGCTCTCTATAAAGTATATGCTGCATCTCTTTTCTTCCAGTCACTCTCTCTCTCTCTCTCTCTCTCTCTCTCACTGGCTGCTCACTACAAGGTTATCAAAGAGACATCATCTTGGAGAGTTTTGGATCTTAGATCAGACACAATACCAGTGTACTTCGAAAAATACAAGGCGCAGTATTTAACACGGCCGTAATTCTAAGATTCAACGTGTCACATTTTACTGGTCAGGTCGGCAGCTATTCACGTCACTTTTAAGTTTAAAACTGGAAATTGTGGTATGTACGCAAAATAGCAATTGCTTTTATTTTCGGAACAGTCTCAATGATAATGACTTTATCAAAAATAGCCAATATCGACAACGAACAAAAACCGATACTAGCTTGTTACCGTTTACTGACTGAATGGTTGATTGCTACCAACCGTAGCACTTGAATACACTCAGTACGAACTGATATCTGATTGGAAATTAATACTCCCTATAAATAAAAAATCACTGGTAACATAACTTAATAATTCAATACATATCCAACTTTTAAGGACTATAAAGATACACGTAATTTCTGTGGGACTGTTTCACGATCTACCAGGACAACGCATGTGGTTAACTCTATAATTCGCCGCACGCATTCGATACCCCTCCAGTCTCCAGACACCAATGTCATTGAAAATATGTGCAGTGTGTTAATTGGAATGACCTCAAAATTGTCCTTCAGACGAAATGGGATAAGATTCTTATTGAGAAAGGTTGGTTCGATCTATACCGATAAAGAGATGAAAAAGGAAAGGTGGCCGTCACACTAGGTACTAACCGTCCACAGATGACCTTCATCGACAGAAAATACAGACTATCATTTTCATTGAGGTGTAAAACCTGACCTAAACATGCGTCTTTTTGTAGTAAATTTGTAAATTATTTAGAGAAGATATTTGCTTTTTGTATATGTTGTATAATGGTTGTAAACGCGTTTATTCACAAACACACTCAAATTTCATATCCAAGGGTCGGTGTACAACTTTCACTGTGAGTCACTGTGTATGACTTCCTCCCGCGTCCTGAAACGTTATAGATCGCTGACAAGAGGTGCTGTACAAGATAATACTAGCACTTTAGCGATATATTTTTAAAAACTATTGGAGTTATTACAGGAAGCATACAAATCGTCCCCCCCGCCCCTTTTTCGCCTTACGGTGCGAGTGATCAACCAACAATCACTAGTCATACTGTCAGCCATCATCTGGAATGTTATGAAAAGACATCTGATATAAACATACTTTATGACTTAGTGTGCTGTATAATGTTCAGAGAACTACTGTGAAGAATACAAGCTGATAGTAAATGAAGGACTATTTGTGGTCCGAATATAACTATGAGAAATATGTTGCAACATATATACAGAAAATTAAATATGAAGAAGAGCGCAAAAATCTTACAAATTCCTACCCGAAAGCTTTCCCAACATGGAACACACTCCCCTCCCCCCTCAATATATATTTTTACAATTGACTTTACGTCGCACCGACTCAGATAGTTCTCATGGCGACGACGAGATAGTAAAGGGCTAGGAGTGGGAAGGAAGCGGCCGTGGCCTTAATTAAGGTACAGCCCCAGCATTTGCTTGGTGTGAATGGGAAGCCATGGAAAAACCATGTTCAGAGCTAGTGGAGTTCGAACCCACTAACTCCCAAATGGAACGCTCACAGCTGCGCGCCCCCAAACCCACGGTCCTCATTTATAATCTTGGCTACTACCTTGTAGCTTCCATCCCGTACTATGTCGATAGGTAGAGCCCTACGCGGATATACAAAATAATATCCGCATCCGCACTTCCTTCATCCGCACCCGCAAATGGTTATCCGCATCCAAGAATTGTTATCCGCGGATATTGTAAATATTTAACTACAGTAAATTACACCCAAGGTATTGAAATTGTTAACATAATACACAGGTTTATGACAGATTTTCTCTTGCGACAACTACCGACGTACTGACCTTTGTTCCTTCCTTCCATTAATTGCGGACAGGAGCCAGTTAGGCTAAGGTCAGATTTACGGCCTTATCGTCTCAAGGCTCTTTATATATCACCATTCTCCCATACCACTGTCAAGGGTCGCCTAATCACAAGCAAAAACAAGAGTATACCTGAGTGAAAATCAATAAACGTCATTATTTAGAAAGTATCAGCAAAATTTTCCGCACTGCCATACAGTTTGTATCCACCAAGATACAAACTTAGCGGATATCCGCATCCGTGCAGGGCTCTATCGATAGGCACAGTGAATGCGTGGCTCTGCGTAACGTGCAACTACCTAAGCTAGCGAGGGATCTGTAAGTTAATGCAGTAGAATCCAAAACCGGCCATTATCGGAGTATGGCCTGTTCTCGGTCGTGAAGTGGCTTGGCCCGCCTGGATGCGTACGCGCGTTCACTAAAAGGTGCGACTGTAGCCGCCACAGCGGTCAGAGCCGCATCGACTTGGGTCGCCATACACGTTGGCGACAGCAGCCGCAAGCGACGGGTACGTGGAGTGTTTTCTTAGACACGACTCCAGTCGCCAGTCGCGCAGTCCAGTCCGTCAGAAATGGACCAGAGCACGGGCGATTTCGTTAGTGGCAGGTCTTTCCTTGACACTTAATTGAAGAAGGAGAAGAAGAAATATTATTAATGTGGTATCTCGGCCCGAAAAAAAGGAAAGTCAACAGTATATTTGCATCGCACTATGAGTAAGGATGCTATAACATTTAAATTAACATGCAACTTTTAAGTGATGAGACAAAGTTCAGGAAGTATTTCAGACTGAGTGTTTGTTTAGTTATATTCTCGAACTTATAAAAAGTAAAATTTTGAAACCCCCGTGCAATCGGTACAAGAAGCTCATCAGCCAAGCTGAGAAACGTGCACTCACTCTCAGGTACGGACATTTTAATCTTATTTTAACAGTGTTTAGCTCAGCTGAATACATGTTTTTACAGTAAGACATAACGATCAGTAAATCCATGGTCGTAATAGACTTCAAAGTTGTTGTTCTTTTTTTTTTTTTTTTGCTACTGGCTTTATGTCGCACGGACACACATAGGTCTTACGGCGACGATGTAATAGGAAAGGCGTAGGAGTTAGAAGGAAGCGGCCGTGGCTTCATTAAGGTACAGCCCCAGCATTTTCCTGGTGTAGAAATGGAAAACCACGGAAAACCATCTTCAGGACTGCTGATAGTGGGATTCGATCCCACTATCTCCCGGATGTAAGCTCACAGCTGCGCGCCCGTAACAGCACGGTCAACTCGCCCGGTGAACTTCAAGTTTAACAAACCCGCGACTTAATTGACACAACATTAAATGCACCAATATATTAAATATTTACATACTTAGACATGCCATTCCATCGGTGTAATTTCATGGAAGCGGTTATAGTTTAATTTATGCAGTTTCAAAACTGTCTAGCGTACTACTACTCAGTCAAGGGAATGAAGGAATCACTAAAAATTATAACGCAGAGTGGGATTTACATTTTATTTAAAAGTACATATTACACTGTATATTCATTCCTATAAATTATGACCCAGTAATCTTGACAAGATATCATGACTGTTTACATGGTGGCGTGCCAGATGCGACCGTGCCGCATGCGACCCGTGCCACTAGCGACCGCATAATCTGTAACCGTGCCGGATGCGACCGGCGTTGACAAGCAAATTGTCATTTGATAAGTTGTGTCATCACCCAAAATGAAAATGATGTAGGATGATGTAGGAGATAAGTTCATAAGGAACTGCTGGAATAAAGTTGACAAATATGGAGTTTTAGAGAAGGAGAAACGCGGAAAACACACAAAGCATAAAGTTGAGGAGGCGTTGAAGGAACAGGTTAGAAACCATACACGCTCGTTCCCCAGAACAGTCTCATTATCTTCGAGCTCAAACAAATAAAGAGTATCTAGATGGGAGCTTAACAGTTGCTGAGATGTACCGACTGTATCTGGAAAATCAAACCAAAAGCGGACTTCCTTCAGTGGAGCTCAGTTTATATAGGGTAATTTTCAATACAGACTTCAATCTTTCTTTTTTTGTGCCAAAGAAAGATCAGTGTGCCCTCTGTGAAAGTTACAAAAATGCCAGTGATGAAGAAAATGAACAGAAACGAGAATTATCTGAAGATCAATGCAGAAACAAACTTCTAAGTAGAGAAGATAAGTCCAAAGATAGTGTTCTTGCTAAGGAAGGGTCATTGACTTTATCATGCTTCGATTTACAGGCAGTCCTTCAAGCACCATGTGGTGATATTTCGGTTTTGTACTATAAGAGAAAGTTGAATTGTTATAATTTTACTGTTTATGATATCGGAAAGAAGGAAGGGTACTGTTTCTTTTGGAGCGAATCAATAGCTAACCGTGGAGTCAATGAAATTGGAACTTGTGTTTTAACTTTTCTATAAGAACACTGCCAGAATCAACGTGTTGTATTTTATTCAGATAATGCTGGTGGACAAAATAAGAATAAATTTATAGCATCTTTGTACCTCTTTGCTGTACAGACCCTTAGTATTCCACAAATTACCCATAAATATTTGATAGCTGGACATACACAGAACGAAGGAAATAGTATGCATTCTACAATCGAGAAGCAGAAAGCAAGGAGTTTGAAATCAGGGCCAATTTATACACCAACGCAGTGGGTGCCTCTGATACAGTTAGCTAAGAAAGAAGGAAAGCCCTACACATTGTAAGAGAGCTTGCGACGGAGGACATTAAAGATTTTAAACAACTGGTGAAGAATATAGGTAAGAATTTCACAGTCAACGAAGATGGCCAGAAAGTGAACTGGAATTCCCTCAAAATCATCGAAACAAGAAAGGACTTTAAAACAATACACGTAAGAGGAAAACTGCGAGGACGTCGAAGATTACCTCTTCTGGAACAGGCTTATTCATGTCCACCTAAAATATCTTTGAGCAAGCTTAAGGACCTCGTCGACTTGTGTTCAACTGGTGTTATTCTAGAGTTCATCATCAGTTCTTTCATAGCCTACAAGCTCATGATCAAAATGAAGAGGACAAACAAGAGTATCTTACGGAAGCTGATTACTAATGTGAGGAGCTGTAGAATTATATTGACAAAATGATTGTACTTTGAATACAATAAAATTGGTTTTGGTTAAGTTATTATGTAGTATATGTTGCAGAATAAAGTGTGCTTGTGATAATTATATGCAAGTTGGTATTCATACTTTCCATTACAATTTCGAAATAATGTTAGTGAATCTTCTACTTTGCTGGTATTATAAAGCCACAAGTGCAAATTTTATTAATAAAAATTAGATTATCTCACATACAATTGCATAAATCAAAGCATACGTATACCAAAGTAAAAAGTGTATATACCGAAGTAATTGTAATAAACAGTTACTTTGATTTATGAATAATCTGATTTTATATACAAGAAGTAAACTTTCAAATCTCTCTCCTGTAAAATTTACCTTTGTTGAGTTGTGGCCGTGTTATTCTCAGTGTGCGATATTTTCTGTTCTATATGGATGTGAAAGCTGGACTCTGAATCCAATCATAGAAAAACGTATTGATGCCTTTGAAATGTACCTGTATCGCCGTCTCTTGCAGATATCTTGGGTGATGAAAATCTCAAATGTCGAGGTCCTTAGTCGGATGAAAAAGCAAAAAGAACTACTGCTCACCATGAAACAGAGCAAAACACAATATCTAGGACATATCACGAGAGGTGAGAGGTATCAGTTATTACAGCTTATTATCGAAGGAAAGATACAGGGGAAGAGATCTGTTGGGAGAAGAAGAAATTCATGACTGAAAGACCTTCGAAGATGGCACTGCAGTACTTCAGAAGTGGAATTCCATTCTGCACTGTCAAGATCAGAGCTAGTTACGTGGATCGCCAACCTCCGCTTGGAGACGGCATCTTATGAAGAAGAAGAAGAAGAAGAAGTATGGTGCTAGAGAGGTCCTTGTTCCTTGGTATTTGCTCAAGGAAGAACTAATTTATGAACTATCAATTAGAAAGGTCCAGTCTGGTGGCACGGTTGCAACAGACGCATCTAGACTATTAGTATCTCTGTGTATGGAAAGAAAAACTGGTGACGCTCTATCCACAATCACCGCTAATATTACTGAACTTGCCTCTGTTCTCAGTTTTTTTAAGAGAGGTCAACCCCCTCGTAACCAATTTAAACGGGTTCAAGCTAGGTTATTTCATTTTTACAATAGAGTGGGGGATCTATTGTCTCTGAAACTCAATGATGAACATTCCAGTACGGCAAACTCCCTGGCTCAACATATATCCGATTTGTCTAATAAAGTTAATCAATTGTTATCCTGGTCTGGGAGTGGAAAGAGTGACTACGCTGTCCCATTAAATGTCCATACAGAATAGGACGCTAACAAGTCTTCTGAGAGTGGGGAATCGATTGACCCACAACAAGCTTCTGCCCCATCCGAACGAGTCGTAAACCCCATTAGTAATCCACAACAACTTCCTCGTTTTTTATTTTTTATCAGTTATGCCGCTTTCGAAACTCCTCAACCTCTGACGCCCTTTCCGGTCATACCACCGGGCTTTAGTAGATTACCTCACCCTTTAGCCATGTGTTGCTTAAAGAGATTTCGAAATTATCGCTTAATTCTACTAATGATGTTATAGCATTCCTAAGATTTCTTGTAGAATTTCACAGGACCATGCCCTAGGTGTTTGCCCTCTCGCATTCACAAATATTACAGATTATTTACCCCTACTATGTTGGTGTCCTCTCGGATAAAATCGTCAAGGCCACAACGGAAAGAATTTCCATCGAAACTTTTCACGCTTATCTGTAAGAAAATTTTATCCCTGCTAGGGCCTTGTCATCTTTAATTCAACAACATTACTTCCGAGTCCAAAGGCTAGATGAAAATCTAGCAGACTTCATACAGACATTAAATTTTACCCCAGAGTGTTTGCCTTGCATTATTCTGAAGGCCAAACAGTACAGACAATTATTGAAGGGATTTCTCCACCTTACACATCGTAACCTATATTTTGCTTCCCGCCCGCAAACGTTCTCTGACCTGGAGGCTATGGCAGTGTCCGCGGAAGGAGCGAGATATGCAGATACACTGCGAATCGCTAGGGAACCACCCAAATTTACATGGAAGTTTTAGCTGTATGTGGCTAAAAACTTGTCATGTCCCGTGATATTCGGGACAGATTTCATGTCATATTCCGGTCTTGTTCTCGATCTTCAAGGTAAATCCGGCACAATCAAATTTAAGAGTAATTTCAATATACGGGTACGATGCGCATTGGTATCACCCAAATATCACTGTAAAATTTGTCACAAATGGAACATAATAATTGCTTTTACACATATCAAGTGAAAAATTCCTGGCAAATTAAGAAATACCGTCGTTATTTGAGAAATATGAAAACATACTTAAGGCTTATAGACAGGACTAGTTTATGACGTACTGCGCTGCTGGTGCCGTCTTTTGTTACTTTCTTCAGGTCCAGGGCTAGCACCGTGGAATGGGAGTGCTATGTCTGTAGATTCTCATTATCTTTGTCCATATGACTAGAGCGGCCAGTTCAAACAGCAAAATGGAGGTCAACCGAAAAATAGCATGATCCCTGGACCAATAAATATTTTTATTTCGGTTCGAACGAAAGTAGCTCGATCCCAGGACCAATAAATCACTAGTCCACTGCTGAATTTTTCTTATGTACATTGGTCATACCATTTTGTCGCCTATATTAAATATTGCATATCGCGATATAATTCACGAAATGATGATGTTTGACAAGTGAAGCAATGAAACGAAAGCAAAGAACTTCAGTGAACACAGATATCACACACGAAATCGTTGAAAGTGTAAGACAAAAGACATACGTGTGTCACTGTGAGCGCAACACCAAATGTACTTGTAAAGTGGTAAAGTACGTATACATAATATTCTCCAAAAATCAAATATTTCTTAATTTGCCAGGGATTTTTCACTTGATATGTGTAAAAGCAATTATTATGTTCCATTTGTGACAAATTTTATAGTGATATTTGGGTGATACCAATGCGCACTATACCCCAATATACCCTTTTTAAATGTAGTTCTGCATCGTCTTCTATGATTTCGCCTACCCAAAGCGAGATGTCATTAGACCTTAGCCATCCACCTAAGGATCAGGCAAATAGTATTCCTAAATTATGTCAGTCATTTCCCGACGTGTTTTCGGAAACTCTTGGTGTCACTGATTTAAATGAATACAAGATCGAGGTTACGGATTCGGTTCCTATACGATTTCCTCCATATAGGCTATATCCATCTAAAATGAAGGCCCTCAAGGAAATTATAGATCAAATGTTGAAAGATGGTATCATTCGACATTCAAAGTGAGCGTATTCTTCACCCATTTTTTTGTTGCCGAAACCAAGGCGGCATTAGGCCAGTAATTTATTATTATTATTATTATTATTATTATTATTATTATTATTAATAATAATAATAATAATAATAATACGAGGGTCGAGTCATATGCCATGGCAATTTTTTTCTCTCGCGAACAGGAGACAACACGGGAAATCTAAGATATGCATTTGGAAATATAGGGCATGTACTTATGCATAGTGCCTGAAGACAAATTCTTACTTCAAGAGATTTTCGTAGGAAAGTGACAGAACACAGATCATTGATAAACATTATCTTATTATGGCACAGACAGCAAATACACAAGACAAAGGACAGGTCTCCACTGGTTACAGACCTTCAAAATAATCACTCAAGGTTTTCACTGTGCGTTGCCAGCGGTGGGGCATGCGCTGAATACCATTCGCTGCATGTGTATCGCTAACGTGTGACACCTCTCTCCGAAAAGCTGTTACGATGTCCTCCCACCTCGCCACTGTTCTATAGGGCATGTCATGAACACCTAATGCTTCCCGCAGCTCTGCATGGCATTGGCGTGCATTTCTGCCGCGGAGAATTGCTATTTTAATATATGATCGTTGCTCCTGATCGTTGACTTCCATTTTGTGACGCTCTCACTCACACACTGAACTTGGGGGCATGCTTAGACCTACATTGTTGTTTACATACACCATCTAGTGGCATCATACGCAAGTACATACCGTAAGTTTCCAAATGCATATCTTAGATTTTCCGTGTTGTTTCCTGTTCGCAAGAAAAAAATAGTTGCCATGACATGACTCGACCAACGTAATAATAATAATCATAATAATAATAATAATAATAATAATAATGCTATTCTATATTACGTCTACCACTAAGTACTTTTACGGTTTACGAAGACGCCGAGGTGCCGGAATTTTGTCCCGCAGAAGTTCTTCTACGTGCCAGTAAATCTACCGACACGAGGCTGACGTATTTGAGCACCTTCAAATATCACCGGACTGAGCCACGATCGAACCTGCAAAGTTGGGGGTTAGAAGGCCAGCGCATCAACCGTCTAAGCCACTCAGGCGTTAAATCGTAAGATTGTATTACAATCAGTACCCCTTCCTAACTTGCATTCATGTTTTTCTTGGTTTCGTAAGGCTAAGTTTTTCACTATCCTGAATCTTAACCAAGCATATAATCAGATACCTCTGGCGGAAGTATCGAAACATCTGACTGCTTTCGCTACCGACTGGAACCTGCATGAATACAACCGCGTGCCTTTCGGGCTCCCCACTGGCGCGGCTGTTCTTACTAGGCTGCTAGATAGGGTCTTCTCCAACATTAAATTTGAATATCTGTACCATTATCTAGATGATGATGATATTTTTTCTGAGACCTTACAAGAACACTTAGCTAATCTAGCGTAAGCCATCCGTGAAAACAACAACCGTATCAGGGTACCGGCCAACAACGGAGGCAAGTCTCCAAAAAATGGAAGGGTCCGTGTGTTCCTTCGTGCCGGTGTGCAAATCTAGAATGATTTCAGGTCGTTGTATTATCCAAAGAGGTATCCTACTTGGTCGTCTGACAAGAGAAGGAACCGAAGGTACATCAAATAAAATCTGTGACTGCTATCCAAGCGTATCTGAAACGGCTGCGTTGCTCGAGGGTAGGCAGCGTACAGCCGACGGTTTCCATTGCGGAATACGCAAGGATAGTTTGGGGAAGTGGCATCTGTCGCAAATTTGCAGCATAGGACAGAAGCATTTTCTAGCGTCTCAGGTGTAAAGGCGGCACACCAGATTCAGCGAGCAGGCTAGCAATGGGGCTTGTACGAAAAGCTCCGTTTGCCAATCTAACTCCGCTGTGGTGAATGCTATTCTGTTTGGCTAGGACGCCTTGCCTTGCTGATCCATATGCTGCACTGCCGTAGTCTAATCTGGATAAAATACGTGTCCTATAAAATCGTAGGAGCACCGTGCGATCTGCCCCTCCCACCCCCCAAAGTAGTGCCGCTAAGAAACTTCAAGATGTTAAGCTTCTTAGCGCATTTCGCTTTTAACTGCCGTGCGTGTGGCTCCCACGATAATTTGCTATCGAAAAGGAACCCAAGAAATCGGTGTCAACTACGGGAAGGGCGACATTCTCTAAATAGAGTTTAGGATGAGAGTGAAGAGTGCGCTTCCGGTAAGAGTGCACAACAGAGGTCTTTCCGGTTGAAAACCGAAAGCAATGTTCTAAGGACCACTGTTCCATTCTCCTAATTGCTCGCTGTAATTGTCGCTCGGCGACGGTCATATTTTGCGAGCTATAATGCAGCGAAAAATCGTCTACATATAGCGCCGGTATTAATGCTGAACCAGCAGCAGCGGCAATACCGTTCACGGCAATCGCGCACAGAGTGACACTGAGAACCGATCCCTGTGAGACTCCATTTTCTTGAATGTGGTATTGCAAATATACCCTCCCTATTCGGACACAGAATAGACAGAGGGACAAAAAAAAAACCGCAATAAATACCGGCAAGTTACCTACGAAATTCCAAATTCCGTTGATGCTGGACTGATAGGATGCCATATCGCCATGTGGTGTCATATACCTTTTCTAAGTCAAAGAAAACAGCCACCAAATGTTGTTTTCGGAAAAAAGCGTCCTGGATAGAACGTTCCAGGCATACCAAGTGGTCAGTAGTCGAGCGAGCGGCTCGAAAACCGCATTGGTACTCGGACAAAAGTCCCCTTTCCTCCAGGCACCACACTAGTCGACGATTCACCATCTTCGTGCATCAAAATGTTCCCTGATGATTCGAAAGTAGGCTAGTGCGGTGGAAAACCATCATGCTGGAGCCAATGTTACAGTACTAGCTGCAGTGGAATATCTTCTAGGTTTTCTAGAGACACGTTCTCTAAAAATTCCATATAACGCCTGCCGGTGAGCCTGGGGGCTATAAAAGCAGGCCCAATGATGATGTCTCCCAGAATACCGCACCACACATTAACCCCACCCCGTGCGTGCGGTACCTTCTGCAGGGAAGGTTCTTCATGTTTCCATGCTACTTAACGACCGTTCAAGTATTATTCAAGTATATTAATTTGTAGTATTTTATAACCTCCTCCCATTCTCGCCCTGTAAGCAAGAATAAACATTTGGTCCCCTGAACTTTTGTGCATACGTAAGATACATTTAATTTCTTTACGTTCCATCACTGGCCAAACTACTGGTGTCAGTATTTAATTTTTTTTTTTTTTGCTAGTGGCTTTACGTAGCACCGACACAGATACGTCTTATGGCGACGATGGGACAGGAAAGGCCAAGGAGTTGGAAGGAAGCGGTCGTGGCCTGAATTAAGGTACAGCCCCAGCATTTGCCTGGTGTGAAAATGGGAAACCACGGAAAACCATTTTCAGGGCTGCCGACAGTGGGATTCGAACCCACTATCTCCCGTATGCAAGCTCACAGCCGCGCGCCCCTGACCGCACGGCCAACTCGCCCGGATTTAAATTCTTAGTCCACTCTGAATTAGAAGTGTATAGGTATGAAAGTAATAACAGTAATTACCATTGAAAAATAAATGAAAACAAAAATGATACCAAAGTGTTGAACACTTTTCCATTCATTGTTTAATAATTGGACATTTTCAGTTTTATTAAAGGAACGAGGGCCGAAATATGTGTAAAAATAATCGTCAGTGATAGGCTACAACAATATTCTGTCATAATCAAGCAATATCGACCTAATTATCCCTCACTCTGTTGAAATAAACGCTATAACCACAGTCACCTTGCCACCAAAAGCGCTTCCAATAGCATCTACCAGAGAACATATCACGGCAAGTTGCTACGTACACAAATCAAAACGCATGCGCCAGCCCATGTAATGTACTTGGTATGAAGGGGAACACAATGCTCGTTGCGGGGCCCGTATGCGGCGCCTACAGCACCTCAGAGGAAGGAGCACAACTCTCTTCACAGCCGAGCGGAGGAATTGTGTAAGCGATCACAGCGACCGCTTATTGTGCGGACCACGCATTTGATAACACCCATGCGAAATCGGTACATAACACTGGCCAAAACGAAATGGAAATTAAGATTTCAACGTCCACTGAAAGTGGTAAATATATTTGAGGATTTTATTAAGTAATGTTACTTTTCATATACATTTAATTAGTTTCAATATATTCCTTTGCTGGGTAGGTGCCGAATACCTAGCCTACCCGCAATGTCCGCCACTGCCCCCCCCCCCCGCTGGAGCTGCATAAGTGCATACGGTATGTTCGAACCCAGTGGGGGTTCATTCATTCATATCCTAAAGGCAAGGCCTTGTCGCTACAACCACATTTGTCTCTCATCTGCTGAGCGTTTCAGATCAACATATTTTTTCAAATTCAGCCTGTCCATCACGGAATCCAGATACTTCTTCCTCGGTCTTCCTCTTCCCTTCTTACCCAGAACTTTTCCTTCCATCAGAGTCGTGAGGAATGTGTTATGTCGAAGTGTGTGGCCAAGGAATTTGGTTTTCCTCTTTTCTACAGTGTTGATCAATTCCCTTGTTTCGTTTATTTCCTTAAGGACCCTATTGTTTGACTTTTTCTCTGTCCAACTAATTTTCAGCATCCTCCTCCATATCCACATTTCCATTGCTTCCAGGCGTTTTAAATCCTGTTTTGCTAAGACCCATGTTTCGCAACCATATAACAAAACACTCCACACAAACATTTTGACAAATTCTTTTCTAATTTTAATGTTAATGTTCCTGCTTGTCAAAAGCTGTTTCTTGTTACTGAAGGCTTGTTTAGCTAGAACAATCAGTAACAGTGGGGGTTAGCTGGAGCCAAATAATAGAGATTGAGTGTTGATGGAATTATTCGAAAAGTAATCTCCATCGCGCCACAGGATATTCCGGATAAAATGTGTATCTCGCTGTAATGCCGCGGCCATTCTTCGGCAATATGTTCTTCTGCGATCAAAATAGTCTCCTTAGAGTTGCTGATGTAGATGCACCTTACATGGGTCCCATTCTGTCCTTCAGAATCCTCTGTGTTGACTTCCGGGATTTAATAATGGCATGTGGCCTGTGGAGAGCCCTGGTGCAGGTCCTTCTAGTTGACGCTGTATAGGCGACCTGCGCGTCTGTAAGGATGGAGCCCTACCTAGGATGATTTCCACTGCTTAAGACAACACAACACAACACCCCCCCTCCCCACGAGCCATCGGAATCAACCAATTAAGGTTAAATCCCCAATCCTACCGAGAATCGAACCCGGGACGCGCTGAATCGAAGGCCAGCATGCTAACGATTTAGCCATGGAGCCGGACACATTCAGGATACTCCTAGCTCATCCAAAGTTCATCTCTGCCCTATGTAACATTAGACATGTGTACGTTGTAACAATAATGGTTTGTATTATTATTATTATTATTATTATTATTATTATTATTATTATATTTTATCACCACAGTTAGGTGAAGTTCAACTTACCGCGTGAAGGACTGAGTTCAGAGTATTGCAGTTAATTCTACATGTCAGCATTGTCACGAACGGGTCTGTTCCTGCTGATATGTGCCTCGAATGATCCCTTAGCCCTTAACTGCAACTCTGTTCAACGAAATACGTATATAGAAGGCACACATCTGTTTGAAAACTCCAGTGCATGCCGTCTGCGAGTTTCGGCTGCATTCCGACCAGGTTCTCCATAGATTAAAATTATGTCTGTGTAATCATCGTTTCTGAACACATTAGCCATTGCCGATATTATACAACAAATGTAGTGCTGCTGTACCATACATCGCCTAGTACTATGCGGTCGAAAACGAGGCTTACTATTACAAGAAGTTGCATTAGACGGGTAGCGCTGAGGAACATGCTGCAAGCGACCATCCGGTTGTTATCTCTTCACATTCTGACGTAACCTGCCTGCTGGCAGTAGTGTGGAAATCAGTTAGCAGACATCCCATTCATCGTTAGAGCATGCGGGACATTTATAAGTAGAAAGTGCGGCGCTCGCGAGCCGCCTGGTGTGTGTTGAAATTTGGATTCAACCAGATAACGGGTTTTTGACAAACAATATCATCTTAAATTTAACGCATGGTTGAAATACGTTTAAAAACGGACACCTTTTTGCGTTTCACCTGCGATAAAAAATATTAAAATAAAAATTAACTCGTTGGCTGCCAGAGCGGTACATTGTACCGCTGAGTGTGTGTCTCACGAGGTCACGGCGGTACAAAGTACCGCTGACAGGTGTTGCTATCTGACTTTCCCTGCCGGGCCGGCGGACCGCTGAGCCGTTGAATTCGCTATGCTAGCGTACCGCCATGGCCTCGGAGCAAATCCTGGCGTGCTTGGTTTCCAAAATATAGTCTTTGTTTTTTTAATAATCCAACCTCCTTTTATTGGCGATATTTGAGTATTTGTCCAATCAGTTTAGCCATGCGCTTAGGTATGCCGGATTAGCTAACTCACAAGCTCAATATTTTGGAGATCGTGGGCGTGAATACTACTGTCGGGAAACCTGGTTATGGATTTCTGTGATTTCCCATTTTCACCCCAAGCTTATGCTTACCTAATCAATAGGCCACACCGATTCCTTCCAAATTGTTGCACCCATACCTGAGCTGATTTCTAAGCTTATCGCAATAAATATAGCGTAAAAATGAGTGTATTTGTATTTTCTAAATTGACAAAATTCCTTGACAACATAGCAAAATTTTACATTACCGTTGAGCATTTGGCGAGGAGTAAACAGGAAATAAATATATTTCAAATTTAATTTGGTGAAGAGTTTTTTGTGTTGCAAAACGCAATAGATCAGTTTGACATGGACACTACTTACCAGAGATCTCATACTGAAGGGCTAGCGTCATTATCTTCCGAGTTCGAGAAGAAAACGGTTTCATTTTTATAACCTCTCCGTTCACTGGTAAAATTCCTTAGAAATATCTCGCAAGTATTTCACACACACCCTACTGTAAAAGAATAAGTGCCTTGCGATTGTAGTTCTATGCGCTAGTAAACAAATCGTGGCACGCTCTGTTATCTACAATGTGTACTACCAAGCGATGCAAGCTTCTGGTACCGCTAGACTGTACCGCTCTGGCCGTCTAGGCAAAATCATGCAGTGAACTTTTCTGTGGGGCCACGGCGGTACCTCGGGGTGCTGAGAATTTTTATTGTATTTCGTACGTACATTTAACACTTAAGTGAAATATCACTTCGAATTTTTCTTTACTGCTTATTTACTACATGCATAGTAGAAAAAAATGCTTTGGCCACCGGGACATTTCTTGCTATGTGTCCTGGCAGTCAACGTGTTAAAAATTCCAAACCTATAAGACCTAACGTAAAATTAAACGAGGAAATTAAATGACGTTATTCAATTTTCTTTATGCCTATTGGTTATTTAATGAATAATCTCCACCGAGCTCGATAGCTTCAGTCGCTTAAGTGCGGCCAGTGTCCAGTATTCGGGAAATAGTAGGTTCGAACCCCACTGTCGGCAGCCCTGAAAATGGTTTTCCGTGGTTTCCCATTTTCACACCAGGCAAATGCTGGGGCTGTACCTTAATTAAGGCCACGGCCGCTTCCTTCCCATTCCTAGCCCTCTCCTGTTCCATCGTCGCCATAAAACCTATCTGTGTCGGTGCGACGTAAAGCAAGTAGCAAAAAAATAAATAAATAATAATCTCCAAACTCGAGTACACAGATTATTTTGGTCGACAGTGAATTATGTGTTTGAAAATCCTGATTCACATCAAGCTTTACTACTATTAAGGTATCAGCTCAACGAAGCGGGCTGCTATTATTCATCGTTAACACTTCTTCATTAAGAATTATCTGATCATTTGTTTCTGGCTCTGCATGAAGTCCGCATGCACAGATTTCATTGCCGACGCATTGCTCTTTTTTTTTTTTTTATCTTGGGCTGGCATATCAGTGACAAAGTCGTAGCCCCTATTGTGCAGATCACCCAACTCCTGCACGTAAATCTGTGAGAGTGGAGTCGTTTTTTCTCCTGATTTCTTATTTGCCTCTCGAATCTGCTTCTACGCTTTTTCACGAGGTCCACACTGATGATCGTCGACGGTGTGAAGAATTTCTTCACCTCTTGCCCTCAGCCGTCCTTTACACCTTTTCTTCTCCATGTTGACTTTCCCTATACTTACTGTATACCGGGTGGTCCACCAGCCCCTTGCGGATCCACTTTTACGCATCCCTTCACATTTACTACAATACTGAAAGACATCGGTCCCTCTCCCTAAACCGGGGTAATATAACGAGATGTGTGTTTACGGGGCTAGAAGACAGTGGGAATCGTGAGCGCCACTATTAATTCATTATGGATACCTCGAATGAACCCGTAAAACGAATGCAGATAAGCAGAACACGTACTTTAAAACAGGAGGTGGATGCACAGACCGGGAGCACGATACTGTATAGGCTGGAAAGTGGGCGCCGTAGGTCAAGTGTCGCAGTAGCTCACACGGCAAACAGGCGGGGAGATATGTGATAGTGGACAGTGCTCGAGGTAGGAGGTTGGAATCCCACTTAGGAATTTTTTGAATAGCCCGTTGCCTGGGATGTGGTAAGGTTGCATACTTGATAGCTTCCAACGACTGATTTGTTTATTTATTTGTTATTTATTTAGTAGCAATAAAACAAATCGGATGCGCTTTATGGAGGCTTCTGAGACAATCATTATATTTCTATGATTTTTGAAAACCAACATTATTCCTGTTGTAAATTATCCTGTTATTAGCTATAGCCATATCTAAAGCCTGTTTCTGTTAAGAGTTCTGAGGTTTGTAGCTTTGTATCTTGCAGTTTCTTCACGATATTCAGTAACAATAAAAGATAGCCATTATCTTTCTGATTCAGGAACTAGCAGAACTGTATTTCAAGCAGAGGAGATCCTTTGCAAAATTTTAGATTTACAAATCCAGTATATACATTTGTTGTAGCAAATCAATTTTAAAACCTTCCATTTGTAACGAAAATAGGGAAAAATAGGTTTTCAGATATGAATAAATACATGCAAGAACATGAAATGCTTAACATCACTTCATTTACCACACATTTAATACGACGTCAGGAATCGGAAGTTTGTTCGGCAGAAATGGTCTAATATATATATATATATAAAACAGTACGAATGGGAGATAGCGACTAACTGAGGTCGGCGACATGCAAGAAAGTAAAATAAGCCTAGTCTAACAGAAACAAATATGAAAGGCCTAAGTTTGCTATCATCTATGCATTAATCATAGAGTCATAGTATTTAATACAAACGAGAAACATGTAAATGTAACATACTGTGTATGCAATTATGCAATACCCACTAATCATCACAGATAATTAAACGAATGTCTGTTCACGAGCAGAGCATGGGTTTCATAGTTTGCATTAGGCACGGAAACCTCAGCACTTTCATTAACTGGCTACTCAACCCTTTGTAGTAATACATTTTTGTATCCTTCCGGGTATACTTTCTATCAATCCGAAAAGCAAATCCAAATCCACTCCACATCCAATTTGTCTAACGTTTCAAAGCCAATTCTATGTTGGGCTTCGACACACTGCGGTCAGTAAAAACATAAATCAAAAATATAAATACATAAAAACCCACCACCACACAGCTTATTTAATCTATCTCAAAGCATGTTCCCTGATATTCATATTAAAGAGCACATGTCCCTTTAGCCAAGCAGTTAAACCTATGTGACACATGTTCTACTCGGCAATGCCAGACGAAGAGTTTCAATTACGAGAATAGATTAATGATAATATTCCCTAAGCCATTAGAGGAAAGGTCCTCCTTCGCTGGAACTAGTGTAAGTAAGGGTATCATACTGCTTCACAAAATTTTCACCTAGCAGCCCAGAACATTTTAAGCATGCCTCGAACCTGTGAAAGTAACAGTCCCACTCCAATTTGACAGGCGAGGGACCCACTGGAAACAACTTGGCGAACGAAATGGAATTCGATGGGGAGCGATCAATATTAATGGGGTTTATGGAAGAAAGAAAGTAGTACTAGCTGAATCAGCAAAGAGGATGCATCCGGATGTGTTAGGAGTAAATTATATTCGGGTAAGGGGAGATAACGAGGGATATATATCAGATTATAAAGTGTACTTGACGGGTGTTAAAAAGGGATGGGCAGTTGGAGGAATTAGGACGAGAGGATGAGGATACGAAAGCGTAATTGATAAATGCGCGGAAGATATGTAAGCTAATATGGAGAGCGTTTGCTGAACCTCTGTGCTAGTACGGGATTAGCAGTTACAGATACATTCTTCAAGCATAAATCCACCGCTTCACATGGGAGGGTAGGGGCACCGGATCTATAACAGACTATATCTTAACCGACTTTGAATTCAGGAAATCTGTTAGGAATGTGCGGATTTTCCGGAGATTTTTTTATGATATGGGCCACTATCTGATCTGTAGTGAAGTAAGTATATCTAGGCCTAGGATAGCAAAAGTGAAATCTGTCTGCAGACGAATAACGGTAGAAATCTACACGACGATAAAATCAGACAGAAGTACATAGATATGATTAGTGAAAAGTTTCAAACAATGGACGGTAAGCAGATTCAGGATACAGAAAGAGAAAGGGTGCCATACACGGATGCTGTAGTAGAAACATCCAGGGAATGCCTAGGAACAACCGTGTGTAAAGATGGGAAAAAGCGAACATCTTGCTGGAATGATGAAATGAGAGCAGCTTGTAAACGTAAAAAGAAGGCTTATCAGAAATGGCTCCAAACAAGGGCTGATGCAGACAGGGAAGTGTACATAGATGAAAGAAACAGAGCGAAACAAATAGTTGTTGAATCCAGAAAGAAGTCATGGGAAGATTTTGGTAATAACCTGGACAGGCTAGGTCAAGCAGCAGGGAAACCTTTGTGGACAGTAACATAGAATCTTAGCAAGGAAGGGAAAAAGGAAATGAACCGTGTTTTGGGTAATTCAGGTGAACTAGATCCCAGGGAATCACTGAAAATGAACCGTGTTTTGGGTAATTCAGGTGAACTCATAACAGATCCCAGGGAATCACTGGACAGGCGGAGGGAATATTTTGAAAATCTTCTCAACGTAAAAGGAAATATAGTGGTGTCGCGAACAACGGAGCTCATGAGGAGGAGGAAAATGATGTTGGTGAAATTACACTTGAGGAAGTAGCATCCCTGTATGCCACCCTCTTCCTATATCCTGAACCTGCTTACTGTCCACTGTTTGGAACTTCTCACTAATTATATCCATGTACTTCAGTCTAATTTCCTCGTCCTAGAGATTTTCTACCCTTATTCGTTTGCAGACAGATTTCACTTTCTCTATCCTAGGCCTAGGGATACTTAGTTCACTACAGATCAGATAGGGATCTGTTTCTTAAAAAAATCTCCGAAAAACCCGCACATTTCTTACAAATTTCTTGAAACCGAAGTCGGTTAAAATATAGTCTATTATGGATCTGGTACCCCCTACCCTCCCATGTGTACCGGTGAATAGCCTTATGCTTGAAGAATGTATTTATAACTGCTAAACCCACACTAGCACAGAAGTCCAGCAGACGCTTCCCATTCCTATTAGCTTCCTTATCTTCCCCACATTTACCAACCACCCTTTCGTATCCTTCAGTTCTATTTCCAACTCTTGCATTGAAATCGTCCATTAGCACTATCCTATACTTGCTGTTGACACTGACTACATGTCACTCAATGTTTAATAAATCTTGCCAATTCCATACTCATCTGCTCCCTCACATGGTGAATACACTGAGACAATTCTCGTATTCTCGTGCTAACTGCAAAATCTACCCACATAATTCGCTCGTTTACGTGCCTAACAGAAACTTTAATAGTATTCTTGATGAAGAGCCCCTACCCCTGACTCTGCCCTTCCCTTTAACACCCAAGTACACTTTATAATCTCCTATCTCCTTCTCGTTATCTCCCCTTACCCGAATATCACTTACTCCTAGCACATCCCGATGCATCCTCTTTGCTGACTCAGCCAGTTCTACTTTCTTTCTTCCATAAGCCCCATTAATATTTATAGCTCCCCATCGAATTCCATTTCATTCGCCAAGTTGTTTCCATGAGTCCCTCGCCTGTCAAATGGGAGTGGGACTCCGTTACTCCATAGGCTTGCTTAAAATGTTCTGAGCTCGGTAAATTCATGAAGCAGGATGCTACCCTACTTACACATAGTCCAAGTGAGGATCTCTCCTCTAACGGTTAGGGACCACCGGTGGATTGTATAGTCCTAGCCGCCATGACTCAGAATATGTCCGAGATGCCCACTCCCATTCCGCAGCAACTGGTATCCCGACTCTCAGGATCATTTACTAGGCCACTCAGCCGTTGTCCGTGGTTCACGAACTAGGACGTGACCACAGTAACCCACACATGAACCATCAAAAAAAGAATATATATAAACAATAACTTAAAAAATGTACCGGTTCATGTCGTTCTGATAATGTATATGGTGCTCAAATGTCCGGTCCTGAAAAGCCATCGCAAGTACCATCACGTGTATCTGTGCCTCCTGAAACTTCGTCATCCACTGCAACCTGTGAGGCATTGCAGCAACTGCTTCTTCTCTTTCTTCTTATATATGCCTTGCCCAGTCTCCCGGACGTTGGGGATCAGTGTCATAATTTACCAGTACAAAAGAAAAGAGTGATATGGGTCCAGAAAAAGAAGCCACTTACACAGTTGTTTGCAGCATATTCCCAACCTTCTTTCTATGACGAATATTTCGGAGCCTGTTATACTGGATTTACAGAACGAGTTGGTTACATGGTTTGGGTCACGTAGCCGTGAGCTTGTATTCGGGAGATGGTTGGTTCGAATCCCACTCCCGGCAGTCTTGAAGATGGTTTTCGGTGGGTTCCCATTTTCACAACAAGAAAATTATACTCCTCAGTTAAGAAGACCCGGAATTGAGATGTAGGGACACAAAATCAATTTTCGTATTTTAAATCTAAAAATAACTTTGGAATCCCATCTTTAAAATGGTAAATATATCACTTTTCAACGATAAGTGGAAGTGTTTTTTTAATTTAAAATAAATAATGCATGAAAAGTAGTCGGCTATTAGCCATCATGGAGGACGGAGTTAAAATACTCGTAATACTTCTGTAATGAAATCTGTGATTTTATAACAGTGAAAAAGTACAACCATCTACAGTATCTACTTCTAGCTGTGACGAAAATAATAAAGCAGGTTTTCTGAGACTTAGGACACCCTGATCTGCTGAAAAAATATCGGCAAACACGGACACAAAACCCAAACGAGAGTTTAAACATTGTCATCTGGAGTCGGATTCCCAAGATATTGTTTGTGGGTATCTATACCCTTCACTTCGGAGTATTTGATGCAGTGGCAACATTCATTGCAGAAAGTGTAACAAGAAGTAAAGTTTTGAAAAAACTAGGAGTGGGTATCGGGTGTCGAACTGTTAACATCATGCCCACAGAGTTTAACCAAGGAGGCCAGGAAACAACAGAGCTACGAAAAGAAAACTACTCGAACGGTTTGATGTGGGGAAGGATGACCCATGTTATGGGAGAGACTTATTTTGACATTCTAATTTTGAAGGCGGATTTCCCAGTTTAATTTATTTATTACTTAATGTACCGTTTCTCAACTTCTACTAAATGTGGGAGCCTGAAACTTTCACAGTTTGTTTATTCAAGTGTTCTACGTGTACTAAAGGTCTTTAATTGTTTGATTTCAAATGTCTAGTCGCCTTAATGAAAATTATGTTATGTAAACTGTGTATATTTACTAAATCTGAGGCACATTTTTAATTATGTACGCTTCAGTAACTAGTCAAGGTCCATCTCCTAAACACACAAAAATTTCATACATCTGTCATGGATAGTTTTTAAGAAAAGGTACAGCAACATTGATAAATGAGCATTTTAGGGATAGGGCATTCCGGGTCCCCGTAAGGCTATGGTCGTTTCCGTCTTAGTCCTACCCTATCCTATCCCATTGTCACCGTAAGATCAGACTGTGTCGGCGAGACACAAAGAAAGTGCTAGATTAAACTCTGTTTACGTATTGCATGATAGAAGGACTGTTTCCTAATCTCTCATTCCGGCAGCATCTGAAGTGTATATTCCACTCGTTCATCAACATATTTTATAATATGGATCCCAGTGTCTAACTACAGATACTTGGACATCTAGGAATACATAGAGCTACTTAGCAGTCACGGCAATTTTTATAAACCTAGAGCGACGCATCAAGTCGGCCGTGCAGATCACTTACCAACTTCAAGCGTGTTCTCGCAGAGAAAATCACAAATACTACACGGTTTATAGTGGGGGTTACTCTGATACGCAAATAACCAAATACAACACCCAATTGTTTAGACTTATGAGTAGGGCTCGGATGTTTAAGACCTAAAACTAGCCCAAATAAGCAAGCAAATATCACCTCAAACGTGACGAAATATGACGTAAAAATTACAAAATATAACTCGAAAATAGATGGCGAGAGTGTTTTAAAAATTCCATTTTACACTCTCGCCAACTATTCCATGTGATTGTTGTACTGGATTTCAATACTTGCATGAATTTCTGAGCTAGCAGTTTCTAAACGAGTAATTGCGCTCGATATAATTCCAAAGTTCGACTATATACTGTATATATGCCAGACTTTCTGACAAACTGTTCCAAAACAATTCCTACCCAATCTTGGTAGAAGAGGCACCGTATTCCGCTTGTATTAACTGCAGATGTGATACCGAGAAGCAGTTTTATGAACACTACTTCGGATTCGGTACGTTAAAGATGATTTTGCACAGCTACAGCTGTCGTCAAGCCGCCAAAATATGACCGAAATATGACGCATCTGCGAAAATAGCTCAAAATATGACCTTATGACAAAAATAGCCAAAATGTGCATTTATATGACAAATAAAAAGCACTTAATTGTGACGATAATCACCTGATTTGCACCAAAATCCAATCAGGCAAGGAAATAGAGGCAAAGAAAAAGTTATGACTTTTCCTAAATATCCGAGCTCTACTTATGAGTAATATTGTTAGGGAGTTGTAAATAATATTTTCAGTCCCCACGAGGAAATATCTTTGGACTTTAATACGAGTACATACGAGATAAAAAGGAGCATTACGCAAAGTGAAAGCAACACTGTGTTTTACATACTTTTAAAAACTTTTTAAACAGAGCACATAAAACAAACATTCCGTGTTCTTAATCTGCCCCTGTAGGAAATTAATCCTAGCTTTGATCGAGGAAAGAGACATTTAGCTCGCATTAAGTTACGAGTTGCGTCCTTTAGTCGCCTTCTGAAAGAAACTATTGGTTTTTGGCCATCGGCAAGAGAACTATAGACTGGCCGTAAATTTGACTACAACTAGGCAGACCTTGAACCTTACCGCTCACTGTTGCCATCACTGTTTCACTCACATCGTGATTCTTGTTCCTAAGGGTACGAACATACCGAAGATGCATCGCAGCTCGCGGTCGCGGTTTACGTCGCGGTCGATGGAGGGTGAACATACCGGGGAGGTTTACCCTTCAGTGTTCTGAGATGTGTTTACAGTGAGTGGACGTTATCTTTAGATCTCCGCGTTCAAGTTAAAGAAAATTTATTCTCTACTACTGAGCTTTTACAGGTATAGAGTACATATTCAAGTGACAGTGGAGATAGTGATTCATTGTGCATAAGCACACGATGGTGGCTACTTTCAAATCAGTAAACCCGCCAGTGGAATGCTCATCCTATAAATAAAAGAAGGCAGGCGCTGGGGGAATATCACAACTTATTTGAAGAATTGAAACACCACGCAGACAGATTCCATTCATACATGAGAATGTCCCTTGAGACGTTCCAATACATATACAACAATGTGGAATCAAAAATTGATACTGTAATGAAATGAAATGTCGTATGGCATTTAAAGTGCCAGGATATCCCAGGACGGGTTCGGCTCGCCAGGTGCAGGTCTTTCTATCTGACTCCCGTAGGCGACCTGCGCGTCGTGATGAGGATGAAATGATGATGAAGACAACACATACACCCAGCCCCCGTGCCATTGGAATTAACCAATTAAGGTTAAAATTCCCGACCCGGCCGGGAATCGAACCCGGGACCCTCTGAACCGAAGGCCAGTACGCTGGCCGTTCAGCCAACGAGTCGGGATTGATACTGTGAAGTAAATACCTATACCGCACGAATACACACGCGGGCTCTGTGAACACCCGGATCAACGGCACAGTAGAGCGGGGGGGGGGGGATATATCACGTGATCTCAATCCAGACAAGCCAATCAGGAGCAAGCTGCATCGATGCCATCCGTTCTACAGCGATGGAAACAAAAACTTTCTTGTCATCGCGCTAGACCTCCTGGTAAATCGCGATGGTGAATGGAAGCGAGCATCTTTTGACATGAACTGTTCCATTTAAAACTGTGTGTTTGTGTTACCAGGAGGTGACATCGAGGCATCGACCGCGATGTAAACCGCGACCGCGAGCTGCGATGCATCTTCGGTATGTTCGTACCTTAATCCTCTTGATACTATCTTCATTCCTTTTCCTACTGGGTGTCTTACGCGATTTTACCTCAATGGATAGATATTTCGGTAAATTTTGGAAAAAATATGAGGCACCGCTCCTGGTTTTAATTTCCACCTCACACGAGGAAGTTCGGCGTTTTTACCGTTCACAACCTTTATAAGTTAATTAAATCTGTTGAAAAATGCAGGTGTCATATTCTGCTTTTGGTTGACAATTGCTTATCTTTCCGCCGAATAACTCTCGTCCACTTTGCAAAAGATTTTCTTTTGGCGGTATAAAAAATCCGTAACTCGATTTATAACCAGAATCGAAACAGTACCACATTTTCTCGAAATATTAGAAAACTAGTTGATTGCACACACAAAGCACTGCACAGATATTAATACCAGTACTTCACGCACGAATGCACGATATTACCTTCATCGACAATTTGGCGCACGTGTTGTTGCAGCTGGTTCGTTGCGACAGCAGCGCCATACTCCAGCGGGGCCACCAACAACAATGTTAAAGAGAGCGGAGTGATCACACTAGATATTCTATTCATCATGCTTACGGCAAGTTCATTGAGACGAATTAGAGGTAAGGGAATATCAAGGATGTCTGGTGACATGGATGTTTAAACAGAAGAAACCGCAGTTTAAAGGAATACTAGTGTATCAGAACGATAGAGTGGTGACAGGGGGTAAAGTTAGGGCCTGCAGAGCCTGCAACGCAGAGGGCCAGGGCTTTCAAGCGGCCCCGAAGATTCCTCGCAAAAAATAAAATATTATATATCTAGCCTAATACCACTCTGCACGGAAATGGCCAGGCCAGATGAAGGCGGTTTCGCGAAATCAATGGAAATTGTTTTTACAATTTGTACATAGAGGAATTAACATGTGGTTGTATCTAGCAGCAGTAATTGTGTTGAGTGTAACAAAGCACAGTCGTAAACAATCCTCCCCGTCTCTCGTAACATCGAGGCACGCTCCTCATAAGAAAGCTGCACCAAATTATTTCAAAACAATAATGCTGTGATCGTATAATACAAAAAAGTTGCTGAACATTTAACTTCTGTCACACATTTACTCGACGACAATATATAATGCTAATAATAAATTGTGGTAACAATCAGTCAACTCAGTTTCAAACAAGCTCGTGTTTGCACGGAGAATTGTGAGGTGTGATATTTTTCAAACTTTATTTGAAGAGTTTTTGATTTAATATTCGTACATTTTTCTGTGTTGTAATCGATGCTACGGATTAAATGGATTGAAAAGAGAACAAACAAAACCATATACAGGCCGACGAAGAAAATCCAGGAACTGCTTAGGTCTGCCAAAGACAAGCGCCATCGGGAAACCAAGGAAAACTATCTTCAGGGCTGCCGACAGTGGAGTTCGAACCCACTATCTCCCGGATGCGAGCTCACAGCTGCGCGCTCCTGTGTAACAGATGAGTGCACTTCTAATGTGAAAAGTTATCTAGAAATAGATAGCAGTAATGACAGCAGTATGTGAAAGTGAAAAAGAAGATTGTGACAAAATCGCCATAAATATAATTAGGCATGTCAAAATCTGTGAGTATTCACATGATCGTGCAGATTGTGATTTAGATGTAGACAATGAAACTCAACAGTTCTTTGTTAGACAAAACCTGTATCAGCCTGTGGATTCTCTCCTGAAAGCTGATAAACAGGATAACAGACGCTTTTCCACTAAATATTTTGAAAAGTTCACATTGACAGGGCAAAGAATTTGGAGAGAATGGTTGTGTTATTCATCTGAAAATGATTTCGTTCACTGCAAACCAAGCTGGCTCTTTGAAGGACAGAAAACGCCTTTGGCTTGGAGGGAAGGGGTCTGAGATTGGAGATGCTTAACTGAAAGTATAGTGCAACATAAAACGATTTTCTTTTTCGTTACGCACATTTGAACGCACATGTTTTTAATTCGTAGCGTAAGAAAAAACAGTTGGTGGAAGTATGGATTCAGAACTAAAGAAAAGTGAGAACATACGGAAACAGGCCCTTGGGCGTATCGTGAATGTAACATTAACACTGGCATCCAATAAATCAGCTTTTCGGGGACATAAGGAAGAAACTGGAAAATCAAACAGTGAAAACATTTTAGCAATCGTCGAACTGCTCGCAAAGTAATTAGTAGTGTTTTATTTTACGCGACAAGATTAAGGCCTTCTCTTCCATCTAACCCGGCACTGAAATATACATGTATTACATTGTATTACATTCCAATGATTAGGTTAAATACAAATTAAATTAATAATACAAAACTGAGGAGTGACGTAATTAAACTAAGTTGAAATAAATTAAATCTAATAAGAGGAAAAATTCTTAAAACATATCCTATATTAAAAAAAATAAGAGAGGTAGTGCATAACATTTAATTACATTTGAAAAATTGAACGATTAACAATGTTTAACTAATCTTCTACCAGGGCATCCATAACAATAGAATGGTTGTGAGTAGCAGCATCAAATTTACATATGTTCTTTTTTGGTGCATAAAATGTCTCTAAAGTGCTTGTTTGAAAGTGCAAATAACTTTTAACCCTCTGATACCTTTGGGAAGGAGGTTCCACTAACAGCAGACATTTACTGTGAATGAATTATCGTAAATGACAGTTCTATGGGTAGGTAAAGCAAGGATGGAATTATTAGTAGATCTAGTGGTTTTTTTTTTTTTTTTTTGCTAGTTGGTTTACGTCGCACCGACACAGATAGGTTTTATGGCGACGATGGGACAGGGAAGGGCTAGGAGTGGGAACGAAGCGGCCGTGGCGTTAATTAAAGTACAGCCCCAGTATCTGCCCGGTGCGAAAATGGGAAACCACGGAAAACCATCTTCAGGGCTGCCGACAGTGGGGTTCGAAACTACTATCTCCCGAAAGATCTAGTGTTAACACCGTGATAGGATGAGAGGTATTCGGAATACAAAGTAAGGTAAAATAGCTGTGAAGAATGAAGGATTTTTATGGAGATGGCATAGAGTATGCACAGTGGGATGGATTTCTAATTGGGGCCAAGATAGATAGTTATATGAAGGATTCACATGGTCATATTACCGCAGGATACAGACGTATTTCACACATGCATTCTGATCACGTTGTAATCTGCTCAATAACTTGCGCCGAGCGTCTCTATAAAGCGCGCCACAATAGACGAAATGAGGGAAAACCAGAGCTTCTACCAGAATTTTTTAAAGTTTGCAGGAAATAAGTATTTATAAACGCGCAGCAAGTGCAAGGCAGAGAACGTTTTCTGGGTGATGTTCGTAATATGCGTTTTCCATGACATGTCATCATCGAAAGTAACGCCTAGGACTTTTACTGATGACATGAATGGTATGGTATCATTACGATCCTGTGTTACGTGATCCCATAAATAAATCAAAATACACTCAAAAGTACTTAAGCCGTTCAATTAAATATAAGTTAATACATGTTCTATCCCCTGCAGCTGAAAAGAAATGGTTAATTACGTTAAAGCTTCCCATTTCTTTTCTATCAATACATAAGTTATACAACCCGGGACATAACAGAGAGAAATCAAGTAACTCATATATTTAGATACGTTACCGTATCTGGTTTCACATTATGTAACCAGAAAGCCTTGTGACGTGAAAATCAATTAAAAATTCTTAGATTTTTGCGAAATACAAGATCAAACTGCATTAGGAACAGAGAAGGAATTCTTATTAACTAAATGACGTGTCAGGGGTATGACGGATGTGCCATTATGTCATGCGTATCCAAAGGTGTCAAAACGAGAATTGAAGAAAGGTAAAGAAGTGCAAAATATGGGCATTATGCAGTGCATAATTAAAATCTGATACTGTATGCGGGATTCAAGTAATTAGGTCCTTTTATGACACAGTGAAAATATTGTACCGTTTCTCCAGTCTGAAAGATGGGAACTTTTGGTATATTCTTATACTTTAAACATTGTATCAGTCTATGTAAAACCCGAATTATGCTTTGTCAAATACAATATTGATATCTAAGAAGAAATAGAACAAGCTGTTGATTCCAAACAACAATAGGAGAAATTTGAATTCATTGTACAGACAGCGTTGCCAACAAAGATTCTAGAATGTACGTACTAATCTAGCATCACAAATTGTACGGTCAAAATATGTAGTATGATAAAGCGTGTTCTCTTATTCAGGATATATTTTTCGAATTGAGCCTCTATGGACCGTGTGTTAATAACCTAATCTCATTTTCACTGTCTGTGTCTTGTTCGTCTGCCGAATTTGACATCCTGCCAACATCTCTTGAGCCCATCGATCAGCGCTTTCTTCCGCTCCTCTAGTGAAGGGCCTCTCCGTCTTCTGGGTTCTGTCTCCACCACAAAACCCTGATAGCTTTTCACCATCCTACTGAAACTATTCCTGCCATTGATTTTATCCTCTGTAATGCCCACCTCTCTCAGATCTTCTCACACTCTTGGAACCATCTCAATTTAGATGCCTTTGGCTTGAGAAAATTCCAGATTTTCTTTGTGAGCCGGTCAATATCGATAGGGAAGATATGCCCATAAAACAACAACCATCTCATGCTAATTGCTGTTGTTATCGGTTCCATCTTGCTGTACACTTCTTTATTGAATTTCAGTCGAACCTGCCCGTCAACCCATCCCTTGCCCAAGATCTTCCGTAGTAGCCTGCGGTCTCTTTTAAGTATCAGATTGACTTGTTCTTTTATATTCACGAACAAGGTCACCAAAGCATATAAGCCTTCTGGTCTAACAGCAGTGCTGTAAATCTTAATTTGGCTCCGAAACTCAGCATCTTCTTGATATACATGCTTTTAGTCAATTGGAACGCTCGCTCTAATTTTCGGATGCGGATACTGGCAGATTCTTGTTCTAGACCATTCTCCTGGACTACTCCACCCCGGTACTTAAACTTCTTGACTCTTCCAATCTCTCCATGGTATGTTAACATCCATTCTGGACCATTATTGATGTACGTCTTATTCGTTTTCTCAAAGAAGATTTGTAGTCTTACTTCCTCTGCTGTTTTCTTAAGACGGTTTATATTCCTGATTGCTGAACTGATGTTGCTGGCAAATATGGCTAAGCCATCAGCGAAAGCCAGAGAGTCAACATACACTTTTGTGTTTGGGACCTAATCGAAACAGATCTTCATCTCCTTATTCTCTGTTCAGCGATTTTCTCCATTCTCGAATTACCTTTGCCAAGATACAACTGAAAAGAAGTGGAGAAAGTTCATCAATCTATCAGTCATCAATGAACTGCATTTAGGACGGTTGTCCAGGTGGCAGATTCCCTTCAACTGTTTACCTAATATTTACATTTATTTATATTTGCTTATCTAGCTTTTTCTTAAATATTTTGAACGAACTCGGAAATTTATCAAACATTTCCCTTGCTAATTTACTCCAATCCCTTACTCCTCGTCCTATGAATATTTGCCCCAATCTGTCCTCTTGAATTCCAACTGTATCTTCACATTATGATCTTTTCTATTTTAAAACGCTCAACACAAGCTTATTCTTCTACTCATGGCATTCCACGCCAACTTACCACTGACAGCTCGGAACATACCACATAGTCGAGCATCTCGACATTTGCGGATGGTGTTATAGTACTGTAACCTTAGGTAACTACTTCGTTAATATGATCACCCCAATGAAGGTCATTCCTTATATTAACACCTAGGTACTTACATTGTTCCCCATAAGGTACTATCACCCCATCAACACAATAATTAACACTGAGAGGACTTCGCCTCTCGGTGAAACTTACAACTTGACTTTTCATCCCATTTACATTCCTACCATTGTCTGCTGTCCCCCTGCAGTCGGCCACAATCCTGCAACTAATTTACTATTCTATTCTTATTTGTGATTCCAGATTTTTACTCATATCATTTATATATATACAACAAAACAGAAAGTTCCAAAAATACTGCCCTGCAGGATCCCTTTCTTAATCATTACGGGATCAGATAACATTTATCCTACTCTAATTCCCTGAGTTCTATTTTCTTGAAATGTAGTCACCTATTCAACCACTCTTTTGTCTAGTCCAACTGCCCTCATTTTTGTCAGTAATCTCCCATGATCTACCCTTGGATAGGTCAATAGCGATACAATCCATTTGACCTCCCGAATCTAAAATATCTGCTATATCTTGCTGGAATCCTACAAGTTGAGCTTCACTGGAATAACCTTTTCTAAACCCGAACTGCATTCTAACAAACCAGTTAGTAATTTCGCAAACGTGTCTAATATAATCAGAAATAATGCTTTCCCAGAGCTTACATACTACACATGTCAAGCTGACTAGCCTGCAATTTTCTGCTTTATGTTTGTCACCCTTTCCCTCGTACAATGGGGTTATTTTAGCAACTCTCCATTCATTTGGTACAGCTCCTTCATGCAACCAGTAGCCTAATCAAATACGTATTTCAGATATGATACTATATCCCAACCCATAGTATTTAATATATCCCCAGAAATTTTATCAAAAGCTACCTTTACGACTGAATACTTCTGCCTTGCAAATACACTCCCCTTGTTCATTAATGATCCCAGGAATGTCATTCCTGGAACCTGTTTCTGCCTTAAAGTACCCATACATGTCCTTCCATTGCTCCCTAAAATTCATGTGGCTACCAGTTATGTTTGCCATCATGTTATCCTTAGCTGATTTTGTCGCTGAATTTAATCTTCTATTTCCCAGTTATAATATAATGGGTTCATATTATTCCCTATCACTTTTAAAGGTACATATCTGTTTTCACACTCATCAACAATTGCTTTAAACCCATCCCATAGACTGTTTACATTTTTATTTATCATCACCTTGTCTGACCCAAGATTTTAGTTCAAAGAGCTCTGAGATTTCATTCTTGAATTTCACCTTTAATACTGTGTTGGTGAGAGTTTGTTTAATCAAGTTTCTGGATGTAGCATCCACCCCAAACTCTTCCAGAACATTCAATAACGACTGTCCGTCAACCGAGTCGCATGCTTTTCTGAAGTCCGGATATATGGCCACATATTGCAACCTCCCAATTATCTTGTATCTGATGATGTTCTTCAGATTGAGAATTCATTCTGGACAGAAACGGCCCTTTCGGAAACCAGTCTGGTATACGCCAATCGGTTTATCAATATGAATTTCGATTCTGTTAAGGAGTGCTTTGGAAAGAATCTTGTAAGGAACAGGCACTATCGATATAGCTTTGTAACGTTCTTCTTTTTTATGGTGAGGAGGATGGATTAGTGCTGACTGCCATTCAACTGGTAGAGTACCCGTTTTTCAAATTTCCTGAAAGAGACAGACTAGTTCTCCTAATTCGACTAGCTTCAATAGTTCCGCCACTATGGAATCTTCCCCACCTGCTTTATTATTTTTCAGACTGTCTATGATATGCTTAATTTCCATCTTAAAAGGTAGCTGAGACTTGGACAGGCCTTGAATAGAAGGGGAGATGGATAGTCTTTGCGTTGGCTCATCACGTTGAGCAACTTGAAGTACTATTGAGCCAAAATGTTGTAATTTTCCCTGTTGTACAGCCTAGCCTTCCAATAGCATATCTAAGGCTGCTTGTCCACTGGGAGCGACTACACGCGATTACGAGATGAGGCGACTAGAGACGACTTCGATTTATGCGAATACACGTGATTGGGGTCGTCCAATGCAGGCGACTACGCGCGGCTGTCAGTTGATGTCTGCACTCCGTACAGGTCTGTGTGAGTTTCTGTAATAGGCGTTGTCAAGTTAATAAGATCATTAAATATTCTGTGAGATGGATGCTAAGGCTTTAGTTTCCTTTTTGGAGATTTACTACCTGATGTGGCGTCCAAGGAAAAATCACAAAAGAAGACATCGGTGTTAACACTAGGTAGGCAGATGCAGAGTGGGTCTCTGCCCATACGTGGCCACAGCTAGTCCGTGGTCCAACAGCTCTGTACTCTGACCGGGCAACCGAGCAGAGAAGGGGTGGCCATGGCTCTACCGTGGCTCTACGCCTCTGTATTCGGGATTCGGGACAGGGCTGGACCTCACGGCTAGCTCCAACCGTCGGCTGTCCTAAGAATGGTTTTCCGTGGTTTTCCATTCTCCTGTACTAACGAGAATGCCGGAGAGTTCCTAGTACAGGCCACGGCCGCCAACCCTCATATTCTCCGAACATCTCCTTCACCGAACAAATCTCCCGGCCTGAGAGACGGCGTCACCGCCTAAGAGACCCGACTCCTCCTTCAGGGGAGGAATGAAAACATTTCAGGAATAGTAGTAGTTAACACTAGCCAGTAGCGTAGCTAAGATCAACCGATGGGCGGGTGGAGAGTGGGGGGGTGGGAGTGTTTATAGTTACAAAATCATCACAGAACATAATGAAGGTCCTTGTGAGTGTGTGGTGTGCGCATGCATGACTAGTCATTATAAGGACACAAATACAAGTGAACTATGTTGAAATTCAGATTGCAGTACACTACAAAATCTTACATTAAAATACAGAACAAGAACAATACGATCAAGGTCAACAGTTGTACAGCAAATGGTATGTTCAGATTACAATCTAAAATGCAACTTTCGAGGCTTCTTAGAAAATAGATTCAAGAAATCTGTTGGTTTTACAATTATGTATCTGAATGTTCAAAAGGGCCAACACTTTGAGTCGACTTTCACTTGTTTGTCAGTTTCCGTTTATTTTCTTTTGTAAAACATCCACGGCGGGAGGAGGGGATCTAACCCTCCCCCCCCCCCAAAAAAAACCTCCACTTGTCTTCCTTGACTGGCTAAAAGGAAGCCAATGGAGGATTCCACCATCTGTTCGATGATTTGTACGAAGTTCTTTGATTATTGTCGGATGGGTCCAATAACATCCAGAAACCACTGTACATTTGAATCCAATAGACCAATAATAGCCAAAATGCCACACTTCAAGGAGAAAACAACGTCATTGAAACGCTTAACTGAGAATCGATAATAAGCGATATGAATGCCTTTTTTAACAGCTTTGAATTTTAAAAGAATCAAAGATCGAAATAAGTATGTAATTTAAGACATCAGTGCAACGGTTCTAGGACATTTCGTACCACGGACATTTCGTACCACTTGACCGGCTGATTACCTGCGAACTTCCAGCTAATGACTTTAAAATATTTAGGAGAGTACATTCCGTACCACTTGAAAGAGTGGGAAGTATTGCGAAGTAAAAACGATATCCTAATGAATGTGTTCAATAGTATATAGGCTATCCATTGTCCACTACTGGCGCAGAAGCCTCCGCACGGTGTGACCACTACCGATGTTAATCTTCCGTCGGGCCCAACTGATGTGACTAGCACGAGTGTTAATTCTTATCTCGTATTCGTCATTCGCGGGGACCTAGCTACCTCCACCTTTCAGTAGTTTCTTGTTTCCGCGTGACCTTCAAGCCCATAACTGCCAGTTCATCAGAATATTTTATTTTACTTACTTGATAATGAAATAATGTAGTTGTTTATAAATATCCACAATAATAATAATATTATCCATCCTTATGCTCGTCAGGCACATTGCGCCCGAACACGATGTATATTTCTATTCTATTAGTTTGTATCAGAATTTATACGGTACTTAAAAATCGACTTTCTTATGATAATATTTATTTAAACATAAGTGATAAGTATATTTTAAAGGGCAATTATTGATATAATGCCGGCTCCGTGGTGCTGGGGTAGCGTGCCTGCCACTTACCCGGAGGCCCCGGGTTCGATTCCCGGCCAGGTCAGGGATTTTTACCTGGACCTGAGGGCTGGTTCGAGGTCCACTCAGCCTACGTGATTAGAATTGAGGAGCTATCTGACGGTGAGATAGCGGCCCCGGTCTCGAAAGCCAAGTATAACGGCCGAGAGGATTCGTCGTGCTGACCACACGACACCTCGTAATATGCAGGCCTTCGGGCTGAGCAACGGTCGCTTGGTAGGCCAAGGCCCTTCAAGGGCTGTAGTGCTATGGGGTTTGGTTTGCTTTTTAATTATTGATATAATATAGAAGTTTTCTGTAGTAAATGTTTTAAATTATTTTTGTTTCTGAATTCTAAAGTGAAATTCAACCCGCTGGCAAGGAAATGGAATTCCAATTTGACAAGTGGTACGGATTATCCTGGCGTAAATATTTGGAGATTACGGGAAAACAGTTCACAGGTAGATAACGACCTAGGTGGTACGAAATGTCCTCAAAAATCAAGTGGTACGAAATGTCCGGACACCCAGTGCAACATACAAAAATAAGGAAGGTACACATCCGTCAGTAAGATCCACGTAAGAAGAGTTAAACAGAAATATAAAATCTTTATTTCTAGTTTCAACAGTCTCTACACGTTGTGTTTTGTTCGAAGCCCGGCAGCCCTGAAGATGGTTTTTTCATGGTTTCCCATTTTCACACCAGGCAAATCCTGGGGTTGTATTTAAAAGCACGGCCACTTTCTTTCCACTCCTAGCCCTTTCCTATCCCATCGTCGCCAGAAGACATGTCCGTGAGGTGCGATGTAAAGCAAACTGTAAGATTTTGTAAAAGTCGTGTTATTTTCAACCATTTTCCTTTTTTAATTTTATGAATGGTAAAATTTTGAAAAATTGTGTTATATTCAACCATTTTCCTCTTTGTTAAATGTTGTAATCCTCAAGAAACGCTCGTTGGAACTCCGCAACACACATCACTTTAACATTGTGTTTGTTACGACACACCTGAACAGTTACCAAACAATTGTCGTAAGCCCACCATCCATAGGGCCGGTTCCAGTTTTCTAGGGTGTCGTTGGGTGGGCTTGTTTCTGGTTTTGGTTTGATGGTTGAGGATGACGGGGATCGTGTGTATTTATGCGGAGACGGCATGTGCAGAGAAATTCGACGTAATCCATGTCCTTATTTAAAACGTGCTGGAGCTCATTTCTCACAGCCAGTTTATCAGGAAACTTCCTCATATACGGAAGGAGGCTTATCAAAAATTAGTAATCGCTGCAGTCTTTAACGGCACTTTCGACAAGCAACTGTACTTTTTCTCTCTTTATTTCAAGGAACTTTTCATTTTTTTAATCGTTCGTTTTCCGTTGCTTATGCCGTTTGTTGTTAATTGTTGGAAGCCTCAATTCGTTTGTTCAGCAGAAGAGCTACGGTGATGTGGATCAATTACAGCATCTTACTGAAATTATAAATATAGTATAAATAACCATTTAATATAACTACTACTTGCCATTATCAACACTCACTGAGCAGCGTGGTCACGCGTCTTAACGCTCTAAGGCTGTGGAGCCAAGCTGTGCATTCGGGAGGGGCGTGGGTTCGACCCCACCACCGGGCGTCCTAAGAATGGTTTCCTGTGGTTTCCCCTGTATCATTTCCAGGCAAATGGCGGGACAATTCCTATTCATACGCCACAACCGATTCCTTCCACTTCCTTACAGAGTTCCATTCATCACCATCATGTCATTTTCGTTAGCTCCTCAACTGAGGTTGGCGTCAGGAAGGGATCTAGCGTAAAACACGCCATGTAAATTCATCTCACTTCATACCCCACCCCACGTCAAGAGAACAATAACAATAATGAGGGGTTGACACAATACCATTATCAATACCCATTTGTTCTGTAACATTCACCCATAGCTTGCGTTGTATATTTCAAAAATGATAGTGTTTATCTTTCATAGGGTGTTTTAGGCACAGGCCAGAGTAAAGTGTAGCTTCCACCGAAGTCCCAGTCTCATCCATGGCTGTGACAATATGGAAGCTGCTGGGGTATGGGTGGTGCTGAGTAATGACATTCAGAGCACGACTAGTGCATCTGAGTGTTATGAAAGGTGTTGCTCATAGGGTCAGTCGAGCTGCAATAGCACTTTCTGACCCAATGAGGAATGCAATGGCAAACTACCTCACTCCTCGTCTTGCCTAGTACGCCTCATTTTGGTGCTGCCATTGGTTTATGCGGTTTCCTATTTGAGGATCCAACCAGCCTCTGGGCTGATGACCTAACAGACAGACAGGGTGTTTTAATAATAATAATAAGAAGAAGAAGAAGAAGAAGAAGAAGAATGTTTTACATGACGACGGGAGACAACCAAGTGCTTGTAGGAACCGTAGTGTACTGTACTACAAGCGACAAATCCAATTCGAGGGGGATCAGTCGCTTGTCGCTTGTAGTCGCGTGAAGTTGGCCGCTCGAGGTCGCTAGCTGTGGACGCGGTTTCGTTTAACGGTTTAACTCTATGCAGTGGGATCAGTCGCGCTAGTACGCACGTAATCGCCTCATCCCGTACTCGCGCATAGTCGCTTCCAGTGGACGAGCAGCCTAAAGCATAGACTAGGGGCTTGATAACCTTTCAGATTAGATTTAAAGGTTTGATAAAAGTCCCTGGCGTTGTTCTTCCGGAAGTCCTGATCGATCTGTCCCATCTGTTGTTTCTCATATGATCGCCTTGCATATCGAAACACTCGGGCTGCAGCTTGCCGCGCATCGCGGAATGTATCAAAATGTTCTGATCCTTGGTCGAATTTCATTTTCTCCTGGCATCAGTTCTCCGAGCTCATGTATTATCACAGTTTCGTTCCACCATTGACGTTTTTGTTTAGGAGCTGCCAGGACTGTAGCGTTAGCTACCTGTTGGATCTTAGATGCGATGTCAATCCAATTCTTAAGATTCAAAGGTCATGTTCTGGTGATACTGCTCCGTACTTCTTGACTAATCTTAAGTTTCGTCACATCATATCTCCGAATTTTATTTCCAACTAGTTGATGTACCCGTGCTTCGCTACGGAATTCTACACTGTATATAGAATTCTAGGCTAGGTAGTGTACACATTGTGAGCAAGATTGTATAAAATTGCATAGCTCTTAACGTTACCCTAGAAACGCGACGGGGAAGTCACCAAACGTCTTTTCTCATATGAAGACTGTGTTAGGGAATTTTCATTGTAATGATAAGCCCGCTTGCCTACCATCGTCACCACCAGGTTGGAGAGTTTTCATTACAATGGGAGACACTCACTCTCCACCAGCCATTTTACATCCCCAGAAAGACTGTCTTAGTGGTTTTTCCAACTGAAATGAACATAGGTCATTGCAATGACGTCAGTAGGAATGGCGCGATTAAAAGCAATACTTTCATATGAAAAACTCCATGAAATGATTTTTTTTTTGCTAGTTGCTTTACGTCACACCGACACAGATAGGTCTTGTGGCGACGATGGGACAGGAAAGGGCTAGGAGTGGGAAGGAAGCGGCCGTGGCCTTAATTAAGGTACAGCCCCAGCATTTGCCTGGTGTGAAAATGGGAAACCACGAAAAACCATTTTCAGGGCTGCCGACAGTGGGGTTCGAACCTACTATCTCCCGAATACTGGATACTGGCCGCACTTAAGTGACTGCAGCTATCGAGCTCGGTCATCAAATGAAGGACCACACACTTTCTCACTTTTAACGAACAGTACTATGCTGGAATTCCAGAGCTGGAATGACCAAGTCGCAGACAGTTCTGATCCACGAACACTCTTCGTCTTTTTTCTGCGGTGCGGAGGGAGTTTGGGGGGGGGGGGGGGTGGAGGCGAATAGTGGGGAGTCGCAGGGCAAAAACTATGCCTTTTTACTAATCTGTTTCCGAGTAGTACCCGGAGTCGGAAAATCTCAATTCACTACAATGGCAACGGAAAAACCTATATGATTTGGAGGCAATTTTTTCCTCCAAGACAGAGGAGAAGCCCCCTCTTCACTGCTAATTTGGAATTAAATGAATGTAGAATTTAATAAAAGTGAAGAGGAAGAAGCTTTTCTGAATAAACTTCTCTTTTCAGGGTTGACTTTTGAGTTATTTAGTGAATTGTGGTGCTATAATTTGAAACAGGCTTAAATAGTAATTCTAGACCAGGTCATACTACTACTACTACTACTACTACTACTACTACTACTACTACTACTAAGTGAGCCTCTGCCGTAAGTGTGCATACAGCTCATTCAAAACATCGCGTCAGAGTAGGGATCGAATAACTGGAATACTATGATGAACCAGTGTGTTACGAACCTGCAGTATCAGAAAATGTATGAACCAGAGGAAAATGAAAATGAAAATGAAAACCTACAACCTGTTTTCCAATCATTGGCCGGGTCAGGGATGTAATAAATGAAGCATATATATAGGCTGTTAGTACGATGGGGTCGCCACTCCCAGTGATACATTAATGACTGATAGATGCTATGAAATGATATTGGAGAGTGTTGCTGGAATGAAAGATGACAGGGAAAACCGGAGTACCCGGGAAAAAAAAATGTCCCGCCTCCGCTTTGTCCAGCACAAATCTCACATGGATTTGATCTTTTCAGGGTTGACTTTTGAGTTATTTAGTGAATTGTGGTGCTATAATTTGAAACAGGCTTAAATAGTAATTCTAGACCAGGTCATACTACTACTACTACTACTACTACTACTACTACTACTACTACTACTACTAAGTGAGCCTCTGCCGTAAGTGTGCATACAGCTCATTCAAAACATCGCGTCAGAGTAGGGATCGAATAACTGGAATACTTTGATGAACCAGTGTGTTACGAACCTGCAGTATCAGAAAATGTATGAACCAGAGGAAAATGAAAATGAAAATGAAAACCTACAACCTGTTTTCCAATCATTGGCCGGGTCAGGGATGTAATAAATGAAGCATATATATAGGCTGTTAGTACGATGGGGTCGCCACTCCCAGTGATACATTAATGACTGATAGATGCTATGAACTGATATTGGAGAGTGTTGCTGGAATGAAAGATGACAGGGAAAACCGGAGTACCCGGGAAAAAAAACATGTCCCGCCTCCGCTTTGTCCAGCACAAATCTCACATGGATTTGAATCACGGTTACCAGCGGTGAGAGGCCGACGCGCTGCCGTCTGAGCCACGGAGGCTACATGAACCAGAGGAATGGCATGCTAGAGAAGAAAGTTTTCCAACTCCCCAGCTATTTCCCGCCAATGTTCAGTCGGGCTGTTATACTCGGTACGTAGTAGTAATCCCATCTATCGGAGTTGAGCGGGACCATAAGAAACGAAGAACATCACAACAAACAATGGTCAATGCAAAGTTATTGTTGATCAGTGTTATGCGCTTTCGATATTGTAGGCCTTCTGAAATACCACTCTTATCATAGTCGGTACAGTAAAATTGAATGAAACATAAATGATCGGAAATTGTATTGTCTATAACATTTGTTATGTAGTACTTTTCGATAGCACCAGTAACATAGGTACCGGTATTTACAAATTAAATTTTAGGCGCCTTCCCCTAAACTACCATTTCATCTCGGGCGAATAAAATTATTTACAGCCTAGACTGTAGTTTCTTATTTCCCGACTCTATATAGCGGTTTTCATTAAATTCTGTTAACCCATTTTCTCGTGGCTAGGCGTTGATATGGACTTAGCATCAAAACTACAAATTCATTAATATCTGTGTTATCAGAGCCGGTACGGTAAAAATGTATAAGACATAATTGATTGGAAATTTAATTCCATATAACCTTAGTTATACAGTATTTATCGATAGGACCGCTAATAATATACATATTCGAGAATTAAATTTAAGGCCTTCCCCTAAACTACCATTTCACTCGGCGTGAATAAAATTATTTATAGCCTAGATTGTAGCGGCTCATCCCCCAACTTTACATACCGATTTTCATTAAATTCTCTTCAGCCGTTTTCTCGTGATGCGTGTACATACATAGGCCTACAGACAGACAGACAGACAGACAGACAGACAGACAGACAGAAATTACGGAAAAGTAAAAAAGTACATTTTCTTGTTACTATGGACATGACCGATACAGAAATACCATTCTTTTCAAATTCTGAGCAATGTACAGACAAAACTCTTATTTTATATATATAGATGGTCGGAATCTTCTTAAGAGGACTTAAATTCATCTTAAACTTGCACCTCTCTGAACTTTAACGTTCATAATCTCTTTTATTCGTCTTCTACAGATTGCAACATGGTCAATCTCTTTCTCACCATTCAGGTTACCCGGTGAACACCAAGTCTTCTGTTTACTTGGTTTATGTCTACTGTACGCAAGCCACTCAGCTGCTTAACGAACATTTCCGTAAATGACCGATCGCCTAGCAGCTACCAATGCCGAGAAATCACCATCAACCACAATATAATTGTATCAGTTTGTACCTTTCTTCACAAACTTTTAAATGTTAGGATGTGGAGACTCACATGACCCATCTCTATACAGGAATTTTCGCTTCTTAAGTCAATCCTCTTGTTGTTCAGTTCGTAGTTGTGGAATACTCAGATCCCATTATGTGCGATATGTAACCAAACTGTCCGTTATTTTAATGCCGAGAAAGGCATTGGGAACGATATCCCTGGATATGAAATTTTTTTTGGCCGTACAGCAGAAGACGACTCAGTCGAATAATTGGGCTATTATTAAGCACTGAAAATGGCATGAACAATTCTTCGTCCATTGCTCGCCGTTCAGTTTTGTGCTTCTTCACTAAAGTTTATTCCGAAGGAGTTACGCAGTTTCACTTGCCCACCGACGATGTATATACAATACATTATTGTTATTATTGGGGAACAGGATGGAGTAGCGGCTTGCCTGTCATCCAGGCGACCGTGGTTTGATTTCCGGGGTGGCTGGAGTGGAATTTTCAGTTGAAAATCCTATGGTGTCAGGAAGAGCATGCGACCTTAAATCCCCGGCCACAACTCGTTCATGCCTCTATGTATGCAGGGACCCTGCGCAAGCTGGCTATGCTGTGGAAGATGATGATGACTATTATTATTGTTAATATGATTTCGCATTCAGCAACAATCATTTGGTAATTTTTATACACTCGCAATATACAGTATTCGTATTTCGGGGGTACGAAGGTAAAACAATTGCTGTTAGCTCGCAGGTCTGTGTTCAAAACCCTCCCCTAGCAAGGTTTTTTCTTCGAGTGGCACTCTCAAGCCGGTCTTATGCCACTTGCAGATTTAGCAACACTGCCTCGCAAAATCCATTTGAATTCGCCCGCGAAGCGACATGATTAGCTAACTTCAGGAGCTGATAAAATGAGAACGGTGCAAGACATCGATTTTTTCAAATTATTTATCAGTATGACCAACCCTCAAATACCCGGTTTACGTTGTTTCCGACTACTATGTATGAAATTTATGAACGAAAACTCGATATTTGATTTATTTAACGCAATTATAACACAGAAATAAGGAAGGCCAAGTGAAAAGGGGCGAACTCGAAGTACAAACAAAATGTTTCCTAGGCCAATTTTGAAGATTTACCATACTGGATGAAGAACAGTAACAGAAGGTTAGGTGTTCTAGACACGCACGCGGGAAGTGATATGCCAATATTCCAAGCCTGACTTCCGAACGGTACAGGGTCAAAACAGAAAGAAAACTGCATGTAGTTAGTCTAGCACTCCAGTAAATCCAATCGAGCAGGTAAACGCGTACAAGGCTTTGTGGGAGCAGTAAATCTCGTCCCATTGACAGGTTCAGTGGTGGTGGTGGTGGTGATGGTGATGGTGATTTTTGTTTTAAGCGGAAGTACAACGAGGTAATCGTCCTCTCTGAACAAATTAGTGGAAAAGAAATTTAAAATATAAAACAAAATTATTTATTCAACAAAGGAATTTGGAAACGCAGTATAAAATAAAACAAACAATTATACAAATAGGCCGAAAAGATTACTAACGAATCAAAAGGGAACGTACGTTCCCTGAGTAACAGTACTCTTGTCATTTATATACCCTTAAGTCCACTGTCGCACATAAAGCAGATGACGAGATCAACAGTAGTCGCGTCATCGGCCAGTATGCGTTCGAGTGTTTCCTGCAGGCCAGAGAGATCGGCGCACTCTGTGAGGATGTGGGCCACGGTGATAGCGGCACCACAAGAACACACTGGGGGTCTTCCCTCTTTAGGAGATAAGAGTGCATAGATCGTAAATGACCTATCCTCGGCCTGCACAATACTATTGCCTCTCTCCGTGAAGGTCAGAAAGAAGACTGCCACACGGTAGTTGTCTTCTTAATTGCTCTCAGCTTGTTGGGAGTTCGGATATCTTAGCCACTCCGATTCACAGGACGCCAAGATGGTTCAACGTAGCTGAGAACAAATATCCTTAGCAGGTACACTGACCGGTCTTGGAGGTAAAAGTAAAGCTTCCTTTGCAGCTTCATCCGCAAGTTCGTTTCCCGCAATCCCAACGTGGCTTGGAAGCCACGCGAAAGTGATTCTGGAGCCAGCATCCCTTAACCTGGCTAGAAGGTCATGTATCTGCTGTACCAGTGGGTGTTGCGAGAAACAGGTTTCAATAGACTGCAAAGAGCTTAACGAATCGGTACACATAAGAAAGTGGCTTCTTTCGTCACGCAGTGCAAACTGCAGAGCCTCTAAGATGGCGTAAAGCTCTGCAGTATACACGCTACATACTTTAGGAAGCGAGATCTTCGTGCTTATATCATCAATGACGAAAGAGCAACCAACATTATCTCCGATTTTGGAACCATCCGTGAAGATATGTCTCGTAACCGGATATTGGTGAACGAATTCCTGGAAATACCTCCGATAAACGGAGGAATCCGTGTTCACCTTGGGTCCACGGAGCAGATCTAGACGTATATCCGGTCGCGGAACCAACCACGGAGGTACCTCGCTAAGTGTTCGTTCAAGACAACCACCGATATCAATATTCAAATCATGACACAAGCTATCAATCCGAAACCCAACCGGCCGTGTGGCATTCGGCCGGTCTTGGCACCGCAGATGGTATTCGGTACGATAGATGCATTGATAGCTTGGATGTAGCGGCATTTCACGAATTTTGGCAGCGTACGTGAGGAGTAACTGCTGCCTCCTTATCCGTAAAGGTGGAACTCCGCTTCAGCGAGTAGGCTGGGAATGGGGCTAGTACGGAAAGCACCCGTTGCCAGCCTTACTCCACTATGATGCTGAGCCATAAGCCGCACTTCCATAGTCAATTCGGGAGAGGACCGTCGCCGTGTAAAATCGTAGCAGTACCGCACGGTCAGCCCCCCACGAAGTGCCACTGAGAAACTTAAGCATGTTAAGTCTCTTCATGCAGGCAGCCTTCAACAGACGGATGTGGGGCTGCCACGTAAGTCTCTTATCAAAATGGAGACCCAGGAATCTGCAGATGTCAACCACTGGTAAGACACTGTTTCGCAAGCGGAGCTCTGGTTCGGGATGCACTGGCCGACGTCGACAGAAGTGTACAACTGATGTTTTCGCTACTGAAAATCGAAAACCATGTTGCAGGACCCATCTGTCGGCTCGGTTAATAGCTTGCTGTAGCTGTCTCTCAGCAAACGCCACCCTTCCGGAGCTGTAATGTAGAGCTAAGTCGTCTACATACAGCGATGGAACGACTGCGGATCCAGCAGCGGCAACTATGCCATTTTCTGATACAGATGGTACGTAACACACAGTGGTATATCATAGTATTCTAGCTATTCGATCCCTATTCTGACGCGCTGTTTTGATGGAGCAGGCTCACTTAGTATAGTAGTAGTAGTAGTAGCATGGCATGGTCTAGAACAACAATTAGTGCTATTCCAAATTATAGCAGCACAATTCACAAAATAACTCAAAATTCAACCCTGAAAATAGCCTTTTCTTAAGAAAAGCTTCTTCCTCTTCATTTTTATTAAATTCTACATTCATTTTATTCCAAATTAGCAGTGAAGAGGCGGTTTCTCCTCTGGCTTGGAGGAAAAATTTACCTACAAGTCAGATAGATTTATCCGCCGCCAGTGTAGTGAATTGATACTTTTCAACTCATCGGTACTCCTAGGAAAGAGATTAGTAAAAGGGCATAGTTTTTGCCCTGGGAGTCGCCACTATTCGACCCTCTCCCCATCGAAAAGAGACGAAGAGTGCTCACGGCCCACGGCAGTCTGCACCTTGGTCATTCCAGCTCTAGGAGTTGGAACTGTTAGATCGGCAGCGCAGTCCTGTTCGTTAAAAGTGAGAAAATGTGTGGTTTTGCATTCGATCGAGTATTTCACATGAAATCATAGGTTTTTATTGCGCCATTCCGATTGATATTGTAATGTATGTTCATTCCAGTTGGGAAAACCACTAAGACAGTCTTTCTGAGGATGTAAAAAGGCGAAAGTGAGTAAAAGCTCCCCAACCTGATTGTGACTGATGGTATGCAAGCGGGTCTACCATTACAGTGAAAATTCCCGAACTCAATTTTCATACGAGAAAAGATGTTTCTAGGGCGACGCTAAGAGCTATGCAATTTCATACAATCTTGCTCACAACGTGTACACTACCTAACCTAAAATTCTGTATACAATGTAAAATTCCGTAGCGAAGCATGGGTACATCAGCTAGTGTGTTAAGAAATATTTATAAACATTCACCTTAAAAAGTATTCATTCATCCATTACTGTTCGACGTACAAAATCAAAATTTCACAGGTTGGTCGTTTTTACATCCTGGATGTTAAATACGATAGGGTTTAAAACATTCAAATACTTCCGTTTGACGTACGAACTGAGGGCGTAGTTTGCAGGCTCAACTGACAGTAGACTCGCCTAAATGTAAAACTTTGAATAATAAGTTTCAGTTTAAAACCGTAGCGAAGCACGGTTACCTTGCTAGTTTTAGTAATAAACCACCTGGCATTACTGAATGAAAACGAAAATCCTTACATGATCAGAAAGTGCTCATGGAAGGTTCTTCTACTTGTGCTGCTTTTTTTTTTTTAAAGTCCTCACTCATAGCCATACGAAAAGGGCTAAAAACGAGGAGGAATTATTCACGTTAGGTGGATCAAGCCATGTTCAATACAAGTTGTGAGTTGTTTGAAGACTCACAGGGAAAGAAAGTAAAATATATCTTCCACTACCTAACGACACCATCAGCATGACAGACAATACAATGTCTCAATGAAATAAAAGTTCAACTCTGTGGTTTGCAAAAGTGACAGATGAATCCACTGATATTGTTGGCCGTGCTATGCCGATCGTGTGTTAGATTTATAAACCACACAACTACGTCGAACACAGATTAAATGCTGTATTGTCTTGAATTTGCCAATACTAATGCAAAGGGAATTTTTAATCTTAGGTTCCGTGGTTCAAATCCCGGCTCCACCGATTTTCCTTGTCATCTTTCATTCCAGCAACTCTCCAATATCATTTTATTTCATCTGTCAGTCATTAATCATTGTCCCACAAGAGTGCGACACGCTTCGACAGCCGGCAGAATTCCTATCCTCGCCGCTAGATGGGGCCTTCATTTATTCCATTCCTGACCCAGTCGAATAACTGGAAAGAGGCTGTGGATTTTCATTTGAACATATAATTTAATTCCGAAGGTTTAGAATGGAAGTATTGAGTTGATTTGAGCAGACGGGTCAGCAGCAATGGTTGAACAGTATTCTGGTATTAGTGCACGAATTAAAAGCTTAAAAGCTCATTCTCTTGGGAAAACCTCCAGACTAGCGGTTTTCTGTCCTGAAGCTGGAGTTCAATATTCCTCTTTGACTGCCGCATTCTGAAGTATACTGGCTGAGTCGCGGGAGTGTACTGTCCAGGTTGCTGGAGTTAAGAAATGAAGTGGAAATAGATTTGAATGGTAAGTTTTCATTGGCTGGTATAATAAAGGGACACTGAAATTGGCGACCTTAAGTGCAATATTTTGTTTCACCCTTCTATATGAACCAAGCGACTTTGCCTTCGTGGAGAGGCTTGTGGATCCCAATGAAGTAAGCAGCAGAGTCGTAAGTGCAAAAATGTTGCATGGGTAGCCTATCCGTCGAGAGAACAGATTAAAGAATGGATCATTGAAAGAAGGGTGGCAGCCTTTTGGAGGTTGTAAGGGCGATAGTCTGGATGACTGGCTTTGTAATAAAATTTAACATGGCCCAACTATGTTGATACTACTACAGGCTGAAAGCAACGGCAAACTACAGCTGTAACTAACTCCCAAGAACTTGCAGTTCTATCTGAATGAATAATGTAATGAAGATGGCTTCCTCCTGGGTAAAATATTCCGGAGATAAAACAGCCAACATTCGTACGAGAGGGAGCGATCAACAGGAAGATGAATGCAGACATTTTGCCAGTTGAAGCATGGAATATTAGAAGTCTGAATCGTTTCGGAAGGTTAGAGGATCTCGAAAGGGAAATGGATAGACAAAGTTTGATGTACCTCACATAGGCCCTTCGCAGGAAAAACAGGCCTTCTGTTCAGGTGACTACAGACATTCTAACACAAGATCAAGTAGGCCTATGGAAAAAGGCTAGAGTTCGTTAACGAACATATAACACGTAATAAAATAAAGTTAGTGCTTTTTAAATTCTTCTTGTTAGGCATCCCTATTTTCTATTTTCAGCTTTGTCTATTAGTTTTCCGATCCTCCCTAGCATTTCTTTCCCTTTTCAATTAGAAACAACGATCAAATTACAACTCCCATACCGGTATCGCATTTTTTAAATGCAAACTGAAATCCAAACCGCATAACCTGCTTATTTTGCAACGTAATAGCACGACTGACTGACTTGCATGACGTAAAAGACTGCAGGAAGGAGAAAAGGAAGAGGTTCATCAAACAATACATCTCCGCACACGAGGCCATTCCTAACGTCTCCGCAGAAACATTGCATGGGGTTGGACTTCTGCGAGTGAAGCGTATGTATTTCTTTTAAATGTCATTACTTTTAGGTCACATCTAGTCAAAAAGTCCATACAATTGGCAAACAGACTCCCAATAATGGTCGGCGTAACAAACGAAGTGCGCGATATAACGTCCTTTAGAGCTCCCTGTCAAAAACATTAATTTAACATCCCATTATACAAATTATATGGTCCTGCGCGTGTTAGGAAAATATTTCATGTAAATTTTTAAAGAAACAATTGTTTTTCTTCTGATTTATAGTAACTACCGATCATTTCCTGGGTCTCAGAAACCTTTAACCTTCTCCAGCCAGGGCGTTTATATGAACCAATGATGTAACTCTCCTTAGGCGTAAACCTTCAAACCTGGCGGGTTTTTTTACGTCGCACTACCTGTTTTTACGGTCTGCGAAAACGCCGAGATGCCCACAATTGTATCCCACACAGTACATTTAAACCGATGAGGTTCGGGTATTTCAGCACCTTCGAATCGCTAGACAAATCTGCGAACCCAATATCAGGACAATCCGGATAAATGTCAGTAACTATCCGCAAAATGACAGTAAAGTGTGGTCAGTATGGGAAAAATCACGCTCAGAGTAGCTACTGTCAAAGCCTCTGACTCCGAACAATACAGCTTCCCTGTTCTATGGCAGATCGAACTCAATAGCCATGGCTATGAAAAGACTTTGTTTCACGCCTCGGAACTTCTAATTTTTCATAGAATTCAAATCGCGGGGGCGTGAATTTTCATTTCAAAAATTTCACATATTTTGCGACGAATGTATGAAATACACATAACAGATAAATATGAAACTGATCCCAACCTCTCGGTTCAACATGCTCTCCATATCAGAGTCCATCAACTTCCGATCCTAAGAGACAGGCATTCAAATTCTGAAGACTAGTCTCTAGTTAACAAGAGCCAGCCAGCAACTGCTCAGCACCATAAAAATGAGAAGCTGGGTTTGTCTCCTATTGAATTCTTAGGAGAAAGGTACAAAACTATAAAAAAAACGTTTAACCTGGCTTGTCATATTGATCAACCAGAGCTTCGCAATATTTAGGTCAATCTAATTTTATCTCCGCTCGACCCGTTTCTATACATCACGTACAAGAAGAGCAAAATCACACACGAGCAGAGCATGAAAAGCCGACACTATGGAACATTCTTAAGAAAAATTAGCTGGGTCTGAGACTACAGTACATTTACAGTATTAAAACCAGCTTAGACGTTAATGTCAATATAATATCTGGCAATATGGAATATTATATCTAAACCGGGAAAGTTGAAAATGTGATAACCCTCCGGAGTCAAACCGAATCTCCCACCTGGAACTCACAAGCTAAGTGCTACAAAGCAAAGAATACAATACAAAAAATGTGCTACAGTAGTTTAGGAACGCAGGTCAGAAGTATTAAGGAAGGGAACCAATGACTGTCAACTTGACACATTATAAGACGGAATTTAATATTTGATAAAGCATTGAAAGATATAAAAAAAAAGGAGCAAAGCACCTGAACATGATAATACACCCTCATAATTACTAGATGCACTGGAAGGAGCTGCCATAATTAAAGTTCTTCATCTAGTCAAATGAGACGGGAGAATATCACCGTATTTTGAGTAGTATTTTGATGTTCCCATATAATACATACAGTGCATAACAGCCTCGTTTGTACACCCCATTTAGCTGATATAATGTCTTTATAATTTCTAAATAGTATATAACCAATATACGAGACTTGGATGAGTTATTGGACAAGGTGTTGAGAACTTTATGTGAGCGATCAAAAGTCTCGGTACATCATTTTAAAAGAATAGGAGTGAAATATGTTCTGTAGTGGCCTATTTGCTTGCAACAGTCTTGTTTGTACACGTTTACTACCTCGTATTCGCTCGGGAACACTCCTAGTTCGCTGGTGTGTATCTGTGCTGTGCTAGTGTGTATAGTTTCGCAGTTAGTGCACCAGGCCGTGAGTAACATAATGAATAAAAGAACAGAGTTAAGTGATGAACTAAAAATGTAATTGTATCTCTTGGATTGCAAGGGTATTCTCTGCGTGAAACTGGACACAAAGTAAATAAACCGTATTCCACAATACACTGTGTGTTGAACAAATTCAGATATAGAGGAACCACAAAGAATTTGCCAAGAAAAGCAAAGATGAAAGTTATACTGTGAAACAAGTAAAATAGAATGCAGAATTAAGTGCGCCTAAGATCCGCGTAATGCTGGAAGGAAGTACGAAGAAGAAAATGTCAAGTCAGACAATTCGTAGGGTATTGTGGAAATACGACTATCACGGTAGGCAAACACGGAAAAGGCCGTTTGTTACTAGAAAACAAATTTAAAAGCTAGAATGAAATTTTGCAGAGTAAGAAAACAAGAACTGGACGTTCTGGAACGAAGTTATTCGGTCAGATGAGACCAAAATATCTCTATACGGTTCGGACGGAAACAGTTATGTATGGAGAAAAGTACAGCCAATGATCCTGCAAATACGCTACCCAATGTAAAACATGGAGATGGATCAATTATGATTTGGGGGTGCATGTCGTCTTGTGGAGTGGGAAATATTAAAATCGTCAATGGCATCATGGACAGATGATGTTATTTAAACATTTTAAAGAACAATGTCAAACAGAGTGCAGTAAAAATGGGGTTGGGGACTCGCTACATCTTTCAGCACACCCCAAGCACACACCTGATATTTGTAGGCAGTGGCTGATATGGAACGTACCAACGCAACTGCGAACTCCTGCCCAATCCCCTGACCTTAACCCCAGAGAACATTTGTGGGTCGATCTAAAAATAAGGGTGCATGCAAGGAAACTTCAATCACTTGAGCAGTTAAGAAGTATAGTTAACGAAGAATGGGGTAAAACCGACCCAGAAAGATGTGAAAAACTGATTCATTCCATGCAGCGAAGGTGCAAGGCAGTTCTCAAGGCCAGAGGATACTCATTGGGGTATTAAATCCAAGGCAACAAGTGTTTTTGAGCGAACTTTTCATTTTCTTCCGTAAGTGTACAAACACGATTGTTGCACGATGAAACGCCCGGTTTTATTACACTGTTTGTATTTGTGTTAAATTGTAAGATCGCAGATCTGATTTTTTAAATTATTATTGACATTATTAGTGTATCTATTACGATATGGGCAATAAAAAACAACACACTAATTGTATTTCGTTGCAATAAGTTGGTGTACAAACAAGACTGTTATGCACTGTACATAAAGACACGTGTGGTGCGTTTCTAATAGGAATCATTTCTGCCCAAATCATCTATATAGATGAATAGAGATTATATGATGATGATGATGCTTGTTGTTTAAAGGGACCTAACATCGAGGTCATCGGCCCGAATTGAGATTATAAAACTGGGCAAAGATCAGTTTGGTTTTCAAGAAGAATAGGGGCAATGTGAGCCGCCACTTGTTATATACTTGATATAATCAAACTGAACAAACTCCTGTTTGTAGTATTTGCACAGTCACTGAAAGAAAAAAAGAAAAAACATCTTATTGTATTGTTCCTTGCAAGCACACTTCTTAGAAACAACTAAACCTATATATTTGATGTTTGTTGAGGGTGTCCACAGGGTTTTTATCTACACGGGAGGTGAATTATATTTTAATAATAGTAAAAATTAAATATGATGAAATATCAAATACAAGCAATACCATTCGTTTAGTTTTGAACGACTATCAAAAAGTACTGATAACTTACGATTGAGCCAACCTCTTGTGAGAATGAAAATAATTGGAATCAAGTGGATAGTGGCGGTGGTGGTTACTGCTTTAAGGGGAAATCAACTGGAAAGAAACAAGGGTTATTCATATTGTCCACAAGTAGAAAACAAAAAGACAGAGAAAAGGAATGTAAAAGAAACTGTCCACAGAAAAGCGATCTGGAATGTAAAACCCGACGTCTCTCCTTTTACAAAGCAGGTGTTAAAGGAATCGTAGAGAAATTTGGGAAGTAATCATGGCCCAAAAAAAGGATACAGATTAATTCTTCTGGCTCGGGGACTGACTGTTTGTGTTTTTCCCAACACTCTCCTCTTCAAATTCAGACAACACACCACACTACCAACCACCATAGGAACATGCAATAGTGATTACCAGGGCGAGGATTCTGATGACATGTAATCTTTTAAGTGGTTCAACACAGACATTGCTAACTTATATACAAATCCTGTTCATGGCCGCCATATTACAGAAATGGATATTTATTACGTTTTTTTCCCGTCATTTTTCTAAGTATTTTATTTTTGGGCCATTTTCTCGCTTTTCGCGTCATAATTGTGTTATTTTATGGAATATATTAGTATCTTCTATATATATATATCAAATTGGATGATGGTATATTTGAGATTAATAGACTCGGAAACTACTCGACCGATTTCGCTGAAAATTTCACTTTGTTCTTATTACTTCTGAGAGGGTTTATGAAGTGATTTGAACGAAATCGGATAGGTAGTTTTTTTATTATTGTGAGTAATTTTATGCAATTTTATTAAATTACAAAGCCGCGCCAAGATTGGATCGATTTGATGGACGAATTCTCGCTAGGCGACAGCAGCTTACGCTATATCATGATAGTCATCAGGTAATAAATGCCGTCGTATATAGAAGGATGGGAAGACGCCAACATGTTTTATAAAGTACCTTTATTGATAGGAGTTTCATTCTTATTCCTGTTATTTGGAAATAGCAATTCAACATGCCGTGTTCGAGATGTACCTTCATGTCATAGGACCAACTTTGATAGGTCTGCCCAGTTTGAAGAATGTAGCTACGTATTAGATGTGTAAAATATTTAAGAAACTGTGAAAAATATAGAATATAATCAGTAGAATGACACGAGTTATTACCCACTCCTAACGAAGAGCAACTGGGGGTTCCCAACGAGCAAAGGCGAGTCTATGTAATCTATCCCTATTATATAAAGCCAGAAGGCTAACTCACTCACTCACTCATTCATTGACATTAATGTTTACCCACTTCCAGATGAGCTAGGGACATGAAATTCGGCAATCTGATAGCTATTACGCTGTAACCCACGGAAAAATTCCAAAAAGTTTAAAGTTTCATATTGAAACAAAATGACGGACTCAAATTTCGGGTATCCTAGAAAATTGAAATTTGACAAAATTACACCTGTTACCCTGTAACCGACGGAGAAATTATAAAAAGTTCCAATGTTTACCCCACAAAAATATCGAAATATTGAGGCAATTTTCATGCCGGTGCAGACGTTCCTTTCGAGATATTTTGTGCCTAAACTGTAATTCCTACTAAACAATGGATGGCACTTTTAATCCCTGGAATGAAGAGATCTACAACTTTAGTCTTATGACTTTTTGTGGTATCTCGAGTCCATCTACCTTAGATCGAACTTCATTTTCCGATTTGGGGTCAATTTTGTTTATTTTCCATATATATTATTTTACTGCTTGAAACACTTATAAGACAGACAGGATCACGAAATTCAGCAGGCCCCATGCCACGTCCATTGGTCATACGCAAAACGACTTTCATTATTCCTGCCGTCATGTAGCTATGGGAAAACGGAAGGGATATGTGGAAAAAACTAAAATTTCAGCCTTATCTATGTTTCCAAAGCAATCTAAGGTGAAAAAACGATACAACAAAACGTCAAAGAACCAAAATTACAGATCGTTTCGTGGTTGATACTCCTACCAAGTTTCAAGACTGTAGCTGTCTGGTAAGATGGCAAAATAATTTCTCAACTTGTGACAAACGTACGAAATTTGACCTAGATCGAAACCTTTACCCGTATCTACACCATAAATAGCCGAGATATAAAATGTTTTAGGACCAAAAATGTAGGGTACGAAAGGGGCCGTCTGATGCCGCAATCCGTTTGCCGATACGACCAACCGTTCCGCCACAATAAATTTCTAAATGAAGGCCTGCATTTATAAACGTGCACATCTTCAACGGTTATCTATATTATATAAAATCGTACGGCTGACTGACATTAAAAAATGACCACTTCCAGATGAGGTAGAAACTTGACATTTGTCTATGTGATAGCTATTAGGCTGAAACCTATGGAAAAGTTCCAAATGTTCAATTTCTTTACCTCCCTTCCCTAAACTAAATGGTGGACGATACGTTGCAGTGCGCCAGAAAATTAAAATTTGGCACAGTTATAGCTCTTGACCTGCAACCGAGGGAGAAATTCCGAAAAGTTCCAATGTTTAACTTTTTACCTCCAAAAATTATCGAAATGTGGAGGCAATTTTCATGACTGTGCAGACAACCGTTTCGAGTGTTTTTTTTTTTTTTTTTAAACGGTAAGTCGTTTCGCCAAATGGACAAGACATTCGGAACCCATCATGAATAGATGTACAACTTCGGTCCTGTGACATTTAGTCGTATCTAGATCCCGTATGCCTTAGACAGAGCTGCATTTTCAGATTTTACGTCCATTTTGTACATTGCCATTTTTTTCGAGCAAATCCTAAAAACAATCTAATTTTCTACAACCGCTTCCTTTTACAACGCATTGTAAATAATTTAGTGCAGAACGCTTATATTACGCATAAAAGTGAGAACACATATCTCTTTTCACTATTCCATGAGCCACAGAAGACAAACTTCGTTGAACTCCCTAGAAACACAAGGTTCGGTTCTCTCCGACATCTCTTATCAACTCAGCTAATAACTGCCAGGAAGACGTGAATTTTTTCAACCTAGATATGGGATTCGACACACTGTGCGACGTACCGGTTCGTCACAGTAATTTTCAAAATGACCACTTCTAATGTAGAGGAATTGGGGGTTTGGGGGCGGAACATCCAACGAGCGAAAGCGAGTCTCTCTATATAAAAGGCTAACTCCGACTTATCAACGCCCAGCCAAAACTACTCGACATAAAGAAATTAAATTTTGTGGATACATTTATATTACAGCGTAGGTGCTCACTAAGAGAGGATTTTTGGATATTCCGTCGCTAAGTGGACGAAAAGGGGGATGAACTGTTTAAATGAGTACATCTATAGCTCAAAAAATTAACAGTTTACGGACGTAAAACTTGGTACTTGGAATCTACTTCAAAAATAAAGAAACGCGTATTTTTTTGTTTTCGGAAAATTCCCTTAAGTGAAGGTGAAAAAAGGGTTGAATACCCTTAATTTGGATACTTATATCTCAAAAACTGAAGTCTTTATAGGCATGAAAGTTGGTATTTGGAAGCTCCTTTAAAAATAAAGAAAAACGTCTTTTTTGTTTTCGGAAAATCCACTTAAAGGGGCTTGAAAAGAAGTGAAAGTGGGGTTGAAATAGTTTTATTACGACACTTATATACAAATAAAATCGTAACGACCGTATGTCTGTACATTGACTATTTTGGCGAAATTTTCGTACAGTTATCCCTTTCAGGTGTAATAATGACCATCTGCATATATTTTAGATATCGTTTCCTGAAAGTCCTTATTTTTACCCCTCATCCCAAAATCAAGATGGCGGCACAATCTGCCAGACGACCTAGAAATTTGAAATTTGGCAAAATTACAAGTTTAGGCCTAAGCCTGTAACCGAAGCACAAATTCCAAGATGTTTAACATTTTCACTTTTTACTCCCGGAAAATATCGAAATATGATGACGGTGCAGACCTTCGTTTCGATGTATTTCGTGGCTAAACAGTAAGTCGTATCACAAAAACGGATGGCACAGTTCAATTTGGAGTGATCTACAACTTTGGTCCTATGACATTTTGTCGTCTCTCTATCCCTTATACTTTGGATTTGGCTTTGTTTCTCGATTGTACGTAAATTATGCAGTTTTTACACGTATAATTCATAGTCTGAGTCACTTATAGAAAAGACAGTATCATCGAAATCTGCACGAACACTGGCCCTTCCAGTAGCCATATGTGAGCCAAATTCTATGTTTCTAGCTGTCACGTAAGTATTCGAAAAGTAATGCAGTGTGAAAACCTTACCCAAATTTCTCCCTATTCAAAGTTTCTCAATCTAACCGAAAAATAGAGATGTCATAGGATCAACTATTGAGAGCGCTCAAAGAGGCGACTTATAATGCAATCCGTCTGTCGATATAACGTACCGTTTAGCAGTAGTTAATTTGTAAATGAAGGTCTGCAATACTTTCGTATGTCGATCTATGTATATTCACTGAAGCCAATTTGTAGCGATCTAGAAGAGGTGTGTCTGCCATTATAATTAATACTTTACAAATCGATAGTGACTGTCAGCAGTAGGGCGTCTGCTATCGTAACCAATACTCCTCATATCGACTTTGATTGGCAGTAGGAATGGGGTCCTTCTCCAACTCGCGTGTAACTGACATTAATAAGGAGGGCCTACCACTTATCAATAATTCCCTTCTCGATTTACTGGCAGAAGGCATGGGAGCATGCAATTTTCTTCAAACCTCTCCTACCCGATTGTGTCTGGATATAGGAAAGGGGACCTGCCATTGTGACGAAAGATCCTCAAATTGACTGTGACCGCTCAGCAGACAAGGAGGCCTTCTATTGTAATGAAAACTTCCCAACTCGATTGTGAATGACAGTATTCAAGTGAGCCTGCCGTTATTATCACAACTCCGCAACTCGCACTTTACATTGGAAACAACGTATGGGGACTTCCCCATTCTGTTTCTTGGATAACACTAAGATTCGTGCAATTTACAAAAATCTTATTCACTGCGTGTACAGTAGTTTACTTCGATATCCGTATATAATGTAGAATACTGTAGCGAAGCACGGGTGCATTTGCTAGTATGTTATACGTTTTGAGTCATTTTCTCACATTCTTAATGGTTTAAGATGCATTTTTTGCGTATGGTACTGGATATTAACGAAAGTGAAATTGAGGATGAATACGAAGACATGAGAATCTTCACAACTTTGTTCAACCCTTATTTCTTGGAATATCCACATTCCAGAAGACACACCTACGCTTGCAGCTTATCCGGAAGCGATATTGAAATCGAGGGGGTAGGAAAACAGACAACAGTTGGCCCAGTAATGCCAGTCTGGTTAAGTACCTCAGTGCAACCATACGTGTGGTAAGTGGATTTGTGTCTGGGAAAGGGGACCTGCCATTATAACGAAAGATACTCAAATCGACTGTGACCGCTCAGCAGACAAGGAAGCCTTCTATTGTAATGAAAACTTCCCAACTCGATTGTGAATGACAGTATTGAAGTGAGCCTGCCGTTATCATCACAACTCCGCAACTCGCACTTTACACTGGAAACAACGTATGGGGACCTCCCCATTCTGTTTCTTGGATAACACTAAGATACATGCCATTTACAAAAGTCTTATTCACTGCGTGTACAATAATTTACTTCGATATCCACGATTGTTTTTCGAGTGTATTTAAAATACCTAAGTTGAAGCCATCTAGGGCTGTCCGTTTCAAATAATTTCGGAATATGTCGAGGATATCTTTTCATCCGATGGTAAAATTCTTTTCTGCAAAATAAGTCAAGTGACAGTGGCAGGAGATAGGAGATTTACCGTTCAGCAACATATCGGTCGAAAGAAGCAAGTACATGGAGTCCAAAATAGTAGCAAACGAAAAGTTTCTCAACTGTTACTCTCACAGTCATCCTCCGATGGCGGTACTTCCTCTGTGTTTGTAAAGATTTGTGCGAAGCTTTGGTTTCTTCGAACATTCCACTCTGGAAACTGAACAAATATTAAACTGAGATATTTCTTAGAAAGGTATACGGGTCGTGTAATTCCGGATGAGTCTACCCTGAGAAAGAACTATGTATCCCTATGCTATGAAGACACAGTAAGGAATATCAGATAAATAGTTTGTGGAAACAAAATATTAGTTTCAATCGATGAAACCAGTGATGTACAGGACTGTTCCATTGCCAATGTTATCGTGCGTACGTTAGAAGTAGATAGGCCTGGAAAAATATTTTTGCTCACGACCGGTTTTGCAATCTGTGAAGCATTCTGCAATATGTCGCCTCTTCGATAAATCGATGGGACTACTATGGCCTGAGGGTGTAAGGTATGATGATGTTTTGCTCTTTGCGACTGATGCAGCGCCTTACATACAGTAGTTAAAGCTACCAATGCAATCAGAGCATTTTACTAAAAAATGGTGCATGTAACCTGTCTAGCTCACGCTTTTCACAGAGTGGCCGTAGAAGTCAGATCAAATTTCCCTGAAGCTGACAAGCTTGTGTCCCTAACTAAGAATGTATTTACTAAGGCTCCAGCACGCAGGGAACTCTTCAGATCCCAAGCACCCGAGAGTCCATTACCACCGCAGCCTTGCATCACACGGTGGGATACCTGGATCGACGCCTGTATTTACTATTGTGACAACTTTCAGACAGTGAAGCATGTAATAGATTCCTTAGACGTACAAGGTGCCAAAGCCATTCAGATGGTTCAAGAATTGTTTTCGGATACGCAAATGGAGAGAAAACTAGCATGCATCAAAGCATATTTCAGTTCTTGTCGTCAATTATTACACGTCTTCAGGAGAAAGGCCTGGCTCTAGAAAAAATAATCAATTTAGTCACAACAGTTACAGACGAATTTAAATACAATCGTGGCGATTCTGGTGTGGCAGTGTCAGACAAACTGAAACGTGTTCTTGACAAGAACTCGGGTTTTAATGTATTGTGCTCCATCTATCGGATTTTGGCAGGTGAAGATTTCAGCATTATTGGCAGAACTTACATTCAGTGATTTAGTGCACTTCAAGTATGCTCCAATAGCATCCGTAGATGTTGAAAGGAGATTTTCAAAGTACAAAAACGTGCTGGTCAACAATCGTCGTTCTTTTTCCTGTGAGAATCTATGAATGGTCACAAACATCTACTCTAACGCGGAGTGAGGTAGGTTTGTATAGCCTGTCATGTATTTTAAGTGTACATTTTTCTTATTACCTCTAATCCGAAAAATAATTCGACTACCTAACGGCGAATTTCTTTTTTTTTTTGTTCTTCAGAGGTTGCAGCCTTAAAGTTCCACATACCATGAAGTGTTATTTTCCTTAAAAAAAAAAAAACTGAACTTGGAGTGCCAAACAATAGACTGAAATAACCAGTATTTGTGTGCAAATAATTCGTATTTGTCAAATAATAATTAAATTATGTTAGGTACCTATTAAAATCATTTCAATATACAATGACGTACAGTGGTCTGTTTGCATTTTTTGTGTGATGAAATTATACTGTAGGATGCTAATTAGTTTACTGATAATATTACCTAAATATATTGAATAGGTGATATTATTAATAAACTAATTAGCATGCAATATAGTATTTTCAATACGGATCCATAATGATATTTATCACTTGCAATGATGAAATTATGTCAATTTCATTCAATTTTTAAGGCATTTTTTTAAGTTTTCGGGTCATTTTATGCAGTCATTTTATAGGTCATTTGTTAAACATTTTAGGTCAACAAAATCCGGGCCCTGGTGATTACATTCCTCCACAGAGTGTTGGCGTCGGGAAGGGCATCCGGCCGTAAAACAGGACGAATGTACATGTGCTATACAGTTCGCACCCGCGACCCCACAGGTGTGGAAAAAGCGGTATATATATACTGTATATTAATAATAAAAGGAAGTGTTTATCTGTGTGTCTGCCTGTGCGCGATGCCCACCGAAATCTACAGCACGCAGAGATCTGAAATTTTGAACATAGGTAGATGGAAGGGGTCCGAATGCACCTCGAAGCCGGAATTTTCATTTTCGCTTTCGTTGGTGAGTTATGAACGAAAAACCATCGGAAAACGTGTATTGGAATATGACAATCCAACGTACTGTCACCAAGATTATATGCACAGAGTCACTGTCGCTAGGCAACGTACATAAGGTACGTAGAGAACACAATTCAAGGAGCCATTTTACGTCCATGGCGTAGGAAGTTGTTTTTGGTCTTATACGGAGTGAGGGCATATGATGCTGTTGATGGTAATTCGTCCGTCGGATGGGGACGTAAAGTCTTGAGCTATTCGAGAGAAGTGGGCTATGTGCCGGCGCCGGGTTTCATCCCATTCTTACCATCAAATATCATGCCATTCATTTCATCTCATTAGGTTGACGGCATTAAAGATACCCGGTCGTAAAAACGCGCTACGAAGATTCATCTCACTTCATACCCAAACCGCGTAGAGCAAGGGGCATAAGACAGACGATAAGAATGAACAAGGAATAATACATACATCAGTCAAGATCCCATTTTAAGTCCGTGGAATAGGAAGCCATTTTCCTTCGGTCCATGATGTCTCTCTGTCTGTGTGCATGTGTGCGATGCCCAGCCAAATCTACGGCAAATCTGAAATGTTTGTCATAGGTGGGCACAAGTTTTCACCTAAGACGCATGGCTGTGTCTAAGAGCAATTCTTGCACCAAGACATGAAGCTGTCAACCTCATCAATAAGCAATACTCACAAAAATTATCCGGTTACCATGTTTTCTTTCAACTATCCCAATCTCATGTTTTATTATTTAGAGAAAACATAGGCTATAGTAAAGAAGATTATATTATAATAAACACGCAGAGATCTGAAATTTTTAACATTCGTGACCAAAGCATTTCACCAGTTACGCATGGCTATGTCAAAGAGCAATTCGTACTTCAAGAAGTGAAGCTGTCAACGTCATCAACAAGCAACTTTTACAAGAATTACCCGATGTTCTACAAAGTTACAAGTCTATCGCCTACACAGCAGAGCTTTTGAAAGACTTGGAGTAACCTGGAGTACCCTCCAACATCTTAGAGCGAACGATTGTGGCACCGATTATCCTTCTTAAGAATAAGAATCCTGCCCTCTGCAATGAACACGACTCTGAAACTAATATTATTGAAGCCATTCTCATGATTGGGCATGCCGCGAGCAAAGTAATATTCATTCCTCGGATTCGAATAATTTCTTGGATATACAGTTCAAGTGTAGTCTGCAGTTCCCCGTTTGTTTCAGTTTCGCTATGAACATCAACAAGGCACAAGAACAATTTCTTAAAGTTGTGTAGGACTCCATCTTCGAAAAGGGTGCTTCTCCCATTGCCAACTGTACGTGGTTTGTTCAAGAGTTGGAAAGGCAAACGCACTATATATCTCAGCTCCATTTGGAAGGACACTAATATAGTTCAACCGGAAAGTCTATTTAAGGAAAAACTAGTTTTTATTATATAAAACAGTTGAATTAATAAACGCGGGCACAGCCGCGGGTACATGCTAGTATGTATGTATGTATGTATGTATGTATGTATGTATATATATATATATAATATATATAAATGAAATATGTCTTCCAAAAGCCAGGCTGAGTGGCTCAGACATTTGAGGCGCTGGCCTTCTGACCCCAACTTGGCAGGCTCGATTCTGGCTCAATCCGGTGGTATTTGAAGGTGCTCAAATACGACAGCATCGTGTCGGTAGGTTTACTGGTACGTAAAAGAACTGCTGCGGGACAAAATTCCGGCACCTCGGCGTCTCCGAAAACCGCATAAGTAGTTAATGGGACGTAAAGACAATAATTAATATTATTCCGAAACGGCATCACGTCTAAACTACAGGGTAGAATTTCATGTAATTTTGCACAAAAAAATCTCAGATGGACCTGTCACACGACTATGTTTTATTTCAAAATACAGACCTGAAGACATGTTTGTAAAAACTAGCATAATATGATTATTCATAGACCAGCTAGTATATCAAACATGAAGGCGACCGATGTATCGATTCATCAAATGGCAATACTTTCAGTGTTCTCCATAGGACCTCTTTAATGGGCGACGTAGTGTCATGCGCGAGCGGTGTCTGGATGGCGTGGAATCGCAAGCGAGGACTCCATTTCACATGACGTCACAAATCCGTAGGGCATTCCACAGCAACAGAGTTGTAAGCCCATGTGCTATGTGATTATAAACGAGCAGTAGAACGCTAATTCAAAACTACCCTATCGTGTCTTGGTCGCAATAACACTAAAATAGTTCAATTTTGCTGTTAATGCCCTGAGGGGAATACATTATCATTTTCATTTTTTATGTAATATTCCCCGGCAGGCTACTTATTCCTGCCACCCGGCTGACGAACATTTCTGCGGAGAACTCTGATTTTGGTTTTGGATGTTTGTTGGATTATGATGATGTTTGTTGTTTAAAGGGGCATAAAAATGGATTATTGCAGCCAATGTGCATTATGAATAAAGAATTACACACAATATTATTACAATTCCAATATAACACAGAATAATAAAATATTAAATTTCACTAACACTCGTCAGAACAGAATTTCTTCCAGGATTCACACCGGAGTATGCAGTACATTGCGTGGTATCCTTCAAAAAGATTTCCACAAGGATCACATACACAGTCCAGACCTGGCTCATGGAACCGTTTTGTTTCACACACTTTTCAATGAAAACCATGGACAACGAACCTAATGACTATAAGCCATAAGTCGTACCCTTTGCGCATCCAGTCTTTATAAATCATTGCATCAGTGGCATAAAAGTATCTCCATGTGTTCTTTTTTAATTGTAGTTCTTGCAATTGTTGTTCGTATCTTGGAGTGGACTGTACGGGCATTTGGAGACGACGTTCCTCTATGTAGAATAGTTTCCTTGCCAGCTCGTAAACCAGTCGTGAGAGTGTGTACTTTGAAACACAAATAACTTCAAGAAAGTCGCTTCAGCTTTTCCTAATAGCGCTAAGTGTTTCTTCTTTAGATATGGCCAGACGATTTCGAGGCCGTATGCTGCAACGCGTTGCCTTCAGCTGAAACAATTTCAGAGCTGTCTTTAGGGAGTGTCTGTTTGGGTGACGGATGTCATTCCTTCCCTTGATTGCTGCATTTACTCGATCTCTAATGTGCAGTGTAAAATTCTTGCCAGAAATCTGTAAAGGTAACGCTCAGGTACTTGAAGCTGTTTACAATTCTCAGGGGTCCGTCCCTTGCGCTTCCGGCCTTCCTAAACGCATCGTGACTTCTGTTCTTCGTTTAGACGAAGCTCATTCTTTTCCGCTCATAACATCAAGGGGTCGAAAGTTACTTGCAGCTTTTGCTCTGATCTTGAAGCCAACACCCATCTGCACATGTATACAAAATTACTTGTGGAAAAATTTCTGCAACATCCGCAGTCGCAATGATAAACAACGGCCTCAAAAGATCATCATGTAAGACACCAGTGGATTGCTCTATAGGGTCAGATGTTATTCCGTCATTTATCACTATGTAATTTGAAGCCAGTATGTTTTTAATGAGGCTTGTTATGCAACTGTTATTCCCTATCAATTGTCCTAATTTCTCTAACAGGATCTTCCTGTTAATTGTCTCGAACGCTTTGGAAAAATCTATGAAAATGCCATATAAATTTCCTCTTGGGACTGCTAAAGCAGCTTCTATATAATTTTGAAGACACTGTGTAGCAAGTACTGTTGATCCCCTCCGAAATCCAAACTGTGCCTCCAGGAGTCTGGCATCGACTTCTCTAATCATACCTTGACAAAGGAGCTTTGTTAAAGTCTTCAACTGGTGCAATCTATAGCTATACCTCCACATGCATTTGGGTCTTCCGTATTTCCCTTTCCCTTATAGAGCATTCTAACAGTAGACCTCGCCCAATGATAAGGGTACGTTACCTGTTGAATACATCCATTTAGGGTTGAAGCAATGGCTTGTTTAAAGCACTAGCAGCGCACTTTTGAGTTGCTCATTGTAAATACGATCAGGGCCAGGGGCCTTATTGCTACTTTTATTTCGTACGACACTTCCTCAACTGTGATAAGTTCTAGATCTTCCATGATTTCAGAGTTCCTTGCTTCGTTATCTAATGGGCGGGTATCTTCCTTTTGTGGAACAGTAATAAGATGATTCTCCCAAACTTCCACTGGAATGTTTCTAGGGTATTTAGGTTGCCTTGGACTGAGTGTTCTGTATGGGTCCCGTTCCGACTCCTCAACGAGACGTCGTTTTTCCTGTTCCTGGTAGACTTCCTTTGTTTCTTTTATGATATATTTGTACCCCTTCCTCATTTTGGCATAAACTTGTAAATGCTCAACAGTTGGAAGGTTTAGTGCTAAGTGTAGAGCTTCCAGTGTGGACCAACGGGGCATGTAACAAACTTCATTGAACCATGGTTTTGATTGTCTTTTCACACAGACCACGGGCAAAGTAGCACTATGCATTAGAAGCTCCAGCCTCGACTAGGTTGCCTTTTTGGATAACCTTATGACTGTCCACCTCACTTATTACTTCTCGATGTTTTGACAACCCCGGGGTCCCTCTAATCTCCAGTATGTCAGATTATTAGAAATCAAGATCGTTTATATATGTTAATGTAATTGAGCAATAATCTCAATAACGTATCATATGCATTTAATATTGAAGAGTCCAGGATACTACAAATTGGCGACGAGGATTATTATGGGATCCATCTGTGCTAAATGACGTACGAAATAAAAGTAGCGTTTCATAGGTAAAAAGGACGGCATAAAACTTACAAATATGAGTTCCATGGATGGACAGTTTCGTGAGTTTTCGTCAAAATATGATGGAAAAATTTTAAGGCACGAATGGAGAATTTCTTTACATCGAATGAAATAACGAGCAACATGCACATGAGAGCTCCATTTCCCAATTCGCCCAATGAGAAGGCATATTAGGTTGATCGCTAACCTTACAGTTCCAGACTTACCCAAGACGAAATCATACGGTGAGCTAGTAGCTTTGTTTGATAGACATTTATTTACCAGCTCAATCTGTTCCCCCCCCCCCCCCCCCGCTATGTTTAAATTTGATTATGCAATAAGAGAACTTAATGAGTTGTAAATCTGTGGTTGGCAAGGATTAGGTCATTGACGGAAAACTGTAACTACTTGTGCAACCTTTGTAAAGGTGGAGTGTATGATCAAGAATTGCACAAGTAGTTGCTTGTGTCAATGCGGGCTTTACGATGAAGTTAATTTCATGTAAGGCAAACTGTAAGTTTGACAAAAGTAATTTGTAATTTATTATTAAAGGTAGGTTTGTTATGTGTTTAGGTCAAGGTCCTATATGTGATAAGCTTCATCAGAAGGATGGCGAGAAAGCTACCGTTGAGAGTTTAGTAACCTTGGCTAATTCTAAAGAATTGTTGAAAGACCGCAATGTTCTCGATGGATCGAAAAGTGAACATGTAAATTATATGAAGCCTAAGGGCACCTACCAGTCAAACAACTTCCCTAATAAAACTACTTCTCGTGTTTGTGGGGGCAAAAATCATACAACTCGTTTTAGTAGATATAAAGATTATATTTGTAAAAAAAAAAAAAAAAAAAAAAAAAAAAAAGTCATGTTAAGGGGTATATTGTGAATGTATGAACTGCTACCAAGTCAACAACTGTCAAACCTAATGTCAAAGTCAATATAAATCACAACCCCAAAGAAAATAACTTTTATAAGACAGAGAAGTCCCATTTCGTTACGGATGATTTAGATAATGAAGGTCTATTTCATTCAGGCGTTAACTTTAAGTGGGAGTTACAAGGTTGACTGCCGGGCTGAGTGGCTCAAACGGTTGAGGCGCTGGCCTTCTGACCCCAACCTGGCAGGTTCGATCCTGGCTCAGACCGGTGGTTTTTTAAGGTGCTCAAATACGTCAGCCTCGTGTCGGTAGATTTAATGGCACGTAAAAGAACTTCTGCAGGACTAAATTCCGGCACCTTGGCGTCTCCGTAAAAGTAGTTAGTGGGACGTAAAGCAAATAACATTATTACACACGTAATAGGCCGATATCAGACCACATTATACCATCATTATTATTATTATTAGGTTGCCTTGCTTGTGAACAATGTACACGTACAATTTGACATTGATACGGGTTGTAACAGTACAATAACACCGGGGCCGACGACCTTAGATGTTAGGCCCCTTTAAACAACAAACATCATCAACAATAATACCGACTTCAGTATTTCAGGAACATTTTTCAAATGGCTTAGTACTAGAAGCATGCGATAAAATGTTCGTAACTTACTTTAGCAATAAATCAGCTCCGTTGGGATGAGCAACGGTTACTGTGGTTTACAATGATGTAACATACACCGATATGACCCTGTATGTAGTGGACTCCACAGGCCCACTTTTAATGGGGTGCTAATCGTTTGAAAACCTAGGTTTTTCTATAGCCCGACCCGATAGTGATCAAGCGTTTTTTCAAGACAACGAATATTCGATCATGAAAGTGCTAAGTGTGCTCTATTCTGACGTGTTTACTGATAAATTCGGAAAATTTACTAAGGGAAAAATAAATCTAGAGTTGATGCCAGAAGCCCAACCTAGATTTATAAAAGCCAGGAATGCCCCCTATGCGTTGCAATACATTGTTAATTTAGAAATCTATAGGCTCGTCAAAGAAGGCATACGGCAGCCTGTTGATTATAGTCCCGATGAGTCTCCGATCGTTCCGGTTTAGAAAAAAGGGGCGGTTATATTAGAATATGTGGGGATTACAAGTTAACAATTTACCCTTATTTAAAGATGGACCATCATCCTCTACCCAGAATCGAGAATCTATTTCAAGCGATAGGTGGAAATAAATATTATGGCAAGTTTGATTTATCCCAAGCTTATCAACAATGTGAATTAGATGAGGCGTCAAGAGATTTAGTGACAATAACAACGCATAAAGGATAAGAAAGATTACCATCTGGTGTAACTAATACACCTTCTAAATTCCAGAAAATAAACGACCTCTTGAAGGGATTGCAGGGGGTAACAGCCTTAACAGATGATGTATGTATCAGTGCTAATTCGTTGCCTGGAGTAAAGAAACGAGCTGCGATGCAGGTCTCTCTTTATCCATTAAAAAGTGTGCAATTGGCTGTAAGTCACTAGAATACTTTGGTTTCCGAAGTGCTTCTAAGGGCTTGCATACTACTGATGAGAAGGTTAAAGCTATTACTGAGGCCTCTGTTCCTAAGAATGATAAGGAACTTCAAGGCTTTTTAGGATTAACAAATTTTTGAGTAAGTTTTTACCATCCATTGCTTCCGTTTTGCAACTACTGTATAAGGAGCTTAAAAACGGGAAATGTAGGAACTGGGATGTGCGATGTAATGCAGCATTCGCTAACATTTAAGGACATTGTTAAGACCCCTAACTTTCCTATCCGTTTTGTGGTCGACGGTTCTGACCGCCAACTGGGAGCGGTTATTTCTCAGAAAATAGATGGAATTGAAAAACCATTAGCTTTTGCTAGTTGCACCCTGACTAAAGCAAAGGAGGGGTACTTCCCACTCCATAAAGAGGCGGCTGCATTATCATTTATATTTATATGGGCGAAATGGATATTAGTTAATGACAACCAGCCATTATTTGCAATCAGACTGGTTGTCACGTGTTCCGCTTCTCTGTCATAGTCAAGTCGATGATGACACTGACTTTGCTATCCACCATGTTTTTGCTATTTGCTTTACGTCGCACCGACACAGATAAGTCTTATGGCGACGATGGGACAGGAAATGCCTAGGAATGGGAAGGAAGCGGTCGTGGCCTTAATTTAGGTACAGCCCCAGCATTTGCCTGGTGTGAAAATGGGAAACCACGGAAAACCATATTCAGGGCTGCCGACAGTGGGGTTCGAACCCACTATCTCCCGGATGCGAGCTCACTGCTGCACGCTCCTAACCGCACGGCCAACTCGCCCGGTCCATGTTTTTGAGGAAAAGGAAGAATTACCTTTAACATAATATACATGGTTTAAATTGTAGGCCTACAAGAAAAGATACGGTCATTCAAAAAATAATGACTTCCTTAAGATTGGGTGGCCTTTAAAACCCGATGACTTATTACCATATTTTAGAATAAAATATGAGCTACATGCTGACAAAGATACATTATTTTGGCGGGTAGAGGGTTATAATACCTTCCACTTTAAGAGATAAAGTTTTAAAAGATATTCATGCTTCCCACATGGGAATTTTTAAGTTCAAAGCTTCAGCTCGCTCATATGTATGGTGGCCAAATTTACACTCAGGAATTGACATTGTAAAAAATTCATGATTCATGTACCATAATGCCAATTGTGATAAGCCTCCTAGGTGTTCCATGGTGCCAGGGAATGACCACAATGACCATGGCAAAGATTCCACATTCATTATCTCGGACCTTTCCTTGGACAATATTTTTAGGCGATCACCGACAGTCATTCAACGTGGTTAGAGGTATTCCAGGCCCTGTCAATGACAGTTTCAACTACCATTAAGCTACTGCATCAAGAATTTGCCAGATTTGGTCTACCAGAAGTTCTAGTAGCTGACAATTACTCCGCGTTTGAAGGCGCTATTTTTTTATTATTTTTTTTTTACTGAATGGTAATTTGCAACTGTGGCGCGCCATTTCCCCCAAAAACGAATGGTGCGGCTGAAAAATCTGTGAAGACTACAAAAAGAGCTTTACAAGCTGTGTTGTACAATATTCTGTGGAGAAATTGGAATTATGTCTTCAAGGGCTTTTATTGGATTTTTGTAATGCTCCTCATGTGACAACAGGAGTGTCACTGGCACGAGCTCTTATGGGATGCACTTTGAGAAGTACACTAGATTTACTCCTACCTTCTCCAACAACGAACAAGGTTCATGACAAACAACAGGAACAAGTTGTTTCATATGATGGAACTCAGTCAGGATCAAAGGATCAAAGATCGGACATAGCTGAAACTTCAGAGGATGATGAACACATCCAAGATGACTTATCTTCTCATACAGCACATTCTCTGATGAACTATAATGGTTCGCTCCATGTTGATAGGAACCCAACAGACCTTACATCGACTTCAGTGATACCAAGAACAACAACTGATGAACTTTTTTCTCCAACGCTTAGTTCAAAGGACGGAGAGCCTCCTTCTACTGTTATGAATTCTCCGACCACTCTGGCCATCACCGCCATGCCTGCCTCTGTTTCTGCGGAGGTGCAACCCCCTAGTCCCTACTAGCACTACTGAACGACCTAAGAGGGACAGAAAGAAAGTTAAATGGCTCGAGGAAATATGAGTGTTATAATTAAAAAAATATATATATTCAAGTGGGGGAAAGATGATGTACAGTATATCGATCATGAAGACAACTGATGTACCGATTCGTCTAATGGCAATACTTTGGTTTTGGATCTTCGGATGTTTGTTGGATTATTAGAGATCAAGACTGCTTATATAGCCTATGCTAATAAAAATGAGCATTCTTAAAAAAGTATCCTATGTATTTAATATTTAAAGGTCCAGGATACTACACATGGTTTATGTGAACATAGCAGCGATCTATGTTGATTGACGTGCCGAGCGTGGTGAACGTACAGTGGGTCACCTTAATATTCGGACAACACAGATAATGGAATATTTCCTGACATAATGCGTTCGCAAACAAATGTATATACAACAAACACATGTCCAACAATTCATGAATATTTACCCCACGTATCACAACAAAATTAAATGTCAGGCGAATTGGTGGAAGTATTCTGATGGTGACAGAAAAGGAAATCATGAGATACTACACATCACTTTATTATTCGGACACGTGGTCGTTACTCCATTTGCACCCAATTTATTACCCAATTGCAGCAAGGGAGAAACGTAAGGAGTAGGATACGTTTCCCTGAACTTCACTGCAGAAACGCGTTTGAACAGCGCCAACTGGTTATTTTCCACGATGCAAAGGAGCGTAGTTGCAGAGATATTGCGCAAATGTTGTGTACGTACTCATAAGAGTACTACCAATGACATTGTACGGCGATTTAAAGAAGAAGACAGGATTGCGCCTATACCGCAAAACGCGTCAACTGAAAAAGCTAACTGGTCGTGGAGAGAGACTTCTCTTAAGAAAAATAGGGAACGATCCTAAACTGAATGTGCCACAACTTGCAAGGGAATTAGAAGAGGAAGCTGGTAAATCAGTGCACCCTGAAACTGTGCTCAGGACTCTTAGAAAGGCCAGATTTAACGGGAGGGTGTCGAGGAGAAGCCATTTATCAGTGAAGTGAACCGAAGTAAAAGACTGAAGTTTGCCTTGCAATATGTACACAAGGACACAGAATGGTGGAAACTTGTGTTATTTTGTGATGAGAGAAAATTTAATATTTATGGATCGGGTGGAAGGAGAATGGCTTGGTGCAAACCGAATGACGAATTAAAACTGAAACATTTGCAACCAACTGTCAAATATGGAGGCGGGAATGCAATGGTATGGGCGTGCTTTTCGTCTGCTGGAGTAGGTGAAATGTCGTTTATTGAACATACAAAGAACCATAAACGGTATCTAGCCATCCTGAAGCAGAATTTACACCAAAGTGAAGCAAAGCTTGGGATAAGGGACATTTTTCATTTCTATCAAGATAATGATCCCAAGCATAAAGTGTGGAATGTCCGAATGTGGCTGTTGTTGAATTGCCTAAAGGTGCATGAAACTCCACCCCAGATCCCGGATCTCAATCCCATTGAGAATTTATGGACTGAACTTGACAAGAGAGTGAAGAAATCCAGAATAACGTCAAAGAAGGAACTGCAACGAAAACTGATACAAGAATGGGCTAATATTAGCCCTAAGGACACGGAAAAGTTAGTTTGTTCTATGCTACAACGACTGAAAGCCGTGACAATGCCACCAAGTGCTAGATTGATTTGAGTTCCATGTTACGATACAGTTTCGGTCATTATGATCCTTGTGTCTGAATATTAAAGTGGTTTTGTTATGTGATAAAGTGATGACTTATTTTAAGTCTAGGCCTACGTGTCATTTTTGTTCTGAGACACTTGCATTATTATGTAACCATATTGGAAACATTGGGGTTTTGTATTGCCAAACTTTCTTTTCTGTATGTATCAAAAAAATACAAACATAATGTTCAGAGTGTCACATGTAATATGGTGTCTGAATATTAAGGTGACTCACTGTATGTCGGCCTGTGCAGAGATTTCCAACATGAAAAATTTGTCTTAGTAAATTGTCTTTCCTAACTGAATCCGAATTTCTAACAGGGCAAATTCGAGAGCACCATAAAACGCTTTGAATTGGAGTTATTTTAAATTCTCCAGGTATGTGCTTGGTATCATTATCTTCAAAATTCATCCAATTTGCTACTGCAAACAAGCAGCTGCCATACTATTGGACGAAACTATCTTTACATTGCTTTGCTGAAAGATGGGTCTTTCTCCACGCTACGGACTGTCAATATGTCGGCTATCACCTTCATATCATAAAAACTTCGTAAGTTAGAAGTAACAGTAAAAGTAACGAGAATGACAACAGGATACCAGTACGGTACTTGAAATGAGGAGATAACGGCTAAGCAAGACCAACTATAACATCTCAGATCTTAATGTTACTATCAATTTATTTCTTTTTCTGCTAGTGGGTTTTTAAGTCGCAACTATCAATTGTTGGGAAAATGGTAGAATTTGTGGTTGGTCGTAAGGTATGTGTTGTTTGGACAAGCTTATGATTACATCGTATATAGAGGATAAGAGAAGTTATTTTAATGGTGTTATTGAAGTATACAGTGTATTTGCAGTCTTAAACGAGTTATTAATATTGTGTAGTGGTAGAGGTGTAGAATTCGAAGATAGTCGTAAGGGGCACGTGGTCAGCACATGGTAAACTTTTTAATTTGAGCCGTTTAAAGGCAGGAACTCTGACATTCTCTGCAGCATTAGTTGAGTTACAGTACGCTGATGATAATGCTGTCGTAGCTCAGACACAAGGAGAGCTTGTGATAATCCTGAATGCTTTTTCCGCTGCGTACAAGATTAGACTCAAACTAAATACCAGCAAAACACAGATCCTATACCAACCAGCCCCTGGGGAAGATTCAAGAGATATCAATATCACAATTGATGGAGTGAGCCTTCATGTTGTAAACACCTTCCCATACCTTGACAGCACCCTCTAATCAAGCGCAAATATAGATTCAGAAATCCAACACAGAATTAACCAAGCAGGAGCATTCTTTGCTAAGTTAAGATCTCGAATTTTTGACAATCATGATGTGAATATCGCAACAAAGATTCTTGTGTACAATTCTGTTGTAGTTCCAACCTTACTCTACAGATCTAAGTCCTGGACATGCTACAGTCGACACCTTAAGAAGCTGGAAGAATATCATCAGCGTTGCTTGAGGAGAATACTGCAAATAACTTGGCAAGACAGGCACACAATAATATCAGCGTTCTTGAAAAGGCACACACCACCAGTATAGAATTGATGGCTTTAATATGCCAGCTACAATGGACAGGGCATGTAGCTCGCATGCCCAATAATCGCATTCCAAACAAGTGTTTTACTCTGAGCTATCAGTAGGTAAATGCTGTGTAGGCGGTCAGGGGAAGCTATTTAAAGATGTAATCAAGGCTAAATTGAAGAGATGTAACACTGATGTTGATAACTGGGAGAACTTAACCCTTGACCGTTCATCCTGGAAATCACTAGTCCATCATGGCACACTATCTTTTGAAGAAAACCACTGACATACAGTGAATGGCTACAGGCAACGTTGAAAAGAAAGAGAAGTGCTGAGGAGAAACAGAAACAACATGACTGCTCCACGTGGGACTACCTGTCATCACTGTGGCAAATTGTGTAACTCCCGCATTGGACTGTATAGTCACCTCCGAACACATAGATGAAGAGGCATCCTATCTGGAAGATAAACCTACTTGATTACGAGTGTTTCTATCATCATCATCATCATCATCACCACCACGTTTACATTGTTCATAGAGGATAAGAAGTGTTATTTCAATAGCGTTATTGAAGTATATATGCAGTCCATAATAAGTTTTTAACACTGTATAATGTGAGAGGTGTAGGCTAACATAAAAGTATTGTATGTATTTTATGGTTATTTTTACATAGCGTATTGAAGAGAAGAAGTGGCTGCCTACCGAGAAATTTAAGTAGATGTTGCAGTGTGAAGAAATAGGGAATCTTAAGTTTAACAGGTGGAGTAAGCTGGAGAATTTGGTGAGTCATCTTTCAAATTACAATGATGAACATGTTCCCAACCATGATAGGATTTTTATGCTGGTAAATTCTTTAAAAGGATGCTATAGATATTGATAGTGACATGGATGTAACGAGAGGTAGGAAAATAAAACTTGGTTCAGAACAATATATATGTCATTAAAACTTGCTGTACCAAGCTTGATAGCTGCAGTCGCTTAAGTGCGGCCAGTATCCAGTAATCGGGAGATAGTGGGTTCGAGCCCCAGCCGGCAGCCCTGAAGATGGTTTTCCGTGGTTTCCCATTTTGACACCAGGCAAATGCCGGGGCTGTACCTTAATTAAGGCCACGGCCGCTTCCTTCCAAGTCCTAGGCCTTTCCTATCCCATCGTCGCCGTAAGACATATCTGTATCGGTGCGATGTAAAGAAAGAAAAAAAAACTTGCTCTAAATTTGACAAGAAAAGCCTTGTATCCCACAGCTATCAAGAGAAAGAAAATTGCTGTAGCTACGAGCATTTATCATAAAATTGTGACATTAGAGAAGCTATATGAGGGTAGTTATTTCTGAATTTAATATCTAAACAGTGGATTGATAGAGATGTGCCTATAAGTTCACATTAACTTAGCCTACTTTGAATTTTCTGGCAATTCTGTCTTAGTAATACATTTTGTAACTGCTCAATTAGGCAAAGCTGTTTGTTACATAACATCTACTGTATGTGGTATTTACATGTTTTTTAACATCAGTGTTGTATTACTAATATTTTAAACAATGGTAAAATAATGACTTAACCTAACTAATGTATTCATTAGTAACCTCCTCTTTTTATTGTGTATCATTTCCATTACTGTCTACAAAGAACATGTTTTTGACATTAATCTTCAAGTTCATGGAGGAAAGTAATCTAATGTGCAAAGGTTTTGCACCAAAATGAAGCTAGTTACTGTAGATAATGCCCCTAACCCTGAACAGTCAGCCACTGATCCCTATATGATGTCCACCAATTTGGTTTTGATATTAGGTCTGAAATATTGTAATTGGTCTTGGGTTTGTTTGGAAAATGTCCTCTGTTTTATATTGTTTTACTATAAAAATAAATATATTATTAAGGGCAAGTTACACTAGTACGTCCCCATCAGTGGCACTGAACAGTTATATTCCTCCTACATGTAATACAAGGTAAGATTTATAAGATCCCACTTTTTAAATTAAAGGGTGGTCTCCTACTGATGCATCACATTTATGTGAAGGAAGTCCACAATACTTTTTTTTAAAGTACTCACAATGTAGTTTTTGGAATGACCGGCATGTTATTTTATTTCACTAGGCACAGTTTGAGCCGTACATGCAGGGTAAAGTACGAGAGGACGGGAAAAAGACATAATGCCGATCCCACAATTTCTCTCACTGAGAGCCTCTGAAAAGAAAGAAGCCTCCCATCACCCGAAAACCATGCAGTCCAAAAAAGAAATATGCAGGACGAGTGGAGTGACAATGAAAAACTCTCTCAAATTAAATTTTCGTGTGGAAATAGAGGCTACAAAGAGCTTTAAGAACAAAATTAGCTGCTTCCTTTCATAAAAACCTTTCGTAGGAAAGTTCAGAATATTCCTTTTCAGCCTGGCATTCTAAAGCGTGTTATTAAGTTCCTCAAAATAAAGTCTGATCTCCTTAACAGTCATGAAAAACAATGTGCTCTATTAATGGATGAAATGTTCATTACACCAGGGAATGAATATGGCAATTCATGCAATGTATTCACTGAAAGGCACCTTACCTGGTCACAATGGGCAAGGTACATATGTTTTAGTGTTTATGTTGGGTGGATTATTAAGTTGGCCTACATGGAAACAGACAATTGCATACTTTTCATTGGAGACAGTACAGATGGCACTGTGTATGGAAGAAAAGGGTCTTAATATTTTGGCAGTTGTGTCAGATATGGGTGCACCAAATCAAGGATTTTGAAGGAGTGTCTGTAACTGCAGGACGTCAGAGGACACGAGTTAATTATTTCCTTCATCCTTGCGACGAAAACAAGAATATCTATGTCATTCCAGATCCTCTTCACCTTTTCAAGAATATTAAAGTTATGCTCGGTAATAACACAGTGATCCCACCATCAATTGTTTAAGAATTTGGCCTACACTCTGTTCAAGTTGAGGTATCCCATGTAGAGGAACTAATTGCATACCACCGAGCTCGATAGCTGCAGTCGCTTAAGTGCGGCCAGTATCCAGTAATCGGGAGATAGTGGGTTCGAGCCCCACCGTCGGCAGCCCTGAAGACGGTTTTCCGTGGTTTCCCATTTTCACACCAGGCAAATGCCGGGGCTGTACCTTAATTAAGGCCACGGCCGTTTCCTTCCACTTCCTAGGCATTTCCTATCCCATCGTCGCCAAAAGACCTATCTGCGTCAGTGCGACGTAAAACAAATAGCAAAAAAAAAAAATTATTTAAAAAATAATTGCATACCAACAGGAATTCAATTTTAAGTTAGCACTGAAAGTTACTCAGTAACCATCTCACTTCAACAAGATGCATGTGTCAACTTCAACCAAGGTGATAAGCCATTCTGACAGTAGAGCTCTGAAGTTTCTGGCTGAAGAATTAGATCGTCCAGAATTTTCCATTACTGCTTGGTTCGTAGACTTGACTGAAAAAAGGTTTGCACTTACGACTTCTTGTAGCATAACCATGGCATTCAGCAAAGACGATTCTGATGCAACTTCCTTCCTCAACCGTTTTGTGGATATCTTTTCCAATATTAAAATAGGACTGAGAGGTCCCTGGTAATCTGTACAAACTGGAATTACTCTCTGCACAAAATCCATACTTGAGTTGCAGCCTGTGTTACTGAATGACTATCAGTATCATTTTGTTCTAACTTCCAGATTCACACAAGACTCATAAGAGAATATTTTTAGTTTGTAAGGGCCAAGCAACCCATTCCTACAGCATTACAGTTCAAACTGAACTTAAAGCTGATCATTCTCTCTCAATATATGAAGGATGTGAGAAAAGGAAGCTATGAAGAAGATGATAGGGAGGCTCTAACAAGTTTTGTTGATTGCGCTAAGTAATTAGTGTCAGCAGAAAGTGCAAGTGCTAGAACCTGAAATACCTCACCATTTCAGCAAAATGAGCCCAAGCTTGACCTTCAGTGAAAAGAATTTTCTGTATTGTTTGTTAGGTTATCTAATTAAGAGCATTAAGAAGAATTCCAAGGACTGTGAGAAATGTTTAAAGAGCTTAGATACCAGTACTTTAGAGCCCTCTGGCTTACCTTAAATTAACCCTTACCACTCGTCTGTCGGGTGAGGCCCGACATTACGATATTCCTGTTCCGGTCACATGTCGGGCGAAACCCGACATGACGTTGTACCCCCCACCGCTCATCTATCGTCTCTTAGCCAACAAAATACATGATGCTATACTCTACTGCCATCGTTTGATTCAGCATGGAACTTTGTAAAATCCAGATACTATTTGACATTCAGTCAAAAATCTATTATTTAGGTGGCAGTGTAGCCATCAGCCGTCCACTCACGCACAGGAAAGCTCAAGTGATAGTAAACAAACATGGTTGCCATGTGCTCTTCTAGTCATATATAGTGTACTGTTCAATGTTGTATATGTCAGATAACACACAAAACCACAGTATTTTCGCACCTCTGCTCGTTCCTTGTACCCTAATGAATATATCTAATAGCATTTCACAATGCCTAAACGTGAACTGGCGATGGTCGGCTTGTGTACCGTAACCCAACATGTGCCCGATGCTGACGGCTGGCACAATTATAAATGATCAGATCCCGGTTTCAAGAAATTGCCGTTTACAGCGGTTTCAGCCTACAAACTACCACAAGGTATGGAACCAGAGACTGAATAGAGTTCAGCAATTGCTTTTTACCGATAAGCTGTTCAGTGAAATTAACTAAACCAATCTGTATGTGATAATGATAGTAATAATAATAAAAATACAAAATAATTTGTCTTAAAATGCACATATTGCTTTTATTTGTTCCAGTGTAGCTAAAAGCAAGTGCCATCTCCAAAATCGCAGAAGATGAATACAGGTCATATAACATAAAAATTCACATTTAAAATATGAGTAGTAGAGACAACAGAGAGAACTTTAATTCGAGGGGTAAGTGTTAACTGTTTCAAAGACAGCATATCATGGTTTGTAAATGAGCTTAAATTTCAGTTTGTATCTGAAATGGAAGAATTGTTTTCTAACTATAATGATGTATTGCCTATTGACATAAAAAGGTTTTTAGCAGAGGCCTATGTAAAGTGAGGAACGGAATTTCTGCAATTCCGATACCTGACTGTCATGATTTGTTGAACACATTCATAATGAGGTACATTGTATTTAGACTAAAAAAGGATTTGAGAAGAAAGAAAAGTATAACTACATTTTGCAGCAGATCTGAGGCAGCACATGCATCAATAATTTAAATTTTGCTTGATACACTAAGGTGACCAGTATTCTTTTGAATCTACATAATGTGGAAGACACAAAATAGTGTGGTAAATCAATGTGAATATTGTAGAATTTTGTAAAATGTACCTGCTTAACTTTGCGTGACTTAAAATGGTATGTACATGCAAATAGTTAATAACATTGGACACTCACTTTTAATATTTCTGGGAGAATTTGCCACCTCCAGTAATTTGAGATACTCCTTTCTAATTGTCACTCCGAACACTTTATAGATAACTTTCATCTTCAATTTCAGTTTAATCACACACCTCAGTGGCGACTACAAATATTCCACCACACTTGCACAGGCAAAGAGTGTAACAGAAGATTGGGGCACATAAGAGAATAATACACAATAAATTAACCCATATACGAGCAGATGAACATAATCCATCTAATCACCACATGGAGAAGTCGCCCGTCTCCCTGAATTACACAGTATACAGGTACTGAAGAAATTAACTCCACGAACGCTTGTGCAATAACAGAAAACGAGACCTATTTCAATCGCTGTGAATCACCCTGTCATCACCTAATGATTAGGAAAGCCAGATGTCCGAGAGACTTCTTTCCATTCAACGTTATCTGGTATTGAATAATTTGTGAACTTGCACTGTCATCTATTCTAAATAAAACATCTTCTCATATAACTTATGTAGGCTACATACAGTTTGTATGTATGTTTATATGTAGCCTGCAGAAAAAGAGACCTATTTCAATCGCTGTGAATCACGTCATCACCTAATGATTAGGAAAGCCAGATGTCCGAGTGACTTCTTTCCATTCAACGTTATCTGGTATTGAATAATTTGTGAACTTGCACTGTCATCTATTCTAAATAAAACATCTTCTCATATAACTTATGTAGGCTACATACAGTTTGTATGTATGTTTATATGTAGCCTGCAGAAAAAGAGACCTATTTCAATCGCTGTGAATCACCATGTCATCACCTAATGATTAGGAAAGCCAGATGTCCGAGAGACTTCTTTCCATTCAACGTTATCTGGTATTGAATAATTTGTGAACTTGCGCTGTCATCTATTCTAATTAAAACGTCTTCTCATATAACTTATGTAGGCTACATACAGTTTGTATGTATGTTTATATGTAGCCTACAGCAGAATCAGTTATAAGCTCATGCAATTTATGTAAACAACATGTTATCAACCTAATAGAGAACTTGGGTATTATTATGTGTCTGCTAGTGTCATCACTAGCATTAGTTAAGTTATTGCACCACTTTTTCAGCGCAGACATCTAGGCGCAATTGCACTGTCCTTTGTTTCCTTCTTGTGGTAAACGTAAAGTGCAATGCACAAGACTACTAACTCTTGAGCTAAAACAACTAGTGGTACACTCAAAATCTTTAGTATCTCGTGGTCAGAAATATTCATTTCAGGCAAGAAATCAGTACAGCCCTCAGAACCACCCAGTACCTGCTTACACTCTCTCTCATTAGTCACATCCATCAGACGCGTTAACACATGCACATATCTGAAGAGTGAGGGGAGGTGGAGAAAACTGAAGTACGAGGATATCTAGCATGAACAAAACACACGCAACGGGGAAGGTACTCTCTTCCCCGCCTGCCCACACATCCCACTGGCTCGACAATGAAGGGAGAAGGGAATGAAGGGAGGAAGCACACGCCTCCTTCAAGGCAACAGACGTAATGTGTTGTCAACTCATTGAGGGTCAAATTCTCCAGTTTTTTTTTTTTTTTTTTTTTTTTTGTACGCTAATTCTTGTGTCCGAGGACTGGCTGAAGTGTTAGCGGTCTCGACTATGACTTCATTATCATATGGCATCGCGCTCAACCACTGTAAGAAAGCATGACCCTTATTTTCGCCAATATAGGCCCTGTTAAATACTACTACTAAAAATAATAACTGTTAACCTCGAAAACCGAAGTAAAAACAACCTGGCATTAAGTAATTATGATTATCAGAGGCGCAAGGGCGTTTGGAAAATCGCTCCTATGAAGTTATTATCAGCGCTGCTCAAACAATTAAATGCCATATATTGGGGTGGGATTACATTGTGCACACTTCATCGCAATTAAATTACAGTTAGTTAATTGTTTCCTTGATTAGGAAAAGCCAGTATAGCCAGAATATTTAACCATAGAAACATCTTAATCAGTTCCCGAATAAATGGAGTTGGGAGTGGCCTCTGAGTGCGCAACGTCTCAGGCCACACCTCCTAGAAGACGAACACATGTGTTGTCTTCGCTACTTCTCCTTCATCCTCAGAGTTAGCCAAAATCTTCACCCAAATGTTACCCATTTCCTTTTCCTATTAATGCAACTGCTAACCATGGCAAGCAACATAACTGGACATCTGTAATTTAACTCAATCAAAATTATGCATACCTGCCAACTTTACACAACCAAAAATCAGGAGGTTTTGATATGAAAATCAGGAAAAATCAGCATATACAATCGGTCAAAACTGCTTATTCTACATGTCTTGCACAATACAGGAGTACTATGGTGTATTACAACACTTAATGTCTCAAAACCCGACTTTTGCTATTCGAGGCCACAAGACTAAAAATTCCACATCTCTATCCCCCCCCCCTTCTTTTTTACAACTGGCTTTACGTGGCACCGACACAGATAGTTCTTATGGCGAAGATGCGATAGGAGTGGGAAGAAAGCGGCCGTGGCTTAATATAGCCCCAGTATTTGCCTGGTGTGAAAAGGGGAAACCACTCACCCGGTCTCTCTATTCCCTCACCATCTTGATAAGCTTTCCGAAAACAGTATGAACTAATGCTCCACATATGTGAATCAGTCATGCACTTATATGCCATTACTAATCAAATCCATAGATCAATATATTACATTATTATGCGAAGCGCGATGCTATTTTTATCAAGTAATAAATTAAATTCGCCAGAATTATCTCCAAATGGCTTCTACAATCTCGCTAGTTGCTATCTTTGAAATTCAGTCACTAAATTACTAAAAAATACTCCAAATCTAGCGACTAATCTGTAGAATCGACTAGAGTGGTGTGAATGAAGACGAATATAGCATGCGAGAATAAGAGACTGACAATGGATGTACGCGTCACTATGAACAGGTTTCAATAAACATTGCACATTCGTGCGCATTTCTCGCATTAATAAACGTCAATATTTCATTTGAAAGAGGCTAATAAGCGAAGGACTTCCGGCCACTGGCGCACAAAGGTGAAATGGCGGGATTTGAAAACAAATGTTTGAAGTTCATAAGAAATAAGCTAGAATCGGGAGAAATAATAGAATAATCGGGAGGCGGGTAAAACTGTCGAAAATCGGGAGTCTCACGCCTAAATCGGGAAAGTTGGCAGGTATGATGATGTATTAGCACTACATGCACACTTTTGACCTCGAGATATCTTCTAAAAGGATTGTGCTGAGTTAGGAAGTTTTGCTTACTGGTGGAGTATGAAAAAACCATTAGTCTGGATAGGTTAGGTCTGGTTAATGACAAAACTCTACTGACTGTGATCAAGTAAAGTGGGTCTGGGGGGCATGTAAGAATCAAACCAAACGGCACTACTTGGCCGTTATTCGTGGCTTTCTAGACTGGGGCCGCTATCTCACCGTCAGATAGCTCCTCAATTATAATCACGTAGGCTGAGTGGACCTCGAACCAGCCCTCAGATCAAGGGAAAAATACCTGACCTGGCCAGGAATCGAACTCGGGCCTCCGGGTGAGAGGCAGGCACGCTACCCCTACACCACGGGGCCGGCGGGGGGTCTGTAAAGCCCCAGGATAGGGCACAAGGCGGCTGTTAGGTCTAGCATTCTGTGGGGCAATAGCACATTCTATGTTGGACAGTGGCAAAAAGATGAATTAATTAATCATTCAGGTTAGTGACAAAGCCATTGGTCTGGACAGGTTAGGTCCGGCTAGTGACAAAACCAATGTTCTGGGTTGGTTACGCCCAGTTAATGACAATAAGGCCTCTAGCATTACGTAGGACAATAGTAGTGCATTCTATGTTGGACAGTGGCAAAAAGATGTATTAATTAATCATTCAGTTTAGTGACAAAGCCACTGGTCTGAATAATTGGCTAGGTCCGACTAGTGATAAAACCAATAGGGCTGGTTAGGTCCGGTTAATGAGCCTGTAGCATTCCATAGGACGATAGCAGTGCATTCTATGTTGGACAGTGGTGAAAAGCTGAATTAATTTATCATTTGGGTTAGAGGCAAAGCCATTGGTCTGGATTGGGTAGGTCCGGCTAGTGACCAAACCATTAGTCTGAATTGGTTAGGTCCAGTTAGTGACAAAACCATTGGTCTGGATTGAATAAGTCCAGTTAGTGATAAAACCATTGGATTGTGATCAAGCAAAGGGGACGCCACCAGGTTAGGACCATAAAGCGGCTGTTCCCTAGCATCTTGTAGGGAGATAGCAGCACGTTCTATATTGGACAGTGGCAAAACGCTGATAATGGTATACCTGTTCGCTACATGTAGGTAATGACAAATGAATAATTTGTTCTGGGTAGGTAAGTTCTCGGGATCAAGAGTGCAGTGCAGTGACGTGCCTGTCAATGACTGTCAATTGTTTTTTTCCTTACCTATGTTGGATATTGATATGGCTTAGTGTGGTGGGTGCGTTATTAACATTCACAGTTTTGTATTTAATTATGAGGAGATATTCAATGATTTTGTTCAGTTTTCAAGTAAGAGGGTGTGTGAAAAGTGTGCTCAAGATGTAAAATTAAATCTGAATAACAATAGCAATCACACTGTTTTTAGGTGTTGTTGGAAAGGCAAAGTAGTAAGAATTCAAAATATGCCGATGCCGTTGGTATGAGAGTGCACGGAAAAATACTTTCTTTGTTGATTCAAAGGTGTTCTTGTTTGAAACAGGTTACTTTTCAGTTATGTGGTGTGTATTTTGCATATAAACCGCTGGACTCTACTATCAAGCTGGAGTTGAGTTTTTCTCAAGCAACTTTCCTTGATTGGTGTAATAAGAAAAAGATAGGTGGTCCTGACTGACATAACTGATATTGATGAAAATAAGTTTGGAAAGCCGAAATACAATAGAGGGAGGTGTACTGCAGGATGGTGGTTACTTTGAAGGGTGGAGCAAGACAACCATAGAAATGGTTTCTTGTTGTCCCTGTGGACAACAGGGATAAGGAGACATTGCTCACAGTTATTAAAGAGTGGGTGTTGCCAGGCACAATCATTATATCTGATTGTTGGAAGGCTTACAGACTGCCTGGAACACGAAAGATTCGTGCACCTTCATGTTAACCACTACATTCAATTTATTAGTAGTAGGAACAGTGGTCATGTCAACAGGGGAAATAGGAGGGTAATGCCAAGCAACAGACCGCCAGTGCACACTCATAATATTGAGAGAAAAAGTGTAGGCATTTAAACCACAGGTTGTACTCCATTCCTGGATATGGCAGGAGAAAAGCTCACTTTGTAGGGTACGTGGTGGAATTCCTTGCTATCTCTCCTCTACAAACTATTCCACATAAGATTTGTACTAATGCTCTAAAATTTAAGGTGCAGATACTGAATTTCTTCCTCAATATTTTCCTGTTTTGTAAAGTAATAAATATGTAAAAGAAATTATAATCATAGGTTCAGTGTGTTTCCTTTTAATAAATTCATATTTTCTTTGCCTCTAAGCTTGCCGTGATACAATCAACTGTTGGAGTGGTTGGGACGAACATGGCAGCCGCACAGTTTGGGCCACACTGTATTAATTTAGTCACTATAACCAGACCCAACCTCTTTTGCACGTTAGTAAAATTTTACCTTTCAGTAAAAACCTTATTACTAAACTGTATCATTTTCTCAAGCTTACCTGATATAGACGACTGCACCATTAATATTCAGTCGTTTCCAGCCAAATGGCACTGTAATGGTTGCTAGATGAATTGAAGGAGCTGATGATACAGTCACTGGTGGATTTACTGGAGATGCGTTCACTGTTGGCACAGGTATCTGTTGATTATTGTTCACCGTCATTGCCAGCACTATATTTCCTAACTGTTGCTGAGACAAAGATACGGCACCACTAGATGTTCTCACTAAGCTCGCAGACTGCTGATTAGATTGAATGTTTACACTGCTATTATTATTATTATTATTATTATTATTACTACTACTACTACTATTATTACTATTATTATTATTATTCACCATCACTGAATTATTTACACCAGAACTACCGGAATTTTGATGCACTGAACCCGCATTTCCACTTGCTGTTACATGATGTTGGTTTACAGGAGTACTCTGATGGCTAGCACCTGGAGGTGGCAAGAGCAACGGCAATGAGTTGGAACTGGGATCGGGCTGACTGTCTGCAGAACTCAAACTACTGCAACTTGACTCGGCTGTCTCAGACCGCACCGAGTCACACCGCGGGAAGACAACGGAACCACCAGAGGCTGTGTCCCCACCCATCACAGCCACAAAGTTTCCATCTCCACTCTGAGCAGCAATATAATTATTGGTCGAAAGAGGGACAGTGCCATTCCCAGCATCACTGTGTGTTGTAGTCTTCTGTTCTGACCCACTGAAGAATGACTGAGCACACGACACAGAAACTCGTTGCTGAGTATGAACTTGGGCTTGCTGTGAGCTGAGAGTGTAACCATTACAGAGATCACTACCATTTCCAACCACTGATGATTCAATATTATTAGAGCACACAGCCTGCTGCTGCCCTATTCCATGCCCTCCAATATTCACTAGGTTTTTAATGGAAGCTGCACCAAAACCTTGATTCAAAACACTACCACTATGACCAGCACTGTTGTTATATGCTATATTATTAATGACATTAGGACTATGACAATGGTGGAAACCATTAGTCTGCGGCACACCTGATGCACTATTTGCATAGAATCCAGCCTGTGGTGTAACATTTCCAACTAGGTTATTGGTAGCAAAATCTTGTGATTTAGTCACAGGCTTATTAACACTTTTACCTGGTACCACTAAGGAGGCCAATGATTGTGATGTATTAGTAAATGCAGGTGTTGGACCACAATTTTGCTGGGCTTGTTGACTTTGGTATGAAGCAACATTTTGATGATTAACAGCTGTTGCATACGCTTGGGCAAAGTTATCATTCGACACATAAACTACAACATTTTGAACACTTGGTTGTGGTTGTTGTTGCTGATGCTGTTGGTGATGGATGTGAGGAGGCTCAGGCTTGCCAGCCATCGTCCGATAATGTTATCCATAAAAGGGCCACCACCATCACTGGCACATGAGACACACATACGCACACCATTAATCTCTGCAAAAAAAAAAAAAGATCAAACAGCCAGGTTAAAATAAATCTGCAACAAAACTCAATTATTCTAAGTAAATTCATACAATTTATCAATCTAAATATACCCACAAAAATACCTCAACCGAGAGAACAATAAAAAGATAAATGTGAAGAAACATCCAAGCACAAATATATAACTTCTCTGAATTAATTGAATTTGCGAAGGGACGTCATGTTTATCAATAACAAACACAGACCACAAGACTTTAAAAAGTCCTTCAATTTATATTATACCACCCAATGAACTGCCAAAAGGACTGTAACACTTTCAATACCACAATATAATAAAATAAACATTCATTTCGCTCCGGCGTAAATACGCACGAAAACTAACCTGCATGACGTATTCGATACATATGTATCTCCTGTATGGGAATACTTCCGTCTTGACATTACACTAACACCGAGCACCACTTTCGGAACCTATCCAGGTATTACACTGTTGTTTTGATATCAATGTCATCAACACAACTCGTAAACTGGTCAACACCTGCACTATCTCACTACTGTTTTCAATCGCCTTCTTTCCTACGTGGCACTAAAAAAATGAACACTCCGGTCAATAAAAAATCAAAGGTGTAAATTTCATCCAAATTCGTCTCAAAGGAGAAGGATAACACATAACGACACTACACTCATTTTCCCTCCACAATATTTTCACATACGTTAATGTCAGAAAATATGGTTGCCGTCCCTTAGACCCATAATTCCTAGCGACGAACCGAGAGCTTTTACGGATCCATGATGCAGTTTACGAAAACAAACGAAGGGAGCATATCGAACACGCTCAGAAAAATTAAACACCCAAATGTAGATGGTGAACTACCGTGTACAAACGTCGATAAAAAAACATCTATAATAAGAAATGTTCTCGAATAATTTGGTACTAAAATAACAATTTATAACAGTAAATATTTTATTTCCCACACATTGCTTGTCTATCTACCAACACATCATCGGTAATGTTTAGGCTAGAAAATGAATAATTTAGTTCAACTCGGTGATTTAATACATTCCCTTACCAACATTTCACATTAAAATATATTTAACTCAAAACGGAACTGGAAAATAATATCACATGTTCACTCACGAAACTCCTTAGGCTGCTATCTTGTGGTCCGGAGTGAAATTATGAATTCTCCATACAGGCCCAGAAAACAAGATAGCAAGGAAGTTACGCACTCACCCACACGCACACCAGGACGAATAGAAATGCAGTGTGATGACTTCTGCTGTTTGATATGTTCCTACACTACGCGGCGCTGGTGTAGATAGAAGGTAATCAGCTGTCTCCGAGCATGTGATTCTAAATGAGATCTGATGTGACTTATTTAGGAATTTATCGTTTAAATAAATGATTTAAAACCGTGTGTTAATTATTGTGATGTTTAAGGACTGAGTATTCTGTTTACTGACCGATGACTGTGTTTATGTGCGATCTGTGTTTCGTTCAAATTAAGATATAGTGTTCCTTGTTTTGAAACTAATAGGTAAAAAGTACATAGGAAATATTTTGCATTTAGTAATGATTTAAGGACATTACTTCTGAAATTCGTTCGTCAGTATCTTAACGAATATCTCAAACGTGTATGTGTCTATAGACCTAAGTGATCTTTCATTAATTGATCCCGAAATCAAACTCAGTTGCAATTATCAATTATAATCGTAAAAACCCATGTTCAACTGTTAGTGTACATGCCACGTAATATAAACGTATTATAACTCTGCAGGCACCCACATGATTGTTACGTACCGGTATGACATACACATTTAATTCCTACATAACTACTTAAAAATATATTAACATGCTTAGCTTAATGAATCTTGCCAGTTCTTCACCCCATCAGTCAGTTAACTGGACACCTTTGATATTTTCCGGGTATGTTTTGCGGTTGTACGAGCTTGCAATTCTTTCCTTACTTCTTTTATTCGGAAATAAAATCGGCATCGTATTGTAATGGAAAATTAATTTTGGCACCAAGTACTGAGCAATATTCAGTACAGCACCCAAGTCCATGAGAAACAGTCATTGGAAGTAAACTATCCAGGCATTCTTGAAATATTTCTCCCCATAACGCTTCTTGTTCACTAAAATTTCTTACAAATTCCTCTACATGAGAAAACATAAATAATTAATTCGATGGGTAAATGGGATAGTTGGGTGAGTTATTATATACTGGTAAGACTTGTTAGGACTGAAGACGGACTGCCTTTTGCCTCCACCGTATTAAAGAAAATGGCGTATGGCTTTTAGTGCCGGGTGTGTTCGAGGGCAAGTTGGCCCGCCAGATGCAGGTATTTTGATATGACTTCCGTAGGCGACCTGCGCGTCGGAATGAGGATGAAAAGACGACGCATACACCCAGCCCCATGCCAGCGAAATTAACCAATTCTGGTTAATTCCCTGCCGGGAATCGAACCCGGGAGCCCTGTGACCAAAGGCCAGCGCGCTAACCATTTAACCATGGAGCCGGACTCATCTGTATTGTTTTGCAGAGATCCAATACATGCTGTAAAATCTGTCACTTCGCTTGCATGTTTAACAGTATCCCCACAGAAGTGATGAATGACATTCGTTTTTGAACTGGTGAAAGGAACTATTTGTTCATCTTCCCAACTTGATGATAGTGGCTGATCAAAGGTAAGTTTGCTGTAATTTTTTCCTGAGCTGTACTTATGATTTTGACAATCTCTTTGACAACAGCTTTTGCCATGGCTCTAATCTGACTGAAAAATTATATGAAGGGTACTATCACTTAAGGGCAGATCACTTTGACTTTGAGAAAAGAGTGGGATATTTTGGATGTGAAAAATGTCTTTTTCATTTGAATGTTTATCGTAACCCGACTTGCATCCCCGGACATAGCAAGTTGTAGGCAAGTTCACATGCGTTAGTAAATTGATGCATATGCCAAAGTATACGTCCTACTTCTCAAATGCTTATTTATCTTTTTCACTTTTTAGTTCACGAAAAGTTAACACTAGATATTTTGCATGTTTAAAACTGAAGAACGTATAAAACTACCGAAAAAAGACCACAAACTGTTTACACACTTCCACATTAAGCCGACAAAAAGCGCGTATTTGGACTTTTATCAAAGGCAGCGCTGCAGGAGAACATGTACACCGTGTCTGTTAACATGTGATTCAGAGGGAGTTGTCACACTTCATTTTTATGACAGGCAGCGGTATATTGTTGCCATTTTAGAGGTCAAATTCAAGCCATAATTTTCATGTTACTTCATTACCATTCTCAATCATCAAAAGAGGCGGATCCAGGGAGAGACTAAGCGGGGCTTTAGCCCCCTCCCCTAAATCAGGTTACATATAAAAGCTTACAAAGTTGTTTTTGTTTAATGAAATTATACTTAATAGTTGTATTTTTGCATTGTCTGCGAGTTGGCCGTGCGGTTAGGGGCGCGTAGCTGTGAGCTCGCATCCGGGAGATAGTGGGTTCAAGCCCCACTGTCGGCAGCCCTAAAGATGGTTTCCCGTGGTTTCCCATTTTCACCCCAGGAAAATGCCGAGACTGTACGTTAATTAAGACCACGGCCGTTTTCTTCCCATTCCTAGGCCTTTCTTGTCCCATCGTCGCCATAAAACCTATCTATGTCGGTGCGACGTAAAGCAAACAGCAAAAAAATGTTCAACTCATCCTAACAGTGAATGGAGGACTGGCAACAATAGGCTGCATGCTGGCATATGCCGTTTACCTCAGCGACTGCCGAGTCCAGGGCTTCACAACATGTCACGACAAGCTTGTGGATTGCCGTGCATTAACACTCATAGTGAATATGTTTCTAAACTAGTTTTACTTCACAAGAAATACTTGAAATATTAGCCGAAAGTATACTATTTTCTACGCAATAAGTAACTAACGTAATTTACGTCGCACCGACACAGATAGCTTTGATGGCGACGATGGAATAGGAAAGGGCTAGGAGTTGGAAGGAAGCGGCCGTGGCCTTAATTAAGGTACAGTCCCAGCATTTACCTGGTGTGAAAATGGGAAACCACGGAAAACAGTCTTCAGGGCTGCCGACAGTGGGGTTCGAACCCACTATCTCCCGGATGCAGCTCACAGCTGCGCGCTCCTAATCGCACGGCCAACTCGCCCGGTGTTTCAATTTTATGATAGTTTAAAAGGATAGAATGTGAAGCATAATATAAAACATATAAAATGTCTGCAGATAAAGGCTTATTATACTGGCGTTGGCATTATTGATTACTACTGAAAAATAAGAATTATCCGTGGATAAATGCTCCTAGTACTTTAGTCGAAACAACTAACATTTCCACTACCGTATCTCAAATTATGTTGAGATTGTTACAGGAAAAGAGGTAGGTCTAATCAAACTAGTGTTATGTTCTCTAGAAAATAACATTTCAAATAGCGCTAAGCCGTTAGTCAGTGATGAGCAAAACTTTACTATAAAACTGAGTAATAAAATTACTGAAATGTAATATTTGAAAGACTACTATACTAAGTGATACATGACCAAAATAGGGGAGTACGCAGTTGGTATCGGTGGCTTGCATAACTTTGCATGCGTCTTTCGTGGGTAGTGGTTTTAGAGTCTATCAAGCAGAAATCCCGTGTTCCACTTTCGAGATGGGCAATTCTTATTTTGAATTAATGTTTTAGATACTTATTAGTTAAAAAAATTGACCCAAAATTGATTTTAGGTTACTTACTATCACTACCTTACAACCCGTACAATTCACGGGCACGCTAGTATAGGCCTACTATAAATATTTTTTGCCTTTGCAGGTAAGACGTATTGTTTGCAATGCACTATGTCTTCTGGTATGGGCTAGAAGAAATTTGTTACTTTCATTGACCTGTCTCAGTCTCACCCTTGGCTTTGACAATATGAAAGTGACCGAGGTATGAGTGATGCTAGTAATACCATTCCTTATGCAGCCAGTCCCTATTATGAATGATGTGAAAATATCACTCATAGGGTCGGTTGGTGCACGAATTTCAGTGGGCTTGGCAGACTGATATGTAATAGCAACTTCTGGCTCGGTGAGGAAAGCAACGGGAAACTACCTCCTCATTTCCCTAGTTCGCCTCTACAGTGATGCCTAGGCTATCTATGACAGCTGTTGGTGAAACTGTGGAGGATCAAACCAGCCTTTGGGCTGAATACCCAACATACATATATATTTTAATTTATTAATACCAATTATTATGTATCAGACATTTAAATACTTTATCAGAAAATTGCGATATGCCACATTTCTGAAAAAAATATAATACTAATATTAGCCACACTTCTCATCAAATAAAATAGTAATATGTTTTGTCAAGTCACTGATACATATTTTTTCATTGTGAGTACCGGTACGTATTTACGTTTTATACCCACAATATCGTTCATGAGTGGATATACATAATATAGAACTGCCTTTTTTGGTTGTTTCTTTTTATAAACTCTGAATTTAATTATTTCATACAAGCAGCCCTTTTACTGCCAATAAAATGTTACAATAAATGGTATGGCACGTCTTCAAATTTCAGGGGATCCTCGAAGATTATTACTCATGATATTGCTCATGCTGTTGGGAAGACATTGCATGAATTTGTAACATTACATTCCTTGACTGAAACATGGCAACTTCCAGCTAATTCTTCGCTCGCTAGAGATTTGGAGGGCAAGCAGACACGCAAATTCAGGAGGGAATGTTTAGACAAATTTAAGTGACTTGCCTACAGCGAAGAATGATACGGCTGTTAATGAACATACATTGTACAGTTTGCTCCCTTGAGGACTGGAGTGGACGTAAAAAAAAGCATTGTCGCTGAGTTACACAGACTTGTAAGTTATTAAACTTTCAATATATTCGGGCTCAGGGTTTTGATGTCAGATCAAATATGTCAGGTAAACATATTGCAATCCAAGCACTGATTTTGAATGAGTATCCTCTGGCATTTTACCAATACTGCTTCATCCAGCAACTGAGCTTGTGCATTACAAAAGGCTGTGTTATTAGGCCATTCAGGAATATGGTAGTGATTATTTCATCAGTTACAAAGTTTGTTTCTGCTTCTGCGAAAAGAATGCCTGCTCTTCAATGAATTATTAGTAAACGTGTAATCAGTAAGTAAAAAAAAGACCAAGTTAAAACCATTTTGTTCTACTCATTGGTTAGAAAGACATGGCAGCTTCATTCCATTTCAGGAACTAATGTTACATATTGTAATACTTTTTCAACAAATAGAAGAAGATCTACAGAGTGAGTCGTCAAGTAAAGCTGTTGCCTTAGGCGCGGCTTTGAGAAGAAGTGAAATCATCATTGGTATGGAAACAGCTGCTCACTGTTTGGCCCACACTGTCAAATTAATTATGAAGTTTGTTGTTTAAAGAGGCTTAAGATGTAGATAATCGGCCCCACTGTGAAACTAAGCAAGTTATTTCAAGAACCTAAACAATATTTTTCATGTGTATTGTCTTACAATGGCGCCGTAATAGGAAGGTTGAATATAATGAGAAAACTTACCGACGAAAAATGTAAAGGCATTTTATTCCATCAAGTGATTTGGCTGCTGCAACGAGTGAAATAGATCCGTCTCCCTTATATTTGTGGCAAGCAAACTCAAAGAATGAATATCTCAACAAAGGATCTTGAGGAATACTTCAGGAATGTGGTATTCTTGCCCTCTGTGTACCTCTTAATAAGGCAGTTAGAATAACGTCTTTGTGATAAGCTTTAGAAGGGCTTATTCCCAGTAATTTTTATTTTTCAATAAACGGAATTATTAAAGCAGTAAACATGTATAAAGCAGATTCCACAACAACAAGTGCTGAATTAAGAGCAGAAATATCACCATGGAGAAATAATTGGACAACGTCTCATCCGGAAGAAAATAGAAAGGTAAATAATGACATAAATATTAGCTGTAAGTAATGAAGACATTTTTCCCGATATTGGACTATTGCTACTAATATTTCCACCCTGCTTGTAAATAACAGCCTCTATAGAGAGAAATTTCGTTGCAATTACCATACCGTATAGTAGGGATGTTGTCTGCATCACGTATTTACGCACTCCTACAGTATAATGCATTTAAGGTTCAATTTCCTTTACACATCAGCATAGTAAAATAAACACAACGAAAAGTGTTCTGATGGGCTGCATATCAATATGTGGCTGGGAGGAGTGACCAGCCTTAAGGAAAATAATGGGTAGAAAGAGCATTGCCAGATACGAGGTTTTAGAAGTAAGCTGTCGATATGTGAGTATCCGCTTACCGCACATGTATCTCCTCATTCTGCTTGCTTTGTACACACATTTTAATTCTTTAACCAAACGTATGTTAATAAATCTCGTTCATTTTTAATTGATCTCTGCTATGGGTACATGCCTTTTATACTTTATTCTATAGTCTAAGGGGCCCGGATTCAGCTCCTAGCAGTTTCTAGCCAGTTTTGAACGGTCCACAGTAGATAGGTAGGTAGGTGGGTAGGTGTACATGCCAGCCGTTGGTCGAAGGGGTTCCAGGTTCAATTCCTTGCCAAGTTGGAGATTGTAACTTCCTCTTGTTTGGGTGTTGGGTATTTGTGCCATCTTAGGTTGGGTCCTATCCTCACGGACACGCAGGTCGTGTATAGGGCATCTACTCGAAAGACTTGCACCTGACCTATGCTGAGACCATGCGCCATTATTATTATTATTATTATCATTATTATTATTATTATTATTATTATTATTATTATTATTATTATTATTATTATTATTATCTGACTGTGGTAGTAGCAGTCCTAGTAACTGTAGTAGTAATTATTTAGCCTTATTTCAGCAGCTGATTGATTAGATAAAGATTGCCGTTCTTACGAAGTCTGCAGTAAAAGTCCTTTCTTGCTTTTCATCATTATCGACGATCCTATGATTCACGATTCTTTATCACCTTACATGTGCACCATGCACTTCATAATTATCCATCCAAAAATATAGAAGCACATGTCCGAAGAAACGATCTCATAACCAATCCCACATGATTCCAGGCCTGTCACGACACTAATCCCGATCAAGCCTACATGATTGTCTTAATTGAAGTATCACACTGACAATCCTTCAGCTTCGTAGACATTCTGACCTGAAACTTGTACAATAGGGATGTATAGAACTAGCACCGATAGAGCGCACTGCTGTTGTACTGGGTAAGCGCAAGGCGCTCTTCATTTGTCTCCTGTGTACTCATGGCCGCTAATATCGACGAATTTAAGTTGTTTAAATATTTATTTTCGTGACTATGCCGAGCTATTGCAGTGTTCCTCTTTGTAAAAAATCAGGGAAGCTCGTTTTCGTTTCATCAGTTTCCACAAAATAAATAAATGAGGAAGAAATGGTTACATGCTATTAGAAGGATATATTTTGGTGAGAAGAATCTGACCGAAAATATTAAAGTGTCTTCCCATCATTTTCAACCCGGAGACTTCATGAAAACTTTGTTGGGTTAGTGCGACTTACGAACGGAAATAATTCATATTTTCTACCTAAAAAGTGATTAGGCATTTCGATAACAACCACCGGGCGCTGTTCCATCGCTTTTTCCGTGGACCACGAATACAACAAAAAGAAGGAAGAGGCCATACTCCAGAAAATTGCCGGATTACCACGATAGGCCTACAATATCGGAATCTGTAGAAATCATCCCCAATGAACTACGGGAAGAAATCGTGAATATACCCGAACAAGTAAATATAACATCTGTGACTCCCATTTTCAAAACATCAGTTCTCAGACAAATACTACAGGTAATTTGGTTGTTGGGCATTAATGAATAATCCTGATGCTTTATACAGGGGCTGTAGACGTCCAACATTTAAATTTGGTGTTTTCTGTTTTGGGATAAAACAGATACAATTTACAGATATTCCCTCTTGAAGCTAGACTGTGTTCCTTCTTGACAGTTATGAAGCTAAGGACCAACAAATCTGACCAGGAACTAGACCTTAACTTCGGAATCCATAAAACTACTGTTGGGAGAATATTATTAATGTTTGGATTAATTTCATGTACTGTCCCCTTCAAAATTGGTAAAAATCATTTATTGGAAAATATTTTATTTCTACTGTATGTTGAAACATTATTTCGTGAACCAGGAATGGAGTTTTATCACATCGAGTCGGCTGAGCGAGATACGCCAGGTGTCAGGGAATTCCACTCAAGGGCAAACGAGGGGAGAGCGCAGATACAGCTAGCCAAATAACCTTCAAATCAGCCGTGAATGCCACGTGACCAGGCAGAATGTGTGTCAAGTGCTCGATCGATATTAGTGAAGGTGCATGACGTCTGACTATGGCAGCCAATCAAGCGATTAATTTGGTGCGAAGTTAATAAATTAACCAATCGCTTATAAGGAGAAGACGCACCCCTGTCTTAAGACAGTGAATTATGGATTTTCCTAGGGAAAATTTACTCAGAAATTTCTACCTCTGAACACGTCGTGAGGAGAATTACTCTAGCTTCAACTACGGACGGAAGAAGACGCACTTCGCTTGCTGAGGGAACTTCGTCATTCAGAGCCAACAACTTGTTGCAACAGCAGTTCAGATATTTACGGATTCCACCTATAATTCAACAGATCTTAAAAGTTAAGTTTCCTTTCCATCTTATCAAACATCGGTGTGAGTTTTGGACCTTGTCTCAGACGTGATTTTCAGTTTCAGCTTCACAAGAAATTCCACAGAAGAGATCACCGGTTCGAGTTCAAGTCAGGATGCCAGTCTTCTTTCTTGGTGAATGGTGTGATTTCCAGCGCGCCAGCATGTCTCCAATGCACGAGTAAAATGTAAGGCAGTCCAGGCGGTCGTGACCAGGGTCGATGGTGCGTAATGTGGTAATGTACTAGGTCATCAGCCCGAGTTCTACAACCGACAGTCACCACCAAGTAATATTTAAACTTTGTTATTCTTTCTTTCCTTTTGTAATATAATTGTAATGACATAGCCTCTACTTATTTGTTTAGAAATTCTCTATTAGTTAGAATTTTTCCATCTCTTCTTTCTTGGTGATAGTAGATTGAGGATGTGTGAGTATTTGAACCTATTAGTTTGTTTGAGTGAATGTCTTCGAGAAGTGTTTCAACTGTCCCGAGTTCATTGTGGCAGGAGAAATAAATGTAAAATGACCTCAACGTTAAACTAGGACTATTTGAGTATTTTTAGACTTAATATGAGATCAAATGGGACAGTAATTTCGTGGATTCTATTATGTCAGAGTTCATTCTTCAATTATGCGACGTATGGTTGAATTTTGTGTGCAATAGAGTCATCTGAAATATTATTGTGCAGTAGCTTCCGCACGTATGATCTTGCGCGGCCAGGGATGATAATAATAATAATAATAAAAATAAATTAACTAAATTATCGCGTAAAAGAATACCTAAGGTCATGAGCATAATATTAGTTATTATTGAATATGGTTGATGTGCGCTCATTTATAGTAATTTAGGCCTGGGAAATGGCAGTATCTGACCGATACAATTTTTTATATATTTGATGTGCTGTGATAATTAGTTGACTGGTAGATGGATATTATTGAATTCAGCAGTTGCGCTGTGTATCCATTAGTGAGTCAATTTAAGAAGAAAATATGTTGCTTGACGTAATTTCTTCGTTGTGAGTGCAGATTAATCGAGAATCACAATTATAGTGGAGAAGTAAAAATAAATATCGTAGCTCATGAACCGCGTGCGCGGAATGTTAATTCTGGCCTATGTTTAAGCAATTTTATCGATGATTTTTGGATGATTTTGTGTTCGTAAATTTTCTCTGAGCATCGTCGTATAACCATGTTCTTTAATAAAGTGATAATCATTGCTCTGTCACATTTCCAGTTGATGAGAGGAGGTCACCACGATAGTGTCATCATGAGAATAATTTTCCTAACTTTGTCTAAACATGAAAATTAATAGTCAAGGGCTAGCGTTCGTGTAAATATGTATATAATATTTCCGTGTATCTTTGTGTGAGTGTAGTGTGTGTGATTTGACTGTATTTTGCTTAATATAAGTTTCCAATCCATATTTGTGATGATGCTCTTCGTTGTTTCGTGGAATTTTTGGCCTATTTTACGCCAACTTTAGTGCTTCACCATTTGATTGAATTTAAACCTTTAGTGAATTTTATTCGTTTTTAAGGAAGAATGGGATCTTATTTGACGAATACACATGAATAAGTATAGGCCATGTCAGTGGATTGAACTCACAAAATCAAAAATTGTAAACGTTAATTAATTAATTATTTCAATTAATGGATAAACATACATTGACATAAGGTCAAGTTCCAAGCTATTATGTGAGAATCAACTACTAAATAATTATAAAATAGAGTTGATTAATTACTTTAAAGATCAAGGAAGACGATTTAACTATAATTACATGGGAGAAAATTTTTTATTTAATTTTCAAAGAGGAATGAAAATGATCATTTTCAAACTTGTTTAAAATCAAATCTATGAAGGAAGGAAGTTTATTTTCAAGTTATTAAATTATCAATGGGAGAGATCATCTCAAATTAATTATTATTAATTATTTAATTAATTTTCCACTAAAAATATAAATATTATATTTGCAGATTCAGCCATTTGCTGTTCCGTTTTTCGATGAAGTGTCTATGTGATTACGACATAAAAGAAGACAAATCATATAAACAAAATACCTAGATTTTGTAAATTATTGTACAGTTTAAGAAGAGCAGTCGTTATAATAAATGTGTAAAACCTATTTAGCTTTCTCTCATTTGCCACTAGTTCATCATCTATCCCTGCACTTTAAAATTTTCGCACAGCCGATAGGCGAACGGTCTACACCCTGGAGATCTTCGCTCACCGGCCGAGCTGAGCCCGGCATGACGGGTGCAGTACTGCCAATTTAAAGAGTTGAACATATGGCCTGATAGAGAAACTGTCCTTGATAACAGCCCCCTTACTTTTAGACAGAAATACCCCTCGACTAGAGTAATAACTGATGCAACTGAGATTATAATAGCAAAACCTAAGAACCCTACAGCACAGCAAGCTACATTTTCTACATACAAAAATGCAAAAACAACAAAGGTATTAATAGGTATAAAATCATCTGGTTTCATAAGTTTCATACTTGATGTATATTGTGGAGCAATATCAGATAGGCAGTTATTTATCAGATCAGGAATTTTGGATCTCTTGGAAAATGGAGATTCAGTTATGGCAGATAGGGAGTTCAACATTCAGGATCTGTTATGCGCAAGGTGTAACATTAAATATCCCACCATTTCTGAAAGGCAAAAGGCAGTTTACTCCATCAGAAAACATTGAAACAAGGAGGATAGCCTCTAAAAATACACATAGAACGGGCTATAGCACTTGCTAAAACTTACAAAATAACGCAGTCCAAATTGCATGTCAGTAAAATTTGCCTTTCAGGGAGGATAACATCTGTATGTTCTACGTTATGCCATTTCAGGTTAGGATGACTGGAACAAAATGTTCATGGTAAAACTTGTCTAATTATGCCAGGATTTCATGAATGAAAATGTCATCTCTCTCTATTTCCAACACTAGCATGTCAACAGCAGTGTACACAAGAAAGCTACAATAATGTCTGCCTGCAACAAACAGCTGGCCTTGCACTTGGAAGTAAAGCTTGTGATTTTTCTTGAGTATCACTGCACCACTGTTCTCTCCCAAGTATGGAACACATTTGATTGAAATAGCTTCATTTTTATTATTTGGCAACCCTTTAAGTTCCAAGACTCTATCCTGTCCAATTAATCCATCACAAGATGCTGCCAGATAATATCAGGTAGGATTAATAATGTGGCCACACTTTTGGACTACATGGTCTGTTAGCTGAGAATACCTGTCCCTTGCTGAGCCTTCCATTTGAAGTACCCATTTCATTTCACTGGAGCAAAACAAACTTCCCTTGAATAAGGATTTTGCTAGGGCGTTAGGAGTCTTTGAGTGACAGATTTTCCCAAAATTACTTGCTGTCAAACGATATTTCCTCTCTCTGATCCATAGACTTTGCTGGGATTGTGGTCTAGTATTTTCCTCAATTTTCTTCCTTTCCTCATCATTGACTCTTGCAAGATATTCAGCTTGTGTTGCACGTAGATCCACACCATAATGGTGGTCATGAATGACATCAAAGCAGCTGGTCTGTTCTTTTTTGAGAGCAAAACAAAAGAAATGTTATGTTGGGAACTTTTCATAATTCCTTCAATATATTTCTCATATCCAGGCTGATTAACTCCTGACAATGGCCTAACGTCATGGCAGGGTGCCTGGAAAACTTGTTCCAAGGGCAAAAATTCTACTTTCATAGGGCTAACCAGCCTCAACCGTTTGGAAGGGGATGGTGAAAAATTTGTAAATTTTGGGTGCATGTTTCTGAACACTGAATAGTCTTGGAGAAGTGCTTTAATGCATAGCTTACAGCAGTAATATGCTTACAACATGCCTTGGGATCTGCTCCAGCAACACTTTCACATTCCCCTCCTATAATGTTACTAGGTTCTCCTACAGTAAGCTTCACATTATAGGTCTTATGTTTTGTGTACTCGGATTTCACAGCACTGCATATTAGAATTTCAAATTTCACCCGATTTAAATAAACAATTTATAAACAAAACAAACTTTTCACTGAAAGTCTTTATTTCAGCATCACACAATGATTTGTAGTAAGAAGGATGTGCTCCATCTATTTTCGATTTTCTAAATACAAAATAATCCATTTAATGCATATTTGTGATAGTGATCTTCACCTTATGGCTGATGGTCAATTCTTCAAAGGAACCGGTACAGGGAAACTCAAGAATTTCACGTGCCTTTGGTGGTCGACAAGGCAGTTTCTGCAGTTTCATGTATGCCATCAACATAAAAATATACGTGAATTGAAGTCTGTAAGCAAGTCGAGCAAGTGCGTATTTAAATCTCTATTTATGATTTACGTCTTGTGGAGGTATATTTATCAGTGTAGGCTACAATATTAAAGTAATTGTAATCTTTAGGAAAAGGCATGCTGACTCCTATTCATTAATTAGATAATAAATCGTGTTAGAATTTTGTAATTACCGCTGTACTGATTCTTCCTTCCTCCCGCTAGTTTTAGCGCCTCTCGTCCGTAGCTCATTTTGCAGCTGTTTAACGCTTAAACGCTGAAAATCGTCCATAATATACTAGGGAATATACCTGTACAATTAATTAATATAGCCTTGGAGTAAAATTAGAGAAGACATAATCGGCTTTATCTTAGCAAAAACTCGGTCACAATCTGTACATTTCTCGCAGCTGACTGGGAGAAACTTAAGACGATCGCCTTGCGCTTACCCGGTAATATAAGGGCACTATCTGGCGCGAACTTTCTCCGCCTACATCTCTATTGGAATTAGTGCAATATTATATAACGCACACAATATTCCAGAGTTAATCTATGACACTCGCCTTGTTCCCTTATGTTAAACGCTAGATTTTATGTTAATACAATTCTTTCCTTATTCTCATACAATAATTCCTAAATTCTTATAATTTAGATCAGCTTCCTTCTTAACGTGTAGTAGTTTCTCTTTTTATACGACCTTCATTCTCTATATTTTCTATATCATTGTTCATATAAAACAAAATCCTATTTTAATATTTCAATAATAAGATTGGTTCGTGTTTTCATAATTCTTAACAAATCACTGGTCTGCAATTTCTTTTCCATCCATTTTTGACATTTGAGGAATAACGTCTGGTGTAAGATTACTCCCTTAACCGAGATTTTACGCAAAGGAACACGCTTAACCATTCGCTTTATCTTCTTAATATGTACAATCGATATTTTCATACATGCCTTCTTGATCACTGAATTTGCATCATTTAAACCATTCCATGGCCTCCACCGTATATGCCATTGCTGGACCTGAATGCCGCATATAAAGAGTTGTTTATTCTCCCGCTGATATGCGATCTTTTCATTTACTGGTTTCCGCTTGAATACTAGACAATAAGCTTTTGGACATAATTATTCGAAAACCACGGAGTTCTGAGCTTATGATTTTTTTGCATTCATCACGTTTCCATCAACATCTCTGTTCAAATGAGCGAGTTATTTCAGCCTACAGACAGAGCTGGATGTATGATGACTGGACGTATAACAGCTGGATGTAAGTGTCTGGACGTATAACACCTGGACATATACTTCCTTATAATTTCCGTTGATTACCTCGTTCTCATAACCTTCAGTGGTTCCTCTATCTCTGATCCGGAGACCACTGAAAGGTTATATTCTCCCCTTGCTTGGAAAGAAATTTCGAACGACGTGAGCAATTTCTCCTTAAATGCACATCTTTTGCAAACTTTTGTTCTTTCTGGAGGCACCAGTCCATGTATTCGATATTAAATTTCCCAGTAACTCGGGATTCATTGTCGGCCTGATCGTTATGTGCTATTACAGCACATTCTAAAATACATCCCACATTCTCCTTATTTTCAGATATCCCTTACGATGCATCTGACAGTAATCTTTTATTCCTTTATGGACGTATATGCACTTAAATAATAATTTACATCATCGTCTCCTAAAATAACATTAACTTCTTCTTCACTGGTAATGGGAATGTGATATTGTTTTAGATTAGAAGCGTTGAATGTACAGACATTGCCTGAGTCTTGGCTTTGGTTTCCTTAAGCGTTGTTATCTAAGGTCTATATAATATTAAATGGCCCAATGTATAGGCGAGCGTACTTCGAGTAAAATCTAGCCACAGGATTTGATGTTGCTGGTTTCTTTGCCAGCACAAAAGAGCCAATTTCCAGTGGTTTGCGAAACCTCTTGTGCCTCAACTTTTTGAGTCGTCTTTCTAATTGTTTTTCCATACACAACCGAGCTTGTCGTATATTCTCTTCAACATCGGGTAACTCTTCTATGGGTCTAACATTAATGTCATTCCACGGGCGCTTTGGATACTTATTTATGTGAACCACGCTTGGAAAATTTCCTATCGACCCATGGCAGGTACCATTTATACATTCGGTGATCGTTAGCAAAAATGTGACGCACGTCCAATGACGTTCCGAACAGAAAATTCTACAATACTTTGATAGTTCACGCATGACCCTTTCGACAGCGTTTGATTCCTGATGACCTATTGAACTAAATCTGTGTTGTATTCCCATTCACTCCAATGCTCCGAAAATTCCCTCGATGTGAATTGTGTTCCATGATCAGTAGACCTGGGATTTTAAGGCAAATGCCTATTTTGTTCCTTACGAAATAACATGATTTTTTTAAATATGTTGACGTTTCATGATAAATCCCTTACATTAATAGAGTTTTATAGTGCCCTAAAATGCCTATTTGGACCTTTAGAGCCTATTTTACTATTTTAGTGCCTAAAAATGCCTGTTTTCTACATTTAAAATAAAATTTAACTTCTGTAATTTTTACAATCACACAATGGATATCCCTGGAATGAGCAAAACAGCAGAGAGTGGGTTTTTCACAGAAATGTGCTCTTCCCAGACAACTGTCACCAAAGGAATGCTGAGTGAAGGGTGGAGGGGGAGGATTATCTAGGAAGAACAAGGAGCAGATAGTATGAAGGGACATACTGTGTCAAGTCGCCAGTGAAAGAACATCTGTTTAAGTGAATATAGTGCATCATGCCTAAAACGAAATCATCTTAAGATTACAATGGCTTGTACAATTTCTAGGGAGACTTTTGATGGCAAGATTATTTTCTACCAGTAGTGCAATAAACAGGTATGTGTATATATCTTAAATTTCATGTTAATCTAAAACTAAGGTTTTGATATTGGCTCCTCTAATTAATTGTAGAGACCTAGTCCAGGCGACCTGGGTTCGATTTCCAGTACTGGCAGTAATTCAGAAATCTATGAGGTCTGGAACGGTGTTGACCCAGCGTCGTGAGGAGATTTGAGAAGCTACAGTGGGCAGGGGTCACGGAGGCAAGGCAATACGGCTGAGGGATGTTTCGTGCTGACCACACGCAACCCAATGTCTGCAGGCCATGAGCTGGGCAGCAACCGTTATTGAAAGCCGACGCCCTTCGGGGACTGTAGTGTTCTTGTTCTTAATTAACTTTAGAGTATTAATGGCTTAATTTAAATAGTTCAAAATTACAAATTTTATTCAATAGCTCACCTTTTCTATTCCTCATCTTGATCTCTAATTGGCATCACTTTATTGTGGTTTAGATTTCACGTGGGAAAAAATGCCACCTTAAGCAGCATGCAGATACTGCCAGTCACAAAGCGAAAGCAGCCATGAAACGTAACATTAGACAGACTCTCCTCACACAAACTATACCGTATCTTCTATAACCCATAATGGTTTCTATGCTGATATGTGTAGAGCCCTAGTTGCAGCATATATCCCCTGAAATGCTATGCATAATCTGGTTTTCAGAGATTTTTTACAGAAATACACCAAGCAGCACATCCCACCAGCATCTACATTAAATAAAAACTACTTAGATATTTGTTACAATGAGGTAATTTTGTCAGTCAGGGTGGATATTGGGGAGTCTTGCATATGGTTGTGTGTGGACGAAACCACTGACTCTGTGGGCAGGTACATTGCTAACCTTATAGTAAGGAAACTGGAACCCAATCAGGCATCTACCGCTCACCTTCTTTGCTCTAAACAGCTTGAGAAAGTCAATAGTCAAAGCATTACATACTTCATCAACAAGGGGTTGCAATTGTTGTATCCTGGGAGTGCTGATGATTCTAAAGTCCTTCTCCTTGTCTCCGATGCTGCTCCCTACATGATTGCCACTGCACCTCTCCTCAAAACTTTCTATCCTTCTTTAATTCATGTTACTTGCATGGCCCATGCCTTTCATAGAGTCGCAGAAACAGTTAGGGCCGAGTTTCCTGCAGTAAGTACTCTCATTTCAACAATAAAGAAAGTGTTCTGTAAGGCTCCATCAAGAATAGCCATCTTTAGAGGGAAACTTCCCTCTATTCCCCTTCCACTACAGCCAATCATTACCCGTTGGGGTTCCTGGATGGAAGCTGCCCTGTATATTGCAGAACATCTTGAGGAAATCATGACTGTGATAGACAATTTGCCTTTAACGGACAACTCTGCATGTTTGTCGTCTGTCAAAGAGCTGTTAAATGATTGTTCCAGTGATCAGAGAGACATTGCCTATATTGAGGCAAATTTTTCATTTCCTCCAGTCACCATTACAAAAATGGAGGAAAACGGAAACCGTCTCAAACAGCAATTTTCTGTAATTGAGGAAGCTGAGAATAACATAAAGTGCTAGGGGCAACGTAGGGGATAAAATAAGAGACAAGTGGTCTAGTGTACTGCAGAAGAACCTAGGTTTTTCAGTGCTGAAAAGGGTACATCAGGTAATGGATGGGGAAAAGGTAGACTTACCAAGTGAAATTGAATTGAAAAATGTGGGTAAATTTTCCTATGCCCCTCTAACATCTGTGAGTGTGGAGCGCTCTTTTTCGGCTTTCAAAATGATTTTAACAGACAAAAGACACAGCCTGACTGTGGAAAATTTCGATAACATTATTGTTATGTACTGTAAAGCAAACTACGAATGAAAGTACTGTAGGAATGTTCCTCACAAATAATAAACACATACTCCATTCGCGTTTACACCGTTATTGGATGCCTACAGTGCTGCAATTGTGTACAGTGATTTTAGTATTAAGGTTTTAGATCAGTACTGATAATGATATATCACATAATCCATAACTCTTTTTTACACATGACTTTTTAATATTGTTTAAATGTCTTTTTTATTCTGTCTTAATTTTGCAGTTATTCGGTTAAGAATAGGGAATCTACACTTGTTAAAGTAAAGAAAGTATCACGTTACAGTTTAAGTGTATATTGTAATATTTTTGTACCCGATGCATTTACTGGACGTATTACAAAATGGCGCCTACGGAAGATAGAGGCCAGCCAAGGCAAAGAAGTGTGTGGTAGGATATCGATACTTATATACACTGACTGACAGTGACAATGCAACACCAAGGAGGAGTGGTTCGAAAGGGATGAAAGTTGGGGAAAAAACAGAGTCGGCATGGACGAATAATTGATGTTTATTTCAAACCGATACGCAGGTTACACAATGCGCACGGCATCGACTCAGTAGGATGTAGGACCACCGCGAGCGGCGATGCACGCAGAAACACGTCAAGGTACAGAGTCAATAAGAGTGCGGATCGTGTCCTGAGGGATGGTTCACCATTCTCTGTCAACCATTTGCCACAGTTGGTCGTCCGTACGGGGCTGGGGCAGAGTTTGCAAACGGCGTCCAATGAGATCCCACACGTGTTCGATTGGTGAGAGATCCGGAGAGTACGCTGGCCACGGAAGCATCTGTACACCTCGTAGAGCCTGTTGGGAGATGCGAGCAGTGTGTGGGCGGGCAATATCCTGCTGAAACAGAGCATTGCGCAGCCTCTGAAGGTACGGGAGTGCCACCGGCCGCAGCACATGCTGCACGTAGCGGTGGGCATTTAACGTGCCTTGAATACGCACTAGAGGTGACGTGGAATCATACGCAATAGCGCCCCAAACCATGATGCCGCGTTGTCTAGCGGTAGGGCGCTCCACAGTTACTGCCGGATTTGACCTTTCTCCACGCCGACGCCACACTCGTCTGCGGTGACTATCACTGACAGAACAGAAGCGTGACTCATCGGAGAACACGATGTTCCGCCATTCCCTCATCCAAGTCGCTCTAGCCCGGCACCATGCCAGGCGTGCACGTCTATGCTGTGGAGTCAATGGTAGTCTTCTGAGCGGTCGCCGGAAGTGCAGGTCTCCTTCAACCAATCGACGGGAAATTGTTCTGGTCGATATTGGAACAGCCAGGGTGTCTTGCACATGCTGAAGAACGGCGGTTGACGTGGCGTGCGGGGCTGCCACCGCTTGGCGGCGGATGCGCCGATCCTCGCGTGCTGACGTCACTCGGGCTGCGCCTGGACCCCTCGCACGTGCCGCATGTCCCTGCACCAACCATCTTCGCCACAGGCGCTGCACCGTGGACACATCCCTATGGGTATCGGCTGCGATTTGACGAAGCGACCAACCTGCCCTTCTCAGCCCGATCACCATACCCCTCGTAAAGGCGTCTGTCTGCTGAAAATGCCTCCGTTGACGGCGGCCTGGCATTCTTAGCTATACACGTGTCCTGTGGCACACGACAACACGTTCTACAATGACTGTCGGCTGAGAAATCACGGTACGAAGTGGGCCATTCGCCAACGCCGTGTCCCATTTATCGTTCGCTACGTGCGCAGCACAGCGGCGCATTTCACATCATGAGCATACCTCAGTGACGTCAGCCTACCCTGCAATTGGCATAAAGTTCTGACCACTCCTTCTTGGTGTTGCATTTGCTCTGTCAGTCAGTGTATGTCAGAAGGCCATGACTAACTTAAACCTACCACTATGAAGGCGGTGTACAATGGTGTAGAATCGATGGAATTGTTTTAAAAAAATAAGAAGGGTCAATCGGATTATTATAAAAACTGACTTAAAAAAATTGATCTCGTAAGGATAAGACTTCCTGAACATCGCTCTAAAAAATAAGCAAGATTTGCTGTATCTAACGAGAATTTTAAGCTCAGAGGTCGGTAATATTGAAGAAAACGAAGAGATAAACGTTGAAATACAGTAAAGAAGAAATAAAATCCAGAAATTTCGAAAAGGTCGTCAAAATACTTGGACGCAAAATCGTTCGGAAACAAGAAGTTGATTGAGTCGCGAGAGCTTGAAATTGAGCTATATTAAGTGGAAATAATAGCAACGATAGCCTAAATAAAGAGGCAATCATTATAAAAATATATATATACTTCGCAGAACCATGATGAATTCACATTTTTCAGTATCGATGGATATTGTCTACTGTGTTCCTGAACAGATAATTGCTTTCTAAATAGGCATAGACCAACCTGGAGGGAGATGTCATCCTGGCAGTTAAAACCACCCGACCCGTGTGGAGGAGGTCACTCTACCCGAGATACCAGTGATGGAGAACCTGCCCAGTTCTCAATCCAAGGCCTGTGACCAGACCGAAGAGCAACTAAGGCCCGAGATATTGAATGGCGAGCTAAGTAATAGTATTAAGTAGTATAATTTCTTATGTAGAATATTACCAGTATATGCAATAGATCTGAATAGCCTAAACGTGAGATAATTAAGTGTGCAGTGAATACAAGAAAGTGCAGTGTGAAATATTTAAGACGATATCTCGTGACAGATTGGTAACGTATTTACTATATCATCTTATCCAAGGAAGTGATAATACGATTTAAAAGTGCGACGTAGTGTAACATATGTTTCATAGAATCCCGGTTAGTTAGAAAGATCCATGAATGATATAATACCAGTCAAACCCAGTTTACGTCACAGATGGCGCATGTTTGAATTGGTTAAGTTAAATTACCATACTCTTTGCTGTGTTATTATATTAAAAAAATAGATACTGAATTTGGGGTTATATGTTAAATTGTATGACAAAATGCGTTTTGAGGAACGAATACTGCGCTATTGGAGTGATACGTATCTTGTGTTTAATTAATATTGGAGGTTAAACGCGATAATTATAGATGTTAAATGAATTAAATATGGGTTGAAACGAAGGTTAGTAATGAAATAATGAAGTATACATGATACTTTAAATGTATTATTGCGCAGATTAACAGGAAGTAAAACATATATATATATATATATATATATATATATATATATAATGTGCGATATAGGAGCACAAGTAAAGCGAATACGGATTATAAGTATGCCCCAGGGAGGAACTATAGCATGGTATGGACAATAAAATTACGCATATTTTAATGAAGTGTGAAAGTGGTTTGACTATTATAACAACCGGTGATGGGTATATGAATGCATGACTGTGTCGTATTCTGAATGAATGTTAATGGCGTGGAAGATCAAACTAGGATGTAACTAGTATGGTAACGTAGTGTTGAAATATCTTAATGTAGGCACTTGCACATCCATATATGAAAAAATGCTTATTGGCTACGTGCATATTGAACTGGAATACGTTACATAAGAAATTATATAGCTAGAGTAGGGAAATTATTTGAGATTTACGTAGGATATCATCGATGCTTTGTTAATCTGAAATATTATTAGAGCGAATATTTAGCTAGGAGCCATACTTAAGTGGCAATTGGACCGAGAAGCTTAGTGCGTCATTCAATATTTCATTTTCTTCACTGTAGTCTGCACCATCGAACTCAGATAATTTTCAATGTAACTTAGGTCACTGATATTAGTATTCAGAACACTTTTATTCATATTCAGTTCATTTCCACGATAATTTGAACAATGTAATGATTGTATTTTTGATGAGGGTGTATAATTATCACCGTGAGTGATGGAATAATTTACTGATATACCGAATTTTGACCGTGATCAGAAGTCTATGATATACTATATACTTAAATGACCAGATGTAAATTTTAATAGGAAGATGAAACAAAGCAACAATTCATTTCAGGAATACGCGACCCAGAATGTTAAGATATGAAAACTTAGTTTAGGAATAAGCCAGCGCTGACTTAGAATATTTGATTTAGGAATTAGAATATTTATTTATTAGGTTGACAATTGGAAGATCATGAGCAATATTTGACATTGACCATTTCTTTCGCAAGTGTTGATAATTTAATAAATGTGTTTCTTGATTGATTTTTATAGAATGGAATGAGTTTTCATTTGTAATGATAGTCTGTAGTTATACTTAGTGAGTAAGGTTCTCGTTAAGCAGATGTGTTTGTCGAAAGGTTGACTGAAGTTTGCGTACGCAAATCCACTACTGAGCGTTGAATTACGTAATGCTGGACCGCATATGGTGTCATTATTTTCTCTTTGAACGCACGTTAAACCAAAACATAGAAAAATTAACCATTTTTCTGGAGGCATGAATACCCTGAGATATGTAACTGACTAGTTGGGAAAAATACTGTGGTCACCCTGACCCGTAGGGTGCAGTATTTAATTGCCGCTCCAACGTGGGGCGATTAAAGAGAAAGATACCGGAGAAAGAAACGTATCAGTCACCAAAAATAAGCCAGTTATCTAATTGTCACTCAACCTGGCACAAGAAGAGAAAGACACCGCGGGAACGATTATTTAATTGAGAGTTAGACCCGAGAAAATAGCCCGATAACTTACTGCTGAACCAACATGGGGCTTGAAGAGAAAGGTAGTAGTTGATAAAGAGATAGATGGAGAAAGGCACCGAAGACTGCAATGTAATGGACATCCAAAAATAAGCCAGTTATTTTTGACACTCTGTGCTGAGGTCAAAAGAGAGTGATATCGCGAAACGTTGAGGGAAGCAAAAGAGCTCAACATGCGGTTGGTGAAGAAGATACTTGGAGATTTGTCAAGAAAATAGGCTCGGATGAGAAGCTAATAATTAAATATTGAGAAAATGATATTTAAGTAGGAATATTTTTCAGAAGTAGATTGTTAGATGGAGTGATAGGAGGACATTTTATCCTTTTTATTGAAATGATTGTAGGTCTTCACATTTCATTCTTTATTTTAAAATATGATTGAATTTATTCTTGATATTTGGATTAATAGTTAGTATGTAAGTGAATGATGAATACCACCTGGTGGATAATTATTTTTCTTTTTGGGAAACTATTTCTGAAATGAATTCAAAGGAAAGTGATCTGATTTCGTTGGGAAGTTGCTCATACTTCAACTGGTGGGATGATGTCGATCTTCAGGAAGGTCTATATTTTAAATAATTTGAGAAACTAAGTGAATATTTAGTATATAAGACTTGATTGCTAGCTTTAAGAGTATCTTAGTATAAGAAATTGAAAAATATTTCACATATTTATTGATACTGTGTGATATTAGAGAACTTTATAAAAATTAGTGTTGGTTAGGAAATTAGAAAATCACTCGAAATATTTACTGAAATTGACGAGATAATGGCAACTCATGGAAGAGTGCAAACCAGAAGGGAACAAGAAGAAGAAATGAAAAGAGCACAGGAAAGGCAGGAAGGAATACCGTTATGGTTTCAAGAATATATAAAGAAACAGGAGGAAGAAAGACAGAAGGAGAAGAAAGAACGTGTAGATAAAGAAAAGAACAAGAAGAAGAGAAGGATAGGAGACGGGCAGAGAGAAAAAAAGAACAACAAGTATTCTTAAAAGAGTTCCGTAGAGAACAAGAAGAGAGACTGGAGGAGTGGCAACAAAAACAATGTGAAGAAAGAAGAAAGGAGCAGGAAGAGTGGCAACAAAAGCAACGTGAAGAGAGGAAAGAGGAACAGCAAGAATTATTGCAAGAGCTGAATAGAAAGCAAGAGGATAAACTGAGAGAATTGACAGAAGAACTCAGAAGGAAACAGGAGGAAATAAAGGAAGACACCACAAGAACTCGGTTGGAAATACAGAATAGGCTAACCGAAATGACTCAGAGTATGGAAAATAAAAACAAGCAGATACACGAAGAAATGGACAAAATTAAAGGACAGGTTACAGAAAGCCAGGAAATCATCAAGAAGTTGAAGGATGAGGAGATTAGCAAACTGACCAACAATCTCCGAGAACTAAAAATCAGTAATGAGAAGAAATGGGACGAATTGAGGGAAATAACAAGCGGCATGGAAGGATTGAAGGTCAGACATCACGAATTGGAGGAGAAATTCGATCAGGCTGCTGGCACGGTGGCCGGTAAAATTAATGAATTAAAAGAGAGGATCGAGAGCGATAAGAATGAAACGGACCAGAAGATGGAGAAGGCGGAAGAGGAATTAAGGCAGATTAGGAAGGAGATGCAAGAAATTAGGATAGAAAACCAGACAACGAAATCCGTTATTTCAAATTATAGCGAAAGGCAAAAAGCGATAGAAATTCAGATTAATGAGAGGGAGACCACACCGTCAAGAACACTGGATCCAAGTAGGCAGAGCATAGACTTAGTAAATGGAAGCAGTCAGAATGAAAGTCCAACCATAATAAACGTCATAAAAACTTACGACGATCGCCCAAAGCATTTTGACAACACGTCAAAAATATCACCCAAGCAATTTCTCAGAGATATTGAGGAACATTTTCGCGAAGGTAGAATTCAAGAGGATAAGAAGCTGCGCGTGATAGAAAAACATCTAGACGGAAACCCGAACATCTGGTTCCAAGCTTTTAAATATTCTTTCCACAGCTATGAGGAATTTAAGGCAGCATTCCTAAGAAAATTTTGGGGTCCATAAATTCAACAACAACTAAGAATCGAACTTTACGCAAGAAAGTTTTCGTCAACGGGTCAAACCCGATACAGCGACTATTTTTCTTTTCAGTTTCATTGGTTTCAGGACTTAGACTCAGCACCAAGCGAGCTAAAGGCCATAAAAGCTATTCAAAGACAATTCCCACCGGAGGTGCAGAGATTATTAGCAGCCTCAGATGTTGAAACCGCAGTCGATATGGAGAGGAAGCTAAGGCAGATCGATATGACATTCTTATATCCATTGAATAAAAATATACGGAATACGGCCCAAGAAGAAGCAATAAACATCATTAGTCCCGAGGAAACGAACCATAGGGAAAATCATAAGTCAATGAATAGACCAGAGGACCATGGCGAACAAAGAGAGACGGGCAGAAAGAGATGTTGTTGCCAAGGCAGTGGAAATTCTAATGCAGAATATGGACAGAATAGTAGTAGACATAATCCACATTATACGAATAATCCAAGATTTCGAGGCAGTAGGAACCAACAGCATTTTAGAAACAGAACATGGTTTAATAACCGGAAAGGACAGAATAATTATCGCAGGAACGAAGAAAACCGAAGGTATATACAACAACTACGAGAGGAAAGAGGAAATAAGAACAGATGGGAAGAAGCAATAAAAGACAAAGATATAAATGGAGACATCGAGGGAGCGGAGAGCCTCGAATTGCAGTCATATAAACGAAGGAAAGCAGAAGAGGGGAGACTCAATCCAAATACTCCTGAATTTGTAGGAAATTCGGAGCCACCTGAAAGAAAAAACACGCCGATTTCCAACTGAGAAGTGAGGAGATATCATATAGCGAAAGAAATGGTAGATTCGACAAAATTCGTAGTTGGATAATTGCGCAAGTAGACCACTGGGATATTCGACCTGGTGATCTGCTTGACGAAAATGATCGAGGCAAAGAAAGAACAAAATTTAGTTTACCCGTAATTGTAGTAACAGTGGCCGACATAAAGTTGCATTGCTTGGTGGACTCTGGAGCAAGTATTAGTGTAATGGCATCAACGTTTTTCCAAGAGCTTACTAAAAGAATCTACATACCTACAATCCCTGTATCAGGAATTAAAATAAGAGGAATAATCCCAGATAAATCTGTTGACTGCAAGCTGCAAGCATATGTTACAGTCATGATAGGAAAGCACAAATTTGAACATCCATTTATGATTATGAAGAGGATAAAATATAATATCATCTTTGGTATAGATTTCATGTTAACGACTCGAATGACCATTGATATGGAAAAACGAGAAGTCCGGTTCCCAGTAACAGAAAGTGGTGGAACGCAATCTATGGAAACCATACAACTTAACAACATTACGGAAGAAAGGGAACACTTGAAGATTATGGTGGAGAAAATTGATCCTGAAATCATGGAAGGCCGAGATCAAAATAAAGACATATATGAACAAGAGATAGATTTAGAACTGATTGAAAGGTTCGAAGAGATAATGGCTATCGAAGAGGAGGAGGAAGAGAAAACTGAAATTTGGAAAACTATGGCCGTAACTACAATATCATCCACAGAAAAGCGGAAGATCTTTGAAATTTTGAAAAGGCATGTCGAGGTTTTCGACAATAAACCGGGTCAAATACCCAACTTTAAATACAAAATATTAGTTAACGACTGGACGCCATATAAGGGAAAGTTATACGATGTACCAGAAAGGTATTTAACAGAAGTAAGAAAAATTATTCAGGAGATGATGGCTGACGGAATAATAGTAAAGACAACCACACCTTACTTAAATCCGCTGGTAATAGTAAAGAAAAGCAACGGAAAACTCAGACCGTGTGTGGACGCCAGGGTCCTCAATGAAAGCCTTATCCCAGAGTACAATAAGGTCCCAAGGATTAAGGATATAATAAAAAAAATTAGAGGTCTGCAGTATTTCTCAAGCTTAGATTGTACATCGTCCTTCCATCACATCGTGCTGGAAGAAAAGTCAAGGATACTAACAGGGTTTATGTTTGATAACCAAACGTACGCCTACTGCAGATTACCCTTTGGTCTGAAGAATAGTTCTGCTGTTTTGATAAGGGCCTTAGATAAGAACCTAACAGATGATGTAAAAGGATTTGTCAACTGTTATGTTGATGATCTAGTATTTGGCAGTACAACTTTCGAGGAACACTGCGAAAAATTAGAAAAATTGTTGAGTAACCTGCAGAAAACCGGATTTAAAATTAACCTAGCGAAATCAAAATTTTGCCAAAATCAAGTGCTTTTCCTTGGACATATAATAGACGGCGAAGGAGTTAAGCCAAACCCGTAAAGATCAAAGCAATTTGTGATTTCCCACGTCCTTCTAAAGTGAAGCACATAAGACAATTCCTAGGAATGACTGGGTTCTTTTTAGACCACTGTAGAGGTTATACAGAGATAGCTGCACCGCTCCAGAAACTCTTAAAGGCAAATAACCGCTGTAAATGGAACGAAGAAACTGAAAACGCATTCATAAGAATGAAAGAATTGCTTAGGCAAAGTATCAAACTAGGGTACCCTGATTTCGAAAAAGATTTTATTGTCCAGGCAGACGCGTCAAACATTGGTGTTGGAGCATGTTTATACCAAGAGGCAGAGGAGAATAAAAAACGAACGTACTTAGCCTTTACGAGCAGAAAACTGCGAAAACACGAGCTACATTATACAACGACGGAGCTCGAACTCCTTGCCATAATACATGCACTGCAGCAATGGAGACGGATTATTTATGGATACCCCGTGATCATCAGAACGGATCACAAGGCACTAACTTTTGGGTTAAAAGCAATGATGACCAGTGAAAGAGTAGTTAGGTGGATGCTTTATACACAGCAATTTAACATCAGAATTGAACACTGCAGCGGGAAAGAAAATGTATTAGCCGATGCATTGAGCAGAAATCCAGCAGACCACGAGGAGAATATTTTACAGTTAACGTTAGATAGTCAAGACGAGGAGTTGCTAACAAAACTGGAAGACCTTGCTGAATATCAGAAAATGGATGAAAAGTTAAAGATCATCATGGACAAGTTAATGGCTGATGAGAGGGAACCATTGATAGAAAATAAATATAAGATGTTGAACGGCATATTAACAAAGGTCGTGGATGAGACCACGCGTAAAAAAAGAATAGTAGTACCACGAGCACTGCAATGTGAATTAATTTGGCACGTACATAAAATAACAGGACATGCAGGAATCGATAAAGTCATTGGAACGTTATCAGAAAAATTCACATGGACAGGGCTGAGGAAATCAGTCAGAAGCACAATTAAAACCTGTGATATTTGTCAGCGGGTTAAACATAACAATTTTATCACTAGTAACCAACCTATCGCCATATTGCCATCTAAAGTAAGAGAAATATATTACACCCTACCGGGCGTCGAATGGATGACCCACGCATAAGAATGCCTCCACGTAACGGGGTAAACACCCACGGATGAGATTGGATTGAAGAGCGGGTCGAATTGCTTAACGAGCTTCGGACCGCTCCCCTTCCTACTTTCTGTGCCGGCCCGGCAGCCTGAGCACTTGGGGAAGTGGTACGTTCAAGAAAAACAAAAACAACAAATACTTAAGATGGAGTCTTATGTCTATAATATGAAAGTAGGATCTCTGGGTTCAAATGCCTATTGGATACTGCTTAACACTGCTACAAATGACAAGAATCATAAAATAGGGGTTACGAATATGAATTTAATCAAAACATGACAATTAAAAGAAGTTGATACAGCTCTCTATACAATGACTCTCCACATATGGGAGGAAAAGAAAATAATAATCACTTTAAAAATACGAATCGCCCATGGGCGTCGCCTGCATAACGGCATGATTGAGGTTTTGCGACTTGCTATCGTTCATTTGTCCTCATTAATTCATACCGTTCATGAAATTTTGTACATTATTCTGTCTATCACACCGTGGGATGACCTGATGTCCTTATTCACAAATATTACTAGCTGTTCTAAGCACGAACATAACCGGGGCCTACACTACATAATATCATATTAAAAGACACATTTGCATAATGCACAAACAAACACAAATACCATTTTTGCTAAACCCCGGACTACTCATCTATCACCAAGACCACACAATGTGCACATAGGTTCTGTTTGAACTCAAAAATATGTGCACATAATTACGAAACATACACAGATATATGGATATATACACTTCATGCACACAGGAGAACCATTCCTAGAAAAGAAACAACATGGTTATCACTGTCTCCGGCCCAGAGCGCAAGCTTGGAGCAGCTCGCTCAAGGGCGCCAAGTAATCCGGAGTCGAACTGGCCGACTCCCGACCGAGAGGTACTGTGGGTTTCTGTAGATCCCTAGAATAGTTACAATCTCATATCGCCGGATATCTGGGGAGATCCCTACTCATTTATTAAATACCTTTAAAAGAAGTTACCGTGATATTATCATTACACAAGTATTCTTAGCTAAGCCATTTAACCCAAACAAAAGAACGCGAGCAGACCCGGGCTCCAAGCCCTCACAATGGGATACGGGACCCTTTTGTCACGAAGGCGAGAGCTAGACACTCACAACAAGGAAGGCCGGCCATTCACTTCGCCCGGCCATTCAAATTCTTCTCTCCCTCAAACGTTCCCCTTCTCGTCTCGGGGACACATCCTTGGCCCATTTCATTTGCTTATTTATATTATCGTGGAATTCCCATAAATTCTCTTTTTATTCACTCCCTTCTCATTATTATCACTGAGACTGGGGCACGATCACTTCTCAATCATCTCATCGTAAATCCCTATTCGGCCTTCTCGCTACGTCTCATATCGCGTATCTTCTTCCCTTGGGCCTCTGGCTCTCATGGCTCCTCGTTCATACCACATCAATACACTTATATTTGAACCTTCTGACCAAAGATTAAGGGCTCCCGCCTCTGGGCCTTACCCCGGCTATAGATTAAAAGAAAACACTCCAAACCATTATGGCCAATTAATCAAAAATCACGGGAGACTTGCACATGGTTCCTCACACTTATCTAAATCACACAATATGTACCTCTCCCGGTCGGGATTTTCTTCATTCTTGATGTACATGCACGGATTATATCTGTAAGCTAGGCATGCATTATCTGACTGACCCATGAGTTTCCCTGGCATATTTGACAACCTCGTGGGACAGTGACTACCAATATTTCGACATGTTTCCCTGCTTGCCAACACTATTTTTCCAACCGCCCCTACGGGAAACTCGAATATTCTCCTAACCTTGTTCCCATATTTGCTAGGACATTCTACATTTTACTAAAAATATAACCCTCACGATAAGCTAATCATTAAGAAAGAAATATGAGTCGTCCGGGAATTTAGCCCCTTGAATTTTTACTTCAACATTATAAAAATCAATAAAAATTCCATATAGGACATGCATTAACTTACAACATTTGATATTTACAAAAGAACGCTAATCCTATCCCCGGGTTATGTCATGCTTAGAAATTAAATTTGGACATCACTCATCTGTTTGGTGGCCGTTGTCTCTTCCGCCACGGGAGACCCATGGTGAAGTTCTTAGTACTCCATGACCACTCGGCAGGTGGCGGGCGTGCAGTCCTTCATCCCTGGTCCATACAAGTCCGACATCCTGGGGAACTCGTCACAGCTGAAATCTTACAGTAATCCAATTGGGTAACACTTTTACACTCGTCACACGTCCTCTATTTCAGAGTTTACACCCACGAATAAGACGGCCTTTCAAACCACGGCGAGCGCGTTCACAGTAAGAATCGGGTGGCTCACGAGACTCGAGCCCCTGATTCGAAGTAACACTTTGGGTGACACCTAATTATGAATTTCACTGACTCATTCAACCGGCAGTTTCTCAGCCGAATTCTAATACTTGTTCGAAAATTATGCTCGCGGTTTTTACTAGTTTGACACGCAGCACAGAAACGATTCACCTAGGCTCGTTTGGCCTCCCGTTCACTACACAAAGGCTTTTGTACAAGGGTTTCTGACTGTAACTGGAGCACCGCGGGACGCAGTGTCCGTCTCACGACCCGTGAAAGAACAACTGTCTCTACAATGGCCTGCCCGGCTTATATTATCTTACCCGCCGGAAGCTCGGGGGCGTCAACGTTCACGGTTCATTAAGAACAAGAGCTCCTTTCGTACCAAGAATTGACGATATTTGAATAGTGCATCTTGTAGCCCTCTGTCTCCTCTTTCATTTGAGCCAGGCGTGCCGGATCTCCGATCAGCAGTTTTTATGTGATTTGCTTCCCGCCTTTGATTAATTCATAGCGTCCTCTGGGGGGTGGAGCTATCTCCTAAGCGCGATTCTTGGCGTGGGTGACGCCGCTATATCCACATGTGTTAGCGATATGTTACATCTTGACAGCTGGTGACCTCATTTCTTCCCCTGCATAAGTTATTACATATTTTTAGTCTGGAGAACGCAGAAAATTCCGCTCTATTCAATGGTGTGTCTCACATAATTTTCCTATGTCTGGATTAAAATATCGCCCCGTTTTACGCGACGTTGGCACCCGTGACATGTGCATAAAAAACCGGAAGTTCCTTATGTTCGTTTGGAACTCTGGGAAGCTAGGCCCCACCTCGGGGCGTATCTGACTACTCCAGCATCGCGTCCCCTTTCTATCTCTCTCTGCACGTTGAGAGCGTATTTCCGCGAGGGCTTGGCTGTTCCTTTGTCTTTCCATTGTCTGGCAAGTGCTCTTTTCGCGGGTTCCATTCTGGCAGGACGCCGCTCGATCCCCTTCGCCCATACTGCTACCTATGACGCGACCTTTAGGAGTAATTTTAATGGAGTAGAAAAGCCCATATCATTCCCATGGAGCTGTACCGGACACTGTACGGTTTCATTCTCCTCCTACTTCATCAAAGAAAAATCACGAACTCGGGATTTTTCTTTCCCTTTTAACTGGCTCGGAAAGTAGTCATTGGTGATGGTCGCGTAACTGGTGGACCTTCTCGGTCAACTCTGTGTTCTCCAGTTGTATCTGGTAGCATAGATTAATTAAAGCGTTCCTAAGACCGGTCCTCTCAAAACATTCTGGACAATCTTCACAGGCTGATGCCTCGGACTCGCTCCCTTCTTCCAAAACAATGTGATTCACGGCATCATCTTCTTCATCGGCTTCCATTTCTTCCATTGGATCCGGGTTGTCCTCGTCATCCTCGGCTTCTCCTGGTTCTTCTTCCTCCGGACCTTCTTCAGGGTGTTGTCCTGGTGCGTGGTAAAATTTGGTTATCCGCAGCGTCGTATGTGGTCTCTGTTCTTCCGTCCATTGGCCGTACTTCGTAAGTGTTATTCTCTAGGTTCCACCGTAGGGTTCCGTAAACTATGGTAATAATTCCTCGCTGTCAGACTCTTCTCGGCCTATGCCTGGACATCTTGCACCGTTGTCTTCCCACAAGTTCAGCTTTGCTCTTCCTGGGCTTCCGCTGATTCCAACTTGGTCTCATCTGATGCATAATTAATAATATATTCGTGCCCCCTTAAAAATATGTGGCGAAGAAAAAAAAAAATTGCTCACACCTATGGTGAAATTTATTTACATAATATACAGTTCCACATGCGACCACAATTCGCTATCAATCCTGTAGATCCTCTCTTCGCCCTCCGGGATCGTAATCTGAGACGTGGGGGTCTAATTGGATGCCCCTGCCTCTGCATTTCTTAGGATGAGGTTCACAACTCTTCCCTTCTTTCTTCTTTCCTGTGCTAACGCTCCCGTAGCTGCACCGGTCCTCCTTCTTCCGAGATCTATTATTACGTAAGGTACGCTGCACGGGTCGCGATCTCATGGTCCTTCCGTAGCGTCGTTCCTCTCTTCCTGACAGCAATTTCCTCCGTCTAGTGAACCATCCGTACTTGTAGCGGTATCGTCTTTTACGTCGACCTAATACATTCTTCTTCCTTCTTCTGGGCTGAGATACCCAGTTCGATTCTCCAGCTGGTTGAAACTGTTTGTTCTCCATCACCTGTTCACTGAGCTCCGTACGAGAATTAGCGCTCGTACTTACTTCTCCCATTACATTTACATTAGCGACCTTTCTTTCATTATAAGCTAGGGATACGCCTGTCGCCTCTTGTCCACTCACAATGGCCTGGGTACTTAAGTATAGCTCGCACCCTTCTTTCAGCTCTGCTCCCCGATGACCCAATGGCTTCCTTTCTTCTTTAGAGTTCTCTACCTGCTCCCAGCAGTTCGTGTCCCTCTGTTCCACGGCTACTGCTACGTCCATTAGCGAGCCACACTCCCTGGCTTCATTCTTTGACCTTTCCATCTCGCACTTCCTTTCGACATCTGGGGTCGCATCTCTTTCCACTAAGTCTTCTGGTTTGGGTTCGATCCCTGCCTGATGTACGCGTGACTCCATATCTTCTAGTCCTGAGTTCGACTCCCCAGTATCTTCAACTGACGCTCCTATGTCCTTAGCCATTCTCGCTGTTCCTGCTCCTACCAATTCAGTTTCTACTTCTTCTCTCGCCTCCATATGGCTTATCGCGACGTCACCTTTTATCTCCATTATCTCTTCCACTCTTGAGTACACTCCGCCATCCATGTCACTCATCTCCAAGCCTGATGGTCGCCGTATGTCAGTTTCATCCATCTCGGCGTCACATTGGGTCTCGGATGCATTTATTTCGGTATCCCTTTTAGTGGCCACCTTCTCTACTCCGTCGTTCCCCTCTGCTTTCACTATATGTTCTGTAGAAACCTTACAAATTCGCCTGACTCCCATTTCTTCGGTCATCTCCTTCCGTAGCTTCTCGACCTCATCGTACATCTGCGTCTGGACCTCCTTGAATTGGGTTGTCGCAATATCCTGCACTCGGGCTATGCTGTTCCTGAGTTCATTTGCCACTTTGTTGAGGGACTCCGTCGTCTGCGTCCTTAGTTCTCGGACTTCCGCTTTTGTATCCTGCACGTCTCTTGCAACATCCTCTACGCGGGTGCTCACCTTCTCCATCTCTTCCTCGCACGCGCTTACCCTGGTGTCCGTCAGGTCGATCTTCTTTGTCACCCGAATCTCCACTTGCTTCATTTGCTGGATGACGTCCTCTAACTTCCCCTCTATCGCCTCGGTCATCTTTGCCTCCAGCCTCGCGGCGTTTTCGTCGCTACGTTCACGACCTAGTCTCATATCCTCTGCGAGCTCGTCTAACGAAGCCTTATTCGTAGCCGCCTGAGCCTGGCAAAGCTCTGCCTGCGTGTCTAATTGTTCTTTCATAAGTGCCGCCTGCTTGCCTAATTGTTCTTCGAAATGTTCCTTTAAAAGTTCTCCCTGCTTCTCGAACTCCGCTTTAACATCCGCTTTAACGTCTGCCGCCTGCTGATTTAATCGTTCCGTCATTACCTCTAACCGTTCCTTTAAAAGTTCCCTGTCTTCCTTGCGTTCTGCCAATAACTGGCACATCATTTCCCTCATGGCCTCCATGTCCATATTAAATTCAATTTTGGAGAAAGCGGATCTCCCGTGGGCAGAAAATTGACCACCGGTGATCGACAGAAAGCATAGATACATTCAAATATTTAATACAAATTTCAGCGTGACCTAACTTTACTCGAAATTCCAACAAATCAATCCAAACTGGGCCTACAAACGGCTTGTGTCACGCCCCCTACCATATTAATGTCATAATTCATTGTATAGGAAATTTCGTCATATCATTTGACAATAATAATAACAATAATAATACTGATTCTACGTTAGCCCTTTTATCCTGGAATAAGTTTTCCGGTCACGCGCGCGGCCTACCGTGGGCTCGATTTTACGTATGCCGGAAACATGGCATACCCCAGTCACAAATGGATGTTATCACCTTGAGATTGGTAAGATGACGTTAGCAGACGATTACCCGTCTCAAACTGGCAACATCGCATCTGTCACTGCGCAAAAATTAGAGCCTGGGTTGAGGTACCCTGCTCTATCCGCGGCGTCTAAAGCCCTCTCGAAAAAATATTTATATCTGCCAAATGTTGTTACTTCAGCGCACAATCTTTGGCCGATACCCGTAACTGGCGAAATTTGAAGAATTTTGCCGGCCGTTTTAACCTCACACTGAGAGAACCATAACGTTGTCTCCCAAAGAAATGACAGCTTCATAGTCTGTCACGGGTATCCATTTTACTTTTATGAGCGACACTCATGCGGATTTCCACTTAAACTGGACACATGATTTTTCTGTTCTTGTCATTTTCCTATCCTATTTATTATTCACGTCGCTCCCTTTCATGGCTGATCTTGTGTGAGTTATCATCACGAGTCGTGACTTACGCACGCCCGTACGATGACCATTACAGTCCTGCTGAGTATCACACAATCTGAACAACCCTTGCAGTATCCAATCTATAATTATGAATCTTAGCACTTCGGACATGTGCTTAACGTCTCCATCCGTTCGGTTACGTGGCGGGTACTCCATTCCAAATAATTGCCAACCCGTTCGATACCAAATGTAATCAGATTGTGGCACGAACCTGGCAATTTGACTCCATCATCGCACACTATCCTCCCTGTGGGCGGCCTATCTATTACTCAAAATGCTCCAGCGTAAACTATAAACAATGCCCCACGTTGGGCGCCAAGTATACACCCTACCGGGCGTCGAATGGATGACCCACGCATAAGAATGCCTCCACGTAACGGGGTAAACACCCACGGATGAGATTGGATTGAAGAGCGGGTCGAATTGCTTAACGAGCTTCGGACCGCTCCCCTTCCTACTTTCTGTGCCGGCCCGGCAGCCTGAGCACTTGGGGAAGTGGTACGTTCAAGAAAAACAAAAACAACAAATACTTAAGATGGAGTCTTATGTCTATAATATGAAAGTAGGATCTCTGGGTTCAAATGCCTATTGGATACTGCTTAACACTGCTACAAATGACAAGAATCATAAAATAGGGGTTACGAATATGAATTTAATCAAAACATGACAATTAAAAGAAGTTGATACAGCTCTCTATACAATGACTCTCCACATATGGGAGGAAAAGAAAATAATAATCACTTTAAAAATACGAATCGCCCATGGGCGTCGCCTGCATAACGGCATGATTGAGGTTTTGCGACTTGCTATCGTTCATTTGTCCTCATTAATTCATACCGTTCATGAAATTTTGTACATTATTCTGTCTATCACACCGTGGGATGACCTGATGTCCTTATTCACAAATATTACTAGCTGTTCTAAGCACGAACATAACCGGGGCCTACACTACATAATATCATATTAAAAGACACATTTGCATAATGCACAAACAAACACAAATACCATTTTTGCTAAACCCCGGACTACTCATCTATCACCAAGACCACACAATGTGCACATAGGTTCTGTTTGAACTCAAAAATATGTGCACATAATTACGAAACATACACAGATATATGGATATATACACTTCATGCACACAGGAGAACCATTCCTAGAAAAGAAACAACATGGTTATCACTGTCTCCGGCCCAGAGCGCAAGCTTGGAGCAGCTCGCTCAAGGGCGCCAAGTAATCCGGAGTCGAACTGGCCGACTCCCGACCGAGAGGTACTGTGGGTTTCTGTAGATCCCTAGAATAGTTACAATCTCATATCGCCGGATATCTGGGGAGATCCCTACTCATTTATTAAATACCTTTAAAAGAAGTTACCGTGATATTATCATTACACAAGTATTCTTAGCTAAGCCATTTAACCCAAACAAAAGAACGCGAGCAGACCCGGGCTCCAAGCCCTCACAATGGGATACGGGACCCTTTTGTCACGAAGGCGAGAGCTAGACACTCACAACAAGGAAGGCCGGCCATTCACTTCGCCCGGCCATTCAAATTCTTCTCTCCCTCAAACGTTCCCCTTCTCGTCTCGGGGACACATCCTTGGCCCATTTCATTTGCTTATTTATATTATCGTGGAATTCCCATAAATTCTCTTTTTATTCACTCCCTTCTCATTATTATCACTGAGACTGGGGCACGATCACTTCTCAATCATCTCATCGTAAATCCCTATTCGGCCTTCTCGCTACGTCTCATATCGCGTATCTTCTTCCCTTGGGCCTCTGGCTCTCATGGCTCCTCGTTCATACCACATCAATACACTTATATTTGAACCTTCTGACCAAAGATTAAGGGCTCCCGCCTCTGGGCCTTACCCCGGCTATAGATTAAAAGAAAACACTCCAAACCATTATGGCCAATTAATCAAAAATCACGGGAGACTTGCACATGGTTCCTCACACTTATCTAAATCACACAATATGTACCTCTCCCGGTCGGGATTTTCTTCATTCTTGATGTACATGCACGGATTATATCTGTAAGCTAGGCATGCATTATCTGACTGACCCATGAGTTTCCCTGGCATATTTGACAACCTCGTGGGACAGTGACTACCAATATTTCGACATGTTTCCCTGCTTGCCAACACTATTTTTCCAACCGCCCCTACGGGAAACTCGAATATTCTCCTAACCTTGTTCCCATATTTGCTAGGACATTCTACATTTTACTAAAAATATAACCCTCACGATAAGCTAATCATTAAGAAAGAAATATGAGTCGTCCGGGAATTTAGCCCCTTGAATTTTTACTTCAACATTATAAAAATCAATAAAAATTCCATATAGGACATGCATTAACTTACAACATTTGATATTTACAAAAGAACGCTAATCCTATCCCCGGGTTATGTCATGCTTAGAAATTAAATTTGGACATCACTCATCTGTTTGGTGGCCGTTGTCTCTTCCGCCACGGGAGACCCATGGTGAAGTTCTTAGTACTCCATGACCACTCGGCAGGTGGCGGGCGTGCAGTCCTTCATCCCTGGTCCATACAAGTCCGACATCCTGGGGAACTCGTCACAGCTGAAATCTTACAGTAATCCAATTGGGTAACACTTTTACACTCGTCACACGTCCTCTATTTCAGAGTTTACACCCACGAATAAGACGGCCTTTCAAACCACGGCGAGCGCGTTCACAGTAAGAATCGGGTGGCTCACGAGACTCGAGCCCCTGATTCGAAGTAACACTTTGGGTGACACCTAATTATGAATTTCACTGACTCATTCAACCGGCAGTTTCTCAGCCGAATTCTAATACTTGTTCGAAAATTATGCTCGCGGTTTTTACTAGTTTGACACGCAGCACAGAAACGATTCACCTAGGCTCGTTTGGCCTCCCGTTCACTACACAAAGGCTTTTGTACAAGGGTTTCTGACTGTAACTGGAGCACCGCGGGACGCAGTGTCCGTCTCACGACCCGTGAAAGAACAACTGTCTCTACAATGGCCTGCCCGGCTTATATTATCTTACCCGCCGGAAGCTCGGGGGCGTCAACGTTCACGGTTCATTAAGAACAAGAGCTCCTTTCGTACCAAGAATTGACGATATTTGAATAGTGCATCTTGTAGCCCTCTGTCTCCTCTTTCATTTGAGCCAGGCGTGCCGGATCTCCGATCAGCAGTTTTTATGTGATTTGCTTCCCGCCTTTGATTAATTCATAGCGTCCTCTGGGGGGTGGAGCTATCTCCTAAGCGCGATTCTTGGCGTGGGTGACGCCGCTATATCCACATGTGTTAGCGATATGTTACATCTTGACAGCTGGTGACCTCATTTCTTCCCCTGCATAAGTTATTACATATTTTTAGTCTGGAGAACGCAGAAAATTCCGCTCTATTCAATGGTGTGTCTCACATAATTTTCCTATGTCTGGATTAAAATATCGCCCCGTTTTACGCGACGTTGGCACCCGTGACATGTGCATAAAAAACCGGAAGTTCCTTATGTTCGTTTGGAACTCTGGGAAGCTAGGCCCCACCTCGGGGCGTATCTGACTACTCCAGCATCGCGTCCCCTTTCTATCTCTCTCTGCACGTTGAGAGCGTATTTCCGCGAGGGCTTGGCTGTTCCTTTGTCTTTCCATTGTCTGGCAAGTGCTCTTTTCGCGGGTTCCATTCTGGCAGGACGCCGCTCGATCCCCTTCGCCCATACTGCTACCTATGACGCGACCTTTAGGAGTAATTTTAATGGAGTAGAAAAGCCCATATCATTCCCATGGAGCTGTACCGGACACTGTACGGTTTCAATATGCAATTGACATTTTTGGAAAATTACCGACAGCCAAAAAGGGAAACAAATACATATTGGTAGTAATTGACACCTTTTCAAAGTATATATCACTACAGCCAGTACAACGGGCAAATACAAAGCAAGTTCTACACAGACTAGTGGAGAAGGTATTTCCTCAAATGGGCAAGCCCGAGAAAAGATGAAAAGTATGGGCATAAAACACGTATTATGTTCAGTACGGCATCCGTCGGCAAATCCAGTGGAGCGATACATGAAGGAGATAGCAAAATTCTGTAGGATATACTGCAATCATTGTCACTGGAAATGGATTGATGTAATAGAGATAATAGAGGAATGCCCAAATAACACCGTAAATGAATCAATTGCTCAGATACCAAACCGTGTGCATCACAATAAAGAATCACGGAGAACATGGGACAGTATAATAAACATATCACTTGAAGAGAAACCAGACATCCAGCAGATCAATAAAATGGTCCAAGAGAGGCTAAAACAACAGTCTGAGAAGAGGCTAAGAAGGTTACGATATAAGAGATTTCGCGCACCGTTTAAGAAAAACGATCTCGTTTTGATTAAAAAGGCACCAGTAACGAACGCACCAGCCAAAATATGCGCTAAGTTCAATCACTTACATGAAGGACCGTACAGAATTGAGCAAGCTTACGGAAATAACGCGTATCTTATTGTAAGCATGAACGGGAAATACAAAATCGTTCACAATGCAAGTAACATGAAGCTATATTTCCCAGAAAACAGAGCTGGAGAAACCATAACATAAGACCCACGGAAGTACGAATCAAGTCCAGAATAAATATATTGGTGAATCAGCTGATATGCAAAGAGATAGGCTTGGAGAAGCTAAACAACATCAGTTATAATAACAGAATAATCGATACGATTCCATAGAGAAATAAAATCCATTAATTGATCAAAGAACCATGGAGAAATAGCAGAAATGCATCGTCACATTTGTCGATCATAGTTCAAGAGAATAAATATATCGCAAGCAATATATTTAATCTGTGCTGGGGGAATAAAATGTACCCGATACATTTACTGGACGTATTACAAAATGGCCCCTACGGAAGATAGAGGCCAGCCAAGGCAAAGAAATGTGTAGTAGGATATCGATACTTATATATGTCAGAAGGCCATGACTAACTTAAACCTACCACTATGAAGGCGGTGTACAATTGTGTAGAATCGATAGAATTGTTTTAAAAAATAAGAAGGGTCAATCGGATTATTATAAAAACTGACTTAAAAAAATTGATCTCGTAAGGATAATACTTCCTGAACATCGCTCTAAAAAATAAGCAAGATTTGCAGTATCTCACGTGAATTTTAAGCTCAGAGGTTGGTAATATTGAAGAAAACGAAGAGATAAACGTTGAAATACAGTAAAGAAGAAATAAAATCCAGAAATTTCGAAAAGGTCGTCAAAATACTTAGACGCAAAATCGTTCGGAAACAAGAAGTTGATTGAGTCGCGAGAGCTTGAAATTGAGCTATATTAAGTGGAAATAATAGCAACGATAGCCTAAATAAAGAGGCAATCATTATAAAAAAATATATATATACTTCGCAGAACCATGATGAATTCACATTTTTCAGTATCGATGGATATTGTCTACTGTGTTCCTGAACAGATAATTGCTTTCTAAATAGGCATAGACCAACCTGGAGGGAGATGTCATCCTGGCAGTTAAAACCACCCGACCCGTGTGGAGGAGGTCACTCTACCCGAGATACCAGTGATGGAGAACCTGCCCAGTTCTCAATCCAAGGCCTGTGACCAGACCGAAGAGCAACTAAGGCCCGAGATATTGAATGGCGAGCTAAGTAATAGTATTAAGTAGTATAATTTCTTATGTAGAATATTACCAGTATATGCAATAGATCTGAATAGCCTAAACGTGAGATAATTAAGTGTGCAGTGAATACAAGAAAGTGCAGTGTGAAATATTTAAGACGATATCTCGTGACAGATTGGTAACGTATTTACTATATCATCTTATCCAAGGAAGTGATAATACGATTTAAAAGTGCGACGTAGTGTAACATATGTTTCATAGAATCCCGGTTAGTTAGAAAGATCCATGAATGATGTAATACCAGTCAAACCCAGTTTACGTCACAGAGGGCGCATGTTTGAATTGGTTAAGTTAAATTACCATACTCTTTGCTGTGTTATTATATTAAAAAAATAGATACTGAATTTGGGGTTATATGTTAAATTGTATGACAAAATGCGTTTTGAGGAACGAATACTGCGCTATTGGAGTGATACGTATCTTGTGTTTAATTAATATTGGAGGTTAAACGCGATAATTATAGATGTTAAATGAATTAAATATGGGTTGAAACGAAGGTTAGTAATGAAATAATGAAGTATACATGATACTTTAAATGTATTATTGCGCAGATTAACAGGCAGTAAAACATATATATATATATATATATATATATATATATATATATATATAATGTGCGATATAGGAGCACAAGTAAAGCGAATACGGATTATAAGTATGCCCCAGGGAGGAACTATAGCATGGTATGGACAATAAAATTACGCATATTTTAATGAAGTGTGAAAGTGGTTTGACTATTATAACAACCGGTGATGGGTATATGAATGCATGACTGTGTCGTATTCTGAATGAATGTTAATGGCGTGGAAGATCAAACTAGGATGTAACTAGTATGGTAGCGTAGTGTTGAAATATCTTAATGTAGGCACTTGCACATCCATATATGAAAAATGCTTATTGGCTACGTGCATATTGAACTGGAATACGTTACATAAGAAATTATATAGCTAGAGTAGGGAAATTATTTGAGATTTACGTAGGATATCATCGATGCTTTGTTAATCTGAAATATTATTAGAGCGAATATTTAGCTAGGAGCCATACTTAAGTGGCAATTGGACCGAGAAGCTTAGTGCGTCATTCAATATTTCATTTTCTTCACTGTAGTCTGCACCAACGAACTCAGATAATTTTCAATGTAACTTAGGTCACTGATATTAGTATTCAGAACACTTTTATTCATATTCAGTTCATTTCCACGATAATTTGAACAATGTAATGATTGTATTTTTGATGAGGGTGTATAATTATCACCGTGAGTGATGGAATAATTTACTGATATACCGAATTTTGACCGTGATCAGAAGTCTATGATATACTATATACTTAAATGACCAGATGTAAATTTTAATAGGAAGATGAAACAAAGCAACAACATTTCAGGAATACGCGACCCAGAATGTTAAGATATGAAAACTTAGTTTAGGAATAAGCCAGCGCTGACTTAGAATATTTGATTTAGGAATTAGAATATTTTTTATTAGGTTGACAATTGGAAGATCATGAGCAATATTTGACATTGACCATTTCTTTCGCAAGTGTTGATAATTTAATAAATGTGTTTCTTGATTGATTTTTTATAGAATGGAATGAGTTTTCATTTGTAATGATAGTCTGTAGTTATACTTAGTGAGTAAGGTTCTCGTTAAGCAGATGTGTTTGTCGAAAGGTTGACTGAAGTTTGCGTACGCAAATCCACTACTGAGCGTTGAATTACGTAATGCTGGACCGCATATGGTGTCATTATTTTCTCTTTGAACGCACGTTAAACCAAAACATAGAAAAATTAACCATTTTTCTGGAGGCATGAATACCCTGAGATATGTAACTGACTAGTTGGGAAAAATACTGTGGTCACCCTGACCCGTAGGGTGCAGTATTTAAAGTCTATTTCCTGCCCATCCACACATTTTAAAAACATATTTTAAGTGCCTATTTACTTGCTTTAAAAGCCTATTTTAGGTGCCTAAAACTATTTTTTAGAGCCTAAAATCCCAGGTCTAATGATCAGTTAGAATACAGTTCGGCTTGCCCATCTGAGATAATATACTCCTCTCCAAACTTCTAATAATCATTTTTGAATTCGTCTTTCTGATGGGTTGTAATGACATGAATTTTGACATAATATCTAGAACAACATGAATAAAAATATTCCCACGTTTGCCGACTGGTAGCACTCCATACAAATCTATTGCAAATATGTCTCGGGGTTTTTCTGGTATTACAGTGATTGGTTGTTGGTACAAGTGAGTAGCATTTTGCTTTACGCGTTGTCACGTATCACAGGTTTTAATGATTTTACTTATGGTCCTACGGAATACAACCCACGTAAATGTCTCTCGGATGGTCGCAATCAACCTTTCTACTCCACCATGACTGATAATACGATGCATGTACCAAATGAGCTTGCAATCCTAAGTTACGTGGAACTACCACCCTTAATTTCGTTTTCTCTTTGTCTACAAACTTATATAGTAGGTTGCTGTTACAAAACGTAATCAGCCTTTGGTATATCAAATTCTTAATTTTCACGGTTACTATTGGCGTTTCTTTCTTGACAACATTCTCTTATTGTTTTTAAGGATTGATCTTCAAGCTGCAAGTCCGATAAGCGATTTAAATCCTCAAGACATCCTTCGTCCTCAATACTCATCTGTATCATAATGACTTCTCGTGTGTCCTCCATCGGATTTTGACTCAGGCTATCTGGTGATCAAATTGCTGTGCGTACAGAGCCCACCTTGATATTCTCTCACTTGACAATGATGACTTTAACACTAAGGTCAAGTCTTTATGATCATTTATTATTATTAATATCGGATTCGAACCTTATTTGCTCAGGCGGCTACGTGCCAGCCTCTCACCGTTGGATTCCGTGGTTCAAATCTCGGTTACTCCATGTGAGATTTGTGCTGGACAAAGCGGAGGCGGGACAGGTTTTCTTATAATTCATTCCAGCAACACTCTCCAGTATCAAGGTCATTTCATTTCATCTGTCATTCATTAATCATTGCCCCAGAGGAGTGCGACTGGCTTTGGCAGCCGGCACACTTCCTATCCTCGCCGCTATGTGGGGCTTCATTAATTCCATTCCCGATCTGGTCTAATGACTGGAAACAGGCTATGGATTTTCATTTTCTTCTATAAATCATTTTCTCCATTGCTGAAGTGCAGAAATAATCGCTATCATTCCTAGTTCCGTTGTAGTGTACTTCATTTCATGAGAATGCAGTTTTCGACTTACGAACGCTAAGTAAATCTATTCACCATTTATATTTTCGTCCTCCTGATACAAAGCAGCTCCAACTCCCATCAATAAAGCATCCGATTGTATGATAAATTTTAGGTTGAAATTTTGGTATCCTAACTTGATATTATTAGCCGTTAAACTCTTTGCTTTAATGAAATCGTAATCATAATGCTCATTCTAATGCCATCGACTTCTGGTTTTTCAATAGGTCTTGCAAAGGTGCTACTGCTGCAATGTAACCCGAGCAATGGTTAACAACTGATTGCGTCATTCCCAAAAGTTGCCGAACATACTTAATCCTTTTTGGTTTGGGACATTCGCAAATAGCTTGAATTTTGAAGGGATTAGGTTTTATACCGGTTCCATCAATTATGTATCCAACGAATAAAATCTCTGGTTGCAGAATTTCCACTTCATCTAGATTGGCTAGTAATTGTTCCAACTTAACCACATGATGTTCAAATGCCGCTGTTACCGGTACTATGTCATCAACATAAATAGTGACAGTTTCTTTAACTTCGGCCTTCCGACTTCCGAATGGGAGTTCTTTTATTTCTTGATCTACCTGCGTTTGGAGGTCATTAACATTCAATCTAAATTCGGCCTTTAACTAGATGGATCTCTCATGAATGTCCTTTTTTCGCTAATGGCCGTATTTACTTCTCTTAAATTCTTCATGTCTCCCTGCACTTCAGATATCCTCGATCCTAATGAAGCTACTTCCTCCTGCATCGCCTTCAAATTTTGCTGAACTACCTCGGTAATCTCGCGTAAATGTTCCTGTATTACACTCTTAATTCCTTCTTGCATTTCTATCCTGAGTGTATTCTGCGTTTCAAGCAGCCTGTTCTGAATGCGCTCTTGGCTTTCCTGGATTTCCTTTCTAGTGGCCTCTCGCATTTCTTGATTCCCTTTTCACGCATCTTCCGGTATTCTTTCTTGAGCTTCACGAATTTCCTTCATGGTGACTTCTTATATCCTGAGCGTATTCTGCGTTACAAGCAACTTGCTGTGAATTAGCTCTTGGCTTTCCTGGATTTTCCTTCTAGTAACCTCTTATATCATTTCTTGAGCTTCATGAATTTCCTTCGTGGTGGCTTCTTGTATCCTTTCTTGAGCTTCACGAATTTTCTTTGTGGTCGCCTCTTGTGATTCTTGCACTTTTGTCATTCTTCCTGCTAACTCCTCTAACAATACTTTAACCTGAGCTAGTGATGCCATATTCGTCTTGTCTATCCACTGACTAAACGTAATAACTATACTCTCTAAATTGCCTATGCAACCTATACGTTTTGGTAATTCCTCAAATGTCAGTGTTGATCACCCTCGCACAACTATTCGATCTAGTTCCTCCAAGTACAAATACACAATTCAACCACTTGAATGTTTAGGTCCCTCTAGGCCTGAAATCTATATCGAAATGAACGACAACAGAGACGACAAACATAAAGGAATGAATTTGCAGACATTCCAAATTTAACAAATTTTTAATTCGTAACCAGCAAAGTGCAAGCTATTGGTATATCCTTACAATCTCTCGTAGGATTGGAATTAAGCCTTACTGTTTAAATATAATCTCCACTCTTCATGTTTCGCATGATTTCGAAGAATACATACGAGCCTTTCATTGCGTCAAATAATTGTACTGAAGCCTTAATTTCGGACATCGTAAATGTCTGTATTCTTGTTACCCCGGTGGACGTAAGAAAATATGCTCATGGCCTGCTCGTTGGTCGCCAAAAATATGATAAACTCTGTAACCGTTCGTGGGTGGTTTCACTTATTGTTCGAAATAATGTAGATGCGCCTCGGCTGGTGTCAACGGAGTTTCATGAGATTACGCTCACAGGCATGGTTACAATCCATTTCTATTTAACATCAGGCTCTTATTAATATAACGAGAATCTATTCCACTTAACTTTGAAAGACTATGCTAAATCTTAAATTAGGAAAAAATGAGAATATCGAGAATTTTAGTTTCTTTGGAAGGATATCCCTATTTAATTAAACATTCGTAAAAGAAGATAACAATAATAATGTTTGACATGACAACATTAATAGAAAATAAGAACATTAAATTAATATTATATGCTTTGTTGGTTTTGCTCATCATAAAATTAATAATATATTGGCGATTGAACCAACTTCTCCAATTTCTATAGTTTATAAATCCAATTCGAATCTTGAGCTTAATTATCAAGAAAATTTATATTATTATATTACTTTTTTACTGTCCGCTAATAATGAAATAATAAACATTTAATTTATTCACTCATATTTGTCACTCATTAATCTAAGAACTTGTCCTCCCATATTCCATCAATATCATAATTCATCGCCTGAATTAATTATCAATTTGACAACTTGAGTTACCCATAATAACCTATGTCCAACGTTGTCGCTTCTTAATAATGTAATCGTATGCTATTCAGAGATACTGTAGCTAAATCCAACAAATTTATTCAATCATATGGCAGAAAAAGCACACTCCTGGCATCCTACGTTATGCCGCACCTAAATATACAGCATCTAGCTTCTAACATTATTAAGAGATCAGAAGATTTTGAACCGATCCCACAGTATCTGGCCTCATCCGAAGATTCTCCTAAAAAGTATGAAGATATACTGTTGCCTACGAAATGCAAATACTACAAAGCAACTACTCAAAATAAATATAAGTCTGCACTGCTTCAGGTGACAAAAACATCGTTTAAATATGAAACATCTCATTATTTCACGTTGGTGTTGTTTTGTATCAAAGATCTTTTAACAATGATCATCCATATAAATGGGTAACAGTCGCATGCTTAGCGTGCCATGGATTAACATTCTGACAACTATAACAAAAATCTTCCGGGCTATTATGCCGTGCTTCACTCCTCTCGCTTCTCGCAGACGTTTCGGCTACTGCTGCGGTAGTCATCTTCTGTGGCGTCGTGTAGATACGCTCTCCTGTATCCCGCTGGCGACTGGCAGATGACTACCGCAGCAGTAGTCGAAATGTCTGGGAGAAGCGAGAGGAGTGGACCACGGCATAATAGCCCGGAATTTTTTTATTATATTGACACCGGCCGTGAAAGCCTTCATACTTTAATTCTGACAACTGTTCACACATTTCAATACTCATAGTCTTTGGAATATCATTTTAAACACTATCATCCACTCTTAGTACTCGTCTTTCAGTACCATTCAAAACTTCACATGATGAACATCTTGTTTAACTATTATCAACCTTAAATTCATTGAAATTCTCGAAAATTACACTACATTTCCGTAATGCTTATTTTCAACGAACCCTACTATTACAACAACCGCATATATCTCCATAACCTTCTATCGACGATCCTATCATTCACGATTCTTTATCACCTTATATGTGCACCATGCTCTTCATAATTATCCATCCTAAATATAGAAGCACATGTCCGAAGAATCTATCTCATAACCAAATACGTCAGAACCATCTTAACATTAACCTGGTAAACATAATCATATCTCATTAAATCATACACGTCACACGAAAATTATCCTGTAAGAAAACCTCAGCTTCGACATATATTAACCATTTCTTATCATTTCACAAGAATTGTCCACACAGTAACTAGTATGTCACCTCAGTTACGAAGACAATATCCCTTGAACACACGGGCAATCTTTAGAAAATCCGAAATAATTAACAAGATTGCGTGCCTATTACCAGTTGAATATTGCACGGGGATCTATAGCTTCAAGATCTCCATATCAGGAAATTAACCACTATTCACGGACATTATGAAATATTTATGACGATCACATTATGTTACTAACGTTGTCCCTCAACCATGTCACCTTATGACAACATTAAGAAAATCTACACTACTACAATGCATTCTGCATGATAGACTAGAAGAAATACAATATTTCGGGGTACTTATCGTTGACGGATTCTTGTAGATAATCTCCATCTTCTCAGTTGCTCGAAAATCAGATATTATTTCCATCTCTCATAATTCCAGGCCTGTCAGGACACCAATCCTGATTAAGCCGGCATGATTGTCTTAACTGAAGCATCACGCTGACAATCTTTCACCTTCGTAGACATTCTCACATGAAACTTGTACAATTGGAATTAGTACAATAATATATAACACGCACAATATTCCACTGTTAATCTATTACACTCGCCTTGTTCGCTTATGTTAATCGCTAGATTTTATAATAATGCAATGTTCTTTCCTTATTCTCATACAATAATTTCTCAATTCGTATAACTTAGATCAGCTTCGTTCTTAACGTGTAGCAGTTTCAGTTTTTACACGACCTTCATTCTCTATAGTTATCATATCATTGATCATATAAAACAAAATCCTATTTTAATATTTCACTAATAACATTGGTTCGCGTTTTCATATTTCTTAACAAATCGCTGGTCTGCAATTTCTTTTCCATCCGTTTTTGACATTTGAGGATTGACTTCTGTGACAAGATTACTCCCTTAACGGAGAATTTACGCAAAGGAACACGCTTAACCATTAGCTTTATATCTTGTCTTGTAAGGAGCTAAAAGAAGAAATGAATGATGTCGCTGAAAGTTTGATGCAGAAAATGTCTCTTATTCTAGAAAGTCAGTTAGAACAAGCACAGCTACTGACTACAGTGAAGGAAACTGCGAAGTTATATGATGAATCCGTAATCCTACAGCAGAGAAGCCTTGAAGCTCCCAACAATTCTCACTCCTCAGTCTTTAGAGAAAGGCGGGAAAGTAAGAAGCAGAACAACACAGAGAAATTTGAGATTGAAGAATGTAGTGTAAATTCACAGCAGAGAAAGTTCATGGCAAATATAAAATTGAATTTAGAAAGGGATACAAAGGTGTAACTAGAAGACAACAAGGAGTCAGGGAGAACAGTATTGCCGTTGTGGGCACAATGGACCCTTCAAGTACAGAATTACAAGCAGGAGAAAGGCGTGCCTGGCTGTACGTAGTAAAGTTACATCGGGATACCACAAATGATAAACATAAAAGGCATATGCAGAAACAAGGTATAACAGGTGAAGTACAGTGTGATGAACTGCAAAGTAAAGGCTATTTAAGAGCTTTTAAAATTGGAATGTGGTTCGATGAACTAGAACGAACAAGCTCGCCCGCTTTCTGGCCTAAAGGTGTGCTCGTACGACAATATCAGTTTCAGAGAAGGAGAACCGAGGGAATAAATCTTGACTAACAGTTATTATGTTGCAAATATTGGAAACCAATGCAGAGGATGCACGACACAGATGCAAATTAGGACATTACTTTGGAATATATAAAAAAGCAAAGCAAAGCAAAGTCATCTCCGTACAGCCCACGAAGGCCTGGTGGAAGGTAAAGGCTTCCACTACTCGTAACCTCGGCACTTGATAGGGTAGAGTAGTTAGCTCTACGCCCGGCCACCTTTGCTCCCAGGAATTAACCTGGTACTCATTTTCGGTGTAGGCTGAGTGAACCTCAGGGCCATATGCACCTCCGGAATTGGAAATCTCATTTCTTAAGTTTTACGACTTCCTGGCGGGGATTCGAACCCACGTCCTTGCGGGTGAACCGAGTACGCTTTCACCGCCTCGGCCATGCAGCCCCTTGGAATATAGAAGGCCTGACAAATGCAAGCAATATGCTCCCTGATAACTTCTTCCAGACTTACGATTTTGCTGTTTTAACTGAGACAATGCTAACATATGAATGGTCCACAAAAGGTATGTATACAATCCATAATTTGACCTCCCAGGAACATGTAGGCAGACCAAAAGGTGGAATCACGTGCCTCTTAAAATGCGATTTCTCACCTTTTCAAGTAATACACTCTTCAGAGCCTATCATGTTTATAAGAACTAAAAGCGTTTCCATAGCATGCCTATACTACCAACCACACTCTTCAGTGAATGACATAATAGAAGGATTATGTACTATCTTAAACAAGATAGACCCAGATGAATCATTGTTACTTGCTCGTGATATGAATTGTAGAATTGACAAGCCAGATTTTAAAACTAAGCGTGTTGGAATATTTGGAAGAAGAAGGTTTGCAATTAATCAACCAGCGAAATCAATTTACATACGTAGCTTATAACGGGAGGAGTACAATATATCTTGCATTTACGAACATGCAAAACATCCATCCAACACACCAACAGGTCATACATATTGCTATTAGAAAACATTTGCCAATAGTAACAAACTTTAATCTTTTATGACATGATGGAAGAAAGAAAATTCCAGCACTCTACCACACAAGGACACTTGACTTTGCCAAAATACAAGTAGCAAATTTTGACACAGTACAGGAACTGATCAGTGATGGTATGTTGGACGAAACTGTTCTAGAATTAGAACGCCAAATGCAGGAGGCTATACAGTATATAGATCCATACAAACGGAAAACAAAGCCCTAGTTCAACTCAAACTGCTATATTGCTAGGAAAGAAACACTGAATAAATTACACATTTCCCTGAATTATCCGTCCTCAGAAAACTTTGAATTATACCCACTTTCTCGTAGGCTCTATAAGCAGCTAATAAAACAAAAGAAGAAAGAGTACCAAGAAATGCTAGATATAAAGAAGATAGAAGTAACTCAACGATATCCTTGTAAAATATTGAACCCAAGAAACTAAAATTCCCTAGAGACATACTAATAGAAACCTGGGAAAAGCATATGTGTCATGTGCTACAGGTAAAAAATACTCGACCACTACAGACACAATCAGAAGGTGTAAAGGACTTTTTGCCTATAACAGTAATGAATATCGGGGACGCTATACACAACATGGGTAATGGAAGGGCTTGTGGACCTGCTCAGATTTACTACGAACATTTAAAAACGGTGATCCCAGTTTTAAAGGAAACGTGGTCTTATTTGATGAACGAATGTCTTAGGAGAGGTAGAATACCAGATAGTTGGAGAAGATCCTACATCAAAATGATATACAATGGCAAAGGCGACATGGGAGATCCAGACACATACAGAGGTATTGCACTCGGATGCACTCGTTTTAAGGTAATGACCAAAATTCTCACTAATAGGCTAACAACACTTGTGGATCAACATATACCAGAGCAACAGTTTGGCTTTAGAAGAGGTAGATCTACCTTGCAAAGAGTGGAATGTTTGCAACAAGATATTGAGAAAGCACTAAGAGTACCAGGCGGGAAGCTCCACGCAATCTTTGTTGACTTTTTAAAGCTTTCTATATGCTCACTACGAACATACTCCTGGCAAAGTTGGAACAATTAATTGGCAAGAGTCACTACTTGCCAGTTATAATCAAAGACATTCTCTCCAACAATTCTGTGTTTATTCAGGATAACATATCAATATCAGATGCAATAGCACAGACCAATGGTGTACTACAAGGAGATCCACTAAGTCCTCTTGTGTTCTAAATAATCACTTCGGATGTCACACAGTGCATCAAAAATGGTGTAAAGCTATATGTGTATGCAGATGATATGGTTCTCGCTGCAGAACGACTGGAGAACCTGAAAGAGTTTTTGATCTTTTGGCAGCATGGGCACATGAAATCGATTTCAGGATAAATGACCAAAAGACCGTCTACATGTTTTTCAGAAAAGGGGAAAGACCAGCAGTGACTGATAGAGTTGTTTACAATGGTAGAGAACTAACAAGGGTTAGTCATTTCAAATATTTGGGAGACATATTCAAAACCAGAGGTGATGTTTACACAAAACACATAGAGAACAGGACAATCTTAGCATTTAAAGCAGTGAACGAAATCAAAGGTTTACGTAAGATGTCAGTTAAAGCAGCGGTATAGCTCTTTAATATTAAAGTTGTGCCTATAATCACCTATGGTCTACAACTCGTCTGGGAATACCTAAACATTAATAGTCTACGACGAATAGAGGAAGTAAAAGCCGCATACTTAAAGAGACCTCTGGGGCTTTAGAAATATACACTGTCTCGACTTGTGTATTTTCTGACGAGGGAATCTTTCCTGATCGAAGAGTTACGCTTCAAGATGTCTCTACCATTCACGACAAATTACGATCGACTACTTACCGAACTGAATCAGAAAAGTGAAAACATTTGGTTAGAGTTCTATGCAACGGATGTTATGACAACGCGGGTATGGATGGAAGCGAACTACGAATTAAGACATATTGTGACTAGATTGGCTGTTCATGGTTTTCACTTTAAGATTTTCAGAACCAAAATATTTCATTAACCTGAATTCGGATGCGTATGTAAATTGTGCGATCGTGAATGTGATAGATACCACGACTTAACATGTCCTAATAGAGGAAAATCGTTTATTAAGTTCTGTTCAGAAGAATGAGACACATGTGGCTTGGAAAAGTTAAAATTAATGTACTTGCTTACATGGCCATTTAGCTCCAATAAAACTATTATTATCTCTTTATCTTCTTAATATTGAACCCATGACCTATGTGCCCTAAGAATATTATGTATTAAATTTTCAATTGGAATAAGAAGTTCGATTTCTCGATATCACGGGAGTGACACGTGGCAAGGGGATAGCTACTTTCCGTCCCACGCTCTGGGATATGTGACGTCATCCGCACGTGTCGTACGTGGAAGGATACAGAAGAAAGTTTGAGACTGCTGAGCCATTTTGGTGGGTTATTTCAGAAGAGCGCGTGTGTATGGCGTACCCACGCTAAGTCTACAAAAATATAGTGCCTATCAAATGAGGTCATTTATCCAGCTAATTTAACAGGTATAAATTTTAAATGCCCATGAACACTACCGCCAGCAATGTAGCAAGTATGTGGTTACCTTCAAAACTCTTTTAATTACAGTTCAGTTAAGTCAGAAAAGTTACGGAAATTTTCTTGGCGGCAAGGGAAAATGCCTGGAGAGAGGGGGGTAGTTTCTATAAATATAGGAGGGGCGTCATGTTGAAACCCCTGCATTTTGTATCACGAGGCTGAAGACAGAGGATTGAACTGCTCTGTAAAATCGAACGACAAAAGTAGACTAAGTCCAACCAACAGATTTTAGCCGATGTGGCTGGGGTCTTGACTCCATGTGGAGATAGTTTTTTTGAGCGGAAGTAATTGTACAAAAAGGATGGTCGAGGTACCGAAGAAATTTGTATAAATTGTGTGTGGTAAAGAAAGTAATTCGTGCGCGGGGAATAATTACAATCCGTCGTGTACGATCAACAAGAACGACAAGTGAAGGGCATTTTCTTTTTTATATGCTTTATCTTCCAGGAAACCGGCAGATAAAATGATTTGTACAGCCAGAAATGTAAAAATGGCTGAATAAAAAGCCAGGGTCACAGGTGAGCCCTAAGATGAATGCTGGCGTGAGTTAAGGTATGCGACTTGCCATCTTAGCGCCTACTATATCTTGTTTCATGATGTCTAACTTATATGTATTTGAAGGGGGTATATACGACGCAGTTGGTCGCCCCTATGTGGTTTTTGTAAATGTTAGAATACGACAAAAAAGGGTCACTTGTTTTATTTTCCACTTGGATAAATTTTTGAAGTCTTGCGAGTGCCGTATGATGTTGTAAAACGTTATTAAATAGGGATTCGAAGTGATATCACGTCCAATGTAGATCGTCATTTTCATGTGTTTATTACCTATATTTTGTGATGTCAAATTAAGATGTTCATTCGACGTAAAATTTTCAGTTGGAATTAGGATGGAGTTAGTGCAAAAGGGATCCGTGTTTACCCATTTCCAATCGGATGGAAGCGCTGTACGTAGTGTTGAGTAACGCATGTCGGTGAATTTGTCATGAGTGTAATGTATTCTATGTAAATTTAAAACGTGTCTGAGTGACAATAATATCAGGAAATTTGTCAGTCATTTTCGTGAAAATCCAGTTATTAAAATACGATATCATTTTATGCAAAGTTATTCATTATTAAAGCATTGAGCGTTATTAGACGTCGTGGATTCTAGTAAGGAATTTTATTCCAGTTCTTTTGTCAGTGATAGTCGTTGAGTTTGGGAAACAGAGGTTAGTTTTGTCGTGTGAGTCGAGATAGGATTTGTGAATCAGGTGTTTAGAAACCTGTCGATGAAGCCGGGACTTGTGGGAGACCGAGGAAAATTTTATAATGTTGGGAATGGAAAGCAGAATACGAGAATCCACGCCGGTATTAATTTGCGACGTGTACAATTATTGTGGGACTTATAAAAGTAAATCTATGTGCATATTTGGTTGTCAGAATATATTGTATTTGTAATTAGTCTTTTTGCGAAGTTAAATATTTCATTCTTTGAGGTCAGTCAGGCAAGATGAACAGATGTTTCATATCGAGACTGACAGACAGAGGAGGGTCATTTGTGCCGAGACCGCCAGCTGATCGAGGGGGTAAAGTTTTATATAACGGAACGTGTAGTGGTTTACGTGTAGGATGGAGATTGCATTCTTGGTAACGGAGATAAATAATTACGGAATCTAGTTGAAATTTTCATCCGGGAGTAACGTGCGAGTTGTTGGATACTGAGATCGTAATGTACATTTGAGACCATGAACTTAGAGTATAATAAGTAAGGTTAGCCACTTTCAGGGTTGTCCAAAATATAGAGCGGTGGGATTGATGATTGTTTTGTTTGTGAGGGGTGCGCAAACTTTATGAAATGTTATGACGAGATATGACATCGTAATTGGCTTACATTATACGGCGAGTTACTTTTGTTTTGTACGTAATTATTAGGGTTATCCAAGTGTTAATAATGGTTAGGGTTAAATTAGACTTAAGGTGTGATGTCATGGAACAAGATATCAAACTGGACATGAATGATGTAATAGTTCTTTTCCAGCTACAGGAATCAACAGATAAACATCCAACATGATTAAAAGAATTACGTCAAGACTTGTGTAGGGACCTGTGAAGAAACCATTCGTCCGTGGAAATAGACTTTGTTGTTCTTTAAGATTTCATTAAATCATTTAAATTTCTTTAATTATTAAATTCAGTGAAGACCGTATTTTGAAATAACTTTAAATCAATCGAATAACTTGAAGATGCATTCTGGAAATTGTAGTTTATTTTCTGGGGTATATGTAAATGTTAACGTAACGATTAAGGGGACATATCCGAAGGTAATGGATTTTACTGCCACAAAGTATTGTGAGCATTGTTGTTGTTGCATTATTTGACTTGACTTTGATTGATTGAGCAGTAAATGTGCTGGGGATAGTAAAGTGGAAACTTTGGTCATCAACCGATGTAACTTAATTGTGTTTAGCCTTCAGCTTAGAAACTTGGATGGTCAAGGGGTCACCAACCTCAGTGACTTAGATTAGGGCCATATGCCACTGTAGCATCATTTTCCTTGCGGTCATCAACCACAATGACTTTAAAGTAACTTAGAAGTTTAGATGTCGGTCCATGACATAGTCGCAGGTCACATCGATTCAATTAAGGGTCCATGCCGTATAACCACTGTGTAGCACACACCGATTGGACTGCCTTAATTATACCCAGAATCCAGAGTTCGTGTTACGAGGGCTGGACCATAAAGAATCACTATGATGGTATATGTAGTCTCATATGGAAGCCGAATTTAAGGATTTCCAAACTTTCCTTTCTTTAATTAATAATTGAGACAATGGTTTCTAGTAAGGATACCCATCAGGCAGTTACGTCAAAGGCTCACACCAGTGTTCTAGCTGCCTCTGTGGACCAGTGGTAGAGTGTCGGCCTCCGTATCCAAAGATAACGGGTTCAAACCCGGCAGAGGTTGTCGGATATTTGAAGGGCGGAAAAGAGCCCACTCGACACTCCATGTCGTACGATGTCGGTATGTAAAAGATCTCTGGTGATACATTTGGTATTTACCGGACAAAATTAATTAAAACCTCAGCCATAGACGCCCAAGAGAGATCCGGTTTACTCTGTCTGCCATCTAATGAGCCTAGAGTAAAACGGAACGTTGAAATTGACGAGCAGACTGCCAGATGGCGTCAAATTTAAATGTCTGCATACGGTAGCTGAGGCCATACGATTATTATTATTATTATTATTATTATTATTATTATTATTATTACCAGTGTTCTGACCTTCTATGTAAAAATGATTGTGGTGTCCAGTGGACACGATTGAGTTCAATCATAAATGGTTCAGGAATTACTTGAATAAATAGGAATATTTTAAACAGACCTTTCATTTGAGTAGATAGATTAGAATTACTGAACCCTACCTTCTACCTCAGCAAGTGACGAAGAACCCTATACGACCAAGAGACGGAGCTCATGAAATTTTTGCTGATAGGTAACGAAGGTAGGTATCCTTCAGGGTGGACCAAAGGGTTCAATATGTACAATCGATTATTTCATGAACGCCTTCTTGATCACCGAATTTGCATCATTCAAACCATTGCATGGCCTCCGCCGTATATGTCATTGCTGGACCTGAATGTCGCATATAAAGAGTTGCTTTATTCTCCCGTTGATATGTGATCTTTTCATTTACTGGTTTTTGCTTGAAAACTAGATAATACGCTTCTGGACATAATTATCCGAAAACCAAGGGGTTCCGAGCTGATGAATTTACGCATTTATCCCATCTCCATCAATATTTCTGTTCAAATGAGCGATATATCTCGGTATACAGACATAGTTGGACGTATGATGACTGGACGTATACCTCCGTATATTTTCCGTTGATTTCCTCGTTCTCATAACTTTCAGTGGTTCCCCTATCTGTGATACAGAGACCATTGGGAGGTTATAATATGGACGATTACTCGATTACTTGAAGTCACTATTACGGAAATGATTTATTTGTGGCTTAAGTATGGTATTGACATGTTTACAATATCTTATTCTCAGGATATACTGGGATCAATGATGGAGAGTTGCTATTGTTAGTGATAACATGTCTCGTAACAGCTTCCTTGAATTCGTTTTTGATGTTGACATACCTCTGGAAGAAAGGAAACAGGACAGGTTGTGGAAAATAATGCTTATGATTGAGAGGAAAAGAAGGTGTTGTCTACGGCATGACAGAAGGCAGAACTATCTGGGAATGAAATGATGGTTCCTCTTTCAATAGTGTTTAGTTTGAAACAGTATGTTCCCAAGGAACCCAGCCCGGTAAGATTTTCATACTAGAAAAATCCAAATGGTGGTGTGTTCGATATAATTTTTTATCAGGGACATACGGCATTCCCTGAATATATAGAACACGGATGTAGGCTGGTAGAAGATGCAGTTCTCCAAATAGAAAGTATAACAACTGGATACACTATATTTCATGACAGGTATTATACAAATGTAACACTGGTGGACAAGCTGCTAAAGCATGGACTGTATTATTGCAGACGGGTGCCTAAGGAGGCCCAGCTGAAATACGACAAAGACTTAAAGAAACAAGGAAGAGGATCTTGTGACATACGTGTTAGGCACGACTACAGAATAGCTGTGGTCTAGTGGTTTGACAAAAAGGGGATATTTATGATGTCTTCTGCAAAAGGCACTCACCCAATTGACAAGTACTGAAGGTACTGTAAGGTAGAAAAGAATGCACTGGCAGAAAAAATATCCAAACTCCATGAAATAAGGAATGTAGGATATGGAAATGTTGGCAATATATACGCATGCCGAGGTAACATATTTGATTAAAGGTACAAGACTACACGTTAATATCCGCGCGAGAAAAGCCATCGTAAATGTGCCATGCTGGTCCAGGAATAACCGATGTAATCGCCTGACTGTTGAATACAGGCATGCAAACGTACATGCATTGTGTCATACAGGTACCGGATGTCAACTTATGGGATGGAGTACCACGTCTGTTGCACTTGGTCGGTCATTACAGGGACGGTTAATGCCGGTTGTGGATGACGCTGGAGTTGTCGTCCAATGATTTTCCATACGTACTCGACTCAGGTCGGATCAGGGGATGGGGAAAGCCAAGGCAACATGTCCACACGCTGTAGAGTATGCTGGGTTACAACAGCGGTATGGAGGCGTGCATTATCCTGTTAGAAAACACCCCCGGCTATGCTGTTTATGAATGGCAGCATAACAGGTCGAATCACCAGACGGGCGTACACATTTGCAGTCAGGTTACGTGGGAAAACCACGAGAGTGCTTCTGCTGTCATAGGAAATTGCTCCCCAGACTATAATTGCCGGTGTAGGTCCAGTGTGTCGACGCCGCAGACAGGTGTAATGCAGGCGCTCTCATTGTCTCCTTCTGACCAACACACGGCCATCACTGGCACCAAGGCAGAACCAGCTTTCGTTATTAAACACAACGGACCTCCACTCCATCCTCCAGTGAACTCTTGCTTGACTCAGTGAAGTCACAGGCAGCGGTTGTTTGGGGTAAGTGGAATGCATGCCGCACGGCATCTGGATCGTAGTTGTCCTTCAGGTAACCGATTTGGAACAGTTTGTTGCGTCAATGTGGTGTCAACTGCCGCTCGAATGGCTGCTGTAGACGCAGTCCACTGCGCCACAACCATACGCCGTATACGGCGGTCATCCCTCTCCGTGGTGTCGTGGGGACGTTCGGAAGCCGGTCTTCTTGCGAGCGTACCTTCTCGTGACTACTGCTGCCAGCACGCATACACAGTGGAGACATTCCTGCCAAGTCGTTCTGTATAGCGCGGAAAGAAAATTCACCTTCAGGTAGCCCTAGTATACGGCCTCGTTCCATCGCAGTGAGCTGTTGATACTGGCCTCTTCATCGTCATAAAAGCATTCTTGACCTACTGACAGTCACTCTGTCCAATCTGACAGGTAGCTATAGCTCTCGCACAGTACTGCCCATATTTAAAGAAAACCTGATATCCAACGTCATGAGGCCGCTACTAGCACCACGCTAATGTGATTTGCGAAAAATTTGAATCAACGTCATCTTTTAGATGTATAAGTACACCTACCAATGTTCGTTAATCTCTCAGAGCCCCTTCTTGGTGTTTGGATATTATTTTCCGCCAGTGTGTATAGAAGTCGACAGACCAACTATTGTAGCATCGTAGAAAAGAAATATGGGTGATGTTGATTTATCTGGAAGAATGCTGTCGCATTGCCCTTTGAGGACTTGAACCGTAAAGTGGAAAATCAGGAGAATATTTCATTCTCTTGAACTTGGTCTTGGCTAATGGATGGTTACAGTTTTAAAACTATCCGATTCAGAATAATATGCCCAGAAAATTAATTTAGCAAATTAGGAAATTTAAACACTCTTGGCGAGTCCATGATCTATTCTGATAAAGAGGAGCATCTAGGTGATGCTGAAGATTATAATGAGAAACAACCACCTATGAAGAAGAGAAACGTACCAGTTGCTATAACCTAGCTAATGTAAGGAAATCACGATCAGCGAAAATGCCAGTGATAGTGAATTTTAAAGTCTGATAAAAGTGCCAAAAACCAGGTTGCGAGGAAAGAACCAGAACCTGGTTCAAAACATGTAACTATTTTCTGTGCAAATTTGACCATAATATGCGGTGTTTATTTCTGTATTGATCTGTATAAACTATTTAGTATAGTATTCTAGTTAAATTGCCTTGAATCTTATTTATTCATCGTGCATGTTAGGAGAACAAAAAATATCCTCTTCGTCATTGACCTTACAAACTTATTTCAATTTAACCAGAATACTATTTTAAATGGTGTTTAATGAGTGAACGGTTAATGCCTAACTGAACACAGTAAAGGGGATGTAGTTCTTTAAAAATTATTTAATGGAACTTTTGGTGAAATATATCAGTAAATTACCTTAACTAACGTTTACTATACTATAATAATTTCCTTAAAATTAACTTGGGAAATTTCATGGCTACGGAAGTAAAATATCCCAATTAATTGTTGTTTTTGCTCTGTGGTGTGTGTTTTTAAAAAGTTAATCCCTCCATTTACGGAAGCCTGGATATGCCTCTGATCATCAATGATCTGCATTTAGGGCTGTCACCCAGGTGGCAGATTCACCTGTTTTTAAACATTTTCAAAGAACTTGGAAACTTTTCGAACATTTCCCTTGATAAGTTATTCCAACTCCGTACTCCTCGTCCTATAAATTAATATTTTCCCCAATTCGTCCTCTTGAATTCTAACATTTTCTTCATATTTTGATCTCTGCTCAAGCTTATTTGTGTACTGAGGTCATCCCATGCCATCTCTCCACTCACAGCTCCGAACATACCGAGTCTTCCCAGCCCAAAGTTTGCAACATTTTCGTAACACTACTCCTTTGCCGAAAGTCACCCAGAACAAATCTTGGAGCTTTCCTTTGAGTTACGGTATTCCCATTTCTCATATTAAGTAATGCTGCTGTGGATCTCATACATTGGACCCATACTCTAATTGGTGTCTTACCAGAAACTTATATTTTCTCTATTTTAAATCCTTACTACAGCCACTAAATACCCCCATAATCTTTAACAACCTCGTTAATATAATTGCCCCAATTCCTTACATTAACACCTACTGTAGGTACTCACAGTTATCGCCATGTGGTACTATCATCCCATCAACAAGGTAAATAAAACTGAGAGGATTTATCCTGTTCGTGAAACTTACAACTTCACTTTTCATCCTGTTTACCAACATACCATTGTCTACTGTTCATCTAACAATAATATCAAGTTCCACCTGTAGTCGCTCACAATCCTCGAAGTCATTTACTACTCTATACAGTAAAACAGTATCCGCAAATAGCCTCATCTCTAATTCCAGTTCTTTTCTTATGTTGTTGTTGGGTCATCAGTCCATAGACTAGTTTGATGCAGTGCTCCATGCCACCCTATCCTGTGCTAACATTTTCATTTCTACGTTGCTACTACATCTACTCTAATTTATTTGGTATATTCATAACTCAGTCTATACCTGTCATTCTTACCACCTACACTTCCATCAAACTCCAACAGGTGTCCTAAGATGTGCCGTATCATTCTGTCTCTTCTTCTGGTCAAATTTCGCCAAATTGTTTTCCTCTCACCAGTTCGATTGAATAGCTCTTCATTTGTGATTCGATCAACCCATCTCACCGTCAGCATTCTTATATAACACCACATTTCAAAACCTTCTATTTATTTTCTTTCTGAGTTAGTTATCTTCCTGTAGTGTATTGTCGAACCATCGAGTGCGCTGGTATCATCAGCGTTAGGACACACAGATCGACAGATGTATACTCTCTGGAGAGAACTTTTCTTCTTATAGGGACTTTCATTATAATGAATATATACACCATGATGTGCAGCAGATGCATATCCAAGTTAATTAATGTACAACTTTCTCTAACACTCACCAGCACATGAACCGCTGTTTAATATTCATTTGTCATTGGAGAAGTAAGATTTCTAAGATGGCGGACAGTGCATAGTCGGGCAAGGCAAGGCTCCTGATTAACGTTCAGTTTGAAAGTGTAATTTTGCAGTGTAAACGATTTGTGACGCTGAAACGTTTTCCTAGCACTGTTGTGCGGATGCAGAAGTGTTAGTGACGTGATATGTGTGATTAACATCTACCAGCAGACAAAAATATCATGAAGCGCAAAGTGGAGCAGGTGCCGATGAAGAACTTTGTGAAGCAAGCCGTCCAGGATGCGCGCTGTGTAGCAAGGACCCCTTGAGCACGCTTACCAACCTAATACAGGAGCAAGTGACAAAGGTAGCGGTAGAACAATTGCAAGAGTGTATAGACTTCAATACTAAGGTAATTGAAGACTTTCGGAGTGCTCTCTAAGATAGGGACAAAATCACAAAGAGACTAGAGTCCCAGTTACAGGAGAAGACCGATGATCTGGAACAGTACACGAGGCGCCAGTGCTTGCGAGTGTTCGGTGCAGCAGAGTCTGCACATGGGAACACGGACAACATAATTTTAAATATCGCCGAGGAAATTGGGTCGATCTCAGTCTAGAAGACATTGATAGGTCACACAGGGTAAGGAAAAGAGACGACGGTCGTCCGAGACCAATAATAGTGAAGTTTGTGTCCTATCGGTAGAGGAACGCAATGTTCACAAAAAAGAAAAACTGAAGGGCACAAAAAAACTATCTGAGAAGTCTCACTCCCCTGAGACTACAGCTTCTCCAGGAGGCGATTTCGAAGTACGGCGTGAAAAATACGTGGTCGAAGGACGGGACAATGAGAGTGAAAGAAAGTGACAGGATAATTCGGGTCACAAATCGCCAAGAACTAAACAGCATTAGTTAATCATGGGCCTAAGCTAAAACTAGGCGAAAACTGTAATTCAATAGGAAAATATCTAGATTTGTAAATATCTGTTAAATTGAATTGATAACTTAGATTAGGCTTAAATAAATTCCAGGGAACTAGTTCAGTTAGCATTTAGAAACTATTAAGTTGGCTTTTCTGAGATTAAAGGAAACAAATGTCTCTAATTATAGCCTGCAAATTTCCCCTCCCCAAACGCAGACCACTCAAACTACAACCACCCCTTCCCAAACCACTGCTGGCTGCCCCAGCGACATTCCTCCTGTACCCCCAGGATCTCTGCAGATGAGCCACGTGAACACACAGAGCCTTCTTTCCCATTTCACGGAATTTTCAGACATATTCTCTAACAACAACTTCCATGCCATATTAATATCTGAGTTGTGGTTGAAACCAAGTATCCCGTCTTCACTAGTACATATGGAGGGTTACACGCTGATAAGAAACGATGGAGTAGGAAAAGGTGGGGGAGGCGTAGGGAATTATCTGCGCAACGATATGGAATTCAAAGAAATACGCAAAACACCAAGCGAATTTCACAACGGGCCGGAGTTTCTATTTAATGAATAACAAATTCGCAGTGGTAAGTGTTTACTAGGTGTTGTGTATCGTGCACCGAAGACGAGATATATCGAAGACCTGGAGGAAGCACTACAGGATCTATTATCCAGGTGTGAGCATGCTATTTTAATGGGTGACTTTATTTCTGACATGATAAAATGTGACTCTGCTGAATCTAGACGAATCAAAAGCATGCTTACCTCACTCAATATGACGATCCTTACTCTAAATTCTACACACAACACAGCTACTTCCCATACACTACTGGATTTAATTATTACAAACAATACTGATAGAATGCAGACTTACGGACAACGGGCAGCTCCAGGACTTTCCCAACATGACTTTATTTACGCAAATTACTCACTAAAATGCCCAAAATATGAGCTTAATTTAATTTCTTATCGAGACTTCAAAAACCTAAACGAAGAGGCGTTCATTGAGGACGTATTCAAAACACCGTGGCACAACATACAGCTTGTACATGACATTAACGACAAAATAACCTTGTTTAACGAACTACTTTTAGGACTGTATGACAAACATGCCCCCATACGGACAGCACGAGTGAAACTAAAACCATCACCTTGGCTGACGCAAGACATACGGAAAAAATGGAGGAAAGAAATGCAGCTTACAAATGTTATAGAAATAATCCAACCGCAGACAATTTCGAAAAGTATAAAAAATTGCGTAACACAACAACTCAGACCATCAGGAATGCTAAGATACGCCATACACATGAAATCTTAAAAAAATAAAAAAATCTGACAATGTTTGGAAAATTCTTCGGAACATTGGTTTGACAAAAAATAAAACCGACGAAAACAACACTGACTTGCCATTAGACGAATTAAATACATATTTCTGCTCACAAAGTTCACATGCAGACGAACAAACTAAAAGGGAAACAATCGACAGACTACATACGAAAAGAAAGCACGATGGAGAAGAGTTTTTTTTACAGGTAACTCTTAATGACGCCAGAGAAGCAATTCATAAAATAAAGTCAGAGGCTACTGGATGTGACGGAATAAATTTGACATTAATTAAAAGACTCTCTGAAATTGCTCTCCCAACAATTTCACACATAATAAATACCTCACTCACTACAGGAATCTTTCCCAATATATGGAAAACTGCCATAATACGACAGATAAGAAAAATCGATAATCCAACAAAACCCGAAGACTTTCGACCAATTTGCATACTTCCTTGTCTTAGTAAAATATTAGAAAATGTCGTTCACAAGCAGATAACAAATTATCTTAACAAAGGCAATATACTCGACAAATACCAGTCAGGATTTAGACCTAACCACAGCACTACCACAGCACTACTAAAAGTTACAAATGACATTCAAGTAGGAAAGGACAACGGACAAATGATTATCCTTGTACTTTTAGACCTAAGTAAAGCATTTGACTGTGTGGACAGGGAAATATTATTAGCTAAGCTACAAGCACAAATATTTTCTTCAAGCGCACTGACGTGGCTGCACACTTATTTAATTGTGTGGCAGCAGTGCGTGTCAGCAGATACGAAAGTATCACACTGGCAACAAACTGAAGGTGGCGTAGTTCAGGGCAGTGTTCTAGCGCCACTGCTAGTTTTACTGTACTTAAATGACCTACCAGAACATATAAAACGTGTAAATACCATTTCTACGCAGATGACATTCAACTATATATACAAACCCGAAAGACATCCAACAAGACATTAACAAACTAAATGATGAACTGGAAAATATAAAAGACTGGACTAAAATAATTCATAATAGCATCCAAAAATAATCATACTAAACTGAAAAGTGTTAACATTCCTCAAATCGTATTCCACGCAACACCAATATAAATAAACGAAACTGTAAAAAACCTTGGTCTTATTTCTTAGAAGTAGTTAAACTGGACGGAGCACACGACGAAAATTTGCCAACGAATATTATTTTCTTTGCACTACCTTAAACGTCTACGGGATCACCTACCACTAAATCCGAGAAAGTTATTTGTTCAAAGTTTAATTCTACCCATCTTCGATTATGGTGACGTAATATACAACAACCTAAACACCACACTTAACGCTAAACTTCAGCGGGCTTATAATACATGCGTCCGTTTTGTATTAAATATGCCCAGGTATTGTCATATATCACCTTGTCTTGAACAGCTGTCGTGGTTATGTTTGGCGGAGGGGAAGAAACCTTCACTCTGTTTCGCTTGTTCACAACATTCTCCGTACAGACACACCAAATTATCTGAGAATGGATCTTAAAAACTTGTCATCCCAAAACAGTATACCTACAAGGACAGAAACCTCTTCCCTGCTGAACTTCCCAATTAGGATACGTCTGAACGTAGTTTAAAAAGTATTGTAGTGTACTGTACAGTAGTATACGAGCAATATCCTATTAGAATTTAGTGTGCTTATTTTATTATTGTAAAATATTTGTGTAGTACCGGTGTAGCAGAGTTATCCGTAGAAACTCTTACTTAAATTCTGTTTTTGTAATTAGGATAGGCTTCATTGCAGTTTGGAATTATGTAGTTCTTGTGTATTCCTGTCGGTATTCAGTAATTAACAGCAGTTTTTATCCTGTTAGGGGTTGGAGATAAAAATAGAATAGGCTAAGTAGTATTGTAATGTAGTCGTATATTAATTACCTTATTGTCGTGTGATCTTTGAATACTACCTCTGACAAATATCCCTCCGTTCATTTATTTGTTGCAAATAAGTTATTTATTCTTTTATTGTTATTTTTTCCTTAAAAATGGCTAAGGGAATGGTGTAGGAACTGTGGGTTTGCGAGGAACTGAGGGGTATGAGGGAGGAGTTGGAGAGTTTGAGGGAGATAATTAGGATTCTCACAGAAGGCAGGAAGGAAGATAGGACTCCCTCAAACAATGTGCAGGTTACAGTAGGTGTACAAGAGTAAGGGGAAGGAAAGGGGAAGGAAAGGGGGCTGCAGGCTAAGGGCTCTATTCAGAATCAAAATTCAGGACAGGTGTCTGTGTGAAATCGGTACGAGTCACACCAGGTAGAACAACAAAGGGAAGATGAGGAACAGGGAACTGTTGCTGAGATGTGTGGAAGTAGGGGACAGGGAAGAGGTAGGAAAGAAAAATGTAGAGTAGAAGTTAGGAAAAGACAGGTGGAACAGGGTCAGGGGAAGGAGAAAAGGGAGGAGAAAGTAGCTTCTGCAGCAGTGAGAGAAGATAGGGCTGATCAGGAGGGGACGGGACCAAATGAGGTGGGTAGGGTTGAGGCTCTGGTCATGGGGGATTCCATCGTTAGACATGTGGGGAAAGTGTGTGGAGGAAAGGGAACCAGGGTAGAGTGTTATCCAGGAATTAGGTTGAGGCAGATGTTGAGGAAAGTAGAAGGGAGGGGGGAGGGGGAAGAAGAAGGTGGTAGTGTTTCACGTTGGTACCAACAACGTAAGGCAAGCTGATATAAGTACCAACATAGTTGGAGATGTGTGGGATCTGGTAAATGCAGCACGGACGAAGTGTAAGGAAGCGGAGATTATTATAAGTGGAATGCTGTGTAAGAGGGATACTGACCGGAGGGGGATTGGGGATTTAAATGAGACTATGGAGTGGGTATGTGGGAAATTGGGAGTGAAATTTCTAGATCCTAATGGGTGTTTAGGAGCGCTCAGATGGCCTTCACTTAAACCGCGTTGGTACGTATAAGTTAGGAAATTTGTTTGGAAGGGTAATAGGGAGGTACTTTCAGGGAAACGGTGTAGCCTAGGGAGCGGTGATAAGGGAACAGGGAGCTGGAAATCAAGTAGGGATGACATAAAAATGTTAGTGTTGAACTTTAGAATTGTTGTAAAGAAAGGAATAGAATTATTTAATAGATATATATTTACCAGATATTGTAATATGAGTTGAATCATGGCTGAGAAATGATATAATGGATGCAGAAATTTTCTCACGGAATTGGAGTGTGTATCGTAGAGATAGGAATGGCGGGAGGGGGAGTATTCATCCAGGTGAAAGAATAATTTGTAAGCTACGAAAAAGTTAAAGATGACACACATGAGATTCTAGGTGTGAGGCTCATTTCTAAAGACAATAGGCAACTTGGTATATTTGGAGTGTACAGACCGAGAAAGGGTAGTGCTGACACGGATTCAGACTTATTTGATAAGATAATCAGCTATGGGGGAAACGACATGGAAAGGAATGTGATTGTAGCGGGAGACCTGAATTTACCAGATGTCAATTGGGAAGGGAATGCGAACGACAGGAAGCATGACCAACAAAAGCCAAATAAGTTAATATGGGAAGGACAGGTGATTCAGAAAGTGATGGAACCAACCAGAGGGAAAAATATCCTGGATGTGGTGCTGGTAAACCAGATGAGCCCTATAGAGAAACTGAAGTAATAGATGTATTAATGATCATGAAGCTGTTCTTGTCGTAGTTAAAAATAAATGTGTTAGAAAGGAAGGTCTTAAAAATAGGAATATTAGGCAGTACCATTGGCTGTTAAAGCAGGCATGAGGCAGTTTCTAAAAAGTAACTAAGGTCGGTGAAAAACGGTAAATAAAAATGTAAACAGAATGTAGAATGTGTTTAAAGGAATTGTTGAGGAATGTGAAAACAGGTTTGTACCTTTAAAGGTGGTAAGGAATTGTGAAGACCCACCTTATTATAATAGAGAAATAAAGAGACTAAGAAGGAGGTGAAGGTAGGAAAGAAATAGAGTTAGAAATGGCTGCAGAAGTAAGGAGAAATTGAAGGAACTTACTAGGAAATTGAATCTAGCAAAAAGGCAGCTAAGAATAACATGATGGCAAGCATAATTGGGAGTCATGCAAATTTTAGTGAAAATGGAAGGGTATGTATAGGTATTTTACGGCAGAAGCAGGTTCCAAAAGGACATTCCAGGAATAATTAATGAACAAGGGGAGTGTGTATGTGAGGATCTTCAAAAGGCAGAAGTATTCAGTCAGCAGTATGTAAAGATTGTTGATTACAAGGATATTGTCAGATAGAGGAGGAGGTTAATGCTAAAGATGTATTAAAATTTACATATGATAACAATGGCATTTACAATGAAATACAAAAGTTGAAAACTAGAAAAGCAGCTGGAATTGATAAGATTTCTGGGGATATACTAAAGACAATGGGTTGGGATATAGTACCATATCTGAAGTACTTATTTGATTATTGTTTGTTTGAAGGAGTTATGCGAGATGAATGGAGAGTTGCTATAGTAGCCCCTGTGTATATTGGAATGGGTGGTAGATATAAAGCTGAAAATTACAGGCCAGTAAGTTTGACATGAGTTGTATGTAAGGTTCGGGAAGGCATTCTTTCTGATTATATTAGACATGTTTGTGAAATTAATAACGGGTTCGACAGAAGGAAGTTCGGTTTTAGGAAAGGTTATTCCACTGAAGCTTAACTTGTAGGATTTCAGCAAGATATAGCAGATATCTTTGGATTCATGAGGTCAAATGGACTGTATCGCGATTGACCTGTCTAAACCATTTGATAGGGTAGATCATGGGAGACTACTGGCAAGAATGAGTTCAATTGGAGTAGACAAAAGGGTGACTGAATGGGTCGCTATATTTCTAGAAAATAGATCTCAGAGAATTAGAGTGGGCGAAGCTTTATCTGACCCTGTAATAATTAAGCGGGGAATTCCGCAAGGCAGTATTATTGGTCCTTTATATTTTCTTATATATATAAATGATATGAGCAAAGGAGTGGAATCAGAGTTAAGGCATTTTGCGGATGATGTTTTTTTGTATAGAGTAATAAATAAGTTACAAGAGTGTGAGCCACTGCTACGTGACCTCGATAATGTTGTGAGATGGACAGCAAACAAAGGTATGTTGATAAACGGGGTTAAAACTCAGGTTATGAGTTTCACAAATAGGAGAAGTCCTCTCAGCTTTAATTACTGCGTTGATGGGATGAAAGTTCCTTTTGGGGATCATTGTAAGTATCTAGGTGTTAATATAAGGAAAGATCTTCACTGGGGGTAATCACGTAAATGGGATTGTAAATAAAGGGTGCAGATCTCTGCGCATGGTTATAAGGGTGTTTAGGGGTTGTAGTAAGGATGTAAAGGAGAGGACATATAAATCTCTGGTAAGACCTCAGTAAGGCTCCACTTTATTGGACTCTCACCAGGATTACCTGATTCAAGAAGTGGAAAAATCCAAAGAAAAGCAGCTCGATTTGTTCTGTGCGATTTCCGACAAAAGATTAGCGTTACAAAAATGTTGAAAAGTTTTGGCTGTGAAGAATTGGGAGAAAGAAGACGAGCTGCCTGACTAAATGGTATGTTTCGAGCTGTCAGCAGAGAGATGGCGTGGAATGATATTAGTAGACGAATAAGTTTGTGTGGCGTTTATAAAAGTAGGAAAGGTCACAATATGAAGATAAAGTTGGAATTCAAGAGGACAGACTGGGGCAAATATTCGTTTATAGGAAGGGGAGTGAGGGATTGGAATAACTTACCAAGGGAGATGTTCAATGAATTTCCAATTTCTTTGAAATCATTTAAGAAAAGGCTAGGAAAACAACACATAGGAAATCTGCCACCTTGGCGACTGCCCTGGTGCAGATCAGTATTGATTGATATATTGATTACCGCATGACCGATTACGACAACTCATTCATACCTGAAACCATACGCTCCTGGAATTCCCTTCCGGCTGTAATTAGAGACATACTTAGTAGAAATGTATTTAAAAATATGTGATAAATATTACATAGACTTAAGAAATTAGTATGGTATTTAGTGTTTTTATAGTAACTCTCAGAAATTTACCTTTTTTATAACTATTATTTAAGTTTCATTTTATAATGTAATTATATGTAATTAGAAATTTTAATACTCTGTAGTTTGTACAATATAGCACATAGAAGATGGTTTGGCATAACAGCAGCCTTCGAAGCATGCGCCACGCCATATAAAACAAAATAAATAAATAAATAAATAAATAAATAAATAAATAAATAAATAAATAAATAAATAAATAAATAAATAAATAAATAAATAAATAAATAAATAAATACGTTCTTGGCGACTGGTACCAACTGATGTGACGTAATTAGTTCCTAGTACCAACTTTGTTCGGGCTGTTTAATTTATTCGTGGTTAATTGCTGCAGTCATAAATAAACTCTTCATTGCTATGATAATCCACAAGGTATTGTTAAAAATGGATGTTGTTCCGTACGGAGGTTGCTATGTCGGATGTACTGATCTTCGAGGGAACGAATTATTCTTTAGATGCTCTCCAATACGGTGTACCATTACGTTACATTAGCGGCCGTAAATGTCATGGAAACAGTGGACAAATATGGCGTACAATAGCTTCAGGCAATGTGCAAATGCACAGAGTAGAGATATAGTAAATCAATATCGACCGGTCGCAAAGAGAATGGTCTCAAGATTAAATAATGGTGGACCATAAAAAAAATTTGAATGGAACCGATTCTTGACTACCTTGAGAAACGTTACAAGTTGAAGAGGATCAGCACAACCTACTGAAGGAGAAGAAAAGGATTAGCGCAACATTAAATATTAAAGTAATAGTATACAGACATCGTTGAAGACTTTAACTGCAGATATCGGCAGGAAAAAACGAAGATTTGAAGAAAAATATTTATTATTGCAACAGCTAAATACAGAAGCAAAAAGAGACTACAGCCGAGTCGAACATTGCCGAAATCAATATTATAGCGGCCAATTTATGCGAAGGAAGACATAATTTATTGTTTCCAAGTGGGAAACAATATCTGTTTAGGCTAAAGAATTAACAAAAATAGGCCGAGTTAAAGAAATTATCAAATTAAGAAAGATATTTACGACTAATACGAGAATCACAAGGCAATTAATACGTATTGAATAACCTACTATTCACCAGTGAAATATGCATTTTACCATGTATTTGTTGTTTTGTCATTTCATGAGAACTGGTGACAAGATGGAGTCAGCCTAAACAGATGGATTGATCGCTGAAGATGAAAATAGCTCAAGCCAAGATTCGCAGCTGATGCCGCAGATGACGTAATCTTTGGACTGCAAGGGCTGCCTGTTCCAAGATGTCCTAGACCAGGAGAAATCCAGCAGCAAAAACCCGTTACGAGATAAGTATTATGAGTTGCATCGTATTGAATTTGAAATTAGTTGATGAAGAATATTTCGTATGAGTGCAGGAGTGCTAAAAGTAAGAGATTTAGTGCCAATGAACGGATACTAGAGTATAAATGCCAATTATTAACCGATGATATGTGCCATTTTCTGCAGTATAACTATGGTGCTTATGAGATAATTTTAGGTTAATGGAAACAAGATCATATTGAGCACATATGCATGTGTAGTGCTAATCAATACGAGCAGACCGAGAAACGTTAAACCAGTTGTGGTTATAGAAAATGCATGCGAGATACGAGACGTAACCTAATATTTGAGGTCAATATGAGTTGCAGACATGGCCAGTACGATAATTGTATTGTAAGGAAATGTTGAAATATTACGGAGTTGCAGTGTGTGAAAGAATATTCAGGCTATTAAGTATTTCTACCGTAACACAGAGGTTATTTAAATGGAGTTAAATGAATATGTTTTTTTTAATATGGAGGGATATAAAGGAAATGGAATAATAGTATGGCAAGATGTTGTTAGTATGAGGAGATACGTTTTCTGTTCGTCGCATGAGTAAGGGATAGCTGATTGAATTGCGAGTTCCTGTGTTACATATAATATTTATATTAGAATTAGCACTGCAAGTGAAGGATTTAGGCCATGTTAAGTTGAGTGTATGACTTGAGCCAAACATAATATGTTTCGTAGTGACTTTCAAGCTGAAGGTATTGATGGGTTACTTGTTTATTATACGTTACGTAATATAAATATACAAGAATAAAATGGAGTCTCGCATATATATATATTTGAAGTTCAGCGCGTCAACACTAATATGAAGAACGGTTTTCTTTGGCAAAATCTTGGCACAGCGAAGAGATATTTTAGAATATAAGTAAATACATTGGCATATGATTAGGAATTAACATGACACGATTTTTCGCAGGTTAGACTGATTTACTATTATATCTATGGCACTCTGTAGTAAGGATATTTGGTTATTATGTACATATGATGGTGTACAGTTTTAATTTACTCAATTTGGCTATGATAGGAATGTTAATAACTGTGTTGGTGTTTTTGAACCCAGATTTAAACAAAGTAATACTTATCTCGTGACGTGATGAGTCAGAAGTGAGAATCCAAACAAGTATCCAAATAAATTCAGACAAATAGACCAAAAGGAAAGATGAAAACCCAAATGATGCCCCAAAGACAGTCCCAAACAGTAATAACAGGAAGATATTCCACTCCCCCTTGATGAATAAAGTTTTTGGTCCCATCCTTTCCCCATAAATCAACTTAAATACTGAAAATATGAAATATTATTGAAGGTTAACGTAAATGTAAACAAATATAATGGTAATTTAAAGATTTTCAACTGTGTTTATCTCAGAAGTCAAGAATTTAAGAATGATTTTTGTGATTTCGTACGACTTTCTTTTCTTTATTGCCGATAGATGCATTGATATTCCACTTTATAATATATTAGCATGTTAATAAACTAGATATTGTATTACTATTGCGTTTCTATTCTTAAAGTAACTTATAATACGTAGTAATAAGACAGTTAATGGATCAATTGAATTTGTTTATGCCGAATACTAAGCGTTTATCAGGCAATTACCTAAATATATGAAAACTGAATGACTGATTGAACATATAGCTACTCTTCAACGGAACCTACGACTTATCTAGAGTATATGGGAATATAATGGAAGTAATTTACCCTGAGAAACGAAAATGCACCTTATTGTTATTGCTCGTGTTCATACATGATATCCCCATTTTCATGTAAATTATCCATAAATGATATAATACAAAATCTAGGTATGATTCTTGACCCTATGTTATGAATTTCGTAGCCGGAGCAATGTTTAAACAGGTGTATATTTAATAAATCCTCCAACGCGGCGCAATAGAGGAAGTCACCGCGGGGACATTAATAAACCAAACGGTGTAACGGTATGCTAAATTTTGATATAAATCTTCCTTCCTTCCCTCCTCCTATGTAGGCCTACGTTAAACTTTGTTTATGTGTGTGTATGAAATGATTTTTCAGCATTCGTCTACCCTTGTCCATTAGTGTTACTTTTCAGAGGCCCGGCTAGTCAGAAATTCATTTCACTGGATAGGTTAGGTCCGGCTAGTGACAAAACCACTGGTCTGGGTAGGTTAGGTCCAGCTAGTGACAAAACTATTTGTCTGGATTGTTTAGATCCGGCTAATGGCAAACCCATTGGACTGTGATCAAGCAAAGTGGGTGTGGGGGCATAAGCTCCCAGGTTAGGGCCGCGAAGCGGTTTTAGACCTTTTAATATCAGCACAATATACGCCTTACTGTGTCGAATTTTACGTTACCGTCTAGACCACTTGCAAATGCATCTGCTTCTCTTGTGTACGTATAATTCTGTTTCCATTATTTAGGTCGTATGAATTCCAAGAGTGACAACAGCATAAGCTATGCTTTACAGCGACGAGATCTGTAATTATTGTACCGCTAGCTCTGAACCATTTCAACATGTTATTTTTTGTCTTTCATATTCACATTAAATTATAAGTAGCGCAATCTATGCTTTGCAGTGTTGACATCCGTAATTACTGCATCGTACCTCTCAACTATTTAAACATGTTGTTATTTGTCTTTGTTATTCATATTAAATAATGGCTGGTGGTGGCACGAATGGACTTTGCCGTTGGCTGAATATTTGCCCTATGAAACGTTACTCCCATAATTCAAGACAGCGAGATGTTATTACTATTATTAATTTCATATGCTTATTCTTTCCATTCTTACTCCGGACTACAAGGATGATTATCTTGTCGGTAACATTGCCTCATTGTTTTAGGTCTTTTTATACCGCGTAAGTTGGCCATGTCATAACTTCTCACTGTCTTGAATTATGGGAGCAACGTTTCATTGGCGTAATCTTCAACCAATGGCACAGTATATTCACCCCACCGTCAGCCAAGATTATTATGTTATTTAACCTGGTGAGGGTTGTAAAAAAATTACCGAAAATATAAATAAGTATTGCTGATATCCCACACAGTACCGGTACTTTCAATCGACCACCGAAAATATATACCGCTGTTTTGACGCCAACGACTTTGTTATGCACAGGAAAATGGATGCAGAACAATTTGTTAAACTATTAGATGCATTCAACCGAAGGCAACAAACCTTGCTTACTCAGGTTATAACAGCATACCAAAGAGAATGAGGAAGAGAAGTCTCGCATTCCGGTAACTGTTCAAGCATAGAACCATTTGAAAATTTTGTTTTGATTCTCGGAAGGAAAAATTTGCCTGCTATATGGAGAGATTGGAGAATTACGTAGCGATGAAAAATATTCCAGATGAAGCAAAGAAAGCACAGATGATATGCATCTCTATACGTTCTATGCATTACAACAGTCTCTCTGCGCTTCTAAGCCCCGAAAATCGATTAGAACTCAGTAATTTACAGATCTGGTTAAACTGTTCACCCAAATGCTTGTTCCCAAGCAAAGTGCCGTTGTTTCCCAGCATTATTTCTAAATGTCTATCAGAACTGTCCATCGCAACACTTGAACACGATTTGGGTGAGTGCGAATTCACAGTCAAGTGTCAATGTCAACGTACACTTTCAATTTCGGATCCGTTTCTAAGAGCCCAGTTCATAAGAGGTTTACGGGTCAATCGGTTAGGAAAACAGCTACTGCAACCTAATGTCACCACTTTTGATGAAATACTAGCTCAGGCAACATTATTGGGAACGTCTAGAATCGAAAGTAGGGAATTAACCAGACAAGCCTCTTCGTCAGCATCTGAATTCAAAAACAGCGATACATATAAGGTTACTGCTGGCTCGGATCGCCGTTCCTGGCGAGATTACAGTTTTCGTTACCTGTTTCGTTCTCCGACCCCGAGTTGTAGCAAGAGTAACCATTCGTCGAGCCCTGACCATCCCTGCAACACACATTCACCGAATCAAAGTATCCGATATGGTCAATGATCTCACTCTAGTGGAAGAATCTGACCTGATTTCAGAAGATTAGGAATTGCTAACGTCTGTTCCAGATGTGCTAAGCCGAATCATTGTGTGTCAGAATTCCGAGTCAGTATACGTGGTATTAATGTGAATGTTGTGCAAGAGAAGGTCATCTCGCCAAAGTGTGTATCGCCAGCATAATGCGAAATCCTAAATCCAAAGCAGATAGTTCCAGCTAAACTAAATCAATTCCAGTTATCCCATGTGATGCCCAGGATCATTCATGCGGTGTGAGCAAAGCAGAACCTCCTTTTTTCCGTCACAAGTAGAATTATTTGAAGTTACTCCTGACTGATAAATATATTGTTACTGTATCACTAAACAACAAGACACAGTGTTTTGAAGTTGACTCTGGTGCATGTTTTACTCTGCTTCCTGAAGATGCATTTGATGAACTGGATCTAGGTTTACCCTTACAACAATCTAAAATTGGCTTTCGTTCATATTCAGGCAATATTATCACACCTAGGGGAAAGATAACAGTCTCAGCTGTATATAAAGACAAGAAAATCCATGATGATATATATACCCCCCACCCAAAAACCCATGGTGAAACAGTCCCGAAAGGCCATAGCCTGTCAAGTGATCGCTGTTCAGCCGAAGGCCTTCAGATTACGAGGTGTCGTGTGGTCACCACGACGGATCTTCTCGGCCGTTAATCTTGGTTTTCTAGACCGGGGCCTCCATCTCACAGTCAGATGGTTCTTCAAATGTAATCACGTGGGCTGAGTGGACCTCGAACCATCCCTCAGATGCAGGTAAAAATCACTGACCTGTCCGGGAATCGAACCCAGGTCCTACGAGTAAGAGGTCGGCATGCTACTCCTACACTGCGGGCCCGGCTGATATACAGTATATACAAATAAGGCAGTGACTTGGCTAAGGCTGGAGACAAACTTGATCCTGTTATTTTGATGTTTTATATGATTTATATTTCATGTCCATTTTTCCTGGATTCCGTTGCAGAGGACTGTAGAGTGATAAGTGTTATTTACGGTTTTGGTATTTGATTTACAAGCATGGCAACCATATGCTGCGTTACTACGTGTGGCCGTGTGCTAAAAAGTCATCTTATTGATATATAGTCAACGCTATTGTGTGTTACGGATTCATTTACACGGTTGGTTTGTAGTTTACATTTTTTAAAGTTCTTTCTACTGCTTTACAATGTCTACGACAATTAATCTCTGGTACTATCTTTCACTTGGTGCCTATGATATTTGTTTATATGATTGCTGCGGAGTGAGTAACGAGATATTATTTGACGTATTTTACGTGAAGCTTTCTCTATTAGTATTTTTGATCCGTTTTTGGTGTCCATTCGTTGTTATTAAGCTAAATGTCGAAGCGTTTTTGGGTCTGCTTTTCTAATCTTTGGCTTTACAGAGAAGTGTGGAGAGCATTTTACAGTAACAAATTTTAAGGTTAGGGAATGCGCATTGTCTGTACGCCCAGTGGTTGTATTGCACAGTCTACGTATAGTCAGTGATTTAGTTGGACGTAACAGGCCGGAACGGCGTTCCCGAAAATATTCTCCCGCTTTAGAATGACATAACATTTTTACATTCAGTAAGAAAATCTTATAATCTATACATAGCGCTGAAACGTCATGGGTGTACTCTAGCGGACTAATATCGAACCTTACGGTTTTATGTTCATAAGATAAGTCGTTTTTACACTCCTGGGCGGTTTTCTGGTTCTCTAAGGTTGGCTAGACCGCTATTGGATTCGGAGAACGGGAAGTGAGCACAACAACTTTCTTCCACTCGTTATGTTTGTGTTGCGGATCCTGCAATGGAATTATCGGAACATATTACATATGCAACATCATACAATATTTTGGAATATTCACAGCTTTCATTTGTACTAACTACTAAAGCACCTTGATGGCTTTAGACAATCCCGAACATTTTAATATTTGGTACATTTAACATTTCCGTAAATTACGTTCAGACTTGTCCCTCCGTCATGTTCAAGTATTATTCACATGGCTTCCGGGCCATTCTGGAAAACACGGCAACGTCATAGCGGATATCCTATCTAACGAGGCCGCCCAGGGTACTGGATTGGTCTACTATAACGCAGTTTCACACACAGACTTATGGGAATACTGTCATCACGTCATCCACGATCAGTGGTGTGCAATGGCGACGAACTTCCCCGTTGAAAGGTAAGCACTTATTCACGATACTGTCTGATATTCTTACTAAACCGTGGTTCGCCGTTGGTTACTACACTCGGCGTCATATTCTTCAAATCATACGTTTCTCTTAAATCATGTGTGTACGCCTGCTCATCTCTATCGCCTTAATCTTATCGAATGTAACTTATGTCCATGTGTTTGGGCAGTAGGTCCTGTCAATCATATCATTTTTCAGTGTCAGACATATGAACATCACCGTCACGCCTTCTTAGCTAAGCTTCTTCATGCGGGTTGCCAACTGCCGTTAAATGTTTCGTGTTTAGTGTTTCAACCGCTTTTTCGCGTTGTAGACTTAATATTTTATTTTTTTTAGTTACCTGTAACATTCAATTCTAACCTTTTCCTTCCCTATAGGTACGAACTTTCGTATCCCAACCCTTATTTGTGGTCCGGTCGAGTTTGTTTGTAGTAAGACGTCGTGGCAGACCACACAGACGTGAAGCATTAGAACCCTGTATCCCAGTGTTTTTGGGTTATCCTAATTAGTTTAGCCTCTATATTATTGGTTTTTTACTCAGTTTCATTATTACCGGTTGTCATTCACTTCATTACATAGCTAACCCTTCTATCTTGTAGTGTACTACTTTCTTCTCATGTTGGTACCTCTCCCAGACATTAATTATCCCGCAAACCAGTGACTGGACGTAGCGTCTTACGACGATGTCCAAAAACTAACCAAGAAGAAGAAGAAGAAGTTATGTTTGTGTGAATCCACGTTTTATTTTATGTTTTGCTCAATGTGTTGCTGTGAAACAGATATTATGGAATCTCTCTGCAGTTAATGAACATCAGTAGCCCAATAGTACCTTCCAAGTTTTCCGGTGGCTGTGAAAGTGAGTTGTGAGTGTGACCATGAGTTTACTGAAGTGGCTGGGTTCAAAAAAACGTGCTGGAGATTAAGATGAAGAATCAAAGAATACTAAAACGGTGTGTGATGGCTCAAGTAAAAACGAAACCAAATGGAGTTCCGAGAACATTAGTTTCTTTAAAGAAATAGAGACGCGAGTATAAAAACAGAGCCTGGGTTAAATGTTGCTGAAACTTGTGATGCAGATTCAAGGGAGAATCTAAATTCGAGGACCCAGCTACCGAAAATAAGATTTTCCAGACTGTTGGAACGAGGCTCAGTACCGTTATTTCTTGTCAGAGAACAAGTGGTTATTTGCAGAAAATAATTTTTTTAAAACTGGAAATTAATAAACGGGATGAAAGGATCAAGGAACTTCAACAGGAACTTCACAAGATGAAGGCCGATTCCCATGACGAAGTGGAGAATGTTAACCAATACCTAAGGAGAAACAATATTGAAATCCATGGCGCACCAGAACTTCCGAATGAAGACGTTTATAGTGTCGTGACAAATATTGGTAAAGCTATTGGATTTGAATTAAATAAGTGTGATGTAGACATTGCTCATAGAATTCCCTCGGCAAACAAGACACTACCCAGACCCATCATTGTCAAATTTGTGAACAGATGGAAAAAACAGGAATTTATGGCAGCAAAGAAGAATGTCCGGCAGATATCATCTGTAGCAGTGGGCTTCAATGCTTCAGATCATATGATTTACATCAATGATCATCTTACACCCAGAGCCAAAGGTCTTCTTAAGAGGGCCAAGGATTTAAGAATGAAAGGTTATAAGTATGTGTGGACACGGGAAGGTAAGATTTTTGTTAGGAAGGATGATAACTCTAATGTGATAAGCATACGAAATATCGAAGATGTTCTTAATCTTGAATCAGCTTGAATTATGACATGGAAATTGTAGAGGCTCAGTTAACAAACTTAAGACAACTTAAGACCAGAGATTGCCATCTGCGAATTTTTTATGCTAACTCGCAAAGTATCCGTAATAAATGGCTAAACTTAACCAGTTTAATTGTAGATGTACAGATGCCAGAAATCATTATTATAGTAGAAACATGGTTATTCCCACAAGATGAGAAATATTATAATCTGAAAGGTTATGAATGTTATTTTTGTTCCAGAACAAAAGATAGAGAGGGAGGGATTGCTATATACATTAAAGAACCCTATAAAGCTAAAATATTAGTTTCGATTAACACTCCTGGTACTCCGTACAATTTTTTATTGGTTAAAGTCAGCGGTCTGGAGAGGGATATTCTTATTTTGGGATGTTATAATCCCCATTTGAAATTTTCCAAAGAGTTTCTTAATGTACTTGAGGATATATGGAATAAATATAGTAATTATATGTGTTTTACTGTAGGAGATTTCAATATTGACAAACTTCAGCCGAGTCTACTAGCGTCTGAACTTAAGAGGTTATGTGAATGCTATAACCAAAATCCATGTAACAGCAGATTTCCCACCAGGATTACTAACAGTACAGCTAGTCTGTTAGATCATGTTTATGTCAATAAGCTGTACAGGTGCAAACTGTATAATATAATTAATGATTATAGTGATCATAATTTATTGGTCTGCGATATAAATTTGTTATCGAAAGCGAGAACAGAAATTTCATACTTGAAACCAAAAACATGTAATGTGAAGAACATGAATGCTTATATGTCTACCAATCCTCTGATCATCAGTGAAGGTGATAGTTGTGAAGTGATAGTAAATAAACTTAACAATTATCTGCAGGAAGCCAATAGTAGCAGTAGGCCTATAAATCAGAATTATAAAGCAAATAATAAGACATTCAAAGGTAGGCAATATTGCCCATGGATGAATGATACACTTTCCAGCCTCATTGATCAAAAGAATAAACTTTACGGTAAAATAAAAAGACAACAACTTAGAGTAAAAATGGGCTGTGATTATGCATCACAGCAATTGATAAATGACTATAAACTATTATGTAATCAGGTAACAAAGCTTAAAAGACAGTTGGAAAATGCATATTTCATAAATAGATTAAGTAATGCCAAAAACAATCCTTGGAAAATTGTCAATGAAATCTTAACATCAAATTTTAACAAAAACAGGAATTTCCAACTCAAAGTTCAAGATAATGTTGTGACTTGTCCAGTAGAAATATCAAAATTATTTAATGACGACTTTATTAACATAGGAAAAAAGTTAGCTACCAATACTCCTACCCACAAATCACCTAATATTGGAAATGGGCCAAGTAATTCATTGTTTTTGAAACCTACTAATGACCTTGAAGTTGCGGAAATAATAAAAAAGTTAAAAAATAGCAGCTGTAGTGATGTGTACGGTGTTAGTAATAACCTACTTAAGAGTCTAGCTGTGCATTTAATTCCATGCATTACAAAGTTAATCAACAAATCGTTAAGTGAAGGTATTGTTCCACGTGAGTTAAAAATTGCCAAGGTCATTCCTGTGTATAAAGGATCTGATAAATTCGATCTTAATAACTACAGACCTATATCAGTCCTTCCCATTGTGTCAAAAATCCTAGAGATAGTGGTCAAAGATAGGCTATTAAAATACCTACAATGTAATGACTATTTTTATCCATACCAGTACGGATTTTTGCCTAACTCTAGTACCTACAATGCTGTGGAAGACATTATTATTAAGTTACAGGAGTCCTTAGACTCATGTATGGTAGCATCAGGCCTTTTTATAGATCTTCAGAAAGCATTTGACACAGTTGACCATAACATTTTATTACTGAAGTTGGAAGCAGCAGGGGTTAGAGGTTTAGCACTTAACTGGTTTACAGATTATCTCAGAGACAGGGTACAGTTCGTTAGTTGTATGGGAGCAGAAAGCACGTTACAGACTATAACAACTGGTGTGCCTCAAGGTTCTGTTCTAGCACCAATATTATTTCTTGTATTTGTCAATGATATTGGTAACTTGCCGCTGTTCGGCAAGTTGTCATTATTTGCTGATGACACAAATATTTTCTACACAGGGAATTGTACATATAATCTTGAAGAAAAGATGCAACATGACATATCTTTAATTCAGACCTGGCTTACTACCAACCGACTAAGAATTAATCATAATAAAACTAACTATATCATATTTCACAAACCGTTATGTACATTTCCTCTGGACATCAACTTGAGTTTCTATGACCAAGTGGTACCTCGTGTTCAATCAACCAAATTTCTAGGACTTAGCATAGATGAGTCGCTAACTTGGGAGAATCACATCACAATGCTGTGTGATAGAATAACTCCTGCTATTGGTGTACTCAGCCGATTAAAATACAAAGTTTCTCGTGGACTGTTGAAGAGTATTTATCATGCACTAATTGAAAGCCACCTGAATTATATGATTCATATCTGGGCATGTTGCAGTAAAGAACAATTTGAAAAGATCAGTATCTTACAGAAAAGAGCACTGAAAATACTCTTCAACTTACCCACCTTAACACCAACCATACAGGTCTATCAGTATTGTAATGTGCTGTCACTAGATGGTCTTCGTAAAAAAGCTTCAGCTATTATGTTGTATAAATTGAAAAATGGACAAACTCATTCGAACACACTTTGCAACTTGAATTCTGACATACATTCATACAGTACAAGAGGATCTACTAAAATTTACTGTAAATCATCGAAGTCTACTAAGTATGGCACTAATTCTTTATGGCATTTTTCTGTAAAGTTTTTCAATAGCCTTCCTGAGCATATTCGAGAAGCCGCTAACTTACCCATCTTTAAAACCAAGCTTGTTAATTTTCTAAAAGTAAAAATGCCAAGCCTATAGAGTACTGATTTAGTATACTATATCACTGCTGTTCATATTTGGTTTCTATCACTAGGATACCTTAATATTATTTTTATTATTCTTCATTGTACGGTATATTATACTTTTGTCCTAGAAGCTGATGTTCTAAAATCTCATCTTTGTTGCCAAATGTAATATTATAATTATTCATTGTACAGTATATTATATTTTTGTCCTAGAAGCTGATGTTCTCAAATCTCATCTTTGTTGCCAAATGTAATTATTTGTACTGCACCATTATGAGCCTTGGCTCAGGTGCCTCTTTTGAAATAAATAAAATAAATAAAAATAAATAAAAAACAATATATGTAAAGAGGAAAGTAAATTAGGATTAGGAGTTTCTAAAGGGGCAGCACTTAAGCTAATGAAAGTATGGGTAGAATGCAAGGTTCATCCCAACGGAAATAATATTAATCAACAACAAACAAGCCTTCGGAGAAATATTTGAGCACAAAAGTTCAGAATCTCACAAAAAAGCTACGTTACAAAAATCAGAATCTAATAAAAGATATTTGAAAGTTGCTTGGACACTATGAGTTTCAGCCACCTAGAATCCACCGTTCGAGTATTTCGAACAGCATACTCAATTGCGAAAAGAAATAGACCGTTCGTAGACTTACAGGCTTATGTTGAACTTCAACAATTAAATGGTTTAGATATGGGACGAGTTCTTCATACAAATTTTAGTTGTACTAATATTATTCAACACATTTCACAGGAAATGGGAAATAAAACAGCAAGACCTATAACAGAAAATCAGAGGAGAATCAGTATTATGATGGACGAATCAACAACAGTTAGTGTAAAGTCTGTTTTAGTGTTATGTTTGAGATGGGCTCTTTCAGATAATTCTGAAGTTGTATCCTTTTTCTGGGACTTGATAGAACTTGAATCAACTACAGCAGATGTTATTGCTTGAGAGATATTGAAGAATATTTCTTCGTATGGGATGAATGAAAACTTTCTGGCAGATCATTTAGTTGGTCTAGCATGTGATGGGGCCTCTGTAATGTTTGGTATAAAAAATTGAGTTGGAGCACAGTTTTTAAAGTTAATTCCAGATATAGTAATCTGGCACTGTTTAAACAATCGCTTGGAATTAGCCATTTTTGATACAAGAAATGAAGTTACAGGTGTTAACCATTTCCATTCTTTCTTTGACAAATTGCATTTTTTATACAGAATGTCTCCCAAAAATCAGAGGGAACTCAACATTTGTGCTGCTTCACTGGAACAATGAGTTAAGAAGATTGGGAAAACATTTACAATAAGATGGGCAGCATCAAGCCAGAGAACTGTAAAAGCTGTCTGGGAAAACTATAGTGCACTAGTAAAACATTTTAGTGAGGCCAAAAATGACCACCAGAGAGACTCCAAAGAAAGGGAAATATTACAAGGTCTAGAAAATATGTTAACATGTGTAGAATTTTTAGAAAATATTGCAATTATGTATGATGCTCTTGTTGAGTTAGCTGATTTGTTATTAGAGTCGCAGGAAAGAGAGACAAGTCTGACAGAGGCTCAAAATGCAATCAAGCGCACTATAAACGTGTTTGAATCTATGTGTAACTCAGCTTCTGGAGAATACTACAGAACAGTTCTTAAAGCAGCAGAAAACACAAAGTTTAGAGGCATAGGATTACATGATTTTCAAAAGTTGTAAAAATTGACAAAAAGCAGTTTTTCAGAAGTCTTCTGAACAATTTAAATAACAGGCTTGTGGAAAATGTGTCCACATCATTTCATCTTGGTTCCAGCTCTAGTCAGCAGAGATATAAGAGAATGACAAAAGTTATCAATGATTCAAAGGTACAATTAAAAAAATAATTGGCCCTCCACTTTTACTTTGGATATCTGCTATGGTGATGAGAGTATTGGCAACCTTTGTGATTTGTTCCACATGTCAGACGGGAGCAGGTACATTAATGCTTTTAGAAAGTATGTCGAGACCAAGGAAATTCCAGTGGAGCTTATGCATTTAATCAAGACTGTACAGACCATTCCCATCTCTTCAGCAGAAGCTGAAAGAGCTTTCTGTACCATGAATGAGATCCACACCGAAAAGAGAAATCGGCTGCTGGTTGCAAGATCAAGCGGACTTATTTTCATAAGCAGCGGCGGACCTCCTATGCATATGTTTAACCCACAATCATATGTTAAGTCATGGCTACGAAAGGGGAGACGTTCAGCTGATGAAACAACTTGCCGGAAACATAATGCCGCTGATTTTGACACCCAATACGAGTCCATTTGGAAAATACTGAATTAATAAGGTGAGTTTCTGTAAATATTTTGTTCCAACTAAATCACTGCGTGTAGTGTTATATTAATCTCAGTTTAATCGTACAGACTTGGCAGTTAATAAATTATAAGAGCATAAGTTGATAAGGAAAATCAAATTAACAAATCCAAAGCTTGAAATGGAGACGGAATTCGTGAAAGAAAGTAATGAAGCAGTAGATTCTTTGAGTGTTGTAGATCATATTGCAAGCTCCCAAAATAATTTAAGTTCGAATGAAAATCCACGATTACCCTGTCCCCACTGCGGCAAGCACTGCATAAAACTCAATACGCACATGAGTCGATCTCATCCTGATTTCCATCGCAAAATAATATTACAGAGACATCCTACCATGAACCACTCTGCCGCTTCAAAAGGTAACTAAACATACAATGTCGAAGAATTTCGCTCTCAAAATGAGAGTAGAAAACCGGTGGGAACAATAGACGAATATAAAAAGAGCTTGTATCAGTGGAATTGTAAGTTTTCTTATGAAATGAGGACAGATCAGTTCGACAAGTTTGTCGACGAATTCGCTGTTTTTAACCGAAGCCATGGATCTCCTACCAGGTCCTAAACACCCGGCAAAAATACTTTGAGGCAAGAAAATGGAGATGCAAAGCTACAGAGAACTTACAAGCAACACTCAAATCCGCAAAGGGCACAAATAGAGATAAGGAAAAGAGACGTAATAAATACTGATATCAAGAAATGCAGTATTTCTATTACAACCAGCGAAGAAAAGCCATTAGAAACGCTTTAAACGACCAAACGACTCACTGTAGGCTGATATCGACGATAGTGAGAATCATTTCTCATCTATTTTTGCCACACACAACAACTGTGAACCCGAATATTACTACGACCTGCTAATTGAAAGGGAACGTGCTGTACAAGACGAAACCTTCAATGTAATGGTGCACAAGGACGAGGTAATCCTGGCTATGAAACGAATGGCTGTGGACACGTCAGCCGGACCCGACAGAGTTCTAGTCAGAGCCATCAAAGATAATATGGCATCTACTATCATAACTAAAATTGCTGCGATAATGTTACAGACAGGGCATGTTCCATTATTGTTCACAAATTCGCACACCATTTTGTTACCTGAAAATAGAGATACAAATGAACTGCCAGGCTGATGGCCAATCACTATATATTCAGTCCTTTGTCGTGTCGTCGAGAAGGTCTTTGACGTAAGGTTAAGGAGTTACATCCAATTTAGCGAACATCAAAGAGCATTCGTCAAATCGCCTGGCACCATCATAAACACCGCATTACTCAGATCCGTGTTAAACTCAGCAAAACACAACAAACCAGATGTTACTCTGGTCTTCCTAGACATAAGCAAGACTTTCTACAAAGTGGGCCATTTACAGTTACGGAAAACGTTAGCTACGTGCTACATCAACTGCACCAAGCAAGCTGAGCAATATAATTTGCAAGCTTCAGGAGAATAATACAACTCAGATCCTGGCGAATATGAAGAAAACGAATCCCATTAAATTACGCCGTGGTGTAATGCAAGGATCCCCATTGTCTTCAGTTTTATGCAATCTCAGAACAGATCACATTTTTCGAGAAATCGGTGAAAAAGAACTACGGTATGTGACATGCATGGTTGTTCTCTTGCCAACGGACTGCAACCTTTAACAATATTAGGCTTCACAGACGATACGGTTATTGAAGGAAAAACGAGACCCTGCAGTAGAACTGACGAAACTAGCTTTACAAAGCTTTCGTGAACTTGCTTTTTTTGCTATTTGCTTTTACGTCGCACCGACACAGATAGGTCTTATGGCGACGATGGGACAGGAAAGGTCTAGAAGTTAGAAGGAAGCGGCCGTGGCCTTAATTAAGGTACAGCCTCAGCATTTGCCTGGTGTGAAAATGGAAATCCACGGAAACCAATATTCAGGGTTGCCGACAGTGGGGTTCGAACCCACTACCGGTATCTCCCTGATGCAAGCTCACAGCCGCGCGACCCTAACCGCACGGCCAACTCGCCAACTTGGTCTAATAATAAACCCTGAAATATCTAAAGTTATTAATATCAGTAGAGGAGAAATATACGAAGGGCTCATTACAGTAGAAGACAGCATGGAGATTAAATATATTTCGAGGAACGAATGTGTCAGATACTCGGGGTTAAATTATGCAGATACGGTACTATGATATTTGATTCCAAGAACTCAATGACACTCCTTCATCAGAAACTCACCTCGTTATCATCCTGTCCCTGGCTTCATCCAGATCAGAAATTTTCAATTCTCAATTGTTCAGTTTGCCCTACGTTGACTTACCAGTTCCTCTGTGTTGCTGCAGGTAAAATACCACGGCGGTTTTTGGAAGATACTGATAAACTTGTCACTAGAAATCTAGATGGAGAAATTAACAGATGCTTAACTGAGTTAAACGTAAACGATAAAACAAAGGATATGAAAAGCTGCACAGTGAGTATGACACCAAGAAACTCAGAAATAAATTGCGAGAATCTGAATTTGAGAAATGATGCCAGTTGAGATGTAAATGCCAGGGAGTGTGTCTCTACAAGGAGTTCCCTCCTGCAAACCAGTGGGTTAGAAACCACGATGGCCTTTCTAGCACGGAGTGGAGAGATGCGCTGAAAATGGCATGTAACGTTGCACCTGTAAGAGTTGTGCCAGGAAGGTCCCTTGATGGTAACCGCTGCAAAGTAATTAGTGAGAGTGAAACATTACCTCATGTCTTGGGTTCCTGTGCCTTCGGTGAAGCTCTTCGAAACACCAGACACCACAACATTGGTCAACCATAGCACAGACGCTCCGTGAGAAAGTATTTCATGTAAATTTGGTAGTCCATGGCATTCGAGTAAATGGCAGCACGAGAAGAATAGATATTATCGCAATTAAAGGGAGAAAAGAATACATATTAGACCCCACAGTAAGATCTGAAACATATTCCGACCAACCAGACGAAGTGAACCGAGAAAAGAAGTTTATCTGCCTGCCTACGGGGGTCTCATGATCGGTGCGAGAGGGCAGTCCCTAAGAAGACGATAGAACTGACGATGACATCAGTACCGGATGAAAGCGCTCAGGGGGTCTCTCTTGATACTCAGACACAACTTATATTCGCCAGACTGAGACACAATTTACTTATTTTTTATTTTTGAATGAAATTGTTTGTGTACCTTATTCTTTGTCTTTGGTAGCCTCCAAGTGGAGGAAAATTTTGAAAATAAAAGAATGTCCCTAAGGGTTATCCGGCATTACTTGGAAGATTGTGAATTAGGAAACTTGGTATTGAATTAAAGGAAATAGATGCTAGCAGGGAAACCCCACTCATGCCGTTTCCAGTTAGCGCTATCTCTTCAGTTGATGACATAATTAATGAATTTCCTGATGTTTTTGAAGAGAGAACTGCACGTGTTCCAAATTTTTAAATAAAGTTACGGTTGCTGTACGCGTAGGTGCTAAATTAGTATTCACGCGAGAACGGGATGTTCCCAATGCAATTCGTGAACGAGTTGAAAGGGAGCTAGACTCATTAGAGTCCGCATAACTTTTAGCGATATTTCTTTGTTCGGGGTAACATAATATAACATTTCTCGATGCAAATCGTGTTCCTAGCATGAATTCTATCGTTTGACTTTGCTGTGTAAACGAAAACTGTTCTAGTATGTAAAGTGTACGCCAGATATCGCACAGCGATGCATAAGCGATTCATAGTTTGTGTTTCAATGTTGCCAATACGAATCTCGAAGATACCCGAGGTCGACTGATTTAGCACTAGGGTGTCCATGTATCGCTAAATGGTGCGAGTACTATAGAAGCAGCTGGGAGTTATATCTCCTGTATAATCAAGTGATTGGGGGTCCCCATTGGTGGTCATTCCAAAGCCAGATAGAGGATTTAGATTATGTGTTGATTACAAATGTGGGGTAAATGAGAAACTTGTTGCTGCATATCACACCATAAGGCGAATTGATAATGTGTTGAACAGCCTGCGTGATTCCAAATATTTGTGTAAATTGGACTTGTTCAAAGCATATCTGCTCTTGAAATTTGTTGATGAAAGTGCTACAATCCAGATTATATCTACACATCGTGGAACATATAGAATGAATCGTTTCATTTTTAGAATTAAAACAGCGCCAACCGAATTTGATCGAATCATTTCAAATCCTCAGGGGACTTCCAAATACAGAAGCCTATTTTGACGACTTAATCACACACGGATCGACTCTGGTGGAGTGCAAATACAATTTGCGGTTATGTCTGAAGATATTATCTGATTTTGATCTGCATGTCAACCGAGAAAAGTGTTTTTCCTTTGAAGAGAGATCTGAATATTTGGGCCATGTTATCCAGAATAATGCCAATAGTAAGTCTCCAGAAAAAGAGCTGTTAATGACATGCCTCATCCTACAAACTTTGATGAACTACGCAGGTTTTTGGGACTAATCGCATACTACTCCAGGGTTATTGTGACAAGAATTAGAGCTACCCTCATTTGTTGGGCATATGTATTTGTGTGTGGGGAAATTATCTACCATTCTCGGCCATTGTTTGAATTGCCGTTAATTTATATGACTGAACTATGCCTATTTAAAATGCATAATCTGCCATTGTTACGTCGGTACCTTCGAATTTTCTGATTCGCCCAATAAACTAGTTGAAGTGCGCGCGCAGCCGCACTACTGCTTTGAACTGAGCGATGTGCTGCTCGGTAGCTGGAAGCCAGTCTCTTGCTGACTGGACGCCGTTATGGACGCAGTTTGAAAAGCTGTTCTGTGCAAGACTCGATCGAAATTTAGTGGGATGGAGTCTGATTCTCCAGGCTAATAACCATGGAATTAGGCCGTTGGCCTTAGTTGTAGTATAATTATGTACCTAAAGTAGTTCCCGTTCACCGTTCTTCGTATTTATGTGACCGGAAAGTCTGAGTGTGTGTACTTCATTGCAATATGAGCTAACAACGTAACTATCGGATTATATTAAATTGGACTCCCAAAAATGTAAGTACAAGTATCATCTTAATTGTTTCGAAACTGTTCTACTGCCGTATTATTTGGAGAAGAATAATGTGAGTAACACGCTTTAAGTGACATTAATTTTGTGGGAAATTTTGGCAACGCTGCGAGTATTATTTCGTGTCTACTTAGCAACCGTAATTGAAATTAAGCCTAACTCTAACGGAGATGTCGGCCACAATTTATTCATTGAATTAAACTGGAATTTCTTCTGCATCGGACATTTTAATGATATAATTTGAATCTTTAAGCTATTAAAATGTAACAAGATTTTTGTAAAATTCTATATCCAAATTATTAATTATGGAGTAATTCTGGAACTTGGTATAAGCGCGAATGAGAGGCAAATAATTCCATTCGTTTTTATTTGAGTTTATCATTGTGGCACCTTTTATTTCTTAATGTTATTATTATTATTATTATTATTATTATTATTATTATTATTATTATTAATTTGGTTGGTGGATTTCCTTCTACTTTTCTTGGTTCATATTTGTGGTACCCATTGCACTGTTATCATTGTGTTGGATGATGCTGTGCGCTAGTATTATTTTCGTAATTGATCATTCTTTAACTCCTTTCTGGGAAGGCTTATTTACTGTCTTATTCGGGCATTACCGTTTTCCAGGGCCTCCTAAAATTTAAATTTAATAATCGGCATTTAAATCCTCTGTTAATATTTTGTTGGAGGAAATGTTAAATTCAAAATACTATACATTATTATTGTAATATCGTGGTTGTAGGAAACTGAAATTTGTTTCTCTTTCTCCCATTTCTTAACGATACGTACGTTACCCTCCTCAGACTATTGCCGTCCGTGTTTTCTTTCTTTCTTTCTTTCTTTCATTATTGCGTGTCGTTTATCTTATCTGCCGGCACGCTAATTTTGTGTGGGCCTTGCCTGTTCTGGACGAATTATGTTGGCTTGGCTTAGGAAGCTGCATGCTTCATCGTGTGTACCATTGTTCAGTTTTCTGTGGAATTCTAATTGTTTTTCCGTTCGTAATTTGTAAATAATTTGGGAAATATTTTTATTTGGGTTCGTGCTATTCTCTCTTCTGTTCATTTAATTATTTACATGTGGAATATTTGGTTTGCTATCGTTGCCTTTAATATTCAGTGTGTTTCCGTGTTTCGGGGATGATTGAAATCCTTGTGTACAGGGACGGGAAACAAATTTCAGTTTAGTGAGTTTAATTGTAGTATACCTGCTTACAAAACACTGGTCAGTGGTGTAATGAATTTTTAAAGTACGGATCCGTTCTAACATTTGTCATTTATTGATTCTAATGCAAGCTGCAGTCTTGATCAATTCTCTGAACTGTAAGAGTTTCTGTAGTTCAAAATCTGAGTGTGTTTTCACGACTTTAGCTATCTTAAAAATAGACATTTCTCTCTTATTTCAATGAATTAAGTTAATAAGAAATATGTTTCCCTTCTTTGGGGTATATGTTCTTCTATTAACTTATTTTATAACAGTATAAAAACTATTTTACATTATTATCTGAGTGCGCACTCATAGTTTTATTGTTTTAAAAATTGATTTTAGTCCATAATTCAAAGAGGTTATTTAACATTCTTATATTTGTTCTTCTGTTCTTATTCATCAATTTTTTATTTCTTCCTAATTTTATGTAAGGTTTGATTTACTGAAATTTAATTTCGCTTTCATTTAATAGTTAGCAATATTGACCTGGCAACACCTCAAGTAGTAAGATAAGATCCTGGCCTTTATCCATTATGTTCTGTGCCCTCCACGCTAGTATATTTAATGCTGCTGCTCTCAATGGTACCTAAGTATTTTGCTTCTTGTGCTCATTTTGTGCTATTTATGGGTTTTCATTATTATATTTGTGTTTACCTTAATTGGCTTGCACTTATACCAGATTTCTCCACCATGACATATCTACAGTGAGTCAAAATGAAACTCATACACTAGAGAAAAGCTTGATTATTTGGATTCAACAAAAAATACATATTACTTTATTTTAGTCTTGTTTCTGGTTTAACAAATACACATTCCTCTACTAAGGTACAAAGTAAATCTACTCCTATTTCTTTTACTTACAAAGAAAATTAATACATTATTCTTAAACAGGCATGGAACAGGTCAAAGTAAAACTCATGCACCTTCAAGTAGTTCCTGAACGATCTCTAATAACACAACGTTTTCAACAGTCAATACTTCGTAGGATACCCTTTAGCACTTTTCATGGCTCTTAAACTGTTAGGCATATTATTTTTTTCGCAATAAGATGGACCTGTTTTCCTGCATACTTCCTATGATGCCATTTTCGGATCATCTTTGTTCAAAATCTGGTATTTTCTTATCGCTAATTCCAATTAATGCCACAGATTTTCTATCACATTTAAGTCTGGTGGCTGTGGAGCTGTCTTGAGTACTTTCGAGCAATTATACAGCCGACACGTCCGTACTTTATGTGCATTGTGCTTCGGGTCGTTATCTTGGTAATAGTTAAATCGATCGAGTATTCCAAGCTTCTGAGCACTAGGTCGTAAGTGTTCCTTCAGATTATTTAGATACACATGTTGATCCATGATCCCATCAATAAAATTCAATTCTCCTGGCCCATAGCTGACAAGCACCCCCAGGCAGTTACATTACCTACACCATGTTTGACACTTGGACGTAGATTGATAGGTTTCAGCTCCTAATTTGTTTTCCTCCAGACATTATCCTTTTCATCTGATCCGAAGAGATTTAATTTACTTTCATCTGCAGAAATAACGGTCTTTGAAAAGTCAATTTTTTCTATATACTCGTTAACGAAGCTCAACCTTTTCTTCCAATTAATCTTGCTAACAAATGGTTTCTTCCTTGCTATTCGACCATGCCTGTTAATTTTCCTTAGGATAAGTCGAATAGTTTCTGGACGTGCTCTCTTTTTGGTATGTTCCTCAGCCATCACAGCCAGTTTCGGAGGAATAATCGCTGGATTTTTCTTCACTTGTCTTACCATCCAGCGTTCCTCCCTGAGGTTGAAAATTTTTCTCCCACTCACTTTGTGTTTATTTTAAATGCTGCGTATACATTTATATCTATTTATAACGCACTGTACAGTTGCATGACTCCTGATTACAAGTTTACCAATTTATCAAATTGATTTTCCTCTCTTATACTGAAATATCATCAGTTCTCTTTCTTCTTTCGAAGATTGTCCTCTTTGACGCTCCATGATAGCACCGAAAATTGTCTGTACTTCACAACTTTCCACAACAAACTGAATGTGGTGTCGAAACACAAACATACAGCATTTGTACTGCAGTATTATCTGCCCATGTAGGACTGTATGAGTTTCATTTCGACGTGCCCCAGAAACATATGATAAAGGATCTGTTATGTCTTGCTAAGTTAAGGGATGCGATAAGTAGCCTGTGGTGACTTAATAATTTAAGACATACCTTTATTGTTCCACACATAAAATGCGAACATAAATTATTGTCCACATTCCTATTCATAAACACATACTAGTTACAGTGGTGTTACCGGGTGAGTTGGCCGTGCGGTTAGGAGCGCGCAGCTGTGAGCTCGAATCCGGGAGATAGTGGGTTCGAACCCCACTGTCGGCAGCTCTGAAGATGGTTTTCCGTGGTTTCCCATTTTCACACCAGACAAATGCTGGGGCTGTACCTTAATTAAGGCCACGGCCGCTTCCTTCCCATTCCTAGGCCTTTCCTGCCCCATCGTCGCCATAAGACCTATCTGTGTCGGTGCGACGTAAAGCAACTAGCAAAAAAATAGCATTTACAGTGGTGTATGAGTTCACTTTGACTCACTGTATTACGGCTCTTGCTCCGCAAAGGCCAACGTTACATATGGATTTCAGAATGTGAAGCCGCATTCCACAACTGTAGCTGCGATTAGGGGGCGATGGTTAGCGGGGAAGGGGGGGGGGTGGTGGATATTGTGGAGAAAATATTTCATTTTTATTCCATTGTAGCCACCTGAAATTAGGAATTATTAAAAGAAATGTGCAAACCCTGTTGTCTTGTCGGCTAATTCTTTACTTGAATTTCTTTAATTATTAAGAAAAATACTTAGCTGAAATACGCACAAAATGTCGATCGTCGCGGATAACCGAATTGTACAGCAAGTAGTGGTGACCTGCGGAGCAGTGTGTAGCATGTCCTCCGACGAAGGGTAGCAGGGGTATATTTTTGCCAAGGTAACCCGCTTGTCGGGCGAATTCAACAGTCTGGCAGTCTCACTCAGTCAACGTGCCTGTTACTTTGTTAGTGTGTAGTCAAACACTAAATTATTTTTAAGTTGTATAATCACGTCGTACTTCTATTTAATTGTATTACATGCGTAATTATTGTTCTTTTGATGAAAGTTTTATTGTAGTTTCTGGATAATTTGGTAGACCGTCAACCTTTAGGTCTCTATCGAAAGTCGTCCAGACAGCATCAGAACTTATCATTTTATGGCTATTTTTGTTCAATTCTGATGCCTACCTACTCCTCACCCCCACCACTATATTCTCCCAGACCCGGGTACTTTTTGCTGTCCATACATTTTTGTTCCCTCCCCCACTTCTTATTCCCAATCGCCGCTACTGTTCCTCAAGTTAGGCAGAGTTGTGTAGCGATAAGGTTCTTAACGCCATACGATCCAAAATTATCAATAGTTCTGACGTCAGTTGCAAGTTCAACAGGTGTTTCCTACCCATCTAATTGATGGAGAAAAAGTCTGATTGCTAATAGACCAAGATCAACAGAACTATAGACAACTAGACAGGGAGGCTTTGGCGGTTATGTTTGCTATCAAGCACTGTCTTTAGCAGGCACTTCAAACTTATGACTGACAATGAGCCGCTAACACATATTCTTCAGCAAAACAAAGCTCTACCACAGATGACATCTGCTCGACTATTACGATATGCTTCCTTCTTGTCAGGATTTGATTACTCTGCTCTCGCTCGAGACTGACATCGCAGATCTCGAGATATATTCTCCTGTGCGACATCCCAGTAACTACGAGATTAAGCTTTATAACATACCTACCATCAGCAGTTATTGCGTGGAAAAACGTTCTAATATAAAAGCGTGTGCTGATAAATTTTGTCAAAAGCTTGGAAAGGTACTGCATGTTCAACTATGAGCCCCATCAAGGTCGTACCCAGGGGGGAGGTTAGGGGGTTCAAACCCCCTCCGAAATAAAAGATAACTTTACAAATTTAAACAGCATATACGGTTATTGAAATGGCTTAGAATAAATTAGAAATGTTATAAAAATAAGCATCTGCAAAATAAACAATCGAATTTAACCTATAAAATCTGTGCCATTTTAAAATGCTCTTTTATTAATTTCTAGTTAACAAATTTACTGAAAACACGAATGGAAATTTTAATTTTGGTATGATATACGGATTGTTTGGTTTCATGTTCTTAATACATTTTTCACTATAAAATCAATTTCAATAAACTAATATTTCGTGTTATCGAGCCGCTACAGATTCTTTTAAATGAATCAAATCTCTAAATATCTTCATTATTTCCAGTGAAACATACTGTTATTTCCATTTATAAACAAATGACGGAACGTTTTGTGTCGCACTGCACGCGCCTGTTAAAGCGTGTTCTGCCCACCAGAGCGCTATGGATTTACCTTCCTACTTCACCCGTTAAAATGTAAAAGGCACTACTCTAAAATTATTTTGAAACTTTTCTTTCTGTAAAATCTATTTTAAAGCAAGAAAAAAGTTACTGTAGTTTTGTTTCTAGAAAACGCTCTCCTCCAATCCTAACCCCCTCCGAAAATATTTCCTGGGCACGGCGTAGAGCCTCTTAATACTATGAACGGAAGTGAAACAGAATGTCTGTGTTTTAAACGGTTCACAAGTTACTTGAGGTGGACATCTTAGCTGAATGTTAATAACTGTAGATGGGATGTACACCTACCCGGATAACTAATCATTTTTGTCGATTGGGTAGCGTCTTGTGATGCAGACCATGCCGGAGTGGTGACTGGTGGACCGTTTGGTCGGGGGAGGGGGTCGGCCACAGTACTTTTTCATACACCTCTTTCTTGATAACTTTGACAGAAAAGACAAGATCAAATTGAGATCTTAAGGCTGCCCTTATCAGGTGTTTTTGCCATTTGGATATACAATGATGATTGCACTTGATACTATAGCTGAGGATCTGATGTGAAAATTACATACGTATATACGGAATTAGTCAATCTTTATTTGTCGAACTAGATTAACTGGAAGGAAATAAGTTCCCTGAGTACAGCCTAAGCCACTGACGAGTGCAGACGTACGGAGTGAAAGGTCCCAGGAGTGGGAGAAGGGAGTGCAGGTGCTGAGTGCAGGAAGGCAGTGAGGAGTTTGCTGGCAATGATTGGTGTGGAGCAATACAGAGCGACCATATGAGGATGGCATGGGAAGAAAAAAGAAAGAAGAAGTCAAACCAGGAGGGCGAAATAAGGAAATGGAAACGAAAGGAAAATTAATGCTAGCAGCGGCGGTGATAATAATATTGCTATGGATTGGGGGGGTCGAGCTGAACCCAGGTCCGGCTTCCAGCGGAAATATGAGCCGGGAAGACATGGAAGCAATTAGAAGAATTGTAAAAGAGGTGGTCAGAGAAGTCTGCCCCTTTGAGCAACTCAAAAATATGATTCAAGAGCAAACGAAGGAGTTTGAAAAAATGAAGGCATGGTTCAGAGAAAGGGCAGACGACACAACATCGCACGTGAGAAAAAATACTCAAGAAGTTGCTGCATTAAGGGAGATAATAGGTCGCTTAGAAGAGGAGACGCTGAAACTGAAAGCAGAAGTGGAAGCCAACACTCTAAATCGAAGGAAGAAATGCCTGTTTATATATGGTGTGCCTGAGGAAAAGAGTGAGGACAAAGTGCTTACAATTTATAAAGTAGTGGACCTAATTCAGGGGAAAATGAAAGTTAATTTTAGTCAAGTAGATATAGACAATGTGCAGATAGTGGGAAGAATTAGAGGCAACAGGCCTATCAAGGTACAACTGTTTTCTACGTTGATGGCGGATATTGTGGTTGGAAATACGGGTAATATGCAGAGAGGAAAAATATGGATTAAGAGGGACGTAGGAGCTGAAGCGATCAGGAATGAAAAAAATTTGAAAAAACATATGATACGTGCTAGACTACAAGGGTTGAGAGCAATCATCAGAGGACAAGATCTAGTGGTGTCAAGCAGCAACTGGAGCAGAACCTGGTCTGCGAATAGATTGATAGACCTAGAAACGAAGATAAAACAAGATGGAGAAAAAGAGAGAAGTGTAGTGAATAGTGGTGATGATAGGCAAGTGAAAGATAGTGATATAGGAGAACAGATTAAAACGACTGCCGGAGAAGACAGACCTTATGAAAAGGCAAGTCCAGGAACCAGTGCGAACAAGGGAAACAGTGAGTTGAGTGATCTTAATGTGGAATTGAGTCCAGAGGAAAGAAGGAGAAGGCAACAAAGTTTTGACGAGTTTTGGTCTGACAGTGAGAAGGAAAATGTGGGCCAGAGAATTAGGTAGAGAAATAAGAGGAGAGTCCGTTGGTGAGGACTGTTTAAGACCAACTGGGAGTGAATATATTGTGCAGAGTGAGAAAGTTAATAAGAGTGAGGAAATCAATAAAAATAAGGTTCTACATAAAGAGAGAAGTAGGAGCTTAAAAGATTTATGGGGGAAGATAGATAAAAGAGAAGAAGGTATAGTAACTAGGAGTCAAAAATAAGTAAAGCTAGCAAGTAATTTAGGGCTAGTGTTTTGTTTGGATTGCTGTTCTTGATGGTAAGATGGTTTTTGATGGTTTGTTATGATGGGTAATAGGATGCGTGTGATGGTGGTATGTGTTGGTATAGAAGGTATAGTGAATTAACGGAATAAGTTGTAATTGGTATGTAGTAATGTAATTTGGGTGTTTGTAAATTTTGGTTTGGTGGACGTGATGGCAAATTTAATGTGATAGGTATTTAAACTGATTAAGCATGGTTGAATATAAGTGTGTTTATTTATTGCTGAAATTTGGAGATGGAGAGGTGGTATATGAGGTGGAGCTGAAGTTGTAATTGGTGTGTTTGTATAGTGAACTTGATGGTGATGGTGGTATGTGTTGGTATAATAGGTATAGGGTAATTATGGAGTAAGTTGTAAGTGTTATATGGCAAGATAATTTAGAGTTGATTGGAATGTTATATGTAAGTGAATTATTGCGGAGTTGGATGGAGTTTCCGGTTGGTAATGAAGTGTGTTTATTTATTGCTTAAAGGTAGAGATGGAGAAGTGGTGGTATATGTAATGGCAGAATGTAAGTGTCGAGAGAGATCAGAATGGAGAAGTGGTGTTTGTTTGTAAATTTAGATTTGGTGGACGTGATGGCAAACTTAATGTATAATATGGATTGATATATACACTGATTAAGCAGGGTTGAATAGGATGTGTAGGAACAGATAAGTAGTACAAGGATAAAGTTGCAACGTGAGCAGAATACATAATTGCAGAATGTAAGTGTAGCGAGAACATTATGATGAGGTACACATACCCGGCTGATGATGTAACGTAAGTCTGGACTCAGCAACCCCGAGTGAGTCAAGTAAAAAGGTAAGAGGAATGGAATGTGCAAGGGTTTGCGTGTCTAATCAAGGGGGACATGAAGGTCTTTGACATCCTTAATGCCGCTTATTTTATTTCAACTTTATTTGTCTTTAATTAGATTTTATTTAAACTGCACACTTTGCAAAGACAATAGAAATATTCAGAGGAGACGCTGGACGTGGCACGAAAGGGCCGAGGATGACTGCCGTGGTAACCCTCACCTTGGGGGTTACGTTTCCGGAGTATCCGAGGAGTTTCATGGCATGTCCAAGGGGTACATTTGATTATCCTTGTTCTTATTATCTTTAGTATTATTATTTTTCTTTCCCTTTTCTGTACAGTATGTGGAGTTTGAAAGAGTGAATATTGGCATAGGCTGGACATTATTATTTTTCTCATTTAACGGATCAAATGGGTAATTGTTACTGTAGATCTAGAGAAAAATAATATAGTATCAGAAAATAAGTCCCTTGGAAAAGTAATGGCAAGCACACTATAGAGAATACATGACACTTTGCGAGATATCGCAAGACATTGATTGCCACCGCACGTAGCGAGACGGCCTTGAAACTGAGTGTAGTAGTAATACCGACCAGCTGTTGTAGTGTTAGATTTTGTTCTTGGATTTACGTTAAGAAGATTTTCTTGAAAATTTAATTTTTCCTGTGACAAAAGGTTTTGGAATTACAATCATACAAGTATTGAACCATGTTTGGTAAAGTTTGTGCTGTTTTTGACTAAAATAACTTCGAACCTGTTCAGCTATCGAAACATTTCTTCCGCTTTCCTCGATACAAAACAGTGTAAGTAAATTCCATTATTATAAAATATTAGTGTATACAGTACATCATATTAGATTCAACATTTAGTTGTCAACAGATATTCTTTTCTTAGATTAATTACATGAAGAAAAATAAAAAAATACTTAAAAAAAGGGAAATACCTATTTTGTTCTTGGAGAGCTAATTTAAAATGAAGTTGTATTTACACATTTCGTGTAATTATAAGATTAGAAACGGTGGTATTAGAACCTATATTTGACTATATTTGTTTCATTCGTACTTTTTTTCCTAAATCGGTTAAATGCTCTTAATATATTCCGATTAAATAAAATATTTGCTGACTCGTTTTCAGTATCTTAAACAAAATATTACAATCGGAAATGTGTCATTGCGACGTAAATCACTAGCAACAACCGGAAATCTGTAAAAACCACATTCGCCGGAAAGCATAAGAACCTCCCGCAGCGAGCACTCCCGTAGTCTGTCACTAGGCAGGAAACATTGTCCATTGACCTGCTGAAAAAAAGCAACAACCTCCATTTCATTCTGTGAGAAAAGTCCGGTATTGCCGTTTGTTCAATGTGTGAATTATGATGAAAGTGTCAGGTTCCAAGTTATCTTCAATTAAAACATGGTTACAGGAGTTTCCACATTTCGTATCGGATGGTAACATTCTCAGACGTTTGTAGCAAAGACATGAGTGAAACCTGATTTATATGTCCTCTAACGAGTTATTATCAATTTAGCAAAATAAACATGGTACTTTTATGCCTATTAAAATACGTAAAATTGAAGCTGCCTAAAAATATTTAGAACCTATTTGAGAGTCTATTTTAGGCAAATAAATAGCATTTTAACACCTAAAAATCCGAGGTCTAGTAATCACTATTGCTTGTTTCTCTGGTGGTGGTGGTTGGAAGTGTAGTGTGTTGTCTAAATATGAAGAGAAAAGTGTTGGAACAAACACAAATACCCAGTCCCCGAGCTAAACAAATTAACTAGACGCAATTAAAATCCCCGATCCCACCGGAAATCGGATGCGGGACCTTCCGAACAGAAGGCCTCAACGATTGACTATTCAGCCAAGGATTCGGACAAAACGAAATCATTATTGACTTTCAAATCAATCAATCAATCAATCAATCAATCAATCAATCAATCAATCAATCAATCAATCAATCAATCAATCAATCAATCAATCAATCAATCAATACTGATCTGCATTTTGGGCAGTCGCCCAGGTGGCAGATTCCCTGTTGTTTTCCTAGCCTTTTCTTAAGTTATTTCAAAGAAATTGGAAATTTACTGAACATCTCCCTTGGTAAGTTATTCCAATCTTCAACTCCCCTTTCTATAAATGAATATTTGCCCCAATTTGTCCTCTTGAATTCCAACTTTATATTCATATTGTGATCTTTCCTACTATTAAAGACGCCACTCAAACTTATTCGTCTTCTAATAACATTCCATGCCATATCTCCGCTGACAGCTCGGAACATACCACTTAGTCGAGCAACTCGTCTTCTTTCTCACAGTTCTTCCCAGCCCAAACTTTTCAACATTTTTGTAACGCTACTCTTTTGTCGGAACTCACCCAGAACAAATCGAGCTGCTTTTATTTGGATTTTTTCCAATTCTTGAATCAAGTAATCCTGGTGAGGGTCCCATACACTGGAACCATACTCTAGCTGGGGTCTTACCAGAGACTTATATGCCCTCTCCTTAACAACCTTACTACAACCCCTAAACACCCTCATAACCATGTGCAGAGATCTGTACCCTTTATTTACAATCCCATTTATGTGATCGCCCCAATGAAGATCTTTCCTTATATTAACACCTAGATACTTACAATGATCCCCAAAAGGAACTTTCACCTCATCAACGCAGTTGCTCACATCTTGTAACTTATTTATTACTGTATACAGAATAACATCATCCGCAAAAAGCCTTAGCTCTGATTTCACATGTTTACTCATATCATTTATATATATAAGAAAACATAAAGGTTCAATAATACTGCCTTGAGAAATTCCCCTCTTAATTATTACAGGGTCAGTAAAGCTTCGCCTACTCTAATTCTCTGAGATCTATTTTCTAGAAATATATCAACCCATTCAGTCACCCTTTTGTCAGCAGTCTCCCACGATCTACCCTATCAAATGCTTTAGACAGGTCAATCGCAATACAGTTCATTTGTCCTCCTGAATCCAAGATGTCTGCTATATCTTGCTGGAATCCTACAAGTTGAGCTTCAGTGGAATAACCTTTCCTAAAACCGAACTTCCTTCTATCGAACCAGTTATTAATTTCGCAAATATGTCTAATATATTTAGAAAGAATGCCTTCCCAAGGCTTACATACAACGCATGTCAAACTTACTGGCCTGTAATTTTCAGCTTTATGTCTATCACCCTTTCCTTTATACACAGGGGCTACTGTAGCAACTCTCCATTCATTTGGTATAGCACCTTCAACCAAAAAATAATCATATAAGTACTTCAGATATAGTACTATATTCCAACCCATTGTCTTTAGTATATCCCCAGAAATCTAATCAATTCCACCTGCTTTTCGAGTTTTCAACTTTTGTATCTTATTGTAAATGTCATTGTTATCATATGTAAATTATAATACTTCTTTAGCATTAGTCTCCTCGTTTATCTGGACATTATCCTTGTAATCAACATTCTTTACATACTGTTGACTGAATAATTCTACCTTTTGAAAGTCCTCACATACGCACTCCCCTTGTTCATTAATTATTCCTGGAATGTCCTTCTTGGAACCTGTTTCTGCCTTAAAGTACCTATATATACCCTTCCATTTTTCACTAATATTTGTATGACTGCCAATTACGCTTGCCATCATGTTATACTTAGCTGCCTTCTTTGCTAGATTCAATGTTCTAGTAAGTTCCTTCAATTTCTCCTTACTTCCACTTCCACAGCCATTTCTAACTCTATTTCTTTCCAACCTGCACTTCCTTCTTACTCTCTTTATTTTTCTATCATAATACGGTGGGGCTTTACCATTCCTTACCACCTTTAATGGTACAAACCTGTTTTCACATTCCTCAACAATTGCTTTAAACCCATCCCAGAGTCTGTTTACATTTTTATTTGTCGTTTTCCACCGATCATATTTATTTCTTAGAAACTGCCTCATGCCTGCTTTATCAGCCATATGGTACTGCCTAATAGTCCTACTTTTAAGACCTTCCTATCACATTTATTTTTAACTACGACAAAAAAGCTTCAAGATCACTAATGCCATCTATTACTTCGATTTCTCTATAGAACTCATGTGGTTTTACCAGCATTATTTCTATCAGCATAAACATTCAACTTTCGTAGTGGAACAAAGCAGAAATAATTACTGTATTTAGTTTCATATCTTCTATCAATTTTAACATGCAGGTTCTGTAGTTTCCATCTTGCCGCCTGATGCTGCCAGTTGCGTCACTGTCAACATGTTTCTCAGTTTAGTTCGGGAGAATACGGAAGTGTCCAGTATTGTCTATAGTGTATTTGGTAATAGCTCAGAGCTATGATGGTTCGAATGTGATAAGCGGGCAACACACAGGTGTACAGACAAGAAAGAAGGCCGTGTACAAAAATGCACACTCTGATCATTGTTACGCCCATCAATTGAACTTGATTATCGAGTTCTGTGCAACCAAACAAGCAAGTGAAAAGTTTTTAAAATAGTAATTTAGAAGGATTTTTGTACGTTTTTCTCCAAATCCGCCAAGCGGACATCCGTACTAGGGAAGATTGTTCAGAAACAAGTCCCCAAAATTTCTGCAACTAGATGGAATTTTAGGGAAGGATGCGCAAGAACTGTTTTCGTGTTCAAAAATGAACTGAGTAAAGATTTTGGATGACTGTAATGGTTATTCTGGTTGTCTCAGAGAAGTCTCGTCACATATCAACTGAACGCGCTCAGAATAGATTGAGTCTAAAAGCTCGTTCTGTATAGTTTAGATAGTCGCAGAAAAGCACGACTGTTAGCTCTTTTCAATGTACCCCTTTAAAGTAGAGTCTAGCTCGATCATTAAATGATCCAACCCACGGAAAATTTCAGGATTATCGAATGAATTGGTTTCATTGTGCCCTCGCAGTGCGAACTTAGATTTTCTACAAAACTTAATGCAGTCAATCAATTTACTGAGTACCGGTATGTAAGGGTTTTCCGATACGTTCTGTACGCACTATGTAACTGGCACCTGATGTCTACCTTACCAAGCATGGCGAACTGAATTCTATTGTTTATATGTTTTTCATTAGATTTATGTTGTTTTTTTAACTCATTCAACAGTTTTAGTTCCGTAACTCCAGTTAATGTCCACGCGAGATTACGAGAATTCATAGCCAAACCCGTGTAGTAAAAGAACGCATATCTTATCTCACATCCATACAACCAGTCTGCATGCTTGTACGATGTGCGATTTACTTTCGCAAGGATTCTGGAACTGTGTAATAATTAAATTGGGTTTCGGAGGTTCTAGCCTTTTCAGTTCTAAACTTCTGTCGAAAGAAAGACGTCCGCTCTTGAAAGCTGCGTCCACAGAATTCATTTTCAAAAGCATGAATAATTAATCACCCTAAGATGTAAGTATTGTTACATTAAGTTTAAAAATAGAAAAAGGAAGAACATTTAAGATTTAAGCACTGTGAGCACAACTCACCATTTTCAACTCTAGAGCACAGCAGAGATATTATTATTATCATCTTCAATAAACACAGATAAAGAAATTACGAGGATATCGCTATCACCACAAGTGATTTCAAATCACAATCGGACCTGTAAATTAACAAACACTACATTCAAAGCTTAATAGCGTACAGAATAATCACCACGAAGCACGAACATAAAGGAAGATTACGAACAGACAATACAACTGCGGACCAGTATCACCGCGCTCGTTCAAGTTTTCCGCGCGAAAACTAACTCTCACCTCATGAAACCCGGAATGCAAGCCTGAGGCCTGTGTTACTTCACCTTTGCAATTTGAATCGACATTCCTTGTCTCAAATGTTACATTTCATTATCATTCATTATTACTTTTCGTCTTCAAATATAATTTAAAAAGGGGAAACCATGAATTGTTATTTAATGTCATTGTATGCAGCCACGGCTGGCGCATACTCGTAGATGAGTTTGTGAAGATGTCTTCACTCCTACGGACTCTGCCGAGCTTAAAGACTCTTCTCGCACCCTTCGTTCCTCCGAAATCTTCCGCAGGCATGCTTCCGTTTTACATCTCTCTCCCCTCACCATCACTATGTCCCGCTATATACTGGGACGAAAGCTCGAGAGTCCATGCCTTATCTTCAAGCTGAAAACATCTACCAGAGAACTGCGCGCTAAAAGTCACTCACCTAAGTTTAATATTGCCTAACAGTCGTCCTTATTGATGAGAATGTACTGTTTTACGATGAAATTTAATTTACTTAGCGTTATTCGAGTCCAGTTTTTGACTTCAAATATAATAAATCCACACCCTGTTCCCAGTCATTCGACCGGGTCAGGAATGGAATGAATGAATGAAGCCCTCATCTAGCGGCGAGGATAGGAATTGTGCCAGCTGCCGAAGCCTGCGGCACTCCTCTGGGGCAATGACTAATGAGTGACAGATGAAAAGAAATGGGAGTGTGTTGCAGGAATTAAGTAGCATTGTCCAGCACAAGTCTCACATGGAGTGACCGGGATTTAAACCACGGAACCCAGCGGTGAGAGGTCGGCGCGATGCCGCGTGAGCCACGGAGGCTTATATTTGACTTCAAATGTAGAGAGAAAATTTAAAAAACGTTTGGTTCTCTGGAGAGGACATCGTCCGGAAGTCCTTACGGGCCGGCCGCTATTGACCGGCGGTGTTCTCTGCGACGATTGCCCAAGTGCCGGATCGTCCCAGAAGTACTGTACATCTTCTAATGTATTTTATTTCTTTTGAACAAACGTCACAAAATATTCCCAATAGTGATGGGCAACGCTCTCGTGCGAGACTGACGTCACAGATCTCGAGACTCTGGCGAGAATCTCCAGACCGATTCTTCTGTGCTGCGAACTGTGCGACGTCCTAGTAACTACGAGTGTAAACATGATAGTATGCAGCAGTTATTGCGTGAAATAACGTTCTCACGTGTGAGCTAATAAATTTTGTCAAAAGCCTGGAAAAGTACTCCATGTTCAACTATGAACCCCTTAATACCATAACGGAAGTGAAAACAGAATGTCAATATCTTAAAGTGTTCAAGACTTACTTGGGGTGGACATCTTAGCTGAATAACTCTGCATAATTTGTGAATAACGGTACCTACCTGGATACTAAAGGCGTGCATTATTCGAACTTGAGACTGGGAAAGATGAGCTTCGCTACATACGCAACCACCATTACATACGAGTGGAAAGTATAATCTAAAATTCCCGAGTTTGCTCCAATTCTTTCGACAGGGGTGGTGGGCAACGCTCTCGAGACAGATTCTCCTGTGCTGCGAGCTGTGTGACGTACCAGCAACTATGAGTGTAACCTTGGTAGTATATCATCAGCAGTTCTCAAATGGAAACGTATGTGAAGATAAATTTCGTCTAAAGCCTAGGAAAGCACTGCATGTTGAATTATGAGCTCTTTAATACCATTAACGAAAGTGAAAACGAAATGTGAGTATCTTAAACTGTTCACGAGTTATTTCAGTTGGAATTCTTAGCTGAATAACCCTTATAATGTGTTAATAACCGTAGATAGGATGTACACCTTCCTCTATATAACACTATAATCAGAAAAAAGTGAAGGGATCCAACACTTCGAAAAATGAAGATATCGGCCAAAGAAAGACGAGGGCCATGAAAGTAGTGAAGATGAAAGACTCTAGGTCTCCATACGTAATACCGTCGCAGTCAGAAAAGAGCAAGAGTTGACCAAGAGGGGTCAGATAGGATAGACGAATGTTAGAAGTCTGGCACAAGTATGTGGAAGGAATGCCAGCATTGTGGGAAGAACACAAGGAAATGGCTGTTACGGTTCTTCTCAAATAATCTGATTACAGGCAAACTTCCTCCGGAGTTTAACGAACCAAGATTCTGGATATTCTGAAACCAGGTAAACCTTCCGATTGTCCTGAAAGTTATCGTCCAATTGCTCTAATGAGTATTTGTTACAAACTTCTGGAACGGCTCATCTACAATAGAATAAGCCCTCCAATTTTACGATCGATCCCAGCAGAACAAGCCGGTTTTAGACCTAACCGTAGTTGTGAAGACCAAGTTCTTGCGTTAACAACCCACATTGAAGCAAGTTTTGAAAAACGACTGAAGAGTGGTACAGTGTTCATTGACCTTTCAGCCGCTTATGATACGGTTTGAAGAGAGAGGGAGTTGTGTATACATTTTTTAAACTTGTTGGATGCAGAGTAACGTCACAACTCATAAACAACATGCTATAAGATAGATTGATCCAGGTAGTTATGGATAACAAACATAGTAAAGTTAAAAAGCTCAACAATGGTCTCCCTCAAGGATCTGTGCTCTCTCCATTGCTGTTTAATATGTACATTGCCGATATACCCCGCACTACATCACGCCAATTCGCTTACACGGATGACCTAGCAATAGTTACTCAGGAATCCAATGTGAATGAGACAGAAGCAATTCTGAACAGAGACCATGTCATTTTGAGCGATTACTTTGATAAGTGGTGTTTGATACCTGGCACCAGCAAAACGGAAACCTGTCTCTTTCACCTTAATAACAGGCAGGCAAACATTACTTTGAATGTTTCCCTTGACAACTCTCCCCTACCACACAATCCTAACCGCAAGTAACTTGGAGTAACTCTTGATCGGACACTATCCTTCAGGAAACATTTAATGAATACCGCTGCTAAACTGAAGACCAGGAACAATATCATTCAGAAACTTGCAGGTTATACATGGAGAGCATCAGCATCCACTCTTAGGTCGTCAGCACTGGGACTGGTATACTCTACAGCCGAGTATTGTTCTTCTGTTTGGCTGAATAGCCCTTATGTTAAGAATATTGATGTTGTTCTGAATCAGACGATGCGCATTGTCAGCGGCGCAGTCAGATCTACTCCTCTTCTCTGGTTGCCAGTCTTGAGCCACATAACACCTCCAAGGATTCGCAGACAAAAACAACCTAATTCGCGAGTTCAAGAAGATAACAATGAACCTGTCTTCTCATTCATGAAGACATGGTTGTTAGGTATGGACGTCTGAAGTCAAGATCTTCACCCATTCAGACTGCAAGGGAACTCATTAATAGGAACTTTAACGGTTCTGATGAATGGCAATTGCAGTGGACCAACTCAGCTCCAGATGAATGGCGGACCCTCTTTAGTCGCCAACACCCACCACCTGGTTTTAATCTCCCCAGAAGAACTTGGGTTCTTCTCAACAGAGTCCGTACCAATCATGGACGATGTGGGTCATTGTTGCATATGTGGGAGATGCGCTCCTCCCCTGAGTGCGACTGTGGTGAGAAGAAACAGACCATCCGTCATATTGTCACCGAAAGTCCTAGGAGGTCATACTCCGGTCAGCTGAAGGAGTTTGTGTGTGCTTCTGACGGGGTTGTACAATGGTTGGACAGCTTGGATTTAAGTTTATGAACTGTTTTAGAGATTGGTTGATTGTTTAAGGTGTTATATTGTTTGTTATATTTTTTAATATTTGTATGCAGAGTTATGTACTAGCCATAAGCTAAGCTAAATAAATAATAAATAGCTAAGGGCCACACGGTCGCCAACCCACGCTGCCAAGTTTAGAGCCCCTAGGGCCCCTTTTAGTTGCCTTACGACAGGCAGGTTATACCGTGGGTGTTATTCTATCGCTCCCACCCACAAGGGGAGGGGTGATGTTTGACAGGGGCCTTACTTTCACTTTGCATAGAAGCAAAGTAATAGCTGAGGGATATCGAGCACTAGGATTTATCATAAAAAGCGCAAAACCATTCACCAAGACGAAGTCAATCACGGCACTCTACAACACACACGTAAGATCAAAACTAGAGTATGCGAGTGTAGTGTGAAGCCCAAGGTGTGAAAATATATCAGGTTAATAAAAATTTTCCAGAGGCGTTTCGTAACATCGTTAACTGTAAAACAAATGGTAACTGGAGCAAACTCAAGCATTTTAGATTACACATTCCACTCATGCGTAATGGTGGTTGCATATACAGCAAGGCGCATCTTGCCTCGTCTCAAGTTCGAATAATGCACGCCTCTAGTATCCAGGAAGGTATACCTACTGTTACCGTCAGTTTCTGTATTTAGCCTTTCATTCGTGTACTTACCGCTGCATACGATGCCGGAATGCATATCCTTTATAATTGTTATACTGCGTCAAAATAGAACTCTGTATAAATGAAAGAAATGAACGCCCTAGTCGCTTGTTGACACGTATTTACGGAATGGAGAAGGCAAATGATTTGCTATTCGCATATACGACACGCTGCTTGCCATACAATGGGGGGCAACCCTCTATAGATCTATCGAAATCGTGCCTGCGCTAGTCTCGAAAAATCGCAGACTGCCCATCAGTACGGAGATGTCTATCTACCAGTGGTCCATTCGAATCTCCATGGTGTGAAATTGGCGACAGTGCTTATATTTATTTATTTACTATAATTCTATACACAGCCTCCTCCATTGATAGACCTTATGGTACAATCATGCGGGTAAATAAATCCAATTAAGCTATAAGAACAAACTAATCTAATATCTACTAGGAAAAGAGGAACGAAGGCAACTCGGTAGCTCAGAAGAACAATATTTAGGATTAGTATGAAACATAATAGGAGTAGTAGTTACTCCAAACAGTGCTAACTGTAGGATGAATTAGCCTGGCGTTTACCAGTTACTTGGCGTTGGTCAAGGGATCGCGAGGTCGCTCACGAGAAGAATTTAGCAACACAGTACCCCCACTGAGAGGCTAACGACCCGTCTCTTCAGCACTAGTGCGTCAACAAGGCTTCTCTTGCATACATACCATACTAATGACCTCATGACACAACCTTACCTTTTCTTCATTTCGCTGAGTAAGTGCCCTCGTACGTCCAGCATTCCGACTTACTGACTTACTACACTGCCCTCCATTCCATTTAAATTCACGTCCACATGTGAGTCTGCATAAACACTTCCTTCTCTTTTATTACATCCCTAATAAAATTATATGTCCTTTCTTGCAGTTTGTTTATGCAATCATTTATATTCATGACCAATTTGAGTCTGTACAGCCATTTCTTACTCTTTTGTTATATCCCTAAAAATAATTTACATGACCACTTCTTTTACTTTATTTATACATAAATTTTAACGGCACATAAAAACTTATTCAAGTTACCTCCCCTATTCCACTCTCTGGCTACCCACCTTATAGTTTTTTGCTTATCACTCTGCTTGCAAATCTCTTGTTGTTTAGTACGTAAAAACTTTTCCCTTACCTTTTCTGTCTCCTTACATTTCCCTACAAAGTGTAGGTCATCGGTCTTATTCCCTCACAATATACACAGTGAATTGTCTTTGTTCTTGATCCACCCCTTATTTTTGTATAAACCCATGATCCACCACAGTGAACCTCCTTTTACAGTTCTGTCCCCGAATCTAATGTTTATCTTTGAAACTTGTAGTACCTTATACAATAAACTAAGAGATGCTCTATGTTCTATCTGTCTTTGCATTTGTATGTTCTTGATTGTTGATATGATCGCTATCTGACCTCTACTGCCTTTTCTGTTCCAAATCTCTTGCCAAATGTGACACATTTCTTCAGTTTCAACATATATTTTAATTTTTAACAGCCAACTCTCAGCATAGATACTTTTCAATTGCTGTTTGTAAGCCGCTTGCAACACTATACCCCCTCTCTTTCGACGCATCTAATAGTTAAATACTCTCTTTACACCTTCCACTTCTAAATACTCTCCGCACATTAATATCGCCCCCGCATTCACTGTGCACTGTAGGAGTCTCATCACCGTCTTACTAAATATGCAAATGATTTGATGTAGCATATCCCTTTTTTATAGTCCCCATAATTCTGCCCCATACAATACTATGCTTAGCACTATTGTCTTTAACACTTAACTTTTTAAATGCTATTTCTTCGGGACGTCGACCTAGAAAGATCTTTTGCCCCTACTTTGCACCATATGTTATGAACCTGCTTGTATTTGGAAATTGCGGAAGTGTAAGTGTTGAATGTGAGGAAAGGAACATTAAGGACAACACAAACACCCAGTCCCCAGGCCAGGAATATTAATAATTTACAATTAAAAACCCCGGCCAGGAATCGAATCCCGAAGATTTTCCTCAAGAATTTTAACCATAGAGAGGGCTGCAACTCCTTTTCATTTTGCTTTCTTAATCTGGTCTTCCCATCCAACTTTCCTATTTATAAGCACTACTAGATATCATAGCTTTTCCACTCCATCTATTCTCTCTCCCTGATCCACCCATTTCCTTTCATACTTTCTTCTACTACTCTTACATTTTACTATCACCTTCGATTTATTAGTGTTAATTTTCAGGGACCACTTCCTCACGTATTCCGAAACCGCATTCAGACTTTTCTGTGGACCCTCTGTTAAAGCCATTAGCATTACATCGTCAGCGAAAATCAGTTATGGGATCTCTTGCTCGTTTACTACCGGCGCCGCCCAATTATCTCCTCCGTGCCCTTGCGGTATGTCATTTATGAATAATAAAAGTAATATCGGCGATAATTTGCATCCCTGTTTCATTCCAATCTTACAATCTATCGGCCTACTTATTAAATTTTCTTCTAGTTTAATGCAACAGTATACTTTCTGGTATATCACCTAAATCGCTCGGATCATCTTTCTTGACATCCCCATCCTTCCTAATTTTTCTATTAATGCTTTTCTACTCACAGTGTCGAAAGCTTTTGCAAAGTCTATGGCAGTTAAGTATACTTCACTGTCATTACATTGTCTGTTGTACTTCTGCCTTTCCTAAAACCACTCTGAAAAATTGACAATATCGAATTCTATTCGGCCCAGGCCCTTAGCCTACTTGCCAGTACTCCTGTGTAAATCTTGCTCAAAGAGTCTAGTAAAGTTATCCCTCTATAACTACACGGGAGGTTTTTGTTCCCTTTCTCCTTATATATTGGGCAAATAATTCGTTTCCCACTCTTTTGGAAATTTACCGCCGTAGAAAATACTGTTAATTAATTTTACTATTCCCTCCACAATCTGTATGTAAATGCCTATTTCTTCTCAAAACAAGTTGTTAATACCGTTACTTCCCCGCCGACCTACCCCTAAGTTACCTATCACCTCTAGTACTTCCTCTACTGCAATTTCTTTATCAAGTTCATATATACTAACTTCACATTTCTCCACAAGACCTTCCTCCCTTCTCCATAATCCCATTTGTCCTTCCCTCCTGATAATTCGCTGAAATAGATCACCTACTGTTCATAATCAATTTTCGGTTTATCCTTTATTAATTTTGTTTATTCTGTCCCATACTCCCTCAGTTTGATTCATCCTACATTCTCAATTTGTTAACTCCGTTTGTCTCTTCATCCATAACTTCTTTCTCTCATCAATTACTCCCTCAGTTTGATTCATCCTACATTCTCAATTTGTTAACTCCGTTTGTTCCTTCATCCATAACTTCTTTCTCTCATCAATTTTAAGTTTGTATTCTTTCCTTAGTTTACAAAAAAGCTTCTCTTTCTTCATTCCCTCCATTTTTCCTATAGTCTTTTAACGACTTCATAACTGTTCTCCTTACTTTCCCGCACGCCTTATTATACCACCCTCCCTCTCTTCTCGTCTTTCTTCTCTCGCCTTTGTTATCCGTGCAACCCTTTTAATTGGATATTAAATTAATTCCAACGCTCTGTCAATATTATTTTCCTTCAAGGCTACTTTCCATCCACAGCTAATTAGTTGTAGCTAGTTTTCTATAAGTGCGTCTAATTCCCGTTTTGTATTTTCTGATCATTTATATTTAATGAAACTTCTACCCTTTTCATTATTCCTCTCTGTATCTCCATCCCTTACCTCTTCCACACTTCTATCATCACCCGGGCCGGTGCGTGGTTGAATTCAACCCAGTCCCCTACCTCCATCCTTTTGATTTTCCCTAACACGTCTTCCGAGCTGGTTACTAAGTCAATAACGCTTCCACCCTGAGCCGTAATATATGTCAATTTCCTTTCCCTATCCCCTCCCAACATCCATTCAAACTGTAGAATTTTCTTGCCGCGCACAATTCCAAGAGTTTTCCTCCGTAAGTATTTATTTATCTTTACTTCGTCTTTTCCCACTTATTTTCATCTCATCATCTTTGTTGAACATTGGGCACCGCACACTTATTCCAGCCTCCAAATAATAACATTCTATCTTCTTCAAACTTTGCCCTAATGATGCTAGTTTCTAATATAAAATCCTCAAAAGAACGTATCATTAGCCCTTAGGGTGACAGTATGTAAAAGCCAAACATACCTTCTTTACTCTCAATTTCTCCTTCCTCATGTTAAACTTTAGCCAGACCACTTCTTCCAGTGCGTTCTCAATATCCTCTATTAGTTCACTAATCTTTAATTAACACCACTATCCCCCCGAGGCGTTCGCCCCTTATTACGCTCTTTTTTGACTAATACCTGACGATAAACCCTCCCCCCATGTTATCTCCTTTCCTATTTCTAGCCAAGTCCCTAAGAGTGCCACAATGTCAAAACTTTCCAGTATATTTTTAAACTATATATTACCTAATTTACTTAACAAACCTTCAATGTTTACAAACCCTATCTTCCAATCTAGTTGTAACTTGCCCTCTCTTCCTTCTCCATTTCCATTTTCTCCCTTATTCTTACTTCTTGTTACTACGGCCCTCTCTCCTTCTACCTCAATTCCCTCTTTTTCTGACATTTTAGGACGTTCTTTACCTTCCTCATCATCCGTGCCTTTATTTTTTCTTGTCCCACAGATCTCTTAGACTCAGACTTATCCCTTTCATCATGGCTTCTCTTCCTTTCATTTCGTCCCTCGGACCCTCACGTTTATTGTGCACGTATCCACTGTATTATGTCTTTGCCGTTTCTTGAGAGTCACCCACCACCACCACCTCCTGAATCCTCGTATTTGATCCCACACTGCTCCCTTCCTTGAGTTCGGTTCTTACCTGGTCTCGTCCCTCCAATCGATCTGCAGCCTGCCTTCCTTCTTGCCTGGACACCGGGTCCTCTATTTACATGAGCTTCTCTTCCATTACTTGCAATTTCGAAACTGACCAAACTCGTACACATCTGCCTTTGGATAAAACCAGCCCCTTATGTGCGCCCTCAGTCCTTGATGTCTGGCTCTCACTAAATGTCCCTTTTAAATTATCAACTTCTCCCACCATTCTATTCCCATGTCTATTTCGACGCAGATTTTTCCCCTTGTAAATTACTCGCTTTTCTTAACACTATTTCCACCATCAAGGTATATAACATCTTAACTTTAATAATTTGTCTATGTCCTCTCACTCTACCTACCCTTTCCGCGTCATCTACGTCCAATTCACTGAAATTGATTTTCATTTTATCCTGAATCACGTCTACCACTTTGTATATTATATCCACTTTGTTCTCTCTCCCTTCTTCTTGCACACCGTATATAAATACACATTCCTTCATCTGTTCCTGACTGCTGGTTTCCACCTCCTTTTTCAGTTTAGACACCTCCTCTTGCAGATTTTTCACTTTTACTTTTAACATACAAATTTCTTTCTCATTACCTCCCACCTTGGTCGTTGATTGTTCCGTTTCTTCTTGTATCCATTTCTTCAGGTCTCCGAATTCCTTAGCTTCTTCTCGTATCATCTCTTTAAGCTGTTTAAATGGACAGATTTAATTAATTACTACTTTCACCACATCCCTAATCTTCTCGATGTCTTCCCAGCTGATGTAGCCACTAGCATTCGGCCGGGGTTTAATTCCACACCCCCGATAATCAGTAGCACAGTTATCACCGCAACCACCAATAACGTCTCTTCATCTTCCCTAAATCTTCCTTGCACTCCGTCCGTTTAGTAGTATTCTTCAATCTCCACCGCCATCTCCCAATCACCGCCCGATATTGCTCAACTCCCACCATACTTCTCTGCTCTCACCGCCTGTTGCCATCTTAGGCTAGATTGAATTGGCGGCAGTGCTTTTGTTGAATAGTTTGCATTTAGTACCCTATAGTAGTGACGGGCAGTCTGAGACAAGGTCTCGAGACTAGCGCAGGCACTATTTCTCGCGAGAAATTTCGAGAGCATTGTGGGACGAGCAGCGTGTCGTAGGCCTACATATAGACGGAGTTGAATGTTGTTTGCGCAGAGAATCCGTTTAGCCAACCACAGGCCTTCTCCATTCCATAAATACGTGTTAACAAGCGATTAGGGGCAGTCATTTCTTTCATTTCTACCGAGGTCTACTTTAACGCAGTTTAACAATTATAAAGGATACGCATTCTGACATTGTATGCAGCGATAAGTACACGAATGAGTAGGCTAAGTACAGAAAACTGATGGCTACTGTAGGTACACCCACCTTCATACTAGAGCGTGCATTATTTGAACTCGAGACGGACCAAGATGCGCCTTGCTGCATATACGACCACCATTACGCACGAGTTTGCTCCAATTCTTTCGACAGGTAGGTGTATATCGTTATCAGACCACACACGCAATATCATCCGACCACTGCTTGTGATTACCGATATTTTGGTGACGAAGAATATAATTTCTTACGTCGGAGTATTCGCGTCATAATTAGGTACTTCGGTATATGACGGTGCAATATGTAATTGTGTCTAATTGTACGCGACAACTTGAAGACGATATCCGAAACGCAACGTAAGTCGTGGACGTCTTATTTTGAAGAGATGCCACATTGCACAGGTTGCGACATTATTTGTTCAAAGGAAGAAATATACGTCTGCAAAAATACTTCTGGAGATGATTCGCCACTTAAAAACACATATCAGTGAAGGGGAATCCTCACGGAACACTTCCGGCCCGGTCTACATCACGAGAAGGTACCCAGTCGACAATTGCGAGGTATCCATTCTATCTACAGTTAACAAATTATAACGGTTACTGAGCTAAGATGCCCTCCTGAAATAACTCGTGAACCGAACTGACATTGTGTTTTCAATTTCCTTAATGGTACTAAGGGGCTCATGGCTCAACATGCAATACTTTCCTAGGCTTTGGACATTTACCGTCACACCCGTTTCCATATGAGAACTGCTGATTATATACTAAAAGTAGTGATGGGCAACGCTCTCGCTCGAGACTCTCGAGACTGACGTCGCAGATCTCGAGACTCTCGCGAGAATCTCGAGACCGATCCTCCTGTAGTGCAAGCTGTGCGACGGACCAGTAACTAAGACTGTAAACTTTATAGTATATCATTGGCAGTTATTGCGTGAAATAACGTTCTCATATGGAAACCTATGAGCCAATACATTTTGTCAAAAGCCTGGAAAAGTACTGCATGTTCAACTATGAACCCCTTAATACCATTACTAAAGTGAAAACCGAATGCCAGTATCTTAAACTGTTAACGGCTCATTTGAAGGGGTTATCTAAACGGAATAACCCTGCATAATTTGTGAATAACTGTAGATAGGATGTACACCTACTTTGATACTAGAAGCGTGTATTATTCGAACTTGAGATGGGGAAGATGTACTTTGCTACATATGCAACCCCCATTACACATGAGTGGAACGTGTAATCTAAACTGCCCGACGTCGCTCGAATTCTTTCAGCATGGGTGATGGGCAACGCTCTCGAGACCGATTCTCGTGCGCTGCGAGCTGTGCGACGCGACGTCCCAGTAACTACGAGTGTAAGCTTGACAGTTATCATCAGCAGCTTTCATATGGAAGTCCGGCTCCATGGCTAAATGGTTAGCGTGCTGGCCTTTGGTCACAAAGGTCCCGGGTTCGATTCCCGGCAGGGTCGGGAATTTTAACCATAATTGGTTAATTTCGCTGCCACATCATTTCATCCTAATCACGACGCGCAGGTCAAATCAAAAGACCTGCATCTGGTGAGCCGAACTTGACCTCGGGCACTCTCGGCACTAAAAGCCATACGCCATTTCATTTCATTTCATTTCATATTGAAACGTGTGTCACGATAAATTTTGTCAAAAGCCTAGGAAAGCACTGCTTGTTGAACTATGAGCTCCTTACTACCATTAACGAAAGTGAAGACAGAATGGCAGTATCCTAAACTGTTCAATGAGTTATTTCAGGTGGACTTCTTAGCTGAATAACCCGTACAATTTGTTAATAACTGTTACGAATTAGGATGTAAACCTACCTGGATGCCTCACAATCGTTGTCGGCAGGGTAGCTTCTTGTGACTCAGGCCCGGCCGGAGGTGTTCTGTGACTATTCCTCTTCAATTATATTATTTGTTTTTAAGTGTCGTATCATCCCAGAAGTATTTCTGCCGACGTATTTTACTTCTTTTGAATAAACCATTCGGCGGGCTGTGCTATGTGGCATCTCTTCAAAATAACCGACATCCTCGACTTAGATTGCATTTCGGTCATCGTTTTGAAGTTTTCACGTACAACTAGACACAATTACACATTGCACTGTCATATAGCGAAGTACCTTATTATTATTATTAACAAATATATCTCAAATGTGAAATATCCTGTTGGCAATGATCACTTACAGTGGTGGAATAATAACCAGCATACTGATGTGGGCAAGTTTTCCTTCGTCAACAGGGCCATAAGGGATTGGAATAAATTACCTGCAGCAGTCTTCGATAGATTCTCTTCCGGCATCAAATCGTTTAAGATGATGATTATCGCTAGTGAAAAGTGGAAAGTAAAAGCTGTGAACGACGGACACTGAATTTGTGATTTTCTGCTGGATTTAGAATATTAAACTAGTAATATTTCTTCTAATATTTTCTCTCCATGGAATTGCTTGTTGTACTCTTGTTGTAGTTGTTGGGTAGTTATGTTTTAACTTTAATATCACTTGTAGTGTTAAGCTAGTAGCAAGTTCAACCTATAGTATTGTAAGCCATAGTGTTAAGTAATGGAAATACTTAAGTTGTGTGCGAATTTGTGTATAATGATGCTGGATTTAGAAAGTTAAACTGGTAGTATTTCTTGCCATATTTTCTTTCGTTGTTGTTGTCGTTATAGTTGTAGGGTAATGATGGTTTAACTTCACTTTATTATCACTTGTAATATTAAGCTAGTAGAAAGCTCAACCTATAGTATTATAAGCGGTAGTATTTAAGCACTGGAAATACTGAATTTGTTTATGATGATGCTGGATTTAGAATGTTAAATTCAGTGGCGAAGCGTGAACTAAGTGGGTAGACAGATATTTTTATTTAAACTATTTTAATCATATATGTACCGGGCGGTACACCTCCACGCCGCTAATTTAAAATGTGCGCCAGTTGAAACTCCTCTGCTGGAGGAAGTCTGAACTTTATCGACGGTATTAATTTTCAAGTTTCTCAGAAGATGTCACTACTTGGAAAGTTTGGAGTTTCTGAACTGTGCCACTTTTGATGTATTTTTGTTTTACCGGTAGTAAGAAGTGTGAACTTTCTCTTCTAGAGGACACTACTGAAAAACTACAATGGTGCACCCTAGTGCGATGTGAAAGAACTGTTTTTTGGAGAAATTTTTATTTCAAAAGTTTGTTTCTTGTTAATTTTTTTTCTGTTATTGTTTAAGTTGGCTGTATACCCCTCTCTTTCCCCTTGTTTTGTATTTAGCCAATCCCGAATTTCTTTAATTAATTTCTGACCAATCTGATGTATCTTCCCCCAACTTGAATATGCTGCTTATTCCTAACCAATAAAGTTTTGGTGGGAGGGTGTTCTCATTCCAAAAACGCCTCGAACTTTCCGCGAGAGTATATAAACTGCTGATTTTTGGGTCTCTGCGCCTCTTCTGTTCCATCTTTTAGTGTGTAAAGTACATAGCAGGGGGCGGGAAGCGCCTCTTTCTTCGGCAGCGGTCAACAACAAGGTAATGGCCGATTAATAACTTCTTTCTTTGCTAGCTCAGCAGTTTAACTCTCGGGGCGGGTCCGAAGTTTTTCCATAATGTAACCTTCCTTAAAATGTAAAGACCCTTGGTATCTATTCTATCTTTAAACTGCATATCGGGATAGAGAGTGCTTAACCCTCTCGAGCTCCCACTCATATTGTTTTGAGGTGAACTTATTTTTTCTCAACCTATTCTTCTTTAACGTAATGTAAATTGTTCCTTTCTAAAGTCACCTCTTTAGTATGGGATTAGCCCCTGCATTAATGGCCTAGTGCCAAGTAGGTTTTAAACAAATGTATTAGGAGTGCAGGTCGCCTCCTCTCAAGTGGTTATTTTAGAGGTCATGTAATTAACCTTTTTTTCTTACTTAATAGACCTCAGCAGGTTGGGTATTTTACCCCTGTATCTATGTCCTTAGAGGACAACTTGAAGGTGGAGTTTGGTAGGGCCTTTAATAGGCTTAATGTTGAGAGCGAGTGGCTCTTTCTCGAAAATTGAGTGTTGTATGCCTCGGGGAGGCTTTTCTGTGTAATTTGGAGCAAGTGCTCCTGAGCATGAATGGGGTTTTCTGCCCCTCTGTTAAAACTTATTTTGGAGTAAGGTTGGGCTGATTGCCCAAGAATTGTGAAATCGGGGCGCGAAGCCCAAATCCGGTAAATATTGTAACTACATTTTGTTGCCTTGCTACTCTGTACCTGCCATGCTTGTTATTTCTTTATTTTGAAAAGAAAATATAACCTTGTTAATTTTACATGAACTCTAATTTCGTAGCTTGAGACCCGTTCACACCCGCACCTTCTTTCACCTCTAACTACCGCAAAAACACGGTAACAATATATATTGAATTTTTATTTCGACGCATACTGACCTGTATTCAATAATATATTAATGACTCAAACTATGACAAACCCTATAACCTATAACCCTACGTGCACTCGTTTTATTTTTAAATATAGACTAAACAGGCAGCGGGGAGTTAAATAACAGCATACTTTTAGAATAAAAAGTAAATAGCAATATAATTCATTGTTATGTAGATTTAACAGGGGCGGTGCGTGGTACTGTTGCAGCGTTGCACAACTCCCAATGATTTTGGACTTCATTTGCCGTCTTTTCTTCTAATGTTTTAGTTTAATAATCTTAACATGTATTCGAAAACATGTTAAAGTCGACCATCTTCGGTCATTCGCTGTCCTAATGCTTCGTAACGGACCAACAAACGCTGCTGGCTTCGAACCAAACTCAGGGGGTTTGCTTTTCTACGGCAACTCACAAGTGGACAGCGCGGCGCAATGTACCTCAGCATGGACGAGCTTAAGCCTGCATAGCATCAGCTAGCATGCTTGTCGGTATCGGTCTCAGGGAGTTGCACGAGACTAACAAGTCCCCTACCGAGAAACAGTTCCAAACGTCCCCGTTAGACTGCGCCACTCTGCGGAGATTACTTCAGTCGTACTTTATCTCCTCTCGCAAAGGTAATTCATTTCCATTTTTGAAATTTACAAATTTCATTTACGTTACACCGACGCAGATAGGTCTTACGACGACGATGGGATAGGAAGGGGCTAAGAGTTGTAATGAAGCGACAGTGGCTTTAATTAAGGCACAGCCACAACACTTGCCTGGTGTGAAAATGGGAAACCGCAGAAAACCATCTTCTGGGCTTCCGACAGGGGTGTTCGAACCCACTATACCCAGAATGCAAGCCCACAGCCACGCGACCCTAACCGCACGGCCAACTTGCTGGGTGATTTCTTTTTCACGCCATACCAGACCACCCACAATATTACCAACATCTTGCTTCAATAAAAACAGGACAACAAATTTTCAATTCAAGTGAGATAGAAGTAACTGTGCCAGGCTGAGTGGCTAAGACGGTTGAGGCGCTGGCCTTCTGACCCCTCGTGGCAGGTTCGATCCGGGCTCAGTTCGGTGATATTTGAAGGTGCTCAAATACGTCAGCCTCGTGTCAGTGGATTCACTGGCATGTAAAAGAACTCCAGAACCTCGGCGTCTCCGAAAACCGTAAAAATTCTTTAGTGGGACGTAAAGCCAATGACATTATTATTAAGAGTAACTGTATTTATAGTGTATAATTAGCCTCTTATTTCCTGGGTTGCAGTTTCCAGATATATTACCGTTTTAGTAGGAATGTAGTTCATTACTAACGATAATATAGTTTCTTGTTATTTCTGTAAGCTATAAAAATGTGACACTGGATAGATACCACAGATACCACCAGCCACCACTGAGATTTATTAAGAGAAATAATAGATTTTCGTACGTCACCTTAAACAATATTATTGTAAATGAGTTCAATTCGACTGTCTTTCATTTCAGCAAATATATCTATTACTCTCGTCTTTAAGTCAGGCGTCTTACTACAGTTCCCACGTTGGACAGTTGCTGGTTGGACATAGGTTTTGATTCGTTTCAAGGCATTCATAGCGCGTTCACTAGAAACTAATTTTTAACGGAATAGACAGCATCGAGTTAAGCGATTTTCTTGTTTCCGTATGCACACTCTGGAGTTCATTGTTAAGAATGTAAGCCATCAGTTGTTGGGGTTATAATACTGCAACTAATATTGGCGGGCAAGAAACTGCATGTACTTGAAGGGTTTTCATGCTAACATTCATTTATTATGTGTAAGTTTGGTATACTTCGTATTTGAATATTTTATTTTTAAACGTGTCTTACAACAAAGTAAATTCATATTAATTACATTAAAGGCATGCCTGAGATAGTAGCCAATAAGAACACCTTTATAACAGATTCAAATACTAGCCTATGGGAGCAAGGAGAGACGCTGTTAAGCCTGTCTACTGGGCGGAGAAATCTCGCTACGGAAAAGTCAGTACCTAGAGATAGCGTTAGTGTTGCTCTATCTGAAAGCCTTGAAAATAAAGGGAACATACACAAAATGAACAGCGTCTACTTCCGCCTACAGTACGTGCTTCTTGTAACTGACCCGTGCCATAGCATTGCCGAAGTGAGACGAAAATAAGTAAAGCGGGAAATACAATAATGTATGTGGAAATAATTAATGTTCTAAAAAGAATTGAATTAACTAGACAATATTTCGTTCACAGGATGTTAAGAATACACACTGTCTACCCTGTCGCTTCGCCCCTGGTTAAATTAGTAGTACTTCTTGTAATATTCCCTTTCCATGGAATCGCTTGTTGTACTCTTGTTGTTGGATAATAAAATTATGCTAACTTTGCATATGACGCGAATAGAATAGGAATATCCTTCACCACCAAAATATCGGTAAACACAAGCAGTGGTCATAATATGATATTGAATATGGGGTCTGATAACGATGTACACCTACCTGTCGAAAGAATTGGAGCAAACTCCAGCATTTTAGATTACACATTCCACTCATGCGTAATGGCGGTTGCATGTGCATTAGGGTGCATCTTGCCTCGTATCGAGTTCGAATAATGCACGCCTCTTGATGATGTTGATGATGCCTTGTTGTTTAAAGGGGCCTAACATCGAAGGTCATTGGCCCAAATGCACGCCTCTAGTATCCAGGTAGGTTTACCTACAGCAGCCGTCAGTTTCTGTTCTTTTTTTTTTTTTTTTGCTATCTGCTTTACGTCGCACCGACACAGATAGGTCTTACGGCAACGATGGGACAGGAAAGGGCTAGGAGTGGGAAGGAAGCAGCCGTGGCCTTAATTAAGGTACAGCCCCGGCATTTGCCTGATGTGAAAATGAGAAACCACGGAAAACCATCTTCAGGGCTGCCGACAGTGGGGCTTGAACCCACTATCTCCTGATTACTGGATACAAGCCGCACTTAAGCGAGTGCAGCTATCGCGCTCGGTAGTTTCTGTTCTTTGCCTATTCATTCGTGTACTTACCACTGCATAGGCCTACAATGCCACAATGTGTTTCAAGGCACTCATACTCATGTTATACTGCGTCAAAATAGACCTCGCTACAAATGAGAGAAATGAACGCCCTAGTCGCTTGTTGACATATTTACTGAACGGAGAAGGCGCGTGGTTTGCTATTCTCATACTCGGCGAAAATAACGCTCTCGAGATCTCGTCTCAGACTGTCCATCCCTAGTCGACAGGGTAGCTTCTTGTGAAGCAGGCCGGATCGGAGGTGTTCTGTGATTATTCCTCTTCATTGATATTATGCTTTTGTAAGTGCCGGATCTTCCCAGAAGTATTTCTGCCGATGTATTTTACTTATTTCGAACAAGCAACACGGCGGACTGTGCTATGTGACATCTCTTCAAAATAACCGACATCCACGACTTACGCTGCGTTTTGGACATCATCTTCAAGTTGTCGCATACAACTAGTACAATTTCGCATTGCACCGTCACATATCGAAGTACCTAATTATGATGGGAATACATTGTAAGGAATTATTTCCTTCGTCACCAAAATATCGGTAAACGCAAGCAGTGGTGATATTTTATTGGATGTGGGGTCTGATACCGATGTACACCTCAAACTGAAGCACTTTAGATTACCCCTACACATTCCACTTATTCGTAATGGTGGTTGCATATGCAGCAAGGCGCATCTTGCCTCGTCTCGAGTTCGAATAATGCACGCCTCTAGTATCCAGGTACGTGTACCTACAGTAGCCGTCAGGTTCTGTACTTAAACCACTCATTCGTGTACCTACCAGTGCATACAATGCCAGAATGCGTATCCTGTATAATTATTTTATACTGCGTCAAAATAGACCTCGGTAAAAATGAACGTCCTAGTCGCTTTTTGACACGTATTTACGAAATAGAGAAGGTCCGTGGTTGGCTATTCGCCTACTCGGCACAAAAACATTCAGCTCCGACTACCTGTACGCCTACGACACGCTGCTCGCCGCATAATGCGGGGACAACGCTCTCGAGATCTCTCGAAAATTCTCGCGAGAAACAGTCTGCTCTAGTCCCGAGAATTCTCGAGACCTAGTATCAGACTGCCCATCACTAACTAAAAGCTCGTACATACTGAGGTGTCCCACGGTTCGCAGCACAGGAGATTCGGTCTCGAGAACGTTGCCATCAACCCTGGCGAAAGAATTGAAGCAAAGTTGGGCATTTTAGATTACACGTTCCACTCATTTGTAATGGTGGTTGCATATACAGCAAAGCACATCTTGCCCCATCTCAAGTTCGAATAATGCACGCCCCTAGTATCCAGGTAGGTGTACATCCTACCTACAATTATTAACAAATTACACGAGTTTTGCAAGCCGTCCACTTCATGAACGTATCGATGAGTACAATCAAAAAATTAATTTAATCGATTAGGTGGTTTTTAAATTAATTTGTTGAAATTACACGAGGTCATTCAGCTAAGATGTCCACCTCAAATAAGTCGTGAACAGCTTAAGATACTGATATTCTGTTTTCACTTTCGTTAATGGCATTAAAAAGCGGGGGATAGTGGGTTCAAACCCCAACCCTGAAGATGGGTTTCTATTTTCACACCAGGCTGTACCTTAATGAAGGCCATGGCCGCTTTTTTCCGCACTCCTAGGCCTTTCCCATTCCATGGTCGCCACGGGACCTATCTGTGTCGCTGCGACGTAAAGAATGTAATTGTATTAAGGGGCTCATAGCTCAACATGCGTACTTTCCTAGGCTTTTGACAACATTTATCGGCACACACGTTTCTGTATGAGAACTGCTGATATACTATCATGACATAGGAGAATCGATTTCGAGATCGGTGACGTCAGTCTCGAGCGAGAGCATCGCCCATCACTACCCTCTAGCACAACTGGATGCACTAACTGTGCTAACTGATATATATTTGGCTTCAGGCAAAGAAGCATTCTTTTGTCACAAGGTGCACCAATGACATCCCTCTACCACATTGAAGTTGCTTATTAGTTCGCAGTTACTCTACAAGCAAGATACAAGGTATCGGAAGCTAGTGATGTGCAGTCTGAGACGGGGTCTCGAGATTTATCGAGACTAGCGCAGGCATTATTTCTCGCGAGAAATTTCGAGAGATATCGTGAGCGTTATCCCCGGATTGTGTGTCGAGCAGCGTGCCGTAGGCCTGCAGGTAACGGAAATGAATGTTATTTGTGCCGAGTATGAGAATACAGAACAATGGGCCTACTCCATTTCGTAAATACGTGTCAGTAGTGCAGTCAGAGACGCGGTCTCGAGATTTATCGAGACTAGCGCAGGCATTATTTCTCGCGAGAAATTTCGAGAAATCTCGAGAGCGTTGTCCCCACAATGTGCGGCGAGCAGCGTGTCGTAGGCCTGCAGGTAGTCGGAGCTGAATGTTGTTTGTTCCGAATATGCGAATAGCCCACGAGCCTTCTCATTTTCGCAAATACGTGTCAACAAGCGACTAGGGCGTTCATTTCTACCGAGGTCTGTTTTGACGCAGTATAACCAAATTATAAAGGATACACATTCGGGCATTGTATGCACTGGTATGTATACGAATGAGTGGTTTAAGTACAGAACCTGACGGCCACAGTAGGTACACGTAACTAGATACTAGAGGCGTGCATTATTCGAACTCGAGACAAGATGCGCCTTGCTGGACATCCAACCACCATTACGCATGAGTGGAATGTGCAATCTAAATTCCTTCTGTTTGCTCTAATTCTTCCGACAGGCGGGTGTACATCGTTATCAGATCCCGCATTCAATAACATATGACTACTGCTTGTGTTTACCGATATTTTGGTGACTAAGGAAATAATTCCTTACAATGTTATAGAGTATTCGCGTCATAATTAGGTAGTTACTTCGATATATGACGGTGCAAAGTGAAATTGTGTCTAATTGTACGCGAAAACTTGAAGACGATGTCCGAAACGCAACGTAAGTCGTGGATGTCGGTTATTTTCAAGAGATGTCACATAGCACAGCCCACTGTGTTGCTTATTTAAAAAAGTAAAATACATCGGCAAAAGTACTTCTGGGATGATCCGGCACTTACAAACACATAATATAAATGAAGAGGAATAGTCACAGAACACCTCCGGCCCGGTCTGAATCACAAAAAACTACCCAGTCGACAACGATTGTAGGGCATCTAGATAGGTTTACATCATAATAACAGTTATTAACAAATTATACGTGTTATTCGGCTAAGAAGTCCACCTGACATATTTCGTGAACAGTTTAGGATACTGACATTCTGTATTCACTTTCGATAAGGAGCTCATAGTTCAACAAGCAGTGCTTTCCTTTTTGACAAAATTTATCGTCACCCACGTTTCTATATGAGAACTGCTGATGATAACTATCAAGATTATACTCGTAGTTACTGGTACGCCACGCAGATTGCACTACAGGAGGATCTGCCTTGAGATTCTGGCGAGAGAGTTGCCCATTACTACGTGTCAGCAAGCGACTAGGGTGATCATTTCTTCCATTTCTACCGAGGTCTATTTTGACGCAGTATATGAATGATAAAGGATACGCATTCTGGCATTGTATACAGCGGTTGGTACACGACTGGGTAGGCCAAGTACAGAAACTGACGGCTACTGTAGGTACACCTACCTGGACAGTAGAGGCGTGCATTATTCGAACTCTAGACTGGACAAGATGCGCCTTGCTGCATATGCAACCACAAATACGCATACATTGAACGTGTAATCTAAAACGCCTTAGTTTGCTTCAATTCTTTCGACAGGTAGTTGTACATCATTATCAACCTCACATTCAATATCATTATGACCATTGCTTGTGTTTACCGATATTTTGGTGACGAAGGAAATAATTCCTTGTGGTATTATAGAGTATTCGTATCTTGATTAGGTACCGGTACTTCGGTATATGATGATGAATGTGCATTTGTGTCTAATTGTACGAGACCACTTTAAGACGATGTCTTAACGGCAACGTAAGTCGTGGATGTAGATGCCACATAACACAGCCCGCTGTGTTGTTTATTCAAAAGTAAAATACGTCAGCAGAAATACCCCTAGGATGATCCGGCACTTAAAAACACAAAATCGCTGAAGGTACTGATGGGCAATTGAGACTGTCTCGTGATTTCTCGAGACTAGCGCAAGGCACTCTTTCTCGCGAGAAACGTTGAGAGTAGTGATGGGTAACGCTCTCGCTCGAGACTGGCGTCGCAGATCTCGAGACTCGCGAGAATATTGAGACCGATCCTCCTGTAGTGCAAGCTGTACGACGTACCAGTAACTCGAACTGTAAACTTGATAGTATATCGTTCTCATATAAAAACGTGTGAGCCCATACATTTTGTCAAAAGCCTGGAAAAGTACTGAATGTTCAACTATGATCCCCTTAATACCATTAACGAAAATGGTAACCGAATGTCAATTTCTTAAGCTGTTCACGGCTCATTTGAGGTGGACATCTTAGCTGAATAACCCTGCATAATTTGTGAATAACTGTAGATAGGATGTACACCTACTTGGATACTAGAGGCGTGCATTATTCAAACTTGAGACGGGGAAGATGTGCTTTGCTACATATGCTACCCCCATTACACATGAGTGGAACGTGCAATCTAAAATGCCCGATTTTGCTCCAATTCTTTCAGCAGGGGTGATGGGCAACTCTCTCGAGACCGATTCTCGTGTGCTGCGAGCTTTGCGACGCGACGTCCCAGTAACTACGAGTGTAAGCTTGGTAGTTATCATCAGCAGTTCTCGTATGGAAACGTGTGTCACGATAAATTTTGCCAAAAGCCTAGGAAAGCACTGCATGTTGAACTATGAGCTCATTAATACCATTAACGAAGGTGAGGACAGAATGCCAGTATCTGGAACTGTTCACGAGTTATTTTAGGTGGACTGCTTGGCCGAATAAACCGTATAATTTGTTAATAACTGTTATTAGGATGTAAACCTACCTGGATGCCTCACAATCGTTGTCGGCAGGGTAGCTTCTTGTCATTCAGACCGGGCCGGAGGTGTCCTGTGACTATTCCTCTTCATTTATATTATGTGTTTTTAAGTGTCGGATCATCCCAGAAGTATTTCTGCCGATGTATATTACTTCTTTTGAGTAAACAACACAGCGGGCTGTGCTATGTGGCGCATCTTTTCAAAATAACCGACATCCTCGACTTACGTTGCATTTCGGACATCGTCTTCAAGTTGTCGCGTACAACTAGACACAATGACACATTGCACTCTCATAATATCGAGGTACCTACCCTATGCCGCACTTTTAAATCTTGCGCCTATAAAACCTCCTCTACAGGAGAAACTCGGAACTTAAAACTGGACCACATTATCAATTTTCTCAGAAGATGTCACTCACTTAATTTTGTGATTATAAAGTTGCCAGTACTGTGTGAATTTCAACTTGTTTTATTTTCTGTTCCTCAAGAAGTGTGGACACTCTCTCATAGATGTCTCTACTAAAAAACTATGATCATGCACCCTGGTGCGAAGTGAAGGAACTTTATTTGAAGAAATTTTGTATTCATAAGTTTGTTGTTTACTACATTTCGTACATTCAGTTGTGGGTTGGCAATATTTATCCTTCTTTCGGCCTGTTTTGATTTTAACCAATCAAGAATTTCTGTAATTAATTTCCTACCAATCACAGGTTTCTTCTTCGATTTGCTTAGTAACTTTAAGCGACCCAATAAAAGAGAGAGGGTGTGGCTTAATTATTAATGAAAGGTCTCGAACTTTCTCCGAGGGTTTATAAACTGTTGATTTTCTCGTCTCTCGTCGACTCGATCAACATCTAACTAAGTGTGTGGACGTAAAACAGGAGGCGGGAAGCGCCTCTTTCATCAGGCAGCAGGTCTTCAGTAAGGTAATGGCCGTTTAACATCTTTATTTCTTGCTGACTCAGCAGTTTAACCCGCGGGAAATGTCCGAAACCTTTACAATGTAACCTAATTTCCTAAATATGTAATTTTCTGCCGGCTTATGTAAAAACTTAAGTAAAATCCGCAACTGTAATTCGGAGATAGAGAGTGATTTAACCTCTCGAGCTCCCCTTCATATTGGTTTGAGGTGACTACGTTTTGTAACTGGTTTACTTCCTTTCTGTAATGTCTTAATTTTTTCTTATACGAGTCACCTCCATAGTTTGGGAATAGCCCCTGTTTCATCGGCCTAGTGCCTTTTAGGTTTTAAGAAACTACATATAGGAGTGCAAGTGTTCGCCTCCTTTCATTTTCGGGCCATTTATTTCCTGTTTTCTACACGAAGGGCCTGTAGGCTGGGTACGAGATACACCCGTTACATTTTTGTAAGTTATGGCTTGATGATAATTTATTGTAAAGTATGGCATTGCATTGAATAGGCTTGAAACTTTTTCTAGTGTTGTTTGGATGCCTCTGGGAGGCTTGACATTGCAAACTGGGAGCAAGTGTTCCATGTTATTAGGGGATTTTTGCCCCTTGAACAAATTTGGGTTTTGAGCTAGGAACTCAAAAATTGTAAAACTAAGGGTTTGTAACCGAAGTGTGTTAAAGATTCAAAATCTTGAATTTTTTCTCTAAATCTTGTTTTTAAATTAATATGTTATTGTTATCTCACTAAGTGAGAAATTTTTGCTTTAAAAAATATAACCTTCCATTTCACTTTAAATTCTTTCTTGACAAAGTAATTAGACCCATTCACCCGGCACCTTCTTTCACTTCTGCTGATCCACCAAATCACAGTAACAATTATTATTATTATTATTAACAAATACATCGCAAATGGAAAATATCCCGTTGGCAATGGTCACTTACAGTAGTGTAATAATAACCAGCATAGAGATGTGGACAAGTTTTCCTTCGTCAACGGGACCATAAGGGATTGGAATATATTACCTGCAGCAGTCTTTGATAGATTCTCTTCCGGTGTCAAATCGTTTAAGATGTCGATTAGTGCTAGTGTAATATGAAAAGTAAAAGCTCTAAACGACGGACACTGAATTCGTGATTTTCTGCTGGATTCAGAATGTTACACTAGTAGTATCTCTTCTAATACACTGACTGACAGAGCAAATGCAACACCAAGAAGGAGTGGTTCGAAAGGGATGAAAGTTGGGGAAAAAACAGAGACGGCACGGACGAATAATTGATGTTTATTTCAAACCGATATGCAGGTTACACAATGCGCACGGCATCGACTCAGTAGGATGTAGGACCACCGCGAGCGGCGATGCACGCAGAAACACGTCGAGGTACAGAGTCAATAAGAGTGCGGATGGTGTCCTGAGGGATGGTTCTCCATTCTCTGTCAACCATTTGCCACAGTTGGTCGTCCGTACGAGGCTGGGGCAGAGTTTGCAAACGGCGTCCAATGAGATCCCACACGTGTTCGATTGGTGAGAGATCCGGAGAGTACGCTGGCCACGGAAGCATCTGTACACCTCGTAGAGCCTGTTGGGAGATGCGAGCAGTGTGTAAGCGGGCATTATCCTGCTGAAACAGAGCATTGGGCAGCCCCTGAAGGTACGGGAGTGCCACCGGCCGCAGCACATGCTGCACGTAGCGGTGGGCATTTAACGTGCCTTGAATACGCACTAGACGTGACGTGGAATCATACGCAATGGCGCCCCAAACCATGATGCCGCGTTGTCTAGCGGTAGGGCGCTCCACAGTTACTGCCGGATTTGACCTTTCTCCACGCCGACGCCACACTCGTCTGCGGTGACTATCACTGACAGAACAGAAGCGTGACTCATCGGAGAACACGACGTTCCGCCATTCCCTCATCCAAGTCGCTCTAGCCCGGCACCATGCCAGGCGTGCACGTCTATGCTGTGGAGTCAATGGTAGTCTTCTGAGCGGACGCCGCGCCGGGAGTGCAGGCCTCCTTTAACCAATCGACGGGAAATTGTTCTGGTCGATATTGGAACACCCAGGGTGTCTTGCACATGCTGATGAATGGCGGTTGACGTGGCGTGCGGGGCTGCCACCGCTTGGCGGCGGATGCGCCGATCCTCGCGTGCTGACGTCACTCGGGCTGCGCCTGGACCCCTCGCACGTGTCACATGTCCCTGCGCCAACGATCTTCGCCAAAGGCGCTGCACCGTGGACACATCCCTATGGGTATCGGCTGCGATTTGACGAAGCGACCAACCTGCCCTTCTCAGCCCGATCACCATACCCCTCGTAAAGTCGTCTGTCTGCTGGAAATGCCTCCGTTGACGGCGGCCTGGCATTCTTAGCTATACACGTGTCCTGTGGCACACGACAACACGTTCTACAATGACTGTCGGCTGAGAAATCACGGTACGAAGTGGGCCATTCGCCAACGCCGTCTCCCATTTATCGTTCGCTACGTGCGCAGCACAGCGGCGCATTTCACATCATGAGCATACCTCAGTGACGTCAGTCTACCCTGCAATTGGCATAAAGTTCTGACCACTCCTTCTTGGTGTTGCATTTGCTCTGTCAGTCAGTGTATTTTCTCTCCATGGAATTGCTTGTTGTAGTTGTTGGGTAGTTATGTTTTAACTTTAATATCACTTGTAGTGTTAAGCTAGGAGTACGTTCAACCTGTCCTATAGTATTGTAAGCCATAGATTTAAGTATTGGAAATAATTAAATTGTGTGTGAATTTGTGTATAATGATGCTGGATTTATGGTTCATGTTTGTGGGTTACTGTAGTCACGTCGTAGTTCGTGAACCATGGGCAACGGCTGAGTGGCCCAGTAAGTGGTCCTGAGAGTCAGGATACCAGTTGCTATGGAATGGGAGTGGCCATCTCGGACATATTCTGAGTCATGGCCCTCCTTGTGCTCAGGCGGCTAGGACTATACAATTCACCGGGGTCCATAACCCGTTAGCGGAGGGATCCTCACTTGGACTATGTGCAAGTAGGGTAGCGTCCAGCTTCATGAATTTACTGAGCTCAGAACATTTTAATCAAGACTCGGACCTATGGGAGTAATGGAGTCCCACTCCCATTTGACAGGCGAGGTACTCCTTGGAAACGACTTGGCGAACGAAAAGGAATTCGATGGGGAGCTATCAATATTAATGGGGCTTATGGAAGAAAGAAGGAAGAACTGGCTGAGTCAGCAAAGAGGATGTATCTGGATGTGCTAGGAGTAAGTGATATTCGGGTAAGGGGAGATAACGAGGAAGAGAGAGGAAATTATGAAGTGTATTTAACGGGTGTTAGAAAGGGAAGGGCAGAGTCTGGGGCAGGGCTCTTTATCAGGAATACCATTGCACGCAACATAGTTTATGTTAGGCACGTAAATGAGCGAATGATGTGGGTAGATTTGTCAGTTGGAGGAATTAGGACAAGAATTGTGTCCGTGTATTCACCGTGTGAGGGTGCAGATGAGGATGAAGTTGACAAGTTTTATGAAGCATTGAGTGACATCGTGGTCAGGATGAACAGCAAGGATAGAATAGTGCTAATGGGCGATTTCAATGCGAGAGTTGGGAATAGAACTGAAGGATACGAAAGGGTGATTGGTAAATGTGGGGAAGATATGGAAGCTAACGGGAATGGGAAGCGTTTGCTGGACTTCTGTGCTAGTATGGGTTTAGCTGTTACGAATACATTCTTCAAGCATAAGGCTATTCACCGCTACACATGGGAGGCTAGAGGTACCAGATCCATAATAGACTATATCTCAACAGACCTTCAATTCAGGAAATCTGTTAGGAATGTACGAGTTTTTCGCGGAGTTTTCGATGCTACAGACCACTATCTGATCTGTAGTGAACTGTGAAATCTGTCTGCAAACGAATAAGGGTAGAAAGTCTCCAGGGCGAGTAAATTAGACAGAAATACATGGATAGGATTAGTGAGAAATTTCGAACAGTAGACAGTAAGCAGTTTCAGGATATAGAAAGTGAATGGGTGGCATACAGGGATGCTGTAGTAGAAACAGCAAGGGAATGCCTAGGAACAACCGTGTGCAAAGATGGGAAAGGCGAACATCTTGGTGGAATGATGAAGTGAGTGCAGCCTGTAAACGTAAAATGAAAGCTTATCAGAAATGGCTCCAAACAAAGGCTGAGGCAGACAGGGATTTGTACGTAGATGAAAGAAACAGAGCGAAACAAATAGTTGTTGAATCCAAAAAGAAGTCATGGGAAGATTTTGGTAATAACCTGGAAAGGCTAGGTCAAGCAGCAGGGAAACCTTTCTGGACAGTAATAAAGAATCTTAGGAAGGGAGAGAAAAAGGAAATGAACAGTGTTTTGAGTAATTCAGGTGAACTCATAATAGATCCCAGGGAATCACTGGAGAGGTGGAGGGAATATTTTGAACATCTTCTCAATGTAAAAGGAAATCATCATGGTGGTGTTGCAAACAGCCAAGCTCATGGGGAGGAGAAAAAGGATGTTGGTAAAATTATGCTTGAGAAAGGGGAAAGGATGGTAAATAAACTCCATTGTCATAAGGCAGCAATAATAGATGAAATTAGACCTGAAATGTTTAAGTATAGTGGGAAGGCAGGGATGAAATGGCTTCATAGAGTAGTAAAATTAGCGTGGGTAAGGTACCTTCAGATTGGACAAAAGCAGTAATTGCACGTATCTATAAGCAAGGGAACAGGAAGGATTGCAACAACTATCCAGGTATCTCATTGATTAGTATACCAGGCAGAGTATTCACTGGCATCCTGGAAGGGAGGGTGCGATCAGTAATTGAGAGGAAGTTTGATGAAAACCAGTGTGGTTTCAGACCACAGAGAGGCTGTCAGTAGTGATGGGCAACGTTCTCGCTCGAGACTCTCGCGAGAATCTCGAGACCGATCCTCCTGTAGTGCAAGCTGAGCGACTTACGAGTAAGTACGACTGTAAAGTTGATAGTATATCGTTCTCATATGAAATCGTGAGAGCCAATACATTTTGTCAAAAGCCTGGAAAAGTACTGCATGTTCAACTGTGCACCCCTTAATACCATTCATACCCTAGTTATAACCGAATGTCAATATCTTAAACTGTTCACGGCTCATTTGAGGTGGACATCTTAGCTGAATAACCATGCATAATTTGTGAAAAACTGTAGATAGGATATACCTTGTACACCTACTTGGATACTGGAGGTATGCATTATTCAAACTTGAGACAGGGAAGATGTGGTTTGCTGCGTATGCAACCCCCATCACACATGAGTGGAACGTGTAATCTAAGATGCCCGACTTTGCTCCAATTCTTTCAGCAGGGGTGATGGGGAACGCTCTCGAGACGGATTGTCGTGTGTTGCGAGCTTTGCGACGCGACGTCCCAGTACTACGGGTGTAAGCTTGGTAGTTATCATCAGCAGTTCTAATATGGAAACGTGTGTGACGATAAATTTTTTCGAAAGCCTAGGAAAGCACTGCATGTTGATCTATGAGCTCATTAATACCATTAATGAAAGTGAAGACAGAATGCCAGTGTCTTAAACTGTTCACGAGTTATTTTAGGTGGACTTCTCAGCTGAATAGCCAACGGCCGTAGCCGTGTTGAAACACCGGATCCCGTGAGATCTCCGAAGTTAAGCAACATTGGGCGTGGTCAGGAGTTGGATTGGTTGCCACGCGCTGTTGGGGGTAAGGGAATGGAGGAGCGGAAACGAACTGGCCACCCTACCGCACGTAAACTCCGGCTCAGGAACACCTTTGCGGAGGTTCGGACCTGCCTTCGGGCAGAATAACCCTTACCTTACTCTTAGGTGAATCACCTGTATAATTTGCTAATAACTGTTACGAATTAGGATGTAAACCTACCTGGATGTCTCACAATCTTGTCGGCAGGGTAGCTTCTTGTGATTCAGACTGGGCCGGAGGTGTTCTGTGACTATTCCTCTTCATTTGTATTATGTATTTTTAAGTGTCGGATCATCCCAGAAGTATTTCTGCCGATGTATTTCTTTTGAATATACAACACAGCGGGCTGTGCTATGTGGCATCTCTTCAAAATAACCGACATCCACGACTTACGTTGCATTTCGGATATAGTCTTCAAGTTGTCGCGTACGACTAGTACAATTTCACATTGCACCGTCATATATCGATGTACCTAATTATGCCGGGAATACTCTATAACATTGTAAGGAATAATTACATCCTTCGTCAACAAAATATCGGTAAACACAAGCAGTGGTCATGTGTTATTGAATGTGGGGTCTGATAACGATGTGCACCTACCTGTCGAAAGAATTGGAACAAACTGAAGCACTTTAGATTACACATTCCACTCATAAGTAATGGTGGTTGCATACGCAGCAAGGCGCATCTTGCCTCGTCTCGAATTCGAATAATGCACGCCGCTAGTATCCAGATATGTGTACCTGCAGTAGCCGTCAGGTTCTGTACTTAAATCACTCATTCTTGTACCAACCAGTGCATACCGTGCCGGAATGCGTATCCTTTGTAATTATGTTATACTGCGTCAAAATAAAACTCGGTAAAAATGAACGTCCTAGTTGCTTTTTGACACGTATTTACGAAATGGAGAAGGCCCGTGGTAGGCTATTCGCATACTCGGCACGAACAACATTCAGCTCCGACTACCTGTAGGCCTACCACACGCTGGTCGCCGCACAATGCGGGGACAACGCTCTCGAGATCTCTCGCGAGAAACAGTGCTTGCGCTAGTTTCGAGAAATCCCGAGACCTAGCCTCAGACTGCCCACCACTAGCTGTCAGGATCAGATTTTCAGTATGCGCCAGATAATTGAAAAATGCTACGAGGGGAATAGGCAGTTGTTTATGTTTCGTAGATCTAGAGAAAGCATATGACAGGGTACCGAGGGAAAAGATGTTCACTATACCGTACTGGGGGACTATGAAATTAAAGGCAGATTATTTAAATCAATCAAAGGCATTTATGTTGACAATTGGACTTCAGTGAGAATTGATGGTAGAATGAGTTCTTGGTTCAGGGTACTTACAGGGGTTAGACAAGGCTGTAATCTTTCAACTTTGCTGTTCGTAGTTTACATGGATCATCTGCAGAAAGGCATAAAGTGGCAGGGAGGGATTCAGTTAGGTGGAAATTTAGTAAGCAGTCTGGCCTATGATGACGACTTGGTTTCAATGGCAGATGGTGCCAAAAGCCTGCAGTCTAATATCTTGGAACTTGAAAATAGGTGCAATGAGTATGGTATGAAAATGAGACTTTTGAAGACTAGATTGATGTCAGTAGGTAACAAATTTAAGATAACTGAATGTCAGGTTGGTAATACAAAGCTGGAACAGGTAGATAATTTCAAGTATTTAGGTTAAGTGTTCTCCCAGCATGGTAATATAGTGAGATTGGATCAAGGTGTAGTAAAGCTAATGCAGTGAGCTCGCAGTTGCGATCAGCAGTATTCTGTAAGAAGGAAGTGAGCTCCCAGACGAAACTATCTTTACATCAGACTGTTTTCAGACCAACTTTGCTTTACGGGAGCGAAAGCTGGGTGGACTCAGGATATCTTATTCATAAGTTAGAAGTAACAGACATGAAAGTAGCAAGAATGATTGCTGGTACAAACAGGTGGGAACAATGGCAGGAGGGTACTCGGAATGGTGAGATAAAGGCTAATTTCGGAATGAACTCGATGGATAAAGCTGTACGCATGAACCGGCTTCGGTGGTGGGGTCATGTGAGGCGAATGGAAGAGGATAGGTTACCTAGGAGAATAATGGACTCTGCTATGGAGGGTAAGAGAAGTAGAGGGAGACCAAGACGACGATGGTTAGACTCTGTTTCTAACCATTTAAAGTTAAGAGGTATAGAACTAAATGAGGCCACAACGCTAGTTTCAAATCGAGGATTGTGACGACGTTTAGTAAATTCACAGAGGCTTGCAGACTGAACGCTGAAAGGCATAACAGTCTATAATGATAATGTATGTATGATGCTGGATTTATACGTTTAAACTAGTATTTCTTGTCATATTTTCTTTCGTTGTCGTTATAGTTGTAGGGTAATGATTGTTTAACTTCACTTTCTTATCACGTGTAAAGCTAGTAGAAATCTCAACCTATATTATTGTAAGCGGTAGTGTTAAGCACTGGAAATAATGAATCTGTTTATGATGGAATTAGAATGTTAAATTGGTAGTACTACTTGTAATATTTCCTTTCCACGAAATTGCTTGTTGTTGTTGGGTAATTATAACTTTACACATGACGCGAGTAGAGTAGGAATTAATTCCTTCGTCACGAAAATATCGGTAAACACAAGCAGTGGTCATATGTTATTGAATGTGGGGTCTGATAACGATCTACACCTTTCTGTCGAAAGAATTGGAACTGAAGTACTTTAGATGACACATTCCACTCATAAGTAATGGTGGTTGCATACGGAGCAAGGCTCATCTTGCCTAGTCTAGAGTTCGAATAATGCACGCCTCTAGTATCCAGGTACGTGTACCTACAGTAGCCGTCAGGTTCTGTACTTAAACCACTTATTCGTGTAGGTTACCTACCAGTGCATAGAGTGCCAAAATGCGTATTCTTTATAATTACGTTATACTCGGTAAAAATGAATGTCGTAGTCGCTTGTTGACACGTATTTACGAAATGGAGAAGGCCCGTGGTTGACTATTCGCATACACGGCACAAACAACATTCAGCTCCGACTACCTGTAGGCCTACGACACGCTGCTCGCCGCACAATGCGGGGACAACGCTCTCGAGATCTCTCGAAATAGTGCCTGCGCTAGTTTCGAGAAATCTCGAGACCTAGTCTTAGACTGCCCAGCACTAGTTGAGATTAGTGATTGGCAGTCTGAGACGAGGTCTCGAGATTTCTCGAGACTAGCGCAGGCATTATTTCTCGCGAGAAATTTCGAGACATCTCGAGAGCGTTGTCCCCACAATATGCGGCGAGCAGCGTGTCGTAGGCCTGCAGGTAGTCGGAGCTGAATGTTGTTTGTTCCGAATTTGCGAATAGCCCACGGGCCTTCTCATTTTCGTAAATACGTGTCAACAAGTGACGAGGGCGTTCGTTTATACCGAGGTCTATTTTGACAAAGTATAACATAATTATAAAGGATATGCATTCGGGCATTGTATGCACTGGTAGGTACACGAATGAGTGGTTTAAGTACAGAACCTGACGGCTACTGTAGGTACACGTAACTGGATACTAGAGGCGTGCATTATTTGAACTCGAGACGAGGCAAGACGCGCCTTGCTGCATTTTCAACCACTATTACGCACGAGTGGAATGTGCAATCTAAATTGCTATAGAGTATTCGCGTCATAATTAGGTAGGTACTTCGATATATGACGGTGCAATGTGAACTGTGTCGAACTGTACGCGACAACTTGAAGACGATGTCCGAAACGCAACGTAAGTCGTGGATGTCCGTTATTTTTAAGAGATGTCACACAGCACAGCCCACTGTGTTGCTTATTCAAAAGAAGTAAAATACATCGTTAGAAATACTTCTGGGATGATCCGGCACTTACAAACGCATAATATCAATGAAGACCGGGCGAGTTGGCCGTGCGCGGCTGTGAGCTTGCATCCGGGAGATGCACTATCGGCAGCCCTGAAGATGGTTTTCCGTGGTTTCCAATTTTCATACCAGGAAAATGCTGGGGCTGTACCTTAAGGCCACGGCCGCTTCCTTCCAACTCCTGGGCCTTTCCTATCCCATCGTCGCCATAAGACCTATCTGTGTAGGTGCGACGTAAAGCCCCTAGCAAAAAAAGAAAAAATCAAATCAATGAAGAGGAACAGTCACAGAACACCTCCGGCCCGGTCTGAATCACAAGAAACTACCCTGCCAACAACGATTGTGAGGCGTCCAGGTAGGATTACATCCTAATAACTATTATTAACAAATTTTAGGGGTTATTCAGCTAAGATGTCCACCTGACATAACTCGTGAACAGTTTAAGATACTGGCATTCTGTATTCACTTTCGATAATGGTAAGCTCATAGTTCAACATGCAGTGCTTTCATAGGATTTTGACAAAATTTATCGTCACGCACGTTTCCATGTGAGAACTGCTGATGATTAACTATCAAGCTTACACTCATAGTTACTGGGACGTCTCACAGCTCGCAGCACTCGAGAATCGGTCTCGAGAGCGTTGCCCATCACCCCTGTTACACGTTCCACTCCTGTGTAATGGGGGTTGCATATGTAGCAAAGCACATCATCCCCGTCTCAGGTTCGAATAATGCACGCCTCTAGTATCTACAGTTATTCTATACATCCTATCTACAGTTATTCACAAAGTATGCATTGTTATTCACCTAGGATGTCCACCCCAAATAGGTCGTGAACAGTTTAAGATACTGACATTCTGTTTCCACTTTAGTTAATGGTATTAAGGGGTTCATAGTACATGCAGTACTTTTCCAGGCATTTGACAAAATGTATTGGCTCACACGTTTTCATAAGAGAACGTTATTTCACGCAATAACTGCCAATGATATACTGTCAAGTTTACAGTCGTACTTCCTGGTACGTCGCACAGCTTGCGCTACAGGAGGATCGGTCTCGGGATTCTCGCGCTAGTCTCGAGATCTGCGACGTCAGTCTCGAGCGAGAGCGTTGCCCATCACTAGTTGAGATATCTCGATACGGTTGTCCCCGCATATACAGCATGCAGCATGCCGTGTCGTAGGCTCACAGGTAGACGGAGCTGAATGTAGTTTGTGAGGAAAATGCGAGTAGCCAACCACGAGCATTCTTCATTCCGCAAATGCGTGTCAGCACGCGAGTAGGCCGTTTATTTCTACCGAGGTCTATTGTAAAGAACACGCACTAGCATTATATGCAGCGGTAAGTACAGAAACTGGCGGCTACTGTACGTCCTACATCGTTTTCATAAATTTATCAGACTCCACATTCAATTTCCATTTGACCACTTTGATTTATCGACATAACGGTGGCGAACGAATTCCTTACAATATCCTGGAGTACCCTGCCGACAACGATTGAGGCAGCCAGGTAGGTTTACATCCTAATAACAGTTATTAACAAATTATACGGTTTATTCGGCCAAGCAGTCCACCTAAAATAACTCTTGAACAGTTCCAGATACTGGCATTGTCCTCACCTTCGCTAATGGTATTAAGGAGCTCTTAGTTTAACATGCAGTGCTTTCCTAGGCTTTTGGCAAAATTTGTCTTGACAAACTTTTCCATATGAGAACTGCTGATAACTATCAAGCTTACACTCGTAGTTACTGGGACGTCGCGTCGCACAGCTCGCAGCACACGAGAAACGGTCTCGAGAGCGTTGCCCATCACCCCTGCTGAAAGAATTGGAGCAAAGTCGGGAATTTTAGATCACACGTTCCACTCGTGTGCAATGGGGGTTGCATACGTAGTAAAGCACATCTTCCCCGTCTCGAGTTCGAATAATGCACGCCTCTAGTATCCAAGTAGATGTACATCCTATCTACAGTTATTCAACTAAGATGTCCACCTCAAATGAGCCGTGAACAATTTAAGATACTGACATTCGGTTTTCAATTTCGTTAATGGTATTAAGGGGTTCGTAGTTGAACATGGCAGTACTTTTCCAGGCTTTTGACAAAATGTGTTGGCTCACACGTTTTCATATGAGAACGTTATTTCACGCAAGAACTGCCAAAGGAATACTATCAAGTTTTATAGTCGTATTGTAGTTACTGGTACGTCGCACAGCATGCACTATAGGAGGATCGGTCTCGAGATTCTCGCGAGAGCGTTGCCCATCACTACAGCATACCATACTGCTGAAGTTTATAAAATACTGACCTAGCTGATAAGTTGCTCTCGCATACCATTGTTAAGAAGTGCATACCAAATCAACTGATGTGGTCAAAAGCCTTCGAGATTAAGGAAGGCAATGTAAAGTGGCGGTTATGTTTCTCAGTATGTCTCCATGAGCATTTGAGCTGTGAAGATAGTTGTTGCAGCTCCAGAAGTGAAGCCGCATGGGTTGGTACTAACTTTAAGTGATTTAATGCGGGTGCTGGTCGAGGATTCTCTTGGAGGATTTCTAGGGTGTGTGACAGGAGGTGGACTGGATGGTAGAACAGTCTCGTGACTCACCTTTATTTTCAAAGATTGTCCCTGTGATGCTTGTGGCCCAACCAGAGATTACTACTGTGTTAAAAAACAAAAAAAAACCTAACTGGCCGACGAATTAATCACAGTTCTGTTTATTTACCTCAATTCCCAGAAATAAGCAGGCAATTCACTGTCCTGGCACTTTTTGGTTCTTCACAATAAAGCACTGGCACCTTCCTTGGATGTGAACGTAACTGAATTATGAATGTTAACTACAGTAGGGATTTAAGATTATGAGCTGGGAATAATTTAGTCAACCCCGATAAAATTTTGCGCATAATAAGAATAACGTTCATTAATGATTTAAACAAGGATAGAATAACACTTACAATACTGGGGTAGTACTTTATTGAACAGTGCAACGGTTGAGTAACATATGGAGGACTTCAAAATCTATTTACAACATTACAGTACTTTTGAAACAATTTAAATTCAGTAGTCCAGAAAATCTACAAAATCATGAAAGTAAAGAAACCACGTTATATCACCTGACTGGAAGCAATTTTGATGTTTTGCCATTTATCCAATAGCTGCTTACACTACACAACATGGCAACTGTGGGAGAATGGAAGTACAAATCACACTGCATTTCTTTCTTTGCACAACGATACAGTAGTAAAAATATTTGAACCAGAAAATAAATATTCAAGGACAATAATGCACTAGAAATAAAATTACTGAAACTTATAGGAACAGCTTAACAAGATCCTGTGACCATTCGGGCAACAGGGAACATACTGTAACGAGATGCATGTTTAAAGATGGAATCACAGGATAATATACACCAATGTAATCTACCCTTAAACAATTTGTTGAAGGATTTTCTCACATACCAGTGCTATTTACTGTGTAGTTAACAATAACTCTGCCAATAACATCAGCTATTTGGAATGTTGAAGACATGACAAACTTGTTGGTAATCTTAGATATTCACAACCAAAAATCGCACAATGCATACCTACTAACTGTACTGGATTGTAGTCTGATCAATATCCTTACAGAGTCAATTCAGTAACCAATCATAACAGAGGTGTCAAAACCTCTTCTAAAAAGATGCATCCATGGTTATTGTGGAGTGAATGAAATGATACTAATACAGCACATTGACGTAAATGCATTTAAACATAAAATTAAAAATTCGGAGAATATATTGCAACACAAGCTTATAACCTAATGTCCGGCATCAAGTTATTTTGACAGTACAAAACCAGTTTGAACTGTTGGAATTACCTTCAGCCTGCAGCAAATAATTGTGACAATCAGGAAAGTCTTATTTTTAGAAGATATCAAAACTAAAATTCATAAACAAAATCTCCTAATATATTGTTAAGCACATGAGCACAAACAGAAACGAGCCATAGTCATTTGCTAAATACAGAGCAGAAACAATATTTCTTTGATGGTTAGGGATATCTTGAAAAGGAACAAATTCTTCACATGATATTGGGAGCTCAGTTGACCAAAGTAATTCAATTTCTATCCTGGCAAGCAAAGTTAACTTTATTCAGATATGCTGTTCTACTGTACAATTCACAGCATGGTCAAACATTTTAAAAAATTCATAGTATATTCCAACCTAAGTTCTTCATGAATATTTAATGCGATGCTCTTTGGAAAACTGCTAGTCTTCGTATTTGATTTTCAATGTTCAATTTTTTTGATTCTCACGTTTGGAAGTTTACATACGAACTGAAGTATTAAATTACAAAAACTGATAGCAATATAATTCATCTACAGCAATTGGATAAACAGGAAGGATAATTGCTTCGGCTCTTCAGTAACAAAAAATAAGGTTCAGATACTTTCCTCCTGTTCTCCACGATCAGTAGATTTACTGTGTTTAGTACATGCATGCCACATTATTAAACAGTCCCTAATCTGTCTATAGGTCACCAATACATACATACAAACCTATCAAAATAAAGAAATGAACCAACCAGATTTACAAGTCGTCAACAGCAAATGTGGCCTAACATATTTCTGTATTTCTAGCATGGAAGAGAATGCCCAGTATGTTAAAGCTTTAAAAAACTAAAGTAATTTAATAACCATAGAAGTTGGTCTTTTACCAATTTAAATGAAAAACATTACATTTAACATTAAAATCAATTAAAAGAAGTGATGTCTTGTTTGTAGGACACAAATGCCAAAATATTCATAAGACATTTGTGAAATTTTCAAAACTTAAGGAAACTATTCCTCATCCACTTAAGATAATGAAGTAAATTAACACCTTTAGGTGGTTTACAACCTTGGTTCATTAAAAAAAAAGTGGAAGTAGAAACTTCTAGATACCATAAAATGGAGTGAACAGGGAAAGGAAAAAAAATCTTTCTTCACAAGAACAAATTTTCCTTAAATAAAAAATAGATAAAGTTTCCCTTACCTCTGTACTAAGTCAGAGTTTCTATATTTTTGCAGAGTTGGCCAGCCAGTGAGACAGGATATTCTGGCACTATTTTCTTGGTTTAGAAACATGCGCACTTATGATCTTTGTTTTGTCAAGCATCACTTAGAGAAGGTTGAAAAATTGCTAAATTCTGAGACAATGTGGTAGGAATTAACTGGGCTTTTCCATTTCTGTCTCCAAATAGCTCTAATCTTTCCCAAAGAATGTGTCAAATTGTGAAACGTAGCAAAGATGACATCAATTACGATAAAACCCACCTTGCTGATCTCGATCTGTGCAAACTTATCTTGAAAAGAGACTGCAAATATCCTAAATGAGTGATGAATAAAATACATCTGAAGTTTGTAGCAACTGCTGACAGAACTTGCCACCTTTTGTCTGTAAGACTCTGCATCTGTATGATTTATGGACAAGAGGGCCATATGAAACTATTCACAGCAGCAAATCAGGCTGGATAGATTGATGATTTTTTTGTTTGGTATGAGAAAATTATACCGAACTGAAGGCGCTTGGTTGGAGACAACCTGATTTCTCATGTGTTTCCTGCTGTTGTAAAACTGTGCACAGAGAATGACATTTCTTTAGTACTTCTGCCTGAAAACTCTACACAACACAGCCTGTAGATTTGGCACTCAAGACCATTAAAAATTGCCTGGTGCCAGATGACTGAGTCACACAAACTGAAGAGAGGGAACAAACCTTTCAACAAGGATATTTCCAAGGTTGTTGAAGCAGACTATACAATACGGGAATTACAATTATCCCTGGGTTCAAGAAAGCTGGAATATATCAGTTAAACAGGAAGAGCAATTTGAGGAGACTTCCATCCTGTGAAGTCTAGGATTCTTCCTGCAATAAGGATGTAAATAAAAGACTGAAGTTTTCTCAAAGAAATGCGCTTCAATTGTGATGAAGCCACTAGTAATGTACAAAGTCAGACTAAGAGACTGAAGGTACTGCCTGGGAAAAGGGTTTCAGTAGAAGATCCAGGCTTCCCATGAGAGCAGCTCTTCATTGCCTGATAGTGTAATTAAGGGACTTTTCTGGTGTTTCAGACATGCAAATTCTGCACCCTAAATGCATCATAGGCTACATTAAAAGCTGTTTAGAAACAAATTTTATCCCATTTAACCTTATCACCTATTAGAATAGGCACATCTGGTTGAAATAGCCCATCAACTAGGGTGAAGATGACAGCCCTTAAAAAAAAAAAAGTTTTACAGCTACAGGAGGATTGTGCATTAAATATAAACAAGTGTTCTATTTGAACAGAATAATTTACCCTATTAAAATAAACCAATTCCTTCAGAAGTTACCAAGCAAAACTAAAAAACTAACTGTCCCTATTCATTTCATTTTACAGCACAAATTCTCATTACTAAAAGATACAGTAGTTTTGGCTCACAGTCAAGTTTCCATTTACATGACAATTGTTTTCAAAACTGTAAAAAGCTAACAAAAAGGTTGCTGAAATGTAAGCCACTAATCAACACTTAGCAAGTGTTGAGTGAGATAAATGTATTTGTACGAGCTTACATAACATTTAAATTTTACAAAGACCAGTGCCTTGGATTATAGAAGTATCAAGATAATGGTCAGCAATGAATTACAAAAGGACAAACTTATTAGTAAAATGTGAATGTTCTGAAAAGGTGCCACTTTATTCCACCATCCTGCATCGATGCTGAGATATTTGCAAAAATATGCCAGTAAGAATACTTCGAAGCCAAGTCAACCATGTACTTGCGAGTGCAATTTATACAACTTTAACACAAATGAGATAAAGGTAAGGATTAACCACATCTGAAGAGAAGAATATTGAGAATAGGAAGCATCACCTCATTGTACTACGGCACAACACGTAATACCGAACATTTAAATAACCCCTCTGAAAGTAAAACACAGGCCACCTAGTCAATGGATAGGCAAGTATATCTTCACGGTAAAATACTAAGACAAATGTACGCGGAACAAAACTCTACATGGGGACACAAATCTAAGATTCAAAGAGGCTGTGTTTTGATTTTTTTTTGGAATAGATTTCAAATTGAGGGACTTCAGCAGTAGTTTCTGCAAGAAGCAGTAGTTTACCATATTACCTTTCTGATCCTGACTACCTGGTATTTAAATCTTCCTGGACAATTATTTATTAAAAAGCTTCAGCACTCTAGAAATATTAACTGCCACATCACCCTCACCAAATGAAGTTTATGGCTTGCAAGATACAACTGAATCATACTCTCCCTTCCGATCCAAGACTTTGCTCTTCATAATCATTCAACGACATCTTACAAATTTTTATTTAATCCAATAGCTATACCTTTAGACATCACAAGATTGAACAGCAAATACAAAAGCATTTTAGTAGTTTTACATGCAGAGAGCAGCTAAAATGGAACTGTTTAGTGGCATGCTAGTATACAGTACAAATGTTAATGTGCACCTGAAGTTATAATGGAATATATTTTTCTACCTATATTTCATATTACCAATATCTATTTTAAGCAATTAGGCATTGGTAACTTACATCATCTCTTAATGAACTTAACACATACACAGGGAAACTAATGTGTATTTTAATGTATGCAACATTGATGTTTTATGTGTCTCTCCTGTAGAGTATTTTTTCTAGATCAATATTTTTAGTAATTTCTTATAATATACTTCACTTAGTATTCATTTAATTCACCACTGAAATACTCAAGTTGGACATCAAAGTCTTATTCTGCACAGAATTTCCAACACAATGAGATCATTTTATGACAATCTCTGCCACCAGTTTGAACTTACTGCTTACAAATACTCACTTAAAAGTGCCAGCAATAGTAAATTCTCTATTTTAATGAAATTTAATATATATTGAAAACTGACACAGGGCAATTAAAAAAAATGAAATCACCAGACACCATTACAGAATTGATTATTTACTACGATCAAAAAGCATCCATTAAAAAGGATCTTCCACATATTTTGTGAAAGGTTTGATAATTTTGACAAAACTAAGCCCCAACTATTACAGATATTGCAACAAAAGAAGCACAAGGTCTTTGCCTCTTTGCCAAACATTTAATATGGAATTGGTCCACATTGAAGGAAATCTAATAGGAGAGAAGTTAAGAGAAATTACCACAAATTGCAAAATTGAGGAACGGCAATAGCTGAGCTACAATATAATAATGGAAATAAATCTTATTTCCTTAGCACACTTCAAAGTTAAATTTTTATTTAAGTATAACAGACCTGCTACCCAGAAGACAATCCAATTTAAAAAAAAACTAAGGACTGACCTAGAATATGAAAACAGCCAATGCACTTTACTCATTTTGTACATAAGAACAGCAGTGTGGATCTTATCTAAACCAAGCACAAAAATTACACTGAAATATTTCTTTTTCAACTGTAATGCCATTTAAAACATTTAAGTATTATACGATTAGCATACAGTCAATCACATTACTGCAAAAATAATCAAGACCACAGCCCATCATGTATTTAAGTGGCAGCCTAGAATTTAAATGGCTAATAAATTAAGACCACTAGTCTCAATTATATTACAGTACACAGAAATCTTAAGATTTATCCAAAAGCCAGTAATTGTGACAACAGCTCTTCACATAAGAAGTTGTTTCCAAGAGATTCTACACATGGCTTTAGTTCCCAGCTGCCCACTTATTAAATGTCTTAATGCTCATTGCCAGCAAAAATATCTTATAAAAGGCACCTAATGTGTAGCACATTGTACTCTGCTTGGACCATGGCTTGCCTCATCCTCTTCATAGGCATTTTTGTACTCGCGGCGACGAGCTTCCTGTTCTGGATCTAAATCTATCAACAGACATTCTTCAGCATTGTCAGGAATCATTATCTCAGGTCTGTAACAAATAACATTTCATATCACCCAAAATTCACAAACTGTTTGAGTAATGTTGTATGAAAACACAATATTGAATGGTATTATAAAACATCTGATTTTAATTAAACTTTGTATGCCAATTGGGTTGACATGTGAAAATATCTCTATCTTAGATGTGTAGCAGTTTAAGTTATGAAACTTGAAAGGCTGTATATTAAATCATGGCTGTCTAGTCATGGTCTAGCCTACACTGTGTAACAATGTCACACAGGGAGTTGGTTGCTGTCCTACACAGACAGATGGGAGATAAATTCAAGACCCAGATACCTGCACATTTCAAAACAGTGATGAATGATTGACCTACAACACAGTCAATATTGCATTGCACACTGACACTTTAATATTTAAGAATTTCTATCAATAAAACAAACACTCCCAATGTCATTAAATACTACTTCATTTATAAAACAGGGTATTAGATTGCCCGATGACGTTACACATGGCTGTCTAGCCGCACCTTATGACAGTGACAATATCGGATATTTCCTTTTCTTATTATACTTGCCTAAGAATTTCTTCCTAGCCTTGGAATAACTGTTGAACAGAATATTCCTGATAGTGGATATTATATTCTAAATTATTCCAGAAATCTTTGTTTTCATTCAAAATCACCAAGCTGTCATCAGTCACAAACTGCTATTTTACCGAGTATCTGAATAATACGTTTTCGATGACTTGTTAACAAAATGTTCACACTCTTGAAACTACAACCTGTACAATTCGAAAACCATGTTTACACCTAACAAAATCAGATTGTAGAGAGTTTACCTCTATTTTAATGACAAAGCAAGCATTGTTACACCTGTGTTCAGTCTTACAGGTCTTTCAGTTCATTTCTGCATTTGTAAACAAGACATATCCACAAACTTATAAAAACCCATATTTCTATCCTTAGATGTATTTTGCAATAAAGCTCAAGTTTCTGTCTTGAAAATATTTCGTACAGATATGCTGCTAGGTGACCAGCCGGCACGTGGGACCAAACAAATCCATTTACTTAAGATCACGATCCCAGGAAAAAAAATAATAAAAAAAAGCCCAAAATTACGCATCCTAATTTTACTGGCTTATTGTAGCTGCTTAATCAACCCAGCACTGCACATCTATTTGGCATGATTATAAAATGCTCACATCACCACAGACCCCATAATAATGCAAATATCAGTACAAATATCAAGTGTGTCTTACAGTTATACGGCACAGTTCAGCTGCTAGGACAAAGTGCGGTGTTGCTTACAGTGCAACCCAGCCATGACTAGCAACAGCTATGATTAAATGCTACTTAAGGGACGAGGCAGTACTTTTAAACAAGTACTGCTTTTAAAGATCCTAATGCATACATAATTATTTTTTTCTTATAACAGTTAAAATCAGATTCACACATTTCACAATACAGTCAAGCCTCAAATTACCTAATGTGGACTGAGGTGTCAAAATTACAAAAATATGATTTGGGAGATGGAGCATAATAGACCAAGCATGCATTCAATACATTATTTTGTTAACCAATAACAATACACAAATCTGCAATCACTGGAACAGTTCTCCGACTCCCTGCTAGACGTCAGCAGTGTTTATTCACAATCCCCAACATCCCCCCCACACGGGTTGATCTCTAGCAGGATAACCAGTAGTATGGGTTGTAATATAGAATTTGGCTCACTACTGTGAACTGATCACAAAGATCTTTTTGATCAAATCATCATTCAGTGAAAAAATGAAGTGCACGTGTGCATGTGTGGGGCAGGGGCACAATTAGCCCAGTGGCTTAGCTGCTGGCTTCTCATCAGACAAGTTGAGGTTTGAATCTCAGTCAGTCCTGGGAAAAGATTTTTCATTTGAAGAATCACATGGCATCAGAAAGGGCATACAGTCATAAAACCCCAGACAAAACCAAACAAGCCTGGGGCTTCAATGACCGCAGAAATAACTCGGATAAGTTGAAGAAAGATTTTTATTCTTCAGTAACCAGAATAGAGCAATATTGATTTTGAAGAAAGAGCAGACCATCTAGTACTGTGTTTTCTTGTGTATTAGAACTACTTTGCCTTCGAGGGGGAAAAAAAAAAAGCCCTTGCATGCAAGATCCCCCAACACGGTTTGTCAGAGAATAACATTTCTGCTCTGAAGCAGGTACAAGCCGTACTGCTGCTCTGACATCACACAAATTTGTGAAATTTCGTCCGTCCAACTCGCACAATAATAAAAATAAAAAAAAAAGCATCAAAATACAATAATGCAGTACTCTGCTAGTTTAGAAACGCCTGCCTCCCGTAGTGTACCGCAGCTCCGATATGTCTCACAAATAGGGGAACAGTTTCATATGTCTGAACCGTGCATTGCAAGCATGTATGTCACACAATGGGTCTGTTTTGTAGTTCAGAATATCCACCAGTGTAACTGTTACCACAATTAGCTGCTGCTCTTGGGAGCCCGAGTTTGATTCCCGGTGCTGCCAGAGATTTAAGAATGGCAGTAAGGTTGATAGGCTGTAAAAGGATACATGCAGCTCACCTCCATTGGGGCGTGCCTGAAAAAAGCTGCACCACCTCAGGATGAGGACAAGCATTTACGTTATTTAAATACTCATGGTTATTGCTATTAATATAGCAGGACAGATCATTAACAAAGTGATCCTTTAATATCTCTCAACTCGGGCCAATCTGAGTAATTTTTGGAGAAGTATGTTTAAAACGTGATAAAACAATCCATCAGAATTCTTAGAAGTGAAGCTTCCATGGTATGTAGAATTATTTAGGTCTTCTGGGTTGAACCACATTTTCTGTACATTCCGTACAGAATGCCAACATTTCAAATACACTGCAATGTTCGTCAAGGTGACTGAAATACCCCTACTTGATCCGAGGTAATCAGTTTCCCAGGCAGCAGTAAGTTGAAAGATTGTCGTTTGTCTTTTGCTCGACTGCTGCCTCCTCCTCCTCTGATCAAGTAGGGGTATTTCAGTCGCCTCGACAAAGAATACTGCAATGTATTCTAAACATCAGGAAACTGTACGGAACGTACAGAAAACATGGTTCAACCTGGAAGAAAAATAAATTCTGATTATTTTATTCGTCAAGGTACAAACAATTGTTTTTTGTCCCACTAACTTCACAGTTTTTGGAGATGCCCAACAAATCTTGCTCTTCTTCATCCATTCCCTTTTCCAGATTCTCTCTGGGTAGGGTAGTGTACCAAAGCCCTCTACCTCACTTGATTTTCCACCATTCCTCTTCTAGTACTTTATTGCTACTGACTCCTATTTGCACTAGAGTCCACAACAGAGCTCCTCCATCTTATTCCAGGCTGTCCCCTACGCCTCTTTCCAGTCTCTGTGTATCCATGAATGTTCTCTTTGGCATTCTCATGTGTCCAAACCATTAGAGCTTTGCTATATCAATCCCTTCTTCAAGTTTACACACTCCCATGCTTCTCCTTATTTCCTCATTTCGTATTCTATCTCGTCTTTCCCTGTATGCTCCTCAAGAACCTCATTTCAGCTGCTTGTATCTTACTTTGGTTCCCCTTAGTCAACGTCCAGGCTGCTGAAGCATAGGTCAGTATAGGTTTATAACAGGACAAGTAAAAAACCTTGCATTTCATTGGCAGATCTTTGTTCCATACAATGTCTCGCACAATGGTAGAAACTTGCAGACTGCTGTATTCTTAAATCAATTTCACCATACAAATTTTGATCTTGTGACATCACACTGCCCAGATATTTAACATTTTTCACTACTTCAAGAGGTTCATTTCCTGGATTTTCTGTTACGTCTCATGACCAAAATCTTGCTTTTTGCAGTACTAATCTTCATTCCAAAATTTCTTGTCTCCTCGTTCCATAAATGTGCCTGTACTTCCTCTTCATTATCTCCCCAAACTAATATGTCATCAGCAAAGAAAATAGACTTTACTTGCTCACCCATCATCTTCTCCTTGACATTGTGTAGAATTCTATCCATGATGATAATGAAGAGTAAGAGAGACTTCCCTGTCTTAAGCCTGTCTCAACTCTGAACCATTCAGTTTGACCCACTTTGGTTCTAAAACAGCTTTTGCAATTTTGATACAATGCTATTACCATCTCATTCCGAATTGTGCCTCTGTCAATGTTTTCCATACCAAATTCCTTGCGACACTGTCCTATACCTTTTCTATATCTAGCAACCTTACTACCACGTCCTTTCCATATTCCCAATACCTTTTCCATCATCTGACACAATCTTCCCTCTAATCTGTATCTTATTCGTTTATCCAAGATTATTTCAAGGATCTTAGCTGTATTAGGTATCAGTATCACTAATTTTCACATTGCTTCCTGTCTGCTTTCTTGAAAATTGGTATGACCCCTTTCATCACTCTTTTGGAACCTTCTTTTCTCTCCATATCACTGGAGAGAGTATACAACCAGTGTAAACCAACTACTGCTCCTGCTATTATCATTTCTATGGTGACCTCGTCAATTCCAGCTGCCTTGCCTTGTTTCATTCTTTTACTGGCCAACTCAATCTCTGCCATGGACACCTCGGTTTCCTCGTCTTCCATCTGCACTAAATCTGGTTGTTTGATTTCTCCTTGTACAGAGGTATTTTGCATGTTGTAAAGCTGTTCAAAGTATTTTCCCCACCTCTGCAATAGATCTTGCTTCTGTGTCAACTTCCTTGTGTTCATTCTCAATGAAGTTAACACCTTCACCTGGGTTTTTCTTTCTTTTAATCCACTGGAATAAGATCTTTTTTGCTTCTGGTTGTATCTTCTTGCAGAGATTCAGTGAATTTTTGCTAGCCATTTCTTTTTCTCTTCTTGAACCACCTTGGAGCACTCCTTGCAGTGCCTCATTTTGTTTTACATTCTGTTGTTCTGTTTCTTAGCCATCTTTTACAAGCTTGTTTCTTCCTTTCAACTATATCTTTTCCCCTGTCATTCAACCAGGGCATTTCTTGATCATTCTTTCTTCCTGATACTCTTCCACAGGTCTTTTCTGCAGACTCCACCATGACTGTTTTAAAGTATGCCCATTCTTCTTCAACTCTTTCGATGTCTTCCTTAGGTATACTTGTTTTAATGTGTGTCTGGAACTTTTCACTTATTTCCTTCTCCTGCAATTTTCACACCCTTAGCTTTCTCTGACTAATCTCAGTCATCTTTTGTATCTTTCCCATTTTTAACTTAGCTATTGATCTCCTTCGAAAGATTCACTTGGGAGGGCTGTTACATCTACCAACATTTTCCTGTTACCTTTCTCGACCAAAATGTAAGAGTTTTGTTACCCGAACTATATCTTTATCTTCCGTTTTTCTTTTGAAACCATGTGTTACCAACGATCAGCTCTTCTACGAAAGTCTACCAAAATATCTCCAGCCTTGTTTCTCTTCCCATATCAAAATGGACCTATAATCTCATCTCCTTTCCTTTCCTGACATACTTGGGCATTCATGTCTCCTATGATCACAACTTGTTTGTCCCGTAATGGCCTTCCAGAAGGTATTCCTCTAGATCCGTATCTATATTTCCTGTTTGTGCAGCATAACCTTGAATTATATCTGTAACACCAGTTTCAAATCTCAATCTGACCTTAATCAACCTGTCATTTGTTTTCCACCAATTCTAGGTATTCCTGTAGGTCTTTTCTAATTATGAGACTTACACCATTTTTGACTTCTCTTCCTCTACTACAGTATAAGGTGTATTCTTTCTTTAGTTATCTCTCACCTTTTCCTTTCCATTTGGTCTCTGATTGCCAGCAATGCTATACCTTAGTCAACCATAAAATCTACAATTTCTTCCACTTTCCCTGTTAATGTCACTACATTGATGGTCGCTATCTTGATGTACTTGGGTGCTGGTCGCCTCGAATTGCACGTCGTTTGTGGGGAATGCCCTAGCATTTTCCAAAGCTTCAGTACACTTATCATATAGGCTTTTATTACGATGGGTTTGCCACTCCCAAAGGCATTTTAGGAGCTACTGCCAGCCAAAACCTGTATGCTGCTAACATGGAGAACCGACGCTACAGTTGATATGGGGTTTCAGTAGCATTTCCTCCACTGAGGGCCCATTTCCCTTTTATGAAGATTCCTCCGCCCTTAGCCGTTGGTCCTTATAGTGGGTCAGGCTATTTACCGCCGCCCAGCACTCTGCGTGGAGACAATGGCTGTATGGTTTACTCCATTATCATAACAGATTAACTGGCCAGACACTAACCAACACACATCAAAACAAGTATACCTAAGGCATGGGTCGAAGAAGAATGGGTATACTTTATACAACCAGAAGCAAAAACAAGGAGACAACAAATGTATGAAATTAAACATGATAAAACCTTCACACACACCTTTATATATACTTAAATATAGCAAGCAAGCTTCCCTGTTGATTTTTGTTGTTGTGGAACTTGTGGCACTATCCAGGCACTTAGAGATGGTATACCTAAACTAAATAATATGGTCTCTCTCTTAATTGCAGCTTTTAGGTCAATCCTGATATGATAAATGTAGAGAACAAGCATGAAATATACTTGAAAATAAAGGCCTGTCTTTCAATAGCTGCAGTTCTCCAAAGAACACTTCCAGTACCATAGATTACATTTGGAAGTACAACTAACATTTGTTAACAATCAGCTGGTGGGTTGGCACACTTACTAGAGCACTGCTTTATTTGGATGGGGTGGCTTCTGTTACACATATGCCGACTGGGGAAATACAGGGACTATCTCTAGAAACCATCTGTGAATAGATTCTCACTGAATGGACTCTATAATCAGGAATTAAACTATTTAAAAGTTTCAAAAAAAAAAACAGCAATCCCAAATGATCCCTATGGCAATTAAGATGACTATTTGGTATGACAACGCCAGTAGCAGGGAGGATAGTGGCACAAGACTGCTATAATTCAAAAGAAAGCAGTGATTAGGTTTACTAAACTGCTGTGACTCAAGCAGCAGCTTCTCTCTGCAGGGATGGTTCAAATCCCTGCTACTCCATGCAAAATATGTGCTGGACAATGCGGAGGTGGAACAGGCATTTCTCCGGGTACATCCGTTTTCCCCCACTCTGTCATCTTCCATTCCAGCAACACACTCCACTATAATTTAATTTGTCAATCATTGCCCCAGAGGAGCGAGACAGGCTTCGTTCATTCTTTTGTTGATCCACTCGAATTACTGGATACAGGCTGTGGATTTATGTATATTACGTTTGCTATGCTTACTACTGTTCACCTAACAGACAAATGATGGCCATGGAGTTCTTTCGTTCTTTTGTATTCATTTTACAGTTCGTTTCCCGGGTACTGTTAGAGAGCCTCTTCCATTCTCTCTTACTGAGATAAGTTTTGTTGTTAATGACATCCTCCAATGTCCTTTCCCGATCTGGTCTGGGTGGTGGTGGCGGCGATTGTTTTAAGAGGAAGTACAACTAGGCAACCATCCTCTATATACAAAGGGCACTAGGAAAGTTTTGCAATGTGAGTGAACACTTTAGACTTTTTCAAAATCATTTCCACCACACTCAATACACTTCTCCATACATCGAAACCAGTCACTGAACCAACTGCCACCTTTCTTCGGTTACATTTTTACACTCTCGATCCCATGCTGCCAGAAGCTCCAAGTCGGATGAAAAACGCCGCCCTTTCAGCTTCATCTTCACTTCTGGGAAGAGTGCGAAGTCACATGGGGCAAGATCAGGACTGTATGGAGGGTGATCAAGCAGTCAACCCTGATCTGGCAAGAAAATCCATTGTTACTGTACCATTACGTTACAGTCGAGGCGATCGTACGCACATAAAAGTAGCGGACAAAATGGCGCGCGGCAGCTTCATGCAGCACAAACATGTATGAAGTATCACCGAGGTGCAAATCAATCTGAGAAGGCGGAGAGTTATAAAAGACCATCGAAAAGGAGTTTCAAGACGGAACAATTATTGTTTTGAAAAATAAATGAAATCAATTCTTAATACCTTGAGAAAGAAGATCGCTTATAAAATTTAATCCACTTGGAACCAAGAAGAGTTTTTTCAGCGGACAGGAAGAGAACTGCGAAGTTAAAACAAATATTTACGAAGGAATCGTACATACGTAGCTAAAGACTAAGTCGTGGAGAATTGCGTATACAGTAGAAGTGTGCTATAGCGAGTACGCACATAGAGAGAACCCCGTTATAACGATAACTTTTGTCCGTCCCTTCAAAATTACTATATTAAACTGGGTATTATCATTCGGTTACAGCGAGAATCCTATCACTGACGCATCCGTTATTACGAGCGATTATGCGCGCTCGATTTTTCCGTTGCCGATATTTATGCTCCCAGTCGTTATACTGCATGCGATCGATCATCTTCGGTACCGTATCGTTTTCTCGCTATGCCCATCAGCGAGCTCCCTCGTCGACATTCAAAGGCAATGGCGGATTCGATTAGTAATACCCGTCGACTGCTCTTGCGCGAGGAAAATGAGAGAACATGTTTTCGTAATAAATGCGTAAATGTCCGATAGCCGTTTTTAACTCATTAAAGATAAACTCAGAATAAAAGATCGCTTAATTTTAATGCTAAATACCGCAATTAAGTAAGAATGAGATGGGCTTACACCTCAAGATATGGCAAAGTGCGTCATTGATTACGAGGTTCGTTTATATTTTCTCGCGTCCGTTAAATTACGGAAAGGCTATTATGTAAATTTATAGCGAGAAGGTTATAATTTCTCTACTTACGCTTGAAGTATGTTTTCATCATACATATAGTACAGATAAGTTAGGATATGTGACGCTATCTGATTAACAAAACTGAAATGTTTGCCACAAAATGCGATCGATCATCTTCGGTACAGTAAGTTTTTGCGCTATGTACATTTGCGAGCTCTCTTGTTAACATTCGAAGGCGATATTGGAGTCGATTAGTAATACCCGTCGACTGCTGTTCTTAAAAGAAAATTCGAAATGAAAGAGGATATGACGTTTTCGTAATAAATGCGTAAATAACATGGCCAATAGCAATTGTTAACTCGGAAAAAATAAAGGCTGAAGTAGACGATCTCTTATTTTTAATGGTGTACCGTATACTGAAATTAAGTAAGAAAGTGATACACCTGAAGATATGGCAGGGTACTATCACCGATTTCAGAGGACAGTTTATATTTTCTCACGTCTAGTTAAATTTCGGAAAGCTATTCCCATGCCAATTTTTAGCGAGGATGTTATCATTTTTCTCTACATGCGTTTCAAATACGTTTCCATGATACATATACAGTTAGGTTAGGTGCCACCGTTTGAAAAAGAAAACGGAAATGTTTGCCACAGAAGCCTCTGGAGTAATACCGTATTTCTTCGAATCCAAGACGACGTTTTTTCCTCAGGATATCGTGTGAAAAATCAAGGGTCGTTTTGCATTCGATGGCCTGATAGTAATGAACACCACTGGCAACTACCGCAGTAACCAAACCACGCCGTTTCTTTTCACACCCCCCCCCCCCCTTGTGCACACAAAACTCATCGACAATAAACGACCGCCTCTTTATCACAGGCCTAGGCCTACACCGCTAGCCACGGCGACCGGTCGTAGAGTGCCCATGTGTAACGTCACTGGATCTCGGAAAATAGTGGAGAGAATGACATTCTATTATCCTCTACAAAAACGTATTTCAAATCTGCAGTATGGCATCAAAACATGCGAGCCTACGAATTCTTAGAAAGGCCACGGCTATCAGTAGCAGACTTATAACGCGTCTGCTGTACGTGACGCTTAGTAAAATTAAGTTTTATAGACAGCAGGAATATTTTCGTGATGGATCGTCGTAAAGATACGTGGAACAGTATTGCCGGAAAATTTTCAACGGGTTCTCGTCGATGTTACGATGCCAATTTTAAGTTAATGGCTATTAAACACTCGAAAATATATAATTGTGCAACCGCAAGAAAATACGGCATAGGCCTAATTAAAGCCCATTTTCGGCGTTACCGTGAAGACAAAGATAGCTTAAAAATGCGTACTGCACAAAAAATGCATTCGGTGACCCGCAACAAGGACGCTTTAAAGTTTAAGATAAAATTGTGAGGTATGTGCTCAAAAATGCATGGGCGGAATTGCCATACCGCGGCGCAATAAACTCGTTCGTTGACTTTCAAAGTCCGCGATTAAGACCTATACGTCGCTAGCCGCTGAAGTTGGCCGAATCTGGCAAGCAAGACGGGCGTGTAGCGGCAGCTAGTTATATCTGACGCTGAGTGAAAGTACCGGTAGCAGTTTTATAGTAAGCAAGAATATTTTCCTGGTGGATCGTCGTATTGTAGAGACGCGTGGGATGTGTATTGCCGGCAAATTTTCAATGAGTTCCCTTCGATATTATGATGCCAATTTTAAGTTAATGGTTATTAAACCCGCCAAAATAAAGAAAGCATAATTGTACAGCCGCAAAAAATACGGCATAACTAAAGCCAATGTTCGGCGTCTACAGTCTAAAAATGCGTACTGTATAAGAAAATACATTAATATGATTTTAAAAAACACTTTTTAAGCCTGATTAATTTTTTTGAAGGAAAAAGTGGGAGTCGTCTTGGATTCGGAGAACTACGGTAATATATATTTTTCAGAATGAAATTAAACACACAATTTCACGTAGTATCGGATTTCGAAAAACAAACAAGCGTGGATATCCGCGAAAACTTTTCCCGACTTTTTTTAAAAAATCGGATATAACGACAATCCGTTATAGCGAGCAAATTTTTCGCCATTATGAATTCTCACTATAACGGACTTCTACTTTATTTCAATTCAAAATATTAGAGAGAAGGAACATACGAGCCGCTGCGAGAAAAAGAGAAAGGGCGAATTCCTGTACTATAAATGACTGATTATAGTTAAGAATATATGAAATAACTAGAAGCAGCAGTCATCCTAAACAAAAAGACATTTAATAATAAGCCGCGTTTGAATAAACATATAAGCACAATTTCGAGATATATGAATAAATGTTACTGTTTTCTTTTATTTGTTAAAAGGCTTAAGATGAAGGAATCAGTTATTTATTCTGCCCATTTAATATTGTTTTCTACTTTGATGGACACCTGCAATATGAGAGCCGCCTAAACAGATGGGAAGAAGATTCTCCAGGCCACCATAATGAGGACCAATACTGCCATGCCGAGAAACCAGCCGTGACTTGTATGGAGGTGGAATCCAGCTACATAGAGACGGGATAGCATGCAAGCAGAAGCCAGCAGCTGCCGGAGACGAGATATGAGATAAGCTTCCTATATTAAAATATTAGTAGTATTTGTTGAAAACAATTTATATCAGTGGAATATTACCTATAAATGAATCATGTGTGCCAAATTATGAATGTTGGTGGTAGGTCCTAAGATTTAACCGCGAGCGAGTGCCAAGTAACAGATATACTCAAACATAAAATCGTAGGGTTATGTCAACATGTGATGTGTGTATATCGATTTTAACGTACCAATCTACACGGAAAGTTTAGTTCACTTTGAACTGGGAGATATTGAGAAGAATACATGAATTTCAGAGTATAGTCTAGTTTCTGAGGAAAACAGATCGACAGACATGGCCGTAATTACTTTATTAATATGAAGAAATAGATCATACTGGGAATACGTGTTAAGAAGAATATAACGTCGAGGGAGTATCGGAGTGTAACAAAGATGATATTTAAAGGAAGCGAAATGAGATATATATTCAGAAGGATTAATAAGAAGAGATGGATGTGAAATACGTGGTAATATGAGTACTGAGATACGTTTGTTTCGTCGTAAGGTTATAGGAAGGAAGTTGTTATGGATTCATATGATAGGTATTTGTAGAGGCATGATTTTTCCGCATTAATTTTTGAACGATTTCGCGAGAAGGATACGGATTTTCGCGAAATAGATATTTCCGCATCGCTTTAATTTCGCTTTAATGAAATCCTAAAATTAATCATTAAATGTTTCATTACTATCTCTGATCGTTGATTGTGGAGGTTTAATTGATAGCCTGTACAAATCTTAAACTCTACTTTTTCTCTCTTAGCTTTCTTTTGCATATCTAATGAGAGTTCTAGTGTTGTCTGCCGTTTCACTGTTGAAGTGCTAAATTTACGTTCTGAATGTTCCTTATTTTTAAAACAATGTTTTTGAGACAGTATCTTTTCCCTCCCACTCGATACGAACCTTACAAACTTTACACATTAAAATATTGCTTTCCGAAACTTATAAACCTTCAATCGCAAACTGTTTAGCTCTGCTGTGCACCGTAACACTTGTCGAGTGACCCATCTTCGCTAATGTCTGATCACTTAATTTTACCTGACCACGAAGCCGAAATACACCAGTCAATTGTGCTGTTTTGTAGACGACGTCATTAGGGATTCCAAGATTGCACAATGCCATGAGGAGACAGGCTGGGGTGGGATTACCAGCCACCACAAGAACAACATTTTGTTTGGCAAGAAGCCTGGAGCCAACCTCTTTTCTTTGATGCCATGTCTTAAAGAGATTTTCCAGAATATCAATGATAACATATCTCTTTCCTGCTGATGAATCTTTGTTCGCTCTTCCTTTCCTTTTCATACATAATCTTTGAATAAAATCTCAAGTTCGTTATTCACTACATATTTCGCTGTAATATCGCGCTTATCGCGATAAAATTAAAATTTGCTTTAAAATGGCCTTATCGCTTTAATTCGCGAGCATAATATCCATATTTTCTTAACCAGAAACATACGATTCGTAAAGATATCACAAAATCGCTCAAAAGTATTTTTTGTCGCGTTTATCGTTAATGCGAAAAAATCATACCTCTAGGCATTGCTAATGCATGATAAATAAAATGAATGTTAGGTCATGTTGAGATGAACACAGAGCAACAGTCCAGCTGATTTAATGTTGATTTGTGACAATGTAACAGATTATGTATATTTATTGAGTTTCAGATACTTATTGGTGTAGATGTACGGACGTTAAGAATTACTGGCCTACAGAGAGTAAATGTCTCCTAAGTAAACAGCAGATTGAGAAATTAATTACACTGAATTATTGGCACAGCGGTATATGAAATGAGATTATTCATCACTAGTGGTAGGACATATATAAACGATTGGCACAATTTCTCAGTTAATATTGATAGATTATTTTATGAAAAGCACTGACTATGTAATTTCCACTGTCGTGAATGAGTTGATATAGCAATGTCTAGTTAATATTTCTAATTATAACATTTTAGAGCGTGGTAACAGTTAATAGCCACAATAAGAAAACTTGTTGAATATCTTGCATCTCGTAAGTTACATACGAAGCCCCAAATATGAAGAATCCTCCGTATTCCAATAAAAATAAAGGAAAAGACCTTGTAAAAAAAATAACCCCATGACGAATTATCAATTTTATTAAGCAATTTGGAACATTGAATGTTGTTATTCATGTTATCGACATGGTTAAACTGAAGCTTTTCGTTATTTGAACTGCATCACAAGTTAGGAAGGCAAATGATGGATTTAATTAATTCAATGAAGCATTTATTGGCAATTAGTGTATGTATGAATACATAAGACTCCATTTCAGCTATGTTAACAGAAAGAATCAGTGTAGATAAGATGATTAATGAACAAATATCCATTTTCTTTTCTCTACAAGAATTATTTCAATTTTATTTTCTTTTACCCAAAGTTAGCATGCTAATAAATTAGTGTAAGAATTATTTCTGAGTCTGTTTTGAAATATAGGTTTAGATATGTAGCTGTAAGGTAATATAACCATTGATGTCAGGAATTATTGATATATGACAAATGAAGTCCACTGGCAGAGTTTGGGAGTTGAATGGTATTTTAGTGAACATGCCTTTACTTTTCAACGGAACATGCAATATAATATTTTAGAGGTTACTATTTTACCCTGAGAAGCTAGCAGGAATTTATACGAATGCCTACTTGGACTCTGACTTGGTATATTACATTAGCATGATGTGCTGGAGCTATGCCGTGATGCAAGAGCCAAATGTTGAGCCGTGACCTTTGACACAGCTGCTTAGTGCCTGGATGACCTGAGGCAGACAAGTCTCACTGTACCACTTCGCAGTAACAGTCCTTTGTGTTTCTAGCACAATCCAAGTCAGGACGCCCCATTTAGTGAAGAATACTGCAAACATCCTTTTCTTCACTGACCTTGACTTTCGCACAGTCACATCTTCAAGCAGCCACACCTTGTTCTGGGATTTTGTTGGGAGATCGTAATAATAAAGCCAAGTTTCGTCACCTCTAACGATTCTAATGACGTTACGCGAAGACCCATTTTCAAACTGTTTTAGCATTTTTTGACAGCATTTCACTCTATGTGCCCTTTGTTCCTCTGAAAGTGAATGGGGCACCCAAAGGGAACAAACCTTTCTAACATGGAGATGGTCGTGTAGGAATGAATAGCTGGTGCAGGGAAAGTGGAGGGACTCTTCAACCTGCCGATATGTCAACTGCCTCTATTGCTGGAACATTTTCCTCACAGCTTCAATGTTTTCCTCAGTCACTGATTCAGACGGTCGCCCAGAACGAGGATCGTCTTCAACTCCAAAATTTCCCCTCGAAACTCGTACCAACAGAAAATTGTCTTATGTGGACAGTCTTGCCCCAGCACAGGAGTCATTTCCTACAGGCAGTGGTCGACAGTTAATCCACGATCAAAATTGAAGTGGATAATTGCGCGATATTCACCTTTAGACCACACTGACATCTTAACTTGCTTTCAATCCCACTGCTTGGTAACAACTGGTGTGAAGGTCGCGCGCCTTGCTATCTCCTAGACTGGTTTTCACCTCACCATAACAGGGGTGTCCAGCCAACCATTTTTGCATACTGCAAAACTTTCCTAGTGCCCTTTGTAACACTATCAGAGAGAAAAAAATAGGGTCTGGTCTGGGATGCACTAATAAAAATGAAGGTAGGCAGAGCAGAAGTACAAGTGTAAGCCATGTATGAAAAAGTGTGCAAGTTGTATGAAGACTCAGATAGGAGAAACCAGTTCAATGTAGAAACAGGACTGACAAGTGTATTATCCCCTCTACTCTTCAGTCATGGATAAAATCCACCGGAGTGAACAAGAAAAATGGGAAGCAAGGAGACAAAGGCTTTACTCTTTGCAGATGACATAGTAATATGGGGAGAAGGTAAAATGGAAGTACAAGAACAAGTTATTGTATGGAATCTGGAGAAAGAGGGATATAGAAAGAAAGTTAGGTGTGAAGAGTATGACAAGTGATGACGAGAGGTAATAGAGAAGGAAGAGGGAATAATGAAGTAAACTGAGGACAATTAAAGTAGAAGTTGTAAAAAGATTGAAATATTTGCCGAGTATACTTGCAGAAGACTGGAAAATAAATTAATTGGAAAGATAATCCAACAAGGCAATGGGTTTTATCAATGTGCAAGAGGTAGTGTGAAACCACGACGTCCCAGAGAAATGCAAGAAAATGTTTTACTCAATGTATTATACAGCAATTTTGATATACGCAGCAGGCACGTGGACAAAACATATGAAAGATGAATGCAAGCAGCCGAGATGATATTCCTTAGTGGAATAATTGGGAAGACAGGAAGATACAAAATCAGAAACATAGAAAACAGAGAAATGGATTCCCTAAACGACAAGAAAAGATAGTGACCAGTAAGCTGAAATGGCATGGACACACTAGAATGAAAGATAGAGTTCCAAAGTGAGTATTTATGGAGAAAATAGGAGGAAGACAATGGGGGAAGGCCCAGAAAGAGTTGGACAAATACAGTGAAAAATATAAGTAGACTAAATATTGGAGGAAAGATGTGGCAGAGAGAGAAATGGAGGCCCTTATTCAGAAGGTGGTGTTAAAAGCTTATAGATCTATTTAAAAAATATGGTCATAGGAAACAAGTGTCCACAAATGCAGTTGTACTGGTATACAGGAAGTCCACCAGAATTTTATCCAAAACAAAAAGAGTAACATTAGATGTTTGTAAACTTCTAGAAATTTAATGATAGGCCTACGGTCATCGCCAGGTTCTCACAAATAATTAGATATTGGAAGAAAAATATTAGAGTTTGTAAAAGTTTACATCTGCAGGTTGTGTGTGTACAATACATTTTTTAACATTTTGTAATTATTTCATTGCATTGTTGATATTCCAAACTTATGTGTGATACACTCTCATGCTTTAAGAGCAACTTTAAATTATCTTAGCCGGGCTGAGTGGCTCAGACAGTTGAGGCGCTGGCCTTCTGACCCCAACTTGGCAGGTTCGATCCTGGCTCAGTCCGGTGGTATTTGAAGGTGCTCAAATACGTCAGCCTCGTGTCGGTAGGTTTACTGGCACGTAAAAGAACTCCCGCAGGACTAAATTCTGGCACGTCGGCATCTCCGAAGACCTTATAGTAGTTAGTGGGACGTAAAACAAATAACATTATCATTAAATTATCTTAAATGCTGCGCATCAGCTCCATAACAAAACCATGCATGTTTAAGACTTAGAAACAAATGTTTTATTACGAAAGGCCCTAGTATGGGATGGAGTTAGACAATGAAAGTTGTTCATTTTCATGGTTGATGGGATAGTTTGGACACAACAAACAGAATGAATTTCATCATAAGCTATGAAATTACAAATGAAAGGGAGCAGGGCAAGAAACATCCCAATTACAATGCAGGGTCAGAACATAAAGCAGAGGAATCTAGACTGGTAAACACCGATCAACTACCGATCTCATATTTGCACTTAGAATACTGTTAGAAAAGCATTGGGAGAAGGGCAAAGACTTAACACTAGTGATTTTGGATCTCCAAGGAAGACTATATGGGAATGCTTAAGAAAAATGTACCCAAAGGTCTTATCCAGAAAGTTAAAATGCTTTACGAAGACTGCTGCAGTTGCGTACAGATAGGAAACTGTAATTCTGATTGGTTCCAAACCACTAAAGGAGTGCAACAAGGCAGTACCCTGTCACCCTTACTTTTTATCACTGTCATGGAGGAAGTCATGAAAGAAATTAAGCAGAAGAACAATATGGACATCAATTCATTTGCATATGATGTGGTAATCTGGGGAAATACAGAGAAGGAAGTCCAAGAGAGGCTGAACACCTGGAATGAAAATTTGAAAGCACAGAGATTAACAATAAATTAATCAAAAACTGTTACTATGTCTGTCAACAGGCAGAAGAAGAAAGGAAAAATAATGCTGGAAGGTACACAACTGGAAACAGTAGACCAATATAAATATCTTGGGTGCATCATTTCAAGTGATAACGGAATACAGCATGAGATTAACAACCGCATTCAAAAATCAGCTCAGTTTTACCATCAAGTTCGGAACCTCCTCTGGAACGAACAAGTTCCCTTAAGATCAAAGCAGATTCTATTCCAATCCTACTTCACCCCCATACTAACATATGGCCTAGAAACCTGCACAGAACCCAACAAGTGGATAGCAAACTACAAGCCGCAGAAATGAAGTTCCTACATACTATGGTACAGAAGACAAAAAGGGACAGGGTAAGGAATGAAAGAATAAGGGAGGAAGCTGGTGTGTACCCATCCCTGAATGAAAAAGTGACAAGGGCCCGTATTGAATAGGTTGAACCTCTTTTTCAATTATTTAATTTTTAATGGTTTGGCCATGTCAAACGATTGGACGATGGAAGGACAGCAAAAGAATGGCTACACACTGTCGTGGCCAGAAAACGACCGGTAGGAAGACCTAGGAAGAGATGGCTGGACCAAGTGAAAGAGGACATAGGAACAAGAGGAGTCAGCTGGGATGTCGTCTTGAGAGAAGAGTGGTACATGGACAGACAGAAGTGGAGAGTGCTCGTAAACCACACCTGGGCAACTGGAGTGGAAAACTGATGATGGTGGTGACCAAAAGGATGCACGCAAGAATAGCTTAAAAATGGAGTTCAGGTAGTGCCCGACATATGTTGGTTAGATTCTGAGACCTATAGAACAAACCTTGCTGGCTCAGTAACCATAAACATGCAGCTGTAGATAGTCCATGCGCGTATGTTTGCACCTTTCACTCGGGTGGAACATTCCATCCAAGTATGACACGAGGTTAAGTCCCTGCACACAACAATCCTTTAAAAATATCCAGTTACTTACCGAGGAGGTAGGCAATTCTCCAACTGAGGCACCACTTCTGGGGCAATAGAAGAAGGGAAGTTCACCAAAAACTGGATGATGAGACGTCCTTTTTCAAATGGATTTTTGTACTGAGGCATGCCTTCATTTAAAATACACTTCACATCTCCATGCTTTGTTACTTCACCTATAAAAATTAAGTAGATTATAATTTCATATTAATCACATACAACAAAATATAAGTCAGAGTGACAATTTCAGTTTGTTCCACTCCTTACTGAGGAAACAAGCAGGATTGAGGAGCATAAAATAAATTATAAATGGGTGCAATCTTCAGTAGGAAATTTGCATCTGAACGGATTCTGCATCCTTTTCTCCACCTTTTCAGCTATTCATAAACCTGTATCCTAATAGAAGACTGAAACATCACATTTTTAACATTGTTTCTATGCTTGCAGATACATCACACAAAAAACGTTTTCCAATTGAAAATACGGTTTAACCCTTTGGGGTTAAACTGATTTTTCACCTACATCCTGCACAGATCCAATTTGACATTAGAAAAATATGGGAAGGAAGTACTCGGTAAGTAAATATGAACTGCAAATTTATCATCAGTCAAGTTAACCATATTATCAGCAATATTTTTTCAAAGTATGGTACTTCCGGAAGCATTTGTTCATGTGTAGTCCGGGTTCCCTGGACAGGACTCGCAAAAAAATTATGTCTCCTTTCGCTTTCCTGTCGGAACACACGGCACAGTCCTTGGGTTTTTTTTTTTTTGTTCTCGGGAGCATCTATGATGTGTAGTTTCCCATTCAGTCGAAATTAGTCACAGCTGCTCCGTCGGCTGCGCTTTCGGGCATTTTTGTTCCCAACGTCCCCAACAAGCCCCATAACAACTCAGTCCCTGAAAGTCTTGCTATTCACCTTGGGCTTATTTCCTGCTTTTTGTTGCAAGTTATATAGGTGAAAACTGTTCACCAAAGCTACCTCCAACACCCAGAAGTACAATTTCCTTCACCACTTAAGGCTTTTCACTACCAAACCGTAAGATGAGCAGTAGTGATCAGCACGATCGACCCCTCTTATTTTGGCTGTGTAATCTACAATGGTAACAGGCTTCAAAATTCTTTCTTCTCTTTGCCCATTCCAGTTGTGTCTGGCTACCTCCACCATTGCTGGGTTGTGCCATGTACTAAGAACTGACAACGCACGTATCTTTCCACGAAAATACCAAGTACTTTTCTTCCTTCCACAGAGCATGGATTTCATGCTTCTTCAGATTTAGTCCCCTATCTTTCAGCTGAGGTGGTAGTCCCCATTCAATAGCACAGTCCCAGTTAGGTGAATTTTCCTTTTAAACAGTTCTCTTGCCATTTCCATACTAGTATAAAATCAATCAGTAAACAAATGATAACCTACAGCTTGAGTAACTTGAAGTACATCAGTTACCAGCTGTAAACCTATTCTACTACCAAATGTCAAACCAGGGGAAAGTAAATTTAGCGTACTAAACAAGCCAAAGTAAGGAATTGTGGATAAAAGACCTCGGGGGGGGGGGGAGAGAGAGAGAGAGAGAACAGTATTAAGCCTCATTTTGTAAGTTCTGAGATATAATGAAATAATTTTTCACAAAATATTTAATGCTAACATTTTTGATCTTTGAAATATATTACTTATGACAGTGGTACTTGTCCTTCCTTATAAAATCCTGGAGAAAAAATTCATAACCAGTATTCTAGGGAATTAGGGAATGTCCCCCCCAAAATAAAGATTGGTTGAAAAATCAAAACAAATTGCCTGGGTTTTGCTGACGATTTAGCATTACTAGCAGTGGACATAAAAGGAAAAACCCAGATATCAGAACTTGAAAACATTGCAAATAAAATTGGCCTCAAAATATCATTTGAAAAAACAGAAATTATGCCCCAAAAACCAACACAGCAACTCAATTTAAATATCTTGGAGAAGTAATAACAACCTAAATGAAAGAATATCAGTGCAAATGAACAACAGATTAGCTAAAGCAAAAAAATTAACATGGGATATCTACAAAAAAGAAATGTCTATCAATAAACACAAAAAACACTACAACACAGTTATAAAACCGGAAGATACATATGCAGCAGAAACACTCTTACCTGAATAAACAATCAAAGACCGACAGACTTCACAAAATTGAAAGGAGGATTGGAAGAACCTGCACCAAGAAAAAATACCAGAAAGATGAACAACAAAGTCGTGAACAAAGAGCTAGAACCCATTACAGATACTATACGTAAGAGGAGACGGATTCTTTGGACATATCATGAGGATGCAGGATTCGAGACTTCTGAAACAACTAGTACAACACAATTTCATCTCAAAAATATACCACAACAGGATGTAAATGGATCAGAGAAGTAAGAGAGGATCTGAAGGAAATAGGCCTTACAACAGAAGACACCACAAATAAGATAAAATTGAATACAAAATTCAATATTACAAACCTCCGCTTTACCCTTACACAAAACAAACCAACAACACGCATATTTTCAACTGAGGAAAGGGCACGAAGATCGGAGCGTCTGAGGAAGTACTGGGAGGACCGCTAAGCCCGAACAATCCCTTCAAAAAGACCTGAACGACTTCACTTGGCCTCTCTCTTTACCACAGTGCATGACCACAGTTTTCTTTTTACTAATTATCATTCCGAACTACTCCAGATTTTCATTCCAAACATCCAGTCTCTATTGTACTTTTCTCCCTTTCTCTAAATCTCCCCACATCTGCAAATATTAAGCATTGACTTCGTCACTATTGATACTCCGGTTTACACGTTTTACGATTTCATCCATCGATATGATAAACAATAATGGAGACAGTGCACTTCCTTGCTTGAGATCTCTTTTTTTGTATAAGTTTCAGGGTCACCACTCCCCACTTGTACACTGCTCTTACTCATAATACAACATTTATATCCTGTTAATAAATTTGGTACATTCCTTTACAGCAGGCATTCCCATACGTTTTCTCTTAACCGTATCATAAGCTTTTTCCAAATTCGAGAATACGAAGATTTCCTTTCCAGATGTTTTTCCATTATCATCCGCACTGTAAATATCAAGTCCATACCTGCCAACTTTCAAAAAAAGAAATCCGGAAGATCCTTAAGCGGAAAAATTTTAACACGCGCACGTGTAAGTTTTGAGACATAATGAAAAACGATGGCAAGGGGAGGGGGTGGGGAGATTATAAACAATACTAATACAAGTCACATACAATAGAACCTCGATGCATCGTTCCTGGAACTGTCTTTTTTCCGTATCCATCGTTGAATTTATTCGGTCCCAAAACTGTTCCAAACAAACCGATGTTAAATTTCCCCGCATCCATTGTTTCTTGAACTATTGTTTTATCGCATCGATCGATAGTACGCAAGAAAAATATATGCAAAAGTTTGAATTTAGAGGGACTGCTCAATACTCTTAGCATATAATAGCGGCAACCTGTTACGCGAGAATGTACGTGCGATTTGGAGTTAGTAGTCTTGAACAAGGATCTTGTAGGCTGGAATGCTGTAATATCCACTTATATCTAATTTGCGATAAGAGAACTGAATTTAAAGGTTTTCACTTATTACGAAACGTGTACAGAAATGTGAAACGAAACGTGTTAAAGTCATGCTTTTTATTTTAATTTCGTAGGCCTATATCATGGTTGCAATATTTTGATACCGGTATGTACAGTATGAGCTCAATGGTTAGCTCATGTTGGCTTTTGTTTCAAGGGGTGTCGATTGGGTAGAGGATTTTAACTTTCCTTGGTTAATTCCAACAGTGCTGTGTTTGCCAAATTAAACATTAGAATTCATCTTTAGGGCCGATTTCCATATGCATGTAGATCGCCTATCACGCGACAACTCTGAAGACCTTCACCCGGCTCCGGAGGCCACGCGTCATTTTTGTTGTTTCTATAATAATAATAATAATAATAATAATAATAATATATTTAGATAATTAAAAATGTCCCAATACAGTACCCATATTTTATTATTTTGCTTTCCCCTATTTTTACATTACCCGCATTTATAGTTTTCCCCACATACATAACTATTTCCCCCCCTGCCCCCTGAAAAACGACGCATCGAGGTTTTACTGTATATGTTATGATCACCCCTGAAATTAAATACCTACAAAAAGTTACATCTTGATGAGTGCTCATCTGTTTTCACTTAACACTGGTAACACTTTCAGAGATAGTATAAAACAAGGAAATTAAGCAGAATATGCCTCCCGAAAAGACTGAATCTCGTTTCTTAGTTGAACTTATTACGAACATTACTAAATCAATTAGAAATTGATCACACAATTCCAAGAGTTTCACAACTAAGTGGGCAAAAGGTATTGAATACGTGGATTAGTAAATACTTTCACTGGATTTTAAGTTTTAACAACTTTCAATATGGATAAAATATGAGGCTTATGACATGTAAAGCCACTGGAGTTGAATGCTTCCTGCTGCTTTAATCATATCAGCATTGAATTAGTCTTTTCCACTTGCTTTATCTTTGCTCATTGCTTTCACTGCCCTTTCAAGTTCCAACCATGTTATTGGGTTCTCTTTTTCTCTATCTATTATTTCCATTTTCTTATTTCCTCCCTCTGAGCAGTCATTCTCATTATGAAGTTCTTCAAAATACTTTGCAATCACCTTCTGAAGACCCTTTTTGTCATGTTCTATGGATCCATCTTTTTCTAATGCCTTGACTTTTGTTTTATTCTTTTGAACTTTATTAATTATTAATCAGTATAATAGTTTTTTTTTCTTTTTGCAAGTTGCTTTACGTCACACCAACACAGTTAGGTCTTAGGGAGACGATGGGACAGGAAAGGGCTGGAAGTGGGAAGGAAGCGGCGATGGTGTTATTTACGGTACAGCCCCAGCATTTGCCTGGTGTGAAAATGAGAAACCACGGAAAACCATCTTCAGGGCTGCCGACAGTGGGGCCTGAATCCACTATCTCTCGAATACTGGCCGCACTTAAGCGACTGCAGCTATCGAGCTCAGTATAATAGGTTCTGATTTCCTCGACTATCTTGCTGAATTTTATTGGTAAACTCTCCAAATTTCTCCTTTTCTTCCTTGATACTCATCTTTACTTGTAGTTTCAATCTTTTGTAATCCACATGTAACGTTTCTGTCTCATTCTGAAGCCTCTGGTATGTTTTTGCTTTTCCTTTTCCATTCTTTCTTCACCTCGTTCCTTTTTGTCTTATTTATTTTGCCTGTCCACCATCGTGTCTCCTTTCCCTTAACCTTAGCTTTTGTTTTTCTGCATACCTCAACTGCTGCTTCCAAGTCTAACTGGACTACTAATGCTGCTGGGGGAAGACTGCATCAGCAAAAAAGGAGCATGTACTTTGCAAAACGGGAAAGTATATCATACCACCTAACTTTTCCAAAATTCTCAGAAAATATTTCACCTCCCCCTGAAGTTCCTTCACTTATTGGACAATTCCAAATTTGATCCTAACCTGAATGAGTTCTATAAAATTCAGCCAGTCCTTAATCACCTACACTCAAGATTTTCCTTTGTATACACTGAGTAAAACAGCCATACCGGGCGAGTTGGCTGTGCGGTCAGGGGCAAGTCTCTGTGAGCTTGCATCCGGGAGATAGTGGGTTCAAATCCCACTATCAGCAGCCCTGAAGGTTTTCCGTGGTTTCCCATTTTCACACCAGGCAAATGCTGGGGCTGTACCTTAATTAAGGCCACGGCCTCTTCCTTCCAACTCCTAGGCCTTTCCTATCCCATCGTCGCCATAAGACCTATCTGTGTGTGAGACAAAGCAACTCGCAAAAAAAAAAAAAAAAAAAAAAAAAAAAAACCACCAACCGTGTCCTTTAGTCCCTCTTATGGAAAGGACGATTGGGCTGGGTGAAATTTATTCCATTTAAAAGAAGCAGATTTAGCATGAAATTCTATAAACTTCGTAAAAGTGGGTTTGGTTACTTACGGAATTCTGTGGTTTATACTGGCAAGGACACAGTGTACGGACGAAGATATCCTGGTGAGAAAATTTTGCCCAGAATTGTACTAGAACTAACTCGTGACCTTTCAGATAAAGAGTATTGCCTCTACCTTGACAATTGGTACTGTACCAGGAAAGCATAGGCCCTGGAACATTATAACTTTGTATTTTTTTAGCATGAAATTCCGTTCTGATGCATGAACAGCTGTGTGAGAGAATGTTCTCGTACCTACTGCACTCAACGAGGGAGAACGCAAGTCAAGCAAGGTCAAGTGACGTCACCGCCGCCTGCAGCTTACTTACCCTACAGAAGTTTCTCGGCTATTTTTATGAACTTTTTAACGCCTGGACCAATTAACACGATACAAATGCTGAATTGTAGCTGATGTTCTGGAAGTAAAATCCTGCAAATTTGAAGTCAATCCGTCCAGTGGTTTTTGAAATATAATCATATTAAGTAAGGGAGGAATACTCGCCTCTTCACCACCTGATTCCAAGCGCTGCTCACCAGACCTGTATAAGTAGGCCACTGGGCCAAGGCCATAACCAGTCCCGTGTACAGAGTGTGTGTGTGTGTGCAGAAAGTATGCTCCGTCGTGATTAGCGAGGACAAAATCGTGGCCGCACTCTAACGCTGTTGAAATAATCCAAAAACGTAGTACCGTACGTAAAGTTTCTGCCGCGCCGACGGTAAGATTCTAGACGTTTCTCAAGGTGAATTATCGTAATATAATACTTGTGAATTTATTAACAGAGTAAAGCTATAATTTGAAGTGAGAATTGAAGTGTCCAATATTTTACTGATTAGTCTACGACATCGTGAATTTCACTAATTTCATAAATCGGAACTGTGACAATAACTTAAATCATTACGTGTGGTAAACTGAAATCGTAATTTAAAACCACTTCAATCATTATAAGATATTTCTTTTACGATAATATATCAGTGAACTGTGCGTAACTTTATACTCGACATTCGTCCTATAACAGCGCAAGACTTAACTATTTTCATTGTGCACTTTCTCGATCTTTTGATCACCACTGTGAGAAACCGAGTGAACATCAAGGACCTTTTACAATAATATTAAATAATACAGAGTAGTGCGGTGTAAATACAACCATAAAATCGCTTTAATCTGTTAATATTTGTTCAGAGACTGTGATAGAGACTGTTACAAATCACATTTTCAAGTGCTTATGGACTGTGTTCACTACTTTACAATCGTATTTCAGACATAATTAGTGACGATTATGAACTGTGTATATAAGAACTGAGTTTTCTGCAGCATAGACTGAATGTTAATTCAACATCGTAAAATCAGTGTAAGAATAGAAATGTGCATTACAACGGTGTGTAGTATTAATATCCGTGATATTTGTGAATTCAATAGTGCCAATTGAACTTTCCGTGTTCCGACACTACCCCAAGAACAACGGAAATCTTGGCAAAAGTGCTACGAGATCCTGCTACATCAAACGTCGCTTCCAATGAGGGATTTACAGGGTTTCTTCAGTTATGGTACCCATCAAGGGACGTCGACGAGGGAGATTGACGGGGTATCTTCACTGAAGATCGCCAGTGCCGAGTTTGAGCTTTCTTCTGCACTCCGCGGAATGTTCCAGACACCAAGTCACCAACTCCAACACTTGTAAGCAGATCTTTTCGTATTCTGAGTGAGTAATCACAACTGACTGACGTTTTACAAAGCACTTAGTTCAGTACAGTGCTCTTACAAGTGCTTTGTGTGGATATCAATTCATAATTTCATTGTCATTTAAAAGAAGTTCATATTTTGCTATAAATTCATTTTCAAAGTCATTAGTTTAATTCACATTACCTAGACGAACTTCAGGATTTTCAAGTGCTTTATTAATTTCATTTTTGCAATTCAAATGAACAAAAACATTCAGCAAGAGATCAAATATTTTATTTAATTTATCAAACTTTCCATGACAAGTGTGTGTTCATTTTTGTGGTTTAAAAATGAAAAAGACTGTAGGTCAGCACCATCAATGATGAACTGATTACATCGAAGTTGCTATTTTTGTGTTTGCATTCAAATTAGAAAGACTAGGTTATTCATGTTCTATGGAAGAGTGATAATTATTTTTGATATTCTCAAGCAAACAGACGTCAAGAAGATCACAACGTAAATCTTATTGTACATTTTTGGCAAATATTAGCCACAACTTGCAGGGTGATATATCTGTGGATATTGTTAATGAATTTTACCAAAAAAAAAAAAATTACCGTCTATTATTCGCCCTGCGATACTATCCGTTTCTGTACCTGCTCCAAAAAACACCGAACACTACCCGAGATCCTTCCCATGCTCAAACCCCACAATCATTTCCCAGTACAGTATACTAGTCCACGGTTGACACACCGTAACAGATATACTGATTTTGGGATGATAAAGGAATTCTCGGACACAGAGACGATGGCCAAACTGCAGAAAGGGGGAAACAAATTGTAGCTATTCATAAAAAGCAAATTATCATGGAATGGAAAGGTAATAAGGAGGTTAACTCAGTCAGCACAATCCATCACAGCATGAGCATGTTCAGAGAAGGAAAGGAGTAGTCCATAAACAAACTGTTCCACTTTAAGAAGAATGCTCCATTTTTTATGAGTCTCAAAACAGGTTTTAGAGGCTCACAGCATTTGCATGACTGCCATGAAGAGTAAACTCCAAGATGATTGTGAATATTCCCGAGATCCTCATTGGAAGACTTGTACACAGGGACTATGCAACTGAAATGGGTGTGGTATTCATGTTTGAATGTAAATTCTGAAAGGTCGTTTTTAAAATATAGTCTCATAGTAAGTGATAAGACGATTGACAGCTGCAAATGCTGAGACACTGACCATGATATTTTGCAGTATTCCGATAACTGAAATAGGTAATTTGCATTCATTTAAAATAGGTTTCAAGATGCTACATGAAGGTGAACATAAAATAAAAATGTGACTCCCTTGTGCTTTGTCATTCTTCCATACTCACAACGGTTTACCTGCTATCTTGATTTTTTACTTTACATATTAATTTGAAAGTTTTTTAAAGCACTTACTGTACAAACCTGGACGCTTTCCAAATTTTAAACAGTTTTTTCTGAGAAAATAAAAACACAAAACATCACATTCTGCTCCCAGATACTGCCTCCCTGTGTGCCCATGTATCTAACAAATCAGTACCCTTTCTTGTTCCTCCATTCTCATTTTATCTAACATTATGATGCTGAAATCTTCCTTTCTTTCTCTTACGAGACCTGCCTGCAGTGAATATGCACTGATTGCAGAAATCTCGAAGTCTAGATTGAACTTAAATCTTACTAGTCTAATTATGATGCACTCTCACAATCCTTTCTTTTAGGTTTCTCAACAAGATGATCCCAACTCTCTTCCTTGCTGATTGCCACTACTGAAGAAAGGTAATGTACACAAGGCGAATGCAACAGTGGGGTGATGGGAATATTGAAACAAGTGCTTCAGGAGGCGTTTACCCATGTTGGTGATCAACACACTTCACTGACAATGTCTGCACAAGAGCTTTGGCAGGCGCGTTTCAAAAATATGCGTCCCTAGCACGGCTTACTCATTTGTTATTTTTTGAAATACAATACTACGTGAAAGTGTATGTTTAATTTCATTCTGTTATATTGCTCTCGTGGCAAATGCACCAGTTTTCTTCTTCAGAGTTACCTAACCAGATTTGTATCATGAAAACATTTGAAGCGTATGTAGAGAAATAACCCCAGGGCTACAAATTTACATGGGAATAGTCTCTGAAATGTAACCAGACGTGAGAAAATATGAAGTAACCTCTGAAATCAGTGATGCACTCTGCCATATCTTGAGGTGTATCCCATTCTTACTTAATTGCAGTATTTAGCATTAAAATTGTGATCCTTCACTTCAGCCTTTATTTTTAACAAGGTAACTGCTATTAGACATTTATGCATTTATTATGAAAATACGTTCTCTTTCATTTTCAATTTTCTTTACAGAACAGCAGTCGACGGGTGTTACTAATTGACTTCGACATCGCCTTCAAATGTTGAAGAGAGCTCGCTAGCAAGGATACGATATTGAAGATGAGCGATTGCATGCAATATAATAGCTGGGTGCATAAATATTGGAAACAGAAAAATCCTGCACGCTTAATCGCTTGTACTAACCTACATGTCAGTGATAGGGCCCTCACTGTAACCGAAGGACAATGAGCCGTTTAATATAGGAATTTATAAGGGATAGACAAAAACGGTCGTTATAACTGGGTTCTTGTTATATGCCGTACTTGCTATAGTGGACTTATTCTGTAATAAAATAACAATATAGCCTCAGTTACTAGGTCCACCCATTTCGAACAGACACCATAGGGTCAAGTTCCATTTCTGATCTCCTTGAAGATCTATGGCCGAGAAAGACTACTTACATCGCTGAGGATCGTTTACAGCATAGTGACATTGTAAGACATTGAGAGTTTAGTATTATTTTTCTGCTCTTAAAAAATCCAACAGGTATTTCATGTGCCTGCAGAATAAATGCACTACTTCCCCTTGGATGTTATGAACAATCAGGTATTTATTTCATGGTACCAAATACGTAGAAAATAGAAAAGACTACTAAACCTATATGAAAGTAACTAGTGACAATTTATGGAAACTAAAAAACTACATGATCTACATCATTTGATGGCCAGGCAGGCATCTATTTTTGAAAATGAGACTTAGCTCTCATAGTGCATTGGCACTGCTGGTGGCTTCAAGTAGCCTATGCAGTGGCCTCCACGGTATGCACTAGCCTTGCGTCTTGGGTGGTGTGCTAAGTCCCGACTGACGAGCGTAACTTAGCACACGAGGGCGAAACGCAGGCAACCAGGAATGAGTTAGCTGGAAAATTTATAATGTCCAATAACGGACAATTACATTGGTATTATAAATTTACTCATTCAGGACAAATATTTTAGGTTCCCTATGGCAATCAACATCTACATCAACCATGAAACTGTCGTACCTGTGCAATTTTTTTTTACATTTCTTAGCATCAATGAAGGTAATATGTTCGTGAAGATTCCAGGTTAAGTTTACATGTAAATTACATCAGCATAAATATATCAATGTTCCACAACACCTTTTCTTGAATCTTTTGGCAAAGGCAGGAAGGAACAATCAGCTTTACATTACACACATATGCTCTACACAACCCACAGCATTATTCTTTCGCTGATACAGACATGAGCAATGACAGAGTGAAGTGGGTGCACGTTAACGTAGCACATCTATGGAACAGTGTTCGAAACCCACCGTTGACTGTCCTGAGAACGGTTTTCTGTGGTTTCTTGTTTTCACTACCAGGCAAATGCCAGGACAGTTCCTGTTCATAGGCCACAACAGTTTCCTTCCAACTCGTCCAGTTTCATTCACCATCATTCTGAATTATTTTTTCAAAAACAGAAGTCATTTTGTGCCTGTTTTTATATATTCAAATTCTATAGACATACTTGTACGACAACAGGTGTTTTTCACACAATTTCATCTTCATTAGTTGCTCAACTGAAGTTTGTCAGGCATGGCATCCAGCCATAAAAACATTCAATATAATTTCATACCATCTCATCCCCGAGTGTCAGGAAACTGGACTAGGGAGAAGACATGAGGTACAAGGAGTAAACAAATGTGCAAATCCTGCTCAGAAATGGCACCATCACCCAAGCTGGTTCGGATTAAATTTAATTGTGACGTCACACTATTGAGTTGGTGAAGATATCGATCGTTGACAACTAGAGAAGTCTACAGTCAGAATCTACTGTATATACCGCGTGTTTCTGGGCTGACCGAGAACGGCCAATTTAACAATTTCAGGTAAGAAATCGGTCAGTACATATGAGAGATTGAAATTTTGTGAAGACTCCAAAGAAAGAAACTGATATTTCAATGAAAAGTGGAAAGATTCTCGGTATTTACTTTACTTCTCATTGCCACAAAGTGACAAATCAAGTAGCAAAATATATGATCCTTTATAACTTACCTGGAATCGCAGTAATGACTAGGTCTCTATCATCAAGGGTTCGTATTACTTTCTGGAAACCGCACAGTGACTCTACAAGCTCAATATGCATCCGCATTATTAGGTCGTTGCCGGACCGTCTGGAAAAAATATGGAATTGGTTAATATATAAGTATCAAAATCAAGTACATACAATGACTGGCAAAAAACCCATTAAGGCCCAACGTTGCGTTAACGCAACATTTTTTTTTTGTCTTTGCCCAGATAAGGTTTCAGTGAATTTTAAGCATCAATATATTGAAGGAACATCCTAGAAATATTGTTGATCCAGTTGTCCATGCTAAGTACATTTAATGGCATTTTTTCTGAATTTTTTTAGTTTGAAAAAAAAAAATCACAACATGTAACCAAGTTGAGTTCTGAATTTTTTTTCAGAAACAGAAGTCATTTTGTGCCCGTTTTTATATATTCAAATTTTATAGACATACTTGTACGACAATAGGTCTTTTTCACACAATGAATCTATCACGCGAAGCCTCTTTTTGACATTTGCAATAATGTTGCGTTTACGCAAGTTTGAGATTAACAAGGATGTAGTATTCCCGATTCATAGACTGCTCGCTTGACTGTACTTGCAGTTCTGTTCCTTCATTTTTGAAGTGCGTTTGTAGTGCAGTCAGCAAACATGAAACTAATTGTGTGCTGATAAAGAAACGATATCGCAAGAAAGGTATCGTATGCTAAACTGTATTAAAAATTAATGATTTTATAAATAGGATTTTTTCCTGTTTGCTGTGGAATAATGTATAACATCTTTCGTATTTATATTAGGTTTTCACTGTTTTCCGACATGTGACGCATCTACCAGAAAAAACTAACTGTGGCAGAACTCGTAGCTATCTTAGAAGATGACTTGGTGAATGCAGATAACATTGACGCTGTCTATATTTCACCGGATATCGAAGTAACGGATGAAGAAGACTTTCTTGTGGAAGAGGAACAATTACATGTATTTCAAAGGTACCAGCCATGTCACGTAAGTACTGAGCAAGAACCGGAGTATGAACCTGGAGGGTCAGCTCTAAAGAAACCTAAAAAGCAAGCAGAAAGAAAGAAAGAAAGAAAGAAAGAAAGAAAGAAAGAAAAGCTCACAAACAGGAGAAAAGTTGCTCCTGACTATACTTCAACCTCAGAAGAATAGGCTAAAATTGAAATAAAAATCTATGTAGGTGGTAAGTCACCTTTCAAAGTATTTTCACTGCACTTTGATTCACAAGTTCTGCAAATGATGAAGCAGCTACTATAGAGTTGTTACTGACTACATCAAAAACTGTGCACCATACTGCTTCATACTCTAGCAACTGCAACACTTGAGGAGAATCAGAGATACAATCATCTGCACGACAATGGCATTGCCAATTACAGGATATGAGTTAAGGATAAAACGTGGTGGTGGCCTCTGTTTATAAATTTGAGTGTCATTGTCAATTCTTGGAAAATACATAGACTAGCAAATGATGAAACAATCTCTCAGCTGCAGTTTAGATCATACACAGCTCTGGCCCCGATGAAATCTGATGACACTAAAAATGAAGTATGTGGTAATGATGGGGAAGACAATAACGAAACTGACAAAGAAGGGAGAGACAATTCTAATTATGGACGACCGTCAAAGGCAACTTTACCCACGGAAGTGCATTGTGATCAAATAGGACATTTTTATAATCCAAGAGGAAAACTAAGCTAGAAGATGATGCCGACTGTGCAAGATCACAAAAATTTACAAGTGTCAAAAATGCAATATTCATCTTTATTCAAACTGTTTTCAACAATTTCACTCTCGCTAAATGAAGATGCCTACTAGGCCCAAAGTTGCGTAAACGCAACATTACGCTGAACCTAAACTATTTGTAAATGGTTTTTGTTCCCACATTTTCTGGTCTTTCTGATCTAATTTCATGAGAAATATACAGTAATATTCCAAAAACTATTTTTTTTCAGTGCTTGGTCCTTAATGGGTTAATAGATCACTTGAACCTTTAAAGGAAAAACCATGTAAAACTTTGAAACATTTGTTTTATTTACATTGATTATTTTCATAAAGAAATAATTTAAGTAATGTTATCTCTGCCTGTTATTGCTACCCTTAGCAGGTAGTAGGCAGGGACATTCTCCAGAGGCAGACATACCCAAAGTTGCAGATCACACCGACCAGGTGTGTAACATCTGGTAAGAGTTCCAACTCAGGGCTACGCATCGAGACCTCAACGGCATTTACGGCAGAGAAGGTGGACTTCAATACGGTGGATATGGCGGAAGAAGCAGCCCTGGACTCTGGGATGAATTAGAGTACAATCTAAAGAGACCAATTGTTTTGGGCAGATAAGGCTCTTTAGGAAGGCCGATTGTGCCTCAGAGGAAATGTCATAGAAATACCATTACTCAAAGGCTTACTCGGCAGTGAAGGTGAGCTTCGGAACGGCGAGTGAAGCGGAAGAAAAAATGCCAAGAGGGCTGGCTACGAAAGTGCTGCAGTCAGCGGCAAAATGCTGCAGTTTTGGCCTGTTTGACACCACGTCTCATGCGTATGTGCTGTATATATAACTATTGTTTTATATTAAAGATCCACCTTTTCACCACAGCAAAAATATCCTTTGATTATTTTATTCTTATATTCTCGTTAAAATTGTGGGACACAAATCAATCAATCAATCAATCAATCAATCAATCAATATCTGCATTTAGGACAGTCACCCAGGTGGCAGAATCCCTATCTGTTTCCTAGTATTTCCTTAAATGATTACAAAGAAATTGGATATTTATTGAACATCACCCTTGGTATGTTAGCCCAATCCCAAACTCCTCTTCCAATAAACTAATATTTGCCCCAATTAGTCCTTTTGAATTCCAGCTTTATTTTCATATTGTGATCTTTTCTACTTTTAAAGACACCACTCAAATTTATTCGTCTACTGATGTCATTCCACGCCATCTCTCCACTGACAGCTCGGAACATACCACATTGCATAAAACCAATTTCATGTTTTTTCTCATATTGAACTTACTAATACAGTAGAAGTCCACTATAGCGAGTATGGCATATAAGAAGAACCCCGTTATACCGACAATGTTTTGCTATTCCTTCAAAATTCCTATATTAAACTGTATTATCCTTCACTTACAGGGAGAGCCCTATCACTGACTTATCCGTTATTACGAGCTATTGTACGCGCACGATTTTTTCCATTACCGATATTCATGCACCCCAGCGATTATGTCGCATGCAGTCATCTTCGATCTAGTTTCCTCGTCGACATTCGAAGGCGATGTCTGAGTCGATTAGTAATACCCGCCGACTGCTGTTATGTGAAGAAAACTCGAATTGAAAGAGAACATATTTTCGTAATAAATGCGTAGATAACGTGTCCGATAACACTTCTTAACTCGTTAAAAATAAAGGCTGACTAAACAATCGCTTAATTTCATGATAAATACTGCAATTAAGTAAAAATAGGATGCACCTCGAGATATGGCAGAGTGCATAATTGATTTCCGAGGATAGTTCATATTTCTTGCGTCTAGTTAAATTTCGTAAAGGCTATTCACATGTAAATTTTTAGCGAGGATAACTCGTTTCTCTACATAGGTTTCAAATATGTTTTCACGACACATATACAGTTAGGTTAGGCGACTCCATTTGAAGAAGAGAACTCTTGAGTGATTCTGTATTTCTCCGAATCCAAGACTACTTTGTTCAGAATCTCATGCGAAAAATCAAGGTTTGTCTTGCATTCGCGGCCCAACAGTAACGAATACCACTGCCGACTACCGCTGTAACCATGCCGATTCTTTTCACCCCCGCAAGCGCACGCAAAATTAATTAACAATAAACGACTGCCCCTTTATTATACATCGCTAGCCGTCACAATCGGTTATACGGCGCCTGTGTGTAACGTCACTGGATCTCGGAAAATAGTGAAGAGAGAATGACATTCTATTAGCTTCTACAAAAACGTTTCTCGAATCTTCAGAATGGCATCAAAACATATGAGCCTTCGAATTCTTAGAAAGGCCAAGTCTACTCAGTGGCAGAGTTATTACGTGTCTACTGTACCCGACTCTTAGTAAAAGTAAGTTTTATAGACAGCAGGAATATTTTCATGACCGATAGTCTTAAAGATACATGGAACAGGTTTGCTAGCAAATTTTCAGCGTGTTCATGTCGATATGATGCCAATTTTAAGTTAATTGGTATTAAACAGAGCCCCCGTGGCTCACGGCAGCGCGTCAGCCTCACACCACTGGATAACATGGTTCAAATCCCGGTCACTCCATGTGCAATTCGTGCTGGACAAAGCGGTGGGACAGATTTTTCTCCGGATACTCCAGTTTTCCCTGTCATCTTTCATTCCAGCAACACACTCCATTCTCATTTCATAGCATCTATCAGTCATTACTAAATCACTTTGGGAGTGGCGACCCCATCGTACTAATAGCCTATATATGATTCATATGATTCGTTCATTACATCCCTGACCCGGTCAATGACTGGAAAACAGGTTTTAGGTTTTCATTTGCATGTTATTAAACACTCGTAAATGTAGAATTGTGCAGCCGCAAGAAAATATGGCATAGGCCTAAGTAAAGATAATATTTGGCGTCAGCGTGAAGACAAAGCTCAAGAAATGTGTACTGAACAAAAAATGCATTCACTGGTCCGCAACAAGGACTTTTTAAAGAAGTTGAAAATGAAATTGTAAGGTATGTGCACAAAAAACGCAATGGTCGAATGACCATACCGTGGAGCAATAAACTCGTTCATTGACTTTCATCATCCGCGATTAGGCCTATACATCGCTAGCTGCTGAAGTTGACCGAACCTGGCAAGCGAGACGTGCGTGTAGCGGTATCCGGTTATATCTGATGCTAAGTAAAAATACCGTAACAGTTTTATGGACAGCAAGAACATTTTCCTGACGGATCGGCGTAAAGACGCATGGAATAGGTATTGTCGGCAAACTGTCAACGGGTTCTTTTCGGTATTATGATGCCAATTTTAAGTAAATTGTCATTAAACCCGCGGAAATTAATAATTGTGCAGCCGCAAAAAATGCGGTATAACGAAAGCCATGTTCAGCGCCTAAAAATAGTCTAAAAAATGTGTACTGTACAACAAAGGCATTCATATGGTTTTACAAAGCACTTTTTGAGTCTGATTTTAAATTTTTTGAAGGAAAAAGTGGGGTTCATCATGGATTCAGAGAAATACGATACTGTAATTTTTTAAGAATGTAAACACACTTGTGTAGTATCTGAATTTGAAAAATAAACAAGCCATGGTGTGGGTATCATCCGTGGAAAGGCACGTTTTGAACAAACTGATTGTTGTTTCATGCCGATTTTAATAAGTATGGGGGGTTTTCCATCTTTTATACAAAAATCGGATATAACGACAGTCCGCTATAGCAAGTATATTTTCCGCTGTTGTGAATTCTCGCTATAACAGACTTTTATTGCAGTTACAAATTCTTGTTTTATATCCATCTTATTCAATAAATAAAAATGTTGATCGTCTAAGAGGACATATACTACAATACAAACATTAAATCGGACATGTTTCTCTCGTGTTGAGCATCTTCAGCCTTTTTGTTTGATCATCTCCAAAACTTATTTCACAATTATCTGTTCATTAGAATGTTATTACACAATATCATTACTACCATATAAAAAGTAAACAGGAAGAAGGAACAATTAAAATGGGTCTATAATAGACTAGACATTAATCACAGGAAGGCTATGTCCAAATCCTAGTAATGTCCCAATTAAATTGCAAGGTTTGGCTAAAATGTTCGTATGAAGATTAACGAATTATAAGATTAAACTTATATATTCTCGTTAAATGACAATTACACCATTATTAAAAGATGGATCACTGGAGGTTTGTAGTCTGTTGTATGCGTCATACTTGTCTTCACCAATCCTCAACTGATTTGAGTCTGCCAATTTTTACTGGTCTGTTTGTTATTGAAGCGTGATAAAAGGAACACTAATATCTGTTAGTTGTTAGTGTGCTATTTACTGCAACGTTAGGGATGAATATGTCTGTAACAAACGAGTGTGATGATTTGTAATCGTTTTTATAGATTCTTAAGGTTGAAACATCACTTACCCTTTTTTATTTCACACTTGTGGAGGGTGTGGTGGAGGGCGAGTAGGAGGGGAAGGAGAGGGAACTGTGGGCAGAGCGTTGGGTACTGGCATAACATGAGGAGGACAAGTAGGGTACGTAGGGGAAGGGGGCGTGGGTAGGGTATCGGATGCTGGCTTAACTTGTAAGGGGGGGGGGGTCTATGTATATTCAAGGTGGGAGTTGTACTTGTTGACATATTATAAGGTTTATGGTTGAAAAATTTAATTTCTTTACTGTTATCTGATTTGAAAGCTTATATTAATTTTGGTAATTACCGTATTTCACGGCATAATCGTCGCCACCGCGTAATCGTCGCATCCTTTATTTTCAATACAAAAATCGGACTTTAAAACTTTAATTACATAATCGTCGCACGTCCAAATTTTGTTCACTAATATGGTTAAAAGGTAAATGGAACTGCAACGTAAGTTGCACATGAATGCGCAATTTAAATAAGTGTATGGTTTATGGGCAATTTGGCAACACAGTCACGTTTGCGACATGTTGCACAACGTATAAATAAATAATACCGGTATATGTACGACGCATGGCTTACCGGTAAATTATCGGCAGTTTGACAACGTGGTCGCGAGACAGTGTACTATTTATTAACCACCTACATATTATGAGTTCCCATTTGAAATACGTAAGGCTGTAAGTTATCGCTTATCGGCAACGTCGCCAGGAAATACCGGCTAGGTAGGTTGAATGGACCTCGAACCAGCCCTCAGATACAGGTAAAATTCCCTGACCCGGCCGTGAATTGAACCCGAGGCCTCCGTGTAAGAGGCAAGCACGCTACCCCTACACCATGGGGCCGGCTCCTGTGTTATTGCGCACGAAGTGAAATCCAAGACGATAACGCAGATTTCCACGGAATTATTCAGCCGAATTATTTACGATGTCTCAGTTGTCATCGCTAGACTCTTATCTTACTACTACGTCATAAGTGTCCGGGCATGGGATGAAAACTTTTATCCAAGCAGTCAAGATAATTATTATCCAATGCTATTAAAGTTTTACTTTTTTAAACGTCAGTAATGTAATGTAAAATCATCAATAACTGGGAAGAAATATTAACCTAATTACTGTATGTTTAAAAGAAATTGAAAAAAATGAATGTTTGTTACTGACGTCTCGGAATACAGTCAACTATACAGTAGATCTACACCGCGCTAGCCAAGGTTAATAGAGAACAGAGCTCCGGTTTGCAAGCTTTGCGCAAGCGCAGTAGTGTGTCGCAACCAACGAGCTAAACTGATAAATTGTTGCATGCTTCCTTGCTTTCTAACAGTATTGGCTGCTCTGGAATGGACAGATCACAGATGCATTTATTTGTTTCAGATTTACGTGATTACTGTAGACATGTGTGCGTGAGAATTTAAGTTTTTAATTTGTGTTTTGGGTGTTTGCAGAAATAATTTGTTTTAATAGTGAACAATTACGGAAACAATATCGCAAAACATTAACGTGTGAAGCATTTATAAGCGATAAAGGTAAACTCGTGTCCTCATCCTGAGGTAGTGCAGCTCTTTTCAGGCACACCCCCAATGGAGGTGAGCTGCATGTACCATTTCTACCACACACCAGCCCTCCTGCCATTCTTAAATTTCTGGCAGTACCGGGAATCGAACCCGGGCCCCCGAGGACGGCAGCTAATCACACTAACCGTTACGCTACAGAGGCGGACATTTATAAGCGATTATGGGTAAATATAGAAACTATTCTGCGGGCTTCAAGCTAAGCGTAATTGCCTTCGCTGAACAGCACGGGAACAGAGCTGCAGAAAGAAAATTTTCTGTGAGTGAAAAGTTGGTGCGTGACTGGCGGAAAGTAAAAACAAAGCTAAAAAGCACAATCCCTTCTAGACGCGCGTTTAGAGGTCCTAAAACAGGGAAGTTTCCTATAATTGACGAAGAAGTGTTTAGGTACGTCAGTGAAATACGTAACAATGGCTGCAGTGTATCATATGAAATGTTATAAATTAAGGGACAGGAGGTAGCGCGCAAACACACAACATACCGGTAACTCAGTTTAAGGCGACTCGTGGGCGGATTAAGGGGTTCATGCGACGACACAATCTGTCAGTGTGAAGGAGAACAACACTAAGCCAAAAGTTGCCTGCTGATTACACGGACAAGATTGTAAATTTTCACTGATTTGTCATACGTTTGCGCAAGGAAACTTCGTACTTGCTTTCTCAAATCGGTAATGCCGATCAGACTCCAATCTTTTTTGATATGCCTCACAACAGCACTATTGCGCTAAAAGGATCACGGAGTGTATTAATGAAAACCAGCGGTAGTGAGAAGTTGCGATGCACGGCAATGCTAGCCATTACAGCTGACGGGAGAAAGTTGCCACCTTACATCATTTTCAAGAGGAAAACGATGCCTAAGAATATACAGTTTCCCCGTGGAATTCATGTACAAGTGCAACCAAAGGGTTGGATGGACGTAGAACTCATGCTGGATTGGGTTAAAACTGTGTGGAATAGAAGACCTGGTGCACTACTAAAACAACCAGCTCTGCTTGTTTTAGATAGTTTCCGAGGTCACCTCGTGAACGAAGTGAAGCAAATTCTCACTACAAATAAGACACGGCAGATAGTCATTCCTGGTGGCATAGTCATTCCTGGTGGCCTAACATCTGCTTTGCAGCCACTAGACGTATGTGTTAATAAACCCTTTAAAGACCGCTTACGTCGATTTTACAACGAGTGGATGATGAGCGGCGATCAGCAATTGACGCCCGCCGGAAATATCAGGCGTCCACCCTTGGACTTGTTATGCTCGTGGGATCTTATACCACCTGAACTAGTCTCCAAGAGCTTCAAAAGGACTGGGATTTCGAATGCACTAGACGGTTCCGAAGATGACTCAGTGTGGCAGGGAGACGAAGAATCTGATACTGGTATTAACAGAGGCGAGGACGGCGCATCAGATAGCGAAACCTGCGATAGCGACACCGAAGATTTGGAATAAATTGTGTACCGGTAAGTCCGCATTTCACAACAAAGCGATAATTTTTTGCAAGTGTAATATTTTAACTTTAATACTCAAATTAATGACAAATTAACTTAATACGTTCATTTTTATTTTCAGGTTGGAAAAACGTTCGCCGAATTGTTGCGAAAAATTATGAATTTTGTTTTAGACTACTTTAATTATTTTGATGTATAAACGCGAGTATTACGTGCATCTTAAATTTGTATCAAATACAATTTAGTTATAAATACATTTTTTGAGTAATACAAATACTGGTATTAAATATTCATCGTATAATGGTCGCACCCTACAATTTTTTTCGAAAATTTTGGTATAAAAAGTGCGACGATTATGCCGTGAAATACGGTATTCTATTAATGGGCTTTTTATTTCAATAGCATTGCTTAGGTTTTTACCCCTATTGAAGTACTGATCTAAGTAGATACGTTTTCATATTTGGTCAAACTTTTTTTCACTCTTCTTTACTATCTTGAGGTCCTATCTATTGTACTAAATTTATGGCCGGTCTCATGTGGTTAGCCATTGTGGAATACTTATGTTTTAATGCGTTATAGTGTTCCATATCTCTTATCAAACTACGCCCAGTCTGGTCAAAATACGAAAAATTTCACTGTGCATGTTAATCTATTTTCCAGAACCCTGATATAAATCCTTATTTGCATTAACTGTATTATGGTCAAAAAATATATTTCTGTTAGTGATATGCGACCTGAATGCCGTTTGTAAATCTTGTTTCAAAGGATTTGTAATTTGGTGAATCGCAGGATTAGTGTAGGTGAAAGTAGTAAAATTTGATTTTTTAGTTTTCTCTGAAGTAAGATCAGTGGCCAGTTTAAGTTTTAATTTGTTAATGATTCGATTGTTTTGTAGCTATTAAACAGTGCTAGTTTTTTAATAAAACTGAGTTTTTCTAAGTTAACCCATTAGTGCAAAGCGTCCAAAAAATTGGCCATAAAAATAAAATTGCGTGATATTTATGCATGGTTTCAAGCTCGCGATACTTTGTGATTCAGAAAGGCAGTAGCTAACAAGAGCCAAGAATACACCATTCTTTATCCTTACCATTCATTGTTGAATTGCACTTATTGGGAGCATGGCAGCAAGATAGTACTTATGAATTAACAAATATTTCCAATAATTGTAAACTTTGCTATGGCCCATATTGTTGACCCTCCTATGAATCTGCTGACACACAAAGATGTCAATTATGTCTTATTATTGACGTGACAGAGGCCTGTAAATATAGCTGTCCTGAAAATTTGACGCTATGCACAGGGAGTCCTGCTATCTCAGACATTTGCATTCCGTTACTAGTTTGATAGAGAGTGAAATATTGGAAGCTTTGGAGGAAAAAATGACATTTGGAGAGGAGCGGCAAATGGTTGATGATAACAGATGAGTACGAGGGTAATCTAAATTACTTGGTAAAACGTACAGATGAGTACATACAAGGGTAATCTGAATTACTTAGTAAAAACCTACTTCTGAGTAAATGCGAAGGGCAAGTTGCTTGAAAAAAAAAAAAAAGTATGAAGGGAAGGCTAGATGGAACTGAAAAACCAGAAAACTGTGCAAAAGGAATCTGCTGTACGAAAAAAGTCAAGTCAGGGACAATACCCGTGTTTCCGATATCCCAGATTGAAAAGCATTGTAGGTCAAATTGTAATACAAAAGAAGCAACTCCAAAGTGGACAAGATCACAATCTACATCTCATTTGGTGACTGTTTTCCTGTCTTCCCCCACTGCACCCCCCTCCCTGTATCAGATGTGCAAAATTGTGAAATTCCCCACGACTTCTATCTCTGCAAGTGGCTATGGGATACCTTTCCACCGTTCGAAGTGTATACAGCAATGTAAAATGAAAGGCTGAAATAACTTGGACTTGGAGGAAGTGAAGTCCTACCTCTCACTGATGCAGGTAGAAGTGAATAAAACTTGGGGTATAAAATAATCTTTGACAACTACTTTACATTCTTAATTGTTAAGACATAGGCTTCAAAGGGAATAAGTGCAACAGGGACATTTCTAGAAAACCAGACAGAGAAGTGCCCCCTTCAAAGTAAGGCGGACAGGAAAACAGAAGAAAGGGATGATACGATTGCAGGAGTTTTGGTGGTGCGTTGCTGGTGCATTGTAATGAAACAGTGTTGTCATTGCTGGTATGAACTACAGAGATAAGCGGTGCATCAAGGTAGTCCAGCGTAAAAAGACATGCAAAGTGTCTGTACTGCAATGAAAGCTGTTCTAAAGTGGTATCCGAGGAGGAGTTCAGCTTGACAAGTTTGGACTTCACCTGAAATGCTTCTGTGGAAATCTTAAATATATAACCATAAATAGTGTATACAGTATTGTGATAAGTCTTTAGTGAAAATTGTAGATCTACTTTACAGTGTAAATTGGATAAGATAATCCGATAACACTACCTAAGTAGCAACATTATTGTACAATATAATGCTGAGTAACTAGTGTTGTACTGACCTGAGTGCATAGCGTCCGATATATCGGGGAAGCCTGTGTTAATAAAACTATCACGTGTATGAACTTTCTGATTGTTGGAACATGTTTCTGGAATTATAAAGAGTGAAAATGTGTAGATAAATTAAAATAAAACACAAAAAATTAACTTTATGCACTAATGGGTTAACTGGCGATAAAGGTATTTTGAAGGCTCTATTGACTAGGCTGAAAAAGGATGCCAGTTTATGGGATTTTGTATGAAGGGTATCGTTTTTATTGTAACTGGGGCGCGTTTACTATATACCTGAAAATCGGATCCAAAGTCTGTACGTGTTAAGTTTATATCCAGGAAGTTCAATAAAACGTTTTCGTCCTTGGTGAATTTTATGCAACTGTCTACCCTGCTTAAAAATTGTAGAATGTTTGTACTATTTTTTCAGTGGTCTATTATCAGAAACGTTATCTATGTACCTCAACCAAAGGCACAGCCCTTCTATATTTGGTTTAATTTTTGATTCTTCAATGTTATCCATATAAATATCGGCCAATATCCCTGAGCTGGGGTCTTCCATAGCCAAGCTTAATTGGCGATGGATTCTGTTATTGAATTGAGTAGTTATTCAATACAAATTTGAGTAATTTAATAAATTCCTCTATTTCACTTAAAACGCTACGTTTGGATAAACTGGACTCAATTATTTTGACTGTTTTGCTGATAGGTATGTCAGAGTACATGTTAGTGATATCAAAGATTATTTTATGATGGGCTTACAGGTTGAACTTTTATTTTTTTTGCAAAATTCTATTGAGTTTTTGACTAAAAGGTAAACTCTTGTCCTCATCCCGAGGTGGTGCAGCTCTTTTCAGGCACACCCCAAATGGAGGTGAGCTGCATGTACCATTTCAACCACATACCAGAAATTGAAGAAATTGAAGAAAGGAAAGAATGCAAAAAGATGGGATCTAGACAAGTTGAAAGAAAAGAGAGTGAGGGATTGTTTCAAGGAACATGTTGCACAAGGACTAAATGAAAAGGCTGAAGGAAACACTATAGAGGAAGAGTGGAGTCATGAAAAATGAAGTCAGTAGGGCTGCTGAAGAAATGTTAGGAAGGAAGAAAAGATAAACTAAGAATCAGTGGATAACTCAGGAGATACTAGACCTGATTGATGAACGACGAAAATACAAGAATGCTAGAAATGAAGAGGGCAGAAAAGAATACAGGCGATTAAAGAATCAAGTGGATAGAAAGTGCAAGATAGCTAAGGAAGAATGGCTGAAGGAGAAGTGCAAGGATGTCAAAGGCTGTATGGTCCTGGGAAAGGTAGATGCTGCATACAGGAAAATCAAGGAAACCTTTGGAGAAAGGAAATCTAGGTGTATGAATATTAAGAGCTCAGATGGAAAACCACTTCTAGGGAAAGAAGACAAAGCAGAAAGATGGCAGGAGCATATCCAACAGTTGTATCAAGGTAAAAATGTAGATAATTTGGTTCTGGAACATGAAGAGGCTGTTTATGCTGATGAAATGGGAGACCCAGTTTTGAGGTCAGAGTTTGACAGAGCTGTGAGTGACCTAAATAGGAACAAGGCACCTGGAATTGATGACATTCCCTCTGAATTACTGACTGCCTTAGGAGAAACCAGCATGGCAAGGTTATTTCATTTAGTGTGCAAGATGTATATACCTATTCCCAAGAAAGCCGGTGCTGACAGGTGTGAAAATTACCGCACCATTAGTTTAGTATCTCATGCCTGCAAAATTTTAACACGTATTATTTACAGAAGAATGGAAAAAAAAGTTGAAGCTGAGTTGGAAGAAGATCAATTTGGCTTCAGAAGAAATGTAGGAACACGTGAAGCAATCCTGACTACGTCTGATCTTAAGAGGATCGAATCAAGAAGGACAAGCCCACGTACATGGCATTCGTAGATCTAGAAAAGGCATTCGATGATGTTGATTGGACCAAGCTATTTATGATTCTGAAGATGATAGGGATCAGATACCGAGAACGAAGAATTATCTACAATCTGTATAAAAATCAGTCTGCAGTGATAAGAATCGAGGGCTTTGAAAAAGCAGCAGCAATCCAGAAAGGAGTGAGGCACGGCTGCAGTTTGGCCCCTCTCCTTTTCAATGTTTACATAGAACAGGCAGTAATGGAAATCAAAGAAATTTGGAAAGGGAATCACAGTCCAAAGAGAAGAAATTAAAACCTTGAGATTTGCCGATGATATTGTTATTTTATCTGAGACTGCAGAAGATCTCTAGAAGTTGCTGAATGGTATGGATGAAGTCTTGGGTAAGGAGTACAAGATGAAAATAAATAAGTCCAAAACAAAAGTAATGGAGTGCAGTCGAACGAAGGCAGGTGATGCGGGAAATATTAGATTAGGAAATGAAGTCTTAAAGGAAGTAGAGGAATATTGTTACTTGGGTAGTAAAATAACTAACGATGGCAGAAGTAAGGACGACATAAAATGCAGACTAGCACAAGCAAGGAAGAGCTTTCTTAAGAAAAGAAATTTGCTCACTTCAAACATTGATATCGGAATTAGAAAGATGTTTTTGAAGACGTTCGTGTGGAGCGTGGCATTGTATGGAAGTGAAACATGGACAATAACTGGCTCAGAAAGAAAGAATAGAAGCTTTTGAAATGTGGTGTTACAGAAGAATGCTGAAGGTGAGATGGATAGATCGAATCACGAATGAAGAGATACTGAATCGAATTGGTGAGAGGAGATCAATTTGGCTAAATTTGACGAGAAGAAGAGTTAGAATGATAGGACACATCTTAAGACACCCAGGACTTGTTCAGTTGGTTTTTGAAGGAAGTGTAGGGGGTAAGAACGGTAGGGGTAGGCCAAGGTATGAATATGACAAGCAGATTAGAGCAGACGTAGGATGCAATAGTTACGTAGAAATGAAAAGGTTAGCACAGGATAGGGTGGCATGGAGAGCTGCATCAAACCAGTCTATGGACTGATGACTTAAACAACAACAACCAGCCCTCCTGCCATTCTTAAATTTCTGGCAGTACCAGGAATCGAACCCGGGCCCCCGAGGATGGCAGCTAATAACACTAACCGTTGCGCTACGGAGGCGGACATTTTGCAGTTAAGATGCGCAGTTCGAATCCTTAAGGTCCTAGTAATTAAAATGACATTCCCGTCTTGATATTTTGTTCCGTTCTTTGATTTATCCGTAACTGTCTATAGAATACTCTGCGCAGTTTTCAATAATGACTCAGCACGGGCACCTACACAGCCATTCGAGGTTAAAGGATTTAAAACAGAGTTGAAAGAAGGACCAGTCCTATGAGAAGAAACTATTTTAGAGCCACTAGAAATCTACTACATTACGATCAGATTATTAGTATTAGGGAAGGTTATGTAATTCGTTAGATGAAATGAAAGGGCGTATGGCTTTTAGTGCCGGGAGTGTCTGAGGACAAGTTCGGCTCGCCAAGTGCAGATCTTTTGAATTCATTCCCGTAAGCGACCTGTGCATCGTGATGAGGATGAAATGATGAAGACGACACATACACCCAGCCCCCGTGCTAGCGAAATTAACCAACTAAGTTTAAAATTTCCAACTGCCGGGAATGGAACCCGGGACCCCTGTGACTAAAGGCCAGCACGCTAACCAATTAGCCATGGAGTCGAACATTTGTTAGATGAAGGCTAGAAAAACCAGACATTTATTGCCCTAACTTAACATTTTTGTAATGCTACTCTTGTCGGAAATCTCCCACATCAAATCAAGCTGCTTTTCTTTTCCAGTTCTGGAATCAGGTAATCCTCGTGGAGGTCCCGTACGCTGGACCCATACTCTAGTTGGGGTTTTACCAGACGCATATACCCTTTTACATCCTTACTACAACCCCTAAATCTGTACCCTTTATTTACAATCATATTTATGTGATTACCCCAATGAAGATCCATCCTTATATTAACACCTAGCTACTTACAATGATCCCAAAAAGAAGTTTCACCTTATCAATGCAGTCATTAAAAGAGAACTTTTCCTATTCCTATTTGTGAAACTCACAACCTGACTTAACCCCATTTATCATACCATTGCCTGCTGTCCATTTCACAATATTGTGACCAACAGCCACACGGACAGTTCTGTCTTTATAAAAAGAAAATAGGAGACCCTCTTATCACTTATATGTAATTTTAAATACTTCTTTAGCATTAGTCACCTCCTCTATCTGGACATTATCCTTGTAACCAACTATCTTTAACACGTTCCGTGCGGTTCGGGTCACCATGTGCCCCGAAACATGTTACTCTTATCCGTCGGTGCGAACTTCCCAGAATTGCGAAGTAAGTAACTACGTCCTAGTTACGAGTTTCCGTTAACTAATGGCAACATAGTGTTCCAATTGAAGCAAAGGATCGAGGCATACTGCTAGTTTTGATCGGCCCACCGGTGACCCGAAGGAAGTTTTTTCATCTTCCATTCATATCGCTTCGGGTCACCCTGAGTCCCGATTGTTGTCTGACCTATATTTTTACGCGGGAATCGCTTAGCGCGGTTACGGTGAATGAAGCCTAGAGTGTTGCTGCCCGCAGATCGTAGACTGTTTTTTAAGGAGTACCACCCTTCAGATATCTGCTTTCTACATTGCTCTTAGGAAAGCCAATAGAGGTTATTGGTGTAGTTATTGACATATTCATTACCTTCCGTATATAATTTTTACAAGCAATTTCACGTCCTTTTTTTAGGTATGGAGCTTTCACATTTCGACACACCGGTGGCACGGAAAAGAAAGAGGGTTAGGACAGCACTGGGGTGGGCCTATATATCACGTTCCGTGCGGTACGGGTCACCATGTGCCCTGAAACATGTTACCATTATCCGTCGGTGCGAACTTCCCAGAATTGCGAAGTAAGTAACTACGTCCTAGCTACGAATTTCTGTTAACTTATGGCAACATAGTGTTCCAATTGAAGTAAAGGATCGAGGCATACTGATAGTTTTGATCGGCCCACCGGTGACCCAATTACTTCCGGGGTCATTTCTGTTTCACGCAATTGTTGAATCGGAACACTGTCGCACAGGTAAATACGCTGGAATGTCTCCTCAACAGTAACGCACACAACAAGGCACTTGCATTGTTTAAGATTTCATACTAGGGAGTAAACAAAGTCAAATTCATCAGGTCACCGGTGACCCGAACCGATAATAACTAAAGGCAGCATCGGGTCACCGGTGGGCCGATACGACGTAACATTAAGTCATCGAAATTCACTGCCGCAGGGAACGTGTTAAATACTGCTGACTGAATACTTCTGCCTTTTGAAGATCCTAACATACACACTATCCTTGTTCATTAATGATTCCTGGTATGTCCTCCTTGGAACCTGTTTCTGCCTTAAAGTACCTATATATATCCTCCCATTTTTCACTACAATTTGTATGACTGCCAATTATGCTTGCAACCATGTTATCCTTAACCGACTTCTGCACTAGATTCAATTTACTAGCAAATTCCTTCAATTTTTCCTTACTTTCATCAGAGTTACTTTTTAAAAAACTCCCTTATGCCTGCTTTATCAGTCAAATGATACCACCTAAGTCCTACTTTTAAGACCTTCCTTTCTATCACATTTATTTTTAACTAAGACAAAAACAGCTTTGTGATTACTAACAGCATCTATTACTTCGGTTTCCCTACAGATGTGATCTGGTTTTACCAGCACCACGTCCAGGATATTCTTCCCTCTAGGTAGTTCCATCACTTTCTGAATCAGCTGTCCTTCCCATATCAACTTGTTTGTCATGCTTCCTGTCATGCACATTACCTTCCAAATTGATATTTGGTAAATTCAGATCTCCCGCTACAATCACATTCTTTCGTATGTCGTTTCCCCACATAGCTGATTATCTTACCAAATAATTCTGAATCGGCATCAGCCCTACCCTTTCCCAGTCTGTACACTCCAAAGACATCAACTTGCCTATTATCTTTACAATTGAGCCTTCCTCATAGAATTTCATGTTTGCCATCTTTAACCTTTTTGTACCTTACAAATTTTTCTTGCCTCAGAACAAATACTCCCCATCCTATCTCCATGACACACACGAGTTCAGTGAGAAAATTTCTGCATCCATTATATCATTTCTCAGCCATGATTCAACTCCTATTACAATATCTGGTATGTATGATTCTATTAAATTATTTAATTCTATTCCTTTCTTTATAATACTTCTACAGTTCAACACTAACATTTTTATGTCATCCCTATTTGACTTCCAGATCCCTGTACCCTTATCACCGCTCCCTAGACCACCCCGTTTCCCTGAATATACCTCCCAATAACCCTTCTAAACAAATTTCCTAACTTATATATACACCACTGCAGTTTAAATGAAGGCAATGTGAGTGCAGATTCCAATCTCCTAACCACCCATTAGGATCTAGAAATCTCACTCCCAGTTTCCCTACATACCCACTCAACACTCATTTAAATCTCCAATCACCTTGCAGTCAGTATCCCTTCTACAGTTTTTCACTGATAATCTCCGCTTCCTTAAACTTTGCCCGTGCTGTATTTACCAGATCCCACACATCCCAACTATGTTGGTACTTCTACCATCTAGCCTTACGTCGTTGGTATCAACGTGAAACAACCACCTCCCCCCCCCTTCTTTCAACATCTGCCTCAACCTAATTCCTGGATAACACTCTACCCTGGTTCCCTTTTCTCCACACACTTTCCCCACATGTCTAACAATGGAATTCCCCATGACCAGAGTCTCAAACCTACCCATCTCATTTGATTCCCTTCCCTTCCTGGTCAGCCCTATCTTTACTGACAGCTGCAGAAGCTACCTTCTCCTCACAACCACCTCCCTCCCCCCCCTTCTTTCAACATCTGCCTCAACCTAATTCCTGGATAACACTCTACCCTGGTTCCCTTTTCTCCACACACTTTCCCCACATGTCTAACAATGGAATTCCCCATGACCAGAGCCTCAAACCTACCCATCTCATTTGATTCCCTTCCCTTCCTGGTCAGCCCTATCTTTACTGACAGCTGCAGAAGCTACCTTCTCCTCCTGCTTCTCCCTCCCATGACCCTGTTCCACCTGACTTTTCCTACCCTCTACTCTACATTTCCCTTCCCCCTACTTCCACACTTCTCAGCAACTGTTCCCTCTTCCTCATCTTCCCTCTGTTCTACCCGCAATGACTTACCGATTTCTCAACGACACCTGTCCTGAATATAATCCTTAGCCTGCAATCTCCTTCCCCTTAGAACATTACACCACCTGTCTTCTACAATTTCCCCCTTTCCTTCCCATCTCATTTACCTGAATGTATCCTGTACACTGTTCGAGGGAGGTCTACCTTCCTTCCTGTCTTCTGAGAGAATCCTAATCCTCTGCCAACTCCTCCCTCATACTCCTTAATGCCTGGCCACACTCACAGTTCCTACATTTGCACTCCTTAGCCATTTTTTACAGATAAATGAAATGAATGAAAAGGGGGGGAAAATGTGCAAAAAATGAAAGGAAAGAAATATTTTTTAGGATAGTACACAAAGATCACACAACAATAAGCTAATTTATATACAACTACACAGCATTACTACTTAGTTGTACTCTATTTTTATCCTACAACACCCTAACAGGATAAAAACTGCCCTGCCTTCCTCCAACTGCATAAACACATTTAGCCTTCATTTGGTACTTCATTCTAACTAATAAACTACGAGTTTTGTCTGTACATTGCTCAGAATTGGAAAAGAATGGTATTTCTGTATCGGTCATGTCCACAGTAACAAGGAAATGCACTTCTTACTTTTCCATAATTTCTGTCTGTCTACGTATGTATGTACACGCATCACGAGAAAACGGCTGAAGAGAATTTAATGAAAATCGGTATACAGAGTCGGGGAATAAACCAGTCTAAGTTAATTTTGTTCACCTTGGATTAAATTATAGTTTAGGGGAAATTTAATATTTAAATACCTATTTTATTGGTCCCATCGAAAAGTACTATATAACAAAAGTTACAGAGAATGTTTTATTGAGTTTTACCGTACTATGATAGGAGTGGTATTTCAGAGTCTGAAGAAAACTAAATGTGAAGACTAAATGTGAAAAGCGCATAACAATGATAAACAATAACATTGTACTGACCGTTGTTTGTTGTAATGTTCTCTCCTATGCTGCCGCTTAACTCCGATAGATGAACTATTGCTGCGTACCGAGTATAACAGCCCGACTGAATATTGGCAGGAAATAGCTGGGGACTTAGAAAACTTTCTTCTTTAGCATGCGTGGCTAGAGGAGATGCGTGCAAGCTTAGTGCTGCTGCAGTTTGTATTGTTTGTGTGGTAATAATCAGAGTTGTTGCGCTTTACGGTTCTCTGCACGGGTCTATTCGAGTTAAGAAATCGGTGTGTGCAAGTGAAAGCGAGTTCTCCTTTTGCATGGCTACTAGCAGAGAGAAACTACTACATTCCGGCGTTCTCTGATTGGATGCGCCATTTTCCAGACTTATAGGCGCCTCCCTACAAGCTCGGAGCCGAACAAGCCTAGGCCTGGTCACTTAGCGATTAGGGGCTTGCATTGCCTCCTACTACTGGCTGGAGATGTCCACTTGAACCCTGATCCGATCACTTGTGAAATGAACAGACATGAACATCTATTGTCAGAATGTGCAAAGCCTAAACAATAAGTTGTCTGATTGTGAACTATCCCTGCCAGACTTAAGAAAAGTTGACGTGATTGGACTTACTGAAACATGACTCTCTTGGGCTAGTGACAGTGAACTACCACCCAATGCTAATTACAGCATATTCCGTCGTGATCGCGCTACTCTAGGTGGTGGAGTAATGCTAGCAGTAAACAGTGCGTTAACGAAGGACAGATCTCGAACGGAACTGTGAGTTAGTGTGGGTGGAGCTACTCTTTCCTCGACGCCCTGTACTTGTGGGATGTTACTACAGACCACCAAACAGCCTATTCTGTGACCTTGAACAGTGCCTGGACTCTGTCATTGCAGCGCTCCCTCATGGTGAAGTAATTTTAATGGGCGACTAACCTGTCTATAAAGCGGTCTTCAACTACCGGACAGTCAGCTAACAACTGTGACACATACTTTATAGACAGTTTTATTAATGGCCTCCGACTGAAACAGTTTAATATGTGCCCAACCTGTGGACCCAACACCCTGGACTTCATACTCTCCTCATTAGAACTTAAAACAATAACCTCAGGCAGAAACCTTTTCCTGTGCGACCACCAGTCCCTCGATGCTACATTCCTCCTTCCCCACCCCTCCTCAAAGCCTCATAGCAGGACATCCTACCTACATCTGAGGCCGTGCCGACTGGCCTGCAATGTGTTGTGCCCTGGAATGCCTTCCCTGGAGTCTGCTCGAAATAGCCGATATCGAATCGGCTCTTGACCTGCTGTACGACTGGCTGCAAGCTGCAATTAAAGACTTCGTTCCTGCACAATGGTATACTACTAGCAAACATCAACACTGGATATCACAAGAGACCAGACTGATACTAATTAATAAGAAGAGAGCTTGGCGCCTTTGGAAAGACTTCCCTAACCCACACACTCACAATACCTTCGTTAAAATCCGCCGCCACGCGAGGTTTATGGTCAGAAGAGACTACAAAACACACGTAGACACCGTCACTGAAAACGTCCGCAGCAATCCCAAGCGCTACTGGAATCGCATCAACACACGGAGAGGGACGGATCGGATTTCTGTCAGCGTGAACCACAACGATGCAACCGCAGATGGCGCCGATCGCAATGAACTGTTGAACAGTTATTTCTCTCCAACTGCTCCCCTCCCTTACAAAACCAACCGCTCCCTTCCGTTGGTACAGCTTCAAACAGAACCCTATCAAGCATAACTACCACACCAACTGAAGTTCATAACCTCCTTCAAACTCTTTGTACCAACAAAGCTACCGGTGCCGACACTATAGTTCCTCTTTTCCTAAAAAATACTGCCAGCACTCTTTGCGTCCCTCTCTAAATTATTTAACAGATGTTTTGCCGCAGGCTATTTTCCTATTACCTGGAAAAAGGCAAATATTGTTCCACTTCTCAAATCAGGCAACAAATTTAATGTTTCATCTTACCGACCAATCTCTATTCTCCCCGCACTATCCTTTATCTTTGAAAAAATTATACACCAGCGTCTCCTCGCATTCACTTTGCCGTATATCTCAACCAAACAGCATGGTTTTCTACCAGGTGGCTCTTGTCTAACAAACCTGGCCACTCTGCATAGCTTTGCATCACACACCATTGCAGCTAAATCACAGCTGGATATCAGCTACGTAGACATTTTGAAAGCTTTCGATTCTGTGGACCATACTCTGTTGCTCCATAAACTCTCCGAACGATTTAATATACATGGCAGTCTTCTGACCCTTCTTTCTGGCTTCCTACATAACAGTTGGCAGAGAGTGGTAATATCAGGCACTTCATCCTCATGGTTACCAGTCACCTCCGGTGTCCCACAAGGCAGTACTCTTGGCCCCTTGCTGTATTCTTTGTTTACGGACGATCTGCCGTCCGAACTCAACGAAACAGCGAATACCCTACTCTTTGCTGATGACCGCAAGATATTTAGGGAGATCAGGAATCCAGCAGATGCAGCGCTGCTACAGTCCTCACTTAATGCCCTCTCGAACTGGTGCCGTACTTGAAAACTTATCCCCAATCCACAAAAATGCAGCCACATGACCATAACACAACGTAAATCTCCTCTACCGACATATTACCTACTCGACAAGCCCATCACCGTGGTTACGCAACAGCGTGACCTAGGTGTAATATTTGATACAAAATTATAATTTAAGACCCATATAGAAACATATACAACCAAGGCTATGAAATTACTAGGCATTCTCTATCGCTTCACAGAAATTTCTGACCCCATTGCTCTTCGTCACTTCTTCCTCACGATCATTCAACCTCTCTTTAAACTACTGCTCATCGATTTGGACAACAGCCGCCCCCTCCAATACTAAGCAGTTAGAGCAGTGTCCTCCTTTGCTGCAATTGTAAGGAACAGAAACCCGAAGCTCAAGTCTGTCTACGCAACAGGTTTTAATGGCAATGTGTCACCGCTGCACATCAGGCGACAGGTAGCTGACCCAAGTTTCCTCCACGGGATCTTAAATGGACATTACCGCTCGGAACATCTTGTCTCACTCTTCTCTCCCCGCTCCACCAGAACCAAAGACCTTCTCCACATTCCCCCACACTCATCACTCAATACTTCAACGATCTTTCCTAATCTGCCTCCCAACACTCTTTAACAATATTAACAGGAGACAAGAGCTTGATATAGCATCAAATAAAAGTGTATTCGAGAGGTGTGTAAACAGTATCTTAAAGATAACTTGATGTGAAGGGATTATACCGCCATCTTGACCCACGACGACTTGGCTATGAACATGGACATTCTCATGGTTTTCGATTTGGACAGTTATTAGTAGGATGTGTACCTGATCTTGTTATATTTTGTTATGTTTGTTATATTTTATTATGAAAGTTTACATTTGTTAAATAGTCTGTTGACAGTGCAAGTGAAATTTGCTCAGTGTAGCTGTATCTTGTGCTTCGCGAATAAATAAACATTGCTCTGGTTCATACATTTTCTGATACTGGTGGTAGTAACACACTGGTTCATCATAGTATTCCAGCTATTCGATCCCTACACTAACATGCTGTTTTGAATGAGCAGTGTGCACACTTAAGGCAGAGGCTCTCAGTAGTAGTAGTAGTAGTAGTAGTAGTAGTAGTAGTAGTAGTAGTATGACCTGGTCTAGAATTACAATTTAGGCCTATTCCAAATTATAACACCACAATTCACTAAATAACTCAAAATTCAATCCTGATAGTGCTGTTTCTTAAGAATAGCTTCTTCCTCTTCAATGTTATTAAATTCTACATTCATTTTATCCCAAATTAGCATTGGAGAGGGTGTTTCTCCTCTGGCTTGAAGGAAAAATATGCCTCCAAGTCAGATAGATTTTTCTGCCGCAAGTGTGTGAATTGAGATTTTCCGACTCATCGGGTACTCCTAAGAAACATTAGTAAAAGGGCATTGTTACCCTGGGACTATCTACTATTCGACCCCCCCCCCCCCCCCCCCCCCGCCCGAAAAAAGACGGTGTTCTCAGATCAAAGCTGTCTGTAGCCTGGTCACTCCAGCTCTGGAACATTGGACTGTTAGATCGGCAACATAGTACTGTTTGTTAAAGGCGAGAAAATGCATGGTTTTTGATTTGATCTAGCAGTTCATATGAAAGCATTGCTTTTACTCGTGCCATTCCTACCGTCATTGTAATGATGCATGTTCATTTCAGTTGGGAAAAACACGAAGACAGTCTTTCTGAGGATGTAAACAGGCAGGTGGAGAGTGAATGTCTACCATTATAATGAAGTGATTTTGACATGGTAGGCAAGCGGGCCACCATTACAATGAAAATTCCCTAACCCAGCCTTGATATGAGAAAAGACGTTTGGTGATTTCCCCATCACGTTTCTATGATAATGTGAAGAGCTATACAATTTAATACAGGCTTGCTCACAACGTGTACACTACCTAACCTAGAATTCTGCATAGATACAATGTAGGATCCTGCAGCAAAGCACGGGTACATCAGCTAGTTTTAACTAATTTTATGTAAACAAGCTGGTACAGAAAAGCTTGTGTGGAGAGTATGTGTGTAGTTCACCACCCATTGTGGTGAGTGTATAATCAAAAACTATCTGTAACAGAAATAGTGATTATTCATTTCATAGGCAGCTTACATTTGCCTGAACAAGAAAGATTTATATGCTTACACACCAACTGGTTAAATGCTACAGTTGACCAAAATTGGGTTCCTCTAAATGATTTGAGCAGTATATTATACTGCAGGTACATAGTCTTATTTTGAACAATATTAGAGATAATAATTTGAGGGTTCTTATATTTTGTCAGTTCCTGAAACAGTATAAGTATTAAAAAATAAGGTTCCTAGAGAAGGAAATTTCAATTTCATCGACTACAAATATTAACCCTAATCTCTATAGAACACTTTCCCGCCTTGTCAATACTTTACATATTTTATTATATTTAATTACCCTACATGTTTCGAGAACCAACTACTCTCTTCTTCAGCGGTGCCAAACAGGAATTAATCTTTGGACTTGGTGCATTGGTACAAACAGAACAATTATATATAAATCTTGAAATTGTTAAAATATTTCTCTGTGTTTCATCTTTCACTTACTGTGTCATTTGTTACAGACTTTAAACTAGAATTTTCAAGACATAAATAATAAAATCTATGAAATTAATCACTATATGTTTATTTTATGTCATTTACATTTAAAAAGAATAAAATGTTTCTTCGTGTCTAAATTTAACATTTACTTTGCCATTTAGTAGAACCCTTTAAAATAAAATTGTTTCAATTCGTAAAATAATAAATAACACCTATAAAGTTAGTCACTCTTAAAATATTTTGTGCTCTTCTTTCATTAAGTCTGCTATAATTCCGAGACCTCACATGAATTAGAATTTCCTCCTCTCAATCCCACCCAATTCCTTTAAATAAACAAAGCAACCAACTTTATAGAGACTTTTTTTGCGAAAAAAGACAACTCATATGCCTGGAGAAATTTATTTCAGGCCTACTTACTTCATTCCATCTAATTTATCCACAAATTAAGTAAGTTGTAAGTTTCTGAGATGCCTGTTTAATTCACGTCTATTTTCATTTTTGTACATTTATATATATTTATAGACCGACTTCCTTATATTAGATGATTTGAGAATGTTTCAATAAAATATCCTTGAAAGCCTCCTTTTCAACGGAAGTAAAATGCTTGAGACTGCATTTCATATCCATTTAAGAAAAAGTAACTACAATTTTAGCCGCAGAGGAACAGGTAAAAGGACAAATAAATAAAATAAACTCTGAATAAGGAGCGCAGCGTGGATCTAGTTGGCCGTGTTTGAAGGATGATCACAAATTTTATACAAGGAGTAATTTTAATACCACCTATTCAATACAAATTTATTCCACCATAGTGTGGTTAAATACACATGGGAATTATCAGAAATTTGAAGTACATGTTTCGCCCACTATTTATTGGGCATCATCAGCTTCAATCAATCTTAAAACACATATGGTCTAAGGAGTCATAACTTACATAAAAAATATTGATGAATATTTACAAGTGTTAATAGTGTGGATGCAAAATGTTTACAGTAAAAAAAAGGTATTAAAACAGAACTTATACTAAAATCACTTCGAAAAAAATGATGTGTTCATCTAAAAGTAATAGTCATATATTGTTTTTAAAAAAGTAGTCTATGTCTGACAATGAAATGGATATTCTGTTATTGAGGTTATATGTTATGATTTCTCTCGGATATTTAAATTAATCTACAATTTTGATTCCTTGGTTTCCTATGGCAATTTTGTTTATGAGTGGTGGGTCAGTAAACATGATTACTGTCTTTTCAAAAGATATTCCAAGACCAATTTTTTTAATTATTATTATTATTTGTTAGGTACGTTGGCGAGTAAAACAATAGTTTTAATTGGAGAGCTTTTATCATGTTTTAAACTTACTTCTCTCCAAATATATACCTATATTGGCCCAAGTTACGAGATATTAAACGACCACTTTAATGATCTTGCCTGCTGTATAACTAGCAACAACCGCAAATATTTCTCAACTGAAGTCAATTTGTTTCCTCATCCCGAAATGGTACAGCTCTTTTTGGACACCACCAGTGGAGGGGAGTTACATGTACCGCTTTTACCGCATATCAACCTTCCTGCCATTCGTAAATCTCTGGCAGTACGGTACCGGGGATCGAAGTCAAGACTCCCAAGAACCGCAACTAATTGTGCTGACCATTACGCTGGTGGACATTATTAACTACAAAACACAGACATGTAGCACGACTGATGCATGCTTGCAATGGGCGGGTCGGAAATGAAGCTAGGCTTATTCACCTATTAATGCGACGTCATCAGAGCTGCAGTAGACCTACACTAGGGAGGAGGACATTTATTAACTATTAAACACAGATGTACCGCATGGATTCGATGAGTTTTCATTGCGTAGGTTGTTTGGACGAAACTATTCAAATTTCTGCGATGTCATCAGAGCTGCAATAAGACTCGTACCCGCTTCGAAGTGGAATCTTTGTTCTTTTCTGACGAATTACGTTGGGGGGGGGGTCTTTTATGCAAGGGTTTTTGTAATTTTCTTCGTCTCGCAAAACCATGGGGGTCTAATACGCAAGTAAATACGGCAACTGGAAGTTGAAATTTCACTAAAAAAAAAGTGGATATAAATAAAATTTCTCTGCAGGAAGTATTTGAAACCATCCATCGTAAGCTCAATCACAGCAACATGTTAAAAGGCAAATAATGTTGAACAATATGTTGCACTATTAAGAAGGGTTCTGTAATTAAAAACTGTAAATTTTTTTTTTAGCCCATAATTTATAACAAATTACATAATTGGAAGGTAGTGGTTCTTAGTTTAAAAAAAACCCCCGAGAATTACCTTTCCATAACCCTATGAAATTCACTTTTGTCATATACAGCCTTTTTTTAGGATGATACATTCTCCAAAACCATTTAAGAGTACAAAAACAAGAAAACTTACTTGAACACTTCATGTTCTTTTTCATCCAGTACAATAATAATATCTCCTGGTTCAAGACCTGGTTCCTGGTCACCTTCTCCATTAAAAACTATCTTCTGCCCATCTACCATACCCTGGTCCACATGAACTTCCAGAATCTTGCGATCACGTACAGTCTATGAAAGGAAAGAATATGTTAGTATGAAGAACAAAAAATTATACAAATTACACCTATTATATCAAATGTAAAAGTTTTACTTTAGTAGTAATAATAGTTAAGTTCTGGAAACTCAAAGAATTTTGTGCTGTTTTAGTCTTTTCAGAGGAATCTGTCCTGTAAGTGATAGTACAAGTTATATTCGATTTGATTTCGTTTTCAGGCTTACATGTGGTTTCATAAAATACTTATTCCTGCATTTTTGTTTCCAGCATATCAAAAAGAGTTAAGTTCATGGCAAAACTATACATTGCTCAGCACCTACACGTATCTATATACAGTGAAACCTCGTTAGAGGGTTCCTCATTAACAAATTTTCCCCTCTTAGGATGCTGTAAATTTGAAGTCCTGACTCTCATTGCATTAAATCCATATTTAAAAAAAATACTTCAGTTATCGCGTCAAGAATTTTTGCTGTTACCGCTTAGTACGATCACATTTTTCGTAGACCTGAAAATGTTACTGCATTTGTGATCCCTTCTGAACGAAACGCGATTTCTAACTCTGGTAAGAGCTGCTGCCACCGTTGCATGATTTAGAGAGAAGTCCTTCCTGAACCCCAAAGGATAAGTTGCACTTTCGGAGAGCAAGCCGTTAGCCTCGGCAAGGGTCAGTTTTGCTCGTCAATTAGCAGCGAGATTGCTGAATAGGAGAGAGAGCCTGTTTGTAATCTTATTTTGCATTCCATTCAGAAGGTAGAAATGTATTGTGTTGAGTGGTACAGCGAAGTGTAGCTAATATTTATCGTGTGATACAGTGGCCTTTATCTGAATTAGGAACACAATAGGGTGAAATTGAATAGCGTGGGGCATATTTGTCTTGTGGCAGTGAATGTAGTCTGTTTTGTGAAGTGTTATTGAAGTAGATCTGTAGTTGGCTCTCTTTCAAGCGATTTAGTTCCAAAAATGTATATACATACACTATAGTGATGGGACATTCGATTCATTTGATTCCGTTCACGTTACTGAATCGACACAGTGATCCGATTCACGGCACATTAGTCACCGCTCCTACTGCATCTGTGTAGTATGTACTGGTAAGACAGCAGCAACAGCATTCAGTGCTCACTGCTGCCATTTGGTCTTCATACTATGAACTCCTTTCTTAGAAAAAAATGCTAGTCACTAATACATCGAAGGTTTCCGGCGACGCAGGATGGGAAAGGAATAGGATTAGGAGCGTAGTAGCCATGGCCTTAAGGTACAGTTCCAGGATTTCCTGGTGTGAAAATGGAGAAACTACGGAAAACCATCTTAACGGCTGCCGACGGTGGGATTCGAACTCACCATCCCCCGAATGCAAGCGCATAGCTACGCGATACTAACCGCACGTCCAACTCGCTCAGTCATTTTTGAAAATATGTATTTTTCTATCAGCTGAGGATTTTTTAAATAGTCATCTTTTGTATAGGCTACCCGAGATGTACAGTAGTCCGCTGGTTTCCTGATTCAACAGACTGTTGGTTAATTTATTGCATCAGTCAGCTCACTTACTGTCCACATATGATTGAAGTGTTGTGCAACGATGTGACATATGAACTGAGAGAATACTGAGCTGGTCTTCCCAATATAAAACAGATACTTTTGAGTGGTCATGAGCATGACTCATAGGGCAGGCTAGAGTTGAGTTTAATTCTCAAATGTCAACTAAGTTATAATACTAAGATTCATTAAACTAATAAATAATATAACCTAATAGCCTACCTACTTCAGAATTGTTTTGACTACCTTTTTAACACTGCAAATAAATCCATCTATTATTTAAACCTCCCTGTAAAAAGAGGACAGTGAAGTGGGTATTATTTTCAAATGAGCTGAGCTCAAGAATCCATTATAACATACCCTGGCTCTGTAGGTATTGCTTCAGAGGAAGTTCGGCTCCCTGCCAATGTACAGTGTACCGATAATGAACCGTGCGTGTCTCACTGATCCGCAACTGTGTACGATTCTTTCGGTATGCCATGGCTCACTGTCTTGCTGCAGCGGAAGCCCGGCCCTCCGCCAGTGTCCAGTGTGACGATAAGGAGCCACGTGTATCTTGTCTCTCACCGAGCCGGGCTCGTTCACGATTCTTTTGACGAGTCGTGATTCACCGTCTTGCTGCAGCAGAAGCTCGGCTCCCCGTCAACGTCCAGTGAGTGCGCCACTCAGCACTGTCCGCTGGGAGTAAGCTGAATCGTGTGCCGTGAGCTTGCCGTTCCTGTGAATCTATTCACTCGGACACTTGAATGAATCGATACACTGCTTCGAAACATGCATTGAGTAGCCAACATGAAAACACTAAGCAGTTAACCCATGGCTTTGTTCGCATTGATTTCATAATTTGATAAAAGTAATCAACCGTTCCTCAGTACTTTACTAAGACAATATTTAAAAATTCCTGAAGTATAAAAATTCGCCAAAATTTTTTTCATTTACCCCAGAAACTTCTTGTGAACCACGTTTGTGGTATTGCCTTTTGGGGCAAAGATAACCATGTGACAAAACTAATTTTGTCCTCGTTAAGGAATTTTACATTTTCTGTATCCATAACTAGGCTGCCTTGATTTTGTATCACACGCAGTCCTTTGACAACTAAACGAGCATACACTTCTTACTTTTCCAAACACGGGTGAGTCACTCCCATGTCATCTGAAAGAGCCCTGAGCGACTTATGTACGTAAATTAGGCCTACTGTACTCGTGCATAGTCGTTTGCAGGACATTCAGTTATGGAGAAGAAAGCTAGACAGTTTACAGACGATGAAAGGTTAAAGTTTGAGAAAGCAGGTGCTCAATTACACATGAACTTTCAACAACTTTAAACATAATTGTATTTTTTTAAATTAAAAAAATGCTATTTGTTCGGAACGTCAACCCATGTGGATCTTTTGCCCCTACTGGCACTATATTGTATGAACCTGCGCGTCATTGGAATGGCGCTACTGTGGAATGTTGTGCGAGAGGAAAGGAAGATTAAGGACGTCACAAACACCCAGTCCCCACGGCAGGGATAATAATTACAATTAAAAACCTCTGACCCGGTCGGGAATCGAACCCGGGGCCACCAGGTGACAGGCGGACGTGTTGCCCCGTACACCGCGGGGCCAGACAAACGTAATTTTAAGTGGCATGTGTACTTTGTGTTTCTAAGAAAGTTTTTCCTTGAAGTTTTACTATGTGTTCTTAACATGTATTATTTCATGAATTATAATTGTAAACACTTGTTTCTTTGTTTTTATAGTAAATATTTGTACATTTAAACCTAACCTTAAATTTGACAGCAAAATTGTTTTTCCATTTTTTTAGCACGTTCCCTCTTTAGGACATGTTTTTCGTCCCCACAAAAATGTCCTCACCAGTTTTGCCTGTGTATGATTTTCTTGATTGGTGTTATGTATAGATGCAAGTTTCAAAACTTTTACTTTCGACACATAGTACCCAGAGTCTTTTCTTTCACTTAATATATCTTCTTATACTCACTTTGTTTAATTATATTTTCGCTTGAGGTGCTTATCAACACTTCAGAACCATGACGGATCAAGCATATCTACACTTATGACTATGCACAAGTAACAATGTCTACCTACATAAGCCTGCTGTGAAAGTTCTGAAGAAATGCACATGATCTCGCACACCAGGACATCCGATGAAATACAGATACCACTATGCTATAATGTATCAACTATAGGAAGATATTCACCGAATAGTGACTCAAATACTGGACTGTCAAACGGCACCTTATCTAAGCCCTACCCCTCCAAAAAGTCGATGTACTCTGCCTATGTTGGAGATTTGAGATGAACAGATATCTCACTACTTTCCAGGAGTGACATATCTTTGGATATCGTTCCGTTATGTATGATCTGAGAAGTAGCCATTTGTAAATAATGTAGTTAAATAAAACAGTGGTGCAACGTAAGGCATACGGTAACTTATTCCCCATCTATTCACAACATTTATTTTGGTGCCGTGACCACGAACATTTCAGTTCAATATGCGGACCACATACTCATGAGAAGACAGACATTGCGCATTATTACACGACAATACAATGTGTGAAATGCAATGAATTGAAGTACTCTTTGATATTATCACTAGACCTCATGACAGAAGACTGCCATTGACACATTACCAACAGATGAGTATACATTTTACATTGCAATATTTTGAGGAATAAGGAAGGTTAGCATGAACACATTGAAGTTTTTGCACGACAGAAATTTTTAACTATAAAGTTTATAACCTATCGTCATAACGAATAGTCATTTCGTATGTTGTCACGTTTTGCCGCAGCCACGCGTTTCACAAGATGTCATGGTATTGGCACACGCTCGGAAGCTAGAGTTGGCAATCCTAAAACCGCCTCGCATAAAGACCTCTCCACTTAAATCCTCACTGGTAGTGATCACTATTGAAAGCTAGAGACAGTCCGCCACTGTATCTCCCCATCACTTGTACCAATTCCTTCCACAGTTGGCTGGATCCTTAGCAGGGACAGATCCGGAATGTACACATACCAAGCCACTGTCAATCATGTCAACTTGAAGCAGTCTCCTTTTCACTCGGATGACGAGTTCAGAAGATTTTAGGACCTGGAGACTATTGGCATAACTGCTGAACACGAACGCCAACTAAACACCAAGGAGTCAAGAATTCTTGAGAATTTAGATAACCTTTTCACATCTAAGATAAGCAACATGTAGTCTTTACCAAAGAAGCAAGGTATCCTTGAACTATCCCATAACCTACTAAATGCATTAGCTTCCTTGAAGAACCTTCAGAGGAGACAAACTGACAATTTCAAGCAGATTTACTACATCCAGGCGTTGAGCTACATTCAGAGACAAGTGGAAGAAGTGGATACGACAAGACCGACGGACGTCATGTACTACATTTCGCATCAAGCCATAAAGAAAAGTGCGGAACGACCAAGTGGAGAATATTAGATGCCTGGCTCATCAGGCTAATGCACCCTGTCTGAATGACATGCTTGAAATGAAACCTATCTCTTGACAGAGACCCTTGCCATTCTCCCGTGTTTCAGACTTTACTGAAGTGCAGTCATCACTGATATAGCAACACCTTCATGGACAGTATCCATATTGAACCCACCGCCTTGACGATCATTAGCCTCCCCCTTGCAAAGTGGGCTAATTCGGTTGAGCTGCAGGACATCCGGAAGGGAGAAAGATAGTGGGTATACTACAGACCCAAGTTGCACTTCAAGCGATTGTTTTTCTATAAATACGGACGAAATATTAATATTTCAGATGAACCAATGACCAAAAGACATTCCGAAGATCGTGAGCAGCTTTAACAACCCACTTGGCATGTTAACGCCGGTATCCCTCACCGGGAAGCATATATTTCACGATACTTGAGTCGGGGTGTTCACTGGAAGGAACCGTTACCTTCCGATCTTGCTGCTCAGTGGCAAATATAGATATCAACTCTTCTTTCTCAGAAGTATGCATACCTCGTTGGGTACATACCTCAAGGGAGGTAAATGACCAGATCCACGTGTTTTGTGACTTTGAGCCCTGTAGATTTGTACCACTAATGAGGGCACTGTACAAGCTCATTTAGCCTGTAGTAAATCAAGACTAGCTCCAGTGAAGAAAGTAACCCTACCATGCCATGAACTAGGAGCATTAGGAGTACAATTTCTACGATATTTCAACAAAGCACTGATTGAGACTTCTCTCAAAGCCATCTTATGGACAGATTCTGTGACCTTGGGTTGGGTTCGTGGTAATCCAAATCAATGGAAGACCACCTGCAACTGTATGACAGAGATCCAATCTTATACAACGCCATCACAATGGCAGCTTATCTTTGCTCGAGTTCGCTTTTACACTCCAGGCTTCCAGCTGCTCAAGGCGCACGCTTTCAGAGTTTTGTTTACATCGTGCGAAGTGTATAGACCGAGTTTTATTTCTGCTATCTTGATTGGATCATTGAATGAAAGTGGAATTGTAGGGATTTTAGAAGAAACTTTTGATGACAGTGGTTCAGAAGAAGAGGTAGATGATTCAGATCTAGACCCTGAATTCGAACTTCATGTTAGTCATAAAGGTATTTATAACCTATTCTATCATATTCCACCCAGGTGTGATTTTGCACTTTGTAGTTTATTTAGCTAATGTTTCATGATCTTCATATGACTGGAGATTAATTTAGAACGAAGCAACACAAGCGATGGTAATTCAAAGGCAGGGACTGATTCACATTCGCCGGGTACTTTTGGTGATTTGGATGCACTTGCTAAGCCTGTACAACTAAAGGAAAAGCATAAAATGAGAACGTAACGAGAAAAGACATGCTGGTGGTATCCAATGTGTTCTGTAGCAGTTTGTATCCCTGAAAGCTTCAAACTAATCCACACTAAAGCTCATCAAGTGCAAGACTTTGTTGTCAGACTTTATTGTTGTTGCAAAAGGCATACCGTTGGAAAATGTGTAATGTGAAAAGTATTCAACAGATTGTAATGGAATTTTTTAATCTGTAGAATAGACTTAATTTTTTGAAGATATATACGTGTTACAATTGCAACCTAGCTACTACTTTCTACAATTTTTCAAAAAACCTTCAAGATATGGCAGTCTGCCTGCCTATATGCCACCTTAAGATACGGTCTCCAATGCGTTAACGAGTCCTTATTGTGAGAGCCACAATGCTACTCATGTAGTACGCATTTCTAAGCAATCAGCCTTTAGGCCAGACTCAAATGCAGGCTTCAGTTATACAGAATTTTCTCGTGGCTGCACAACTGTTTGCAGTCTCTACACATTTCATTACCATTATCTTGAAACAAACATAGCAACATCAATGAGAACCTGTTCAAAACCTGCCAATAATACTTGTTCCATGCGTCTCCACAATGACCCATCATGAGAATATTCCTGTACTCTGGTAAATATAATGCCTACCAAGAGTAAGGTATGATTACCTTTCGCTTGCCAGCTATGGCGGCTTGCAATATAAAATAATGCATGCATTTAAGGTTAGAGACTCGGATTGGTGAGGGGTGGTGAGAGGGATAGAGGGAAAACTTCTTGGATTTGGAGAAATACAGTGCAAAGGTACTATCACACAATTACTATAGTTTGGTTTGCTTAAGCCCATATCATGGAGTTTTCCTTACAACAGCAGAGTTGCACACTCAATTTTGTATGAGAAGCATTTTAGAGTTTCTCATATTTCCAAAAATTTTCCTGTATTGGATGTGTTTCTCATATTTCCAAAAAAAAATTCCTATACTGGACGTTCCATATAATTATAGGCCGGATCTGTTTTTAATTTGATCTCGAAAAGGCATTTGATGGGGTTCAGGTTGGGGCTCCTGAGCAGGCCAGTCTGACACATCCACAAAATTTTCTTTGAACCATAATGCAATACTCCTTGCTTTGTGGACATGAGCATAATCATGTAGACACAGAAGACCCAATTCTGAACTGTTACCACAGTGTGGGAAGATTGCTATTGCCTGAACTGTTTTAATAAATGCCCACATTTATTGATCCATCAACCAGAACTACATGACTAAGGCCAAACCAGTGAAAACAGCCCCAGACCATAACACCTGCACAGAATTTCACTGCTGCCACAACAAATACTGGTAAATACCATTCGCCACATATCCGCCAGGTCCACACACTCCCGCCAAGTGCTATAGCTTATACCATGACTCATCACTTCACAAAACCTCCATCCACTGATCCACATAGCAACAATTGAGTTATTTGCACAATTTAAAGGGATTTCATATTTCTTTTTTGTGAATAGTACTTCCAGGCAGCAATACAGCCCTGAAAACAGTCCCATTGTCCCTTGATAGATTGTTCTGTCACTGACCTCAGCCAGACATGCAATGGAAGTCCACAGGATTAGTCGCCAAGGATGTCCGATGACTGAAGTACACTGTAGAGTCTGTAGTCGCTGTTGCAGATTTCCTTAGGCCTGCAGGAGCGATTATTGGGTTCCAGTGCTTCCCTGATGTTTCCACTTCACAATAGCATCACTAACAGTGGGACCTGGGCATATCTAACTTTTGTGAAATCTCTGCTGGAGCACCCGAACTTGACTGTTACAATCACACCCAGTTTGAACTCTCCCAATTCTCTACACTGATAGCCAACTTTTCTATGATAGTGATGCATTGTGCCTGCACCTATATACTTTTTGCAAACACCATACAGACGAAGTTTAGTGATTTGTCTGGAGAATTTGGCGATATATATTCCATAAAATATTGTGCAATGACATGTCTCGTGTAACTCAGCACTGTGTTCACATCTTTATGCTTACAATGACCCGATCAAGGATGCTGTCAACAGCTAGATGTTTCTATACATCGTAACAGAAGACTTTTCTACAGTATTAGTTGTTGGAGTGGCCATCTACTACTTGAATACCGATATAATAATAATAATAATAATAATAATAATAATAATAATAATAATAATAATAATAATAATAATAATAATACCCTAACTGGGTAGGTCAAACAAAGCAACGTCTGAAATGTTTAGATGGAATTCATCTGAGGCAGTGCCAATGTAGCAAAGATATCCTTTGCTGTCTATGCCTTTCAAAATTTCACAACTGTCCCAAAGAGTGGTGGAGCAACAGCCAGTTCTTCCTATAAGTCAATACCTGCACACACCATTTTAAGTTTTTCCAAGAGGAAGTGGCAACAGGCAACTGATGACACCCTTCATACTCATCAGATCTTTCACAACACTATGGAAGTATGTCCCTGTCCTCTCGAATGCAAATCAATAGGGATGTATAGAACTAGCACCGATAGAGCGCACTGCTGTTTTACTGGGTAAGCGCAATGCGCTCTTCATTTGTCTCCTGTGTACTCATGCCGCTAAATATCCACGAATTTAAGTTGCTAAAATTGTTATTTTCGTGACTATGTCGAGCTGTTGCAGTGTTCCTCTTTGAAAATATCAGGGAAGCCCATTTTCGTTTCACCAGTTTCCACAAAATAAAGAAATGAGGAAGAAATGATTACATGCTATTAGAAGAAAAAAATTTTGGTGAGAAGAATCTGACCAAAAGTATTAAAGGGTGTTCCCATTATTTTAGACCCGGTGACTTCACGAAAATTTTGTTGGACAAGTCCGATTTACGAAGGGAAATAATTCCTATTTTCTACCGATAAACTGATTAGGCATTTTGATAACTGCCGAATTTATGCGTTTGAATTTAAAGGTGAGAGAGCAAGATTAAAACCGGGCGCTGTTCCATCGCTTTTTCCGTCGACCACGAACACAACGAAAACAGTGAAGGGGCCATACACCAGAAATTTGCCTGATTACCACGATAAGCCTAAATTATCAGAATATGCAGAAATAACCTCCCTTGAAGTACGGGAAGAAATCGTGAATATACCCGAAGAAGTGAACGTTACATTTGTGAATCCCATTTTCAAAGACACCAGTACTCGAAAAATTCTACAGGTAATTTGGTTGTTGAGCAAGCAATGCATAATCGTCATGCCATATTGCTTTATACAGGGTTTGTAGACTTCCAGCATCATAATTTGGTGTTTGCCGTTCTGGGAGAAAACAGATAATTTACAGATATTCCCTCCTGAACCCAGACCGTTTCTCCTTGACTGTTATGAAGCTAAGGACAACAAATCTGACACTGCATTTTAGAATTTCAACCTTTTATAAACAAAAAAAACTTTCCACTGAAAAGTCTGTTATCCAACATAATGATTTGTAGTTGGAAACAGGTGTTCCATCTATTTCCGATTTTCTAAATGCGAAATAATCCATCAGATGCAAATTTGTGATAGTGATCTTCACCTTATAGTTGATGGTCAAATATTCAACAGAACCGACACTGGGAAACTCAAGAATATTCACATGCCTTTGGTGGTGGACAGAGGCTGTATCTGTAGTTTCATGTAAGCCATCAACCTTACAAAATACACGAATCGAAGTCTATAAGCAAGGGGAGCAAGTGGATGTTTAATATCTATTTATGTTTTAAGTCTTGTGGAGGTACATTTATATATTTATCAACGTACAATACTCAAGTAATTGTTATCTTAAGGAAAAGGCATGCTGACTCCTATTCATTATTTGGATAATAAAGCGTGTTAGAATTTTCCAATTACCGCTGTACTGGTACTAATTCTTCCTTCCTCATTTTGCAGCTGTTTAAGGCTTAAACGCTAAAATCGTCCGTAACATACCAGGGGATGTATCTATACAATTAATTAATATAGTCTTGAGTAAAACTAGAGAAGATACAATCGGCTTTAGCTCAGAAATGTCGGTCACATTTGATACATTACTCGCAGCTGACTGGGATAAACATAAGACGATTACCTTGCGCCTACCCAGTAGTACACGTGCGCTATCTGGGGCGAACTTTCTCCGCCTACATCCCTATTATCTTAACCTGTCTAGGAGATCAACACTGTCACTAGGGAAGAATCTTTCAGCAGTGCTATCTACTGCTACAACTACCCTGCCAAACTTCCATAGTAACCAACATCAATTTTTGTACAGGGCAGACAAGTAACGTGGCAAATAACCTATCAGCCATTTTCTACCAAAGTTCTATTTAGTTCTCGTGGTTCAGGCATTCCCATTACTCTTTTCACTTTGTCATATTAGGTTGCCTGGTAATTCATATGAGCTATGCGTTTCATGCAATCATTTATAACAAGTTTTTTCAGTCTGCCAAAGCTAATTCAGCAATAAATTTTGTTCCCCTTTCAGGTATAATACCGTTGCCATAAGTTTTTGTTTGCAGGAATTTTATAAATTCACTGATCAAAATTTGTTTCAGCAGACTGGAAATCCTAACAGTTATAAATTAACCAAGTCAAAACTGAAAAGAGATGGATTCACATATTACTAAAAACTTTTAGGTAAAACTATCATTCCTATAGTAAAGGATATTGTACGATTTATCCTACCTTTTTTCCTTGGCAGTTCTTGCAGCGGTCCTTTGGATTTATTCGTTCTCCTTGACCTCTGCATTCTCCACACATTGTCTGTATCTGCTGAATCATACCAGGACCTATCTGCTGGACTTGAACCTGCATACCTGTCCCCCGACATGTTGGACACGGTTCCACAGCCCCTTTCTTACCTCCTCGGCCTAAATACAAAAGAGAAGACTCACCAACAATGCAATAAGATCTGAGAAGTAAATTACAGTATTATGCCTATTGCTCACGGTAAAATGTTTCGTAAAATTTGTTGTACAATTAATTTTATAAAAATTTGATGAAAACAAGTTGTGTTGCTCACGGTAAATTTATTTTATAAAATCGGTGGAAGCACCAGGATGGCCATCTATGAACTCACTTCTGAACGAAGATGTGCGTGTGCTGCCATCTATCGATAAACTTTTAAGCCAAGAATCACCTCTTCAACTTACAGTGTGTTTGAGAGTATAGCTCCAACAAACAAAGCAAAACTTGCTGCTTTAACTGCAATTATATGTTGTACAGTGGTAAAAAGGAAAAGGAATGCCAGGAAATGCTGGACTCGGGATAGGATAAAAAGAAAAGGTAGAGGACTGCTGTCCTTGTTCGAAAATTAGTCGAGGTTAGAAGACCAGCATTCATATAGGAATTCGGCGATTGTGTTTTCTGCCTCTCTTCTTGAATTTCTGTTGTGGTAAAGTGGCTTTTTAACTTCATACAAACAAGGATATTTCTGGTATTTGTCAGCAAAACACTAACAGCTTCATTAGTCCACCCGCATCCTGCCATTTTAGAAAGAAGAGTTTGTTTACAATCGAGCTCACGACGTAGCGCCAGCATCGTGATGTCAGCTTTGCTGATTGCTTCGTTTCGTAAAATTAATTTTACGGAATAGAACATGCCCTATTTTTTGAAAAATTTTATCATTTTATAAAACTTGAATTTGACCGTGAGCAACAGAAATTTTATAAAATTAAATTATTGTACAATAAATTTGACAGAAAATTTAACTGTGAGCAACAGGCATTAGCCTATTGAAACAATCATGGTTGATTTAATTTCGTTCTGCAACAGCCAATATTTTACCATGACCCATTCCTTATTTTATCAAGAAATCACTGTGCATGCAACTTTACATCTATTCAAAAATCTCCCTCTTGCCCAGGTTTCCATCAACTTCACTCTTCTCTCTTCCATTCTCTCAAAATGTTCAAACCAGCCGAGTTTATCCCTCCCCCCATTCTCTCGTAGAGATTTTTCACTCCAATTTCTTACTTGGCCCTTCGTCTTCCCTCTCGTTCTTAAAAATTTTCTTTTGCTGGCCTGGATTTTATTCTCCTGCCTCTTTTTCTGAGTCCGATAGACTGAATAAATTCGACCTATTGCTTCGGTGGAATAAACATTTGGGTAACCTGGAGCTGGTTTTCCTTGTTTCCATCATTGAAATTTCTTTGAGGATTGATTCCAAGTAAAATATTTTGGCATTTTGGAGTAAAGCAGTGTTCGGGCGAAATCATTCTGACACAATTCAAAAAAACTTGTCCAGGTAGTAGATGGTGGTTCAACAGCTCGTAAATCGTTCAGAGCCGTGAAATATACTCTTTGACCATTTTCTAAATGTATGGCTAAGTGAACAACAGTGGGGTGTCTCATGAATGGGAGAAGGAAAAATGCGCCAAATTGCTTTAATACTGCTAAAGTAGCAGCCCATTTGGCATTGGGCAACTTCATCATTGGAATTCTCTGCACTTACTTCAATCACAGCCATGTCACTTCCTTTGGTTACATATTTACAAATGCATTTGATAGATTTGACGGAATGGTAAGATAATGTAAGTTGCTCCGCCCGCGTCTTATAGGCGGCATGAGTCTTGAAATGAATATACTGTATATGTAAGCACATACAAAATAAACCAATCAACCAAAGAAATCCATGTTTGTTGAGAAGCGAAAGTTTAAAAACAATCAGGGTAGACAAAGGTCTCCAACTATAACAAAACACGACACTGCATGCGACTGTCTGGAAAGCGTACGCGCAAAACCAAAACCCAAGGACACATTATTCTTGTCACAAACTGAGAACTAAGCGAAATAAGAACTCGGGGTTTGTTTCAAAAATAACTTCCATATCTGAAAACCATTAGCCTCGCTTTGACCCCCCCCCCCCCCAAATGCAAATTCAGTCGCAAAGATGTTGGACAGCGACTTTCGTGCCTGCACATAAAAATCTCTGAACATGACTGAAAAGAAACAAATAGTGCATGTTCTTATCATTTAAATTTAAAAACAAACTTATCTATGTCGAGCTGAAATGTTCCTTTACCAGCAGTGAAAAAATTACAATTATAGTGAATATAAAATAAGTTTTGACAAGTTCTATGCAATGAAGATTTTGCATTCAAGGTAACATTCCATTATATTAACATTTTCACACTCAATTATTTTGTAAATTTTTTGTTAACAGCATTAAATGCGGCTTGAAGTTTTGTACATAATCCGATATTCACCCATTTTAACTGTGAACACTGAGATTTACGGACATTCGGCAAATGCGCTGGATTAGGAGTGAGGCTCGCTTTTGCTATGACCATAAATCCCAGCGGCAGTCATGCAGTGCTAGCGGCATTTATCTTGAAAATGCATGTTTCTCACATGGCTAAGTGTATGTTGCCTGTTCCCATGTTGGAAAACCATCAACTTTCTTTGTTTACGCGCCAGGTAATCAAAAATATCGTGTACCTTAACTCATTGGGCCCGAGCCACGGAACCGTTCCGTGCTTCGTCTCGGTGGACCAAACGCCGGACCACGGAACTGTTCCGTTGTCTCATTTTACTACGTAATTCTACTTTTCCTCAAGAGATGGCAGAGTGAGTTGCATTTGTGATTTGTGTAGGGACTCTTTCTTTGCAATGTTATATGCTCTTTGGTAATATATATCGATAGTGTGCTTGGTAATATTAGTTTGAAGTGGGCTATCTCTAGCTTTCAGATTCGCTTGTAAACAAGATGGCTGCCAGTATAGAACTGATATTTACAGATATATAACCCCTTTTAGGAAGTAATGATGATTAGGAATGTAATTTTTTCAGTGAAATTAGTAGTAATATTAGTACTAGTGTGAGCAATGCTCCTGAATAACAAATAGATGTGGAAATCGAAGAGAAAGTGCAAAGAAAAAACTGGGTTACAGCTCAGCAGGCGGACTGAGTAGGCCTACGGTCCCGTGATGCTAATAAAATAAAGTGTTTTACTGTATTCCTTGTTCCGCAGTTTGTGGTATGGAAGCCTTTTGTGTACATGTATATTTAAATCTTTAATGGTCTTGTAACTAACAAATTTCTCATGATATGAAGCGACACTATATTTCCTCCAAAATAATCCCAGCGCCAATGCAGTTTCAATCCAACAAATATGCAGGGCTCAATGGGTTAAAGCTTTGCAATGAAAAATATCTTAAGTGTTAATTGGGATCAGTGTTTTCTATGATAGTTATTTGCTACGAAGAAAGATGAGCAAGTTTTGTCACATCTTCACGCCATCAACTTGTCAAATGACTTGATTTGCAATGGGGGATAATTATGGCTCTGAGGGATTTGAAGACCTGCTGAACAGTTCCCATCTACGTTACAGTCAATCAGGGTTATGTGACATGCTGTGACCTATTTGAGCATTTCCTTATTCACAATCAAGATATTAATATTGCAGGTAATGAAAACACTTTTTTCCAGTAGTTTGTTACTAACTTTTGGTAGCAGTAGAAAATTTACTCATTTGATGTTGTAGTCATTTGCATTATTCTGATTTTTGCATGCAGTACAGACTGAATTTGAGTTCGATTCATTGTCATTTATTTTTGACAGAACGATGTCTGTTGGGTCAGCTATAACTATTCAATACTATTGGGTGTTATATGTTGCAGCTCTAGCTAACTATAACACTTGACATAATTAATGTTTATCAAGGGAGAACTGAAGACTCAAAGATAAAAATTTAGAGATAAAAGTCATTTACTTTCAGGTGTAAGGCTACAGGAAGCTAATCATAAGAGCTTTTCTCTATCGAAAGGAAAGAATTATATTTTTTGAATACCTTATTTTCTCGCGTAATTAATGCACTTTTGATTTAAAATACAGGTAAAAACTTTGAAGGCGTAAATTATTCAAGGAATTCGGATATTTAAAAATTTTTAGAATTCATTTACAATTAAAAGGGTTCATCAAATACAATATGAACACAATTGGTTCAACTCATTTGCTGTTGTAGTCTTGGCATAAAATTCTGGTGTGAGATTTTTTCTGAAAAGTCAAAGAGGGTACATCAGGTAAGTTGGACACGTGGGTTTGAAGTACCAACTCTGGAAAATATTGTTCCGTCATGAGCTAACAATACAACCTAGAGTGAAATGAACCTGAACTAACAAAAACCGAATTCATCCAATATCAATAATTACACACCGGGAAAAAAAAAAAAAAAAAAAAAAAAATGTCAAACACGAGAAGGGCTGGGCATTAAAGGAGGGACCCTGCTAGATTTCCCTAAACTGTTCGTATCCAATCTTGTATGAGTGACGTGTCCATTCATCCTTTTTCTTGGATACGAATGTGGATCCCTTGCAGAAATTTTGCTTGAGGCATTGTTTTTTGTTTTAGAACAAAGCAAGGTGCAAGCTTTCTGCCATCAGCTTTCACAGCAAGCATTAAAATGCATAGTTTTTCGCTTCCGATAGCACGTACGAAGACACTGTCCCTTCCTTATCAATTGTTTGACTTTGTGGCATATGGAAACTTATTAGTGTGTGACCTGTGCTTCCTATTTGGGAGATCAAATATTCCTTCATTTTACGCTTCTCAATCACAAAAAGATGAAATCAATCGGCATTTCTTGGCACAATCTTGTTCTTTGAAAAGAACATTTTTCTTCATAAAATTATTCATCCAGCCACGCATAACCTTCAAATCCAAGACACTAATACCATGTGCATCAGCTATCTCGTTTTTTAGAATACAGCATTTCGTGAGAAACGGCATATCCAATGTTGCGCAACAGAATCATATTTAAGCACACCTTTCCCTACTTGCCGCTTTTTGGTCTGCGAAATGCTCTGCGAGACTAGGTCACTTCAAATGCACTTCTGTTACAGCGGCAGCGCACGTTTCATTTGAACACTGAATACTTTCGGCCCGCTGCCCTATTCTCGTATGTTTCGGCGTAACTGGTCACTGTGAGTTTATACGATTCATGTTACTATAATAATTGGCTCATCGTGGACAAAAAAATTTTGAGATAACAAAATGTCATGACCCAAAACACTCTTAAAATATATTTGTGCCAGACTGTAATAGAGCATCACCAACCACTTCTGGGCTGATTCTCACTGAACTAGTGCAGTGGCATTTCCTACCGGCTGATAACAGCACACTGCCTGTTATTTTGGAGTGCCTGCTTTTGCAATAGGAAGGTTGTTACTCGAGTTACTGACGTCTATTTCGAAACTCATCTGGAGCTGCACGATGGATGTTCAAAGAAGTGGGTGCGTAAAATAGTGACCATTTCTTTTTCTCCACTTTGGACCCAAAAATATTGGGATGTGTAAATTATGCAAGGGCGTTAAATATGCAAGAAAATACGGTATATATTTTATTGATTGAAAATGTAAATTTACTACGTGAAAGGTGAAGTGTGTAGATTAAAAACAAAACTGGATAAAAATTTTGAATTGAAATTTAACATTAAAGAAATTTCACTGCGAATATGTATCAATTTTATGATATTGGCACACCAATTGTAGTCATCGCTTGGTTTCCTTCGGTGGTCAACCCACCAACCTAAGTAACAAACCCTCGTGGACCATTTGAAACTGGGTAGAGACTGCCAGGAACTGAATTTGCGTCTCTCAAACTAAAGAATAGCAGTAAAAATGGCATGCACCCAACACAGAACGATTAGGAGGATAAAATAAAGTTTAATGACACAACTTGGTAAATAGAAGAAAGTAACAACACACACACAAAAAAAGGGAATACAAAAGGAGAAAGGAATACTACTCACTTTCATAATCTTTCAGGTATTTTGAACACATCAAGTCATTTGAATCAAATTCAATCTTATGAATGAGTATACATGTTACAGGAGCGTAGTGAAAAGCGATTACAATAATGTTCAGATCTTTTGACAGAAATAAAAGAATACCATCGGACATTCCTATTTGAAAAAAAAAAGGTTAGTAATCTCCTAGGAAGCAGTATTCCCCCCCCCCCAGAAAAAAAATATTATAAAAGTGAACCCGGCAGAAAAGGAATAAACAACGCAAAGAGATTAAGGGCGTAGCTATAGTTACAAAGGTAAATAAACATGTCTTAAATGAGAAATAGAACAGAGAAAAATCCCAAAATGGGCAAACAGGCAGATTCAGCCGAGAACAAGTGCAAGTTTAATTAATTAATTAATTGATTACGATTGATGAGAAATAAAGCAACAACCGCAAGACACAAAAAATAACATGGATCCAGCAATCATATGACAAAAAAACACACAGAGAGACGAAAATAAGCAAGGTAGAATAAATGATATAGTGTCAAAACACATTATGACGAGGCTCGTAATAGCATGACAAAAGTAATCATAGGCTCACGAGCTTAATCCAAATGCACACATTAGAATCCTGGGCTGCAGAAAAATAGGCAGGGCTCACCCAGTCAACACAACCAAATCACAGCACACAAGCCTTGAAAAACATTAATATTATCCGAAAAGATGAACATGAAACGCACAGCATTAAACCTTACAGACAGATTATAAGCTCCCGCCATACGTAGAAACCGAAGAGAAAGATAAAAGGTCTAACAAAATCACACACAAACACATCCACACGGATCACATGGACCAGTGTTATCTAGCGCCCCAACGTAGGGATAAATACAAAACAAGCAGACGAGAAGATGAAAGACAAAAGGTCTGCAGCAAATGAAATAAAATCAATCTACAAAACAAAAATCCTCTCGGCATGGAAGATCACCATAACTATGGCAAAACAAGAAAGGCAAAAGAGATAAAAACCTGACTTCTTGAGAAATAGAATCCGCAGATTCTATTTAACCAAACTGATTCAGAATGGAGAACCATATAGGGCAAATAAGGAATCATTTTAAAATACCAGTAGAAATCTATTAAAATCTTTCCATAGCCCAATGCCTCCATCTTTTCAATCCAAGTCATTCTTGCCCCTCTCTCAGAGAGGGAAAGAAGCAAAGAATAGTAAGAAATTCTATGTCAATCTCTCATAACAAGAGTTGCCATCTGTCAAAGAGGTGAATTACATGTCAAGTTCGAGAATACTAAAGCAGTCAGATTAATCTATGGCATCGATAAAAAATACTATGTCAGAAGGTACAATATAAGGGTATATTGGTGTGGCACAGTGGTCCTTGTTATCTTTGTAGTCTGAGTTTGCCTTTGTGAACTCTGAATATGCTGCCCCTTCCTAGTTCAGTGAGTGCATCTGATCATTAATTGAAAAGACTACTTTTTCTATGTTCACACCAGCTATTATCAGCCCTAGTTTAGATTACCACAATGGGTTTGTGGCACCAGATACTTCAGTAGAGAATCTCAGATGTTAAGCAGTAGAGTAGAATATAATGTATTCTAACAGATCGTCGTCTTGATTGACTGTAGATGTATACACGTGAGATTATTTCTCACTCTCTGGTAACATCCCATGTACTTTTTTTTTGCTAGGGGCTTTACGTCACACCGACACAGATAGGTCTTATGGCGACGATGGGATAGGAAAGGCTTAGGAGTTGGAAGGAAGCGGCCGTGGCCTTAATTAAGGTACAGCCCCAGCATTTGCCTGGTGTGAAAACGGGAAACCACGGAAAATCACCTTCAGGGCTGCCAACAGTGGGGTTCGAACCGCGGTTAATTTGAAATCGCCTAATTCTAAGTCCGATTTTTGTGTCCTAACGACTTCGAATTAACGAGGTTTTACTGTGATTATAATTGTAAACACTTCTAGACATAATATAGGCTTCTGCCATGTCAAGAAAATAAGGTGAAATTCTTCAAGTTTCAGAGAGAACTCTGGTCTGCATCATCGGAAGAAATGCTCGACTGCCTTTCTCCAACTTGAGAAGAATGTTTCTCACATATACAGTTCAATGTCACATGGCCATCTTAGCCCCAAAAGGCAGTACCACAAACGTGGTTTACAAAGAGTTTGTAGTTTCTGGGGTAAATGAAACTCAATTTTTTGGTAAGTTTTTATACTTCAGGGATTTTCAGATAATGTCTTACCACAGTACCTAGGAATGATTACTTTTGTCGAATTAAGAAATCCACGGGAGCGAAGCCGCGGGTACCTAAGTATTCTTATATTTTCTTCCATTTTATCTTCATTCCATAATTGCCATACTTTCGTGTTTTTCACTGCTTCCTTTATCCTCCACCATGGAGCCTATTTTTCACTCTTATTCTGCCACAAGCGCACACTGCATAGCTTACAAATTGCTTCTTGGAGATTTCCCATTAAATTTCCACCTCGATTCAGGTTAAGTTTCAATTAATTTTGGAATATTTCTTCTACTTCCATATCTTAATTTGTTCGTTAATTTTTTTCTCTAATTTCTTTCATTTTTACAACTACTCTACGGTCTCCAAAGACTGCTTCACAAAAAATTGTTACATCTAACAACTCTACAATTTGCTCTTTTCACCAAGAAGTAATCAATTACTGTTTTCCAAAATATGGCTTCCGATTGAGATAGCTAAAAATAAAATTCAGGAAACTCAATCGTCAGAAATTACCAGTGTTTCACCCATTTCAATACGCAATAACCTAAAATTTTGCGCTGTGAACACACGACTTCTAGGCTATGAAGACCTATAAATTGTATATGTTAACATTCGACACTATTCTGTAACTTTCAAATGTATTCGGAGTAGTACTGGCTATTTTTCTTGGAAGGCAGTATTTCTAAATTTAATAAGAATAAATTGTGAACACGACTTTTAGGCCTAAAAGTAAAAAGTTTTAATTACTCATATCACGTTATTCATCTCAGTAACTCCTCTGATGAGGTTGATGTCAGGAAGGGCATGCAGTCGTAAAAACTTGCTACAAAGATTTGCCTCACTTCACACTCTACCTACCCTGTACAGAAAAGGGATAAATGTATCATGCAATATGAATACACAAGAACATAATGGCAGTCATTTGTGTCTGCGAGTTAAGCAGTAGGCCTACCACAAAGTAAACCTAATCATTGCTTTCATTTGAATTATCGTCATGTGCCGCCAACTTCCCTGCCATCTGCGTGTCATCATTCCAAATGACGTCTTCACGGCAATCACGAGTATTTGAGATCCCGTCTTTTTGAGACTTAACCCACCAGCTGATAACCAGCGTATGTGATGAGTTGTACTTCTGAATGTAATACATAGTGACTGGAAGCATTCTTTGGATTACTGTGGCTACTGAAAGCCAGACCTTTATTTCTGAGTATATTTCATGCTTGCTCTACATTTATCACAACAGGATTTAACAGCTGTAATTAAGATACGAGATTGCATTGTTTAGGTTAGGTATGCTACCAAGTGCCCGGCTAGTGTTGAAGTTCCACGACGGAAAGAATTAAATAACAGGAAAGCTTGTTGCATTTATGGATATCTACAGGTGTGATGGTAATGCGTTTTATTATCAATGTTTTAATTTTGCACATTTGTTGCCTCCATATTTTTGATATCAACACATAGAATGTTGTGTTTGGTGTCTCTAAAAATTGTGGAAGTAGTTAGTGGGAACGTAAAATCAATATTATTATTATAATAATAGGCACTGACCCGAGTTACGAGATATTGAACGGTCACTTTGTTAATGATCTCGACTGCTACATTAATAACAACCATGAATATTTAACTAGACTTTTCCTGATCCCGAGGTGGTGCAGCCCTCAAAAGAGGGGAGTTGCATGTACCATTTTTACTGCATATCAACTTTCCTGCCATTCTTAAATCTCTGGCAATATAGTACCGGGAATCGAACTCAAGGCCTCTGAGAACGGCAGCGAACTGTACTAACCATTACGCTGGCGGACATTCTTAACCTATAAAACACACACAGCATGACTGATGCATGCTTTATCTTCATAGGTCGAACACGTAACTATTCACCTGTTTGTACGACAGACTGCAGTAGGCCTATGCTACAGAGGAGACCTTTCTTAACTATGAAACACAGATGAACCACATGACTGATACGCGTTTTCATTGCGCGTCATACGGACGAAACTATTCACAAATTTGAGGGATGACATGGGAGCTGCAGTAAGGCTTGTAACCACATGAAGCAAAATCATTCTGACAAATAACGTTGGGGGGGAAGGGTCTGGTATGAGGGATTTTTTAAAATTTTGTTTGTCGCAAAAAGCCAGGGGAGGGGGGTTCTAATACACAAGTAGAAATGGTACTTCTTCCATTACTTTTCGGTCACATCCCAACAGACTGAACGATTATCACCATTGCCTGTATTCTATCACCTTCACTAAAATTCTAATTTGGTGTGCACGAACAGGGTAGCAGAATACATCCATGCAATGCCCTGCAGTTTTCAGACAATAATAAGGGGGATCAGGGAATCTCAACTTTAGAGTGTAAGTTGGCACTACAGTTCACGAAGTGAAGCATTGCCCGCACACCTGTCAGGCTTCTTGCTTTTAACTTCCCTACCTGACCTTCCTTGGTCAACTCTTGTTCTCTTCCAAACACTGTGGTATTAGGTTTGAGAGGCTTAACGAGCCCATTTTCATGCCTTTTGTAGATACCTTCTTTCTTCACATGTTAGACCTCTTAATTCTTCCCCCGTCCCCAACGGTTTAATGTTAAGAGCATGCTTGCCCAGTTGTACTCCCCCTTAAAACAATCGCCACCAGTAATTTGCTATTCAACTGCTTTTTCAAGAAATGGAAGTTCCCCTCCTACCAAGGCATTCCACACACACTATTCACAGCATTTATACTTATAATGAATGACCTGTTAACATCTGAAAAGCTAGAACACTGAATAATGAAATACTATGATGAATAAAAATTACCTTCGCATTTGTCACAGATGACATTCTTCTGTAATGCTAGTTTTCGCACAGCTCCTTTATAAAGTTCCTCCAGCGATACACTTAACTGATGGATTACATCCTTCCCACGTCTGTCACGCCTGGCTCTTGGACCACCCCGACCACCAAATGCTTGACCAAAGAACATATCGAATATATCCATAGGTGACGAGAATCCATTTGAACCCATTCCACCTTCTTTAAGAGCCTGCTCGCCACCCTGATCGTAGATACGCCGCTTCTCAGGATTTGACAGCACTTCATATGCTTGTGAAATTTGCTTGAACTGCAAAGAGAATGTTGACATTTACTTTAATAATATGAACATTTTACATAGAAGTGAAATTGGTACATCAACTAGTCATAAATGAAATTACTTTTGTAATATACCAAAAATGATGTCCTTACAACTTGTTTCTTGATAGCTCATCACAACTATGCTAATCATATCAGAGTAAACAGAAGTAGAGTTTATATGTCAGGTTTGTTGATCACAAGTTTCCTTTAAGGGAACATGCATGGTGAAGGGTTGTTCCACTTAAGTGTATTCATACAGGTCCAATTTCAGTCTGGGTGAAGTGGTGCACAATATTGAGGTTACCTGTGACTGCTCGACAAGAGACCACCTCAAACAGAAGATACCGGTATATTGCACTGTCATCTATCCACTTGTAACCCTTGGTATAGAGGCTTGGCTGATTACAGAAGGGGCAGAATGACAACATGGAGACAAAGATGCTCAGATGAACACCTTGAGTATAGATGTAGTATCCAATTTGATACATGATCTGGCATTGTGATGGTTCAGAAGAAAAAAGCCAAGATTATGATTGTGTGGACATAAGCAGCATAGACAAGCTAAGTGAACTTAGGCTTCACACAGGAAGTTATTTGAAAAGAGACCTACAGGACGAGGACTTCTGCAAAAATGTCCATTATGTTACAAGAATGATGCAAATCTGTACTCCAACATGGACTAACATTTGAGCAGCCACCTGAACCTACAACTGGACAGATGCAATGCTCATAATGAATAATGTCTTATCTTAGCCAATCAACATGTTTCAGTAGGTTATTCATCACTAAAAATAATGTTTTACAAGATATTCTTTCAATTCAATTCCTTCCATTTCATCAAAATTACTAACTTGCATTTACTCCCCAATGCACAAAAATACATAATATGAAGCAGCAGCACTACCCCTACCCTCTCTCTGAAATTACTGACCATGGAATTTCTTCTCACCCCCCCCCCCCAACATAGTTACCAATAAACTGGTTTCAGTCCAAACAAAGGTGCTGGAAGTAAACCAACTATAGCAGATAACTACAGAAATATTTCCATAAGTAACCAAAGTGACAGTGGAGGACTACTACACGTGTTGTCTGTGTCTATTACATAAATCAAGTTATAAAAATGAAAAAGGATGTGAATTAATGACGAACTTCCAGGCAAAAACTTAAAAGTTGGTACCAGAAGTGATCTCAGGATTCCTAGAAAAATTCCTGAAGTTCTCCCAGTGTGATATTTTTCCAAAGAGTTGTACTGTAGTTTTCATGGGCTTAGAAGTTTTTTGAAAGGCCAAATTAAGTTTTAACATCAGCCATGAGAAAATACTCCACATACCTTGGCAACAACAATGTATCTCAGAGTGAAAAAGGCTCACCAAGAGTACAAAGGAAACTGGAACAAAAATATTTCTATTTTTGTACAAAATGCTTCACATTGACCTCCATTTTATTAGTATCAAACTGTAACTAGCAGTATGAAATTGGGCCTGCCATTATAATAAAAACTCCCCAATGCAGACTTTACACAAGAAAGAACGTATGGGGAACTTCCTGATGTTTCTCAGGTTTACACTAAGACACATTCAATTTAATAATATCTTACAACATTTACAGTAATTTACCTAGAAATCCATATACAATGCAGAATTCCTCAGCGAAGCATGGGTACGTTAGCTAGTTTGTTCATATTTGTACTATAACCTTTCACTTTTGTCTGTAATTGAGCACGTGATAATCATTCAAGATTCGTACTGTTGAAGCCAACCGACGTCACAGCTGATGTGTGTACTCTCAATATGTACCCTTGGCAAACAACCTAGTTCGAATTTCCCAGTCAATTATTAATTTGAGAGCCTCTAAATAGATTACCAATTCAGAATACTGCTTTTTCTTTTAGCTTGGAGCCCCAGGGTATTTGTTTTAAATTGATATTTCAATTTTGGTGGAAGCTAAGATAATATGTGCAACATGGAACTGATGACCCCGGTTGACAAAACTAAATGCGTATTCCTGCAAGATGAAACTATTGGCAACAGTTGGTGACAAACTTGAGAAATGTTTCAAAAAGTGTTAATTTATGTAAGTCTGAATAGATATCTTGCAGAATTTGCACAATGCATGGTTTTACTTTTCTGAGCATAAATTTCAAGGTTCCATTTGCCTAAAGTTTATACTAGTATGTTGAGCATTCTCTGCATACCTTTCTTCCAGTATGGCAATATCAGCCAGAATGTTAAAAACTCTTCTAGAAAAGACAGCAACTGATGAACTTTTCAGGACGTAAAATGATACAAGTCGTCAAAGAGAAAATGCACAAATTTGACACAAGTGACTAGAGTATATCTTGGAAAATTAATTTCTGGTGCAAGTGGCAGAAATTAAGGAATACAGTGAAGAAGATTCCAGGATTTCCAAGTAAAGAAATGTAGGAAGCTGTTCTATAGACTGCCAAGTCCAGAATGAGAAAGGAGGTTTTGCTGGTCTGGCACCCAGCTGTAAAACTGCCAACGCCGAGTGTTGGGCGGCGCGAAATAACCTGACTCCTTAAGGGGGCCAACGGCTTCGGGTGAATGAGCCCCTTTGGGTGGGGTGATGGTCCCCACAGTGGAGGAAATGCCACTGGAATCCATTATGCAGCGTCTCTTCAGGTTAGGGGCAGCTGCACAAGGCGTCTGTACTCCAGAGGAGTGGCCTTACTGGATCACATCCAGAGTTGTAATACGGGACCTAGTCCCACACAGGTCACCTTGACAGTCAGCCATGGAAGGTCTAAAGGAACCAAGAGTTCAGAGAAGGCAGCATTCGGATAAGGTGGGCTGCCACCTGAAAGATACCGTGAAGTTGGAGGCACGGAAATACCCCAGTACCACATACACGAACGAGACAAAATCAAGAATCAAACCAAAGCAGATAACATACTGTACTTCTCTACACAATATAAACTCACTCATGCAAACCGGTAAACTACAAGTTATCACCGACATAATGAACCAACACAAAATTCTTATCATGGGATTACAGGAAATTAGAAACACTGACCAGGATGCCTTGGAATCTCAAGGGTACAGACTTCATAAAAGTATACCCAGGAAGAGAGCGATGAAGTAATTATTTATTCAACAAAAGAATTTGGAAACACAGTACAAAATAAAACAGAAAATAATTCAATGAGGCCGAAAAATTACTAACGAATCAAAAGGGAATGTGCGTTCCCTGAGTAACAGTAACCTGAAGAGACGCTGCATAATGGATTCCAGTGGCATTTCCTCCACTGTGGGGACCATCACCCCACCCAAAGGGGCTCACTTGTAATTTATAATTTGTAATTTATAAACCCTTCATTAATCCACTGTCACACATAAAGCGGACGACTAGATCAGCAGTAGTCGAAACATAGACTAGTATGCGTTTGAATATTTCTTGCAGGCTGAGGCCAGAGAGATCGGCGTACTCTGTGAGGACGTGGACAACGGTGAAGTCAGCACCACAAGAACACACTGGGGGAGGGAGCCTCCATTCTTGAAGAGATAAGAGTGTAGATCGCATATGACCTATCCTCAGCCTACAAAATACTATGGCCTCTTTGTGAAGGCCGGAAAGAGGACCACCACACGGCAGCTTTCTTAATTGATGTCAGCTTGTTGGGAGTTCGGATAGCTAGCTCTGGCCCAAGTTTCCTGGCTGATGCACTAGACCTACTGGTTAAGTCAATAACATTGCCATTACCACCTCTCTCTTTATTAGAAAAGAGATTTCCAGCAAATCTCCTCTTGCAACATTCCCTTTCTTAGGCATTATGATCACAATTCACAACACAATATAATAGAAGCACGTGAAAAGTGGAAAGTTTCGAAACGAACTGCTACTACCGCCAAGGAGTACACAACAGAAACTTTGGAAACGAAAGTTCAAAGCTTTCCACTCTCAAAGAAAACTCGCTAAACCAAGGATACAAGCATGGCCTATGTGTATAGTAGCCATGCAGCCAGTGATATAAGGAACTGATAAAAAGTGAAACCACACAACCGCCTGGTGCTGTACATTTGTAAGCCGTCACTAAAATGCAAATATCTCTAAAACCGAGGAATTTTTACATAAAACTTTGTATCAGTGTTTAGAAAGCCTCAACCTTTCGTATGAGTTTTTTTTTTTGCTACTTGCTTTACGTCGCACCGATGCAGATAGGTCTTGTGGCGACGATGGGACAGGGAAGGGCTAGGAGTGGGAAGGAAGCGGCCGTGGCCTTAATTAAGGTACAGCCCCAGCATTTGCCTGGTGTGAAAATGGGAAACCACGGAAAACCATTTTCAGGGCTGCCGACAGTGGGGTTCGAACCTACTGTCTCCCGAATACTGAATACTGGCCGCACTTAAGCGACTGCAGCTATCGAGCTCGGTGAGATTTATTTTTAAAAATGACATTTTTTAGTATAATCTACTGTATGACCTCTGCTTAAAATGTTGTTAGAAGAGCTATCAAGGTCATATTTGTGCACTACGAAATCATAATGCTTCAGTAGAAGACTTTAATACATAATAACTCCTAAAAAAGTTCCCGTCTTATCACAACATACCGCCACGCCTGCAGAGTTAGTTCTGTAAACAATATTATAGTTACAAAAAGGTGCAAATACACACAACATTTTTGGGATGTAAACTGAAGAACACTATATGCTGTATGTTGTGGTCATGAATAGGGCTGAATTCATGCAAGTTTTTTTAAACAAGTCTGGGAATTTAATGAATTTGAAAGTAAACATTACTTTTTATTAGTCAAAATTGACTGCATAACACAATGAATATAATTCTGAATTTTGTTATAGACATTAAAATGTAAGTGCTTACCAATTGTGACAATCTAATGCCAAGATTAAACTAACGAGTTTCTTCTTCACTGTATTATTACGAAGCAAGTCCCCTTATCAACTAACACATCAAGAGGCGCGCTATTATAGTAATAGCCACGTAAGGCAATACCCCAGAAAGTAAATATTGCCGCCCGATGCTCTTCTCTCTTTTTGTAATGGCTGATCACTGCTGCCAACCTGCCTGGTTACATATTAAAATCACCAGACATCGCAACTTCAGTGTTTATTTTATCTTAATTTAAGACAGTGAGAGTCAAAACAAACTCAGGCTAGTGTAGTTCAGACAGTGGTAGGCAAAATGCATAGGGTAAAATATTGTTTCAATTAACCTCCCAAAATAACTTGTCCAGCTGGACAATATTCCTGGCCTACTGTGCAAGGGTCCGGTATTTTGCCTTGGCATATGCACTCAGTTTGGTCCAAGAATCTTTTAGGAAGGGATTTGCTGCTTTCAAATGCGCACTGAACATTAGGTCTGGTCCCCATGGTTTGTCTTTGCTTTGGTATACTGCAATAGTACATGTAATATTTCCTAACATAGCACGTTGGCCTGATAATCCACATGATATAGCGACTGAATTTCTAATGAAGGGTGGCTTTCCTTCTGTGTGTGGATGTGTTGACGATACTCTCGTTAATATTGATGCTCCTACTGAGCACGGTGTTTATGTTGATAGACATTGGCATCATTCTCTCAATATTATGGTGATTAGTGGCGCAGACTTGACCTTCTACAGTGCTAATGCCAGTTGACCGGGTAGCGCGCACGATTCCAGGGTCTTCAGAAACGGTGCCGTATGTAGACGTTTTGACTCAGGTTGGAGGCCGTTCCCAGGAGCTGTTATATTAGGTGACAGTGCCTATGGACTAAGAGTGGCTATTACCCCCTCTTATTAGAAATCCTGACGATGCTGTTGAGCAACGATTTAACAAGGCACATAAGTCGACACGGCGTATTGTTGAGCGGAATTTTAAAGGAACGTTTTCCCTGCTTAAACCACTTAAGATTATGTCCAACAAAAGCGGAAAAGGTGGTCTTAGCGTGTATTCCATTGCATAGTATTGCACGTAAGGTTGGAAGAGAAAATCAAGACGACTTACTTACCGGTACCTTAATGGATGAAAACGAAGACCCTTGGAAATGAGACACCCAATTTAGACGCCGTTGCTAAACTCAATTCGTTGTTGAGATATTTTGCTAACTGAACTGAACAATATCTGTTTCTATACTAATAACATTCATTTTTTATTTTACTATACTATATTGCTACTAATCTACATACAATAAACATTTTACTATGGAATTTAAGTTCAAATCAATCACTCGGTACTTTCATTGGCTATGTATTCATCTGTATTGTAGACAAAATTCTGCGAACCAGAAGCTGCAATGTCGCTACTAAATTCTGAAGGTGGTATCTCAAATTCCCTTTGCAACTTCCTGTGGTAAATTTCCACACAGAAGTTCCTGCCTCAGTTTTTTTTGTCACCATATCTTCTTCAATGTTAACAATAGGACGTGGGGAATTTGATAGCTTCCTTTTCTTTCTCCCGGTGTATTTTGTAGGTTTTCGAGGTTTTCGCCACTGGGAAGTTCAGCAGGAGTCTGTATTGGCTCCACGCTCGCTTGATCTTCCATACAGCTTTAAGGAAGATTCAACCCGTCTAAAATGGCCGAATCTTTCTGCAGGATGTCAAAGATAGCAGCAGCATCCACCTCATCCAATTGTTTATCTTTCCCTCCTTCACTTCCAGTTTTCTTGGCATTATCTCTTTTGTCTAAAAGCGAGAATTTAATGCTTCAGACGTGATATATAGGTAAGAGGAAATCATTACATATATTCTTCAATCACTTCTACATTACAATTTTATCTAACATGCTGCATCGACATATGTGAGGTTATACAAATTGATTTAAGCGATACATTCTCGATTAATGCATTTAATGAAGACTTAAATATTTACTTACTAGTGCACAACATTTCCATAATCCAAATAGATTATCCCTCGCGTACATCCAAGATTTTCCAGCTCCAGCTAACTGCAAAGACTGAGCTTTCTGTAGAACTTCAGTCCAAGCAGATCGCTTGTCGTGTGATAGGTTATTTTTGAAGTTGCCAAAAAGAATGTTCCGTTTCTCCTTGACAGCTTCTAACACCGCTAGCTTCTTGTAATTTTCTTTCTTTCCCATGATTAAAACTTTAAAACTGCCGGTACTACAATTATCGTCAAATTCACCGTGTAAAATTAAGTATTAAAATCGTGGAGTGTTATACAGTTTGACCATGGAATAAACATGATCGGTTCAATCATACGCAAAGACTTTTCACTTTGCAAAGAAATTGAAAAGTAATACCTACATCATGATTTGTGTAATGAATGGAAGTTTACCATGCAAGTAGTCATTTGTAAGTGTAAAGGCAACCTTCTAATATACCATGGTTAAGCTGCAACACTGGAACAAAATATGTCCCCCACCCCCCCACAATAACCACATTATATTGGGCTTATACTGTAATAAAAATGACAAAATTAAAGCCCTTTCTGTCTTTGTCATACATTCAAGATCTGCATCATTAAAAGAGTTAGTACAAACAATATTAAATCGCCTACCATATGAAAAAGCTATTTAAGAAAAGCCAAATTTTATCAACACCAAATGAAAATATCTTAACAAGCTTACCTTTTCTCCTTCATTCGGATTCTTGTCAGGATGGTATTTCAAAGCTAATTTTCTGTATGCTTTCTTGAGTTCATCAGCAGTACATGAGGGCTTCACGCCCAAAACATCATAATACGTTGTTTCCTTTACCATGTTGGAGTATCTGAAAAGAAGGAAATGGTTTTGCAATAATGATCAGTATAAATGGTAATAGGAAAGATTCATTGGGCCAATGACCACCAAATATAAGAAAAATGTCTGCAAACAAAGTCAAGTCATTACATGAACAAATGTTCATAGCATATGTAGTGTGGAAGTGGGACAGGTTCATTAATGCATTTACAAGCTGTGCAGAAAGTGCGGGTGGTAGAACAGAGGCATGAAGAGTCTATAAGAAGACTCCATGGTGGAATAAGAGTAAAGTTAGCAGTGATAAAGCACTGCAAGCATGGAATACAGTGGAACCTCTATTCTCAGTTTTTGGAGGGACCACGGAAAGAAAAAACTTACAACACGGGAAGACTGAAAATCCGGGAACCAATGAACCAACAACAATTCAGCTAAACATCACAAAAAAGAAATATGTATACAGTACTTCTAATCTTACAAGCACCCCTAAACCAAACCAAACTACAGCCCCAATGGGCCTTCTGCCTACCAAGTGACCACTGCTCAGTCTGTAGGCCTGCAGATTACGAGGTGATGCAAGGTCAGTGCGACAAATCCTCGCGGCTGTTACTCCTGGCTCTCTAGACCGGGGTCGCCATCTCACCATTAAATAGCGCCTTAATTAAAGGTAATCGTAGAATGAGTGAATATGGAGCCAGCCCTCATATCCAGGTAAAAATGCCTGACCTGGCCGGCAATCTAACCTGGACCCTCTGGGTGACAGGCAGGCAAGTTTGACCGTGCAGCCGGCTTCAAACATTACCGGTATGAGACTTAAAAATCTCAAAACTTTACATTCAGTTTTACAGGGGACATCTTCAGTTTCCTCTGAAAACTACTTTCAGTTCAGCAACCTTGATCAGTCAAACTGTTCAAAAAAACCTAATAACAAGACAAACAATCGACCAAAAGTAGTTTTCCTGTAGTCTAATAAAATAAAGCGTATGGATACACAAGCGCCCAACATGATGGCAAAATACATCTTTAGGCCTACACTGACTTGTAAAGGTAATGTTGAACTCAAGAATATGGTTTCGAATGTAAGTATCGATTCAAGTTCTTGAATGCATTATAATCACTTCTGACCACCACTAACCACAACCAAATTGAAAAAAAATCACCAAAACTTCCAAAATTATGGTTATTTGCGACATTGAGGTCAGCTGGAAAGCGCGTCTGATGGACAAGTCGGTAGAGTGTGAAATAAAACAAAGTTTTTTAAGTGTAACGTGCACAGATAAAACTGGTTTTTACATCATTTTAACACACACACACACAATGTGAAATTCCCAGTCTTATATTAGGACCAAAACAGTAATAGGCAATCCCAAAACCTCCAATGGCTTTATGTATGTACTGTGCAACATCTGTTCTGGTCTTGATAACAGGTAATCCTATACGATACTGAAATACTAAATCTGTTACTTAAGGAGCAGTTTCCATTCCTGCCTGAAAGCTCAGCGACTATACAGTGCCCTGACGGAAGTGCCGACAACCTGTTTGGTGATACACTCAAAAAAGTAAAAAAAATAAACATCTAACCCTGGACATAATGTAGACGTTTTGCAAGCAAGAACACTTGATGAAACTCGTTCCGTCTTTAACAAGAGCTGTTGAAATGCACTGTCTCCTAATTATTGTGGACACACTCTGCTTTATGATTTAGATTCTCTAAACAATACCACCCGAATGCGATGTTAAGAAGGTCCCTTATGTAAGTTCACCGCCGATTGCTTTTCCGGTATAGTACGTCCTCAAATTACTGCCATGACGAGACGTTAACACCAGGATCTGTAAGTATGCCGTAGCTGTCCTTTAGCGAGATACAGTTTCTTAAATAACGCGTGATCGAGGATTTAGCATTGATGGGATTGAAATTTCTGGATGGTTGATACAGGAAATCTTTTCTTCAGATAATGCAGGATTTTTACAACGAGATTTAATTAGGATGATTGCGGGACCATGCAACTTGAACGAATAACAAGGGAAAACATAAGCTTCCGATAATGTATAACTGAGGTTCTACTGTAGATGGAAAAGTAACAAAAGAAAATATTTGCTAACCGAGGTGCGAGGAAGCAGTTTGAGAAAACACAACATAATTACAGACCAGTCACTTTAGTATGTGTTACATGTACAGTAAGTTGTGGGAAAGCATTCTTTCCAATTATATTAGACAGGTTTGCAAAATTACTAAATGGTTGTGATGGAATAAGCTAATACAAAAATCACTTATTCAATTATGTCATTTTACTCAACTGTTTTTTCATTCATTATTTCTTCAATTAATCATTCAAAATACCATTCACCAATCGAATAGCAAATGCTTTTGAAATAATTGAAAGACAAGCGATGCAAATGTTATTAACTCATCAACCTTACCCCAGGGAAATCATCTATCTCCATTACCTTACAAGAAGTGTGTTGTTGCAACAATCTGTCTCTGATACGCCTTCAGAAAATACGAACTCGTGCTCTGCACGTGAATGAGCCGTGCACTCACATGCCATTACTTAAAATGAAGATAATATATGGAATCATGTGCTGATGTGATTATGCAATGCTAGTGTTGAGTACTTGGCTCACCAAATTTATCAAGTAAATTTAAAATTACCAGAATTCTCTAAATGGCAAGTCACTATCTTTGAAATGATGTTGCCAAACAACTTTGGGACAACCCAGGTCGCTAAAATGGGTAAGACTGATATAGCAGTTCTTTCCCCAGCCAAGAAAACTTGTAAAGGGTTAATACGAAACCATAAGGTTTTAAAGCAAAAGAAAACTTGGCGATGTTGATTACTGTTTTAAGAGGAAGTACAACTGGGCAACCATCCTTTATTAATACTAATCAGAGGAAAATACTGGAAGTTGCCTGACACTTTGAAAAACTAAATTGTCGACCAAAGAAGGACACTGGCCATTAAAGGTATGGATATGAAAGACTCCTTAAGGCCTCTGAATCCTAATACAGTTAGTGTAAAAAAGAGTTGACTAAGGAAAATTTATTAGGATGAAAGTAAAGAGCCTGGCACAAGCAAGTGGAAGCCATGTCCGGACTCAGCCAATGGCCCCATGGTTGCCCCCCCCCCCCCCACACACACACACACACACACACACACACACACACATGTATTTAGGGTAGCAACCCAGGTAACAGATTCAATACAAGAGAAATCCACAGAAAGCAAAAACATAACAAGCAATACATGTAGCTCGTAATACATGACTAACTTCGTGTTTAGTCAACGCGAAATACGCACTACAAACCACGAGTTCACGACTGACCGCTCAATTACGTAGGCCACAGCGAGAAATAACAGACGGCACACAGCCAGCTGTGGACCAGCAGGTGGCTGTGAAGTACTGGCAAGTGCTCTGATCTCCGAGAATGCTACACTTTTCATTAATAATTTTAAAAAATACGGCAAGAAATGTTTATACTTTTCAAGATACACTGCAAATCTACAGGCCAAAAGCTTTCATCGGAATGCTTTTACGGTACCAACTGGTTCAGCTGTTCTCTCAAATTCGCAGTAACAAAAATCAGCCTAGTGTTTTAAATATAAATATTAAAATATTTTGCTGTCATCTTAAAGCTAACAATTTATTCCTTCCCTTTCACATAAAATTAAAGTACATACCCCCAAAATACAGATATGTCAAAATTACACTCCTGACATTTACCGATTATAATTCCGCTGGCTATAGTTGTGCATACTCCTCCCAAAATGAACCTATAATATGCTGTCATTCAGAACAAGTTCCGAATTTATTCGTGCACCAACGTTGCATCGACACATTGAGAAAGTTCGTGACTCGCTGACTATCTTTTGAAACAAAACTGCATTTAAATTGAAAAATATGAAAATTAATATTCATTAAATAAAATACACAATCGTCGGCCCTTCTACTCACACTTCTTACCTGCTTACTTACACATACGTTATTTGATGGGCGCCAGCTCCCACTCGGTGCAGCAATAATAGAATGAGAATCTTGACAATCTCTAGGGTGTGGGGTAATAAGCTTACTTATGACAACATACCATATAAGTTGTGGGAAAAGGAGATTGGCGTTCGGTTTCCCCATTAAATTTAAGGTTAAGAAATTTTACTGTATAAATAAAATGAAAGATTAATTTGATAGAACAAAATATATTCTTGAATTTGTATATAAAAATAGTAAGTCTTGTTGCGATAAAACAGATGAGAATATGAAATTATGACATAGCAACTGAAAGAAACTAGGCATGAATTCTAATTCTTCTTGACCGGACATTTAACAATTTATATGAAATATATCCCTCACTGGTTCACTTGACTGTACCTTCAAAACTCAGTGTAATTACGACGTATTCCTTAGATCGGGTGTTTACTGTAGATGATTCACGCCTAATTTGGTGATTTATCCATGTGACTGCTTCTTGTCCATATCATATGACTTCTTGGTAAATCTGTATGATATGACTTCATTGCAAGTGTATCCTTCTATGGCTCCATGGTAAGCCTTCCCGTCCGTATCTTCAACGAAGTGACCGACCAACCGTGGCCTCACTCACTCAATTACCAATGACTAACGGCTCACTGAGTCTTCTCCATCTCGTTCAGTTAATGGCCAACTGTGGCCTCTCCTTCCAGTAGAATAATGACTGACGCTACAAGATACAGCCACCTTTTATAGACGTTGGTTGACGCACCTACATAACCTCCACAAATAACTATGATCTACCCCCACCTCATGACAAATATTACCTACAATGGTGAAATAGCCTGGGGTGGCCTGGGTTACTCAAAGAAACTGAGCTCAGCGCTAAATAAGCACGATGACGTAGCCATGACTCTGCATTTACTCCAGCAGTATTGCACAACGTAGCAATGTCATATCGAACATCTGATATATAACAATTCTCACTGTACATGTTTTTAGTGTTCATCTACACACACACACACACACACACACACACACACACACATATGCATACATTTAACTACAATCACGCAAGCGACAATCATTGCAGAATTGAATTGAATAAGAATAATACAATAATAGTAATCTCACAGATAGAATAATACGGACATAATAATAATAATAATAATAATAATAATCTTGTAACAGTATTTGAACCGTTACACTACTACCAATGAAAAATCTGATCATAAAAACAAGACTAGTTCGATGAAAGTAATTCAATATTTTACTATTCAAAACTATTAAATTACAGTAGCAAGCCTAAAAATTAAAACTTGAAGCTGAATTCCAACGTATCCAAGATTTTAATATTAAGACACCGATAAGTTTTAACTATAATTACGATGCAAATTTTAACATAGAACTCAACTTACAATTGTTTTTAATAAACTAGAACTTTGAGAAAACAATTTTAGCCAAATTTTCAACATTTGAAGATACTGTTTTGGGCGTCAATATCTTTAGAATTAATGGTTACTCCAATTTTAGTATAGTCATTCATATTGTTAAACTATTAATGTGTTCTTAAATTCCTATGTTTATACATTTTATTACTTAATTTTATAATTATAATTAAGCACAGATTTGTCAAAGCAAACCAAATATGACAGGTCTTAACCTTGAGATGATTATATAGGCTGAGGATGCTTGAAATTCAAGTGAAACATCTATATATATATAAAATAACTTGTCCTGACTGACTGACTCATCATCGCCGAGCCAAAACTACTGGACATAAAGAAATGAAATTTTGGGGATATATTCATATTAAGATGTAGGTGCTCGCTAAGAGAGGATTTTTGGATATTCCTTCTCTAAGGGGGTGAACTTTTAAAATGAGTGTATCTACATCGCAAAACTTTAAAGGTTTACAGATATAAAAATTGGTATTTAGAATCTTCTTTAAAAATAAGGAAACACGTATTTTTTTATTTTCAGAAAATTCCAACAGGAGGGGTGAAAAGGGTGAAAATGGGGAAAAATGGGTTGAATGCCTTTAATCAGGATACCGGTACTTATATCTCAGAAACTGAAGATATTACAGACCTGAAAATTGGTACTTTTGATCTCTTTTAAAAATAAAGAAACACGTATTTTTTTGTTTTTGGAAAATCCAATTAATGGGAGGGTGAAAAGGGGGTGAATTTTTAAAATGAGTGAATCTATATCTCCAAACTTTTAAAGTTTGCAGATGTAAAAATTGGCATTTAGAATCTTCATTAAAAATAAAGAAACACGTATTTTTTCGTTTTCGGAAAATCGCAATAGGAGTGAAAAGGGGTGAAAAAAGGGTTAAATGCCTTTAATGGGGCTACTTATATCTCAGAAACTGAAGATATTACAGACCTGAAAATTGGTGTTTGGGATCTCCTTTAAAAATAGAGAAACACGTATTATTTGTTTCTGGAAAATCCAATTAAGAGAGGGTGAAAAGGGGGTAATATTTTAAAATGAGTGTATCTATATCTCAAAACTTTTAAAGGTTATAGATGTGAAAATTAGTATTTAGAATCTCCTTTAAAAATAAAGAAACATGTATATTTTGTTTTCGGAAATTCCTAATAGGAAGGGTGGAAAAGTCTGAAAAAGTTGTCCAACGCCTTTCATGAGTCTACTTATATTTCAGAACCTGAATATATTACAGATCTGAAAATTGGTGTTTGGGATCTCCTTTAAAATAAAGAAACACGTATTTTTTGTTTTGGGAAAATCCAATTAATGGGGGGGTGAAAAGGGGGGTGATTTTTTAAAATCAGTGTATCTATATCTCGAAACTCTTAAAGTTTATAGATGTAAAAATTGGTATTTAGAATCTTTCAAAAATAAAGAAACACGTATTCTTTTGTTTTCGGAAAATCCCAATAGGAAGGGTGTAAAAGGGTGAATAATGGGTTGAATGTCTTAAATGAGGCTACTTATATTTCAGAACCTGAAGATATTACAGACCTGAAAATTGGTATTTGGGATCTACTTTAAAAGTAAAGAAACACGTATTTTTTCGTTTTTGAAAATTCCAAATATTGGTGGATGAAAAGGGGGGGGGGGGGGGAATTTTTTAAAATGAGTGTGTCTACATCTTAGAACTTTAAAATTTACAGATGTAAAAATTGGTAGTTAGAATCTCCTCTAAAAATAAAGGAACACGTATTTTTTGTTTGCTGTAAATCGCAATAGGTGGGGTGTAAAAGGGTGAAAAATGGGTTTAATGACTTTAATGATACATATATCTCAGAAACGAAAGATATTACAGAACTGAAAATTTGTATATGGGATCTCCTTTATAAATAAAGAAACGCGTATTTTTTAGTTTTTGGAAAATCCAATTAATGGCGGTTAAACAGGAGTGATAAATTGGGGTGAATTTTTTGAAAGACTATATCTACAGAATATCTTGGAAATGTAAAATGTTACAGACGTAAAAAGTGGGTGTTTGGAATCTCCTGTAAATGTAAAGAAACATAGGTGATTTGTTTTTGGAAACTCCACTTAAGGGGAACTCAAAAGGGGAGAAATTTTAAAATGAGAATTTTTACAGAGTATCTAAAAAAACTTAGCATGTTACAGAAGAGAAAAATGGTATTTTTATCTCTATTAAACATAAGGAAACGTGTATTTTTAGTTTTCGGAAATGCCACTTGGGTGGCGGGGGGGGGAATGTGACAAAATGGTGTTGAATTCTTTTAACGCTACTGATATCTCACAAATGAAGGAATTACAGACGTGAAATTTGATATTTGCAATCTGCTTTAAAAGTAAAGAAACACGTATTCTCGGAAAATCCAATGAGGGTGTGTGTGTGTGAAATAATTGAAAATTTAATTGACTTAATTGTATGAGAATACATACATCTAACACAAACAAAAGCTGTTACAGACGTGAAAATTCGTATTTGGATCTCCTTTAAAAACAAAGAAAAACGCGTTTTTGGGAGGAAACCATCTTGGAGGGCGGGAGTGTAAAGGAGTTGAATTCCTTTCATGAGGACACATAAATCAAAAACTGAAGAAGTTAGAGTCGTGATAATTGGTATTTAGCAGATCTTTTACTATTAAAGAAACACGTATTTTTTGCGGGAATATTCACTTAGTGGGGGGGGAGGGAGTAGTATGAAATGAAGTGAAAAAATAAATTATTTTTATGGGGATACTTATATCTCAAAACTGAAGGTAATAGACGTGAACATTGGTGTTTGGAATCTCCTTTAAACATAAAGAAACAAGCCTTCTTTTAATTTTTTTTTGGGGAGGGGAGTGGGTGTCTGTAAATAAACTTAACGGTGGTGGGGTGTAGAAGGAGGTGAAATCTATTGATTTTACTGTTCTTAATGTACTTATAAGGATCCTCCGTTGCTCAGGCGGCAGCGCGCCGGCCTCTCACAGCTGGGTTCCGTGGTTCAAATCCCGGTCACTACATGTGTCATTCGTGCTGGACAAAACGGAGGCGGGACAGGTTTTCCCTGTCATCAGCCATTCCAGCAACACATAATAGTAATAATAATAATAATAATAATGTTCCGGACCGTCGCCAGTTGTGCGGACTGCGCTGGAAACGGCTCCTGGACTGTTAATGACTAAGAATGCAGTCCGGCCGCGGGTTTAGTGCCGCCAAGGCACCCAATATGACACCACGCCGGTTCTCCTGAAGGATTTTATCCATATTAAAAATGATTATAGGAAAATATGGCAAAGATTTAGGGACCCAACTGACCGGGAGGAATACCTGAGGCTAGCCCGGGAAGTACGAAATCGATTGCTGGAAAGGAAGATTGAAAAATGGGAGGAAACATGCCGAAATCTAATAGAAAACGAGTCAGATCGGGAATTTTGGTGGATTCTCGCCGAAAACGAGTCAGATCGCGAATTTCGGCGGATTATATATCTAAAACAATAAGCATTCAATTATAAATTTCAGTATAATACCGTAGCGAAGCACGGGTATCTTGCTAGTGTCCCTATAAAATAGTGTTGTAGAATTATAATCTAACAACATAATACCAATTGTATTGAAAAGGTGGAATAAAAAAATCACAATATTGTAAGCATATTAGAGCAAGTTCAATACGGGTCTAATCATGAGATTAGTTACATGCAAAGTACTACGGTGTCGATCTACCAGTTCAAAGTTTCAGAACTATAATGACCAGGCTGCAGACAACTGTAATTATTCTGTTCAAGTGTGCACACTGCTCATTCCAATCACTGCCTCAGTAGGGATCGAATAGCTGAAATACTATGATGATCCAATGTGTTACGTACCAGTAGTATCAGAAAATTTATGAACCAGTGGAATGGCATGCCAAAGAAGAGACAGATCTAACTCTCTAGCTACTTCCTGCCAACATGCAGGCAGGCTGTTATACTCTATGCGCAACAGTAATCCCATCTATTGGAGATAAACAGCAGCAGAATACACAAAGCACATCACAAACAATGGTCAATGTAATGTTATTGTTGATCAATTTTATGGAGCTATCTATATTTGAGGCCTTCACATTTAGTTTTCTTCCAACTCTGTGATATTAGAGCATCTAATATCAACCGAGTCCTTTCTTTCATGACTCCCTCGTGTTATTCAAGCGATCGTTCCGTCATGACTTTCTCATTCTTATAATCATCTTCAAAATTTAATCTCCATCACCACCAATATTATTATAGTTGGTACGATAAAACTGACGAAATAAAGAATCAGAAATTGTATTCTCTATAACTTTTGGTATGTAGTACTTTTCGACATGACCAGTACGATAGGTAATTAAAAATTAAATTTTTGGCACCTTCCCCTAAATTAATATTTCAAACATACATACATCATTATAGACTGTTATGCCTTTCAGCGTTCAGTCTGCAAGCCTCTGAGAATTTACTAAACGTCGCCACAATCCTCGATTTGAAACTAGTATTGTGGCCTCATTTAGTTCTATACCTCTTATCTTTAAATCGTTAGAAACAGAGTCTAACCATCGTCGTCTTGGTCTCCCTCTACTTCTCTTACCCTCCATAACAGAGACCATTATTCTCCCAGGTAACCTATCCTCCTCCATACGCCTCACATGACCCCATCACCGAAGCAGGTTTATGCGTACAGCTTCATCCATCAAGTTCATTCCTAAATTAGCCTTTATCTCCTCATTCCGAGTCTCCTCCTGCCATTGTTCCCACCTGTTTGTACCAGCAATCATTCTTGCTACTTTCATGTCTGTTACTTCTAACTTATGAATAAGATATCCTGAGTCCACCCAGCTTTCGCTCCCATAAAGCAAAGTTGGTCTGAAAACAGACCAATGTAAAGATAGCTCCCAGACGAAACTGACTTCCTTCTTACAGAATACTGCTGATCGCAACCGCGAGCTCACTGCATTAGCTTTACTACACCTTGCCTCAATCTCACTTACTATATTACCATCCTGGGAAAACACACAACCTAAATACTTCAAATTATCGACCTGTTCTAGCTTTGTATCACCAATCTGACATTCAATTCTGTTGGATTTCTTACCTACTGACATCAATTTAGTCTTCGAGAGGCTAATTTTCAAACCATACTCACTGCACCTATTTTCAAGTTCCAAGATGTTACACTGCAGGCGTTCGGCACAGTCTGCCATTAAGACCAAGTCGTCAGCATAGGCCAGGCTGCTTACTATATTTCCACCTAAATGAATCCCTCCCTGCCATTTTATACCTTTCAGTATATGATCCATGTAAACTACAAACAGCAAAGATGAAAGATTACAGCCTTGTCTAACTCCTGCAAGTACCCTGAACCAAGAACTCATTCTACCATCAATTCTCACTGAAGCCCAATTGTCAACAAATGCCTTTGATTGATTTTAATAATCTACCTTTAATTCCATAGTCCCCCAGTATAGCGAACATCTTTTCCCTCGGTACCCTGTCATGTTTTCTCTAGATCTACGAAACATAAACAGAACTGCCTATTCCTCTCGTAGCATTTTTCAATTACCTGGCGCATACTGAAAATCTGATCCTGACAGCCTCTCTGTGGTCTGAAACCACACTGGTTTTCATCCAACTTGATCTCAACGACTGATCGCACCCTCCCTTCCAAGATGCCTGTGAATACTTTGCCTGGTATACTAATCAATGAGATACCTCGATAGTTGTTGCAATCCTTCCTGTTCCCTTGCTTATAGATAACTGCAATTACTGCTTTTGTCCAACCTGAAGGTACCTTACCAACACTCCACGCTAATTTGACTACTCTATGAAGCCATTTCATCCCTGCCTTCCCACTATACTTCACCATTTCAGGTCTAATTTCATCTATTCCTGCTGCCTTATGACAATGGAGTTTATTTACTATCCTTTCCACTTCCTCAAGCATAATTTCACCAACATCATTGCCTCCTCCCCATGAGCTTGACTGTTTGCAACACCACCATGATGATTTCCTTTTACATTGAGAAGATGTTCAAAATATTCCCTCCACCTCTCCAATGATTCCCTGGGATCTGTTATGAGTTCACCTGAATTACTCAAAACACTGTTCATTTCCTTTTTCCCTCCCTTCCTAAGATTCTTTATTACTGTCCAGAAAGGTTTCCCTGCTGCTTGACCTAGCCTTTCCAGGTTATTACCAAAATCTTCCCACGACTTCTTTTTGGATTCAACAACTATTTGTTTCGCTCTGTTTCTTTCATCTACGTACAAATCCCTGTCTGCCTCGGCCCTTGTTTGGAGCCATTTCTGATAAGCCTTTTTACGTTTACAGGCTGCTCTCACTTCATTATTCCACCAAGATGTTCGCCTTTTCCCATCTTTACACACAGTTGTTCCTAGGCATTCCCTTGCTGTTTCTACTACAGCATCCCTGTATGCCACCCATTCACTTTCTATATCCTTAACCGGCTTACTGTCTACTGTTCGAAACTTCTCACTAATCATATCCATGTACTTCTGTCTAATTTCCTCGTCCTGGAGATTTTCTACCCTTATTCGTTTGCAGACAGATTTCACTTTCTCTACCCTAGGCCTAGAGATACTTAGTTCACTACAGATCGGATAATGGTCTGTATCATCGAAAAATCCCCGAAAAACTCGTACATTCCTAAAAGATTTCCTGAATTCAAAGTCTGTTAAGATATAGTCTATTATGGATCTGGTACCCCTAGCCTCCCATGTGTAGCAGTGAATAGCCTTATGCTTGAAGAATGTATTCGTAACAGCTAAACCCATACTAGCACAGAAGTCCAGCAAACGCTTCCCATTCCCATTAGCTTCCATATCTTCCCCACATTTACCAATCACCCTTTCGTATCCTTCAGTTCTATTCCCAACTCTCGCATTGAAATCACCCATTAGCACTATTCTATCCTTGCTGTTGACCCTGACCACGATGTCACTCGATGCTTCATAAAACTTGTCAACTTCATCCTCATCTGCACCCTCACATGGTGAATACACGGACACAATTCTTGTCCTAATTCCTCCCACTGACAAATCTACCCACATCATTCGCTCACTTACGTGCCTAGCAGAAACTATGTCGCGTGCAATGATATTCCTGATAAAGAGCCCTACCCCAGACTCTGCCCTTCCCTTTCTAACACCCATCAAGTACACTTTATAATTTATCTCTTCCTCCTTATCTCCCCTTACCCGAATATCACTTACTCCTAGCACATCCAGATGCATCCTCTTTGCTGACTCAGCAAGTTCTACCTTCTTTCTTCCATAAGCCCCATTAATATTGATAGCTCCCCATCGAATTCCATTTCGTTCGCCAAGTTGTTTCCAAGGAGTCCCTCACCTGTCAAATGGGAGTGGGACTCCATTACTCCCATAGGTCCGAGGCTTGCTTAAAGTGTTCTGAGCTCTGTAAATTCATGAAGCAGGATGCTGCCCTACTTGCACATAGTCCAAGTGAGGATCTCTCCTCTAACGGGTTATGGACCACTGGTGAATCGTGTAGTCCTAGCCGCCTGAGCACAAGGAGGGCCGTGACTCAGAATATGTCCGAGATGCCCACTCCCATTCCATAGCAACTGGTATCCCGACTCTCAGGACCACTTACTAGGCCACTCAGCCGTTGCCCATGGTTCACGAACTAGGACGTGACTACAGTAACCCACAAACATTTCAGACAGGGCGAATAAAATTATTTATAGCATAGACTGTAGTTCTTTATTCCTCCAACTTTACATAAAATTTTGTTCACGCATTTTATTGTACCTAGGCGCTGATATGGACTTAGCAACAAAAATCCAAATCCATGAATATCTTATCACAGCCATTACAGTAAAAATTCACAAGACATAAATGATATGAAATTTATCAATATTTAACTTTAGTTATGTAGTATTTATTGATAGGGCCAATAACAAGTATTTGAGAATTAAATTTTAGGCCTTCTCCTAAACTACCATTTCACTCAGCATGAATAAAATTATTTATGGTCTAGATTGTAGCGACTTATTCCCCGACGTTATATACCAATTTTCATTAAATTGGCTTCAGCCGTTTTCTCGTGATGAGCGTGCATACATACATTACGGAAAATTAAAATGTGCATTTCCCCTTGTTACTGTGGTCATGACCAGTCCGGACACATTCTTTTCAAATGCTGTACAGAAAAACTCATTTTATTTATATTGAGATAAATTAAAATTAGTCAGAATTGTCTCCAAATGGCTCCTACAATCTCTAGAAAAGTCACTAGTCATCATTTAAATTCTGTCATGAAATAACTAAGACTCCATATCTAGCAACTAGTCTCTAGAATCGACCAAAGAGATTCGACGAGAGATTGACAATCAATATACGCGTCGCGATATACAGGTTTCAATAAACATTGCATATTCGCGCACATTTCTCGATATTTCGTTTGAAAGCGGCCAAAGAGGGAAGGACTTCCGGCCACTGGCGCAAAAAGCTGAAATGGCGGGATTTTAAAACAAATGTTTGAAGTTCACAAAAAAATCTAAAATAGGGAGAAGTAATAGAGTAATCGGGAGGCGAGAGAAACTATCAAAAATCGAGTCTCCCGCCTAAATCAGGAAAGTTGGCAGGTATGCGCCTGTTATCTCCCTTGTTTATTTACCTCCGATAGTGTAAATATGGCTAAGTAAATGAAAGAGGATGAAATGCGCAATGTTTTAACATTTAGTAATTCATTAGAGATTTATCATCCGATGACAGCGACGACTATGCATCTTCTGACAGTGATATTTCTGCAAGTCCGCTGCCTAGGCAATGCCTTGTGACAAATGTATATCCGACACAGGTAGGAGTAATTCCAAGTAGCTCTGATAGTGAATGCGAACTGACAGATGATTCCTCAGATCCTGTTTATAGTTCTAACAGTGACTGGAGGTTACAGGTGACCCAAATAATCTGCTTAGTACCGGCTTTGGTTATCACGAACTTCATGGACCAAAACATGTGCTCCCTCAAAATTCTACACCATTGGCTTAGTTCTAAATGTTTTTTAGCATCTTCCACCTGAAATCATTTGTAGTTGAAACCGACAGATATGCAACTAATTTTCTCCAGACCCATACCAACCCCCTGTCACCTTGTAGAGATGAAGATTGGAAAAAAGACTGGAAAAATGTCAACTCAGTGAAATGAAAGGATTTATTGCCCGTCTGCTAAACATGGGTCTCCGACGACCCACTGTTGCATCATACTGGTTTACTACCCTGTCATAGCTATTGCCATGGTTTCATGAAATGTTCCCCAGAAATAGTTTCCAATTGATCCTGAAATCTTTTCATCTAGTTGACAATAAAGATCACCCTACTCCTGGACAATCCGGCTATGATCCATGCTCCAAAATTCAACCCATAATACACCATGCTAATTATGTATTTAGATTATGTTATATTTCCCATCAGCAAATCTGTCTACGAGTAGTAGGCACAAAAAAACTCTGCTTATGCAGTATTTACCAAATAAACATTGCTGGGGCATAAAATTTTGGATGCTATGTGATTCAGTTAATTATTGTTCAGCATTTTTTATATATATCATGGTGCAAAGCACACTCCCAGTGATAGGGCAGATGTTCAAAAGCATGGGCTAGCTCATAAGTTGTTCTGAAATTATTGAAAATGGGGAAATTATCTGTACAAAGCTACCATGTTTTTATGGATAATTATGGTGTATGTATGGGGTAAGTTTCAGGTAGGGAAAAGAAAGTTCTTTTGGCAAAGTCCAGTTCTTGCAGCTGCTTTTAGAGGAAAAAAAAAAAAACACCACAGCATTCTGTTTTATTAGTAACAACACACAGTAAAGCTGGAGATTCAAACTAACCGTGTCCATCGTGATGATTGTAATGTAACCAAACCTATCATCCACTCATACAATAACCACATGGGGGCAGGGGGAATAGATACACGAGACATGCTACATGCCTACATGGATAAGAGGCACACAGTCAAGTACTGGAAGAAAGTATGCTTCAACATATTTTCGAGAATGGTTCTGAATTCTTACATAATTTATAAAGCAAATCTCCCTACCAGTACTAAGCCAATGTCATGCCTGGATTTTACCATAAACATTAATTCCTTAGATGAGCGGCTGCAACAAAACAAACTTGAGTGGTGCAACTATCTTCAGGAGATCGAGCAGGAGATTGAGAAAATGATGAGAGATGACTGGAAGCTGCCTGAGAAGAAGCAAAAGGACCGTTGTGTTTGCAGCACCAGAAGCTATCCTGGGGTTGGGAAGAGGAGAAAAAGAAGTGTGCATGAATTGTGAAAGATGAGTTCATAGGGAGTGCTCTCCTGACCACAAGTATTGTAAGTAAAGAGAGGTCATTGTGTATTAAACCCAAGTGTGCATAGTTTTGTATAAATTAGTCTTTTCTTACAAAATTGTACAAAAATTATTTTAATCCTAGTCAATACTACCTATTTTACATCCAATTAAGACGAAACTTCACGCAGACATGTTTCGACCTGGCATTGGGTCATCCTCAGTAAGCCATGATGAATTAAAAACATAAGAAACACACAAAATGAAATGTTAGTTAAAAAGTTTTTAAAAAGCATGATGAAAGTTAAAAAACTGAAATGATTAAAACAGTCTTGAGCTGGAGGTCTTTCTGTTTCAATGTTTCAGCAACGATCAAGATTTCAACTTGTGAAGTTTCATCTTCATTGGACGTAAAATATATATTGCTGACTAGGAGGATTCAAATGATTTTTGTACAATTTTGGAAGAAGTTCAACTGTCAATACGGATTTAACCCGAGTTTTTTTTTTGCTAGGGGCTTTACGTCGCGCAGACACAGATAGGTCTTATGGCGACGATAGGATAGGAAAGGCCTAGGAGTTGGAAGGAAGCGGTCGTGGTCTTAAGGTACAGCCCCAGCATTTGTCTGGTGTGAAAATGGGAAACCACAGAAAACCATTTTCAGGGCTGCCGATAGTGGGATTCGAACCTACTACCTCCCGGATGCAAGCTCACAGCCGCGCGCCTCTACACGCACGGCCAACTCGCCCGGTAACCTGAGATTCATAGTCTGTACTAGTCATTCTCAAAAACTCCCATCAGAATTACACAAAACTTCATTTTTTTGTTCAAAATTAAGTGAATATTCTCACAAAAGGCACCCATAAAAAAAAAAACACTATAAAGAAAATGAGGTCAAATTTGAAATTCTTCAAAAAATAAAATTTCAATCATTTTTAAATTAAGAAAAAATATTGCAATTATAGTGACACTCATGTTCTCTATTCACCTGTGTACTGTGAAGAAAAACAGAACAAGGATTTACCTGCAAAAAAGGATTTTTTTTAAGTGTATGCATTTTCAATAAAATTGTCTTGGCATTCTTAGTGCAACCACTACAATTACAGCCTGGCATCAGAAGGGTTAAGGATTAATAACTACTGCTTCCAGCTTGAGAGGTTAATAGTACAAAATCGTTGCCAACATTGCCAAGCTATATGAAGTCACTTTGAAACAAATAACATTAATAGGTGTACTTCAGAGAATTACTAGAGCCACGCTGCTTTTACTTCCCCCCATTTTTTAATTAATTTCTGATGGAATATGCGGTTTAAGAACAGCTTCGAAGAAAAAGGTGAATTTGCTCCATATATCGCCGCCATATAGCAACTCTATGTATCTTCTGAGCAAAGTTTTAACACAGAAGTGATAGATCTCTGTTATACCGGGTGGTCCAACTGCCCCTTGTAATCCAATTTTATGCATCCCTTCACATTTACCACAATTCTCAAAGGCATTTATCCGTCTCCCTAAACAAGATGTGTGTTTACGGACTAGAAGACAGCAGGAATCGTGAGCGCCACTATTAATTCATTATGGGTACCTCGAATGAAGCGTTTAAATGAATACAGTTATGCAGAACACGTACTTTAAAACGAGACGGACGCACAGACCGGGAGCACGGTACTGTATAGGCTAAGAAGCGAGCGCCGTAGGTCAAGTTTCGCAGTAGCTCACATGGCAAGACCTCCACTGGCAGTGTGCCTGAAAAGAGTTGCACCACCTCCCGATGAGAACGCAAGCTTACTATTCCATATGAGAAGTTAATGGGAATATTACTGGGTACAAGACAACCTTCCTGACAAGATTCAAATACAACCAGTTGTCAGTCTTCGAAATGAATTGTAAATTGATGACTATTTCTACTGAAACTAAGCTAAATCAAACCAATTTATATATTGTAAATACTTAGATATACGTAAATATAAACTGTCAAAAAAATTAAAAATATAAAAAGCAAATAACACAAAAAGTATTAAAAAGCATATTATAGCTGCCATTGGACGTCCAAAGCATTCCTGAGAAAAGCTGATGGGAACTGTTTTTCATTACCCCATAATGCCATTTGCTTCAATGCTGATTCCAGGTAATTATTTAATACCGTACGAAAGTTTTAAGCACACAGTGAAGCAAATGCCCCTGTACATGCAATGAAATTTCCAGCGTGGCAAGGTGCGGTGTCCAGCTCTATCGCGGCAACGTCGCAGGGTCTTCCCAGCACAAACCAGCTTCCCATTTATGTCGTCCTACCCACTACAAATACAAACTGATATAAAAAAAGAAATCATTTACGTATTTCACATTCAGCATAACCATTGGATTTGTAATGATTACAATGCAACCAAGAACGCAATTTTTCAACCAGCCCAAATCTAGAAAAAGTTACATTAGAAAACTGATAACTTCTTTTCTTGAAAACACAAAATTCTGAAATTTATAAACGATTTAAAACATCCCAATGTATATTGTGTTAAAATTTGGATTCAATCAGATGACAGGTTTTGGAGAAACAATATCTTAAATTGACCCGAGGTTGAAACGCTTTAAAACTGGCACTTTTTGCGTTCCAATTGCGATAAATATTACAGTATAAATTAAAAATTTGAAACCTACATGAACTAACGTGAAATGTAACGAGGAAAATGGTGTTATTGGATTTTCGGTGGGCCTATTGAGTATTTCATGAAAAACCTGCAAACACCGAGTTCACATAATATTTTGGTTGACAGGTCAGTGGTATTCCAGCCTGTTCATACTCCTGACAGAATTCTAAGTTTTGATTCATCATCCTATTCAGAATGTATTGAATACGGCATTGCCCATATGGAATGAAGCTAATATGTAGTAATACCTGACAGATGTTTTGTTTTATTTTACCTGGCAAGATTAAGACCTTCAAGCCTTCTCTTCCATCTGTACACCTCAGAATCAAGGACAGGCACTTCCTTGCTGTGTTCCTGGGGCACTAGCTGACGCCACACGCAGATGTGGAGGAAACTGTGCATATGTCCTGGCGGCCTGCTGCTGGACCAGCATGATGCCCTGACTGTACTGTGGGGTATGTCATCCTGGCCACTACTGGATGGAGGTCAGCAGGCATATTTCTACACCAGTGCCTCCCTCCTATACATCGCTCTCACGAAAGGATGGGCATATGTCCTACAATTGGACTCTGCGATCGGGGATAACCTGTTGTCCCTGCGGCCGGGATTTCAATCTCAACAGCCCATCCGGGCATGTTAAAACTTCAAAGAGACCACGGTGCTCACAGGGCCCGAGCGGCACCAGCCACTGCTGCCACATAATACGGCCAACGGTGAGGCGGACTATTCCCCGCTTTCACAACGTGGCGTATCTCCTTCAGTGTGTGAGACTTCAGCTGGACTGTCTTCCCGTGACATCTGTGCTATTCTTGCAGGGCTTTTATTCTTGACAGCCTATGCTTCTCTTCTAATCTTCTTTGCCATATATTACACCGTCAGATTGTATCTACTTTGTATTGTTTGCCAGTTATTAGTTTGACAATTGTCTACTTAATACAGAGTGCATTTTGTATATACAACCTGTGCCTGAAAAGTTTGGTGAATGGTCGTCTAGGTTGTACACCGTGCTAGTTCAGACAATGCGCTTGCGCATACGCATTGCGAGACATGACAATAAGTGCCCCCCCATCGGTCGACTCAACACAGTTAAACGGAGTCGAACGCTGCAACACATCATAAGAGTTAGTGTGAGGACTCGTCATTGCACAATGGACTGCAAAACAGTAACGTGGTAACATTAAGTTTTGCTTCCACCTAGGCAAAACAGCAACAGAAACACACTCAATGTTAGTACAAGTTTACCACACTCAAGCAGTGAGTAAACAGTGCATTTTTGACTGGTATAAACACCTTCGAGATGGAAAGGAAGGTATTGAGAACGAGGCGCGTTTGGGTCGACCAACCATAAGCACATCTCCAGACAACATCGAACGAGTGCGACAAATGCTTGCGAATGATCGGCGACTGTCCTTACGAATGATAGCAGATGAAGTGGGTGTAGGCAAGGACAATGTAAAAACCATTGTTCACAAACGCGTGACAAGGGTTCTCCGGGAGATTCCAAAAGAAGACTTTGCTGCCAGCTTCCAGCAGCTTTACAGTCGATGTCAAGAGTGTGTTACAGCTGAGATTACTTTGAAGGCCAATAAAGGAGTTTTGTGTGTAACTTACGTCTTTATTTCACGAGACCCTTCACCGAACATTTCAGACACAGGTTGTATTATAGTAAATAGAACTTGAGTGCTCCTCACGGCCACTGCAACTACGCCAGTGCTTAAGGTACTTGTGCTGACAGGTTTTCTATGAAAGCTCAGCAGTATGTGGCCTCCCAGACAGGTCACCAGGGGGCTAGGAAGGAGTGCACACCTGCCTGCATGTTTCTGGGTTCCTACTAATAATTTTAAAAAGTTTGCGATATATTAGGTTTACGTTTACCACTGTAAGTTACGGCACTTCTGTACTTGTGCTACCAATGGCGGATGGCAGTAGGCGAGGGTGGCATATTGAGGTAGTTCCCGTACTGTCATCATCAGGAACATTGTTCACTGCTCACTGTGGACGATAACTGAGAATGGCAGTATATCAGTTGGTGATACATAGGGAGTTGGCTGTACCTACCCAACAAACCTGCTAATAATACTAAATGGCAAATAATACGTAATTATTCTATTGCACAAGTGCTCATTTACAATTCATATAAAATTTACTTGTGCTGTAAGGATATTTGAGGAACTGAGATGTTCCGAGTAGTTTTAACTTATCCCGGTGTTTTTAAAGCAAGTCTATCTGTAGTATAGACGAACAGCTGTTGGGTGCATCGATGTAACCTCGTCGGATACCCCCTCGATTAACGCCCTTATGGACGCATAGACTTTAGTAACACCAGCATATCCTTCATTTACTGTAACCAAAGAAGACTTGTTCCTTCAGTGATATGGTATTGACAGGCACATCAACAATTAACCAATTTTATTTGCATCAATACTGTGTTTTTCTTGAAATTCATATTTTAACATGATTCATGATGGGGCTACTAGACAATTGCTTTTTACGTCATCTTGTTCAACACAAGTGCAGTTAAATCATTTTAAGCGTCAATCTTGTGACCTAGTTTTTATTCCAAATCCGCTTGACAATTCATCAAATGTCTAATGTCTGGATTTTTAAATGTGTACGACAGTAAATTTCATCTGTAGTCTTAATGCAGGAGGTTTAACCCCCCCCGTTTATGATGCCCATATGTCCTAATTCTAATTTTATGATTAATAGCTGAGGATGACCGCTATGTACGATCGAAACTAGTAACGTTTGAGAGTAAACTATATACTGATTAGGTGGATAAAAGTCAGGCTGAGTGGCTCAGACAGTCGAGGCGCTGGCCTTCAGACCCCAACTTGGCAGGTTCGATCCTGGCTCAGTCCAATGGTATTTGAAGATGCTGAAATACATCAGCCTCATGTTGGTAGATTTAATGGCACGTAAAAGAACTCGTGGTACTAAATTCCAGCACCTCAGCGTCTCCAAAAAACATAGTAGTGGGACAAAAAACAATCATCATCATGTGGATAATAAACTTTATTTTTTAAAAAAATAGGTTCATACAGTCAACGACTCCTTGTAGCCAATTTATGAAGTCTAATAATACAGGTATCAGCGACGACATATGGTCTGCACAATCCGATTTTAACCTATGATCAGTGGGAAAATTAAAAATATATTTACAAGTCAAATCCCCACTTTCTAGACAAAGATCATACCCACTGTAGATCAATTAAATTTCTCAAAGAAGTAAGGAACATAGGTGTAATGAGTATCCATTAGCCGATGCTACACAAGTGCAACAAATGAAACTCTGCAGTTCCCAAGGCTGGTACAGAACAGGTTGTCTCCTGCGTGCATGGGTATCACTCCCACCTTCGACTTGTGCACTAATATTGACAATTTTGTATTGTGATTGAAGTCCGTCTAATCGCCTTAAATTCCAGGGTAGTTATCCTGGTGAATTTTTCCATGCCTTATACAAGTACCATACACTGTAGAAATCAGCAAGTCTTGTTAAACTTAAGCGGAGTACTCCTATACAAAGTATGCATGCTGTGAAATATCAAGTAATATCTTACTTATGCTTATTCATTTGTTTTGCATCAATTTGCAATGACAGGAACGAGATGTATTGCGGCTTTGTGCAAAAACAGTTGAGCATTAAAACCAAGTAAAATCCCAAAAGTGGACACAAAATACCACACTTTACTGAAAGATATTAAAATAAGACAAAAATAGGAGCTATATTCCATAAGAGATGTGAAGTAGAGTTCTAGAACTTCATATATTCAACAAAAGAACAGTCATCTTTCAGAAAACATGTTCATAATCAAGAATATGATTACAATCAATCTGTAACAAGAAAATGTAATCGATTTTGTCAAGATGGAGAATGAATATTTATGGCAAAATTTTAAAACTAGAGAAAAACCAACCTGCGATAGAGATCCTCAAGACTTAGGGCCAGATCTACCACCTATGGGTAAAGTAGCGTGCAACTTGCCCTCCACATAAAAGGATATTTCCGTTCAACCACTCCCAGGTAGCGCTATCGGCAGTGTTCCGGCCTAGCTATGGCTAGACCACCTAGTTGCTCGCTACCACTTCCTAGGACAGATAGCAGCACCCTTCAGCACCCAGGCGGAAGTGGTGTGGATGGAAGGGGATGAGAGACTGTCATGCTTGGGTGCCTCGTGCGAGAGGATGAGAACATGTGACTGACTTATCGAGGGCATCTGCCCATCAATACTCAGTATTATGTATTTATAATGTGTTATATAAGTGTCTTAAATGTAATAAATGTTATTATTTAATCAAGTGAGTGAGTTACGTTCAAAACATGGTCCAATTACCGGGCCGGATTATCTACACCACGAGGACCTCATGAAAGCAGCGTGGCGTGTAGAATGGACGACTAGTTTCAACAGTCACGTGGAAATACTTGGAAGTTCACTAATGACATCATCTGGCAGTCCCAGGTTCGATGTTCCAGCACCAGAGGTAAACTAAACTGAGAAGGCAGGTCAGTACTATTCATTTAAGGCTCTCCCTTTCTCCTTGTTATTGTCTTACCCCCTCCATCATGGAATCCTCAACAAGGCAAAAGCTTCTTAAGCAGAGGTCGCGATTTAAAGCGCAACTTACCCGCTCGGAAACCTTCGTTGAGAATTTCATCGCTCAACAACATTCGAATTCGCATGAAATTAAACTGCGATACGAAGACATGAGTGCATTAATGTCGAAGTTTGATGACTTGCAGTCAGAATTAGAATTAGGAGACGTTGAAAACGAGCAAGCTCATGATCACACGCGTGCCGAATTCAAAACCAAATACTACAAGGTAAAGGGCGAAATGAGTAAAATAATAGCGAACCTTGAAGAGTCATCATGCGACACGGTAGATTCAGGAAGAACTCAGGTCAGCAGTGTCGCGAGTTTAAAGTTACCGGCTATTAACATTCCACATTTCGATGGAAAATACGAAAACTGGCTCTCATTCGCAGACAGTTTTCAAGTTATGATTCATAACAACAATAATCTGCCAAGTGTCCAGAAATTTCACTACTTAGCATCTGTTCTCAAGGGCCCAGCCAGCCAATTAATTCAAAATTTACCCATCACAGAGGCAAATTATGAGGTAACGTGGAAAATGTTGAAGGACAGATTTGAGAACAAGAAACTAATAGCAGCTACTCATGTTAAGGCACTCTTAACTTTAAAATCAGTCTCCAGTGAAACAGCCACAGAACTGTTAAGGTACTCTAACACTTTTAATAGTCATTTGAATGCACTCAAGGCCCTAGAACTTAACATTCCATTGCATGAAGTTATTTTGACTCAACTGTATGCCCAAGGACTTGATGCTTGTACTAGACGAGACTGGGAATTATCACAAGCAGACACTCCGGTTCCATCACTTGATGACTTGCTGTCATTTGTTGAGCATAAACGGCAAGCTCTGGAGAACTTCCCTAGCTCACAGCACACTGCACCATCGCACAGACAACAAGCTGACAGAAATAAGCCTAAACCTCAAGGGGATACTCAACCACGTTACACTTACACCACTACCAGTCTCATAAAGTGTCCCTGCTGTCATGGTAATCACCCGATATTTAAATGTGAAGAGTTTGCAGCTCTCAGTGTGGAAGATAGACAAAGAAGGGTTAAGGAAATGGACTTATGTTTTAACTGTTTGCGTACACAGCATTCTGCCAAACAGTGCAAATCACGTGGCTGTAAATTATGTAGTAGGAAGCATCACACCTCATTACATAATCCATCAGGTAGAGAGGGAAGTACAGCCCATCAAACTGCATCCAACTCCTCTCACACATACTGCAATACAAAAGACCCTGTAGGGGTTCTGCTGTCCACTTCCATGGTCAAGGTACTAGATTGTAGGGGGCAAATGCAGGTCTGCCGGGCACTTCTTGACAGTGGCAGCCAGGTTAATCTTTGCACTGAAAGTCTAGCACAGCGATTAGGCCTTAAGAAAATGAAGAATCCCATACCAATCAGCGGCATAAATGATTCCATTTCTCAATCAAGGTACAGTGTTCAGTTAGAATTGCAATCCACTGTAAGTAACTTCACTGTGAGTATGACTTGCTCTGTCTTTCCACGTATCACAGGTAACATGCCCAGTAGTTACATTCAGCATGAGCATTGGAACTTGCCCACTGATTTGAAGCTCGCTGACCCCAAGTTCTTCCAGCCAGGTGACATTGAATTGTTAATAGGCACAGAACATTTCTTTTCATTACTGAAACCTCGGCGCAGAACTCCATCACCAGATTATCCTATCCTTAAAGACACTGAACTAGGATGGATTATTGCTGGACACTACCATCGTAGGGAAGAGAAAAATCCTACTCTAACTACATGTTTCTTGAAGTCAGAGGACAGGTTAGACACCCAACTACAACGGTTCTGGGAAATAGAAGAGCTTACGTCACGAGTCATGACAAGAGAAGAGAGAGCCACAGAAAAACATTTTACAGAGAATACTACTAGGGATGCTACAGGTAGATTCATAGTTCGCTTACCCCTCAAGCAGAAACCTGAGGTTCTGGGAAACTCCTTCAATCATGCCATGTCAAGACTAACTCAATTGGAACGGCGTTTCAGCAGGCAGCCCTCACTTAAGCACGAGTACTCTAACTTTCTTCACGAGTATGAGGCGATGGGGCATATGGTTAAGGTGGATACATCTACTCAGTCAGGGAATGAAGATGGAAGCTATTATCTACCCCATCATCCAGTTTTTAAGCTTAGTAGCTCGACTACCAAAACTAGGGTAGTATTTGATGCATCTTCTAAAACTTCTAACAACATTTCATTGAATGACATATTAATGGTTGGAATGACAATACAACAGGATCTTTACTCTATCATTCTAAGATTCAGAATGCATACCTTTGCCTTCACTGCAGATATTGCTAAAATGTATCGGCAAGTCATGGTTCATGCAGATGATAGGAAACTTCAGCGGATTATCTGGAGGGAATCACCTAGGGACCCACCCTCTCACTATGAACTGACAACTGTAACATATGGTACAGCATCAGCACCCTTCCTAGCTACCAGATGCCTGCAGCAACTTGCTGAAGATGAAGAATCGAGGTTCCCCAGAGCAGCACAAGTTGTTCGCAGAGATTTTTATGTTGATTTATTAAGCGGCTGCGACGATATCCAGGATGCTCTTCAGTTGCAGTCTGAAATTATTAATTTACTAGAGAGTGGAGGATTTCACCTCAGAAAATGGTGTTCAAACCACCCAGCATTACTAGAAGCAGTTTCAGAAGAGGACAGGGAAACCCAGCTGCCTTTAAGTCTTGATGAAGGCACTAGCGTGAAATCTTTAGGCCTATTATGGCATCCAGTTACTGATCATTTTCTCATTTGTGGCAATCTGTATTCAGATAGTCCCTATCATGCTGACTCATGTAACTAAACGAAAGGTCTTATCTGTTATTGCATCAATATTTGATCCACTTGGGTTGGTCAGCCCTTTGGTAATTTCTTACAAGGTTTTTATGCAGAAACTTTGGCTAGTCAATCTGAACTGGGATGACAGACTACCATCTCAACTAGTCAGAGAATGGGAAGAACTTCACTTTAAGCCACAGGCAGCAAGAGAATTTTATATTGAGCGGTTAGTCACATGTAAGGGACCCCCTGTTGATATACAAATTCATGGTTTTTCTGATGCTTCAGAACAAGCTTATGGAGCTTCTCTTTATGTACGGTCTGTCGACAAAGGGGGACAGATCTGTGTCAGATTATTATGTTCTAAATCCAGAGTAGCACCGGTGAAGAAACTGACACTACCAAGACTTGAACTGTGTGGAGCGCTACTACTTGCCCGACTACTCCACAAGACCCTTCCAGCTTTGTCTCTGCCAGTCAGCAAGCTGTACCTGTGGACAGACTCCATTGTATTAGCCTGGATCGCATCTCCTGCTACTCGCTGGAAAACATTTGTGGCCAACCGAGTCTCTTCAATTCAAGAATACACTCACAAGGCTGAATGGAGACATGTTCCTACCAGTTGTAATCCAGCAGATTTAATATCCAGAGGTGTTGCTCCAGAACAACTACGAGGTATGAACCTGTGGTGGCACGGACCATCCTGGTTAACTGAGCCCACTGAATCATGGCCAGACACAAGTTCAGCCCATGCAGAAGAGGAACTACCTGAGTCACGAAGCACACTTCCTGTAGTTATGTTGATAGGTACAAACTGGGATGAACTTATGCTGAAGTACTCGTCACTGTCCCGACTGACTCGAGTTACTGCATATTGTTGGCGATTTATTCACAATAGTGCCAATCCTCAAGACAAGAGGTTAGGGATATTAAGTACACAAGAGCTGCAGATGGCCTTGCACTCCTGTATCAAAATTGCACAGCAAGTGTGTTACGCTCAAGAGATAGCCAGTCTCAACTCTTGCATTTCAAGGAAAAGTAAAATTGCAGATTTACATCCTTTCTTAGATGATAAGGGAATGCTAAGGGTAGGAGGAAGACTAGTAAATTCAAAACTACCTTATGACAATAAGCACCAGCTTATCCTTCTTCCCCAGCATGCTCTCACAAACCTTGTTGTGATGGCAGAACACATTAGGCTTTTACATGCAGGTGCTCAATTAGTAATTGCATCATTAAGAGAAAGATTCTGGATTCCCACGGCTAGGGCAGTTGTTCGAAGAGTCATCCACAAGTGCCTGACCTGTTTTAGATTCAAGGCGTCAACAGCTGAACAGCTGATGGGACAGCTCCCTGTTACCAGAGTGCAACAGAGTCTCCCATTTCTTAATGTAGGAACTGATTATGCTGGTCCTTTCTTCGTTAAGAGGGGAAATGTAAGAAGCAAACAGACAACGAAGAGCTACATTGCATTGTTCATCTGTCTGGCTACCAAGGCTCTTCACCTGGAGGTGGTGGGTGATCTCTCTACTGATGCCTTTATGGCAGCCCTGAGGAGATTCATAGCTCGACGTGGGAAATGCTCCATCTATAGTGATAATCCTTCTCTGCGAACCATGTGACCTTGCCGCGGTGGGGAGGCTTGCGTGTCCCAATGATGCAGATAGCCGAGCCGCAGGTGCAACCATATCGGATGGGTATCTGTTGAGAGACCAGACTAACGAATGGTTCATCGAAAGGGTGGTAGCAGCCTTTCGGTAGTTGCAAGGACGGCAGTCTGGACGATTGACTGATACGGCCTTGTAATAATACTCAACATGGCTTAGCTGTGTTGATACTGCTACACGGCTGAAAGCAACGGGAAACTACAGCCGTAACTAACTCCCGAGGACATGCAGCTCTCTCTATGAATGGTGTACTGATGATGGCTTCCTCCCGGGTAAAATATTCCGGAGGTAAACTAGTCCCCCATTCGGATCTCCGGGTGGGGACTACACGAGAGGGGGCGATCATCAGGAAGATGGATACTGACATTCTGCGAGTCGGAGCGTGGAATGTTAGAAGTTTGAATCGTTGTGGTAGGTTAGAGAATCTGAAAAGGGAGATGGATAGGCTAAAGTTAGATGTAGTTGGCATAAGTGAAGTACGTTGGCAGGAAGAACAAGATTTTTGGTCAGGAGACTACCGAATTATCAACACAAAATCAAACAGAGGAAATGCAGGAGTTGGTTTAATAATGAATAAGAAAATAGGGCAACGGGTAAGCTACTACGACCAGCATAGTGAAAGAATTATTGTCGTCAAGATAGACACCAAACCAATGCCCACCACAATAGTGCAGGTCTATATGCCTACTAGTTCAGCGGATGATGAAGAAATCGAAAGAATATATGAGGAGATAGAAGATTTAATACAATATGTAAAAGGTGACGAGAATCTAATTGTGATGGGAGACTGGAATGCAGTGGTAGGCCAAGGAAGAGAAGGTAGTACAGTAGGAGAATTTGGATTGGGACAAAGGAACGAAAGAGGAAGTCGTCTGGTTGAATTTTGCACTGATCATAATTTAGTCCTTGCCAATACTTGGTTCAAACACCACAAACGACGGCTGTATACATGGACGAGACCTGGAGACACTGGAAGGTATCAAATAGACTTCATTATGATTAGGCAGAGATTCAGAAACCAGGTGTTGGATTGCAAAACTTTCCCAGGAGCAGACGTGGATTCTGACCACAACTTGTTGGTCATGAAATGCCATCTGAAGTTGAAGAAATTGAATAAAGGAAAGAATGCAAAAAGATGGGATCTAGACAAGTTGAAAGAAAAGAATGTGAGGGATTGTTTCAAGGAACATGTTGCACAAGAACTGAATGAAAAGGCTGAAGGAAACACTATAGAGGAAGAGTGGAGAGTCATGAAAAATGAAGTCAGTAGGGTTGCTGAAGAAATGTTAGGAAGGAAGAAAAGATCAACAAAGAATCAGTGGATAACTCAGGAGATACTAGACCTGATTGATGAACGACAAAAATACAAGAATGCTAGAAATGAAGAGGGCAGAAAAGAATACAGGCGATTAAAGAATGAAGTGGATAGAAAGTGCAAGGTAGCTAAGGAGGAATGGCTGAAGGAGAAATGCAAGGATGTCGAAGGCTGTATGGTCCTGGGAAAGGTAGATGCTGCATACAGGAAAATCAAGGAAACCTTTGGAGAAAGGAAATCTAGGTGTATGAATATTAAGAGCTCAGATGGAAAACCACTTCTAGGGAAAGAAGACAAGGCAGAAAGATGGCAGGAGCATATCCAACAGTTGTATCAAGGTAAAGATATAGATAATTTGGTTCTGGAACATGAAGAGGCTGTTGATGCTGATGAAATGGGAGACCCAATTTTGAGGTCAGAGTTTGACAGAGCTGTGAGTGACCTCAATAGGAACAAGGCACCTGGAATTGACGACATTCCTTCTGAATTACTGACTGCCTTAGGAGAAACCAGCATGACAAGGTTATTTCATTTAGTGTGCAAGATGTATGAGACAGGAGAAGTCCCATCCGATTTTCGGAAGAATGTTATACCTATTCCCAAGAAAGGCGGTGCTGACAGGTGTGAAAACTACCGCACCATTAGTTTAGTATCTCATGCCTGCAAAATTTTAACACGTATTATTTACAGAAGAATGGAAAAACAAGTTGAAGCTGAGTTGGGAGAAGATCAATTTGGCTTCAGAAGAAATGTAGGAACACGTGAAGCTGACTTTACGTCTGATCTTAGAGGATCGAATCAAGAAGGACAAGCCCACGTACATGGCATTCGTAGATCTAGAAAAGGCATTCGATAATGTTGATTGGACCAAGCTATTTATGATTCTGAAGATGATAGGGATCAGATACCGAGAACGAAGAATTATCTACAATCTGTATAAAAATCAGTCTGCAGTTATAAGAATGGAGGGCTTTGAAAAAGAAGCAGCAATGCAGAAAGGAGTGAGGCAAGGCTGCAGTTTGTCCCCTCTCCTTTTCAATGTTTACATAGAACAGGCAGTAAAGGAAATCAAAGAGAAATTTGGAAAGGGAATCACAGTCCAAGGAGAAGAAATCAAAACCTTGAGATTTGCCGATGATATTGTTATTTTATCTGAGACTGCAGAAGATCGAGAAGTTGCTGAATGGTATGGATGAAGTCTTGGGTAAGGAGTACAAGATGAAAATAAATAAGTCCAAAACAAAAGTAATGGAGTGCAGTCGAACGAAGGCAGGTGATGCAGGAAATATTAGATTAGGAAATGAAGTCTTAAAGGAAGTAGATGAATATTGTTACTTGGGTAGTAAAATAACTAACGATGGCAGAAGTAAGGAGGACATAAAATGCAGACTAGCACAAGCAAGGAAAAGCTTTCTTAAGAAAAGAAATTTGCTCACTTCAAACATTGATATCGGAATTAGAAAGATGTTTTTGAAGACTTTCGTGTGGAGCGTGGCATTGTATGGAAGTGAAACATGGACGATAACTGGCTCAGAAAGAAAGAGAATAGAAGCTTTTGAAATGTGGTGTTACAGAAGAATGCTGAAGGTGAGATGGATAGATCGAATCACGAATGAAGAGATACTGAATCGAATTTGTGAGATCAATTTGGCTAAATTTGACGAGAAGAAGAGATAGAATGATAGGACACATCTTAAGACACCCAGGACTTGTTCAGTTGATTTTTGAAGGAAGTGTAGGGGGTAAGAACAGTAGGGGTAGACCAAGGTATGAATATGACAAGCAGATTAGAGCAGATGTAGGATGCAATAGTTACGTAGAAATGAAAAGGTTAGCACAGGATAGGGTGGCATGGAGAGCTGCATCAACCCAGTCTATGGACTGATGACAAACAACAACACATAGTGATAATGGGACTAACTTCATTGGTGCCAATAGAAGAATGCAGGATCTCCAAAAACTATTCCTTTCAACCAGCTTTTGTGAAGAGATCAGGAATTCATTAGCAATGGAAGGCATCACGTGGCACTTCATACCTCCCAGCTCTCCACACTTTGGCGGACTGTGGGAAGCAGCTGTTAAGTCCATGAAGTACCACTTGAGAAGAGTTGCGGGTAATGCGCTACTGACATTTGAGCAGCTATGTACCCTTACTGCACAGATAGAAGCCTGTCTTAATTCTCGCCCCCTATCTGCCTTATCTAATGACCCCAGTGACCTTAATTATTTATCACCCGCTCACTTCCTAATTGGTGCCCCCCTTACAACCATTCCTGAGCCTGACATTACTGACCTGCCCATCAACAGATTGTCTCGATGGCAGCGTATCCAGTCAATGCAGCAGCAGTTGTGGAAGAGGTGGTCTGCCGATTACCTGAACTCACTACAGCAGAGGAAAAAATGGACCTGTCCCAAGGAGAACCTAGCTACTGGAACAGTTGTTCTGAAGGACAATCTTCCTCCTCTCTGTTGGAAGTTGGCTGTGGTGGAGACTGTTCACCCTGGGAAGGATGGACTTGCACGAGTGGCTACCATCAGGACAACCAGTGGTCTTTTTAAACGACCTGTTAACAAGTTAATTCCATTACCTATTGAAAACTAAACAGGATCGTTGTGGTTAAAACATAATGTGTTTCATGTGAATATTTTTTCTTGTTCATTTCAGAGTGTAATTATGGTGTGTGTGCGTGATTTGAACTGAGAACTTATAGTGTGTTTAATTCATATTGCATAATAATGGATGAGGACACAGTCAACCTACTTAGTACCTTCTATTAACAGTGTGTAAATATTTTGTTGCTTGTGTTTCTGTTTTGCCTATGTTTATATGTATATTTTGTTGAATGATCAACTCATTTTGGTTACTGTACATGAACTCTGTATGTCAGTGCCTGTGTGATATTTGAACTGAACTCTCATGAGGGCTTATCAGGCAATTTAATTCAGTTGAATCATGGTGATTCAACGGTGGGGAGCATGTTCCGGCCTAGCTATGGCTAGACCACCTAGTTGCTCGCTACCACTTCCTAGGACAGATAGCAGCACCCTTCAGCACCCAGCCGGAAGTGGTGTGGATGGAAGGGGATGAGAGACTGTCATGCTTGGGTGCCTCGTGCGAGAGGATGAGAACATGTGACTGACTTATCGAGGGCATCTGCCCATCAATACTCAGTATTATGTATTTATAATGTGTTATATAAGTGTCTTAAATGTAATAAATGTTATTTAATCAAGTGAGTTACGTTCAAAACAGGCAGCATAAATCGTAGTTACCCAGCATGTAATTTATCGGCCACTTTGAGGGCCCGATAAGACTGCTGGCAACTTTTGAGAGCTGAACATTATTAGGCGTATTTCTGGTAATATGCAGCTTAAATTAGCTTAGTATATTCATGAAAGCATGACACCGTGACAGTGATCAATATTGTATTGCAGGATTTTGAACATTAATGCTTCCCTCTAGTTGCAACTATCACACCAGCCTCTCACATCCGACAGCGTTGGGGACACATTTTATACATTGAGCTTTCGCAATGAAACTCGCCAAGGATATACAAACAAAACCTATTTGGAAATAATCTCAAATGGACTAATTTTATAGCTTTAATTTTTCAGTTTTCAGACACCAGGTATAAGTATATGCATCTCGGTTACCCCAAGCGTTCTCAAAGCACAAAGGTTAACGGGCTCGCTTCATAATGAGGTATGCAGGTTAGAGTCTATTATGCGGAATATTTTATTTTCATTAGTGTTTCATTCATCTGTATGCCTCTTCATGCATTCTTTTGTTAATATATTTCACTGAAATGTTTAATCACAATATTATGTTTACTAGGAAAATGCTTTATATGTGTGCTACTTATAGAAAGTGATGTTATGATTAATTTCAATCATTATACAGTAAAACTTGCTCGAAGTGGAACTTCTTAAAGCGGAAACTTGTCCAATGTGTACAAAAGTTATGGTCCTGGCACAATGGATATGGCTTTGCATGTTATTTTGTATAAAGCAGAATCTGTTCAAAGTCGAAATTGAAAGAAATTATGAAAATAGTTACTGTATGTGGAAATTATGCTTTAGCTGTTAAATTTATTTAGGCATGCTCTGTCAGGTACATAATTTTGCCAGGGGAAGAGTAAGGTGTTAACAGACCGTAACAAACTGCTATAATGAGACCCGGGTTTCCCAAATTCCTGGTAGAATGGGATTTAAATCTCCATTAATTGCCTGACCCTTGCCATGGTTCGTAGAGATCTTTATCCTGAGGTACAACTTGAGCCCAATTCTAAAGTAAACAGTTCCCTTACTTTGTGTCCTGTCAGTATATTTGTCAGTTTTGAAGACAGCACGAAGGCTAAGAAATATGTCACCAACACTATGTGGAAGTTATTGAAGCGAGTGAAAAGGAAGTTGTCTGTGCATGTGAAATTATGTCACATTTCAGATCTGGAAAAACTAAGTTTGAGACTTTAAAACATAAGGACGATATTGCTAAGCAGTGGATGGAGGGGAATGGACAAATGAGGAAATTAAGGTAACAGGCAACGAAGAAATCAATGATTTAGTGTGGGAATGGCTCATCAGTGCCCGTTTGAGAAACCTTCCGGTTAATGGACCTATGCTACAGAATGAGGCTCTTGCCATTGCTATATCACTTGGCAACAATGCCTTTAAAGCATCAACTGGGTGGCTGGAGAGTTTCAAAACACAATACCGTAAGGAATGAAGTCGGTGGAGAGTTCAAAGACGTGGATGTAAATGTAGCCGAGTGGAAATCGAAGCTGCAAAATTTAATTTCTGACTATGAACCTAGACATTTTCAACGCCGACGAAACAGGATTGTTTTTTTCGAGCCCTGCCTTCAAAGTCGCTAGTGCTCCGTGGGGAAAAGTGTGGTGGGGGTAAAAATGGAAAAGTCCCTGGTAATCGGGAAATCAGCAAAACAAAAGTGTTTTGAAAACACGGATTTGCGCAAGCTCCTGGCAAGTTGGAGGAGCAATGGGAAAGCCTGGAAGACCAGTGCTTGAATGGAAGAATGGCTGAACAAATTTTAATTTTAGGTTGAAGAAGGAAAATCCCAAAGTTATTCTTTTTATCGACAATGCCACTTGTCACCCACATGTATTGCTTTCCAATGTCAAGCAAGCCTGGTTTCCACCCCACACAACCAGCTTTGTTCAACCTATGGACCACGGAGTGATTTACACCTTTAAATCTAACTACAGGCGTTTACTGATGCAGTCGCTGATCAAGAATGTTTATACAGCTGACAACACCTACTCCCTTGCATGCTCAGTTTCCATACTGGATGCTGTCAACTGGATCAGTTTGGCTATGAAGCAGATCAAACCTCAGTCATAGCGTTTTGCAAAAGCAGGATTTGCAGAAAATGATGACATCAGCACACCTGAGGAAGTGACTGAAAATGCTACACTGATATCTACACTGAGCCAACAACAGAATTTCTCATGTAGTGTAGACTAATACAGTCGCAGTGACTATCAGCTTGCTACTCGCTACAGTTTCCAGTTTGCTGTACAGCTTCTAAAGATCCGCCATACAGAGAATGAAGATGGTAATCCGAGAGACGAAGACTAAGAAGATGAGGAGGAGGAAAGAGAAAGCCAGGAAAAAATACGTACTCATGAACAAGCTACTGAGTGTGTCAGGGACACTATGAGATGGTCTTCCCTACTTCTTTCTTGCCAAGCACATTTCCACTACTGTAGTAGCTACAGAAGCTTTGAATTCTAAGGAAATTTTACTACAGGTTCTTCTCGTAGATAATGTTCTTCCATAGACCTTTCTCCACTACACCTGCCACCAAGTGCACACAAACTGAACCTACTTCATGAAGTCCTCACGTGAGAGACAGAAGAATATCTCCACTAGCACCTCTCTGAGCAAACAGTCTGTACCAGTGTTCATCCTGACCCTCGGCATTGTAGAATTCTTTAAACACAAAATACGCTCTGCTAAGCAAAATATCATATTATGGTGTTTCTTTAACAGCAGATCACATTGTAAGTTTTAGTTCAATTTTTCCTGTTGTATGAAATATTGCACGCAAGTTAAAACTTGTATCTGTTCAAGTAAGAGTTACGAGTTTGACACTTCAATGAGAATTAGTTTGAGTTTCATATTATTCAGCTTAATTTCTGTAATAAGAATTGGGCTAGTATCAACTTTTTTTTTTTTTTTTGCTAGGGGCTTTACGTCGCATCGACACAGATAGGTCTTATGGCGACGATGGGATGGGAAAGGCCTAGGAGTTGGAAGGAAGCGGCTGTGGCCTTAATTAAGGTACAGCCCCAGCGTTTGCCTGGTGTGAAAATGGGAAACCACGGAAAACCATCTTCAGGGTTGCCGATAGTGGGATTCGAACCTACTATCTCCCGGATGCAAAACATATTTATTACAGACCTATATGTCCAAGAGGATAAATTACTTATGGCAGACCTGTCTTGTACTAAAAATGATTTAGTAATCCTGAGAGTATCTAGGTAATCAGTGGCAAAGCGTGACCTAATTTTTTTAGTAAGCTGAACAGAACGCAACCTTGCATAAAGTAATATCCTCTATAAAGGCCTATAATTAGAAAAAAGTAGGCCTATTCATACATAAGGGTTAACTTAAACGAGACAAAATAAAGAAAATCATGTAAATTCCATGCATACCAGTGGGATCTTCAAGTGCAGGTCTGTCATATATATTTATGTGGAGTGGAGATATTAGATTTGGAAATTGCTGATTCAGCTCTGAAATCTCTCAATAGTACATGAAGTCTACTTTTTTAATTAGTTTTTACAGTTATTTTATTGCCTTTCTCTCTCATTCAGTTTATGGTAATTTTATTTGAAAATTGGATCACTACCATGAGTAGATAAATTGTTGGCAATTATGCCAAATAATAATCATGCGCAATAGTGCTTGTCTTTCGTTTTCATGAACGTCTATTATAGTGCGGAATACATCTATGCCATCCGAACTTGGGCAATGCCGTCCAATTTTAGCAAGTTCTGAACTCCTCGTTCTCTTGATGGTATATCGTATCTGGGCAACATTCAGCATTACTTTAGTCTAACTGTAATGGTATGTCATTAACATTACGGTATCAACACTATCCTGTTATGTTATCTTGACTAATTTCTGGTTGCACAGCCATGGTACCACTAATTATTCTGCTATCTTTTGAAGCGTCTATTCACATGTTTATAGGTTTATAATAAAGTGTTTGCAAACTTCAACATTAGTGTCATTTCAGCGTCACACGTGCGCATCGGATTGGCAGTTATGAAATGCAATCCAATTTCTCTACCTGAACGCTCTTGGAAAGTTTTCATCCATTTGGAAAATCTACACAAACCAGATTCTAAGGCCGCAATATTCTACTTACTCTGGTTGAATTTTGTCTCCGACTCCCATGAAAGACCTGATTTGGCCGGTCTCACGTTCAACAATCCATCAATTTTCAATCGTACAAGCTCATCATTTATTACCTTACAAAGCAACTTTGAGACTTCAACACCATTATGAATATTTTCATTGCTCTCAATAAACATCTCAGCTCCTGGCACAAATGTACCGATTTTACCTAGTTGATTTTCACTAATAGCAAAACGCATTGATCCATTGGCAATTAACCTACGTGAAGTCAGGCGTGGCAAGTAGGCTATGCCGTATCATATTAGTCACGTTTCCAGCACATGCCATAAGTTGCATTTTGTTAATTCCATTATTGGGTAACCACATATGATTTTTAAAAATCCAATGAATCATCTCTGATCGATTTACTGAGGTGTCTTCTATAGCCTATTGTCCATCACTAACATTCATTGTTGATCGCATAGCGACATGATCGCTAGATTCCCCCGATACACATCTAAAAAGTGAATCAGCTAATCTAGACAGAATGCTACTGTAGCCTCGGGCTTCTCATCTCTGATGTAAGTCACTAGCATTTGACTATTTTGATCATTATCTGCTTCTCTTAGTAGCTCACTATCGCTTTTGTCATACACAACATATGGAAGCCTCTCTGCATGTCTACCCAATAACTTAGCGACCTGGCTACATCCATAATTGAAGCTGCAGTGTTAACATCTGTTTTTACTTTTCCAGGAGGTAGTGACTCAGTCTGACTCGCTAGCTGGGTCGGGGATTATAACCTTAATTAGTTCATTCCAGTGGCTCGAGGGCTGGGTGTTTGTGCTGTCCCCAACATCCCTGCAACTCACACACAACACTCCACCACAATAGCACGCAGTTACCTACACATGGTAGATGCTGCCCACCCTCATCGGTCTGCCTTACAAGGGCTGCACCCGGCTAGAAATAGCCACACAAAATTATCTTCAGTATCTCTCCCAGCAAATGTTGATACCATGTGGACCAAATTGTTATTTACCCATCTAAGGACAGATACATTTTCATTGGAAGTTGTAATAGATAGGCTCCCCCTTCCATTTTTCAGCAATTCCTTCTCATCTTTCAATTTACTTTTAGCTTCCTCTAGTCTATTAGTTCTAATTGTGCCAAACACAAAAAATGTCATGTTCCTGAAGATTACTACTCAGTGGAATGGAGGTGAAGAGGTTATCCAGAAAAAGTTTGAGATTCTTTCCTTCGATATCTAAAACTAGCCTGAGAACTGGGTCTCCAATTGGACCAAATTAACTTCTATGGCGTGTGTCCTTGAAACGTATTGGCTCCCCGATACATTTCAAATTTTGACACATACCCGTCCGAACTTGACCTAACCCAAGCCTTGAAACCCCACTTCTTTGGCTTTGATTTGATATACTGATTGGCCCTACTTCTTCCCTCAAATGCGATAATCATCTTATCAATAGCTCTAAATTCAGTAGATGATACCAAGTCTCATTTAGAATATTCAGTATAGGTCTTACGTTGATAAAAACATCTTTGTTGTCATTAGGAATACTGCCATTACCTATAAAGTTAAAATATTTTTTTAATTTTCTCAAACCTCTTTATCAATATGGCATCAGCTATCAAATTCACACATAATGCTGGATTAGCAGACCAGTATAACCTGTAGTTGGGATACCTAATGTATGGCATAATGTTATTTATTGCTAAAAATACCCCGACTTCATCTCCTGAAGTGCTGAAATTATGTTCATTATTTTGCATAGCATACCTAGTAGTTTCCCTTGCAATCAGATCAATTATTTCTTCTGTGAATAGGCTATTGTAGTATAGGTATGGTGTTTCTAGTTGTCCAGAAACAGTACAAACAATTTCCAAGGAAAGGTAGGGAGGGGGGGGGGGTACCAGCAAAACTTATCTTTTCCTGCATGCAATATGGAATTGCAATTTATTGTAGGATTAGCATTCGTTTGCAAATGTATAGGATCAAGGAGAGGACTAGTCCTGTTGGATGGATCGCTGTCTTGTGTTTGTGCAGTTTGTGAGATACCACAGCTCTCGGAAACTAATGGTGCAGATAATTGGAGGTCTTCTTCCTTAACTCATCACCTGACTCATCATCAGTGGCTAATATTTCAAGACTTAGAACCATTTGGGTCATCCTGAATATGAAGAATATCCTCTCCACTTAATATTCGACTCATATTATCCTATAAAGAAGAGCAATGCCCATTCAGTTTTAAAAAAAGGGCAATTTCTACAAGTAAAAAGTGCGAGGTTACGTTATAACTTAACGAGTGCCTCATTTGCGCATCGGGCACATACGAGGCCATTTGTATTATTGATTTTCACAGACGATTTCATAAATGCACGTAAAACTTATCACAATATTTTCAGGTTGTCGTTTGTCCCATAAAAAATATCAGTGTTCGGAATTTATTACAACATAACGAAATAACCAATATATCATACTCTCACACCAGGATGAAACTTGCACCTTCCATAATAAACATAACAGCTGTGAACAAACTGCTGCTTTATGGGTAAGAAACGTGGTTGCTGCCAACACAACAGATGTTCAAGGCCACATCTGTGTACTCAGCATTGGAATACCAATTATAAGCACATTTAAAATACACTGAAGTTAATGGCATCAAATGTGCCGATGCCCCTGAAGAGGTTAAAAATACTTTTATGTCTTGTTCGTGATAACAGTCAAATTGTTCAATTTTGCAGTTCCTGGTAATATTTATGCCCTGAGGGGAATAAATTGAAATTTCATCATTCACTTTTTACAAGGTATTCCTCGTCCGACTACTCATTCCTGCCACCCAGCTGACAATTTTCTGGGGAGAACACTACATCTCTGAATCTGAAGTCAAAGATATACGACACGATATACCTCTCTATGAGGTGGAGCGTTTGCCTGTGATTACAAAACAAGATCAGATGCTTTATACCCTGGAAATGAAGATGTTCAGATGGTCACTGGGAGTCACGCAGCTTGATCACATCCGGCATGTCTTTGAAAGCCAGGATATGCAACACATGGGAGTACGACCTATTAACGCCATCGACTGAATGAAGTAGAGGGCAGATGCAGACTTATGGCGGACCCTGAATCTTAATGGGAAAATACCAAAGAATTTGTTATGTGCAAGTAATGATTCAGAGACTTTTCGCACAATAGAGGTTACCTATTAATGTTGGTTATGATGTGAAAACTTGCAGCGAACTCTGATACACTGTATTCATATTTGTAAAAAGGGGAACATCTAATTGGAATCTCGAACTGTGCTCGTTCCTGTGCTGTAAATAATTTTATATTTTTTAGTTTCTCCTCGGCTCCAAGTTAATAGTTAAAGAACTTCCGAACATGACATCTGTCAATTAACAGCACACTGTTATTACCTACAAACTGTCAGATTCCTACTGCTGCTGTAACATTAATGAGTATAATTCTGAGAAAACGTTATGGCCAGTTGAATGTTATTTTATATTTGTATATCTGTCACTTTCGGCTCATGCATTAGAGCAATAATTACTTTTGCAGCTTAAATACACAATTGGCTATCGTTACTTGTTTGATTTCCTTTACTGCTACCGTTCCTGCTCTGCTGCCCAGCCAAGGTCTGGCAATGATGCCGCACAGCACTGCAGCATTTCAACAAGTGTAACAGGAATTGAGCAACTTGCTCTCTACTAATCTTGGCCAGTTCCCCCATCTCCTTGTGTGGCATGGGTGAGTATGCAACTTTTTAAACACATTAAATACACTAGATTGTCATTAGGGTTGCTACCACACATTTAGGCCTACAGTAGAGAATCTTGAGTGAAGGAGTTTTGGCCAATGCTGTTCCTGCAGTCCCCCCATTCATCAGATACACTACATGGATGACTTTAAATTTAAAAGTACGCTTACAAATGGAAACCCAAAAAGGATTTTTGCACTCGTAAAACATTAATGGGGTAACTACAGTGAATGACTATCTCCAACCTAACGCAAAGCAGACCGCTACTTCCTTGTGGCAAATCTTTTGTGCGTCCTTACATCGCAGCAGTGGTGGTGAAGATTATTTTAAGAGGAAGTACAACTGTGCAACCATCCCCTATGTAACATTAATCAGAGAGGAAAATTGGGACATCTGTCAAAGAAAGAGAAGGGCCACGAAGCACGTGAAAATGAAAGACTCCTAAGGCTCTGAATGCTCCAATACTGTCTGGGTCGGAAAAGAACAAGAACTGACCAAGGGAGGTCGGAAAGGATAGCACATCTACCCAGACAGCCCAATTCTAAGTTCATATAAAGAACACCAATAAACTGCATGCCCTCCAACACAATTCCATCCTTTCTATGGTTATAATATTGAAAGAAGTGCTCTGACATTTCTTAGAGGGAGGTCTGTTTAATGCCTGTCTGGATGGGAAGAAGGGAGAAGGGGATATGGTTGCCATGGAAATGAGGGCATGCCCATTGCGGGTGCCATGGAGATAAGCCTACTGGCAGGACCGTGTTGCTTGGAGTTTCCAAACCTCACTTCTGAGCGGTTCGAACGAACGAAAAAAGCCAGCCGGAAGGGGCAAATGAGAAAGGAATGCAGGAATATGGTAACACCGTGGAATGGCAAGTGCAATATCCTCCTTCCGGCCGTAACTCTCAGAATGCTTTCAATATTACAGTTGTATCACTACCATTAAGTGCAGATAGACTTGCTGAATATTGAAAGCCTATACATCCCACACAATCTCGTGAAATCCTTCACCGAAGTTTACCTTTAAATTACCTTAGCAATAATTGTTCCAAGTCCAGCCACCTCAAAACTGTTCCATTACCCAACACCACTGCCGTCATCTCACAATCAGCAGTACAGTTATATCGAAACAAGTTTTTGTTATAAGAGGAATTACAACTCTGTACCCATCCTCAAACTTTAACCAGAGGGAAAATATGGAAAAGTCCAACACTTCAAAAATGAAGGCAACTGCCAAAGAAAGACTAGGGCCACGAAGGGTGTTAAAATTACTCTCTCCAAGTCTCACAAACCTAATATTGCCAGGTTTGGAAAAGAACAAGTGTTGACTAAGGGACATTCGATAGTATAGATGAAAGCGAGGAGCCTGGCACAAGTACGTAGAAGCAATGGCAGGGCTCTGCTAAGGGCCCCATGACTGCCAGTGCATGCCCCCAAATTAAGGGCCCCTGGGGCCCGTTTTAGTTGTCTCATGACAGGCAGGGTCTTAGACTATGTCCACCACCTATAATCCCAAAGGTATTCTTCAAGGATCCTCCTCTTCCATAACCAATAGTGTTAACCTGTGTGTCAGTTGAGATGCATAACTGATTGGTGATGGATTGAGAATAATTTGCTGCAGTCTTAGTAAGTCAAAAAGACCTATTCCTAGTTCATACCTAAAGCTATGTATCCTTCCAAGAGCATACTTAAACAATCCACAGAACAATAAGATTCCTCACAGGTACAAAGCAATGTGCGATACACGCCAATGAGGGCAAACAGAAGAAAAACTCCAATCGAGATTAGACAAATTTCTAGAATTTTGTAGCATTAAGAAAGGATTCTTTTAAATCCTTAAGTTTCCTGAAATTATCCCAGTGCAATATTTAGTCTGTTTATCTTCGGCAACTTCTTCTGAAAACAACTAAAGGGAATGGAATGGAAAAAAAATGAATACTAATTCACACATGAACGACCAATATACAAAATGTTCTAGGTCTTCTTCCGATTTACGTGAAACAAAATGTCACTACCCAATGTGTGCTAACACAAAATTTAAAAAATAATAAAATAGAAAGAGAATTTACTAAACTGGCCACAATGGCATCACTACGCCCTGTCAGAATCTACTGACATTACAATGCTGCTTTTAAGTCCTAATGGAGAATATAAATAGACCAGAATACCGTTTTAAGCACCTTAAAAATGTCCCGCATTCCAGCACTACCTATGCGGAAAAAGTGTCCTTGTATCGTGAGTTATTTAAATTTCCCAGAGTATATGAAATGTGGAAGATCAAGAATCTCACAAACAATACATACGCAGAGTCATGTTTCACTTATCAGATGACACATTCAATGAATATTTTAATAATTCACACTGATAAATGAAACTTTGAAAGAAGAAAGATAAGATACTAACCACGTTCGTAACAAACGCTAACTCAAATAATTTCAATCCAGCACTACCGGAACGTATGACACTTCACAACAGTCAGACTCTGAAGATATACTACGGATTTATTTACCTCGCTTCAACCTAAAAGTCTTCCTTACACCCTTTCTGGAACCTTCTTCGATAGGCTGGTGAAAGAACCGACTAGACGAACAGACTTTAGCGAATAGGCTAACAGCGATCCTATGACGTCAGGAGGTGATCGCCACTAGCCATTACGAAAGCTTCTCCTAAGAAGTTTTATCAAAGAAGAAAGGAATTGAGAGAAAACGAAGTATTGATGCGAAAATACAGTTTCATTCCCATGAAATAAATTTGATGTTTTTTAGGGAATGTAGAGCATATCAGTGACGGAGGTGTTGTAAAAAGGGCCTTATAACATTAATTTGATTATTCAGAAATGATATTTCAAAGTTTTTTTTGCAATCAGTCAAAAAAATAGTATTAATCGGTTCTGTCGGTCGGTTCTTTCACCAGCCTATCGAAGAAGATTCCAGAAAGGGTGTAAGGAAGACTTTTAGGTTGAAGTGAGGTAAATAAAACCGTAGTATATCTTCAAAGTCTGAATGTTGTGAAGTGTCATACGTTCTGGTAGTGCTGAATTGAAATTATTTGAGTTAGCGTTTGTTACGAATTAAAAATCAGTATTAAAATTGTGAAGATTTTTTATAAGGTCCATTTTAAGGGTCTAAATTTCGATCGGTCCGAAATAAATTGTTCGCAAAGCGAAGTCAACGGTATTACCCAACGAGCTAGAAAGAGGACTATAGAGTGGCTATTGGACCACCATATTTGAATCTACTTGAAAGCCACGTCCGCCATATTGTAAGCGATCAAATCGAGTGGGCTTGTGATGAAGCAAGTACAGAGGCTGCGGGAATAAATACCGTTTCACAGTTTTCTTTATTAGGGAAGCACTCAAAGATGCGCAATGTCTGTTTAAAAGGACATTAAAAATACAAGATACAGGCTACGCACTTACATATTGTATAAAGAAAGAAAATTAGCGCATTTCCAGTAGTCCGAATTACAATACAAATCACAAGACATTGCCAAAAATTTAGACCCACTTACAGGGAATGAAAATATAGAACAGAAAACCTTGAGCAAAGTAATATAACAACATCGAGAAATAATTAATATAACTTTAATAATAATAATAATAATAATAATAATAAATTCTAATATCTTTCCATTTACCTGGAATTGGAATTTTGTATGGATTTAGCCTAATTTTACGACCGGATGCCCTTCCTGACGACGCCAAACCTAAGTGGAGTGATGTATTTACTATTGCGTGTTTCTGTAGTGGTTTGTAGTATGTTCTGTTGTGTGTAGATGAAGGTTATCCAGTCCCGGATCCAGAGTAATGAATTGTCGACTACCCGGTTAAAATCCTCAACCCGGTCGAATCCGGTGCCCTCTGAACCAAAGGCCAGCACGCTGATCATTCTCTCAAGGAGCCGACACTAAACAACTTGGCAGGTTCGATCCTGGCTCAGTACGATAGTATTTGAAGGTGCTCATATCCCTCAGAACTCCTGCGGGACAACATTCCGGCACCTCGGCTTATCCGAAAAAGTAGTTAATAGGACGTAAAACTAATAATAATTTACGAAAAATAAGTATTCTAGAGCCGTGGGGTACAAGGTATGAAGTGAACAATGGTGTAATAATAATAATAATAATAATAATAATAATAATAATAATAATAATAATAATAAAATAACAAGAATTTGTAGGATAAACAATTTGAAATAATTGTTGAAAAAGAGAACAGTTCTTCTTGTGATAATGTTCTTAAATCACATAACTTTACTGAATAATTCACTTCGATTATCTTTGGAAGAAGATTATGGTAACGCCGATTTTTATTTGCCTTATGTAACACCCACTCAGACACGCCTTACAGCTACGATGCTAGGACTGCGAAGGAAGTGTCAGTGGCATTAAGGCACAGCAGCCCCCGTTTTTGCCTGATGTGAAAATGGGAACCATGGAAAACCAGCTATCAGTGCTGTCGGCAGTGGAATTAGAACTCACTATATCTCGAATGCAAGCTAAGAGCTATATACCGCGAAGCACGTAGCCAACTCGCTCAGTAGTAGTGGTGATGTAGGACTGAAAGTCCTCATATTACTCCGTATCGTTGGCAGAGGGGATGGGCTGACTAGGAAATTCTAAATATTGTAGGTGTGGCGTTGGACAGCAGGCGTCTTGTAACACCGTTGTTCACTTTATATTTATTTTCAAAATGCTGGGGAAATGTGCTCTGTAGGATACAATGTAATAATAAATAGTGGTCTTGGTTTTTCGTCGTACCGACTACTTAGTACGGTTTTCGGAGAAGCTGAAGTGCCGGAGTTTTGCCCCGGCGGAGTTCCCTTACTGGCTGGTAAATCTACTGACACAAAGGTGACCTATCTGAGCACCTTCAAATACCAAATATGGCAACTTGGCAATTTGAGCCACTTAGTCAGGCAGGATACATTTTTATCGTGTTTGGCTGCCAGTTCCTACAAGAAAATAAAAGTAGGCCTGATGTACACGTGCTGGATTGTGCTACACAGGCAACGTAATTCTGCTAATCGCCCAAAACTGTGTACTTTAGTAAAAAAAAATCTTATCTGAAATATGATATTTATTCTTCGTGTTTTCTCTACAATTTATGCAATTGCATGCCACACACGTAGAGAGCATAATTTCTTCGATCTAATCTGTTAAAAAGTATCGCACCGTATGCGGAAGAAATTATATGAATGGCGCTTAAACTATGGAGTCGCTATTTCGTCTTGGCACCACCCAGAGCGCTGTAGCAGCCATGTTAGCCACTCTATAGCCCTCTTTCTAGCTCGTTGGTATTACCCGAACAAGGCGAGTGGAGTCTGCACAGTACAACTACAGCGCCACCGCGCCACCCACTAGTAACGACAAATGCAGTAAAGACAATACGCGACACTTCCGGATTTAGCCTTGTTAATATGGGAGGCACTTCACAAGTGGCTCTCCTAGTGGCGTGACCTGGAAATTCGCGCTAAATTCAAATAGCAATGGAAAAACATATACGGAAATGGATAAATAAATTACGTCTAGAAATAAAGTGTTGCCAAAATATTAACTTCAAAGTTGGTAAAGCAATTCTGGATAAAGGAATGAAGAATTACTTAACAGGTTATTATTTAACGACTGAAATTATACATATAATCAAGATGGGAAATGGACTGGCGTGGAAGGGGTTGGTTTTTCATTTATGCATTCCTTTTTTTAGCTTTCGTATTCCTGTCTGAACTTTTACGGCTAGATTTGTCTTTTTTTCTCATTTAAAAAATATTGTATCATCACATTAAAATACTCGTCAATATAAATATCGGCACATTCCTTACAAACATGATTAAATGAATTAACATTTAAGAGTTGGACAATTTTCCTCTTAACTTGAAGCCTACTAAAACAAAAAATATATAAATTTAGCCTCAAAAAATTCAAAATTTCCCTGTAAGATATACTTGCCATTACATTAGGATAGAGCAAATTTGGATCATCATTTTGTATCAACAAAATATGGACATTTCTTAAGTCACCCATATTTTCTTCAGTGCTTGACAACGCATTACGGCATTCCAAATGGGATAACACTGAACAAAGGCAGCCACACACACATATGCACATGCATTATCCTGAATTAAATCAAAACCCACAGATCGCACCTACAACAACACGTCGGTATTGAAGGTTAACTGCAGCACTATACAATAAAATAAGCTTATCATATTTTAAGCCAGTTAAAATATGGGTCGCGCAGGTCAGAAGTTTAGGAAGTACTATAAAAATCTCGTGTCACTTGAAGAATACGTATGCAAACACAATATTTACTTACATTTTCTTCTCACAAGGAAAAAGGAAGAAATACCGCGAATCCTTCTGCAATTCATCATAGTTACTGTAGCCAAACACAACACATATCTTTCCACACATGTTGAGAGGAGATATAAAGGAATAACACACGCTTCGATTTACTTATGTCAACTTATTGTAAACGCATAAATATCGCCAAAAACTTCACAAACAAATAAACGTGCTCTTATGACAGAATCATTGGGTGATATGAATAAACCGGAGACGTAACTCTTGTCTCACAAATATTAAGACATGTCTCAAATGTATATGAATAAAAAAGCGATGTCTCAGCAGTGACCTTTGCTCCTTGAGACACAGCTCGTTAGCGGATTCTCTCGGAGACAAGTCTCCAAATGTATATGAATAAACTGGGGCTTAGTCTCTCTGAATGGAGACTAATCTCAGAATTTCTTGAGACTGCCCAGAAGGTGACTCAAGGCGATAGAATCAGGCTGAAAACGTGATGGCGGAGTTTATGATGGTTTTACAACGGAGAAGAAAAATGTACGAAGAGAGTCTCTCAAACTTGATTATAAAGATCTCTACTGTTTCCGGAAAGAAAATGTGGAATGGTTAGCACAACATTTTCTGGAGCCAATACACGAGAAATTCATATAACAATAATGATAAAGATGATAATGATAGCCATTAGCGATAGGATTTACATGCATCATAAAGTCTAAAAGTCCGCCTCTGTGGTGTAGTGGTTAGCGTGATTAGCTGCCACCCCCGGAGGTCCGGGTTCGATTCCCGACTCTGCCACGAAATTTGAAAAGTGGTACGAGGATTGGAACGGGGTCAACTCAGCCTCGCGATCAATTGAGTAGAGATGGGTTCGATTTCCATCTCAGCCATCCTGGAAGTGGTTTTCCGTGGTTTCCCACTTCTCCTCCAGGCAAATGCCGGGATGGTACCTCACTTAAGGCCACGGCCGCTTCCTTCCCTCTTCCCTGCTTGTCCCATCCAATCTTCCCATCCCTCTACAAGGCCCCTGTTCAGCATAGCAGGTGAGGCCACCTGGGTGAGGTACTGGTCATTCTCTCCAGTTGTATCCCCCGATCCAAAGTCTGAAACTCCAGGACACTGCCCTTGAGGCGGTAGAGGTGGGATCCCTCGCTGAGTCCGAGGGAAAAACCGACCCTGGAAGGTAAACAGATTAAGAAGAAGAAGAAGAAGATAAAGTCTAAAATGTTCAAAATCAAACCAGAAATATGCAAAATCATACAACATACAAATCTGAAAATTTTCTAAGTAATTATTAAATTAATTTAATTATTCTTAATCTATTCCACATTTGTGATTTTTTCTGTACGTTGAAATTTTTCCATTCACAAAATACGACTAACATTTTATAAATAAAACTAATTCACAATCACGGAACAGACCGAAACATAGGCTAGCTATGTTTAAGATATGACTTAAAATTACACAAGGCTTTCATTATTCACTTTGTCCTGCTCCTTAGCTGAATGGTCAGCGTAGTACTCATCGGTTCAGGGGCTCCCGGGTTCGATTCGCGGTCGGGTCAGAGATTTTAACCTTAAATCCTCAACATACATTCCTGCAACTCACACACAACACTATCCTCCACTACAATAATACGGCAGATGACACCCATCCTCTCAGAGGGTCTGCCTTACAAGGGCTGTACCAGGCTAGAAATTGTCACACGAAATTATTACCTTCTTCTTCTTCTTGCGTTCCGGCCTTCTAAGGACCACGTTACAATTTCAATTGTTCCTCCTTAGTTGTTCTTTCCTTTTCTTCCAGTATTCTTTCATTGTTTCACTGTGTTTCTTTTTCCTGTCTTCAGTCCACTTTGTGCCTGTTTTCTTTTCCTTCCTCCCTTGGAATCCTTCCATTTGTAAGACTTTCTTCCTAAAAATCTTTCTTTCCAATAATTCTTCTTCTCGTATGTTGTTCCTTTCCAGGTCTTTCTTGACTTCTTGAATCCAGGTGGTAGTTGATTTCTTTTCCCAAAGGTACTTGAAGATTCGTTTAGTTAGTCTATTGTCATCCATTCTGTAAATGTGTCCAAGAAATAGCAATCTCCTTTTTCTTATTGTTTCTGATATGTTTTCTACGTTCTGGTAAATTTCATTGTTACTTCTTAATTTCCAAAACTCTGCAATTCTTGGAGGACCTAATATTTTCCTTATAATTCTTCTTTCTAATATTTCTAATTTATCAAGCTTGTAGTTCAGTGCTAGACATTCGCTGGCATAAAGGCATTCTGGTTTCACTACTGTGTTGTAGTGCTTTATTTTAAGTTTCCTTGATAAGCACTTTTTGTTGTAAGTATTCTTAGTTATACCGTATGCTCTTTCCATCTTTTGTATCCTCTCCTCTATAGCAGATTTTTCTAAACCATTTTCTTGAATTGTCTCACCCAAATATTTGAATTTCTTTACCTTTTCTATTCGACCAATATCCGTTGCTAAAAACTTTGGGGCACTTTTTATATTCGTCAAAAATTTTGTTTTCTCGGCAGAGATTCTCAAGCCTGTCATGTTGGCTGTCTTTTCAAGGAGATTGACTTGCATTGCTGCATCTGTAAGGCTTTCTGAAAGTATGGCAAAGTCATCTGCAAATGCTAGGCAATTTATTGCAACACCCTTGTTCTTCTTCCCCAGCATGAGTGGCAATATTTTAGATTCTTTCACTTTTTCATTCCAAATTCTTACAATTTTCTCCATGACACAATTGAAAAGGAGTGGAGATAGACCATCGCCCTGCCTGACACCTGTATTTATTTTGAAAGGTCGAGATACTTCACCCATAAATTTTACTTTCGAGATAGTGTCTGTAAGTGTTTCACGAATTAGGTTTGCCAATTTAGTTTTAACTCCAAATTCACGGATTACTTTATCTAGGGTTTCCCTATCAACAGAGTCAAAGGCTTTTTTAAAGTCAATAAATGTTACAACTATGTCTTTGGAGTTTATTAATCTGTGTCGAATTATAGATTTCAGGTTGAAAATCTGTTCGGAGCAAGATCTTCCTTCTCTAAATCCACCTTGATATTCACCCAATTGACTGTCCAGTGTCGATTTTACTCTATTTAGTAGTATTGTTGAGAATATCTTGTAAGCAACTGGCAACTCTGCAGTTGTTGACATCCTGCTTGTTACCCTTCTTGTGTAATGGGTGTATTAGAGCCACTTTCCAATCCTCTGGGATCTTTTCTGTTTCCCAAATTTCTTCAAAGATTGTTTGTAGATCTTCTATAATTTTTGGTTCAGCCCATTTTAATAGTTCAGCTGTTATGGAGTCTTCCCCACTAGCTTTGTTATTTTTAAGATTTTTTATTGCTTCCTTTATTTCTTCCGCTCATGGAGGTGAATCAGCTTCTAGATTTTCCTGAATTTCTGAAAATTCTAATTTATTATTTGGCTCAGGGCAGTTCAGCAGGTGTTCGAAGTGTTTTGCCAGAATCTCACAATTCTCGGCATTGTTAAGGCCAATATTACCATTTGCATCTCTGAAGCAAATGCTCCGGGATTGATAACCTTTCAGGTTATTCTTAAAGGTCTGATAGAAATTTCGGGAGTTATTTCTTACAAAATTATTCTCAATTTCTAATAGCTGCGATTTTTCAAAAGATCTTTTAACCTGCCTTATTATTCTTGTTGTTTCCTTTCTTTGTTGTTTAAATAGCTCATAGTGTTCATTCTTTCCAGAACATTTCCATTTTTTCCACTTTTTCACTCTTTCCATAAGTGCTTCCTCACATACGTTATTCCACCATACTTTCTTTTTAGTTTTAACTAATCCAAATACTTTCTTCGCTGCACTATTAATCTGTTTAGATAATTCTGGCCATTTGCCATGCTGAGTTATTTTAATTTCTTCCTGAAAGTTTTCTATAGTTGCTTGTGTAATGTTGAGCCTATCTATGTTGTATTTCATTAATTTTCTCGGCCTTCTTTGATTCCTGCGAGGTAGAAGCTTTAGCTTAATTTTAGAGAGGTAATGATCGGAGTCAAACTCCCCACTTCTTATTACTTTAACATTCATAATTTCCTTAATACTTTCTTGAGAAATAGCTACATGGTCCAACTGAAACTCACCTAACATCGGATTTGGGGACACCCATGTTTTAGCCTTTCTTGGAAGTTTCTTAAAGAAGGTCGACATTAATTTTAGGTGAAAGGATTTACAGAGATTAATTAGTCTCATGCCATTTTTGTTTGTTCTTTTGTGTGCCGGATATGCCCCTACTGTTTTGCTGAAAACTTTTTCTTTGCCTACCTGTGCATTAAAATCACCGAGTAGAATAACAACATTTGATTTTGGAATTTTTGACATTTCATCATCTAGAAGACTCCAGAATTCTTCAGTTTTACTTGGGTTCTTGCTATTATCTTCATTTATTGGTGCATGACAGTTAACAAATGTATACTTTTTGTTCTTGCATTTAAGTGTGAGAAGAGATAACCTTTCTGAACTAGATTTAAATTCCATAACATTATCAACTATTGCTTTATGGACATAAAAGGCGGTACCTAGTAGTGGCATTCCTTTCATAATTTTGACTGCTGGTTTACCTTTAAAGATTCTATAATTTTTGGTTTCTGTTACATTCTCATCCATAAACCGTGTCTCTTGAGCTGCTAAGATCTGGATTTCATGTCTATCTAAGAAAATTTCCAGTTCTTTCTGTTTGCCGGTTTTTAGCAAGGAATTTACATTAAGAGTGCCTGCAAAGAATTTCCTCTTAAATTTAAGTCTGAAAGGATTCCAAGGATGCTCCGACTCACCCTTATTGCAGATGTTGGGACTCCCCAGAACCCTAGGTCCCGATGCATTGCATAACGCAATGGTGGATTTCTCTTCCGAGCTACCACCTGGGGTAGTGCTTTCATTCAGCGGACTTTCCATTCTGCAATTGAAATTGTACATTGTACAAGGTAGGAAATTAATTCCAAGATAAGATCGGATTGTTAGTCCGAAATGATTTTTTATTCGTGCTTTACTCCACTAGGTTCTTCCGCTCTCTCCGCCGTTGGGACATTAAATTCCTCATCCGCCTTCGAGACCGTTGACCAGGTTTCACCTGTAACCCTAGGCAGGGGCCCTTACAGGGTGCTACCATCCGGAGCCAGATGGACCCAGGTTTTTTTACGAGGTTGTTACTCCTCCCCCTCCTCCTTCCCCATCACTTGCAAGATGGGGCCCCGGGCTTGGGACCGGCAATGGCGGAGTTGAAATTATTACCTATTATTATTATTATTATTATTATTATTATTATTATTATTATTATTATTATTATTATTATTATTATTATTATTATTATTATTATTATTATTATTATTCACATTTTGATATCTGGAAGGATATTTATTCAAGTCTGAAAATTATCGCTCTCTATCACATGTAGGCCATATGGTACTGAACGAATGTGCAAGTATCTTTGGTCCTCGTGTAAGCTATCCCATTTATGTTTACTTCAAGTGCCGTAAAATTCCCTGCCCATGCCTTTTTCGATTGCACTGTTTCTAAGTTTATTTAAATGTTTCAACCGGCGGCTCGTGCCCTTGAAAAAACTATGCTGTAACTTGTTTCACAACATTTAACAGATTCGCATAATGACATTATTCGGCCAATGATTTGCTGCCTCTATGAATGCTGCTCTTTCTCAACCATCGCAGCAAAATCTCACTTGCGCCCAATACTACAAGGGAAGCTTTTGGTTTGGATCAGACAGATTTCGATGAAACTTCGACGAATTGTCAATCCACCTGTCTTAAATTTATTGATGATATTCACTTTGTCATTAAATCAATGACATTGTTATAATTAATTGCTAAAGAACAGCTGGGTGGTTTGCAGCTGTATTGACCTCGCGTATGCACTGTAGAAATGCACTGATAGTTCTATTTTAAAGTTACATTAAACAGTGCGCTTTAGAGTAAAAATTAGGTTTTGACAACGTGAACAGAATGTTTTGCTCGTCAAACCCATTTTACTAACATGCACAGTATATGAATATTTCAAAATATCAGGCTTTTAATACTTCTCTGTCGTTTACAATTGAAGCTAAAATATGTAATATGAAATCCTTGTCATTTGTATATAAACTTGCACGCTATGAATAGCCTTAAACTTTCGCATTCTTGCTTGAGAGTCATTCATTTTGTCACACTGCGAGTACTGTATATAACAACGTCAATCATGCAGCGATGTTCTGATGTCTTAATTGATCATCCTACCATATTTCATTGAAATCGCTGCCATCTACACACCACGTTCCATTTAAAACTGGAGCAAGAATCTACTGTCAATAAATACTGGTAGGAAAATATTATTTCACGGCAGAACAGTTATCACCATTGAGTTCCGGATATCTTAGCTCATCATGTTACTAAGTTTCATTGCAATTTGTCCGGTCCAAATCAATTAACTCCCTTGTTAGTTATATTCGTTTATGAATATGGATAGCATTTTGTATTATTTCTATGTTTTTAAAGTTTGAAATTTAGACAGTTTATGCAACAGTATATAGGTACTGGTTGTATACTACATACCAGGTGAGTTGGCCGTGCGGTTAGGGGCGCGCGGCTGTGAGTTTACATCCGGCAGGTAGTGGATTCAAGCCCCACTGTCGGCAACACTGAATATCGTTTTCTGTGGTTTCCCATTTTCACACCAGGCAAATGCTGGGACTGTACCTTAAGTAAGGCCACGGTCGCTTCCATCCCACTCCTAAACCTATACCATCGTCGCCGTAAGACCTATCTGTGTCGGTGCGACGTAAAACAATTGTAGAAAAAAGTACATTATATGCAGAAACACCCCTAGCTATGCACAAGTGTGATCAATAAACTCTTCGTATTCGTGAATAATGAAATACGAAGCGTGTTTAAAAAGTGTTTGAGTGACATTCAATGAGCGCAGAAAATTATGCATTTGAATGTGGATCCTAAATGTGATGATAAATACAATGTAACTTCTTACACAATATCTTGAAGGAAACTTACAAAAAAGAGAAACCTTAAATCAGTCGTTCCCAAGCTGGGGTCCAAGTATACCAAGTGTACGAGCCACTACGTTTACGTAAGGCTGGAAAGAATTGAAATAATAACTATAGTGATTATTGAATATTGATTAATACGAAAGGTGTAGTTAGCAGAATAGGCTCCCAAGTGAAACACAACTGAAGAAGAAAAGGCTGTCAAGAACTATTCTAAATGAAAAAAATATCGGTGGGTGTTCCATTTCGGTTGTACTTGTTTGTTCTGCTCTTTTCTCCCTTTCATGTAAAAGATTTTCCATTTGCAGTTGCAAAACCTGTTTTTTTCACTGAAATTTCTTCTGCTTGTTTCGAGAACACGCTGTCGCTTTTCAATCTTTTTCGCTTGTAAGTCTAACACTTTCATCTGTTCCAACAAAACCACTCTTTATAACTCTCCAGTAAATTGTTAATTCACTCGTCAGCTGACAGATACCACAGCCAGTGAGCGAGACTCGTCTCAAGCGGAAGGAGACAAGTCTCGTTAGCGAGAAACAAACTTTATTCATATACATGACGAGTTCTGTCTCGCAAGTGACTTCCGTCTCAATCCTCCTTTGAGACTTGTCTCCGAGTTACATCTCATTTTAATTCATATCACCCATTAACTCCAGGTCACTCCTCTGGACAGAGCTCTAAACGCTGTCCCTCGATATCTCGCAGAGTGTCGCGTATTGTCTCTACTGTATTTGGTAACGAGTAAGGCTAGTCTTAAGCGGTCCATAGACGTACAATATTATTGTGCAAAATGGATTGTACAATATGTTTTAGCTGCCCAAACACGTACAATATTATTGCATAACAACCGGGTTTGTGCAATGAATAGAATCGTGTGGAGATAATATTGATGGTTGTGCAATATACTGGGCAAAGCTGTCATAGACGTACAATATGCGTGGCAATATATAGTCAATCCACGCCAGTATTTTGCTTGGTGAACACTCTTTTGTGTATCACGAAGCCGCTTCACTTCCTTCCGGAAGAGAACTGATTTTAAAAAGAACTTGTTGCTTGTCGGTGTTCGGGTATTTCTTGGATATTTCCATAGAGCCGGAAGGCCATGGTACACTTCCATAAACTCCAAAATAAACATTTTCATCCCCTGTTTGTCTGCCATCACGATACGTTCTCCCACTCATGTTGACACCAACTGGCCGGAGGACGGGATATTGCACAATATAGCCAACACGCAACACAGTATTTTGCGATTTGCGCAATATAGTTCAAACGTTTTTGATTTCGTACAATATATTGCACAACCCTTCAATATTAAATACACACTATCAATAGTTTTGCATAAACCCCGATAATGCGCAATAATATTGCACGTCTATAGACCCCTTTAGAGAGCCCTAGTAACGAGCATGACGTCATCGCAGTACAGTCAGCCAAGGAGAACAACTGGAGCACTAACCAAGAGCGACTACAATACTCAGAACTTCAGGCAGGTTTCCATTAGCGGCAATATGGCCGCGAACGCGGGCCATGCATAGGTTGGTTGTATGTGATCGCGGTTACGTGTTTAAAGTAATCATTGTGAAACCATTCTTTCGAGTCTGCTTATGATCTACTTCGTATTACTTTTTTCGGTTTACGCTCCATCACTAGCCGATAACAGAACTTAACCGGAATGTTAGGACAGAAACAAAACTACCGGTTTAATTTTTCTTTATTCAAACACTACATAATTATATATCATATGCCTGGTCTTACAGTTAAAGAGATTCACAGGGGTTGAGCTAAATCAGTTTCAATGTTCTCCAAAGTTCTCAAGTTTTCCGAACAAACACAGCATATCAAAGACCGTCACAATGTAAATGTTGAGGCAACATATTGTAACGAGTTGGCGGGGTAGTAGGATCAAGTAACACTAGACTGGTAGCTTAAATACTAAGATTTATGAGCTACGCACTAAACTACACAAGACTACACACAATTTTTGCTCATAACACACACTTACACAGTTTGCGCGCGCTCTCTCCCTTAGTTTCTCGCTTGTTCTCACACTACACAGTTTTACACTCACACACAAAGTCCCACGTCGCACGGCTACACGTTCTCTCCTTCGCCGACAGTCCGCACTGTAGCACACTAGTCCGATAATCACGGAAGGTCACACATTTCACTACACTGGCAGTCACTCACGACTGAACCACACCAACTTCTAACCCAGTCTAACTCTCACTAACTCCAGGCAGGTCGTTCCTCTCTTATATACCTGCGCTGGCCCTTCTAGAATTGCCCGGATGCTCGATGGATCCAGGAACATCGCGAGATGGAAGACTCCATATTAATCGCGGAGTTATTTCCATACTCCTCTGCTACGGGACCGAGGGCGGAAGCGCGTGGGGCTGGCCTAGCACTTAAGCGCTGCTTGTGATTGACGCGGTTGAAGCGTAAGGGGTGGGCCTATACGGTGCCGGGCCGGGCCCATAGCCAGTTATCATGGCGGACGCTATATTCATTACAATATCATCCAACCGGACCTACGATCTAACGGTCTTTAATTTTGTACCAGTGATTCTATAATGCGCATTTCCCACATCAAACTATGAATCACTACTGACATGCATTTAGGGCAGTCGCCCAGGTGGCTGATTCCCTATCTGTTGTTTTCCTAGTATTTTCTTATATGATCGCAAATGTATTGGATATGTATTGAACATCTCCATTGGTAAGTCATTCCAATCTCTAACTCTCCAACCTATAAACGAATATTTGCCCCAATTTGTCCTCTTGAATTCCAGCTTTATCTTCATATTGTGATCTTTCATACTTTTAAAGACATTACACAAATATATTCGACTACTGATATCATTCCACGCCATCTCTCAATTGACAGCTCGGAACATACCACTTAGTCGAGAAGCTCGTTTCCTTTCTCTCAAGTCTTCCCACCCCAAACTTTGCAACATTTTTGTAACGCTACTCTTTTGTCGGAAATCTCCCAGAACAAATCGAGCTGCTTTTCTTTCGATTTTTTTTCATTTCTTGAATCAAGTAACCCTGGTGAGGGTTCCATACACTGGAACCATACTCTGTTTGGGGTCTTACCAGAGACTTATATGCCTTCTTCTTTACATCCTTACTACAACCTCTAAACACCATCATAACCATGTGCAGAAATCTGTACCCTTTATTAACAATCATATTTATGTGATTGCCCCAATGAAGATCTTTCCTTATATTAATACCTAGGTATTTACAATGATCCCCGAAGGGAACCTTCACCCCAGCACCGCAGTAATTAAAACTGAGAGGACTTTTCCTATTTATGAAACTCACAACCTTTCTTTTATCCCCGTTTATCATCATACCATTGCCTACAGTCCATCTCACAACATTATCGAGGTCATTTTGCAGTAGCTCACAATCGTGTAACTTTTTTATTACTCTGTACAGAATACTATCATCTGCGAAAAGCCTTATTTCTGATTCCACTTCTTTACACATATCATCTATATATATAAAATAAGAGTTTTGTCTGTACATTGCTCAGAATTTGAAAAGAATGGTATTTCTGTATCGATCATGTCCACACTAATAAGAAAATGAAGTTTTTACTTTTCCATAAATTCTGTCTGTCTGTCTGTCTGTCTGTCTGTCTGTCTGTCTGTCTGTCTGTCCGTGTGTATGTATGTACACGCATCACGAGAAAACGGCTGAAGAGAATTTAATAAAAATCGGTATGTAGAGTCAGGGGGTGAGCCGCTACAATCTAGGCTATAAATTATTTTATTCACGCTGAGTGAAATGGTAGTTTAGGGGAAGGCCTAAAAGTCAATTCTTAACTATTTATATTATTAGTGGTCATATCGGTAAATACTACGTAACTAAAGTTATATAGAATTCATTTTCTGATCATTTAAGTCTTATGCATTTTTACCGTACCGGCTATGATAACATAGATATTCATGAATTTGGATTTTTGTTGCTAAGTCCATATCAACGCCGAACCCCGACAAAATGGGTAAACAGAATTTAATGAAAATCGGTATATAGAGTCGGGGAATAAGAAACTACAGTTTAAGCTATAAATAATGTTATTCACCCTGGGTGAAATGGTAGTTTAGGGGAAGGCACCTAAAATTTAATTTTTAAATACCTATGTTCTTGGTCCTATGGAAAAGTATTACATAACAAAAGTTATAGAGAATATAATTTCCGATCATTTATGTTTTATTCAGTTTTATCGTACCGAGTATGATAAGAGTGGTATTTCAGAACCGGAAGACAATTAATAATGTGAAGGCCTACAATATCGAAAGCGCGTAACATAGATCAACAATAACATTACACTGACCGTTGTTTGTTGTAATGTTGTTTGTCTCTTATGCTGACATTCAACTCCGATAGATGGAATTACTGCTGCGTACCCAGTATAACAGCCTAACTGAATATTGGCGGGAAATAGCTGAGGAGTTAGATAACTTTCTTCTTTAGCATGCCGATCCTCTGGTTCATACATTTTCTGATACTGCTGGTACGTAACGCACTGCTTCGTCATAGTATGCCAGCTAATCGATACCTACTCTGACGCGCTGTTTTGAATGAGCAGTGTGCGCACTTAAGTCAGAGGCTCAGTTAGTAGTAGTAGGAGTAGTAGTATGAACTGGTCTGGAATTACAATTTAGCCCTATTCCAAATTACAGTACCACAATTCACTAAATAACTCAAAATTCAACCTTGAAAAGAGCCGTTTCTTAGGAAAAGCTTCTTCCTCTTCATTTTCATTAAATTTACATGAATTTTATTCCAAATTAGCAGCGAAGATGTGGTTTCTTCTCTGGCTTGGAGGAGAAATTGCCTCCACGTCAGAAAGTTCTTTCCCCGCCAGTGTGATGAATTGAGATTTTCCGACTCATCGGGTACTCCCAGGAAACAGATAAGTAAGCGGCATATATTTTGCCCTGGGACTATCCACTATTTGAAACCCCCATCTCCCCCGCCGAAAAAAGGACGAAGATTGTTCACGGATCACGGATGTCTGCGTCTTGGTCATTCCAGCTCTGTAGCTTTGGACTGTTAGTTCGGCAGCATAGTACTGTTCGTTAAAAGTGAGAAAACGTGTGGTTTTTCATTTGATCGAGTATTTCATATGAAGGCATTGCTTTTAATGGCGCCATTCCTACTGACGTCATTGTAATGACCCATGTTCATTTCAGTTGGGAAAACCACTAAGAGAGTCTTTCTGAGAATCTATGAAGGCAGGCGGAGAGTGAGTGTCTGCCATTATAATGAAAACTCCCCAACCTGATTGTGACTGACGGTAGACAAGCTGGACTACCATTACAATGAAAATTCCCTAACCCAGTCTTCATATGAGAAAAGACGTTGGTGACTTGCCCGTCGTGCTTCTAGGGCAACTTTAAGAGCTATGCAACTTAATACAATTTTGCTCACAACGCTTATACCACCTAACCTAGAATTCTGCATAAAATTTAGAATTCCGTAGCGAAGCACGGGTACATCAGCTTGTTGATATATATAAGAAAACATAAAGGTCCAATAATATTGCCTTGCGGAATTCCGCTCTTAATTGTTACAGGGTCAGATAAAACTTCACCTACTCTAATTCTCTGAGTTCTACTTTCTAGAAACAGAGACACCCATTCAGTCACCCTTTTGTCAAGTCCAATTGCACTCATTTTTGCCAGTAGTCTCCCATGATCTACCGTATGAAATGCCTTAGACAGGTCAATCGCGATACAGTTCAATTGACCTCATGAATCCAGGATATCTGCTATATCTTGCTGGAATCCTACAAGTTGGGCTTCAGTGAAATAACCTATCCTAAACCCAAACTGCCTTCTATCAAACCAGTTATTAATTTCGCAATCATGTCTTATATACTCAGAAATATTGTTTTCCCAAAGCTTACATACAATGCATGTCAAACAGACTGGCCTGTAATTTTCAGCTTTATGTCTATCACCCTTTCCTTTATATACAGGGGCTACTGTAGCAACTCTCCATTCATTTGGTAAAGTTCCTTCATGCAAACAATAATCAAACAAGTACTTCATATATGGTACTATATCCCAACCCATTATCTTTATTATATCCCCCGAAACCTTATCAATCCAGCTGCTTTTCTAGTTTTCAACTTTTGTATCTTGCTGTAAATGTCATTGCTGTCATAGGTAAGTTTCAATACTTCGTTAGTACTAGTCACCTCCTCTATCTGGACATTACCCTTGTAACCAACAATCTTTACATACTGCTGACTGAATACTTCGGCTTTTTGAAGATCCTCGCATACACACTGCCCTAGTTCATTAATGAATCCTGGAATGTCCTTCTTGGAACCTGTTTTAAATTTATTGAACATCTCCCTTGGTAAGTTATTCCAATACATAACTCCCCATCTTATAAAAGAATATCTGCCCCAATTTGTCCTCTTGAATTTCAACTTTATCTTCATTACCTTTCTTTCTGTTAAAGACGCCACTCAAACTTATTCGTCTACTAATGTCATTCCACGTCATCTCTCTGCTGACATGTCAGAACATACCACTTATATTAGCAGCTTTTCTTCTTTCTCTCAGTTCTTCCCAGCATCGCAACATTTTTGTAACGCCAGTCTTTTGTTGGAAATGACCCTGGACAAATCGAGCTGCTTTTCTTTGGATTTATCCAGTTCTTGAATCAAGTAATCCTGGCGAGAGTCCCATACACTGAAACCATACTCTAGTTGGGTTCTTACCATATGCCCACTTCTTTACATCCTTACTACGATCCCTAAACACCCGCATAACCATGTGCAGAGATCTGTACCCTTTATTTACAATCCCATTTATGTGAATACCCCAAAGAAGGTCTTTCCTTATACTAATATCTGAGTACTTACAATGATCCCCAAAAGGAACTTTCACCCCATCAACGCAGTAATTAAAACTGAGAGGACTTTTCGTATTTGTGAAACTCACAACCTGACTTTTAACCCCGTTTATCAACATACCATTTCTTGCTGTCCATCTCACAACATTATCGAGGTCACGTTGCAGTTGCTCACAATCTTGTAACTTATTTATTAATATATACAGAATAACATCATCCGCAAAAACCTCACCTCTGATTCCACTTGTTTACTCATATCTTTTATATATAATTATAAAAGCAAAGCAAAGTCATCTCCGTACAGACCATGAAGGCCCTTGGAGGGGTGGTACGTAAAGGCTTCCACTATCCGTAACTTCGGCACTTGATGGGGTAGAGCGGTTAGCTCTACGCCCGGCCGCCTAGTCCCCAGGAATTAACCTGGTACTCATTTTTTTGTGTAGGCTGAGTGAACTTCAGGGCCATGTGCACCTCATTTATACACTGACTGACAGAGCAAATGCAACACCAAGAAGGAGTGGTCAGAACTTTATGCCAATTGCAGGGTAGACTGACGTCACTGAGGTATGCTCATGATATGAAATGCGCCGCTGTGCTGCGCACGTAGCGAACGATAAATGGGACACGGCGTTGGCGAATGGCCCACTTCGTACCGTGATTTCTCAGCCAACAGTCATTGTAGAACGTGTTGTCGTGTGCCACAGGACACGTGTATAGCTAAGAATGCCAGGCCGCCGTCAACGGAGGCATTTCCAGCAGACAGACGACTTTACGAGGGGTATGGTGATCGGGCTGAGAAGGGCAGGTTGGTCGCTTCGTCAGATCGCAGCCGATGCCCATAGGGATGTGTCCACGGTGCAGCGCCTGTGGCGAAGATGGTTGGCGCAGGGACATGTGGCACGTGCGAGGGGTCCAGGCGCAGCCCGAGTGACGTCAGCACGCGAGGATCGGCGCATCCGCCGCCAAGCGGTGGCAGCCCCGCACGCCACGTCAACCGCCATTCTTCAGCATGTGCAAGACACCCTGGCTGTTCCAATATCGACCAGAACAATTTCCCGTCGATTGGTTGAAGGAGGCCTGCACTCCCGGCGTCCGCTCAGAAGACTGCCATTGACTCCACAGCATAGACGTGCACGCCTGGCATGGTGCCGGGCTAGAGCGACTTGGATGAGGGAATGGAGGAACGTCGTGTTCTTCGATGAGTCACGCTTCTGTTCTGTCAGTGATAGTCACCGCAGACGAGTGTGGCGTCGGCGTGGAGAAAGGTCAAATCCGGCAGTAACTGTGGAGCGCCCTACCGCTAGACAACGCGGCATCATGGTTTGGGGCGCTATTGCGTATGATTCCACGTCACCTCTAGTGCGTATTCAAGGCACGTTAAATGCCCACCGCTACGTGCAGCATGTGCTGCGGCCGGTGGCACTCCCGTACCCGTACCTTCAGGGGCTGCCCAATGCTCTGTTTCAGCAGGATAATGCCCGCCCACACACTGCTCGCATCTCCCAACAGGCTCTACGAGGTGTACAGATGCTTCCGTAGCCAGCGTACTCTCCGGATCTCTCACCAATCGAACACGTGTGGGATCTCATTGGACGCCGTTTGCAAACTCTGCCCCAGCCTCGTACGGACGACCAACTGTGGCAAATGGTTGACAGAGAATGGAGAACCATCCCTCAGGACACCATCCGCACTCTTATTGACTCTGTAGCTCGACGTGTTTCTGCGTGCATCGCCGCTCGCGGTGGTCCTACATCCTACTGAGTCGATGCCGTGCGGATTGTGTAACCTGCATATCGGTTTGAAATAAACATCAATTATTCGTCCGTGCCGTCTCTGTTTTTTCCCCAACTTTCATCCCTTTCGAACCACTCCTTCTTGGTGTTGCATTTGCTCTGTCAGTCAGTGTATATATAAGAAAATATAAAGGTCCAATAATACTGTCTTGAGGAATTCCCCGCTTAATTATTACAGGATCAGATAAAGCTTCACCTACTCTAATTTACTAAGATCAATTTTCTATAAATATAGCAACCCATTCATTCGCTCTTTTGTCTAGTCCAATTGGACTCATTTTTGCCAGTAGTCTCCCATGATCCACCCTATCAAATGCTTTAGACAAGTCAATCGGGATGCAGTTCATTTGACCTCCTGAATCGAAGATATCTGATATATCATGCTGGAATCCTGCAAGTTGAACTTCAGTGGAATAACCTTTCCTAAAACCGAACTGTCTTCTATCGAAACAGTTATTAATTTCGCAGACATGTCTAAAATAATCAGAAAGAATGCCTTCCTAAAGATTACATGCAACACATGTAACTTACTGGCCAGTAAATTTCGGCTTTATGTCTATCACCCTTTCCTCTATACACAGGGGCTACTATAGCAACTATCCATTCATTTGGTACAGCTCCTTTAACCAAACAATAATCAAATAAGTACTTCAGATATGTACAATATCCCAACCAATAGTCTTTAGTATATCCCAAGAAATCTTATCAATTCCGGCCGCTTTTCTAGTTTTCATCTTTTGTATCTTATTGTAAATGTCTTTGTTATCATATGTAAATTTTAATACTACTTTAGCATTAGTCTCCCCCTATATCTGGACATTATCCTTGTAACCAACACTCTTTACATACTACTGACTGTATACTTCTGCCTTTTGAATATCCTCACATACACACTCCCCTTGTTTATTAATAATTCCTTGAATGCCTTTCTTGGAACTTGATTCTGCCTTAAAATACCTATACATACCCTTCCATTTTTCACTAATATGTGTATGACTGCCAATTATGCTTGCCATCATGTTATCCTTAGCTGCCTTCTTTGCTAGATTCAATTTCCTAGTAAGTTCCTTCAATATCTCCTTCCACAGCCATTTATAACTCTATTTCTTTGCAATCTGCACCTCCTTCTTAGCCTCTTTATTTCTCTATTATAATAAGGTGCGTCTTTACCATCCCCTACTACCTTTAAATGTACAAACCTGTTTTCAAATTCCTCAAAAAATGCTTAAAACCCATCCCAGAGTCTGCTTACATTTTTATTTACGGTTTTCCACCGATCATAGTAACTTTTTAGAAACTGCCTCATGCCTGCTTTATCAGCCATATGGTACTGCCTAATAGTCCTACATTTAAGATCTTCCTTTCTATCACATTTATTTTTGACTACGACAAAAACAGCTTCATGATCACTAATGCCATCTATTACTGCCGTTTCTCCACAGAGCTCATCTGGTTTTACCAGTACCACATCCAGGATATTTTCCCCTCTAGTTGGTTCTATCACTTTATGAATCAGCTGTCCTTCCCATATTAGCTTATTTTCCATTTGTTGGTCATGTTTCGTGTCGTTCGCATTTCCTTCCCAATTTACATTTGGTAAATTCAGATCTCCCGCTACAATATAATTTCTTTCAATGTCGTTTCCCACATAGCTGAGTATCTTATCATATAATTCCGAATCCGTGTCAGCGATACCCTTTTCCGGTCTGTACACTCCAAAGACATCAAATTGCCTATTATCTTTAGAAATGAGCCTTGCACCTAGAATTTCATGTTTCTCATCTTTAACTTTTTCGTAGCTTACGAATTCTTCTTTCACCAGAATGAATACCCCCTCCCACCATTCCTATTCTATCTCTACGATACACTCCCCAGTTCCATGAGAAAATTTCTGCATCCATTATATCATTTCTCAGCCATGATTCAACTCCTATTACAATATCTGGTAAATACATATCTATTAAATTACTTAATTCTATTCCTTTCTTTACAATACTTCTACAGTTCAACACCAGCATTTTTATGTCATCCCTACTTGATTTCGAGATCTCTGTACCCTTATCACCGCTCCTTAGGCAACCCCGTTTCCCTGAATATACCTCCCTATTACCCTTCCGAACAAATTTCCTAACATACGTGCCACTGCGGTTTAAGTGAAGGCCATCTGAGCGCAGATCCCTTCTACCCACACATTAGGATCTAGAAATTTAATTCCCAGTTCCCACATACTCGATAGTCTCATTTAAATCCCCAATCACCCTCCAGTCAGTATCCCTCCTACACAGTATTCCACTGATAGCCTTCTCCGCTTCCTTAAACTTGCCCGTGCTGCATTTACCAGATCCCACACATCCTCAACTATGTTGGTACTTATATCAGCTTGCCTTACGTTATTGGTACCAACGTGAAACACTACCACCTTCTCCTTCCCCTCCTCCATCTCTTCTACTTTCCTCAACATCTGCCTCAACCTAATTCCTGGATAACACTTTAACCTGGTTCCCTTTCCTCCACACACTTTCCCCACATGTCTAATGATGGATTCCCCCATGACCAGAGCCTCAACCCTACCCAATTCATTTGATCCCCTCCCCTCCTGGTCAGCCCTATCTTTCCTGATATGTACAGGAGCTACTTCTTCCTCCCTTTTCTCCTTCCAATGACCCTGTTCCACCTGTCTTTTCCTATCCTCTACTCTACATTTCTCTTTCCTACCTTTTCCCTTCCTCCTACTTCCACACATCTCAGCAACAGTTCCCTGTTCCTCATCTTCGCTCTGTTGTTCTTCCAGGAGTGATTCGTACTGATTTCGCACAGACACCTGTCCTGAATTCTGATACTGAATAGAGCTCTTAGCCTGCAATCTCCTTCCCTTTAGAACATTAGACCACCTGTCTTCTACAACTCCCCTCTTTCCTTCCTCTCCCTCTTGTACACCTACTGTAACCTGTACATTGTTTGAGGGAGGCCTATCTTCCTTTCTGTCTTCTGTGAGAACCCTAATTATCTCCCTCAAAATCTCCAACTCCTCCCTCATATCCCTCAATGCCTCGCCAAACCCACAGTTCCTACACTTACACTCCTTATCCATTATTTACCGAAAAAAATTAAAAGAAAAAGAAAAATAACTTATGTGCACAAAAAAATGAATGGAGGGATATATGTCTGGAATAATACTCAAAGATCACACGACAGTAAGGTTATTAATATACGACTACACTAAAATACTACATAGACGAACTCTAATTTTATCCTACAACACCGTAACAGGATAAAAACTGCTGTTAATTACTGAATACCGAAAGGAATACACAAGAATTACACATTTCTAAACTGCAATTAAGCCAATCCTAATTACAACAACTGAATTTTAGTAAGAGAGTTTCTACGGGTACCTCTACTATACCGGTACTACACAATATTTTACAATAATAAAATAAGCACGCTAAATTCTAGTAAGATATTATTGTATCCTAACCTGAAGATAGAAACCACAATAAATTTGCAAGGTCATATGTTGTACCATACAGGATATTGGAAGACTTGGCGAATGGACCGCATAAATGAGTCAATTTGAATGGAAGAGAAGAAGGAATTTATCATGGTTCTAATCTCAAACTTTATTATCGGCAGAGAAGAGGAAACTCTTGGGGATGATTAAGAGTAAATTTTAATCATATCTGATTAATTCCGACGAAAGCGGCTATGTACCTAAAATGGTTACATGTATGAATCCATTCCAACGAGCTAGAAAGAGGACTATAGAGTGGCTATTAGACCGGCATATTTGGATCTACTTGAGTGCCACGTCCGCCATATTTTAAGCGATCAAATCAAGTGGGCGTGGCGATGAAGCAATTATAGAGGCTGCGAGAATAAATACCATTTCCCAGTGTTGGTAATTAAGAAATTTTACAGTCTTGTTTAATAGGGAAGCACTCAAAGATGCATAGGCTTAATGTCTGTTTAAAAGGACATTACAAATACAAGATACAGGATACAGGCTAGATACTTACATGTTGTATAAAGAAAGAAAATTAACGCATTTCCAGTTATTACAAAAGAAACACAAGACATTGCCATTAAACTAATTTAACCCTACTTACACAGAATGAATATATATAACAGCAAACCTTGAAAAAATAATATAACAAAACAACAACAACGACATAATAATAATAATAATAATAATAATAATAATAATAATAATAATAATAATAATAATAATAATAATAATAATAATAATAATTGTACCGGTTGGTACACCTATACGCCGCACATTTGAATTTCCACCTTAAGTAATCCCCTACAGGAGAAACTCTGAACTTTAAAATCTGAATCAATTCTACTGTTTCTTAAAATATGTCACTACTGTAAATTGTGTAATGTTGAAGTTTTCTGAACTGTGGCAATTGCGGCGTGTTTTTGTTTGCTATCTAGCAAAAAGTGTGGACATCCTCTTCTAGATGTCACTGCCTAAGAACTATAGTTGTGCACCCTGGTGCGAAGTGAAGGAACTGTATTTGAAGAAATTTGGTATTCATAAGTTTGTCCTTTGTTAAATTTCTTTCATTCATTTCTTGGGTTGGCAATATAACCCTTCTCTTTCCGCCAGTTTTGAATTTTACCAATCATAAATTTAGTTAATTTTTAACCAATGCTGTATGTCTTCTCCAATTTTGGATGTAACTTTTCCATCCACCAATAAACCGAGTGGGTGTGGCTGATTTCTTTCACGGAAGGTTTCGAATCTTCCACGACGGTATAAAACTGCTGACGTTCATGGCTCTTCGCCACTTCTTCGACATCTAGTTTAGTGTGTGAATATGTAGCAGGAGGCGGGATGCGCCTCTTTTCTTCAGTCACCAGCTCTACAAGGTAATGGCCGTTTAATTCCTTAATATTGCTAGCTCGGCAGTTTAACCCGCGGGGCAGGTTCGAACCTTTCTCATGTAACCTACCTTTCAAAATGTAAAATCACTTTGTAAAAACTCCCTATCTTTAACTGCAAATTGGGACAGAGAGTGCTTAACCCTCTCGAGCTCCCACGCATATTGGTTTGAGGTGACTACGTTTTCATAACCGTTTTTCTTCTCTCCTTAATGAAGTAAAGTTTTCTTATACGAGTCACCTCGCTAGTATGGGATTAGCCCCTGTGTAATAGGCCTAGTGCCACCTAGGTTTTAAGAAGTTACATTCGGGAGTGCAAGTATTCGCCTCCATTCATTTGGTATTTTGGGCCATTTAAATTAACTTATAATTTTTCTATTCAGGCTCCAGTAGGTTGGGTACAAGATACCCCTGTTCCTTTGAAAATGTGCCTTGAGAGGCAGTTGAAGGGAAAGTTTGTTGTAGCCTTTTGATAGGCGGGGAAAATTGAGAGCAGGTCAGCTCTTTTTCGAAAATTGTAAAATTGCCTTCGGAAGGTGATGATGTTAACTGGGAGCAATAGCTCCAGGTATGAAGGGATATCTGCCTTTCTAATACTTATGTCTTTTGTACAGCTCGAGGTTTAAACCAACCAAAAATTTGTAAAATTTGGGGCTGATAGCCCAAGTGTGTAAAAATCCCTAAAATTGGGATCCCTCTAGTCTTGCTTCTAATTTGGCATTGTACCTGATTTCATTGTTATTTCACCTAGTGAAAAGTTGTTAAATTGTCTCTAAATCTTGACCTTCCTGGTCTTGAACCTTATTGTTGTTTATTGGTTGACTTGTTAAAGTATAAAATGTTCAATCTTGTTAATTTTTGGCACTTTTGAAAAATATAACCTTTAGCAAAATTTTAATTCATATTTCGTCTTGGTAGTTAGACCCATTCCAGCCCGCACCTTCTTTCACCTCTGCTGTTCCACAGATACCTCGGAACAATAATAATAATAATAATAATAATAATAATAATAATAATAATAATAATAATAATAATAATAATAATAATAATAATAATAATAATAATAATTGTACTTGGAGGTTTACCTCAACCCCGCACATTTAAAAGAAGCGCCTTAAGAAACACTATCTATCGAACAACTCTTGAAAAATCTAATACATGAAGTTGGAACATTAATCAGAAGATGTCAGTACTGAATAACTGAGTAATATGTTGTTTTAAAGTTTCCTAAACTGATTGGATTTATTTATTTTGTTTTGGTGTACATCAAGTAGTTTGAACTTTTTTCCATTGATGTCTCTACAAAAAAAAAGCTGAGGTCATGCACTCTGGTACAAGGTGGAATAATTAGTGATTGGAAGAATTTTTGTGTTTATAGGTTTTCTCAACAGACTTGACTTTCATTTATTTTGGTACTTCAAGGTTTGCAACACTCCCTTCTCATCCCGCCAGCTTTCGAATCTGGCCAATAACAATTTTCTGTAATTATTTTTCAGCCAATCACAGGCTTCTTGTAGGTTTTTGGTTTATCCAATAGAAATGAAAGGGTGTGTCCGGATTTTGTCAAGAGCCTTCTTGAACCCTCCCCCCGGGTATATAATCTGCGACTTTTCCAAGTTACCTTGTATTATTGATCATCGTAGTTCTGAGAGTGTGCGTTAATACTGGAGGGGGGTGCCTCATTCTTGGGCAGGCAGAACATCAGCCCAGGTAATGGGCACCAATTTTATATCTCTGTAGCTATCTCCGCAGACTTACCCGAGGGGAAGATTCTAATTTCTAACTATGTAACCATCCGTTTCCTAAGAATGTAAACTACTTCTTCTCATGTAAAATTTCATAAAGACTTAAACTCTAAATTGGAGATAGAGAGTGCGTTACCCTCTCGAGTTCCCCTTCAATTTATCTTGAGGTGACTACGATTTTGTAACTGTTTCTCTTTCTGTGAAGCATCAAATAACCCTTCTTTCTAGTCACATCAGTAAGTTGGGATTAGCCTCTGTATCATCGGGCCGCGAGCCTAAGTAAGATTTATTCTTGGTTTTCTAGGAGCACAAGTATACGCCTCCATACATTTTGAGTTTGGGCCAGTAATGTTAACCCGTTCTTTTTTTTTCACGAAGGCCCAGTAGTATGGGTACTAGATACCCCTGTATTAACTGTATTAAGATTTTTGTAAAGTTGCCTTGCGTAGGCGGTAAGAAATTGGGAGCCAGTCTCCTTTGAATTCGGAGAGCATGTAATCTCTTTTCTGGTTTTAGTGTAATATTGTGTGGTGCCTTTGGAAGGCCGTAAATTGTATCGGTTGGAGCAATGTGCTCTGGATTTTTTTTGGCTAATTAAACGCTACTTGGCGACATTGTAAACTTGTAAATTTGCGGCTTGAAGCCCAAAACTGTTAAATTCCCTATTCTGGGGTTTTCTATTCTGGTATCAAAATTTTCATTTTATCTGATACATTAGTTTCTCTGCACTAAAGGGAAAATATTGTTAAGTTTGAGATTAAAAGGATATATAACCTTTATTTAAAGTTTTAAATTCATTTTTGATATCGTAGTTAGACCAATCCAAGCCCACACCTTCTTTCATCTCTCTGCGTTCCGCAGATACCCCGGAATAATAATAATAATAATAATAATAATAATAATAATAATAATAATAATAATAATAATAATAATAATAATAATAATAATGAAATCAGAACAAGAAGTTTCAGGATAAACAATTACAAACATATTTTTTAAAAGAGGACAGTCCTTGTGATGTTCTTAAATCACATAAGTTTACTTTCCTGAATAATTCGCTTCGATAATTTTGGACGAAGATTATGATAATGCCGATTTTTTATTTGCCTTATGTTGCAACCACTCAGACGCGTCTTATCGCTAGGATGGGACAAGACAAGGCTAGGACTGCGAAGGAAGTGGCAGTGACATAAATTAAGGCACAGCAGTCCCCTATTTGCTTAATGTGAAGGTGGGAACCGTGGAAAACCAGCTATCAGAGCTGTCGGCAGTGGGATTAAAATTCACTATATCCCGAATGCAAGCTAAGAACTACATGCCGCGAACCACGTAGCCACTCGCTCAGTAGTAGTGGTGATGCAGGACTGAAAATTCTCATATTACTCCGTATCGTTGCAAGGCGATGAGGTGACTAAGACATTCAAAACACTGTAGGTGTGGCCAGTGGTGGCTGGTGCAGAAAATCAGTTGTGTACTGTAACCCATCCCCATTCCAAAAAATATTTAGAAACATACAGGTATGTGGTTTTCAAGACGCTCTCCACTGTGTTTTCCACACTGAACGAACACGCAAACAACCCAACACATATACACATTCCTCATAAAAACTATAAAAGTATATAATAAATTAAACACACAATAACAATTGCAATGGTAAAATATTCACGAATTGAAACACTTGGTGTGAGCGCGCAAAAACAGAACTTCCCAATGTCACCAACATCATTGAAATAAAACCAGCAATGTCGAAATGCAAAATTATATGTTATGTTTTTATAGTATTATAAACTAGATATTTTTAATTAAAGAAAATCACAAAATCATGTCCTTATTTTGACAAAATAAAAAGTACAATTTTTATAGTTCATCGATTTACAAATGTCGCTATGGAATAGGCAAGTTGGTAGTATACTATCCTCTTTGGTATTAGAAGTCCTGGGGCGAACAGCTATGTAGTATTTTGTTCTCCCGTTTGCTTTGAGCGATCCGCTCTTAAATACTACCTCTGAGTCAATAGGGTGCCAGCTGCCACGTTCTCATATCGTTCGTAATGCAAGTGTGACTAGTGCAAGTGCTGCTTTTCTGTGGTCGAACGAAGAGTCGCTGTGAAGTGATGTCTTGGCTGTTGTTTCCACAGCCTATCGGAACACATTCTCTTTGTATCGGAAAAGTTTGGCACGCATGCGCAAAAGGCCGAGTTCCTGGTTTCTGGCTAAAACTCGCTGAGCTGTGATCGCACAGCACCCGGCGTGGAGCGCACCAGTAGTTACCTGGTTGTGAGGGGAGTTGAATAATTTCCTATTCGTTGGCTGACGTCTTTCTCAATGCATTGTATTTGATTGCAGATACTATTTTTTAAACTAATTTATTTTCCCAATAGACAATGTGCTGCAGCACTTCAGCATATAAGGTACGGCCGCCCCTGAGTGTGGCGTTGGACAGTAAGCGTGTTGTATCGTTGTTGTTCTCCATATATTTTTCAAAATGTCGGGGAACTGTGTTCTGTAGGATGTAATTTAATAATAAATAGTGTTATCGGTTTTTCTGCCTACCAACTACTTGTACGGTTTTCGGGGAAGCTGAGGTTACGGAGTTTTGTCTCTCCAGAGTTCCTTTACGGGCCGGTAAATCTTCTGACACAAGAGTGACGTATTTCAGCATCTTCAAATACCAAATATGCCAACTTGGGCTCAGAAAGCCAGCGCTCTACGATCTGAGCCACTCAACCAGGCAGGATACTGTTAATCGTGTTTCGCTGTTTGGTCAGATCCTACAAGAAAATAAAGGTAGGCCTACTCTACACGTGCTGGATTGTGCTACACAGGCAACGTAATTCTGATAATCACCCGGAATTGTGTACTTTAGTAAAATAAACTTATTTTAAATATGATGTAGTATCGTTCATGTTTTTTCTACTATTTATGCAAATGCATGCCGCACAAGTAGAGAACATAATTCGATCTAATCTATTAAAATTACGCACTGTAAGAGGAAGAAATGATATGGACGGCGCTTAAACTATGGAATCGCTATTTCGTCTTGGCACCACCCAGATCGCTGTAGCAGCAATTTTAGCCACTCAATAGTCTTCTTTCTAGCTCGCTGATCCACCCCGATGTTTTCCGGGCACATGTGTACCATCTTCATGACATGTTCTTTGGACCACACGGTATTACTGGAAAGTGATACATCTTTCCGCCTGACGTCTTTGGACAAGATTGTAGCACTTAGCGCAATTAATTACCCAATTACTCTAAGTGACAGCACAAATTCTCGCACCATACCTAAAAGGTACGGATCCGAGTTGTGGAAACGTGCAAAACCAAACAAAATCAAAGAGAAAAATGAACTAGAACTCACTGTTTAATGAACCGGTGACACCAGTGGGGTGGATTAAATGGAGACCTGGTCATCTAAAAATGTTTACCTTTTACAAATGAACACAACCACAACTTGGAAACAAAGATAGACTTAATGATAAAACGTAAGAACTTACGCATTTATTGAAAAATCCTCGCTGGAAATAAAAAATAAAACTTAGCACTTAAAAGTTGATTCAAGAAAAACCTACGGTCGACCGATTTGTTAGAAATCAATGGGATCAATAAATGAATAATTTTATTTAAAAAATAATTAATTAAGGCCATATGCCATATTAAAACACTTCTTTCATCTTTTACATATAGTGTAAAACCAATACACCTCACTCCAAATTTGATATAGCCCTAAATAACTTGTTTTGAAATTTTAAGAATCGAGTTCACTTAATTGCCTTTTCTTTTTTAGCAAAAATGATACTTAAGGTACATCCCAAGCAGTTCCTACAAGGAAAGGAGTAATGTCACAATCGAATGTCAAGCAAAGTTTTTCCACAAAATAATAATAATAATAATAATAATAATAATAATAATAATAATAATAATAATAATAATAATAATAATAATAATAATAATCAGGTCAGCGATACGGGGTGGGAACACATGCCAACCGGGAGAGTAAAGTGCCAAAATATAATTAAAGTGAACAGGTAGAACCACCCACAAAAACAATTTTATAACAGGAACATCAGTTCATTTCCATCAACATTAATCAACAATCAGGCCCCAGGGGCTCTGAACTTTGGAGCGTGGGTTGGCGACCACGGGGCCCTTAGCTGAGTCCTGGCATTGCTTCCACTTACTTGTGCCAGGCTCCTCACTTTCATTTATCCTATCTGACCTCTATTGATCAACCCTTGTTCTTTTCCGACCTCGACGGCATTACGTATGGAGTCCTAGGGAGTCTTTCATTTTCACGCCCTTCGTGGCCCTTGTCTTCCTTTGGCTGATATCTTCATTTTTCGAAGTTTCGGACCCCTTCCATTTTTTCTCTCTGATTAGTGTTATGTAGAGAATGGCTGCCCAGTTGTACTTCCTCTTAAAAGTAATCACCACCGCCACATCATCAACAATCAGTATTTTTCATAAGAACATTAGCGTTCCCATAGCAACGAACACACGCATTTCAGGGAAAGGGCCAATCACAGCCCACCAATCAACAATGGGTCAAAAATATCTTTAGAGACAAGATAAAATGCGACCCAAATAAATAATAATATTAGGTTAAGAAGCCAAAAAAGAAATTAGAAAGAAAATAGAAAACGAACGTAAACCCCATGTCCTTGTAGTAACTCGCTCGGTTAGTAACTTTGCCAAAACATTGCGTTAATCACTACCTATCGGGCCTAGAAAGGCCACCACGAAACGTTAAATATTAAATTTACAATTTAAGACGCAAGTCCTCAGTGAACATAACTAGTTGACACACAATTACTTCTTCTTTTTTTGGAACCAATAAAGGAAAAGTGTTCGAAAACCAATAAGGTTAATTTACAGAATTTATATGATGCAAAGCTTCATTATGTTCCGGAGTGCACTACATTTTCCGAAATTTTCAGTTCACCACACGGAATCAGGTAAAATGAGCGTAGTAAAACACTTACATAGTATTAGCTTGCTGCAGTAGAGAAGTTGTTCCAACCTCCAATCTTTACTCACATATGGCAGAGGGTATCTTTAAAAGCACACAGAATTTCCAGAGGAGGAAGATAATTAAAATAAAATCATGAGAAAAAACTTGAAGTTCATTAGGGCATAAGCCCAATCGAATTCACTTTAATCCGGTTCCATTTTAAAGATCGAACACATGCCGGCAGGCAGAGAGGCACGCCACTCAAGCATCCTGCTTCCCTCTCAGAACAATAATGGCGATTACCAAGGAGCCTTCAGTCAGTGCACAACCAATGATGGCGCGCACACACACGCCCAGTAGAGGGAGGCATGTAGCGAGGTAGTTCATAACTTCGACACTAGAATGCAGGAGAATACAGGGAAAAGGCACCGTCACGGCATACACAACAGATGGGTATCTTAACCTTTTAAGCCAGTCGAAGTTTCAGTTTATTAACTTTGAAAATCATGGTATCAGCAACCATGAATTATTTGTTGAATACGCAGCGGCGAACCCCTATAAGAACACAAATTTCAATAGCCATGAAGCCAGTCCGAAAATTTTTACGGAGAGGGTATAAATTATTACGCCTTTAATAGTCTCCCTCCCCGAAGTTTGACATACACAAATCATGATAACCTTCATAAGGCGGTGGTCTTGTAGCAAGCTAAGATTTTGGCGGAATAGTCCGGATAAGAAATGACCACCAGTCACAAGTCCCAGTTTTATGCACCATCAACGCGTTGAATCAAACAGTCATTAAGAACCAAAACAATGAATTGAGTAAAGAAACAATTGAGTTCACTCAGACGACACTAGTTGTCTAGTCACTTTCAACCATGTAACTTAATAATGTTCCTGAACAAAGATGGCACACATCCTCAAGATCACATGCTGAGTTTTAATTCCAATAAACCTGTCCTGCAAGTTCATATTCATCGACTTCTAAAAAATTACGTTACCTCTTGGTACACACCATTAGAACCATTTCTCAAATATTCACATGTAGAAGCTTATACCTTTTTGGTCTTAACTGCACGCGAACACCTACGTAGACTAAGACTCTTACATGTTAGACAAATAAGTATTATTTATCGGATTTGCTTTAGGTAAGAAACGCTTTCTTTTGGTTTCCACTTAATTTTTTTGATGCCAACAACAACATTTAAAAAGGAAAGACGCCCAGGAGGTAAAAAAGAGGTAAACAAAATTGGTGAGCATACAACAAGTTTACATAGCCCAACAGGAGATTACTTACTATTAACTTAAACTAGATTAACATGACTTAAGACTACGGTAATGCACAGGATAAAACTACAAGAGAAGGCGAAGAAGAACAGGATAACAATATCAAACATTAATTACTTAAACAAACCATGACCAGGTACAAGGATATACCTTACCATAGATATATCATGCCCAAAATTAAATATATGGGCAGAGATACTATGCACAACATATAAGGAAAACGATAAACTTGGAAAGATAGTCATCCCATCAAATTAGTTTTCTATACATATAACCAACCCTATCAGAATGCCACATAATAACGGCACCACCAACAAACGGAAAACAGGAAACTACCATTGCATAGACACAATATTTCAAACATACACCATACACCAAAATAAATTAAGCTTAGGAATAAGAATACTAACAGAATACAACAAACCGCAAGCAGGGTAAGTTTAATAAGCCCAGGCATTAACTAAGCAAGAACTAGTTGCGGACCATAATACCTGATTTAGCAATGCAAGATAACAACCCTGCAAGAAACACATCCATTAATGAACACAGCTAGACCGTAAGTACCCAACCAAAAGATGACCTACCCACAGATGGCGACAGGTTTCCAGAACCGAAAAACAGAGAGAGCACCAATCCACACATAACAATTTCAAAATAACTAGACGTTGACCAAGGGAGAACATGTTGCGAAGCAAAAACTCGTTACATAAAAATACAAGTTAATTAAAATCCCAATTTCCTCCTTTTTAAAAAATTTAGCGGATTTGAACTATTAATAAGTGAGCCAATAAATAAAATTTGTAAACCCTTAAATACACGTCTAAAATCTAGAAATAAATTTTGCAATTAATCAGTTTTAACAATACGTGTACTCTCCATGCATAACCCGGCCAAACAAGAAATAGGATCATGCATAGTCATACTCACAAATAAGGGAAACACCAAGAAAATGAACATAAGATACAGCTCAAAATCCATGGGTTACTATAAATAATTACGCAAGACAAGATGAATACATTAGCTGCAGTTGGAGACTTCAAGATCTTTCAGATGGTGGGTGCGCATATAGTTGGTCATCAGCAACGAGCTACACGCAACATCATGCCAAGAGTAATACTAATATCGAACTCAAAATAACACAATGGCAGAAAGAAAAAAGAAGTGTCACCCAATTTTAAATCATATTCCTCACAACTTTACCGAATTTTCAAAAATATACATCAACAACGGACTACTAAGTTAAATAAAAGGTTCAGTAAAACACCTCAATTGAGCAGTCACTTTGGATAAGTTAGAGCAGAGACGTGACAATGTTTACTACCGGATATCCACAAGAGATCTCGGACAAATCCGGACTAGAAATAAGTGATATCCGCAGACTCACACTGCAGCCACAGAGCCACGGGTACCTGACCAAATAAATATAGAACAAGGTAAATAAAATATAAATGGTAGCTCACAAACCAGGTCGATGGAAAACGCTCAAAATAACAGAGAAGAAGGAGGAAACTTCACTAAACGACCACTTTCATCGAATAGTGGGAGGCTGCAGTACCGCCTATGAAGCACTAGTTAATCCCATACTCAACTGGCGCACCGTAGAACGGCAAGATGACAAAACCAATAGCAATGGACAGTCACACTCCAGAGAGAAAAGGAGCCAATATGCTGGCAGGTTAATCCGAAATGAACTTTATAGTACAGGATAAATACATGATGACGTCAGATCACCAGGGTATGCAGGGAATTAAAACATAAGGACAGAGCAGGACATTCAGGAATGCCAAATTACATGCGAGCAGACAAGGTTATTCAAGAATGGGGGGAGAGAGAGAGATAGAGAGAGAGTTATTGCCCCATGCTAGAGTATAATTCCCAATCTACAGGACACAGGGGTAAATTAAAGGCAACACCGCCCATACCGAAGCGTCACAGCAATAAACGTTTACCATATGATAACAATACAATCATAATGGACCTCAACGAACATGCGTTAGCCCAAAGGAGAAAGTAGCACCAATTACCTTCAACGACATGCCGCGAAGTCATCATGCCACCTCACAAAGTAAGCCTAAAACCAAACCACGGTACCATTTACAACATTACTAACTCAGGACCAAAACCAATACCTACTAGGTTCGAAAGGAGATCGTGCTCCTCAGGTTGAGGACCCATAAGTGCAACTTGAGCCAAACAACACCACGATAACAAGTAGACTGGGGTAGGACGACATGGAACTACAGCTCAATAAAATAACACATTATAATAATAACACACTAAATTAGAGACAGAAGCCTGGCAAGAAAGGCCAGTAGAAGAGTGCAGAATAAACATCACATGCAACCCCCAAAATAATACAATTAGTAACCACCTAATTAACCACTACTACCAGGAAGGAAAACCGAGATGCAATTCGCGAAAGGTAGATGGGCAGGATTTTACTCGCCAGAAAATCAACAGGACAAGACTGATAAGGAATAGACTACTCAGTAAATGGGTAATTCACAACTGATTACAGAAATGACCCGAAGGAGGGCATCAGAACGATTGGAAATTAGGGAAGCGTGCCACCAGAAGTAGGAGACCGAAAGCACTGAAGACGTTTAAGTCCATGCCTTAAAGGCAAACAGCCAACCACCACCAGTTCTGATCGACAGGGTTCGGCAATAGCCAACATCTACAGGCGAAATCAAAACTTACCAAACAGAACCTAAGACCGGGTAATATTCAGTTCCAAGACAACCCACCCAAACAAAGTAATCTATAAGATAACTCGGTTCGTTTAATGCACACCTAACAACATCGCAATCGGAATAGTCAGTAAATATATTACCCCACTAGTGTCGGGTAATTAGGCTGAAAAAATACAAGAATTGTTAAGATAAATATAAGCTAGAACACCGTGACAGTTTTCATACCAGTTAACGACAGTGTACAGAGAAGAAATTGCATAAAGTTTTTCCAAAATGACAAGACCAGGGTTACTACAGCACAAAGCCAACAAATAAAGTTATGATCAAAATTTTCAATTATCAATGATCAAGATACAATCAATTTATGACGGACAGAGCAGGCATGCACCTAGACCAAGGAGCGGTGATATATTAACAATTAAATAATTAGGCGCTAATAGCGCAAGTGAAAGTACACACACTTCCCACGAACCACAATCACATTTTTAAAATACGATGCTAACAACAAGTACACTGTAGTAAGTTACTACACAGACATATTAAGATTCACCGGAGGCATGAATGCAGATTAGGTGCAGGTCTTAACACGTGGTAAATAATTCGCACCCTACTAAGCAACCTCTTTTTTGGGACAGAAAAGGTAGCTAAGGTCAAGAAGCAATGCCCAAAACACCCTAAAACAAATACAGTACATGAGGGAAAAATTACTAGATTAAATTCACACCCTACCAGAATAGTTACATAATAACCTAAAGGTAACCAAACAAATTTGCTCACTGAAATGCAGTTCTCATACGCTGATCCACATCCGTCTAATCCTCTTGGCGATGGGGTAACTCACCAGCACCGACACTGGAGATAAAAACTGTAAAATTGTACAGGGACCTTGGTAACTAGGAGTAAGTTTAGCAGAAAATGTGTTAATGGCCTTTGCTAATGGGATACTACCTGACAAAAACTTGATCACCAACCTTCAACCTAGGTGACTTTCTACCCTTGTTATACTTAACTCTGCCTCTCTCGTAGGATACAGACAGTTTCTTCTTGGCTTCGTCCCAGATTTTCTGAATGTCATTGGGCTTAGCCAAGTCTGGCAGAAGATCATCAATACCCAGTACGTTGGACATAGGAGAATACGGGGTGTAACGGAACATAAGAGACATGGGGGTTTTACCATGGGATTCGTGTGTTGCAGAATTGAAGGCGTGGGCCAATCAGTGTAGACCAGAATCCCATTTGGATTGGTTATTGTGATCATAAGCAATTAGAGCGGATTTTAGGTTCCTGTTCATTCTTTCGGCGTAAGAAGTGTTTGGATAGTATGGAGTAGTGGTGACATGGGAAATTCTCAACTCGAATACGTACTTCTTAAACAAGTGGCTAGTGAATGCACTGGCATTGTCAGAAACCACAAACTTGGGGGCCAAAGGATGCAAAGATAGAATTAAGGCAACTTATAGACGTACGAGAAGTCGTAGATCTAGTGGGAATAATCCAGGAAAACCGAGAAAACCCATCAATACCAACAAAGGTATGAGTATTCCCCAGGGTAGAGCGATGAATAACCGTTCCACCGGGCGAGAGGCTTGTGAAGATGATAATAAACCCACACGATTGTTCAAGTTAGGTTTGCTGATAGCACAAGTTTTACAGGACTTAACCTTGTTTCGAATATCACCATCCATTCTTTTCCAAATGAAGAATTGTCTAAATTTCTGCCTAGTTTTAAAGGTGCCTAAATGACCACCAATTTTACAAGAGTGACAGTACTTGAAGATGACTGGCACTAGGACCTTGGGAACAACAATTTTGAAATTAGCACCACTTCGGGCCTTACAACATAGGACACCCTTCACCAGAGAATAAGGTTTTACTACCATACCATCACTAATTTTGTCGATAATTTCTTTCAACTCAAGATCAGCTTTTTGATGATCACGTAACTCATGGTATAACAAAGACAGATCTGAACGAATGGCACCTACTCTAACAACATGGGTTTCATCAATTTCTTCGACCTCAGATTTTGCATCAGTACCGATACTCCCGTCAAACATTCTACTCAAGCTGTCAGCGATGGCATTCTCCGAACCTCTGGCATACTTAACTTGAAAACTGAAAGCGGAGATCCTAAGCGTCCATGTAGTGATTCTGCCCATTCTTTTGGGTCGGTTTAAGCCCCATGAGAGAGCCAATTATCTGTCTCAAGGTCGAAGTTTATATGTTCAATGAAAGGTCTGAATTTTTCGAGTGCAAACAGCACGGCCAAACATTCCAACTCATAGATGGAGTACTTACTCTCCAGCTTATTGAGGATCCTAGACACATAGGCAACGGGTCTACGACCGTCCTCATGTTCCTGTAAGAGTACACCGGCAACAGCTTTTCCTGAGGCATCAGTTTGTACAATGAAACGTTTACTAAAGTCGGGTATGGCCAACACAGGAGCATTCGACAAGGCAAGTTTCAGGGTTTCAAAGGCTTCTTGCAGGGAGGGGCCCCAGATGAACTTGACATCCTTACGCCTCAGATAGTTAAGTGGTGCAGCTGCCTCCGCAAAGTTTGGGATAGATTTGCGGAAGAAGTTCACCATGCCCTCAAAGCGAGCAACCCCTTCTACGTCCTTAGGTGGTTGGAATTCCCTGATAGCCTGTGTTCTTGAATGATCAACCGAGACTCCGTCAGGCGACACGACATGGCCAAGAAAGGACATACTCGGTTTGGCGAAGGTTACCTTGGATAGTTTCACAGTGAGACCGGCCCTTTTCAAACGCTCTAGGACTTCCCGGACATGATCCATATGTTCTTCAAAGGTGCTCGAGAAGATCACGAGGTCATCGAGATAGTTGAAAACGAACATAAATTTTATATCCCCAAGAATAGAATTCAGTAATCTGATCAAAACAGCTGCTCAACACAACAAACCGAACGGCAAATGGAGGAACTCGTAAAGATTCCAGTCCGTGATGAAGGCAGTCAGGGGAATAGAAACTTTAGAGAGCGGAATCTGATAATAGGCTTGATTGAGATCTAACACAGTTAAAATCTGGCTCCGGAGAACCACCCAAAACAAGTATGTAAATCAGGCAAGGGAATAGATTGCAACATGGTCTTGCGGTTAAGGGATCTGTAATCGATAACGGCACGATATCCTCCAGAGGGTTTAGGTACCAGAAAGACCGGAGATGCGTAAGGAGAAGTGGACGGTCTGATGACCCCATCGGCAAGCACCTGGTCGATAATCCTTTTGAGTTCTAACATCTTAGGAGGTTAAAGACGGTAAGGAGGGGATCTAACAGGTTGGTTGTCAGATAGTTCCATCTCGTACTCCAATACATCCGTCAGACCTAACTTGTTGGTGAACACCTCAGGAAATTGATGGCACAAGTTACGCACTTGATTAGCTTGCTGTAGTTCAAATGATTAAGATCCAACTGATCTATCTCATTGTTCTCCCCTGGTAACGACCTACCTGCACAAGAAACTCTGAAGGTACCAGAGGGAGCATCGACAATATCAAATTTTGAAGATGGGGAAATTTAAAGTAGAATTTTCTAGCCCGAAGATCTAAAATCAATCCGGTCCTTGTCAAGAAGTCAGTGCCCATAATCATACTACAAGATAGGTTCGGAGTTACCAAGCAATAAACCTTCCAAGTAAAATTACCAATACTCAATTTCACGTCAACAGATCCTAAAATTTCCATATTATGTTTATTAGCAGTGACACATGCAACTTTAACTTTCTGCAACTCAGGCAGTTTACAAGGGGACCTCATTTCATTATACCAACTGGCATCAATTAACGTGACGATACTACCCGAGTCAATTAGGGCAACAATCGGTTAATTATTCAGCTCGGCCTTCGCGAAAGTGCTTTTAGACCCAACCAAAGCAGATATTTTATTACATTCTTGCGGACAAATAACTCTTTCAGAGTTTACCAAAATTTCAGGGGCAAGAGATTCGCAAGTTGTGTTATTAACCTTTAATCATTGATTGCGTTTTTGGAAAGATGTTGGGCAATTATTCTTAAGATGCTGCCTTGACCCACACAAATAACAGCAAGGACCGGTACCACGGTTAACTGATGGGCACGCATTCCTAACATGATCAAGTGACCCACAATTGTAACATTTTTTAGAGTACCACTATCCCTAGGTTGAGCCGAAACTGGGTTCACAGGAGGAAGAGGATGGCAGATAGGTCTAGCAGCATCCCCGTGCTTCACATCTTCAGCAAAGGTACAAGTGACCTCTAATTCAACAAAATTAGTCGGACTCTTCGTGAGGGAGAGGTAGGACCGGTAGGCAGGGGAAATACTTTTCAAAATTCGAGAAACCATTTCTTCTTCCGACACAGAAATCCGAAATACTTTGCAATGAAACCTCAAATCTAAAATATAGTTTAAAACATTTTCGTTGAGAAGTTGAGTCCTAAAACAATATTGAGGAATATAAATTTGCAATGCCAAAGAAGGGATAAACTTCGATAATACAAGCACATGAAATTCCGTAATATTTAAGTTTCTTGAAATAGCTTAAGAAATTTCACGTTTCAAAATCCCTTCACATTGGGAGAACAATGCACGGAAAATTCCCAAGTCATCGGTGGAATAAACACTACCAGACTCGGTCATTTCTACCAAGAACCTCAGAACCCTGGTCCTTTCTTCGATTGAATTGACTGAAATTTTTTAATTCCATTTAAGAGGTCCTTTAATGAGGAGTGAGAAGGAGTGGAATTTAAACGGGCTAACAGATTCTCTAAAACTGGGGAGACTGAACAACATGCACCTTGATAATTAGAGGAGGCATCAACAGGATTAGCAGCATTACTAGAGGGAGGAAAGGAGCAGCTTCTCCTTTCAACAACCGATAAGTTCTCCATGTCGTTACTTGCTAACATTACGTTTAGTTCAGCAGAAATACTAAAAGCAACGGTCAACAGTTTAGTACATTTAGAAATAAAACTAGGTTCAAGACTCATAGTAATTAAATCTTGGATGCGACCTAAAAATGTCACACCCTAGACTTAAGCCGGTTAATCTGCCCCTTTGTGGGGAAGTTTCAGTGAATTCTTCACGAATTATCTCCATGTTAATTAAGGCATCAATAATAAAATTAAGTGACTCACCAAAGTTGCTCTTTTGACAAAATTGAAATTAATAGGAACCTGGACATGCAAGGTCAATAAAGTAGCACACCCCGCGACTGTATTAGCAGGTTTGACGCCTCGGATAGTTAGTTCGTAAACTAACTCGGATTTCCTGAGCTGATGAGGATACACAACCGCCCTCGACATTGTTGTGGCACATGAAACAACAAGTTAGCACATTAATCCAAATAAAAGCGTTCCTTTCATAGGAAGATACATTACAAGATTCAATTCTTACTCTCTTTGAATCCCTAACCAATTTAAAATTACACACGACCAGGTTTTTAAAGGCACAATGCAATTAACACACTGGTAGTCAGCACAAACAGAAAAGATAACAAGTTTAAAGAAAGGGTTATTAAAGCATATAGCACGCAGTTAGCTACGAGCACTGTAAAAACAAATGAATAAACCAGAGCTCGGCTACCACTGACTGTAGCACTTAGCGCAATTAATTACTCAATTACTGTAAGTTACAGCACAAATTCTCGGGCCATACCTAAAAGGTACGGATCCGAGTTGTGGAAACGTGCAAAACCAAAGAAAACCAAAGAGAAAAATGTACTAGAATTCACCGTTTAATGAACCGGTGACACCAGAGGGGTGGATTAAATGGAGACCTGGTCATCTAAAAATTTTTACGTTTTACAAATGAACACAACCACAACTTCGAAACAAAGATAGAATTATGATAAAGCGTAAGAAATTACACATTAATTGAAAAATCCTCGCTGGAAATAAAAAATAGAACTTAGCACTTAAATGTTCTTTTAAGAAAAACCTACGGTCAACCGATTTGTTAGAAATCAATAGGATAAATGAATTAGTCAATTAATTTAAAAAAATAATTAATTAAGGCCATATTAAAACACTTCTTCCATCTTTTACATATAGTGTAAAACCAATACACCTCACTCTAAATTTGATATAGCCCTAAATTACTTGTTTTGAAATTTTAAGAATCGAGTTCACTTAATTGCCTTTTCTCTTTTTTAGCAAAAATGTTTCTTAAGGTACATCCCAAGCAGTTCCTACCAGGAAAGGAGTAATGTCACAATCGAATGTCAAGAAAAGTTTTCCACAAAACAATAATATAATAATAATAATAATAATAATAATAATAATAATAATAATAATAATAATAATAATTGTACCGGGTGGTACACCTCCACGCCGCTAATTCAAATATTGCGCCAGTGGAAACACCTCTACAGGAGAAAGCCTGAACTTTAACAAACTGAATTAACTCAACGGTTTTTCGGAAGATGTCACTACTGTAAATTTGGTAATTTTGAAGTGTTCTGAAATGTGTCTATTTTGATTTGTGTTTGTTTGCTCCGTATCAAGAAGTTTGGACATTCTCTAACAGATGTCTCTACCAAAACTTTGATAACGCACTCTGGTGTAAAGGAATGAACTTTCGTGAAGAAATTTAGAATTTATAAGTTTTGTTTTTACTAAATTTTGTTCTGTGTTTTGGGGGTTGGCAACAGTTATCCTTCTTTCCGCCTGTTTTGAATTTAACCAATAACTAAATTTTGTAATTATTTTCTGACCAATAGTGTCTTTCCTTCTCCATGTTGATATGTAACTTTTATCCACCCAGTAAAATTGAGTGGGTGTGTCTACTCATTCTTGAGAGGTCTCAAATTCTCCACGAGGATATAAAAAACTGCTGATTTTCTTGTCTCGGGGCCACTTCAGTAACATTTTTCTTAGTGTGTGGATAGGTAGCAGGGGGCGGGAAGCGCCTCTTTCTCCAATGCAGCAGTTCATCTACAAGGTAATGGCCTGTTAACATTTTCATTTCTTGCTAGCTCAGCAGTTTAACTCTCGGGGAGGGTTCGAAACCTTTAGTATGTAACCTACCCTTTTAAAATATAAATACGTTTCTGTCTATCTACAAATTACAAATCTGTAAAGCGGGGATAGAGAGTGCTTCACCCTCTCGAACTCCCCTTCATTTTGAATTTGAGGTGATTATGTTTTCGTAACCGTTTTTCTCTTCCTTCTTAAAGTCTTAAACTTATTTTGCCGACTAGTCACCTCCATAGATTGGGATTAGCCCCTGTATCATCGGCCTAGCGCCACATAGGTTTTTAGACAAAACGTGGTGTAGGAGTGCAAGTTATCGCCTCCATTCATTTTGTATATTTTGCGCCATTTTTCTTAACCTGTTTGATTTCTTCATGCGAAGGCTCCGTTGGTTGGGTGTTAATTACCCCTGTTTCCTTGTGTGCCTTAAAGGCAGATAGAAATGTTTGTTGTAGCCTTTGATAGGCTTGTAAAATCGAGAGCCGGACAGCTCTTTATAGTGTTGTGGTAAAAGTGCCTTAGAGAGGCTTGAGATTTAAAATTGGGAGCTAATACTCCATGTAATTAAGGGTGTTCTGCCCTTTGGTATCTTGTTATTGTGAGCTGAGAGCTCAGAAATTATTTTTGGGGCTCGAAGCCCAGATCTTGTCATAACCCCCTAAATCTGGTGATTTCTTGGTATCTAATTTTGGCTTGTTGTTGACTAGTTTTTACAAATTCTATGTCATCATTGTTAAGTTTTGAAAATATAACCTTTGTTAAAGTTTTAAATTAACTTTAATTTTGTAGTTGAGACCTATTCCCGCCCGCACCTTCTTTCACCTCTAACTACCACGGATAACTCCGTAACAACAACAACAACAATAATAATAATAATAATAATAATAATAATAATAATAATAATAATAATAATAATCAGGTCAGCGATACGGGGTGGGAACACATGCCAACCGGGAGAGTAAAGTGCCAAAACATAATTAAAGGAAACGGGTAGAACCACCCACAAAACCAATTTTATAACAGGAACATCAATTCATTTCCATCAACATTCATCAACAATCAGCATTTGTCATAATAACATTAGCGTTCCCATAGCAACGAACACACGCTAGGTCAGTTCAGGGAAGGGGACAATCACAGGCCATCAATCAACAATGGGCCAAAAATATTTTTAGAGACAAGAGAAAATGCGACCCAAATAAAATAATATTAGGTTAAGAACCCGGAAAAGAAATTAGAAAGAAATTAGAAAACGAACGTAAACCCCATGTCCTTGTAGTAACTCGCTCGGTTAGTAACTTTGCCAAAACATTGCGTTAATCACTACCAATCGGGCCTGGAAAGGCCACCACCAAACGTTAAATATTGAATTTACTATTTAAGACGCAAGTCCTCAGTGAACATAACTAGTTGACACACAATTACTTCTTTTTTTTGGAACCAAAAAAGGAAAGGTGTTCGAAAACCAATAAGGTTAATTTACAGAATTTATATGATGCAAAGCTTCATTATGTTCCGGAGTGCACTACATTTTCCGAAATTTTCAGTTCATCACACGGAATCAGGTAAAATGAGCGTATCATAGTATCAGCTTGCTGCGGTAGAGAAGTTGTTCCAACCTCCAATCTTTACTACATATGGCAGAGGGTGTCGTTTAAAGCACACAGAATTTCCAGACGAGGAAGATAATTAAAATAAAATCATGAGAAAAAACTTGAAGTTCACTAGGGCGTAAGTCCAATCGATTTCACTTCAACCAGGTTCCATTTTAAAGATCAAACCCATGCCGACAGGCAGAGAGGCACGCCACTCAAGCATCCTGCTTCCCTTTCAGAACAATAATGGCGATTACCCAGGAGCCTTCAGTTAGTGCACAGCCGCAATGATGGCGCGCGCATACACGCCCAGTGGAGGGGGGCATGTGGAGAGGTAGTTCATACCTTCGACACTAGAATGCAGGAGAATACAGGGAAGAGGCACCGTCACGGCATACACAACAGATGGGTATCTTAACCTTTTAAGCCAGTCGAAGTTTCAGTTTATTAACTTTGAAAACTATGGTATCAGCAACCATGAATTAGTTGTTCATTACGCAGCGGCGAACCAAAATAAGAACACAAATTTCAATAGCCATGAAGGCAGTCCAAAAATGCTTACGGAGAGGGTATAAATTATTACGCCGGTAATAAAAATGGAGGGGAATAGAACGGACGCAGAGAAGAACTTTGTTCTCTTTACAATAAAGAACACCTTTTTTACAACAGCGAAGTGTCAGTTGTTCGAAGATTTAATTATGTGTTCGTGAAATTTACTTTGTTCGATATAGTACCAGCTGTCACGTCGAATTGGGCGCTTGGTTTTGAACACTTACCCACAATAATACGAGCATGCAAGCGCTATAGTTATAGTGTATAAATGTGTTGAAAATTTGTTCAATTGTTATGTTAAACAGTATTATTAAGTATGACAGTATAAGCCAACGCGCAATCGGTAGGACATCTTGGAACATTAATGCGAGTTATTTTGGAATGAACTGCCAAACGCAGAGAAATAACACAAAATTTGTGCAAATATCCGGTGATTTTGTTAGCAAAACAATATTCTGATGTTTCACAAACTGTGACATGTGCACATCAGTCCTTGTCACATGGTCAAGCTACATTTTCTTTAATGTGCAGTTCTACAAAGTGTGACATGTGCATGTCAATCCTTGACATATAGACAAGTTACATTTTCTTTTATGTGGTTCATCATGTTGAACTTGAGTGTGTTTAAACATGAATAGTTTATAATGCCAAGTGAAAATCAGATGTACATAATTATTTCAACGAAGAGGTTATCTTGTGTTAAAGTACAAACTCCAGGTTGACGGCTTACCGACTTAACCGTGGTGATAATATTTATTTTTTATTTCGATTTAATACTATACATTAAAACGTTCACCACCGGAGGAACGATAATTACACACACATATATATAATGAGAGTTTTGTCTGTACATTGCTCAGAATTTAAAAAGGATGGTATTTCTGTATCAGTCATGTCCATAGTAACAAGGAAATGCACTTTTTAATTTTCCGTAATTTCTGTCTGTCTGTCTGTCTGTATGTATGTATGCACACGCATCACGAGAAAACGGCTGAAGAGAATTTAATGAAAATCGGTACGTAAAGTCCGAGAATAAGTCGATACAATCTAGGCCATAAATAATATTATTCACGCTGAGATAAATGGTAGTTTAGGGTGAGGACTAAACTTAAATTCTCAATTATTAATTGTCCTATCTTAATCAAAATCAGTATGCAAAGTCCTGGAAATAAGTCCCTGCAAACTAGGCCATAAATAATTTTATTCACGCTGAGTGGAATGGTAGTTTAGGGGAAGGCTTAACATTTAATTCTCAAATATTTGTCTTATGAGTGGTTCTGTCGACAAATAGTAAATTGCTAAAGTTATATAGTATTAAATTTTTGATCGTTTATGTCTTATACATTTTTACCGTACCGGCTATGATAACAGAGATATTAATGAATTTGGATTTTTGTTGCTAAGTCCATATCAGCTCCAAGACACGAGAAAATGGGTAAACGGAATTTAATGAATATCGTTATGTAAAGTCGGGGAATAAGGAACTACAGTCTACGGTATACATAATTTTGTAAGATGCCCTAATATCACAGATGTAACTTTCCTAAATTGTCTCACTATTTTACAAACATATAAAACTGCATTTAAAATGGGAAATCTGAAAATTAATATTCATTAAATAAAATACACAGTCGTCGAACCTTGTACTCACACTTACTTGTTACCTGCTTACTTACACATACGTTATTTGAAGGGCGCCAGCTGCCACTCAGTGCAGCAATAATACAATGAGACTCTTGACTATCTCTAGGGTGTGGGGTAATAAGCTTACTTTTGACAACATACCATATAAGTTCTGGGAAAAGGAGATTGGCGTTCGGTTTCCCCATTAATTTTGAGGTTAAGATATTTTACTGTCAATGAAATGAAACTATGAATTCGTTTGATAGAACAATATATATTCTTTAAATAATATATCAAAAATAGTGAGTCTTGTTGCGATAAAACAGATGAGAATATGAAATTATGACATTGCAACTGAAAGAAACTAGGCATGAATTTGAATTCTTCTTGACCGGACATTTAACAATTTATACGAAATATTTCCCTCACTGATTCACTTGACTGTACCTTCAACACTTTGAGTGTAATTACGACGTATTCCTTTGATCTGGTGTTTACTGTAGATGTGTCACGCCTAACTTGGTGATACACCCTTGTGACTGCTTCCTCTCCATATCATCTGACTTCTTTGTAAGTCAATATGGTATTACCTCTTGGCAGGTCCAGGGTTGCCCTCTCTGACTCCATGGTAAGCCCTTGCGTCCGTGTCTTCCAGTAAGTGACGGACCAACCTTTTGGTCTCACTCTCTCAATGACCAATAATTAATGGCTCACTGAGTCTTCACCATCTCTCGTTCACACTCGTTGACTGACCAACTAAGGCCTCTTGATCTAGTAGACTTATTCACTGTACTGCTTCCGTTTAAGTAATGACTGACGCTACAATATGCACCCACCTTTTATAGACGTTGCTTGACACAGCTACGTAATCTCCAGAAATAACAATGACATACTCCCACCTACGCGACAGATATTACATCCAGTGGTGAAATAGCCCGGGGCGGCCGACTCTCTGAGCGCATATTCTAAAAGCTCACGATGAAGTAGCCATAAAGTGGCGATGACTTGGCAGAATCGCCACCAATCTTGCACAATGTACCAACGTCACATCCAATCTCTGATATATACAACAATTCTCACTGTACAGGTATTGAGTGTTATTCTACACATACGTATATATGCATACATCTAAATACAATCTTGCAAGCAACAGGCATTGCAAAATCGAATTGAATAAAACTGATAATTACAATAATAGTAACAATATCACAGATAACATAGTAATAATACGGACATAATAATAATTGTACCGGCCGGTACACCTCCACGCCGCTAATTTAAAATTTGCGCTAATTGAAACTCCTCTGCTGGAGGAAGTCTGAACTTTATCTACGGAATTAATTTTCAAGTTTCTCTGAAGATGTCACTACTGGGAAATGTTGTAGTTTCTGAACTGGGTCGTTTTCGACGCATTTTTGTTTCCCTATTGTAAGAAGTGTGAACTTTCTCTTCTAGAGGACACTACTGAAGATCAACAATAGTGCACCCTAGTGCGAAGTGAAAGAACTGTTTTTTGGAGAACATTTTATTTCAAAAGTTTGTTTCTTGTTAAATTTCTTTCTGTTATTGTTTAAGTTGGCTGTATACCCCTTTCTTTCCCCTTGTTTTGTATTTAGCCAATCCCGAATTTTTAAAATTAATTTCTAACCAATCAGGTGTATCTTCTCCAAAGGGGATATGTTGTTGTACCCTAGCCAATAAAGTGATTGTGGGCGGGTGTTTTCTTACCTGAAACGCCTCGAACTTTCCGCGAGAGTATATAAACTGCTGATTTTAGGGTCTCTGGGCCACTTCAGTACCATCTTTCAGTGGGTAAAGTACATAGCAGGGGGCGGGAAGCGCCTCTTTCTTCGGGGAGCAGTTCTACACCAAGGTAATGGCCTTTTAATAACTTCTTTTCTTGCTAGCTCAGCAGTTTAACTCTCGGGGCGGGTCCGAAGCGTTTCTACCATGTAACCTTTTCCTAAATGTAACTACTCTTAGCATCTATTATCTTTTAAAGCTACATATTGGGATAGAGAGTGCTTATCCCTCTCGAGCTCCCACTCATTTTGTTTTGAGGTGAACTTATTTCTCACAACCGATTCTTCCTTAATGTAAAGTAAATTGTTCTTTTCTAAAGTCACCTCTGTAGTATGGGATTAGCCCTTGCATTAGTGGCCTAGAGCCAGATTAGGTTTTAAAACAAATGCATTAGGAGTGCAGATCGCCTCCTCTCAAATTGTTATTTTAGAGGTCATGTTATTAACCTTCTTCTCATTTAATAGACCTCAGTAGGTTGGGTATTTTACCCCTGTGTTTACGTCCTTAGAGGACAGCTTGAAGGTGGAGTTTGGTGTGGCCTTTGATAGGCTTAAAGTTGAGAGCGAGTGGCTCTTTTTCGAAAACTGAGTGTTGTATGCCTCGAGGAGGCTTTACTGTGTAATTTGGAGCAAGTGCTCCTGGGCTTGATTGGGATCTTCTGCCCCTTTGTTGAATTCTGTATATCGTAAAGTTGGGCTAATTGCTCAGAATTGTGTGTCTGGCTCTCGGAGCCCAAATCCTGTAATTGTACATTCTCGATTAGTGGTTTTGCTACTCTGTCCCTGCCATTATCGTTATTTCTTGTTTTTTGCTAAGAAAATATAACCTTGTTAAATTTTTACATTAACTTTAATTTCGTAGTTTGAGACCCGTTCAAGCCCGCACCTTCTTTCACCTCTACCTACCGCAAAAACACGGTAACAAGTGGTAGCAGAGCGTGGTTGAATGGGTCTCAATTTAGCCCCTTTTGACGGCTAAATATTGCTTTGTTCCAAACTCTAACAATTTCCTCAGTTGCTGGAATTTTCTGATTTTTTCTAAATTGTTCTGTCATCATGCCCGGCCCTCGCGATGTTCTCCATCTTAACTATTTGCGCAAGGAGGAGTTATTCTATGAATTAACTATTAGAAATGTGCAATCTGGAGGCACGGTTGCGGTAGACACAAACAAGCTTAGAGAGTCCCTTGATTTGCCCATTTCCATCCCCACTTTGGGAGAGAAAGAAATTGACGACTCTCTTTCCACGATCACCGAGAATACTACTGGGCTAGCATCGGTAGTTAGTTTTTTTGATGAAAATGATCCTTCTCCTAATCAAATTAAGCGTGTGCAAGCCAGGGTATATCATTTTTCAAATAGAGTTAACGATCTGTTGTCTCTGAAGTTGAATGACGTTCAGAGGAAGGAAGCTAGTATGTTGCTTGAAAATATTTCTGAATTATCCAGTAAGGTTACCCAAATGTTAACTGGGGAAGTTCCTCCCAAAATCGATCAACCCACCACGATGAATGCAGGTAGCGAGGAAGAGCCTCCTAAGGGAGAAGTCAATAGGATAACCGTTGGAGCTCAAACGATCTCTGCCCCATTGGACAACGAGTCTGAACGCCGTAACTCATTGAATAATGTACGTTCTGAATTAACTTCTTTGCCACTTAAACCCTTACCGACTATGTCACCTGGGTTCAGCAGTTTGCCTCATCCATTGGCAATGTTGCTCAGAGGTATCTCGAAGTTTTCTGTCAACACCACCAGTGAAGTTATTTCCTTCTTAAGGTTTTTAGTTGAATTTCAGGATCATGCCCTGGTTTTTTCTCTTTCTCCATGTCAAATTTTGCAAATCATCTATCCTTATGCAATTGGTATTCTCTCTGACAAAATAGTAAGAGCCATAGCTGAACAGTCATCTATTGAAGATTTTCATGCACACTTGCTTGCAAATTTTATTCCGGCCCGCGCGAGGTCATCTCTGATTCAGAAGTACTATTATCGAGTACAGAGATTGGATGAATATCTGGCTGATTTCATACAAGACATTAAGTTTTATACTAGGGTGTTTGCTCTTCATTTTCCTGAAGATCAGATTGTACAGGCTATTGTAGAAGGAATTTCACCATCCTATAGGTCATATTTGTGTTTCGCGGCGTGCCCGCAAACCTTCTCTGAACTTGAAGTATTGGCCGTCTCAGCGGAAGGAGTTAGATACGCCGATTCCTTGCGTGTCGCGAAAGAACCCCTGCCTTCTTTTAGTAATACTCGGCCTCCACCTCGCCGATCAGCCACACCCCGTAAATGTTACGCTTGCGGGTCGCCTGACCATCTTCGGAACAAGTGTCCATTGATCAAATCTAGTAGGGCAAATAATGGAGCTGGCTCATCACAAGGCTGTTTTAAATTTGGGGCTTTCTCACATATCGTCAAAAATTGCCCAAATTCAAATAGCACCCCCTCCTGCTCAACTTCTGGTGCAAATTCCACCAATGCCAATAATAAAAAATGACTAGTGTTTTCGGCTGAGTCGACTAATCCATCTTTCCGAGGCTCAGCCCCTGGTAAACAGATCGAAAATTCAGGGAACGTTCAATCTGAAAATCCATCTTTTGAATGCCCCAAAGAGTGTCTTAGGATCGCGGCGGATTCCCCCGCACCTGTTCCTTTTCTTAAGATTGAGTTAAATAACGAGCCTATAACAGCTCTATTAGATTCAGGCAGTGTTTGTTCAATTATTTCGGACCAATGGTATTCAAAATTGAAATCTGTTTGTAAACTACCTGACTATGGCTCATCTCCTGTTCAATATGTTTCCGATAATTCATCTCCATTAGAAATTCTAGGTTCTTTACAGGTCAAAATTCGTATTTTTAAATTTACATGGAAAATCAAATTGTTTGTTGCCAAGCACTTGTCTTGCCCCATTATATTGGGAGCTGACTTTATTTCCCACACTGGTCTTGTGCTCGATCTTCAGAGTAAGTCGTGCACATTCAAATTTGCTTCCAATTGTAAAATCCCGTTGTTAAAATGTAATTCTGCATCATGTTCATCTATTTCGCCTACCCAGGATGAGATGTTGTTAGACCTTAGACATCTACCTGAGGAGCAGGCTGATAGTATTCGTAAGTTGTGTCAGTCGTTTCCAGAGGTGTTCTCTGATACTCTTGGTGTTTCTGACCTTATTGAATACAAAATTGAGGTCACGGATTCGATTCCTGTCCGTTTTCCACCTTATAGGCACTCTCCACCAAAAATGAAGGCTCTGAAAGAAATCATCGATCAGATGTTGAAGGATGGTATTATTAGGCCCTCGAAGTCGGCGTATTCTTCGCCTATTTTTCTAGTCCCGAAACCCCAAGGGGGCTTCAGGCCTGTCATTGATTATAGGGCTCTCAATCGGAAGGTGGTGTTACAATCTGTGCCCCTTCCTGACCTTCATTCTTGTTTTTCATGGTTTCGTAAGGCCAAGTTCTTTACTATCTTGGACCTGAATCAGGCCTACAACCAAATTCCCCTTGCGGAAGAGTCTAAACATCTTACAGCTTTTGCCACGGACTGGAATTTATACGAATACAACCGCGTGCCTTTCGGGCTCCCCACGGGAGCAGCTGTACTCACTAGGCTGCTAGATAGGGTCTTCTCCGACATCAAATTTGAGTACTTATATCACTACTTGGATGATGTCGTCGTATTTTCGGAGACCTTTGAAGAACATCTAGGTCATCTGCGAGAAGTTCTCAATCGCCTTCGTAAGGCGGGGTTAACTGTCAAGTTGTCCAAGGTTGCCTTTGCTAAGCCCTCTATGTCATTCCTAGGGCATATTGTGTCACCTGATGGTGTTGCCGTCGATCATTCTAGAACACAGGCCATCCGTGATTTTAAACCTCCCAAGGACATTAAAGGTATCGCCAGGTTCATTGGTATGGTGAATTTCTTCAGGAAGTTTATTCCTAACTTCGCTAATAGAGCGGCGCCCTTAAACCTTCTTCGTAGGAAAGGCATCAAATTCGAGTGGGGACCTTCTCAACAAGCCGCTTTTGAAGATCTTAAATTAGCTCTCTGTAATGCCCCTGTCCTTGCTATGCCTGATTTCTCAAAGAAATTCATCGTCCAAACCGACGCGTCGTCGTCAGCAGTAGCTGCAGTCCTTCTTCAAGAGACTGAACTAGGGAGGCGACCCATCGCCTATGCATCTAGGACCTTGTCGGCTCAAGAAGCCAAGTATTCCATCTATGAGCTCGAAGGGTTGGCAGTCTTATTTGCCTTAGAAAAGTTCCGTCTCTATCTGGAACATGTCAAATTCGACCTGGAGACAGATAATCAAGCCTTAAGCTGGGTCTTAGGTAGGCCGCGTCGTACTGGTCGTATAGCCCGTTGGGCCATCCGTATTTCTACCTTCCAATTTGATGTTAGGCATATCCGAGGTACCGAAAATGTTGTCGCTGATGGACTCAGCCGTATGTTTTCCAACGACGTCGAGACCCATGAACCGGTCGACAGTTCATCACCTCCCGAGTCCATACTATCTGATGTTAATGCCATCTTAACAGATGCTCCCATGCTCTTTCGGGATATCGAGAAATACCAACGTGAAGATCCGACGCTGGCTCCGATAATGGAAACCCTTTCTTCTGGGGAACATGTCGTCCCTTATGTTTTGAGGAATGGTGTTTTATGTTGCCCATCGAGGCATGATAAGATGATGAAAGTTGTCGTTCCAGCTGTTCTTGTACCTATGATCTTCAAGTATTATCATAAGACCCCATTAGGAGGGCATCTAGGCATCTTTAAAACTCGTGAGAAGATTCGTGAAAGGTTCATCTGGATGGGTATGGACGGTGAAATCCGTGAACTAGTAAAAGCTTGTAAATCTTGTTTGCTTAGTAAACCCACCATGTCCACCAAGGTAGGCCTTTTGTCTTCCCATCAAGCGTCGCGCCCCATGGAACGCCTGTATATTGATTATGTAGGACCCTTCCCCCAGTCGAAGGGAAATGCCAACAAGTTCATCTTTGTATGCGTAGATGGTTTTACAAGATTTTCCTGGTTATTTCCGACTAAGCTGGCTACCGCTCAGTCCACCATTACTTGCCTAAATTCTATTTTTGCGTCTTTTGGTCCGTGCCAATATATTGTGTCTGATAATGCTAAGGCGTTCACATCAAATCTTTTTCGTAAATTCTGTTTTGACTTGTCCATCTCTCATGTAACTACTTCTGCTTATTATCCTCAACCATCTCTGGCTGAACGGGTTAACCGTAATCTCAGGTCCGCGCTTATTGCCTATCATCATGAAGATCATTCCAGGTGGGACACGTCCCTGCATTGGTTAGCTTTTGCTTTGAATTCGGCGGTTCATGAATCACATAAATTTACTCCAGCCTCTTTGATGTTCAAGTTTGTTCCCAACACGCCGCTCTCTAACCTCTGGTCTCTGAGTGACATTCTACCTGAGACAATAGATCCGGATAATATCAAAGATCTTTGGAAGAAAGCTAAAGCCAATCTTAAGGTGTCTCATGAAAAGGTTAGGGAAAGATATGATCGTGGACGGAGACCCACCAATTTGAAGGCAGGTGACCAGGTGATGGTCAAGAACTTTGTTCCCGCGGGCAAGCTTGCCCCCAGATTTCATGGGCCGTGTATCATTCTCGATTTCCTTACGCCGGTTACGTTGTTATTAAGTAATCCAGCCACCGAGAATATATTTAGGGTTCACCTGTCACAGGTGAAACCGGTGTAATTTCTGTGTTAATTTGCTTCATATTATTTTGAAAGAAGTCGGAAGGTTATATTTTTTTTCCTCTTTCTCTGCCCTTGCAATCTGTTTCCCTTATGCGTAATTATTTTTGTAAACCTCCCCCGATCTGTTGAACTGCCATCCTGTCCTTGCCACGGCCATTACCACGCTCCCGTCCCCTGTTCCACTATACACAGTGGCTTGCTTATATTAAATGCCATGGATATCTGCACGCCGCTGGCCCCTCAACCTCTCCACAAAGCCTGTGCCCTCAAAAAAGATGATGGTCCAACAAAATTCTGCCGCCTAGCTTTAATGTTTCAGTGCCCCCGCAGCCGCGCGGCGCCGTACAGCTACTGGAATAGAGGAAGGGCTCCCTCTCCTCCAGCGAGGTCGACCAGTGTACGGCGAGCCGGAGCCCTCCTCCCGGCCAAGGCTGATGTGCGGCGCACGACCTGCTACTTGCCCGCAGCCTGTATATGTTCACCGCGGGCGCGGCGTGCTTCAACACTACTGCTCCCCTCATAGTGCGGGCGAGCGGTATCTCAGGGTACTTGAGGGGTCCGAGCGGCCACGTTTGGACGCGACTGCAACGGCCGGTCTGGCCATCCAACTTAATCAACACCGAAATATTTAATCAACTACTTGAACATTTACTATCAGCAATTACTACACTTGGGAATTCAACAGCAATATTTGGTGGACTTTGAAAATTTTTCTTCACCTTCAAGTATTAAAAGTTTTCTTCTGAATTCAATTCCTACATAAAGACATTACTTCCACAGTTACTACAAGTATTTTGGAAATGGATCAAATCATATCTCAACAATTTTGATAAATGCTTCTGCAATTAATCTCCATATCAACATCATAACTTGGACCTGGTTTTCAAACAAAAGGTTATGTTCTGTGTTACCCCTTGGAGGAACTTTTGGGGGGGGGGAGGTCTGTACCGGGCGGTACACCTCCACGCCGCTAATTTAAAATTTGCGCCAATTGAAACTCGTCTGCTGGAGGAAGTCTGAACTTTATCTACGGAATTAATTTTCAAGTTTCTCTGAAGATGTCACTACTGGGAAATGTTGTAGTTTCTGAACTGGGTCGTTTTCGACGCATTTTTGTTTCCCTATTGTAAGAAGTGTGAACTTTCTCTTCTAGAGGACACTACTGAAGATCAACAATAGTGCACCCTAGTGCGAAGTGAAAGAACTGTTTTTTGGAGAAAATTTTATTTCAAAAGTTTGTTTCTTGTTAAATTTCTTTCTGTTATTGTTTAAGTTGGCTGTATACCCCTTTCTTTCCCCTTGTTTTGTATTTAGCCAATCCCGAATTTTTAAAATTAATTTCTAACCAATCAGGTGTATCTTCTCCAAAGGGGATATGTTGCTGTACCCTAGCCAATAAAGTGATTGTGGGCGGGTGTTTTCTTACCTGAAACGCCTCGAACTTTCCGCGAGAGTATATAAACTGCTGATTTTAGGGTCTCTGGGCCACTTCAGTACCATCTTTCAGTGGGTAAAGTACATAGCAGGGGGCGGGAAGCGCCTCTTTCTTCGGGGAGCAGTTCTACACCAAGGTAATGGCCTTTTAATAACTTCTTTTCTTGCTAGCTCAGCAGTTTAACTCTCGGGGCGGGTCCGAAGCGTTTCTACCATGTAACCTTTTCCTAAATGTAACTACTCTTAGTATCTATTATCTTTTAAAGCTACATATTGGGATAGAGAGTGCTTATCCCTCTCGAGCTCCCACTCATTTTGTTTTGAGGTGAACTTATTTCACACAACCGATTCTTCCTTAATGTAAAGTAAATTATTCTTTTCTAAAGTCACCTCTGTAGTATGGGATTAGCCCTTGCATTAGTGGCCTAGAGCCAGATTAGGTTTTAAAACAAATGCATTAGGAGTGCAGATCGCCTCCCCTCAAATTGTTATTTTAGAGGTCATGTAATTAACCTTCTTCTCATTTAATAGACCTCAGTAGGTTGGGTATTTTACCCCTGTGTTTACGTCCTTAGAGGACAGCTTGAAGGTGGAGTTTGGTGTGGCCTTTGATAGGCTTAAAGTTGAGAGCGAGTGGCTCTTTTTCGAAAACTGAGTGTTGTATGCCTCGAGGAGGCTTTACTGTGTAATTTGGAGCAAGTGCTCCTGGGCTTGATTGGGATCTTCTGCCCCTTTGTTGAATTCTGTATATCGTAAAGTTGGGCTAATTGCTCAGAATTGTGTGTCTGGCTCTCGGAGCCCAAATCCTGTAATTGTACATTCTCGATTAGTGGTTTTGCTACTCTGTCCCTGCCATTATTGTTATTTCTTGTTTTTTGCTAAGAACATATAACCTTGTTAAATTTTTACATTAACTTTAATTTCGTAGTTTGAGACCCGTTCAAGCCCGCACCTTCTTTCACCTCTACCTACCGCAAAACACGGTAACAAATGGTAGCAGAGCGTGGTTGAATGGGTCTCAATTTAGCCCCTTTTGACGGCTAAATATTGTTTTGTTCCGAACTCTAACAATTTTCTCAGTTGCTGGAATTTTCTGATTTTTTCCAAATTGTTCTGTCATCATGCCCGGCCCTCGCGATGTTCTCCATCTTAACTATTTGCGCAAGGAGGAGTTAGTCTATGAGCTAGGAGTTGAAAGGAAGCGGCCCTGACGTTAATTATGGTAAAGCTCTAGCATTTGCCTGGTGTGAAAATGGGTGACCACGGAAAACCATTTTCAGGGTTATCGACAGTTATTTTCGAACCCACTACCTCCCAAATGCAAACTCACAGCTGCGCGCCCCTAACCGCGCGGCCAACTCGCCCGGTCGTACCGAGTATAACAGCCTGCCTGAATATTGGCGGGAAGTAGCTGGGGAGTTGGATAACTTCTTCTTAAGCATGCCATTCCTCTGGTTCTTAAATTTCCTGATACTACTGGCACGTAACACACTGGTTCATCATAGCATTCGAGCTAGGCAATCCCTACTCTGAGGCACTGATTGGAATGAGCAGTGTGTATATTTAACGGAACAATGGCAGAGGAGTGTTCATGGCTGTCTGCGGCCTGGTAATTCCAACACTGGAACTTTGGACTGTTAGATCCGCATCGTAGTACTGTTCGTTAAAAATTAGAAAATGTGCGGTTTTCCATTTGAGCGAGTGTTTTATAACATTGCTTTTAATCCCTATATTCCTACTGACGTTTTTGTAATGGCCTAAGTTAACTGTAGTTAGGAAAATCACAAAGATAGTCTTTCTGAGAATCCCGTGGCGAAGGACGGGTACATCAGCTAGTTATATGTATAAAATGAGATTTTTGTCTATACATCGCTCAGAATTTAAAGTTGTGTCCATATTAACAAGGGAATGCACTTTTTAATTTTCCGCAATTTCTGTCTGTCTCTCTATATGTATGTATTCTGCCCGCTTAAGCCCCGACTAACATATTAGAGGCATGAGACCCCCTCAGGGGTGCTCAGTAAGGGACTGACATGTTCCATAAAAATGGTGTGGATCGAGGAAATGGGCAGATATCCGTAAATAATGAACCATCGAAATACAAATTAATGGTGGATAATTTATTCCAAAATAATTCCGTCCTAAAATTATGATTGTGTGAGTTGATCACTAAAAGTTTAATCTTACGTTAAGTCTTGCTGTACATCCAATAATGAAAGCAAATGGGATGGGACAAGTTAATGAACTCTTATTAATTCTGACAAAAATTTGTTTTCATAAAAGTAACATTTTATCGAATATTATTTTGAATGTTATATTTGATTTTGCTTAGAGAATGATGCTCGTGCGCATGTCAAATCATGCCGGAAAATCTGGAACAAGATTTTAAATGCTTAAATTATATGACTGGTCAAAAGATGAAAATACAAGGAAAAATTTAATAAAATTATTTTTTAAAAAGAACTTATTTTCAGTTGCTAATTATTTCTCCAATTTAACTCGACCTTTCAGTGATTATCTGTTCAGCGTAACAGCATACACGTGACATTACGTGATAAAAGTAAGCAAGAAAGAGGAATGAAAAAATAATTTAAATTAAATCTTCAACCATGTGTCATGACCTTAACACAACGCCGAAAATCAAAACAACGATGGTAACACACACATCAATAATTCACAATAAAAGTAAAATCACTCAACCTGTGGAAAGAACAAAATAAAAATGCACGAAATAAGTCCCCCGTTACCATCATCCACCAAGGAAAGAATTGTAACCAACTACAATTAAGTATACTATTTTACAAATATACACACACGTCCACACGTTAGCCGTTCATTTCATGGGAATGGGAGACTCCCATAAATAATGATTTGCACCTATAAGTAATCCATCCGGTAAAAATAGTCTGGGTATTGATAACTAAAAATATCGCCAATATTTGCATCGAACTCAGGACGTCGCCAAAATTTAGCATATATCGAGGAGTTGAGTAATATTATACAGCTACGATTTGTTATTATTGCGATGGCGCTCATCCAATATGACAAAAATTCTCTAACAATCTCATACAATCAATTTAATTTTGTAGGAAGACATATTGTTTACCTCGTGGTTCAGTATTTTGTGAAGACGCTATCACCTATAGTTCTCTCACGAAAACAACAACTCGCACATACATCAAAATGACGATAAATTATTCCTAAATATCCATTCATCATAGCACGCAACATCGCAGAAAATAGATTACATGTGCTTCTGTTAGTAGTATCATACAGGGATTCTGGCGCCGCCACCGCCACCGGGCTCCCAGAGACCACCTCCACCACCACCACCACAGCCAGAGGCCTCCCAGAGGCCTCCTCCACCACCACCACAGCCAGAGGCCTCCCAGAGGCCTCCTTCACCACCCGCGGGAAATTTGAATTTGTAAACAAAGCCACGTGCTTTTTGACAGCTGTCATCGACAACAACGCATCGCTAACCTCAGTACTGCCATCTTGACGGACCTAAACCTCAGTAGTGCCCACTTAACCTAACTAGCGCGAGATAAACAAAGCCACGTGTTTTTTGTCATCCACGTGCTTTATGACAGACAACAACGCATCGCTAACCTCAGTACTGCCATCTTGACGGGCCTAAACCTCAGTAGTACCAACTTAACCTAACTAGCGCGTGGTAAACAAAGCCACGTGCTTTTTGACAGCCACGTGCTTTTTTGACAGCTGTCATCCGCCATCTTTAAACTACAGAGCACTGTGCTGCCCTCTTTATCGTAGTAGATGTAAAATTCGTCACCTGTCATCGGCAGTGCTGCCATCTTGGCGGGCCTAAACCTTAGTGCTACCAACTTAACCTCACTAGCGTGAGATAAACAAATCCACGTGCAGCTGTCATCCGCCATCTATAATCCATAGAGCACAGTGCTGCCCTCTTTAGCTACTTACCTTTGAAATGTGGTACGTCACAGCTGTCATCCGCCATCTTGCATCCGAAACGTCAGTGCTGCACTCTTTAGCTAGATACCTTTGAAATGTAGTGGTGGAAAATTCTTTATGATCTTGTTTGGAAACAAAGCCACGTGCTTTTTTGACAGCTGTCATCCGCCATCTTTAATCCAGAGAGCACCGTGCTGCCCTCTTTACCTACTTACCTTTGAAATGTGGTACGTCACAGCAGTCATCCGTCATCTTGCATCCGAAACCTCAGTGCTGCACTCTTTAGCTAGATACCTTTGAAATGTAGTGGCGGCAAATTCTTTATGCTCTTGTTTGGAAACAAAGCCACGTGCTTTTTTGACAGCTGTCATCCGCCATCTTTAATCCATAGAGCACCGTGCTGCCCTCTTTAGCTACTTACCTTTGAAATGTGGTACGTCACAGCTGTCATCCGCCATCTTGCATCGCAAACCTCAATGCTGCACTCTTTAGCTAGATACCTTTGAAATGTAGTGGCGGCAAATTCTACGTGCCCTTGTTTGGAAACAAAGCCACGTGCAGCTGTCAACCGCTATCTTTAATCCAGAGAGCACCGTGCTGCCCTCTTTAGCTACTTACCTTTGAAATGTGGTACGTCACAGCTGTCATCCGCCATCTTGCATCGCAAACCTCAGTGCTGCAGTCTTTAGCTAGATACCTTTGAAATGTAGTGGCGGCAATTTGAAAAATTCTTTATGCTCCTGTTTGGAAACAAACCTATGCGCTTTTTTGACATCTATCATCCGCCATCTTTAATCCAGAGAGCACCGTGCTGCCTCTATGTGGGGGTGGTAAACTTTACGCGCTCTTGTTTGGAAACAAACCCATGTGCTTTTCTGACAGCTGTCAACCGCCAGAGAGCACCGTGCTGCCCTCTTTATGCCGGTGGCAAATTCTACGTGCTTTTTGACAGCTGTCATCCGCCATCTTTAATCAAGAGAGCATCGTGCTGCCATCTTTAGCTAGATACCTTTGAAATGTGGTGGCGGCAAATTCCACGTGCTCTTGTTTAGTAAACAAAGCCACGTGCTTTTTTGACAGCTATCATCCGCCATCTTTAATCAATAGAGCACTGTGCTGCTATCATGCGGGTAATTTCGTCAGCTGTCATCCACCATCTTTAATCTACAGAGCGCCGTGCTGCTCTCTGTAGTAGCGGGCAATTTGAAAAGTTCTGTTACTTATCATCCGTCATCTTTAATCAACAAAGCTTCGTACTTCTATCTTTAGCTACATACATTTAACATGTGGTGGTGGATAATTTGAAAATAAATAAACCTTCCGTTAGCTATCATCCGCCATCTTTATTCAACAGAGCATCGTGCTACCATCTCTAGCTACATACATTTAACATGTGGTGACGGCAATTTGAAATTCTATCTAGATGCCATCTTTAATCAACAGAGCACCGTGCTGCTATCCCTTTGAATTGTGGTGACGGATAATTTGAAATTCCGTTAGCTATCATCATTAAACATTAGTGCATTCGCTAACCTAACCTCTCATCTACTATCTTGAAGGAGATTATACGACACCTCCTCTATCTCCTGCTCTTCCTCCTCCTCCTCCTCCTCCCCTACCACCTCCGCCTCCTCCTCCTCCTCTGTCAAGGCATAACTTTATCGAACACGCATCGCGAAGGCAAGAGTGTGCAGCGATATGCATGTTTAGACTTGCGGATTACGAAAGAAACATAACAAGACTTGAATCGAACACTGCACTCGATGTCGTTAACTTCAACATGTGATTAAAACATTGTCTGGTGTGTTCAGAACACTACATAAGTAGAATCGAACGCTGTACAACATGTTAGGGGATACCTTTGTTCTAAGAAGATCAGATTGAAACATAACAAGACTAGAATCGAACACTGCACTCGATGTCGTTAACCTTAACATGTGATCAGAACATTGATTGATGTGTTCAGATCACTAAACAAGTAGAACCGAACACTGTACAACATGTTAGGGGATACCTTTGTTCTAAGAAAATTAGATTGCAAAATAACAAGACTAGAATCGAACACTACACTCGATGTCGTTAACCTTAACATGTGATCAGAACATTGATCGATGTTTTCAGATCACTAAACAAGTAGAACCGAACACTGTACAACATGTCAGGGGATACCTTTGTTCTAAGAAAATTAGATTGAAACATAACAAGACTAGAACCGAACACTGTACAACATGTTAGGATATATATTTTTTCTAAGAAGATCAGATTGAAACATAACAAGACTAGAATTGAACACTGCACTCGATACAACATGTGATCAGAACATTGATTGATGTGTTCAGATCACTAAACAAGTAGAACCGAACACTGTACAACATGTTAGGGGATATCTTTGTTCTAAGAAGATCAGATTGAAACATAACAAGACTAGAATCGAACACTGTACTCGATGTCGTTAACCTTAACATGTGATCTGATACAACATGTTAGGGGATACCTTTGTTCTAAGAGAATTAGATTGAAACATAGCAAGACTAGAAGTGAACACTGTAAGAACATTGTTTGATGTGTTCAGAGCAAAAGTACAACTTCAATGATTTACCTAGTGTAAAAATCAAAAACACACACTGTGCACATATCGCATAGCTATCTCGCCTATCACTTACCTAGTATGAAAATCAAAAACACACTGTGCACATATCGCATAGCTAACTCGGCAACACTTCAAATGATTTGCTTAGTACGAAAATAAACAAATCTGTACCGCGTAGCTAACTCGTTCATCACACTGCTAAGACGCTTAGTAATTGCAAATACACTGATATATGTCATACGAAAATCAAGAAAGCACACTGCGTAGCCAACTCGCTCGGGTCACTCGCTTAGTAATTGCAACACGACTAGAACACTGATACACGTTACTCTTTTTTCTCGAAACACACACACACACGGATAAGAATGTTTCGAGATACTACATACTTACATGTTTTTTTAAAAAAAATAGGGGGATGAAAGATCATAAATTATATGTACACATGTTGTCTCCTCCAAGTTTTAAGACGAAATAGACGCAGTACTGCGAGTTTCCGCTCTAGCTGGCGAACGGAAGTAGCATGATATCTCAGCAAAAAAATACGCGTGAGCTTGCATACACGCAAGTCAGACACAATGATGGATACCGCGATTCAAATCCTGGCAACTTATGCCGTCAGGAAGGGCATCCGGCTAGATCATGTTATGACGATCGCGCAGGTCGCTCGCCTAGCATTTGCTATTTTTTTACGGCTTCCGACAGTAGGAGTTCGAACCTGCTATCTCCCGAAGTAGCGGGAATGATTGCGGGTACAAGAGTGTTGAGGGTGATTCATTTGTCGGATGGAGGCGTTAAGCTGTGTGCAGGCTTCTTCGGTAGGAGTAGGCTATGTGCCGGCACTGGGATATCTAGTTATAAAACCCGCTACAAAAAATTTATCGCGTATACTGCGATTTAAAATCCTAGTCAGGAAGGGTAACCGGTCGTAAAACTATGGTGTATGATCTAAGAGGCGGGGTGTGCAAAAAGCCAGCATTAAGTAAGGGCTGTTGATAGGGGGCGTTAAACCTTGTGCAGACTCCTTCGAAAATGATTTTGAGTACAAGACGTTGATGGTGATTCATCTGTGGGATGGAGGCAATAAGCCTTGTGCAGGCTTCTTCGGTAGGAGTAGGCTATGTGCTGGTACCGGTATATCTAGTTATAAAACCCGCTATAACAAATTTATCGCGTATACTGCGATTTAAATTCCTAGTCAGGAAGGGTAACCGGTCGTAAAACTATGGTGTATGATCTAAGAGGCGGGGTGTGCAAAAAAGCTAGCATTAAGTAAGGGCTGTTGATGGGGAATTTAAACCTTATGCAGACTCCTTCGAAAATGATTGTGAGTACAAGAGTGTTGAGGGTGATTCATTTGTCAGATGGAGGCGTTAAGCTGTGTGCAGGCTTCTTCGGTAGGAGTAGGCTATGTGCCGGCACCGGGTTTTACCCTCTCCCTACTGTTGTATATTACATTCTTAGGTAGTTTCAAGGGCGTGCAAAAAGCCAGCATTAAGTAAGGGCTGTTGATGGAGGGGTGTTAAACCTTGTACAGGCTCCTTCAACAGGAGTAGCCTACATGCCGGCGCCGTGCAGTCTCTTTCGATAGGAGTGAGCTATATGCTGGCTCTGTGTTTTAACCTCTCCGTACAATCATGATATTTTATGTTAGGAGCTTACACGGGCTGAATGCTACTCAGCTAAGAAGACGTTCCGTGAGTTACAAGTAGCTTATCACCACGCAGTGTCTTCGTTCAAGGTTACTACAGCCGGAAGATGCGTGTACAATTTCAGCCAACACATGCATTCCGTACCTCGCTCTGAATTACTGCGCCGATACAACTTCAAAGACTGTGGAAAAAAAATGTAACCTATAGCCTACAGTTTGGTTTAGTGTGCATGCCTCTCACCCGGCAGTCTCGGGTTCGATTCTCTTGGGAATAAAAATGTGTTTTACATATTTTAAATCGCAAGAATTTGTTTTAAGACTAGTTGCCCTTCCTGACGCAAAACTGGCAGTATCTAGCCTCTTACATCATACACTATTGTTTTCGACCCGTTGCCCTTCCTGACGTCAAGGAACTCGGATTAAGAATCTGTTTTACAACTAGATGATCTTTTTAACACGAGAATCGGCGTTTTACAGCTAGATGCTCTTCTTAGATTTTAAATCGCTGTATATCGAACTATTGTTTTACAGCCGGATGCCCTTCCTGACGCAAAACTAAGATTTTAAATCACAAGAATTTGTTTTAAGACTAGTTACCCTTCCTGACACAAAACTAGCAGTATCTAGCCTCTTACATCATATACTATTGTTTTCGACCGGTTGCCCTTCCTGACGTCAAAGAACTAGGATTAAGAATCTGTTTTGTTTTAAGACTAGTTGCCCTTCCTGACGCAAAACTGGCAGTATCTAGCCTCTTACATCATACACTATTGTTTTCGACCGGTTGCCCTTCCTGACGTCAAAGAACTAGGATTAAGAATCTGTTTTGTTTTAAGACTAGTTGCCCTTCCTGACGCGAAACTGGCAGTATCTAGCCTCTTACATCATACACTATTGTTTTCGACCAGTTGCCCTTCCTGACGTCAAAGAACTCGGATTAAGAATCTGTTTTACAACTACTTGCACTTTCTAACACGAGAATCGGGGATTTACAGCTAGTTGCACTTCTTAGATTTTAAATCGCTGTATCACGAACTATTGTTTTACAGCCGGATGCCCTTCCTGACGCAAAACTAAGATTTTAAATCGCAAGAATTTGTTTTAAGACTAGTTACCCTTCCTGACGCAAAACTGGCTGTATCTAGCCTCTTACATCATACACTATTGTTTTCGACCGGTTACCCTTCCTGACGTCAAAGAACTCGGATTAAGAATCTGTTTTACAACTAGATGCTCTTTTTAACGCGAGAATCGGGGTTTTACAGCTAGATGCACTTCTTAGATTTTAATTCGCTGTATCACGAACTATTGTTTTACAGCCGGATGCCCTTCCTGACGCAAAACTAAGATTTTTAAATCGCAAGAATTTGTTTTAAGACTAGTTGCCCTTCCTAACGCAAAAGTGGCAGTATCTAGCCTCTTACATCATACACTATTGTTTTCGACCGGTTGCCCTTCCTGACGCAAAACTGGCAGTATCTAGCCTCTTACATCATACACTGTTGTTTTCGACCGGTTGCCCTTCCTGACGTCAAAGAACTCCGATTAAGAATCTGTTTTACAACTACTTGAACTTTCTAACACGAGAATCGGGGATTTACAGCTAGTTGCACTTCTTAGATTTTTAATCGCTGTATCACGAACTATTGTTTTACAGCCGGATGCCCTTCCTGACGGAAAATAAGATTTTAAATCGCAAGAATTTGTTTTAAGACTAGTTACCCTTCCTGACGCAAAACTGGCAGCATCTAGCCTCTTACATCATACACTATTGTTTTCGACCGGTTACCCTTCCTGACGTCAAAGAACTCGGATTAAGAATCTGTTTTACAACTAGATGCTCTTTTTAACACGAGAATCGGGGTTTTACAGCTAGATGCACTTCTTAGATTTTAAATCGCTGTATCACGAACTATTGTTTTACAGCAGGATGCCCTTCCTGACGCAAAACTAAGATGTTTAAATCGCAAGAACGTGTTTTAAGACTAGTTGCCCTTCCTGACGCAAAACTGGCAGTATCTAGCCTCTTACATCATACACTATTGTTTTCGACCGGTTCCCCCTCCGGACGTCAAAGAACTAGGATTAAGAATCTGTTTTACAACTAGATGCTCTTTTTAATACGAGAATCGGGGTTTTGCAGCTAGACGCACTTCTTAGATTTTAAATCGCTGTATCACGAACTATTGTTTTACAGCCGGATGCCCTTCCTGACGCAAAACTAAGATTTTAAATCACAAGAATTTGTTTTAAGACTAGTTGCCCTTCCTGACGCAAAACTGGCAGTATCTAGCCTCTTACATCATACACTATTGTTTTCGACCGTTTGCCCTTGCTGACGTCAAAGAACTAGGATTAAGAATCTGTTTTGTTTTAAGACTAGTTGTCCTTCCTGACGCAAAACTGGCAGTATCTAGCCTCTTACATCATACACTATTGTTTTCGGCCTGTTGCCCTTCCTGACGTCAAGGGACTCGGATTAAGAATCTGTTTTACAACTACTTGCACTTTCTAACACGAGAATCGGGGATTTACAGCTATATGCACTTCTTAGATTTTAAATCGCTGTATCACGAACTATTGTTTTACAGCTGGATGCCCTTCCTGACGCAAAACTAAGATTTTAAATCGCAATATTTGTTTTAAGACTAGTTACCCTTCCTGACGCAAAACTGGCAGTATCTAGCCTCTTACATCATACACTATTGTTTTCGACCGGTTGCCCTTCCTGACGTCAAAGAACTAGGATTAAGAATCTGTTTTACAACTAGATGCTCTTTTTAACACGAGAATCGGGGTTTTACAGCTAGATGCACTTCTTAGATTTTAAATCGCTGTAGCACGAACTATTGTTTTACAGCCGGATGCCCTTCCTGACGCAAAACTAAGATTTTAAATCACAAGAATTTGTTTTAAGACTCGTTGCCCTTCCTGACGCAAAACTGGCAGTATCTAGCCTCTTACATCATACACTATTGTTTTCGGCCGGTTGCCCTTCCTGACGTCAAAGAACTCGGATTAAGAATCTGTTTTACAACTAGATGCTCTTTTTAACACGAGAATCGGGGATCTACAGCTAGATGCTCGCCGGATGCCCTTCCTGACGGCATAAGTTGCCAGGATTTGAATCGCGGTATCCATCATTGTGTCTGACTTGCGTGTATGCAAGCTCACGCGTATTTTTTTGCTGAGATATCATGTTACTTCCGTTCGCCAGCTAGAGCGGAAACTCGCAGAACTGCGTCTATTTCGTCTTACAACTTGGAGGAGACAACATGTGTACATATAATTTATGATCTTTCATCCCCCTATTTTTTTTTTAAAACATGTAAGTATGTAGTATCTCGGAACATTCTTATCCGTGTGTGTGTGTGTGTTTCGAGAAAAAAGAGTAACGTGTATCAGTGTTCTAGTCGTGTTGCAATTACTAAGCGAGTGACCCGAGCGAGTTGGCTACGCAGTGTGCTTTCTTGATTTTCGTATGACATATATCAGTGTATTTGCAATTACTAAGCGTCTTAGCAGTGTGATGAACGAGTTAGCTACGCGGTATAAATTTTTTATTTTCGTACTAAGCAAATCATTTGAAGTGTTGCCGAGTTAGCTATGCGATATGTGCACAGTGTGTTTTTGATTTTCATACTAGGTAAGTGATAGGCGAGATAGCTATGCGATATGTGCACAGTGTGTGTTTTTGATTTTTACACTAGGTAAATCATTGAAGTTGTACTTTTGCTCTGAACACATCAAACAATGTTCTTACAGTGTTCGATTCTAGTCTTGCTATGTTTCAATCTAATTTTCTTAGAACAAAGGTATCCCCTAACATGTTGTATCGGATCACATGTTAAGGTTAACGACATCGAGTGCAGTGTTCGATTCTAGTCTTGTTATGTTTCAATCTGATCTTCTTAGAACAAAGTATCCCCTAACATGTTGTACAGTGTTCGGTTCTACTTGTTTAGTGATCTGAACACATCAATCAATGTTCTGATCACATGTTGTATCGAGTGCAGTGTTCAATTCTAGTCTTGTTATGTTTCAATCTGATCTTCTTAGAACAAAGGTATCCCCTAACATGTTGTACAGTGTTCGGTTCTAGTCTTGTTATGTTTCAATCTAATTTTCTTAGAACAAAGGTATCCCCTGACATGTTGTACAGTGTTCGGTTCTACTTGTTTAGTGATCTGAACACATCAATCAATGTTCTGATCACATGTTGTATCGAGTGCAGTGTTCAATTCTAGTCTTGTTATATTTCAATCTGATCTTCTTAGAACAAAGGTATCCCCTAACATGTTGTACAGTGTTCGGTTCTAGTCTTGTTATGTTTCAATCTAATTTTCTTAGAACAAAGGTATCCCCTGACATGTTGTACAGTGTTCGGTTCTACTTGTTTAGTGATCTGAACACATCGATCAATGTTCTGATCACATGTTAAGGTTAACGACATCGAGTGTAGTGTTCGATTCTAGTCTTGTTATTTTGCAATCTAATTTTCTTAGAACAAAGGTATCCCCTAACATGTTGTACAGTGTTCGGTTCTACTTGTTTAGTGATCTGAACACATCAATCAATGTTCTGATCACATGTTAAGGTTAACGACATCGAGTGCAGTGTTCGATTCTAGTCTTGTTATGTTTCAATCTGATCTTCTTAGAACAAAGGTATCCCCTAACATGTTGTACAGCGTTCGATTCTACTTATGTAGTGTTCTGAACACACCAGACAATGTTTTAATCACATGTTGAAGTTAACGACATCGAGTGCAGTGTTCGATTCAAGTCTTGTTATGTTTCTTTCGTAATCCGCAAGTCTAAACATGCATATAGCTGCACACTCTTGCCTTCGCGATGCGTGTTCGATAAAGTTATGCCTTGACAGAGGAGGAGGAGGAGGCGGAGGTGGTAGGGGAGGAGGAGGAGGAGGAGGAAGAGCAGGAGGTAGAGGAGGTGTCGTATAATCTCCTTCAAGATAGTAGATGAGAGGTTAGGTTAGCGAATGCACTAATGTTTAATGATGATAGCTAACGGAATTTCAAATTATCCGTCACCACAATTCAAAGGGATAGCAGCACGGTGCTCTGTTGATTAAAGATGGCATCTAGATAGAATTTCAAATTGCCGTCACCACATGTTAAATGTATGTAGCTAGAGATAGTAGCACGATGCTCTGTTGAATAAAGATGGCGGATGATAGCTAACGGAAGGTTTTTTATTTTCAAATTATCCGCCACCACATGTTAAATGTATGTAGCTAAAGATAGCGGTACGAAGCTTTGTTGATTAAAGATGACGGATGATAAGTAACAGAACTTTCCAAATTGCCCGCTACTACAGAGAGCAGCACGGCGCTCTGTAGATTAAAGATGGTGGATGACAGCTGACGAAATTACCCGCATGATAGCAGCACAGTGCTCTATTGATTAAAGATGGCGGATGATAGCTGTCAAAAAAGCACGTGGCTTTGTTTACTAAACAAGAGCACGTGGAATTTGCCGCCACCACATTTCATAGGTATCTAGCTAAAGATGGCAGCACGGTGCTCTCTTGATTAAAGATGGCGGATGACAGCTGTCAAAAAGCACGTAGAATTTGCCACCGGCATAAAGAGGGCAGCACGGTGCTCTCTGGCGGTTGACAGCTGTCAGAAAAGCACATGGGTTTGTTTCCAAACAAGAGCGCGTAAAGTTTACCACCCCCACATAGAGGCAGCACGGTGCTCTCTGGATTAAAGATGGCGGATGATAGATGTCAAAAAAAGCGCATAGGTTTGTTTCCAAACAGGAGCATAAAGAATTTTTCAAATTGCCGCCACTACATTTCAAAGGTATCTAGCTAAAGAGTGCAGCACTGAGGTTTGCGATGCAAGATGGCGGATGACAGCTGTGACGTACCACATTTCAAAGGTAAGTAGCTAAAGAGGGCAGCAGGGTGCTCTCTGGATTAAAGATAGCCGTTGACAGCTGCACGTGGCTTTGTTTCCAAACAAGAGCACGTGGAATTTGCCGCCACTACATTTCAAAGGTATCTAGCTAAATAGTGCAGCACTGAGTTTAGCGATGCAAGATGGCGGATGACAGCTGTGACGTACCACATTTCAAAGGTAAGTAGCTAAAGAGGGCAGCACGGTGCTCTATGGATTAAAGATGGCGGATGACAGCTGTCAAAAAAGCACGTGGCTTTGTTTCCAAACAAGAGCATAAAGAATTTGCCGCCACTACATTTCAAAGGCATCTAGCTAAAGAGTGCAGCACTGAGGTTTCGGATGCAAGATGGCGGATGACTTCTGTGACGTACCACATTTCAAAGGTAAGTAGGTAAAGAGGGCAGCACGGTGCTCTCTGGATTAAAGATGGCGGATGACAGCTGTCAAAAAAGCACGTGGCTTTGTTTCCAAACAAGAGCATAAAGAATTTGCCACCACTACATTCAAAGGTATCTAGCTAAAGAGTGCAGCACTGAGGTTTCGGATGCAAGGTGGCGGATGACAGCTGTGACGTACCACATTTCAAAGGTAAGTAGCTAAAGAGGGCAGCACTGTGCTCTATGGATTAAAGATGGCGGATGACAGCTGCACGTGGATTTGTTTATCTCACGCTAGTGAAGTTAAGTTGGTAGCACTAAGGTTTAGGCCCGCCAAGATGGCAGCACTGCCGATGACAGGTGACGAATTTTACATCTACTACGATAAAGAGGGCAGCACAGTGCTCTGTAGTTTAAAGATGGCGGATGACAGCTGTCAAAAAAGCACGTGGCTGTCAAAAAGCACGTGGCTTTGTTTACCACGCGCTAGTTAGGTTAAGTTGGTACTACTGAGGTTTAGGCCCGTCAAGATGGCAGTACTGAGGTTAGCGATGCGTTGTTGTCTGTCAAAAAGCACGTGGCTGTCAAAAAACACGTGGCTTTGTTTATCTCGCGCTAGTTAGGTTAAGTTTACACTACTGAGGTTTAGGCCCGTCAAGATGGCAGTACTGAGGTTAGCGATGCGTTGTTGTCGATGACAGCTGTCAAAAAGCACGTGGCTTTGTTTACAAATTCAAATTTCCCGCGGGTGGTGGAGGAGGCCTCTGGGAGGCCTCTGGCTTTGGTGGTGGTGGAGGAGGCCTCTGGGAGGCCTCTGGCTGTGGTGGTGGTGGTGGAGGTGGCCTCTGGGAGCCCGGTGGCGGTGGCGGCGCCAGAATCCCTGTATTATACTACTTCTGTTCATAGAGACGCAAAAATTCGCCTCCAAATAGCACATGAATTCACCATAATCCCTACCACATTTCTCCACATGGCACAATGTGAGAGGTACAATAGCGGAAATAATTCGCAACATCCATCCAAAATAACACGGGAAAATTCTCATAAATGACTGGAACCACTTGTAAATATAATAATCAGACAATGTCCTCCCTTGAAAGTATGAAGTCGGATCCAAAAGAAAGCTATCCGTATCGTTAGCGTAGCGTTAATATATCAGATGAGTCTGCTCCCTCGTGCAAAATATAGCAAACACTTTTGGCAAAATATAATAGAAATACATTCCGAAAAATGAAAATATCACGCGCACACAATCCTCAATATTATAGTAATTGAATGTAAACGTAAATTCCTTAAAGGTTAGCTGATGACTGATATTTAAACTAGATACTTGTCTGATGACATGACTTATTGAATCCCGCGTGGTCGATGATATCGACATACAGTCATCACGCACCTTAAAATCACATAGTTCGTCGCCATAAGACCTATCTGTGTCGGTGCGACGTAAAGCCCCTAGCAAAAAAAAAATCACATAGTAAGAGAAACTACAAATCCAACGTCGTATAACACAAGAAATAACATGGTAAAGATACTAGAAATCTACTCAAACTACTGTCTAAGCAATAATCCCTTCAAGAAGAAAGTTAACTACATATTACAGCTACATAGAACAGATAATACCCAGTATAAATGAAATGTCGACTTAACTTGGATGTCTTGATGACCATGGTAGTCTTCTAGTCAGGATTCATGGCATTAGGACGCTGTTGGCCTTGGATCTCGCTTTTAGTACTGCATCCTGATCCAGGCGATGTCTCCAGGGCACACGAACAGCTTACTCTAGGTCTTCATAGTCTTGGCTGGTATCGAACTTGTATTGCTTGAGGTGCACTGAAACTTTCACAAAATTGTTAGTAGAAATTCCCCACTCGTGGTTTCACAATTGACATGTAATGATACATACTTTCTTCCCAGACACTATTGACGTCTGTTATGATTTTTAGATGGTCTGTTAAACTGCACAGAAATGACACTGATCTCCTCGTGGTGCGAGTAACAGCTGTCCAGGTCTGTAGACGACCTCCTTGCGTAGTAGTTCCCGAGCAACTCGCGCAGCCAGCAAAAACAAGAGAGAGTGAGAATATTCTAGTGCAGGTTCGCCACTTATCTTCTGAGCTCTGACGTCACACCTCGTGATTCATTTGACGTCCTGAATTCCTCGATGTTGTAATTAACATGTGCCCAATTTCTTGTTAATTAATTATATAATTAATTCCATAATTCATTTAATTACCAAATTTTATTATTCAGGCCTTCTTGAAATGGGATATCACAGCTTTTACGCACACTTGTTAGAGAATGTTTATTAGGACGTCGAATCTGAAGTTGTAATATGACGAAAGATTTTGAATGCAATACTTGTCGTGGGTGAAAAGTTCAACCGGATTAAAATTTTTCCCGTCTTCTCTTGCGGTGATAATATTGTCTCTCACCCCTCAACAGGTTACACAAAAGATAAACAAAAAAATCATCCCTTTGAATTCCCCTGCTGACACTCCGCGCGGGACACCTGGGGTACAGTCTGGTCTTATAAAATTCACTGCCAATTACAATAGACCTAAAATGTCACAGTATGTATGTATGTATGTATGTATGTATGTATGTATGTATGTATGTATGTATGTATGTATGTATGTATGTATGTATGTATGTATGCACACGCATCACGAGAAAAGGGGGTGAAGAGAATTTAATGAAAATCGGTATGTAAAGTCCGGCCATAAGTCGCTACAATCTAGGCCACAAATAATCATATTCACGCTGAGAGAAATGGTAGTTTAGGGGAGGCCTAACATTTAATTCTCAAATATTTATTTTATTAATGGCCCTGCTTTATTGAAAATCGGCATTAAAAGTCGGAGAATAAGTCGCTACAATTCAGGCTATAAAAATCATATTCACGCTGAGTGAAATGGCCGTTTAGGGGAAGGGCTAAAATTTAATTCCCAAATATTTGTGTTATTAATGGTCCTATCGACAAATAGTACATTGCTAAAGTTATATAGTATTAAATTTTCGATCATTTATGTCTTATACATTTTTACCGTACCGGCTATGATAACAGAGATATTAATGAATTTGGATTTTTGTTGCTAAGTCCATATCAGCTGCAAGTCACGAGAAAATGAGTAAACGGAATTTAATGAATATCGTTATGTAAGGTCGGGAAATAAGGATCTACGTTATAATTAATTTAGTAAGACGACCTAATATTACAGAGTCGAAAGAAAACAATGCCTACAACACAGAAAGTTCTTAACATTGATCAACTATAACATTATATTGACCATTGTTTGTTGCGATGTGATTTGTGTCTCTGTTGCCACTTATCTCCGATAGATTGGATTACTGCTGTATACCGATTTTTAAAAATTTATTTTACGTCGCACCGACACAGACGGGACACATGGCAACGATGGCATAGGAAAGGGCTAGGAGTGGGAAGGAAGCGACCTTTGCCTTAATTGCAGCACAAACCTAAGCATTTGCCCGGTGGGAGAACACGGAAAGCCATCTTTAGGGCTGTAGACAGTGGGATTCGAACCTACTACCTTCTGGATGCAAGCTCAGAGCGGGGCGCCCCTAACCGCATGGCCAACTCGCCCGGTCGTACCGAGTATACCAGCCTGCCTGAATGTTGGCGGGAAGTAGCTGGGGAGTTAAATAACGTTCTTCCTTAGCATGGCGTTCCTCTGGTTCATAAAATTACTGATACTACTGTTACGTAATAAACTGGTTCATCATAGTATTAGAGCTATTCAATCTCTACTCTTAAGCCCTGATTGGAATGAGCAGTGTGCATATTTAACGGGATAATGGCAGAGGGGTGTTCACGGTTCTATGCGGCCTGGTCATTCTAGCTCTGGAACTTCGGACTGTTAGATCGGCACCGTAGTACTGTTCGTTAAAAGTGAGAAAAAGTGCGGTTGATTATTTGATCGAGCATTTTATGTGATAACATTGCTTCTAATCGCTAATTTCCTACTGACGTTTTTGTAATGGCCTAAGTTGACTTCAGTTAGGAAAACCACAAAGACAGTCTTTCTGAGAATACCGTAGCGAAGCTCGGGTACATCAGCTAGTTATTAAATAGAAGTACGGCGTGATTATACAATTTAAAATCATTTAATATTTTAATGCACACTTAGAAACTAAAAAAAAACTAACAGACACTGAAGAGACTGCCAAACTAACAAATGTGCGCGGAAAGCAGGTGAATCATGCCGAAAGGTATAGAATCATCATAGGATCATACCTCACTGTCCATGACCTTGGAAAAAATATACCCGTGCTAGCTGTCCTGCAAATTTTCCACAACTTGCTGTGGCGCTGTGGTGCTATACAAATCAGTTGGCCACATGAACGATTTTTTTGCGTATTTCAGCTGATAATTTCGTTGGTAATAAAATAAAATAAAGGAAATAATTAGCTGATGAGACAACAGGGCTTGCACGAATTGCTTGTTTTAATAATTTCCATAGTTCCTTGTTTCAGCCAGCTAAAATGGAGTACAAAAGTAATTTTCTCCACAAAATGGGGAGTGGGAAATTGCCTCCCTCGCCTCCTTAATCGCCGCTACTGTATGGAACCCAGGAACGAAAGAAGAACAATACTTTTATATGTGGAGTAGAAGAAGCTATGAAAGAAATTAAAGTGACACTGGTGGTGGAGATGGTACAGAATAGAATTAAATTATACTTAAGTGAGGCGGATATTGATGAGGCCCAGAGAGTGGGAAGAGCGGAACGGAGTAGCGGTCTTAGGCCAATTAAGGAATGCAGGGAAGCTAAAAGAAGAGAAGATCTGGATGAAAGAAGATATAATGTAAGCATGGAAGCGAGTAGAGATTTTAAAGTATTGAGAAGACACATGGTGAGAGGGAGGCATCAAGGGCTGAGGGCGCTCATTAGAGGCCAACAGCTGGTGGTGGGGAACGGCAGATGGTCAAGAGAATGGTCGGTTGATAAGCTACAGGAAATAGACAAAAACTATCTACAGACTGTCATGCAAACGATAGCGAAAGGTGTAAGAAGAGACGTGGAGGGTCCGGCTGGTGATGACGGGGCAAAGGCTGAAGGTGATGAGAGGAGTAATGTCCAGGGCGAGGTAAGAAGTGTCAACAAAGAAGAACGGGACGACGTGGAAGCGGCAAGAGGAGGTGGCAGTGAAGCGACACTGGTGAGTGCTGTGAAGGTGGAGGAGGAGAGAAGCCGGAGAGACGTAATGAGCAGTGCTAGGAGCTTAACTCTAAAATATTTGAACGGGAAGACAAGCAACGGGCAGGAGGAGGGGCTAAATAATTGGCTAAGACTTCCCAAAAGGTAGAGAGCAGTGAGGAAAAAGAAGGAATGCGAAGAACTAGAAGCAAAATTTCAAATACAGGGGGGGGGGAATAAATAGAAGTAAGGGAGAAAAAGGGGGGACAAAAAGGGCAGCAGATAACTAGGGTGGAAGGTAGGCTTTGTAAATATTGAAGGGGTAGTAAGCAAGCTGGGTAATCAAGATGTAGGTAAGCTGGTCGACAGTTTCGATATAGTGACCCTCGTAGAGACATGACTCGAAGAGGGGCAAAATTTAACATGGAAGCGATTAGTGATAAGGAATACAAGGAGGAAGAAACAGGGAAGCAGGGGAAGAATTCCTGGGGTATATTGATACTTGTAAAGGAAGGAATAAGTTATATAATAGTAGATAATAGAAAATAAGATGGAAGAGGTGATGTGGGTTAGGTTTCTGATGGAGGGAGCAAAGGGGAAGATGGTGTGCCTAGGTTTTGTACACAACCATCCGAGGGTCTCGATATATGCGATTGTATATTTTTTGAAAAAAATGATGGAGGAAATAAATATGATTAGCGGGAAGTATGAAGAGGATGGATTAATTTAGTTTAGGGGATTGGAACTCGAGAATAGGGAGCTCTAGGCCAGTGTATAGCAAAGAGGGGTCGGATTTAAAGATGGATAGCAGGATAAGTGAAGACAAAGGGAGAAAAGGCTACGGTCAGAAGTTGCTAGAAGTATGTGGGGTGAGCATCTTCTACATTTTGAACGGGTGGTGGAAGGGTGTAGGTAAGGGAAGATGACATACATTACGAAAGAGGGAGGAAGTGTTATTGATTTGGTAATTAGCTCGGAAGATATGTCAGATAGAGTAAGCGAGGTTGATGTTTTTGACTGGGTGGAATCACACCATTCCCTAGTATATGTAATCGTGAACAGGAGAGGGACAGTAGAGGAGAGGGGAATAGGAGAAGAACGAAGGAGATAAGGGGAAGAATTTCCAAGCATGTATGAACAGAGGAGGTTAAATCAAAGTTAAATAACTGCTTTGACGTTACAGAATTTCAGATGTTTAGTATAGGGTTCGATGTAGCGTTAGATAGGACGTTAGAGCTACTGGAATATCCTTGCAGGAGTGTGGCGATGGAAAAAGCATGAAGGAAGACGATGAGATAAGAGGGAGAGGGCCAGTACAATAAAGAGTGTAGGAATAAGAGGAAACTAGTGATGAGAACTCTAGGTGAGTACAGGAAATATGGAGGGAGGGGTTTAAGGGAACAGTTTTTCAGGTCGAGAAAATAATTTAAGAAAATGCTAGTAGAGTAAAAAAGGCTTGGAAAAATGTCCAAACGGAAGCGATAAACAGGTAGTGTAAAGACAAGGAAGGAGATAAGGTGTGGTGAGAGTAACTAGAATTAATAGGGGTACTAGTAGAGCTTCAAAGTCAAAAATTGAGTTTGGAACATGGATGAAGTATTTCCAGAAACTCTTAGGGGAGGAGGAGGGGTGGGTAAGAGCAGAAGGAAGATATGAGGTTGAAAGGGGGTTAGAGGTGGGTAGTCCTGAATTCGATAAAGGAATAGAAGACGATAAGTTAGTGGAAGTGATAAGTAAATCAAAGAACAGGACAGCGGAAGGGGAAATGGGATAACTAAGTAATAAAGATTAGTCAGATGAGGGAGAGTTTGATTACATTTCTAAATAAGGTATTCGATGGAGCAAATTTCCCGAAAGAATGACAGAAGGGAATCTATGTCCTATTTATAAAAACAAAGGAGAGCGGGCCAATCCCAGCAATTATAGAGGTATGACCTTGCTGGACTCCCTGAGCAAGGTATTCACGGGTATTTTGGCAAATAGGGTGAGGAAGTGGGCGGAAGACTACTCTATTTTATCGATATTCCAGTGTGGTTTTAGAACAGGGAGGAGGACGACGGATAACTTAATGATAGAGCAATAATAGATAAATAGGTGAGTAAAGAGGATGCCACAGTCTTTATAGCATCTTTAGACTTTCAGAATGCGTTTGATAAGGTGAGCAGGGAGGCCTAGTTTGAAAGACTGGGGAGGGTAGGGGCGGGATAGAAGATGAGAAGAGCGATTCAACGCATTTATAAAAAAGTCTATTGCAGCATTATGGTAGAGAATGTGGTGGTTAATGGATTGATTGAATCGAAATTTGGGCTGAAGCAGGGGAGTAAATTGTCACCATTTCTTTTCTTGTTGTTCATAAACGATTTATTATGTGGCCATGGGTAGATAAAATGGGCCTGTCCAGTTGTAGGGGCACAGGAAATTCCAGCGTTGATTTTTGCTGATGATGTATTATTGATGACGTTGACAGCCAGGGGCTTGCAAAGGAGCTTAAATTAGGTTTGAAATTTTTCGAAGAAATGGTCCTAGAAGATAAACAGTAGCAAGACAAAGGTGTTGGTTTGTACGAAAGGTAACAGAAAGAAACCTTGGGAAAAAGTGGATAATAAATGGGGAGAATTTAGAGGTGGTGGATAAGATGGAGTAACTGGGGCTGATGACGAGTAGAAATGGTAGTTGGGCTGAACACATTAGGCGTGCCAAATGGGAAGGCCAAGCAGCACTCTCAGAAAGTAGGATATTAGAAAATAGATTTCATGGTGTAGATTATGGCATACAAAGAATAGTGTTCAAGTCAGTGGTGAAGAATCGAATGCTGTACGGTTCTGAATTTTTTGCCGGGGGAGGGGTTTAAGAAAGAATGCGGGATGTTAGAACAGTCAGGGAGTTAGTTTAGCAAGATTTTTATGGGGTTGCTGTTTTGCGCCGCGAACGCAGGAACAAGTGTTATGTGTAATGAGTATATAAAGATATATATTTTAAAAGGGTGCTTGGTTACTGGTGTAGATTGAGAAAATGTGAAGGGGGCCTAATTCTGCAGTCGGCGTACTAGTATCAAATAAAGAGCAATTATGGCAATTACTGGGTAGACAAGGTAAAAATACTTTAGATAGAATAGATTTAGGAGATTATTACGATACAGAATGGGAGAGGAGAAGAAATGTTTAATGGAAATATGTAATTAGGAGGGCAAGATAAATTGCAGAACAAGATCTATTGGCCGCATACAGAATGGGAGCTATCCTAAATATGTTTATGAGGCAAATCAGGTATTGAATTTTAAAGTGAAAAATGTGAATAGGAAGGTGAGAAGAGGCTTAATATGGTGGATGCATATGAATAGAGGATGGATGAAGTTAAATGAAAAACGATGTGTTTATTACGTGGTGATATGAGAGGGGATCTTATTTTATTGATAGTGTGTAAGGAAACGGTTGAAGAGAGACACATTTATGACGGAGGAGCAATTGAAGATGATCGCTCAACCGTGTAATGGAGATAAGCTTTTAAAGTGGTTAGTGGCAGAATTGAAGTGTGCGGGAAATTTATGAAAGTTTTTGAGCAGAATTAGGAGTAATTTTACAGTCGCGTTAAATAAAGCTAAATCTCTGGCATGTCTAGTGGAGAGAGACAACGAACTAGGGAGTGGGAAATCCTAACCCATGTAAGGTGAAGAAGATGACTCGACTCACTGCTTGAGAAGGAGGTCTTCCCCACTAGTGGCTATCAGTGGGAAGGGGAGGGGTGTGGTGAGCTCATGTGTTCCAATAGAGGGGGACTTAGCATACACGAGAAAGATTATCCTAGGTCAGGAGAGGGTAACACGTGTGACCACTCACCCAGGAAGTAGCTTAGAGTTGTCGTTAATCTTGTGTTGCTTTGTTTGCTATGTTGCCACTGTCCGACTCGTTGGCTGAATGGTCAGCGTACTGCCCTTCGTTTCATAGGGTCCCGAGTTCGATTCCCGGCCGCCTCAGGGATTTTAACCTTCATTGGTTAATTCCAATGGCTCGGTGGCTGGGTGTTTGTGCTGTCCCCAACATCCCTGAAACTCACACACCACAAATAATGTGATCCTCCACCACAATAACACGCAGTTACCTAGACATGGCAGATGCCGTCCACCCTCATCGGAGGGTCTGCCTTACAAGGGCTGCAGCCGGCTAGAAATAGCCACACGAAATAATATAATAATTATTATATTGCCATATTTTTGTTTTTGTGTTTTAGTTTTGTTTTTATTTGTAGAATATATGTATTTTCTCCGTAGAGATCATTAGGTTCAGTAACTGTACGGGTCTGAAGAAAATGAAAGTTATTATATTGTATAATAACTCTATCAACCTTCAGATATTGTAGCTCATGCAGTGTCAGATCTGCGATGAAAATATATTTAGGCTACATTTAGGGCATTAGCAATTAAACAAATTTTCGGACAAACATGAAAATGAGTAAATTGCATTGTAAATATACCACTTAAATCTGTTAGCATAAGTTATAAGCTTGTAGCTCGTGCAGAGAAAGAAAAACAGCGTCATTTGTGCTAAAAGAAAGACACAGGTTACATTTAAGCCCTAGAATTTAAACAAATTATCGTATAAACATGAAAGTTGATAATTCAGGTCGTAAACTCATCACTTGAAATTGTTGACATCGTTTCTAAGCTTGTAGCTCATGCGGAAAAGAAAAAGGTGGTATTAGTTCTGCCATAAGAAATACATAGGCTACATTTAAGCCCATGGCACATTTTCGGACAAAAATGTAAGTGAATAAATTGGATCGGAAACTCACCACTTGAATCTGTTTGCTTACGTTCTAAGCTTGGCTGACGCGGAACAGGAAAATAATCAGCGTCAGTTCTGCTACAAGGAGATCCATCAACCAAAGGTCTTAGATGTTGTAAATTAAGCTGTTACTCAATTCATTTGAAAGCTAACTAAACCCCAGAGCCAAAAGTTACTTCCTAACAGACAATCGAACTCACATCATTTCAAGTACTGTATACCGAGCTGTTAAACTTCATTCAGATTAAAAATAAATGCCTTCATTCTGATAACAATTCCAACCGCTATTAAATATCGAATTATGAATTTTCGAGATAAGAGAAAGAGTCTTGAAGCCCGTTCTATGTAAGCTGTGTATGTCTTACTTTGAGAATAATAATTCAGAATGCTGGCGATGTGGAAATTACGTATGTCCGCCGTTGTCACCTCTAGACTCGCGAAACCGTAAGTCAGCTATTTCTTAAGACAGGCGTATAGACTTTGGTAACTCGTTTCAAAACGACTTTGCAGTGCTGGCAATTATCCTCTTTACTAGTTCTCTTCTCCTGATACTAACTAATACGAACTTCCTTTGCGTTACACTTCCAACAATTCAAGCAGAACTGCATCCCCTCACCGTAGCACACTATACTCGAGAGAAGTGCCTAGTCCCCGAGAACGCTCTCTCTGTGTGGTTAGTCAGCATCTGCTTTGTATGGGAAACTGCTTGTTATTGTAGTAGAAAATTGTTCTCGAGCCAGAAGAGTTAAAATATACCACCCAACAGAACCCTAAAAGTAATGCCAGACTCACCTAAGGGTCCTGTAGCCGCCAACCCATGCTCCGAAGAGGAAAGTATTCTATTTTAGTCGCCTGTTGCCTACAGAGAAAGAAAGTGCTACAATTATTACACCATTCCACCAAGGACTTATGTTGGGAAGAACAGCTGATTAGGAAAATATGGCTGAGTAGGGACTCTTTCAAACTGATACAGTTAAGACAAAATGCCTGGGTGAAAGCAGACGGAATATAAGACGTGATGCTTTTGTCTGAGGAGTCCTGCCACGCCCTCTTGCTGATTAGCCCTGTGCCAGTACATACTATTTTACCCTACTAGTATACTTATAAGAATAAGAGTTCGTCAATTAAAATGTTGAATAAGAGAGAGAAACGCGAAGGACCAAGAGGAGGCGGGCTTGCTTGATAAGATAAGAAGTTAGGTACTTTGCCAACGCTTTTATCGCTTAATAAGAGGTAAGGATGATGATCTATTACTGATGAAAACATTTTAAATATTTTATTTATTTATAAAAATGGTTGAAATTGTTCACTAGCAATGTTCAGGGTTTTTATCTTTCTGTCTGCCCCAATGTTATGGGGTTGTCTTATTTATTTATTAGCTTATTTATTAGTATGTAAATCTGTCTTTGACATACAAAATTAGTATACAAAATATAATTGGCATATTGAAATGTACCTGGTAATGGTTGTATATCGTATGATATAAGTTACACTTTCCATGTTACATACATGCCTATTGTTCAAATTAATGACAGGTACCTGCTGTGAAATATTCTTATGGACTATGTTATTGTAATAGAAGTTGGTTTTTGACCACTGTGGATCTGAGAACTCTTGCGAAAGCTACACATAATAAATTGTTCATGACAAAACACCGGAATGGAGAGATTTATCTCAACTATACGAACATTTATCCCCGTGGCTTGTCGATTGTGACAGAAAAGGCTGAATTAAGAGGAAATTACCTCCGTTTAAGAACGAATGATATGTTAGAATTTCCAAACTTATCTGTAATGGAGTAAAACATGTTACGTTCTTCCTAAAGTTGAGTCCATCGCAATTTTTTCATGAACAATATTTTTGTCTAGATTTATCTCAGTCAATGTCGTTCTGTTGCACAAACCAGTATTAGTATTTAGATTTTGAAGAAGAATACTATGACGCACCCAAATTGTGTCTAATTTGTTCGATGACAAAGCTGAAGGTTGAAGAATGTTAAGAAATTTGATAGATTAATGTAAGTTACTACATCCTACACGTCTTCACATTCTATGGAGTCAATTGTAATATATAGCCACTCAAAATACAAGAGTGCGCTGTACTGCATGTTCCTCGCATTTAACAATCACAATTTTAATTACTATCAAAATATAACTTACATCCCACGTAGATGCAAACTCTGTGTATACCGACAACAAACATTATATCTATAAGTTCAGTTGTTTCTGAGAAAATTACCTGCGAGGAACTTATACATTTCCATGCATTATATTTTTATTTATATTTTTATTTTATTTTTATTATTTTATCACTTTTCAAAATGTTCAGAACATTTTGGTTGATGGTGTTAACTTGTTCTGTTATTTCCACACAAAATAACTTTATTCTCAATAGGATCTGTAGTAAACCCAAGCAAATATTCTTTACTAATTTTTGAAACCTAGTTTTGTGAAAACTGAATAATACCATTTGTCCTCAAGCAGAACTTCATCCTCTCACCGTAGCACACTATACTCGAGAGAAGTGCCTAGTCCCCGAGAACGCTCTCACCCAGGCATTTTGTCTTAACTGTATCAGTTTGAAGGAGTCCCTACTCAGCCATATTTTCCTAATCGGCTGTTCTTCCCAACATAAGTCCTTGGAGTTGGAAACTACAGTAATTTAAATTCTTCATTAGTTTAAAAATCTTTATTTTGGTCCACAGAGTAGAATATTTAAAAATTGACAGAACAGCGTTTGGGAACAGTGTAGTTATAAAGTTCTGCTGGCACTGACATTTGAAGTCGTTTGAAGTGGTTCAAAACATCTGTGTGAATTTGTATATGATGATGCTGTATTTAGAATGTTAAGCTAGTAGTATTTCTTGTAATATTTTCTTTCCATGGAATTGCTTGTTGTACTTTTGTCTTCGTAGTAGTTGTTGTTGTTATGTGATTATGTTTTAACTTTATTATGACTTGTAATGTTAAGCTAGCAGTAAGCTCAATCAATAGTATTGTAAGCCAAAGTGTTAAGCACTCGAAATACTTAAGTTGTGTGCGAATTTGTATAAGATGATGCTGGATTTAGAATGTTAAACTATTAGTAGTGTTTCTTGTAATAATTCCTTTCCATGGATTTGCATGTAATACTCTTGTTGTTGTTGTTGTTGTTGCGTAATTAAGTTTTACTTTAGTTTATTGTCACACCACTATAATTGACCATTGCCACCGGGATATTTCCCAATTGTGATGTATTTGTTAACAATAAAATAAATAATAAATGTAATTTTGTCTCTGTAGCTAACTTGACTGTCATTTACAATTTCCTGTCCTTCATATGTGCATTTCTGATTGCATTTCCTAAGTGCATATCTTCCTTTTTGTTGCAAGTCCTTTGAACACCTCAATAAATTCAAATCATAACACAGAATTCTTGTATTTGCTTTAAACGTTGTAAATTGATAACCGGTCTATAATGTTTCTGCTCAAACAATATGGCGGCCACACGAGTCCTTTTGCTTCAATTCTGGCAGCACATTGGTGATGTGTTGTATCTTGTTCTGTGACCGTTGATCGTTTTGCTGGCATGGTGATGGGAAAAAACTCGTCTTCTGCGAGCGAATTTACTGCAGAATGTGTCGTCTCTCTATGTTGTTCGGTGCTCATTGGGACCCACTTTCAACGAAACTTCATCCCGCATTTCTTAGATATCGCACTCCGTGTGTGATAATTTCAAAGCAGAAACTAGGACTTAGTTCAGTCTTATATCCGTAGATGATGTTAATACTGCTATGAGTAACAAAATAAAATGGTGTAAAATTTCCCTATGGGGAAATCAAATGATTATAAAGATAAGTACCTGTACCTCTTATATGTCTCTCGGTCAAGGCTGTCCATCAACGGTTGCTACTTTCAGGTGGTCGCCAGCAATGGCATCACGTGCTTAAAATCTTTTTGTTCACACAGAGCTGTCAGTCGGTCAGTACGTTAACAGGAGTTCAGTTAGCCTATATTATGTCGCGTCTTTAGTTCATTAAGCAATATTATGTTACACGTTCGACTGACAACAGCGCCATGCGGTTAGTCAGTTAACCACTCTGTGATAACAACTCTGTGCATTAACCACTGCCACGGACTACACGATACGTGCTGCCATCTTTGGGATTTTAAAATAAATTGTAGAGAAGGCATTGAAACCGGGTGAGAGGTCCGTAATCCACTGCCTGCTTGATATGAAGCAGCAATCGGATGCATAGGCTACGGAGCAGGCAGTGCCGTGATCACACAGTGTGATCATATTCGCCACACCCGCAGTCATTTCCCCTTCAAACTCTAGCTATGCAACACGCCGACATTTATAGTTCAAAACGAGGTTGTGATCGGCTGGGGTGGCCCGTGATTAGGGAATTCGATCCCGGCCCTTATTTCTAATCCCTGGATTTCGGGATTACACTTGGTCAGTCCCGGGATCCCGGGATTCTCCCGGGATTGAAAGTTACAAATAAAAAAAAACAAGATATTGTCACAGAAATCAGCTGTTTAATCAGAAAATCGAAATTTAGACAAAATAAACATATTTTACGGTATACACCTAGCTAATCTAATCACTCTAACTAATCAGACTTAGAGTCAGACTCACCAGATTTAAAGTCACTCAGTCTCTATGTTATAATTATTATTTTCCAAGAATCAATGAGATCTCTTTAAACTTAAAAGTTAAAAACCCCTATGTAACAAACTATGCAAATAAACTTTAGAAATTAACAACAATCTCTCTGAACATAGACTACTTTCATGTAACAACATAATAAGTAGGTAGAAAGTTTCTTAGCAAAAAGTATTTAAAAATATCATTAACCAGTCACATTTCAAATTTCTCGTAAATATAAAGAAAATTAATTTAATAGCAACATTCTAGTTTGAATTGCAAAAATATGATCTGAGAAATAACAATGCGTCCAGTGTCTCATCACCAAACCTGCTTCTCAATTTGTTGCACATATATTCAACTGCTGAGAAAGTGCGTTCAGGTTCGATGGAAGTTGGAGGAATCGTTAGTAATACTTATAAGCCTGCTCTAGGTTATAGCTCCGAGTAGAATTTGAAGACTCGTATAGGTTCATTTCTTTCTTAAGAATTCTGGAAAATTCATTTTCATTTAAGGCCTCAGGAGACATAATTTTCATGCTGTTTTCTATTTCCAACTGAAGTTTTTCTTTGAGCATCAAATCACTTTTTTCTGTATTTGTAGGCTCGACTTGCATATTTTTTCTTCCTCTTCGTCTTTTTTTAACCATTTAATCTCTGAATTAAAAAATGTGTTTTTTATCATCAGTGCGACAGAGTGCTTCTACAGTTAATTTGACTGGAGCCAAGACTTTAATTATTTCATCGATGAGCTCGAAATCGGACTCTTCCAACTGCACTGGATTATTCAAAGCTATAAGCGCCTTTTTGACGCAAAATTTCAAGAAGGCACTCACTCATCTCACTCACACGGGAGAGGTAATGTACCAATGCACGCAATTTTGGTCAGACTTTCACGCACAAAGGGGATGAACTCATGCGCTAAACGAGAACAGGCATTTACACACCGAAAAGACGCATAAATAACGCACTGAGAGTTTCGCTTCACGCAGTCTATTTTTCAAATTTTTAAAATGATGTCAATCCCGAAAATCCCGGGATCCTGAAAACGTAATCCCGAAATCTACGGGATTGAAAAGCGGTCGGGATCCGGGAATCGAATCCTCTACCCGTGATTCAAAGGGTAACGGAAAGAGAATCGGCATTTACAACTTCGTAAATACGTTCTCAACGTACAAAAAACTTATTCTCATCGTACAATATCGTGTAAATCTCAAGAGTTTTGGGAATACCAGGGCGTTCACGTGCTCGTGTGATCTTTAAGATGAGGCATCCCTGCTCGCCAGCCTGCGCTGTTGCTAAGCAACATTGTCTGGCCATTCATCCATACATTACATCACAGCCTGCACGGTTGCTAAGTTATACTTCCGCCACACATTTTGTTACATGACACTATTTCGTTACACATATTTTCGGATGACCCCCTGCTCTAAGACATATTTATGTCAAAATGAAACATTCGCCTCACTTGCCTATAACGGAGTAGCCACGATACAATATTTGTTAGTTTTGACTCCCCAATCTCGGCTGTAAGAGTTATATCTCGTGCTTGTAGATGGATGTTAGTATCGTTGCATACGGAAAAATGGTGGTGATGATTCATTTGCTTCACTGAAAAAAGGTACTCGGCGGTTCAGATGGTCTTCATTGTATTGTTTTCGTAACCTGTAAGGCCAGTAGCGGCGATTAGGTGCGGGTGAGGGGGGCAGTTGCCCCTCACTTTTCGGAGAACATATTACATATTTATTCGCATTTTTGCGGGCTGAAACTAGGAATTATAGGAATTATTTTAAAAAGCAATTTGTACAAGCTCTGTTCGTCTTATCAGTTACTTCTTTGCTTTATTTTCTTTAATCATTAAAAAAATTACTAGCAGAAATACGCACAAAATGTCGTTCGTCGCGGCTAACCGATTTGTATAGCGCCACAGCAGGTAGTGGAGACTTTGCACGTGCTGTAAAGGTAGCAGGGGTGTGTGTATATATATATATTTTTTTTTACCGAGGTCATGGGCACTGAGGAATAATTCATTCGCTTGCCGCGAGCATTCGTCAATCTGGCATTCTCTTCAGTCTTTGCTAGTTTCTTAGTGTGTAGTCAAATACTAATTGATTTTAATTGTATAATCATGTCGTACATCTATTTAATTGTAATAAATGTGTAATATTATTCCTTTAGTGAAAGTTTTATTGTACCGGTGTAGTATTGGATCAAAATCTTGAAAAAAAACCCAGACTATTATTACCGCACTTAAATTGGTAAACGCTCAACCTTTGCCCCACTCTCGAAATTCGCTCAGAGAGCATAAAAATTACCATTTTGTAGCTTGTTTCTTCAGTTTTGATGAACATAACCCCACCCCTACCCCCGTCCGCTATATCCCACAAACTGTTTGTTGTCTGTATATTTCCCCCCCCCCCTTTTAATCCCCAGTCGCCGCTACTGCCTGTATCCTAGGCCAGCTTCAACCTTCCAGACGTTCTTTTTTCTCATAATCGCAGTGGAGGGCGACAGAGCTCAAAGATGAACGTACTTTGACCTCATGTCGATAGGTGATGATGTGCCAGTCAACAAGGCGAATATGGCACAATCACTTCACTCAAGGAAACGTAATTGTCTTCAAAATACACTGACTGACAGAGCAAATGCAACACCAAGAAGGAGTGGTCAGAACTTTATGCCAATTGCAGGGTAGACTGACGTCACTGAGGTATGCTCATGATGTGAAATGCGCCGCTGTGCTGCGCACGTAGCGAACGATAAATGGGAGACGGCGTTGGCGAATGGCCCACTTCGTACCGTGATTTCTCAGCCGACAGTCATTGTAGAACGTGTTGTCGTGTGCCACAGGACACGTGTATAGCTAAGAACGCCAGGCCGCCGTCAACGGAGGCATTTCCAGCAGACAGACGACTTTACGAGGGGTATGGTGATCGGGCTGAGAAGGGCAGGTTGGTCGCTTCGTCAAATCGCAGCCGATACCCATAGGGATGTGTCCACGGTGCAGCGCCTGTGGCGAAGATGGTTGGCGCAGGGACATGTGGCACGTGCGAGGGGTCCAGGCGCAGCCCGAGTGACGTCAGCACGCGAGGATCGGCGCATCCGCCGCCAAGCGGTGGCAGCCCCGCACGCCACGTCAACCGCCATTCTTCAGCATGTGCAAGACACCCTGGCTGTTCCAATATCGACCAGAACAATTTCCCGTCGATTGGTTGAAGGAGGCCTGCACTCCCGACGTCCGCTCAGAAGACTACCATTGACTCCACAGCATAGACGTGCACGCCTGGCATGGTGCCGGGCTAGAGCGACTTGGATGAGGGAATGGCGGAACGTCGTGTTCTCCGATGAGTCACGTTTCTGTTCTGTCAGTGATAGTCACCGCAGACGAGTGTGGCGTCGGCGTGGAGAAAGGTCAAATCCGGCAGTAACTGTGGAGCGCCCTACCGCTAGACAACGCGGCATCATGGTTTGGGGCGCTATTGCGTATGATTCCACGTCACCTCTAGTGCGTATTCAAGGCACGTTAAATGCCCACCGCTACGTGCAGCATGTGCTGCGGCCGGTGGCACTCCCGTACCTTCAGGGGCTGCCCAATGCTCTGTTTCAGCAGGATAATGCCCGCCCACACACCGCTCGCATCTCCCAACAGGCTCCACGAGGTGTACAGATGCTTCCGTGGCCAGCGTACTCTCCGGATCTCTCACCAATCGAACACGTGTGGGATCTCATTGGACGCCGTTTGCAAACTCTGCCCCAGCCTCGTACGGACGACCAACTGTGGCAAATGGTTGACAGAGAATGGAGAACCATCCCTCAGGACACCATCCGCACTCTTATTGACTCTGTACCTCGACGTGTTTCTGCGTGCATTGCCGCTCGCGGTGGTCCTACATCCTACTGAGTCGATGCCGTGCGCATTGTGTAACCTGCATATCGGTTTGAAATAAACATCAATTATTCGTCCGTGCCGTCTCTGTTTTTTCCCCAACTTTCATCCCTTTCGAACCACTCCTTCTTGGTGTTGCATTTGCTCTGTCAGTCAGTGTATACAATTTGTGGTTTGAGAATTTAATTGTATTTGTCCTGTAAGATAAAATTATATATATTGACCGGGGTGTGTGCCATTCAGATAGTTGCGAACAACTACTAACGTGTGCGGTGGAGCTCCATCGTGTTAGTAACACGAGGTTACACTCGTCTAGGGGCATAATCATCTAACAACATTGCTAGGTGATCGCGAGAAACTGCAGATAGAGGGCTCCTGTCAAATGGCTCTCACAGAAACCTTCGCCAATTAGGTGGTCACCCAATATACCAGACCTGAAATTTACTCCGTATCGTCTGAAATGCTGCCACCCTTTTCAAAACTCCTGTAGTATATGTTACAGCATTCATTGGCCATTGTTATGAATTCGTAACTCATCCGAAAACAAGATTTTCGACACGAACGTTCGATCATTTGTAACCAACCAACCATCCAACCAACCAACCAACCAACCAACCAACCAACCAACCAACCAACCAACCAACCAACCAACCAACCAACCAACCAACCAACCAACCAACCAACCAACCAACCAACCAACCAACCAACCAACCAACCAACCAACCAACCAACCAACCAACCAACCAACCAACCAACCAACCAACCAACCAACCAACCAACCAACCAACCAACCAACCAACCAACCAACCAACCAACCAACCAACCGACTGACCGACCGACCAATCATATATTTAATTGAACCCATTTACGACTTTCGTATACCTAATCCGAGGTAAAAATGAAGTATTAGTGAAAAAATCGAGTGTATATTTTTGATGTAATTTTGAGATAATCCGTTCAAAATTTCAAAAGTTCTTTGCAGTTAGGTGTGTAGTGCAACGTGCATTAGATACATGACTACAGGTGCCTTACAAAAGCGCCAAATTTGGCATAATTTCGTTGAGAAAAGAAAGAATTTCATACAATTTTAAACTGAGTTTTTAACCACATACCATTTATCATCATCATCATCTGTTTACCCTCCAGGTTCGGTTTTTCCCTCGGACTTAGCGAGAGATCCCACCTCCACCGCCTCAACGGCAGTGTCCTGGAGCTTCAGACTCTTGGTCGGGGATACAACTGGGGAGTATGACCAGTACCTCGCCCAGGCGGCCTCACCTGCTATGCTGAACAGGGGCCTTGTGGAGGGATGGGAAGATTGGAAGGGATAGGCAAGGAAGAGGGAAGGAAGCGGCCGTGGCCTTAAGTCAGGTACCATCCCGGCATTCGCCTGGAGGAGAAGTGGGAAACCACGGAAAACCACTTCCAGGATGGCTGAGGTGGGAATCGAACCCACCTCTACTCAGTTGACCTCCCGAGGCTGAGTGGACCCCGTTCCAGCCCTCGTACCACTTTTCAAATTTCGTGGCAGAGCCGGGAATCGAACCCGGGCCTCCGGGGGTGGCAGCTAATCACGCTAACCACTACACCACAGAGGCGGACACATACCATTTATAGTGAAATAAAATTGAAATGGCGTATGGCTTTTAGTGCCGGGAGTGTCCGATGACAAGTTCGGCTCGCTAGATGCAGGTCTTTTGATTTGACCCCCGTAGGTGACCTGCACGTCGTGATGAGGATGAAATGATGAAGACGACACATACACCCAGCCCCCGTGTCAGCGAAATTAACCAATTAAGGTTAAAATTCTCGACCCTGCTGGGAATCGAACCTGGGACCCCTGTGGCCAAAGGCCAGCACGCTAACCTTTTAGCCATGGAGCCGGACACCATTTGTAGTGACTGTACACATATCTATTAGTCACAAAAATGGTATCTCTTAACCACCACCATCTGCATCTACATTCGGGACTGTCGCCCATGTGACAGATCAGTTCTTTACCTATTCTGTTCTTAAATGATTTCAAAGAAGTTGGAAAATTATCAAACACCTCCTCTGATAAATTATTCCAGTCCCTAATTTCTCTTCCTATGAACCAATAATTGCCCCAATTTGTCCTCTTGCACTGCAACTTTATCTTCATTTTATATTTCCTACTTTTAAAAACTTCACTCAAACTTATTCGTGTACTAATGTCATTCCAATCTATCTCTCCACTGACAGCTCGAAATATTCCGCGTAGTCGAACAACTCGTTCCTTTACTTCCAAGTCTTCCTAGCTCAAAGTTTGCAAACTTTTCGTAACACTACTCCTTTCTTTGAAATAATCCAGAACAAACCGTGCTGTTTTTCTTTGAATCATTTCCAGTTTTCGTATCAATTAATCCTGGTGAGTGTTCCATACACTACTCTAATTGGGGTCTTACGAATCACTTATATGCACTCTCCTTCACATCCTTACTACAACTATTAAATACCCTTTTAACCATATGAAAAGATCCGTAAACCTTATTTACAATCCCGTGTATGTGATTACCCCAATGAAGATCTTTCCCTGTATTAACCCCTAGAACCTTACAATGATCCGCCTGAGATACTGTCATGCCTTCAATACAGTAATTAAAATTGAGAGGACATCTTCTCTTTGTGAAACAGCCTGACTTTTCACCCTGTCGACCATCTTACCATTGTCTGCTCTCCAACTCACAACTTTGTCAACATCTTTTTCTAGTCGCTCACATTCGTAGAACTCCTCATTCTGAAGTGAAACTTTTGCCGATTTCTCTTACTATTGACCAATATATAGCGGCATTATATAACCGGAGATTCTCGTGAAGTACGAAAGTTGTAAAAATGAAAATTATTTGTACCGTTATTATTATTATTATTATTAATTAATGAAATCTATATATAAATAAAAGTCATTGTATACGTATGTATGCGGGTGGGTGGGTTTGTACCACATCTCCTCCTCAACCATTAGAGCGATTTTAACCAAATTTCGTACACTTATGACTTAGTATCAGGAGACAAACCGCGGTGGGGGTTAGACACCCCAAACACTCTCAGCGGCGAGGGAGGCGAGGGGGGTCATACATAAAAATAAACGAAAATAGTGTCGAATCTATACTTTTTGGGGTCTCTGAGATGTATAGTGACAGTCAGAATTTTTTAAAAGTCCAAGTTCAGCCCCCTTTGGGGTGGGTGGCGAGGGGCAGTGATATATAAAAATAATCGAAAATAGTGTCAAATATATAGTTTTCGGGGTCGCCAAAGTGAATAGTGACACTCCGGATTTTTAGTATCAGGAGACAAACCACGTAGGGATAAGACACCCCAAGAAACCTTAGAGGTGGGGGACGAGGGAGGTCATATATAAAAATAAACGAAAATAGTGTCGAATCCATATTTTTCGGGGTCGCCGAGATGGACAGTGACACTCCGAAATATTTTACAGTCCAAGTCAGCCCCCTTTGGGGTGGGGGGCGAGGGGAGAGTGATATATAAACATAATCAAAAATAGTGTCGGTATAGTTTTCGGGGTCGCCAAAGTGAATAGTGACACTCTGGGTTTTTAGTATCAGGAGACAAACCACGTAGGGGTAAGACACCCCAGGCACCCTTCGGGGGGGGGCGAGGGGGTGAGATATAAAAATCATCGAAAGTATTGTCGAATCCATACTTTTCGGGGTCACTGAGATGAACAGTGACACTTTGGAATTTTTTAAACGAAGTTCAGCCCCTTCGGGGTGGGGGGCGAAAGGGGAGTGATATATGAAAATAATCGAAAATAGTATCGAATCCATAGTTTTCGGGTCGCTGAGATGAATAGTGACACTCCGGATGTTTTGAAAGTCGAAGTTCAGCCCCCTTTGGGGTGGGGGACGAGGGGTGATAGGAATGCGTCACTCCGGATTTTTTAAAGTCCAAATTCAGGCCCTTTGTGGCGGGCGGTGAAGGGAGTTTAAGGTATAAAAATGAATCGAAAACAGTGTCGAATCCATAGTTTTCGGGGTAGCTGAGGTGAATTGAGACACTCCAGATTTTTTATAAGTCCAAGTTCAGCGCCCTTTGTGGTGGGGTGCTTGGGGGAGTGAAATATTAAAAATGATCGAAAATAATGTCGAATCCATACTCTTCGGGGTCGCTGAGTCTAATTTCACCCCTTTCGTGGTGGGGTGTGAGCGGGGAATTATATATAAAAATAATCGAAAATAGAGTCGAATCCATAGTTTTCGGGGTCGCCAAGATGAATATTAACAATGCCTATTTTAAAGTCTAAGATCATCCCCCTTTGTGGTGGTGGTTGAAGAGGGGTGACATATAAAAATAATCGAAAATAGTGTCGAATCCATAATTTTCGGGGTCACTGAGGTGAATAGTGACACTCTGCATTTTTTAAAGTCCAAGTTCAGCCCCCTTCGAGGTGGGGGGGGGGGTGATTGGAGAGTGATATATAAAAGTAATCGAAAATAGTGTTGTATCGGTAGTTTTCGGAGACACTGAGATAATTAGTTTCATTCCGAATATTGTATAAGTCCAAGTCCAGTCCCCATTGGGGTGGGCGGGGGGCGCCGGGGCATTGATAAATAAAAATAATCGAAAATAGTTAATGAACGTAGGTTTTCGTGGCTCATTGTATTAAAGAAATAAATGAACTGGATTAAAGCCACTATATATATATTTAGTAATAAAGCCAAGCTTTCAGCCAAATTGCATTGGCCTTCATCAGGGCATGTGAAGTTTTGCCTCCGACAGTGAGCAAAGAAATTCTCCGAAGGAACATGGAAGTCATGCCCGTACTATCCACGGCCTACCCCACTAACTGCACTCAAGGATCGTGGCGCTGTGCTGTGGTGGTTGGGAGGGAAGTTACTGATTCACCGCCCTCTGTAGACAGTTTGAGTGCGTCCCGCTGTGCCATGGTGGTGTTATGCATGAATTTCTGCAGTACAGGTCTCCATGTATTTGATAAGTTGAAGCCGTCTTCCCTGTTGATGTTATTGGGCGCAGCTCTATCTCTATGGCTTCCCTCACAAGACGAGGCGCGATTAACTTCGCCTGGTCAAAGAGGATTTCATGGTCTGTACTGTGAAACAGGGATTTGAGCTTCCGGTCTGCGGTGAAAACTGGAATTATATTGTACTTCTTAAGAATGCGCCTTATTCTGTCAGTTATACCTGCCGCGTAAGGAAGGAATACTTTTTTTGTTGTAGTCCTGGTTGGTACTATAACACGAGCTATGAAGATCAAAGAGCCTAACTTGGATAGCGGGATGCACTCAAACTGTTGACAGAGGGCGGTGAATCAGTAACTTCCCTCCCAACCACCACAGCACAGCACAACGATCCTCGAGTCCAGTTAGTGGGGGTAGGCCGTGGATAGTATGGGCATGACTTCCGCGTTCCTTCAGATAATTTCTTTGCTCACTGTCGGAGGCAAAACTTCACATGCCCTGATGAAGGCCAATGAAATTTGGCTGAAAGCTTGGCTTTATTATGAAATATATATATATATATAGTGGCTTTAATCCAGTTCATTTATTTCTTTATGTTAAACGAAAATCGTGTCGAATCCATAATTTTCGGGGTCGCTGAGATTAATAATGACACTCCGCATTTCTTATAAGGCCAATTTCATCCCCCTTTGACATGGGGGAGGTGGGGTAAAATAGAAATTATAAAAAATGACCGAGATAATGGACGTAGCCTATGTAAGTTCCAGCGTAGCTTTCAACCAAAATTGATACAAGTATGACTTACTATCTGGAGAAAGTACTTTCTAGGATAAGACACCCCCTAGAATCTCTAGAGGAGGGGTGATTTATATACGTAACTAAAAGCGAACAATAATAGTTTTCCGGACTAATGGAGCGATTCAAACAAAACCTGGTTCCTCTTATGACTTACTATCAAGAGATAAACTGCGTGGGGTATGACAAATTATCACCCCTAGAGGTAGGTGTTGGAGAGGGTGAGATAAAAAAAAATCGAAAATAGGGTCACATCCAAAATACCTCCTGTGGGTAGGGGACGCAGACGAGGAACACACCCACGGTATACGCTGCCTGTCGTAGGAGGCGACTAAAAGGGATGATTGAATTAGAATAATGAAACTACTCATGATTAGTTCAATTACGCGGGGAAAGACATGGGTCACCTTTACTTGCGAGTAGTACCACTATGTTAGGTACACAATAGGTTTGTGATTAGTAGCAGGAGAGAGCGGTTTACTGTGGGCTTCCAGTACCTGTGATTAATACCACTATATGCGGAACATCACGGGGTTACGTTGCCTGTGATTTGTACCATTATGTGAGAAACATCACGGGTCTGGGCGTTGCCTGTGATTAGTACCACTATATGAGCGACACTGTTGGTCTGCGTTGCCTGTGATTTGTACCCACTATGTGAGCGACACTGTTGGTCTGCGTTGCCTGTGATTTATACCCACTATGTGAGCGACACTGTTGGTCTGCGTTGCCTGTGATTAGTACCACTATATGAGCGACACTGTTGGTCTGCGTTGCCTGTGATTAGTACCACTATATGAGCGACACTGTTGGTCTGCGTTGCCTGTGATTTGTACCCACTATGTGAGCGACACTGTTGGTCTGCTTCCCTGTGATTTGTACCCACTATATGAGCGACACTGTTGGTCTGCTTCCCTGTGATTTGTACCCACTATGTGAGCGACACTGTTGGTCTGCTTCCCTGTGATTTGTACCCACTATATGAGCGACACTGTTGGTCTGCGTTGCCTGTGATTAGTACCACTATATGAGCGACACTGGTGGCCTGCGTTGCCTGTGATTAGTACCACTATATGAGCGACACTGGTGGTCTGCGTTGCCTGTGATTAGTACCACTATGTGAGCGACACTGTTGGTCTGCGTTGCCTGTGATTTGTACCCACTATATGAGCGACGCTGTTGGTCTGCTTCCCTGTGATTTGTACCCACTATGTGAGCGACACTGTTGGTCTGCGTTGCCTGTGATTTGTACCCACTATGTGAGCGACACTGTTGGTCTGCGTTGCCTGTGATTTGTACCCACTATATGAGCGACACTGTTGGTCTGCGTTGCCTGTGATTAGTACCACTATATGAGCGACACTGTTGGTCTGCGTTGCCTGTGATTTGTACCACTATGTGAGCGACACTGTTGGTCTGCGTTGCCTGTGATTTGTACCACTATATGAGCGACACTGTTGGTCTGCGTTGCCTGTGATTTGTACCCACTATGTGAGCGACACTGTTGGTCTGCGTTGCCTGTGATTAGTACCCACTATGTGAGCGACACTGTTGGTCTGCGTTGCCTGTGATTTGTACCACTATGTGAGCGACACTGTTGGTCTGCGTTGCCTGTGATTTGTACCCACTATATGAGCGACACTGTTGGTCTGCGTTGCCTGTGATTAGTACCCACTATGTGAGCGACACTGTTGGTCTGCGTTGCCTGTGATTTGTACCACTATATGAGCGACACTGTTGGTCTGCGTTGCCTGTGATTTGTACCCACTATGTGAGCGACACTGTTGGTCTGCGTTGCCTGTGATTTGTACCACTATATGAGCGACACTGTTGGTCTGCGTTGCCTGTGATTTGTACCCACTATGTGAGCGACACTGTTGGTCTGCGTTGCCTGTGATTTGTACCCACTATATGAGCGACACTGTTGGTCTGCGTTGCCTGTGATTTGTACCACTATGTGAGCGACACTGTTGGTCTGCGTTGCCTGTGATTTGTACCCACTATATGAGCGACACTGTTGGTCTGCGTTGCCTGTGATTTGTACCCACTATGTGAGCGACACTGTTGGTCTGCGTTGCCTGTGATTTGTACCCACTATGTGAGCGACACTGTTGGTCTGCGTTGCCTGTGATTTGTACCACTATATGAGCGACACTGTTGGTCTGCGTTGCCTGTGATTAGTACCACTATATGAGCGACACTGTTGGTCTGCTTCCCTGTGATTTGTACCCACTATGTGAGCGACACTGTTGGTCTGCGTTGCTTGTGATTTGTACCACTATGTGAGCGACACTGTTGGTCTGCTTCCCTGTGATTTGTACCCACTATGTGAGCGACACTGTTGGTCTGCGTTGCCTGTGATTTGTACCCACTATGTGAGCGACACTGTTGGTCTGCGTTGCCTGTGATTTGTACCCACTATGTGAGCGACACTGTTGGTCTGCGTTGCCTGTGATTAGTACCACTATATGAGCGACACTGTTGGTCTGCTTCCCTGTGATTTGTACCACTATATGAGCGACACTGTTGGTCTGCGTTGCTTGTGATTAGTACCACTATATGAGCGACACTGTTGGTCTGCGTTGCCTGTGATTTGTACCACTATATGAGCGACACTGTTGGTCTGCGTTGCCTGTGATTAGTACCACTATATGAGCGACACTGTTGGTCTGCGTTGCCTGTGATTAGTACCCACTATGTGAGCGACACTGTTGGTCTGCGTTGCCTGTGATTTGTACCCACTATATGAGCGACACTGTTGGTCTGCGTTGCCTGTGATTTGTACCCACTATGTGAGCGACACTGTTGGTCTGCGTTGCCTGTGATTTGTACCCACTATATGAGCGACACTGTTGGTCTGCGTTGCCTGTGATTAGTACCACTATATGAGCGACACTGTTGATCTGCGTTGCCTGTGATTAGTACCACTATATGAGCGACACTGTTGGTCTGCGTTGCCTGTGATTAGTACCACTATATGAGCGATACTGTTGGTCTGCGTTGCCTGTGATTTGTACCCACTATGTGAGCGACACTGTTGGTCTGCGTTGCCTGTGATTTGTACCCACTATATGAGCGACACTGTTGGTCTGCGTTGCCTGTTATTTGTACCACTATATGAGCGACATTGGTCTGCGTTGCCTGTGATTAGTACCACTATATGAGCGACACTGTTGGTCTGCGTTGCCTGTGATTTGTACCACTATATGAGCGACACTGTTGGTCTGCGTTGCCTGTGATTAGTACCACTATATGAGCGACACTGTTGGTCTGCGTTGCCTGTGATTTGTACCCACTATATGAGCGACACTGTTGGTCTGCGTTGCCTGTGATTTGTACCCACTATGTGAGCGACACTGTTGGTCTGCGTTGCCTGTGATTTGTACCCACTATATGAGCGACACTGTTGGTCTGCGTTGCCTGTGATTAGTACCACTATATGAGCGACACTGTTGGTCTGCGTTGCCTGTGATTAGTACCACTATATGAGCGACACTGTTGGTCTGCGTTGCCTGTGATTAGTACCACTATATGAGCGACACTGTTGGTCTGCGTTGCCTGTGATTTGTACCCACTATATGAGCGACACTGTTGGTCTGCGTTGCCTGTGATTAGTACCACTATATGAGCGACACTGTTGGTCTGCGTTGCCTGTGATTAGTACCACTATATGAGCGACACTGTTGGTCTGCGTTGCCTGTGATTTGTACCCACTATGTGAGCGACACTGTTGGTCTGCGTTGCCTGTGATTTGTACCCACTATATGAGCGACACTGTTGGTCTGCGTTGCCTGTTATTTGTACCACTATATGAGCGACATTGGTCTGCGTTGCCTGTGATTAGTACCACTATATGAGCGACACTGTTGGTCTGCGTTGCCTGTGATTAGTACCCACTATGTGAGCGACACTGTTGGTCTGCGTTGCCTGTGATTTGTACCCACTATATGAGCGACACTGTTGGTCTGCGTTGCCTGTGATTAGTACCACTATATGAGCGACACTGTTGGTCTGCGTTGCCTGTGATTTGTACCCACTATGTGAGCGACACTGTTGGTCTGCGTTGCCTGTGATTAGTACCCACTATATGAGCGACACTGTTGGTCTGCGTTGCCTGTGATTAGTACCACTATATGAGCGACACTGTTGGTCTGCGTTGCCTGTGATTAGTACCCACTATATGAGCGACACTGTTGGTCTGCGTTGCCTGTGATTTGTACCCACTATGTGAGCGACACTGTTGGTCTGCGTTGCCTGTGATTTGTACCCACTATATGAGCGACACTGTTGGTCTGCGTTGCCTGTGATTTGTACCCACTACAGGAGGAACAGAACGAGATAGTACGAGTCCCTGTGATTAGTACACCTATGTGAAGTGCACCATGGGTTTGCGTTGCCTAAGAGTGGCGAAATTAGTGAGAAACACCATAGGACCAGTACGACGTCCAATACTTGTGAGTAGTACCATAATGTTTGGAACACCGTGAGTTTACGCTACCTTTGATTAGTACTGCAACTTGAGAAATTCCTTGGTTCTACTTTACTAGCGATAAGTGTCATTATGAGAGACCGTTGACCTGGATATTGAACCCTTTTAGACAACAAGCATCATCGATTCAGGATTGTGCTTTGGAAGCGGTCCCTTGGTAAGTAATATAGTTTCTGGGAAGGTGAGAAATTGCGGGGTGGGATCCACTGATTGTTTTAAATTCATATTCATCCATTCATTCTTCATCATCATGTTGTGAATTTGTACTTTTAAACTGCCAATGCATTTCGTCTCATTTTGTACAATTAGGGGCCGATGACCTACATGTTAGGCCCTTTTAAACAACAAGCATCATCATCATCATCATCATCATCATCATCATTAACGTCCGACTCGTTGGCTGAATGGTCAGCGTACTGGCCTTCGGTTCAGGGGATATCGGGTTCGATTCCCGGCCGGGTCGGGGATTTTAACCTTCATTGGTCAATTCCAATGGCCCAGGGGCTGGGTGTTAGTGCTGTCCCCAACATCCCTGCAACTCACACACCACACACAACACTATCCTCCACCACAATAACACGCAGTTGCCTATATGTGGCAGATGCCGCCCACCCTCATCGGAGGGTCTGCATTGCAAGGGCTGCACTGGGCTAGAAATAGCCACACGAAATTATTATTATCATCATCATTAACATCCAAAGTTTTCGGGGTCGCTGAAATAAATAGTGACACTCTGGTTGTCGTTTAAGTTCAAGTTGATCCCCAATTGCCAGGCGGGTGAGGAGTGAAGAAAAGGAAATATCCAAATGGCCGAGATTAAGGATGTTTTTGTGTACGTTCCAGTATAACTGTCAGCTGAACTTGGTACAAATATTACCTACTATCTTAAAAAATACTGTGGGGGAAAGACACCCCTAGAAGCCTTAGATAAGGGGACAAATATAATTATGACTAAAAGCAACCGATATTAGTGTTGAGTCCATACTTTTCGAGCCTACAGGAACGATTTCAAAGAAACTTGGTCACTTATGACATATTACCAGGCAAGAAAACTGCGTGGAGGTATGACACCCCTAGCAAATCTACGAGGGAATGAGATGTAGAAATAATCTAAAATAGTGTCGAATCCATTCTTTTCGGGGTCGCTGAGATGAATAGTAACGCTCCAAACTTTTTAGAAGTCCAAGTTCTGCCTCCTTTCGCATAGCGGTGAGAAAAAGCGAAAAACAAAATTTCCAAAATGACCGTAATAATGGATGTATATGTGTGTATTCCAGCATAGCTCTCAACCCAATTGGACCTACTGTATGGATAAAATACCTTAGAGGTAAGAGAAGCCTAGCCTCTAAAGTAGGGGCGAAAACGACCGATATTTGTGTCTAATCCATAGTTTTCGGGGTCGCTGAGATGAACTGTGACACTATGGATGCCGTTTAAGGTAAAGTTCAATCCTATTCGGCAGGCGGGTGAGAAGTTGTAAAGAAAATAAAATGTTCAAAGGGACAGAGTTTAAGGACGTATGTGTGTATGTTCTAGCATACCTCTCAACCAAACTTGGTATACATATGACTTACTATATAGGAAACATTGCTGTCGGCGTCAGATACACCTAGGACCCCTAGGGGCGAGGGTGAATTATAAAAAGCACAGAAAGGCGGGTGAAATATAAAAAAAAAATAGACAACGACAAATATTCATGTACAGTCCATAGTTTTTGAGGTCGCTGAAGTGAATAATGACACACCGGATGTCGTTGTTCAGGCCTCATCGGCATGGATATGAGAAGGGATGGAAAAGAAAATCTTCAATATGACCGAAATTACGGATGTACAGTATGTGTTTTTCTTCCAGCAGAGCCCTCATATAAAATTGGTTCACGTATAACTTACTATCTGAAAAAGTACTGTTGGGGTAAAACATCCCTAGCACTCTTAGGGGGGATGGTGAAATATAAAAAGAAACGAAAATGACTGATATTAATGTCGAATACATTCTTTAAGAGGTCACTGAGTTGAACTGTGACACTCTGGATGAGTGAAAATGAATGTAAATATAATGGATGTATGTGGGTTTGTTCCAGAATAGCTCTCAACAAAACTTGGTACTCATGTGACTTACCATCTGAAAAATAATGCTATGGAGATCAAAAATCACAGCCCCCGACGGGAGTGGGGAATACGAGGGACTGACGTGTAAGAAATAATGGAAAATAACCGATATTATTGTCGAAATCCATTGTTTATGTGTCTCTGATACGAACTGTGACGCTCTGGATACCGTTTAAGTCCACGTACAGCCTCTATTGAGACAGGAGCTCAGAAGGGATTAAAACTAAATAATATAAAATGACCAAGATGGTATTGAATCCACTGCGTTTGGGGGTCACAAGGCTGTTTGTGACAGTCTCAAAGACAGCTGAAATCGTGTGCATCATATGGATAGTGCGACGGGTAAATACATTTCGTAGTTATCACTTATTATTTGTTTGAAATAATCAAGCACATTCCAGTAATTTCTAGCTTCCACAAGGACACAGTTTTACTCGAAAATTAAATAATAAAACATTTGAAATCAGATACATCTAAATAACTCTAAAACTACATAATAGGTCCCAAAATCAACACCCCAGAAAGAAGTCTATAAGCATTACTTCACACTTATCTAACTGATAATACAAATATTAAAGGTAAACATTCAAAAATTATCCGGGCAACGCCGGGTACTACAGCTAGTCAATGTAATAAAATAATATTGCACTTCGTATTGCGATAGTATTTTGTAGCAAACATCGAAAAAAATAATGTAACGAAGTCATTCAGATTTCACAGTGTTTGGTTACACAGAATTTAATAAAACACAACTCTCCACAAGTAACAATCACTTCAAAATCAGTTATTCCTGTCTGATTATTACACGCCAACATTTATAGTTGGGGCGCAACCCTGAATTTCGGAAGAACATTCTGATAATACGAAACTTTACCAATCTCAACATACTCCTGTCACAATTAGTTCAGATTAACTGGACTCTGCTGTAATTATTATTCTATAAGTTCGGTTTTCCGAGTACGACGCCTCCAGACACGGCAACCCGCCATACAACTTATGTGTCGAAGCTGCAGAGCGCAACCGACAACCCATTCTTCTCACATTTGTTGTGGTTGCTGCTGCCATTTTTGCTGTTTATTATTCGTGCAGGGAGCACAAGAAGTTTTTTGTTAATATCTTCGTGTGTATAATAATAATAATAATTTGTGTCCACTAGTGTGGTGTAATTTATTAGAGATAGGGTACAGAAAGAATGTTTTGTGGCCTTAAAACATTCAGAAGTCCCCTGTTAGATGGTTGAAGGTGGGATTTCAACTCAATTTTTATTTTTTTACAAATTGCTTTACGTTGTACTGAAACAGATATGTCTTATAGTGACGATGGGATAGAAAAGGACTTTTTTTTTTGCTAGTTGCTTTAAGTCGCACCGACACAGATAGGTCTTATGGCGACGATGGGATAGGAAAGGGCTAGGAATGGGAAAGAAGCGACCGCGGCCTTAATTATGGTAAAGTCCCGACATTCGTCTGGTGTGCAAAAGGAAAACCACTGAAAACTATCTCCAGGGCTGCCGACAGCGGGCTACGAATCCACCATCTCCGGAATGCAAGCTCACAGCTGCCCCTAACCGCAGGGCCTACTCGCTTGGTATTTTCATTCCTATCCAGGCATGTAAACAGTGCTAAATTCATGAAAGTGCTGAGATTATAACCTCTTTTATCCCAGCAATAGTTTGACATTTTAGAGAAAAAAGTTTTCTCAGAGGACATACTTGGTCAAAGGCGACAAATAGACAACTTCTTCAACAGCCGTATCACACATGCGGTATTTTGCTGTGGTCAACGGGGCAAAGGCAGCCAGGCGTAGAGCTAACCACTCTACCCAACCATGTGCCGAATTTCCGGATAATTCCCCTCCGAGGGCCTTCACGGTCTGTATGGAGATAACTTTTCTTTAATTTTTAAATAGGTTCATTTCATTTTGACTAACTTCACTTATTTCTCCTAAAATGTAAATGCTATCGAAATAGGGTGAATTTATCTGTACCTGAGAGCTAAACCAATGTAAGTCACATTTGATGAAAATTAGAGCCATATAAACGTAGGTCTACTGTCATTTTATTTATATGGAAATAAAATAATAATTAAGCATGTTAAGTGTAAATTATATTAGCGAATGTGTTTAGTGATTAAAAATAAAAAAATATCAAGAATAATGAAGAACATTTATTGCCTAAGTCACAATGCAGCAAAAATGCTCTTCATTTGACGTTTTTCCTCTCTCCTGTAAAATTACTATTTAGTTTCTATCTTCAATAATAATAATAATAATAATAATAATAATAATAATAATAATAATAATAATAATAATAATAATAATAATAATAATATTTGGGTCACGTAGCTGTCAGCTTGCATTCCGGAGATAGTTGATTCGAATCCCACTGTCGGCAGATCTGTATATTCTGTATCCGAGAGCTAAACCAACGTAAGTCACATTTTAGTCATTTTGCAGGAGGGAGGAAAAAGGGCAGTTGTAAAGCATTTTTGCTGCATTGTGCCTAGGCAATAAATTTTCATCATTGTTCTTTACAAGTTTTGTGTAATTTTCATCACTGAACACATTCATTAATTTACATTTAAATTTGTTAATTATTATTTCATTGCCATAAAAATAAAATACCAGTGGACTTACGTTCATATGGCTGTAAGTTTCATGAAATGACTAAAATGTTTTCTCAGGTACAAATATTAAAATTACACATTAAATATGTTGTTTAAGCACCTATGGTTTACGGCTAAATCTTATCGGGATCCCGGGTTCGATGCCTGATCCTAACCAAGATCTAAGATTGATATGTGGACTCGAACGGGATTGGCTCAGTCTCATATGGACGATAGGAAGCTGCATTACACAAGACGCAATACTCCAAGTTGAGAATATGATGAAGTACTGAGAAGTGATTGCGATCTCCAGTACATCTCACAATTCGACTGGGTGGGAGGTGACGCCGGTGATGACCTGCATAAGTCACAGTTTAAATTTCATACACTCTGTCCCGTGGTGCTAAATGTGTGATAACGGCTGCTACGTACTGAGGGTAATCTCATATACAACTGGTACATCAACAGAGAAATAAATCGTGCCCTTCCTTCAGAGCATTCCCGAAGCTCTATTCCAGAAAGACAACACTTGTTGCCAGGAATATACAACAAGCAAAGGTGTAGTTTAAGACTAGAGAAGAGTCATCACCGTCCAATTTCTACCATGCATCGTTATCGAAAAGTGCTACGAGAGGAATAGATAGTGTACCTGTGCCTCATATAAATCTGAAGAAAGGCGTGTAATAGTGTACGAAGAGAAATGTTGTGGGCCATACTGAGACGATACTGCTGTGCTACATACGGTACTGGCCTGCTAGGAGGAATACTGCCCTAGCAGATGACCACAAAATTTTGAGAGCGTCACGGGGTCAGGGTGAGAAGTTCCTCATCCTCTCCTCACGAGCGGTAGGAGCCGAACACTCCATGTCGTACGATGTCGACATGTAAAAGATCTCTGGTGATGCGATTGGTGTTTATATGACAGAATTAGTTACCCACCCCTCGGTCGTCCAAAGAGTTCTGATTCTTTGTCATGTTGAGGTGGTGCGTTACCGGGCAAGACTTCTTATTTCAAAATTAATCCAGTAAGTTCCCTCTACAACCCCCAGAACAGGAATTCAGAATCATCCGTTCAAATTAAATGAGAAAATATCTTGTGCTGGATAATCGGGCTCGTTGAGTGAATGGCCATTATACTGATCTGCGGTTCAGAGGGAGCCGGGTTAGAATCCGGATATTCATTGCGTGTGATTAATTCCTCTGACTCAGGGAATGCGTTTTAATGTTTGTTTTAATGCACGTTTATTCATTCACACACAACACATTTCTAACTAGCATAGAAACCCGCAATAGTGAATACATACCTCCACTTAGGGTTGACGCCAGGACGAGCATACGACCGCAAAACTGGGGCAAATATAGATCAGATGACTACAAAAACAACAACAACAATTATTATTATTATTATTATTATTATTATTATTATTATTATTATTATTAATCTGTTTACCCTCCAGGGTCGGTTTTTCCCTCGGACTCAGCGAGGGATCCCACCTCTACTGCCTCACGGGCAGTGTCCTGGAGCTTCAGACTTTGGGACGGCGGATACAACTGGGGAGAATGACCAGTACCTCGCCCAGGCGGCCTCACCTGCTATGCTGAACAGGGGCCTTGGTGGGGGATGGGAAGATCGGAAAGGATAGGCAAGGAAGAGGGAAGGAAGCGGCCATTGCCTTAAGTTAGGTGCCATCCCGGCATTTGCCTGGAGGAGAAGTGGGAAACCACGGAAAACCACTTCCAGGTTGGCTGAGGTGGGAATCGAACCCACCTCTACTCAGTTGACCTCCCGAGGCTGAGTGGACCCCGTTGCAGCCCTCATACCACTTTTCAAATTTCGTGGCAGAGCCGGAAATCAAACCCGGACCTCCGCGGGTGGCAGCTAATCACGCTAACCACTACACCACACAGGCGGACATTATTATTATTATTATTATTATTATTATTATTATTATTATTATTATAATATTGTACTAGATCTATTAGAATCTAGCTTGCTTGGAGAAGTGCTGGTTGGTGAAAAGAATACTTCATTTCCGCTTGTGCGTACGACGCACGTAGCTGGAACCTCGTTTTCCCAATAAGCCTCGTTTCCTTACGTAAGCGATGTGTAGAGATAAGTGGGATAAGACAGTTGGACTGATGAGCAGCATCAGCACTCGGTGCTGTGAGCTGAGTGCAATAGGACGTCGTCAGCCGCGTCTCACATATGTAGCCTACTCTACATTTTATCGTTACTGTTCACTTGTTTAGCTCCAACAGGTAAGTTCGTAATTTTCCTTGCCTCTTACAAGAGGTAATAGCTTTTTTTTACAAGTTGCTTTACGTCGCACCGACACAGATAAGTCTTATGGCGACGATGGGACAGGGAAGGGCTAGGAGTGTGAACGAAGCAGCTGTGGCCTTAATTAAGGTACATATCCAGCATTTGCCTGGTGTGAAAATGGGAAACCACGGAAAACCATGTTCAGGGCTGCCGACAGTGTGGTTCGAAGCCACTATCTCCAGAATACTGGATAATGGCCGCACTTAAGCGACTGCAGCTATCGAGCTCGGTGGGGATAATCACATATGGAGTCACTTCATAGGGTAGATGAGCAAAAAAAAGCTATTATAGTGTAATATGATACAATAGGTTGAGTTCTTCCATATATTTTTTCTTTTCCACTTTAATCTAATGTAGGAAATTAGTTTCTCCCACTACTCCAAAGGATGTGCATGTATTTGAATTTTTTAAAATATGAAAATGCTATTTCTTCGGGGCATCGACCTATAGAGATCTTTTGCCCCTACTTGCACCATGTGATATGAACCTGCGTGTAATTGAAATGGAGGACGTGTAGAGTGTTGAATGTGAGGAAAGAGACGTTAAGGGCGACACAAACACCCAGTCCCCAGGCCAGGGATATTAATCATTTACAATTAAAAGCCCCTGACCCAGCCGGGAATCGAACCCGGGGCGTCGGGTGACAGGCAGACGCGTTGCCCCCTACACTGCGAGGCCGGATTTGTAATTGACTTACTACGTCCCTCTGTGTCATATCGTCGTTGCGCCTGCGAAAACCGCTATGTGATAATACAGTGGGAGAAATACTGACCCGCTGCACATATATTACTCACCCACTATTGAACCTTATGTGACAGAGCTTTACCGGTCAAACTTCTAATTTGAAATGCAGTATTTCACACAACGATTTTCGCAGGCGCAACAACGATATGTTTGTTGTTCATTCTCGATAACATTCAATTTAATACAATTTTATCATAATTCTAAAACATTATTTCATTCTTAATCCGTTTACCCTCCAGGGTTGGTTTTCCCTCGGACCTTTGCACCCAGGAATTAACCTGGTACTCATTTTTGGTGTAGGCTGAGTGAACCTCAGGACAATGTGCACCTCCGAAAATGGAAATCTCGTTTATTAAATTTTATGACTTCCTGACGGGGAATTGAACCCACGTCCTTCCGATTGCACCGAGCACGGCTTTATCGCACGGCCAGGCAGCCCATTAATTTAGGCAGGCCTAGTAATATAAAAAAAATAAGTGTAACAAACCATGAATGCATCAAATCATTCGGATTGCTATCTGGCGGTGAGATGGCGGCCCCAGTCTCAAAAGCCCAGAATAACGGCTAAGAGGATGCGTCGTGCTGACCACACAACCGCTCGTAATCTGCAGGCCTTCGGGCTGAGCAGCGGTCGCTGGGCAGGCCTAGGCCCTTTCAAGGGCGTTAAGTGCCGTGGGTTTTTTTAGTGGTCTTGAAACCATACACTCCTAAGGGTTTTTAACTTTAGGGCGGTGGGTGGGGGTGGGGTGTGAGGCCTGATGACAATATAAATTTCTCTTAAAGCGTTTGACATACGATGTTAAAATTTCCCATGATGGTTGTTTTTCTATATTTTAGATTTTAAGCAAGTTGTGGTCTTAAAAATAGACATCCTTAAGGGATTTTGACTGGAGGGTGAATACTGATGACAAAATTATTCATTCTTCCAAACTCTTCGATATAATACGTTGTAATTTTACAAGAAGGTTGTTCTTTCATGTTGTAGGCGTCAAATATGTTATAATTCAAATTATTTCATGTATATAAGGATTGCAATCATGCGGAGGTTGTCGAAGTTCTAAAACTAAACATGGCTTCACAAAAGCCAAGACAATGGATCGAATTTCCGACTCTTTTTCTCCACTGCCAACAAAATCTTTTTGCTTAACTGAAATAAGCATAGTATACGAGTGGAGGAAAATTTATTGAGACTCTATATCATTAATTGCCCCTAAATATTCTTGCCCACATGAAATGTCCATATAATGAAAGATTCAAAACTCTCAAATTACTAATCAATTTGCCGCAAACTTAATGCATATAGTAATTATTAAAGGAGGTTCATCCCGATTTTTATCAGAGTAATTGGTGCTGGGGTACTGCCTCCTATAAACATAAACGTCTATGTCTTAGATTTTAAATACGAATTGGTCTTATAACAATACACACCTGAGCGGTTTTGGCGGGGGTGGGGAGGCCTGGTGAAAAAAGTATTCATTTCTCTAAACTTACGAAGTTAAAGTTTCAAATGATATCCTAAGCGATAAATAACAGAAGGTTTGAATAAATTAACCCCTCATGAAGTTAAATGGGTGTTTAGATCTGAAAACACAAATATTAATTCCTCCGAAACCGTTAATGTACGAAGACAATATTCCATATGGCGGTATATATTTTAAATCCTAGTTGTTAAATAGGAAATATTTTTAAACATTCCACCCTTAATGGGATATATGGGGTTAGCTCCGGAAACGAAATTTTTGATCCACCCAAAACCGTTAGACGTACGAAGTTATAATATTATGGGAAGGTTATTCTTTTATGTTCTAGGTATCAAATGTCATATACTTAAAAATCTCTTATCTAACAGATTATTCCCAGTTGTTCTCAACCTTTCGTAACATCCCGATCAGAGCTGCAGCTGACGTAACCCTCAAAATACTAAATCACAGATCCACCCTCCACAATAATTCTTTTGTAGTTAGTATAATTCCAACATGGTTGCCCAATGACCTAAGGGACACCCTATCTGAACCGGTACTTGAAAAGAAATGTTGGTAATCGTAATTGGACGGATCAAGTTGAGTGTAAATATATGAATTCTGCTTTCCTGTTTTGTTATTTTATTCTGTGGGTCACGTTTACTAAATTTGTTTTTATTGATGTATTAGGACAATTTTATTTGTCCTGGTTTATTTTACATACGTTTTATTTTTCTTCCCTTTAATGTTATTTTGTACCTATGTGTCAAGTTTGGTATTTCAGTGTGTGTGTTTGTGTGTGAAATATATTGTTGAACTATATGCTCATTATAAGACGTGGTCTGGCAGAATAACAGGCTTCATAACCTGAGTCACGCCATGTAAATAAATAAATAAATAAATAAATAAATAAATAAATAAATAAATAAATAAATAAATAAATAAATAAATAAATAAATAAATAAATAAATACATAAATAAATAAATAAATAAATAAATAAATAAATAAATAAATACATTTTTCTTCCCTAAGGGTGTAGATGGGGTTTGACTCTGAAAATCACAATATTAAATGTTCCTAAACCGTGCCACGTAAGAACTTAAAATTTACATGAAGGTTGGTCTTCTATGTCCTAGATGTTAAATAAGATATATTTTTAAAACATTCTATTCTTGAAAAGGAAACATCCATTCCTCCATTACTGTTCGACGTACGAAGTCAAAATTTCACAGGCTGGTCGCTTCTAAGTACTAGATGTTAAATAAGACAGGGGTTTGAAACATTCCAATCTTATGGGGTTCAAATGAGTGTTAGATCTGGAAGTAAATAATCTTTCTTACAAAATCATTTGGCGTACTAGCTGAGGGTATATTTTACAGGCTCAGCCGACAGTGGATTCTCCAAACTTTACAACATTGAAAGATAAATTTGTATCTTGTTAGTTATTTATAAATTGATTTTACTGTATAGGCTATCCAAGTGTACATGGAACTCGAGTTTGGAACTCTGGCACTGTGTGGATCCCGCACTGTATTTTTGTTCTTATTGCACTTAAATGTTGCAAATATACCGTATTTATTGACCCAGAGCTCGTTTAATAAACCAATTCAATTAAAAACTTCAACCACACCACATCAAAATATGCATGTAACAATACTGTAAAATTTATGAGAGAAGATTCACAAATTCGACAGATGGAACTCATAATGTACATATTCATAGGTAATAAGTCATTTATTTATTTATTTATTTATTTATTTATTTATTTATTTATTGATTGATTGATTGATTGATTGACTGATTGATTGATTGATTGATTGATTGATTGATTGATTGGGTGGTTGGTTGACTTAAATGTATTTATTTACGATTCAGTTCAAGAAAACTTAAAATATAAGATATTAACAAAGTTCATATAGGCTATGAAGTAGCAACATCAGTAAAATCCTCGAACCTTCAGTCTCTGAACAGTGTAAGTTTCAAAACATGAAAAAATGATCAGAGACCTTGGAGTTCAGTGCAAAACTTATCTCTCCCTTGTTTGTGACAGCCTCCCCTCAGTTGTTCTTCAGCTTCATTAGGTTAAATCTTGCTTTCTTTGAGTTCCACGGTACTAGATTCTCTAGGGCTAGAGTGCCATTCGTGTCCTCATTAAGCCTTTCATATCCTTGCATGCCTTCTATTTCGATAGCTACAAGTTCTAATTATTCTTATTATATCGCTGATGCCGGCCCCGCGGTGTAGGGGTACCGTGCCTGCCTCTTACCCGGAGAGCCCACGTTCGATTTCCGGCCAGGTCAAGGATTTTTACCTGGATCTGGCGGCTGGTTCTAGGTCCACTCAGCCTACGCGATTACAATTGAGGAGCTATCTGACGGTGAGATAGTGACCCCGGTCTATATAGTCATGAATAAAGGCCGAGAGGATTCGTCGTGCTGAGCAAACGACATCTCATAATTTGCAAGCCTTGGCCCTTGGGGGCTGTTGCACCTTGGGGTATGGTTTTTCGTTTCCTTAGGCCTATATCGCTGATAAGATGGTTGTTGGTAAGACCAGACATTGTCAAAATATTAACAGATTCATAAGTAAGTGCGATGTGACTCTATGTTACTTCGTATGCTTCTGGTAATAGCTCAGCCCATGGAAATGTTAACGTAATAAAATTCATTATTTGAATTTAGGACATGTTCAGTAATTAAACATGTGTGACTTCACGTGAAGAAACTGTCTGGTAACCTGCATTTTATGCGGACTTCAACAGTTTTAAATTAATTATTTAACTCTAGTAGTGGAGTAGCTGGACCTAGACTTGTAATGGGTGGAGGAAACAAATAATTTTATCTGCAGTGAAAAGTAATTAGTGTAATGAATTTTAATTTATTTGGCGTGACATATTAATTTCGTTGTTAAATTAGAAATAATATTCAGAACTAAATCCTGATCTTTCACATACCCCCTCCTTTATTGGTGCTTTGTATAGATTACTCTAATTAAAATTGGAAAGTATGAAATGTACTGTAATACTTAGTGTATTCGAAGTGAAATTAATCATCAAGTAACTCAGTGCTGGGATGCTTCCACTGCATCGAAGTAGAGCTGAGGCACAGACTGAAAAATGCCAGTGGCGGCTGGTGGTATCTGAAACTGGGTGTTGCACAAAATTTTCTATGTTGCATTTTTATATGAGAAGCTTACATAAATAACAAGAAGCCCTAGTATCCTTAAATAATGAAGTGCATTTCTATTAAAACTGAAATATATCCAGCAATTAAAACACAGGAAATAAGAGGCTAATTATACAGTATAACTACAGTTATTCTTACCTTACTTGAATTAAAAATTTGCCCTCCTGTTTTTCATCGATGCAAACTTGTCAGTCACCCGTTGATTGAAGTCTGGGATTTCCACCACCAGATCTATTTCTATAGAAAGCATTGCCAAGGCTCACAATCTTTCCTAGGTCGTAGAGTTCCTTAAGAAAGTGTTTATTCTCTTAAAAGTAGAAAAAAAACTTTCTGCTTCGACAGACGTCATAGAGATTGTAAGAATTAACTTCAACAGTTTCGAGCACTCGGTGAACGTCCTCTCTAGGTTGTTAGTTATTATATACTCCGATAGACTAGGAGCACCCGACAATGAACATAATTCTTGTGCTAAACAGATGAAAATTAATGGCGTTGTTTCAGTTTGGTCAAAAACGTATACACTGAACATACTGTCTGTAAGGAACCTCCAGGGAACTTAAAACAGTACAAGGAGAACTTCTCTGGAAGAAAGAATGATGAAGTTACAAGATGACCTGAGAAGCTAAAACAATTTTTTAGCCTGGAAATTATCATATCGCACACTTCTTTTGCTTCTCTTGTCCAATTTCTTTTTCTTCAATCTTCAATTGTCACCTGACAATATAACTTCGATTTGACATACGCTGAGTAGCTAAGGTCTCAAGGTATGCTGTACGACCATTGGAACAGCATCTACTAAATTAACGTTCACATACTAGACGTTACAAGACATGTTCTCTAATTTTTGAACTGTGTATTTTTCAGATAATAAGTTACATGTGTGCCAAATTCGGTTGAGAGCTATGCTGGAACATACACACATACATCCATAATCTCAGTCATTCTGGACACATTCCTTTTCACTCCCTCTAACTCCCATGCTAATGGATACTGAACTTGTATTTAAACGGCATCCAGGGTATCACTAATCATTTCAGCGACCCCGAAAACTATGGATTCAACACTATTTTCGGTTATTTCTAGATGTCACTCCTCGTAATACCCATCCCTAAGAGGTACTAGGGGTGTCTTACCCCTACATTATATTTTTCCAGATAGTAAGTCATATGTGCACCAAGTTTGGGCAAAATCGATCCAAACATTGACCTATCATAAAACGTATGTGGCGGAAAGCCACTTTCAGAACGGCTGAGGTGGGAATCGAACCCACCTCTACTCAGTTGACCTCCCGAGGCTGAGTGGACCCCATTCCAGCCCTCGTACCACTTTTCAAATTTCGTGGCAGAGCCGGGAATCGAATCTGGGCCTAACCACTCGGCCTAACACTAACCACTACACCACAGAGGCTGACTGCTATTTGTTTCACATCCAAAATATAGCACCTCGCAGCGCTCTTTTATGAACCAGCGATTAGGCATCCCGTTCATCATTACTGCATGTGGGACACTTATAAGTAGAACGTACGGGGCTGGAGGGCCACCTGGTATATTATAATTATATCTAGGGCTTAAAAATCTACTAATGTGTAATATGGGTATAAAGCAATCCATTAATAGATTTAATTATAATGTTTGATGCAGTTACAGGAAAACTGACTGTAATCTGTATCAAACTATTTGGTTTACAATACACGAATACTCTTTCCTTAGTTTCAGATGATCCGTAACTGGGGGAAGAGAGTATTGTGTTTTTCTTATCTACTTCTTGATGTAAAAACGCGCGTGTGTGTGTGTTTTTTTGTTTGGTCCAGTTTTACGAAAGGGCGCCCTTCCTGACGCCAATTCTATATGAAGGGTTGTAATCACTTTTGGGTTTTTCTTTGGTGGTTGGTAGTGTGGTGTCTTCCGTGTAGATGAATGTATGTATTAAGACGATCAAGAACACCCAGGCCCTAGCCATACGAACTAACGATACACATTTAAAATCACCGACCTGATCAAGAATCCAACCCGGGGACCTATGAAACAAAGGCTATTACGCTGACTATTCAGCCAAGGAGCCAGTCAAGTGAGTATTCTGTTCTATTCTTGACGAAAAATGCATTTCATTATCCACCCTTAAGTAAATTAAATTTAAATTAAATTTGTTTGCGACAGTTTACCTCGTCTAAGTAACTAAGCCTTGGCCCACTTTGATCTACCCCTATTCTTTCTTAACATTTGTCTGATAACAAAATGGAAATTCTGTGCCCTCTTCCACGTTCAGCCTTACCTGTCATCTTCGAACTGTGCAGGAAAAATGAACGCTAACCCGGAGGGGCTCTTTGGTAGTGATCTCGGCAACTTCTCTGTTCGGCTGTAACGTGAGTGTACAAATTCGTCGGACGAATATTCGTAGCTGCGTGTAATGAACTTACTTCTCCACCCAATATCTACGGCAAGATTGAAACGTAAGAAAATGCAAGCCATTCATAAAACCTAGTTTGGCATATGCAGGAGAAACAAGGAAATAAAACACACTCATTACCAGCTGGAATTTGTCGAAATATCTTGAGGAAAGTCAGTAATCCCTCCAAATTAAGCCAATCACGGAATATGTTCCTTCACGTAGAGAAAGTGTAATGCGTGTTCAATAGAATGAACAAGGAATGAATTCTAATAATAGCAATAGATAAAAGACCAAGAGGGAAGGGAAGGACTGGAGGACCGAAGTGAAAATGGAAGAATATTCCTTAAATTATTGAGGACAAACAGATGTATCGTTTACAGCAAAGAAGCTGATGATGATGCTTGTTGTTTTAAGGGGCCTAACATCGAAGGTCATCGGCCCCACAGCAAAGAAGAAGAAGGCATCAGATATTACGGATTGCGAATGTAAATGCTTAACGAAATCCTCAAGACGACCAATGGAAAATAAATTGACCGTTTAGGAAGGTGGGTCAAATACATTTTTTTTACTCTCGGCCATTACTATATCTATTTAAACAATTATTTACATATGCTAATTCAACGAATGCAACGAATTTGATGCCAATGTGGTGGCTATATTGAAAAATTGAATTCTTAACGTTTACTAAATTATGTAGCATTGGATGCAGTAATCATTTTTTGCCATTCAGCAGAGGGGGAGCAGAAAGGATGTAGCCGCCCTACAGTAGAGACCTACGCGGATCTGCAAAGTATTATTGCGATTAATTGCGGGCAGGAGCCAGTTAGGCTACGGTCAGATTTACGGCTTTATGATCTCAAGGCTGTTTATACATCACCATTTTCCCATACCACTGTCAAGGGTCTAATAACCACAAGCGAAAATAGGAGAATAATTGTGTGAAAATTAATAAACATTATTTAGAAATTATCAGCAAAATTGTCCGCAATTCTATTCAGTTTGCATCTGCCAAAACAATAAATCCTTGGATATCCGTATTCTTGCAGGGCTCTACCCCACAGTAAGTCATTTCTGAGTGAAAGTGACCGATCTTCTAGGCCACCTCGTCGAAGTTTAGATTAATGCAGTAGCTTTGGCTTTCTTAGCAGCATTGGAGAAGAATGCTTCGTGCATATCACAATCATTCTTTTGCATATTATTTAATATAGTTTCATATGGACACCAGTGGAGCCTCCGTGGCTCAGACGGCAGCGCGTCGGCCTCTCACCGCTGGATATCGTGGTTCAAATCCCGGTCACTCCACGTGAGCTTTGTGCTGGACAGAGCGGAGGCGGGACAGGTTTTTCTCCGGGTACTCCGGTTTTCCCTGTCATCTTTAATTCCAGCAACACTGTCCATTCTAATTTCATAGCAATTATCACTCATTAATAAATCACTTTGGGAGTGGCGACCCCATCGTACTAATAGCCTATATCTGCTTCATTCGTTACATCCCTGACCCGGTCATTGACTGGAAAACAGGTTGTAGGTTTTCATTTTTTCAAGGACACCAGTATAAACATTTTGTTCAAAATCACACTTTAATTATGTTTATTAAGTCATCAGTTTGGCTGGTGGCTGGATCCTCAAACAGCACCACTCAAGGTATGATATGCATCATAGAAACACGTGAAACATAAACATACCTGACAGCTATTAAACGACTTTTTCGCATGCACTCCTCATGGACACTTCCAGTAACAATGAGATGCGGTATATTATTGCAATGTAATATTACAGGTATTAACGAATGCAGACCAGATGGGACTTCCATTTTATAGTGACGTGCTTGGAGGCAATGTATACTGATTACCTGCATCTACCTATATGTCTCGGATACCATCCAGCAACGTCTGCAAAAATCGCAGTCAACATGCAGATTAACATCCTATTCATTGCTAGAAAACTAGACTGTTCGTATGTCCCATATGATTTTCTTGCTCTAACACAGCAAAGGTTTCCGTCGACGCAAGGGGAGAGAATTAATAGAACTGGGAAGGAAGCGGCCGTGGCTTAATTAAGGTACAATCCCAGGACTTACCTGGTGTGTCAATGGGAAACCGCGGAAACCCATCTTCAGAGCTGTCGACGATGGGATTTAACCCATCATCACCTCAATGCAAGCTCACAGCTACGATGGGATTTAACCCATCATCACCTCAATGCAAGCTCACAGCTATGCGACCCTAACCGTGCAGGCACTCGCTCGGTATTTCATGTATGTACTGTACCTTTATCATTTTTATAACCGTTTATATGTCTTCCGCATTATAAACATCAATATTTTAACATTCATCCACAAGAGTACATATCTTTCGTTACAATGTGTGCGTGATATGATGCTACACAAACATAAACCAAATGAAATGAAATGAAATGGCGTATGGCTTTTAGTGCCGGGATGTGTCCGAGGACTTCGGCTCACCAGGTGAAGGCCTTTTTGATTTGACTTCCGTAGGCGACCTGCGTGTCGTCATAAGGATGAAATGATGATGAAGACGACAAATGCACCCAGTCTACGTGCCATGGGAATTAACCAATTATGGTTAAAATTCCAGACCCTGCCGGGAATCGAACCCGGGACCCCTGTGTCCAAAGGCCAGCACCCTAACCATTTAGCCTTGGAGTCGGACATAAAACAAATGACTCTAGCTTGGTTTAAATCCGGGATCCTCCACTTTCTAGTCCCACGCCTTACGCACTCGATCGCGGTGCGGGACGTTTAGCTTTGTGCATAGAGCAGTATAGGTTGTGGTCACCGTTTGTATGACGTACCGGTATCTTCATTTCTTGAACTATGGTGTAGTGACCAGACTTCAGGGTCATTTGATACCTTTGTCCATTACTTGATGCGAGTTTCGTCACATTTCATGCTATCTACGTGATGGCCTCCTCTTGTTAGTATACTATAAGGCGTGATCAAGAAGTTTCCATTTGAGGGCGTTCCTACAGCGTACATGCAACGTAGCGCGACTTCGATGCGGGTACATAAGCACGGGCATGTAGGCAAAGGGATTAATGTGGCAGTTGTGTCGTTCTGAGGTGCGTGCGTTAAATGCAGCCACGTGAACTATGGCGATGTTTTTACCAAATACGTCCAAACAGGACCAACGTGCTGTTATTCTGTTCTTGACTGCCAAAGGACAAACACTGGTGGACATCCATCGGAGAACGAAGCCTGTGTATGGGGCAGCATGTCTGTCGAAACCACCGTTGTGGAATGATGCACCAAGTTCCGTGCGGGTCGCGTTTCGACACAACGTGCCGGTCGATCTGGGAGGCCAGCCTCATCAACAAGAAGCGGGCGGTGTATTAAGTGATTAGGACCCTATAGTCCTGACCTCTCCCCATGCGATTATCTTGCCTTCGGTCCCTTCAGAAAAGGTCCTCAAGGGTCGACGCTTCCTGTCGTACGAAGATGTGCAGCAGAAGGTTACGGACTTCTCACAGCAGGGCACGGTGTTTACCACACGGAGATCTTCAACCGGTACATCGGTGGGATGAGTGCCTCTATGCTCACGGCAATTTTGCCTGATTTGCATCCCGATTCAGGACTGTAAGGCCGTCGAACGGAAACTTTTTGATCACTCATTATACTACCATGAGAAAATACATATCCTAATTACCGGTACCTGAAATGATCCACCTGTTCCAATTTTGTATTCACTGCATGGAATTTATCCTCCTAAGTGTTCCCCTTCTGAGTTCATTGTAATCTTGGAAATGATTTTCAAATCACATTCGGTGAACCGTTTCTTGAAAAAGTGAAAATAAAGTTGTAGCTTCGAGTATCTGTTGATGTCATCATCATAGCCATGGGAATGCAAACCACAGGGACATGCCTTTTCATTTGCAAAGAGAAGCTATTCGGATATCACGTCCTTAATCTTATAATTCACGAGCTAGAATTCTAAGCTTGGTGATACTAGAAGGCGCTAGACGGTGTTGTAATGTCATGTTAATCTAGTAGTAAGTTCCACCTATAGTATTGTAAGCCGTAGTGTTGAGGATTAGGAATAGTTAAGTTGTGTGTGAATTTGTGTACGATGATGATGGATTTAGAATGTTAAACTAGTAGTATTTCTTGTAATATTTTCTCTCCATGGAATTGCTTGTTGTACTCTTGTAGTAGTAGTAGTAATTGTTGTTGTTGTTGGGTAATTATGTGTTAATTTACTTTATTGTCATACTACTAAAAGAGATCATTTCCATCGGGATATTTCCCAATTGCGATGTATATGTTAATAATAATAATAATAATAATAATAATAATAATAATAATAATAATAATAATAATAATAATGAAAATGAAAACCGACAACCTGTTTTCCAGTCATTGACCGGGTCAGGGATGTAATGAATGAAACATACATAGGCTGTTATTACAGTGGGGTAGCCACTCCCAAGGTGATTTATTAATGAGTGATAATTATTATGAAATGAGAATGGAGAGTGTTGCTGGAATGAAAGATGACAGGGAAAACCGGAGTACCCGGAGAAAAACTGCCCCGCCTTCGCTTTGTCCAGCAAGAATCTCACATGGAGTCACTGGGATTTGAACCACGGTATCCAGCGATAAGAGGCCGACGCGCTGCCGTCTGAGCAACGGAGAACTCAATAATAATAATATTAATAATAATTAATAAAAAATAATAATCATATCTTAGTACAAATGGCTGAATATAATCCCTGAGATCTTCATTTTCACTCTCAACAGTTTTAATCTAGTGACTACGGCGTGACTGACTAAGCTGTTTGTGTCACTTGCATTGGGGAGATAGTGGGTTAGAATTCTACTATCGGCAGCCTTGAAAATGTTTTTTTTACCGAGCTCGATAGCTGCAGTCGCTTAAGTGCGGCCAGTATCCAGTATTCGGGAGATAGTAGGTTCGAACCCCACTGTCGGCAGCCCTGAAGATGGTTTTCCGTGGTTTCCCATTTTCACACCAGGAAAATGCTGGGGCTGTACCTTAATTAAGGCCATGGCTGCTCCTAGCCCGTTCCTGTCCCATCGTCGCCATAAGACCTATCTATGTTGGTGCGACGTAAAGCAAATAGAAAAAAAAAAAAGAAGATGGTTTTAGCGGTTTCCCATTTTCACAGAAAAGGAATATGGGGTTGTATTTTAATTAAGGCTATAAACTCCTCCTCTACAGTTCTAGAGTTTTGCTATCGAGTCGTCGCCATAACATCTGTCCGTGTCGGTGAGACGTAGAACAAACAGTAATCTTGGGAAGCGGTTTGGTTCCCACTGGTGTCCGATTGGCCATTTTCGTTCTGTATTTAACATCTCTTCGGCATGTGCTATATGTAGTCAACATTTACATCACTTGAAATGGTCAACAGCAGGTGACAAGTGCGCACTCCACGTTTGTGCTGTTACTCATATCCTTTCCAACAGACTAAATATAACCTGGGCCACAATTTCTCAGTTGGTAAAGCATCCGATATGAAACCAGAATATTTTGGGTTCGATTCCCACTGGTGTCCGTTTGGCTATATTTATTCTGTACGTTAATCTTCCTGGGCATACATTATATGTACGTAATGCAACCGAATAAGCTGAAAGTTTATTTCTGGTACAATGCGAATAAATACTCACTTTACCAAGCCTGTCTAAGGCGTAACATAGAACACTTCCAGTTTAAAATAACAGATTGTTTCTTCAGAAAAGAGTTAGTCGCCTTGTAGAGGAAAGAAATGGTTTGCGGATTCGTGAATATAAATCAGTTTCAAGAAGCATAGTTGGTTTACACAAGTGGTCTCCAGGAGAGATTTTAATATAGTCTACTTGCTCTATCCGTTTAAATAAATATGAAATAACACTAAGTGCTGTATACTAATTTCGAATATATTTCTAATACGATGGATACAGCTTCATTTAGTAAATAAGTCGTCAAGGAACGTGCAGGTTGCAGAAAGTAAAGGAGCCGTTGTTCTAGGTAATTCCTCTTGTTCCGTTGAATCACGAAACCGGATCAATTAAACCGAATCATACACAAACGTCAAATGTAAAAGTTAAACACACACACACACACACACAGAGAGAGAGAGAGAGAGAGAGAGAGAGAGAGAGAGAGAGAGAGAGAGAGAGAGAAAGAAATTATAAGTCTGCCTGAACAGACTTGTCACAGACAATGGTGGGCTTCTCAAAAATTTCAAACCCAGGATATTCGGTTATATGAAAATAAAATACTGAAGGCTAAATATATCTTACTAACTAGTGCGCAAGCAAATAGATTGAAAACATTTTCATTACCTAGGAAGTAACAATTAATGGCATTTTTAATATAAAGGTTGACGTAAGACATGCACATGTAGCATATCCATTGGTCTCTAGTAGATAAGAACAGAATGTTCGTTTCTCAGTATACGTTGTGCTTACGGAGTTCAGAATATTTAATACCAGGCATTTCGTCATGTTTTATCTTTCTTGACATCCAGCAACCTACGAAATATGTATGGATACTCCAAACTGAATAATCTAATAGGACGTCTAACTTGATTTGATCGATCCCAGGCATATTCAATAGGTTTCGTATCTGGAGGCCAATCCTTGAGTTTGCCATAAATAACTTGGAGTGGAGTGCGGTAACTGCACATGGTGTCACCTAAAAATATCACATACAACTTGCTTAGCTCAAGGTACCGGGTGCTTGGGATACATACTCCGTAGTAGAGTGGGTGACATATCTGGTCCGTAGTAGTGAGGCAGGAGCACTCATTATCATTCGCAAAATGGCTACACGCGACAACGTGAAATAAGGCCTCTCGTCCTTTGGATGCGTAATCATGCGACACGTAGCGATGAAGTGTCGTCTGTATACGCACGACAACGCAGGACTGTTCCAAACAGATGGAGAGGGGTGGGAAGCGGGTTGGTAGTACGTACACGTGCGACGCCGCTTGTCATCCAGTCCAGTTTGGATTTTCTGTGCGACAACACACGACAGCAATGGATTGTGAGAAACTCATTAATTTAATTCAAGAAAGGAAATGTCTGTGGGACCAGAAGGAGCCTCAGTATCACATGAGGAATGTGCAATTGAAGTTGTGGAAGGAAGTTGCACTTGAAATGGAAGAATCAGGTACATTATATTATGTAATTACCATGTTATTAATTTCATATTTATATTTATTTACATTATTACGTTTGTATTTAACAACTCTGATTCAAGTAGGCTTACAGTTGCGATCATATATTTACGACCTCAGATTAACAGTTTTTGTTAACATTCATGATCATTATGGGTTATTAGCAAAATCGGTCTTTAATTTTTCCCTCACATCAGTAGCTGCAGGACTGCTCCTATTGTCACCCCTGCTAGCAAACCTAGAGTGGTTGTTAGTCGATTTTGTTGAAGGATGTATTTCTGGTGAGCCTTCTCTGTCTATTATCACATTGTGTAATAAACAAATACATTTCACAATGTTTTCTGCTCTCTCGGGGGTAACTTCTATTGCTTTCATTAATATGCGCCATTTATTGCTTATTATACCGAAGGCACACTCGACCACTTGTCTTGCATGCGATAAACGTTTATTAAACATGTCTTGTTCGGGTGTTAAATGTCTCATAGGATAAGGGCGCATCAAATAGGGCTTCAGGGGATATCCTCCTTCCCCTATCAGAAGATGTGGTACAGTTACATCACTACCAGGAAGTTCTTTCAAGCATTTCACCTTTAACACACCATGATCCAGCTGTTTATTCAAGTTTGAGTACCCGAAAATCCCACTATCACTCTGTTTCCCATAGGCCCCTATATCAATACAAATGAATTTGTAGTCTGCTCCTACCACTGCTTGCAGTACGATAGAGAAAAATGTTTTGTAGTTGTAATACATACTTCCAGATTGCTTCGGACACTTAATTCTTACGTGTTTACCGTCTATACACCCAAAACAATTAGGACATTTCCATTTTTTCCAAAACTGTGATTCAATCTCATCAATTTGCTCGCCAGAAGGGAATGGGATATGGTCACTGTGTAATGTTTCCCATAACACAGAACACGTTTCGTGAATAATTCTTCCGACTGTAGCATCTGATATCCGATAAGAATAACCCAGTGCTTTGAAAGATGAACCAGTTGCTAAGTACCTGCAAAATACAAAGCACGTGGTTATGTTGTAACAAAATGCATCCACAGTGAACTAGTTACAACATAATTTAATTAAAAACTTAACGGCTATTATTTAAAAATTAGTATGTTCAATGTTTTCATTAGTTTTTCTTGTGATTCAATGAAATCAATAGATTTGATTTTATTTCTGTCGATGATTAGCATAGAAGTTTGAATTGTAATAAAGTAAATTTCAGGACCTCAAAGGATCTGTTACAACAGTTCCTTTATCTTTTCACTTGACTGTTGTATAATTTCGCTGCGTTTTCCTTTCTATTGCAGTTGACGAACTTAAGAAAAGATGGAGGAATCTCAGGGATTCGTTTAGGAGAGAATTGAAAAAAAATGAACGAAACAAAATCTGGCAGTGGTAGAGAATCGTCATATACATGGGCTTTCTTCAACCAAATGAGTTTTCTTACTGATACTATGCAACCAAAAAGCATGCAAAGCAGCGTTCCTGATATTACAAACAACACAATAAATGAAATGTTCGACGGTCCTAGTATCTCCAATACAGCCCATACAGACTCAAATCAGGAGGATAATGCACAACCGGATGCCAATGATCGCGAAGGAGAATGTTCAAAATCGAGTAAAGAAACAACCAAAATTACAGGAAATAGAACATTTCAGAGCCCTCGTAAGAAGAAGAATAAAAAATTAATTACGACGAAAAACTTCTTGAGATTGAAAACAAGAAACTGTCTTTCTTTCAGACAAGAGCACAAAATGATGGAGACAGTGACTACCAGTTTTTGGTTAGTCTTCTCCCACATTTACGTGAAGTACCACCGGAAAACAAGTTACGTATACGGATGGAATTAATGAATATTCTCTTAATAATAATAATAATAATGTTATTTATTTTACGTCCCACTAACTACTTTTTAAGGTCTTCGGAGACGCCGAGGTGCCGGAATTTAGTCCCGCAGGAGTTCTTTTACGTGCCAGTAAATCTACCGACACGGGGCTGTTGTATTTGAGCACCTTCAAATACCACCGGACTGAGCCAGGATCGAACCTGCCAAGTTGGGGTTAGAAGGCCAGCGCCTTAACCGTCTGAGCCACTCAGCCCGGCGAATGTTCTCTTGGTAGAACAGGCAGAAAGACAGACACGTAATCAATCTTCAACAGGTTCATCATCTCAATCTTCATATTGTCAAATTAATGATTTCACTTTCACTGATTCTAGCACTGCTTCGTACTATGAGAATTTTGATCCTCGGCAATAGGGCATAGGTTGTTTCAACTGTTTATTTTTCAGTGACATGCTTTCTTAATTAATGTATTAGTTATCGCATTAATTGCATCTTGTAATGATTTATTGTATGATTCCGATTTGTAATACAGGTACTTACTTTTCTCCTGTCTTGTATAAATACTTTTAAATTATCCCTACCTTAATGTTAGTGCTAGACGCTCTGCGGGTGCAATGGTGTCCCTGAAATTACTGTGCTTCTGCAGACGATCCTCCACCTTGGATAATATGTACTGAAAAGTTTCTTTCCTCATCCGAAAATAACCAAAATGTTGAGCTTCATTAACTTGAAGATCGTCATATAAGTGGGAAAATTCGCCAAATCGACTCATTTTGCTTAAAATTTCATTTACCCCCTTCTTTTTCCTCTTTCGGGCTCTTCGCCTCGCAAGCAAAGGCATCTCCAAAGCATACAGTAAAAATGCATCATCATGGAAGGCCATGATCACATCACAGAGCTATGACTGACTCCGCTGCTATCAGGCGAAAAACGCGTGCAAAGGACGATGCACTGTCGTACGACACTGGACTGCTTTACGTCGCGCGTACACGCTCAACGTCGCAGTCGCAGATATACGCATCCAGTGGACGAGAAGCCTGACAGAAGTTGCCGGGTGTTGTAGGGACTGGAGGCTCAGCGGAGGTCACACACCGAATAATCGTTCAGAGTACAATCAGCTCTAGCAGGTAAACAGTCTAGTTAAATGCATGGCAATGTAACGGACATGTTATACGAGAAACGAATTTGTGGGTATGCTGCTTATGCATCGCCGTTACGCCTCAAAATACTGCCATGTGACTATGTATAGGGGAGAAATACTAACACGCAGCACATGTTACACTTAGATCGAAAATTCGTTGATATAGTTCGTGCAATACTGAACCTTAGATGACATAACCTTTCTGTTCAGAATTCTAAGTTGAAATATTATCACATAGCGGTTTTTCTAGGAGCAACGACGATATGTAGAAAGCCATCGCAATGTACGACAAGCAGCTGCGCATTATGCACAGCAATATCCAAACAGACGACATCCAAATCATACTATGTAAAGAAGAGACTACTCCAGAACGCTTCATATGACAATTCAACCATCGAGGACACTACAAAGGTATACGGCGAGAGAAACGGTTGCTGCGAAACGTCATACAAGTAGTATTCTAGAGTTGTGGCCTACACACTGGGATTACGCCATGTTTAAGTGCAGATAATTATGAATAATACTCTACGCTGGCATCCATTCAAACGGCACACAACTCAGCTCGTCGCGACTCTTTCTGCGAGTGGATCGCTGAGCAAGCGGGAGGGCCGAGCATAAATGTAGATTTGTAGTGTCTCGCATTTTTTTGGAAAAGGTTACGTCTCTAAGATTGCCCGATTTAATCCTACGGACACTTTTGAAGGGCTATTTGCGCGATCAAATTTCTGCTACATTGCCTAAGCTTATATCAAGGCTGACCTTGTGTGTTAATTTCGAACAAGAGCAGTTCATTTTATACCTGAAATGTTAGAAAGAGTGCGGGAAAGCATAATAAGAAAAGTAGCATTGTATGTGGGGGGATTTATTTTGAACATTTGTAGTGATAAAACGTGTAAAATGTTTCACACATACTGCTATTTTTCTTTCGTCCGGTTCCTTAGATGCTAGCGTACTGGCCTTCGGTTCAGAGGGCCTCTGGTTAATTCCTTTGGTTCGGGGACTGGGTGTTCATGTTCTTCTTAATACACTTCTCTTCATCTACATACAGCACACCACACTGCCAACCATCACAGTGAAAACATCCCATCAAATAAGGTTAGCATCTGGCCTTAAAACTGGGCCAATTCCACAAGACGTGTTGACCACAATCAATTTTTGAAAAGGCCAGGAAGACTAGAAGATGATTGTTAATTTATTTTCACTTTCCCTTCCATACGAATGTGCCTACCATGTGCGACAATCCAACACACTCTGAAGTACGTACCTGTCAGGTACAACAACCCAACATACTGCGGAGTATGTATCTGAAACGCTCGGTACAATGCCCAGAGACTAGCGGCAATCCGGATACCGAAAAATGAACACCTTCTGCCTGTTCTCAATAATTCGACCCGATCAGGAATGGAATGAATGAAGCCTCCATCTAGCGGCGAGGATAGGAAATGTGCCGGCTGCCGAAGCCTGTCGCACTCCTCTGGGGTAATGATTAATGACTGACAGATGAATATATATATATAAATCCAAAGCCTGTTTCCAGTCGTTTGACCGCGTGAGGAATGGAATGAATGAAGCCCCCATCTAGCGGCTAGGCTAGGAAATGTGTCGGCTGCCGAAGCCTCTCGCATTCCTCTGGAGCAATGATAAATGACTGACAGATGAAATGAAATATTAGTGGAGAGTGTCGCTGGAATTAAAATGACAGGGTAAACCGGAGTAGCCGGAGAGAAACCTATCCCGCCTCCGCTTTGTCCAGCACAAATCTTACCTAGAGTGACCGGGATATGAACCACGGAACCCAGTGGTGAGAGATCGGCACGCAGTCCGGATACCGACGTTTGTCATAAAATATATTCTACATTCATTGGTAAACAATCCTTACATGACATCGTTTAACGCAACTAATGATATCGAGGAGTGAGAAGTGGATCTCGAGAGTACTGGAGATTTCGGCATCATGCAGTCGCTTATTAGTTCCAGTAGACACACAACGTCCTTTGGTTGCAAAGAAATAATTATATAGCAGAGTTGCTTCTGCCTCGTAGTTACTTCAAGCCGAAAGTCACAAATACTTAGTTCACAATTAATTCTGTCGTGGTATACGTTTCAGTTCACCTGTTTACGGAAAATGTAAACTATAATTTTGACTCGCTTGATGTATGTGAGTGGCTGGGGAATTGAATTCAAACTTTGGGAATCCTTACTGCAACCAGCCCGAAAACAGAGTAAGTTCATATGACCCACTACCACCTTTCTCCTGGAGGGCAATGACTGGCTGGTCATAGGTAATTAACATTGTCACTAGGATTAGCATCATTTGTTTTAGCTTATCAGTTTTCCTCATGAAGAATTTGAACTCGAGGTTATCTGGAAAGCTGTAAATGCTGGGCGGTCGTCGTAATTCAATTATAAGAAAAATGTTATCTATTGCGGTCATCCTGATAGTGAAATGGGCTATAGATTTTGACCTTGTCTGTTTTCACGAACCTAGATCATATGAAAGTCAACATTCCTGGCACTATTAGCACTTCCCGTGGAGACCGGCTCTTGGCTGCCCCTGTATGAAGAAACGAGACTAAGAGGTAGACATGCATATAGCGGTAATGCTATCTAGCCGAGATAGTGGCAGCAGAAGAGGAAAGAACACATCTGAGTTAACAACAGTCAGTAAATGCTATTGTAGGTCAGTTTTATAGGGCATTGTAGGCCATTGCATTCTTCCGGCTTGAAACCAAGTGAGTCTTTCAGTTCCTTCTACTTTCATAACTCCTTTTTCTCGTATTATCATTTTCATTTCAATATTTACCTTCATTCATTTTCAATAGTATTTCTTTTTTGCTATCTACTTAACGTCGTACCGACACATATAGGTCTTATGGCGACGACGGGAAAGAAAAGGCCTACGAATGGGAAGGAAGCGGCCGTGGCCTTAATTGAGGTGCAGCCCCAGCATTTGCCTGGTGTGAAAATGGAAAACCACGGAAAACCATCTTCAGGGATGCCGACAGTTGGATTCGAACCCACTATCTCCCGAATGCGAGCTCACAGCTGCGCGCCCCTAACCGCACGGCCAACTCGCCCGATTTTCAATAGTAAGAGAACAATAATAACTGAGATATTAATGATTATTACTTTTTCACAAACTTCTGAGTTACCTAGTGATGGTAAAGAACAATTGTTTTAAATTGACTGGCGATAATTAGCTGAGATATTCTCTATTTCTAGCAGTAGAAGAGACAGAGAATATTTTAGCTACTGTAACTATTGTCAGTCAATCGCTTCCGCTGGATGACGTTACAGCTGAAGGGATGCTAAAGATGAGTTTTCTGTAAACTAATTCGGTTTCTGGAGTCACTCTTGTGCTACTGTGGTGCATTTTAGGTTTCAGTCGAGGGTTTAAGACCAGAGCTATTTCCAAATGACCGACCGGGAATCGAAACTCGTACCGGTACATCTGAATGGAAAACCAGCAGCAAAATTACTGCGTAATTCATGAGCCTCTCACCTCATTCAATAATTCTTTGATTTCACCTCAACCTTTCCAGCCAGATTTGTAATTGTGAACTTTCACAACGCGGCTTTTACAGGCACAACTCCGACTTATCGACCAATATAGCTAGGGAAAATGTTACTGAACTATCGTATCCGGAAATAATATCAACTCAGCATTTGCCTGGAATTGACATCGTGAAACTTCAATAACCCGTTTAAAGGAGGGCCTACGAATACTCCAGAGTCCGCGAATAACAGAGTTCATCTCACGCTGACAGCAGACCATGATACTATCAGCTAGTGCACTACACCATCTCATACCCTAACATCTGATTAGGAATGGTCAAAACCACTCCTGAAAACTTTCATTGATTGAATCGATAAGCTATACAAATGTGATCGTCGTGGATTGTCTACCACACAGGAAGAGTTCGCTGTTGATATATCTGGTGCGGACAAAAATTTGACGTATCACAATTTAAAACGCCTGGAAGATATGCATATCCACTTAACGGCGTAATTGACAAGTTGCTGGCTTAACTCCTAGACATTCCGTGCAGAGACACCTGTGTTATCGCTTCTGTAGAGCGGGTTGTGTCCTCTCCAGGCTGAATATTCCTGCTGGATGGATTCATGCGAACGGATAGATAGAGTGAACTTTTCATATTACTGCAGTGACCCGTTGTCAATTCACCGCTCATGGCTCCTTTAGGCATTTTGTGAGCTGTAACGATGACTACTTTGTGAAATACAATTTTAAAACTTTTCAGTCTGTCGGAACACTATTGCATACCTGTAAAAAAACACACTTATTTTGTGTTCTTTATTTATTTTCCAGGATCCTCCATGGCTCAGGTGGCATCGCGCCGGCCTGCCACCGCTGGGTTCAGTGGTTCAAATTCCGGTCACTCCATGTGAGATTTGTGCCGTACAAAGCGGAGACGGGACAGGATTTTCTCCGGGTACTCCGGTTTTCCATATTAGCTTTTAATCCAGTATCACTCTCAAATACCATTTCATTTCATCTCTCAGTCATTAATCATTGCCTCAGAGTAGTGCGACAGGCTTCGGCAGTTGGCACAATTTCTATCCTCGCGCTAAATAGGGGCTTTATTCATTCCATTCCTGACCCGGTCGAATGACTGGAAACAGGCTGTGGATTTTTTAAATTTAATTTACAGCTACCTACCTTATAGTGTTATGTGTGTTATTTTCAATACACTGAAAATCTTTAAAGTGAATTAAATGAATAGACACTGAAAAAGTATGGCTTTCTTCTTAAGAAAGTACTTTATGAAATGTTATGCCTATCTTCCTGTGGATGAGTGGTGGAATGTCGGCCTCATGATCCCCAGAACCCGGCAGAGGTTGTTGAATTTATGAAGGTTCATTAGACACACTACGGCGTACGATGTCGGATGTAAAATATTTATGATACATACGGTGTTTGCCGAACAGAATTGATTGAAACAACAATAGATCATACGGCATATGAATGGAGACAATATAATAAAAATTAATGTAATCTCCCGACAAATAGTCACCAGATTCTGGTTCAATCATTAAATCTGCCATTATAGTGCGAGCAAATTTAGATGATGTCTACAACTCAGACACTTAAATGCAAAGAACACAAATATATTAAATACTTAATTATTGCCATTAGTTAAGATCGCTGTATGTAATGCGAAGACATCAAAGCAGAAGGACTTGGTCCAGTCTTATGACATTTGATGATGCTAATGTTGCTACTTGCCTTAAAATGACAACATCACTGCACTGAATGAGAAGCATCAACGATTGCTATCTGTTATCGCACTGAATACGCAAAAATGTCAAAGCAGAGCGCAGAAATTGGTTCAATCTTATGCAAATATGCCAATAGATGACGTTAGTGTTATTTTGTGCAACAAAATATCAATCTCACCTCGTTGAATGAGGGGAATTTTGTCGAGAAATAACCAACCATACGATATTCCATCTCAATCGAATCATGTCTCCACCATAGAAACACATAAAACGAAAAGTTCAAGATCACAATTTGTTAAGATGCTATTCCTCACACTTAGCGTAAAGCGTTATATCTCGTGCTTGTATGCCTAACACTTGTTCCGCTTCTCTACGGGGCGGGGGATGAAGTGAGGTAAATATTCTTAGCGAGGTTTTACGGCCGGATGCCCTTCCTGACGTCAACTTCCTCAGAGGTGTTTATGAGGTGAAATAAATGACGTGATATAAGACAGTAGGAGGGGAGAGGGTGAATCCCGGTGCCGGGCACATAGCCTACTCCTGTCGAATAGTGCAAAGGGGTCTGCTCAAGGCTTCACTTTCCCATTCGACGGTCGAATCGCCATCTACAACGTCATATGGCCTCGCTCCCTATGATCACTGTGGGGAGATTTTGAATTTGATCTAGTCTTTTTGCACGCATTATAGTGATTAGATATTGTAAAACACTACCTCCCTTACCCTGCCGGCCAACATTCTGATGGTAGAAATATTTTCAGAGAAAATGAAACGCACCGGCTGAGCCCGGTGTTAGACCATATAGACTTCATGCTTTAACGATCATGGCCACCAGGCGGGCTGTTCTATCTCGTGTTTACCGAGAGAGATAAACCCCAGAATGAAAAAAAATCATTCATTTGTTTCACTGAAATAGAGTATGTGTCACTGAAGAGTTCAAGTATGATGGTCGTCATTGCATTTTGCTTGTAACCCATATTTGGTACAAGTGTAAGTCTCTCAAACGTTCCCGCACCGATCTCGATAGCTGCAGTCGCTTAAGTGCGGCCAGTATCCAGTATTCGGGAGATAGTAGGTTCGAATCCCACTGTCGGCAGCCCTGAAAATGGTTTTCCGTGGTTTCCCATTTTCACACCAGTCAAATGCTGGGGCTGTACCTTAATTAAGGCCACGGCCGCTTCCTTCCCATTCCTAGGCCTTTCCTGTCCCATCGTCGCCATAAGACCTATCTGTGTCGGTGCGACGTAAAGCAACTAGCAAAAAACAAAAAAAAACCGTTCCCGCTTTCTAAATATGTCTATGGAGGGCAACAGAAGCCTGGATGTACGTACTTCGGACTCATGCTGATAGATATCTGTGTGCCTATGTCGTTATGGTGAATATGAGACAATAACTTCGCTGATAGAAACGCATTTTCTAAAAAAAAAGTACAAACGTCGTGGTCGTGAGAGGTTCATTTTATTTTTCTTGTAAAGTGTAACTGGGACTAATTTCAGCTGTTGAAACACTCTCGCGTTCTCAATATCACTGTGAATAACAGAATAATTTTATTGTTTTAACGTGCAGTAACTATTTTTGAAGGTTTTCGGAGACATCGAGGTGCCAGAATTTTGTCGCGCGGGAGTTCTTTTACGTGCCAGTAAATATATTGTCACGAGGCTGGCGTATTTGAGAACCTTCAAAGCCACTAAGCCCGGTGTGAATGGCATACATAATATAGTGAAAAAATAATATAATCTCCCGATAAATATCCACCAGATTCTGGTTCAGTCATTAAATCTGATGTTATAGTGACAGCAAATTTAGATGGTGTCTAGTACTCAGACATTTAAATGCACAGAACATAAATATATAAACTATTGAATTATTGCCATTCGTTAATATCATTGTCTGTAATGTGAACACATCAAAGCAGGACTTGGTCCAGTCTAATGGCATTGTTAATGTTGCTACTTGCGTTAAAATGACAACCTCACTGCACTGAATGAGAAGCATCAACGATTGCTATCTGTTATCGCATTGCATACACAAAACCTTCAAAACAGAGCGTAGAACTTGGTTCAGTCCCGTTTTCTCAATATGTCAATATGAAACGAATGTGTTGAAATCGAGGAACATCACTTCAGTTATGTAGCTATCGGAGCTGTCGGAACCTGGTATCTGAATATGAATGGAGATACAGTGGAACCCAGGATTGCGAGTAACTTGGTCTACGAGTGTTTTGTAAGACGAGAAAATATTTTAAATAAATTGTGACTTGATAAGCGAGTGAGATTTCGCAATACGAGCGTCACGTCTACGTACGTTTCCACCTCCCCTGTGCCTTTGTTTTCCCCTCCCCCTGCCACTCTCTTTCCTGGGAAGGTGTGTGTAATCATTTCACGCGCTGGACTTCAGTTGGCGTGCCTCGCTCGCATAGTCAACACCGTACGAGTGTACATGTTTTGTTTCTGTCATCTGTGATATAACTGTTCTGCAACGATGGGCCCTGTGAACGAAAAGAAGGCTAAAAAGGAATTCTGTCGGAAGAAGGAGATGATTACAGTGGATGAATCTGTTCAATGACAATGCAATGTCACATTTTCGTGAAATCCTCAAAAAGAGGCAAAAACAACGGTCATTGGACAGGTTCCTCGTTAAAGTTTCACGAAAAGAAAACACTTCCAATGAGCCAACCGGTAGCAGTGATTCCGTTAGTGAAATTCGTGCTACACAGTAACTCTTCTCATGTCATCTCTCGTCTCCCTCTCACCAACAATGATTCTATTGTAAGATAAAGTGCAGTTTAATTGTTTTACGTTATATTTTGTTTTAGAAATGTTATGCGAATAAATTTTTTTGTGTTGTGGACGAATCATCCGAGTTTCAATAGTTTCTTATGAGAAAATTTGCTTTGATATACGAGCGATTTGGATTACGAGCATGTTGCCGGAACGAATTATGTTTGCAATCCAAGGTTCTACTGTATTAAAGTTTAATAGTCTATCAACCTTATGAAAGGTATTCCTAACTGTCTTTTTCTCTTTGTAGAAACTAGTGATATAGTGTACCGTTCACGTCTAAAATACAGTCTACCTGCGCCATTCGGAGAGCTGCGTGTACGGTTCGAAAAAAAATATGATCGGGGCAAAAATAAATTTAAGATCTCAGGAAAAAATATACCATGGGTCTGTGAACGGGAAACAGTAACATAATTCCGAGATAAAATTCAAAATAAGGGGTAAGATGAATTTATTATCAGAAAAAGCATTATTGAAAATCGAAATAAACAAATTAATATGAAAACGATAAAACAATAATGGCTCAAATAAATGCCAGAAATTTCAATATGTGCCGTGCACATAATTTGCACAAATATTGTTACATGTTACAAAAGGACGGGCAATTTCCCGTTTTTTAAAACGTTATTTACAAAATATAAAAACGACCTGGAGAAGAAATACACACTTCGCATCGATTCAAAGCAGTTAAGTTCATCTTATCGAATCCTGACGGATATCGTTCAATTTACTATTATAGAACATACCGCGACAGAATAAAATTATGCTAAATCCAATCCAGAATTAAAAATTATATGTACAGCATTTATCAACAAATCAATGTTTCAGGGTACCTAACTTATATCTACACTGAATTTACTAACATACCGCTCTGTTACAAATTGGATGGCTTAAAAGCCTACTTCCCAATAAAATGAGCACGGCCTCATATTTAAGAACAAGTCTTTATCAACGATAACAATGACATGATAAGCAATAAAACATGTATCACAGTTCAATAAAAACAAAACACTTCAAAGAAACCTGTAAAATTCATGCAAATAAAACAAAGAAAAATCTGTGTATCCGTTATCTGAAATACGAGCAATAAGATGCTAAACTCCTTCATATTAAAAAGAACACGGAACTCCTGGCTCAGCTGTCCATATGTTGGTCTCCACTTGACACGCCATATTATAACTCAAGTAACACTTCTGACCCAGCTATGAAGCATCCTGCTTCGCAAGAAAAATAAACTAACTAATTGGATTGGTAATTCCTGCCTGAGAGATTTTAATATATCAGGGAATATAAATTAACGCTACCATTCACTTCTCTGTTCATTAAACTAACACAAGGCCTTGAACTCAACTTAAGGCACCACAATTCACATTCATATGGCCTTAAATACATATTCCAATTTAACACAGCTATCAGATACACGACACATCTGGCCTAACACTTCGAAGTCCATGAGTTCGACTCTCATAATAATAATAATGAACACTCAAGGAAAATCAAGCCTCTCTCTCTTATCGTGCAGCTAACACCATGATATTTTCCCCTATACATTACTAGGCACTTCCGTCCTGTATTAACACACATTGTAATCCCAGTATCTGGCTAATCTTGCCTTTTTCTCGTATATTCATAACACAATACCAATTAGCTAGTCTTCTTTGTCGATCTAAAAGATACTAGTTCAACGGTGCATTTTAATGCTGGTTACAACTGCCATCCACTCCTATAAACATGCTACATGCTCTTAAAAAGAAATGTTCCCTACTGAAATTTATCCCAAAATAAGCTTTAGGCTATGCAGCCTTCTTAATAAACGAGTCTAGATCTTGTTACAAAAAAATGGAATACACAGTTACCTCTTGACATACATATCCTCATCTACATCTAATTAATTCCTTCTTTCCCATATAATAAAAGGAAATAAAATAAAATATAAAACTCAGGGTTAAAACATGCATCTTCCCTGAAACATAACATTAATGTATAAAAAGAAATTATGGCTCAGCCACTAAAGGACTGGCATTTATAGCTAAATTACTATAGGATCGAATTAGCCTAATTTCTTCTATCTAAACATGCCCAGAAGGTTTGAAAATGAACTTATCTGTTTGTCTCAGCTTCTTCATGACTCCAGGCCGCTTGTGTCTACAAAATTACGCCATTATAGAAACAAACTGCATGGCGTTACCAAATACACTGCAGGTCCTTACTTCTTCCATCATCTTTGAAATGTGGTGCTTCGCACACACCATTAAATTGAACCGAAACGATAACGACGATTCGCACACGTTCTTTGCGTTACCGGACGCGTACCGATCACGGTATTTGCACAATCCAAATGCAAATTACATATACGGGTTCGGAAATATCGATAGTAACTATCGTCTTAGTTATATTCAATCCCGTGCCACACCCGCACTATGGCACATATTATCATCATACGTGATCTTATATGTAAATAGCAAAGGTAATTGCTTTGTTACTGTACAATACACTTTCATAATTACATTATAATCACTTGCATTTAGGTAATGTATTCTCATGAAATAACATTTCAGCTTTCACAAAAATATATGTATACTTGTTTGATTAAGAATCGTCACTGAAAAAGGTTACTTTTATACAACAGTGGCTGAATGTAAAGAACACCGACCCGCACGGTTATCACCTTCAAGATAGGGTGAGATTCCCATCTCCAGAAGCTACTACGTTCACCAAAATTTCGGTATTAGTCGTATCATCGGGGATTCCACTGATGCGATGACGCCATGGTTCGTCCATTTGCTCTGCAAAAGCGCTGATTCAATAGAAATGCATCCAGGAAACCAAGTGGAAAGGTTCAAAGGCAAAAGAAATCGGAGATGGCTACAAACTCATCTATCATGGTACCAGTACACGAAATGGTGTAGCAATAGTCGTCGACCAGAACTACTGCAACAATGTCACCAGTGTCAACAGGGTGTCAGATAGGCTTATGTCTATCAAGATTGACTCAACTTCCATCACTGCCCACATTGTATCTTGCTATGCACCTCAAACTGGATGCACTGAGGATGAGAAGGATGAATTTTGGAACAGTCTGGATGCCCTCCTTCGAGCAATTCCCCAGGATGAGTCCATTATTCTTGGAGGAGATTTAAATGGACATGTCGGGTCTCACAAAGAAGGATATATGCGATGCCATGGAGGACATGGGTTTGGTGTGCGAAACGATGACGGATGTCGGATACTCGATTGCGCAGAGGCTCATGATCTGATTGTTACCAACACATATTTTAAAAAGAGGCCAACACATCTGGCTACTTATACAAGCGGTGGTCATGCTACTCAGATTGATTATTGGCTAATCCGTAAACAAGATTTTAAGCTGGTAACGGACACTAAAGTAATTCCGTATGACAGCATTGCCCCTCAACACCGATTGCTTGTCCTCGATATTCATAGCAATGTTACACAACCCAAACCTAAACCTAAGACTGGGCCTGACCGAATTAAGTGGTGGCGGATGAATGCCCAACGAAACGAGTTGATGACAGCCTTGGCAAACTTCTCCGTGAAGTCCGATCAATCGGTTCAAGACATGTGGAAAGATGCTGTGGAACAAATACATCAGGCGGCGACAAAAACGTTGGGAAAAACCATACCCGGACGAAAATATATTGATAAACAAACCTGGTGGTGGACAGACGAAGTCAAGCAAGCAATCAAGGAGAAAAAGATAGCCTACAAGACTTGGTGGAACTCACGTCTTGATACTGATCTTCAGCAATATCGCGACCTGAAATCTGCAGCAAAAAGAGCTGTAGCTGCAGCAAAGGACCATTATTACCAGTCACTATACGACCAGCTTGACACACCATCAGGAGAAAACAATATATATCGTCTTGCTAAGTCCCGTCACCGTTCAACTCAGGACATTGGACACGTAATGCACATCAAGGGAGCCGACGCCAAACTGCTACGAGATCAACAATCCATTCTCCAGCGTTGGGCAGATTACTTTAATAACATCAGCAACAAAGAATTTACGCATCCACCAATTTCTAGTCCTGATCCTATCGTAGGCCCTGTTCCCTCAATTACATCCGAGGAAGTAATGCTTGCCATTAGCAAAATGAAAAATGGAAAAGCAACTGGTCCAGATGACTTACCAGCGGAAATCTGGAAAATGCTCGGAAAGCCTGCTTCAGAGTTCCTTGTCTCACTCTTCAACCGAATCATCGCCGAGAAACAGCTTCCACACACATGGACAACTAGCATAACAGTTCCAATCTGGAAGGGAAAAGGAGATGTGAGTGATTGCTCGACCTATCGCCCTATACGACTCCTCTGTCACACTTTCAAGATCTTTGAACGTGTACTTGACAGCAGACTCAGATGTATTGTCTCTGTAACACCAAACCAGTGTGGATTTATTAAGGGATGCAGTACCATCGATGCAATCCATGCCACACGCCTCTTGATGGAAAAGCACAGAGAGAGACAGAAGAGTGTACACATGGCATTTCTAGACCTAGAAAAGGCTTTTGACCGTATCCCACACGAACTTATTTGGCGAGCTCTTCGCTGTCATGGCGTCCCTGAAGAGTATGTAAGCTGGGTGCAACTTCTGTATCGCAATTCCACTAGTGTTGTCCGGAGTCCTGCTGGAATCTCTCCGCCTTTCGATATCACTGTGGGTGTTCATCAAGGTTCTGCCCTTTCACCATTGCTATTCATCCTCTGCATGGATACGGCAACAGCTGACATACAGACTTCACATCCCTGGACCCTTCTTTATGCCGATGATGTGGTACTTGCACAAGAAACCCGTCCTGAACTCCAGCATCAGGTTCAAACGTGGAAGGACAGACTGGCTGAAAATGGACTGCACCTCAATATCCAGAAGACAGAATACCTGGAATGTGGCCCCCAAACCAGAGGTACCATAAGTATCAGTGAAGAAGACCTGCAGAAGACCATGCAATTTAAGTACTTAGGATCCGTCGTCACCTCAAACTGTGACACCACTCCTGATACTCGGATGAGGGTAAATGCAGCTTGGCTCAAGTGGAGACAGGTCACTGGAGTCCTCTGTGATAAAAAGATGCCTCAATATCTAAAGGCAAAAGTTTATAAGAGTGTAGTACGGCCAGCAGCGATCTATGGGACTGAATGTCGCCCCATGACGAAACAACAGGAGCAAATGTTGACAACCATGGAGATGAAGATGCTTCGATGGTCCATGGGGCTGACCCGATGTGACCACATAAGGAACACGGACGTCCGGCAAAGGTTTGGTGTCGCGCCCATCATAGACAAAGTGAGGGAAGCCCGTCTCCGCTGGTACGGCCACGTCATGAGAAAACAGGACGACTCAGTTGCCAAAACAGCGCTCCACATCAACCCAGAGGGAACAAGACCACGAGGAAGACCGGCAAAGAGATGGACTGACAACATCAGGGCAGACATGCACAGTGTTGGCTTAACACCAGAAGATGTCAACGACAGACAGAAATGGAGGAGATGTAGCAAAGCAGCAGACCCTGCAAGTCGGGATTAATGCTAAGAAAGAGAGAGATATTTATAACTTTATTAATCCAGAATTAAGAACTGTAACTGTCTACAGGTAGTTTTTAACGGCTAATTTGCATCTATTTCATATCAAAAACGTGGAGTATGGCTTTATAACAGATTGCCTAATAAAATTAAGAGTAGTGCAGCACTATAAATCTCAAAGTTGGTAAGACTGACTTCATTAGTTTTGTAGATCCCTTCATTCCACAATATCGCTTCCAGGGCTGTGATTGATCTTTTTGAATCGGCCGCTCTCAAACGCTTTCGTAAATTCCCCGATTGAATCATACGGAATCCCCAAGATGCTCGCTGTTGCTACGAAAGATAAGAAGTTATTTCTAAAGCCACGCGCTGCCGAGATACTGTATTACGCAACTTCTATATTGCACCATGACTCCTTGTATTAAATGCACAATATTACACCATATTACATAATTACTATTTGGGGCATATATGATATGGCACAATAGGAATAGTGTTTTGTCGCCTAGCAAAGGCGCGTTGATCAGATTACTGTTGACAGAGGAAAATATACTAAAAGCCTTCTACCACTTTTTTCACAATTGGCGAGATGGCGGATGCATCCTGTGTCACATGTGTGATACCCCAACCTGATCTAGAGGAATGTATTCACTATTACCTAGCTAGTGGCTGCGTGGTTTTGGTCACGTAGCTGTCAGCTTGCATATCGGAGGTAGTGGTTTCGAACCCCACTGTCGGCAGCCCTGAAGATGACTTTCCGTGGTGTACCACTTTCACACCAGGCAAATGCTGTAGACTGTGCATTAACCAAGGCCACGGTTGATTCTTTCTCACTCCTAGCCCTTTCCTATCCCGTCATCGCCATAAAACCTGTCTGTGTCGGTGTAACGTAAAGCAAATTGTAAAAAATTAAAATAAATAAATCACTGTTGCGTGTTTCTGTAGTGGCTAGTTGTGTGTTGTGTTGTGTGTATGAAGAGGAGTGTTTTGGATAAAACACAGACATCTTGTCCTCGAGCCAGAGGAATTAACCAGACATGGTTAAAATTTCCATTCAATCGAGGATCACACCTGGGACTCTATGAACCAAAGGCCTTGACGTGATTATTTAGACAAGGGCCGGTCGAAATATTACTCTTCAAAGAATGGTATTCATATCAATAATTTGATTTGAAATCAAACTCTTGAGCCAAAAAGTGAGGAACCGCTTTAAAGAATAAGGATACAGTTACTCAATATTCAGCTAGCTTTTCATCCGCACCTTCACCCACATTACCAGGTTTTGCGAGTCCAAACGATTGTGTCCTTCGAGATTGGTAGAAAAAAGTGACAAGTGGAAAACAGTGGTGTACCAATTTTAGTTAATACAGTGGAATGGATTTGAATAAAAGTTAAGCAAACCTTAAGTGTCAGGGGTTAGATTAAAAACTTCTGGGCCGTAACACCTCCAGTGCTGACTAATGTTATCACTACGGCTCGGATGTTTAGGGTCATATTTTTTCTCTATCTCTATTTTCTTGTATGATTGGATTGTGGTGCAAACCAGGTGATTATCGTCAGAATTAAGTGATTGTTATTTGTCATATAAATGCATATTTTAGTTATATTTTGTCATAAGGTCATATTTTGATCTATTTTCGTAGAAGCATCATATTTCGTACATATCGGCGGTCTGGTGACAGCTATAGCTGTGCAAAATCGTCAACTTTCCGAATGGCAACTAGTATTCACAAAACTGCTTTTCCGTATCACATCTGTAGTTAATCCAAGTGGAATACTCTGCCTCTTCTATCAAAATTGCACAAGAATTGTTTTTCAACAGTTTGTCAGAAAGTCTGGCACATATTAAGTCGAACTTTCGAATTATATCGAGTGCAATTACTCCTTTACAAGCTGCTAGCTTAGAAATAAAATTCATGCAAGTATTGAAATTGTGAGAACTGTTGAACATTCAGCGCAACAATCACATGGAATAGTTGGCGTCAGGGTAAAATGAAAACTTCAAAACGTGCTTAATCGAAGTGACGGTTTTCGCTGTGAGTGCAAGATAAATGATGTTCTTAGAGGAGAAACTAAACTAGATAAAACTACACAATAATACATAGCAGTCATACACTCACTACAGACTGACAGAGGAGCGCGGAATAGCGCACCGTTATCGGTACGTCCAGAGATATAGGTGGAACATACAGATCACCAGGGTAAGGTAGGCCTTCCAGTACATTTCAAGATGAGTGCATACTCGACAACAGTGATTTAATATTATTTAAATATGCACCAATAACGTCTTGTGACGTAGAATGGAGCTTCTCTTCTTACAATGATGTGTTAAGTGATAATTGGAGATCTTTCGCGCCTAATGCTTTGAAGATGAATCTTGACACACACATCAATACCATCCACGGAGGAGAATGAAAAATGTATGTGAGTTTGCACTATTTGCCCTGCCACCCTACCATAATGTATCAAAGACATCTACTTAATTCGTTTCGTGGTGCTCAATTTAAACTTTAACGCGTTTGAGTACTATTAATGTAATCTTGGCTTAAACGCTCCAAAATATTTAAAAAAAAGATTGATTTCCAGTATTCTCACATTTCAAACCACCGTATGAAGGGTGCAGACATGTTTTTCATTTTAAAATGTTGTGTGATCTGATAATCTTAGTGAACTTAGTACTTTATAGGTATGGATTCACAAATGTTTGATAAGAGAATCGAGGACAATAGACTGTGAATAACTGCTAAACATGTATATTTAGAAAATTAATATGAGCGTAAGAATAAAGAATTTAGTTAACAAACATGTATTAAAGGAATTACCGTTTCGATTTATAACTTATGTTATAATGGCCATATTTAGATCAATAATCATTTAATCATATTTTGTAAGTTTTACGTCATATTTCGTCACTTTTGAGGTCATATTTCGTCACTTTTGAGGTAATATTTGCTTGCTTATTTGGGATATTTTTAGGTCTTAAACACCCGAGCCTTAGTTATCACATTCGCTCGCATATCCGATCATGCTCGAATTAGGTTTCTTCTTATTATTATTAATCGGTTTACCCTCCAGGGTTGGATTTTCTCTCGGACTCAGCGAGGGAACCCACCTCTACCGCCTCAAGGGCAGTGTCCTGGAGCGTGAGGCATTAGGTCGGGGGATACAACTGGCGAGAATGACCAGTACCTCGCTCAGGCGGCCTCACATGCTATGCTCAACAGGGGCCTTGGGGTGGGTGGGGAGATTGGAAGGGATAGACAAGGAAGAGGGATGGAAGCGGCCGTGGCCTTAAGTTAGGTTCCATCCCGCCCTTTGCCTGGAGAAGTGGGAAACCACGGAAAACCACTTGCAGGATGGCTGAGGTGGGAATAGAACCGACCTCTAGTCAGTTGACCTCCCGAGGTTGCGTGGACCCCGTTCCAGTCCTCGTACCACTTTTCAAATTTCGTGGCAGAGCCGGGAATCGAACCCGGGCCTCTGAGGGTGGCAGCTAACCACACTAACCACTACACCACAGAGGCGGCCAGAATTAGGTTTCACGTGTCTAAAATACCGTATTCGATCTTAGTCGGATTTGAATTCGCGCCAACATTTTTGCGTTCAAATGTACTTTAGATGGCACAGTATACCACTTTTGCGCTAGATAGCGGGTAGATGAACAATTTGGCTACAGCTTGGGGTAATTACCCGTATTGTGGGATGTGTGATGTAAATGAACGCGTGCCAGTCCCGCGGTCTCTGAAGTGAGCAGTTAGAATTCAAGTGGCGCCGAGTGATGAAACGGACATCGTACTATGTAGTCTTGTGAAGGTAGGTACAAAGGTTAAAGCCATGCATTACATGTTACCTAGCGAATCAGGGTGGGATTGAAAGTTCGCTGAGCTGCATGGTTAAATACCTGCGGATGGGGCTTGGAGTGAATGTGTTAAATACGAGTTTTCGCAGCTGGTTTTGTTTGTGCATATTTATTTTACACTCAGTGATGTATTGCTATATTTCCAAAAAATATAGAAGTTGAAGTGGTATTAATTTCAGTTTATTAATATTAGATTCAGACCTCGTCTCCGTTTGCATGGAGAAAATAATCCTTCTCCCATCATGGTTTTAAAACAGAGATTCGCAAACCAATTTAGTTCACATTGGCGAAGACGTTGAGAAATGTAGCTACGGTCTATAGTCGAGGGCCTCACGTGGTATCATGGGCTTGCTCGTTGAACTTTTTACACTCGACAATTTTTATAGGTATAGTCTGAGGATATCTTTAGCGGAATAGGCAAGAGTGCTCTTCCGGTACCTAGTGGAGGAATTATATTGTTATATAAAACTGTTAGAGTCGGCGACATTTTGAAGATAGCTAGGCGGCCCAATTTTTTTTGTAGAAGTCGTTATGCTCTACAGTTCTTTCTATTAATAATAATAATAATAATAATAATAATAATAATAATAATAATAATAATAATAATAATAATAATAATAATAATAATGCTATTTGCTTTACGTCCCACTAACTACTTTTACGGTTTTTGGAGTCGCCGAGGTGCCGGAATTTAGTACCGCAGGAGTTCTTTTACGTGCCAGTAAATCTACCGACACGAGGCTGACGTATTTGAGCACCTTCAAATACCACCAGACTGATCGAGGATCGAACCTGCCAAGTTGGGGTCACAAGGCCAGCGCCTCAACCGTCTGAGCCACTCAGCCCGGCGGTTCTTTCTTTGTTTCTTAATCTGTTTACCCTCCGGGGTCGGTTTTTCCCTCGGACTCAACTAGGGCAGTGTCCTGGAGCGTGAGACTTTGGGTCGGAGGATACAACTGGGGAGGAGGGCCAGTACCTCTCCCAGGTGGCCTTACCTGTTATGCTGAACAGGGGCCTTGTGGGGGGATGGGAAGATTGGAAGAGATAGAAAAACAAGAAGAGGGTAGGAAGCGGCCGTGGGCTTAAGTTAGATTCCATCCCGGTATTTGCTGGAGGAGAAGTGGGAAACCACGGAAAACTTCCAAGATGGCTGAGATGGGAATCGAACTCTACTCAGTTGACCTTCCGAGTCTGAGTGGACTCCGTTCCAGCCATCGTACAACTTTTCAAATTTCGTGCCAGTGTCAGGAATCGAACCCGAGCCTCTGGGGTTGGCAGCCTAATACGCTAACTACTATGCCACAGAGACGGACCTCTACAGTTCTTACGTGCATAATTTAGTATACAGCGTGATCCAGCCGCCCCTTCTAATGTAATTTTATGCAACTCACTTTATTCATTCCGTCCTGAAAAAATGTGCACTGCAGGTATGCTGAGACAACACAGATGGATTTCTTGGTATTGACCACCTCACCATGACAGAACGCCCTAATGTTATACTCGTATTTCTTTTTTTTTTCTTTGCTAGTTGCTTTACGTCGCATCGACACAGACAGGTCTCATGGCGACGATGGGACAGGGAAGGCCTAGAAATGGGAAGGAAGCGGCCGTGGCCTTAATTAAGGTACAGCCCCAGTATTTGCCTGGTGTGAAAATAGGAAACCACGGAAGACCATTTTCAGGGCTGCCGACAGTGGGGTTCGAACCCACTATCTCCCGGATCCGAGCTCACAGCCGCGCTCTCCTAACCGCACGCCAACTCGCCCGGTTATACTCGTATTAAACACTGGAAGACATGCATGTGCCTTCTAGATCATATGAACCTGACACGCCGGCGAAACACTAAATTGATGTTGTGACCGCAGTAAACCTAATACTTTCTATAACCTGCCCAATGCGCCGTGCGGGAACCGTAGTGTAGTTGGTAAGGACGTGGCGGATCGGGCTTGCATTTCAGGTGGGATGTTCGAGTCCGGGGCGAAGATTACAAATATTTAAAATATTTGTTTAATACGTACCGCACGCAATGCAAGTTCAATACCTGCTTTCATGCAAATTGTGTGTGAATGAATGTGTTTGTGGCCATAAGAAGGGCCGAATAGTTAGCAGGCTGGACACATACAGACCGCAAATAGTAGGAACATAACTGTCCTGACAATGTTTTATCGCAGCAAATGCTCGATGGGATGATCGTTTTGGTTTATGCACATTCAGGCCCGGTGTTCAATAGATCGTCTTGCGCGCTAAAGCATTCCAGGTGTAATTGCTCTGCAGGCGTCCATGATGAGATGCCGGTGCTGGTCGGGGTTTTCCGACCCTTGAGTGTAAACGACGTTCTTCTAATGTCCCCTCAAGGACTAGTCTAACGGCGTTGAATCCGGTGATCTGGCGGGCGAAAAAACAGGGCTTCTTCGTCCTATCCATTTCCCTGGCAGTTCCTCGTTCAGATTGTTACGCAGATGGTTACGAACGGGCAAAGTTGACTGTGGTGGAGCTCCATCCTGTTGCCACAACATCGTCAAACGATCGTGCAAGGGCACCTCCTCCAGCAGCAGTGGGAGTTCCTGACGCATAAAGTGCAGGTAGCGTGGGCCCGTTTAATGGCCCTCAAAGAAATAGGGTTCAATCAGGCGATCTCCCAAGAATCCACACCAAACATTCACTCCCCATCGTACTTGATGGGCCGCCTGTCGCACCCAGTGAGAATTGTCCGGACTCTAATAGTGCATGTTGTGGCGATTGACGTTCCCATTATTGTGGAAGCGCGATTCATCCGAGAACAAGATATGCGATACGAAATGCTGCATCATTATCCAGCCTGCCTAATAGCCACCGACATAATTCCATTCGAGCTTCGAAATTCCGCTCATGGTGCTCTTGGTGTAGCTCAAGATGGTATGGGTGAAATTTATTTTCATACAGTATTCGCCAGACGGACGGCTGGCTGGTGTTCACCTGTCGTGCAGTCGCCCTTGTACTGATGTATGGCTTATTACGAGCTGCCTCCAGAACGGCCTCTTCTGTTTCACCCGAAGTAACGGGTCTTTCACGGACTGGTGGCTGGTTGGAAATCACGCCTGTTGTCCTTAGGCGTCTTTCAACACGGCGGAATGTCGTAGCAGCCGGGTGTCGCCTGTCGGGATACGGTTCCTGGTACAGACGTAGTGTCTCGCACGCGTTTATTCATGCTTTCCCATAAATGAGCAGCATGTCAACGCATTTCTTAGTGGAAAACATGCCGAATGACAGCGGAAATTACAGTAAATTCAGGCCCTAACCACCAGAGTATGGCGCAGGACACAAGATAAATAACAACGTCATACTACTGTTTGAATGTGGCGAACGTGGGTCTGTGTTTACGTATTCAAATATCATACCGATGCAAATATACTTGAACGATGCAGGATTCGAACCTCCGCTGGCACATTCCGTCGAATACTAGGCGAACCCCTATCCACATCCGTTACGCTATACTGCTGGAAACATGCTGGTGGTACGACGAGAGCTGCGTACATACGCCATCCGGTTCGGTTTTTAAGACATTAATTACTGCACTTTTACCTAGTTTTCTGCATTGATTCCTCTCTTCGTTACACCCGGTCACGAGGCACGACACATTAACACAGTTACATGGTAAAAGGACGTTGCTGCATGATTTCAAGGCGTCATGTTTTGCGAATGGATGATATAACATTTCGATAGGGTTCAGAATCGTGTGCAAAATGTGCTCACTGAACATTAGTTACACCTGCAGGGGAATAGCGCCCCTATAACCATGTGCACGTTTGTTGGGCTGCAGCCAATGATATTGGAAGGGGCTGCTGAATCACACTGTATATTGAACAGTTGGGCAGCACAAGCCGAGAAACTGGTCCCGTGTCAAGATTTTCTTCGAGGTTTTTACACACATCGTTACTGATCCGCTTTATTTCATCAGATTTCAACATTTAATACATGAAAACCTTACTCTGTACAACCGTTAGGTAACAGCGAAAACCGCACAGAAATCTGTCTTGCAGTTATCGAGTTATAACACAGACAGACAGACAGACAGACAGACAGACAGACAGACAGACAGACAGACAGACAGACAGACAGACAGACAGACAGACAGACAGACAGACAGACAGACAGACATCGTTCCGTTTCATAAATGCAGAGACTACTATAACAGTATTAGTGCGATAAACTGTCTCCTAAAACAGAAACTACCGAGCTCGATAGCTGCAGTCACTTAAGTGCGGCCAGTATCCAGTAATCGGGAGATAGTGGGTTCGAGCCCCACTGTCGGCAGCCCTGAAGATGGTTTTCCGTGGTTTCCCATTTTCACACCAGGCAAATGCCGGGGCTGTACCTTAATTAAGGCCACGGCCGCTTCCTTCCAATTCCTAGGCCTTTCCTATCCCATCGTCGCCATAAGACATATCTGTGTCGGTGCGACGTAAAGCAAATAGGAAAAAAAACAGAAACTGTAATAAGTTTAGAAATAATTAAAACATATATTAATGAACGGGATATTAACTCAAGAACTCAGAGTAATAATTCCGAATATCATTCAAAGTTCATCTTGTGATTTTTCAGTTAACGTAAATAAGAGGTCACAACTTGGCCACATTTTATTTGGCATACGACTGTTCACTGTTAAATACGGCACCAAGGTCGTGCTGTAACTTGTTAAAGAAACCTTAGGATGGTTCGAGATAAACAGTAATCTTTGCATTGTGGAAAAGCATTGTGTAGTCACCGTGACTGGCTTCTCGGTTCAAATCCCAGTAATTGCATTTGAAATTTTTGAAATGTGAAGTTACGTTCCTGTGGTTCGGATTCCACGTAAAACTGGAGGTTTTGTGGCTATGATCACGACATCCTTCATATGTGCACCAGGCACTACGATGTCTCTTCAACAATAACAGGAGGAGTTATTATACGAGTACATGACATCACCCACTCGTGACCAGGAGAACCTCCAGGCACACGTACGGGTGGTCATCATACGTTGACCTTCCAGACACTTTAATAAATTGAATTTCCGCGTCCCATCAAACAGTTAGACGGCAGAAATGCACTGTCTTGGTCCAAGAAGCGCTTAAGACACTGTGTCTTTGCAGCAAGGTCATCATATCATTGCTATGCTACCGTGTTCACATCAGTCCACACTCTTCTTATTCCTCCTGACCAGCAGTTCGTGCGGATTAAACCGATTATTATTATTATTATTATTATTATTATTATTATTATTATTATTATTATCATCTTCTTCTTAATCTGTTTACCATCCAGGGTTGGTTTTTCCCTCGGACTCAGTGAGGGATCTCACCTCTACCGCCTCAAGGGCAGTGTCCTGGAGCTTGAGACTTTGGGTCGGGCAATACAACTGGGGAGGACGACCAGTACCTCGCCCAGGCGGCCTCACATGGTATGTTGAACAGGGGCCTTGTCGGGGGATGGGAAGAATAGAAGGGATATACAAGAAAGAGGGAAGGAAGCGGCCGTGGTTTTAAGTTAGATACCATCCCGGCATTTGCCTGGAGGATAAGTGGGAAACCACGGAAAAACACTTGGAGGATGGATGAGGAGGGAATAGAACTCCCCTCCACTCAGCTGACCTCCCGAGGCTGAGTGGACCTCGTTACAGCCCTCATACCACATTTCAAATTTCTTGGCAGAGCCGAGAATCGAACCCGAACCTCCGGGGGTGGCAGATAATCACACTAACCACTAAACCACACAGGCGGACATTATTATTGTTATTATTATTATTATTATTATTATTATTATTATTATTATTATTATTATTATTATCATTGAGTTCGGTGGAAGTAAAGGGGAAGAAGTAGGCAGGGCCGTGTGATATGGAATAATGACCACACAAAACTGTGTATATAGAATGTGTTCCCAACATTATCTTTCTTTTCTTTTTTAAAGCAAAAACAAAAATGTATAGAGTGAATAAGGTATTAAAAAGATAAAGCTGCTGCACTGGCTCGCTGTAGTTAAAACTACCTCGAGGGAATCCCTTTTTCCAACTCCGTTGTCCCGAGTGTGACGATATTTCAATATGTTTCCCTGCAGTCTAAAAAGTTCCTACCTAGCAAGTGCATGTGCGGTTTGGGTCACGTAGCTACCAGCTTGTATTCGGGAGATAGTGAGTTCGAACCCCACTGTTGGCAGCCCTGAAGATTATTTTCCGTATTTTCTAATTTGCACACCAGGCAAATGCAGGAGCTGTACCTTAATTAAGGCCACGGTCGGTTCTTTCCACCTGCTAGCCCTTCCCTATTCCATCGTCGCCATAAGAGCCATATGTGTCGGTGCGACGTAAAGCAGATTGTATATTTAAGAAAAAAGCCTATAAATGTTTTAGGACAAATGTCGTCCAATAGCCACACGTGCTCATAGAGAGCATCAGAGCAATTCAAATGAGGTTAGGAATCAAACTTTTGACTCACCATTTTCATCCAGGGTCAACTGAGGGACAGTAACGTTATGTAGTTTTGTAATCATTTCTTATCAGGTCTCTGCAGTCATTCGTCTTGACAACAGTTCCATTTCTTTACTTCAGAACGCTTATTGTATACTTACGAGATAGTTATCCTCAGTAGCCTCGTATGTTGTGAAAAAAAATGAATAGGAAGTGTTGAATAAAGGTGTTTCTTTCTTTCTTAATTCGTTTGCACTCTAGGGTTGGTTTTTCCCTTGTACTCACCGAGGGAATCCACTCTTGCCGGCTCAAGGTCAGTGTCCTGGAGCGTGAAACGTTTGGTCGGGAGGATACAACTGGGGGGAAACCAGTACTTCGCTCAGGCGGACTCACCTTCTTGGGGATGGGAAGATCGGAAGGGATAGACGAGGAAGAGGGCAGGAAGCGACCGTGGTCTTCAGTTAGGTACCATCCCGGCATTTGCCTGGAGGAAAACCACTTCGAGGATGGCTGAGGTGGGAATCGAAGCCCCCCCCTCGCCACAACTCAGTTGACCTCCCGAGGCTGAGTGGACTCCGTTCCAGCCCTCATACCACTTTTCAAATTTCGTGGCAGAGTCGAGAATCGAATCCGGTCTTCAGGGGTGGTAGCTAATCACACTGACAAATACACCACATAGGCGGAAACTGGAACTTAGAGATAGTTATGCTCAGTAGCCTGGTATGTTGAGAATAACAAGAACATGAAGTGATAAATACGGCTAACACGTCTTATTAATAGCCGGTAAGTGTTGGAAGCAGTGATATTTGGACGATGCAAACATCCTGTATTCTGATAAAATAGAGTATATTTGGATTCCATGGAACTGCGTTTGCAGCGGGGCTTCGATTTGAATAAGAAGTAAGGGTGCGGGAATCTCTATGCTATAGTTTCGTATTTTTGATATAAATATATCTTATGACTGGGTGTCGTCTGAAATTAGCGATACACAATGTGTGACGGGATGTTACCGAGCATGCTGTGATGTGAAGTATTCATGGATGACCATGACTGATGTATATATAGGATGATCTTTTATCAAAGAGGACTTATCTCCTTATGCTCCATGGAATTGATTATTTCATTGGAGGTAGTTTCATAGGTTCTGAGTCGGTTTCCCCTGGTCGTCTCTTGTCGACACTTGTCGTCTCCAAATTCCATACAGATATCTCTCTAAAACGATTCGAAAGATGCAAATAAACGAATCCTCATCAATTTGAGTTTAATTTACTGAAAGATGTATTATGATCACCTGATTTTCTCCGAGGGAAATTCGACACCATTTTCACTTTGGACTTAGTTAGTATATCACTTTTAAGTTTTCCAGTTCGTCGTAACTTCTGCAAAATTAAAAAGTAATTGACCACCTCTGGGGTGTAGTGGTTAGCGTGATTAGCTGCCAACCCCAGAGGCCGGAGTTCGATTCCCGGCTCTGTCACGAAATTTGAAAAGTGGTACGAGAGCTGGAATGGGGTCCACTCAGCCTCGGGAGGTCAACTGAGTAGAAGGGGTTCGATTCCCATCTCAGCCATCCTCGAAGTGGTTTTCCGTGGTTTCCCACTTCTCCTCCAAGCAAATGCCGGGAGGTACCTAATTTAAGGCAACGGTCGCTTCCTTCCCTTTTCCTAATGTATCCCTTCCAATCTTCTCATCTCCCACTAGGACCCTGTTCAGCATAACAGGTGAGGCTGCCTGGGCGAGGTACTGGTCATACTCCCCAGTTGTATCCCCAACCCAAAGTCTGAAGCTCCAGGACACTACCCTTGAGGCGGTAGAGGTGGGATCCCTGGCTGAGTCCGAGGGAAAAACCAACCCTGGAGGATAAACAGATTAAGAAAGAAAGAATAAATATTTGAAAAACCTGAAAAAGAAAAAGAAATATTTAATAAGAGACTGATATATTTCTTTCTTGAAAGCACGTCATATTCTATACTCGTGGTCCCGTGTTCGATTCCCGATACTGTCAAAAAGTGAAGAATTGCAGGAGGGCTGGTATTTGGTTAAAATAGTACATGCAGCTCGCCTCCATTGGGGGTGCGCACCGCCTCGGGCTGAGGACAATAGTCTACTTTGGTTGTTTTGTTTCCGAATGTGGCCAACTAGCCTATGGACCGCATGAAACTTAAGGACCCTTGCCCTTACTTTTCTTATCTTCCCAAAAACCTCTTCAGTTTTTTTTTCGCTTTATCGTCGCCATAAGACCTACCTGTGTCGGTGTGACGTAAAGCCCCTAGCAAAAAAAAAAGTTTTTCGCTTTTTATCTTTCCCTCTTCGGAAATGATCTGTTTTTTAAAAGTGGCATCTCTTCAAATCATTTTATACTGTCGATTCTTCTTCTGAACTCTTTTCTATTGTGGATCATCGGCAGTGTGATTCCAACTTCTTCTACATACCTCATGACATCTACTACCCACTTGATGTACCTCATGATGTATTTGAAGATCTGTTTTGGTCAGTCGATTCTTACTAGGTGTCCGTAGATTTTCAACCTTCGTTTCCACATTGTGCTCGTCGTGATCTTTTCAATGTACTTCCAGAGCTCCACATTTATCCTTTTCTTTGAAGTCCCATTAGTAGTCTGCGTTCCCAGAATTTACCTCAGAATCTTCCTGACCTTCTTCTCGAGTTCTTGCAACTCCCCTATTTTAAAATTTAAAATAAAGTACTTTGAAGCTTGCGTTCCTTCCGGTTTTATTCATCTTTCTTTCTTTCTTTCTTTCTTTCTTTCTTTCTTTCTTTCTTTCTTTCTTTCTTTCTTTCTTAAACTGTTTACCCTTCAGGGTTGGTTGGACTCAGCGAGGGATCCCACCTCTATCGCCTCAAGGGAACCGTCCTAGAGCGTCATACATCGGGTCGTGAATACAACTGGAGAGGAGGACCAGTACCTCGCCCAGGTGGCCTCACCTGTTATACTGAACAGGTGTCTAGTGGTGGATGGTAAGATTGGAAAGGATAGACAAGGAAGAGGATAAGAAGTGGCCGTGGCCCTAAGTTAGGTACCATCCCGGCATTTGCCTGGAGGAGAAGTGGGAAAGCACGGAAAACCACTTCGAGGATGGCTGAGGTGGGAATCGAATCTACCTCTACTCGGTTGACCTCCCGAGGCTGAGTGGATCCCGTTCCAGCCCTCGTACCACTTTTTCAAATTTCGGGGGCAGAGCCGGAAATCGAACCCGGGCCTCCGGGGGTGGCAGCTAATCACGCTAACCAATACACCACAGAGGTGCGGATTTTGGCCTTATAGGTTATTGCCCGTTTGTTTTACCTGTTCTGTGTTAGCTTGTAGGCCAGATCTAATTTTTAGTTACAATTTCCTTCACGTTGCACTTTCACAGGCGGGTCTTATGACGACGATGTGATAGGAAAGGGGTAGGAGTGGGAATAATGAGGCAGTGGCCTTAATTAAGGCACGGTCCCAGCATTTTCCTGGTGTGAAAATGGGAAACCACGGAAAACCATCTTCAGGGCTGCCGACAGTGGGGTTCGAAATCACTGTCTCCTGGATGCAAGCTCACAGCTGCGCGCCCCTAACCGCACGGTCAACTCGCCCGGTGATCTGATTTTCTGGCTCTTGCCTTTTTTCTCTCTTTATCCAGACGGTTGGGATAGATCCATTCACCCAGGTATTTGAAAGGTTTTGGTCCTTTAAATGTTGGTGCTTGTACTCCATATATTCCGCCTTTTCATAAGAGAATTTAAGACCACTTTTGTCGGCCATTTCACGCAGGCTCTCCAGTATTTTTGGAGCGTCTTCTCGGTTTTTGGCTAAGATGGCAAGACCATCTTCAGAAAGCTAAACACTTGATCTATAGGTTCTGTCCTTTATTTTCCACGTGTATTTCACTTATTCCCTCCAATTTCAGAGCTTCTTCCCAGGTTTTTATTATTTTCCCCAGTACGATGAAAAGTCGTATGGCTTTCAGTGCCGGGATATCCCAGGACGGGTTCGGCTCGCCAGGTGCAGGTCTTTTTTATTTGACTCCCTGAGGAGACCTGCGCGTCGTGATGAGGATGAAATGATGATGAAGACAACACATACACCCAGCCCCCATGCCATTGGAATTAACCAATTAAGGTTAAAATCCCCGACCCGACCGAGAATCGAACCCGGGAACCTCTGAACCGAAGGCCAGTACCGTTCAGTCGGACGCCAGTACGATGTGGAAGAGGATCGGGAATAGTCCGTCTCGTTGTCTGACCCCTATAGTTATTTTAAATGGAGCAGAGTTTTCTCCTAAGAACTTTACTTTCGAGATGGTGTCCGTAAGCGTTAGTTTTATAATTTCGTTTTCTTGTCAATTCAGAATTCTTTTAAGATACTAAAAAAAAGTCTATCAATCGAGTCGTATGCTTTTTGAAGTCCACAAAGATGAGCACGGTGTTCTGGGTCCTTATCGCTCTTGTTCTCAGAATGCTTTTAAGGTCACGAGTTTACTTTTACACTTCTTACTTTTTTAAAGAATGTGTGAATATTATGAACAGGTGCAAACATATTTATGTTAAAATTATGTCTTCGTTGTCTTACTGGTCTGTGCAGTCCGTTTATTGTATTTCCACTCCTCTCAGCAGCCAGTATGATTTGATAGAATCTGGTGATATTCTGTCAAGAACTAAACATGTGTATCTATTAATTAAATGTTCCATTTGCAGGTATTTATTTATCTTGCATTAGTTTCAACCGACTGGAAAACTTAAGGTTGTATAAGAAGTATCGTGTTCATTCAAATATTTTATCTTAGATTTTTGACAGCTCTTGACGTTTCATGGACCCCCTCCCACACACACACAACTGGAGGAGGGGTTGAGACATCACTTGATCTCCTTTTGAGGCATTTTAAGGGTCATTTTGTTCATAGACCTCGTATAAAGCGACATTATATTACTCATCTCAGTTGCTACTTTTGTTTTGGAGAACTGGAATACGCCATCAAGATGTGAAAGAACAGAAAATCGCCTGGTCTAGACGACATTTTTATAGAGAAAATTAAACATTTTGGAAATGCTACCAAAGAATGGATACTCCAACTCTTCGATAAGTGCTTGGAGCGCTGTCACATTCCAAAAATCTGGAGGAAGGCCAGAGTAGTTGCTATCCTTAAACCCGGCAAGGACCCCAATGACCCAAAGAACTTTCATTCGATCTCCCTTTTGTGTCAACTCTACAAGATTTTTGAAAGTATGCTTCTTAACTGTCTTGCACCACCTGTGGAGCCTTTGTTAATCCCAGAGAAAGCTGGTTTTAGGCCAGGCATGAACTGTACCTGCACAAGTAGTAAACCTAACACAGTATATAGAAGATGGCTTTCAATCCCGAAAAGTCACAGGAGTAGTGTTTGTAGATCCTTCTTTTGCCTATGACACCATACAACATCAAATCATGTTACAAAAACAGTGCAGCCTTACAAAGGATTTGAAGCTTACCAGAATTGTTGCTGGTATTTTACAGAAGTGACGATTCTTTGTTGACTTTCAGGGTCAGCGAAGTCGATGGAGGACGCAAAAGAATGATCTTCCACGAGGAAGTGTGCTAGCTCCCTTACTTTTCAATATATACACCAACGACCAGCCAAATTCACCTCATACTAAAAGCTTCCTCTACGCTGATGAACTGGCCCTGGCTACTCAGAGTGAATGCTTTGAAAGAATAGAAAACAAACTGATGATGATGATGCTTGTTGTTTTAAGGGGCCTAACTTCGAAGGTCATCGGCCCCAGACAATCTTACTTCAGCATTCGATATTTCGTCTTACTACTATGAGACCAATAATATCAAACCAAACCCATAAAAAACTCGAGTATGTGCTTTCCATCTGAAGAACAAACAATCCTCAAGAAGCTGCAAGTGAAGTGGAAGTACAAAGTTTTAGAACATAATTACACAACGAAATACTTGGGTGTTAATTTGGATCGTTCTCTAACTTACAGGGAGCACTGTTCAAACATCAAGGCAAAGGTCTCCTCTCGGAACTCCCTGGTCCGTAAAGTGACAGGTTCAAAGCGGGGTGCCCATCCTGCCTTAGCACTTCGTTACTCAGCAGGGGAGTACGATAGTGCAGTTTGGCATAAATCTACACGTACCAAAAAGGTCGATGTCACCCTGAATGAAACATGCAGGCATATTACAGGATGACTGAAACCAACACCAACAGACAAACTGTACTCCCTTGCGAAAATAGCCCCTCCTGAGATCAGATGCGAAGTAACTGCAAGTATTGAGAGGTCAAGGGCTTTTACAGGCTCAGCCCACCCCCTACATGGACGCAAACTGTCACCAACTCGATTGAAGTTCAGGAACAGTTTCATACAATTCCCATCCCCCCTAGTGCAGAGTAAAGAAGACCTGACTTCTACTCTGGAATCAGAAGATCCCTTTTCGTCCAGAACGCTTAAAATTGGAGGAAAATCTTCCCCCTGGTCATGAAGAAACCTGGACTACATGGAAGACACTGAACATATTAAGAGCAGGCGTTGGAAGTTCCAAGGACAATATAAAGAAATGGGGCCTCCTGAATGTGGCCTCCTGAATGGGGGTCAGACCCTATGTCTGAGCTTGTAGAAGCCCTTGTCCTCTCAACACGAATTCACTAATTGTTCACGTTTTCCACCAACGTCGAAGTATTTGTCCCCAACTTATCGAACACTCATTCAAGAAGTCAGGACTTTTAATACTGTCATCAAAGCGGCCTGCCTGATCTCAGCTCTACTAACAATGACCAACAACCGGATCGAGCTTCGTCAAATCCACTCTGCCTTCAAGAAAATGTAACACCCATCCACGATCACTGGGCATTTTCAGGTGATCGACTAAAAGTTTTGCATTCCCTGAATACAAGGATGACCGAAAGAAAGGTGCACGCTATCACAGAGATATCGTGGAGAGGTAATACTCGGAGGTTTATCTGCGCTTTGAAAATTAAAAATGCACTTCTAATATCTCTTATTTTTCTGCAAATAACACCATTCTAGAAGACTGAAAGCAACACTCGCAACTCGTATGTCAATAACTCAAAATGAAATTATTATTATTATTATTATTATTATTATTATTATTATTATTATTATTATTAATTATTATTCGTTTAGGCCTAAGATGGACCACGTTGTTCTTAACTCTGGTGACCTCTTTTCTTCCTCTTAGCTCAGTATTCCTTCATTCTAGCGCTATGGATGTCCTTTCTTTCTCGAGTCCATTTCACTCCTACTCCTGGACGCAGTGATTTAGCTGTTGGTGACGGGAGAGAGTCAGATTTCTTCACTAACTTTCTGAACTTATCTCGGTTGTAAATGTCAATGTGATCAATGTTTAGGTATTTTAGGTCTTTCCGAACTAAATTCGTCCATTTGGCATTTGTTGCTTTCCCTCTAGATACAGTGTTGAAGATCCTTGAAGTGAGTCTCTGGCTGTCCATCCTGACTACCTGACTATAGAACATTAGTCTTCTCTTCCTCATAGCTGTTGTAATGCTCTCTATTTTACTGTACAGTTCCTTGTTGTGCCTGATTCTGTACCCATCTCCTTCTTTAATGGGACCCATAACCCTTCTGAGGATATTTTGCTCTTTCAGTTCCAGTTTTCTGAGTTGTCCTTTCCGGGTCATGTTTAGACATTCTGAGGCGTACAGTACAGGTGGTCTTACTACGGTGTTGTAGTGTCTAAGATTCAAGGAGAGGGATTTGGACTTGTATATGTTCTTACAAAGATGATAAGCTCTTTCTAATTCAGTGCATCTACTCTTCACTGCAAGGTCCTCATTATCATTTGGGGTTATCCATTCTCCAATATACTTGAATGGGTTGGCCTTGTGTATTATTTTGTCCCCCAAAGAAATGAAGTTGGATGCTTCTCTGATGTTGGTCAGAAATTCTGTTTTATTGACAGCGATCTTCAGCCCTACTTTAGCTGTTATGCGTTCTAGGGATAATAGCTGGTACGTAGCTTCTTCCGTGCTTAAAGCTAAGAGTATGAGGTCATCTGCGAAGGCTAAGCAAGTGACTGTTAACTTGTCGTTTGTGTAGCAGATTTTTAATCCAGAGTTGTCAGCTAGTGTGTTCGTCCATTCCCGAATGACCTTCTCTAGCAGATAGTTAAACAGCATGGGGGACAAACCATCTCCTTGCCTAACATCTGTTTTGATCTCGAAGCTTTTTGATAATACCCCTCTGAATTTGACTTTGGACATGGTGTTCGTTAGAGTAGCCTTCACCAATTCAAAGTCTTCTTATCCATAATGATAATTATTTGGGGATATTAGGTCGTGTAATATTCAATACCAGCTGACGCGTTTCGATCCTGCGACCGGGATCGTCTTCAGAGCAATAATAATGCGAAATGGCAACTGTCACTCCATAGTAACCAGACTCAAAATAGAGAGACCCTGTTAGAAATATAGTTCATTCCAGGGCCTCCAGAGTCACGGAGAAAGATGTTGACGAGTTAACTATTGAGGGTAGCCATGATCTACTCAGTATATCCACTCGGCTCGGCTCGGACCAACGCTTCGTCTCTGGGATACTGGGCTAAGCTCGGCTCAACTCGGCTCAACTCGGCTGGGATTTGGAGCGCTAAGGAGCAAGTGAGGAAGAGGGAGACAGGGGGAGCGAGCGAGACAGGCGTGGGGAAAGAGAGAGACAGCGCTATTGCTCCAAATCGAGGAGTGGGGGTCTGCACTCTGGGCAACCAAGCGAAGTCGTCTTTTGCACCGTGCACAGTGCATGGACCAGGCGCATGCGCCCTGAGAGGCTCTGCTCTAAGCCTCCACCGCGCTAAGTTCAATTTATAACGTAACATGTACTCACTGTTAGCATTACATTACAATGCCCAGCTCCAGTCAGACACCGCGTTCGATTTTTATGATCAAGGTCGTGTAATCGAATCCCAGTGCATTCGGTTGCATTTGAGAGTGACACCATATCAGTAGATTTACCGTCATATTAAATCAAGATGTGACAATTACAGAGTAATCTAATTAATTTGTAAATTAATTAAGAACTGTGAAGGAATTATAGGCCAACAGGCATTCCTTTTCGAATATTGCGATACAAATTAAATCAAGCCGGGGGGTTTGAGTCTGCCTCGTACCCTGAGGCATCGCGTTTGATTCCCGGACTGGTCACAGATTTTTACCTGATTCTGAGAGCTGCTTCGAGGTCCACTCAGTCTACATCATTATTGCACCCCTCACGGACGGGTCATCGCTTGGGGCATCACAAGCTCCAGTACTATCAGAAACTACATTGCTGATAAAAGGCTGCTGATTGCCACTTCTATTCGAATCGAAGACACAGAATCTTCCACCTGACAAGTGCATGCACTGTACATGCCCTCGATGTGGTTAATTATATTCTTTAAAGTGGAGGTTATATACGAATGTAAACACATAATATAGGAAAGAGAAAATACAGTAATGAAGTACAATACAATTTAACAAGTTCTAAATAATCCAAAAAATGAATCAAGGTGTAGTAAAGCTAACGCAGTGAGCTCGCAGGTGCGATCAACAGTGTTCTGTAAGAAGAAAGTCAGCTCCCAGACGAAACTATCTTTACATCGGTCTGTTTTCAGACCAACTTTGCTTTACGGAAGCAAAAGCTGGGTGGACTCAGGATATCTTATTCATAAGTTAGAAGTAACAGACATGAAAGTAGCAAGAATGATTGCTGGTACAAACAGGTGGGAACAATGGCAGGAGGGTACTCGGAATGAGGAGATAAAGGCTAATTTAGGAATGAACTCGATGGATGAAGCTGTACGCGTAAACCGGCTTCCGTGGTGGGGTCATGTGAGGCGAATGGAGGGGGATAGGTTACCTAGGAGAATAATGGACTCTGTCATGGAGGGTAAGATAAGTAGAGGGAGACCAAGACGACGATGGTTAGACTCGGTTTCTAACGATTTAAAGATAAGAGGTATAGAACTAAATGAGGCCACAACACTAGTTGCAAATCGAGGATTGTGGCGAAGTTTAGTAAATTCTCAGAGGCTTGCAGACTGAACGCTGAAAGGCGTAACAGTCTATAATGATAATGTATGTATGTAAATAATCCAATGGCATTACAGTTCTCTTTCGGGACAATCACGCTTCCGCTCACTTTTTAACTTATTATATGGATGAGAAATTATGTTTGCTTCGTTGTGGTAGACAATATGATGAAATACCTGGCGCGCACAGTAATCATATTTGAAACGTAAATAAAACTTCGCGCGCTCTGTTTGGTAGCAATCTATCTCAATGATTGCGTCGGATTACTTATCTTATCGCAACACTACTTTGATAACTGACTTCATCGGGATCATCTTCTCATGCAGAGAACAATGACGAGATAATTTATCGGTCCTTATGGAGCTTGTTTGTAAATACTTACCCCAAAGTGCGTAATCTCTCTTCACACAGTTAAGTTCATACGAACAGATTTTTAGATGAATAGAGAGAGAACCTCATGCACAGAATGCACCTGGCGATACGACACAAGAAGACTTAAATAACGTTTTTGGATTAAAACTAAGTAGAACCCGCAAGAGACTTTCATGACAACAGACGTGTCTCGTACGTATAAGACCTTGTCTTCCCTTACATGTAGTATTTGATTGTTCATGCCGTCCGCTTAAAGAAATTCAACATATTTCTCAACAAATTTACTAAACTTACCTCAGTGATGTTGACAGTTAACGTTCTGTTTTCACGATAGCGTGTCTGATAATGGCCGAAGTTGGCAGCACTTAAGGACGTTTACTTGTAACAGCTACACGTTGCTAACTTTCGGTACTTGAATGAACTCCTGACGGACAAAATCAGTCATACTGCAGCATAAATTTTTTGTTTGTAACATTAGTTACTTTCAATATGAGTTTTTAAATCAGACACTTTTATAAATGTAAATAATAGGACATGGAAATTATATGGTAAACTTTTATCTGTCATTATGTACATGTATAATGGTTTTTGATTTTAATATTTGAGCTGAAGATGACTCCATGCTGAGATGAAACTGGTCCTCTAGTGTAATAAAACTAGTTCAGTACATAACAAGTGTTGATTTGGTAGAACATATTTTTTTATGGTAGTGAAGTAAGTTAACATCAGCACGGACATGAAAATTATTCATCAACGTTATCAGGATGTTATTTTCTTTGACTCCCTCCCACGGCGTTAAATGCCTTGGAGACTACCTGTTCGATGTATGTATAGTATTGTATGTTCCTCGCATTTAATATTTGATTAGACTTCATTTTAATTTTTATCGAAGTATAATTCACCTGTCATAAAGGTAAAAACTCGTGGATACTCACAGTAAACATGATTGTTTCTGAGGAAAGTATATCTGCGAGGAATTTATCAAATATCATGCGTTTATTCTCTTTTACGAGCGACTATACAGTATGTATGTACGTATAGATAGATACGACAATCACATGAAAACTACCGGGAAATTTTTTTTTGAAGTTCGGAATATATTTTACAATTGCGTTGATTTAGATTTTAGCCTCGCAGTATAGGGGTAGTGAGCCTGCCTTTTATACAGGAGTCCTGGGTCGATTCCAGGCCAAGTATGGAATTTTAAGTCGATCTGTGAGCTGTTTTGAGGTCTACTCAGCCTGTCTGAGAACAATTGAAGAAGTACCTGATGGCGATGTAGTGGCCCCGGACTAAAAAGCCAAGATATATCGGTTGAGAAGAACCGTCACCCTAATCACGCATCACCTCGTAATCTGCAGGCATTTGGGCTGAAAAGCGGCCGTTTGGTAGGCCAAGGCCCATCAAGGCTGTAACGTCATGGCGTTTGGTTTGATTTGATTAATTGAAATACTGGGATAATTAGCATTATCATATACAAATGAGGAAGAAGTAAGATGGAAATGAAGTGCTGTTTGCTCACAGTTTACGAACGGTTGATTTTATTTAGGAAAATTTCTTACAAAAGTTAACTTTAGAACAGTTTATATTATTGCAACTTTTTTGATAGAATCACCCTGGCAGTTGTTTGGGTATAACTGTCTGGATCAAAAGAGAGGAAAATTTCTAAGTTTTTCCAAGATCTACCCGTAACTATACCTAAAAGCGGTCTGTAAAACAAGACATTTCATATAAATAAAATATTTATTTCAGTCATGTCCATGAAAAGTGCTTCTTTGGCAAATGAAACTTAAAATACTCAACTATTCTTGTGGCAGGAGTCGAAAAGTCAATCCGAAGGAAACTGCAACCCGTCCAGTTTGTTTTGACATTGCTAGTAAACAAATTCCAACAATCTTACCACGGCCGGCTCCACAGCTAAATGGTTAGCGTGCTAATGTTTGGTCACAGGGGACCCGGGTTCGATTGCCGGCAGGGTCGGGAATTTCAACCATAATTGGTTAATTTCGCTGGCAGGGGGGCTGGATTTATATGTCGTCGTCATCATCATTTCATCCCCATCACGACGAGCAGGTCGCCTACGAGAGTCAAATCCAAGACCTGCATCTGGCGAGCCGAACTTGTCCTCGGACACTCCAGGCACTAAAAGCCATACGCCATTTAATTTCAAATTTACCATGAAACCGAGCAACTTTATGTGATAATAGCAGTTACCCGCGACTTCGCTCGAGTGGATTTCGCAGTTTTTACATATCGTCGTTGCCGGGACAAAACCTCCTCTGTGATAATATTTTTGGAGATATACTGACCCGCAGCACATATATTATGTAGAGCGAAAATGCCTTGACCATATTCACACAATATTGCACCTTAGATGACAGAACCTTACCGGCCAATGTTCTAAGCTAAAATATTTCACATAGGAGGTTTTGTACCGGCAGCGACGATATACTGTATATATACCGATACTCATTTTAAAAATTCGCCCACTTTTTCAATTCCTTTCAGACTCGGTCTTGTACTAAAACATTATCTGAAAATTCCTAAGTATGAAAACTCACCGGAAATTGAGTTTCATTTACCCCAGAAAATCTTTGTAAACCACGTTTGTAGTTTTGCCTTTCGGGGCTAAGGTGACCATGCAACATAGAACTGTACATGTGAGAAACTGCCGAAAAAATAACTGTTTCTTTTTTTAAAATGATATTCAAGAAACCTATTTCCACGTCTGTAATCTCTTCAATTTTTTAGATATATGTATCCTCTTAAACAGAATTCAATTCCATCTTTACTTATTTTAAACCCCATCCAAATCGATTTTCCGAAAAAGTATGTGTTACTTCATTTTGAGAGGAGATTCCACATACCAATTTTCACGTCTGTAACATCTTTTGATTTTCTAGATATAAGTATCCTCATACCAATAATTCAACTATTTTTCAATTATTTCACCCCTTAAGTGGATTTTTCGAAAACAAAAGAAATGTTTCTTAATTTTAAAGGAGATTCCAAGTACCAATTTTCATCTTTAGTTTTTGAGATATACCTATCCTTACACAAAGAATTCAAGTAACTTTTCAATTCATTCACCCTGCTTAAGTGGATTTTCCGAAAACAAAAGAATACCTACATGTTTCTTTACTTTGAAAGAAAATTCCAAAAACAAATTTTCATGTATGTAATATCTTCAGGTTTTAGATATGAATATCCTCATAAAAATAAATCAACTGTCTTTTCACCCCACGCCCGTTAAGTTGATCCGCCACCCCAAAAATTGTGTGTTCCTTTACTTTTAAAGGAGATTCCAAATGCCATTTTTCACGTTTGTAACCTTCACTTTTTGAGATGTAATTATCCCCATAAAAAGAATTCACCTTTTTCACTTTCTTTCACCCTCCCCCTTAAGTGAATTTTCCAAAAAAAAAAAAAACACGCGTTTCTTATTTATAAAGGAGCTTCCCAATACCAGTTATCATGGCTGTAATATCTTCAGTTTTTGAGATTTATGTGTCCTCATGAAAAGAATTCAACTCCTATTTAACCCCCTCCCCAAGCTGATTTTCCCCACAACAATGCATGTTTCTTTATTTTTAGAGGAGATTGCAAATGCCAATTTTCACGTATATAACAACTTAAGTTTTTATTAAATATAAGTATCCTCATATAAATAGTTCGATTAATTGTTCAAATATTTCACCCGCACACTGGATTTTCCGAAATCAAAGAAATACGTGTTTCGTTACGTTGAAAGGAGATCCAAATACCAATTTTCACGTCTGCAGCATCTTTAGTTTTTGAAATATAAGTATCCACTCGCAAATAATTCAACTGTTTTTTCATTCCTTTCATCCACCTTAACTGGATTTTTCCAAAAACAAGTATTTCTTTATTTTTAAAAGAGTTTCCAAATACCAATTTTCACGCCTGTAATATCTTCAGGTTTTGAGATATCAGTACTCTAATAAAAAGAAAACAAACCCTTTTCAGTCATTCCCCCAAGTGGTTTTTCCGAAAACAAAAAATGCATGTATTTATTTTTAAAAGAGATTAAAAATACCAGTTTTCAGTTCTGTAACAAATGCATTTATTTATTTTTAAAAGAGATTAAAAATACCAATTTTCAGTTCTGTAACATGTTAAGTTGTGAGATATATTGCAGGTATGCTTATTTAAAAATTCACCCCCTTTTTTAAATCCCAGTAAGTGGATTTTCTGAAAACAAATTATCTTTCTTTAATTTTACAGGAGATTCCAAATACTAATTTTTACGTCTGTAACATGTTGAAAATCGGAGATATACTGTAGATATAATCCTTCTAAAAATTCACCCTATTTTTCACTACTGTTCACCCCCATTAATTGGATTTTCCAAAAACAAAAGTACGTGTTTCTTTATTTTTACAGGAGATTCCAAATACCAATTTTTACTCCTATTATGCCTCCCTTAGTGATCACCTACACTATATTATAAATGCATTCCCAAAATTTCCTTTCTTTACGTCCAGTAGTTTTAGCTCGGCGATGATGAGTCAGTCAGTCAGTCAGTCAGTCAGTCAGTCAGTCAGTCAGTCAGTCAGTCAGTCAGGACATGTTATTTTATATATGTAGATTAATCTGTCAGTAGGAATGTGAACTCACAAACGACGTGGCTACTTCAGTAAATCAAGCTCACATTTTTTCACCTTAAAACGTCCCTCTCAGTTTTAACTTTTCTGAAGTTTTCCAGAAATGTTACGTTCTTCCTGAACAAACAACTTAAAACAGTGCAACCTGTAGCAGCTACATTCTTAACATAGAACACTGTTAAAAGCGTGCAGGTTCAGTTCTAAATAATTTGCTTGATACGAATCAATCATAATATTTTCTGCTTGTTGTATAGGCTATTATAATGAGGTTGGAATTACGTTTCGACCGTTTCGTATAGGCCTACTTAATGCCTATGAAATCTGTCCTATAACCTGCATGACCGTGGAAACTTTACTGGAATGGATATTTGCCATTAGTTGGTGCAAGAACTGGGAAGAAGGAGGTCGTAGCTTGTGTGTTAGGCACTAATCCGATATTCAACTGGAGCTGGAGATGAAAGAAATTGAAAAATACTTTAAAGATTTTGGATATAAAAAATCTCAAAAGATTTGATTCTGTAAGTGACCACTTTGCATCCAGAGAAAATAATTTTCATTTGTTTTGTACTTTACTACAGACGAAGACATTGCCCGGTAATTCTGAAACCTTCGTTTTACGAATATGAGTTCAAAAACGCACTCACATAATTACAGAAAGTCATATTCGAATGGCATGTGCATACGTATACAGGGTGTAAAAATTCAGGGATGCACTTCGTGTTATGTTAAGAACGATGGTGCAATCGGATTGGTGGAGAAAATCTTTCTTTTTGTGAAAGTGAGGTTATTTTTTTATTTCCAGGCGCGCGATTCAAATTGACGAATTTGCCGTGTTTGCTGTGTCAGAGCACAAGCCGCTGCCTGTTGCTGTGCGTCAGGGGAGGGAAGGAAAGCGATCGTAAGTGGGAAGGGAAAAACAGAGGCAATGCTCTTTGCGAATGCATAAGTTTATCTTTCGTTTCGCATAGTCGCTTCCGATCTCCAGTAAGCAGTGTACAGTTTGTTCTGCACAGTTGAATATGCGAACCCCGTAGGAAGAGAAGAACAAGTTGTTCTAAGAATACAGGCAGCTTTTCAGGTCATTAGCGACACACCACACATCCTGAACAGAGTCCAAAGGTCACTACACCGTTGTGAACTGTGCATCAAAGTAGGAGGGGAGAGGGAGCATATTGAATATATACTGTAATCAAACCATTGGGCGTATAGTTTCTTTCGTTCAGCATGTCATTCCATTTATTTACAATATTGTGAGTGAAGGAATACACAATCGTAGAGTGGCAGCGTTACATATCTCGCTCGCTTTCATTCCCCACACTTCTACAGGAAGTTTATTTGATTTTATTGATTGGCCACAGAGTGTACCGTGGAGTTCTTTAATATATCAAAAATATAATTGTGACAGAATGCCAAGATTTTTGTACGCCCTAAAAATATGGGCAACTTCAGCAGAGAGTGATCCTGAGATCACGCGTTGGACACACTATCTGAGGTCCAGTGAGGCAACTGATCGGAAGTGGTCGGATGTGAAGGAGACGAACAGCGTTTACTAAACCTGGAAACGTCCTCTCATTTCTGATTGCGTTTAATTACTGAAAAAACACTACCATAAACTTCGCAAGCGAATGTTGTTGGTAGTATTGCATCTGATTTGCCGAACAAATCACATAGCTCATTCAGTACTTCTATGTGAATAAAGTGCACTTACATCACTGGACTGACACCGGTAAACAGAACATCTTAAGCTCCAGGTGCTTGAGCTTGAGAAAGCTTGAGGACAGATTAATTATCAAGAATGCAAACAGCGCTATTCTTACGTAAAATTTAAACCACGTGTGAAGAATATTTTCCATTCGACACAGATATAAAGATAAGGCACGGGATTTAAGACAGAAATGTTGAAACAGTGCCTGAAAGAAATATAATGGGCTTTATTGCCTTTACAGTATTCCATCTTCTTCCCAGGCATAAGAATAACCTGCGTTACATAATAATACAACGTCCGATATATAATAAAGACAGTCCTTTCTCAGATCTTGCAACATTACTAGCTAATATTATATCATCATCAGTCAGTGAAGTATTAGACCAGGTGACCTTTTACTGTCTCAGTTCATTTTTTAGCTGGACGTCCCCCTAGGGTGGTATTGTACGATCTACTTTGAGAATCATTCACGAAGCTTTATGCTGACGTGATCTCCCCGTTGTTTCCCCAGATTCCTATGTACTTTAATACAGATTCTGTCTTTAGTTATTTCATCACATCTAATACTATATGACAATGCAATGACCGAGAGAGTTGGCTACGCGGTTTGGGTGACGTAGCTGTGAGCTTGCATTAGGGAGATAGTGAATTCGAATCCCACATCATCTTAATTAAGGCCTCGGGCGCTTCCTTACCGATCCTAGCCCTTTCCTATCCCATCGTCGCCATAAAACCTATCTGTGTCGGTGTGACGTAAAGAGAATGCCAGCTTATTCCAGTTATTTATGGGCTTGCTGGAGCCACCAGGCTCATCTCGGTTTAGGCCGGAGGTTTAAGGCCGCATGCCCTTCTTGACGCCAGGTGATATTTTAGTGAAATTAAAATCCAGGATCGACATAGATCCGACCTTCGGCCTTGGGTGTTAAGCCAGCAGGTAAGCCACTGTACACAGCACTCACAAAACGAATTTCATTCTCTAAGTAAAATAAATAGAAACAAATTCTTAGGTGAAATCCACATTGGAATCAGTGAACATTGATCAGTTTATTACTGTGAGTTATCAAAACAAATTGAACCCTGGCGGTAGAACTTTTTCTTCAAACTAGGAACAGTGAGAGGACGGAATCCTTGAATTTTAAACATCAGTTAAGATTCAGTGTTGTACATATATATTGGGTTATCTAGTCGAAACAGTACAGACGTGTCTGACTCCATGGCTAAGTGGGCAGCGTCTTGAATTTCGGTCCTCGGAGCACCGAATTTAACTTTAAGCTTAAACGGTCAATTCCCTTTGCTTGGGGTTGGGTGTTTGTGTTGTCCCCAACATTCCTGCAACTCATTCTGAGCCTACAGCACTATCATCGACCCTACCACAATGCAGTTTCCCTTACACAGCAGACGCAGCCCACGCTCGTCGGAGGGTCAGACTTACAAGGACGACACCAGGTTAAAAATATCCACACGAAGTTAAAAAAAAGCAAAGTCGTGCTTGGATATGAGTTCAATTCTTGATCAGAAAAGGTGATCAAAAAGTTGAGACTTCCACTTCTGAAAAGTGCCATGGGCCTGGGGCTCACTCAGCCTACAACAGAAATGAGATTTACCTAAAAACTACCACGTTAATTCTTGAAGTCCTGGGGGCAAAGTCGGGGTGTAGAGCTAACCACTCAATCCCGTCAATGCATAAATGCCTCGCCAAGATAAAGCGCAAACTTACCAAAGGTTTCAAGGAGTCGGCAAAAAACAGGGTAAAAGAAATCAGCATTCTTTAAAGAAAGTACGAAGAGTATATGAGAAGAGAAATTAACGGAGTGAAATTTATGGCCTTTAGTGCCGGGATATCCCAGGATGGGTTCGGCTCGCCAGGTGTAGGTCTTTCTATTTGACTCTCGTAGGCGACCTGCGCGTCGTTATGAGGATAAAATGATGATGAAGACAACACATACACCCAGCCCACGAGCCATTGGAATTAACCAATTAAGGTTATTAAAATCCCCGACCCGGCCGGGAATCGAACCCGTGACCCTCTGAAGCGAAGGCCAGTACGCTGACCGTTCAGCCAACGAGTCGGACAATTAACAGAGTGATGTTTCTAAATGAGGTCGATTTGCCCAACTTACCTAAACAGTGATATCACTAACAATAGTCAAATTAAATTTTTGCTAGTGGTTTAACGTCGCACAAACACAAAGGTTTTCAGTGGCGTAAGGATGGAAAAGCTAGTTGCTCTGCCTTTAATTGAGGTACACCTCCATCATTTGGCTGACCTCCATCATTTGGCTGTTCTGAAGATGGGAAACCAGGAAAAACCATCTTAAGCGATGCCAACGGTGCGATTCGAACCCACCACCTCCCGCAAATGCAAGCTTACAGCTTGCTACTTTCACCGCACGGCCAAATAGCTCGACTTTTCAACTTATATTACAAATTATAATATTGAGAAACTCTAATACAAGAGAGTTAAAAGAGCGTTCACAATTTTTTAACCACTCGTATTGGCAACTACACTTCGTAAATACGTACGTAAGCAGCAATAGACAACCCTAAGTCCGTAGAAGTGGCAAGAAAATTTCGTATGTGCTTTTCATATAGCCTATTGAGAGGGACACTTATTTTATATTGTTTGGCTTTACATGATGAGCGTTTTTGTAACAGAAAGAAGGACCAATCTGCGCTTTTGATGATTACTATCACCCTAGCGTTCGCCCGCAGATGAGATGGGGAACAACGGGAAGAGGTTCACATAAAGCAATAGTAAACATCACAATAGTTACACATACACCAGGCGAGTTGGCCGTCCGGTTAGGAGCGCACAGCTGTGAGCTCGCATCCGGGAGATAGTGCGTTCGAACCCCACTGTCGGCAGCCCCGAAGATGGTTTTCCGTGGTTTCCCATTTTCACACCAGGCAAATGCAGGGGCTGTACCTTAATTAAGGCCACGGCCACTTCCTTCCCATTCCTACGCCTTTCCTGTCCCATCGTCGCCATAAGACCTATCTGTGTCGGTGCGACGTAAAGCAACTAGCAAAAAAAAAAAGTTACAGGTTTCAAACAACATGGCTTCTTAGATTGATATTTTAATCCATTTTCTTTGTTTCGCTTCCGAAGTCCAGTGTTACAAATTTAAAATCTTCAAGCGAATTAAAAATTTGTGACAGAGCCGGATAATGGAATTCGGGCCAGCTGAGTCAGAATCGAACTCAAGGTCTCTTTGTAGAGTCTGACGAAGGGGGGGGGGGTCGTAAATGTTTTAATTATAATTTATAAACATTCTATTTTTGTCAATATTCACTCTGCTTCATTAGTAGTGCATGGAATGTCAGCGATAGGAAGAGACCACTGTACACCGAGCTCGATAGCTGCAGTCGCTTAATTGCGGCCAGTATCCAGTATTCGGGAGACAGTAGGTTCGAACCCCACTATCGGCAGCCCTGAAAATGGTTTTCCGTGGTTTCCCATTTTCACACCAGGCAAATGCTGGGGCTGTACCTTAATTAAGGCCACGGCCGATTCCTTCCCACTCCTAGCCCTATCCTGTCCCATCGTCGCCATAAGACCTATCTGAGTCGGTACGACGTAAAGCAACTAGCAAAAAAAAAAAAAAAAAAAAAAAAAGACCACTGTACAGGAGAATGGAAGTATTTTAGGCCACGTAAGATTCCGAAAGATTATCACCGAATTTTTCCGTTTCTGGGGCAACACTAGTAAGTTCCACAAGCATTCTTCGAATAAATTTGACATCAAATAATGCAATCATGCAATCCATAGAACGATTTCGACCATTCACTGATCTCACCTTCACTCTCATAGAGATAAGCAAATCTTGCACCAATAAATCTGTGTGCTGATAAAAGTGATTCACTTTTGTGCAGTTTCAGAACGTTATGAAACAGTTGAAATACCAAGCTTTTGTGCTCGCGGTAACGAATCCGATGTGGTACGTAGTATGTAGACTACAGCTGCTTCATTCTACACCCTAGCGTCAATTAATTATGAATAAAGAAACCAGTATAGACACAATGGCTATATAAGGTATCAGAGCGACTTCTCACTTGTTTTGTACGTACAATGGGAAGGGCTGGTATTTTCATAGTGTTGACCTTGAAAGCAGCACGGGTTGGTGATCGATATCTCAAACCCCAGAATTGAAGCAACGAATAGATTGTAATTATCAGACTGAACGATTTGGCCGCGTGGTTAGGGGCGCGCAGCAGTCAGCTTGCATTCGAGGGATAGTGGGTTCGAACTACACTGTCGGCAGCCCTGAAGATGGTTTTCAGTGGTTTCCCATTTTCACACCAGGCAAATGCTTGGGCTGTACCTTAATTAAGGTCACGACCGCTTTTTTTCACTCCTAGCCCTCATCGTCGCCACAAGACCTATCTGTATCGGTGCGACGTAAAGCAACTTGGAATAAAATAGTTATTATTTCACTCGGGCACACTTCAGTAACCTCCGAAGTGTGGCTATGTTTATTACAATTTTAACAATTTTGCTACTGGAGTTCTAAAGGTTTATATAACGCAAAATTGAAGTCTTGTAGAAAGTAATTATACCTATGTCTAAATATGTCTTACGCACGGTTCCCGAGAAATAATTTCTCTTTATAATCGGAAAGTCCGGTTCTATTCAGGTCTCATATATCGATCCTCGTCATGGACTAAGGGCTGAAACGCAATACATTGAATTTTGTAAGGTCAACTGAGCAGTTGTTGATAGGAAATGCAATGGGCCTGGTCAGAAACCCAATCAGTTAGCTGACCATGTGTCACTAAAATATCCCCATGCCTTGTATCTGGCCAATAGTCGTCATGGCTAGCCAAGGCCCTCAGTGGGGACTGCCGAGTCGGGATGGTAGAAGCGTGGCCGACTCGCCTTTAAGGACGTTTGTCCTTTTTCCTGAGATTTCCATTTTTGGAGAGGCACGTGGCCCTGTAGTTCACTGAGTCTACAGTGGGAACTGAGAACCAAGTTAATTTCTTAGGGGAAAGTTGACCGGGCATACAGCTAACTACTCTATCTCACTTAGCGGCTAGGTTAATTCCCTCTCCTCCGTAGAGGCGATCAGGACTGGTACGAAAATTGTTTTCCTGAGTTGTATTTCTCATTAATTTAATTTTCTTTAGAGTTTTCTTGGCGGCCTTGCCGATTTTCTCTTGAATGTGTTAGGTCACACTGGGTTCTTCTGGTGAAGTCACGGGAGCCTTGTACTCTTAAACCTTTTCTCGCCATTTTGATTTCTGTTGTCATTATACTGGATGAATATGTGAAAAACACTTATCTAATTTGTAACAAATGAGTTAAACTTCTTGAAATAAAATGTGGTTTAATATGCAGTTGCTCGGTGGCAATTCCATCATACGCTTTATACCGTAAAGTAATATAGTCGTTGCGCCTGAGAAAACCGCTGTGTGATTATGTTGTGGGAGAAATACTGTCCCGCAACACATATACCTCCAAAAGCGAGAATTCGCAGGATATTGAACTTTAGATGATAGAACTTTACCGGCCAAAGTTCTAAGCTGAAATATTTCACATAGAGGATTTCGCTGGCGGAACGTTGATATACTTCTTTACACCTTCATTTTTCATGCTTTATGTCAACCCCCATATATTGCAGGTGTTGCTGACAACTGAAGTGAGGCACGATGACAGTCCCCGATGAGGAGGAGGCGCTGTTCGACGAGTTGATGAAGCACGTCGGGACGCGTGGCAAGTTTCAGACGCGGTTCAACCTGACGTTCAACCTCGTTTTCACCACTCTTGTCGCCATGCCCTTCCTCAACTTCGTGCTTGCCATGGCCGTCCCCAACCACTGGTGCCATGTGCCTGGAAGAGAGAAGACTAATTATACACATGAACGATGGTTGGAGCTCAATATACCCAGGTACACTTACAATGGAGTGCCATGTTGTCTAAACTTTGAGCGTATAACAGTAATGAGGCCAAAGTACAATGCAACATGTACAATCTCTTTATTCACTTGACGTCTAGATAGAGAGATAGGATAGATGGACAGATTGATATATGATGTTTATTTCTGTCAAACTTAGGGATATAAGCCCTCTGTTACCCTTTGCCATTACGATGTACAGTGTTAGAATTATTAAATAATATAATAATGGTAAAAATAAAAATGAACGTGCACAACTGTAGCAATGTATATCATGAGTAAATGAAAAATAATATAGAGATGTTATAGCAATAAAATAGACTGAATTTAAACTATTAATAATAATTAAAAGCCGCTAGGTATATTAAATTAACATAATACAAATAACAATAGCGGTAATAACATTATACTGGATTACTGAAGTTAAAAACACATTTATAATATTTAAAATAAATACGTTCATTCACTCGTCATTAAAGACAACTGGCTGCATTCAGTGTGTGTTTTCGCCAATCCGTTTTATATTTCCGCAAATCTCACATTATGAAGTTTAGTTTACATATTTACTTTCCTTCTAAAGTTGTCATTTGAACTAATTCGATTTTATATTCATATTTCTGCAATTCGTTCAGAGCGCCAAGAGGGTCTGATAATGCTGGTTGTTCCCCCTCCCACCTTTACGTAACGATCATCACAATAGGTGTAAAATTCTAGAATTAAAAAAAGACTTAGCCCGTGATGCAAAGATCAGAAGTTTAGCGAGAGGCGTTTATGACGCATAAAACGAATCCTCCAAAGAAACTATTTACAGCACATGTTTTATAATGGTTGGAAAGGTACATCGACGGTTCAGAGCAATTCTATCGTAACTAGCATTTTTAGATGTTACATAAAAGCAAATTCAATGTTCGTGTATGCCAGAAATCACCATGGAGACTTGTGGCTGATGATGTTCTAGGCAACACTGACAGGTGTTTGAAATAGAGATTTTATTATCATACACCTAAGAATGAACTTATTAGCAAAAGGAGTTTCAAGAACTCAGAAGATCTTTAATCACTGAATTCTTTCTCTCATTTTAGTTTCGTTTTCAATATACTTTACTTCACTTGAGGTAATGCAGTGTAAATATACAACGGAAATATTTGCTCACAAGTTTACTTAGTGTCCTAAATTTCAAGTCAGTTTTAGTACATCGTTTCACAACAATTTTAAAAGATGACAGGTACCAAAACAATTTTACAGGACGGACAAGAAACTCCCCTTTATAAGTTGCATATTTATGTTTTTACATTAGTCAGTTAATCCCAAAGTTTACAATGCGGTCTTTGCTATTAACTCTACTGCCTGAAGTTTTCAAGAGTTAGCAAGTACCTTATGATCGCATGCAGGCGTCACATACTAAATGAAGTCCTTCCAAGCAAAAACGAGTTGCAAGAACTCGTAAGGTCTTATAATCACTGAATTCTTTCTCTAATTCTATATTCATTTATTTCGATATACTTTATTCTAAGTGATTCTACGGATTCTTGACAAATTGCCTATTTCACTGTTTCTCTGGACAAAAAAGTAACGATTCTTGTCACGTTTCCAAGATCCATAAAAGGATGTCCACAATAACATACGGTCCCATCAAAATCGTCCATATGCTAAACTGTCCAACATTTAATGGTCTACGTACAATTGGTTCACAATATGAAAAGCTCGACAAGGAAGTTATCTGCCAGACAATAATGTCCAGCATATGAAAATATCCAGAATGTAAAAATGTCCAATAAACTAAAATGGTCCAACAATAATTTATCGTTACTCTGCAATATTATGAAATATAATACAATTATTTATGAAATGGATGTAATGCCCCAAGTGATCTAAAGCCAGAAGAACAAGCCCATATTGTTACATGGAGATACCATTATGGAATCCGTGGGGTGGAGGGTGGTGGTGGGGAAATGTCGGCAATATTCTGACCGGAAGACCTGTATACAAGATGTACAGCGAATGCTGACTTCAAAAAGTTTAGAATTATGACTAGTGGTATAGGGAAAGATTTTAATTGTCCAAACGTAAAAGAAACAAAGGGTTAGAGGAATAGTGAACAGAATAAGAAATAAGGCAAGGGAAGATCCATTCGAACCACCAAGCACCGTTGTAAGACAAGTACTTACCGGAGTTAGTAATGAAGACATTTTAGTAAGTATTCTGCAACGAGATGCAGTATCAGAATGGTTTCTTTAGCAGCAAAATCAAAATAGCCCTCCACTTCCGCACTTAAGGAAGGGCATTGTGATTATTGAACTTAACAACAAGACATTGACAGGATAAAATTTTCTGTGGTTTGATTCAGGTATAAACGATAAGTCAGGAGTGCTATTTTTTTTTCCACCGATATAAACATATAACACATGGTTGAAAGTGACAATATTCAGTAATGGAACGTTTTAAACAGTTCCAAATCAATTATTTCAATTTTTCACAGTACATGGGAACGTTTTTGGATTTGGATTTTCTTTGGTGTTTTGTTTGACAGTTTGTAAGAATGAAGTGGTTAAAAATTACTCGGTACATCTAAATCGCACATGTAATTTTACTTATGTAATGCGCGATTTTGAACTCATCAATATGAACGCTTTTCGATTGGCATACCCTCAGGTATTAGCCAGTGGGCGTCTCTTCCACTTTAATAAAGGCATATGGAGAAAATGTATTCAACAGAGGTTTGAGGGTACATTATTTGGACAGTGACCACCCTGAAATAAGAAACCAAGTACAGGACATTACTGGACTGTCGGTCATTCCACTAAATGACTTGCAAATGGTTTGGGATTTATTAAATGACATATTTATTGAAGATGTCTTGCAACTTACATCTTATGCTAAAGTGAAATCTATTAATGGCCGTATATAACGAGGACAAAGGCGAGCAGTTCCTCCTGGATTCCCTCCTGAGGTAAGGGAGGTATATCATTTAGTACTAAATGAATGGCAGCGCACCAATAATATGGTGAAAGGACTTCACCCTCAGTTTAAGAGACTTCTCGTCTCACATCACGTAAACATTTGGCGATGCATTATACACCGTCAGGAACAACAGTTGAAAACAAAACAATTAATCATTCAAGTCTTGGCCTGCTAACCAAAAATCAAGCAGCCTATAAATCTACGGTACGTGAATAACTAAAATAGGATATTTTAACAATAACGGAAATTACCAGTATTACAAAGGTGGCAAATGAAAAACTACAAGTCAACTGGGTCGGATGAATTTAATTTCGAGATAATCAATGCACTTGGAGAGGTTGGACAACAGAGGACGTACAGAATACTGCACAGAATTTGAAAAGAGAATGTAATACCCAACGACTGGAAGCAGGGAGTCATCATCCCATTGTCGAAACAAAGGTGATAGAAAGAAATGTACCAACTACAGAGGTGTAAATCTAGTCACATGGCCTCAAAATCTACGAATCCATTCTTGAGAGCAGGATTAAAAAATGCTTTGAATGTACGTTGAAGAGGAGCAACATGGATTTAGACCTCACAGATCAACTATAGACTTCATTTTTGCCAACAGAATGCTTTATGATAAGTATTGGGAGAAAGGTAAAACACGTATAACTGTTTTTCTGAACATCGGGTAAGCATATGATCCTGGACCACGCAGGCGCATGCCTGGGAATGTTTGAGACCTGGGGAGTGCCTGACGACATTGTTGCACGAGTACAACCATTATATGATAAAACCAAGAGCTGCGTCCAGGCCCAGGATGGAGCGGCAGCGAAGAGTGGAGTCCAGCAAGGACTCCTCTTCATAATCATAATGGATGAAGTTTTAAAAGCGGTTAGAAAGGATCCAACAACTATTTTCCTGATTTTTTCTGATTATAAATTAACTAATAATTGTATGGGGTGAGACTGGAGCGGAAGTACAAGCTAGACTAGATCTTTGGCATGAAGCGTTTACAACCTCAGGTCTTAAAATCAACAAATCCAAGACAGTTTGCTTGGTGATAAGTAGAAACTCTCCAACTGTTCATCTAAGAATTTGAGATGAGGAGATATATATTGTAGATAACTTCCAGTACTTAGGTAATATTTTTTATTCAGACAACACACGTCAAGAGATTAGCAACAGAATACAGAAAGCTTCCAATCATGCTGTACGTCAAATAATTTGGGATAAAACAATTCCGTTAGTCTAGAAAGATCAGCTCGTATAAATTATACCTGGTATCTATACAGTCGTACAGTCTGGAAGTAGCTACACTTATTGGATTAAAAAGAGTCGTCTTCAGGCAACAGAAATAAAGTTCCGCCGTTCTTGTCTACAAAAACAGCAATGGACAAAATAAAGAATGTGGATATGCGACAACAGCTTGGATTGAATAAAAAGCCTGCTGGATACCCTAATACTGAAAAGATTACAGTGGTACGGTCACATGAAAAGAATGGATCCCTGCAGAATTTCTCGAGCATACTTCGACCGCAGTTTTCCTGGGACGAGACCAAGAGAAGAAGATTTTCAAGGACATTCAAATTAGAGATATAAAATTGGGTCGCATATATGAACAACATCTGTGGATGTAGAGGGCAAACTGCAGGGGGCTTTTACACAACCGCACCCGGCTTGCTGGAGCGAAGAAATAAAGATCATGACGATAACAAAGATGATATCCCTGGCGATCTTGGAGCCATATCATATCATGACCTTTAAAAAGACGATCCACAAGATGACCAATAGACAATTGCGTTGTATTAAAGTTTAATATCATAATACCTTTCATAAGAAGTTTCCAGGAGTTCCTCTGTATTTTAATTTCGTTTAGGGTAGACATTTTCTTAAGAACCATGGATGTGGACATTTTGTTTCATGGACGTTCAACTGAATGGACCTTGTAAGGTTGAGGATGTTTGGACATTTCTGAACAAGGACATTTGAGAGAAATGGGCTTTTTCATAGGTAGACGTTATCGAACGTTGAATGCTTTCGTATTGTGGACCTTTTAAATGTGGACCATATCTGTATATCCCTTATCGTTCACTCTTTGACCATTATTCTTGTGTAAACCTATTAACTATCACACTATGCGCTTACTTCTCTATTTGCCTTTCTTTCTTCCTTTTTTCATAATTTTGTTATTTCTGAGAATTGTACATTATATTCTGATGTAATCATCTGTTTTTCAATCTTTTTCAGTTACCTTTTCAATCACTGGATGTACTATATCTGTTTTGATGGACGAAACGCGAGTTCATTTATACATCCAATACTTATGATATCGTCGCTTCACCGGTAAAACGTTGTATCCCACAATACTCTTCCTATCCATTATACTCCTTATGACTGGTCACGCCTCCCAGCCATATATGGATCCGCAGTCCATCAGAACAATGTCCGTTGTGTTCGTTTTCCTATGTCGACGATTAAACGAAAATGAACCTTACACTAGGAGTGCGTAAATACGTAATGCAAACGTACATTCCTACAGTACGGTACTGTAAGGTTCATTTTCCTTCACACATGGGCATAGGAAAATGAACACAACAAAATTTGTTCTGATGGACTGCATATCCATACGTGGCTGGGAGGCGTGACCACTCTTAAGGAGAATAATTGATAGGAAGAGCTTTGTGGAATACAACCTTTTACCGGTCGAGCGACGATATATTTAGGGGGTTCAAAATGATTGGCACTCCCTCCATAATTCTGGAAAAGTAGCAGTTTGAAATACGTGCCTAGTGTATGCGGGAAGACATAGTTTAGAGTAGAACTATGTTAAACGACGTTTAGACTCGCTCAAACGCATTTGCAAGAAATGAGTCCTACTCAGTCTAGACTGATTCAAAACTTCCTGCTCGAGCACTCAGTTCAACGAGTCTTTGGACGGACTCATCTCGAAAAGGTGTTCAACTTCACCGAACAAATGAGTCTACCGAACTCTCCGTGCTGTCTTATCACAATGAGTGGAAATGAGTCTAGACATATCTAGCAGCACGGAAACTCGGAAGGTCAAGTGACTCCCTCATTAGTACATTGTTGCCACATGTATTGGTTCTCCGAACATCTTTCTCGTACAGCCACTCGTAACGCTCTCTCACATGTGAAGCAAAAACAAGACAACAACTCACAGTTTGATCACTCATATCAACTGAGTAGTCTGGTATACCAAGCCTGTTATCCACTTTTGAGTTTAGTTTGATTCACGCAGTTGACTCTTCAAATATAGCCTACGTTGACTGAGCAGCAATGAGTCTAGTTCGAGTCTGTCCAGACTCGTTCATTTATGAATTTTCTCTGTTCTTTCTACCAGTAGGCTCGTTCTCTGACCAAACGAGCAGAGTAGGGGTACAACCTGATAGATTCGCTCATTGTACGGCTCTGGTATGGAGCTCTATGGCGATCAGATGACGTTTCTACTGCACGCAAGTAGGTGCTGTGTCATTCATGTCGGTACGCGGGTGCATCCCTGTAAACGCTCAGACAACATAGAAACAGAGAATCACGGGCGATAGTGAACTATGTGGTGCCTCGGGAGGGAAGGGGAGGCTGCTTCACACACTCACACTAGATTAGAAGTCGTATGTTGGGGAGCAGCACCAAGTCGCAGAACAGTGACAATACGTGGCCACATAGCTGTCGGCAGATTACTGCTTGTTCTAGGATACACCGTGCTGCCTCATCCTCCATACTCGCCAGACCTTGCCCCTAGTCTTGTGAGATAAGAAGTTTACCTCCCACAATGAGCTTCAGATGGTTGTCTAGCAGTGGCGCCGGGATGCATCCAAAGAATGATTTTCTGGGCACCGAGCTCGATAGCTGCAGTCGCTTAATGCGGCCAGTATCCAGTATTCGGGTGATAGTAGGTTCGAACCCCACTGTCGGCAGCCCTGAAAATGGTTTTCCGTGATTTTCCATTTTCACACCAGGCAAATGCTGGGGCTGTACCTTAATTAAGGCCACGGCCGCTTCCTTCCCACTCCTAGCCCTTCCCTGTCCCATCGTCGCCATAACACCTATCTGTGCCGGTGCGACGTAAAGTAACTAGCAAAAAAAAAAAAATTCTGGGCCAAATACGGAAACTGATGGAATGATGGCAAAGGTGCATAGACATTGGTGGGGAATATCTCTGGTGTAAACTATATTTATTCTATTTAAATAAATGGTTACTGTAAAGGAAAAGTATTTTGTATCATTCTTGTATTGACATATATTTCTATTTGTGTTTAGAGAGGAGGGAAATATGGAGGTGCCCACGTTCAGCAAGTGTCATATGTACAACAGAACATGGCTGGATGACGGTCTCAACACTACTGAAGGTGGATGGGAAAAAGTTAGTAAGTAAAAGCAGTTATATATCAGCCAGTAAAGAAAAATGTCATAAGAGAAAACATTCCTCAAGTAAGTCCCATCACTTGACTGAATATTCTTCATCATCATTATATTCTTCCACCAATTCTTCCCACACCCTGAAGGGATCACGGTTTCCATATCACACATGTGACTTGGCCCAGTTTGCCCATCCTGACGCCAACCCCATTTAGAGGGATTCTAATGTTGGATATTTTTGTAATGGTTGACAATGTGATATACCATAATATGTAATGAAAAGGTATGTATTAGGATAAGCGCATTCACTCAGGCTTGTAGTTAGAGGCATTAATAAGACGTAGATAAAATTCCCGACTAAGCCGGGAATCGGACCCGGAACCTTGTGAACCGAAGGGAACTGCGCTAACAATTTAGTGAAGGAGGCGGAACCAGCATTTGACTGAATGATATATAAATTCTATTACTTGGGTAATATTCAATAGCTGATCGTTATGTCTATGTACAAAAGAAGTAGGAAGCATGATATAGGCTTTTGGGCTTTCTCTGCGAAACGTGAAGAATTTCACCTTACCTTCTTGACACGGCATACGGCCAGAAAGCCTGTATCATGTCTGTAAGTATGGGCCTTAAAAGCATCAATGGTAACAAGTAGGAACCAGATTGCTGCCTTTGATGTACATGAACGAACTAGTGTATCCTCGCCTAGGATATCTACGCGCTCTGTGTTATACGATTAGGAAATGAAGTACATAACATTAACCAAGTAGGTAGTAAATTTTACTATAAGATTCTAACTTTTGTCTTATTCCCTTTGAAGATGCAAACAACGTTTGAAACTTGACTTACAATCACATTCCGTCCTAGCAATGTTCAGTTAATATTTTTTAACTCCAAAATCACCAATCCTCTGCATTGCTGGGAGATTGTTGCTAGTTCGGTCTACTATCATTATTTCTTTCCAGCATTCATTTATACTTAGGCCCAAGATTTCACTTGTTGTACTTCCTCTTAAAACATCACCACTAACATTAGTATGTTTTGAAAACAAAAGAAAGAAAAAGAGTACAATTTCAATTTTGTTTCAGCGTGCCAGCACGGCTGGGAGTACGACCAGACTTGGTACAGGATGACAGCACCTACCCAGGAGGACTGGGTGTGTGACAAGGAGCTGTACGTCACCAACGTCTTTGTCTTTGGTCAGGTCGGGGAGGTGGTCGGTACCTTCATCTTCGGACAGCTTGGAGATGTGTAAGAATCAACACCAACAAAGTATCTTAAGTGATTTAACCACATTGCTTGCTTATGACAGTAAGTATGTGATGAAATTCGTATTCCCAATTCTTCTCCTTCCTTCAAGGATTAGAGGATATCTGTTCCGTTACTGTGGAGCCCGCGCTTGTGGGGACTTCGAATCTCAATTTCTTTTAGATTTATAGAACATGATTTGTTTTGGAAGTCTTCCTTCTTTCATTATATCTACCAGCTACTTACATTTTCCTGATATTCTACACAGTGTAAGTATTCTGAATGTTCTGTATCAACTGTGGACAAACGTAGACTTGTAAACAGTGGTGTTGATGTGCTTGTGTCACCGGAGCGGTACCATACGGTGTCATCCCCCGCAAAAAGAAAATAAGTTTTTCTAATTCCTGTCAAATTGTTAAAATGTTTAATGTGTTTACCAAATGCATAACATAAAACGAAATGGTTACAGTTCCATTTCAATGAAAATCATCAAATCTTTACATCATTTTTTAATCCTAAATACATTCAGAAACACATGAACAGATATACACATAGCGACGCAAACACTCAGATATTCTCTAGCTGGACTTCCTGATCCTTTCCCCTGTTGTTTAATCCACAGTGAAATATTACAAATACATATGATTGTTGGATCGTCATAACAGTCAAGGGACGTCCATTTTTACGTGGAATCTGTACCATTACGATGCTACTTTTCATTTCGAAATTTCTACATGCGTTGGCCGGAATTCAAATCACGGCTCTCTTGATAAGATGCCAGTGACTATACCACTCGGCTATCTCGCCCCCAGTTTGTAATTCTGAACGAATACTACTGGGATAGCTTGTCTCAACGAAGAAGGTAGGATATAAACTAACATTTCTACTTCATGAAATGTACCATGCTATTCTTGGTAGATATGATGACAGTTGTTGTGTTGAGCAACAATTATTACAACAGTATTCTTGGTTTTAGGTCCCACTAAGGTGCCAAAGTGGCGAAGTTTTGTCCTTCCGGATTTCCTTTGCCTGTCAGTAAATTTACCGATTGGAGGCAGGCTATTTCAGCAGCCTCAAACATCAGTGGATCGGAGCCGGAATTGAAACCATCAACTAAGGCTTAGAAGGCCAGCGCTCTATCTCATGAGCCACTCCGCCCGTACCGAGAAACAGATATACAATAAAACTTTTTTTTGCAAGTTGCTTTACGTCGCACCGACACAGACAGGTCTCATGGCGGCGATGGGAGAGGAAAGGGCTAGGAGTGTGAAGGAAGCGGCCGTAGCCTTAATTAAGGTACAGCCCCAGCATTTGCTTGGTGTGAAAATGGGGAAACCACGGAAAACCATCTTGAGGGCTACCGACAGTGGGGTTCGAACCCATCTCCCGAATACTGGACACTGGCCGCACTTAAACGACTGCAGCTATCGAGCTCGGTACATAAAAATAAAATAAAAAACTAGTCACTATCTTATAAACATTGCAATGTAGACTGTATACAATAATGCAGAAAATCCTGTCTAAAATGGACCCTACATAGACTGGAATCCTGTCTTAATTCTTTTTTTTTTTACAGTTTCATGCGGGCACTTCCATACAGCCAAACAAGCTCAATACCGTAAAGGAACTGTATTTACAGGCCCGTGGAAGAAAAAAATTAATAAAGTACAGTAGAACCAGTAAAAAATATAATTATTGATTTAAAAAAAATATATGGTATATGTTCGTGGCGTCGATCTCTATAGATCTTTTGCCACTACTTTCACCATATGATAGGAGCCTGTGTAAGTGGAATTGCAGAAGTATAGTGTGTTGAATGTGAGGAAAGGAACGTTAAGGACAACACAAACACCTAGTCCCCAGGACAGGGATATTAATCATTTACAATTAAACACCCCTGACCCGGCCGGAAATCGAACCTAGGGCCGCCGGGTGACAGGAGGACGCGTTGCCCCCTTCACCGCGGGGCCGGACTAATTATTGGTTACTTAAAAAGGAAACTGCAGGCAAGGAATGGTATCATACATTCGATTTTTGTTCTTGTTGTTCTTGTTAACCAATTTAGGGACATGGACCACCTTCGGTCATATGCCTCCTATAATGAAAACTGTCTGACAATCTGTGTTATTTTGAGGTCTGTAATAGAAGAATGTGATCAACATTTACTTGGATTTACTCTGTATTACATTTACATTTTCGGTAAGCATAGAATTGTTTTTTAACTTTTATTTATATCGTGTCAGAAGCATACATGCGTTTTAAATTAAATAGGAGGAAAGATCATAAAACATAATATAAATTCTTCAGTGACGAAGAACCACATTAAACTATGTGAGCCCAAAACTTTGCGACATCAAGTACATTTGGCTTCACTTTAACCAGGTTTTTTGTTGTGCAACTGAATGGGCATGAACTGCTTTGCAGCAAATGGGCCGTGGTCTGCTCTTCTCCACATACACACAAGGTACTGTCCACTTCGAAACCCCATTTCTTCTGGTTGACCCTGCACCGCGTAACACCAGAGCGCAGTGTATTCAGTGCTCTTCAATTCATCCAATCTGTAACATGGCCGGAAGGGAGTTCCTCTTTTGGGGTCATGCATTGAATGATACTCATATGTTGACTCCTGGCGCGCCATTCTTGAATTCTTTCTTGCTGCGCTGTTCCTGCAAGTGTTTCGGTTAGTCTCAAGAAGCTTTTCCTAGACTTAAGGCGCTGGCGTGGTGGCTCATATCCGAACAAAGGGTGGGCTTCAGGTATCAACGTCTTTCTCTTTTCTTTCTTGGCTGCCACTTCACGGCGGATATCGGGAGGTGCTGTCCCTGCAAGGCAATACACTTTTTCAAAAGATGTAGGTCTGAAACATCTAGTAATAATACGGCAGGTCTCGTTGTGTGCTATATTAACTGCTTTGGCATGGCAAGATTTGTACCACACCCGGCATGCGTGTTCAGCTGCGGAATAGCAGAGCGAAAGGGCAGATGTCCTCACTGTGTCTAGTTGTGCTCCCCAAGATGTTCCAGTTAGCTTCCGCACAATATTGTTTCTAGCAGCCACTTTCTGCTTGATGTTCAAACAATGCTTTCTGTAGGTTAAGGCACGATCCAGAGTGACTCCGAGGTACTTCGGGGTAGGACAGTGTTGTAATGCTATGCCTTGCCAAGTGACCTTCCGAATTCGGGAAGCTTCTCTGTTTTTTAGATGGAAAACACAGGTTTGCGTCTTGGTTGGGTTTGGTGTTAGTTGATTCTTCTTGTAATAGCCAGCGAGAATGTCTAGAGATTTTGGCAATGTTTGTTCAGTCGTCTCAAAGTTATCCCCCTGAGAAGTGATGACACAGTCATCAGCATAGATGAAACTGTTCGTTCCGGCGGGAAGAGGCTGATCATTGGTGTAAATATTGAAAAGCATTGGTGCCAACACGCTTTCCTGAGGTAGTCCGTTCTTCTGTATCCTCCACCTACTTCTTTCTCCATGAAACTCAACGAAGAATTTTGAAGTAGGTCTCTAATGGTACAAGTCAGGTGAAGGTCCTTTGTCACGCTATATACCTTTCCTAGGATAATTTGGTGATTAACAGTATCATATGCTGCCCAAAAAGATCTATAAATGCAGCTCCTGTGATTTTCCGGCTTTCAAAACCATCTTCTATGTGTTGACAATTTTAACACTTGCGATGTGCAGCTTTTCCCTCTCCTGAAACCAGCTTGCTGTGGAATTAAAAGTGGCTCGATTTTATCAGTCAACCTATTGAGGATAAGTCTCTCCAGAATCTTAAAAAGTTGACACAATAAGGAGATTGGTCTGTAACTTCTAGGGTCATTTTTATCTTTGCCTGGCTTTAGAAAGGTTGTGACCCTAGCCTTCCTCCATATTTTAGGTATGATGGTAGACTCAACGCAGTTGTTCATGAGTTCTACCATCCAACACATCGCAGTAGGACCGAAGTTAAGTTGTTCCATTCGATTGTCGTAAGTCCTGTTGACTTCCCAAAAAATATTTCTTCATCTTTTCCTGGCTGTTGGCTACTGTCTCTCTCTTCAATTTAAACACATCCTCTTCCAAATTTTTGACCTTCTCTCTTAACACCTGCATCTCTTTCTCGTTACTTCCCATCTTTGTCTCAACCTCCACCTTATTCTCTTTAATCCAATCTCTCAGATCCCCTTGCTCTTGTGCATAGCGTCCATTCTCTCTGTGAACTTATCAAAAGGGCAGAGTTCTTTTACCACTTCTTTCACCACCTCCCGAATCTTCCCCATATCTTCCCAACTCATGTTTCCGCTGGCGTTCGGGCCGGGGTTCAATTCCACCCTCCGCTCCCCGATCACCAGTAGCACAGTTATCACCGCCGCCACCAGTAGCACCTCGCCCGTCTTCCCCTTCACATATTTTCTTGCCGTCTGCTTCGTAGTCATCCTCCACCTCCTCAGCCAGCTCCCGATAGCCGCCCGGTACTGTTCCACTCCCACCATGACTCTCCGCACTCACTACTCCACACGTCTGCACCTGTCGCTTGCTTACATTGGACTGAAAACACACAGTAACAGAATGCAGCAGCATATCACATGAAACTCTTTCTTACATGAAATGTTAAAAATGTGCTCTGTTAGCATGGATACTTGCATCAACCCGCCGCCGCATTAATAATTAATTAATATTTACCAAACATATGTAAGAGATATTATAATTAATTATGATCAACAAAGAAAAGAATTCGGCGCAGATCCAGTCCGATGTTCTCGTTAAAAAGCAGAGAAAAATTTAATATAATTTTGAAATATATTAGCCTATGAGGACAACAATAAAGTATTTTCCACGGTAGAAATAAAAAATATGAAATAAAACTGCTTTAAGTATTTTGTGTCAATTAACAGAAACAGAATTATTTTGAGGGAATAGAGTATGTGTATACATTTTAAGGCAATATGTTGAAATTTTTTTATAATAGAAGCAAGGATTGTATTTTTCTATTTAATTCCATAAAATCATTCAAATTTCCAGCCAAAATTTAATTTTTAATATCTGAATTTCAATTCTAATATTTTCAATACATGAGTTGTTTTATTCATTAACATACAGCATATAAAAATTCCATGTAGTTACATGATTAATAAGTTTATAAAAAGTTAGGAGATTTTCAATTTTTTCAGTATGTCCCACCACTTCAAAAATTCTGAAATAATCAGGATTATAGGGCATTTATATTTTTCAATCTGAGATTTCTTCAATTGAGCAACGTTGTTATAACTATGCTAAAAATACACTTTTTCGGAAAATCATTAGAAAGTCATTTTAATTTTAATTTGCGCCAAAAATGTTGAAAACATATTTTTGAGTAAAAACTGATAACTTTTCAACTTTCAGATGAAAGAAGGCCTCTTAATCATCATCATCATCATCTGTTTACCCTCTAGGTTCGGCTTTTCCCTCGGACTCAGCGAGGGATTCCACCTTTACCGCCTCAAGCATGCTCTTGGTCGGGGGATACAACTGGGGAGAATGACCAGTACCTCGCCAAAGCGGCCTCACCTGCTATGCTGAACAGGGGCCTTGTGGAGGGATGGCAAGATTGGGAGGGATAGGCAAGGAAGAGGGAAGGAAACGGCCGTGGCCTTAAGTTAGGTACCATCCCGGCATTCGCCTGGAGGAGAAGTGGGAAACCACGGAAAACCACTTCCAGGATGGCTGAGGTGGGAATTGAACCCACCGCTTCTCAGTTGACCTCCCGAGGCTGAGTGGACCCCGTTCCAGCCCTTGTACCACTTTTCAAATTTCGTGGCAGAGCCGAGAATCGAACCCGGACCTCCGGGGTGGCAGCTAATCACGCTAACCACTACACCACAGAGGCGGACAGGCCTCTTAATAGCAACATATAAGCATAGAAAACTATTTTTTGCAAAAATTAACTTTTTGAAGATAGAGCGGTCGGGCGAGGGAACCTTCTTCTTCTTCTTCTTCTTCTTCTTCTTCTTCTAAGTGTTTGAAACAATATTCAAGTACCTAGGCGCAGGGCACTTTTAACCACTTTACCCGACTAGAGCCTTTGTGTTCATCCAGACTTTTAGAGTAGCTGTTCCACTCGTTGCCGGCCCCGTGGTGTAGGGTTAGCGTGCCTGCCTCTTACCTGGAGGCCCCGGGTTCGATTCCCGGGCAGATCAGGGATTTTTACCTGGACCTGAGTGCTAGTTCAAGGTTCACTCAGCCTACGTGATTAGAATTGAGGAGCTATCTGACGGTGAGATAGCGGTCCCGGTCTAGAAAGTCAAGAATAACGGCCGAGAGGATTCGTCGTGCTGACCACACGAGACCTCGTAATCTGCAGGCCTTTGGGCTGAGCAGCGGTCGCTTGGTAGGCCAAGGCCCTTCAAGGGCTGTAGTGCCATGGGGTTTGGAGTTTTCTGTTCCACTCGTCGTTGACGGGTTAACTTCAGTAAAATGCAGCGGTATTCTCATGTAGTGGAGATAATAATAATAATTTCGTGTGGCTATTTCTAACCGAGTGCAGCCCTTCTAAGGCAGACCCTCCGATTGAGGGTGGGCGGCATGATGATGATTAAGAGGCCTTCTTTCATCTGAAAGTTGAAAAGTTAACAGTTTTTACTCAAAAATATGTTTTCAACATTTTTGGCGCAAATTAAAATTGAAATGACTTTCTAATGATTTTCCGAAAAAGTGTATTTTTAGCATAGTTATAACAACGTTGCTCAATTGAAGAAATCTCAGATAGAAAAATATAAATGCCCTATAATCCTGATTATTTCAGAATTTTTGGAGTGGTGGGACATACTGAAAAAATTGAAAATCTCCTAACTTTTTATAAAAACTGCGTGTTATTGTGGTGGAGGATAGTATTATGTGTGGTGTGTGAGTAGCAGGGATGTTGGGAACAGCACAAACACCCAGCCCCCGGGCCATTGGCATTAACCAATGAAGGTTAAAACCCCCGACTGGGTCGAGAATTGAACCTGGGACCCTCTGAACCGAAGGCCAGTACGCTGAACATTTAGTCAACGGCTCGGATCTAGTGGAGATGAGTGGGAGCAGAAGAGATAGAGGCAGACTAACAATAGCTTGTCAGGGTAACGTTAGAGGCTTACGACACTATCGATCATCACAGTATTTTCTTGTGATCGGATAATATTAGGGTATCAGAGACTTAGGGAATCTTTTCTTCTCCCAATTCCTTTTCTTACTCATTATTCTAGTTAACTTGTTACCATGACAACTAAACAATATTCCTATGTCAGTGATGCTCGCTGTTGATGGACTTGGCAAGAACAATCTACTGTAAATTCATTAATAACTTATCTCCGATATCATGCCTGGCACGGTAAAAATGAATGATAAAATATCGGGAATGGCATTTTCTACAACGTTAGTTATTTCGAACCCACTATCTTCCGAGTTGCAAGCTGACAGCTACGTGATTCAAACCGTACCGCCATTCGCTGCGTATTTCCCATTTGACCACTTTAATATAGCTATGCTACTGTATACTAATGAGATAACATAAAGCCTAGTACGCATGGTGGCTATTTCTGAACTTAACAAAACTGAGAGTCGAGAAATTCTATCAACGCGTTTTCTGTTATGTCGCAACAAACAAACAGAAAAAATTAACTGAACGTAATTTCGAATGAAGACTTCACATGAGGAAGAAAAGTACGAAACATGAGGCAGCAATTTGATATTTACGGCCAAAACTCTAATTGTATTTGTGTTTGAAGTATTACTTTTAATTGTATAGATGTGCCTGAAGTATTAATTGCTTTGTAAAAAGAAAATATTTTTGTTTCTCTTTCAGCATCGGACGACGTCCTAATTTCTTCATCTCGATCGTTGTGACGTCCATCGGACGATGCTTGCTTGTTGTCAGTGCATCCATCTACCCCGTCTTCCTAACAATATCCATCTTGGGCAGCTCGGCCGTTGCCGCTGCCTTCCAGTCTCCTCTCGCACTCAGTGAGTATTTCTACTTGTTTACTGATTAGACTTCTACTCCCTCCTAACGAACACGCAAATGGCGTGCGTGAGGATTCAGCGCTGCATCCGAATGGCTTCACCTTCTACTGTTAGACCTCCCTACCTTTTGCAGTCCTTCAGTTCAACGATACTAACATTTTCAATATAAATCGATACTTTCTACGTATACGTTTAAATACTTTATATATTTTAAAACTTTTTTTTTTGCTAGGGGCTTTACGTGGCACCGAAACAGATAGGTATTATGGCGACGATGGGATAGGAAAGGCCTAGGAGTTGGAAGGAAGCGGCCGTGGCCTTAATTAAGGTACAGCCCCAGCATTTGCCTGGTGTGAAAATGGGAAACCACGGAAAACCATTTTCAGGGCTGCCGATAGTGGGATTCGAACCTACTATCTCCCGAATGCAAGCTCACAGCCGCGCGCCTTTACACGCACGGCCAACTCGCCCGGTATATTAAAAAAAAACTAGGATCCTACGAGGCTTAGATCTCTGCTTCCTGTGTTTAAATCAAATGGAATTTTTGCCACGCGACAAGTTCTTTTTCCTGGATCACTTGATAACATTCTCAATGACATTCAATTAACCTCATAGTTATTACCGGATTATCCCTCAATAATAATAATAATAATAATAATAATAATAATAATAATAATAACAATAATAATAATAATAATAATAGTTATTTATTTTTTATTAATTAATTAATTATTTTATTTATTTATAACTTATCTAAAATACATTTGCAAATGTGTAGTAGGATATTATACATCATCTTTGCAATTATTTAAATCTGCCAGTGAAATTGTGTTGCAATCCTTACTGTTTACAACATTAATAGGGTTTGTACTTTCACATTGGCATAATTAGCATGGACATTTTGTCCTGTGGTGTGGGTTTCTCTCAATCCGTGAAAGTATAATTCAAAATAGATAAATCTGTGGTACATTTTTCATACATGAGCAAATATTTAAACTGAAATTTTATTTCCTACAATCCATAGTTTAACATGTTTCTTTATAGTTCATATGTTACCGAGCTCGATAGCTGCAGTCGCTTAAGTGCGGCCAGTATCCAGTATTCGGAAGATAGTAGGTTCGAACCCCACTGTCGGCAGCCCTGAAGATGGTTTTCCGTGGTTTCCCATTTTCACACCAGGCAAATCCTGGGGCTGTACCTTAATTAAGGGCACGGCCGCTTCCTTCCTACTCCTAGCCCTTTCCTGTCCCATCGTCGCCATAAGACCTATCTGTGTCGGTGCGACGTAAAGCAACTTGCAAAATGTTGGTTTCAAGTGTATCAATTCTGAGGGAAACTTGTTAAAAAATTAGGAACCACAACTTGTAGTGTTATGGATCCAAATTTGTTGTAGTACCTGATGATCTGAAAATAACTTCTGTGCCTCAGTCTTGTTCCATATGTATGTTCATTTATTTCTTCGGTTAGAGATCATTCAAATCCCTATTCAGCATTTTGCTCATAATGCTGCTCTTTTCTTCTGAAGCTTAATGTCGGTGTTCTGCGTAGTGCATCGTATAGCCGGTGGGGAATCTGTGGTAGTGCTTCCATTACTAATGTAACAACAAATGTATCCTGATCTCTTTTATTTCACTTGTCAGAGGCAGGTACTTATATGTCTTTTCGCCTGAGTTTCTTTTGGATGTTCTCAGGATCTAGGATTGTAAAATCGATCAGATATATGACCTTTGACTCCCTATGTGTCATTACAATAGGCTGTCAGGTTGGTTGTGACTCTTTGCTCTGTTTGTCTATCTCTGTATTTTCTGGTTCCAGTACACTTTCCACTCCTAGTTATCGTAAACTGATTGCGGATGGTATTCATAGTTCCCAGTAGGATGTATGCTCCATGATAAGACCTTTGTCTGAACATACCCGGTGAAAATGAAATGGTTATTAGAGCTAGGAGTGTCCGAGGTCATGCTCGGCTCGCCAGGTGCAAGTCTTTTGATTTGACGCGCGTAGGTGACCTACGCGTCGTGTTGAGGGATAATAATAATAACAATAATAATAGTAATAATAATAATGTCGGTTTAGAACTGCAACGTTACTTCCCTGCAATATTGGTTTTAAGATAACCCGGAGGATTCCCTAAACTTGTCCCTAAATCTATTGGGCGATGTTCGGGATATGATGATAATAATGATGAAGATGGTGATACGATGGCCTGAATAGCTCAGAAGGTAGAAAGCTGGCCTTCTGAGCTCAAGTTGGCGAGTTCGACTGCGGCTCAGTCTGGTGCTGTTTGCAGGTGTTCAAATACGTCAGCTCCGTGTGGGCGGATTTATCTGCTCGTAAAAGAATTTCTGACGGAAAAACTCTGGCACCACGGCATATCCAAAAGCTGTAAAAAGTTGGTTTGTGGGACATAACTTATTATTATTATTATTATTATTATTATTATTATTATTATTATTATTTCTTAATCAATTTAGCCTCCAGGGTTGATTTTCCTTCGGACTTAGTGAGGGATCACACTCCTGCAGCCTCAAGGGCAGTGTCCTGGAGTGTGAGGCTTTGAGTCGGGGGATACAACTGGGAAGGATGACCAGTACCTCGCCCAGGCAGCCTCACCTGCTATGCTGAATAGGGGCCTTATGGGGAATGTGAGGATTAGAAGTGATAGGCATGGAAGAGGGAATAAAATGGCCGTGGCCTTAGGTACCATGCCGACATTTGCCTGGGGGAGAAGTGGGAAACCACGGAAAACCACCTCCAGGATGGCTGAGGTGGGAATCGAAACCCCCTCTACTCAGTTGATCTCCCGAGGCTGAGTGGACCCCGCTCCAGCCCTCGTACCACTTTTCAAATTTCGTGGCAGAGCCGGTAATCGAACCCGGGACTCCGGGGGGTTGCAGCTAATCACACTAACCACTACACCACAGAGGCGGATTATTATTATTATTATTATTATTATTATTATTATTATTATTATTATTATTATTATTATTATTATTATTATAGCAGTGGTTTAGGTGCCTGTTTTCCACTCGGATGGGCGAGATTCGGGTTAGAATTTCCACCTCATCTAGTCCTGAAACCTCAGACTAAGAAACAACATGTACTCTAATAGACAAAGAATGACATTACAACATTTGAAACAGTGCTTTGTCAATAGGAAAACTTGAACTAGTTGAGACAGAATCCTCATATGTACTCCGTTAGAATATACCATATGTATGATATTTGACGACTTTAGTGAAACGCGTCTGGCTCTTTAGTTGAATGGTCAGCGTAGTGGCCTTCGGTTTATAGGGCTACGGGTTCGATTCTTTTCAGGGCCGGGGGATTTTAGCCTCGTTTGGTTAATTCCTAGAAATTCTTTGAGCTCGGGAAATGGATGTTTGTGATCATTTCGATACGCATATCCATTTACACACAACATATCACACTATTAACCACCACAGATAGTGAACACATTCCTTCACATCAGGTTAGCATCGGGAAGGGCATCTAGGCGTAAAAGCAAGTTTATTTCACATTAGTTACGACCCATATATTAATGGGTATACGTCCATTTTAAGAGGTTACAATATAATACGCAAAGAATGACATTTTAACATCTGAAACAGTGCTTTGGCGATAGGTGATAACTTCAATCACATGAGTACGTATGATGATTGTAACTGGTAAAATGGACAGGTAAGTGGGAGACGATTTTAGTATTGTTGCCTTGTTCAGCTAAATCTTAACGTGACTGTTCCAGGCATGGAGGTATCAGACAGCAACCAAAGGGCCCATATTGCCATGCTTCAATGCTTGGGCTGGACGACAGGGATGTGTATCATGCCCATGATCGCCTGGGCTACTGGAGAGTGGAGAGCCTTCATCTTGATAACATCCATACCCTGCGCATTATTCATTTTCCTTCACCGGTATGTTCCTGAATATTCTACTGTTATTGCTAACCCCATTGCTACTGTAGATTTAGTGGCTAAGTTTGACACATCACCAATTCCATGCTTTCAATCCAGTTTGCCTTAGAATTTAGCAACAGTTTTTTATGTAATCCAGTTGTTAAAATTTGTTTGGGTGAAGATAATAATAATAATAATAATAATAATAATAATAATAATAATAATAATAATAATAATAATAATAATAATACAGTAAAGAAGATCACGGGGAAAGAGTGACAGGGGTTGGTATGGATAAGCAAACGGGACCATCAAGTCAATAAATATTTATTTGAAATAAACCACCACAGTGAAACAGTCCCTGATTGATGGATTAATGGACAGCTCATAAGTCCGCCTTTTAATTGGAATTTGTAATTAAACTTAGAACGGCCTTATTTTATCCGTTTAGTGATCTATACTGTCTTTTATGCAACTTCCGGTTATTTCTGATGTAACTTTTTGGTTTTAAGTCTATGCTACACAATTTTACAAGTTGGAATTTAACATTACTGAATGGTCATTTATGTTGTCCACTTAATCAACAGCTAATCACATGCTACACAATATTTTAAGCTAAATAGACAACAAAAAGAAAATATACAAGACTGAAATTCAGTTGAATATTAAGGCAATGCTTAATTTTATAAACGAAAAAAAAAATACAATATTGGAGAAACACTGAACTTAGTTTACATGGTTTCGTTAACTTCTAACTCCCCTATTCCCCTTGGATATGGTGTGAATAGGAAATGTATAAAGTAAGTTCAGCTGCCTAAAAGGCCTAAAATATCGCCTCGAATCTGTCTGCTTTGCTTCCATTGGACAAATATGCGGCCAAGCAAACTCCTGCAGTAGGCGAGTGGCGAAGGAGGTGGGAACAAGGGGAAAATAACATAATCAGCAACTTGTCTACTTGGCTACTAATCTACCCTTACTACATTAAAGACATTTAGTTGAACAGAGGAGAAATGCTGGGTTCAGTGAGTTCTAGAAGTCACCGTACGATGTCAGCATGGTGGTAGAACATAAGATCATGGCGGCACTAACAAGTTCACCGGTCCTTTGACAGGCCGGGAGAAATTCAATTTACACTTTTCGTAATTCACCTCACAGTTTATTGTTTTCGTATTTCCTTGTCCTAAAGTATGTACGATGCAATATTGTATCAGTGAAAAGGTAAGGGTGTGCCACGTTCACCCAAGACTGTGGATTATATTTCGCTTTAGTAATCTGAGAAATTTAGATGTAAAACTTCCACTTCCGAAGAAACACATGGGTTTGAAATTCACTTAACTGTCAACAGAAATGGGTACCAGGTACTTAATATTAAATTATTAATTTGACCGTGTTCATGTAATGTAACTGAGAAATCCTTACTCTGAGATAAGTCAAAACATATTTACAGCATTCTTCTATATTTTGATTAAAGTGTAGTCTACAGCATACTTGGCGTTGTTCATGGTTTCGAGATAATCATTCGCTACCAGGTGACTCTGAACACTGCAAGGTAAACTGCTATAATACCTCACGACATTCTAGAGAAAGTTTAGTTCTATGAAAAATACTAAGATCTTTATGCAATATGTCATAACTGGACTGAAAAGGGTTAATATTGTCTGATTAATTAATTATGTTACCTTGTCGTTGTGTTATGTAAATTATTGCAAATTTTGAATAATTTATGGCCTGTATCATATTGATGTATTCCATACGAGTTCACACACTAAAGGCACTTTTTAATTGTCACCAGATTCTCATCTAGGTGAGAGCGGTTTGAATCCAGGCCAATGCAAACACATTTCTTCTCCTTGTTATACAGAGCATGATCTCTCTCAAATCGAATGCTCTTCAAAACCTCATTGCTTTTAATCATATTCCTTCAGTTTATTTTTAACAGTTGCCTGTAGTACCAGAATTCAAACTGTCTCCCTTCCTGTACGAGAATTAGCCACGTTTCGAGCCCGTACAGTGTCACACTCCACACGCAGGAACTTAAAAATTTGCTTCTGAATTTCCTCGAATATGTCTTCTGATATTAAAAAGGACTGCCATTTATTGAAAGCCACTTTGTATCCATGATCTCATTTCTCTCGATTATCTGTCACTCTTTGGTATTGCTCTCTAGATAGCTGAATTTCATCTAATGTTTGATTTCCTAGTTAAATGCTTGTTCGTTGTTTCTCTTCTTTGAAACATACCACACTCACTAACATTCGTTTCATTGGTTTTCATTCCATGCGTTCCATCTGTTTCATGGAATTTTAATTTTCTTTCTACAATTTTCTTTACGTCACACCGACACAGAGAGGACTTTTGGCGACGATGGGATGGGAGACGGCTAGAAGGGGGAAAGAAGCAGCCATGGCCTTAGTTAAGGTACAGCCCCAGCATTTTTCTGGTGTGAAAATGGGGAACCATGGAAAACCACCTTCAGGGCTGCTGATAGAGGGGTTTGAACCCACTTTCTCTCGAATGCAAGTTGGCAGCTTTGTGTGACACAATCCATGCAGCCACTCGCTCGGTTTTTGAGTTTCTATCAATACAAGAATATCTATATTAAGAACACTATTTTTTAAATGGGTAGACAATTTTTTTTGTTGATTTTATTTATGGTAACTTGAAAAGTAAATACTGTAAAATATAGCAGTGCAAAGCAACTGAATTGGAATTATTGAAGCTACAGCAGGTTACCACAAAGACAATAATCTGCTAATTAGTTGACGATAAGAGATGGTTTCAGGCTTACACTTCTTCTTCTTATTCTTTTTTTGCAAGTTGCTTGACGTCGCACGGACACAGACAGGTCTTACGGCGACGATGGACAAGAAAGGGCTAGGAGTTGGAAGGAAGCGGCCATGGCCTTAATTAAGGTACAGCCCCAGCATTTGCCTGGTGTGAAAATGGGAAACCACGGAAAACCATCTTCAGGTCTGCCGACAGTGGGATTCGAACCTACTATCTCCCGAATAATGGATTCTGGCCGCAATTAAGCGACTGCAGGTATCGAGCTCGGTGGCTTACACTTCATGAATGATAGCTTACAGTTACACGATCCATACTACATAGTCATTTTGGCAATATTTTGGAGGTTCCTAATGCATATTTTCATCTTTTGAAAGTAATATTTACCCGAATTTTGCGGGCATTTTTTTTGTGGTGGTGGTGTGAGGCGTGGATTGCCTTGTACTGAGTCTGAAGTAAATGGCATGTATCTAAGCGTCTCAGGTGTGAAGTTTTACCTATTCATCACAGGTTTGGATCCCTCCTCACAAGAATTTGTTGCAGAGAAAGCACGGGGGAGTAACATCAGTTCAGTTATTTCCCTGTATAAACATGACCAAATTTTGCGTTGTATCTTCGCATTGTTAATTTATTTCCTCGCCCTCTCCGTAAAAAACACATCAAATAGGTGTACTAAACAGATTTCGTATCCATATTAATCGGGCCACAAGCTTGATTTCTCATGCAGCCAGTTGTCCTACTGCATATCCTAAAGAGGAGACTGGAAAGAAAGGTAAATGATTTCATCACAAAAACGCAGTTTGCCTTCCGCAGGGGAGTGGGCACACAGGACACTACAGGCTGACTAAGAATCATCGCTGAACTCAACATGACAGGAAAAGGAGTTTGTATGTCAATTTTTTAGACTAAGAAAAGCCTTGCGATAGGTATCTTGGCACAAACCTTTACATCTTCGCGAGATAGGCGTAGGAGAACAGCTATGATTCTAATCAGGGACTTGTGCGATGACCATAAGACTGTTTTTTCAATTAAGCAAGGTCACTCGAACCCAGTAACCAACATGAAATGTGTAAGACAGGGATGTTACTTCTCACTAGCCCTCTTCAATTCTTTTGGAGATCTGGTGATGGAAGAACCATTAAAAGGTACGAAGATGGGTGTGAAAGTGAATAGAATAATGGTCAGAATAATTAAGTTTGCCAATGATCACGATATATCGGGAGGAAGTCTATCTTGTATACAGTTCATGATTTCCATAATGGCATCTATAGTGGAAAAAATTGGAATGAGGATTAAGATCCCAAAGACCCAATGCATTATCATCTCACAATCTCCAAAAATTCTGCACCTAACAATACAGGGTACGACATTCGAACAAGTCAAAACATTCACCTACTTAGGTCAGAAGGTATTTGACGGAAATCAAGAGCCGATTTGCTTTAAAGGAAGGTTCATTTTTATACAGGGGACTGTGTGTACCAACAAGTTCCATGTTCGTGTAAGGATCCCATACATATCGTCTGGATCGTAATACTATTTGCCTCAGAAACATGAACGGCAAATAAAAGTGATAAAACGTGCATTGACGCTTTTGAAATGTGGTTTCTGCGGAAAATGTTTAAAGATGAGGGAGAGATGAGATGACAAATGTGGAGGTTTTGAGTACAGTTAGGCAATAATGATCTCTGCTAAAATGAATTCGCAAACGATGCCTTCCCTGGAGTATAAGGCTTATATTTCTGGAAAGAGGCCTCGGGAACTACCTAGAATATCATTCATAAAACGGATCTTGGAAGACATCGGATCGGAAATGTATGTAGGAACAATCATAAGTTGGGCATGGAACTTTTTCGTGGCAAGAGACCAGTCCACGGAGCGAATACTTGATAATGATGATTCACTGGACCGAGCTAAGTGAAGTACGCGCTTCCCTTAGAACTCATCTTCTTTATCGTGCGTACGTACCAGATGAGTCTGTGTAAGTTCTTACTGTTATGTCAAGAAGAGAATAAACACCAGGGCCTGTATTTAGATAATGTGTTTACAAACCCTCACCGTATCAGAGGCCGCCGGCGCGGCAGGCCGCGTGGGCCACAATCACCGTCGCACTATCTTCAGTTTCAGACACTGTATATTTTCTTACAGATCTGTTTCACTGGAGATTAACGATTTCGTGGTAGAATGTTTACAGAGTGCGTTTCCTGCTTAGACTTCAGTCCTATGAAAGTCCCACCATGTTTCATATTATACATTCTAGCCAGATTCAACATCCCTTTTCATTTTGTTTAAAACAGTCAGCGGTGTACTTGATGGCCCCTAATTTCTTGGAAAATTCAGTTTTAACATAAAGAAATCTAATTTAGGAGTGCATCAATTATTGCATTGCCAACAGTGAAATTCCATGTTTTAAAAGAAATTATCGTTGATTGGAATGTGCAGAACCTATAACATTCAATGTTTGACAAGGAATGCACTCACTTGATAGCATTTACTAAGAAAAATATGGTTAAGTGAGATCATTTGATAAAGTAATAGTATTATTACTCGAGTTATATTAGTATTATATGTACCGAAGAGCTTCTTGTTTAATCCTTTAAGTATATAAAATTATGCTCTGTTTGAAAGTTTAATTATTGTTTAGTTTAATCATTTAATGCAATGTTTGTATGAAAATGCCTTTGCACATGGTATGATTTATTTTTAATTTATTTTCAACCTTTTCCTTGCTATTTTATCAGTTCTTTTGTTGCTAGTTTTACCAGTTTTTCTCATTTGTGAACTGCATGTTTGAATGTAATGGTACGTCTATCATGATTGGAGCTGGTCTCTGTTAGAGAATAAATAAATAAATAAAAAAACAAACAAACAAACAAATAAATAAATAAATAAATAAATAAATAAATAAATAAATAAATAAATAAATAAACGAAACGTAGAAACTAGTGATTCATATTTTACTATCTGTTCCTGACTTCAAAGAGTCGGCGTCGCCGAAAACCGTAAAACGTACTTAGTGAGACGTAAAGCAAATAACATTATTATTAGAAAGACTAACAATTTCTCTCTTCATTTCTTTATTAATTTGCCTGAAATTACAGGTGACCATGAGGATCCGGAATACTATAACAAGTTAATGAAAATAGCCTACAGCAGGTACGACCAAAGGAAATGAAATGCAAATACCAAAAAGGAAATTTGTGTTTTGTGGCGCACTGAGTTCGTTAGCATGAGGACGAATTGTAAATGGCGTACCAATACCCCGATGGATCCTTTCAGTGCTACGAGGCATAGATAACATTCTCAGTGTGTTGCAGAAGTCGACAAAGGTGGATGCTTCTGGGTCGGACTATAAGTCCCACGACTTCAAAGTTCTTTAGTTATTAAGATAGTAGAGGATGCACAGGTAGTGTTTATCCTTTCTCTCTTCTACTGGCTGTGTTGAATCAGTTTCGAATCTGATGGTTGGGTCAATTATAAACCCGCTTCTAGTTTGTTCATCAAAGGTGGTGTCTGTTCAACAAGTGCTACCAGTAGTAGAAACGCCGTGAACTTCTTCATGGATAACCATACTTTAATCCTTCAAACCCTTGGTCAGGATGGAACGAATGCTGTTTCATATGACCTAAGAGGTGAGGGAGAGTTTTGATTTCGTTGTGACAACATTGTCATAGATCCGGTGTGGAACAATTCGTACTACTTCTACGTTGCCAACACTTTTGAGGCCTTCACACCATTCGCTCCTATTGAATCCTTGGTCGGTAGATGTAGAGTGGGTTGTTGTCCAATAAGCTCTGTACTCTGACCGGCCAACCGAGCAGAGGAGAGGTGGTCACGGCTCTACCGTGGCTCTACGCCTCTGCATTCGGGAGACGGATCTGGGGCACAGTGCTGCATTTCTCGCCTGGCCTCGCCCGTCGGCTGTCCTGAGAATGGTTTTCCGTGGTTTTCCATTCTCCTGCACTAAGGAGAATGCGGGGACAGTTCCTAGTACAGGCCACGGCCACAAATCCCCTCACCTTCTCCGCACATCTCATTCACCGTAACAAATCTCCCGGCCTGAGAGACGGCGTCACCGTCTTAGAGGCCCGCCTCCCCCTTCAGGGGAGGAATGAAAACGTTTCGTAGTAGTAGTAGTAGTAGTAGTAGTAGTAGTAGTAGTTGAATCCTTGGTGGTTTCGAACTATCTTGTTAACTTGGATGTTTTGCTTAAAATACTAAACCCTTTACCTTTTAGAGGGAGATGGTACCACTCTTCATACTCCACAGCTCTCAGTGCTTTGAGTACTGTACTAGCATAAAGGGAGTTTATTTTCTTATAATGAAAATTTTCAATGTGTTGTACCTGTATATTCAGTTCCTAGAGGTAATTAAAGCCTTCCTCGTTAAGTCGACTTGTGTTGCTAACGGAAGCGTTATTGGCTGTGTGAAATATTTGAGTGAATTTATCTGTTTTAGGATGCTATTGTAGTTACCTTTCATGAATAGCTGAAGGGAATATTTTAATAGTTTTCTAAGAGAAACTCGAATTAAAGCAATGTTTCTTTTTTTTTTTTTCAGAATGTTCCCGGAGTCTCCACGGTGGTTGGCTGCAATGGGAAAACCAGAAAAATGTCTCAAAGTCCTTCGTTATATTGCCAGTGTGAACGGAACATCGCTGCCACACGACACTATGTCCATTCTCAAAAGACTAGCTTCACGGAAGGAGCAGGTGTATGGAATAGCGTCCCTCTTCACAGGATGGAGGCTCGTCATGAACACCTTCTTCCTCGCCACCTGCAGGTTACTATATACTTCTTACTTCTTCTCATTATTATTATTATTATAATTATTATTATTATTATTATTATTATTATTTACTTACTCCAAATCTTATTCGGATTATTCTTATCACCAAGAGTTTACATTTTTAGGGACAAACCATTTTTTAGTTAACAAGTTTGTTCGGCCTCAGTAAGGTACCATAAATATGTCTTAATTTATCAGATTAATACGAGCTAATGTGAATTTGAATGTGTTACATTCCGCTACTCCATCGCCAAGAATAATCGAATACTACACGGTCAAGGGGACTAAACCCCTCCTATATTTCGAATGTTAAATTGCTGAATTTCTAGTATGCTCAGCTCCTGAAATACCGAAGCCAGACGAAAGGTTTATGTTCTGTTGTTTGTATAACTTACATATTAAACTTAATGAAGAACGTTTTAGAACTTTTTGTAAACGTTCAGAATATTTTTCTTATTTACATTTACAACAACATGAAGAACAGAGACGTGATATCTATGTGCTGAAAATTTGAAGGTTTTACCACCGTATGAGTTGAGCGTATCAAACTAAACCTGAAAATTACAGACTGAAAGAAATAAGCTTAAAATGAAGGCACACAGAAACGTACACCGTATGTTGATCGGAATTCTCATTCAAATTACGTTGTTTAATCTTTCGTCTGAGTTCTGCAAGTACTTGACAGTGCAGCCAACGGGATGAATGGAGTTTCCATTCATATGGCTACTAGTGCTACTAATAATCATGTTTTCATTCTTTACCTTGATGGGATACGGTGGGCCATCTCTCAGGCCAGGAGATGTGTTGCGGTGATTTGGGGTGCGAACAAGGTGAGAGGGGAGGGGCCATGGCCTACAAAATATACTGTCCCGGCGTTCACCCTAATGAAGGGAATGGAAAACCATTCTCAGGGCAGCCGACAGTGGCGCCATCCCACCGCCTCCCGAACGCAGAATTGTAAGGCTACAGTAAAGCCGTGGCCACTGTTAGTCGAAGCTTTCCTGCTCGGCCTTTCAAATGATTATTACTCGGGTTTCCATTCCGTCCCTGGTGGGGATCGCGGTGTCTCCTAGACGATAACGCCATCTTCCGCGTCAGCAATGCTCGCAGTTGATCAACTAGGCAATAAAAGCTTAAATTCGTGGAATATCTCCATTATTATAGCTTGGACGGTAAAATATTATCAGATATTATTAGATTTACCATACTACAATTTTTGTTATGTACTCTTTTAAATAGAACAAATATTTATGGAGATATTTAGAAGTTCGTGAAAATGTAATAATAATAATAATAATAATAATAATAATAATAATAATAATAATAATAATAATAATAATAATAATAATAATATAGACTAGAATGGACTAGAATAGAATATGGAATATAGAATCTTGGATACCTTTTTTAGGCTTGGAGGACTTGATATTTTTTTACAATTTGTTTTACGTCATACCTTATGGCGATGATGGGATAGGGAAGGCTTGGGAATGGGAAGGAAGCGGCCGTGGGCTTAATTAAGGTGCGTCTCAGCATTTGCCTGGTGTGAAAATGGGAAGCCACGAAAAACCATCTTCAGGGCTGTCACAGTGGGGTTCGAACCCAATATCTCCCGGATGCTAGCTCACAGCTGTGCGCCCCTATCCGCACGGCCAACTCGCGCGGTATAAGATTTCACAGCGAGTATGGTTGTTCTCTTCGTGACCGGGCGAGTTGGCCGTGCGTGTAGAGGCGCGCGGCTGTGAGCTTGCATCCGGGAGATAGTAGGTTCGAATCCCACTATCGGCAGCCCTGAAAATGGTTTTCCGTGGTTTCCCATTTTCACACCAGGCAAATGCTGGGGCTGTACCTTAATTAAGGCCACGGCCGCTTCCTTCCAACTCCTAGGCCTTTCCTATCCCATCGTCGCCATAAGACCTATCTGTGTCGGTGCGACGTAAAGCCCCTAGCAAAAAAAAAAAAAAAAAAAAAAAGGTTCTCTTCGTGCCGCTTACGACATGCTGCAGGGGTAGAGATAATGAATGCATCATTTTTCTTTTTCTTTTCTTTGCAAGTTGCTTTACGTCGCATCGACACAGTTAGGTCTTATGGCGACAATGGGACAGGAAACGGCTAGAAGTGGGAAGGAAGCGACCGTGACCTTATTTAAGGTACAGCCCCAGCATTTTCCTGGTGTAAATATGGGAAACCACGGAAAACCATCTTCAGGCCTGCCGACAGTGGGGCTCGAACCCACTATCTGCTGAATAATGGATACTGGCCGGACGTTAGCGACTGCAGCTATCGAGCTCGGTATGCCCCCTTTCATTCCACCCACAGGGGACATGAAGAGTTCCAAGAAATCGAAATAAATAAATCATTCTCTCTCTTCCTTCCACAGTGTTCAGCATTTTAATTGATGTTTTCCCGTGAAAACTATTCACCATTGCTAAACCGTCCGTCATGAACATCGTCCAAGAAAGATGCCTTTCTGACCAAAATGGAGTCGTTCTTCCATTTATATGACGTACAGTGGTTACCTGATTACGGTGTTTTTTTTTTTTTTTTTTGCCAACGCTAAATAATTACTTAGGCCAATTCTATATAGACCCCCCTGTGCCAAAAACATGTATAGAATTTGTTTCACGTCCCTCCGACACAAATAGGTCCTACGGCGACCATGGCATAATAAAAATGCTAGGAGTGGGAAGGAAGCGACCGTGGCCTTAATTAGAGCCCCAGTATTTGCAAAATGGGAAACCACGGGAAACCATCTTCAGAGCTGCCGACAATGGGGAGATCGAACACACTATCTCCCGAATGCAAGCTGACAGGCATAGTTCCATAGGCGATATTAGGGCATTTTGAGTTCAACGGAGTTTCCTTTCCACTTCCCTTCATGTCTCGCTCTTCTCGTATTCATCTCGTCTGTATTTTCTATCTCGTGGTTATATTAATTTTATTTCTGATCAATCTGGGGTGATGATCACGAAATTTTGAAAAAAAGAAAATGAAATAAGAAAGGCAACGTCATCTCCGAACAGGCCATGAAACCATTGAAAGAGTGGAAGGTAAATGTTTCCACTATCCGTAATCTGGGCACTAAATGGGATAGAGTGGTCAGCTCTACATCCGGCCGCCTCCGCCCCCAGGAATTAACTGGTACTCAGTTTTGGTGTAGGCTGAGTGAACCTTACGGTCATATGCACATCCGAAAGTAGAAATCTCATTTCTGAAATTTTCCGACTTGTCGACGGGGAAGCGAACCCACGTCCTCCCGGGCGAACCGAGAACGCATTTGCCACCTCGGCTAGGCATCCCAATTGTTGTTATGTACACTGGTTAGATATAATTACTATTTTCGGATATTTCTGGAAGTTTGTGAATATGTATGAATCGCATATACTCTACCTCCGTTATTATTATTATTATTATTATTATTATTATTATTATTATTATTATTATTATTATTATTATTACTACGGAGATCTCCGTGGTAGTTAGAGGTGAAAGAAGGTGCGGGCTGGAATAGGTCTCAACTACAAAATTAAAGTTAATTTAAAACTTTATTTTTTTGCTAGGGGCTTTACGTCGCACCACACAGATAGGTCTTATGGCGACGATGGGATAGGAAAGGCCTAGGAGTTGGAAGGAAGCAGCCGTGGCCTTAATTAAGGTACAGCCCCAGCATTTGCCTGGTGTGAAAATGGGAAACCACGGAAAACCATCTTCAGGGCTGCCGATAGTGGGATTCGAACCTACTATCTCCCGGATGCAAGCTCACAGCCGCGCGCCTCTACGCGCACGGCCAACTCGCCCGGTAATTTAAAACTTTAACAAAGGTTATATTTTCTTTTCAAAATCAACAAATAACAGAGTATAACAGGTACCAAGTAGCAGATGAACAATTAACAAATTACAGCTCATTACAAAATTTGGGCTTCGAGCCCCAAGTTTACTTTCTGAGCTCTCAGCTCACGATCACAATTGCTAAAGGGCAGAAAACCCCTAAGTACAAGGAGCACTTGCTCCTAATTACAATGTTAAGGAAAAGAGCAGACCCGCTCTCAATATGACAAGCCTCTCAAAGGCCGCAACAACTTTCACTTCAGACTGTCCTCAAGGCACACCAGGAAACAGGGGTATTAGATACCCAACCTACAGGGCCTTTACATGAGGAAAATAAACATCAGGTTAAGTTACTGGCCCATTATGCAAAATAGAATGGAGGCGATAACTTGCACACCTACACAACGTTTTTGTCTAAAAACCTATGTGGCGCTAGGCCGATAATACAGGGGCTAATCCCAATCTATGGAGGTGACTAGTCGGCAAAATAAGTTTAAGACTTTAAGAAGGAAGAGAAAAACGGTTACGAAAACATAGTCACCTCAAATTCACAATGAAGGGGAGTTCGAGAGGGTGAAGCACTCTCTATCCCCGCTTTATAGTAAAAGAGATTTGAAGTTTTTACATACACAGAAAGGAAATTTACATTTTAAAGGAATAGGTTACATATTAAAAGCTTCGAACCCTCCCCGAGAGTTAAACTGCTGAGCTAGCGAGAAATAAAGATGTTAACAGGCCATTACCTTGTTGAAGAACTTCTGCTTGAAGAAAGAGGCGCTTACTGAAGTGGCACCGAGACAAGAAAATCAGCAGTTTTTCAACCCTCGTGGAGAATTCGAGGCCTTTCAGGAATAAGTAGACACACCCACACGATTTTATTGGGTAGCTAATAGCAGCATATTCATATCGACGAAGACATACATGATTGGCTGAAAATTAATTAAAGAATTTCGGGAATGGCTGAGTTCAAAACTGGCGGACAGAAGGATTAATATTGCCAACCCAAAGAATAAAAGAAAGAAATTTAACAAAGAACAACTTATGAATACAAAGTTTCTTCAAGAACAGTCCCTTCACTTCGCACCAGAGTGCACAATCGTACTCTTTTCTCTGTAGAGACATCTAGAGGAGAATGTCCACACTTCTTGATACGGAATAAACAAACACAAATCGAAATAGACACAGTTCAGAACACTTCAAAATTACCAAATTTACAATAGTGACATCTTCCGAGAAACCGTTGAGTTAATACAGTTTGTTAAAGTTCAGGCTTTCTCCTGTAGAGGAGTTTTTCAACTGGCGCAATATTTAAATTTGCGGGGTCGGGGTGTACCAACCGGTACAATTATTATTATTATTATTATTATTATTATTATTATTATTATTAATCGTAACGTAAACGTGCGTAACACATAAAAGGTAGAAATGTGTATTTTATACAACTTTTATAATTTACAATATTTCGATAATGCTAATATTAACGGAAATTTTTTTATATTTCCTGTTTTGTTGTCGCTAATATTGCTACGCCAATGTATACAAATCGAACAATATACAGCCTAGAGCACTCTACGGATATTTCTGAACTTAAATGGAGAGTTTCAAGAAATTCTGTCCAGCGGTTTTCTTGTGATGTTGAGACAAACATCCAGACGGACAAAAACTGAACTGAACCTATTTTCACCTTTTGTATACCTAATCCGAGATAAATACAAAGTAAGCAACCGCAGAATATATCAAACTCTTGTTCCGTTTCTCTTCGTAGCAAGTTTGTACGGCCGGATGCCCTTCCTGATGTCATCCTCGTCAGAGGAGTTCATGAGATGACGTGATATATTATAGTAAGAAGGGAGAGGGTGAAACCCAGTGCCGCCACATAGTCTACTTCGGTCGAATAGCAGTAAGGAGTCTGCTCAAGGCTTAACGTCTCCATCCGACGGACGAATCATCAACAGCGTCATATGCCCTCACTCCACATGGGCACTGCGGAGAGGTTTGGAATGAAATCCAAGCTTTTGGCACGCAATCTAGTCCCCTTAAGGTTTTTTTTTAACTATTTGTTTACGTACCACCGACACAGACAGGTCTTATGGGGATGGGGTAGAAAAGGGTTAGAAATGGGAAGGAAGCGGCCGTGGCCTTAATTAAGGTACAGGTGATTAAGGCGATTTGCCATTGATCAGTAGCCGTGGAACTAGACCAAAGGCATTTCTAAATCTCTGCAAGTTATTTTCGATTTCTAAGCAATTAAGCCAAGAAGTGGCTGTTCTCTCACTGAAAACTTCAATACAAATTCTTTGGAGTCTGTATATTATTTATGAACATAACTAGGTGTCGATACAGAAAACTTCATTTTATCAAACAGTTTATGATGTAAATTATGTTATAACTTCTTGTTTTGCAAATACTGTAGTATTCTTTGTTTTACGGCAATCTACAGCGGTGTAAATAAATAAATAAATAAATAAATAAATAAATAAATAAATAAATAAATAAATAAATAAATAAATAAATAAAAAAGTACAAATCAATAATGCAAGTTGACAAATCTTTCGAGAAAATAAAGTGCATGGCAAACATTATGTTACAATTAGTGGAAGGCTTTGCCTTGCTCTCTTTCATAATCTGTAATAAGATGACTTAGTTTTTGTGTATATCTCTATTAAGAAACCTAGAATTAATTAGCCATATATTACAGTTCAGCCTATCTGACAGCCACGATGTTCCTCATAAAAGTTGTAAAGTAATGAACATACAATTTGCATAGAGGTTTCAATGGTACTGATAGGTCTAGTTTCAAATATAACTTAATGGTAAAAAATTGAAGTATTTTACAAATTTAAACAAGCCATTTTCTGTAAAGTATTGACAATGAATGAGAGTAATATTGTGATCCTTCTGCTTAAATCTTGTTAATATGAAACGCAATTTTTCTTTAACAGCTCAATCGCTACTGCTAATAATTACATTTTGAACGGTTTTACTTTAAAAATATGTGTATACACTTAAATATTTATTTATTAGGAAGTGCTGAAGTTCTCTTTAGCATTTTATATGTATAAGTGGTAGCAGGATGATTATTGGTTCTTTCAACTTAGTGTGTAATTTTGCAGGACCATCGGTGTGCTGACCTACTATACTCTTGTTCTCAATGTCAGCAACATGTCAGGAAATCCTTTCCTCAACTTCTTATGGCAGTCCATGGTGGAGCTGCCGGGTTTTGTACTTGGTCGTTACTTAGGCGATAAACTTGGACGTCGGTGGACTCAAACTGGAGTGCTACTGGTCGTATCTGCCGCCAACTTCGTTATTGTGGCAACCGTAACCGGTAAGTATTGTACCGCAATGGCTTTAATGACAGTTCACTCTAGAATTCAGCTCCATTTCAAATAATTTCAATCTCAAAAGACTTGAAGTAGAAAGGTACATAGTATCAAAATGAAACATTTAAGATAGTGTTAAATAATTGTACTTTAAGAATAGTTTTACTTAGATTGGATTGGTATACTAGGGTCGCCCAAATAAAACAGACTTTAGCACGAGCGTTGTTATTCGAAGAAAGTCAATTGCGCACCCGTACATGGATGGCTACGTATCTCAGGAAGAAGTGGAACATGCTAGCGTACTGTTTGTACGTGAGGAAGCAACATGACTCGGTGCTGTTTTACCATGAATTCATCCAGAATTGCTCAGAGTCGGCTATTCGGCTTGTGGTGGCAGGTGTTAGCGGAGCTGACTTTTACCGTCGTATGAAGGATGTGTATGGGAATGAAAGTGTATCGAGCTGTAGAGTGTTCAGATAGTGCTGGGAATTTCATCATGGACGAATAAGGACGTGCAAAAGCCAGTTCAGACGCAATGGGCAGCCTAGAGAGAAACAAAATCAAGGGGGGCCGGTTCGAATGCAATGGTGAGTCCGAGACGCCGTTGAAGAATGGTTCCACCGCCAGTCATGCAAGTTGTTCGCTCGGGGTATACGTCATCAAGTGGAACGCTGGTTACACGTATTCCAAAATAAACCCTTACAGAAACCAACAAAGGTCTCAGCTTCATTGGGCAGCCTTTATATAAGTTACTTTATATAAGTTACTGATAGACTGATAGACACAGATATATGTAGCTGATCTTTGTTTAGACCCGTTTATATGACACAACTTGTGAAAAGAGAAATTACGGGGACTGTTACAGTCCAATGGTGCTAAGCTCATAAGCCCCGATGCACTGCTTACTCTTACAGATCTGCCAATGGAACTGCCTGTACGCATCATTTGACTGCAAGGAATCAATGTCAGTAAATACCTCTCGGCTTTTTGTTTTGTTGCAGTGATTGCAATTTGTGATGTTGAACTTCCAGAGATGTAGACTGCACATCGTCCATTGTTCAACATTTTTTCAGTACCACGCTGGTAGAGTCCTTACTTCAAGGTCATTATTCTCGTGTTTCACATCAATATTGCCTGAATTATTACAGTATTAATATAATAGTGAATGCAACACGGTTTAGACATTTATTTAATTAATTAATTAATTAATTTATTTATTTATTTATTTAACGTGTGGCTACATCACTAAAATAATATTTACAATTATCTCATAATGAAATTACAAACTAATATCCAGGCCACGAATAGTCTATTGATCTCTCCGTCATAACTAGGAACTCTGTTGGATCGCCAGGGAAAGCTCTCAGATGATATTCTTGGACTATATGATGAACAGTCTGCTTTTCAGCGCCACGGTCAAAACTTGGAGAAGTTATTTTCTTACACTTATGCAGGAGATCGGTACAACTGCCAGTGTTGCTTCCTATTCGGTTAAGAACCGACAAGATCTTGCGTGGCAATTCAAAACCAGGTGGTTAGGGCAATATGCACACCATCTTACGTAGTTCCTCCATTCTACTAATCTGCCATGTCTGTCTCAAGCAGTCATTAATATTAAACCCGTTGTCAACTAACATTCTTCGAGTTTCCAGGGGTGAGTGACGAAAGCGAAGTCTTCCTTTACTGATGGTTGGGATGTCTGAGTGAGCAGGGATCTGTAGTTTTTTATATTCCCGTACAAGTGCCCTTTCCCGCCGCATAGAAGGTGGTGGTGTATGCGTATCCAGAAAGTAGGTGTAGTTCTGAATGTGGTCAGTTATAAGGTGCATTAGTATGGTTGAGCTGTATGTCAACAAATCTTGTGTGAGTATTATTCACCCAAGCTGGAGAGCAATATTCCGCAACAAGGTAAACCAACTCCAGGACCCCCATGATGCGCCACTGAGTGTCTGGAGAATGTTATTTCGAGTTTTTATTTTGGAAGCTGTTCTTAATAAGTATTGTTTGTAGCTGAGTGTTATATCAAACGTAACCCCTAGATATTTAGGGTTTGTGTTATGTCTAAAAGTAGCCTTCCTTCAAAGTAGACCGTGAGCTTTTTGTTGGCCAACTTGTTATTTAGCAGAAACTATGAGTCCTCTGTCTTAGCAACCCTTGGCTGCAATCTATATTTGCAGAAATCTTTATCAATAATTGTTAAACCATTTGTCAATATGAACTCGGTAACTTCAAGATATCTATTCTTCACTGCGAGTACCCAGGTGTCAGCATACCCAAACTTTCTCGTTGTGGTTTCAGGCATATCTTATATGTACAAACTGAACAGGAAAGGGTCCAGGACATATCCTTGTGGCAGTCAGTTGTTTAGCTTCATCTGTGAACTCATCTCGTTGCCATTAGTACTTGGAAATAACCGTTACTGAGAATTTAACTGATGAGATTGCGCAGTTTTAGGCGTGGGGGATGACTTACGAAAGTTTCAGTGTGACTCCTTGCCTCCAGACAGTATGATATGCAGCTGTCAGATCAATGAATACGACATTCGAGAAATCCGAGATGACCTTAATGGACGACATAAAAGTGTTGGAACAGTACTTTAAATTGTGGAGACTTACACTTAATGCCAATAAAACAGAAGTATGCTGTTTCCATCTAAACAGCAAGATGGCTAACAAACAATTGCAGGTGTACATTGGAAATCAGTTATTGAGACATAATAGATTCCCTAAATACCTAGGAGTTACCTTAGATAGAACACTCTCCTTTAGACAACACCTTCGTAACGTCCAATCCAAAGTAAGAACTCGCAACAACGTAATTCAAAAATTATGTGGTACAACTTGGGGTTCAACAGCAACTTTACTCCGATGCACCGCCTTGGGACTTGTGTTCTCGGCTGCTGAGTACTGCGCTCCTGTTTGGCTGAATAGCCCTCACACCAACCTCATAGATACGCAGCTCAACACCACGATGCGACTTGTCACTGGCACAATAAGGTCTACACCCACATATTGTCTACCTATTCTCAGCCATATCTCCCCACCAGACCTTCGACGTAAAAACGCTCTCTTCAGTAAATTTAAGAAACTAATAAATAATCCCCAATTACCAATACATGACGACATCGCCGATGTTCATCTGAATCGTTTAAGGTCCCGATATCTACCAATAAGAATTGCAATAGAACTGAAAAATACCAACTTCAATATTAATAAGGAATGCCAGAGAAGACAAGATACTAGGCCTGAATCAACTTTGCCACACATAGGATCGCCACTACCACCTAGATTTGAGCTTCCTCGGAAAACCTGGTCTACTCTTAACAGGATACGATCGGCCATGGTAACTGCGCAGATTTCCACTACAAGTGGAAAATAATTCCTACGCCTAACTGCGACTGTGGTGACTCCAAACAGACCATCCTGCACATTATCAGCGAATGTCCAAAAAGAAAGTACAGTGGTGATATCAGTGACTTTGCCCATGCGCTTCCAGAGACAGTTAGCTATATAAATAACCTGGATATAAATATATAGTTTGTCTTTCAAAATCATTGTGTGTTGTATCTGTAAAGCCATACGCTAAATAAATAAATAAATAAATAAATAAATAAATAAATAAATAAATAAATAAATAAATAAATAAATAAATAAATAAATAAATAAATAAATACGACTGATGATTTCTCTTGATTCTGGAAACCAGCTTCTATGAAGGTTATTAGGGAGAGAACTTTATCTGTGCAGCTTTGATTAGGTCTGAATCGTGCCTGTTCGACCGGTATATTTTCAAAGATCTTAGGATATATTCTATTGTACACAATTCTTTCCAGTTTATATAAAATACTAAGTAAAGCTATGGGTCAATAACTTTCTGGCCTGTCATTATTTACCTGGTTTTAGTAAGGTTATGATTTTTTCTCGCTTCATTTCATATGGTATGTTTCCCGTTTGCAGAATGTTTGTGAAGAACTTTTTCACATACTTGTCACAGTGAAAAAGGAATTCTGCGTTAATGCCATCAAAGCCCGGGGATTTCCCTGGTTTCATACCTTTTACGGCAGTTTTTACTTCTAAAATGCTGAATGGTAGGGAATATTCAATTTCAAGCTATTTTAGTGCCTTTAATTCCTTCCTAGCCACAATAGTACGTTCTCAGACTTGTGGAGATCTGGAAGTGTTCATGATGTTGGCTGCAACTCATCTGCTATTTCATGAACGTTACTTTCAGAGAATTCTTTCTATAGGTTCCGACACTCTTCTGTCCAGTCAGGAATATATATCTTACGGGATCTTCTTGGAATACCCTTATTTGTTGCACTAACTACAGCTTCGGCAAACCGCTTGTAGTTTGAACTTGGTGGTGGGATCCATCCTATACATTTATCCCGATTTTCTGAGAAGGTATCCCAATCGGCCTGTCGGAATTCCATCTGGGCCTAGGAAATGCTCATATTAAAGGGGTACTAGTCCCAAATTCAAGAAAAATTGGACGGTGTTGACTGTGTGGGAAGTCTCCAACGACTTTCTTTGATGGTGGAAGTGGCTGGTTTCTACTATCAGATGAGACAAAGCAAAGATAAGGATTGCGGTCTGTTTTCCAGGTGCCAGATCTGAAAATGTCCCCATCCTTAGTATCAAAGATAAGATGAATATCATATTCTTCGGCCTAGTCCACCAAATCGTATCCACTTTCATTACTGTGCCTGTATTTCTACAGTTCATGATGGCTACTGAATTCCACCAGATACCCTGTAGGGTGATGGTGAGTAGATAGAAGGCAAATTGATCCGTGGAGGCTTATAAATATTAACTACAGTCATTTCGCCTACTCTTGTGACATCTTCATGAATATCATCAGCATAGCTTATATAAATAAGGCATGCGTTTTCTATATTTTGTCTCATGTACTGTATGTTGCCATATCATAAACACCATAAGTAGCACCCCGTAAGTCATACTCAGGTATTTTTCTTCTTGAAGTAAGTTGAGCTTCGTTTGTTGCGTGGGTTTCCTGGATTGAAACTAAATACATTTTGTTGTCGACTAAGATCTTATGCAGCGGTAGGCATTTTTCTCTACTAATGCCTTCGATATTCAACTGACAAACTATTACACATTTTCCTACACTCGTTTTTCTCATTGTGATCACTGTTCATGCAGCATGGACTGTTCGGTGAAGTTCGTCTTTTTGAGTTTGGTTCTTCCAAGCACTCATCGAAAAGAGTGCTTGAGCAGGAAGCTTTGAACGAGTCTAAAAAGAACGAGACCCATATCTTTAAATGAGTTTGAACGAGTCAACATGTCGCTCTGCCCAGCTATAATGCCTATCTTTATACATCGTTACATATATTAGTGTTGATTGTTGACGTTGTTTTCTGATTTTTACTATCATATTCCAGTACCAGGCATCGAGAACTTCACAATCGCCGCAGTGGTGTTCATCCGCTTCTGCACCACGATCGTCAACTACATTGGCTACTTGCAGAGCATGGAGATGTATCCTACTTGTATCCGTCAGACTGGTACTGCTGTGGGGAACGTTGCGGCAGGTGGACTGGCTATTGTAGGGCCTTACATCGTCTACTTGGTACAGTATCATTCAAGTATAATTAATATGGATAACCTTAGTATAAGAGTAGGTTCCGTGTTAAAGAGAACATCTATTTATGGACCCTAGATTGTACTCGCAAACTCTGATGCAAGTCATTACTTAAGACTGAACAACTAGAACATTTTCAGCCCCGTGGTGTAGGGCTTGCGTGCCTCCTCTTACATGGAGGTCCCGGTTTCGAGTCCTATAGAGTTGAAGGATTTCAGTTCTGAGATACTGAAGAGATGTCAGATTTGATAAGCAGTGAACCTGATTACGAATGACAAGCAATTGAGAATGTTCACAGGTCGACCACGTGACAGTCCAATACCTGCAGGGTATCCGCCAGGGCAGATGTCGTTTACTAAGTCAATGACTATAGTAGGCTGTATGTGCCACACGTTGTTCTTTTTAAATATAAATTTAAACTAAACGTCTTGCATCATACCACCAATTACTGGCTTTGAGCCTACCGAGACGAATGTTGTCCATATCGGATGAGGCCTGCTACATGGTCACCGTGACCACACTATCAGCATATTATTTTGTTTACTTAACCAGTTCTGTTTCTCATATCAGATACGTCCCCAGTTGGCCACACAGGAATATTATCGTTGGCATAAATTGAAGGGCCCGCTGCAAAAACGTAAAGTCTAGGCTCCTAAGGCAACAAACCCTAACTCTAGTCTCACATGTTATTTCTTCACTCACACTCATTATCACTCTCGGATGTTGCGTCATTTGTGTCTTCTACTGAAGTAAGCGCCCTGTAGAAAGGAAATTCATTTGGCGATAAATATTTGTTTGCCAGCTTAAGGACACCGTTAAGTTTTACAGGAGCTATTGGCAGAGGTACTTAGCACAGTCTCAATTTCGGAAGCGTTGTGTTGTCCGGACGTTCTAAATGGAATGGTTGGTAGACAAGACACGATAGAGTTGTGGCTTGCACTGTATTCAAAGTTACGGTATGTGTTACTTTGAAGCGCTCCTTGGACTTGTTCTTAACAATTGTTAGGAAATATAGTGATCCTTACAATTGAGAAACCTATCTTGAGTTACAGTGATTACATTGCATTTTATGGACGTATTAGCTACTTGGAAGTTCATCCACAGCAAAAACGACGTAGCTCCAGGAGCCACATCCCTTTTGCACTAAACATACCAGTGGGTTAGGCCCCATCACATAATAACGCACGAACGAATAGTCGGAGCGACACAGTTTTTGCACCAAAAAGTCCGGGGAAGTTTATAGTACACGAAAGCATTAAAATATTATTTTGTCCAAAAAGTGGTTTTTGCAGCGGACCCTGCAATTATTGAACATATTCCATTACCTTCAATAACAAACTATTCCCTTGAATGCCGTTATTTATAACTCTAGGATTCAGAGGTCCATACTATTAGATATTTTTGTAAAAGTTCACATACATAATGTTTGTCAATTGTTATGCCTTTTCAGCCATTTTATAACTTTAGATATCGAATGTGCACAAAAGCAAAGGCCCGTCTGCTTGTCATTTTGTAGGTTTATGACTCGAGAACAGCTCGGCGGACTGAGTTATTTAGGAACTATTCAAATCATACACACATACATACATACCTACCTACATACATACATACATACATACATACATACATACATACATACATACATACATACATACATACATACATACATACATACATACATACATACATACATACATACATTATCATTATAGACCGTTATGCCTTTCAGCGTTCATTCTGCAAGCCTCTGTGAATTTACTATACGTCGCCACAATCCTCTATTTGTAACTAGTGCTGTGGCCTCATTTAGTTCTATACCTCTTATATTTAAATCATTAGAAACTGAGTCAACCCATCGTCGTCTTGGTATCCCTCTACTCATCTTACCCTCCATAACAGAGTCCATTATCATCCTAGGTAATCTATCCTCCTCCATTCGTCTCACACGACCCCACCACCGAAGCCGGTTTATGTGTACAGATTCATCCATCGAGTTCATTCCTAACTTAGCCTTTATCTCCTCGGTCCGAGTACCCTCCTGCCATTGTTCCCACCTATGTGTACCAGCAATCATTCTCGCTACTTTCATATCTGTTACTTCTAACTTATGAATAAGATATCCTGAGTCCACCAAGCTTTCGCACCCGTAAAGCAAAGTTGGTCTGAAAACAGACCGATGTAAAGATAGTTTCGTCCGGGAGCTGACTTTCTTCTTACAGAACACTGTTGATCGCACCTGCGAACTCACTGCATTAGCTTTACTACACTTTGACTCAAACTCACTTACTCTATTACCATCCTGGGAGAATACACAACCTAAATACTTAAAATTTTCTACCTATTCAAGCTGTGTATCACCAATCTGATATTCAATTCTGCTGAATTTCTTGCCTACTGACATCAATTTTGTCTTCGAGAGGCTAATTTTCATACCATACTCATTGAACCTATTTTCAAGTTCCAAGATATTAGACTGCAGGCTTTTGGCACAATCTGCTATTAAGACCAAGTCGTCAGCATAGGCCAGACTGCTTACTACATTTCCACCTAACTGAATTCCTCCCTGCCACTTTATACCTTTCAGCAGATGATCCATGTAAACTACGAACAGCAAAGGTGAAATATGACAGCCTTTTCTAAACCCTGTAAGTACGCTGAACCAAGAACTCATTCTACCATCAATTCTCACACCAGCCCAATTGTCAACATAAATGTCTTTCATTGATTTTAATAATCCACCCTTAATTCCATTGTCCCCCAGTATGGCGAACATCTTTTCCCTTGGTACCCTGTCATATGCTTTCTCTAGACCTACGAAACATAAACAAAACATTTTTCACTTACCTGGCGCATACCGAAAATCTGATCATGACAGCCCCTCTGTGGTCTGAAGCCACACTGATTTTCATCCAACATCCTCTCAACTACTGATCGCACCCTTCCTTCCAACATGCCACTGAATACTTTTCCCGGTACACTAGTCAGTGAGATACCTCGATATATTGTTGCAATCCTTCCTGTTACCTTGCTTATAGATAGGTGCAATTACTGCTTTTGTCCAATCTGAAGGTACCTTACCAAAACTCCATGGTAATCTTACTACTCTATGAAGCTATTTCATCCCTACGTTCCCACTATACTTCACCATTTCAGGTCTAATTTCATCTATTCCTGCTGCTTTATGACAATGGGGTTTATTAACCATCCTTCCCACTTCCTCAAGCGTAATTTCACCAACATCATTTTATTCCTCCCCATGAGGTTGGTTGTTCGTGACACCACCAGGAAGATTTCCTTTTACGTTGAGAAGATTTTCAAAATATTTCCCCCACCTGTCGAGTTATTTCCTGGGATCTACTATGAGATCATTTGAATTATTCAAAACACTGTCCATTTCCTTTTTCCGTCCCTCCATAAGATTCTTTTTTACTGTCCAGAGAGGTTTCCCTGCTGCTTGACCTAGCGTTTCCAGGTTATTACCAAAATCTTCCCGCGAGTTCTTTTTGGATTCAACAAGTATTTGTTTTGCTCTGTTCCTTTCGTCTACGTACAATTCCCTGTTTGCATCGGCCCTTGTTTGGAGCCATTTCTGATGAGCGTTCTTTTTACGTTTACAAGCTGCTCTCACTTCATTCCACCAAGATGTTCGCTTTTTTTTCCGTCTTTACACACAGTAGTTCCTAGGAATTCCCTTGCTGTTCTACTACAGTATCCCTGTATACCACCCATTCTCTTTCTATATCCTGTACCTGCTTACTGGCACTGTTAGAAACTTTTCACTAATCATATCCATGTGCTTCTGTCTAATTTCTTCATCCTGGAGATTTTCTACCTTTATTCGTTTGCAGACAGATTTCACTTCCTCAATCCTAGGCCTAGAGATACTTAGTTCAATACATTCCTAACAATTTCCTGAATTCGAACTCGGTTAAGATGTAGTCTATTATGGATCTGGTACCCCTGTGTAATGGTGAATATTCTTAGGCTTGAAGTATGTCTTCGTAACTGCTAAACCCATACTAGCACAGAATTCCAGCAAACGATTCCCATTCCCATTAGCTTCCATATCTTCCCCGCGTTTACCATCACCCTTTCGTATCCTTCAGTTCTATTTTCAACTGTCACATTGAAATCGTCCATTAGCACTGCCCTATCCTTGCTGTTCACCCTGACTACGATGTTACTCAATGCTTCATAAAACTTGTCAACTTCATCCTCATCTGCACCCCCGTATGGTGAATACACTGAGGCAATTCTCGTCCTAATTCCTACAACTGACAAATCTACTCACATCATTCGCTCATTTACATGCCTAACAGAAACTATGTTGCGTGCAATAGCATTCCTGATGAACAGTCCTACCTCGTACTCCGCCCTTCCCTTTTTAACACCCGTCAAGTACACTTTATAATCTCCTATCTCTTCCTCGTTATCTCCCCTTACCCGAATATCACTTACTCCTTGTACATCCAGATGCATCCTCTTTGCTGACTCAGCCAGTTCTACATTCTTTCTTCCACAAACCCCATTAATATTGATAGCTCCCCATCGAATTCCATTTCGCTCGTCAAGTTGTTTCCAAGGAATCCCTCGCCTGTCAAATGGGAGTGGGACTCCGTTACTCCCGTAGGTCCGAGGCTTGCCTAGAATGTTCTGAGCTCGTTAAATTCATGAAGCAGGATGATACTCTGCTTGCACATAGTCCAAGTGGGGGTCTCTCCTCTAACGGGTTAGGGACCATCGGTGGATTGTATAGCCCTAGCCGCCTGAGCACAAGCAAGGCTACGACTCAGAATATGTCCCAGATGCCCACTCCCATTCCATAGCAACTGGTATCCCGACTCTCAGGACCACTTACTAAGCCACTCTGCCGTTGCCCATGATTCACGAACTAGGACGTGACTACGGTAACCCACACCATGAACCAAATCATAGTTATATAGTTGGGACAAATCATGGCGACCTCGCCTCACACGACTACTTTCCAGCGGCAGCTCGGTGTCTATTAGCGACTTATAGGATTTACTACCTCTACTGCATCCAGAGTTGCCAAATCGGCTACTGCACTCTACACGAAGAAAGGGTGATTACTACAGATAGTGAGGAAGAAAGTGGTTTGGAAGCCTCTCCAAAACAAACAAGGATCACTTAGAATTCGTTAACTCAGCAGGGTGCAGGGTGTGATTGACTACTGGCATCCAGCTCGCTTCTAGGAACTGAGGCCGTCATGTTTTGTCCCCAATTATACAAGCTCTTTAGGCTCCAACGTGGCAACAGGCTAGTCACATGGGTCGCACATCCTTCCTGAACGAGAGATGCGTACCTGAACCAACACCACCTATAGAGAAGGCCTCGCAATAAGATTCGTGACGTCACAGCTCTAAGGCCGAGAACGGGCCTTGGGCGTATGTCATGATATTCGCAACTTAAACACTTAGACCGCATTATTTCAATTCGAATCTACAGTTCAGTCTTTATTTCTACCGAGCAGTTACCATACCAAAACATGTAAGATGTATTACTGATCATTTCTAACGTAAGGATTATTCGGCAAAAAACAACCAATGTTTAAATAACGAAATTTTACGCAAATAGTATCAGGCTATCCCTATACTTCGTTTGGTAGTTTCCAAAATATTCATACTCTGTTCAAGAGAAAAGTGAAATAATTAGTAACACACAGATTCTGCAGTAGGTACAGATGAATTCATAGGCTAAGATATTTTATAAAGCAATTTCCAAACAAGAGCAGCATCATCTTAAAACACACCAACTATAAGAATGGTATGCACACTCAATGACTCCACCTTATTTGACGTAATAACAAAATACAGTACATGACACACAAGCTTACCACTAAAACATGAACAATTTAAAACACACCAACTAAAAACATTTACTATGTCCCACCACGTAGAGATTATTTCTATAAAATTTGCTGTACTTTCCCAGCATTCCAAGTTCTTCTTAGGTCCTATTTCCTTCAGGACAATAGCTAATGGATGATTAAACATTTTTAATGCCAAAGAAACATTTTGACGTTCCAAATTTGTTGGATACCAAGCTTTAAGTGTCAGGGAGAACCCATGTTTTAGAAGATTCTTCTTTTCTAATGAATGCAGACGTTTCAACACACTAAAACATGCAACATGCATCTTCTCATAGTCAGTTATGTCTGGGAAATAGAGTTGCTGGTCCTTTACATTTAACCAGTTATTTCGAACACATTTTAAAATGTGGACGGTGTCTATGATAAAGAAGAGCTTTCTGTTCTTGTCACTGGAATGGTTGTAAACATGCTTCAATTCAGGGGGATCACTAAGAAGAGAGACTGCTCTCCTGTTCAGAGCACTGTTCTCTGCAATAACTGCTACTACTTCAAAGCCTATTTCTTCCAAACCAAGGATTATTGTTTTCATAATGTTAAATAGTTCCTCACCATGAATATTAGTGACAGGTACAATCTGAGCAACATCTTTATAATGTGAAAGTACAGTATGGACCATGAAAACATATGCACTTGTGGCACATTCATCCCTGTTCATCGCAGTACCTACTACCCTGCCCTGTTTGAAATATAACTGGGGTTTGATATGAACCTCATCCATTGACAATAGAACTAATTTGTCTTCTGCAGAGAGTAAAGGAAATTTACTCTTCATATATAGCAGATAATTGTCATTCTTTTCCTGCAGAGGGTTTGTTACAAGCTTTGAGCATATTATTTGCAACGTACGTGGAGCAGGAAGAGTTAAGTTAGCAGATCCTCGAATAGATTTGTAACAATGGGGAGAAATTGAATGAGCTAATGAAGAAAATACCATTAACTCCCAGGAATAATTCTTCACCCTTTTCTTAGATAAGAAGAATAACTGTTCTTTTAAGAAATTCAACATATTTTTCTTCTCAGGAAACTTATTTTCTAAGTGTTGCAATAAACCATCAAGAACAGTCAAAGTTTCTTCTATATCCTGGCTGCTAGACATAGTAGAAGATACATACGGAGAATGCGCATTCTGTACTAATGTTCAATTTCTGTAAGATTCTTAACATGCTTGGGCAATGACACCTCTTTACAGCGTTTAACTTCTACATTATTGACAAATAATGAAGCATGTAAATCTTGTGTTATTTTAACACAACAACAAATATGAGGGAAGGGTTCTTCTTTCATTAAAATGAAATATAAACCTGATTCTATCTTGAGGAAGTCCTACAGTATTAAATGTAATGTCATTCACTTTCAGCGTTAATTTCTCAAAGTCTTTAAATGTTACTGCTTCAGCATGTTCACTATATGTACGTAAACTGACAGTAATAGCATTTTCTAAACACTGGTTTTCCACTCTACGCCGCCTGTTTTCTGGATCTTCACGGGAGGCAGTAGTGGTTCCTGAGAGATATTGAAGGCAGTTTGGAAACTGTGATGGAACTGCATAAAAAATTTTAAAATTAGTTGTTACACAGTTGTACTGAAACTGGCATTCTATTAAGAAACAAAGCATAAGACTGAAACATCATTGTGTTCTATCTAGGAATGATGAACTAACCTTTCACCAATCTGGGATTTGACAAAGGAGCAGTCAGTAACCTCCCGCTCTTTTTATCGACCATGCTCGTGGATCTTTCAATCTCGTCATCTTTAAAATGAAGTTCGCATACACATGTTCGTAAACTGTGCTGTTCGTAATTTCTTAATGTAATTTCCGTGCCAAAGGGATTTAGTAAACAAAAACTGTACATACCCCAGAGTGTTTCGTAGGAATAAAATACTCCGATGAATAGCTCTTATCCATTTTAACCTCAATTCCTCATTAGCAGGGAAAGAGAACACACTCACTTTTGGACCGTTTAAATAATTGCCTTTACAATTTGGCACACTGCACTTATGAGGCATTATGCCTTTTACTATGATAGGTAAGCCTACCACCATGTAAAGTACATAAATTCACATGCACTAGTCAAAAACTACACTTGTTCACACATCCAACAAAAATAGCATTCAAAACACGCTGCCAGCTGTTTACAGCTCGGATAGGACGTAGCAGCATGATGTCACACGAGGACCGTATTTGTATTGCTAGGCCTTCTCTATAGGTGGTGTTGCCTGAACTTGTATAAATGCCTACATTTGGCTTTTATGGGGGCTTCCAGTGATGTATCACCGAGCGAGTTGGCCGTGCGGCTAGGGGAGCGCAACGGTTAGCTTGTATGCGGGATATATTGGGTTCAAATCCCACCGTCGGCAACCCTGAAGGTGGTTTTCCGTGGTTCCCTATTTTCATTCCAGGAAAATGCTGAGGTTTCACCTTCATTGAGGCCACGGTCGCTACCTTTTCAGTCCTAGCCCTTTCCCAACTTTTCGTCACCGAAAACCTTGATAAGTCAGTGCGACGTTAAAAAAAAGTAAAGGAAAAGGTGGTCTTGGAGCTGTTTGGCAATCTAACTGATAATCCCGCAATTACATTAGGGCGAAACCCGGTAATTTCTCAATTGAGAAGGTCTAGAGAGCGTGTATAGTTTAATATTCACAATAGGTGGAACTAAAATCATGTTTATAGTTTGTGGAATAATGTTAAGAGGTTGTGGTTGTGGTGATTATTGTTTTAAGAGGAAGAACAACTGGACAACCATCCTTTATATAACACTCATCAGAGAGGAAAATGGAAGGGATCCGACACTTCGAAAAACGAAGGTATAGGCCAAAGAAAGACAAGGTCCACGAAGGGAGTGAAAATGAAAGACTCCCTCGTCCTCGAATGCTCTAGTACCGTCGGGATCGGAAAAGAACAAGAGTTGTCCAAGGGAGATCGGTTACAATAGGTGAAATTGAGGAGTCTGGCATAAGTAAGTAGAAGCAATTCCAGGACTCAGCTATGGGTCCCGTGGTTGCAAACCCACACTACCAAGTTAAGAGACCCTGAGGACCCTTTTAGTTACGTCTTACGACATGCAGGAGATATTGTGGGTGTTATTCTACCGCCCCCACTCCGCCCTCACTCCGTGAAAATAATGTGTACAATGGGCGTAATCGAGGGGTTGCCACATCTAGGTGGCAAAGGAAGGACGTGGATTTGATTCCCGACACGACGTCGAAAAGTTTAGAAACGAGACTTCCATTTCTGGAGGGACCTATGGCTCTTGGATTCACTCAGCCAACAGCAGAAACGAGTATCTGATTAATTCTTGTGGTAGAGATGACTGGCATAGGGGTACCATTCTGTCCAACTTAGCACCGAATTTATGGTTTGTGGAAACTTTCCCTACCTTCCACTCCCCCAAGAAATGTAGAGATGCCTTTGTTTGACTGTCAGTATTTTACGAAACCTTTTACATACACAACCACATGATTATATTACTTAAAAGGTAGTAGTAAAAAAAAACCCGAATCATTTGAAAGAACCTATGGTTGATTGGACGCAAAATTAGGAATTCCTACTGACATATCACTGTGCTTTTATATCAAGGTCACTAAGTTAAAAAATAATGGCGAATCGCTTCCAGTGCCGGGAGTGTCCGAGGGCAAGTTCGGCTCGCCAGATGAAGGTCTTTTGATCTGATGCCCGAAGGTGACCTGCGCGTGGTGATGAGGATGAAATGATGATGAAGACGACACATACACCCCCGTGCCAGTGGAATGAACCAATTATGATTAAAATTTCCTACCCTGCCGGGAATCGAACTCGCGACCCCTGGGACCAAAGGCCAGCATGATAACCATGGAGCCATGGAGCCGGACAAGGTCGCTAAGTGACGTTGAATCATAGACCTATGCACTTCATCTGACTCCATTCTAAATGTGTAAATGTAGAGCCTGGTAAAACAATCACGTTATTTGCTCCATGTCATCCATCCCATTTATAGTATCATCAGTTTATTCTGCTCAAATGACTGAAAATACGTTCCTGATGAAACGTAGTATGAAAATCTATACTTTACATACATAAATGTATTGCACCCGTCTCTCTTTTTCTTCTTCCCCTCCTCGGCTGGTTATGGGTAAATAACTTGACAGTAATCTCAAGGTGTGCAGTATCGGACGGGTTCTGACGGGTAGATTCTTTTCTTCTAGATGTAGACCCTTAAATAAGTATGAAAGCATGGTTTACCTGCTTGGCGTCCCACAACTGCGGAGAACATGAGCAGGCTGCAGAGAGTACAGCGCCGCGCTGAAAGGCTAATTAACCATCACTCCCCTCGCATCCAATAAGGTTACCTTCCATTGAGACAACAGCCAAACAAACTGACCTGATCTTTCTCCTGAAATCCCTCTCTACTTCTATAGAAATCGATCCCATCAAACGTCTTTCGCTTGTTAATCGCTCAGCTCAGAGAGGCGAAGGAGTTAACCCTTTGTCCGCCTTACGCCCGTGCCTCTGCCTTTCAGAGGGGTTTCTATTGACGTTCTGCAAAGCTGTAGAACTCATGGTCAGGAATTATCAAGAACTTGCCACTTCCGAAATTTCAGATGTACTATAAAGAAAAACGTAATTTAATTGAATTTCTGCATGCGTCTGTGAGTGTATGAGTGAATAATAGTTTGGTAGAGTGTCAGGATGCCTTTGCTGGCAGGACCTAGTGTTTACAGTGCACTATGTCTTCTGGTATGGGCTAGAGCAATTATGTTACTTTCATTGATCTGTCTCTGTCTTATCCTAGGCTTTGACAATATGAATGTGACTGAGGTATGAGTGATGCTAGTAATGCCATTCCTTGTGTAGCCAGTCCCTGCTATGAATGGTATGAAAACGTTGCTCATAGGGTCAGTTGGTGCATGCATTTCAGTGGGCCTGACATTATAATGATAACGGCACAACTCAATTTCGACTGTTAGTAGGGTAGTTGTCTGCCATTATAATAAATCTCCTCAACTGTTATCTTTCTGAAAGTAGGAAAGGGGGTTGCCATTGTAACGAAAACTCCCCAAATCGATTGAGACCGCGCAGTAGGCAATGGGGCCTGCAATTATAATGTAAACTTCCCAACTCGATTGTGAATGGCAGTAGGCAAGTTAGCCTGCCGTTATATCTCAACAAACACTTTACATTGGAAACAACGTATGGGGCCTCCCCATGCTGTTTCTCGGATAACGCTAAGAGACATGGAATTTTAAAACAATATTATTTACTGCATGTAGAGTATTTACTTCTATATTTGAATACAATGTAGAATACCGTAGCGAAGCATGGGTACATTTGCTAGTTAATAATAATTATATGTAATGAGAATCTAAATACTCCCAGAGGTGGGGTGACGGAACACTGACTATTAAGTACGCACTAACTTGGAAATTAAGGATCGTTAATAATAATTTCTGCAATAACCAATTAAATAACTATTTATCAGGATGTAAAACTTGACGGCGCATATACGAACTCTGAACTTACGGAAGCAAAATAAAAACTGAATGAAATGAAATTTAATAAACTGAACTGTTGCGCAGAGACTTTCAGTAATTTATGCCATTAGCTCACCATTTGTAGACTCTGTTATCTGGACACGATCTATGTAGCAGCTGATGTTTGATGGACCTCTCGTGCTGGCTTTGTTATCTCTCGTTGTAGAAACGAGTCCTATTTCTGATTCGTGTATAGCTCACTCACTGAACAATGACTTTCCTGACTTTTACACATCCTACAGTACTCCTTACATTAAAAATATAATGAGTCCTAATTTTAATAGAAAATCCACCTTGGGTTATGTTCATGGAGAGAGAACACTTGTATTCTTCCGTATTACAGAACTGTAGCGTAACTAAATACATAACAACATTTGTCCTATCCTATACCAGTCAAAACCGGTCTCCCGTTGACTTTAACTCTCGTCATCGAGATAATCAGGTCTTAATGAGAGTAATTTTGAGTAGTGCTCTACTCAGATGTGAAGTGAACTAAGTTAAGATCTTCAGCAATTAAGACTTTCTCCGATGTCAAGACGCACAGCCCTCCTCCTATGTAATGATAGAATAGATTAAAATTGACCGACAGACCCTCTCCAGCTCTTGTCGTTGATGTATATAGGCTCCAAAGTCGCCTTCCATCTACCATATCACATGTTCCAGTAAGATCTGATGTACTATACCTTCTCCTATCCATCGTTGTATATCCATAATCTTGTTCCATAACGTCCATTCACATAGGTTGAAATTTTCCGGGCAATCAAAGCGTCATGTAGCGAACTTCAAAAAGTAGGCGTTAACAAGTCTTTAACTGTCTCTTCAGAGTATGGAATGGGTAAAGACTCTTGCAAGCTTGATAACGTCTTTTTCATGATAAAGGGCTAAAATGATCATGGTGAGTCTGGTCACCTGACCTCGGTTACTGGAAATTTACTCCAAGCTATAAAAACGATCGATCTTGTAATACCTTACTCAAGAAGTCGTTCGTTCAGAATACGTTATAGCCGTGATACAAAGAAATGAAATGTTGATGTGAAATGAATGACTAAAAACTCTATATATAAACATAATAATAAAAATGACCTACCACTAGTTAAATATATACACCGTTCCAATTAATTACACAGTTCGGTAATTTTGTACATGCTGTAATGTTCCAAACATCACAGCCTTTTGAGAAATGATAAGCGAAAGAGTAGAACGTTTCCGCCAGAGAAGGTCAGTGAGTGTGCGTGTAATCACGAGTCAACATTTGTCCTTTTCTGTAGTAGATAATATATATAAATTAATGAAAGAAGTTTGTTCAAGAAAAACTTATATCTGTCGTTATAGAAATAGGAAAATATTCCTCACTTTTATAGGAAACGTAATTTTAATCCTTATATGTTTCAGGGCACTTCTCAGGATGTCAGGTATCCCTATGCCATTTTGGGTGGCATAACGCTAATGGGCAGCATTATGGCCTCCTTCCTACCAGAAACACTCTACGAGAAACTTCCAGAAACTCTGCACGAAGCTCAGCACTTCGGAAGGAATCAGAGGTTTTGGAGTCGAATACATAAGCCGGTGGAAGATAAGGTCCCGCAAAATGGAGTAAACTCGTAGCGAAGGCTGCACTTATCAGAACATTTTAATGTGAATATTTGGAGTGTTATGGCACAGTTATATTGTGCTCACAGTTAGGATATCTAAAATGTACCATATATGACGAGTTGAGCGCGTAATTATGTTTCTGTTCTACAACGTGCGGGTTCTCGAAGTTACATCGTGTTGGATCTCGAAAATAAATCTCATATTACTGGTATTGTTATATAAATGTTATAAATCTCTGTTAAAGTGAAAAATATTGGAGGAGGGAAGAAGGAAAAGAAGAGAGTGCAAGAAAGGAAGAAAGAAAAGAGTAATTCACTCCTTCAAAATTGATTATTACGGTGTAGAATCCTTCAATAAATTAACGTTAAAAATGCATAATTGTGTTACTTTTCACATTACCTATCCTTGTGTACATTATATAATGGGGAATATACAATGTATTGTAAGTCTGGAGTGGTTATTACAGTTTTAACAATGTCTTCAGTATTGTATTTAATATGGATTCTATACACTTTGTAATTAACTTTTCTGCAACCAGAAGTTTATAGATAACCTAAAAATATCGGTCCCTGTTTGTATTCATAATTAGTACCACAATACGTTGGGTTTAAGTTGGACAATTCAGACGAAATTATTAGCGCCAATGGTAACTGAGTGGGAGAAACTGTAATGAACGCATGAAACGATGACAGCTGCGAGTAACACTCTCTTTTAGAACAGGAAGCGTACGTTAAACATATAAGTACCATCTGGAGAATGAGTTCCTGATGAATGCTGGGCCTCGTCTAAGTTAAGGTGGCAAAGCAAGCACCTCACTGGTTAAGAAACCAGGCCGTGCAGAAATAGGTTCAAATCCCAGCCAGTACCTATTTTTACTATCTACTAATACTACTCTTAAGGCCTCAGGTACCATGTGCAGACACTTTTATTTGACACTCTCTAGGCTGCCTCCGCGTCAATTTTCACGTTCAGATTTATCATACAACAGAGTAAATCGGATCTCTTTGCGGCGATCTATGGCTGCATTTTCATTAATTTTATCAGTGAACAACAAGTTCTAAATAATCCAATGGCATTTCAGTTCTCTTTCTGTACAATCGGGCTCCTGCTCACTTTTTAACTTATTTTATGGATGAGAAATTGTCTTTGCTTCATTGTGGTAGACAATATGATGAAATACCTGGCGATCACAGTAATCATATTTGAAACGTAAGTAAAACTTCGCGCGCTCTGTTTGGTAGCAATCTATCTCAATGATTGTGTCGGATTACTTATCTTATCGCAACATTACTTTGATATGTGACTTTATCGGGATCATCTTCTCATCCAGAGAACAATGACGAGATAATTTATCGGTCCTTGTGGAGCTTGTTTGTAAATACTTACCCCAAATTGCGTAATCTCTCTTCACACAGTTAAGTTTATACGAACAGATTTTTAGATGAATAGAGAGGGAACCTCATGCGCAGAATGAACATGGCGATACGACACTAGAAGACTTAAATAATGTTTTTGGATTAAAACTAAGTAGAGCACGCAAGAGACTTTCATGACAACAGACGTGTCTGGTACGTATAACATCTTGTCTTCCGTTACATATAGTATTTGATTGTTCATGATGTCCGCTTAAAGAAATTCAACATATTTCTTAACAAATTTACTAAACTTACCTCAGTGACGACGACAGCGGACGTTCTGTTTCCATGATAGCGTGTCTGATAATGGCTGAAGTTGGCAGTACTTAAGGACGTTTACATGTAACAGCTACACCCTGCTAACTTTCGGTACTTGAATGAACTCCTGACGGACAAAATCAGTCATACTGCAACATAACTTTATTGTTTGTAATATTAGTTGCTTTCAATATGAGTTTTTTTAATCAGACACTTTTACAAATGTAAATAATAGGACATGGAGGAATAATTTTCCAGAACCCTCGACGGTTTGATATTACGTAACATATGGCATTTTATGATTACTTTTTATCTGTAATTATGTACATGTATAGTGGTTTTTTATTTTAATATTTGAGCTGAAGATGACTCCATGATGAGTTGAAACTGGTCCTCTAGTGTAATAAAACTAGTTCAGTACATAACAAGTGTTGATTTGGTGGAACATATTTTTATAGTATTGAAGTAAGTTAACATCAACACAGAAATGAACATTATTTATCAACGTTATCGAGATGTTATTTTCTTTGACTACATATCTCTTCCACGGCGTTAAATGCCTTGGAGACTACCGGTTCGATGTATGTATAGTATTGTATGTTCCTCGCATTTAATATTTGATTAGACTTCATTTTAATTTTTATCGAAGTATAATTCACCTCTCATAAAGGTAATTCCAATAAAAGAGATAGTTGACCCTAGGCTTGAAACAATATTTCAAGATGTGTAACTGTCTGGATAATCAGAGTATCGACGTGGTATGCCAGCTAGTCCCGTGGATACTCACCGTAAACATGATTGTTTCTGAGGAAAGTGTATCTGCGAGGAATTTATCAATCATCGTGTGTTTATTCTTTTTTACGAGCGACAGTACAGTATGTATGTACTGTACCGGTTACGACCTGTACATGCCGTATTTTTTTACTATTAATTGTACTTCTTCGTCACGCATGACGTTCAGAGCGAACTTGATTTGTTTACTTTCGGAGGAGCGAGGAGGCGAGTCAGCGACAGCTGTGTGTGTGACGTAGCTGCAGGGACAGTTAGACCACCCGCCTGACACAACGTGTAGCCTGCATGGCCTGGTATATTCTGGACTAGCGAATGTACACGTGCTTCGCTACGGTATTCTACATTGTATTCGAATATCGAAGTAAAAAGTGTGCATGCAGTAAATAAGATTGTTTTAAAATTGCATGTCTCTTAGCGTTATCCGAGAAAGAGCATGGGGAGGTCCCCGTACGTTGTTTCCAATGTAAAGTGTTTGTTACGGATTTGTGATATAACGGCAGGCTCACTTGCCTACTGCCATTCACAATCGAGTTGGGAAGTTTACATTATAATTGCAGGCCCCATTGCCTACTATGCGGACAGAATCGATTTGGGGAGTTTTCGTTAAAATGGCAGCCCCCCTTTCCTACTTCCAGACAGATTACAGTTTTTATTATAATGGCAGGCAATTACCCTACTATCACTCGAAATTGAGTTGTGCAGTTATCATTATAATGCCAGGCCCATTTTCCTACTTCCAGCCAGCTTACTGCCAGTCACACCAAATTGGTGAGTTTCCATCAAAATAGCAGGCCACTATGCCTAATGCCAGTCACATTTTAGATGAGGACATTTCTTTATAATGGCGGGCACCCTTGCCTACTGCCAAACGCAATCGGGTAGGGGAGTTTTAAACAAAACTGCATGCTCACTTGCCTTCTGCAAGTCAAATCGAGAAGTGAACTATTCATTACAATTGTAGACCTTCCTTACTAATGACAGTTACACAGGAGGTGGAGAAGGAACCCTTTCATACTGCCAGTCAAAGTCGGTGTGGGGAGTACTGATTACAATAGCAGACCCACCCTTTCTCGATCGCTACAAATCGACATCAGTGAATATATATAGATCGACATACGAAAGTATATGCGTGTTTACAATATTGAAGACCTTCATTTACAGATTAACTGCTACTAAACGTACGTCATATCGACAAAGGATTATACCATAAGACACGCCGGATTTAGTGGCCTAAATGGCTGGTCCTATGATATGTCATCTATTCTTGGGTCAGATTGAGTTAGAAACGTGGAACAGGGTAAAAGTTTTGTAAGATTATCTCACATTACATTACTTTTCGGATAATTATGTGACAGCTACATACATAGCATTTGGCTCATATATGGCTACTGGGTGGGCCAATTTTCGTGAAGAGTTTGATGATTCTGTATTTCATATAAGTAATCGAAGGTATGAATTATGCATGTGAAAATTCCAAATTGACTTAACATCCATTAATAGAGAAAAATCAAACGTAAAAGGGATACAGATACGGCAAAAAGTCATAAGACCAAGGTTGTAGATCATTCCAAATTGAACGGAGATTGTGCAATCTGTTATGTGATAGGAATTTCCGAAGGTCTGCACCATCATTAAAATTGCCTGCATATTTCGATATTCTTCAGGGATAAAAAGTGAAAAATTTAATGATCTTGGAGGTCTTCCGTTCGTTACAGGCTAAAACGTATAATTTTGTCAAATTTCAATTATCTTCTTTTTCTTCTGGCAGATTAAGCCGAAATCTGGATTTCGGGCGAGGCGGGTAAAAATTAGGACTTTCAGGAAACTAAACCAAAAATTATGCAGATGGTCATTATTACCCTTAAACGGAAAGCTGTACGAAAATTTCGCCAAAATAGTCAGTGTAGAGGCACACAGTCGTTACGATTTGATTTATATAGATAAGGAATCTGCTCCATGTAAAACACCCTTTTGGCTATGTCCGCTGGACTTAACCTGCAAAAGTGACCATTCATGATATCTCCCTTATTAATCCTCCTGACGAAAAAATGCACATGAAAAAAAGGTTTAGAGGTGGAATTCCATCACGTTTGGTCGATTTCCAGTCAGGTTGGTCTTGTTCTGTATATATTGTGGAAGAGTAAAATCACCATTTCGGTTCCCTATAAACCGCCAGTCCATTCCCGAACATGAAATGTTATTTACGTTTAAAACCTACCTTTGGACAGGTGGATGCTAAATATGAATTTTGGTTCGAATGTCTTCAGTAGTTTTCAAGTTGTAAGGAATACGCTTTACACGCACCCGCTCGTGAGTTAAGTCCGATGGGACTTGTACAAAAAAACGGTCCGTTCATAATATTTCCCTTATTAATCCTCGTATCGAAATGATGCACATGAGAAAAAAAGTTTAGAAATTAATTTCTACCAAGGCAGGTAGATTTAAATTAACGTTGGTTGTGTATATTTTGTGGAAGTGAAAAATCACTGTTTCGGTTTCGTATAAATCCCCAGTAAGTTCAGGGATTTAGAAACAATATTTGCCCTAAAACCTATCAAGGACAGGTGTATTCTAAATATGAGTATTGGTGGAAATACATCCAGTAGTTTGTAGCACTCGCGTACATACGGCGTAATTAAGGAAGAAATTAATACAGTTAAGAAAGTTGAAAGTAATAGAAAATGGATTATAACTGAGGACAGCCGGATAACGACAAATATGTAAATGCCAAGTTAATGTATTGGAAAATCAAATGCCCCTCAATAAATTATGCTAGTGTGAGTTATGGATATAATAAAGCGGTAACAGAGGAGAAATTTAGGTGCATTGATTCCTAGGTAAACAAATAATAAGATGACTAATGGTGTTATTACTTAATCTATTCGAAGGCGGTTATAACATCCAACGATATTCCGCCAATATCCTGCAGATAGGCCGATTGACGCCTCTCTTGTCTTCTACCCAAGGAACAACCACGAATTTAAAAGCATGATGAGGAAAATGGCAATACGTTACTTCCCTGCTGGCATGCAGTCAGAGACGTTGCCATGGTAACCTGTAGGTTCGTTGTCGGTCTGTCGGTCACTCAATGCAGAGCATGGTACCAGCAGAAAATTGTAAATTTCTTCGTCATGTAAAGAGTAAGGTAAATTATGAACATAACGAAAGTTGTTTATAATGAAGAGACGTTTCACGTACGGTAAACGAAGTTTACAGAAAATCAATAGTATAAGAGAAAATGGAGGAAAACCATTCTGGATTTCCTATAAACCCCCCGTGTATTCAAAGATTTTAAAATGATATGCATATCGAAACCTTCCCCGGGATGAGTATACTCTAAATATGAAGTTTAGTTGAGATCTATCGAGCCGTTTCGACGTGATGGTGCAACAACCATTCTGGTTTTCCTATAAACCCCCGTGTATTCAAAGATTTTAAAATGATATGCATATCGAAACCTTCCCCGGGATGAGTATACTCTAAATATGAAATTTGGTTGAGATCTATCCAGCCGTTTCGACGTCATGGTGGAAAAACCATTCTGGTTTTCCTATAAACCCCCGTGTATTCAAAGATTTTAAAATGGTATGCATATCGAAACCTTCCCCGGGAGGAGTATACTCTAAATATGATGTTTGGTTGAGATCTATCCAGCCGTTTCGACGTGATGGTGCAAAAACCATTCTGGTTTTCCTATATACCCCCGTGTATTCAAAGATTTTAAAATGATATGCATATCGAAACCTTCCCCGGGAGGAGTACACTCTAAATATGAAGTTTAGTTGAGATCTATCGAGCCGTTTCGACGTGATGGTGGAAAAACCATTCTGGTTTTCCTATAAACCCCCCGTGTATTCAAAGATTTTAAAATGATATGCATATCGAAACCTTCCCCGGGAGGAGTATACTCTAAATATGAAGTTTGGTTGAGATCTATCCAGCCGTTTCGACGTGATGGTGGAAAACCCACTCTGGTTTTCCTATAAACCCGCCGTGTATTCAAAGATTTTAAAATGATATGCATATCGAAACCTTCCCCGGGATGAGTATACTCTAAATATGAAGTTTGGTTGAGATCTATCCAGCCGTTTCGACGTGATGGTGGAACAGACAAACAGACACACAAACAGACACAAACAATTTTATTGATATAGATATGAACATCACGCCTTCGCGAACATTCCATTGAAAAAAAATTCAAAACTTTTCTAATAGTAATCGCAGCGACTAGAGCGATACGTCATTTTGAAGAGGATAACATAAACGTCTCAAATTTCGAACTTCAAGGAAATCCGTCGAGGGATTCGCGAGATAATCAGCCTCAAAAAGATCACGTTATATATGATGACGTAGGAGCCCAAAATGAATGAGCTCACTAGACCCGATCTCACAGTCATAGTTGGGTGTCCAGCCTGACTCTCAACGCTGCAGTGTTCGTCGAAGTGCTGACAGAGACTATCTTCGAATATTCAAAGTCTTCATGTGGGACTTAAACTCTGACAGGCGTGTTAAACTTACAATTTGTGCGCGTGTTAAACTACAAAAAGTAACAAAGACTTTATGATGGACATTGAGTCTATTAGTCGAAGCTGAATATAGAATTTGGCGTGTGTTGAAGTTCTAATTATTCAAAGTCTTTTTATAGTAGACTTGGATTATATCCGTCAAGTTGAACTTATCATCCGTGCGCGTGTTTGAACTCTGATTATGACAAGTCATGTATTGGACTTAGGTGACAACAGTTAAATTGAACTTATATTCTGTGCGCTTGTAGAAACGTCTCGATATAACTTACTTTCGTTCTTGTAGAACTGAGTTTATTACCACGTTACCTGTGTGAAATTTAGTTTCAGAATCAATATTAATTTCAATTTGTCACTACTGCTATATACTAGGAACTATGATATTTCTTTTTAAATATCAGTCAGCAGAACTTAATCTCTGAACAAACATATCATTAATTTCAGTGTGACAATACTACGTTATACTATTAACTGTGACATTTTGTTAAATCTCAGTCAGCATAATTTTAGTTATAAACAAGGGTGTTTATGATAGTGTTCGAAATTTCACATGAACGTTAACGCAAGCGATTACCATAATCTTGTGCTACGACACCAATGTTTCACTCCGAACTTAAACTGTGTTCTTTATCCAATTCTAACAAAATTGTGTATTATTTCTTCTGAACAGCGTGTAAATCATTTGTGTGTGACTGAAAGCAGTATCTTTGATAAACTCTCGAACAGTCACCTATTTTTTATGTCAAGTGCACCTAACAACGAACTGTACTTTTCATTTCAACCTTAGCTCTTCGTCAAACTGTTTAGTATTATTTCATGACTGACAGCAGTGTCTTTGATAAACTCTAGAGCAGTCATATATTTCTTTCAATGTCAAGTGCTACTTTATTTAGTGGAAAATCACCACGAACTGTGCCAAGTGCGTGAATAATTTTCAGTTTCGTTATTTCTATTCATGAACTTTGCTTTATTTTCTTCTAATCTCGATGCTACTCGCATCTACATCGTTAGTGAACTTATAAATTCTATCTGCAAGATTAAGAGTGAATTCGACGGCATATTTCAACCATATTAAATGAAACAATGCTATTAAACCAAAGTGTCGGGGGACTGTGTAATTCTGGACACTCGTATAAGTTATGCGACGAGTGATTACCCCGCAACATCGTTGGAGATCGTCGGAGATCGTCGGAGAACGTCGGAGATCGTCCAGAACGTTGAAGGTTCGAGACTCGAACCCATATAAAACCAACCTTGTTGTTTCGGCCTTATCTCAGCGTAATATTGGCAACTTCCAGAACGTGTTCCAGCCCCATTCAGCCTGGTGAACTGGGAGCACGGGTCATGAAAAGGCGATGTTGAAGACAGCGACTATCAACAGTAAGGTGATGTGCACTTTGAAATGCATTTTGTGAATAAAAACTATTATTCAATCTAATTAAAAAATTTCTCGTAGATAGGACCCTGCCTACTGTACTAAACCCTAGTTAGAAATCACCCAGTTGCCCTGAGAACTACTTCGTGCTAACTTTAAAATTAATTCATAAAGTCGGGCTACTTTACTGGTACAGTACGTACAGATGGATACGACAATCACATGAAAACGACTAGGGAAAATTCTTTTTGAAGTTCGGAATATATTTTACAATTGCGTTGATTTAGATTTTAGCCTCGCAGTCTAGGGGTACTGAGCCTGCCTTTTATCCAGGAGTCCTGGGTCGATTCCCGGTCAAGTATGGAATTTTACGTAGATCTGTGAGCTGTTGTAAGGTCCACTCAGCCTGCCTGAGAACAATTGAAGATGGCGATGTAGCGACTCCGGACTAAAAAGCCAAGAAATATCGGTGGAGAAGATCCGTCACCCTAATCACGCATCACCTCGTAATCTGCAGGCATTTGGGCTCGAAAGCGGTCGTTTGGTAGGTCAAGGCCTATCAAGGCTGTAGCGTCATGGGATTTGGTTTGAATTGATTAATTGAAATACTGGGATAATTAGCATTATCATATTCAAATGAGGAAGGAGTAGGATGGAAATGAAGTGCGGTTTGCTCACAGTTTAAAACCGGTTGATTTAATTTAGGAACATTTCTTACAAAAATTAACTTCAAAACAGTTTATGTTATTGCAACCTTTTTGATAGAATCACCCTGACAGTTGTTTGGGTATAACCGTCTGGATCAAAAGAGAGGAAAATTTCTAAGTTTTTCCAAGATCTACCAGTAACTATATCAAAAAGAGGTCTGTAAAACAAGACATTTGTTTGTTTGTCCAACCCTTGTCCCGTTTCCCTACGGGGTCGGGTATGAGGTGAGATGAATTTGTCGTGGCGGTTTTTTATGACCGGATGCCCTTCCTGACGTCAACCTCATCAGAGGAGTTAATGAGAGATGAAATGAATGACGTGATATATGATAGTAGGGAGAGGGTGAAACCCGGTGCCGGCACATAGCCTACTCCTGTCGAATAGCACCAAGGGGTCTGCTCAAGGCTTAACGTCCCCATCCGACGGACGAATCACCATCAACAGCGTCATATGCCCTCACTCCATATGAGCACTGCGGAGAGGTTTGGAATTTAATCCAGGCTTTTGGCACGCAATCTAGTGATTAGAAATTGTATACCACCACCTCCCCTACCCTGCCGGCCAACATTCTGATGGTGAAAATTTTTTCGACCAACGGGACTCGAACCGGCTAACCTCGGTGTTAGACCGTTTTAGACTTCAGCGCCTTAACGATCATGGCCACCAGGCGGGCTAAAACAAGACATTTCATATAAATAAAATATTTATTTCAATCATGTCCATGAAAAGTGCTCCTGTGGCAAATGAAACCTAAAGTACTCAACTACTCTTGTGGCAGGATTCGAGAAGTCAATCCGAAGGAAACTACAACCCGTCCAGTTTGTTTTGACATTGCTAGTAAACAAATTCCCTATGTTAGATACACAATATTACCATGGCCGGTTCCACGGCAAAATGGTTAGCGTGCTGGTGTTTGGTCACAGGGGACCCTGGTTCGATTCCCGGCAAGGTCGGGAATTTCAACAATAATTGGTTAATTTCGCTGGCAAGGCGGCTGGGTTTATATATCGTCGTCATCATCATTTCATCCCCATCACGACGAGCAGGTCGCCTACGGGAGTCAAATCAAAAGACCTGCATCTGGCGAGCCGAACTTGTCCTCGCACACTCCAAGCACTAAAAGCCATACGCCATTTAATTTCAAATTTACCATGAAACCGAGCAACTTTATGTGATAATAGCAGTTACCCGCGGCTTCGCTCGAGTGGATTTCGCAGTTTTTACATATACTGTATATATACCGATACTCATTTTAAAAATTCGCCCACTTTTTCAATTCCTTTTAGTCTCGGTCCTGTACTAAAACGTTATCTGAAAATTCCTAAGTATGAAAACTCACCGGAAAATTGAGTTTCATTTACCCCAGAAACTCTTTGTAAACCACGTTTGCGGTGTTGCCTTTCGGAGCTAAGGTGACCATGCAACATAGAACTGTACCTGTGAGAAACAGCCGAAAAAGTAACTTTGTTTCTTTTTTAAAATGAGATTCCAAAAACCTATTCCTACGTCTGTATCATCTTCAGTTTTAGAAAGATAAGCATCCTCATAAAAATTATTCAACTACTTTTTCACTTCTTTTCACCCCCGTTAAAGTGCCTTTTTCGAAAACAAAAAGTACATGTTCCTGTATTTTTAATGGACTTTCCAAATACAAAGTAACCTGTTACGTTTTTGACATATAATGTATATATACCGATACTCATTTTAAAAATTCACCCACATTTTCAATTCTTTTCAGCCCCTTAAGTGGATTTTCCGAAAACAAAAAATACATGTTTCTTTATTTTTGGAGGAGATTCAAAATACTAAGTTTCACGTCTGTAACATCTTCACTTATTTAGATATAAGTATCCTCTTAAACAGAATTCAATTCCATCTTTAGTTATTTTCAACCCCCTCCAAATCGATTTTCCGAAAACAAAAAAGTATGTGTTCATTTATTTTGAAAGGAGATTCCAAATACCAATTTTCACGTCTGTAAAATCTTTAGCTTGTCTAGATATAAGTATCCTCATACCAATAATTCAACTATTTTTTCAATTCTTTCAACCCTTAAGTAGATTTTTCGAAAACAAAAGAAATGTTTCTTAATTTTAAAGAAGATTCCAAGTACCAATTTTCATCTTTAGTTTTGAGATATACCTATCCTTATACAAAGAATTCAACTAACTTTTCAATTCATTCACCCCGCTTAAGTAGATTTTCCGAAAACGAAAGAATTCATGTTTCTTTACATTGAAAGAAAATTCCAAAAACAAATTTTCATGTATGTAACCTTCAGTTTTTGAGATATAACTATCCTCATAAAATAATTCAACAGTTTTTTTCACCCCACCCCCGTTAAGTTGATCCTCCTCCCCAAAAAATTGTGTCTCTCTTTATTTTTAAAGGAGATTCCAAATGCCATTTTTCACGTTTGTAACCTTAATTTTTTGAGATGTAATTATCCACATAAAAGTAATTCAATTCTTTCACTTTCTTTCACCCTCCCGATTAAGTGAATTTTCCGAAAACAAAAAACACGAGTTTCTTATTTATAAAGGAGCTTCCCAATACCAGTCATCATGACTGTAACATCTTCAGTTTTTGAGATATATGTGTCCTCATAAACGGAATTCAACTCCTATTTAACCCCCCCCCCAAGCTGGTTTTCCCCACAAAAAGCATGCTTCTTTATTTTTAGAGGACCGAACTCGATAGCTGCAGTCGCTTAAGTGCGGGCAGTATCCAGTATTCGGGAGATAGTAGGTTCGAACCCCACTGTCGGCAGCCCTGAAAAAGGTTTTCCGTGGTTTCCCATTTTCACACCAGGCAAATGCTGGGGCTGTACCTTAATTAAGGCCACGGCCGCTTTCTTCCCACTCCTAGCCCTTTCCCGTCCCATCGTCGCCATAAGACCTATCTGTGTCGGTGCGACGTAAAGCAAATAGCAAAAAAAAAAAAAAAAAAAAAAAAAAAATTTAGAGGAGGTTGCAAATGCCAATTTTCACGTCTATAACAACTTTAATTTTTATTAAATATACGTATCCTCATACAAATAGTTCAATTAATTGTTCAAACCTTTCAAACCCACACTGGATTTTTCGAAATCAAAGAAATACGTGTTTCTTTACGTTGAAAGGAGATCCGAATACCAATTTTCATGTCTGCAGCATCTTTAGTTTTTGAAATATAAGTATCCACTTGCAAATAATTCAACTAATTTTTCAATTCTTTCATCCACCTTAAGTGGATTTTTCAAAAAAAATACGGATTTCTTTATTTTTAAAGGGGATTCCTAATATCAATTTTCACGCCTGTAACATCTTCAGTTTTTGAGATATCAGTACTCTAATAAAAAGAAAACAAACCCTTTCCAGTCATTTTTAACCCCCCAAGTGGTTTTTCCGAAAACAAAAAATGCAGTTATTATTTTTAAAAGAGATTAAAACTCCCAATTTCACTATCCTGCAAAAAGAATTTTTTGTGCGGTAAAAACGAAAATAGGTGGGTTTTATGAATTTCTTAACGCAGAATTCGAGAAAAAAATTAGTTTTTGCGTATCACGTCTGGTTTAGTGTCAATTTTATAAAATGTTATTTTGTTCTTACGTAAATTTGTTGATATTTAGTATTGATTAAATTTGAGGTATTAATGTAAATTTCAGCTTGCAAAACGTAATCATATTTTGCATGCGTTAAATACATATAAATGCTGCTTTGTAAGTAAGTAGATGGTTTGTATTATATTTTTAATGTATATTGAAATTCGTAAAACTGAAGCATAAAGCGCCTTTTTAGTTTCGGCTGTACAGTTTCTTTTAAATTAATATAGCCGTGCCTTGAATAAAAATTACATGGTTAAACATACACAGTTTTTTACTTACATTATGTGCAGGTTAGATTCACAACTCCGTCTTTTCCCGTTTTCCGTGGAATTTCCGAGTTTTTGAAGTTCCTGAATGATCTCTACAAGGGTCATCTCGTGCAATCGACCAACAGTAATCGGCCATCATATTCACATCCCAACGTCCCTGATAGCGTCGTTCTGCATCTTTGAGGTCCTGGTGAAACCTTTCACCTTGATTTTCACTGACAGCTCCTAAATTTGGAGAGAAATAATCCAGATGCGAAGCTAAGAAATGAAGCTTAAGGCTCATATTACAACTGAGTTCCTTAAACATTACCAACATTTTCCTTACAATTTCTTTGTATTGACGGTCCTTAATGTTGCCAAGGAATTTAGTTACTACATCTTTGAATGCGTTCCATGCCTCTTTCTCGATTTTGGTCATCGTGTCCGTGAAATTGTTTTCCTTCATCAGTCTACGAATCTGTGGTTCATCAAATACGCTTTCTTTGATTTTTGCATCTGATAATGAGGGTAATTTAGTGGATAAATATTGGAAGCATAGGCTACTTTTATCTAATGCCTTGACATACTGTTTCATCAATCCTTATTTGATGTGCAAGGGTGAAAGTAGAATTTTTTCACGGTCAATAAGACTTACATTTAAGACATTTTTGGATCCTGGTTGTAGTTGTTTCCTTTCTGGCCAATTCACTATATCCCAATGTTTATCCCATGCTTTGATATTCCATTCGCTTAGGAAACAGGCAAATTTTGTATAGCCTTTTTGTTGTCCCAGCAAAAATCCAATGATCTTCAAATCACCGCAAATTTGCCACCCTTGCTCGTGATATTTAATTTTTTCAAGCACCAACTTTAAGGTCTCGTGTGTTTCAGACATTTTTGTGGAGTGTGCAAGTGATACGGATGCCAGAACATTTGTATTATAAGGCAAAACAGCCTTTAAACTTCTTCTGGAAGAGTCAATAAAACCACACCAGTTACTGGGATCATACTCTTTCACTCCCAGTTGACGTAGAAGATTTGAAACATCCGTACAAAATACAAGTTCGTCCTCGTGAGTATAATACTTTTCGACTGTTATCTTTGCAAGGAAACTGCTTTATCAGTCCATCATAAACATTACATAAGGGCTGGGGCTTTTAACACGTCTGTTCATTCAAGTGGTCTAAGATGAAAGACAAACGCTCAACTGTCTTATCTTCAATCCTACATACCTCGCGGTCTATTACGTATCTGGGGGAGTTTGTTATGAATTTACCAGGAAACCCCCAACTACAAAATGAAAATTTACACAGCAATAAACCTATAATAAAATGCTAACAATAACAAATCAAATGACATCATTGTATTCTAAAAAAATCGTTGCGCGACATCTCTCAACATTACATCTTAACGAATTCATGCAGATACTAAAACACTGAATTGCGTCAAAACTAGACGTGATAGAAACAATACAGCATCATTTTCGGAATCAGGGCAGCGATTTCTATAAGAATTACATATTTTCTATTTTACCGCAAAATCATGTTGGCTAGTGTTTTCAGTTCTGTAACATGTTAAGTTATGAGATATGCTGCAGATATGCTTATGTCAAAATTAACCCCCTTTTAAATCCCCGTAAGTGGATTTTCTGAAAACAAATTATCTTTCTTTACATTTACAGGAGATTCCAAATACTTTTTTTTTACGTCTGTAACATGTTACGAGTCGGAGATATACTGCAGATATAATTCTTCAAAAAAATTCATCCTATTTGTCACTACTGTTACCGAGCTCGATAGCTTCAGTCGCTTAAGTGCGGCCAGTATCCAGTATTCGAGAGATAGTAGGTTCGAATCCCACTGTCGGCAGCCCTGAAGATGGTTTTCCGTGGTTTCCCATTTTCACACCAGGCAAATGCTGGAGCTGTACCTTAATTAAGGCCACGGCCGCTTCCTTCCCACTCCTAGCACTTCCCTGTCCCATCGTCGCCATAAGACCTATCTGTGTCGGTGCGACGTAAAGCAACTAGCCAAAAAAAAAAAAAAAAGTCGCTACTGTTCACCCCCCATTAATTGGATTTTCCAAAACAAAAGTACGTGTTTTTTTTTTAAAGGAGATTCCAAATACCAATTTTAACGGATATTATGCCTACCCTAGTGAGCACCTACACTCTATTATAAATGCATTCCCAAAATTTCCTTTCTATATGTCCAGTAGTTTTAGCTCGGCGATGATGGGTCCGTCAGTCAGTCAGTCAGTCAGTCAGTCAGTCAGTCAGTCAGTGAGGACATGTTATTTTATATATGTAGATTAATCTGTCAGTAGGGAGGTGAAATCACAAACGACGTGCCTACTTCAGTAAATCAAGCTGACATTTTTTTCACCTTAAAACATCCCTCTCGATTTTAACTTTTCTAAAGTTCTCCATAAATGTTTCTTTTTTTCTGAACAAACAACTTAAAACAGTGCAGCCTTTAACAGCTACTTTCTTAACATAGAACACTGTTAAAAGCGTGGAGGTCCAGTTGTAAATGATTTACTTGATACGAATCAATCGTCATATTTTGTGCTTGTTGTATAGGCTACTATAATGCGCTTGGAATTACATGTTCGACAGTTTCGAATACTTAATGCTTGTTAAATCTGTTCTATAACTGTGTGACTGTCGAAACTGTACTGGAATGGATATTTGCCATCAATTGGTGCAAGGATTGGCAAGAAGGAGGTAAGGAGGTCATAGCTTGTGCTTTAGGCACTAATCCTATATTCAACTGGAGCTGGAGCTGAAAGGAATTGAAAAATACTTTGATAAACATTTTGGATATAAAAAAATCTCAAGATATTCGATTCTGTAAGTGACCACTTTGCAACCAGAGAAAGTAATTTTCATTTGTTTTGTACTGTACTACAGACGAAGACATATACCACTTATTCTGCCACCTTCGTTTTTGAATATGAGTTCAAAAACCCACTCACATAATTACAGAAAGTCATATTCGAATGGCATGTTCATACGTATACAGGGTGTAAAAAATCAGGGATGCACTTCGTGTTATGTTAAGAACGATGGTGCCATCGGATTGGCGGAGAAAATCTGTATTTTTGTGAAAGTGAGGTTATTTTGTTACTTCCGGCGCGGGATTCAAATGTACGAACTAGTGTTTGCGTATTGTTTACTTCGTTCAGCATGCCATTCCATTTACAAGGTTGTGAGTGAAGGAATGCACAATCGTGGAGCGGCAGCGTTGCATCTCTCGCTCGCTCGCTTTCATTCCCCACCCTGAAGGGGTGGGGCGGGCCACCTAGAGGGTGTCGCCTTCTCCCTGGCCAGGGATCTGGACGGGGTTGTTTTGGATTGGAGGAAGAGGGAGATGGGGAATAAAAGGAATAGTGGTTTTGAGGTTGCATCTTCCAGCATGTTAAATAATAAAGAACGTTACTGCGACCAACAGACGGGAGGAGAAACGATCTGCTACATTCCTTGACTGATACGTGTGCCTTAGTTACAATGTGTCCTTGTACTGTGTGTACAGTGACATCTGTTTAGTAAACAAATTGTGGATATTGCCTGTAAGATACAAGGACAATCCAGTGCGAGGTGAGCGAGGAAACTAGGGCATACGCGCGGAACTTTATCTCTGTCTCCATCATACACTCCACTTCCCTCCTTCCCTTTCTCTTCCCGGAAGCACAGCAGCGGCTTGTGCTCTGGCATAGCAAATACGGCAAGTTCGTTAATTTGAATTGCGCGCTCGGAAGGAACAAATTAACCTCATGTTCTCGGAAGGAAACATGTTCTCCGCCAATCCGATTGCACCATCTTTCTTAACACAACACGAAGAGCATCCCTGATTTCTTTTGTCGGTATAGTTTAGATAGATCCTCTATAATCTGCTTCATTATTGATTGTGGGTGGGCGGCATCTGCCATGTGTAGGTAATTGCGTGTTATTGTGGTGGAGGATTGTGTTATGTGTGGTGTGTGAGTTACAGGGATGTTGGGGACAGCACAAACACCCAGCACCCGGGGCGTTGGAATTAACCAAGGAAGGTTAAAATCCCCGACCCGGCCGGGAATCGAACTCGGGACCCTCTGAACCCGAGGCCAGTACGCTGACCATTCAGCCAATGAGTTGGACAGTCAGGCGATGCAGGAAAGATTAAATTAGGAAATGAAGTCTTAAAGGAAGTAGATGTACAAATATTGTTACTTGGGTAGTAAAATGAACGGCCCCGAGGTGTAGGGGGCAACGCATCCTCCTGTCACCCGGCGGCCCAGGGTTCGATTCCCGGCCGGGCCAGGGGTTTTTAATTGTAAGTGATTAATATCCCGTTCCTTTCCTCACATTCAACACTGCACTTCCGCAATTCCAATTACGCGCAGTCTCACATCGTATGGTGCAAGTAGGGGCAAAAGATCTCTATAGGTCGACGCCTCGAACAAATAGTATTTTAATGAAAAGAAAATGAAATGGATAGTAAAATAACTAACGATGGCAGAAGTAAGGGGGACGTAAAATGCAGACTAGCGCAAGCAAGGTAGACCTTTCTTAATAAAAGAAATCTGCTCACTTCGAACATTGATATAGGAATTAGAAAAAAAAGTTTTTGAAGACTTTCGTCTGGAGCGTGGCATTGTATGGAAGTGAAACATGGACAATAAAGTAGCTCAGACAGGAAGAGGGTAGAAGCTTTCGAAATGTGGTGTTACAGAAGAATGCTGTCGGTGAGATGGGTAGATCGAATCACGAATGAAGAGATACTGAATCGAATTGGTGAGAAGAGATTGTTGAGGCTAAATTTGAAATCTTAAGACACCCAGGACTAGTTCAGTTGGTTTTTGAGGGACGTATAGAGGGTGTTAGGGATTGAGACACCCTCTATGTCCTCTATCGGTTTATCATTATGTGATCGAGACTATCAGATACTTATATATCTGTAAAACCAGTGAGTATGTACTAACAATAATAAAAGGATTTATTTATCGCTTGTAAAAGTTCGTTACTCCCGTGGAACAAAATATAATACTGGTGGCGAAAACATCGGGAAAGAAAAACCATCAACACTACCTTTAAAGAAGATCACACTGAACGGATATCTCCGAGAGATTTTTCTTTTTTTTCTTCACGCCGCGAGTATCCACATCACAAGAGAGTATCAACATCACGACAAACGGTAGATGAGTAGATCATATTATATTTATTCTGAAATAGTTAATTAGGAAGGTTGTTGTAAAAGAAAGAATGTTGAATGAAAATGACAGGGAAACAGAAAAACAAAACAAGTGTACTTAGAGTTAGTTGGGATAAACCGATAGTGGGCATAGAGGGCATATAGGGCGTCTGAATCCTTAACAGGGCGTAAGAACGGTAGCGGTAGACCAAGGTATGAATATGACAAGCAGATTAAAGCACATGTAGGATGCAGCAGTTATGTAGAAATGAAAAGGTTAGCACAGGATAGGGTGACATGGAGAGCTGAATCAAACCAGTCTATGGACTGATGAGCCAGACAACAACGGGCAGAATTATTCTTCTTCATACGATATGTTTATTATTAAGAAATAATATCGTGATATTTAGCCTGCTGAAATACTTTCTCAATAGCTCAACAAAATTATATGTTATACATAGGTACTTTAATGCTAAACACATTCATTTTTATGCTGGTGATTCACTTAACACCAACCATTTCATAGAAAGCCGCTACATAGGCGTTCCTATTCATGTTCGACTTCCTTTCTAATACTGTTCAGAGAGCTAAGATGGCTTCCCTTTTTTTCCCATCCATGTCCTAAAGTCGAACTGGTCCTGATCAATTTGTAAATTGAATTTGTTATTTATCCTATTTGTTATTAGCGAATGTACCCGTGCTTCGCTACGGTATTCTACATTGTATTCGAATATCGAAGTAAATAGTGTACATGCAGTAAATAAGATCGTTTTAAAATTGCATGTCTCTTAGCGTCATCCGAGAAAAGTCATGGGGAGGTCCCCGTACGTTGTTTCCAATGTAAAGTGTTTGTTACGGATTTGTGATATAACGGCAGGCTCACTTGCCTACTGCCATTCACAATCGAGTTGGGAAGTTTACATTATAATTGCAGGCCCCATTGCCTACTACGCGGACAGAATGATTTGGGGAGTTTTCGTTAAAATGGCAGCCCCCCTTTCCTACTTCCAGACAGATTACAGTTGAGAGTTTCTATTATAATGGCAGGCAATTACCCTACTATCACTCGAAATTGAGTTGTGCAGTTATCATTATAATGCCAGGTCTATTTTCCTACTTCCAGCCAGCTTATTGCCAGTCACACCAAGTTGGTGAGTTTCCATCAAAATAGCAGGCCACTATGCCTAATACCAGTCACATTTTAGATGAGGACATTTCTTTATGATGGCGGGCACCCTTGCCTACTGCCAAACACAATCGGGTAGGGGAGTTTTAAACAAAACTGCATGCTCACTTGCCTTCTGCAAGTCAAATCGAGAAGTGAACTATTCATTACAATTGTAGGCCTTCCTTACTAATGACAGTTACACAGGAGTTGGAGAAGGAACCCTTTCCTACTGCCAGTCAAAGTCGGTGTGGGGAGTACTGATTACAATAGCAGACCCACCCTTTCTCGATCGCTACAAATCGACATCAGTGAATATATATAGATCGACATACGAAAGTATATGCGTGTTTACAATATTGAATACCTTTATTTACAGATTAACTGCTACTAAACGTACGTCATATCGACAAAGGATTATACCATAAGACACGCCACATTTAGTGGCCTAAATGGCTGGTCCTATGATATGTCATCTATTCTTGGGTCAGATTGAGTTAGAAACGTGGAACAGGGTAAAAGTTTTGTAAGATTATCTCACATTACATTACTTTTCGGATAATTATGTGACAGCTACATACATAGCATTTGGCTCACATATGGCTACTGGGTGGGCCAATTTCCGTGAAGAGTTTGATGATTCTGTATTTGATATAAGTAAATGAAAGTATGAATTATGCATGTGGAAATTCCAAATCGACTTAACATCGATTAATAGAGAAAAATCAAACGTAAAAGGGATACAGATACGGCAAAAGTCATAAGACCAAGGTTGTAGATCATTCCAAATTGAACGGAGATTGTGCAATCCGTTATGTGATAGGAATTTCCGAAGGTCTGCACCATCATTAAAATTGCCTGCATATTTCGATATTCTTCGCGGATAAAAAGTGAAAAATTTAATGATCTTGGATGTTTTCCGTTCGTTACAGGCTAAAACGTATAATTTTGTCAAATTTCAATTATCTTCTTTTTCTTTTGGCAGATTATGCCGCAATCTGGATTTTGGGCGAGGCGGGTAAAAATTAGGACTTTCAGGAAACTAAACCAAGAATTATGGAGATGGTCATTATTACCCCTTAAACGGAAAGCTCTACGAAAATTTCGCCTAAATTGTCAGTGTAGAGGCACACAGTCGTTACGATTTGATTTATATACATAAGAAATCTGCTCCATGTAAAACACCTTTTGGGCTATGTCCGCTGGACTTAACCTGCAAAAGTGACCATTCATGATATCTCCCTTATTAATCCTCCTGACGAAAAAATGCACATGAAAAAAAGTTTAGAGGTGGAATTCCATCACGTTTGGTCGATTTCCAGTCAGGTTGGTCTTGTTCTGTATATATTGTGGAAGAGTAAAATCACCATTTCGGTTCCCTATAAACCGCCAGCCCATTCCGGAACATGAAATGTTATTTACGTTTAAAACCTACCTTTGGACAGGTGGATGCTAAATATAAATTTTGGTTCAAATGTCTTCAGTAGTTTTCGAGTTGTAAGGAATACGCTTTACACGCACCCGCTCGTGAGTTAAGTCTCCCTTATTAATCCTCGTATCGAAATGTTGCACATGAGAAAAAAGGTTTAGAAATTAATTTCTACCAAGGTAGGTAGATTTCCATTAAGTTTGGTTGTGTATATTTTGTGGAAGTGCAAAATCACTGTTTCGGTTTCGTATAAACCCCCAGTAAGTTCAGGGATTTAGAAACAATATTTGCCCTAAAACCTATCAGGGACAGGAGTATTCTAAATATGAATCTTGGTGGAAATACATCCAATAGTTTCAAGCACTTGCGTACATACGGCGTTATTAAGGAAGAAAATAATACAGTTAAGAAAGTCGAAAGTAATAGAAAATGGATTATAACTGAGGACAGCCGGATAACGACAAATATGTAAATGCCAAGTGAATGTATTGAAAAATCAAATGCCCCTCAATAAATTATGCTAGTGTGAGTTATGAATATAATAAAGCGGTAACAGAGGAGAAATTTAGGTCCAGTGATTCTTAGGTAAACAAATAATAATAAGATGACTAATAGTGTTATTACTTAATCTACTCGAGGGCGGTTATAACCTCCAACGATATCCCGCCAATATCCCGCAGATAGGCCGATTGACGCCTCTATTGCCTTCTACCCAAGGAACAACCACAAATTTAAAAGCATGATGAGGAAAATGGCAATACGTTACTTCCCTGCTGGCATGCCATGGCAACCTGTAGGTTCGTTGTCGGTCTGTCGGTCACTCAATGCAGAGCATGGTACCAGCAGAAAATTGTAAATTTCTCCGTCATGTGAAGAGTAAGGTAAATTATGAACAAAACAAAAGTTGTTTATAATGAAGAGACGTTTCGCGTACGGTAAACGAAGTTTACAGAAAATCAATAGTCTATTCAAAGATTTTAAAATGATATGTATATAGAAACCTTCCACGGGTTGAGTATACTCTAAATATGAAGCTTGGTTGAGATCTATCCAGTCGTTTCGACGTGATGGTGGAAAAACCATTCTGGTTTTCTTATAAACCACCCGTCTATTCCAAGATTTTAAAATAATATGCATATCGAAACCTTCCCCGGGATGAGTATACTCTAAATATGAAGTCAGGTTGAGATCTATCCAGCCGTTTCGACGTGATGGTGGAACAGACAAACAGACACGAAAAGTAAAAACCACCGATTCGGTCTTGAGTTGACCTAAAACGGATAAATATCTGAAAAATTGGCAAAACAAACGAATTACAGACAGCGGACCCCCTACAATTTTATTTATATAGATTATTGATAGTATTTTGGATGTGTGAGAGAGCAGAGTTATGGTTCTGCGATCGAAACATTCTATACTACATCCCTTCTTTGGTATCATAACCATTTTGCTGTTGATGAAGTCTTATGGAATTTCACTATCATCATGGCATCTGTATATCATGGCATATAGAAGTTCTTTCAATTTCTCTCCCATATTCTTTAGCAGTTCTCCGAGTACGTTATCTGGACCGGTAGCTTTATTTTCATGTAATCGCTGAAGCGCTGATTCAAACCCCCTCCTTATTATCTTCCTCTGCTTCATACTATGGTTCATTACACCTTAGATCATTCAGAATATTTCTTCCTTCATACAGTTGTTCAAAGTATTCCTTCCACTGTACACTAATGCCATCTTTGTCTATTAATATTTTCCCATTTTTATCTCTTACTACGCAGCCTTTTCGCTTTGGGTTCCGGTTTAACATTTTAATGCTCCTATTTGCTCTGTCCGTCCTTCCTTCAGCCATATATTTCCTGCTATTCTCAGTTACGTCGACCATCCACGCTTCTTTCGCTTTTCTACGTAGAGTTGTAATTTGATTGTTGACTCGTCTGTGTTGTTCTTGGCTTTCTATCGTGTACCTTCTCCTGTACTGATTTCTCTTCACTATCAGATCCAATATTTTTCTGGTAATCCACAGTTTTCTTGATTCCGGTCTTCTTGTTCCCAATGTTTAATAATAATAATAATAATAATAATAATAATAATAATAATAATAATAATAATAATAATAATAATAATAATAATAATAATAATAATAATAATAACAATAATAATAATAATAATAACAATAATAATAATAATAATAATAATAATAATAATAATAATAATAATAATAATATCTATTGCCCCAGTTACTGACTACCACGTGTTCCAAAGTAGTACCGTTTACAAAGCCTTTTTCACTAATATGCCAACGACCGTAGCCATGTTGAAACACCGGATCCCGTGAGATCTCCGAAGTTAAGCAACATTGGGCGTGGTCAGGAGTTTACGGGTTGCCACGCGGTGTTGGCGGGGGGGGGGTGTAAGGGAATGGGGGAGCGGAAAGGAACTGGCCACCCTACCGCACGTAAACTCCGGCTCAGGAACACCTCTGCGGAGGTTCGGACCTGCCTTCGGGCAGAATAACCCTTACCTACCTACCTACCTTTCACCAATATCAATGATCCGATTTCGTTACCATATAGCAGCGAATTATTTTCGAAGTATGAGGAAATTTACTTGCTTTTATTGATTGGCCAGAGAGTGTACCCCCGGAGTTCTTTAATACACTGACTGACAGAGCAAATGCAACACCAAGAAGGAGTGGTTCGAAAGGGATGAAAGTTAGGGAAAAAACAGAGACGGCACGGACGAATAATTGATGTTTATTTCAAACCGATATGCAGGTTACACAATGCGCACGGCATCGACTCAGTAGGGTGTAGGACCACCGCGAGCGGCGATGCACGCAGAAACACGTCGAGGTACAGAGTCAATAAGAGTGCGGATGGTGTCCTGAGGGATGGTTCTCCATTCTCTGTCAACCATTTGCCACAGTTGGTCGTCCGTACGAGGCTGGGGCAGAGTTTGCAAACGGCGTCCAATGAGATTCCACACGTGTTCGATTGGTGAGAGATCCGGAGAGTACGCTGGCCACAGAAGTATCTGTACACCTCGTAGAGCCTGTTGGGAGATGCGAGCAGTGTGTGGGCGGGCATTATCCTGCTGAAACAGAGCATTGGGCAGCCCCTGAAGGTACGGGAGTGCCACCGGCCGCAGCACATGCTGCACGTAGCGGTGGGCATTTAACGTGCCTTGAATACGCACTAGTGACGTGGAATCATACGCAATAGCGCCCCAAACCATGATGCCGCGTTGTCTAGCGGTAGGGCGCTCCACAGTTACTGCCGGATTTGACCTTTCTCCACGCCGACGCCACACTCGTCTGCGGTGACTATCACTGACAGAACAGAAGCGTGACTCATCGGAGAACACGACGTTCCGCCATTCCCTCATCCAAGTCGCTCTAGCCCGGCACCATGCCAGGCGTGCACGTCTATGCTGTGGAGTCAATGGTAGTCTTCTGAGCGGACGCCGGGAGTGCAGGCCTCCTTCAACCAATCGACGGGAAATTGTTCTGGTCGATATTGGAACAGCCAGGGTGTCTTGCACATGCTGAAGAATGGCGGTTGACGTGGCGTGCGGGGCTGCCACCGCTTGGCGGCGGATGCGCCGATCCTCGCGTGCTGACGTCACTCGGGCTGCGCCTGGACCCCTCGCACGTGCCACATGTCCCTGCGCCAACCATCTTCGCCACAGGCGCTGCACCGTGGACACATCCCTATGGGTATCGGCTGCGATTTGACGAAGCGACAAACCTGCTCTTCTCAGCCCGATCACCATACCCCTCGTAAAGTCGTCTGTCTGCTGGAAATGCCTCCGTTGACGGCGGCCTGGCATTCTTAGCTATACACGTGTCCTGTGGCACACGACAACACGTTCTACAATGACTGTCGGCTGAGAAATCACGGTACGAAGTGGGCCATTCGCCAACGCCGTGTCCCATTTATCGTTCGCTACGTGCGCAGCACAGCGGCGCATTTCACATCATGAGCATACCTCAGTGACGTCAGTCTACCCTGCAATTGGCATAAAGTTCTGACCACTCCTTCTTGGTGTTGCATTTGCTCTGTCAGTCAGTGTATATCAAAAATATAATTGTAACAGGATGTCAAGATTTTTGTACGCTCTAAAATTATGGGCAACCTCGGCCGAGATTGATCCTGAGACCAAGCGTCGGACACACTATCTCAGGTCCAGTGAGGCAACTGATCGGAAGTGATCGGATGTGAAGGCGATAAACAGCGCTTACTAAACTTGGAAACGTCCTCTCATTTCTGATTGCGTTTAATTACTGAAAAAGCACTACCATAAATTTTGCAAGCGAATGTTGCTAGTAGTATTGTATCTGAATTGCCAAGCAAATCGCATAGCTCATTCAGCCCTTCTGTGTGAGTAAAGTCTACTTACGTCACTGGATTGATACCGATAAACACAACATCGCAGGATTGAGGTGCTTGAGCTTCAGGAAGCTTGAGGATAGAGTAATTATCAGGAATGCAAACAGTGCTATTCTTACGTAAAATTTAAACCACGTGTGAAGAATATTTCCCATTCCACACAGATATACATATAAGGCACGGGATTTAAGACAGAAATGTTGAAACAATGTCTGAAAGAAATATAATGGGCTTTATTGCTTTTACAGAGTTCCATCTTCTTCCCAGGTATAAGTTTAACCTGCGTTACATAATAATACAACGTCCGATATATAATAAAGACAGTCCTTTCTGAGATCTTGCAACATTACTAGCTAATATTATATGATCATCAGTCAGTGAAGTATTAGACCAGGTGACCTTTTACTGTCTCAGCCCATCTTTTAGCTGGACGTCCCCCTAGGGTGGTATTGTACGATCTACTTTGAGACTCATTCACGAAGCTTTATGCTGACGTGATCTCCCCGTTGTTTCCCCAGATTCCTATGTACTTTAATACAGATTCTGTCTTTAGTTATTCCATCACATCTAATACTATATGACAATGCAATGACCGAGAGAGTTGGCTACGCGGTTTGGGTGACGTATCTGTGAGCTTGCATTAGGGAGATAGTGAATTCGAATCCCACATCATCTTAATTAAGACCACGGCCGCTTCCATACCTATCCTAGCCCTTTCCTATCCCATCGTCGCCATAAGACCTCTGTGTCGGTGTGACGTAAAGCGAATGCCAGCTTATTTCAGTTACTTCTGGGCTCGCTGGAGCCACCAGGCTCATCTCGGTTTAGGCCGGAGGTTTAAGGCCGCATGCCCTTCATGATGCCACCTGATATTTTAGTGAAATTAAAATCCAGGATCGACATAGGTCCGAACTTCGGCCTTCCTGGTGTTAAACCGGCAGGTAAGCCACTGGACACGGCACTCACAAAACGAATTTCATTCTCTAAGTAAAATAAATAGAAACAAATTCTTAGATGCAATCCACATCGGAATCTGTGAACATTGATCAGTTTATTACTGTGAGTTATCCATACAAATTGAACCCTGGCTGTAGAACTTATTCTTCAAACTATGAATAGTGAGAGGACGGAATCCTTGAATTTTAAACTTCAGTTGTACATATAAACTGGATTATCTAGTCGAGACAATACAGACGTGTCTGGCTTCATGACTAAGTGGACAGCGTTTTGACTTTCGGTCCTCGGAGCACCGGATCCTATTTTAAGCTTAAACGGTCAATTCCCGTTGCTTGGGGGTTGGGTGTTTGTGTTGTCCCCAACATTCCTGCAAGTTATTCTGAGCCTACAGCACTATCATCGACCCTACCACCATGCAGTTTCCCTTACACAGCAGACGCAGCCCACCCTCGTCGGAGGGTCAGCCTTACAAGGACGACACCATGTTAAAATATCCACACTAAATTAAAAAAGTAAAGTCGTGCTTGGATATGTGTTCAATTCTTGATCAGAAAAGCTGATCAAAAAGTAGAGACTTCCACTTTTGAAAAGTGCCATGGGCCTGGGGCTCACTCAGCCTACAAAAGAAATGAGATTAACCTCAAAACTACCACGCTAATTCCTGAACTCCTGGGGGTTGGGCAAAATCGGGGCGTAGAGCTAACCCCTCAATCCCGTCAATGCTTAAAGCGCAAACTTACCAAAAGTTTCAAGGAGTCGGCAAAGAACATAGTAAAAGAAATCAGGAGATAACACACGCATTCTTTAAAGATAGTAGGAAGAGTATATGAGAAGAGAAATAAACAGAGTGATGTTTCTAAAGAGGTCGATTTGCCCAACTTACCTAAACACTGATATCACTAACAAGAAATAGTCAAATTATATTTTTGCTAGTGGTTTAAAGTCACACTAACACAAAGGTTTTTGGTGACGTATAAGGATGGAAAAGCTAGTGGCCGTGCCTTTAATTGAGTTACACCCCCAGCATATGGCTGGTCTGAAAATGGGAAACCAGCAAAATCCATCTTAAGCTATGCCAACGGCGCGATTCGAACCCACCATCTCCCGGGAATGCAAGCTTATTTCTACGCTACCCTCACCGCACGGCCAACTAGCTCGGTTTTATATTACAAATTATAATATTAAGAAACTCTAATACAAGAGAGTTAAAAGAGCGTTCACAATTTTTTAACCACTCCTGTTGGGAACTAAACTTCGTAAATACGTACGTAAGCGGCAATAGACAACCCCAAGTCCGTAGAAGTGGCAAGGAAATTTCGTATGAGCTTTTCATATAGCCTATTGAGAGGGACGCTTATTTTATATTGTTTGGCTTTACATGATGAGCGCTTTTGTAATAAAAAGAAGGAATAATGTGCACTTTTGATGATTACTATCACCCTGGCGTTCGCCCGTAGATAAGATGGGGAACGACGGGAAGAGATTTACATAAAGCAATAATAAACATCAAAGTAGTTACAGGTATCGCTTCCGAAGTCCAGTGTTATAAATTTAAAATCTTCACGCTAATTAAAACTTTGTGACAGAGCCGGATAGTGGAATTCGGGCCAGCGGGGTCAGAACCGAACTCAAGGTCTCTTGGTAGAGTCTGCAGAGTGGAGGTAAATGTTTTAACTATAATTTATAAACATTCTATTTATGATGTTTGAGCCATGCCTGCATGGCAAATTCATAAATGCAACTATCCTGTTATTGCTAATGGCCTCTTCCGGCCTCACCTTGAGTGACTTAACTATTTCCATGATTGTACTAGAGAGGGCAGCTCCCTCGATGGTGAACACGGATGGTCGATCTTTCCGACGAGATACTAATTTTATCTTTTTGACTCGAATCTTTGTTTTGGTTTAGAGAGAAGAATCAAAATGGACCCCACGCAGATCGGAGTAGCGTTTTTGACTTGCAAAAGGGTTTTTGAACGATTCAAACTTAGCCTATACTACCATACTTCTTCTTACTTTGCTGGTTAATATATTCCAGGTATGGTAATTCTTTCATATTATTATTTGTTCGACTGTTCTTTCGTAATATTTATTCTATTATTCATAGCTGATTGATATGCGTCTTGTCGCTCCGCAGTATAAATGGGCTGCATGTTTTCTTGTGGTTATTGAGATTATGAGATATTGATACTTGGGTCTCATATTACTTCTTTTCAGGTGCACTGCATTCTAATGTAATTCGCCATCTAATGACTGTTTGCCCTTCGTGTCAGCGCGAGCTTCCACTCGTGTCGTACGAAGTGCGAACCCTGATGGGTTTGTGCATGACTACGGGATTTCTCTGATCCCACTGCTAAATTCCTTTGTGCCGTGCACGCGACTTATGATATTAAAGCGACCTCGTTTGTTACCTTGGAGTCATGCTTTATGAAATTGAGTTCGCCGTTTAACTGGCGGTGGTGCTCATATTGGTTGCCGATCCCGGCTGTGTCTGAATGTGTGCACGTATGTTGGTATGAGAGGGGAGTGAAAGAATGACGTATCGGTCAGCTAAATTTACATTTTAATCTTGTTTCTGTACCTTATTTTTGTATTTACGTACGGTGCTATTTCTCTTGCCTCCGCACCTGTCTTGGCCGCTCGCTTACCCATGGGGCCGCCATGTTTATGTTTCTTATATTTAGGCTATGCGCTTGCCTGGAATTTTCCCTTTGGTTATTTATATTGTTTCCGTGGTCCAGAGATGTTTCTCTTGGTGCCATGCTGATATCTTACGTATTTTTATTTTTTCCTGCTGGATGCGTGGCATTTTGACGATCTATGGTGATTGTTGGTATGAGGGTGGAGTTGAAACGATGTGTGTGATAAATGATACGTGGAAAGAACGATCTGCTTGACCTACGACACTAATATTAATACTGGCATATTCAATAATGATATTGTATTTAACTGAGTGAGCTCGCCGAAAGTTTAATTTTACCTTGGGGTTTGATAACGTTATGCTCACATAACAATGTTATGCCATCAACTGGACCAAGTTTACTCGTGTATGTACCCGTTCTTATCCTTGTAATTGATTTCCTTTGTTCATTCCTTCTATCTTTATGATATTAATAAACCCTCATTAAGTGTACTTGAATTTTATTACTTGTAGTATTAGTCTCTTACTACTTTTAATGGGTAATGAGGCTCCTTTCCAGTTCAAGGCTGTTTTTCTTTGGCCTTTCCTAGTCGCGATCTACGCCTCAAAACTTTCTCGGTATTTATTTGTGCTGGGAATGTTTCCGCGATGGGAGGGGGTGTGGCTCATGTTTGTCAATATTCACTCTGCTTCATTACCAATGCATGGAATGTCAGCGATAGGAAGATACAACTGTACAGGGGAATGGAACTGTCTTAGGCCACGAAGCTTCCAAAAGATTATCACATAACTTTTCCGTTTCTGGGGCAACACTAGTAAGTTCCACAAGCATTCTTCGATTAAATTTGACATCAAATAATGCAATCATGCAACCCATAGAACGATTTCGACCATTCACTGATCTCACCTTCACTCTCGTATAGATAAGCAAATCTTGCACCAATAAATCTGTGTGCTGATAAAAGTGATCCACTTTTGTGCAATTTCAGAACGTTATGAAATGGCTGAAATACCAAGCTTTTGTGCTCGGGGTAACGAATCCTATGTGGTACGTAGTATGTAGACTACAGCAGCTTCATTCTTTACCCTAGCGTCAATTAATTATGAATAAATGTACCAGTATAGACACAATGGCTATACAAGTTATCAGACCGACTTTTCACTTGCTTTGTAGGTATACATACATTGGGGAGGGCTGGTATTCTCATAGTGTTGACCTTGAAAGCAGCACGGGTTGCTGATCGATATCTCAAACCGCAGAAATGAAGCAACGAATAGATTGTAATTATCAGACCGAGCGAGTTGGCCGTGTGGTTAGGGGCGCGCAGCAGTGAACTTGCATTCGGGGGATAGTGGGCTCAAACTCCACTGTCGGCAGCCCTGAAGATGGTTTTCCGTAGTTTTCCATTTTCACACCAGGCAAATGCTGGGGCTGTACCTTAATTAAAGCCACGACCGCTTCCTTTCCACTCCTAGCCCCTTCTTATCTCATCGTCGCCATAAGACCTAGCTGTATCGGTTCGACGTAAAGCAACTTGGAATAAAATAGTAATTATTAGTTCAATTTCACTTGGGCACACTTCAGTAGCCTCCGAAGTGTTGCAATGTTCATCACAATTTTAACTGTTTCTATTTTGCTACTGGAGTTATAAAGGTTTACGTAACGCAACATTGAAGTCTTGTAGAAATTAATTATACCTATATCTAAATATGTCTTACGCACGGTTCCCGAGAAACAGTTTCTCTTCATAATCGGAGTCCGGTTCGATTCAGGTCTCATATATTGATGTTCATCATGGACTAAGGGATGAAACACAATACAGTGAACTTTGTAAGGTCAACTGTGCAGTTGTTGATAGGTAAGGCAATGCGCCTAGTCAGGAAACCCAATCAGTTAGCTGACCATGTGACACTAAAATATCCCCATGCCTTGTATCTGGCCAATATTCGTCATGGCTAGCCAAGGCCCTCAATGGGGACTGCCGAATCGGGATGGTAGAAGCGTGGCCGACTCGCCTTTAAGGACGTTTGTCCTCTTTCCTGAGATTTCCATTTTTGGAGGGGCACGTGGCCCTGTAGTACAAGGAGTCTACAGTGGGAACTGAGAACCAAGTCAGTTTCTTAGGGGAAAGTTGACCGAGCATACAGCTAACTACTCTATCTCACTTAGTGGCTAGGTTAATTCCCTCTCCTCCGTATAGGCGATCAGGACTGGTACGAAAATTGTTTTCCAGAGTTGTACTTCTCAGTAATTTAATTCTCTTTAGATTTTTCTTGGCGGCCTTGCCGATTTTCTTTTGAATGTGTTAGGTCACACTGGGTTTTGGTGAAGTAACAGGAGCCTTGTACTCTTAAAACTTTTCTCGCCATTTTGGTTTCTGTGGTCATTATACTGGATGATTATGTGAAAAACACTTATCTAATTTGTAACAAATGAGTTAAACTTCTCGAAATAAAATGTGGTTTTATATGCAGTTGCTCGGTGGCAATTCCACCATGTACACGCTTTATACCGTAAAGTAATATCGCCGTTACGCCTGCGAAAACCGCTGTGTGATTATGTTGTGGGAGAAATACTGTCCCGCAACACATATACCTCCAAGAGCGAGAATTCGCAGGATATTGAACTTTAGATGATAGAACTTTACCGGCCAAAGTTCTAAGCTGAAATATTTCACATAGAGGATTTCGCTGGCGGAACGTTGATATACTTCTTTACACCTTCATTTTTCATGCTTTATGTCAACCCCCATATATTGCAGGTGTTGCTGACAACTGAAGTGAGGCACGATGACAGTCCCCGATGAGGAGGAGGCGCTGTTCGACGAGCTGATGAAGCACGTCGGGACGCGTGGCAAGTTTCAGAAGCGGTTCAACCTGACGTTCAACCTCGTTTTCAGCACTCTTGTCGCCATGCCCTTCCTCAACTTCGTGCTAGCCATGGCCGTCCCCAACCACTGGTGCCATGTGCCTGGAAGAGAGAAGACCAACTATACACATGAACGATGGTTGGAGCTCAATATACCCAGGTACACTTACAATGGAGTGCCATGTTGTATAAACTTTCAGCGTATAACAGTAATGAGGCCAAAGTACAATGCAACATGTACAGTCTCTTTATTCACTAACCGGGCGAGTTGGCCGTGCGCGTACAGGCGCGCGGCTGTGAGCTTGCATCCGGGAGATAGTAGGTTCCAATCCCACTATCGGCAGCCCTGAAGATGGTTTTCCGTGGTTTCCCATTTTCACACCAGGCAAATGCTGGGGATGTACCTTAATTAAGGCCACGGCCGCTTCCTTCCAACTCCTAGGCCTTTCCTATCCCATCGTCGCCATAAGACCTATCTGTGTTGGTGCGACGTAAAGCCCATAGCAAACAAAAAATCTTTATTCACTTGACGTGTAGATAGAGAGATAGGATAGATGGACAGATTGATAGATGATGTTTATTTCTGTCAAAATTAGGGATCTAAGCCCTCTGTTACACTTGACCACTGCCATTACGACGTACGGCGTTAGAATTATTAGATAATATAATAATGGTAAAAATAAAAAATTACTTGTACAATTGTAGCAATGTATATTGTTACGGAGTTTGCCGTGGTAGTTAGAGGTGAAAGAAGGTGCAGGGATGAACAGGTGTCAACTTACGAAATTAAAGTTAATTTAAAATTTAACAAGGTTATATTTTCTTTTCAAGATCAAGAAATAACAAATATAACAGGTACTCAGTAGCCTGACAACAAATCGAGAGTGTACAATTACAGTGATACAGGATTTGGGCTCCGAGAGCCAGACACATAATTCTTGAGCAATTAGCCCAACTTTTGCCAGATACCAGGTTTGACAAAGGGGCAGAAAACCCCAATCATTCCCAGGAGCTCTTGCTCCCTATTACTCAGTAAAGCCTGCTCGAGGCACACAGAAATCAAAATTTTAAGAAAGAGCAACCCGCTCTTAAAGTTCAAGCCTATCAAAGGCCACACCAAACTCCACTTTCAAGCTGACCTCCAAGCACATGAAAACAGAGGTAAAAATACCCAACCTACTGAGGCCTATTCAATAAAGAAACAGGACAATTACAATGGCCTCCAAAATACCAAGTTGAGAGGAGGAGAAACTGCACTCCTAATACATTTCTGTAAAACCTATTTGGCACTAGGCCGCCTATGCAAGGGCTAATCCCATACTAAAGAGGTGACTTATATAAGAAAATAATTTATATTACATTAAGAAGGGAAGAAACGGCTGTGAAAATAAGTTCACCTCAAAGCAATAGGAGTGGGAGCTCGAGAGGGTGAAGCACTCTCTATCCCAATATGTAGTTTAAAGAGATAGAATCTATACCAAGTGTCTTTTACATTTTAGAGGAAAGTTACATGGTAAAAGGTATCGAACCTGCCCCGAGAGGTAAACTGCTGAGCTAGCAAGAAAATAAGTTATTAAAAGGCCATTACCTTATTGAAGAACTGCTGCCCGACGAAAGAGGCGCTTCCCGCCCCCTGCTACATAATTTACACTATGATAGGTGTTACTGAAGTGGCGCAGAGACCCGAAAATCAGCAGTTTATATACCCTCGCGGAACATTCGAGACCTTTCATGAATGAGAACACCCGCCCACAAGCTTTTTATTGGACGACCAAAAGAGTACATGTCCAAGCTGAAGAAGAAAAAAAAGGATTGGTGGAAAATTAATTACAGAAAATTATGATTGGCCAGTTTCAAAACTGGCGGAAAGAAAGGGTTAACATTGCCAACTTAAACAAAAGCTGAAAGGAATTTAATAAGGAACAAACTTATAAATACTAAATTTCTTCAAAAAAGGTTTCCCTCACTTCGCACTAGGGTGGACAATTGTAGTTCGTAAGTAGTGTCATCTAGAAGAGAATGTTCACACTTCTTGCTACAGAGAAAACAACATTGAATCGAAATTGACATAGTTCAGAACACTTCAAAATTTACAAGTAGTGACATCTTCTGATAAACTTGAGAATTAACCTGGTAGTTAAAGTTCAAGCTTCCTCCAGTAGAGGAGTTTCAACTGGCGCAAGTTTTGAATTAGCGGCGTGGAGGTGTACCACCCGGTACATATATCATGACTAAATTAAAATCAATACAGAAATGTTATAGCAATAAAATAGAACTAATAATAATAATAATAATAATAAAGCCGCTACGTATATTAAGTTAAAATAATACAAATAACAATAGCGGTAATAAAATGATACTGAAGTACGTACGTTCATTCACTCATTCAAACTTCACTCGTCATAAAAGACAACTGGCTGCATTCAGTGTGTATGTTTTTGCCAATCTGTTTTATATTTCCGCAAATATCACATTATGAAGTTTAGTTTGCATATTTACTTTTCTTCTAAAGTTGTCCTTTGAATTTCGATTTTATATTCATATTTCTGTAATTCGTTCAGAGCGTCAAGAGAGTCTGATAATGCCGGTTATCTCCCCCCTCACACACACAACTTTACGCAAGAATCATCACAATAGGTGTAAAGTTCTGGACTTAAAACCCCGGTGGCCCCTGATTCAAAGATCAGAAGTTGAGTGAGAGCCGTTTATGATGCATGAAACAACCCTCCAAAGAAACTATTTCGAGCAAATATTTTATAATGGCTGGAAAAATACATCGACGGTTCAGAGCAATACTATCGTGACTAGCATTTTTCAGATGTTATATAAAAGCAAATTGAAAGTTCGTATATGTCAGAAATCACCATGGAGACTTATACCTGTCAGTGTTGCCTAGAACGCCGTCTGCCATAAGTCTCCATGGTGATTTCTGGCATACACGAACTTTGAATTTGCTTTTATGTAACACCTAAACAATGCTAGTTACGATAGCATTGCTCTGAAGCGTGTCTGTTTGAAATAGAGATGTTATTATCATTCGCCGAAGAATGAACTTATTAGCAGAACGAGTTTCAAGAACTCAGAAGACCTTTAATCACTGAATTCTTTCTCTCATTCTATTTTAGATTCGTTTTCAATATTCTTTAAGCCAATTGGGGTAATGCAGTGTAAATATACAATGGAAATATGTGATCACAAGTTTCCTTAGTGTCCTAAATGTCAAGTCCATTTTAGTACATCGTTTCACAGCAATTTTAAAAGATGACACGTACCAAAACAATTTTACAGGAAGGACAAGGAACTCCCCTTTATAAGTCGTACACTTAGGTTTTTATATTAGACAGTCAATGCCAAAGTTTACAATACGTTATTTGTTATTAACACTACTGCCTGAAGCTTTAAAGAATTAGCAGGTACATTATGATCGCATGCAGGCGTCACATACTAAATGAAGTAGTTCCAAGCAAAATCGAGTTGCAAGAACTCGTAAGTCCTTATAATCACTGAATTCTTTCTCTAATTCTATATTAATCTTTTCAATATAAAAGTGATTCTACGGATTATTGACAAATTGCCTATTTCACTGCTTCTCTGCACAAAATAGTAACGATTCTTGTCATGTTTCCAAGATCCATAAAAGGATGTCCACAGTAACAAAAGGTCACATCAAAATCGTCCACATGCTAAACTGTTCAACATTTAATGCTCTACGTACAATTGGTTCACAATATGAAAAACTCGACAAGGAAGTTATCTGCCAGACAATAACGTCCAGCATGTAAAAATGTCTAATAAACGAAAATGGTCCAACAATAATTTATCTTTACTCTGCAATATTATGAAATATAATACAATTATTTATGAAATGGATGCAATGCCTCTAGTGATCTATAGCCAGAAGAACAAGCCCATTTTGTTACATGGAGATACCATTCTGGAATCTGTGGGGTGAAGGGTGGTGGGTGGGAAATATTGGCAATATTTTGACCGGAAGACCTGTACACAAGATGTACAGCGAATGCTAACTTCAAAAATTTTAGAATTATGACTGGTGGTATAGGGAACGATTTTAATTGTACAAATGTAAAAGAAACAAAGGGTTAGATGGATAGTGAACAGAATAAGAAATAAGGCAAGGGAAGATCCAACCGAACCACCAAGCACTGTTGTAAGACAAGTACTTACCGGAGTTAGTAATGAAGACATTTTAGTAAGTATTCTGCAACGAGATGCAGTATCAGAATGGTTTCTTTAGCAGCAAAATCAAAATAGCCCTCCACTTCCGCACTTAAGGAAGGGCATTGTGATTATTGAACCAAACAACAAGACATTGACAGAAGAAAATTTTCTGTGGTTTGATTCAGGTATAAACGATAAGTCAGGAGTGCTAATTTTTTTCCACCGATATTAACATATAACGCATGGTTGAAAGTGACAATATTCAGTAAAGGAACATTTTAAACAGTTCCAAATCAATTATTTCAATTTTTCACAGTACATGGGAACGTTTTTGGATTTGGATTTCCTCTTTTTTTTGCTATGGGCTTTACGTCGCACCGACACAGATAGGTCTTATGGCGACGATGGGATAGGAAAGGCCTAGGAGTTGGAAGGAAGCGGCCGTGGCCTTAATAAAGGTACAGCCCCAGCATTTGCCTGGTGTGAAAATGGGAAACCACGGAAAACTATTTTCAGGACTGCCGATAGTGGGATTCGAACCTACTATCTCCCGGATGCAAGCTCACAGCCGCGCTCCTCTACGCGCACGGCCAACTCGCCCGGTGGGATTTCCTCTGGTGTTTTGTTTGACAGTTCGGAAGAACTTATTGGATAATATATAATGAAATTAAAAATTGCATCTAAATCTCACATGTAATTTTACTCTTGCAATGTGCAATTTTGAGCTGATCAATATGAAAGTTTTTCGAGTGGCATTCCCTCAGTCATTAGTCAGTGGGCGTCTCTTCATCATTAATAAATAAATCCATATGGAGGAAAATGTATTCAATAGAGGTTTGAGGGCACATTATTTGGACACTGATGACCCTGAAACAAGAAACCAAATACAGGAAGTTATTGGGCTGCCGGTCTTTCCACTAAATGACTTGCAAATGGTATGGAATTTATTAAATGACATATTTTTTGAAGATGTCTTGCAACTTACATTTTATGCTAAAGTGAAATGTATTAATGGCCGTGCAGAATCAGGACAAAGGCGGGCAGTTACTCCTAGATTCCCTCCTGAGGATTTCAGAGACTTTTCGTCTCACATCACGTAAACATTTGGCGATGCATTATCCACCTTCAAGTACAACAGTCGTAAACAAAACAATCACTCAAGTCTTGGCCTGGCATCCAAAAATTAAGCAGCCTGTAAATGAACGGTACCTGAATAACTAAAGTAGGATATTTTTAACATTAACGGAAATTACCAGTATTACAAAGACGGCAAATGAAAAACTACAAGACAATTGGATCAGATGCATTTAATATCGAGATGATAAAAGCACTTGGAGAGGTTGGACAACATTGAACGTACACAATACTGAACGGAATTTGGGAAGAGAATGTAATACCCAACGGCTGGAAGCAGGGTGTCATTATCCCATTGTCGAAAAGAAAAGTGATAGGAAGAGATGTACCAACTACAGAGGTGTAACTCTATTGTCACATGCTCTCAAAATCTACGAATCCATTCTTGAGAGCAGGATGCTGAACCTACGTTGAAGGGCAACAACATGGACTCAGACCTCAGAGATCAACTATAGACCTCATTTCTGCCACCACAGTGATCTATGAGAAGTATTGTGAGAAAGGTAAAACACTTATAACTGTTTTTCTGGATATCGGGAAAGCATATGGCCCTGGACCATGCAGGCATATATGGGAATGTTTGAGACATAGGAAAGTGCCTGACGACATCATAGCATAAGTACAATGATTATATGATGAAACCAAGAGCTGCATTCAGGTCCAGGATGGAGAGTCAGGGTCGTTCGAGGCGAAGAGTGGAGTACAGCAAGGAAGTTGTCTTTCACCACCATTCTTCATAATCATAATGGATGAAGTTTTAAATGCGGTTAGAAAGGATCCAGCAACTAATTCCCTGATTTTTGCTGATGGTATAATTTACAAATAATGGTATGGGGTGAGACTGAAGCAGAAGTACAAGCTAGATTAGATCTTTGGCATGAAGCTTTTACAACCTCAGGTCTTAAAACCAGCAAAACCAAGACAGTTGGCTTGGTGATGAGTAGAAACTCTCCAACTGTTCATCTAAGAATTGGAGATGAGGAGATATATATTGTAGAAAACTTCCAGTACTTAGGTAGTGTTCTGTACTCAGACAATATCATACGTCAAGAGATTAGCAACAGAATTCAGAAAGATTCCAAATTATATCATGCTGTACGTCAAATACTTTGGATGAAACTTTTCCGTTGGTCTCCAAAGATCAGCTCGTATAAAATACATCTGGTACCTATACTGACGCATGGTCTGGAAGTAGCTACACTTACTGGATCAACAAAGAGTCGTCTTCAGGCAACAGAATTGAAGTTGCTTCGTTCTTGTCTACAAAACACAAACGGATAAAATAAAGAATGTGGATATCCGACAGCAGGTTGGATTGGAAAGAAGCCTGCTGGAGATCTTAAACTGAAGGTATTGCAATGGTACGGTCACATGAAAATAATGGATTCCCACAGGACTCCTCGAGCATCCTTCGAACGCAGTGTTCCTGGGATGAGGCCAAGAGGAAGACCTCTTAATGTTTTTGAGAAGAAGATTTTTAAGGACATTGAAATTGGATATATAAACTGGCGTCGCATATATGAACAACATCTGTGTATTGACAGGGCAAACTGGAGGAGGCTTGTACACAACCGCACCCGACTTGCTGGAGCGAAGAAATAATGACGATGACGATGACAGAGATGATATCCCTCGCCATCTTGGAACCATATCATATCATGACCCTTAAAAAGACAACCCACAAGATGATCAAGAGACAATTGCGCTGTATTAAAGTTTAATATCAGAATTCCTTTCATAGGAAGTTTCCAAGAGTTCCTCTGCATTTTCATTTCGTTCAGGTTGGTCATTCTCTTAAGAACCATGGATGTGGGCGTTTTGTTTCATGGACGTTTCAATTGGATGGACCTTATATGATTGAGGATGTTTTAAATATGGACATTTATGAACAAGGTCATTTCAGAGAAATGGGCTTTTTCCTAGGTGGACGTCATCGAACCTTGAATATTTTCGTATTGTGAACCTTTTGAATATGGACCATATCTCCGTAACACTTATCGTTCACTCTTTGACCTTTATTCTTGTGTAAACTTATTATCTACCACACTAAACGCTTACTTCTCTGTTTGTCTTTCTTCCTTTCTTCATTTTTCATCTTTTTGTTATTTCTCAGAATTCTAGTTAATGTTCTTATAGTTTTACATTATATTCTGACGTAATCATCTGTTTTTCAACTTCTTTCATTTATCTATTCAATCACTGAATGTAGTATATCTGTACTGATAGATGAAACGCGAGTATATATACATCCAGTATTTGTGATATATTTAGGGCGTTCAAAAGTGATTGGCACTCCCTCCATAACTCTGGAAAAGTAGCAGTTTGAAATACGTGCTTAGTGTGCGCGGGAAGACATGGTATGGAGTAGAACTATGCTAAACGACGTGTAGACTCTCTCAAACGTATTTGTAAGAAATAGGTCCTACTCAGTTTAGACTCGTTCAGAACTTCCTGGTCGAGCACTCATTTCAACGAGTGTTTGGAAGGACCCAACTCGAAAAGGTGTTCAACTTCACTGAACAAATGAGTCTACCGAACTCTCCATGCTGTCTGATCTCAACGAGTAGAAATGAGTCTGGACATATCGAGCAGCTCGGGAATTTGGAAGGTCAAGTGACTATCGCATTGGTGTATTGTTGGTTCTCCGAACATCTTTCTCGTACAGCCGCTGCAGATAACACTCGTAACGCTTAATCACATGTGAAGCAAAAACAAGACAACAACTCACAGTTTGATCACTCATAGTGTGACTGTATAACTGAGTGGTCTGGTACACCAAGCCTGTTATCAACTTTTGAGTTTAGGTTGATTCACACAGTTCACTCTTTAAATATAGCCTATGTTGACTGAACAGCAATGAGTCTAGTTCGAGTCTGTCCAGACTCGTTCATTTATGAGTCTTCTCTGTTCGTTCTAGCAGCAAGCTCGTTCTTTGACCAAACGAGCAGAGTAGGGGTACAGCCTGATAGATTCGCTCATTGCACGGCTCTGGTATAGATCCCTATGGCGATCAGATGACGTTTTTACTGGACGCAAGTACAGTAGAACAGTTCTGCGTCATTCATGTCGGTACGCGGGTGCATCCCTGTAAACGCTCAGAAAACATAGAAACAGAGAACCATGGGCGATATTGGACTATGTGGTGCCTCGGGAGGGAAGGAGAGGCTGCTTCACACACTCACACTAGATTAGAAGTCGTATGTTGGGGAGCAGCACCAAGTCGCAGAACAGTGACAATACGTGGCCACATAGCTGTCGGCAGATTACTGCTTGTTCTAGAATACACCGTGCTGCCTCATCCTCCATACTCGCCAGATCTTGCCCCTAGTCATGTGAGGTAAGACGTTTACTTCCCACGATGAGCTTCAGATGGTTGTCTAGCAGTGGCGCCGGGATGCATCCAAAGAATGATTTGCTGGAAACTGATGGGATGATGGCAAAGGTGCATAGACATTGGTGGAGAATATCTCCAATGTAAACTGTATTTACTCTCTTTAAATAAATGATTACTGTGAAGGAAAAGTATTTTGTGTCATTTTTGTATTAACATGTATTTCTGTTTGTGTTCAGGGAGGAGGGAAATATGGAGGTGCCCACGTTCAGCAAGTGTCATATGTACAATAGAACATGGCTAGATGACGGTCTCAACACTACTGAAGGTGGATGGGAAAAAGTTGGTAAGTAAAAGCAGTTTTATATCAGCCAGTAAAGAAATGTCATAAGAGAAAACATTCCTCAATTAAGTCTCATTATTTGACTGAATATTCTTTATTATCATCATATTCTTCCTTCGATTCTTTCCACACCCTGAAGGTATCACAGTTGCCATGTCACACATGTGGACTTGACCAAGTTTGCCCATCCTGACGCCAACCCCATTTAGAGGGATGTATTCTAATGTTGGAATATTTTGTAATGGTTGACATTGTGATATATCGTATGTAATGAAAAGGTATGTATTAGGATGAGCGTATTCACTCAGGCTTACAGTTAGAGGTATTAATAAGACGTAGATAAAATCCCCGACTCGGCCGGGAATCGAAACCGGAACCTTCTGAACCGAATGCAGTTACGCTGACCATTTAGTGAAGGAGGTGGACCATCATTTTACTGAATTATTAAACATACCTATATAAATTCGATTAATGGCATAATATTCAATAGATGATCCTTATGTCTATATACAAAAGAAGTAGGAAGCGTGATATAGGCTTTTTGGGCTTTCTCTGCAAAACGTAAAGAATTTCACCTTATTTTCTTGGCACGGCATAAGCCCAAAAATGTCTATAAGTACGGGCCTTAACCCTGTGCCCGTTCGCATCTCGTAGACCATTTACAAAATGGCGGCGTAGGAAGATATGGCCCATGCGATCTATTAAGGCAGTGAACTTCTCATTAATACGGTATATAGGAGACCATGCACGTCACGGAACGGACTGTTTTGGAAGACACTGCAGGACAGTAGAGGCTCAGTTGAATTGTTTTATAAAAAATATAGCAGCGGACTAATTGTTAAAAAAATATACTCTAAAAATTTCAACGGCAGAAGAAAGACGCAAGTACAAGCTAAGCTTTACATCTGAAGATTATCCTAAACTTCTGAAGAAGATATTGACTATTTTACGATCGACGATCAAATCTGACAAAATAATTCACCGGCGTACATTATAAAAGAGACGAGATATTATAAAAATAAGTAAATCGCGGTGAGATACATCTGACTTGGATCCGGTGAGCAACCACTCTGCGATTGGCGAAGAAGGACTCACTATATCGGAGGACCGATAATTTCGTATGGGAAGAAAGTTACCCCTGTTGTTATAAATTAATATATATATATACGGAGAACTTATCCCAACTGAAGAAAATTTCGTCATTAAGAATAAGCAGTAGAACAATGGAATATATCATGACTGATTGCCCCGCAAAAGGAACTTTCTACGCTGTCTGCAGATTTGGAATGATGACTGCTTGCTAAATCTACATGATGGACTGAACTGGGGATAGGCACCGGCCAGCCAGGTGACCAGCCGATGAGGAATGGACCGGCCAGCCAGATGACAAGCCGATGAGGAATGGACCGGCCAGCCAGATGACCAGCCGATGAGGAATGGACCGGCCAGCCAGATGACCAGCCGATGAGGAATGGACCAGCCAGCCATATGACCAGTCGATGACCGGGAAGACGTTGTCCAACCGGAGATCCAGATCCTAACAGAGGGTCTAAGCACAACCAAGGAATGGAGCGACAACCAGACCAAACATAACATCTGATGAGCTAAGTTTTTACATTTTTAGTAGAGTAGTTTCTTGTAATCTACACCCTCACTCTAACTTCGGTATGTGCGGATTAATTGGTGATATTTATGAATTAGTTAAGAACGTGTGTGAATCATAAAGTGAAGTGTGAGATATTTAAGGCTATAAGATAAGATGGCAGTGTAGAATTAGAATTCTATTATATCATATACATGCTACCGCACTTGCATACATGCAGTAGAAACTAGCATGAGTAAATGAAAGAAGTGTTACTTGTGAAGATCTAATAGCAATGAGTCTATACAACTAGTGAAACTTCGATTAATCTCGTATTACTTGTACAATGATTACGTCACGAATTTACCTGCGCGACACAGATGAATATAGTTAAGTTTCGTATTCCTTTCTTTATAGAAAGAGGGCATTGAACTCCAACTGCTGTTAAAAGATAAGAGATTATTAAAATGCGTTTATAATAAGGCAATTCTAAAATGTTTGGCATATAGCTTTAAGAGTAATCGGCGATATGCGTACGGCAATAAGTATGCCAGTGGAATGATAATGTATATTGGAATGGTGTTAAAATATGGTTATTTCTCGGAGTATATTAAGGAATATTTGAAATGAAGATGTTTGTTTATGTTCTGCGGTATGAGAAAGAATTGCTATTCGCCGAGGAAACGTTGTGTTAGATTAACATGAGGTGAGTTTCTGTGTCATATGGAAAGAGTATGTCAAAAGAGTGAACATCGCGCAGATGACCCATTTTAAGGTAAGATTGACATGTATTATGGTAGAATTGTGAATCGTGACAGTTTTTATCTGACATTGGTAAATGGTATGTAGCGAATACAAGAGAGTTCTTTAACATACGGTTTAACTAGGCTCATGACTAAGTACACATGTGATATTCTTTGGTGCGGTGACATTTCAATATAATACGTATTAATTTCATTCTGTACTGACCATACGAGTTGAGTAGCTCGTACACATGAGAGATATTGAGTAATAGGAGATAGCTAAAGCACATTGAGCCGTTGGTGGAGGAGTGTGTGGATCGGAAACTACCTAAACAGTTAGATAGATATTCATTTCTTTTCACGCAGTTATGATTTGAGTTGAAGTGTATAAAATATAAAGAATAGGAAAATGGTTAGTTAGGAGCCATATGTCGTAGGCTCTAGGGAGGTATTGTCTTAGCCCGTGAGTTGTTATTTATGCGTATTCTAGATGAAGGACCAAATAATCAGAGTTCAGATTTATGAATGGAAAATTTGGAGAGCAGTTTTACGATTTCATACTCACGCAAGAGTTTGTTTGGGAGATACATACGCAAAGATATGATCAGATTTACATTCGCAATCTGACTTTATCCCATTTAATTTTTATTATGTTTCAATTTAGCAAACCATCCATTTTTATCACAGTGAATTGACTTAAATGTGGTGAGAATAATTAATATAATTATCGTGACAGTATTCACATCGAGTATTTATATGGAGACCGTGATTGCTCAGTGATCTCTTAAATATAATTAGAGTAAATCAAATACACTTCGGAACATGGCTACGAATATAGAAGTAAATAACTAATATGAACTTGAACATTGAATGAGAATGAGTGTAAATAATTTAAAATCTTAATTATTTTACTTTATTTGAGCCAGCGCTGACTCTAATCCTTTATACATAAATGTTATTAAGATAATACTACCCAGAATTCACATTTAACTTTACATTGAACATGATTTATTCCAATAAATTTTCTTATACTATTCTTTTAGAAATTGTCTGTGTTATGAATTCCTTTTGGGTAACAGCTAGTTTGTAAGTTAGCTAATAAGTTTAGTAGATATAAGTAACTGATGAATTTGACAAAAGAGAGAGATTCTTTTTGAGGTTTTCGGCCGCAGGTCCTTACTTGAGTGAATAGGTTCCCCCATGATGCGTGTCTCAGCAGACCGAGTCTCTTCCGAAACCACGTTAAAAACAAACACATATAAAATCTCAGATTTTAAGAGCGATAGATAGAATACCCTGAGAAGAAACCGAGTTACCGGGAGAACATTGCACTGACCGCTCGACTGTCGGGTGCAACCCTTTGTAGGGAAAAACCCTGGGGAACGAAATATATTACTTATTTGATTAAATGCCATGTCATTGGGGTCTACTGTTTAGGTTTTGACCAAAATCTGAGTCAATACATTGTTTGATTATGCAATATGGGGTTGTAAGTATTTTTACCAGAGAGCATTTAGGATTTTTTCCCACTGACTGTGCACTGGTAAATATATTTACCACTTTGCTTATATGACTACTTTCTACTGTGTTTTGCAAATAATAGGTGGAAAATGCAGATGGAAAGCATGGAACAAGAAGTACATATAATTATAAATGTCACACTGGCTCTGAAAATTGCACTAGAAACATGGGTCATGGAGTCTGTGATGAAATTGATGATAGCCTCTTCTGAGAGGCCTTTGCTTATAATAGACATTGCTGGAACAATATCACAGATATAGAACTAAGGCATATAGTTCTCCTTACAAACTATACGATTCAAACCAAGTCATCGTCTAAAATTAATTTCTAAGATCGTATAAGAATATCTTACAAAATAGCATAAATATCCGTTCAGGCAGGCAAGTGCCTAGGGGACCGAGGGAAATTTTGGGATATATATACCCCCAATATACGTCTGATTTGTCAACCCCTCCCCTGTGGGAAATCCTGATGTTAGTCACTGCATGAGGTAGCCTATTCTTACATTCCTAATTACCCTGAAAATGTATTTATTATTATTATTATTATTATTATTATTATTATTATTATTATTATTATTATTATTATTATTATTATTATTATTATTATTATTATTATTATTATTATTATCTTCTATATACGCCCCTGAACTCAGAGGAACTGAATACCATAAAGATGGACTAAATTTATGTTTTTCCGAAATAAACTTGAAGTGTTGTTTGGATATCAATCCATTTGTCATAATTTGGGATCCTAATACATCTTGTGACTGATAAAACGTACATCCATATACTTACATTCTTGCTGCATGTTTTCATATTAGTGAATATAACTTGTTGACCAGAATATTGTAGGAAAGAGCATATGCAAAGCATGTAACTAGAAGCTATGAAGTCTATTATCTGATATTTATATTACCAATTGCATTGAAAATGAGTACGTTATCAATATGCAAAACGAGCACACTATTTCGCCTTTCTTGGTACTTTTATGTGTAGACCAATGACAATTTGGATAAAATCTTTCAAAGTTAACCGCAAAAGATGCAATCTATGTTCACAAAATAATCAAAATATTCAAAAATATATATTGTTGCCTTATATAAATCAGGGAAATCCAGTATCTCGCTTAAAATGAGCTGTATTTTACGGTCAACACAATGCTTACACGAGTGAAGTTCAAGTGGCGCTCTCTGGTAAACATATGTACCACTTCCCGAAGTGGAACGATTCAAATAGCTGTGAAGCGCGAGTTTCGGAAAAAGTGGTAAATATTCTTACCAGAGAGCGTTACTAGACTAGAAAGCAGACAGTTACGGCCACTTAGGGTATTACCATCTGAACAGTTTCTATGGAAACCCAAGTGGTAAATATATTTACCAGCAACCTATAAAGGGTTAAAAGCACCAATGGTAACAAGTAGGAGCAGATTGCTGCCTTTGATGTACATGAACGAACTAGTGTATCCTCGCCTAGGATATCTACGCGCTATGTGTTATACGATTAGGAAATGAAGTTCCAAAGGAAGCACATAACATTACCTAAATAGGTAGTAAATGTTCCTATAAGAGATTCTAACTTTTGTCTTCTTATTCCCTTTGAAGATGCAAACAACGTTTGAAGCAATCCTAGCAATTTTCAGTTAATATATTTTAACACCAAAATCACCAACTCTCTGTATTGTTGGGAGGTTGTCACTAGTTCGGTCTACTATAATTGTTTCGTTCCAACATTCATTTATACAAAATACAGTAGAGACAACACGCGAGACACTGCGAGATATCGAGGGACAGTGATTAGAGCTCTCTCTCTAGCGGAACGACTTGAGAGTTACTGATTCTGTCATAAGAGCACGTGTATTTGTTTGTGAAGTTTTTGGCGTTATTTATGCGTTTGCATTAAATTGACATAAGTAAATAGTAGCGTGTGTCATTCCTTTACATCTCCTCTCAACATGAGTGGAAAGATATGTGCTGTGTTTGGCTGCAATAACTCTGAAGTGCAGAAGGATTCGCGGTCTTTCTTCCGTTTCCCTCGTGACAAAAAAATGTAAGTAAATATTGTGTTTGCATATATATTCTTCCAGTTATAAAGATATTTTTTGTACTTCCTAAACTTCTGACCTGCGCGACCCACATTTTAACTGTCTTAAAATATAATAAGCTTATTTTATTGTATAGTGCAGCAGTTAGCCTTCAGTACCGATGTGTTGTTGTAGGTGTGATCTGTGGGTTTGATTTAATTCAGGAAAATACACATGCATATGTGTGTGGCTGGTTGTGTTCCAAGTTACCCCATTTGGAATGCCGTAATGCGTTGTCAAGCACTGAAGAAAATATGGCTGATTTAAAAAATGTACATATTTTGTTGAAACAATATGATGATGCAAATTTGCTTTACCCTAATGTAATATCATTATGGCAAGTATTGCTTATAGGGAAAGTTCGAATGTTTTTGAGGCTAAATTTATAGATTTTCTTTCTGTTAGGAGGCTTCAAGTTAAAAGGGAAATTGTCCAGCTCTTAAATGTAAATTCAATGAATCGTGTGTAAGGAATGTGCCGATATTTTTGTTGACAAGTGTTTTAATGTGATGATACAATGCTTTCAAAGAGTAAAAATACAAACCTTGCCGTGAACGTTCAGGCAGGAATTCTAAAGCTAAAAAAATAATGCATAAATGAAAGATCAAGCCCTTTCACAGCAGTCCATTTCACATCTTGATTATGTGTCTATTTTCAATCTTTAAATAATAACCTGTTCATTAATTCTTCATTCGTTTATCCAGAATTACCTTAGCAACTTTGAAGTTAATATCTTAGTAACACTTTCTTTCTAGACGTAGTTTATTTAACCATTTCCGTATATACATTTCCATTGATATTTGGATTTAGCGCGAATTTTCAGATCACGCCACTAGGAGCGCCACTTGCGACTTGTCTCGCATTTTAACAAGGCTAAATCCGGAAGAGTCGCGTATTGTCTCTACTGTATTTGTTTATACTTAAACCCAAGATTTCACTTGTTGTACTTCCTCTTAAAACATCACCACTAACATTAGTATGTTTTGAAAACAAAAGAAAGAAAAAGAGTACAATTTCAATTTTGTTTCAGCGTGCCAGCACGGCTGGGAGTACGACCAGACTTGGTACAGGATGACAGCACCTACCCAGGAGGACTGGGTGTGTGACAAGGAGCTGTACGTCACCAACGTCTTTGTTTTTGGTCAGGTCGGGGACGTGGTCGGTACCTTCATCTTCGGACAGCTTGGAGATATGTAAGAATCAACACCAACAAAGTATCTTAAAGTGATTTAACCGCATTGCTTGCTTATGACAGTAAGTATTCGTATTCCAAATTCTTCTTCTTCCTTCAAGGATTAGAGGATATCTGTTCCGTTACTGTGGAGCCGGCGCTTGTGGGGACTTCGAATCTCAATTTATTTTAGGTTTATAGAACAGGATTTGTTTTGGAAGTCTCCCTTCTTTCATTCTATCTACCAGCTACTTACATTTTCCTGATATTCTACACAGTGTAAGTATTCTGAATGTTCTGTATCAACTGTGGACAAACGTTGACTTGTAAACAGTGGTTTCGATGTGCTTGCGTCAATGGAGCGGTACCATACGGTGTCATCCTCCCACCCTCCCACCCTCCCACCCCAAAAATGTTTTTACTAATTTCTGTCAAATTTTTAAAATGTCTAATGTGTTTACCAAATACATAACATAAAACGAAAGGGTTACAGTTTCATTTAAATTAAAATCATCAAATTAATTATGATCAGCAAAGAAAAGAATTCGGCGCAGATCCAGTCCGAATTTCTCGTTAAAAAGCAGAGAAAAAATGTAAATATAATTTTGAAATATATTAGCCTATGAGGACAACAATTGAAAATCTCCTAACTTTTTATGAGATTATTAATCATGCAACTACGTGAAATGTTGATATACTGTACATTAATGAATACAACAAATCATGTATTGAAAATAATAGAATTATAGTTCAGATATTAAAAATTAAATTTTGGCTGGAAATTTGAACAATTTTACGCAGTTAAATAAAAAAATACAACCTTTGTTTTTATTCCGAAAATGTTTCAACATATCGCCTTAAAATGTATACACATACTCTATTCCCTCAAAATGTTTCTGTTCCTTTTAATTGACACAAAATACTTAAAGCATTTTAATCTCAGATTTTTTTTTCTACTGTTGAAAAACTTTATTGTTGTCCAAAGAATCTGAAAAAATCAGGAGTATAGAGCATTTATATCTTTCAATCTGAAATTCCTTCAATTGAGAAACGTTGTTATAACTATACTAAAAATATAATTTTTCGGAAAATCATTAAAAAGTCATTTTAATTTGAATTTGCGCCAAAAATATTGAAAACATATTTTTGAGTAAAAACTGTTATTTTTAACTTGCAGATGAAAGAAGGTCTTTTAATACCAACATATAAGTATAGAGAACTATTTTTCGCAAAAATTAAGTTTTTGAAGATTGAGCGGTTGGACGAGGGGACCTAGGGCCTACTTCTTTTTCTTCTTTTGTAAATGTTTCAAACAATATTCAAGTACCTAGACAGTATTACACGCGGGACACTTTTGACCACTTTATCCGGCTAGAGCCTCTGTGTTCAGCCGTACTTTACTCTTATATTATAGAATAGCTGTTGCACTCAGTGTTGACGGGTTCATTTTTGTAAAATCTACTGGAGATGAGTGGGAGCAGACGAGATAGAGAAAGACTAACAAGAGCTGGTCAGTGTAACGTTAGAGCCTTAGGACATTGCCGGTCATCACAATATTTTCTTGTAGTCTGGTAATATTAAGATATCGGAGACCTAGCGAGTCTTTTCTTCCCCAAATTCCTTTTCTTCCTCGTTATTCTCGTTAACTTGTTACCATAACAACTGAATAATATCAGTCATGCTCACCGTTGATGGACTTGGCAAGAAGAATTTAAAACCATTCATATCTCTGATATCATGCCTGGCACGGTAAAAATGAATGATAACATATCGGAAATTGCATTTTCTACAATGTTAGTTATTCTGAACCCAGTATCTTCCGAGTGCAAGCTGACAGCTACGTGAATCAAACCGCGCCACCACTCGCTCGCTATTTCCCATTTATCCACTTTAATATAGCTATGCTACTGTATACTAATGAGATAATATAAAGCCTAGTACACATGGTGACTATTCCTGAACTTAATAATACTGAGAGTCGAGACATTCTATCAACGCGTTTTCTGTTATGTCGTAACAAACAGGAAAAAAAATTAACGTAATTTCGAATAAACACCCCACCTGAAGAAGAAATGAACGAAATATGAGGCAAAAATTTTATGTCTACGACAAAATTCTATTTGTATTTGTGCCTGGAGTATTACTTTCAATTATATAGATGTGCCTGAAGTATTCATTGTTTTGTAAAAGAAAATATTTTCATTTCTCTTTCAGCATCGGACGACGTCCTAATTTCTTCATCTCGATCATAGTGACGTCCATCGGACATTGCTTGCTTGTTGTCAGTGCATCCATCTACCCCGTCTTCCTAACAATATACATCTTGGGCAGCTCGGCCGGCGCCGCTGCCTTCCAGTCTCCTCTCGCACTCAGTGAGTATTTCTACTTGTTTATTGATTAGAGAGACTTATACTCCCTCCTAAGGAATACGCAAATGGCGTGCGTGAGGATCCAGGAGGGGAAGGGATTAAATGAGATGGGTAGGGTTGAGACTGTGGTCATGGAGGACTCCATTGTCGGACATATCGCTAAAGAGTTTGGGACCGGGCGAGTTGGCCGTGCGCGTAGAGGCGCGCGGCTGTGAGCTTGCATCCGGGAGATAGAAGGTTCGAATCCCACTATCGGCAGCCCTGAAGATGGTTTTCCGTGGTTTCCCATTTTCACACCAGGAAAATGCTGGGGCTGTACCTTAATTAAGGCCACGGCCGCTTCCTTCCAACTCCTAGGCCTTTCCTATCCCATCGTCGCCATAAGACCTATCTGTGTCGGTGTGACGTAAAGCCCCTAGCAAAAAAAAAAAAGAGTTTGGAGGAAAGGGTACCAGACTAGAGTGTTATCCAGGAATTAGGTTAAGGCAGATGTTGAGGAAAGTAGAAGATAAGGAGGAGAGAAAGGAGAAGGTGGTAGTGTTTCACGTCGGTACCAACAACGTAAGATAAGCAGGTAAAAATACCAACATAGTTGGGCTGTGTGGGATCTGGTAAACGCAGCACGGGTGAAGTTTTAGGAAGCGGAGATTGTTGTCAGTGGAATACTGTGTAGGAGAGACACTGACTGGAAGGTGATTGGGGATTTAAATGAGACTATGGAGTGGGTATGTGGGGAACTGGGAGTGAGATTTCTAGATCCTAATGGGTAGGTAGGAGATAGGGATCTGTCCTCAGATGGCCTTTACTTAAACCGCAGTGGTACATATAAGTTAGGAAATTTGTTTAGAAGGGTTAGAGGGAGGTCCATTCAGGGAAACGGGGTGGCCAAGGGAGCGGTGATAAGGGAACAGGAAACTGGAAATCAAGTAGGGATGACATAAAATTGTTAGTGTTGAACTGTAGAAGTATTGTAAAGAAAGGAATAGAATTAAGTAACTTAATAGATATACATTTACCAGATATTGTAATAGGAGTTGAATCATGGCTGAGAAATGATATAATGGATGCAGAAATTTTCTCATGGAACTGGAGTATGTATCGTAGAGATAGGATAGGAATGGTAGGAGGGGAAGTATTCATTCTGGTGAAAGAAGAATTTGTAAGCTACGAAAAAGTTAAAGATATGACACATGAAATTCTAGGTGTAAGGCTCATATCTAAAGATAATAGGCAACTTGATGTCTTTGGAGTGTACAGACCGGGAAAGGGTAGCGCAGGCGCTGATTCATAATTATTTGATAAGATAATCAGCTATGTGGAAAACGATAAGGAAAGGAACGTCATTGTAGTGGGTGATCTCAATTTACCAAATGCCAATTGGGAAGGTAATGCGAACGACAGGAAGCATGAACAACAAATGGCAAATAAGCTAGTATGGGAAGGGCAGCTGATTCAGAAAGTGATGGAACCAACTAGAGGGAAGAATATTCTGGGTGTGTTGCTGGTAAAACCAGATGAGCTCTATAGAGAAACCGAAGTAATAGATGGTATTAGTGATCACGAAGCTGTTTTTGTTTTAGTTAAAAATAAATGTGTAAGAAAGGAAGATATTAAAATGAGGACTATTAGGCAGTACCATATGGTTGATAAAACGAGCATGAGGGAGTTTAAAAAAGTAACTATAATGGGCGAGAAACGGTAAATAAAGATGTAAACAGACTCTGGGATGGGTTTAAAGTAATTGTTGAGGAATGTGAAAATAGGTTTGTACCTTTAAAGGTAGTAAGGAATGGTAAAGATCCACTATATTATAACAGAGAAGTAAAGAGACTAAGAAGGAGGTGCAGGTTGGAAAGAAATAGAGTTAGAAATGACTATGGAAGTAAGGAGAAATTGAAGGAACTTACTTGGAAACTGAATCTAGCATAGAAGTCAGCTAAGGATAACAGGATGGCAAGCATAATTGGCGGTCATACAAATTTTAGTGAAAAATGGAAGAGTATGTATAGGTAGGTTACTTTAAGGCAGAAACAGGCTCCAAGAAGGACATTCCAGGAATAATTAACGAACAAGGGGAGTGTGCATGCGAAGATATTCAAAAGGCAGAAGTATTCAGTCAGGAGTATATAAAGATTGTTGGTTACAAGGGTAATGTCCAGAAAGAGGAGGAGACTAGTGCTAAAGAAGTATTAAAATTTACATATGATAACAATGACATTTACAATAAGATACAAAAGTTGAAATCTGGAAAAGCGGCTGGAATTGATAAGATTTCTGGGGATATACTAAAGACAATGGGTTGGGATATAGTACCATATCTGAAGTACTTATTTGATTATTGTTTGATGAAGGAGCTATACCAAATGACTGGAGATTTGCTATAGTAGCCCCTGTGTATAAAGGATAGGGTGATAGATATAAAGCTGAAAATTACAGGCCAGTCAGTTTGACATGCATTGCATGTAAGCTTTGGGAAAGCATTCTTTCTGATTATATTAGACATGTTTGCGAAATTAATAACTGGTTTGATAGAAGGCAGTTTGGGTTTAGGAAAGGTTATGCCACTGAAGCTCAACTTGTAGGATTCCAGCAAGATATAGCAGATATCCTGGATTCAGGAGGTCAAATGGACTGTAGCGCTCCCTAAACTAGTCCCTAAATATTTGGGCGATGTTTGGGATATGATGATGATACGCTGGCCTGAATAGCTCAGAAGGTAGAAAACTGGCCTTCTGAGCTCAAGTTGGCGAGTTCGACTGCGGCTCAGTCCGGTGCTGTTTGCAGGTGTTCAAATACGGCAGATTTACCAGCTCGTAAAAGAATTTCTGAAGGACAAAATTCTGGCACCTCGGCATATACGAAAACAGTAAAAAGGTGGTTGGTGTGAGTAAATTATTATTATTATTATTATTATTATTATTATTATTATTATTATTATTATTATTATTATTTACCCTCCAGTTTTGGTTTTCACTCGGACTCAGCGAGGGAACACACCCCTGCAGCCTCAAGGGCAGTGTCCTGGAGCGTGAGAAATTTGGTCGGGGATACAAATGGGAAGAAGGACCAGTACCTCTCCCAGACAGCCTCACCTGCTATGCTGAATAGGGGCCTTGTGGGGGACGGGAAGATTAGAATGGTTAGGCAAGGAAGAGAGAAGGAAGCGGCCGTGGACTTAAGTTAGGTACCACGCCAACATTTGCCTGGGGGAGAAGTGGAAAACCACGGAAAACCACTTCCATTATGGCTGAGGTGGGAATCGAACTCCCATCTACTCAGCTGATCTTTCGAGGCTGAGTGGACCCCGTTCCAGCCCTCGTACCACTTTTCAAATTGCGTGGCAGAGGCGGGAATCCAACCCGTGCCTCCGGGGGTGGCAGCTGATCACACTAACCACTACACCACAGAGGCGGATTATTATTATTATTATTATTATTATTATTATTATTATTATTATTATTATTATTATTATTATTATTATTATTATTATTATAGCAGTAGTTTAGCTGCCTGTTTTCCACTCTAATGGGCGAGATCCGGGTTAGAATGTCCACCTTAAAAGTCACATGGCAACAGGAAGAACATCTATTCTCAAACCCCGGACTAAGAAACAGAATATACTGTAATATGCAAAGAATGACATTTCAACATTTGAAACAATGCTTTGTCAATAGGAGAAAACTTGAACTTGTTGAGACAGAATCTTCATGTGTACTCCGTTCGAATATACCATCTGTATGATATTTGACGATTTCAGTGAAACGCGCCTGGCTCTTTAGCAGAATGGTTAGCGTAGTGGCTTCGATTTATAGGGCTACGGTTCCATTCCTTGAGCTCGGAAAGTGGATATTTGTGATCATTTCGATACACATCTCAATTTACACACAACATATCACACTATTAACCACCACAGATAGTGAATAAATTCCTTCACATAAGGTTGGCGTCGGGAAGGGCATCTAGGCGTAAATCTAAGCTTATTTCATATTAGTTACGACCCAGATATTAATGGGTGTACGCGCATTTTAAGAGGATAAAATATAATAGGCAAAGTGACATTTCAACATCTGAAACAGTGCTTTGGCGATAGGTGAAAACTTGAATCACATGAGTACGTTTGATGATTGTAACTGGTAAAATGGACAGGTAAAAGGGAGACGATTTTAGTTCTGTTGCCTTGTTCAGCTAAATCTTGACCTGACTGTCCGGCTCCATGGCTAAATGGTTAGCGTGCTGGCCTTTGGCCACAGGGGTCCCGGGTTCGATTCCCGGTAGGGTCAGGAATTTTAACCATCATGGTTAATTTCGCTGGCACGAGGGCTGGGTGTATGTGTCGTCTTCATCATCATTTCATCTTCATCACGACGCGCAGGTCGCCTACGGGTGTCAAATCAAAAGACCTGCACTTGGCGAGCCGGACATATCCTCGGACACTCCCGGCACTAAAAGCCATACGCCATTTCATTTCATTTGACGTGACTGTTCCAGGCATGGAGGTATCAGACAGCAACCAAAGCGCCCATATTGCCATGCTTCAATGCTTGGGCTGGACGACAGGGATGTGTATCATGCCCATGATCGCCTGGGCCACTGGAGAGTGGAGAACCTTCATCTTGATAACATCCATACCCTGCGCATTATTCATTTTCCTACACCGGTATGTTCTTGGATATTCTACTGTTATTGCTAACCTCATTGCTACTGTAGATTTAGTGGCTAGGCTCGACATATCACCAGTTCCATGCTTTTAATCTAGTTTGACTTAGCATTTAGCAACCGTTTTTTTATGTAATCCAGTGGTCAAAATATGTTTGGGTGAAGATGATAATAATAATAATAATAATAATAATAATAATAATAATAATAATAATAATAATAATAATAATAATAATAATAATAATAATAATAATAATAATAATAATACAGTAAGGAAGATCGTGAAGAAAGAGTGCCAGGGGTTGGTATGGATAACCAAATAGGACCAACAAGTCAATAAATATTAATTTTAAATTAAATATATTGAAAAGAAAAAAGTTACATCAGAAATAAACAGAAGTTGCATAAATGACAGTATAGATCACTAAACGGCTGAAATAACGCTGTGCGAATTACAAATTCCGATTAAAAGGCGGACATATGAACTGTCCATTAAGCCATTAATCAGGGACTAAAGTCCATGCTACATAATTTTACATGTTGGAATTAAACATTACTGGATGGTCATTTAAGTTGTTCACTTAATCAAGAGCTAATCACATCCTACACAATATTTTAAGCTAAATAGACAACGAAAAGAAAGAAAAACTGTACAAGACTGAAATTCAGTTGAATATTAAGGCATTACTTAATTTTATAAACGAATAAAATTACAGTATTGGGGAAACCCTGAACTTAGTTTACATGGTTTCGTTAACTTCTAACTCCCCTATTCCCCTTCGACATGGCGTGAATAGGAAATTTATAAAGGAAGTACAGCTGCCTAAAAGGCCGAAAATATCGCCTCGAATCTGTCTGCCTCGGTTTCATTGGACAAATACCCAAGCATGCTTCTGCAGTAGGCGAGTGGCGAAGGAGGTGGGGGAAGGGGTGAATAACATAATCAGCAACTTGTCATATCAAAGTACAATCATTGGCTACTAATCTACCCTAACTACATTAAAGACATCTAGTTGAGCAGAGGAGAAATGCTGGGTTCAGTGAGTTCTAGAAGTCACCGTACGATGTCAGCATGGTGGTAGAGCAGAAAATCACGGCGCGACTAACAAGTTCACCGGTAGTTTGACAGGCCGGGAGAAATTCAATTTACAGTTTTCGTAATTTATCTCACAGTTTATTGTTTTCGTATTTCCTTGTCCTAAGGTATATGTGATACCACATGGTATCAATGAAACAGTGAGGGTATGCTCCGTTCACCCAAGTCTGTGGGTTACCGGGCGAGTTGGCCGTGCGTTTAGGAGCGCGCAGCTGTGAGCTTGCATCCGGGAGATAGTGGGTTCGAACCCCCTTTGTCGGCAGCCCTGAAGATTGTTTTCTCTGTTTTCCCATTTTGATACCAGGCAAATGCTGGGGCTGTACCTTAATTAAAGCCACGGCCGCTTCTTTCCCATTCGTAGGCCTTTCCTATCCCCTCGTCGCCATAAGACCTGTCTGTGTCGGTGCGACGTAAAACAAATAGCAAGAGTGTGGGTTACATTTCGCTTTAGTAATCTGATACATTTAGATGTAAAACTTCCACTTCTGAAGAAACGCATGGGTTTGGAATTCCCTTAACTTTCAACAGAAATGGGTACCAGGTACTTAATTCTTTCTTAATCTGCTTACCTTCCAGGGTTGGTTTTTCCATCGGACTCAGCGAGGGATCCCACCTCTACCGCCTCAAGGGCAGTGTCCTGGAGCTTCAGACTCTGGGTCGGGGGATACAACTGGGGAGAATGACCAGTAACTCGCCCAGGCGGCCTCACCTGCTAATCTGAACAGGGGCCTTGGTGGGGGATGGGAAGATTGGAAGGGATAGACAAGGAAGAGGGAAGGAAGCGGCCATGGCCTTAGTTAAGGTACAGCTCCAGCATTTTCCTGGTGTAAAGTTGGGGAACCACGGAAAACCATCTTCAGGGCTGCCGATAGAGAGGTTTGAACCCACTTTCTCCCGGATGCAAGTTGACAGCTTCGTTACCCAATCCATGCAGCCACTCGCTCGGTTTTTGAGTTTTTACTAATACCAGAATATCTATATGAAGAACACTATTTTTCAAATGGGGAGTTTTTTTGCTGTTTTTGTTTATATGGTAACTTCGTTCGTTTGTAATCTGTTTACCCTCCACGGTCGTTTTTTCCCTCGGACTCAGCGAGGGATCCCACCTCTACCGCTTCAAGGGCAGTGTCCTGGAGATTCAGACTTTGGGTCATGGATACAACTGGGGAGAATGACCAGTACCTCGCCCAGGCGGCCTCGCCTGCTATGTTGAACACCGGCCTTGTGGAGAGATGGGAAATTTGGATGGGACAGGCAAGGAAGAGGGAAGGAAGCGGCCGTGGCCTTAAGTTAGGTACCATCCCGGCATTTGCCTGGAGGAGAAGTGGGAAACCACGGAAAACCACTTCTAGGATGGCCGAGGTGGGAATCGAACCCACCTCTACTCAGTTGACCTCCCGAGGCTTAGTGGACCCCGTTCCAGCCCTCGTACCACTTTTTCAAGTTTCGTGGCACAGTCTAGCTCGAACAGCTGAGGAGCGAGGTCGTGTGGTGAAGTGTGTGCCGCGAACATGGTCGGTATTGAGCAGTACCGGGCCGCGATTGGGAGATAGCAGGTGAAGAAGAAGGAGACCAAGAATGGACGGGTGCTTAGAAAAGAAGGAGTAATAATGAGTGAAGCGGTGCTGGTAGTGACGGTGATAGCGGTGTTGCTGGTTATTGGGTGGGGTGGAATTAAACCCAGGCCCAAATACCAGCGGAAAATTTAGCATGGAGGACTTGGCAGCACTCAAGGTGGTAGTGAGTGAGGTAATTCAGGAAAAGTGTCAATGGGATAAGGTGCAGGAAATAATGGACTTGATGGAGGAGCAGAGAAAGGAGTTAGGGGACATGAAGAAATGGCTTGAAACGAAGACAGGGGAATCGAGCAGGAGAGTGGATAATAATGAGAAGGAAATCGAGTTATTGAGAGGGGAAGTGAAACATTTGAAAGATGAGGTGATGAAGATGAAGAAAGAAGTGGAGGGGAACAGGCAGGAGAGATTGAAGAAAGCCATATTTATATATGGAGTTGAGGAAGGTGGGAGGGAGGACAAGGTTGACCTGATATCCAAGGTGGTGGAAGTCATACGAGACAGAATGAAGATAAACTTCAGTGAAGTAGACATTGATGATGTAGAGAGAGTTGGAAAAACCAGAGGTCGGAGGCCTATTAGGGTAACATTTTTTTCAACCTTAATGGCAGATATTGTGTCATGTAATAGTAATAATTTACAGGGACAGAAAGTAGGAGTGAAAAGAGACTTAGCAAGGGAAGGAAGTGAAAATATGAAGATCCTGAACAGGCACTTATGGAGAGCGAGGAATCAGGGGCTAAAGGCCCGAATAAGAGGTCAGAGGTTGGTGGTGACAAACGGACGATGGATAAGGGAGCATTCAGTGGCGAAACTAAAGGAGATGGACGATAGCGCTACTTCCGAGGGAGGAGAGATGACAAGGCAAGATGGAAAGAAGAAGGAAGTAACAAAGAGGAGGGGAGACGTGGAAGGAGAGGAGATCAGCGCAGACGAGAACGGACAGTGCAGTGTGGATTCAGAAGACCAAAATAGTGATGGGGTGAGTGGGGGTGAGCAGCAAGAATCGGTGAGAGCTGAGTGCAGTGGTGTAGTGAGCAAGAAAGGACACGAGGAGACTGATCGACAGGAAGGTAAAAAATTATGAGTAAAGGAAAAAGTAGGAGTTTAAAAGACATCTGGGGAAAAGTACTGAAAGGGTTGGAAGATACAGAGGACATGGAACGGAATAGGGTGGTTAAAAAAGGAGGATTGGAGATAAGGGATGAGAGGTCGATAACTACAAGAAGTAAGAATAGATGGGGAGACTTAGAAGGGAGGGAGGGAAAGTTATAACTATATTGGAAAATAGGATGTGTGAATATTGAGGGACTAAGGAACAAATTAGGAAATAAGAAAGTTCGGGAAGTAATAGAAAGTTTCGATGTTGTGGCACTCTTAAAGACGTGGCTGGAAACAGGGAGGGAGATATCATGGAAGGGGTTTGTGATAAAATATAAATATAGAGGAAAAGAGAAGAATAAGGGACGAGCTCCAGGAGGGATGATAGTTCTAATTAGGGCAGAAATTAGGGAAATGGTAGAAGATATAGAGACCGATATGAAAGAAACCATGTGGTTCAGATTGAATATGGGAGGGGATGAGGGAAGGAGGAAGAAAATAAATCTAGCTTTTGTTTACTGCCATCCGAGCAATTCAGCTTATGCAAATAAATATTTTTTGAAGAGTTATTGGTAGATATTGGTAGGATAAGAGGAATGTTTCCAGGGGAAGAGGATATGCTGTTATTCGGGGATTGGAACGCGAGAATAGGGGAACAGAGCCCAGTATATAGTAGGGAGGATGGAATGTGTTTGTTGAAAAGTAGAAGGAGTGAGGACAAAATTATCAACAGTTATGGAGAGAAGCTCCTAGAGATGTGTGCTGTGGGAAATTTGTATATTCTGAATGGGTGGATAGAAGGTGAAAGGAAATTGACATATGTTACTGAGAAGGGTGGTAGTGTGATAGATATGGTTTTGAGTTCGGAAGGGGTGATTGAGAATATTGTAAGAATGGAAATAATAGATTGGATTGAATCACACCATTTCCCGGTGAGGGTTATGCTGAAAAGAGGGGTAGAGAAGTGTACAAGGAAGGAGGATGAGACGAATGATAAACGAGGGGGTAGTTACAATAAGTATAAATGGTCAGAGAAGGTGGGCCGGGATTGGAATAGGGTAGTAAAAGAGGAGTTACAACTTCTGAAATATGGGTGGGAAGGGGCGTTAGAAGAGAATGATACTGATAAAGCCTTGGAATTGCTGCTACATCCAATAAAGATAATAGCGCAGAAGGCGAAAGCTAGAAAGAGAAATAAGAAAGAGGGAGAAGAATGGTTTAATAGGGAGTGCGAAAGAATGCAGGGGAAGGTGATGGACGCGTTAGGAGAATATAGAAGGAAAGGTGGGGGCCAAGAAAGGGAGATTTTCTGTGAATTGAGGAAGGAGTATAAAAAGAAAATTCGTGAGACAAAAAAGGCGTGGCTAGAGGAACAAATTGAAGCCATAAATAATGATTGCAAGGCAAATAATTTTGAGAGAGTTTGGGACAAGATTAATAAAATTATTAAGGGTGGGAGGAATATAGAGAAAACGAGTATTGAGGAAGTGCAATGGGTCAGACACTTTGATGAATTACTAGGGGAAAAGGGGGAAGAAGGATGGAGAGGGATGGGGAAAGAGGTAATTTGGAGGAATAGGAGAGTGGCAATTTATGGTCTGGACAAAGAAATCACAAGAGAGGAAATCATGAGAGTGATAAGCAGAGTCAGAGCGAAGTCGGCCGGGGGATGTAATGGTATAAATAACAAGTTTTGGAAGGAAATTAGCAAAAATGAGATAATGATAGGGGGCATAGTTAAACTATTCAATAAGATATTTGAGGGAGGTACGTACCCGAAGGAATGGGAAACAGGAATTATATGCCCTATATACAAGGGGAAGGGTAGCAGGAACAGTGTGAACAGTTATAGAGGTATATCGCTGTTGGATTCCTTGAGTAAAATATACACTGGAGTGTTAGCGAACATATTAAGCGGGTGGGCGGAAGAGAGTAAATAAGGATAAGTTGCAACATGAGAGGTATTAATGTGTTGAAAGAAAAGTGGTATTTAAGGTAAGTGTGGAGGGAGACCAGTGTTGAAATTTGATTGTAAGTTATTATTATTTTCTACTGTGTTATGATTGTGTTATTTATTGTTGTGAACGTGGAGGACTTTTGTTTCTGTTATGGCTGGTTAGAATGTAAGTGCTGACTGTCGATGTTTTGGTATTGATCGGGAATAGGTCAGGGAAAATGAATGTGACGAAAGTTGCTGTAGGCATAAGGACAAGTGATGAGTTTGCTGGATCCTCGAGCCGATGACTGCTACAGAATTGCTATCATTTTTGTTATTATTTACTCCTATTATCTCTATTATTATTATTATTATTATATTATTATGTATTTAGTTAAATATAATAATAATAATTATTATTATTATATTATTATCATTATTTTATTATTAATTTTATTATTATTTTTTATTATAATTATTAATATTGTGTCTTATTGCTTTGTGAACATGTAATGGGGCGGAAAGCCTGTTTGTTCATAAATAAATACTATACTATACTAAATTTCGTGGCAGAGCCGGGAATCGAATCCGGATCTCCGGGGGTGGTAGCTAATCACACTAACCATTACACCACAGAGGCGGACTATATGGTAACTTGAAAAGTAAAGACTGTAAAATACACCAGTACACAATAACTGAACTGGAATTATTGAAGCTATAGCAGGTTATCAAAAAGACAATAATCTGTTGATTAGATGACTATAAGAGATGGGTTCAGACGTACACTTCATGAATGAAAGCTTACAGTTACACGATCCATACTACATAGTTATTTTGGTAATATTTTGGAGGTTTCTAATGCATATTTTCATCTTTGAAAATAATATTTACCCGAATTTTGTAGGTATTTTTGATGGTGGTGGTGTGAGGCGTGGATTGCCTTGTACTGTGTCTGAAGTAAATGACATGTATCTAATCGTCTCAGGTGTGAAGTTTTACCTATTCATCAGAGGTTTGGATCCCTCCTCACAAGAATTTGTTGCAGAGAAAGGACGGGGGTTTAACATCAGTTCAATTATTTCCCTGTATAAACATGACCAAGTTTTGCGTTGCATCTCCGCACTGTTAATTTATTTCCTCACCCCTCCGAAAAAACATCAAATAGCTGTACTAAACAGATTTCGTATCCCATATTAATCGGGCCACAAGCTTGATTTCTCATGCACCCAGTTGTCCTATTGCATATCCTAAAGAGGAGACGGGCAAGAAAGGTAAATGGTTACATCACAGAAACGCAGTTTGGCTTCCGCAGGGGAGTGGGCACACAAGATACTATAGACTGACTAAGAATCCTCGCTGAACTCAACATTACAGTAAAAGGAGTTTGTATGTCAATTTCGTAGACTAAGAAAACCTTTCGATAGGTATCCTGGCACAAACCTTTACCACATCCTCGCGATATAGGCGAAGGAGAACAGCTATGATTCTAATCAGGGACCTGTGCGATGACCATAAGACTGTTGTTTCAATTAAGCAAGGTCACTCGAGCCCAGTAACCATCATGACATGTGTAAGACAGGGATGTTTCCTCTCACCAACGCTCTTCAATTCTTTTGGAGATCTGGTGATGGAAGAACCACTAAGAAATACAGTGGCTCAAAAAAGTATTGGTCTGCCCATAGCCGTGGTATGAACGGAACTGTATGGTACAAATAATGGTTCATATAATGGAATTATACTGTACATATGCAGATATGTAAGGCAGTCAAGTACATCAGTAGGTTGAATATAGAGCCAAGAAGATTCACGCTGTTTGCAAACTGACTAGTAATACAAAGGCGTGCGTCATTACACGCCAAACAAGTATTGGTCTAATACACAATATCATCGTGACATCGTACTGTCTGCCGCATCTGGCTCATTGTGTCTGTGCCGACACGTTGGAAAGTAATATTCAGCACTGTTTCCGTGCTCAGCTAGCAATGGGAAGGAAAATGAAAGAAACAACCGTGGAAGAAAGGAGGATTGTAGTGCGACAATTTCAGGAAGGTATATCTTTCAAGGGCATAAGTGAAATTATTGGAAGAGCTGTTACAACTGTTAAAAATATTGTGTACAGGTACAAACGGACAAAGACAATGGAAAATAGACCAAGAAGTGGCCGTCCCTCAAAGTTATCAGTACAAGACAAACGGCAAATTGTGCGTAAAGTGGCCCAAAATCCTCCGCTAAGTGCGCCGAAGATAGCAGCTACGTTACAACAAGATGCAGGAGTTCAAGTGTCATCTGAAACCATCCGAAATATGCTACGCGAAAGAGGATATTCTGGCAGAACAGCCCGTAGAAAGCCGTACATCAGAAAGGCTAACAGAAAGAAGAGACTTGCATACGCTAACGAGCACATAAATGACAGCTATGAGGATTGGAAGACAGCCGTTTTTACTGACGAGAGTAAATTTACTCTCTTCAGGTCAGACAGACGAGTGACTGCGTGGAGGAAAACGAATTCTGAACTTGAAGAGAAGAACCTGACAGCTACTGTGAAACATGGAGGTGGTTGCCTTATGGTGTAGGGTTGCATGAGTGCGAATGGTGTAGGTGAATTAGCCTTTATTGAAGGAACTATGGATCACAAAGCATACATTAACATCCTCAAGATACATCTTCCATCAAGTGTACAAAAAACGGGACTCTCAGCAAAGTGTACGTTTACGCAAGATAACGACCCCAAACAGACAGCTCTGAACACGAAGTCATGGCTGTTTTATAATACACCGTGTTGGATGAAAACTCCACCACAGTCTTCCGACATCAATCCCATCGAGAATTTGTGGCACTATTTGGAGCAAAATGTGAGAAAGTATGCAATATCAAACAAAGCTGACCTGAAAGAAGCCTTAGGGCCTACTCACCGAATGGAATAACATACCAACGAAAACTACGGAAACCTTGGTCCGATCGATGACAAATAGGTTAGCGGAGATTATAAAGAGGAAAGAAGGACCTACCAAGTACTGAAACTCTCAAGAAGGATCAAGAAATTGCGTTATGTTAATTCAGACCAATACATTTTTGGTGGCAAGTGAAAATGAATGTTTTAAGTCATGGCTTTTTAGTTATATGGGCATGGAAGAATTATGTTTTTCTTACAATGTACATGTTATACAAGATGATAAATAATCAGGGATTCTAGTATATGTGAATTTTCATCATCATTCCCTTAGATTCCTCGTCCTCATATGGAGCATATCTCGACAGACCAATACTTTTTTGAGCCACTGTACGAAGATGGGTGTGAAAGTGAATAGAACAATGGTCAGAATAATTAAGTTTGCCAATGATCACGGTATATTGGGAGGAAATCTATCTTCTATACAGTTCATGATTTCCATAATAGCATCTACAGGGTGAACAAAAAATGCCGCACTTGGAGGTTGGCATGCGATTCCTCATCACATTGCAAAACAAAAGTTTCTATAGCCAAAACGGATCTGGTGCTGTTGGAAAACAAGTCGAAAACGAGAAGCTGGCAACACTGTCACATCCTGCAGCGCATCGGAATGTAATAGAGAAACGTGCATCATCCCGCTCTACCGTACCCGCCGTCGCAGCTCACTGAGTAGACTGCTGGGTTATTAAACCCACATGCACCATGGAGCTACGGCTCGAATCTACGTCAGGTTTCCTTTTTCCTTTTGTTTGTGTGACGTCAGGTCCCTAGTTCCGTCGTGTAACTGCGTTTATTAGCAAGACATCCTGTTGTCACATGACAATCGTCGAACACATGCCAGTGTTATCCATTGAATTGAATGCATGAATCGACTAACCACGCAGAACACAACCATAACTGGTCCTGTCAAGTGCATGTAGGGCGGCATGGAGTACACAAATGGCGAATACGTCGATATGCTTCTAGTGTAGGGTGCATCCGATAACCAAGCTTCTGCTGCTGCTTGTAAGTATGCAGCACGGTATCCTCAAAGGCGCCATCCCGGTAAGAATGTTTTTCGTCGCCTTGAGTAACGCCTGCGGGAAACCGGTAATCTTCGTCCACAAGCAGTGGGCAGAGGTTGTCCAAGGACTAGACGTACTCCACAAACAGAGGACGACATTCTTAACGCCGTTCACCAATCACCTCTGTCAAGTAGGTAATTCCAGGTATCTCAAACACTGGTCGTTGACGTGTTGCACGACAAAAAACTGTATCCATATCATTACACGTTAACTCAACACCAGCGGCCAGAAGACCGCATTCAACGAGTACAGTTCTATGAATGGTTTTTGCAAAAAGTTAAAGATAACGAACATTTTATAAAGAATGTGATATGGAGTGACGAATGTAGCTTCACTCGGGAAGGTATTTTCAACCATCACAACAGCCATTATTGGTCTGACCACAACCCACATGTCACCCGTGAACGTGGCTTTCAGGCACGCTTTGGCATAAACCTGTGGGATGGAATCGTAGGAGGAGTGCTTTTAGGCTCTTACCTATTGCAGAACAAGTTGAATGCGCCACGCCATCGTACGTTTCTGCGCATTACTTTGCCTGACTCTTTAGAAAACGTTCCACTTGGTGTTCGGCGACAGCTATGGTTTCTGCATGATGGTGCACCGCCATACTTTGGAATGACTGTGCGTAAGTGGTTAAATGAAGCGTTTTCCGGGAAATGGATTGGTGGTGGAGGTCCAATGTTCTGGCCTCCACGTTCGCCGGACCTTAATCCACTAGATTTTTATTTGTGGGGACACTCAAAGGAACATGTTTATAGTACTCTACCCATGGATGTACAAGGCCTAATAGTTCGCATGCGTGCTGCATCGGCAATGGTGTATGCAGGTGTGTTGCGTAGGTTCCGCTAAAGTATGCTCCAGCGAGTGGCGAAGTGTTTGCAAATGCAAGGTGGTCGCTTTGAACATCTGCTGTAAAGTGAACGTACCGGCTCTGTGAAAATAAGACTGGACGCCACACTTACACTATGATATCGTTGTGCGTAGCATAATGGGCAATCCAGTGTAGCCTACCTACTGTACTCTATTGTGTTTCCTTGTACCGCATTGGATAGAGACGATGTTACTGTATCCTCTAATATGTTCTACGTATTGGCTTCATTTGTGCCATGGACGAAACAAAGTTGTCGTTTGCGTCTGTAAGAAATTCATGTTATGTTTGAATGTTTAAATAAAGATAACTGTAACGGTAAGACAGGTTGTAGTGTATTGCATAGTGGAGGTGTACATTGGATACAATTTGATACATTAACTGAAAAAACTGGCGCGAACGCGACTCGAACTTCGGCACGTCCGTACAACCGCAATTTATGGCATTACCTCGTCTCACTGAGCTAATGAGACAGCTCCGGCAGAGCGCCGAGTTCATGCGACCTCTGCTTGGCCACGCTGCACGTCGTTACAGCGTTGCCAGAGCCTCGTTTCTTAACTCGCATTTCTGTTAAACCTATTGGTGGGACTAGGTTTTGCAAGATAAACTTTTGTCGTGAATTTCGACGAGGAACTAAATGCTGACCTCCACGTGCGACATTTTTTGTTCACCCTGTATAGTGGAAAAAAATTGTAATGAAGATTAAGATGCCAAAGACCCAATGCATTATCATCTCACAATCTCCAAAGATTCTGCTGCTAACAATACAGGTTACCACATTTGAACAAGTCAAAACATTCACCTACTTAGGTCAGAAGAAGGTATTTGACGGAAATCAAGAGCCGGATTGCTTTAAAGCAAGATTCGCTTTTTATACAGGGACTGTGTGTACCAACAGTTCAAGCTCCATGTTCGTGTAAGGATCCCATATATATATCGTCCGGATCGTAATACTATTTGCCTCAAAAACATGAACGGCAAATAAAAGAGATAAAATTGCAGGGAGGCTTTTGAAATGTGGTGTCTGCGCAAAATGTTTAAATATGCGGGAGAGATGAGGTGATAAATGTGGAGGATTTGAGTACAGTTAGGCAATAGTGATCTCCACTGAAATGAATACGCAAACGGCGCCTTTCTGGTGTAGAAGGCTTATATATCTGGAAAGAGGCCTCGGGAACTACCCAGGATATCATTCATAAAACAGATCTTGGAAGACATCGGATCGGAAATGTATGTAGGAACAACCATAAGTCGGGTGGCATGGAACTTTTTCGTGGCAAGAGACCAGTCCACGGAGCGAATACTTGATAATGATGATTCACCGTACCGAGCTAAGTGAAGTACGCGCTTCCCTTAGAACTCATCTTCTTTATCGTGCGTACCAGAGGAGTCCGTGTAAGTTCTTACTGTTATGTCAAGAAGAGAATAAACACCAGGGCCTGTATTTAGATAATGTGTTTACTAACGCTCCCCGTATCAGAGGCCGCCGGCGCATCGGGTTGCGTGAGCCACAATCACCGTCGCACTATCTTCAATCTCAGACACTGTATATTTTCTTACTGTTCTGTTCCACTGGAGATAAACGATTTCGTGGTAGCATGTTTACAAAGTGTGTTTCCTGCCTTAGATTTCAGTCCTTTGAAAGTTCCAACATGTTTCATATTATACATTCTAGCCAGATTCAATATGTCTTTTGATTTTGTTTAAAACAGTCAGCGGTGTATTGATGTCTCAACATTTCTTGGATAATTCAGTTTTAACATAAAGAAATCTAATTTACGAGTGCATCAATTATTGTATTGCCAACAGTGAAATTCCATGTTTTAAAAGAAATTATCGCTGATTAGAATGTGCAGAATCTATAACATTCAATGTTTGACAAGGAATGCACTTGACTTGACGATAGCATTTACTAACAAAAATATGGTTAAGTGAGATCATTTGATAAAGTAATAGTATTAGTCGACTTACATTAGTATTAGTCACAGTGTTAGTATTATAGTTATGAATAGTAAGAATATTAGTATTATATTTATCGAAGAGCTTCCTGTTTAATCCCTTAAGTATATAAAATTATGCTCTGTTTGAAAGTTTAATTATTGTTTAGTCTAATCATTTAATGCAATGTTTGTATGAAAATGCCTTTGCACATGGTATGATTTATTTTTAAATTTATTTTCAACCTTTCCCTTGCTATTTTATCCGTTCTTTTGTTGCTAGTTTTTCCAGTTTTCTCATTTGTAAACTGCATATTTGAATGTAATGGTACGTCAGCCGTGATTGGAGCTAGTCTCTGACATAGAAGAGGAAACCAAAGTCATCTCCGTACAGGCCATGAAGGCCCCTGGAGAGGTGGAAGGTAAAGGCTTCTACTATCCCTAACCTCGGCATTTGGTGGGGTACGGTGGTTAGCTCTACGCCCGGCCGCCTTTGCCCCGAGGAATTAACCTAGTACTCATTTTTGGTGTAGGCTGAGTGAACCTCAGGGCCATATGCACCTCCGTAAGTGGAAATCTCGTTTCTTAAATTTTACGACTTCCTGACAGGGAATGGATCCTACGTCCTTTCGGGTGAACCGAGCACGCCTTTACCGCCTCGGCCAGACAGTCCCTAGTCCCTGTTAGAGAAGAATAAATAAATAAATAAATAAATAAATAAATAAATAAATAAATAAATAAATAAATGAAACGTATAGGCTAGTGATTCCAGACTGCAAAGTGTCGGTGTCTCCGAAAACCGTAAAAAGTAGTCAGTGACACGTAAAGCCAATGACATTATTATTAGAAATCACTAATAATACTCGTTGGCTGATTGGTAAGCGTACTGGCCTTCGGTTCAGAGGGTCCAGGGTTCGATTCCCGGCCGGGTCGGGGATTTTAATCGCTTCTGATTAATTCTTCTGGTTCGGGGACTAGGTGTATGTGTCCGTCCCAACACTCCCCTCATCATATTCAGACAACATACCACACTACCAATCACCACAGAAACATGCAATAGTGATTACATCCCATACAGGGACAAATCCACATGTGCGACGCAGTTCGCACCCGCGAACCCACTGGTGTGGGGAAAAAGCGGTAGCAAAACAAGAAGAATAAAATAATAATTTCTCTCTTCATTTCTTTATTAATATGCCTGAAATTACAGGTGACCATGAGTATCCGGAATACTATAACAAGTTAATGAAATAATAGCCTACAGCAGGTATGACCAAAGGAAATGAAATGCAAACACCAAAAAGGATATTTGTGTTTTGTGGCGCACTGACTTTGTTAGCATGAGGACGAATTGTAAATGGCGTCCCAATACCCTAATGGATATTTTCTGTGCTACGAGGCATAGATGACTAAGGCTAATACTTACTCCTTGACGCTACGGTCCTTGCAGTACCTTGGTCTCCGTAACAATCTTCTTCCAAAGCTCTCTGTCGATTGCCTTGGTCCTCCATCTCCGGACTCCCATGGTACGTAGATCAGCCTCAACCTCTTCTATCCATCACTTTCTTGGTCTACCTCTACATCGTCTTCCACCTGGATGCCCCTTCAGTACTTTCTTAGGTTCTCTTGTAGTCTCCATTCGATGGACATGTCCTAGCCAACGCACTCTAGCAGTCTTCATCAAAGATACTATATCCTGCTCTTGGTACAGGTCTCTAAGCTCCTGATTAGATCTAATACACCATCCAAGTTCAGTTTTAACTGGCCCAAAAATCTTCCCCAATACCTTTCTTTCCCATGCCATGAAGTGAACTCGTGTCCTCGCCCCGAGGAGGTGCAGCTCGTTTTAGGCACACCCCCATTGGAGGTGAGCTGCATGTACCATTTTCACCACATACCAGCCCTTCTGCCACTTAAATTTCTGGCAGTACCGGGAATCGAACCCGGGCCCCCGAGGACGGCAGCTAATAGTGCTAACCGTTACGCTACGGAGGCGGACTTCCCATGCCATTAACCTACAGTATATTCTTCTGTTTTATTTAATATCCAGGTCTCAGCTCCATATGTAACCACTGGTCTAATGAAAGTCGTATAAATGGTCAACTTAGCTTTCCTGGATATTTGTTTGGACTTAAGGCAGCATAGCATCGCTTTCCTGCAGCCAGTCCAGAGCTTATTTCCTTTTTTGTTTTATTTTGTGAAGTAATCAGAGAGCCTAGATATCTAAATTCCTGTACCCCTTCAAAACACTTTTCTCCACACCTAAGTGCATTTGGAGGTTGACTAGATCTGGAACTCACTAGGAACTTAGTTTTGTCGTTATTCACTACCAGTCCAATTTGCTGTGCTCCCCTTTCCAATTCTTCATAGGTTTCAAGAAGTACATTCGTTGTACGAGAAATTATGGCCACATCATTTGAATATGCCAATATTTGAATTAATCTATGACATATGTTCCTTTCACGATTTGCAGTGATGGTACGCACAGCTGTTTCTAAAGCAATATTGAAGAGGACAGCAGACATTGGATCTCCTTGCCTCAAACCCACTTTTACATCGAAGGTTCGCGATACTTTCCCTTGTACGCATACCTTAGATTTACTTCCGCTCGAAGCTGTTTTTACCAACCTAATCAGCTTCCCAGGATAACTAAGGGCTTTCATTTCGATGAGTAGTTTTCCTCTTTGCACTGAATCGTACGCTTGTTTAAAATCAACGTACAGTTGATACAGTGGTATATTATATTCATAGCACCTCTCCAGGATGATCCTCATTGTAAAGATATGATCTATTGTTGAACGGTTTGCACGAAATCCACACTGATATTCTCCAAGATCCTGTTCTGCTTTGTGTGTTAGACGCTTAGCTATTATTATGGTAAAGATCTTGTACCCTATGCAACGCAGAGATATCCCTCTGTAATTTTCACATTTCAATTTATTTCCCTTCTTAAGAATTGGATACACCAAAGCTGTTTCCCATTCTTCTGGTAATTTCTCTGTTCGTTAGATTTCCAGTATCAACTTATACAATGTTTGTATCAATACCGTTCCACCATATTTTAGCAACTCAGCTGTTATTCCATCGTCTCCTGGTGAATTATTATTCTTCATCGATAAGAGGACACATTTTACTTCTTCCAAAGTGGGTGGTTCACTATTCCATTCCTCAGATTCATCTTCATTAGATTCACTATTTGGCAATTCTAATTCATATTCTTCATTTTGTATTTTAACTGGATTCAAAACCTCCTCAAAATATTCTGCCCATCTATATAATATTTCCTGGGTATTTCCAAGTAGTTGCCCGTTCTTATTTTGTATGCAGCTTACTCTTGGTTGAAATCCACTTTTTCTCTGCTTTACGTTTCTATAAAACTTTCTACTTCTCTTATGCTCATAATCTTGTTGCATCCCTTTTATCAGATGTTTTTTCCATTTCTCTTTTCTTTTTTCTACAAAGATTCTTGGCTTCCTTTCTGCATTCCACATATGTTTGGTGAGTAGTTCTTGTTGCCCGTTGCATTGTATATCATCCTTGCTTTATTTCTTTTCTCCAAGGCTAGCTTTACTTCCTCATATACCAATTTTTCTTTGGCTGTTTCTTTCTTTCTCCTAGTTACTCCTGGGCTGCATTCGTGATGGCTTCTTTAATCACCCGCCATGATTCATCCACTGTTACTGCATTTTTATGGTTTTTCAAACCTTCTTCAACCTGTCTTTCATACTCCTTCCTCCTTTCATCATCATTAAGTTGTTCTTGGTTAAATCATTTCCTCCTTTCTGCTTTACCTCTGACTCTTACCGCAAGCTTTTGTTTCAATTTAGCTTTCACCAAATAGGGTCTGAATCTATATCCGCACCTCTATAAGTACGCACATCCTGTACATCTGACGCATATCTTTTATCAATTAGTATGTGGTCGATTTGATTCTTGGTGTTCCCATCTAGTGCCTCCCAAGTTTCTTTACGAATTCTCTTGTGTTCAAATGTAGTGCTACTGATTACCATATCCTTCGCTGTAGTGAAGTCAATAAGCCGTAACCCATTGTTGTTACTTTCCAAATGTAAACACTGTGCTCCTATTGTGGGTCTAAATTCTTCCTCTTATCCCATTTTTGCGTTGAAGTCCCAAATTACTATTTTAATATCATGTCTAGGTGCCTCATCGTACTGTTTCCCTAGTTCTTCATAAAACTTATCCTTTAGTTCATCCTCCTTTTCTTCCGTAGGTGCATGTACGCTTATAAGTGTATAATTGAAGAAACGGGCCCTGATTCTCATGATACAGATTCTTTCATTTACTGCCTTGTAAGACATTAAGGTATGCTTCAGTTGTTTAGATATCATAAAGCCTGTTCCACAGATGTTCTCGCTATTACCACTATTGATTAAAGTATAATCCTGTAAATCGAACATCTCAATTTCCCGCCATCTAATTTCTTGTAGAGCAGCGATTTCAACATTATACATTCTTAGTTCCTCTTCTAGTTTTCTGCTTTTCCCTGGCTGGAGTAGGCTTCTCACATTCCAAGTCGCTAATAATAATCCATAACCATTTCCTCACCAAGGTCGTTTTTCAATTTTATCCGTCCGGTTTGTTCTTACTCTTTGCGGCTTCTCAACAGTTTTTTAACGGAATACAGTTGTCAACCCTATGCCCAACCCCCAACCTGGAAGACCAGGGTATCCCTTTTAGTCTGGATCATCACCTTCGACCTACCGCCGGCATAGCTCTCAGGATCTTTTGACCACACAAGCCTCACCACCACGACAAGGTAAAGATACCATCGATAGAGGGCATAGATGACATCTTTCCTTATTCTCACTCTGTTGCAGAAGTCGCCAAAGAAAGATGCTTCTGGGTCCGACTACAAGTCCCACGACTTCAAAGTTCTTTAGGTGATATTTATTAAGACAGTAGAGGATGCACAGGTAGATTCTATCCTTTCTCTCTTACCGATTTCTACTGGCTGTGTTGAATCAGTTTCGAATCTGATGGTTGGATCAACTTATAAACCCGCTTCTCGTTTCTTCATCGAAGACGATGGTGTCTGTTCGAGAAGTGCTACCAGTAGTAGAGACGCCGTGAACTTCTTCATGTACAACCATACTTTAATCCTTCAAACCCTTTGTCAGGATGGATTGAATACTGTGATGTCTGTTTCATTTTACGAGCACTGACCTAAGAGGTGAGGGAGCGTTTTGATTTCGTTGTGACAACATTGACAACGGTTACTGTCATAGATCCGGTGTGGAATAATTGGCACTACTTCTACCTTGCCAACAATTTTGAGGCCTTCACACAATTCGCTGCTATTTAATCCTCGGCGGTTTAGAAACACCTTATTAACTTGGGTGTTTTGCTTAAAAATAAAAACCCCTTTCCCTTTTGGAGGGAGACGGCATTCTCAGCGCATTGAGTATTGTACTAACATCAAGGGAGTTTTCTTATAATGAAGATTTTCATTGTGTTGTACCTATATATTCAGTTCCTAGATGGAATTGATGCTTTCCTCGTTAAGTCGACTTGTGTTGCTGAAGTAAACGTTTTTGGCTGTGTGAAAATATTTGAGTGAATGTATCTGTTTTAGGATGCTATTGTAGTTACCTTTCATGAATAGCTGAAGGAAATATTTTAATAGTTTGCTAAGAGAAACTCGCATTAAAGCAATGTTTCTTTTTTTTTTCAGAATGTTCCCGGAGTCCCCACGGTGGTTGGCTGCAATGGGAAAACCAGAAGAATGTCTCAAAGTCCTTCGTTATATTGCCAGTGTGAACGGAACATCGCTGCCACACGACACTATGTCCATTCTCAAAAGACTAGCGTCACGGAAGGAGCAAGTGTATGGAATAGCGTCCCTCTTCACAGGTTGGAGGCTCGTCATGAACACCTTCTTCCTCGCCACCTGCAGGTTACTATATACTTCTTATTCTTATTCTTATTTACTTACTTCAAATCTTATTCGGATTATTCTTATCCCCAACATTTTACATTTTTAGGAACAAATTATTTTTTAGTTAACAAGTTTGTTCGGCCTCAGTAAGGAACATATTTGTATATGTCTTTGTTTATATATGTCTTAATTTATCAGATTAGTACGAGCTAATGTGAATTTGAATGTGTTATATTCCGCCACTCCATCGCCAAGAATAATCGAATACTACACGGTCATGGGGACTAAAACCCCCTATATTTCGAATGTTAAATTGGTGAATTTCTGGTACGCTCAGCTCCTGAGCTACTGAAGACAGACGAAAGGTTTATGTTCTGTTGTTTGTATAAATTACATGTTAAACTTAATGAAGAACTTTTCAGAACTTTTTGTAAACATTCAGAATATTTTTTGTTATTTACAACCAACATTTACAACAACATGATGAACAGAGACTGGAATATATATATGCTGAAAATTTGAAGGTTATACCACCGTATGAGTTGAGCGTATCAACCAAACCTGAAAATTACAGACTGAGAGAAATAAGCTTAAAATGAAGGCACACAGAAACACACATCGTATGTTGATCGGAATTCTCATCCAAATCACGTTGTTTAATCTTTCGTCTGGGTTCTACAAATGTTTGATAGTGCTGCCAACGGGAAGAATGGAGCTTGTCTTTCATATCGCTACTACTGCTACTAATAGCAGTGTTTTCATTCTTTATCTTGATGGGGTACGGCGGGCCTCCTAGAGGGTAACGCCATCTCTCTGGCCAGGAGATGTGTTGCGGTGATTTGGGGTGCGAACAAGGTGAGAGGGGAGGGGCTATGGCCTACAAAATGTAATGTCCTGGCATTCACCTTGGTGAAGGAAATGGAAAACCATTCTCAGGGCAGCCGACAGTGGCACCGTCCCACCACCTCCTGAATGCAGAATTGTAAGGCTACAGTAAAGCCGTGGCCACTGTTAGTCGAAGCTTTTCTGCTCGGCCTTTCAAATGATTATTACTCGGGTTTCTATTCCGTCCCTGATGGGGATGGCGGGCCTCCTACACGATAACGCCATCTTCCGCGTCAGCAATGCTCGCAGTTGATCAACTAGACAATAAAAGCTGAAATTCGTGGAATATCTCCATTATTATAGGTTGGGCGGTAAAATATTATCACCGGGCGAGTTGGCCGTGCGCGTAGAGGCGCGCGGCTGTGAGCTTGCATCCGGGAGATAGTAGGTTCGAATCGCACTATCGGCAGCCCTGAAAATGGTTTTCCGTGGTTTCCCATTTTCACACCAGGCAAATGCTGGGGATGTACCTTACTTAAGGCCACGGCCGCTTCCTTCCAACTCCTAAGCCTTTCCTATCCCATCGTCGCCATAAGACCTATTTGTGTCGGTGCGACGTAAAGCCAATAGCAAAAAAAAAAATATTATCAGACTTAAAATTTTGAAAACCAGATTTACCATACTATATATTTTGTTATGTACTCTTTTAAATAGACCTAATATTTATGGAGATATTTGGAAGTTCGTGAAAATGTAATTATTATTATTATTATTATTATTATTATTATTATTATTATTATTATTATTATTATTATTATTATTATTATTATTATTTCCATATAGAATAGAATAGAATAGAATAGACTAGAATAGAATACAGAATCCTGGATATGTTTTTTGGGCTTTGAATACTTTATTTTTTATTTTTTACAATTTGCTTTACTTCGAACCGACACAGATAGGTCTTATGGCGATGTTGGGATATGGAAGGCTTGAGAATGGGAAGGAAGCAGCCGTAGCCTTAATTAAGGTACAGCTCAGCATATTCCTGGTGTGAAAATGGGAAGCCACGGAAAACCGTCTTCAGGGCTGCCACAGTGGTATTCGAACCCACTATCTCCTGGATGACAGCTCACAGCTGTGCGCCCCTATCGTCAAGGCAAACTCGCGCGGTACAAGACTTCAGAGCGAGTACAGATTCTTTGGTTGTTCTCTTAGTAGCCACTTACGACATGCAAGGGTACAAATAATGAATACACCTTTTCACTCCACCCAGTGGGGAGATGAAGAGTTCCAATAAATCGAAATAAATAAATCATTTTCTCTCTTCCATCCACAGAGTTCAGCATTTTAATTGATGATTTCCCGTTAAAATTATTCACCATTGCTTTGTTCACGGCCTCTCTTTATAGGTCTAAAACGTCCATCATGAACATCTTCCAAGAAAGACGCCTTTCCGTCAACCAAAATGGAGTCGTTCTAACATCTACATGACGTACACTGGTTGCCTGATCACGGTGTTTGCTTTTCCTTTTCGTAGACGCTAAATAATTGCATACGCTAATTCTATATACACCCCCCAGCCCACAAACGTCTTGTACCCTTTTCGTGGTATAACTACATCAATTAGATTTAAACAGTCCTGCAACATGACACTGGAATGGAGTAGCTAGGATGAGATCTTCGAACTAGGCCCGGGATCGAAATCTCATCTCCCCTACTGGAATAACACGCTAGCTGTATCGGTAGAGCAAACGGGTCAGTGAAACGTGCTGAAGGGTAGTAAACTATTTATACAGTAGGGGAACCTTAACTATGAGAGGAATGTTATTTACCTATGAAATGAGAAGAATGAATAATTTTTTTTTTTTTAATTTTAATGCCTGAGAAAGCACACGGATAATTTATGCATGGATATGACACCATATTAAACCTATAAATTAGACACTGTAAATTTTCTTGAGTGTGTGACTGTCCTCTTTAGTCCTTTCCCTAGATTTGCAATTCACTCTGAAGATATTCAAAACACTTTATGCACTAGTACCGTTGTACACAGAAATAACTGGATGATGGCATATCTTGTATTACTCGCCTTATTTACACGATTAAATCATATATTCAATTAACAAGTCGTCGTCCTATCGGCGAGAATTTACATTAGCTGTCGAATGAACCAGGTGAGACATATTTTAATATATGAGCTTGTTTAAAATATCTGAAAGTCGTATCACTTATTAGAAAAACCTATCTCGCTATCTCATGAAATGAGCAAACATTATACATCGTATGTTCCAATGGGATATCACTTCAATATACACATGAATTGGACATTTGTACAACGATGGTCCCTGTAACGAATCATATTTAACGAACCAAAGACCAACACAGTATTCGAATAAATATCACTGCTGTAAATATAAGACAATAAATACACTCGACATTCACAAGATAGATCATGGACGCAGGCATCCGCCCGTAGTTGGTGGCAGCAGCATAACCGCCTGTGGTGCTGCTGAGACACGAACTCGTGTCCTGTGACAATAGTGAAGCGTGACGTCAGTCCTGAAATCCCTAGTCGTTTCAATTAACATAAAGATATGGGGGGGAGTTCACTCATTGATTGGAATTTTAGATTTACACAACGGTGTTTATTTCTGACTGGATGCATGTAATATCGATGCCGGAGAAGAGGAATGAGCCCCCCCACAGCGGCGATAGTATTCCACACCCCTCCATACCTGGCTGGGTTTTAGATCTCACCGGCCAGCTGTTTACACTGTCCTCGTCTTGCACTCTCAATTTCAACACAAGGGAACTCTGTCAGTCACGTTTTCTAGCCATCTCGGCGCTTCGCTTTAAATCTCATTATTCCTTGGATGCCATTCGCATCGATTAAACACATCGGCTTACATCTAGCCTAATTTATACCATTAGCGCGGAATAAACAACCTCGCCCATATCATTTACTCATGTGGGGAGAGGCTCATATTTCATCAACACCGCACTCGATCTATTCCTCATCTGCCTGAGTAGCTCGGTCCCCCTTCTCGGCATAATCAATACACGCATATTATAGAAGAAAGAAAAGCCCTATCACTCGGGACAAAATGTGTTAACACTTATGTTCTAAATAAATTCAAACATTATCACACTTCACTTGTCACATCGAGGTTTCTTCTTCACCATACTTAATTTATACAAGGGAATGACCTAACACATTACGTGAAGCATCTACTACAGAAAACGTTGAAATTTATAGATGACTCCTATTACTCGTATTTATTATCGATGATACATTGAGTGATTTTACGTGAATATTTAAAATCCCTTTAATTCCCAGAATGCTTCAAATTAATCAATCTAGGGTCTTAAATGTATCATGCACTAATCCCCATTATAACTAAAGAAATACGGTCACTGACCGCGAAGAAAAATCAGTACTAACCTATCAAGTAACTACTACCATCCCTTTGAGAACAACGAAATCCTACCCTACATTTCTAAAGAATTGGCATGCATTAAATATTTACATTTTTAGAGGAAATAGACTTTCAAATATTTTTACAGTACTCATCTGTCTGGATCACCCCACAGCTCACCCAAGAAGGCACATCTAGTCACTTAGCCGCACATCACGACCGCATTAGCAACCTGAAGTCCTGTGTTCGGCTGCCGTTGGGTTGATGGCATGATGTCTTGACCTCTTATACAATGTAGGACGTTCTCGATGTTCGACGGCGTCTTGACTGGATACAGGCCTTCCGTTCGATCCTCTTCTTCCTCGGGGAATGATACCACTGGCGCACAACACAGTGAGGGAATCTGACTTAATTATCATTGTGATAAATGGCAACACATTATAATTTCTACGATCAGAGAGACTCATAAGCTTGAGCCCTCCAATCAAGCATCGGTAATGTCTTGTAGCCCGCTGCTTTTCCTATTGGCTTTCTATTCCACTGTCGGCAGTGTAGGCCCTAATTATAGACGTCGGCGCGTTCACTGTTATTAGAAACCTGAAGCTGTCCTCACGAACGTGGTTTGACTTTGTCTAATTCGGCACTAATTTATGTTGGAGTACATATTAGCTACTGCGTCTGGGATTTCTTAGCCGATATCGCCCTGAGTTTATACATCGCCACTGAGCCGCACTTTCTGCTACAACTGATCATTCATGATTACACGGTTATTTGAGCTCCCATGTTATTTCATCGGCAGTTAATACGCTCGTGAACTTACTTACACAATTGCACAGCCTACTAGCGTTTGATTTTACGTTCTGTTTACTCACATATTTGTGCACTTAAGCATTCCGCATAACATATGACCATCATAGTTAGGATTAAATGCCGTGCTCCGTTAATATCAATAAACTTTCACTCCACTGTTACATAATCATATCACTGATAGAACTTCAGCTATGTAAACACTATTTAAACGATTACTGACTGGTCACACTTTGTAATATTGAAACAAAGAATACTGAAGAGTCACTCACATTAGGTACCACCTCACCATGCAACTGGTAGAATCGAACAAGATGCTTACCTCAGTTCGCACCCCCTTTTTATAATGAAAACGTGTCAGACTCGAGAGTGAGAGAGAGAGAGAGAGAGGGTAATACTCCTCCTACCTGCAGAAATCGCTCCGGTAGCACGTAGTTCGCGGGATCGATCAATGCATCAAATTAAAGCTTGATAACCCAAGTTTCCACTGATCGATTATCATTTTGCTCGCTTTACGCATTTTGCTCTAATATTGAAAGCGTCCTTTGATATCCCAATGAGGGAGGGTCTTGTGATTTGGCGGTTCTGTGGCTTCGTTCTCGATGACAGCTTTCTCCAGGTGGTGAACGCCTGTAGGATGTCCGTGAACTGCGTAGATTATCCCATTAGAATCATGTAAAGAACTTCTTGGTGTTAAAATTCTGATGGTGAATGGTTTTTTTCGACCAACGGGACTTGAACCGACTATCCACGGTGTCATTCTATATAGACTTGACTCCTTAACGATCATGGCCACAAGGCCGGCTCAACAACAACAACACCACCACCACCACCAACAACAACAATAACAAAATGCGAAAATTTTATTCCTGCCTTGATTTGGTCCCCTTAAGGTTTTCTTTCTTTCTTTTTTACTATTTGCTTTACGTCGCTCCGATACAGACAGGTCTTATGGCGGCGATGGGATAGAAAAGGGCTAGGAGTGGGAAGGAAGCGGCCGTGGCCTTAATTAACGTACAAGTGATTAAGGTGATTTGCCAATGATCGGTAGCCGTGGAACTAGACCAAAGACATTTCTAAACCTCTGCAAGTTATTTTCAATTTCTAAGCAATTAAGCCTGAAAACAATACAAATTCTTTGGAGTCATTTATATTATTTATGAACATTACTAGGTGTCGATACAGAAAACCTCAATTTGTCAAACAGTTTCTTATGTAAATTATATTATAACTTCTAGTTTTGCAAATACTGTAGTATACTTTGTCTTACGGCAATCTGCAGCGGCATAAATAAATAAATAAATAAATAAATAAATAAATAAATAAATAAATAAATAAATAAAAGTACAAGTCAATAATGCAAGTTTACAAATCTTTTGAGAAAATAAAGTGCATGGCAAACATTATGTTACAATTAGTGGAAGGCTTTGCCTTGCTCTCTTTCATAATCTGTAATAAGATGACTTTGCTTTTAGTGTACCGTATATTTCTCCTAAGAATTCTAGAATGAATTAACCACATATTACAGTGTAGCCTATCTGACAGCCACGATGTTCCTAATAAAAATTGTAAATTAATGAACATAAAATTTGCATAGAGGTTTCAATGGTACTGATAGGTCTAGTTTTATATATAACTTCATGCTAAAAAATGAAGTATTTTACAAATTTAAAAAGCCATTTTCTGTAAAGTGTTGTCAATGAACGTGGAAACTTACTAAAATTAATATAGTGATCCTTCTGCTTAAATCTTGTTAATATGAAACGCAATTTTCCTTTAACAGCTCAATCGGTACTGCTACCAATTACATTTTGAATGTTTTTATTTTTAAAATATGTGTATACACTGTAATATTTATTTATTAGGAAGTGATGAAGATCTCTTTAGCATTTTGTATGTATAAGTGGTAGCAGGATCTTTCAACTTAGTGTGTAATTTTGCAGGACCATCGGTGTGCTGACCTACTATACTCTTGTTCTCAATGTTAGCAACATGTCAGGAAATCCTTTCCTCAACTTCTTATGGCAGTCCATGGTGGAGCTGCCGGGTTTTGTACTTGGTCGTTACTTAGGCGATAAACTTGGGCGTCGGTGGACTCAAGCTGGAGTGCTACTGGTCGTATCTGTCGCCAACTTCGTTATTGTGGCAACCGTAACCGGTAAGTATTGTACCGCAATGGCCTAAACGGCGGTTCACTTCAGAATTCAGTTCCATTTCAAATAATTTCAATCTCAAAAACTTGAAGTAGAAAGGTACAAAGTGTAAAAATGAAACATTTAAGACAGTGTAAAAAAATGTTTACTTTAAGAACACATTTACTTAGATTGGATTGATATACGAGGGTCGCCCAAGTGAAACAGACTTTAGCACGAACGTTGTTATTCGAAGAAAGCCCATTGCGCATCCGTCCATGGATGGCTACGTATCTCAGGAATAAATCTGGTATCGTCGGAAAATGTTAGCGTACTGTTTGTACGTGAGGAAGCAACATTACTCGGTGTTGTCTTACCATGAATGCGTCCAGAAGTGCTCAGCGTCGGCTATTCGGTTTATGGTGGCGGGTGTTACCGTAGTATGAAGGATGTGTATGGGAACGAGAGTGTATCGCGCTGAACGGTGTTCAAGATAGTGTTGGGAATTTCATCATGGGCAAGTAAGGACATGAAAAAGCCGGGCCAAGCACAATGAGCAGCCTAGGGAGAAACCAAATCAAGGGATATCGATTCGAAAGCAATGGCGAGTCCGAGACGCCGTTGAAGAATGGTTCCACCGCCAGCCATGGACGTTGTTCGCTTGGGGTATACGTCAACAAGTGGAACTTGTTTGAACCACCAAGGCGACTGTACTTACACGTATTCCAAAAAATAAACCGTTACAGAAACCAACAAAAGTCTCAGCTTCATTGGGCATGTTATTGATAGACAACAGCACGTGTACACGAGCAATGCTTTAATAACACAGATATATGGAGCTAATCTTTGTTTAGACCCGTTTATACGACACAACTTGTGAAAAGAGAAATTACGGGGACTGTTACAGTTCAATGGTGCTAAGCTCATACGCCCCGATGCACTGCTCACTCTTACAGTTCTGCCTGTACACATAATTTGACTGCAAGAAATCAATGTCAGTATATACCTCTTCATTTTTGTTTTGTTGCAGTGATTACAATTTGTGAAGTTGAACCTCCAGAAATGTAGACAGCACATCGTCCATTGTTCAACCTTTTTTTCAACACCACAATGGTAGAGTCCCTACTTCAAGGTTATTATACTCGTGCTTCACATCAACATTGTCTGAATTATTACAGTATTAATATAATAGTGAATCCAACATGCTTTAGAGATGTATTTATTTATTTATGTATTTATTTATTTAATTTATTTATTTATTTCTTTATTTATTTAGTTAACGTATGGCTACGTTCACTAAAAATAATATTTACAATTATCTCATATTAAAACTACAAACTAATATCCAGGCCACGAATGCAGTCTATTGATCTCTCCGTCATAAATAGGAGCGCTGTTGGATCGCCAGGGAAAGCTCTCAGAGGACATTCTTGGACTATATGATGAACAGTCTGCCTTTCAGAGCCACTGTCACAACTTGGAGAATTTATTTTCTTCCACTTATGCAGGAGATCGGTACAACTGCCAGATTTGCTTTCTATTCGGTTAAGAACCGACAAGATCTTGCGTGGCAATTCAAAACCAGGTGGTTAGGGCAATATGCACACCATCTTACGTAGTTCTTTCCATTCCATTAATCTGCCATGTCTGTCTCAAGCAGTCATTAATATTAAACCCGTTGTCAACTAACATCCTTGGAGTTTCCAGGGGTGGGTGACGAGAGCGAAGCCTTCCTTTACTGATGGTTGCGATGTCTGCGTGAGCAGGGATCTGTAGTTTTTTTATATTCCCGTACAAGTGTCCTTTCCCGTGGTGGTGTATGGCTAAATATGGAGAGCCAGAAAGTAGGCGTAGGTCTGATTGTGCCATTTATAAGGCGCATAATATGCTGTAGCTGTATGTCAAGTCTTGTGGGAGTATTATTCATGCAAGCTGGAGAGCAATATTCCGCAACTGGGTAAACCAACGCCAGGATCCTTATGATGTGCCACAGAGTGTCTGGAGAATTTTATTTCGAGCTTTTAATTTTGCAGCTGTTCGTAATAAGTGTTGTTTGTAACTGAGCGTTGTATTAAGCGTGATTCCTAGATATTTCGGGTTTGTGTTATGTCTGAGTAGCCTTTCTTCAAAGTAGACTGTGAGCTCTTTGTTGGCCAACTTGTTATTTAGGTGAAACATTGAGTCCCTTGTCTTAGCGACACTTGGCTGCAATCTCTATTTGCAGAAATATTCATCAATAATAGTTAAAACATTGGTCAATATAGACTCGGTAACTTCGAGATACATATGCCGCACTGCGAGTGCCCAGGCATCAGCATACCCAAACTTTCTTGTTGTGGTTTCAGGTGTATCTGATATGTACAAACTGAACAGGAGAGGGCCCAGGACAGATCCTTGTGACAGTCCGTTGTTTAGCTTCATCTGTGAACTCATCTTGTTGCCCATTAGTACTTGAAAACAACTGTTAATGAGCATTTCACTTATGAGATTGTCAATTTTTAGGCTCGGGGGATGACTTATGAAAGTGTCAGTATGACACCTTACCTCCAGACAGTATCATATGCAGCTGTCAGATCAATGAATACGACTGATGACTCCTCTTGAATCTGGAAGCCAGCTTCTATGAAGGTTGTTAGGGAGATGACTTGATCTGTGCAGCTGCGATTAGGTCTGGATCGTGCCTGTTCGACCAGTATAATTCCAAAGATCTTGTGACATATTTTATTGTACATCATTCTTTCCAGTGGTTTATATAAGATACTAAGTAAAGCTATGGGTCGGTAACTTTCTGGCTTATTATTTCCTTTACCTGGTTTCAGTAAGGTTATGATTTTTGCTAGTTTCATTTCATGTGATATGTTGCCCGTTTACAGAATGGTTGTGAAGAACTCAGCCAGCTACTTTTTCACATACTTGCCACAGTGCAAAAGGAATTCTGCGTTAATGCCATCAAAGCACGGGACTTACCCTGATTTCATATCTTTTATGGCAGCTGTTACTTCCACAATGCTAAATGGTAGAGAATATTCAATTTCAGCTTTGCAAGCTGTTTTGAGTGCCTTTAATTTCTTCTTAGCCGCAGTAGTATGTGCTCGGACTTGTGGAGTTCTTGAAATGGTCGTGATGTTGGCTGCAACTCATCTGCTATTTCATAAACGTTACTTTCACAGAATTTTTAATAAGTTTTCACACTCTTCTGTCCAGCGAGGAATATATATCTTACGGGATCTTCTTGGAATACCCTTATTTGTTGTACTAACTACAGCTTCGACAAATCGCTTGTAGTTTGAACTTGGTGGTGGGATCCATCCTATACATTTATCCCCATTTTCTGAGAAGGTATCCCAATCGGCTTGTTGGAATTCCATCTGGGCCTAGGAAATGCTCATATTAAAGGGGTACTAGTCCCTAATTCAAGAAAAATTGGACGGTGTTGACTGTGTGGGAAGTCTCCAACGACTTTCTTTGATGGTGGAAGTGGTTGGTTTCTACTATCAGATGAGACAAAGCAAAGATAAGGATTGCGGTCTGTTTTCCATGTGCCAGATCTGAAAATGTCCCTATCTTTAGTATCAAAGATACGATGAATATCATGTTCTTCGGCCTAGTCCACCAAAGCGTATCCACTTTCTTTACTGTGCCTGTATTTCCGCAGTTCATTATGGCTACTGAAGTCCACCAGATACGCTGTAGGGTGACGGTGCGTAGTTAGAAGGCAAATTGATTCGTGGAGGCTTATAAATATTAACTACAGTCATTTCGCATACTCTTGTGACATCTTCATGAATATCATCAGCATAGCTTATATAAATAAGGCATGCGTTTTCTATGTTTTGTCTCATGAATGTTGTCATATCATGAACACCATAAGTAGCACCCACTAAGTCATACTCAGGTATTTATCTTCTTGAAGTAAGTTGAGCTTCGTTTGTTGCGTGGGTTTCCTGGATTGAAACTAAATAAATTTTGTTGTCGACTAAGATCTTATGCAGCGGTAGGCATTTTTCTCTACTAATGTCTTCGATATTCAACTGACAAACTATTACACATTGTCCTACACTCGTTTTTCTCATTGTGATCACTGTTCATACAGCATGGACTGTTCGGTGAAGTTCGTCTTTTTGAGTTTGGTTCTTCCAAGCACTCATTGAAAAGAGTGCTTGAGCAGGAAGCTTTGAACGAGTCTAAAAAGAACGAGACCCATATCTTTAAATGAGTTTGAACGAGTCAACATGTCACTCTGCCGAGCTATAATGCCTATCTTTATACATCGTTACATATATTTGTGTTGATTGTTGGCGTTGTTTTCTGATTTTTACTATCATATTCCAGTACCAGGCATCGAGAACTTCACAATCGCCGCAGTGGTGTTCATCCGCTTCTGCACCACGATCGTCAACTACATTGGCTACTTGCAGAGCATGGAGATGTATCCTACTTGTATCCGGCAGACTGGTACTGCTGTGGGGAACGTTGCGGCAGGTGGACTGGCTATTATAGGGCCTTACATCGTCTACTTGGTACAGTATCATTCAAGTATAATTAATATGGATAAGCTTAGTATAAGAGTAGGTTCCGTATTAAAGAGAACATCTATTTATGGTCACTAGATTGTACTCCCAAACTCTGATGCAAGTCATTACTTAAGACTGAACAACTAGAACATTTTCAGTCCCGTGGTGTAGGGCTTGCGTGCCTCCTCGTACATGGAGGCCCCGGTTTCGAGTCCTATAGAGTTGAAGGATTTCAGTTCTGAGATACTGAAGAGATGTCAGATTTGATAAGCAGTGAACCTGATTACGAATGACAAGCAATTGAGAATGTCCACAGGTCGACCACGTGACAGTCCAATACCTGCAGGGTATCCGCCAGGGCAGATGTCGTTTACTAAGTCAATGACTATAGTAGGCTGTATGTGCCACACGTTGTTCTTTTTAAATATAAATTTAAACTAAACGTCTTGCATCATACCACCAATTACTGGCTTTGAGCCTACCGAGACGAATGTTGTCCATATCGGATGAGACCTGCTACATGGTCACCGTGACCACACTATCAGCATATTATTTTGTTTCCTTAACCAGTTCTGTTTCTCATATCAGACACGTCCCCAGTTGGCCACACGGGAATATTATCGTTGGCATAAATTGAAGGGCCCGCTGCAAAAACGGGGTGGTTCCATTTTCGTAAAGTTGTGGAAAACAACAAAAAAACCTGCCCAAAACTCCGAATGCTAACCAAACGTTCCTTTAATTTTTTTACAGCACATAGTACCTACGTAGACCTTTTATTTCAGAAACATACTAATTTATGACAACATAGATGTAATTGTTATAATAGAAAATAAATGTCGGAGCTGCATCCTTTTTGCACTAACAAGGGCGAGATCTGAGAATATATAAAATGAATACAGATATAGTATACTCGATTGTGATAGTCATATTCTATAAACTCCAGGTGGGGATAATGACCATTATTATTTACAGTCTAGGCTCCTAAGGCAACAAACCCCAACTTCCTAGTCTCACATGTTATTTCTTCACTCACACTCATTGTCACTCTCGGATGTTGCGTCATTTGGGTCTTCTACTGAAGTAAGCGCCCTGTAGAAAGGAAATTCATTTGGCGATAAATATTTGTTTGCCAGCTTAAGGACACCGTTAAGTTTTGCAGGAGCTATTGGCAGAGGTACTTAGCACAGTCTCAATTTCGGAAGTGTTAAGTTGTCCGAACGTTCTAAATGGAATGGTTGGTAGACAAGACACGATACAGTTGTGGCTTGCACTGTATTCTTAGTTACGGTATGTGTTACTTTGAAGCGCTCCTTGGACTTGTTCTTAACAATTGTTAGGTATAGTGATCCTTACAACTGAGAAACGTATCTCGAGTTACAGTGATTGCAATGCAATTTATGGAAGTATTAGCTACTTGGAAGTTCATCCACAGCAAAAACGACGTAGCTCCAGAAGCCACATCCCTTTTGCACTAAACCTATCAGTCGGTTAGATCCCATCACATAATAACGCACGAACAAACAGTCGGAGCGACACAGTTTTTGCACCAAAAAGTCCGGGGAAGTTTATAGTACACGAAAGCATTAAAACATGATTTTGTCCAAAAAGTGGTTTTTGCTGCGGACCCTGCAATTATTGAACATATTCTATTACCTTCAATAACAAACTATTCCCTTGAATGCCGTTATTTATAACTCTAGGATTCAGAGGTCCCTACTATTAGATATTCTTCTAAAAGTTCACATACATAATGTTTGTCAATTGGTTTGCCTTTTCAGCCGTTTCAGGACTTTAGATATCGAATGTGCACAAAAGCAAAGGCCCGTCTGTTTGTCGTTTTGTAGGTTTATGACTCGAGAACAGCTCGACGGACTGAGTTATTTAGGAACTATTCAAATCATACATACATACATACATACATACATACATTACCATTATAGACCGTTATGTCTTTCAGCGTTCAATCTGCAAGCCTCTGTGAATTTAATGAACGTCGCCATAATCCTCTATATGTAACTAGTGCTGTGGCCTCATTTAGTTCTATACCTCTTATATTTAAATCGTTAGAAACTGAATCTAACTATCGTCGTCTTGGTCTCCCTCTACTTACCCTCCAGAACAGAGCCCATTATCATCCTAGGAAACCTATCCTCCTCCATTCGTCTCACATGACCCCACCACCGAAGCCAGTTTATGTATACAGCTTCATCCATCGAGTTCATTCCTAACTTAGCCTTTATCTCCTCGTTCCGAGTACCCTCCTGCCATTGTTCCCACCTGTTTGTACCAGCAATCATTCTCGATAATTTCATGTCTGTTACTTCTAACTTATGAATATCTTAAGTCCACCCAGCTTTCGCACCCGTAAAGCAAAGTTGGTCTGAAAACAGACCGATGTAAAGATAGTTTCGTCTGGGAGCTGACTTCCTTCTTACAGAATACTGCTGATCGCAACTGCGAACTCACTGCCTTAGCTTTACTACATCTTGATTCAAACTCACGTACTCTATTATCATCCTGGGAGAATACCCAACCTAAATACTTAAAATTTTCTACCTATTCAAGCTTTGTATCACCAATCTGACATCCAATTCTGCTGAATTTCCTGCCTACTGACATCAATTTAGTCTTCGAGAGGCTAATTTTCATACCATACTCATTGAACTTATTTTCAAGTACCAAGATATTAGACTGCAGACTTTCGGCACAATCTGCCATTAAGACCAAGTCGTCTGCATAGGCCAGGCTGCTTACTACATTTCCACCTAACTAAATCCGTCCCTGCCACTTTATACCTTTCAGCAGATGATCCATGTAAACTACGAACAGCAGAGGTGAAAGATTACAGCCTTTTCTAAACCCTGTAAGTATCCTAAACAAAGAACTCATTCTACCATCAATTCTCACTGCAGCCCAATTGTCAACATAAATGTCTTTGATTGATTTTAATAATCTACCCTTAATTCCATAGTCCCGCAGTATGGCGGACATCTTTTCCCTCGGTACCCTGTCATATGCTTTCTCTAGATCTACGAAACATAAACACAACTGTATATTCCTCTCATAACATTTTTCAATTACCTGGCGCATACCGAAAATCTGATCCTGACAGCCTCTCTGTGGTCTGAAAACACACTGGTTTTCATCCAACTTCCTCTCAACTACTGATCGCACCCTTCCTTCCAACATGCCAGTGAATACTTTGCCTGGTATACAATCAGTGAGATACCTCGATATATTGTTGCAATCCTTCCTGTTATCTTGCTTATAGATAGGTGCAATTACTGCTTTTGTCCAATCTGAAGGTACCTTACCAACACTCCATGCTAATCTTACTACTCTATGAAGCTATTTCTTCCCTACCTTCCCACTATACTTCACCATTGCAGGTCTAATTTCATCTATTTCTGCTGCTTTATAAAAATGGAGTTTATTAACCATCCTTTCTACTTCCTCAAGCGTAATTTCTCCAACATAATTTTCTTCCTCCCCATGAGCATGGTTGTTCGAGACACCACCAGGGAGATTTCCTTGTACGTTGAGAAGATTTTCAAAATATTTCCCCTACCTCTCCAGTGATTCCCTGGGATCTATTATCATCTGAATTATTCAAAACACTGTCCATTTCCCTTTTCCCTCCCTTCCTAATATTCTTTATTACTGTCCAGAAAGGTTTCCCTGCTGCTTGACCTAGCCTCTCCAGGTTATTACCAAAGTCTTCCCACGACTTCTTTTTGGATTCAACAAGCATTTGTTTCGCTCTGCTTGTTTCATCTACGTACAATTCCCTGTTTGCATCGGCCCTTGTTTGGAACCATTTCTGATAAGCCTTCTTTTTACGTTTACAAGCTGCTCTCACTTTATCATTCCACTAAGATATTCGCTTTTTTCCGTCTTTACACACAGTAGTTACTAGACATTCGCTTGCTGTTTCTACTACAGTATCCATGTATACGACCCAATCTCTTTCTATATCCTGTACCTGCTTACTGCCACTGTTAGAAACTTCTCACTAATCATATCCATGTACTTCTGTCTAATTACTTCATTCTGGAGATTTCCTACCCTTATTCGTTTGCAGACAGATTTCACTTTCTCTTTCCTAGGCCTAGTGATACTTAGTTCATTGCATTCCTAACAGACTTCCTGAATTCGAAGTCGGTTAAGATATAGTCTGTTATGGATCTGATACCCCTGGCCTCCAATGTGTAGTGGTGAATATTCGTAGGCTTGAAGAATGTATTCGTAACTGCTAAACCCATACTAGCACAGAATTCCAGCAAACGATTCCCATTCCCATTAGTTTACATATCTCCCCACATTTACCATCACCCTTTCGTATCCTTCAGTTCTATTTCCAACTCTCACATTGAAATCGTCCATTAGCACTGTCCTATCCTTGCTGTTCACCCTGACTACGATGTCACTCAATGCTTCATAAAAACTTGTCAACTTCATCCTCATCTGCACCCCCACATGGTGAATACACTGAGGCAATTCTAGTCCCAATTGCTCCAACTGACAAATCTACCAACATCATTCGCTCATTTATGTGCCTAACAGAAACTATGTTGCGTGCAATAGCATTCCTGATGAACAGTCCTACCCCAGACTCTGCCCTTCCCGTTTTAACACCCGTCAAGTACACTTTATAATCTCCTATCTCTTGGTCGTTATCTCCCCTTACCCGAATATCACTTACTCCTTGTACATCCACCCAGTTCTACTTTCTTTCTTCCACAAGCCCCATTAATATTGATAGCTCCCAATCGAATTCCATTTCGCTCATCAAGTTGTTTCCAAGGAATCCCTCGCCTATCAAATGAGAGTGGAACTCCTTTACTCCCGTAGGTCCGAGGCTTGCTTAAAATGTTCTGAGCTCGGCAAATTCATGAAGCGGGTTGCTACTCTGCTTGCACATAGTCCAAGTGAGGGTCTCTCCTCTAACGGGTTAGGGACCATCGGTGGATTGTATAGCCCTAGCCGCCTGAGCACAAGGATGGCCACGACTCAGAATATGTCCGAGATGCCCACTTCCATTCCATAGCAACTGGTATCCCGACTCTCAGGTCCACTTACTAAGACACTCAGCCGTTACCCATGGTTCACGAACTAGGACGTGACTACTGTAACCCACACCACGAACCAAATCATAGTTATACAAGCTCTTTAGGCTCCAACGTGGCAACAGGCTCGTCACATGTGTCACACATCCTTCCTGAACGAGAGATGCGTACCTGAACTTGTATAAATGCCTGCATTTGGCTTTTATGGGGGCTTCTAGTGATGTATCACCGAGCGAGTTGGCCGTGCGATCAGGGGCGCGCAACTTTAGCTTCTATTCGAGAGATAGTGGGTTCGAATCCCACCGTTGGCAACCCTGAAGATGATTTTCCGTGGTTCCTTATTTTCACTCCAGGAAAATGCTAAGGTTGTACCTTCATTGAGGCCACGGCCGCTACTTTTTCAATCACAGCCCTTTCCCATCCTTTGGTCACCGAAAACCCAGATATGTTCGTGCGACGTTGGAAAGAAAAGTAAAGGAAAACAGTGATCTTGGAGTTGTTTGGCAATCTAACTGATGATTCCGAAATTACATTAGGGCGAAACCCGGTAATTTCTCGATTGAGAAGGTCTAGAGAGCTTGTATAGTTTAATATTCACAATAGGTGGAACTAAATTAAATCATGTTTATAGTTTGTGGAATAATGTTAAGAGGTCGTGGTGGTGGTTAATATTGTTTTAAGAGGAAGTACAACTGGACAACCATCCTTTATATAACACTCATCAGAGAGGAAAATGGAAGGGATCCGACACTTCTCAAAGAGAAGGTATTAGCCAAAGAAAGACAAGGTCCACGAAGGCGTGAAAATGAAAGACCTCGAGTGCTCTAGTACCGTCAGGATATGAAAAGAACAAGAGTTGGCCAAGGGAGATCGGATAGAATAGATGAAAGTGAAGAGTTTGGCACAAGTAAGTGGCAGCAATGCCAGGACTCAGCTAAGAGTCCCGTGGTCGCCAACCCACACTTCCAAGTTAAGAGTCCCTGAGGACCCTTTTAGTCGCGTCTTACGACATGCAGGAGATATCGTGGGTGTTATTCTTCCCCCCCCCCCCTCACTGTCAATACATCCTTCCCGTTCCTGCGCCTGTTCTATTTCCCCCTCTACATGTCCTACGGCACCCTCACATTTTCCCAGGGTTACCTGACCAACGCCCTCAACGACAAGCCTTGCAACCTCTGCCAGGGTGAATGTTTTCTTGTTGCTGGCAACATAATTTTTTACTTGAGCCGATATCAGTTCTATGGGACTGAAGTGGCAGTGGTAAGGTGGTAGCTTAATGACTTCGTGGCCATGCTTCCTAGCAAGTTCTTCCACATAATACCGAAGAAGCCTGGGTTTAACGTTATAAATGATACTCAAAAGAATTCCCTTCCTCATAATGCCATGCCTAACGAGCCACTCGATCATTTCATCCTTTCTACACGACAATGAACAGAGTGATATGGGGCATTGTTCATTATAATGACACTGTTGGACTTCATGTTTGGCAGTAAACACCTTAAAACGTATCGTGGTCCATCTCTTCATGGTAATCTGCAGTACTTTTCGATTTAAATAGAAGGAGAACGTTGGTTACAAAACCGTCAGATGTTCCTCAATGCATCATTATAAATCTTCCTCCTTTCCGGGAAGCACCAACTATAGTCCCTAGCAACGTGCCATCAGTCCATCCCTTTGACTTCGTGTGTCCAGCATTCACCCAAGTTTCGTCTAGCCATACGATATGCCTAAAATTTTTGCCCCGAATTTTCTTTAAAAATTCACATCGTTTGGAAACAATGTCGCCTATTTCGATTAAACTAATCCTTCCATTAATTCACCTGTACTCGAAACCAATTTTGTGTAATAAACTCTGCAGAGACGTTCTTCTTCTACGAAATAACTTGCTCCGTTTCAGAGAGAAAATAAATTTCCTAACAGTGGGATGCTCCCGCCTAATATAATCATAAACATAGCGACGAATATCATCCTCCTGGAATGAATCAATGCTCGTAATATTCGCGCACCTAGGCCTAATTTTAGCTGGAGTTGTTAACTTCTCTTCTGGGGTAGTGAATTTCTCCTTTGAGACCCTCCAAACAGTACTTTTGGTAACTCCCATGGCTCTAGCAGTACGCTCCTGAACTTCGTTGAAAGTTATTAGAGGAGATCCTGTTTCCTTAATACTGTCTGCTTCCCCTTCAAAGAAATCACGCACTGACACAATAATTTCTCTTCCTTGGCTTCGAACAGACACACCTCGGCCAGTTGTATTTTTCAGCTTTTCTCTTGACTTAGAAGTCATTGTTAAACACTCAAAACAACAGATAAAATAAAACTACACGAATTCTTAATGAATAATGGAGCACTTAAAACTAACACTATAGTCACACTATAAGACCGCTAAAATCTACAGATGAACAAAACTATGAAAATGAACAACTGGCCACTGACAAACTTAAAAAAATAAACTAACACCTAAAATAATACTCAGAAAACAAACACGTAAATACATTAAGCAGCAACAACTAGCACAGATAACACAGTACCACTCCGAATAACACAAAAGCGACTGAGAGTGAACCAACCCACATTGTGATAGCGTCCTAAAATATTGCAACTCTGTTATCGTTGCCATAGTAACAGGCCATTTTCGAGCAGCGTTAGTCAACGTTTTCTCGCCGGTGGCGCCAAACGTTCGACCGTGGGCCCAACTACAGTATGATACTACTCGGAAATAAAGAATTAAATGAAAACTTCATAAATATAAATTAATATCAACTATCGACTGAGATACTATTGAATCATGTTAGCAAACCCCTTTCTACAGTACATTTAAGCGTGTATTACTGGTGCACTATCAAGCTTTCCAGGTTCGCGTCACCGTGCTATTTTTTTCTTTATTTTGAGGCCTCGGTTAGATTCAGAAAGTCTGGGGTTTGATTCCCGGCCGGGTCGGAGATTTGAATCGCGTCATTAATTTTTCTGTGTCGGGGACTGGGTGTTAGTCCCAACACTTTCGTATTCATATTCGCACAAGACACTACACCACCAAACACCACAGAAACACGCAATGGTGAATACATCCCTCCATATAGGGTTGGCGTCAGGAAGGGCATCCGGTCGTGAAACAGGGCAAAATACACTTGTGTTACACAGGTCGCGTCCACGACCCTACAGACGTGGGTAAAGCGGCGGAGACGATTTTATAGAGTCGGTTTAGCAGTGATGTTTCGTTTGGGGATGTCCTAGTTATTTCGTTTTCGTATGTGACGTGTTTCTTGAATTGAATCCCTGTACATGAGCATGAGCAAATGAACGCAAGTATTCTTGTTCTTAGATTGTGGTGTATTTCTGACAACGAATTCCTATGTTTCATATTTATCACCTGCAAGTTTACATAGTTTTGAAATGAGTCACTTGAAACTGACATCACTCGACCCAACATAATTCGGTATAGGGGAGGAGGGAGGAACCTACCTCACGCACTTCCACTGCCTCTTTTCGAAGATTGACGTTAAAGACCAGGGTCATTAGTGAAGCTTGGGCGCTGGCCTTCTAACCCCAACTTGGCAGGTTCGATCCTGGCTCAGTCCGCTGGTATTTGAAAGTGCTCAAATACGTCAGCTTCGTGTCGGTAGATTTACTGGCACATAGAATAACTCCTGCGGGACAAAATTTCGGCACCTCCGCGTCTCCGAAAGTAGTTAGTGAAAGGTAAAGTCAATGTCATTGTTATTGAAACTGATAAACATATGTAAACAGATGCACCTTTTCAAGTGTATTATGCTCTCTTCAATTTAAGATCAACAGAGCGAGTTGGCCGTGCGGTTAGGGTCGCGTAGCTCTGAGCTTGCATTCGGGAGATGGTGGGTTCGAATCGTACCATCATCAAACCCGAGGATGCTTTTCCGTGGTTTCCCATTTCAACACCAGGCTGTACCTTAAAATTAAGCCCATGGCCGCTGACTTTTGAATTCTAGCCCTTTTCCATTCTTGCGTCACAGAAAACCTTCGATGTGTTGGTGCGACGTTAAACCACTAGCAAAAATTTAAGATAACTCCCCTCACGCGTCTGTTTCTCATACCATTTGCAAGCATATCATTAAAATGTACTGCTCCATTAAGCAAGTATCGTTTTGCACGCTCATGCTAATACTTCATTACTATTTGCGTTGAGATACACCGTCTATTCTTCAGTTACTATATCAGTGTAGCGTTGAGCAGCTCATTTCATTTTGTGACAATTGAAATAGATTCTCATCCCTAGGTGATATTCCGAAACTTCTTTACCATAATACGTTATTCTTCCTGCCTCATTAAATTCGAAGGCTAGTGCTGCCGTTTTCAAACATATAAATAGCCCAGATTATTTTGTGTAATATATATTTTCATTATCGATTGTTATGCCTTTCAGAGTTCAGTCTAAAAGCCCCTCTGATTTTACTAAACTCCGCCACAATCCTCTATTCGTAACTAAGGAAAATCACGTCGTCAGCATGATCGGTAAGACGACCAAAATTGCTGCCCTCCTAACGTGAAAGACTACTAGTAAATTCGCAGGGAGCACAGTTATTCCGCTAAGACAGTTCAGAACGAGACGAGTGATAACAGAGGGGGAGGTTCAACAGATATTGCCTGCGAGGCAGTTTGCAGCTATAAGGAAACCCTTCCTTCTGTAAGTCTCCGATCTGATTAACATTTGTTACAACGACTTCATTAGGAATGCTTTATTCAGCCATATCAAAATTTGATGCTCAGTCGTATATTTAGCGCCTTTTTAAGGCGTCAAAATGTGCTCATTTAACCACCGCATAGACTGGAATGAGCGGCGGGAAGCAGGTCGAGGTGGGGCAGCCGGCCAGTTCATGTGTCTCTCGCACACACACATTACATCTCCACCTATACCTCCTTCACGCCGCTCACTGCTGTCTACGTGGTGCTTAAATGAGGAAACTTTGACGCCCCAAAACAGGTGCTAAACATACGAGCGGGCATCTAATTTTGATATGGTTGAATAAAGCATCCCTACCGAAGTCTTTGTACCAAATCGCGATCAATTCGGAGACTTACAGTTGGAAGGGTTTCCTTGTAAACCATAGAGGAGCTGCGAAGATGAAGAGCGAACTCAACATGGGAAAATTTCTTATTTAACTTTTAAAATTAGAAATCATGGAGAACAATAATGTGAATGAACCTTATTGAATTCGCACTTCTTTCCTTTTTGTTGAAGAAAGCCGAGCAAAGATTTTGAGAGTTGTGGCTGCGAGTACGAAGAGTGGACTCACCAGCACTCCTTGTTTACGTAAGTGTCTATTCGTTCCCAAGTGAACCCATCCCTGATCAAGCCAGCATATGCCAACGAATATCATTTCTCTATGTCCCGTTACAGAGGAGAAAGGTTTTAACACAGGAACAAGAGAATGACAATAGTCACAACGGCGTGACTGACTACGATAGAGACATCATTTCAGTTTTCTTTTCTTTCTTGCAATAGAAGATCTGGCTGGAGAAAATATGTGTTGAAGCTTCCTGATTTGTTCATTGTAGATGTTCAGATATTGAAAATATAAAAACATGTAGAAAAGAGACCACAAAAAATTTCAGTTGTACGTTTTCTGAATAAGTATTTGTATCCGAAAAAGAACCAAAACATTCATTATTTTCGTTGAGTTCACCCGAATGGAATGATTTTTTTTCTCATAAAGTAAATTTGGTGAGTTCACCCTTTGTATTCGCAAAGCACTGAGTGTGTGTGTGTGATGTCGCTCAAAATAGAATTCGCGCATGGTACCGTATAAGTTCCTCTCAGGTACACTTCTCCCCAGAAACCATTGTACATATAGATATAATGTCGGTGAATGCATAGAAGTTGTATCCACATGGGACGTGAATTATAACTTGATAATAATTAAAATGAAGTCTGAAATAATATAACATGCAAGGAACATTTAAAACCACGACCTCATCCTTTTCTTGAACTACTGTGTATTATATGCGTATATTTTCTTCACCTTTTGAGAAGTGATAAGGGAAAGAGTAGGGCATTTCAGCCAGAAAAGGTCAGTGAGTGTGCATGTAATCACGAGTGGTAGATAATAAATGGAAATTCATGAAAGACGTTTGTTCAAGAAAAACTTGTATCTGTCGTTATAGAAATAGGAAAATATTCCTCACTTTTATAGGAAAAGTAATTTTAATCCTTATATGTTTCAGGGCACTTCTCAGGACGTCAGGTATCCCTATGCCATTTTGGGTGGCATAACGCTAATGGGCAGCATTATGGCCTCCTTCCTACCAGAAACACTCTACGAGAAACTTCCAGAAACTCTGCACGAAGCTCAGCAGTTCGGAAGGAATCAGAGGTTTTGGAGTCGAATACATAAGCCAGTGGAAGACAAGGTCTCACAAAATGGAGTAAACTCGTAGCGAAGGCTGCACTTATCAGAACATTCTAATGTGAAAATTTGGAGTGTTATGGCACAGTTATATTGTGCCCACAGTTAGGATATCTAAAATGTACCATATATAACGCGTTGAGCGCGTAGTTATGTTTCTGTTCTACAACGTGCGGGTTCTCGAAGTTACAGCGTGTTATTTCTCGAAAATAAATCTCATATTTCTGGTATTACTATATAAATGTTATAAATCTCTGTTTAAGAGAAAAATATTGGAAGAGGGAAGAAGGAAAGAAAGAGAGAGCAAGAAAGGAAGAAAGAAAAGAGTAATTTACTCCTCAAAATTGATTATTACGGTGTAGAATCCTTCAATAAATTCACGTTTCAAAAATGCATAATTGTGTTACTTTTCACATAACCTCTCCCTGTGTAAATTATATGATGGGGAGAATATCCAAAGTACTGTAGGTCTGGAGTGGTTATTGAAATTTGAACAATATCTTCTGTATTATATTGAGTATAGATTGGATTCTATACACTTTTCTGCAACCCGAATTTTATAGACAACCTAAAATCGGCCCCTGTTTGTATTCATAATTAGTACAACAATACGTTGGGTTCAAGTTCGACAATTCAGACGGAATTGTTAGCGCCTATGGTAACTTAGTGGGAGAAACTATATTGAACGCATGAAACGATGACAGCTGCAACACTCTCTCTTAGAACAGGAAGCGTACATTAAACATATAAACAAGTACCATCTGGAGAATGAGTTTCTTATGAATGCTAGCCTCATCTAAGTCAAGGTGGCAAAGCATGCACCTCATTGTTTAAGAACCAGGCTGTACAGAAGTAGGTTCAAATCCTAGCCAGCGCCTATTTTTACTATCTACTAATACTACGCTTATGGCCTCAGGTACCGTGTGCAGACACTTTTACTTGACATTATCTAGGCTGCCTCGGCGTCAATTTTTACGTTCAGCTTTATCATACAACAGAGTAAATCGGATCTCTTTGTGGCGATCTATGGCTGCGTTTTCATTAATTTTATCAGGTAGACACCAAGCGGCCCGCCTCTGTGGTGTAGTGGTTAGTGTGATTAGCTGCCATCCCCAAAGGCTCGGGTTCGATTCCCGGCTCTGCCATAAAATTTGAAAAGTGGCACGAGGGCTGGAACGGGGTCCACTTAGCCTCTGGAGGTCAAATGAGTGGAGGTGGGTTCGATTCCCACCTCAGCCATCCTGAAAGTTGTGTTCCGTGGTTTCCCACTTCTCCTCCAGGTAAATGCCGGATTGGTACCTAACTTAAGGCCACGGCCGCTTCCTTGTCTATACCTTCCAATCTTCTCACCCCCCCCCCACATGGCCCCTATTCAGCATAGCAGGTGAGGCCGTCTGGGCGAGGTACTGGTCATTCTCCCCAGTTGTATTTCCCGACCCAATGTCTCACGCTCCAGGACACTGCCCTTGAGGCGGTAGAGGTGGGATCCCTCGCTGAATCCGAGGGGAAAACCAGCCCTGGAGGGTAAACAGATTAAGAAAGAAAGAAAGAAAGAAAGAAAGAAAGAAACACCAAGCGTATCTCCAGAGATCTTCTATACGCCAACATTGTCGAATGGACTTCAAGCATTTGACCACCTCTTCCGGGTTTGAACGCGCAATCTTGGGAACTGGTGATCGAGACTCTACCACTGATCCTTAGAGAGAGAGAGAGAGAGTACCTCTTACTGAGGACATGGTATGGGGCGCATTTCCACAGAATGTTGTTTAATTTGGCCCTGAAAAGGTCTGTTTGTATTGAATGTTACGTAGCATATTTTCTGATATAGTAATTCATCCGAAAAAGAGAAACACTAAGGAAAAGGTTGGTTTACTGCTCATTCTGTGTAATACCCATTGACAAAATATTCTTCAAGCGTCGAAGTCAGATCATGAAGTTTCCGATGTAATTGGAGAAGATGGGGCTGGAACTTATTGTTAGGTAATACTCACACAACAGATGACTGGCTGATGCTGGTCTGCTGTACAGGTGCCTGCACCAAAATGAGGAACATTCCAGACAGCGTCGGAAAGAACCTCTTCATTACGAATAGACTTTATAGGAATAACCCAAGTTGAACACAAACATCGTTCAAGGCTCCAGACTGTCGGTTTTCTTATGACAGGATATCGCTTCTAATATTGGCGTTGCGACTATGGTGACTTCTATCACGTATCCCCATAGTTGGTTAACAAATCGACGTATCCAGCACTGGAATACGCTTTGTGTTGTGACTCTTTTGTTTGCTGTGAAGTTCAGGCAGCACTCATGCTTAACATAACACTGTGTTATCTTATTGTACCTATTCTGCCATAAATAGGTACAATGAAGAAGTAAATATCTTCAACACTATCTGCATAGACAAGGATTCGGACCGTGGATCTATTTTCAGGTTTCGAAGGCCTTACCGTTTCAGCCACAGTGACAATACATTTCTTGTTTGCAGGAAGCATGTTATTTACGCTTTCTCTCTTGATTTGGACATTTAATTTTCGTGTCATATCTCCGATTCGTCTTTTACAGTGTTTATCTAGGTGCTATCACAACAGATCATTTTGCACATCCTATTAACTCGATCGTATTAATAGTACTTGTACTGTAACAGCTCTCAATAAACAGCCTTTTTGGACTAGTACTTTCAACTTGGTGCGAATATCGCCCCGTAGTCGTTTTTTCTGTGCAAGGATGGCTCGTTTTATGGTGCTGGTAAATGTAGATAGCAAGTAGAACAATATCAACCCAGTGTTCGATAGGCTGCAAATCTTTATGAATTATAAGGGGCTGGTGGACCTCTCTGTGAATCTAAACCTACCTTTACACATAGTTTCTAACGTTATCAAGACCCCTATAAGAATATAGACACAGGCTTTATATGTTTACGAGTAAAAAATGTCGTCAAATTGTTTGGTGGGGACGTAAGTCCGTTCGCATTGTAATCCATACAGCAGGAATGTTCAGCCTAGAAAGGCCACAACCCGCTCTGCAGCAGCGATAGAGAATAGGGAACATGCATGATTCGGAGTTTTAATTAAAAATATGCTAATCTGATTCAAAATTGCATGCAGAATTCAAAAATGTGATCAGAATGTACAAATAATAACTCCAAACATGATAAAAATCTACGAAAATGTCACGTCACGCAAGTACGCGATCTCATTGGCCTGACGTCATCGTACAGGTTGGCTGAATTAGCAGACGAAATAACACATAGTGTGCTGTGAGAAGCAGGATACACTTCGCGTATTTCTACTTAACGTTAGTGTCTAGTATGGTTAAATTCGAGGTCTATACATTGGATAATAATCTGAGTGGTATATTTTAGACTTAAAATGAAACCTGCGCAGACAGTGAGGCAGAAAACTTATAAATGGTGTAGAGTTCCGATGTGCAATAGCACATCGCATACCATAAACAAATTGTTTATAAACGTTCCAAAGACGATAAAACTAGGGAGAAATGGATTTTGGCGAGCTGGAGAAATGCTGGTGATATATCGGAAAAGTCTACAGTTTATTTTTTTTGAAGATTTTAACGTAAGATGAATTTGTTTGAATTTTCAAACCACTTTTCTATGTCAGGTGTTCCAGTGGTAAAACTTTAAATTTTAATGTATGATGATTTATTTAAATGCTTCAATTACATCTTGGAATATGAAAGTAACAAACAGTGCATTAAATAATGCTGATTATTAAAGTATTCTCCAAACCTAACCTATGTTTTGGTGATCCATATCAAGATAATAAATCAAAGGGGTTATGAACCATTTGACAGCTCTAATTCTACCAATATATCTTGGCATGGGACAGTTGTGTATGTCTTTATTGAAGAGCTTAATTGGTAAAGAAATTTAGGCTATATCTAAATACTCTATAATGTAACAAAGAATAGGCGTGTACATCATTAAAGGAAACAACGTGAATTTAACAAATGTATAACTCTACACAAAACCAATGCTTCTCTGTTGGGGCCTTATAAGTTAACAATGCTCAATTATAATAATTATCATAATATTAATGAAATAAATAACATAATTGCACACAGGTGAAAATAGTGATGTAGGTGTTTAAAATATTATCCAACTTAGCCTAAGTTTTAGGTTATACAAGCCAAGTCATAAACCGAAGGGTAAAAATACCGCGCGAGTTGGCCGTGCGGTTAGGAGCGCGCAGCTGTGAGCTCGCATCCGGGAGATAGTGGATTGTGAACCCCACTGCCGGCAGCCCTGAAGATGGTTTTCCGTGGTTTCCCATTTTCACATCAGGCAAATGCTGAGGCTGTACCTAAGGCCACGGCCGCTTTGTTCCCATTCCTAGGCCTTTCCTGTCCCGTCGTCGCCATAAGACCTATATGTGACGGTGTGACGTAAAGCAAAAAAAAAAAAGTAAAAGTCGCAGCACCCAAAGACATTCCTGTATTGAGCGACTAAAATGTCACCAGGACACTTTTCTTTCCTGATATGCTCAACTTGTTAAAAGCCAAATGTAATTAATGTTATTGGTTTCACGCCCCGCTAACTACTTCTACGATTTTCGGAGACGCCGATGTGCAGGAATTTAGTCCTGCAGGAGTTATTTTACGTGCCAGTAAATCTACCGACACGAGGCTGACGTATTTGAGCACCTTCAACTACCACCGGACTGAACCAGGATCGAACCTGCCAAGTTGGGGTCAGAAGGCCAGCACCTCAACAGTCTGAACCACTCAGCCCGACTTGTGAAAACTAGATGAAGTCATATTTATCTTTATCATGTTTAACTTTTTCCCTCCACAAAGATATTTAATTCTATTTCATGGGCCCTGGAAGACGGTAGGCCAGTTGTCCCAACCATAAATATATATTTTTTGGGGAATGATAGATTATAGCCCTATAGTACTATGATCTTTCTTTCTTTCCTTATTTCTTTCTTTCTTAATCAGTTTATCCTTCAGGGTTGGTTTTCTCTCGGACTCAGCGAGGGATTTCACCTCTACCACTTCAAGGGCAGTGTCCTGGAACGTGAGACTTTGAGTATGGTGATGAAACTGGTGAGGAGGGCCATTACCTCGCCCAGGCGGCCTCACCTGTTATGCTCAACAGGGGCCTTGTTGGAGGATGGGAGGATCGGAAGGGATAGACAAGGAAGAGGGAAGGAAACGGCCGTGGCCTTAGGTGCCTGGAGGAGAAGTAGGAAAATACGAAAAACCACTTCGAGGATGGCTGAGGTGGGATTCGAAACCCTTCTACTCAGTTGACCTCCCGAGGCTGAATAGACCCCGTTCCAGCCCTCGTACTATTTGTTTTCAACTTTCATGGTAGAGCCGGGAATCGAAACCGGGCCTCCACTACACCACAGAAGCGGACTAGTACTATAATACAACCTATATGTTTATGTTAGTGCTGAAATCCGATTTCTTACTTTACTAATACTGAAAGCCCGAAAATGTAATGTTATTCTTTAATAGGGGAATCAGTCTAGAAGGAAATGTTGAAAGTGATGCGATACCTATCCAGGTTCGTTGTTATCCTAATACTATGGGTTACAGTACATTGCACGTATATAAAAGACGCCACTTACAAACTTGCTTGTTATCCGCGAATTTCTGCGGCCACAAAAGTCACTATTTTTCAAGATAGATTGTCTGATTGTGCTGTTTTGAACCTTTCTTCTGTCATTTTGAAGTTATTCGCGATCATGAATAATAAACAATCGGCTTTTAGCAACTGCTGATGCACAACGGCTGGTAGAGATCCATGCGGTACTGGATCGTGACGTCACAGCGCGCCGCTTACGTCAGAGGCCGTTTCACTCGCCTTGCGGAAAGGCACTATTAAATATTTTTTTAATGGTAGAAAACAAGACAACATACCACAATGTAATACGTTTACGTACTATTTCATTGGTGTACTTTTCAAAAAACATATTTTTGAAAATGATGCATGTTCCCAATTGCCGCATCACGCATTCACGTAGGTGTTCAGTGTGTACCTGGCTGTCGGTCACCTCACTAGTATCTGCTGCAGTTTGTGTGAGCTAGGATTTATTTTCATGGAAAATTTTAATAAGCACTTCACACACCTAATGCTCTTTTATTATCGAAAAGGAAAAATGGTTTCACAAACTTGCAGGAAGATTTGTGCTGTTTACGGTGGAGATGCGGTAACAGATCGGAAATGCCAGAAATGGTTTTCTAGCTTTCAATCTGGAATTCGCTCCTTAAAGGACAAACCTCGTACCGGAAGATTCATTATTACAGACAAAGAAAGACTCAAGTACAGTAGTTGGTTCAAACTAACTCAAGGGTGACAGCGGGAGAGATGCTGAATATATCATCCAGTAATGAGAGGAAACTCCTGAAGAGGCTTGGTTACATACTTCGTTGCGATGTTTGGGTGACATATGAACTCAGTGAACGGAATTTGGTACAGCGCATGTCGATTTCTGATTCCTTACACCGGAAACCGTAAAAGTAGTTAGTGGGACGTTAAGCCAATAACATTATTATTGTGATTCCTTAGTAAGTTGCTATGAACATGATGCATTGCTGAAACGTTTGGTGTCGGGTGATGAGAAGAGGATTATATATGACAACATTGTAAGGAAAAAGTAATGGCGAAAAAGAAGCGAAGCTCCACTCACAGTTGTCAAATCAAATCTCCGTTACGGAAAAGTACTGTATTGCATTTGGTGGGATTAGAAAGGGATTCTCTACTACGAATTTCTTCCTAATGGACAGACCATCAACTCAGTGAGATATTGTTCTCAACTGGGCGTCCTGAAAGAAACCATTGAAGAGAAACGTCCAGAATTAACAAACAGTGAAGTGGTGTTCCATCATGACAACGTGCGACAACACGTGCCTGCTGCGACTCGTCAGAAGTTGTGGCCTTTTGGCTAGAAAGTGTTACCTCACCCGCCCTACTGCCCTGATACCGCTCCATCAGATTACTGTCTATTTCATTCTCTGCAATATTTTCTGAATGGCTGCTTCGTTAGAGTACTACAGAAGGATCATCGAGCAGTTCATCCAACAAAAATGTTCAACATTTAGCGAAAGTGGTATTTTTAAGCTACCGGGAAATGGCAAAAAGTCATTGATAATAATGGAAAGTACTGTACAAAATGAGATTTGGGCGATGAATTAATGCAGGTTTAGAGAATTAGAAGTAATTTTGATTACATCCTTATGTAGATGTCAACAAATGCATTTATGTTTCATTTTACCAGCTTCCCTGACAATCGATTGAAATAAAGTTTACTTTGGTAGATATCAATGTTTTCCATTGCACCGATGGTGTTGCGCTACTAACCTACTTCCTTATATCCTATTAACATAGAGAAAATGTAAACATACACAAGTACTTGTACTTGGTTACATACTTCGTTGCGATGTTTGGGTGACATATGAACTCAGTGAACGGAATTTGGTACAGCGCATGTCGATGGCTGGTAGTTACGTCAGCCACTTGTCTCTACACGCTGTTAAGTGGGCATGCATACCTTTCAGGCGTACTAAATGGTGATACGAACGGACTTAAGTTGGCATTCTGGTCTTCATGGACACGGCGCCGCCACCAAGACACACCGGAACGAATGAGTTTCACTTGACGGTAAGTCTGGTCCTCGGAGGGCAGAAAGGGAAGGGAGAGGGAATGGCAGATGCTGAATTCCTTCCTAGTCTAATTTCTTGAGGAGGATGTTGTGGCAGTGCACAGCTGCAGACTACGCATTGTTTGATAAGTAAGCCACATTTGCATTTGTTGATTTCACGATGCAGTTCTTTTGTGTTGCGATTGATAGCCTGTGGGTAAGTATTTAACAAGTTAAACAAACTGTTTTGTCCAGTATGATCTTGTGGGTAGATGTGATAAACCCGAATTTATTTTTCTTGGTGATAACACGTTTTATCAGACCATGGACTGCTACTCTGATTTCAAGAGTCATAAATGGCACCCATATTTAGTCGCTTGAAGCGATATGAATAAAATTCATATCTTCGTATATCTTACCAAGATTATTTGATCGATTTAATAATGTTATTTGCTTTACGTTCCACTAACTACTTTTACGGTTTCGGAGACGCCGAGGTGCCGGAATTTAGTCCCGCTGGAGTTCTTTTACGTGCCAGTAAATCTACCGACACGAGGCTGACGTATTTGAGCACCTTCAAATACCACCGGACTGAGCCAGAATCGAACCTGCCAAGTTGGGGTCAGAAGGCCAGCGCTTCAACCGTCTGAGCCCCTCAGCCCGGCGTTTGAACGATTTTAGGGGGAGACCCAGCTTAACAAAGGAAAAAATGGTTAATATTCATTCGATTGTTAAATATGCTACAATTGTTGTTGACAATTGCTGCACATATCCCAGTATTGGCATGCTTCCTGGCAACCAGAAGCAACTTTAATCATGTCAGAGTTTTAATAATTTTAATATTTTAAAATAAAATGTTCAAAATTTCTCGCCTTTTTAACAATATATCACCGTTTCCCTTATAAATTCCAAGTTTATAAGAATTTTCGTGTGTATCAAAACTCCAGCTACAAAATGAACCTCAATCATTAACATAGACTGTGTTTGGATTTTTTGTCACGTTTTCATTCCGAGCACCAGGAAATATTCATAGTTTTTTAAATAAGAATGTTATATAAAATCTAATTTAAATCCTATTGATCTGAACGAGGTACAGATTGTAGTACAACACTATGGGAGGAAACTCTGAAAAATTCATAATTATCCGTGAATCAGTAAGAGGATTATGAAGGAAACCGTGATATATTGTTAAAAAGGCGGGAAATTTTGAACATTTTATTTGAAAATGCTATAATTAGAATTTTGACATTATTGAAGTTGCTTCTGATTGCTCTTAAACAAGCCAATACTGGGATATGTGCAGCATTTGTCAACAACGTTTGTAGCATATATAACAATCGAATGAATATTGGCCTATCTTCCCCGTGTTAAACTAGGTCTCCCCCCTTGAACTTGTCACTGTAGTACAGAAGGTACAAACGGTCAGATCATTAATTTGGGCAGGACATATTATGGAAGGTAATTTCTTGTATATATTCTTTCTTTCTTCCTTAGGCCTAATCTTTTTACCCTTCAGGGTTGGTTTTTCCCTCGGGATCAGCGACGGGTCCCAACTCTACCACCTTAAGGGCAGTGTCCTGAAGCACGGGACGTTTGGATTGTGGATACAATTGAGAAGGAGGACCAGTATCTCGCTCAGGTAACCTCACCTGCTATGCTGAACAAGGGTCTTGTGGGAGATGGGAAGATCAGAAGGGATAAACAAGGAAGCGGGAAGGAAGCGGCCGTAGTCTTAAGTTAGGTTACATCCCGGCATTTGCCTGGAGAAGAAGTGGGAAACCACAGAAAACCACTTCGAAGATGGATGAGGTGGAAATCGACACCCCCTCCCCTATACTCAGTTTACCTTCCGAGGCTGAGTGGACCCAGTTCCAGTCCTTGTACCACTTTTCAAATTTCGTAGCAGGGCCAAGAACCGAACCCTCGCCTACAGGGGTGGCAGCTAATCACACTAACCACTAGATCACAGAGGTGGACTATTTTCTTTGTTACCAAGCCAAATTGCCGTGATCACTTATTGTATTTTCTGCACACCACCGCAAAGTTGACGACGATGAATGCCTTTCAGCTTCACATTTTAGGCTACCAAGATCCATATCAAAGATGGTGATTGATAGTTTGTCTTGAACTGTTAATACTTGGAACGATGCTTGAACATGACAGAATCATCTACAGGGTGCACTTATTACAAGTTGTCCATTTCATGACCGTATCGATGAATATAATCAAGAAGTTAGTAAAATAACCACCTAATCGATACTTTATTATTGCCTCAGGTAAAACTGAATATAAATTAGCACTTACAGGACATGTTTCGACCAATTAGTGGTCCTCTTCAGCTGTATAAAGAAAGAATTGAGAAGAAAAAACATTAGGGCAATAAGCACAAATAATAAAAGTTCTTTGGAGACTCCTTTGTTAAAAAATGGAGGTCATCAGAACAGGACATCTTGCCTCTCGTTCTTGTTTGGAAAAGATGTTTATTCTGCGCTGTCTAGATGGTTTGTCTTTGAGCGCGACCTGGTGAAGTAACGATGTGACACAGTCTGACAGATCTCTGGAGAGAAGGGAAGTAGAGTTTTGTCGTCATCTAAAATATCATGTGAGGGAGGAGGGAGATTGGGCTGTGCTTCTGCGATGTCGTGTTTGATTATATCTCTTGTCCGTCTTGTCTGTTTTAAGTCTACCCATTCCAAGTATTTACTAATGTTCTCGTATAAGATGTCTTTTTGTTCGTTGTTTTCGTTAAGATTCTCCTCACCGTTTTCTAATTTATCAAGAACGATGTGGATGTTTTCAAGGTTGTTCATTAGATTTCCTTTATTTATCATACAGATAATTTGAAGGTCCTGTCTGATATTGGTGAATTTGTGGTTGGACCCTTTCATATGGGATCCCATGGCAGAGAATCTTTTGTATTTTTAAGTATTGACGTGTTCTTAATATCTAATTAAGAAGTTCCTTCCAGATTGTCCCACGTAAGTTTTTTTTTTTACATTGAGTACAAGTTAGCTTATAAATACCAGATTCCTGGAATTCGTCTTCTTTAAGTTTATTAGCTTTATTGTGACTAAAGAACCTATGTTTCGTGTTGTTGTTGGTTGAGAAGGCTACTTTGGTGTTGTGTTTCTTGAATAAGTTGGTGATTTCGTAAATCTTTGGGTTATTAAAGGTGAATTTGACATATCCTTTTTCTTTTTCTGAATGCTGTTTAAGTTGTTATTGGTATTTGCATTTAGTAATGATTTTATTGATGACTTTTAAACTGAAACCGTTATGTAGAGCTTGCTGACGAATGAAAGATAGTTCCTTCTTTCTGTCTGTTTCTGCTAGCGGAATTTCAAAGGCTATGTTGACGAAACTATAATAAGCAGATTTCTTTTGTGAGATGGGATGTAAAGAATCACTTTTGATTGTGGTCGGTGTAAAAGTGGGTTTCCTGTATATTTTAAATTGGAAATGGTTGTGTTTCCGAATTGTTTGGATATCTAGAAAATTGAGTATGCCAATCTCTTCTTCTTCAGCTGTAAATTTTATGTTTGGGTCTAAATTATTCAAAGTATCTAGAATACTGTGACTGTCGTTATTATAGTTTCGTGCACTTATGTTTGGAGTACCTACAATAATTGATTTCAGCAAGGTTTATTATTTATCAGATCAATTTCTCTAATGTATATATGCGTGTGAGGAAGGTGAGAAAGTCGAATTTTAAAATAATAACAACTGCATGTCACTGGAACTGAAAAATCCCTTATGGAACGCCTACATAGGGTAACATACAGTGTTAATCCGGGCCTAACTACTCAGTGTCTTGGCCTCCGAGTCCCAGGTTCGATTCCCAGTGTGGTCTCTGTATTCTAATCGTGAACGGTTCGTTCTCATGACTCGAGAGTTGTACCCAACACATCTACTACTCGCATACGACACCATCTCTAAGATACAGTTTCTTTTAGGTACACTGAAGACGCCGCACACGATTGTCGAAGGGTCTGTATTATCATTATTATTATTATTATTATTATTATTATTATTATTATTATTATTATTATTTTGCCCGACTCCTTGACTGAATGGTCAGCGTACTGGCCTTCGGTTCTGAGGGTCACGGGTTCGATTCCCGACCAGGTCGGGGATTTTTATCGCTTCTGCTTAATACTTCTGGCTCGGGGACAGGGTGTTTGTGTCCTCCCACACTACTAACCACCACAGAAACACGCAATAGTGATTACATCCCTCCATGTATGGTTGGGGTCAGGAATGGCATCCGGCCGTAAAACAGGGCCAGATCCACATGTGCGACGCAGTTCGCACCCGCGATCCCACGGGTGTGGGAAAAAGCAGTAGGAAAAGAAGATTATTATAATATTATAATTATAATTTTATTATTATTACAGATCTAAACATATGTTTTCAACAATATTAACTAAATCAACACACTGACCACATGCTGGTCGAATATCGGCAGGGCATTAAGTTGGGCAGCAGTCGTTTTGGTAGACTGTATGATAAAAAATCAAAGTTAAAGTAGGTCGTTATTAGCATTGTTCTTCTATTAATACCAATTAAACTTGAATAAGAACGTAATTTCTTCAGTAAGCTGAAAATAAGATCATGACTACAATTTCCTTTGAGGTACAAGGACTTATCACAGTATTAATAAAAATGATTTTTTTAAATATCCGAATATTTGATTGTGAAATCTCGCTGTGAGTTTCTCCAGAAATAAATAAATTAACCTTCAATGCTCAATTTATTATTTCCTTCAAATATTAACTAATTTTCCAAGAGGTAATGCATATTCACCCCCCCCCCCCCCATGGCGTAACAGCCCAAAGGGCCATGGCCTACCAAGCGACCGATGCTCAGCCCGAAGGCCTGCAGATTACGAGGTGTTGTGTGGTCAGCACAACGGATCCTTGCGGCCGTTATTCTTAGCTTTCTAGAACAGAGCCGCTATCTCACCGTCATATAGCTTCTCAACTGTAATCACGTAGGCTGAGTGGACCTTGAACCAGCCCTCAGATGCAGGTAAAAATCCCTGACCTGGTCGGGAATCGAACCCGGGGCCTCCGAGTAAGAGGCAGGCACGCTACCCCTACACCGCGGGACCAGCGATGCATATTCATTAGGGAAGTATTTTTAAACTCATTTGTCATATTAAAGTCAAAACATGATGGACATTCAATGTATTGCATATATCCGAAGTTGTTCAGTTAACTACGGAAGCTACTACCATACTTCAGCCGTAGCGAATGTCCATGGTTTAAGAGACAACATTTTAGTGTTGATTTTTACTTTCAATGATCAAAATTTACACTTTACTCCAACTGATTAGAATGAACAATCTTAAGAAAAAAACAGTCTATTGTTGCTACAATTGCGGCACCTGACGAGAACATCGGCAAGGTAGAAGTAAATACACACTTTTGCAAACTTGTGAAGCAGAAATAGCCACACTCAACTATCTAACAGAATATACTGGGAGCAGGTCAATTCTGCTGCGCATTTAAGGTTTAAGGGGTGATTTTGAAGAGGACAATTCACACTATTCATGAAAAGATTGAAGTTGGAGCCGTTCAAGATGAAAGAGAATGTGAATATTAATTTCGTCACTGTTCTAATCTTGTTAAAAAAACCTGGTATGTTGGAAGTATTGCTTCCAGACATTTGACTTCTTTCCTTCTCACTTAGTCCAGTGCTGCTGGCTGCAAATAATAAGCGATTTTCCTTTCCTTTTTCAGATGTTATCAGTGGGATACTGAGCAGAAAGTTGATTGTGGATTTACATAAGACTGGACTAGTATGCCCAGACATGAATCAGTGGTATTCTCAAAATGATTTGTAGGTTGCCAGTACCAGACATGTTCTCGCTGCTGAGTTCTGGAAGAATTGCGTTTGATCCGGACAACTTTCGATCGTGAGAGATTAGAGTGTCGTCCGCACAATGGATATGTGAGTCGGTTAGTTACAAAACTCAACATGTCCATATTAAAGAGGATTGAGAAGAAATGAAGAAATTTTTATTAATATTAATATCGAGATGAAAACGATGAGAATGTGTATTGTACAGTGAAATGCACTCATATCCAAAAAAACTAGAACACCTCGAAGGACTAGAGATAGGAAGTTCATATTCACATAACATGTGCACTAGTATGTTCAGAAGAAATGATTAGCATTTGAAGCATATCGGTCCTCAGGTTCAAGGTCCATATTTCGGTGCACCACCACCGACTAGTAAAATGTGCTTGCGGATCTCGTTGTCGGTATAACCTCAAGGTAATGGATCAATGTGACTTGAAAAGACGTGCAGGATGCCTCGCAGACGTATGCGAGAACCGTACCGTCAAATGAGTGAGTTTGAAAGAGGGCGCATTATTGGCATAAGAGAACGTGATGCATCCATCCGGCAAATTGCTGCTTGTGTGGGACGTAGTGTGTCGGCAGTGCATCGGGTGTGTACAGAATTGTTTACAAAAGGCCGTAGAACACGAAGAGATGGGTCTGGTAGCACCATCCAGACCACCCCTCGAGAAGATCGACACCTCACCCGAGTGACATTGCAGGGCAGATCTGCGTCCTCCTCGGCTCTTGCGGAACAGTGGAACCATGTAACACATTGTACACTATCAGGAGTGACAGCCCGTCGCCGATTATTATGGTCTGTGTTATCGGCGCTTCGTCTACTTCTCCATCTACCTTTAACTAATGTGCATAAACATGCTAGACTGCAATGGTGTATGGAACGACGTCACTAGGCACAGGAATGGCAGCAGATAGTGTTTTCGGGCGAATCCAGGTTCTGTTTGTTTGAAAATGATGGTCGCATTTTAGTTCGACGCAGACAGGGGTAGATGCATCACTTTGACTGCATTCGCACAAGACATACAGCGCCAACGCAGGCCTTAAGGTGTGGGGTACTATGGGGTACAACAACAAATCACAGTTGGTGTATGTCAGGGCACTGTGACCAGTTTGACCTACGTGAATGGCATCCTGTAACCCGTAGCCATACCCTTTCTCCACGACACCCCAGATGCCATATTTGAGCGGAACAATGCGCGACCACATGTTGTTGCACGAACACGTGCCTTCTTGTCGTCACAGGCTGTCAGCCTGTTGCCCTGGCCCGCCCGATCACCGGACTTGTCGCCAATCGAAAATGTGTGGGATATGGTGAAATGACGGGTGCGGCGCTGTGACACAATGCCAACCACCAAAAATGAACTGTGGAATCAGGTGAATGCAGCGTGAATGGTTATACCCCAGGATGCCCTTCGCCGAGGTCTGGATTAAATTCCCATGCTTTTTGAGTTGATTTAGTCCGTCATTGACTTTTCTAACTTTAGGTAAAACACCATGCTGTATTGGTTCACTAAATATTTGGTTTATGTTCTTGCCTCTTCTGCAAACACTTTGTGAAATATGTTGCTTCACCCCGAAGCAAGCCTGTTCAGTCTTTTTCCTTTGTCTAATGAATCTTTTCGTGGGTGCAAATTTGAAATGCCAGTTAGTAGGAGGTTTTAAAACTTCACTGACTGTTTTTTTAATTTAAAAAAAAATGTTATCAGGACGGCGTAATTTCCAAATTTCTGAAAAATGTCTTTCTAATCTTTCTCCGAATTTACTTTTCACGCGACTAAATCTCTGTCTGGGGTATAAAAGAATGCCCTGCTACTGAAAAACTACATGTACTGTTTTTATTTGATTTGGAGTGCTACTTTTCAACCACTTAATTAACATACCCATCATAATTTGACGTGGTTTGCTGTAGGCCCGATATATCTATGCTGATGTACAGACATCTCTTGATCCTTTCTTACTACGTCCTGGGTCGGCAGCTATAATGCTGTTTACACAGACTCTAATCTCTTGTTTTCACTAATAAAAAGTACGTGTGTATGCACACTGGCTTCTCTCTAGAAAGTAGTCACTGCCGATACATTGAACTACATTATAAACAACAAACCTTTCTTACAACAATAAGTTTACTTCTCTTACCAGGTTACTTAGGACATGCCAAGTTATGGAACAGAACATGTTGCGGACATTAATTTAAGGTTTAATATCTAAGGAATAAGAAGTGTTAGGAAACAAAACATTATCACATATTAAATAGAGAGCTGAAGATTATGAGGAATAAAATATCTCATTTTTTCATTTTTGTGGATATGTTGAGTTTTTGAACTACCCGACTCATATCACATTATGTCATAAAAGGTATCCCTCCTTCTTGCATTTCTTTAAAATTTCTTTAGTCACATCTCCAACATTGTAAATCACTACTTCCCCACTTTAAATTTTTGGTCGCAACGGGCGTGAAGTTACATCTGGTTTCCGATTCAGAGAGTATTTCCATTTGCAAAGATTTCTTGCTTTTCTGATTGGTCGGACTATTACCAAAACTTCTCTCTGCCTCTTCTTCACTTCTAGGAAGCCTAATGTTACACTGTGCTACACTGATTTCACAATAACTAGCCCTAAATGTTTTTTATTATCATAGTTCACGCCTATCCGTATCTCATCGCCTAGCAATGCTTCTCCATGGCCAGCGATTTGTGTCTTTGAAATGTTATTAAGGGTTTCACCAACATCTTGAAAAACAGAATTTTCGTCAGACAACTCGTGCTAATCTAGAGATTCTATGTACAGTTTGTCCAAGTCCAGCTCGTTTCTTCTAAAAGTGTTGCTATTTCCGCTACTGCCAACGTATGATAAAAAGAGTAAAGGTAGATGCCGTAACAAAAATGTAAGATCACTACATTATATGATTTGGTGTTGTGTATTATGATGTTAACATTCGTAAATATTTGGATTTATGTTCATGCCCGGTTAATCCTTCATAATTACCGAATGAAGGTTAAATTAGAAATAAATTAGGCAATGACAGGTCTTTTCAATGTCTTATGTTAGGGAAACAATGCTGTGAAACAATAGAGCATAATTATGTTACTCTAGCTCAGGGCCTCTCAGAGTGCATGCGCCCGTGCACTGCACGGCGCAAGGTGCAGGAGACGACTTCACTAGGTTGACCAGAGTGCAAACTCCTACTCCACTTCCCTTACACATGTCTCACCCGTTCCACCTTCCCTGCTGTTTCTCCCCTCACTGCGAAATATTTATGTGCGGTGAGCGGTGACACTGTTGTGTGGGGCAATGTTACCCGTATTAAAACACTCTTCTTTCAATTTGATTTAAGCAGACAATAATTTATCTTCTCTAGCTCTTCTTTTCCTTTATCTTTGCAAAGATAGCAGTTATGCCTGGAACAAGGGACCGGCTGACAGCAATTCTGAGAGCCTTCTTTAAATTACAATCAAATATAGGCCTACTCGCACGCAATCTAGTTTACGTACAAGTCAAAACAGGAAAAAATAGCCTTTCACCTATGCATGTGGAACTAAACATAGAAATAATCTTAGCTGCTTCTCGATGCAGCTTAGGAAAATCTTCCTTCGACAAATTCTCGTAGAAATTGAGCAAAGCCTTTGTATTGGAAAATAGATCTTTTTGATTAACTTATCACCTAATTATTATCCCACGGATTAAGCATTTGAGGTCCGCCTCTGTGGTGTAGTGGTTAGCGTGATTAGCTGCCACCCCTGGAGGCCCGGGTTCGATTCCCGGCTCTGCCACGAAATTTGAAAAGTGGTACGAGGGCTGGAACGGGGTCCACTCAGCCTCAGGAGGTCAACTGAGTAGAGGTGGGTTCGATTCCCACCTCAGCCATCCTGGAAGTGGTTTTCCGTGGTTTCCCACTTCTCCTCCAGGCGAATGCCGGGATGGTACCTAACTTAAAGCCACGGCCGCTTCCTTCCCTCTTCCTTGCCTATCCCTTCCAATCTTCCCATCCCTCCACAAGGCCCCTGTTCAGCATAGCAGGTGAGGCCGCCTGGGCGAGGTACTGGTCATACTCCCCAGTTGTATCCCCCGACCAAGAGTCTGAAGCTCCAGGACACTGCCCTTGAGGCGGTAGAGGTGGGATCCCTCGCTGAGTCCGAGGGAAAAACCGAACCTGGAGGGTAAACAGATGATGATGATGATGATGATTAAGCATTTGGCTTTATCGTCACGACCGACAAAAAAATACGAAAGTTCCCAGTTCGATTGAAATGGACTTTCGGAAGTCTTTGTTTTCTTCGAAACACGTTGCTCGATTATTATGTTGTTGTCTTGCGCTTATCTATTTCACTGATAAACAAGCCGTCTATCAGTGAACGCTTCGTCGCTCTGAGCACACTACACCATCCGAGTCAAGCCGGGTTGAGCCGAGTAGGACCGATGCACAGTGCACGGAGTCTCAGCACCTCGATTTGCACGCGTGAAATTTTGGGCGTTTGAGAGGCCCTGCTCTAGCTGGAAAGCCTAATGGTTCAACAAGGTACCACTAACGTTCAGTATGATTTCTTAACAATATCAAGTTCAAATGATTAAAAATTGCGTTCATTGCATGTTTTGTGGACACATTAGGTGGATGGATTATATTTATGGCAGAAAAATGTGAAGACGTAATACCTACCAGTGCATTTATGCACCAATGGACTTCAAGTTCCTTACAGCATTCAGCATTCGGGAGATAGTGGGTTCGAACCCCACTGTCGGCAGCCCTGAAGATGGTTTTCCATGGTTTCCCATTTTCACACCAGGCAAATTAATTAATTAATTAATTAATTTAATGCCACGGCTGTTTCCTTCCCACTCCTAGCCCTTTCCTATCCCATCGTCGCCATAAGACCTATCTCTGTCGGTGTGACGTAAAGCAACTTGCATTGCATGTTCCTTAATTTTCTCTAGTGTGTTATTCCATAGGATTGTTTTAAAATTTGCTTTATTCGTACCGACACATTTTACGAGGTGATGGGATAAGAAATGGCTAGGAGTGGGAAGGAAGCGGTTGCGGCCTTAATTGAGGTACAGCCTCAGCATTTGCCTGGTGTGAAAATGGGAAACGGCGGAAAACCATCTTCAGAGCTGCCAACAGTGGGGTTCGAGCTACTATTTCCCGAATGCAAGCTCACAGCTGAGCGCCCCTAATCGCACGGCCAACTCACTCGGTAGGAATGTTCTGTTTAGGAGCAGACAGCCACGATTTCTTCACATAACTGAGTCTGCTGCTGTTGGGGGACCAATAACGGAGAACGGACAAAATCAGTGTCTTTTTATAAGACACGGTTTTCTCAAAACCCTAGATTTATTTGTTTGATGAAATGAACAGGTAACGAGATTATAGCATCAACATTAAAACAAATGCATCGGCCGGGAATCGAACCCGGGCCGCCCGCGTGGCAGGCGAGCATTCTACCACTGAACCACCGATGCTTATAACAACTGACTGTATTTAACCAAGAAGTAGGACATGAAGACGTTTCGTTCGAGAAAGTGCTTACTCGGCTGGCTGGATTCCTGCAGCAACAGGCGAGCTGTGCAGGAAATTCGGTAGATGGCAGAGAGAGAACAGAGAAGCACCTATACCATCCATTCAGTAGGTTGGCGAAATTAAGCACTGAGAGAGGTATGTCTCCCGCAATCGGGTGAAGATGTATTATTTTCTAGTGGTTTAACGTCACGTCCGCCTCTGTGGTGTAGTGGTTAATATGATTAGCTGCCACCCCCGGAGGCCCGGTTTCGATTCCCGGCTCTGCCACGAAATTTGAAAAGAGTAATACGAGGCCTCGGGAGGTCAAATGAGTAGAGGTGTGTTCGATTCCCACCTCAGCCATCCTCAAAGTGTTTTCCCGTGGTTTCTCACTTCTCCTCCAGGCAAATGCCGGGATTGTACCTAACTTAAGGCCACGGCCGCTTCCTTCTCTTTTCCTTGTCTATGCCTTCCAATCTTCCCATCCCCCACAAGGCCCCTGTTCAGCATAGCAGGTGAGGCCGCCTGGACGAGGTACTGGTCATACTTCCCAGTTGAATCCCCAAACCCAAAGTCTCACGCTTCAGTACTCTGCCCGTGAGGCGGTCGAGGTGGGATACCTCGTTGAGTCCGAGGGAGAAACCAACCCTAGAGGGTAAACATTAAGAAAGAAAGATGGGAAGAAATTGTAAAATGTTTTTTAAAAATTCCTGTTTCATGGTTTCCTTTACCTCGCACCGTCACAGGGAGGTCATACGGCGACGATAGAATAGAAAATGGCTAGAGGTGGGAAGTAAGGTACAACCCGAGCATTTGCCCGGTGTGAAAATGGGAAACCACGGAATACCATCTTCAGGCCTGCCGACAGTGGGGTTCGAACGCACGCCTCCCGAATGCAAGCTGACAGCTACGTGACCCAAACCGTGAAGACACTCGTTCGGTAAAGTGTAAAGGTATTGCACATTTTACTTACTTCTTTTTCTCCGCCCCTGAGCAAAACTTCATCATTCCTAGCGTGCTTCTTTTTGAAAAAAACTTTTTCTTTCTTTCTTTCTTTCTTTCTTTCTTAATCTGCTTTCCCTCCTGGGTTGGTTTTTCCCTCGGACACAGCGTGGGATCCCACCTCTACCGCCTCAAGGGCAGTGTCCTGTAATGTCGGGATACAACTGGGGAGGATGACCAGTACCTCGCCCAGGCGGCCTCAACTGCTATGCTGAACAGGGGCCTTGGAGGGGGATGAAAGATTGGAAGGCATAGACAAGGAAGAGGGAAGGAATTGGCCGTGGCCTTAAGTATCATCCCGACATTTGCCTGGAGGAGAAGTGGTAAACCACGGAAAACCACTTCTAGGATGGCTGAGGAGGGAATCGAACCCCCTCTCTACTCAGTTGACCTCCCGAGGCTGAGTGGATCCCGTTCTAGCCCTCGTACCACTTTTCAAATTCGTAGCTGAGCCGAGAATCGAACCCCGGTCTCCAGAGTTGGCAGCTAATCACTCTAACCACTACACCACAGAGGTGGACTGATAAAATTCTGTATGTTATATTTTCCCAACTCCTGCAATATTATGAGATGACCATTCAAATCGCCTCTGTCTTGAGATATACTGTAGTTGCTGTTTCTTATCAAATCTCCTCCATACTGGAATGCAGTTCCATTTTCTTGTTCAATCTCCTCCACTTTGGGATGTAGTTATATTCACTTTCTAAACCTTCTCTCTCTTGGGATGTAATCCATTCACCTATAAAGAAAAGAAGAACATGTAAGTTCGTTCCAAGAATGAAGGCATCAGTTTAAGGAGGGGAAGGACCATAAGAAGACAATGAAATTTTCCTCGCGTCTCACCAACGCATTATCATCAGGATGGGAAGAAAGCATGAGTTGGCCGACGAGGGCCAAATAGGAAAACGTATGATTTGTGGAACCTAGTGGAAGTAAGTGGAAGTAATGTCAGCGTCTGTTAACATCCCGTAGTCAGTAGATGTAGTAAAAATGTGTAGATAAATGCAATGATTTTTGTTGCTAATTGCAGAATGACAGGTTACATTCAATGAACTGGATATCATCAGTTTCCTCGAATCATGTCAATATATATATCAAAATACATTGAGACTAGTTTGCCACTGTAGCGTAACGGTTAGTGCTATTCGCTGCCGTCCTCGGTGGCCCGGGTTTGATTCCCGGTACTTTCAGAGGTTTAAGAATGGCTGGAGGGCTGTATGTTGTCAAAAAGGCACATACAGTTCACTTCCATTGGGGGTGTGCCTGAAAACAGCTGCGCCACCTCGGGACGCGGACAGGAGTGTACTTTACCTTGAGATTATAACAAATACGTCAACGGTAGCAGAGTAGGTTTCGGCCTACAAGTGCCATGGCTCGTCCGTGGCCCGACATTTCTGCCGAGTAGGCTTCGGCCTACAAGTGACCATGGCTGGTCCGTGGTCCGACAGCTCTGCAGAGTAGGCTTCGGCCTACAAGTGACCATGGCTGGTCCGTGGTCCGACAGCTCTGCAGAGTAGGCTTCGGCCTAAAATTGGCCATGGCTGGCCCGTGATCCGACAGCTCTGCAGAGTAGGCTTCGGCCTACAAGTGGCCATGGGTGGTCCGTGGTCCGACAGCTCTACAGAGTAGGCTTCGGCCTACAAGTGACCACTGCTGGTCCGTGGTCCAGCAGCTCTGCAGAGTAGGCTTCGGGCTACAAGTGGCCATGGCTGGTCCGTGGTCCGGCAGCTCTGCAGAGTAGGCTTCGGCCTACAAGTGACCACTGCTGGTCCGTGGTCCGACAGGTCTGCAGAGTAGGCTTCGGCCTACAAGTGGCCATGGCTGGTCCGTGGTCCGACAGCTCTGCAGAGTAGGCTTCGGCCTACAAGTGGCCATGGCTGGTCGGTGGTCCGACAGCTCTGCAGAGTAGGCTTCGGCCTACAAGTTGCCATGGCTGGTCCGTGGTCCGGCAGCTCTGCAGAGTAGGCTTCGTTCTACAAGTGGCCATGGCTGGTCCGTGGTCTTACAGCTCTGCAGAGTAGGCTTCGTTCTACAAGTGGCCATGGCTGGTCCGTGGTCTTACAGCTCTGCAGAGTAGGCTTCGGCCTACAAGTGGCCATGGCTGGTCCGTGGTCCGACAGCTCTGCAGAGTAGGCTTCGGTCTACAAGTGGCCATGGCTGGTCCGTGGTCCGACAGCTCTGCAGAGTAGGCTTCGGTCTACAAGTGGCCATGGCTGGTACGTGGTCCGACAGCTCTGCAGAGTACACTTCGGCCTACAAGTTGCCATGGCTGGTCCGTGGTCCGACAGCTCTGCAGAGTAGGCTTAGATCTACAAGTGGCCATGGCTGGTCCGTGGTCCGGCAGCTCTGCAGAGTAGGCTTCGGTCTACAAGTGACCACGGCTCGTACGTGGCCCGACAGCTCTGCAGAGTAGGCTTCGGCCTACAAGTGGCCATGGCTGGTCCGTGGTCTGACAGCTCTGCAGAGTAGGCTTCGGTCTACAAGTGACCACTGCTGGTCCCTGGTCCGACAGGTCTGCAGAGTAGGCTTCGGCCTACAAGTAGCCATGGCTGGTCCGTGGTCCGGCAGCTCTGCACGGTAGGCTTCGGCCTACAAGTGGCCATGGCTGGTCCGTGGTCCGGCAGCTCTGCAGAGTAGGCTTCGATCTACAAGTGACCACTGCTGGTCCCTGGTCCGGCAGCTCTGCAGAGTAGGCTTCGGCCTACAAGTGGCCATGGCTGGTCCGTGGTCCGGCAGTTCTGCAGAGTAGGCTTCGGTCTACAAGTGGCCATGGCTGGTCCGTGGTCCGACTGCTCTGCAGAGTAGGCTTCGGCCTACAAGTGGCCATTGCTGGTTCGTGGTCCGGCAGCTCTGCAGAGTAGGCTTCGGCCTACAAGTGGCCATGGCTGGTCCGTGGTCCGGCAGCTCTGCAGAGTAGGCTTCGGCCTACAAGTGACCACTGCTGGTCCCTGCTCCGACAGCTCTGCAGAGTAGGCTTCGGCCTACAAGTGGTCACGGCTGGTCGGTGGCCCGACAGTTCTGCAGAGTAGGCTTCGGTCTACAAGTGACCATGGCCGGTCCGTGGTCCGACAGCTCTGCAGAGTAGGTTTCGGTCTACAAGTGACCATTGCTGGCCCCTGGTCCGACAGCTCTGCAGAATAGGCTTCGGTCTACAAGTGGTCACGGCTGGTCGGTGGCCCGACAGCTCTGCAGAGTAGGCTTTGGCCTACAAGTGGTCACGGCTGTTTGGTGGGCCAACAGCTCTGCAGAGTAGGCTTCGACCTACAAGTGGTCACGGCTGCCCCATGGTCCGAGAGCTCTACACTCCGATCGACCAACCGAGCAGATCAAGGATGGCCGTGGCTCTACGGCATTGCATTCGGGAGACGGAGATGGGCTGGTACTCACCGTCGGATATCCTGAGAATGATTTTCCCTGGTTTTCCAATGTCCGGCATTGAAGTGAACGCCGGGACCGTTCCTAGTATAGGCCACGGCCGCCAACCCCCTCACCTCCACCGAACATCTCATTCACCGTATCACATTTCCCTGTTTTGAGAGACGGCATTACCGATTAGGAGGCCCGCCATTCCCTTCAGGGATGTTTTTAGTAATAGTAGTAATCCATATCATTCTCTTTCTTGCTAGCTGTTGAACACCTCATTTTTATAAAATTGCAGCAGTTACGGCATCTGGTGGAGATGAATGGTAACGGAAATGTCATAACGTACCGCAATTATCAAGTAAGAGAAATGCTATTGTTAATTGTTGTTATTGTTGATTAAGCCATCACATTTAACTTTTATTTGCTTCGGGCTGATATGAAAGCATCTTTCATTCCCCCTCACACTCTCGTATCCAGTTTTCTTCTCCATCTTATTCCCTTCTCATTTCGATGGTCATCTCCATCAAACTCCAATTCAATGTGGGCTGATGACCACACAGTTTTGCACTTTATAAAAGCAATCACGACAACAGCGACCGTCATCGCCATTTAACTTAGCATGAAGATTGAACAATATTTCCATATCAGCGATATTCGGCGTTGATGTACTTAAAATTATATCTTGAATATACCCGTTATTATAACCAATGCCGTAAAAACGTATGAGAAATGGTTGGAAATTGTAGTTCTGTAACTTCTATTATTCTCAGGTTTTATATGAGCAAACATTTCTGAAGATATTTGTAAGTTTGTGAAAATGTAATAATCGCGAATATCTCCGTTATTAATTCGAAAAGAAAAAGTGAATTATATTTCACAAAACTTTTATAATCTACAGTTTTTCGATACAACTAATATAAACGAAGAAGTCTGAAATTTATTGTCCTGGTCCTCTTAATATTCCTACGCCACTGACTACTAATCAAATAGAATATAGCCTAGTGTATTCTCTGGATATCTTACATACTTACTTTCTTACTTACTTAATCTGTTTACCCTCCAGGGTTGGTTTTTCCCTCGGACTCAGCGAGGGATCCCACATCTACCGCCTCAAGGGCAGTGTCCTGGAGCTTCTGACCTTGGATCTGGGATACAACTGGGGAGGATGACCAGTACCTCGCCCAGGCTGCCTCACCTGCTCTGCTGAACAGGGGATGGGAAGTTTGGAAAGGAAGGAGGCGGCCGTGGCCTTAAGTTAGGTACCATCCCGGCATTTGCCTGGAGGAGAAGTGGTAAACCACGGAAAACCACTTCCAGGATGGCTGAGGTGGGAATCGAACCCACCTCTAATCAGTTGACCTCCCGAGGATGAGTGGACCCCGTTCCAGCCCTCGTAGCACTTTTCAAATTTTCGTGGCAGAGCCGGAAATCGAACCTGGACCTCCGGGGGTGGCAGCTAATCACACTAACCACTACACCATTGAGGCGGACATTCTCTGGATATCTCTAAATTAAATACCGAATTTCAAAGCAGCCGCTTTTCCGAGATGTTCACAAAAACATCTAGACAGACAGACAGACAGACAGACAGACAGACAGACAGACAGACAGACAGACAGACAGACAGACATTTAACTGAAACCACTTTCGACTTTTTTTATGCTTAATAATACAAGCTAAAAGAAAAGTGTGAGGAAAAAATTGAAGTGTACAGAAACTGAATATCCAGAGCCTGTTTCCGGTCAGGAATGGAAGAATGAACCCCAATGTAGCGGCGAGTATAGGAATTATGCTGGCTGTCGAAGCCTGCCGCACCCCCTTGGGGTAATGATTAATGAATGACAGATAAAAAGAAACATCTGCCGTCTGTCACAGAAATGGGGGTCGTATGAGAGACCATGAAGGCTGCTATAATAATTATTAGTCTTACTCTTATCGATGGGAGGTAGAACTGTGAAGAAAATGACCATAGCTTATGCATGACCATGTATTCCCAGGACTTGAAAGTAAAATGCCTCATGAGCACAACAGAAACCAGGTGAGTTGAAAAATACCAATCCTCGACCATCTTCAGAGTTGATTTGTGTGGTTTCTGTGTTCAAACTTAATACAAATGTTGGAATGGTGCCTAATTTAGGGCCAAGACCGCTTCCTTACAAATTTCAGCCTATTCCCTCATAATTCTGAAGTTAAACGAATACTCGATTTGTTAAAGAATATTAAACATTCTTACCGAATTGTGACATTTTATAACTTCTAAACTTCTGAATTTGTGAAGAATTAGGGACACTGGCTACAATAAATGAGAAGTAGATGTTCTTCTTGTTATCATTCCGTTCACCATCAAGAGTTGTTTTTCCCTCGGACTCACCTTTACCGCCTCAAGGGCAATGTCCTGTAGTGTGAGACTTTGGGTCAGTGGAATACAGCTGAGAAGGAGGACCAGTATCTTGCCCTGGCGGCTTCACCTGCGATGCTAAACAGGGGCCTTGTGAAGGGAAGGAAAGATTGGAAGGGATAGACAAGGAAGAGGGAAGGAAGCGGCCTTGTCCTTAAGTTAGGTACCATCGCAGCATTTGCCTGGAGGAGAAGTGGGAAACCACAGAAAACCCCTTCGAGGAAGGCTGAGGTTGGAATAGAACACCCCCTCTACTCAGTTTACCTTCCGAGGCTAAGTGAAACCCTTTCCAGCCCTCGTACCACTTTTCAAATTTCGTGGCAGAGCCGGGAAACGAACAAGGGCCTCCGGGGTTGGCAGCTGAGCAGGTTTATTAAGGAAGATTAAACATTCTTGTCGACTTCTGTTATTTTATCACTTGTAAATTTGTTGGCGTGAAGAATCAGGGACACTGGAAACAATAAATTGAAAGTAGATACAATTGGTATTATTATTTGTGCAGCCATAGTAGAACTAAAAATGCATATTTTTTTAAACATCGAATTCTCGATAACTCGAAGCAATTTATGCCTCCTAAAACATTTCGAGATATCGAAGTTTGACTGTTATTGAGGTCACTCCTCGAGAGTCTAATTGTTTATATACAGCACCGGAGCGATCTGAAGAGCACAGACCCACTTTCTCGAAACTTCAGGACTGGTTATCATTCGCTTTCTCTGCTAAGAATCATGTTGCTTTACACCACCACTGTTTGTGCCAGCTTCGGGAAGCATCGGTGGTTCAGTGGTAGAATGCTCGCCTGCCACGCGGGCGGCCCGGGTTCGATTCCCGGCCGATGCAACCAAATTTTATTCTTACCTGTGCCTCACCCTGAGTATAAATTTCAAAAGACATTACATTTCAATTAACTGTGATGTGTCTTAAAATACTAATATGGTATTCAATAGTGTAAAATTTTTAAGTAACTTTATAATCGTTCGACTGAATTCACCCCGATCCTGAACGCAAGCCAGATTTTAGATATCTGGAGGAGTCTAGAATCGAACCTGTAACTTGTGGGATACGTGCCACGAGCCAAGGAGCTAAATTCATCATTCTTAGTCAGATTTTGTATTGTATGACCCATTGAAGTCCGCCTCTGTGGTGTAGTGGTTAGGGTGATTAGTTGCCACCCCCGGAGGCCCGGGTTGGATTCCCAGCTCTGCCACGAAATTTGAAAAGGTGTACGAGGGCTGGAACGGGGTCCACTCGGCCTCGGGAGGTCAACTGACTAGAGGGGGGTTCGATTCCCTCCTCAGCCATCCTCGAAGTGGTTTTCCGTGGTTTCGCAATTCTCCTCCAGGCAAACGCCAGGATAGTACCTAACTTAAAGCCACGGCCGCTTCCTTACCTCTTCCTTGTCTATCCCTTCCGATCTTTCCACCCCCTCCCCTCGCAAGCCCCCTGTTCGGCATAGCAAGTGAGGCCACCTGGACGAAGTACTGGCACACCTCCCCAGCTGTATCCGCCGACCCAATGTCTCAGGCTCCAGGACACTGCCCTTGAGGTAGAGGTGGGATCCCTCGCTGAGTCCGAGGGAAAAGACAACCCTGGAAGGTAAACAGATTAAGAAAGAAAGAAAGGAAGAAGGAAAGAAAGAAAGAAAGAAAGAAATGAAGGAAGATGGCCCATTGAATATTTAATACGGAAAAGGAATGCAATGAATTCTTAGTCTTGCCGAGCGAGTTGGTACACAGTTCGAGGCGTGCTGCTAAGAGCTTACATTCGGAGTTGGAGTCCCACAATACATACGAGGCAAATTTTGGGTATGTACCTTATTTAAGGCCACGGTCACTTAATAAACTCGCCCTATCCCATCGTCACAGTAAGACCTCTCTGAGCGACGTAAAATACAAGATAAAATATAAAAAATTGCTTGCCTCTGTGGTGTAGTGGTAAGTGAGATTAGCTGCCACCCCCTGAGACCCGGGTTCGATTTCCGGCTCTGCCACTCAGCCTCAGGAGGTCAACGGAGTAGAGGGGGTTCAATTCTCGCCTGAGCTGTCCTCGAAGTGGTTTTCCGTGGTTTCCCACTTCTCCTCCAGGCAAATGCCGGGATGTTAACTAACTTAAGGCCACGGCCGCTTCCTTCCCTCTTCCTTGTCTATCCCTTCCTGTCTTCCCATCCCCGCCACAAGGTCCCTGATCAGCATATTAGGCAGGCGAGGCCGTCTGGGCAAGACACTGGTCCTCCTTCCCAGTTGTATAGCCCCGACCCAGATTCTCACGCTCTAAGACACTGCCCTTGAGGCAGTAGAGGCGGGATCCCTCGCTGAGTCCGCGGGAAAAACCAACGCTGGAAGGTAAACGGATTAAGGAAGAAAAAAGAAAGAAAGAAAGAAAGAAAGAAAGAAAAATACACTGACTGACAGAGCAAATGCAACACCAAGAAGGAGTGTTCAGAACTTTATGCCAATTGCAGGGTAGACTGACGTCACTGAGGTATGCTCATGATGTGAAATGCGCCGCTGTGTTGCGCACGTAGCGAACGATAAATGGGACACGGCGTTGGCGAATGGCCCACTTCGTACCGTGATTTCTCAGCCGACTGTCATTGTAGAACGTGTTGTCGTGTGCCACAGGACACGTGTATAGCTAAGAATGCCAGGCCGCCGTCAACGGAGGCATTTCCAGCAGACAGACGACTTTACGAGGGGTATGGTGATCGGGCTGAGAAGGGCAGGTTGGTCGCTTCGTCAAATCGCAGCCGATACCCATAGGGATGTGTCCACGGTGCAGCGCCTGTGGCGAAGATGGTTGGCGCAGGGACATGTGGCACGTGCGAGGGGTCCAGGCGCAGCCCGAGTGACGTCAGCACGCGAGAATCGGCGCATCCGCCGCCAAGCGGTGGCAGCCCCGCACGCCACGCACGCCACGTCAACCGCCATTCTTCAGCATGTGCAAGATACCCTGGCTGTTCCAATATCGACCAGAACAATTTCCCGTCGATTGGTTGAAGGAGGCCTGCACTCCCGGCGTCCGCTCAGAAGACTACCATCGACTCCACAGCATAGACGTGCACGCCTGGCATGGTGCCGGGCTAGAACGACGTGGATGAGGGTGGCGGAACGTCGTGTTCTCCGATGAGTCACGCTTCTGTTCTGTCAGTGATAGTCACCGCAGACGAGTGTGGCGTCGGCGTGGAGAAAGGTCAAATCCGGCAGTAACTGTGGAGCGCCCTACCGCTAGACAACGCGGCATCATGGTTTGGGGCGCTATTGCGTATGATTCCACGTCACCTCTAGTGCGTATTCAAGGCACGTTAAATGCCCACCGCTACGTGCAGCATGTGCTGCGGCCGGTGGCACTCCCGTACCCTCAGGGGCTGCCCAGTGCTCTGTTTCAGCAGGATAATGCCCGCCCACACACTGCTCGCATCTCCCAACAGGCTCTACGAGGTGTACAGATGCTTCCGTGGCCAGCGTACTCTCCGGATCTCTCACCAATCGAACACGTGTGGGATCTCATTGGACGCCGTTTGCAAACTCTGCCCCAGCCTCGTACGGACGACCAACTGTGGCAAATGGTTGACAGAGAATGGAGAACCATCCCTCAGGACACCATCCGCACTCTTATTGACTCTGTACCTCGACGTGTTTCTGCGTGCATCGCCGCTCGCGGTGGTCCTACATCCTACTGAGTCGATGCCGTGCGCATTGTGTAACCTGCATATCGGTTTGAAATAAACATCAATTATTCGTCCGTGCCGTCTCTGTTTTTTCCCCAACTTTCATCCCTTTCGAACCACTCCTTCTTGGTGTTGCATTTGCTCTGTCAGTCAGTGTACAAAATTCATAGATATTCGTAAACACTGTGAACAGTTTTCCGATCACTGTCCTACTGACTCGCTTAGACACAGAACCTCGTTTCTAGACTCGGGAAACGGCAAGGAACGTCGGCTGTCTTTCAAATATTATTTTCTTTCCTCCAAATATTATTTTATTTTTCTTTGAGTTTAAGAAGTGTTAAAAACTTCATAATTGGTCCGTATTGAAAAAACATTTACAATTAAGAGATGAAAGTATATGATTTTCCACCTGTTCAATACAAATTCAAATGTGACATACAATGAAATGTCACATTTTATTCATAAATATTAGGGACCGGTTTCGGCATGTCTATGCCATCATCAGCCTAAAGGTAGATACACAAGGACACAAGTAAATTACACGTGTCAATACACAAATAAATTTTCTAACATATTGGCGATTCATAATAGCGTTGATACATACACAATTTTGAATGTAAAAAAACTCTCAATTATACCTCTTATAAAATTTACGATAAAGGGAAAAGGATCTATTTACAATTCTGTGATATCTATTACCTAGCGATGTTTTGTGTTACAACTGTGTGTTAAATAACAAAAGATGTCTTAAAACCTTTCTGTTGAACAGCTTATACACCTAATAAAAATTTGGGGTATTGACATTCCTATAGTATTAAAATTTAAGACGTTCTATCACGTAAAAATACTCATGTAAATAAAATTAGTAACGGTGTCCAGTATTGTTACATTGTAAAAGAGAATAGCTGTTCGTTATTTAATGTTTGTTAAAATAGTTCCTCATTAGAATATAGGCGGTAAGCCAAGTTAAATTGAGCGGCTTTAAAAATCAAATAATCTTGTTTGAAATAGCTGTAGCTTAGTTGTCAGATTGCCAGATGGTTTTAAGTTTCTAAATCTCAGAAGTACAAAGAACATTTGAGTGGCTGAGGCCGTAGTTGACGAGTATGAGTTCACAAAGCACTATGTCATCAGGTGGTGAAATGCAATTCTAGAGATCTTGTTTCAAAGACACAACACAGTACATTTCAATACTTTGTATGAAGTCCCTGTTGCTTTATTACTTGCTCCAAGCGCTTAGACATGCTGTGCGTTTTCTCGTGTAATCTGGACTTATTTGTCTCCATTCTTTCATTAATCTATCCTTTAAAGCTTGCCTTGATGTCACTGGCGTTTGTCTTAACTTTTCTCTTCAGTTCATCCCATAGATTTTCAATACGGTTTAAGTTCGGACTCTGAGAAAGTGTATCCAACCCTTTTAGGGCCATTATACAGCGTCCATACCCTCACAATATCCGATTTATGTTTCGGGTCATTGTCGTGATATAATTTGACCTTGCCCGAAAGCCCTAAATTGTCATCACGTTTCGGTCAGTTCTCCTTTAGAATATTCAGGTACTTATGCTTGTCCAGTTTACATTCATTGAATACTAATTCGCCCACCCCAGATGAAAACATGGCGCTGCAAATCATGATATCTAATCTAATCTAATTGAACTTTCATTCCTCCCCTGAGGGGGGAGGCGGGCCACCTAGTAGGGAACACCTACTCTCTGACCAAGAATCATGCATGACACCTCCACCTCCGTGTTTAACTGTAGGTTGCAGATTCTTCATTCGAAGCTCTTCATTTGGTTTCTTCCAAACCATAGTTCTTCTGTTTGAAGAGAACGTCTGCACTTGACTTTAATCTACAAAACTTACTTCGTCCCACCAACCGACAGGTTTATTTATGTGCTGATTTACGAAGTCCAATCTATTTCTCTCATTTATCATGGGTTTCTTTCTGCTCACTCTGCCACCATACCCTTCTCTTCTGATAATTCTCCTTACAGTTTCGGATGAACTTCCTTCCCATATTCCTGCAGCAGAAAATTTCGTTGCTGGTAACTTTGGATTTTTCTTCATCATCATCATCATCATCATCATCATCTGTTTACCCTCCAGGTTCGGTTTTCCCTCGGACTTGGCGAGGGATCCCACCTCTACCGCCTCAAGGGCAGTGTCCTGGAGCTTCAGACTCTTGGTCGGGGGATACAACTGGGGAGTATGACCAGTACCTCGCCCAGGCGGCCTCACCAGCTATGCTGAACAGGGGCCTTTTGGAGGGATGGGAAGATTGGAAGGGATAGGCAAGGAAGAGGGAAGGAAGCGGCCGTGGCCTTAAGTTAGGTACTATCCCGTAATTCGCCTGGAGGAGAAGTGGGAAACCACGGAAAACCACTTCCAGGATGGCTGAGGCGGGAATCGAACTCTCCTCTACTCAGTTGACCTCCCGAGGCTGAGCGGACACCGTTCCAGCCCTCGTACCACTTTTCAAATTTCGTGGCAGAGCCGGGAATCGAACCCGGGCCTCCGGGGGTGGCAGCTAATCACGCTAACCACTACACCACAGAGGCGGTGGATTTTTCTTAATTTTTCTTATTACTCCAGTTTCCTCTCTTCTACTCAGCTTCCTTGATCGCCCTGTTTAGGTTTGTCTTTAATTCTATCATCTCTGTTGAATCTTCTTATATCACCTACAGTACTCTTACTTATTTGTAACAATGCGGCAATATCTCTTTCTGTGCTATTGGCTTTACGTCGCACCGACACAGATATGTTTTATGGCGACGATGGGATAGGAAGGCCTAGGAATTGGAAGGAAGCGGCCGTGGCCTTAATTAAGGTACAGCCCCGGCATTTGCCTGGTGTGAAAATAGGAAACCACGGAAAACCATCTTCAGGGCTGCCGACAGTGGGGCTCGAACCCACTATCTCCCGGTTACTGGATACTGGCCGCACTTTATATCTCTTTCAGAACGCCCTTTAGCATGATGGAGAATAACAAGTTATCTCCTTTCAAATGATGTATTTCTTTTTCTTTTCCGGCCTATCGCACTGTAAAACGCTCGTGTTTATAGAATAGGAACGAAGAACATAATGAGCTTGTTCTGCGTACTATTACCCCTCACTCCCACCTGTTCCTGTCTGCGCGACAAGTGTCCGAATATTTACGTGGCTGCATAGTGTGGTGTCTTATAACTAAAATTAAAATTGCATACAGTTAATTACATGCTACGGGTACTTGTGTGTGCTACATTTTAAATCAATATTCACATTACTAAATGGCCTGGCAATTGTTTCTTTTCGACTTCAAATGTTGGAAGAGTACTTCAAATTTAAAACAAAGACATAATAGGGTGGTCGAGTACTTTTGTAATTCAGTGTACCTAGAATAATGAACTTAGCTATGGAGGATAAGAGAAGCAGAGGGGAACCAAGATGACGATTGCTAAACTATATTTTTCATACTTGAAGTTAAGAAGTGTAGAACAAAATAAGGCGACAGAGTCAATTGCAAATAGAGGATTGTGGAGGCACGAACAATAGTTCACTCACAGAAATTTGCAAACTGAACATGCCAGTCTAATGATGATGTATGAACGGTACTGGTTTAACGCCGCAACAACACGTACAGGTTTTCGGCGGCGGTGGAATGGGGAAGGTTTAGGACTGTGAAAGTAATGGTTGTGATCTTAACTAAGATACATGCAGACCACTGCATTTGCATGATGTGCAAATGGGAAGCCATGAAAAACCACCTTCAAGCTTGCCGACAGTAGAATTCATCCCACCATTTCCGGTTCCACAAGACCGCACAAGTTCGCACTGTCTTGAATGCTGTCTATCTGTCGTATTCTGAGACGCCCTCTTCTCCATTTTCTTCGGTGACAACATTTCGGCATCATCCTAACAGTCTCGGTGGATCAGTAGTAGAGTGCTGAACCCATGATCCCAAGCTTGCGAGTTCGATCCCAGCTGAGGTAGTTCAGGGACGGTCAAAAATCTTGGCACTCCATGCCATTGTTCCTGGCATGTTAAAGACCTCTGGTGGCGCACTCAGTGTCACCCGACACAATTAAATTAACTCAGCCACAGTACCCAGTTCATTGCTAGATAGCAGCTCATTAGAGTGTCGAAGATGCTAGTAAGGCTACTTAGATGGCACTAATTCGGAAAGTCTGCACCTCGTCGCTGATGCCATACGATTATTATTCACCTTTGTTGTAGTTTTCATAGAACATTTACTAAAAGATGTAAAATGGCAGGAAGGGATTCAATTAGGTGGAAATGTAGTAAGAAGTTTGGAGTCTGTCTTAATTGTAGACTGTACTGAAAACCTGCAGTTTAATATATTGGAACTTGAAAAATAACAAATGATAATGTTATTGTTTTTAGTCCGCCTCTGTGGTGTAGTGGTCAGTGTGATTAGCTGCAACCCCCGGAGGCCCGGTTTCGATTCCCCGCTGTGCCACGAAATTTGAAAAGTGATACGAGGGCTGGAACGGGGTCCACTGAGCCTTGGAAGGTCAACTGAGTAGAGGTGGGTTCTATTCCCACCTCAGCCATCCTGGAAGTGGTTTTCTGTGGTTTCCCACTTTTCCTCCAGGTAAATGCCCGGATGGTACCTAACTTAAGACCACGGCCGCTTCCTTCCCTCTTCCTTGTCTATCCCTTCCAATCTTTCCATCCCGCCGCAAGGCCCCTGTTCAGCATAGCAGGTGAGGCCGTCTGGGCGAGGTTCTGGTCATCCTCACCAGTTGTATCCTCAACCCAGAGTCTGAAGCTCCAGGACACTGCCCTTGAGGTGGTAGAGGTGGGATCCTTCGCTGAGTCCGAGGGAGAAACCGACCCTGGAGGGTAAAGAGATAAAGAGAAGAAAAATAAAAATAACAAATGATAATGTTATTGTTTTTATGTCCCACTAACTACTTTGACGGTTTTCAGAGACATCGATGTGCCAGAATTTTGTCTCACAGGAATTCTTTCACGTACCACGAGGCTGACGTACTGTATTTTGAGCAACTTCAAGTCAAATTGGAGTCAAAAGGCCAGCGCCTCAACTGTCTGAGCCACTCAGCCTGGCAGGAATTTGAAAATAGGTGCAACAGATATAATAAGAAAATTATAATTACCAAGACTAAAGTTATGTCAATAGGTAAGAAACCTAAGAGAACTGAATGCCAGATTGAGAATACCGAGCGGGAACAGATAGCCCATTTAAAATATATAGGATGTGTATTCTCCCAGGTATAGTGAGACTGGATTAAGGTGCAGCAAAGCTGATGCAGTGAACTCGCAGTTGCGATTAACAGTGTTCTGTAAGAAGGAAGTCAGCTCCCAGACGAAACTATCTTTACACCGGTCTGTTTTCAAACCAACTCTGCTTTACGGGAGTGAAAGGTGGGTGGACACACGGTATCTTATTCACAAGTTAAAAGTAACTGACATGAAAGTAGTGAGAATGATCGTAGGTACAAACAGGTGGGAATAATGGTAGGAAGGTACTAGGAATGAAGAGATAACGGCTAAGTTAGGAGTGAACTCGGTTGATGAAGTTGTATGCATAAACCGGCTTCGGTGGTGCGAATGGAGGAGGATAGGTTATAGAGGAATAATGGACTCTGTTATGGAGGATAGGTAGGACACCAAGACGACGATGGTTAGACTCACTTTATAATGATTCAAAGATAAGAATTATGGAACAACGAGTCCACAGAGTTTGTTACAAATAGAGGATTGTGGCGACGTTTAGTAAATTCACGGAGCCTTATAAACTGAGCGCTGAAAGGCGTAACAGTCTATAATGAAAATGTATGAATTGCACTCATATGCTTAAGTTGTGAGGTTACAGTAAGTATGTTTATGTATGATTAATATTATTATTGCTGTTTAAGCAACCTCCTTCCAGAACTTTTGCTTAATTTCTTAATGACTAATGATCTAATTATTAACTCTCCTTAGCCAGAATCAACCTGTCAACTAATCAATCAATTGGCCGATCAGTGAAGTCCACTAAATTGATTGGATATCAGAGCCCACTTAGGTATTACTGGTTGATATTTCTGGGAACTTCTTTTAAGGTCTGTCCAAATGGCTGGGTAGTGTTCGCCTTCTTGTGCTGGGTTGTTGATGAGTTTATCAGATCATTTAAAAATAATTTAAAATCAAGCAACAACAAGCCACAGCTAATCCGCTTTACTCCTTGTTATAGCCTACAGCAGGGCCTCTCAGGGTGCATGCACTGTGCACGGTGCAAAAGACGACTTGGCTTGGTTGACCAGAGTGCAGACCCCCCACTCCTCGATTTGGAGCAATAGCGCTAACTCTCTCTTTCCTCACGCCTCTCTCGCTCGCTCAGCCTGTCTCCCTCTCCCCCACTTGCGCCGTAGCGCTCCAAATCCGGGCTGAGTTGAGCCGAGTATAGCCGAGTAGAGCCGAGCATAGCCGAGTAGCCCAGAGACGAAGCGTTGATCCGAGCCATACCGAGCGGCACCGAGCGACACCGATGCACAGTGCACGAAGCTCTTGCGCCTCGCTCTGCACGCGTGAGATTTTGGGCGTTTGAGAGGCCCTGGCCTACAGTATCTCGAATGTTTCTGAAGCATACTTCTCTTAAAACATAATAGAAAAATTGTAATTCATTGTGTAGGATACAAAAATATTTTGAGGGTCCGGTAAACTCTTTATTTATACGTAACCAGAACACAAAAAGAAACTAATTTCTTACAGCGTAGTTATATTGAAAATTACTTGGATTACTGTTCACTGGAAATAAAATGAATAACACTCTTCCCTAATTACTCAAATGAACATTCAGCGTGCACTGATCTTCACGGCATGTGACGTAATCACAACGTTGGTGTCGCTGAAGCGCACACACAGATCGCTCGTCCGCTCGCCCGCCCACTTATTACATGGTGTCGGCCCAGGAGGCTCTCTATAACATCATCTGCAGAAAGCCTTACATGTGATTCCAGGTCTTTACTCATATCATTTGTACATATAAGTAAACATAAAGGCCCAGTACCACTTCCCTGCGGAAACCCTTCTAATCGTTCTAGGATCAGTAATGGTTCACTTACTCTAATTCTCTGAATTCTGTTTTCTAGAAATTTAGTCACCCATTCAACTACTCTTCTGTCTAGTTCAATAGCCCTCGTTTTAGTCAGTAGTCTCCCATGATCCACCCTATCAAAAAAGTTGGATAAGTCAATAGCGACACAGTCTATTTGACTTCTTGAATCTATATCTGCTATATCTTTGTGGAATCCTACAAGTTGAACCTCACTGGAATAACCTTTCCTAAATACTAACTGGCTTCTATCAAACCAGTTAGTAATTTCTCACCCGTATCTAATATACTGTAAGAAGCATTCGTCATGAAGAGGAGGATGGAAGTGGAGTGCCAATATTAAGGTATTGTTACTAGGTTTGACATAAGCATGTCTTAGAGCTGGGGTCAGGCGAAAATGTGTGTAATGAATTGTGTCATGCAATAAATTGCGATGTTACCTAGCAACAGTATCTTGAAAGCTGCATAGGCTATGGATCTGTATAAGAGGAGAGCTGGACAGGCCGTGGATCCATATGTCATGGCCATCCATCAATACTTCACATCAGATCCTGCACGGTTGCTGCATATTTTATTGAGAGACATATTTTATTTTCCTAGAGGGAAATATAATATTATTTTTTCAGTTAATGTTTGTTAGTTATAACAATGAAGTCTCATATTTTGTAATATTTATACAATGTGTAATATAATACTAACATAAATAATACCAGATAAATTGTAATCCAGCATCAACTTTGAAACAAAGATAGTAATGATACAGCTTATCTTCGAATTTTTTGGCAAGCATATCAGGTATTAGCTGAAAACCCATGACAAATAACGACAACGTGCTCGAGTAAAAATATTTGTTACAAAATGTAGATTATATTCAACATTTCAAGAAACTACGATAATGACAAATTGCAAAACGAATGGTGCTGATTTTTTCTAGTACACAGTTTTAAGCTTTTCTTTTGCGTAGCGAAGTCTTCCTACTATGGCACTGCACATTCACCAGCGAAGTAAGTGAGATATCTAATTGCAATTTTCTTTAGCTGTCAAATAAGGAGCTTGACGTGCATTTCATCTCATTTTCTAGCCAATTAGTATTTGACTTTGTTTGATGAGAAGTCACATTCTCAGAATCACAGATGTTATCCGAAATATAACATACTCTTTTACGCATAGAAAAGTTAAGTAGTACACAAAAAGCCATCACAGAGTTGTGAATCTTTTCAGCGGCTATGTTTGTAGCAGTATGCAATCTGGCTGCAATCAAACCAAATACATTCTCAACTACGTTCCGTCCTTTCGATTATCTGTAGTTTTATTTGCGTTCTGTGGTTATATATGCGCCATTCATGCGTAAGTATTCTTTGGGATAAAGGTTTTTAACACTTAATCGTGAAAATAAAATACTTCATCGCCTAATAAACACGAAACTTAACTCTGCAATGTTATCATCACTTTTATACAAGTGAAGTTGATGCGATATTAAAAGCAGGAAAAAAATGTGTTGTGCAGGTGATCCACTACTCCACCATATCATAATCTGCCGTTTTTCACCATATCGACATACATGATCTTATAGTAAGCCTTCGCGACAGGAAAAACTATATTGAGAAGTTCTTATCATTGTAATACAGTACTTCTTTATGTGGTAATCGTACGATGCAAATATATTTCCATCAATGGCACATTTAGGCACTTGTCAGAGTACATTGAAGCGTTCAGCAACAACTTTCCATTCTTCTTCATTTGACGTGTGTGTCCCTTTTCTCTACGGGATCGGTTATGAAGTGAGAAGAATCTTCGTAGCGTGTTTTTATCATCAGACGCCCTTCCTGAGTTAATGAGATTGAATTAATGATATCAGGAAAGGAAAGGGTGAAACCAACGTTCCCTGCTAAAACCCGGTGTTAGCACTTAGCCTGTACGTATGTTGGGTATTCAGTCCGAAAGCTGGTTTGATCCCCCACAGTTCCGCCAACAACTGTCATAGATAGCCTAGGTGTCACTGAAGAGGCATACTAGGGAAATGAGGTGTGAGGTAGTTTTCCGTTGCTTTCCTCACAGAGCCAGAAGTTGCTATTACCTATCAGTCTTCCAAGCTCACTGTAATGCATGCACCAACCGACACTATGAGCATAGCAGGGACTGGCTGCGTAAGGAATAGAGATTTGGAATTGAATCCAGGCTTTTGGCACGCAGTCTAGTGACTATGAATTGTATACCACTACCTGTCCTGTCCTGCTTGCCAACATTTTGACGGTGAAAAGTTTATTCAACCAACGGGACTCGAACCGGCTAACCACGGTGTCACACCATATAGACTTGACGCCTGAATTATCATATCCACCAAGTGGGCTATTCTTCTTCTTTTTCTTTATCTGTTTACCCTCCAGGGTCGGTTTTTCTCTCAGACTCAGCGAGGGATCCCACCTCTACCGCCTCAAGGGCAGTGTCCTGGAGCTTCAGACTCTGGGTAAGGCTATACAACTGGGGAGGAGGACCAGTACCTCGTCCATGCAGCCTCACCTGCTATGCTGAACAGGGGCCTTGCGGGGAGATGAGAAGATTGGAAGGGATACACCCCATATCAGCTTTAGCGTCTGTACTCCAGAGGAGCGGCTACAAAAGGCGTCTGTTCTCTACGTTGGGAGCGGCCCACAAGTTTCGGCTGGCAGTAGCTCTAAAATCCCTTTGGGAGTGGCAAACCCATCGCAATAAAAGCCTATGTGAAGACAAGTGTACTGAAGCCTCGCAAAATGCTAGGGCGTTCACCACAACGACGTGAAAATGCTAGGGCGTTCCCCACAAGTGACGTGAAATTCTTGTGATGCTGGGAGAAATATGAGAAATGGGCGACCAGCAACCAAATACATCAAGATAAACACTAACAGGGAAAGTGGGAGAAATTGTAGATTTTATGGTTGACAAAGATATAGCATTGCTGGAATCGGTGAGACCAAATGGAAAGGAAGAGGTGAGAGGAAACTAAAGAAAGAATACGGCTTATACTATAATGGAGGAAGAGAAGTAAAAAATGGTGTAGGTCTCATAATTAGAAAAGACCTAAAGGAATACCTAGAATATGTGGAAAATATAAATGACAGGTTGATTAAGGTCAGATTGGGACTTGAAACTGGTGTTGTAGATATAATTCAAGGGTATACTCCACAAACAGGAAATACAGATACGGATCTAGAGGTATACCTTGAATATTTGGAAGACCATATACGGGACAAACAGGTTGTGATCATAGGAGACATGAATGCCCAAGTTGGTCAGGAAATAAAAGGAGATGAAGAGATTATAGGTCTATTTGGTTATGGGAAGAGAAACATGGCTGGATATATTTTGGTAGACTTTTGTAGAAGAAATGAGCTGACCATTGGTAACACTTGGTTTCGAAAGAGAAACAATCAAAAGATAACAAGATATAGTTGGGATAACAAAATCAAAACTCTGATAGATTACATTTTGGTCAAGAAATGTAACAGGAAAATGTTGGTAGACGTAACAGCCCTCCCAAGTGAATCTTTCGAAGAAGATCACAGAGTTGTGATAGCAAAGTTGAAGATGGGAAAGATACAAAAGATGACTGAGATTAGGCAGAGAAAGCTAAGGGTGTGGAAATTGTAGGAGAAGAAAATAAATGAAGTGTTCCAGACACACACTAAAACAAGTATACCTAAGGAAGACATCGGAAGGGTCGAAGAAGAATGGGCATACTTTAAACCAGTCATGGTCGAGTCTGCAGAAAAGACCTGTGGAAGAGTATCAGCAAGGAAGAAAGTTCAAAAACGCCCTGGTGGAATGACAGGGTAAAAGATATAGTTCAAAGGAAGAAACAAGCTTGCAAAAGATGGCTGAGGAACGGAGTAACAGAATGTAAAACAGAATACAGGCACTGCAAGAACGAGTGCTCCAAGGTGGTTCAAGAAGAGAAAAAGAAATGCTGGCAAAAAGTCACTGAATCTCTGCAAGAAGACACACCCGGAAACAAAAAGATCTTATTCCAATGGGTTACAATGAAGATAAACACAGGTGAAGGTGCTAACTTCATTAAAAATGAACAGGAGGAACTGATGATACAGAAGCAGGATATATTGCAGAGATGGGGAAAATACAATGACTTAGCAAATGCCATGGGATAGTCACCTAATAGCGTGTGGGGCCTCCTCTGGCCCTGCGAACTTCAGCGAGACGCCGTGGAAGTGAGTCGACAAGTCCCTGGTAGTCCTCTGGACGCAGCTGACACCAAATCGTTTGCAGAGCGGACGCCAATGCTGGTCTATTCGTGGGTGTAGGATCTATGGCACGGAGCCTGCGTTCCAGGACATACCAGATATGATCGATAGGGTTCATATCGGGGCTCTTTGGTGGTCATGGCAGTCGTTGGACCTCCGCTGCATGTTCCTGGAACCATTCCCGGCCGACGTGGGAGCGATGTGTCGGCGCGTTATCATTTCGAAACACCGCAGAACTGTCTGGGCGCTGGAAGGCCAAAAATGGGTGGAGATCGTCTCCAAGCAGCTCAACATACCGCGTACCATTCAAAGTCTCTTCCAGAACAACTAGGGGGCCCATTCCATACCAGAAAATGCACCCCAAACCATAACAGAGACACCAGCGCCCAGGACCACACCTTCGAGGCAGGCGGGATCCATCGCTTCATGTGGTCTGCGCCATACATGGTGCCTCCTATCGGCATGGTGCAGTTGAAATCGTGATTCGTCCGACCATATCGCGTTACGCCATTGTTCCAGTGTCCATCCCTGGTGACTGGCGATAAATGCGCGTCGTTGTGCCCGATGACGTTGGGTTAATAGTGGCACCCGTGTGCGGCGCTGGCTCCCATACCCCCATAGAACCCATGTTCCTACGGATTGTCCACTGGGAGACGTGTCTAGCACGGCCTGTGTTGAACTGAGCCGTGATTTGTTGCACGGTTGCCCGTCTGTCACTATTGACAATCCGTCTCAGATGTCGCCGGTCACGGTCATCGGGGGTGGCTGGACGGCCGGTCGTTCGTCTGTTGTGGACGGTGACACCCGCATTCAAGCATTCATGATACACCCCGGACATGGTTGATCGTGTGAAGCCGAATTCCCGCACCACTTCCGAAATAGCACTTCTCATCCGTCGGGCACCGACCATCATACCCCGTTCGAACGGTGTCAGCCCACGACGACGTTCCATGTTACACCTGTCACATGCACAGAAACTGCTCACAAGGTCTCCTATACAACTGCCGCTGGCACAGGGGGCATGTGGTGCAGAAAACACAGTGTACTTTGAACAGCTTTACAACGTGCAAAATACCTCGGTACAAGGAGAAATCGAAGAACCAGATTTAGTGCAGATGGAAGACAAGGAAAACGAGGTGTCCATGACAAAGATTGAGTGGGCCACTAAAAGAATGAAACGAGGCAAGGCAGCTGGAACTGACGAGGTCACCATAGAAATAATACTAGCAGCAAGAGTAGTTCTTCTACAGTGGTTGTATAGACTCTTGAGAGTGATATGGACAGAAAAGACTGTTCCAAAAGAGTGGACTAAAGGGGTAATTATACCGATTTTCAAGATAATAATAATAATAATAATAATAATAATAATAATAATAATAATAATAATAATAATAATAATAATAATAATAATAATAATAATAATATTTTCGTGTGGCTATTTCTAGCAGAGTAAAGCCCTTGTAAGGCAGACCCTCCGATGAGGGTGGGCGGCATCTGCCATGTGTAAGTAACTGCGTGTTATTGTGGTGGAGGATAGTGTTATGTGTGGTGTGGGAGTTACAGGGATGTTGGGGATAGCACAAACACCCAGCCCCCGGGCATTGGAATTAACCAATGAAGGTTAAAATCCCCTACCCGGCCGGGAATCGAATCCGAGACCCTTAGAACCGAAGGCCAGTACGCTGATCATTCAGCCAACGAGTCGGACGACTTTCAAGAAAGCAGACAGGAAGCAATGTGGGAATTACAGGGGAGTGACACTGATACCTCATACAGCTAAGATCCTTGAAATAATCTTGGATAAACAAATAAGAGACAGAGTAGAGGGAAAATTGCGTCAAATGATGGAAAAGGTATTGGGAATATGGAAAGGACATGGTAGTAACGTTGCTAGATATAGAAAAGGTATATGACAGTGTCCCAAGGAATTTGGTATGGAAAACATTGACAGAGGCACAATTCGGAATGAGATGGTAATAGCATTGTATCAAAATTGCAAAAGCTGTTTTAGAACCAAAGTGGATCAAACTGAATGGTTCAGAGTTGAGACAGGCTTAAGACAGGGAAGTCTCTCTTACACTTCATTATCATCATGGATAGAATTCTACATAATGTCAAGGAAAAGATGATGGGTGAGCCAGTAAAGTATATTTTCTTTGCTGATGACATATTACTGTAGTTTGGTGCGATAATGAAGAAGAAGTACAGACACATTTATGGAATGAGGAGACAAGAAATTTTGGAATGAAAATTAGTACTGCGAAAAGTAAGACTTTGATAATGATCAAGAGATAACAGAAAATCCATGGGAGTGACAAAAATAGAAAATGAACCTCTTGAAGTAGTGAAAATTTTAAAATATTTCGGCAGCGTGATATCACAAAATGGAAATTTGGATGGAGAAATTGATTTAAGAATACAGCAGTCTGCAAGTTTCTACCAGTGTGTGAGAGACATGTGCCAATGAACTGCAAGAAGGCTTTATACTTGTTCTATTATAAATCTATACTGACCTATGCTTCAGCAGCCTGGACATTAACTAAGCGGAACCAAAGTAAGATACAAGCAGCTGAAATGAGGTTCTTGAGGAGCATACAGGGAAAGACAAGACGAGATATAATACCAAATGAGAAAATAAGGGGAAGCGTGGGAGTGTGTAAACTTCAAGAACAAATTGATATAGCAAAGCTAAAATGGTTTGGACATATGATGAGAATGCCAGGAGAGAGAACACCAACGAGAACATTCATGGATACAGAGACTGGAAAGAGGCCTAGGAGACGTCCTAGAATGAGATGGAGCTCTGTTGTGGACTGTATTGTAAATAGAGGAGTCAATAGCAATAAAGTACTAGAAGAGGAATGGTGGAAAGGTGGAGTCGGGTGGAGGGCTTTGGTACACTACCCTACCCAGAGAGAATATGGAAAAGGGAATGGATGAAGAAGAAGAAGACAAGGAAGAGGGAAAGAAGCGGCTGTGGCCTTAAGTTAGGTACTATCTCGGCATTTGCCTGGAGGAGAAGTGGGAAACCACGGAAAACCACTTCGAGGATGGCTGAGGTGGGAATAGAACCCACCTCTACTCAGCTGACCTCCCGGGACTGAGTGGACCCCGTTGCAGCCCTCGTACCACTTTTCAAATTTCGTGGCAGAGCCGGAAATCGAACCCGCGCCTCCGGGGGTGGCAGCTAATCACACTAACCACTCACCATAAAGGCGGACCTATTCTTCTTTACTTAAAACAGTGTTTTATTTGGAGTTGTTCGTTTTCAAATCATATTTATCAATAATACTATTTTGTTATTGAAAATAAAATGAAAATTTAGCATGAATCCGTATGTTAAATACATTTCTAAAGGATTACATGCTTCTAGAGCGGGCTGTAATTAATGTAATAAGTGTCTTACTGGTCTACGTTCAATGATAGAAGTAACTGCCTCAGGATCCCAAAACCGTGGGTTCGAACCCTTCTGAGGTAGTCGGATTTCTTTAAGAGTGGAAAAGAACCTCTGGACGTTCCATCTCGTACGATGCGGCATGCAAAGGATCTCCTGTAACACAGTTGGTATTTGTGTGACCAAATTAACTAAAACTAAGCCATAGGTCGCCCAGTAGAGTTCTGGCTATTCTGCCGTTCAGTAGAATGAAATAGAAAGAATAACACTGACAACACAGGCAGGCTAAATGGCGTCAAATCAAAATGCATGTACAGAGTAGCTGAAGCCAAATAATTCGAACAGGATAGTTTGACTTGTCTGATGATCCACGTTCTGGAAGACCTTCAGATTTTGACGAAAATAGCTTGAAGGGGTTGCTTCATGAGAATTCTCGTCAAACAACGCGGGAAATGCCGCAAGGTTTCGAATGAGATCAGTCAACTATTGTACGCCATTTCCATTTAATGGGTAAGGTACAGAAATTGGGTATATGGGTACCACATGTGCTAAGGCGTATGGCTTTTAGCGCCGAGGACAAGTTCGGCTCGCCAGATGCAGGTCTTTTGATTTGACTCCCGTAGGCGACCTGCGCGTCTTGATGGGGATGAAATGATGATGAAGACGACACATACACCCAGCCCCCGTGCCAGCGAAATTAACCAATTATGGTTAAAATTCCCGACCCTGCCTGGAATCGAACCCGGGACCCCTGTGACCAAAGGCCAGCACGCTAACCATTTAGCCATGGAGCCGGACACCACATGTGCTAAGTGACAGTAAATAAATCAACAATTAAACGTCTGTTCGTCATTGCTTGTCCTGCACCGGTTGGCTTGTGATAGGAACAAAGCATTCCTTTCGAACATTGTCACCGGTGACGAGAGTTGGTGATTGTATGTCAACATGAAGAAGAGGAAACAGTGGCTAAGTCCATCAAGAAAAGCAACTCCCCGTGCCAAGGATAGTGCCCATCCACAGAAAATCATGTAGTGTGTTTGGTGGAACAAAGATGGCATTCTTCACCATGAACTTCTTCCGAAAAACATAACGATTACCTCTGCTGTGTATAGTGACCAGCTAAGACGGCTTACCGTTGCTATTGACAACAAAAGACAAAGACAACAACCAGTCTTATTGCTCCCTGACAACGCTCGTCCTCATACAGTGCAATTGACGAAAGGTTTGGCTGGGAGCCTCATCCTCATCCTCCGTATTACCCTGACCTTTCCCCCTCAGATTTCCATCGTTTACGCTCTCTTTCTAACCACATTCAGGGGCAAGTGTTTCCTGACGAAGCTTCTATTGACCAATGGCTAACAGATTTCTTCCAGTCAAAACCAAAACAGTTCTAGAAGCGAGGCATTCAACTGGTACCTGAACGTTGACAGAAGGTCATAGAGAGTGGAGGTGAATACAGCACTGAGTGATTGTGAGTTACATTGCGTGACAGTGCCAGTAAAATAAAATAATGTAAAATATAAGAACCTCATGAACTTATGCATCGACCCAATAATAATAATAATAATAATAATAATAATAATAATAATAATAATAATAATAATAATAATAATAATAATAATAATAATAATAATAAGGGTACGAAGGATGGAACGGGATCCACTCAACCTCGGAAGGTCAACTGAGTAGATGGGGTTTCGATTCCCACCTCAGCCATTCTCGAAGTGGTTTTCCGTGGTTCCCCACTTCTCCTGCAGGCAAATGCCGGGATGGTACCTAACTTAAGGCCACGGACGCTTCCTTCCCTCTTCCTTGTCTATCCATTCCAATCTTCCCATCCCCCCTAAGGTCCCTGTTCAGTATAGCAGGTGAGGCCGCCTGGGCGATGTACTGGTCCTTCTCCCCATCTGTATGCCACGACCCAAGTCTCACGCTCCAGGATATTGCGTTTGAGGCGGTAGAGGTAGGATCCCTCGCTGAGTCAGAGGGAAAACCAACCCGGGAGGGTAAACGGATTAAGGAAGAAAGAGAGTAATAATAATAATAATAATAATAATAATCATAATCATAATAATAATAATAATACATTCCAATTCTGGCTGTCCAAATTCCTTGTATTGAGAAACTGTTATACAGAGCAAGTTGGCCGTACGGTTAGGGGCGCGCAACTATGAACTTGCATTTGAGATACAGCGGGCTCGAACTCCACTGTCGGCAGCGCTGAAGATGATTTTCCGTGGTTTTCCATTTTCACACTAGACAAATGCTGGGGCTGCACCTTAATTAAGGCCACGGCCACTTCCTTCCCACTCCTAGCTCTTTTCTGTCCCATCGTCCTATAAGACCTATCTGTGTCTGTGTGACGTAAAGCCAATTTAAAAAAAAAAATCGAAACTGTTATGATCTAAATATTTAAAATTAGAGGAGTAATTCCTTGTAAGAGAAAATGTATACGTTGGTGCTAAGAGAGGTCTCAAGAAGTGAGCGGGTATTTTTTTAATCCATGCCTCTAGGACTTGGGAAACAATTGCGTACACTGTATTATGTTGATGGACATTATGATGATGCTTGAGGTCACTTCCTAAGGATGTGTTTGTGAGTCACGTAGCTTGTGTGTAAATCGCCTTTGAGCGCAATCATCCTGTTACACGCAACTGCTTTAAATGAACGTAACGTACTCCCAGCCAAAAGTCTGGAGACAGCCGTAGATGGTATGTGAGAAACCATCAGACTAGAGTGGAGAGGCATGTACTGGATAAAACAGTTCCAACCATTATGTGCAGAAAATCGTTGTATAAGAGCCTCCGTGGCTCAGACGGCAGCGCGTCGGCCTCTCACCGCTGGATACCATGGTTCAAATCCCGGTTACTCCATGTGAGATTTGTGCTGGACAAAGCGGAGGCGGGATAGGTTTTTCTCCGGGTACTCCGGTTTTTCCTGTCATATTTCATTCCAGCAACATTGTCCATTATCGTTTCATAGCATTTTATCATCCGTTTACCCTCCAGGGTTGGTTTTTCCCTCGGACTTTGCGAGGGATCCCACCTCTACCGCCTCAAGGGCAGTGTCCTGGAGCTTCAGACTCTTTGTCGGGGGATACAACTGGGGAGTATGACCAGTACCTCGCCCAGGCGGCCTCACCTGCTATGCTGAACAGGGACCTTGTGGAGGGATGGGAAGATTGGAAGGGATAGGCAAGGAAGAGGGAAGGAAGCGGCCGTGGCCTTAAGTTAGGTACCATCCCGGCATTCGCCTGGAGGAGAAGTGGGAAACCACGGAAAACCACTTCGAGGATGGCTGAGATGGGAATCGAACCCACCTCTACTCAGTTGACCTCCCGAGGCTGAGTGGACCCCGTTCCAGCCCTCGTACCACTTTTCAAATTTCGTGGCAGAGCCGGGAATCGAACCCGGGCCTCCGGGGGTGGCAGCTAATCACGCTAACCACTACATCACAGAGGCGGACTCATAGCATTTTATCACTCATTAATACCTCACGTTGGGAGTGGCGACCCCATTGTAATAACAGCCTATATATGTTTCATTCATTACATCCCTGACCCGGTCAATGACTGGAAAACAGGTTGTAGGTTTTCATTTTCAATCGTTGTATAAAAAGGTTGCAAAATAACGCACTTCTACCGGAGTGTATACAAACGAGGTAGTGCTTGAACCGCGGCGACGTCTCACGTCCTTCCTTGTGACGCCAGTGACGCATCCAATATAAATACAAACTGATATAATAGTACTCACCGAGCTTGATAGCTGCAGTCGCTTAAGTGCGGCCAGTATCCAGTAATCGGAAGATAGTGGGTTCGAGCCCTACTGTCGGCAGCGCTGAAGATGGTTTTCCGTGGTTTTCCATTTTCACACTAGACAAATGCTGGGGCTGTACCTTAATTAAGGCCACGGCCGATTCCTTCCCATTCCTAGGGCTTTCCTCTCCCGTCGTCGCCAAAAGACCTATCTGTGTCGGTGCGACGTAAAGCAAATAGCAAAAAAAAGAAGTACTGAATTCATTTATGAACTTCAGAGTCATACAGCATAACCATTGGATATATAAAGATTACTACGCGACCACGAATGGTATTTTCCAACCATCCTGAGCAGAGAAACAAGTTTTCTTACAAAACTGATAACAGATTCTTTTTCTTGGGAACATAACATTCTGAAATTTATGAACAACATATAAAACACTCCATTGTATATTGTGCTAAAATTTGAATTCGATCAGGTAATTTTTTGAGAAATACTGTTTTCAACTTGACATATGGTTGAAACACATTTAAAAACGGGAACTTCCTGCGTTCCACCTGCCATAAAAAAATTAAAGTATACATTTAAAATTTCACACCTACATGACTAACGTGAAATAAAACCAATTAATACAACAATGGTGTTATTGGATATTCTATAGGCCTATAAGTTCTTTCCTAAACAACCTCCAAACTCGAATGAATATAATAGTTTGTGGTGGACAGTAGTGATGTAACTTTATTCCCCGATCACGTGGCTATATGGCTTGAGTCATCTAGGCATCAGCTTGCATTCGAAAGATAGTGGGTTCGAACCCTACTGTCGGCAGAAGTGAAGATGATTTTCCGTAGTTTTGCATTTTAACAACAGGCAAATACTCCGGTTGTACCTTAAATAAGACTACAGCCACTTCCTTTCCACTCCTCGTACTTTCGTATCCCATCGCCGCTGTAAGACCTATATGTGTCGGTGCGATGTAAACCAGATTATAAAAACTTATAATAATAACTTGCAGGTGACATAGCATACCGGTAACTTCAGTGATAGTTTATCCAGAGAACGCGAGAACTATCGATCTGTTTACATTTAAACGATGTAACATGAAGACGAATTAATTTCATATCTACTCCCCAATGGAATGTCTTAAACATCTACTATAAAACATAGAAATTACAAATATGTAGATCTGAATATCTACATAATTTTCAAATTCATAACAAAATAATCTTAAATTACTGTACTCTCTGCGACCTACAAGTGGAATAAGGCTCGTATTTCTCTTCTATCTTCCCCCTGTGGGTGGGGGTGGAAGAATAACACCCACGGTATCACTGCCTGTCGTAAGAGGTGACTAAAAGGTGACCCAGGGGCTCTGAACTTTGGAGCATGGGTTAGCGACCACGGGTCCCTTATCATAGTCCTGGCATTAACTTCCACTTACTTGTGCCAGGCTCCTCATTTTCATCTGTCCTATCAGACCTCCCTTGTTCAACTCTTGTTCTTTTCCGACCCCGACGGTATTAGAGCATTCGAGGCCTAGGGAGTCTTTCATTTTCACGCCCTTCGCGACCCTCGTCGTCCTTTGGCCGATACCTTCATTTTTCGAAGTGTCAGATCCCTTCCAAATTTTCTCTCTGATTAGTGTTGCGTATATAGAGGATGGTTGCCTAGTTGTCCTTTCTCTTAAAACAGTAATCAACATCTCTGCATTCTTTAAACTGTTCTTAGTTGTTCGTAAAACTTCACGGTCGCCTTTGTGTCTGGCATTACAGAGTCGGATTTTAAGTCAGAAATAGATTTTCGTATTAGTTTTAAATGATAAGTGTCACGGCATTTAAAGATCCACTAGTTTTGTATTTCATGATTGAGTGGAGTGTAATTAGAATAACAAACAAGACGAATTCAAAAAATACTCGACTAACCGTACCGTACCTTACCTTACAACACTCAAGCCATTGAATCTGGGGTAGCACTGTACAGTATCGCTCTCGGTGACGTCAGGCGCTTCAGCCAATAGCAGGGCAGCTCTCCGGAATGGCCTACCTGGTCTGTGAGTTACATTGGAAAACTCCAGTGTTAAGAAATGCAACGATTGCGAACGGCAGTTTTGTATACGTGCCGATTGTGAAACTTGAAACACCACCTGGTCACTCATTCTCTTTGATCAGTGCTGGTGAAGAACGCAACAGCAGAGCCCCACTGCAACTGCAAGTGGTATATTCTTGCAACGGTTGCGTTGTATCTGACCCAGCTCTAGCACTTACCGGTAAAATGTTACGGACGCGTGGCAGAGTTGCGATTTAAACTGAGCACAAAATATACACTCATGTTCAGAAAAATCAGAACACCTTGAAACACTACAGATAGGAAGTTTGACAGACTGAAAAGCCTTTGTTACATTTAACTAAGTCAACACTGGAAAACATGGCTTCATTCTTAATCAAATTATTCGGCCAGTCAGGCAAATTACGAAGCCAAAAAGCTCAAATCACTTAAAATTAAGGTAACACAACAATCATAATGAAGAAAGACGAATACATAGAAAAAACAATAGAATTTATCAACAACAACGGTATTCGAGAATTGCAACGCAAATACTTGTACATATTTTATTTTTGTCATTACTGTTTCATGTTTTCACTAAACTCTCTATCATTGACAAGTTTACGCTACGTAAACAATACTGTACATATATATGATTGTTTTTAAAGTGATTTGATATAATCTGAGGATGTTCTTGTAGAACGAAACATGTCATTCTTTGTATGTTAGTGTTTTTACAGGTATGTTGATAGTGTTATAATTTACATTGTATTTGCTGTGTGTGTGACAGACTGAAAAGCCTTTGTTACATTTAACTTTTTGAAAACTACCGATTACTATCGATAGTAGAGCTCAAACAATCGGTTAATATCGATGGCGATTACTATCGATAGTTTGCCGCCTCTACTCAAAATGAAACTCATGCATTCCTACATGGGCAGATAAGAGGGCAGTGCAAATGCTGTTTGTGTTTATTGTATTTATTGTAAAACATTCAGTTTATTGGAGTTGTGAAGTACAGACAGTTCCGGTGCTATCATGGGGCGCCAAAGAGGACAATCTTCGAAAGAAGAAAGATAAGTGATGATTTTTCACTATAAGAGAGGAAAATCGCTCCGAGAAATTTTAAACTTGTAAACAGGAGCCATGCAACTGTACAGTGCGTTATAAATATATATAAAAGTACACGCAGCATTGAAAATAAAGACAACCGGGCGAGTTGGCCGTGCGGTTAGAGTCACGCAGTTGTGAACTTGCATCCGGGAGATAGTGGGTTCGAATCCCACTGTCGGTAGCCCTGAAGATGGTTTTCCGTGGTTTCCCGTTCTCACACCAGGCAAATTCTGGGGCTGTACCTTAATTAAGGCCACAACCGCTTCCTTCCCACTCCTAGGCCTTCCCTATCCCATCATCGCCATAAGACCTATCTGTGTCGGTGCAACGTACAGAAAATAGCAAAAAAAATAATTTTAAAAATAAAATAAAGACAAATGGAGTGGGAGGAAAATTTTCAACCTCAGGGAGGAATGCTGGCTAGCAAGAAAAGTGCAGAAATATCCAGCGATTAGTGCTCCGAAAATGGCTGTGATGGCTGAGGAATATACTAACAAGAGTGCACATCCAGAAACTATTCGACTAAGGAAAAGTAACAGTAAGGGCGAATAGCTAGGAAAACACATTTGTTAGCAAGATTAATAGAAAGAAAAGGTCGAGCTTCGTTAAAGAGTATATAGAAAGACCGTTATTTTTTCAGATGAAAGCAAATACAATCTCTTCGGATCAGATGGAAAGGTTTATGTCTGGAGGAAAACAAATGAGGAGTTGAAACCTAGCAAGCTACGTCTAAGTGTCAAACATGGTGGAGGTGTAACTTTCTGGGGGTGCATGTCGGCTAGTGGACCAAGAGAATTGACATTTATTGATGGGACCATGGATCAACATGTGTATCTAAATATACTGAAATAATATTTACGACCTAGTGCTCAAAAGCTTGGAATACTTTACCGATTTAAGTATTACCAAGATAACGACCCGAAGCACAAAGCTCATAGAGTACGGATGTGGCTGCTGTATAATTGCCCGAAAGTACTCGAGACAGTTCCACAGACACCAGACTTAAATGTGATAGAAAGTCTATGGCATTACTTGGAATTAGCGATAACAAAACACCAGATTTCGAACAAAGATGATCTTAAAATGGCTTGATGTGAAGAATGGAAGAAAATTGATCCATCTTATTGCGAAAAGTTGTTTATTATTATCTGTCTTATGTACTATATATTTTCTCTACGTAAAATAATAAAATATAAGATTTAGTTTAAATTAAATACGGTTGACATTTTATTGACGGAATAGCGAAATCCCCGTATTCCCTAAAAGCTTAAGTGAATGAAGCAGGTCTTTACCAGTAAAAAGATTCATCTAAGAATACGCCTACATTTAAAAAAAAATTAAGATCTTTTCATGCCGTTGATTAGGCTGAACATCGCATACATACACACAGACAAACACTTCCAGATATTGCGAACTGCATAGGGCTTCTCGTGGCGGGGACAGACAATGGCTTCCTATCCCATGGACTTAAAATGGTTCCATTACTTGTATTAACTATCCTGACTTATCTTATGAACGTAGTTTAGCGACAGTGAATCTATGCATTGAATCCTGTTAACAGTACGTTGTCATATCCCAGCACGCGTTTTCCATAGGTTTTTCGTTCATAACTCACACACGAACTCGAAAATTAAAAATCCGGCTTTGAGATGCATTTGAACCCCCTTCCGTCTACCTATGTTAAGAATTTCAGGTATCTGCGGGCCGTAGATTTGGTTGGGCATATCACACACACACACACACACACACACACACACACACACATACATACATACATACATACATACATACATACATACATACATACATACATACATACATACATACATACATTCTCTCTCTTCCTTTCATTATAGATTCAAATTGATTAAAATAACAAACATACACGTACCAAAGTCCAAATACAGAATACGATAGGGCCTAGTGTAAATTGGTGGTGGACTTTCAAGGCACCGGATGACCGCTACGTCGTCACGTTCATCTAGATTTAAAACTGGAGCAGGAAGAATCCATTAACTCGTCAGGCGGACGACAATGTTAACAACTGCTGTATAAACTTATGACTGGAATGGAACAAAGAAATGAATGAGTAGGCTAAACCACGCATCAAGTATCTTTCCAAAATCATCCATTAACCAAGAAGGGCGTATGATTATGGTGATGATAATGTTGGTAATAATAATAATAATAATAATAATAATAATAATAATAATAATAATAATAATAATAATAATAACAATAATAATAATAATAATAATAATAATAATAATAATATCTATGGACATGTTACGAGGATGAACCCAACTAGGATGAGCTACCGACTTCTCAACTACTGGAAGAACAGGAAGATAGGGACATTATGGCTAACAGAAGTGAAGAAAGACATACAGGAACTGGGAGTAACTGAAAACATCAGAAACCAAACATCTCTCAGAAGAATAATCAAATAAGGGAAGTATCAGGACAGACCACCTTGTAAGAAAACAGGCGCCGTCTGGACAAAGGAAAGAAGGGAGAATCATACCCAGAGAATGCTCGAGTAGTGGGCAAAAATCAAGTCCCTCTCTAAGCGGAAAGCTGAACATCGTCGTCCTCAGGTGGCTCATTCGAAATCATAATAATCATAATAATAATAATAATAATAATAATAATAATAATAATAATAATAATAATAATAATAATAATAATATACATCATTATAGACTGTTTCGCCCAAGGCCTCTTTCTTGTTGGCCTTGGTTACGCCTTGCAGCGTTCAGTCTGCAGCCTCTGTGAATTTACTAAACACCACCAACAATCTGTGGCCTCGTTTATTTCTACACCTCTTATTTTAAATCGTTAGAAACCGAGTCTAACCATAGTCGTCTGGGTCTCCCTCTAATTCTCTTACCCTCCATGACCGAGTCCATTATTCTCCTTGGTAACCTATCCTCCTCCATTCGCCTCACATGACCCCAACACCGAAGCCGGTTTATGCGTACAGTTTCATCAGTCGAGTTCATTCCTCACTTGGTATTCATCTCCTCATTCCGAATACCCTCCTGCCATTGTTCCCAACCGATTGTATAGTTTCAGTTAAACTCTTTTTTTCTATGATTTTAAAATTGGGATACGCCTAAGTAGAACTTTAGTGCAGTTAATTTATTAATTAGTATCTTGCTTCTTGTCGTGTAATTTTTGTGTAGTATACAGCCTTTCTTTATTCACAGAATACGTTATTTTATTTTTGTTGATATTTTCATAATGTTTCATACTTTTGTGAACAAGATTTAAGTATGGCTGAGGAATGCAGGTTTAGGGACTGCAGGTGTGAACAGGCATTGAGGGAAATGAGGGATGAAATAGAGAGTTTGGGGGATAATTAGGCTCAAAAGAGGCACAGGAATGAAGGCAGGTCTCCCTCAATCAAAGTCGAGGGTACGGTAGGTAGACACAAGGGAGGGGAAGGAAAGATCATGTGAAGGAAACTCACGGCTAAGGGGTCTAATGAGGGGCAGAGTTCAGGAGATGTATCGGTGAGGAATGGGTATGATTCACTGCTGGTAGGATAACAACGGGAATATGGAGAACGAGGAACTGTACAGAGGGGGAATTTAAGAGGAAAATGAAACGTAGAGTAAAGGATAGGAAGATGGAGGTGGAACAGTGTCACGAGAGTGGAGGAGGAGAAGTAAGTACGTTCTGCATCCATCAGGGGTGATAAGGAAGACCGGGAGGGGATCTAATGAGGAAAGTGAGGTTGAGTTCAGGGGGCTCCGTTGTTAGGCATGTGGGGAAATGTGTGGAGGAAATAGGGCCGGGGTAGAGTGTTTCCCAGGAATTAGGTTAAGGCAGATGTTGAAGAAAGTAAAAGGGAAGGAGTAGGGTAAGGAGAAGATGGTACTTTTTAACGTTAGTACCAACAACATAAAGCAAGCAGGAATAGGTACTAACGTAGTTGGGGATATATATGATCTGATTATGACAGCGCGGGATTTGAGGATGATCGTGGATTTAAATGAGACTATGGAGAGGGTATGCGATAAACTGGGAATGCGATTTGTAGGTTCTGATGGGTGGGTAGGAGTCAGGTATCTGTGTTCAGATGGTCTTCACTTGAACCACATGGGTACGTGTTAAGTTAGCGAATTTATTTACAAGGGTGTTAGGGAGGTACATTCAGGGAAACAGGGTGGACTAGGGATTGGTGATGAGAGTACTGAAAGTTGGAAGTCAAATAAGGTTGACATAAAGTTATTACTGATAAACTGTAGAAGTACAGTAAGGAACAGAATTAAGTAATTTAATAAATACACATAAATATTTACAAGATATTGTAATAGGTGCGATGGATCTATATTTGCCGCGATAGTCAGGCTACACCACCTAAGACGAAAGATCAATGAATATGACTGTACATAAAGTGTTTATTTAATATCGTATACTATAACAACCATAAAGCATAATTCTCTTCCGCATAAATACCACTTTAAGTGATGAAAATTCGCATTTGTCACATGATAAAGATATGCCGACTGTGCGCTCTGTTTGCCGAGGCGAACACGAGAAGTTTGAATTCAGTCGGGGCGCGCTTGACCATTCGATGCACTCGGAAACACTACATAGAGATGGCCATGCTGGCAACTAGGCTGGCGTGTTTGCCTCAGTCGAGAGGCTAACTTAACAGTAATCATATGCAGTGTTTAGTGGTGATCGTTAGGAGCCTGGCTTGTGCTTTCTATGGCTTTCTCGTCGTCGTTGTTGTTGTTGTTGTTTGACTTGTTTGAAACATACATGGACTCTTTTCCTGCTCGGCCATTCGAGTTCCTGGTTAAATCATGTGGTAGCTAATTCAACGTCCTCGTACTCAAAATCGAGTTGTCTACCATCTACCCATGAACAGAATTTAAGAAGTCCTGCGTACTAGAACCTTATACATATTTAACACTAGCTGATGTACCCGTGCTTCGCTACGGGATTGGATTCTCAGAGAGACTGACCTTGGGGTTTTCCTAACTGAAGTCAACATAGGTCATTACAAAAACGTCGGTAGGAAAGTAGCGATTAAAAGCAATGATATCATATAAAATACTCGATCAAACGAAAAACCGCACATTTTCTCACTTTTAACGAACAGGACTACACTGCCGATTTAACAGTCCAAAGTTCCAGAGCTGGAATGATCAAAGCCGCAGATAGCCGTGATCCGTGAACACCCTTCGTCTTTTTTCGGCAGGGAGGGGGTCGAATAGTAGAGACGCCCACGGCATAAACTATGCCGTTCTACTAATCTTTTTCCTAGGAGTACCCGATGAGTCGGAAAATCTTAATTCACTACACTGGCGGCGGAAAATCTATCAGACTTGGAGACAAATTTTTCCTCCAAGCAAGAGGAGAAACCCACTCTTCACTGCTAATTTGGAATAAAATGAATGTAGAATTTAATAAAAGTAAAGAGGAAGAGGCTTTAATTAAGAAATGGCTCTTTTCAGGGTCGAATTTTGAGTTATTTAGTGAACTGTGGTGCTATAATTTGGAAGAGGACTAAATTGTTATTCTATACCAGGCCATACTACTACTACTACTACTACTACTACTAAGTGAGCCTCTGCCTTAAGTATGCATGCTGCTCATTCAAAACAGCGCGTCAGATTAGGGATCGCATAGCTGGAATACTATGATGAACCTGTGTGTTACGTACCATTTGTATCAGAAAGTGTATGAACCAGAGGAATGGCATGCTAAAGAAGAAAGTTTTCTATCTTCCCAGCTATTTTCCACTAATATCCAGTCAGGCTGTTATACTCGGTACTCAGCAGTACTCCCATCTATTGGAGTTGAGAGGCAGCATAAGAGACAAAGAACATCACATCAAACAATGGTCAATGTAATGTCACTGTTAATCATTGTTATGCGCTTTTGATATTGTAGGTCTTCACATTTAGTTTTCTTCCGACTCTGAAATACCACTCTTACGGTAAAACTGATTAAAACATAAATGATCGGAAATTGTATTCAATATAACTTTTGTTATGTAATACTTTTCGATAGCACCAATAACATAGGTATTTAAAAATTACATTTTAGGCGCCTACCCCTAAACTGCAATTCCATGCAGGGTGAATAAATTTGTTTATAGCTTAGACTGTTGTTTCTCATTCCCCGACTCTATATAACGATTTTCATTAAATTCTGTTAACCCAGTTTCTCGTGGCTCGGTGTTGATGTGGATTTAGCAACAAAATTACAATTTCATGAATATCTGTTTTATCACAGTCGGTACGGTAAAATGTATAAGACATAAATGGTCGGAAATGTAATTCTACATAACTTTGGTTATGTAGTATTTATCGATACGACCATTAATAATTTAAATATTTGAGAATTTAATTTTAGGCCTTCCCCCAAACTACCATTTCACTCAGTGTGAATAGAATGATTCATAACCTCTGATTATAATGGCCTATTCTCCGACTACGCATGCCAATTTTCATTGAGATAGGACCACTCATGACGTAAATATTCAAGAATTAAATTTTTCACCTTCCCCTAAAGTACCATTTCACTCAGCGTGAATAAAATTATTTATAATCTAGATTGTAGCGACTCATTCCTCGGCTTTGAATACCAATTTTCATTACGATAGGACCACTAATAACATAAATATTTGAAAATTAAATTTTAGGCCTTCCCCTAAACTACCATTTCTGTCAGCGTAAATAAAATTATTTATAGCCTATATTGTAGCGACTTATTCTCCGACTTTGCATACCGATTTTCATTAAGTTCTCTTTAGCCGTTTTCTAGTGATGCGTGTACATACATGCATACAGACAGACAGACAGACAGACAGACAGACTGTGACGATTTATAGCAACAACGTATAGGTTGATTAAGATTCTTTGACAAGACGTTCAAGGAGAAAAGAGCTGGGACCAATTGGAGGTTAGTGGATGTAATAAGAAGAAGAAAAAAAAGTTAATCAAAACAGTATATTGTTTCTACAAAGGAAATCAATTTTAAATTTTACAACTCAATTTTGTAACCTGACACACACAAAAGAAAACACTCATCGTGAATGACGTACATTAGAATAGAATCCCTAGACCATTTACAAATTATAATATTTGACTAATCAAATGAACGCGGTAACCTATAAAGCCTCGGAAAATATGGACACAAATTTCCAAAAAGGTAAACAAAGAGAGAAGAAAGGCACGGGAAGGACCAAGGACGGGGATCACAATAATGGGAGTCGCCTGAGTATAAACATTGCCAAATGCAGGAACAGTTTTATGTGATAAGTTGTACCGTCCAGGCCACAAGTTCAATCACTCACCAACTCTTGAAATTGGATATTACTCAATGTTCATTTGTTAAGAAAAAATATCACTCATATCATACTTAAAAGAAAACCGGCCACAACAATGAAGATAACTCCAAAATCCATAGGAGGAGAATAATAGTGGTAATTATAAAATAAATACTCTGTTGCTCACCCAATGTAGCAAATAAAAGAAGTGGAGCTTCCCAGCAAATACTGGGAAGTCCTCAGACGACCCTCCAACCACACTCGGAATCAGTGCTGGACTGAAGACCGAGTATGTGGGGGAAGCCTTTATACCGCTGCAGAAAGTTCCGGAAAAAAGTACACAAAACGTCGAGAAATATCGGACACTGACGTAGCAGATGACGTAACGCAGAGGAGACTCAGTGTGTAATTAGCAGTTCACCAGGACGGATGCACGGCGCGGCAGCAGAGAAGGTCCAAGGCCGGTTAGATGAATGAAGTATCGGCGAGTATATGAACATAGATGAAGTTCCAGATGATGGTAGCCGAAAATAGGTGAGTGATCGTTACATATTCCCCCGCCGGCCAGGAATCCGAAGGATTCCGGAAATCAAGATGGACCCGACGAATGGCGACGGGCGAAGAGGAAGGAAGAAAAAGAGGAGCTGGAACAAAAGCAGACTCGGCAAGAAACAAAGTTTAAATAAACATAATAAAGGCACAAGGAAGGGAAGGGGGGGGGGGTATTAAAAATTTACAATAAACAAACACAGTATGGTCTAGGGTATTTAACATACATAATATATAAAAAAAATAAAACAAAAGAAGGGGAACATTCCCCAATGTTCACCAAGATGGGAGAGTCCAGTTGACCCGGGTGGGGTTGAAGGGTCACTGGGTAGAGCAAAAGAGAAAAGAAAAAGAAAGAAATTACTGAAAATACTGTTTCAACTGCGAAACATGGGCCTTTTTAACAATGGAAGGATCATTTGCATCCTGTAATAAAACAGAAACCGGAGTAGAGAAGTGAATGATTGAAAAAGGGCCTGTCCAACGAGGGCAAAGTTTAGCAGATATATGATCATTCGCGGAACTTTGAGGATGATTCTTTAACAGTACTTTATCTAAAAGTTTAAATTTTGATGGACGGTGCCCACGGTCGTGAACCCGTCGATGGACCTCCCGTGCCTGGTGCAATTTAGTTAAGGCCCTTTTCCACTCCGCTTGAGTGACTTGATTAGGGGGGCAAAGGAGCAAAGAAGGTAGATCCCATGTTAAATCCAAAGGAGTTTGCAAATCTCTACCCAAAAACAATTTCGCCGGGGAAAAAGAGGTGGAGTTATTGATGGCAGAATTAAGTGCTAGGGCAAAGGCAGGTAATTCAGAATCCCAATGGCGTTGATCTTCGGAATGAAAAATGGACAATAGAACTTTCAAATTTCTATGATATCGTTCGACGAGATTGGCTTGAGGATGGTAGGGGGAGGTAAAGACCTTGTTAATACCATTCATAAAGCAAAAGTTGTAAAAGGATTGTGAGGTAAAAATGGTAGCGTTATCCGAAACTAGGTATTTCGGTAGACCAATAATAGGGAAAATTTGGTCATTCAAAAGCCGAATAATAGTCTGAGCAGAAAGCGTACGCAACGGACGCAAAATCAAAAATTTAGAGAAACCATCAAGCAGAGTAAAAATATATGCATTGCCGTGGGAGGATTTAGTGATAGGTCCGACAACATCAATATAATACCTCTCAGCAGGATAAGTAGAAGGTGTGGCGGAATGAGCACCAAAGGACAATGCGTTCCGGGGTTTGTGTTTTTGGCATAAAGTACAAGATTTAACCCAAGTGAAGACATCCTTACGCATATTGGGCCAAAAGAATTGAGATGCCAACCGAGAATAAGTTTTAGCGCGCCCAAAGTGTCCCCCTGTAAGAGATCCATGATAATACTGAAACAGCATCGAACGTAAAGGGGAAGGAATGACTACTCTAGGGGTTGATTTAGGAGTTGGTTTAAAAACCAGCAATTCATTATGGATCCGGAAAGGTCCGTCATAGTTAGTAGCAGAAAGAGAAATCTTAATATCTTTACAGTAAGAATCGGTAGATTGATGCTGATGACACGAGTCAAAATATAATGGAAAATCAATAAGAGAAGAAATCGCATTGATTTCATAAGAAGGAAGTTGATCTAAAGTTGAAGAGGGAGATTGGTCAAAAAGGCGAGAAAGAGCATCAGCGACTGAATTTTGATAACCTGAAACGAATTTTACAGAAAACTTAAAACGAGAAAGGCGGAGCAGCCATCGACCGGTCCTGCCTATTTTAGGGGCATTGTTGAGTAGCCAGGATAAGGCCTGATTATCAGTTTGAACAAGAAATTGCCGATGGTCAAGGTATTCCGAAAAATGCTCAATAGTGAGGATTAACGCTAATGCTTCCCTTTCATAAACAGAATACTTACGTTCAGTAGGCGAGAGCAAGCGACTAAAATAAGCAATAGGAAGAAGTTTACCGTCTCGGTTTTGATGTAAGACTCCTCCAACCGCAACGTCAGAGGCGTCCGTAAAAACTTCAAAGGGTAAATCAAAGTCAGGTATTTGAAGAACAGGGGCTTTGGTTAAGGCAAATTTGAGAGAAATAAATGCAGTTTGTTGCTGTTCTCCCCAGTGAAATTTCATGCCTTTTCGTTTAAGTAAATTAAGTGGCTCAGATATGCGAGAATAGTGAGGGATAAATTTACTATAAAAACCAACCATACCTAAGAATGTTCGCAAGTGCTTCAAATTTTTCGGTGGAGGAATGGGATCAACTGCAGAAACCCGATCCGGATCAACAGAAATGCCATTATTGGACAGAATATGGCCCAAAAATTTAATGGAAGTCTGTGCTAAAATAATTTTAGAAGGATTGACGGTAAGATTAACAGAACGTAACCGAGAGAGTACTTCACGAAGATGTTTAATATGAGTGTCAAAATCAGGACTATAAATCAAAAGATCATCCACATATGGAAATAGATACTGATATTTTATATCAGAAAAAAGATTGTCAACAAATCTTTGCATGATTTGTGAGCCAAGGTTTAATCCGAAAGGTACTTTCGTGAATTGATACAGCCCAGTAGGAGTAATAAAGGCAGTATACTTAGAGCTACTATCATCTAAGGGTATCTGATTATAGGCCGAATTGAAATCTAAAAGGGAAAAATACTGTGCATTGGAAAAATGTTGAAACGCAGTTTGAACTTTAGGCATGGGGTAAGCATCGTAGAGTGTCTTAGAATTAATTTTACGATAATCAACTACAAAACGAAAGGACCCATCAGGTTTATCAACAACGAACGCGGGAGAGGCGTAGTCCGAAGTGGAAGGTACGATGGTATTATCAACCAGCATTTTCTCTACAAGTTGATTAAGAATTTTCATTCTGGGCGGACTCAAATGATACGGGGGAGATCGAACAGGCGTGGTATCAGTGAGATCAATATGAGCTTGAAGATTGGAAACTGTTCCAAGTTTAGAGGTGACAACATCAGAAAATTCAACTAACAAATTATCAAGTTGGGCAGATTGAGAACGATTACAATACACATGGTCCTTACGAACCGAAGGAAAATGTGAAAGAGGGAAATCAGAACAATTCACTAATGGAATCCTAATATCCGAAAAGGTGAAACGAATAGAGGAAGAAAATGAATCAAGTACCAAACCAGTATGACGAAAAAAATCATATCCTAGAATTAATGGATGTGATAAATTTTCTACAACATTAAAAGAATAGGTCCACGAAAAATGTTGAATTTTTAAGTTGAGCTTGACTTGACCAAGAGTCTGAAGTAGATTATTTGATGCAGAAGTACAACGAAGGGAAGACTGAGAAAGTTGAAGACGAGAAAAAATAGTCTGAAGAGATTGGAAGAGTTCTAAACTAATTAACGAAGTCGTTGAACCAGAATCTAAAAGTGCAATAGTAGGAATATTGTGGAGCAAGACTACAATATGTGAAGTTTTGGGTAATGAGCAAAAAATGTGAGAATCATATTTGACGCTCGGTTGAGTGTAAGAAGATCGAAAAGGTTGCCGAGTGGTAAAGGTGTGATGAAAAGCAGGTATTTGATCAGGCAGATTTGCCCCGTGAACGCGTCCACTGCCTACGGACGAGGGTTGGGGGCGTTTCCCGAGATGGGGGAGGCACAAAATTTAGCTATATGTCCTGTACCTCTACAGCGGTAACAGATAATAGGTTTACTGACTGTAACAGAACGAGATATTGGTAATGATAATGACACCGGGGGAGAGGTAGTAGCAGAAGGTAAGACTGGTGGTGGTGGTGGGACACGAGCATAGTAGGAAATATCTGCATACGAGTAAGTCGTATGAGCTTGTGCTGCGGTATACAATTGTAGCAAAGAGGTAGGGGGGAATGTATCTGAAGAAGTTGTCGGAAAGAAGGTACAGCATAAAATGTAACAATTGAAATTAATTCCGATGGATTATTAGCGATATTAAGAACATCACTAAAAGTAAGAAGTGAGTCTAAATAATCATGTACAGGTTCGTCAGAACGTTGATGACGGCGGACAAATTCCAAACTCAATGTATGACGTACCTCATAAGGTAAAAAGTAATTATGGAGACATGTGCGAAATTGAGCCCAATCCTGAAAATGTGCCATATTTTCAAGCCAAAAATTCGTTAAATGTCCAGTAGTTTTAGACGTTAATAAACTAATGAGTTGGGAAAATGGGGCAAGGTTAATTTTAAGAAATTTACGGACAAAAAATAGCCATATAGTTAAATTTCGAGGATTTGTATCAGTTAAATGAGGCACTTGTGTTAATGACTGTTTAATAATCTCTAAATTTAATGTAGAAATGAGTGGATTTGGGGAGATAGGCGATGAGGTGAGTGGCCTAAAAAATTCAGGATGTAAATGATAAGCGGTACTTGGAAGGTTTGGTTTTAGGTCTTGATCAGATAAGTCTGAAGTGGAAGAATGCGAAGACGAAGAAATGGTGGATGAAGGTTCTGAGGACGAAGTGTCATCAAAAGTAATTAAATCCGTATGAGGTGGATTAGGTAGAGACCGGGAAAACGGGGGTAAATATAAAGAATTATCAGAAGAGTTTAATGGAAAATTATCGGAAAAAGTTGCCATGTTGAAAAAGAGAGCACAGTAACAAAGAGTAAAAAAAGAGAAAAATTGAAAAAAAGACAACAGTAAATAAATCGGGTGAGTTACTCTGCTACCATTTTGTGACGATTTATAGCAACAACGTATAGGTTGATTAAGATTCTTTGACAAGACGTTCAAGGAGAAAAGAGCTGGGACCAATTGGAGGTTAGTGGATGTAATAATAAGAAGAAGAAAAAGTTAATCAAAACAGTATATTGTTTCTACAAAGGAAATCAATTTTAAATTTTACAACTCAATTTTGTAACCTGACACACACAAAAGAAAACACTCATCGTGAATGACGTACATTAGAATAGAATCCCTAGACCATTTACAAATCATAATATTTGACTAATCAAATGAACGCGGTAACCTATAAAGCCTCGGAAAATATGGACACAAATTTCCAAAAAGGTAAACAAAGAGAGAAGAAAGGCACCGGAAGGACCAAGGACGGGGATCACAATAATGGGAGTCGCCTGAGTATAAACATTGCCAAATGCAGGAACAGTTTTATGTGATAAGTTGTACCGTCCAGGCCACAAGTTCAATCACTCACCAACTCTTGAAATTGGATATTACTCAATGTTCATTTGTTAAGAAAAAATATCACTCATATCATACTTAAAAGAAAACCGGCCACAACAATGAAGATAACTCCAAAATCCATAGGAGGAGAATAATAGTGGTAATTATAAAATAAATACTCTGTTGCTCACCCAATGTAGCAAATAAAAGAAGTGGAGCTTCCCAGCAAATACTGGGAAGTCCTCAGACGACCCTCCAACCACACTCGGAATCAGTGCTGGACTGAAGACCGAGTATGTGGGGGAAGCCTTTATACCGCTGCAGAAAGTTCCGGAAAAAAGTACACAAAACGTCGAGAAATATCGGACACTGACGTAGCAGATGACGTAACGCAGAGGAGACTCAGTGTGTAATTAGCAGTTCACCAGGACGGATGCACGGCGCGGCAGCAGAGAAGGTCCAAGGCCGGTTAGATGAATGAAGTATCGGCGAGTATATGAACATAGATGAAGTTCCAGATGACGGTAGCCGAAAATAGGTGAGTGATCGTTACAAGACAGACAGACAGACAGACAGACAGACAGACAGACAGACAGACAGACAGACAGACAGACAGACAGACAGACAGACAGAAATTACGGAAAAGTAAATAAAGTGCATTTCCATTCTTTTCAAATTCTGAGCAATGTACAGACAAAACTCTTAATTTATATATATGTAGATGGTCAGGACTAAACGTGGCATTACCTGAAGTAACCAAACTCTGTTCTTTAACTTTGACTATTCCTGCTACCAACGCCTATTTTAAACGATCTGTGTCGGCAATGAAGCGGATAAAAACTTATTTAAGAAGTACGCACGTACAAGAAAGACGATTAAAATTGTCGTTAATTTCAATTCAGAACAAACTCCTGAAAAGCCGTAGGAAGGATCCGGGGTTCCATGATTCTGTTATAGACATTTTTGCTGCCAAAAATCCCCGGATAGAGCTGTGTTACAATATGTAATATATGCAGATGTACGGAGAGGATTGATTCGCGTACGTTTAAAATGCATTATTCTATTTGAGCGTTAATATCCATATATTGTTTTTATCTATGTTTCTACAAACTCGTGTGCTAACACTTTGATAAGAGTCACACGCCACCACTGCTGAGAAGTGAACTTGGAGTTTTTATCGTAGAGACAGGATCGAATTGAAAGGACATGGAGATTTCATAATGGTGAAATTTGTAAGTTATGTAAAAGTTAAGGACGAGAAACATGAAAGATAATAGGCAACTTGATGTTTTGGAGTATACAGACCTCGAAGGCGTGCTGCAGACGCTGACGCGGAATTATTTGAAAAGATAATCAGTTATGTCGGAAACGACACAGAAAGATATTATTATTGTAGTGGGTGATCTCAATTTACTAAATGTTAGCTGAGAAGGTAGTGTGAATGACATAAAGAGAAAGAATACCAATAAATAGTAACTAAGTTAATCTGGGAAGGCACCTGATATGAACTTTTAACCGTCGAAATACCAAACTTCAGCTTTTCATAAATGTAGGGCCCATTTGATTACGTTAACCTATGTAACTTGTTTAGTCATCTGTCATCAACATTCTCGGCGTTTTCTAGTAATAATTTCAACTTACGTTAAGAAGCTTTAATTTGGGATACAATAAAGCGTTATTTATATCATGCTGTAAACATGACCATCAAAAATTGTGAGAAGTGAAAGCTGACTCCCTTCTGTAAGTAAAGAATTTCTACAGGTTATCAAGTCAAAATAGTTCTCTAGAAAAAAGGTCATCCAGTAAGCAGTCGCAGTTCATATGCATTTACATGCTAAAATCATGCCTTTTTAAATTCGCACAAAACGGGATGATCGCGTTTATGGTAACACAGATTTTCGTCCTTAACGGTATATTTTTTTAATAAAGCACAAATCACTACTCTGAAAATGTTTCTCACACCCCGCTGATCTGTTCGCTGAAATCAGCCTGTGAGTAGGACCGAACGAATCTATATACTACGAAGATCAGGATCCTTAGACAATCAAAAACAACTTATGTATCTTTCTAATTTTACTGACACATCGCTGTTTCTTACACACCCACACACTACACATCTATCTGGCATGATTATAAAATTTTCACATCACCATAATAGTGCAAATATCGGTACAAATACACAAGCGTGGAAGGTGTCTTACTTACAGTCATACGGCAATATAGTCTGCTGAATGGACGAGCTGCAGCGTTGCCACCTTTAGCACAGCCCGGCCATGACTAAAGACAGCCTTAATAATAGGCAACAATACCGGTAATTCCCAGCTGATTGCCGAGTGAGTCGTATGTTCCAGATGTTTCAAGATGCCCCGCCCAGCCTTAAAACATCATGAAGGAGAGGAGCCTATTAAAGTGAGACACAGCAACAATTTTCGTAGTTGATTTTAGCCGACTGACTATCTCGTATCGAATAGGGGTACAACAGTCGCCTTGATAAAGAATACTGCAACGCATTCGAAATGTCGGCAAGGCAGATAAAACAAGGACACAGTTCGACGCAGAAGAACTAAATTTTAACTGTCTTACTGGTAAAAAGTCCTTATACAGCTGTTTAACAGTTTTATGGTTATACATTCAATAAACCCTATATAAATGTTGCACATTTTTCTTACTAATAAACGTGGTATATGCATTGTATTACTATACTGCACGTATACACTCGTTCCAAGCCGTAGGAATACCTTCTTGCAGTTCACTGACGTATTTCGCACGTTCACCGCCTTTATGCTAGCTTTATTTGGTTATCCACGAGCAAAACGTCCCGAAAAGTCACGTGGTAGCACGAAAACTTAGTATATCGAGAAGGCCGTGAAGACCAGCCGATTTATCTTGTACCGTATCTCTCGACAAAGAAAGAAAAGTTATGATAGAATGTTCGAATAGTAATAAACATATTTTAGCGGCACATTATTCTCATTAGTAATAATGAGGTCACTAATAATTAATACTAACATCATTCCGCGCCCATGTACAATGTGCTGTGAGAACTTGAAGCTCGTACGATATAGAGCCACCTCTTGGATCTTTCATAAAGTCATTTCTGACTGTATTAATAATTCGAGCACACCCCTTCGTAAATAGATATTTAATTTTAAAACTTTCATTATCCAGGAAAAATGAGTCATTCCGTATCTTAACGTGTTTTATTTTACGAAGGTTTCTAGCCTCCATAACCTCAAAATGGCCTATGTCATCTACGTTCAAAATATCGTGGAAACCATCAACGTTGTTGTCCATTCTTTCAATGTGTGTTCAATGTCCAATGGATAAATCTCACATTTTACCACGATTACGTTACTACGGACAGTAAATACCACGAAAATAAACTGCTCACTCGGTTCTTTTTCGTCACTCGCTGCTATACAACACTTATAAAAGGGTCCTGGTCTGTAAAAGTAATTCAGTGAATAACTATAACAGATGTATACATAAGAGTCTTATACACGATGTATTAGTAACAAATTGTACATAAATGGTGTATAAACCTGGTATAAAAGTTTATTAGTAAGACATGAATAACCATAACAGATGTATACACAGGAGGATTATACACGGTTTATTAGTAACAAATTTCACATAAAGGATGTATAAACCTTGTAAAATGTTATACACTGTTTATTAGTAAGACCATCAAACATCGGCACTTGGGAGTATGTAGAGTCCGATCGACCAATGTGACGACGTACTGTCCATGAAGGCCCACAACATTTTGAACAACAGCGATGAAGGTACGAGACCGATAAAAGAGTTCGCAGAAGAACATCAGGTTCTACGACAGCAAGGATTTGGCCGTTTCGATGTGCCAACATTGCGCAGCGCTAGCGGTTCTAGAATTGTCTTCAGCCGTCTAAGAACCCATAATCGGTCACCTTGATAAATCACCGGTGTGTAAATGGTTACGATGATGAATAAGTCCCAGTGTCGCTGTGTTCTGAAATCCGGAGGAGACTTAAGGATGACCCTATATTCTTCCTGATTCGTTGTGCCCAACTAAGGAGCACGTTTGAACTTATTAGCACTTTTTGTTTTTCTGCTTCTTTCCCCTATATGTCTTCTTCCTCTCGCTGTGTTACGTCGTTCAGTCCATCTTTTATTTGGTCGGGTGGGCTTTAAAGAAAATCTGTGTTTGTGAATTAAGGTTTTGAATTTTATTCTATCTTGAATGGTTTCTTCTTTAATGCCAATTTCATTTCAGTCTTCACTGATTTCTTTCAGCCAATTATTGTGATTTTTCACTGATAATGCTGTAGTGCCATAGGGTTTGGATTATTTCTTTCTTTCTTAATCTGTTTACTTTCCGTGTTCGGTTTTTCCCTCGGACTCAGCGAGGGATCCCACCTCTGCCACCTCAAGGGCAGTATCCTATAGCACCAGACTTTGGATCGGGGGATACAACTGGGGAGAATGACCAGTACCTCGCCCAGGTGGGCTCACCTGCTATGCTGAACAGGGGCCTTGTGGGGGAGGGGGGAGATTAGAAGGGATAGACAAGGAAGGGCGAAGAAAGTGGCCGTGGCCTTGAGTTGGGTACCATCCCGGCATTTGCCTAGTTGAGAAGTGGGAAACCACGGAAAACCACTTCAAGGATGGCTGAGGTTGGAATCAAACCCACCTCTACTCAGTTGACCTCCCGAGGCTGAGAGGACCCCGTTCCAGCCATCGTACCACTCTTCAAATTTCGTGGCAGAGCCGGAAATCGAAACCGGACCTCCGGGGTTGGCAGCTGATCACTCTAACCACTACACCACAGAGGCGGACTTCGATTATTATTATTATTATTATTATTATTATTATTATTATTATTATTATTATTATTATTAATTATTACACCAGCTTATGACGAAATATCCTGAAGATCCTATATAGCACAAAAAGACAACAACAACAACAACAAAACGTTTAGCATGAGAACAGCCGTTGGTGAATCTGTGAATGAAAGGCAGCTTAATAGCACCTCTAGGACTGTATTTATGCCAATTGAGATAGGGCCTAGCCGCACTCTGTTCACATAATTATATAACAACTCAGCGTTGTTGGACACCGTGCAGCGAGCTCAATCTTCCAGTTCTTAGTCCAACTCAAGCAATAATGCATCACTGAACGCAATGCAGACTACTTCACCACTGTAAGTGGAGACTGAGGAACAACTGATGCCAGTTTATTAAACATTAACAAGTATGCAGTAGGTGTTCTTGCGATGGGTGAAACAAAAAAGTCCACAGGTAAGTCTACATATACTTGAATATCGCGCAAGATTACGTAGGATTTAGTTTCAAGTCTGATACAAAAATAACAGTTTATCAGTAACCTAATTCTTATTATCTTCACCAGTTTGTGTTTCTGACTTCTGAAGATCGATAGTATTAAATTCATACAGGAAGTAAATACATAATGCATGAAAATAGATTACTAAATCCATCAAATAATGTTTAAGAATTGTTGCCTCGCGTAACTCTAAACACTTCTCTAAATATACACCGAAAATGTCTTATTTTAAACTAGAAACAGCAAATAAAATTGTTGCTTTGTTTTCTAAAGGTCGCTCTTACTTTTAGAAAATGAAATACATTCAATCATTCTTCAGCTTGTGAGAAATTCACACAACTAGATTTTTGCATATTTTACAAGAGAAACCAAAACACAACTATTTTCGGAAGTATGTTGTTTTCTTGATATAACATTTATTTTACCACAACATAACTATTTTTATGCAACTTAAACATTTTAAAATGATTTATTATATTTATTAGGGTTACGTTGTTTTCTCAGTTCTATTTTAACCTGAAATATTGTACAAGGCTTTCATAAATTAATATAAATGCAGTACATTTCAGTTATTACAGTATTATTTTTCTCCAATATTAGCTATGTTATGCGTGAATCAAATTACATCATTCGTCAACATTTTTATTAATCATTCCTTTATCTCACTTTACTTCAACAATAAACTCCGAAGAAAGTATTCTCGAATAGTGAAATGGTGAACACAATTTTACTGAAGGGTATAATAAACGAAAAATATTTTACTATTGTACTATTGGAAAATTATCTCAATCACGTAACATTTTATTAAGGTAACTTTATCTCACATACCGGTACTTTCAAATATTTAAACAATATTAAACTCTGGTGAAAATGAAAACTATTCAACTGGAGGCACAATGATAGTCAAATTCTTATATATCTAATATAGAAAATCTGAACATTTAATTTTTCTGGTGAGGCAAATCATAAACTGTTGGTAATCTTGAAGCAATGCCATTTTCCTTGCTTGAAAATGTTCATAATAAGTCTGTCCAAGTAGAGTCTTGGAAAATAAAGAAATATCTGAGCAGGAATATTTCCTTTCTTACGTAAGGAAGTTCACTCCACTCATCAGAGAACTGAAGTTTAGAATATAATTCCTTCTTTGGTATACTTCAAAGCTACAATATCGGTAACACACGGGCCACCACTTGTTTTCCCTGGGTGTATATTAGGATGCCCACCTCTGTGGTGTAGTGATTATTGTGATCAGCTGCCACCCCCCGGAGGCCCGGATTCGATTCTGGCTCTGCCACGAAATTTGAAAAGTGGTACGAGGGCAGGAACGGGGTCCACTCAGCCTCGGGAGGTCAACTGAGTAGAGGGGGTTCGATTCCCACCTCAGCCATCCTCGAAGTCGTTTTCCGTGGTTTCTCACTTCTCCAGGCGAATGCCGGCATGGTACCTAACTTAAGGCCACGGCCGCTTCCTTCCCTCTTCCTTGTCTATCACTTCCAATCGTCCCCTCCCCCACAAGGCCCCTGTTCAGCATAGGAGGTGAGGCCGCCTGGGTGAGGTACTGGTCATCCACCCCAGTTGTATCCTCCAACCCAAAGTCTGAAGCTCCAGGACACTGCCCTTGAGGTGGCAGAGGTGGGATCCCTCGCTGAGTCCGAGGGAAAAACCAACCCTGGAGGATAAACAGATTAAGATAGGTACAACTATATTAGGATACACGACGAATTGAAAATTAAGTTTTCTGAAAAATTAAGTCTAGATAGCTAACATAATGAGGTTTTGGAACTTTTATGGCTTCCTTAAAAATCTGAACATAACCTGCAGGTACATTGATATCCCTAGTTCTCACAACATGTTCAATCTTAGAATGCATAGAGTCTACCTCCATTCAAGTATGCCCTTTCACAAGGTATAGGTACTTTTATTCGATGGATATTCCTTTGGTCATTGTGACATGCAGAAAAAAATTGACAAGGTCGTATTCCGATTTAGGTCGCAACATCCGTCACTATACCGGGCGAGTTAGCCGCGTCTGACGTTTTATGCTGTTAGGCATCCCACCGAACGTCACTGGTGTCGTTATGGTGTATTCTCCCTTGCCGTATACCAAGCAATAATTGCCTTTAATCACTCACTGCACCATTACCTTTTGCAAAAACACGTACCGTGTGCGACAGGCAATCATACAATGCATCAAACTGTCATACGGTTGTGTAAAAATTACGTGCCAATTATGAGCTTTCAGTGGGATATAAAATGAACGGTAAAGGCGATGGCATACTGATAGAAAACGTGTGTGTATTTGTGAAGTGGAAGTTGTAGTCCATCCAGTAGGCTTTCTGAATACCTAACCGCTGGAGTCGCCGTGGTAACATAGTTTAAGTGCGGTGCTGTTAATACAGCTGCGTTTGGTAGGTTGGCTCGAATCCCACGTGAGCCTGTATGTTTTATTCGCATTTTGTACTTCGATAATCATCCACAGAGCCAATGTACCCGAATGCCCTCACGTCATGGGCTATTTAATTAATTCATCATCATCATCTGTTTACCCTCCAGGGTCGGCTTTTCCCTCGGACTCAGAGAGGGATCCCACCTCTACCGCCTCAAGGGCAGTGTCCTGGAGCTTCAGACTCTTGGTCCGTGGATACAACTGGGGAGAATGACCAGTACCTCGCCCAGGCGTCCTCACCTGCTATGCTGAACAGGGCCCTTGTGGAGGGATAGGCATATTTAATAAATAAATTTATTTATTTATTTTAGCACTGCTCTGGGCCATTAGGTCTGCGTATGTGGATGCTTTATAAGCAGGGATGGACGAAGATAGAATGGTTCAGGGTTTGGATGCGCTTGACTGAGCAACAGCCTTTTAGCGCAGTAAGTGTTCGAATAGATGGCCTTCTGCGGTAATGCACGTTCTAGCACGTCGTTGAACTGCCGTTCGGGCTCTTTGTAGCACTGTAGGTGTCACGAATTCACAGGCTTCCGTAATAAGGTTTCGAAGGCTTTCAGGATTTTCCGGCCCCATAGAAAGAAGTCCAGTGGCGTCAAGTCGTGCGATCTAGCAGGCAAGGTGACAGGTCCTCCCCTTCCTATCAATCTACCCGGATGTGTAACATTCAGGTAGTTGCGAACATCTGCTGACATGTGAGGGGGAGCTCCGTCGTGTTGACACTACATGGCTACACGCTCACCCAGTGGCACATCGTCTAGCAGCAATCGTAGTTGGTCTTGAAGAAACGGTAGATACCGGGCTCGTATCAAATGATCCTCAAAGAATTATGGTCCAATTAGGTGATCACTCGGTATACCATGCCAGACATTTACTCCCCATCGTGCCTGAAATGCTGCCAGCGGGCGAGTTGGCCGTGCGGTTAGGGGCGCGCGGCTGTGAGCTTGCATCAGCGAGATAGTGAGCTCGAATCCCACTGTCGGCAGCCCTGAAGATGGTTTTCAGTGGATTCCCATTTTCACACCAGGCAAATGCTGGGACTGTACATTAATTAAGGTCACGGCCGCTTCCTTCCCACTCCTAGGCTTTCTCTATCCCATCGTCGTCGTAAGACCTATCTGTGTCGGTGCGATGTAAAGCCACTAGCAAATAAATGCTGCCTGCCTTACCCAGTGGGGATTTTCATCACTCCAATAGTGCATATTATGACGATTCACAGAGACATTATTATGAAATCGTGCCTCGTCCGAAAATAAAATGTGAGATACAAACGCTGGACCATTTGCTACTAGCGTCAGTATCCACGCACAGAATTCAACACGAGATTCGAAATCTCGTCCGTGGAGTTCTTGATGTAGTTGAAGGTGATAGGCCGAAAAAAAACAGGAACGCAATATCCTTAAAACAGACGACTGGCCGATGTTGGCCTGTTGTGCTACTGCCCGGGTACTCGTGTGAGGATTCTCCCGTAAAGTGTCCAAAATCATCTCAGCAGTTTCACCGGACGTAACTGGTCTCTCTCTAACAGGACCTGTTCGTGAAAGTGACGAAGTTATTCGCGAAACGTCACTCCACCCTCCTAAACGTATTTGCGTTTGGTTCTTGTCTGTATGGAAATCTTTCCTGGTACACGCGCTGTGCTTCCTGTGCGTTCTGTCTTGCTTCACCGTATATGAGGAGAATGTCAACATACTCATCTGTTGAATACACAGCGAAGAAATGACCAGGACTGCTAGGCTACATCAAGTGTCAGGCCACTACACATTCAGCATGCATGCTGTTGATCGAATGTGGCACGAATGGCCTCTTATTTGTTCCTCAAAGTTTAAAATGTGAATTAAAATGTTAAACGCTCGTGGTAATCGAACCCACCTATCAACGTTATATGCTTCAACACGTCCGTGGTTAGCCCACTACACCCCGGTGAGTGTTGCTTTCGGTTCGTCAGAAAGCTTACTTGGTGTAAAACTGCGTCTCGCTTCACAAAAAACACGTTTTTTTATCAGTATGCCATCGCTATTAGTGATAACTTCATAACCAATCGAAAGTTTATAATTGGCACGCACATTTTACATAACCGTATGACAGTTTGTTTTATTGTGTAAATACTTGTCGCATATGTGTTTTTGCGAAAGTCGTCCAGTGATGACGCAGTATGTGCTTTAAAGGCGACTGTATCTTGGTATACAGCAAAGAAAAATCGACCATCACTCCATTGACGTTCGTTGGGATGCCTAAAAGCAGGAACGTGAGGCGCAGCTGACTCACCCGGTATAGCATCAAATTAGTGCCATCTTGAGAAAGGTCGGTCTTGATGAAATGGCAAATGATTGAAGAAAACTTATCTGCAGTCAATTCGCCCCCGCATTCTTTCCGCAAGTATCACGAGTTTTTAAAATTGAAAACAATGGATTTGCGCAAGTTTTGTTTTATAATACGTGCTGGAATAGTTTGACGTGGGGCTCCTTATTGAACACTCTTTCCTCATTTGTTTTACCATTTCTTTTTCTTTCCTTGCAAGCTTTTTCATTATTTGATGCCTCATATACTCATCTTCACTAATGTTTTCGTATTTATAAGCCGTACACGTCTCGTCTTAAAGAAACTAAAACCATTCTTTTTAAAGAATCTGGTAGAGCATAGTTTAATCATTCTTATAGGCTTGATAAATCTCATGCTTTGATGTCCAAATCAGATCAAGGTGAAGTTAACTGGTCTTAGGCCCACAGTAATGTAATTTTACCAAGAGTAAATTAGAGATACTTTTCAAAAAGTATTTGTGGGCTTCAGAATAGATGCCTTGCCTAGCTAGAGGTACATCAGATATTGTTTCAGTTTTTCTATAGTTTTTCTCTGAACTACATTATTTGTTTTACACCCAGTTCCAAATAGCCCATTCTCTTATGCTGTGAGTACTTAAAAACATAGTTTTACACACTCTTAGTCGATCTTTTACTTCCTTTTTAGTAGTAGCTGTGTGATACATTTCGTCTAGACACACCATCATCTTTTCCGCCTCGATAGTTGGGAATGGATTTCATATCAGTAAGCTTTCCCACGTACAACTGTTTTTTAAGCCATGTTATACATCTGAAATATTTAAAAATTTGTTCCCTTATTCATCTTTGATTAAATACACTGTTTTGTATTTTTACTTTTACACTGCCACCTTACTTTCGTGTCTCTGTCACTCTCCTGGATATCATATTTCCAACAACCATCTTCCAATTTCTTCTGGTAAATATTTCCCTTTTCTTTGTTCATTTTACTTTTGTTATATAACCTAGATGTTTCCCACATCTGTTGTCTTTTTGCATTTTCCGTTGTCTTTATGGAATAATTTCTCCTTTGTCATTATCATTATCCTCATAGCCATCATCATGAAGTTGTTCAAAGTATATTCTTCTTGTGGATTTACTGAACGCTCATGAACTTATTGGCGGTACTGGCATCTTGTGTGTCTGTCTGCATTGAATTCCCTTTAGGAATCAATTGCAACATTCATTTCAAAAGGTTGCTAGAGATTGTTGTCACAAACATCGAAATAAGTAGGCCTATTGCCTGGCTCAGAACTAAGCTCAGAAATAATAAACTCATTTGCAGAGAATGAAATATACTGTGCCGGGCTGAGTGGCTCAGACGGTTGAGGCGCTGGCCTTCCGACCTCAACTTGGCAGGTTCGATCCTGGCTCAGTCCGGTGGTATTTGAAGGTGCTCAAATACGTCAGCCCTTCGTGTCGGTAGATTTACTGGCACGTAAAAGAATTCCTGCGAGACTAAATTTCGGCACCTCGGCGTCTCCGAAGACCGTAAAAGTAGTTAGTGGGACGTAAAGCCAATAAAATTATTATTATTATTATTATTATTATTATTATTATTATTATTATTATTGTTACCGAGTTTTAGTGGTAGGTAGAGGTGAAAGAAGGTGCGGGCGTGAACGGGTCTCAAACTACGGAATCAAAGTTAATGTAAAATTTAACGAGGTTATATTTTCTTTTAAAATGACGAAATAACAAGCATTGCAGGTACAGAGTAGCAAGTCAACAAAATGTATGTACAATATTTACTAGATTTGGGCTCAGCGCCCTTGCTTCACAATTCGTGGGCAATCAGCCCAACCTTACTTCAAAATAAGTTTTACCAGAGGGGCAGAAAACCCCATTCATGTTCAGGAACATTTGCTCCAAATTACACTGAAAAGCCTCCACGAGGCATACAACACTCAATTTTCGAAAAAAGAGCCACTCGCTCTCAACTCTAAGCCTCTCAAAGGCCACACCAAACTCCACCTTCAAGTTGTCCTCTCTGGACATAGACACAGGGGTAAAATACCCAACCTACTGAGGTCTATTAAATGAAAAGGGGTAATTACATGACCTCCAAAATAACAATTTGAGAGGAGGCGATCTGCACTCCTAATACACTTTGTTTTTAAAAACCTAATCTGGCTCTAGGCCACTAATGCAAGGGCTAATCCCATACTACAGAGGTGACTTTTAGAAAAGAACAATTTATTTTACGTTAACTAAGAATAGGTTGAGAAAAATAAGTTCACCTCAAAACAATATGATTGGGAACTCGAGAGGGTTAAGCACTCTCTACCCCGATATGCAGTTTAAAAGATGGAATAGATACAAGTTCCTTTACATTTTAGGGAAGGTTACATAATGGAAAAACTTCGGACCCGCCCCGAGAGTTAAACTGCTGAGCTAGCAAAGAAAGAAGTTATTAATTGGCCATTACCTGGTTGTTGACCGCTGCCGGAGAAAGAGGCGCTTCCCGCCCCCTGCTATGTACTATACACACTGAAAGATGGAACAGAAGTGGCCCGGAGACCCTAAAATCAGCAGTTTATATCCTCTCGCGGAAGGTTCGAGGCGTTAGGGGAATGAAAACACCCTCCCACAAACACTTTATTGGGTAGGATACAGCAACATATTCAAGTTGGGGGAAGATACCTCGGATTGGTCAGAAATTAATAAAAGAAATTCGGGATTGGTTAAGTACAAAACAAGGGGAAGGAGAGGGGTATACAGCCAACTTAAACAGTAACAGAAAGAAATTTAACAAGAAACAAACTTTTGAAATAAAAATTTCTCCAAAAAAAAAACAGTTCTTTCACTCCGCACTAGGGTGCACTATTGTTGATCTTCAGTAGTGTCCTCTAGAAGAGAAAGTTAACACTTCTTACTACAAGCAAAACAAAATACGTCGAAAATGACACAGTTCAAAAACTCTAAAATTTCCAGGTAGTGACATCTTCTGAGAAACTTGAAAATTAATACCGTCAATAAAGTTCAGACTTCCTCCAGCAGAGGAGTTTCAACTGGCGCAACTTTTAAATTAGCGGCGTGGAGGTGTACCGCCCGGTACAATTATTATTATTATTATTATTATTATTATTATTATTATTATTATTATTATTATTATTATTGTTGAAATATACTATATATTCAAGTTAGCATAGAGTTCCGCATCTGTTGCTGAGGGAGTATCAGACAACACTGTATAATGTGGTTTCATGCTGAGAAATGGAGCCAAAGCCCCATTATTCTCAACACAGTACTCTCCTGAAACAATATTTTTCCGTATTGTCCATTGGTGGTAACATTTCAGGAAATTGTAAATGTTCTTCTGTCTTCTGGTCCTGGACGAGATGCTTCGTGAGAATTTAATTCGTGCGCTGTATGTGTGGAAAGACTTAGTTGCACAAGCTGTTTTCCTCTCCACATTTTACGTGCTAAAAATCAATACTTGTCTTTAGTATCAAAAGAGAAGTGAAACTGGGATTATTAATATCATAAAATTTCCTAGGAGAGCTGAGGTTTAAATCCCAGCACTCTGGGTTGAATTTACACTTATTGACCACTCTAATTCAGATTAAATTATATAAATATGCTACAGAACTCATAAAAATTACATTGTGTGTATTTGCTTCGATAATAAGATTGCAAAAAGTGTTATCACAATAGAAAAACTCGCAACTCCTATGTCTGGATTAAAGTATTCAGTTTTACGTAACAATTTACGTTTATATATCATCTTACCAGATAAATGAAAACGAAACATACCTGAATCTCTTCAAATGTTTAATTTCACAATAATGGCTAATTACTGCCAAAAAATGGCATTTTTAATTTAACTGCACTGTTCCTTCTATAAACAGAATGTACATACGAGGTTTTCAATCGTATAATTCAAGTGTGGAGGTTTGCTGTTTTGCTTCTAGAGAGGTCATTAATGTTTATTTATCTTTCTTTCTTTCTTAATCCGCTTACCCTCCAGGGTTGGTTTTTCCTTCGGACTCAGAGTGGGATTCCACCTATATCGCCTCAAGGGCAGTGCCTTGGAGCTTCAGACTCTGGGTCTGGGGATACAACTGGGGAGGATGACCAGTACCTCGCCCAGGCGGCCTCACCTGCTATGCTGAACAGGGGCCTTGGCCTAATCATAGTCACAGTACATATTGTAAGGAAGAGGGAAGGAAGTGGCCGTGGCCTTAAGTTGGGTACCATCCCGGCATTTGCCTGGAGGAGAAGTGGGAAACCACGGAAAACGACTTCGAGGATGGCTGAGGTGGGAATCGAACCCACCTCTACTCAGTTGACCTCCCGAGGCTGAGTGGATCCCGTTCCAGCCCTTGTACCACTTTTCAAATTTCGTGGCAGAGCCGGGAATCGAACCCGGGCCTCCGGGGTTCGCAGCTAATCACACTCACTACACCACAGAGGCAGACACATTTTTGATGTACGAGGTATAATAAACTAATGATAGACTAGTGCAGATATTTTTTGAATTTAGATTCTTATTGGCAAGCCCATGAGCAGCAAGCATCGCTAATGAGGAAAAATGTTCAGTCATCAAGGTTACGAACTAACGAAGGAGGATAATGAAGGCATCTATCGAAATAAGAAAAAGCGTTTCCCAATTACTTGGGGGCACCACTATATTTGTATTTAAATTAGTTGTAGGGGGGAGGGGGTAAGGGAAATAAAATCATAAGGAGCTGGGAGAAAATATGAAGACCTAACATGACCTAAATCCCTAAAACAACTCGGCAGTAACTGACTGACGAGTGTTGTTAGTTGAACCGTGCTCTATCTCTTCTGATGCAATTGTACTCCAATAGAAGGCATTAATTACTGCTGCAATTACAAAACATTAAACCTTTATTGACGGGTACACAACAGTTAGTATATTAATAGGGACGACCACAAGAGGTCACGTACAGGCAGTGTTCGTGGCTCCATTCTAATAGACGCGCAGTTCACTCACGGGCGTGAGCTCAAAAGACCTGCACCGGGCCTCTCCTGAGGCCATAAAGCAAAGCAAAAAGCAAACTCATCTCCGTACAGGCCATGAAGGCCCTTGGAGGGGTGGAAGGTAAAGGCTGCAACTATCCGTAAACTCGGCAGGTGGTGGGGTAGAGTGGTTAGCTCTACGCCCGGCCGCCTTTGCCCCCAGGATTTAACCCGGTACTCATTTTGGGTATAGGCTGAGTGAACCTCAGGGCCATGTGCACGTCCGGAAGTGGAAATTCCCGTTTCTTAAATTCTACGACTTCCTGACGTGGATTCGAACCCACGTCCTTCCGGGCGAACCCAGCACGCCTTTACCGCCTCGGCCAGGCAGCTCCTGAGGCCATACTCATACCTAATCATAGTCACAGTACAGCCAACGTGTACAAATTCCATTTATAGTATCTCCCTCTCCGTCCTAGCCGTATCCCCATTACTTGGGGTCGCCACTATGTCTGGATTTAGATCAACTTTACGGCCATTACTGACACCTACCCTATGTGGAGGAATGTATTTACTATTAAGTGTTTTTAGTGTAATCTGTTTTATGCAGGTGAATATGTATATTAAAAAGAACAAAGACACCAAGCCCCGTGCTAGAGGAATTAATCATACGCGGCTAAATTCCCGGTCCGGCCGGAAATCGAACACGGGGCACTCCGGACCGAAGCCCAGTACACTAATCATGCGGGCAAGAGGGCGGATATATCGTTTTAAAAATATTTCGAAGTACTCTTACAGTGAACAACTACATTAATTGTATGACTCACATTCCAATTCTTTTTTGTCCTTCGTAGGATCCAGTGAGAAAGTCATTATGGCTGATGAAAAGAACCACACGGACAGTTTGAAAGCCATCCTCGCCGTAGACGACCTAGTGGATGAGGACGCAATCTTCGATTACTTGCTACGAGAAGTAGGGATGAAGGGTCGTTTCCAGACGATATTCAATCTGAGCTTTAACCTGGTGTTCAGTGTCCTTATAGCCATGCCTTACTTGAACATAGTCCTGGCTCTGTCTGTGCCAGACCACTGGTGTTACGTTCCTGGGAGAGAGGAAACCAACTTTACCATTGCTGAATGGAAGGAGCTTACTATACCCAGGTAATTGTACAAAGTATTGAACACAGTATTATCTGCGCACTTTTTAGCGATAGATTTGTGTACGGGTTTGAGGAGTAAGGAGGGAGCTCTCCTGGTTCTGTTAGTACTGCCAACTGAATGGAAATGAAATCTGAATTGAATCGATAATATGATCGATCGATATGAATTTTCTAAACCATTGTTATCTTAAGCCAACAACTGTGTTGCACCCACATTATATAACATTATATAACATTTCTCGATTGAACCTTATTCCTGGAGTGAATTCTATAGTTTGGCTTTGCTGTGTAAATAACAACAGTACTAGTGCGTGAACTGCACGCCAGATGTCGCACAGCGATGCATAAGCGATTCATAGTTTTTGTTTCAGAGGTTGCCAGTACGAATCTCGAAGATTGCCGAGGTCGAGCGATTCAGCACTAGGGTGTAAATCTATCGCTAGAAAGTGCGCAGGTAAAAGGAAGACACGAATACAAAGCGAATTTTATAGTAATACTTTAATACGAACAAAAATACTGTAAACAGAATAATACTGTATCTGGAATTTTGGGTATTATTTCGCTTTATATAGTTCATAAAGGCCAATATTTCACCTACTCTTTGACGCAATTTAGGTTATGTGTATAGCCGAAAACAATCTTTCATGTATTATAGGTTACGTTATGTATTTGCATTTATTTGTGTGTATATAACTCAGGTATTATAAGTTAAGCTACATTTATTGGTTACAGTATAAATAACCCTTGATCTATTCTGTCATTCAGTAAAGTTCTGGATATATGTTTATCACTCAAGGGGAGTTAGGTTGAAGTTACACCATGTTTATCACTTGTAAATAACCGTCCGTGTTTACCACGTTGGTCAGAAAAATCCCCTAGGGTGTGTGTGTGTTAATGTAAGTGTTCTCTGGAATCTTCATGTGCGAAGGACATGTTGTATAATATTCTAGATGTTTGTAGATAACTTTAGATTATGTGCAATAGTGATAAGCTTGTTTCAAGACAATTCTGGAAAAGGTACTTACGAAGGTCTTCCTGATGTTATTATAGTATCTTCCAGGCATCTTGTAGTAATACTATTGTTGTTAGAAAGCAGAACAGAATATCTAGAATCCTTGCCGGTATATACCGTGTGATTTTCTTGCGCCTACTCACTTTGTTTTATGCAACCTAACAAACGTGTGTAAACGTCGTAAGGTCGATATTTCTACACTCGCATACTTTGTGAAACTAATGCCCCTATGCTCAGAATGCACGCGATTATGACTACGCCCGACAGTTGCTATAGTTCGTGCGAAAAACATTACATCATTTAAATCATTTATCTACGTCAGTCTACCATGTTACTATGTTAATATGTCGTGCCTAGAGACCGAGTGTAACAAAGCGCGAAATTAATTCTTAAAACGAGGTTATAGTGACGTGAAAAGCGTATGAAGCAGTGAAATGACAGAGTAATGTACACTAATCTATTCTTAATACAAGCACACACTCGCCGTGCCACGGTAGCGCATGTCATTATAGTTGCTAGCCTAGCAGTTAACGGAATATAGCATTGATGGTTTGAATCCTACGTCTTTTTTGCATCGATAGAATCTTTTAATAGTTAGACACAAACCAGTGTGTGTCATATCCAAACAGTAGAACACCACTGTTATTGATAATGTGCGGTGCACTGCTATGCGGCTTGAATGAGTCCCTTCAGTAATTCGTCATGTTTTCCACGGATGAATACGTCAACATACTCCTTATCTATGGGGAAGCAAGGAAAAATGCGTATCAGGCATCTATCTGTACCAGGGAAGGTATCCAGACAGGCGACATCAGACTGCAATTACTTACAGCAGGGCCTCTCAAACGCCCAAAATCTCACGCGTGCAGATAGAGGCGCAAGCTCCGTGCACTGTGCATCGCAGCCGCTCGGCATGGCTCGGATCAACGCTTCGTCTCTTGGCTACTCGGCTAAGCTCGGCTCAACTCGCCTATGCTCGGCTCAAGTCAGTCTGGATTTGGAGCGCTACGGCGCAAGTGGGGCAGAGGGAGACAGGCGGAGCGAGCGAGACAGGCGTGAGGAAAGAGAGAGTAAGCGCTATTGCCCCAAATCGAGGAGTGGGGGGTCTGCACTCTGTTCAACCAAGCCAAGTCGTCTCTTGCACCGTGCACAGTGCATGCACCACGCGCAGGCACCCTGAGAGGCCCTGACTTACAGCAATGTTGAAAGGCATGTACGGACAACAGGCGTGATTCAAAGACTCCGAGAGGAAACTGTAACATCTGGTGAGAATGAGGAGGCAGTCCTGGACACAGCACGAGAGTATATGAGCAATTGCACAACAGTTGAACATCCCATCCGTGTGGAATACTGCATGTACATAAATATAACCTTTACCATCTACAGCTACACCAAGAGCTGCACGGGCGAGATTTCGAAGCTTGAATGAATTTCTGTGAGTGGCTATTAGGAAATGTGGAAAACTATGCAGCATTCCTGTCGGAAATCTTGTTCGCGGAAGACTTCCGATTCCACAATAATGGAACCATCAACAGCCACAACATGCACTACTGGAGTGCTGACAATCCTGAATGAATGCGACAGGCAACCTAACAAGTACAATGGGGAGCGAATGTATGGTTTGGAGTCTTGGGTAATCGCCTCATCGGACCGGATTTCTTCGAGGGTCATTTAACAGGCACACGCTACCTGCACATTCTCTGCCATGAACTCCCACTTCTGCTGGAGGATGTGCCACTTAGGGATCGTTCAACGATGAGGTTTTAACAGGATGGAGCTCCACCACATTTGATGGTAGCCGTCCGTCGCCATCTGAATTTACACTCAAGCGCTAGAAAATTCCGAGCACCTTCAGCAACTCATCACTGAAGGTTTCAGATCAATAACACCGGTGCTTCGGCGAGCTAGAAGATCTATTCAACAGCTGGCCGAGGTGTGCATAAACCAAGCAGGTCATCACTTCGAGCATTTGATACCGTAGCTAAACATTGTTAGGGAAGTTTGGTTCCCCCTACTTCTTATTCCGTATTTATCCAGCCCTGATGTCAGATCGTTCCGTCATAGGGACACACACACTCTCATTCACTGAAAATAGGCGTAAAAGAGGATACTTCACGTACATTGATTTAAAAATCACAAAAACAAAAATAAGAAAAGTATCCTCGGCCCGGATTCGAACTTTCCACCTAACACGCAACACCCACCCGATGTCCTTGCAGTTGGCGAATACGCCTTAGTGTACTGCGACGGGACACAATGTGTGCATATTATATGGCCCATGTGATAATTTTAACGCTGCCACAATATCCGCTTCGTGTTTCGCAGATAATAATAATAATAATAATAATAATAATAATAATAATAATAATAATAATAATAATAATAATAATTTCGTATGGCTATTTCTAGCCGAGTGCAGCCCTTGTAAGGCAGACCCTCCGATGAGGGTGGGCGGCATCTGCCATGTGTAGGTAACTGCGTGTTATTGTGATGGAGGATAGTGTTATGTGTGGTGTGTGAGTTGCAGGGATGTTGGGGACAGCGCAAACACCCGGCCCCCGAGCCGCTGGAATTAACCAATGAAGGTTAAAATCCCCGACCCGACCGGGAATCGAACCCGGGACCCTCTGAACTGAAGGTCAGTACGCTGACCATTCAGCCAACGAGTCGGACGTTTCGCAGATGTTTCATTTTCGTATTATTATTTAGAGAGTGCACTCGTGATTGCCACTGTATATATCATGTTACAGCATAACGTCTTCCTATTATGGTTAGGCGGTAAATACAAATATATTTGTTTGATTTTTCTGTGCATATCAGAAATGGAGATGTTTTTTATGACATACATAAAACCGAAGGTTTTAGTTAGGCTGCATAAAACAAAATTAGTGTGTGCTATTTGCTTTACGTCGCACCGACGATGGGATAGGAAAGGCCTAGGAAGTGGAAGGAAGCGGCCGTGGCCTTAATTAAGGTACAGCCCCGGCATTTGCCTGGTGTGAAAATGTGAAACCACGGAAAACCATCTTCAGGGCTGCCGACAGTGGGGCTCGAACCCACTATCTCCCGATTACTGGATACTGGCCGCACTTAAGCGACTGCAGCTATCGAGCTCGGTATTCGTGGGTGCAAGAGAATTACCCGATATATATATCTTCCACTCCCAGAGGCCCGGGTTCGATTCCCGGCTCTGCCACGAAATTTGAAATGTGGTACGAGGGCTGGAACGGGGTCCACTCAGCCTCGGAAGGTCAACTGAGTAGAGGTGGGTTCGATTCCCCCCCCCCCCCCCAGCCATCCTCGAAGTAGTTTTTCGTGCTTCCCATTTCTCCTCCAAGCAAATGCCGGGATGTTACCTAACTTAAGGCTACGGCCGCTTCCTTCCCTCTTCCTTGTCTATCCCTTCCAATCTTCCCATTCCCCCACGAAGGCCCCTGTTCAACATAGCAGGTGAGGCCGCCTGGGCGAAGTACTGGTCACCCTCCCCAGTTGTATTCCTCAGTCCAGAGTCTGAAGCTCCAGGACACTGCCCTTGAGGTGGTAGAGGTGGGATTCCTCGCTGAGTCCGAGGGAAAAGCCAACCCTGGAGGGCAAGCAGATTAAGAAACATATATATGTATATGGCTGCCTTTAAATATGTTGGCATTATGATTTTATATTTTTAAATCATATCACGAGTATCAGTATCAAATAATGAAAATGAACGGAGTGAGTTGGCTTCACAGTTTGGGTCACGTAGCTGTGCGTTTGCATTAGGAAGATGGTAGGTTCAAACCCCGCTTGGGCAGCCTTGAAGATGATTTTTCGCGGTTTGCTTTTCTTCACACCAGGCACATTCTGGGGCTGTACTTTAATTAAAGCCACGGTCGCTTCCTTCCCAGTCTATCCCATATTCGTTGTCATAAGACCTGTCTGATTTTGTGTGGCAGTGAATGAGTACAGACGTGTTATTGATGTGTGCCAGTTTTTACCTAAATAAACATACTTCAAGTCCTTTCTCAATGCAAATGCTGGACTAAATGTGAGTATTACTACTCAGTGTAAACTTCGAGGACTTGACTCGACATAATTTTATTTAATTAGAGTGAAATTGATTTTTTTTTCTGTTCTACGTGTAAAAAACCGTTAGGATATCAATAACCAACAGTTGAACATCGTAATTCAGGGAGGCTTCAAAGCCTTCCACCCTCAAAGAAATGGCTTCTTACCAAGGAAATCAGACCGTACATAACCCTACCGACAGTTCTATCCATAATGTTCCTAAACAGTCTCAGAAGAGTTATGCTTCTGTAATGCAGTTAACACCAAAAAGAAGAACAGGCTATTATTATTGATGCTCACGACGGAATCCCAATAAGAGACTACGTCCTTGCTGTAGGAAAAATAACAGATCCAGCTAACATACGTTATCTCGTATTTCAAACTCTTTGCATATTCCTATCGAACACAAAAATTGTTCAGGAATTGTCACTCAGTCACCCTGTAATTAGAATCAATAATATTGATCTTACACTCAGACCGTTAATTGTCGCAAACAAGAGAGTGATATTATCCAATGTATGTCCTATTTTACCCAACACAGTCATTGAAGAACACTTACAACAACTGGGTATCAAACCAATGTCATCTATATCCAACCTAAAGGCTGGAATTAATATTCCGGAATCCACACACATTCCTAGCTTCCACCGACAACTATATGTTAAACCCGACGATTTCAATAAACTACTGAATGCACTACAAATATGTTTTGAAGGAACCAGTTATTGGATTTACACTTCGTCAGACGCTCCCACCTGTTTTATTTGCAAAGAAGAAGGCCACCTGGTCCGAGTATGTCCCTCACCACCTGAGACTTTAAAAGAAAACAACCAGCCACCTGATCAACATTCAATTTCCTCCAAGGAGGACACCTCCAACCCAGCAAATGCAGCTGTGAATCCTCAGCCAACTACTGACCCTCAGCAAATTATTGAACATTCTAATGACACATCATCTTCCTCTAGAAACCTCCCTCAACAGGGCGTCTCCTTGAACTTGAACACTTCAGTCCCAATATATGAAGCAAATAAAGAATCACTCATAACTAAACCTCAAGGAATAAAACGAACCCTTCCTTTCAAGTGACTCTTCAAATAACACTTCCAAGGCTTATAGTAATTCCTTCTTAGATAACTCTTCTGTCTCGGGACATGATAAAACAGATGATGAATTTCCTGTTCTAGGATCACATAAAACCCAAGACATTAAACAGCCTAAGAAGAAACTAATGGTATTAAATCCCCTCAGTCTTGAAGAACAACTACTTCCTGTTAAGGAAGTAATAGAAGCTAATCCCTCCAATTTTATTTTGAATTCCATACAACTCAAAAGTTTATCTGAAAATACTAAAGGAACATCAGCAACAAATATCTTACCTATTGCATTATCTTACACTTCCCATGTTGAAGATCTCATCGAGACCCTGCATAAACTATACCCCTACTATCAGGACAAAAAAATTAAAAACCAGAGTACCAGACTTGTTAAGAAACTATTTACTGCCATAAACATCACCAATGATATCCAGCCTGCCCTAGATCAGAAAATCCCAATAACTGATAAGGATCAAATCTAGTAAATACAGCTTTAAAAAAGCCATCATGAATTCTTGGATACTGCAGTGGAATATGAACGGATTTTACCCTCAATACGAATATCTACAACAATTTATTAATGAACAACCCGAAACTACAGAAACTAATTTTCGAGATAACTACGTAGCTAATATGAGACAATTCACAGCATATCACAAAAACCGCAACAATCCCATTCATGCAAGTGGAGGGGTTGCTACTTACATACATGACAATGTTCCTCAAAAAGAAATACCACTAAAAACCAATTTGGAAGCAGTAGCAGTTACAGTCTTTCTAACATTTTCCCTATGCATCTGTAATATTTATTTGCCCAGCAGCCAGAACATGGATTTAAATGAATTAGTAGATCTGATAAATCAACATCCTAAACCATTCCTCCTCTTAGGGGATTTCAACTCCCATAACACCCTATGGAACTGTCTCTACACTAACACAAGAGGAAGAATAATTGAATCGTTGCTAGATTCTGAAAATTTGATCCTAATAGCCTCGAATGGTCCTACTCATTATGATATCCAGCACGGAACTTTTAGTACTATAGATCTGTGTCTGAGCACTCCAGATGCAGCAACGATATATACATCATCAGCTAGCAAAACCCTTTTCGGAAGTGATCATTTTCCTATCATAATAAATGGAAACAACAAGCCCCACCCAAGTGTATGCCCAAATAAATGGAATACTAAACATGCTAATTGGCAAGAATACAAAGAAAATATTAAGGCAGAGTTATACAGATTACCACCACCTACCCATTTCAAAAATTACAACATTGACTATATTGTAAGAGAATTCACTAATATCATACTTAAAGCCGCAGAAAATTCTGTTCCAAGGACCAACAATACAACTTACAGAAAATAAGTTCCTTGGTGGAATGATTCCTGTAAAGTTGCAGTTAAAAAGAAAAACTAAGCATTCTACAAGTATAAATGCCATCTCACTTTACAAAACAAATTACGGTTCCAGGAAAGTCGTGCTGCAGCCCGAAAAGGCATAAAAGAGAGTAAACGAGCATCTTGGCTGAAGTATGTGTCATCTCTTTCTCATCAGACCCACAAAACACAATTTGGAAACACCTACGAAAAATAAGAGGGTTTAAGAAACCCTCAGTATCATAGCCCTCAATAAAACGACTGGATCGGTTAGAACTACACATCACGATATTGCAAATGCATTAGCACAGAACTTTGCAAAAATTTCAAGTGATTCCAACTATGAACAAGAATTTTTATCCTCTCGTAAAGATTGTCCTGATTTACAGTCACACATCCACCTCAGTGCTGACCAGTGCTACAACGATAATATCAGTATTACTGAAGTACTACTTGAACTAAGTAGCTGCCGAAGTACAAGCCCAGGTCCTGACGATATTATATATGACTTCTTGAAAGAACTTCCTCCTGAAGGCCTAGCATTCCTCACTGAAATATTTAATTTCATTTGGTCACAGAAAGTCTTTCCTGTAGCTTGGAGGGAAGCTATAGTAATTACAATACCTAAGCCTGGCTGCGACCACATGTTACCAGGTAACTATCGACCAATACCTCTAACCTGCACTATGTGCAGATTAATGGAAAAGTAATAAATAAAAGACTAAAATGGGTTCTGGAACAACAGAATTTCTTCACTGCAGAACAGTGTGGCTTCCGACAGTTTCACTCAACAGCTGAGACCTTAGTAGTGTTAAGAGTCAGAAATCCTCGATGCCTTTCATTACGGACAACATCTCCTTGCAGTCTGCCTAGATATTCATAAAGCATATGATATGGTGCGGAAAACTCATGTTATTAAAACTCTACTGCAATATAACATTAAGGGAAACATGATCACTTTTATCTATAACTTCCTGCAAGACCGACGCATTCAAGTTCGAGCTAATGGTGTCCTGTCCCAAGAAGTCAGTTTAGAAAATGGTGTCCCACAAGGCTCAGTTCTGAGTGTAATACTATTCTTAGTAGCTATAAATGGCATCACGTCATGCGTTAACCCTCCTGTAAAGACCTGCCTCTTTGCTGATGACATGACTATTTTTTGTAGAGGTCGCAACCTGTCAACCACCCAAAAAATTATACAAAATTCTCTTGAAGATATTGCCAAATGGGGAAAACACACAGGCTTTACATTTTCTTCAACCAAAACTAAATGCATCTTATTTTCCAAACAAAAGAGTGATAGTAACTGCCCAGCATTGTACCTCAAGGCAAATAAAATTGAGATCGTAAATGAAATAAAAATACTAGGAATGACCTTTGACAGAAAATTGACGTGGAACTCTCATCTAAAAACTGTAAAAAAGATTGCCTACATCGAATTAATGTACTCACATCATTGGCAGGTAACAACTGGGGAGCAGATCTTCATGTATTAATGTGCACTTGTTCTATTATATATATAATTCAGCTACCGCATCCTCACTGAAAACGCTTGACCCGATTCAAAACACGTCTCTCCGGATTGCCTTGGGAGCATTCGAAACTAGACCGATCTCAAGTTTATTAATTGAAGCTAATGAACCTCCGCTTCGGACTCGCAGAAAACAACTGACTATCAACTAAGCAGTCAAGATAGCGGCCTCTCCTCACTCCAGAGCACATGCTTATATTTACCCACGCTATCAGCCTCAACGCTATTCCTCGCAACAAAAGAGACATATACCTTTCTACATTAGGTTTACGCAATACTTACAGGAAATTAATTCTTCAGTTCCCCCGATTGCTTCAAGAACTAAAAAAGACATCACATTCCCTCCATGGAAAGCTGAACCACCACCAATAATATTAGATTTAAGTGAATTCAATAAAGAAACAACAGACAGTACCGTATATAACAAATGCTATCTGAAAAGTGTGAAAGTCTGCCCAGACACACTCCTATATACATTGATGGCTCAAAAACCGAATATGGTAGTGGCTGTGCTGTTGTCCACCCCGATCACACAATGAAGTATGCACTACCAGCTACATGCTCCATATTCACATGTGTATGCTATCCTAAAAGCTATGTAATCCATAAAGAGTTCCCCCAAGAAAGAACCTTTTCTAATCCGTAGTGATTCTTTATCAACAGTAAAACTCATTCAAAATGCATCATCCTCAAATACATTAGCCCAAGACATACTGCAGACTTACAATACTGTGAAAAATAAAGGACAGTAAGTTACCATAATATGGATTCCCTAACACAAGGGAATAAAAGGCAATGAACAAGCCGACATATCAGCTAAAGAAGCAACTCGTCTTCCTGTACATGATCCAAACTTTCTAATCCCCTACACCGATGTTGCTCCTTTTCTTACTACAAAGATCCGAAAACAGTGGTTAACTGAGTGGACAAGGGAACAACCCGCAAGACTCCGTGATATCAGGCGTGGGTCTACAGATAAATTTGATGTTTCATTCCTTCAGCGTCGAGAACAAGTGCTCATTACTAGAATACGTATAGGCCATAGCAAACTGACTCATGCACATATCTTCTCTAAGAAACCTCCACCAATACGTGACGCCTGTCAAGAAAAGAAGACTGTCGACCACATTTTACTAGAATGTCATCTATACGATCAACAAAGACAACTGTGTAATTTAAACCAGAATAATAGTGTATGTGACATCTTCAACAAAGATACTCAGTGTAAAAACATCATTAAGTTTGCTAGACAAACAAATCTATTCAATGACAAATAATCACTATCTGATCAATATGTACTGTTGTTATTTTTATAATTGTAACTCTATGTAATCAATGTAATAATCCTGTATGTATAATTATGAATGTCGCGATATGACTTTCTAAGTTAAAGCGACAATAAATAAACTTAAAAAAGACCTGTCTGTGTCTGTGCGATGTAAAACAAAATAATAGACAAACACAACAGCAACTTATAAGTAATAGGAGAATTTTACATATTGCTCTTACTGCATTCAATAAGATTTTCAGAACGCAACGAGTTATTGATAATAATGATACATATACCACATGAAATAAATTTTATTTTTGGACATTTGGTTGATAGTATTTCTTTTCCATGCCTATTACTACTGTAAATCGTCTACTGTTTCCAGGGATCCAGAATCCCGAGATGGTTTCTGCAAATGCAAGATGTACAACATAAGTGGACCTGTGGATCCAGCATTCCTGAATAATCATTCTGAACGGACACAGCAAGAAGTAGGTGAGAAAATATGGAATAATAAACGGAATTGGTGTTATTACATTACCTGATTTTATATACAATATTTTGTGCAATTCGTGAATACAATAATTTAGTTTGGTAATCGGTGGCGTATACTGCGATCAACACTTGGGCTAACACTAAACTTAGATTACCTCTTTCCGATAGTTGGTTTTGTGAGCGTCAAGCCTAGAATTTTGAGCTTCAGGCAATAGCCACCGGAGTAGCCTGTTGTCTTGTCAAGACTGTTTCACAAGCTACTACCCTGGCCTCTGCCACTGCCAATACTCAACACATGATCGGTGGAAATGGTAGCCTAGGATTTAGCAAAGTACTTAGAAACTTGAAGTCCGGCTTTGTGGATAAATGGATAGAATGCTCGCCTTTGGTCCGATGGCTCCGGTTCAATTCTCAGAATCAACCTCCTCGTACTCTTAATTCCCCTGGCTTGGGGACTGGGTATTTATGACGTCTTCGCCATTCATTTCGTCCTCATTAGGTCGCCACCAAGCCTTTCTAGAGGCTATGCATTATTATTATTATTATTATTATTATTATTATTATTATTATTATTATCATTATTATTATTATTATTATTATTATTATTATTATTATTATTATTATTATTATTATTTCCTTTCTTCTTAATCCGTTTACCCTCCAGGATTTGGTTTCCTCCCGGACTCAGCGAGGGATCCCACCTCTATCGCCTCAAGGGCGGTAATTTAGTCATAAGTATGAGTTGAGAAAGAATATACGATGAGCAACGCATGGATGTTTGGAATGGAACCCTTGATCATGGGTCAGACACCACCACTCATCTACCGAGAAAGCTAATAAACCAACGAACGATGGGTACGACTGTAGGCAATGCTGTAAATTATATTTTAATTTAATAATACTAGTAGTAATAATAATAATAATAACACCTTGTAGAAGAAGATGCTTGGGTGCAGGCAAGATTCGAAGGGACATGCACGCTGTACTTGCTGCCAACAAATTCACTCTTCACTGGATCCGATGACATTTCGGACATTATGGAAATGAACGAGCTAATTTCCTAGTTAACATGGATTCAACAAGACAGAACATTAGTACATACGGTAAGCTTCTATCTCTATGCGAGCAGAAACAAAGACACTTCTACACACAAATCTGGAATAGATTGAACATAGTTATCCTGTCCAAAAGCCTCATACACACAACTGTTCTTCCGAAATGTATATTGCCGAGAGCACACCAATATTCTCCCCCTTCAGTACTTTCACAGAATTGGTAAAACCACGTGACCCATGTGCCCATACGGAAAAGAAACCGAGGTAGCAGTGTATCTTCTCAGCCGATGCAAACATGTAGCTATAAAGCGGCCCACGGCAGCCACGTGTCCAGATATGCAAAGTTATTTTCGACCCTAGACTATTAAGTATATGAATGAAGTGCACCAGATCTTAAGGCAGTGGGAATTAGCCTACCAGACAAACTCAATAGCTATAACTACAGCTTTCATAGACACTCTAGATACTGAATATCTTGCGACATACCCAAAGGGTGAAACGCGGATTGTAACTGTTGCTTGAATACAAAATATAAAACCAAAACAAATGTAGACAACATGGTAAATATTTTATTCGAAACAGCAATAACAAAAACTGGAAAAGACGAACAGCAATATAAATACATCCAAACCAAACCAAACCCCATGGCACTACAGCCCTTGAAGGGCCTTGGCCTACCAAGCGACCGCTGCTCATCCCGAAGGCCTGCCGTTTACGAGGTGTCGTGTGGTCAGCACGACGAATACTCTCGGCCGTTATTCTTGGCTTTCTAGACCGGGGCCGCTATCTCACCGTCAGATAGCTCCTCAATTCTAATCACGTAGGCTGAGTGGACCTCGAAACAGCCCTCAGGTCCAGGTAAAAATCCCTGACCTGGCCAGGAATCGAACCCGTGACCTCCGGGTAAGAGGCAGGCACGCTAGCCCTACACCACGGGGCCGGCATAAATACATCAGTCTCATTAAAATTGAAGTTCCCGCATTCTATTCTATTATAGACTGACTATTTTTATTTTATTTATCTGTACTTCCTACAATGATAGGCTTTCTAAATCTTGCAAAGTATACTTTTTTTTTGCTAGTGGCTTTACGTCGCATCGACACAGATAGGTCTTATAGCGACGGTGGGATGGAAAAGGCCTAGGAGTTGGAAGGAAGCGACCGTGGCTTTAATTAAGGCACAGCACCAGCATTTGCCTGGTGTGAAAATGGGAAATCACGGAAAACCATATTCAGGGCTGTCGACAGTGGGGTTAGAACCCACTATATCCCGGTTGCAAGCTCACAGCCGCGCGCCCCTAACCGCACGGCCAGCTCACCCGGTGCAAAGTATACCATAACACATATTCAATGTACAGTATGTTCAACCATGAAGAGTTTTCCGGAGTTAATCCTTCTCGTATGCAGTACTATAGAAGTGATTTCTAACAATTTGGACGGAGCCTTTAATGGCCAAGACGATTAAATCATAGCATAGATTCTTGGGGATGCCCACAATTTTGAAAGGAAAAAAGTAAGAATTTTGATATGGTTCTTCTTGCTCCGATGAAAAGTCTTACAACGCTTATCCAGGAGATGTTGTATGGTTCTCTGAAGTACAGTAGCTGATGGTTCGTTCATAGATGGCTCGCTTCTCCGCGTCTACCATTGCTGGCTGACTAGAGTCGACCTCACATTTAATGGTGGAGTCCTGAATATATGCAAAGTCCTTTCCTCGGTCAGTTGCGATTATATACATTTTCCGGTTGCTTCCACCGTCAGAAACACATAACACCTCTTCATGTACCTCGTAACGTCTCTGGGAGAATGCTGCTGCAATTCTAGATTGTGCCTAACATTCCCAAACAAGTCCCCTCGTGGACATGAACCAAGAACATGAACTAGGGTTTCAGGCTCACTGGATATACCATGCGAGTCTACAGCCCCTTTAGTTTTAGGCCACCCTCAATTTATGTAAACATTGGGCCCTGCTGGTGCGCGACAGTATGTGTGATGCTACGTACTCTCTCCAGTGGTCTGAAGGCCTCATGCCATGGATTGTGGATTGATATTGCTCCTCAGTGGATGCGATAACCCATCTCTACCGAAAGCGAAACGTTGGCCAATGACTAAGTGCGTTAGATCCACGTACATAGGATAAACTAATACCTACTGACTACGCACCGAGTGCTCAGTTAAAACGGGCACGGAACATGTAACGTGTTAACGTGCATGGAGTCAAATTCAAATCCTCGCTAGGAATAGTTTACTTTTTTGTTTATATGTTTCATGTTTATTCCGTGAGTGGACGCTTATGGCCTTTTAATAAGCAGGGCTGGACGAGGATATAATGGTCAGGTGATTTGAATCTGAGTAACTGAGCACCCAATTTGCTAGCGAAGTACGGTAAGTGGCTAAGTGCTCGAAACAGGTGGCCTTCTTTCTTCATTAACGCACATCTGAGCACGCCGTTGAACTGACATTCAGGCTCATTGAAGCATGCTTGTCGCTAGTCTACCTTGCTCTGCAAGGTACGTCCACAGTGCCTTGGAACAACATCAGATTTAGGCAGAGGACTATCGACCTTCCCATTCTCGGCGTTAGAAGGGTAGCCTAACGTCGAATAAGGGCAGAAGACTCGCCTGGTATAAGGATATGTTAGATTTCAGTTAACATTCCAGAAAATCAACACCAAACAAAACTTTTAGATGAATATTAAAGTACGGTAACTTACAAAGATCAGAATCAACTACTGACATAGCCTTTCATCTTAAATTAATAACATATTTTTGTAAAAATAAGTGTGGGTGGTTCTGTAGCCTTCGTTAAATTTATCGAGAGTCATCAAATAAATACTGAGGATGACATAACCTAGGGTGACCAGACGTCGCGTATTTTACGGAATCGTCCATTATTTCTCTTACGTGTCTCGCTGTCCCTTCAAAATACATAGGGGCGCAAATTGTCCCGTTTTTCATTAATGATCCCGTATATTTTGAGATAAAGTGTTTTTAAGTAAGGTGTAGCACAACCTAGTGGAGAACCACTGTGGTCAAACCCGAAGAATAAAAACTAAACTGAACAAGACACGAATTTTGAAGTTCTTTGGTTAGTAGTACGTAAAGCTTTCACATGACGTGCAGTTCGTCGTTTCCGGTCTCAGCGTGCATTGTCTACTGCTTCAGGTTGTTTGCAGTGTGATTCAAGTTACCAGTTCTGGTTACTTCATGGTTTTATACAAATGTCAAAATGAAAGTGTGTTTTTACTTATGCTTGCTTGCTTCAATGCTTTCATTCCCCACCCTGAAGGGGTGGGGCGGGCCACCTAGAGGGTGTCGCCCTCTCTCTGGCCAGGAGAGATGACGGGGTTGAGGAGGGGTATTAGAAGAAGGAGATGGGAGTAGGTGAGGTAATTAAAGTGTGGAGGTGGCGAAGTGGGGTAATTATACTGGGTTAGATTGAGATTGGATACAAGACATGAATAGATAGGACAGCGATGCTATGTAGCGAAGGTTTAGACAAGGTGGGAGGGAAATAGGTGAAGTGCAACGCTATGATAGAAGGAGGAGAAGTTAACAAGAGAAGTGAGGAGAAGTCGAATGATGTCAAAGGAAGGTGGTGGTGGTGAAAAATAACCGGGTGGAGGTGGGGGTGGATAAGATCGAAGATATGGACTAGGTGGTTGGGGAGGTGGGGCAGGCCGGGGACGGCTACGAGATGTGGTGGGATGAGGCGAAGTTTGGGGAGGTGAACGAGATGGTTCGATCCGATGGTGACGGCCGTTGAGGTGGATCCCAGTGGCGATGAGTCGTGCGGCGTCGTCAGAAGTTGGAAGGAGAAGTCTGACTAGATATGTTGGACCGTCGGCGTTGTAAATGCGGAAAGCTCTTCGCACGGGTAGTCCTGCCTGGCGGAGTTCCTGGGCGATGATTGCAGATGGTATGCTAGGCTCTACACCGCAAACCACGCAGCTATAGGTGTTAGCATAGGCAGAAGGCGGTGGTATCGGTGGAAGATGTACGATGTTTCCAGGAGCATCTGTAGTAGAATTTCCCTCGGCAGGTGACTGAAGAGATGCGCTCTGCGGATGTGTTAGATCAGGGTTGGGAGGGAAGGGAAGAATAGACGTCATAAGAGGGAAGGAATGAGACATGACAGTAGTAGTAATAGGCAGGTGGGCTGAAGTGGTAATGGTGGTGATAGTAGTGGTAGTAGTGGCAGGAGTGGTGTAAATGGAAGACGAAGGTTGTGGTGATGAGGTGGAGGAAGATAGCGTGGTTACGGCGATCAGAGCGGCTGTTGCAGGCTGAGAGGGTTCGTCGTCCTGTAGCTGGAGCTGGACTTGAATATCCTCTGGAGTGGGTTCTGCTGGATAAAGACGACCACGAATACGGGCTCCAGTCATGTAGATGGTGGAGAGGTCTGCTGAAGAGTGAAAATACACAAGTATAGCTGGTGCTGGTTGAGTCCCTTCGTAGAGCCTGGTGACAGAATAGGCGCCGGTGGGATGAAGTTCAGTAAGGAGGTCATCTTCAGAAAGTACAACGGGAACGTCGTGAAGAACACAGGTGAACAGCATGATGGGAAGGCCGACCTCCAACTTGGTGCCAGCCTATGTGCTTTATTGTCTCGGCGGGGTGCTAAATTAAAGATGAGCAGTCACCCGGCCGAAAAAAAAGTTACGTTCCCCCGGAGTTGCAAAAGATTCGAGTATGGAGAGGAGATTACCTATGTTTACTTATGAAATTAAAGCTGAGTTTATATTTCTGCAATCAGAATAGCAAAGCAAGAAATTATTTTTCACGTTGTGTAAAAGCACTTATCTGCTTTGGTGGCCGATCTGATTTTGTACAGCACACTAATGTGAAAAAAAATTAAAGCAATTAAACAAAAACAATGAAATGTAATTATGTTTACATGTGATAACAAGAAAATATTTATGCTCAACGATGCCGAAATATAAGTATTTTATGCCAGAAAACTGAATCTTGATGAGGCTCATTATAGTTCAAGTTGTCCGGCCCCATAGCTAAATGGTTAGCGTGCTGGCCTTTGGTCACAGGGGTCCCGGGTTCGATTCCCGGCAGGGTCGGGAATTTTAACCATCATTGGTTAATTTCACTGGCACTGGGGCTGGGTGTATGTGTCGTCTTCATCATCATTTCATCCTCATCTCGACGCGCAGGTCACCTACGGGTGTCAAATCGAAAGACCTGAACCCGGCGAGCCAAACATGTCCTCGGACACTCCCGGCACTAAAAGCCATATGCCATTTCATTTCATAGTTCAAGTTTCATTATGATACAGGTTCTCCATCAATCAGAGTTCAGATTTTCATTATGATACTGGTTCTCCACCAATCAGAGTTCATATTTTCATTATGGTACAACTGTTGGACCAATTAGATAAGGATAGCAAAATCAAAAATGTCGGACACACACTGCCTTTTGTCATCCTAGTATTTTAAAATACAGAATGTTCAATGAATGCATCCCGTACTGGTTTTACTTAGATCCTTTCATTAGGTTGTCAATACGGCTGGGAGTATGATCGCACGTGGTACACCTTGACAGCGCCCTCACAAGAAGACTGGGTGTGTGACAAGAGTATCTACGTTTCCAACACTTTCGCCTTGAATCGAGCTGGAGATGTGGTTGGTTCTTTTATCTTTGGCCAACTTGGAGATGTGTAAGTATTAGCTATCATTTACAAAATAGTAGAATAATCACGCTATGTTTTCAAAGTCCTTTTTTTTCAAAGTTCTCTTATTATCTTTCTTAAGGTCTGTAGATCCAAATAATTACACACAGGTCTACAATAAATTTTATTTACGTTATATATTTTCTAGGAAAGAGTGCATGTTTATGTTTTACGCAAGTTTGACACATTCAGTTTTTACTTTGGCGTTGCTGTTTCAAACCATGAATTTAAATATTTCGAACTTTCAGCTTTATAGCTACAGTTTCTTACTGTATGTGGTGTCATTTCTTTGTTCGTTGATGTCAAAACGTAATCGGCTGGAGCTCGAGCACTAACTTGCAAGTTCTTGAGCACTTGTTGCACGATTCTCTATATCTTAGAGCTCTAGGTCGTCCAGGTCTCGGCTCATTCGCAAGGGATTCTGCCATTCTGAGCTTATTTATTATCACTGGACAGTCGCATGAGATAAAATCAACTCGGCAGTCATTTTCCGATAACTTTTTAAACAACAAAAATGGTAATACAGTGTCAGTAAAATTTTTCATACAGTCACATTGAATTACCTCCAGGGTATCTGCAAAAGGAGTATACTTTGGAAACTATACCTATAAATACTTAATTTTCCCACGATACCAAAAAATGCTAAACTCTTTGTGTCATGGTCAAGAATTTGAAGAATACGACGAAGAGGAAAGAAAAGAAATAGTGGAAAGATCTACTTAAAAATAAATCAGACGCTCATGCAAGGAAGTAACGTTCAGACTTCAACTTACTTCGTGACGCGAATGTCGCCAGGCTGAGTAGCTTAGGTGGTAGAAGTACTGGTCTTTTGAGCTGGCTCTGCTTCAAAAAACATATAATTAGTTCTTTTCTGAATTTTCATGAGCTCCTAAGGTAGAGAAATCACGTTTTACCAGTACTTTAGTAACTGCTTCTGTGTTCCACTAATAGTTATAATTTCGTGCGGCTATTTCTAGCAGAGTGCAGCTCTTGTAAGGCAGACCCTCCGATGAGGGTGGGCGGCATCTGCCATGTGTAGGTACCGGTAACTGCGTGTTATTGTGGTGGAGGATAGTGTTTCGTGTGGTGTATGAGTTGCAGGGATGTTGGGGACAGCACGAACACCCAGCCCCCGGGCCATTGGCATTAAACATGAAGATTAAACTTCCCGACCCGGTCGGGAATTGAAGCCGGGACTTTCTGAACTGAAGGCCAGTACGCTGACCATTCAGCCAACGAGTCGGACTCTGTGTTCCACTACTGCTTATGAACATTAAGTAGATCTTATGTCATCACTTGCAGTTACTCTTGAAAGTAATTTTGGGCAGTCGTTGATGCTCAGTAAATAAGCTTTCGATTTCACACCACTTCCTCAGTAGTTAGTTATTGCTAGAGTTAGGGAAGCGATCTAGTAGGCTAATGTCACAGGATCCCAGCCCATTTCAAGTTGACAAATTGAAAGAAAGATTTCAAATCTTAAGCACTAGGTTTTAAACTTGAGAGTATTGTGGAATATAAGCCTATGACTTGAAGAATTTTCTCTCAGTATGTTGTTGTTTGAATCGTCAGTCCATAGACTGGCTTGATGTAGCTCTCCATACCACCCTATCCTGTGCTTTTTCATTTCTACATAACTGCTGCATCCTACATCTGCTCTAATCTGCTTGTCATATTCATACCTTGGTCTACCATTACCGTTCTTACCCTCTACACTTCCTTTAAAAACCAACTGCACAAGTCCTGGGTGTCTTAAGATGTGTCGTATCAGTATATCATCATTTAAATCTTGTTGCAACTTGTAAACCGAATTATTCCTTTCAGAGTTGATACGAGCATTGTCTGCACTACAGTATATGACGATTAATCATTTTCACTGAGATTACGCCTATCTTAACTCTGCAACGATATATCAGTTATTATCCTGGGTGTTTCATTAGCACTTTAAATAAAATGCATCAGTTCAGCTTTCATAGTCAAGGGATAGAAATAACGACCTCAGACAGCAAACATTTTCCGATTTTATTCGGTGCGTCTGTAGCTAATGAAAATAATCAGAGCATTTAAAAACATCTAAAAATCGTAAAACAACACATTTTGGAAGTAATCACCGAATATATGATGCTACGTTATTGGCATGGTCTAGACTAGTAGGCCTGTAACTTAGGTTATGTTTCACCGCATGATGTATTGAGACTAACTCGTATGCGGTAATGTTATCATTCCGAATTAACTATTATTTCTCGAAATGACAAGATTGTTTGACAGTTTATTTGCACTTCCCGAATTCGATTTCACCCTTAATTTATGTCCTGCATGTTGTGAATGCTGGCTCAGTTAACTTCATTCACCGTGCGTGATACGTATGTCCTTCTTCCACACCGTTTCAACACTCGATGTATATCCGACAATACGCGACACTTCCGGATTTAGCCTTGTTAAAATGGGAGACAAGTCGCAAGTGGCGCTCCTAGTGGCTTGACCTGAAAAATCGCGCTAAATTCAAATATCAATGGAAATGTATATACGGAAATGGATAAATAAATTACGTCTAGAAAGAAAGTGTTACTAAGATATTAACTTCAAAGTTGCTAAAGCAATTCTGGATAAATGAATGAATAATATTCTTTAACAGGTTATTATTTAAAGGCTGAAATTAGACATATAATCAAGATGTGAAATGGACTGCATTACGTTTCAGCTTTAGAATTCCTGCCTGAACGTTCACGACTAGATTTTTTCTCATTGTTTTTGCTAGTTGCTTTACGTCGCACCGACACAGATAGGTCTTATGGCGACGATGGGACAGAGAAGGGCTAGGAGTGGGAAGGAAGCGGCCGTGGCCTTAATTAAGGTACATCCCCAGCATTTGCCTGGTGTGAAAATGGGAAACCACGGAAAACCATTTTCAGGGCTGCCGACAGTGAGGTTCGAACCTACTATCTCCCGAATACTGGATACTGGCCGCACTTAAGCGACTGCAGCTATCGTTTTCTCATTTAAGAGCATTGTACCATCATATTAAGCCGGCCCCGTGGTGTAGGGGTAGCGTGCCTGCCTCTTACCCGGAGGCCGCGGGTTCGATTCCCGGCCAGGTCAGAGATTTTTATCTGGACCAGACTGGTTCGAGGTCCACTCAGCCTACGTGATTAGAATTGAGGAGCTATCTGACGGTGAGATAGCGGCCCAGGTCTAGGAAGCCAAGAATAACGGCCGAGAGGATTCGTCGTGCTGACCATACGACACCTCGTAACCTGCAGGCCTTCGGGCTGAGCAGCGGTAGCTTGGTAGGCCAAGGCCCTTCAAGGGCTGTAGTGCAATGGGGTTTGGTTTTGATCATCATATTAAAACACTCGTCAACAAAAATATCGGCACATTCCTTACGCACATGATTCAATGAATTTACATTTAAGAGCTGGACAATTTTCCTTTTAACTTGAAGCCTACTAACAGAAAGAAAATATATAAATTTAGCCTCAAAAACATTCAAACTTTCCCTATAAGCAATACTTGCCATAATGCCATTACATTAGGGTAAAGCAAATTTGCATCATTATATTGTTTCAACAAAATATGTACATTTCTTAAATCACCCATATTTTCTTCAGTGCTTGACAACGCATTATGGCAATCCAAATGGGGTAACTTGGAACACAACCAGCCACACACATATGCATGTGTATTTTCCTGAATTAAATCAAAGCCACAGATCACACCTACAACAACACATCGGTATTGAAGGTTAACTGCTGCACTATACAATAAAATATGCGCATTATATTTTAAGCCAGTTAAAATATGGGTCGAACAGGTCAGAAGATTATGAAGTACTATAAAAATCTCTTTGTCTCTGGAAGAATATATATGCAAACACAATATTACTTAAATGTTCATGTCACGAGGGGAACGGAAGAAAGACCGCGCATTCATCCCTACTTCATAGTTACTGCAGCCAAACACAGCACATACCTTTCCCCTCATGTTGAGAGGAGATATCAAGGAATGATACACGTTACTATTTAATTATGTCAACTCACTGAAAACGCATAAATAGCACTAAAAACTTCACACAAAAATACACGTGCTCTTATGACAGAATGAGTAGTTTTCAGGTCTACTCGCTAGAGAGAGCTCCAATAGCTGTCGCGTATTGTCTCTACTGTATTTGACAAGAGTACGAGAAGTTCGACTTTTTAGCGACTCTCGATAGTCAATAAGATGCGATGAGAGACGTGGTGGTTTGTTTTGTTTTGTTTCAGGAAGGCGATTTGAATTTCTAGTTCCAATTTCTGTTTATTTAGTAAACAGTAATGTCGACGGAAGGGAAGTCAGTGTGCGTTGTTGTGCTAGGGGATGTGGGTCGAAGTCCTCGAATGCAGTATCATTCCCTTTCTCAGGTCAATCCGCTAGAGAGAGCTCTAATAGCTGTCCCTCGATATCTCGCTGAGTGTCGCGTATTGTCTCTACAGTATTTGGTATATCCGCCGTTGGTTTTAACTCACTGAATTAAATTCCTACATCTTCACTGATACACTCTTCGATTTTAATTCTTTTATGAGTTTTTGAAGGATCGACCTCAATTTTTACTCATTTTGAAATGTTTGAATTACCGTACTCGTTTCTATTCACTTCGTGGTACTTCATCACATCATCATAGGTTGTTTCACGGTTACTAGACTAGACAGTAGGGGTCATCAACTGGATTCGCAGTAGCAAGCCACGTTTCCTGACGTCACGCAGTACCCAAGTTCGCTACGTCAAGCCGAGCGCTATTAGTTTTTCACACACAACGCAATGTCCTAACCACTAGAATATTGATGGTGTTTACTGTTGCTACAGAGCGGGAGTTTAATTTCTACGCTGTGCTGTGCTCTTGTCGGTTGTTCTAACCACGTTAAACACAAGAAGGACTTAAGACATTACGTTTCATTGACAGAAACACATACTTACAATGGGCCGTGTACCCACAGTGCCAGCCCGGCGGTGGGAGCCAGCCAAAGCGATCCTGCGCGTGATCCCTACCGTCTAGTCTAGTAACCGTGGGTTGTTATCAAGGCCCCACACCGCTGGCTGCGCAGAAGCGTATGACGGGGGAAGTCATGTCCATGCGCGTACCGCCATGTTGCGGGCGCTCCTCAGCTTGACGAGATCGTATAGAATTCATGCATGAACTTTCGCACATATGAAAACACCCACCCTAGTAAATTAATGACAGCCTATACCGACTACCGTGTACACACGCACTAAATATACATATCAAGACTGTGGTAATATTAAAAGGTACTTCTGTGTAAAAAACTGAACAATCTACACAAATCCTATGGATAGCCCATAGGTGGCGCACATAAAAAAATTAAAAAACCTGTAGGAGACTGAATAAGACTGAAAAATACACTACTACAAAAATAAATATATAAATAAACACATATTTGAATTTCAGTCCCCGAAAACAGAAAAAACAGTATACAGGCCTACGGGTACCTCATAAATGATAATGTCGCTCATTTTAATATAAGGGTCATGTTGTAACTGTTTTGTTTGAATATTCGGAACAGATACATGCAATTGAAACCTAGGCTCTATACTTTTGATTTATTGAAAATACGAAGTCATGTTCAAATGACAGCAGTCTACAACTTAAGTACGATTACATATCGTGAGATAAAAATTGCCTGTCTCTTAGCAGACTGGAGGGCACATTAAATACAGTATTTCCGATAGCAATAATCTTCAATATCAGCAAAAAGGAAACCTGTGAAATAAAATCTTTCTATGACAGGCACATAGCTTATGATTCCTCTTTTATAAGTCATTACAGCAAGTTTTACTCAATTCTCTGAACATTTTGTTTAAAAAGTGTACATGACTGCAGAAATATTTCTAAAACGATCAGATACATATCTTATCATTTTACGAATATGAAATGCCGGCTCCGCTGTGTAGGGATAGCATGTCTACCTCTTACCCTGTGGCCCGGGATTCAATCCCCGGTCAGGTCAGAGATTTTTACATGGACCTGAGAGCTGGTTCGAATTCCACTCAGTCTAAGTGATTACAATTGCGGAACTATCTGACGGTGAGATAACGGCCGAGAGGATTCATCGTACTGACCATACAACACCTCGTGCAGGCCTTCAGGCTGAGCAGCGATCGCTTCGTAGGCCATGGGGTTTGGTTTGGATATGAAATAACGTAATTGGATTAGTAGAAGTTAAATTGTCATTTCTATGTTATTTTCACTTAGGTAAATGCTGCCTGACATTCCTTACACTGGCGCTAGTCTGCCTCTATTGTGTATATCTTAAAATTAAGTAAATGTCTAGGGTTAGTCTGAGTTTCTCTGAGTCGTTTAGGCTTAAGTAAGAAAGTTATAATTTAAGATGTGAAACCCTCCTCATAATATTATCTTTCTAAATACCCGCATTACTGTTTTTACAAACTCAACCTGAATTAACATTATCTGAGCACAAATAAATATTGAAAGTGCATTCTAATTTTTCTCGAAGATGGGCACCATGATTTACACCAGAAAAAAATGAAGTTTAATGTAAAACACTTGCAAGAAGATTAATATCACAGTTAAACAGTTGTTTTGATTAGCGTTTTCTAATACAGGCTAGGACTGACAGGTTTATAATGAGCTTTATTTAGACTTTATATTGTCATTCCATTCCTGACCCGGTCGAATGACTGGAAACAGGCTGTGGATTTTCATTTTTATTTTCATTGTCAAATTTTTGTGGAATAGCGTATTAACAATTGTATTCTTTTATTATAAAGCAAGTGTAAAAAAAATTAAGAACTTAAGACGTACGGTACTAATAAATCATTTTTCAGATAATTTGAAGTAGTACTTTACCCTAATATTAAAAGCGTTATATCAAGCTTTATCATTCATGTCTTACATATTCTAGGCCGAAGTTTATCAAATTTGTAATAACGGTAGGTCTACACAGTCTGTATGAAAATCACGTAGTCTTTTCCAGAACAGCTGTTTAGTTCTAAGCAATTATCCCCGATGAATTGGAAAAGGGCAAACAAGAAGAAGCCTAAAATGTATAAATTTCGTGTCCTTCTGCTCTCTGAATCATCCACCCTATAACCTGTTTAGTTCTCGATTATGGTAATTTAAAGTTATTTTATAACAGTTCAATTTCTACTCGCATGCGAAAAGAAACACCAGATACCTTCTGATAACAATCTGTACAAATTAAGGCTGTACACGATTTTACATTCGTGAATACCTTTCTATTCCACACGTAAGGCCTAACTTTATGCCTAATATTGCCGATTAATTTAACTACCGTAATGTATCAGCTCCCACATTTCTTGAAAATATTTGACAATATATTATCACTCCGTCACATATAATACTACAACAGATCCACTAACCATGATTAAAATCGAAAACATACACGGGACTGTAAACATTATCACGTGCTACCCATGCATTCGAAGCTGAAGCGCCCGCAACATGGCGATGCGCGAAAGTGTTAAATATTCCACATAGCATCAGCGCGCTCTGTGAGTCTAGATAAGTAATATTAAAGTCTTTGGTTGTTATGCCTTTCGGCAGGTCGAGTTACGGCTGTGATCTCCGTATCTCTCTCTCTGTGCCCATTTTTTTGTTTTTGCCTCTGCATAAATATCCTACTCCTCCGTTTCTAATGTTGTCTATTTGCTCGTATCTCCTCCTTCCCCTTCCTCGTTTCCCTTTTACCGCCCTTTCTATTGCTCACCCTCCACATCTGCTTCTGCTCTCACCGGTAAGGTTAATTACTCGATAAAACCAGAAATGCACAAATATCAAAACGATATCTAAAACTAAATTTCACTAACATTGTGAATTACAAGGCACGACCACAGTGGGTTCTTTGTTTGGACAGTTTAGCCATCAACAAGACACTTCCGTGCAAACATCCAGAGCATGTCAGAAAACCTATCGATATTTTTAAGCGTCACGAGTAACTTTTGAAAATAAATATAAAATTCCTAGAAAATAAATCACTAACAGCATCCTTTTTTTGTTACTTGATTTACGTCGCACCGACACAGATAGGTCTTATGGCGACGATGGGATAGGAAAGCCTTAGGAATGGGAAGGAAGCGGCCGTGGCCTTAATTAAGGTGCAGCCCCAGCATTTTGCTAGCTGTGAAAATGGGAAACCACGGAAAACCATCTTTAGGGCTGCCGACAGTGGAGTTTGAGACCCACTATCTCCCGGATGCAGGCTCACAGCTGCGCGCCCCTAACTGCACGGCCAATTCGCCCGGTAAGAGTATCTTTAGAGGCATCTTACTTAATTGCGAAAATCTATGACGTGGCACAGTATTGGGTGAGAAATTACTTTTTCCCCCAAAGTTTTCATTCCCCACCCTGAAGGGGTGGGGCGGGCCACCTAGAGGGTTACGCCCTCTCTCTGGCCAAGAGATGCAGGCGGGTCAAGTAGATGTGAGGGAGAAGGGAGGTGGGTAAACGAAGTGAGAAATGATAGGAGATGTGTGTAAGTGGGATGTTTAGTTGAGGGTTCTAGGGCAGAGATGCAAAGTTAGGAGGTGGAGGGTGGCGGTGAGATTACAAAGGGAAGTGGTGAGGATTCGAAGGATATCTGGCGTTGGAAAGGTTTGGGTGAAAATAGTAGTTGAGGAAAGGGGCGGACAGACGGTTTGACGAGGTTGAAAGGTAGGACGAGCTGGCCGGGGGCGACGGTAGGCAGTAGAGGGAGGATGGCGAACAGGTCGGGGTGGGGAACGAGAAGGCTCCACTCTGTAATGATGGCGGTAAATATAGGCGCCGGTGTTGATCAGGTGCTGGACGTCTTCTGCCGTTGGAAGGTGGAGGCGAACCATGTAGGTAGGGCAGGTGCTGTTTGGTATCCGCGACGCACTTCGGGCGGGGATTCCTGTTGTTCGAAGTGCATGAAGTATGTCCTGGTCAGAGACGCCGGGGTCTACGCCACGGAGCACGCAGCTAGGCATACCGTTGAAATATGTAGGTGGCGGCGGTGGTGCTGACGATGTGGCTGCGGCTGCTTCGGCGTTGTCTGATGAGGATTGTAGAGTTGATGGTGGTGCTGCTGCGATCGAATTCAATAGGGTGGCGGAGAATTGTTGAAGACTAGGTAGTGTGGGAGTCGAGGATAGAGGGAGGGATGATGACATTGTAGATGAGGGGTGGCAAGTCGTGATCGTAGTGACGGGAATATAGGAAGGGGTATGGGTGGACGTCGTAGTGGTAGTAGTGGTGGTGGTGGTGGTGGTGGTGGTGGTGGTAGTTGTAGTGGTGAGGTAAACTGAGGGCGATGAAGGTGGTGATGGGGTATGAAGTTGAGTAGAGTTTACGATGGGCAGAGTAGTTTGATCTGCAGCGAGTTGGGCCAAGATGGGTGGAGGAGTAGGCTCCACGAGGTAGAAGCGTTGATGTATACTGACTCCGATGGCGAGGAGGCGCTCCCAGTCGTCCCGCGTTGGTAGGTAGAGGAGAATCTGTGATGACGGTGTTAAGCTGGAGCCATCCAACAGCCGGTAAACATCGTGGACGTCGAAGTTAGCTGATCGGAGTGCAAGGCAAACGTCGTCTTCTGAGATGGTAGGTTCCACATCGGGAATGATGCAGGTGAGCATGGTTGGGGAGGCCGACTTCCTTCCTGGTGTCAGGCCTATATGCTTTACTGGCTCGGCTGGATGGCAGTTAGAGCTGAAGCCATCCGGCCGATCAAAAATGTGAGATGTGTGGCGCTGTGATGCCCCGAGAAGCCGGGGTGTATATCGATGGTGCCGGAAATTACTTCTTCCTGCAACTGTAAAGATGTTTGCGATCGTGCATGGACAAAAGTATGGCGAGAGTCTGAAGACTTGACAAAAATCCACAGTTCTAGTCCTTCAGGCAAGCAACTCGATGTTGAAAATATCCTAGGGATACGAGCTACGAATTTTAGGTAAATGAAATATAAGAAAGTATTAGAATATATTCTTTATGTATTTCTTTTATTTATTCTTAATCATAGTTATCCGGTCGATTAGATTAGCAGTTTCCGTTTTTCTACCACTACGAGTGCTAATGTGAGTCAATGCATTGTTTTACTCAAGCACCACTACGAGCGCTAATGTGAGTCAATGCATTGTTTTACTCAAGTACCACTACGGGCGCCAATGTGAGTCAATGCATTGTTTTACTCAAACACCACTACGAGCGCTAATGTGAGTCAATGCATTGTTTTACTCAAGTACCACTACGGGCGCTAATGTGAGTCAATGCATTGTTTTACTCAAACACCACTACGAGCGCTAATGTGAGTCAATGCATTGTTTTACTCAAGCACCACTACGAGCGCTAATGTGAGTCAATGCATTGTTTTACTCAAGTAGCACTACGGGCGCTAATGTGAGTCAATGCATTGTTTTACTCAAGCACCACTATGAGCGCTAATGTGAGTCAATGCATTGTTTTACTCAAGCACCACTACGGGCGCTAATGTGAGTCAATGCATTGTTTTACTCAAGTACCACTACGGGCACTAATGTGTCAATGCATTGTTTTACTCAAGTACCACTACGGGCGCTAATGTGAGTCAGTGCATTGTTTTACTCAAGCACCACTACGAGCGCTAATGTGAGTCAATGCATTGTTTTACTCAAGTACCACTACGGGCGCTAATGTGAGTCAATGCATTGTTTTACTCAAGTACCACTACGGGCGCTAATGTGAGTCAATGCAGTGTTTTACTCAAGTACCACTACGGGCGCTAATGTGAGTCAATGCATTGTTTTACTCAAGCACCACTACGAGCGCTAATGTGAGTCAATGCATTGTTTTACTCAAGCACCACTACAAGCGCTAATGTGAGTCAATGCATTGTTTTAGTCAAGCACCACTACGGGCGCTAATGTGAGTCAATGCATTGTTTTACTCAAGCACCACTACGAGCGCTAATGTGAGTCAATGCATTGTTTTACTCAAGCACCACTATGAGCGCTAATGTGAGTCAATGCATTGTTTTACTCAAGCACCACTACGGGCGCTAATGTGAGTCAATGCATTGTTTTACTCAAGTACCACTACGGGCGCTAATGTGAGTCAATGCATTGTTTTACTCAAGCACCACTACGAGCGCTAATGTGAGTCAAGGCATTGTTTTACTCAAGTACCACTACGGGCGCTAATGTGAGTCAATGCATTGTTTTACTCAAGTACCACTACGGGCGCTAATGTGAGTCAATGCATTGTTTTACTCAAGTACCACTACGGGCGCTAATGTGAGTCAATGCATTGTTTTACTCAAGCACCACTACGAGCGCTAATGTGAGTCAATGCATTGTTTTACTCAAGCACCACTACAAGCGCTAATGTGAGTCAATGCATTATTTTACTCAAGCACCACTACGGGCGCTAATGTGAGTCAATGCATTGTTTTACTCAAGCACCACTACGAGCGCTAATGTGAGTCAATGCATTGTTTTACTCAAGCACCACTATAAGCGCTAATGTGAGTCAATGCATTGTTTTACTCAAGCACCACGACGGGCGCTAATGTGAGTCAATGCATTGTTTTACTCAAGCACCACTACAAGCGCTAATGTGAGTCAATGCATTGTTTTACTCAAGCACCACTACGAGCGCTAATGTGAGTCAATGCATTGTTTTACTCAAGCACCACTACAAGCGCTATAACTACATTCGGAGTGAACATTTTTCAAAAATTCAAAAAAACGTCCGAGTGTATCGAACCAAGTAACACGTTACAGAATGAATGATGTAAATAAGTTAATATGGCTAGGATTTGAATACAAAATAAAATGAGTAAAGAAACAAGCGATTTAGGCTGTTTTTCCGGAACTGCATTTAGGCCGGAAGTGATTTTCAAAATTTGTTTTTTTTAGTTCGATAGAGTTAACCAAGACAAAAAATTTGAAATCTTTTTGGGCCCTTTAGCCCTTCAACTTTCGGCACAATTGAGGACATCGCTTAATTTTACGTTTTTCATGCTATGGGGACCCTTACTTTGTCTGTTAAGAAATGTGTTCAGCATTAAAACAGAAGTGGACAAATATCAATACCCGATTATCCAAAACTACGTTTCACGGACACTCTTGTGAATAAGTAGGAACGGCCACAGTGTGTTTTTTACTTGGATAGTTTAGTCATTGATAGTTTGAAACCTGTAAAACTTACAAGACTCTTCCGTACAAAACATCCAGATCTGTCCGAAGACACCAATGGTATTTCCGAGTTATCATAGTTGTAATATTAAGTCTTCACTGCCATCTTTAGGTAATAATATTACAGGATCATTTTCCAAAAAGTTATTGAAATTTCGTGTGCTTTAAGTACGCACAATTTAGTTTTACTTTCAGTGAAGTTTCTGAATTTGCTCTTTTCTTCGAAGAATGCTTTATTTTATTTTATGATCACATATAAACGTGCACTTTTTAAGTTGTATTAAATATTAGTTACTTTGCCTTCGCTCGCAGGACCTAGTGTTTGCAGTGCACTATGTCTTCTGGTATGGGCTAGAGTAAACAATTCATAGATCTGTCTCTGTCTTATCCTTGGCTTTGACAATATGAAAGTGACTGAGGTATGAGTGATGCTGGTAATGCCATTCCTTCTGCAGCCAGTCCTCCTATGAATGGTGTGAAAATGTTGCTCATAGGGTCGGTTGGTGTATGCATTTCAGTGGACTTGGCAGACTGATATGTAATAGCAACTTCTGGCTCGGTGAGGAAAGCAACGGGAAACTACATCACTCCTCATTTCCCTAGTACGCCTCTTCAGTGATGCCTAGGTCATCTGTGACAGCTGATGGCAGAGCTGTTGAGGATCCAACCAGCCTTAGGGCTGAAGACTGAACATACACATACAATTTATTATTACCATTTATTAATTTTTAAAAGGTTTTAACTAGATTTATTTGCTTGTACAGGATACTTATTGTTGTTGTTATTATTATTATTATTATTATTATTATTATTATTATTATTATTATTATTATTATTATTATTATTCACAGAAGTTCTCGTGAGCCAGATTTTTGTGCACTGTAATGAGTAGTGAGAAGAAGGGGACGAATTAAGAGTAAAGAGGGACGGCAAGAAATTTTATGCTCCAGAAAAAGTTTGAGAAGGGCTGGTATACAGCTATACTCTTCTATACATGAAAGAGTACCAGTCTCTTCCTCAGACTTTTCTCTAGCGTATCAGGAAACAGCTTTTTCTTCTTGTTGAAGCTTTATTTAGGTATGCCAATTTGGGCTTTTATAGAGTGGAGTTCTGCGGTTATAATGCTTCCAAGGTATTTAAAACTTATCCACTTGCTCAATATTTTCTCCTTCTATTTTGATTGAAACTTTTTTGCCTTTACCTCCATGTATCATGACGTTTTCTTCTATTTATTAGTCATGCTCGTTCCATACTCTTCACACTTGTTTAGTTCTCTAAGCATTTTGTGGAGTGCCTTAGTATTCTCAGCTATTACTGCCATTATCATAAGCGAACCGTTCGGTTCCATGGCTGAATGTTCAGCATAGTGTTCTTTGGTTCAGAGGACCACGGGTTCGATTCCCGGCCGGGAATGGCTTATTCCTTTGTCTCGGGGGCTGGGTGTTTTTATTGTCCCCAATATCCCTGCAACTCACACACAACACTATCCTCCACCACAATAACATGCAGTTTCCTATATACAGCAGATGACTACACATATTCTTCTGTTCTTCTCTATTTACCATTCTTCTATAACTCTCAGTAAACCTATGGCATCCCTTGTGCCTATCCCATGCCGAAATCTACAAATAAAATTAAATGATCATTGGATAAGGAAATACCAGAGGTAGAAATATGTTTCCATGTATAAAAGCCGGTAACAAAAACTTAGGCCTACTATTTCATAACGTAATCAAAGGTTATAGACCAAGGATAACCACTGATTATATAATAATCTTGGACATAGCTGAGCCATGACGGTACTGCCTATTCAAAAAACAGAGAATTCGCTATGTGGTGCAAGCAATAAACAGAGATTAAAATCTATCAAAAACAGGAATAAACCAGGAAAATTGAGTATCTGGCAACCCTATGTAGTATACAATGTGCTTTTCTTTTACATAGTGTGTGCTTGCATTCTCTATGAACCACTTTATACAGTGAGAGGCAGTGAAAAGTTACCGCACCATGCAGGGAACGTCTGGGCAACAGATTAGCCACAATCCATTGCTAGACTCACCGGCAAGTTGTAACAACGCGGGCGGACGTTCAGTGTCATTATGGTAGGCCTAGAGTGTTAGTTAAGGGTTAATAACGGATGCCAATCACTCATTTAATTACCGGTATACATGCTCCCTCCCCAGTTAGTGGCTATCCGTAACTGGGAGAGAGGAGCGCTTAATCATTCAAGCATGCATGAGCAGCTCATCCAGGCATGTAGTCATCTATCTATTCATTCATTCGTACAATCATTCAGTTAATTCACACAAACATCCATAATCTCAGTCATTTGGACATTTTCTTTTCTTCACCCCTTCACACCCCGCTGCCGATTGGTGCTCAACTTAGACTTAAACGACATACGGAGTGTCACTATTCATTTCAGTGACCCGAAAAGTATGAGTTCCAAACTATTTTATATCTCACCCCCTCCAACCCGTACCCCAAGGGGTGCTAAGGTTGTTATACCAAATGCGGTTTGTCTCCTGGTAGTAGGTCGTAAATGTACCGAGTTTGGTTGAAATCGCTCCAGTAGTCCCGAAAACTATTGATTCGACACTGTTATTGGTTGTTTTTAGTTATATATTTCATCCCCTCCCCAAGTGGTTTTAGAGGTGTCTTATGCCAAAGAGTACTTCCTCCAGATAGTATGTCATACTTGTATCAATTTTAGTTGATAACTACACAGGAACATACATAGGCTAAGTCCATTATATTCGTCATTTTGAACAATTTCTTTTTTAACCTTTCTCAATCCAGAGTATCACTATTCATCTCAGTGACCCCGAAAACTGTGGATTCAACACTATTTTGGATTTTTATATCTACCCCCCCCCCCCTAAGGGTTCTAGGGGTGTCTTATCCCCATGTGGTTAGTCTTCTGTTAGTAAGACATATGTGTACCAAGTTTGGTAGAAATCGCTCCTGTTGTCTTGAAAACTATGGTTTGAAACTAATATGGTCCTTTTTAGTTATATCTATATTTCACCCCCTCCCCTGAGGTTTCTAGGGGTGTCTTGCCCCAATAGCATTTTCCACAGACAGTAATAATATTTGCACTGAATTTAGTTGACAGCAATGCTGGAAAATACACACATACATTCATAATGTCGATCATTCTGCTCGCTTTATTTTTTACCCTTTCTCTCCCCTACGCCAAAGAGGGTTAAACTTGGATTTTAAAAAATATCTGGAGTGTCACTGTTCATCCCAGAGACCTCCAAAACGATGGATCCAACACTATTTTCGATCATTTTTATGCCTCACCTCAAGCTTTCGACACTGTAAAGTAACACTGGTGACACGTAATGATGATGTTTGAAGATACTTATTGTTCCATGTCTCTATGTACACTCAACCACATAAAAGTTGGCCAACAGTGAAATATTTATCTTAGAAGTGAAGCTTCCACGGTGTGAAGAATTATTTAATTTAATTTCCGGGTTGAACCATGTTGTACTTGTCTGCACATCACGTACAGTTTGCCGACGTTTCGAATACATTGCAGTATTCTTTGTCAAGCCGACTGGGAGACTGATTACCTGGAGTAGGGGTATTTCAGTCGCCTTGACAAAGAATACTGCAATGTATTCGAAACGTCGGCAAACTGTACGTGATGTGCAGACAAGTACGACACGGTTCAACCCGGAAATTAAATTAAATAAATAAGTGAAATATTTAATTTTATACATTCTCGAAATGCAAGGATATTTGTAGACTGTGGATAGTCGGTGGCCGAAGATATGATACAATATATTTGTCCCATTACAAACAAGATGATTTTGAAGAAAATTCATCATATGCGACGGCCATATTTGTGCGGTTGAGTGTATATGTGATTTGCCTATTACTGATACCAACAGAAGGTTTCCAGTAGCCTTATACCCTGAACTGGATTTTACTATCATAGGGAGATACTAATATGAGACATTATTAATAGAGCTATGTGCTTAACATCCATTCTTTTTCTTCAGATTTTAAGAGTGCAAAAATTTTACACTGAAATGGGGTCCTTTGAAATACCAATAAATCTACTGACATGTGTTCCATATTTGACCATCAGTCTATCAAATCCACCACTGGACAAAAGAATAAAACAGAGATAACTGATAAGTAATTGTAGACATTATAATAAGCTTTAGGGCTTATTTTTTTACATTTTGCAGTGAAGGCTACCGCACACTGAACCATCAAGTGACAAATGAGAGTACCACTTACTACAGACCAACTGTAAAAGCATTCTTAAATTCACACCTTCATTATTAGAGAAGTCTTGCTTATGAACAGACGAGGTTTTCTTCTAAAGATGTAGAGCAACATTTTCTGTGAATCATAGACTTTCAGCTTGTTTTCTGACATGGCAAAAGCTTATTATCTTGTCTACAATTATGGGCTGTAAAAGCATAAATGTAAATATAAGTAATTAATTGGTGTCCTAGGATTGGTCGGCGACCAGTCTTCTTCATAACACTCACAATATTGGTCTTGGGAAGGAGTCTATCTGCCCTCACGGCACATATCTACTGGGTGTTTTTGATTGTCTCCTTCCTTGGAAGTGCGTCCACTTCAGCATCTTTTCAGTCACCTTTAGCTATTGGTAAGTACAGATCAATATCTGTAGAACAGAATCTAAATACATACAGAATGTGGGCTAGATGGTCAGAGGGGAATGTTTTGACCAATGATTTCAGTGGTACCGGTACATTCACATGCTTAAAGACTGACATTTACTTTAAGACAGAAACTAAAGTAAAGATAAAATTGAAAATGCATTCAATCGATCAATCAATCAATACTGATCTGCATTTAGGGCAGTCGCCCAGGTGGCAGATTCCCTATCTGTTGCTTTCCTAGCCTTTTCCGAAATGATTTCAAAGAAATTGGAAATTTATTGAACATCTCCCTTGGTAAGTTATTCCAATCCCTAACTCCCCTTCCTATAAATGAATATTTGCCCCAGTTTGTCCTCTTGAATTCCAACTTTATCTTCATATTGTGATCTTTCCTTATTTGTTTATAGATATACTGTACCTATATTACTTTATGTTATATATATAGTATTTGCTAACCTTAGTGGTGCAGACAATTAGTCATTGTCCTTTTGTTCTTATGATAGTGAGTTTAATCCTGGCTCAGATCAGTCACATTTTAGGGTATTTTAATGCAATAACTCCACATATTTGATTTCAGGTAGTTTAAAGAACTCCTGCAGGAAAAAATTCTGACACCCATGGAAATTTAAGAGACATAAAACAATTGACATTACTACAGCCAGGGCTCCTTTTCCTAATAAAGAAGTTTAGGGATACTCCTGCTTGAGACTCAGCTTAATCAGTGACCATATATTTCAAGTTTTCCTCATAAGAGAGAGGGAGGTAGTGGTAATAATCATAATGTTACTAGCAGGTCTATATTATAAAAATTGTTTTACATCATGGCAGCTTCCAAATTGGCATCAGTTTATTAGTACTTCAGTCATCATGCCTTTCTCTCCTTACTCTTCATGGAAGCTGCAGAAAGTCTTCCTTTCAAAATGCAGGAATTTATACTGTAAAAACAATAGGTTTAAATAACTTTGGTGGAGGATCACCCAACTTCATAAACAGCAAATTGGCGGTAGTAAAGTGCAGTGAAGCTCTAGTAGGTGTGAAAATCAGATTCATTTGGAAAAATCCACACTTACACTCACTGGTGGATGTGGAGATACTCTTCACAGTGTTCACAAATGGAAAAAGAGATAAAGAAACTTCTTTGTCCTTAGAAAACTCCAGAAACCTTAAATGATTTGTCTATCAGGAAGCCCAAATCAACTAAATGACTTTATTTCTGTCTCACCATAAGTAACCCAGAACTCTCTGGCCAAGTAGAACAGTCCAACACTTTGACACATTCTTGAATAGAAATCAATCAATCAATCAATCAATCAATCAATCAATCAATCAATCAATCAATCAATCAATCAATCAATCAATCAATCAATCAATCAATCAATCAATCAATCAATCAATCAATCAATCAATCAATCAATCACCACAAATCTGCATTTAGGGCTGTCATGCAAGTGGCTGAATCCCTATCAGTTGCTTACTTATTTAAAAAAATAATTTTAAAGGAGTTAGAAATATACTGATCATATCCCTTCATAAATTATTACTATTACTATTTCCTTTTCCTATAAACAAGTATTTGCCCCTGTTTGTCCTCTTAAATTTCAACTTTATCTTCATACCATGATCATTCCTAATTTTAAAAACTCCACTCAAGCTCATTCATCTACTGATGTCATTCAAAACCATCTCTCCACTGACAGCTTGGAACATTCCACTTAGACATACTGTTATTCTCCTTACTCTTAAGTCTTCCCAGTCTAAAGTTTGCAACATTTTGTAACACTACTCTTTTGTCGGAAGCCACCCAGAACAAATCGTGCTGCTTTCTTGTAGATCATTACCAGTTCTCGAATAAACAAGGATTCCCATACACTAGAATCATACTGTAAATGGGGTCTTACCAGTGACCTGTATGCCCTCTCCTTTACATCCTTACTACAACCCTGAACACCCTCATAACCATATGAAAAGATCTGTAACCTTATTTAAAATCCTGTTTATGTGATTATCTCAATGAAGTACTGCTACTACTAATATTTTTTCATTCCGCCCCTGAAGGGGGAGGCAGGCCTCTTAGACGGTAACAACGTCTCTCAGGCCGGGAGATTTGTTACGGTGAAGTGATGCTCAGAGAAGGTGGGGGGGGGGGGGGGGTTGGCGGCCGTGGCGTATACTAGGAACTGTCCTGGCATTCACCTTAGTGCAGGAGAATGGAAAACCATTCTCAGGACAGCCAACGGTGGGGTCCAGCCCTTTTCCGTCTCCCGAATACAGAGGCGTAGAGCCATGGTAGAGCCATGGCCATCCCTCCTCTGCTTGGTTGGCCATCATAGAGCAGAGCTGTTGGACCATGGATCAGCTGTGGCCACTTGTGGGCTGAGAGCCACTCTGCATCTGCCAAACAATAAACCTCAATGGTAGCCTTTGTTGTATAGTAACTACTGCTGCACACAAGTGCGTGACTGGTGTTGCTATCTGTTGGTGACTGGTAATAATTCAAACTACAGCACACCATTCTATCGTGGGGATGAGCTACTTAGTCATCAGGTACCTAGCCTCCAGTTGTTACAGCCTTTGTTAAGACCCTTTGTTAGTCCCTTCTGGCTGTTGCTGCTAATTTTGATTCATGGCTGATAAAAGCAAGACAACTCAGCAATCACTACTGCCATGGTGAGCACCAAACAGATGCTCCCTTTCAAAGGAAAATGAAAGATGGAAAGAACAACTATGACCAAATTCAGTACAGCATAAAGAAATAGCATAACATTCATCCCAGTAAATGAATATAAAGTGCATCAGACTTCACAATAGTTTACATCGTCTCACTGCCCTTGATGATGACATACAGGAATTTTTGATGGATGTAAAATATAAGACCATGGTGAGAAGTGTGAAGAATACTTAGACACTGCAAAGAGAGCAATTTTAAAAGCATCACAGGGCATCGAAAAGCAGAAATCTACAAAAATCGCCGGCATGAATATCCATCCATCACATGACATATCTGTCACACCAGCAACTCCAGTTCCAACACCTGTCACACACATGATAAAACTGCCTGCCATAAAATTAGAATAATTTGCATGTAACGTTGAGAAGTGGGCACATTTCTGGGAATAATTCAGTCATCCGTCAATAACAACCAATCCCTTGCTTGCATCATCAAACATGTCTTCCTTCATGGGTGTCTGGAAGATGAGCTGAAAAACCTGGTTAAATGGAACCACATTACTCAACCCCATCTCAATTATCTTGAAAGATTGCAACCACATTCAGATAACATTCCTGTTGCTTTAAACACCATCTACATCAAGTTAGTACAATCAACGTATACAAGCCTTATGAGCTTTAGAAGATCCTTATGGGCAGATGTTAGCCCTGAAAATTCTATGAGCATTCTCTCATGAAATTGTACACAGTTGGATAATTTATTCCAAAAGAGAGAGTATTCTTGAGGATCATATCACCAATAATAGAATTCCCAAGGGAGAAGGTAGAAAATAAGGGGAGATTTCATTCCACCAGATCCTTTCACTACAATGGTCGCAACACTACATGTAAGCACAAATTCGGAATGGATGAAAAGGAGAGCAAAGATGTGGCCCACTGAATTCTGTGTATTTCGAAAGACATGAAGTCACAGGGCCAACTGGTCTTGAAAAACATACTGTACATGCTGCATTTTGGATGCTGGAGTCAATCAAGCTTCAAAAACAGAAACCTGGTAGATGTTGTGGGAAACAAGGATTTGACAGTTGCTGGATTTTAGTCAACTCATCACACATCTTCAGCTTGCAGACTTATTGAGTTCAACATCACTGGAGTATGGATGAAGAACACTCTGCCTATTTCTGCATTCGAGAGCGAATACGTCTACTCACCCCATCTGGATGTTCTGCATGACGTCCAGTCCCTGTCTTGAATTAAGAAAATTTAAGCTTGCTGATTCCAAAGATGACGATAATGATCTTACAATACAACTTTTCGTTGGTGGAGATCAATACTGGAAAGTTATTCTTGATGACTAGGCAATGCGCTTCTCAGACACGGTGATATTCCTCCCTTCTAAGTTGGGTTGGACTCTGAATTGAAACAAGACAGGAACTACAGTCAGAAATGTCAGCATGAACCACATTTGCAAAATAGACAAACAATCTCATGTGAATTTATTATTTAGACATTATGGTTTATTTTGGTTCATATTGACTTTTATTTAATAATCACAACACTGAAAAATCACTGGTAATGTTATGTGTCCACCTTGTCAATAATAATAAAAACATATTGAATCCATATTAATTAACCTGTCATACATGTTTCGAGAACCATATTAATTCTCTTCATCAGCGTGAAAGGTTCACCAAATAATCTGCGGACTTGATTAAATTACAACTAACTACAGTATATACTATCAAATACATTATAAATTAATAATACAAGAATTGTCAATCTTAAATAAAATCTTTGAAATTATATACAAAACATCTCTTCTTCTTAAAATATTCTGAACAGTCTGTGAGTCTCTAAAAACCATCTGTGCACCAAAAAACTTAAAATTTACATTACAGCTTCTTCTGTACTCCTTGTCTGTTGAAATACAAATTTTGAGCCAGGTTGTGCTTAAGCTTTCCATTACATTATTAAAAAAAAAATGAAAATCCAAGTCTTATTTGCAAAATACATGAAACAAAGCTCTTTAAATTGGAGATTAAAGTAAAATTAATAAATGGACTTACCGTACTGTTGTAGCTGCTTGTTTACAAATCAAAACTCAAATACACACAGCCAACCTTGACTCGTGAATTGATGTGATCTTGCTTTTCATTCTCACAGAACATGTGAGCTAGTTTTGTTGTAACTCACTCCTTTGTTACCCTACAAATTCGAAAACCAAATCAGTTCCACAACTATAAGAAAATAAAAAGAAGACTAGACTAAAAATAAAGACAGATTTACTGGGTGGCTTCTTGTATACTTGTCAAACTAGAACCATTTCAACAACAGCTCATCCGTAATTCAAAACAAATATGACCTTGCCTACCTGTAATGGTAGAGAAGGGGAAGAAGGTTGGAAAAGGGGGGGGGGGGCTTTGACCTAACCACTACTGGGTACCAAGGACATGAAGATAGGAGGCAAAAGAGGTGGGGAAGGGCTACAAAAAATGGGACATGGACTAAAATGTTCCTTCATTGTTTAATTTTCTTTCTGCTTTTCTTTCCTATGTATGTACTTGCAAATTTAAATAACAAATTTTCTTCATTCAATGATTAATTTTAATTAATTAATTATTTCATTTCTGCACCCAATAGATCTGCAGCCCTTCTGCGTAAATTATCCATATATTTACCTTTTTGAGCTGTGCAGAGGACACCCATGTCATTTTTTTTATATCTATAAATTTATGATTACTCTCATGCATGAGTTCACTCATTGTTGAGTATCTCCTATGTTTTACCGCATTCATGTGTTCTTTGTAATTGATTTCCAAACTCCTTCTTGATTGTCCAACATACTGTTAGTATACTCTTACAACATCTTCATTATTCAACTGAGAGGCCACCTCCAACGTGCAGATCCACTGAGACAGCAGAAACATCCCCTGCTACTCGACAGCGCACACCACTTCACTAAGCTGCTGATCCTGCAGACCCACATACGGCCACACCACCTTGGAGTCAGTTCTCTTTGTACAACATGAATAATTCAGAGAAGGTCATCGACATGTACCTACTGTCTAAGATCACAAGGAGCCAGCAACGTAACGAGATCAAACTTCCTTTGCCAGCAGTCTGTGTACTATTTGCAGTCATATGTGTGGATTTTGCAGCACCACTACATGTCATTGAGTTGAGGGGAGCCTCATGCAGAAGTCATATATTGTGCTCTTCACAATGCAACTTCACTCAGCAAAATCCTCACTGATCCATGATAGATGGTATTAATGAGTTAATGAATGAATGGATTAATTAATTAATTAATTAATTTAGAAAACCAAAATGGCGAGATGCCAAATTACACAGTTCCCAGCGAGAAATATGTTTACAATAGAGTAGCACAATGCAAACTTTGAAAAAAAATGTAAGAGCAATGAAAAAGTCAACTAATGATAAAAGAAGTGGAAGAAAATTAAAGCTAATAAGATAACTGTAGGTAAACAACAATTAACTATAAAAATAATGCCAAATGAAAAATGAGGAAAATTAATGATTGAAAGTAAAATGAAGAGAATAACTTATAGCTAGGCACAGTAAGATGAATACAGATATGACACATAACCAATGGTATAGTACAGTAATAAATAAAAGAAATATTACATTAAGTACAATAGAGGGGACAATAATGGGAGCAAAAGAAAGGAGCTACATTAAGTTAAGGAAGATTTGAGTAAAGGAGGCATACAAAGAAAAAACATCCAAGTTCCTGTCAGAAGATAAAGAATTTAAGAGGGTTGGATTTTGGATAAGAGAGAGGCAGGATACAGAATATGAAGGGATGGATTTATCCTGGTTTTGAGAGTTGGGACATGTAGGGAAAAGAAGGATAGAGGTTCAGGAGAATGAAATAAACCGTTAACAGCATTATATAGGAATCTAAGGTCAGCTACTTTCCTGTGAGTAGGTAATGGGCAAAATTTTAATTTATCCAATATACGATTGATGTTCAAGTTTTGACAATCAGATACTCTGCCTCTAACAATGCCACAGAAGAATGACTACACACAGTCAATGTGATTAAGACTAGTGGGTGAAGAAGTAGACCAAATGGGAGATGCAAATTCAATAATTGATAGGATGCAAGATACATAGTAGGCTCTGAGGGCATGGATATTGGTGATGTCAGAAAATCTATACAGCAAACCGAGAAGTGACATTGCTTGTGAGGTTATCTTTTGTATGTAGGGGACAAAATAAGAATTTACTGTCAAACAATTTACTGTCCTGTAAGAGTTGGAAATGGGTTACCCAGGTGGGAGTATTTACTAGGAATAGGGAATTTATTTATGAAGTGTAAATGAGATAGAGGTATACTTGACAGCATTAAGCTTAAGATACCATGTAGAGTATGGTAAAATTCAGAGAAAGAGTTAAGCTCATTCTGTAAGGAGTTTATGTCTGATATGGAATAAATTTGTTTGAATATTTTATAATCATCTGCAAATAGTAGAATTTTGCAAGGAAAGGAGGATATAGTATTAATGAGATTGTCAATAAATAGGACAAAAAGAACGGGACCAAGGATACTGTCCTTGGGATGCCAGAATGTACAATAACAAGAGTCAAACATAACCCATCAAGAACTCAAAAATTGAGTTCTGGTATTGAGGAAGCTCTGTAAGAGTGTTAGGAAGCTACCATGGATGTTAAAGCGTTTTGAATATTTGTGGGAAAGAAGTGCGTGGTCTATGATGTCAAAAGCCTTTGTAATATCAATGTAGCACAAGTCCAACTGAGAACCAGAATTAAGAGCAGACCTTGCACGATAGAGGCCATCTGGACCAGTATCTGGCAGGGAGGAAAGTAAAGAACAGACTTCTGGCTCAGAGATGGACAGATTACTGAGACTATGAGGAGAAACACAACCAATACTTGGAAAATTTGGGAACTGAATAGGTGCAACAAAATTATACACAAAGCAATCTATTACTACCATTGGCTAAATCATGATCATGAAACTGTTTTTGTCATAGTTAAAAATAAATATGATAGAAAGGAAGAGAGTAAAAGTAGGACTGTTAGGTAATACCACCATATGGTTGATATGAGAGACGTGGGGAAATGTAAAAAAAAAAAAAAAAAAAGTGATTATGATCAATGGAAAATGGTAAATACAATTTAACCCAATTTTTGAGGTATGTAAAAACAGGCATGTGCCTTTATATTATATTATATTATATTATATTATATTATATTATATTATATTATATTATATTATATTATATTATATTATATTATATTATATTATATTAAAAGAGTTTAACTAAAAGCAGCTTTGGCAAATCTGTCCGTCCGTTCTACTGGACTGATTTGCTTCTTTTTTGTTTTAATTTCTCCGGAATTACCTGCTGGTGAATCACAAGACATTGATAGGTCTCTAAGTTCAGCCAAATTTGAGTAATCATAAAATCAAGTTATGCTTCGCTACGGTATTCTACATTGTATACGGATATCGAAGTAAATACTGTGCGTGCAGTAAATAAGATTGTTTTAAAACTGCATGTCTCTTAGCGTTATCCGAGAAATAGCATAGGGAGGTCCCCATACGTTGTTTCCAATGTAAAGTGTGGGTTGCGGAGTTGTGATGATAACGGCAGGCTCACTTGTCTACTGCCATTCACAATCAATTTGGGAAGTTTACAATATAATTGCAGGCCCTATTGCCTACTGCGCGGTCACAATCGATTTGGGGAGTTTTCGTTAAAACGGCAGGCCCCCTTTCCTACTTCCAGACAGATTTCACTTCAGGAGATTTTATTATAATAGCAGGAAGCTTCCCTACTACCAGTCAAAATTGAGTTGTGCAGTTGTCATTATAATAGCAGGCCCGTTTTCCTTCTGCCAGCCAGCTTATTGCCAGTCACACTGAATTGGTGAGTATCCATTAAAATAGCAGGCCACTATGCCTAATGCTAGTCACATTTTAGATGGGTACATTTGTTTATGATGGTGGGCACCCTTAGCTACAGCCAATCACAATCGGGTAGGGGAGTTTTGAACAAAACTGCATGCTCTCTTGCCTTCTGCAAGTCAAATCGAGAAGTGAATTATTCATTATAATGATAGGCCCTCCTTACTAATGCCAGTTACACAGGAGTTGGAGAAGGACCCCATTGCTACCACAAGTCAAAGTCGGTGTGGGGAGTACTGATTACAATAGCAGACACACCCTTTCTCGATCACTACAAATTGACATCAATGAATATATATAGATCGACATACGAAAGTATATGCATGTTTAAATTATTGGCAGACCTTCATTTACAGATTAACTGCTGCTAAATGGTATGTCTTATTGACAAAGGATTGTACCAGAGGCCTAAATGGCAGATCCTATGATATTTTCTCGTATCTCATCTATTCATGGGTCAGATTGAGTTAGAAACATTGAATACGTTGAAATTTGTGTAAGATTATCTTACATTACTTTTTGGATAATTATGTGACATAGCATTTGGCTCACATATGGGTACTGAGTGGGCCAATGTTCGTGTAGAGTTTGATGATTCTGTCTTTCCTGTAAGTGATTGAAAGTATGAATTATGCATGTTAAATGTCCAAATTTACTTAAAATCGAGAAATATAGACAAACCTAACGTATAAAGTATACAGATACGACAAAAAGTAATAAGACCAAGGTTGAAGATCACTCCAAATTGAACGAAGATTGTGCCATCCATTATGTGAAAGGACTTCCCATTTATCCCACAAAATACCTCGAAACGAAGGCCTGCACCATCATTAAAATTGACTCCATATTTCGATATTCTTCGGGGATAAAAAGTGAAAAATTTAACGATCCGTTCATTACAGTCTAAAACATATAATTTTGCCAAATTTCAATTTTCTTGCTCGCCTGGAAAATTATGCCGCAATCTGAATTTTGGTTGAGGGGAGTAAAAATTAGGACTTACCAAAAATATGCAGATGGTCATTACTACCCCTCAAATGGGTAGCTGTATGAAAATTTCACTAAAATAGTCAATGTACAGACACATACAGTCGTTACAATTTTATTTATATATATAGATAAGGAATCTGCTCCACGTACAACACCTTTTGGGCTATGTCCGCTGGACTTAAGCTGCAAAACCGACCATTCATGATATCTCACTTATTAAACCTCCTATAGAAAAATTCACATGAGAAAAAATGTTTTAGAAATGGATTTCCATTAAGGATTGGAGATTTCCATTAATTTTGGAGTACAAAATCATGGTTTCTGTTTCGAATAAATTAAGGATTGTAGATTTCCATTAATTTTGGAGTGCAAAATCATGGTTTCTGTTTTGAATAAATCCCCAGTAAATTTAGGTATTCAGAAATAATATTGGCCCTAAAACCTACTCAAGGACAGGTGGGTTCTAAATATCAAGTTTGGTAAAATTATATTCAGTAGTTTTCAAGTTATAAGAACTCATACAATCAAACAGACAGACACCAAAGCTAAGAAATTTGCAGATGGTCATTATTACACCTGAAGCAGATAACTGTACGGAAATTTTGCCAAAATAGTCAATGTACAGGCAGACGGTCATTACAATTATATTTAGATAGATGGCAGATAAGCATGGGCACGTTCGTAAGTGCAAACCTTCATTTTGAGATTTAATGCTCCTAAACGGTACATCATACCAACAAACGGTTTGCACCCTCAGACGTCCCTTTTATTGTTCTACATGTTCGGTCTTAAAAATTTTTCTCGTACCTCCCATATTTATGGGTTCGATTGAGTTTCGATATTTGAATGGGTAATTTATAATAATATAAGAAATTTATTTTAACTCAACCTATTCAATACAGTACAAGATGTTAAGATATTAGTTAAACATCGTTAAAAATCGTTGAGACATGTTTCACCCCTTCTGTGGGGCATCATCAGTCATATCAAATACCTTAAAATTCTACCAGACATCTGGTTGGAAATTATAAAAATATGTTAACTGAGTGAATACATTAAAAAACATTTACAAGATCTTATCATTAACAAAATATCAAAATTAATTTAAAAATGTTACACTAGTGAATACATTGGTGAATTTTCACTCAAAACAAGGCCGTCCTATGTACAGTATTGACAACAATGGTAGTTAAAGTCTTATTTGTGCTAAGTTTGAAGACAGTTTAAAATTTATGTACAAATGTTGAGAATGAATGCAGAATACATATAATTGCAATTTACTGTACGTATATTTTACGTTGTAAAATAATATGGAAAAAACATTCCAAATTTGTATTGTATTATCAAAGAGTAAGTTTTGGAATTTATTAATAAACTTTTTTTTTCCAGGTATAGAGGTGTCTGCACATGACAAACAAGCCTACCTAGCTATGTTGCAGTGTCTAGGTTGGACGCTTGGTATCTGTATCATGCCTCTAACGGCTTGGGCTAGTGGCAACTGGGTCATCTTCATGCTTGTTACCACTCTGCCAGCAGGTCTTTTCCTCTTTGTCAGGAAGTAAGTTGTAGTCAAATATCATAGATTAGGTACTGAGTAATTGTGGAAGTTTACAAAAATCTTTCTAAAGAACTAATTCAGCCCTATAATCAAGCTGTATTTTATGTCTTTAGTTAGGTAATTCATTTTTTTCTACCAGTTTGATTTATAGCTTATTTTCTGCCTTTATTTAATAATAATAATAATAATAATAATAATAATAATAATAATAATAATAATAATAATAATAATAATAATAATAATAATTCAGCTTTAATAAATATGATATCAATAGCAGCTGAAGAAAGATTAACTGGAGGATAATCTATTTAATGATTTTGCCACCTCTATACTCTAAATCTTATATTTAGCTCCCTACTTGGAATGTGTCTTGATTCTGTGGGTATAGCACCTGTTAATAATATTGATTGATTGATTGTTTGATTGATTGATTGATCGATCAATCGATTGATTGATTGATTGATTGATTGATTGATTGATTGATTGATTGATTGATTGATTGATTGATTGATTGATTGATTGATTGATTGATTGATTGATTGATTGATTGATTGATTGATTGATTGATTGATTGATTGATTGATTGATTGATTGGACCAAAATATTCAACCCTTGTAAAAAGAATACTGCAAGATACTCATTTACATTTGGTATTACACATGTGAATATGTTCAATTTCAATCTGCGATCAAAGCATTTCTAAGATTTGTCCAGAGTCCATATCCAAAAAGCAGTGGTGTGTACTGAACCCCATCCACCCCAGTGCTACTGGGCCAAATAATTTTGCATTTACATTTTCATATTATTCCTTAGAATGTTCTTAATTAAGTTGTAAAAACCTGCAAACAATTAAGTCAAGATAAGTACAGCTGTTTCGACGATCCGCTCACTCTACAGCAGTCCAGCTCTCTCCAGTGAGCTGGGTTTCCTTGCAGGAGTGAAAGAGAGCTACCCTAGCGGAATTCAAGTTTTAGAGTTGACATATGCCGCTTGTCACCTTGTCCTAGTGAGGCGGGGTGTTGGCTGTGGACTTACCTGGAGATTCACAGCACTGGTGACAGATCAGCTAGCTAGGGTAAAGTACGGTCATGACACAAATTAGTTGTAATAGTTAACACTCAAAGTGTCTAGTGCCACACCAAAGGGGGTACAAGAAAAAAGGTCTATATGTTAACACTATAGCCACTTGTATATCGCCTTGCTAATGAAACATAGAGTTAATTTATGAAATCAATTGTATTATATTTATTTTATTTTTGGATTTCAGCATGTATAAAGTTTTTGGGACCTATTCATTAATTGTACGTGCAGAGGATGTTTTTCAGCACATGAAGAAAAATATTTAGGTTACCCAGTGTGAACACAGAGCCAAGTGCTAAGTACGAGAATTTTGTATCTTGTTGTATACGTGAGGGTTTACCTGTAATGGTGGTAGGGATTATGAAATTTTGTAATGCCCTTTGTGGATTGTAAGTGAAATTTCTGCAAGTTCTGTGGCATTCTTCATGAACATAACAGTGTTATTCATCATTAAGTATATTTTCCTATGTCTGCCACCACTCTAAGCCTACCTACAAGCAGTAAGCGAGTGAAATTGTAAAACTTTGGCTATGGTAAAACACCTGCTCTTTTTTTTCAGTCAGTTTAGGTTAGGTTTTTTAAGTTAAAGAACAAAAAGTAATTCTCATTATATTTCTGTGGAAAGCATGGCGATACAATTACAAAGTCTCACCAGGTGAAACTGTAAGCACATTGCTTAAAATCTGGTGTAGCTTCTGTTATAATGGTGCCATGAATACCAGTTTGGAAAGGGTAATGTGGTGGAACTGCAACTGTTTAATTTTTTGCAGCTGGGGTAATGAACATGTTCGCTCCATGCCACTGCTAAAAAGTGTATGTTACAAACATACTTTCATCATATAATTTTTTGTACCGTAATACCATTCAGTTTGTAGCCTAAATCTCTGTGACTAATGACGTGCTTCCATAATATTCTATTGATAGCTAGAAATATATTTTCTCCAAATAAATTCCTCTTGGTGGTTCAATTTAAAAATAAAAGCAATTCATACTTTGCATTTTAAAATTTAAAGACCATATCTCCACTAGTTTAAAAATATAAATTGATTGAAATTAAACAAACATATTACTTTTTTCTCTCCTTGCTGTCTTTGTTTCTTTATTTCAAGGGAACTAGGCTGGGAAACTGTTTGATTCTTAGCTGACTTCTTTGACGAGAGGGGAAGTCTTCCTCCATTCCCTCTTGTTAATTTGGACCCTGCTGAAACGCCAAGTTTGAATACCGGCAATTACCGGAAGTTACTGATCAGTAACTTCCCTCCCAACCACCACAGCACAGCACAATGATCCTTGAGTCCAGTTAGTGGGGTAGGCCGTGGATAGTACGGGCATGACTTCCATGTTCCTTGGGAGAATTTCTTTGCTCACTGTCGGAGGCAAAATTTCACATGCCTTGATGAAGGCCAATGCAATTTGGCTGAAAGCTTGGCTTTATTATTAAATAAATATATATATATATATAGTGGCTTTAATCCAGTTCATTTATTTCTTTATGTTAATACAATGAGCCATGAAAACCTACGTTCATTAAAGTTCATTATAGTCCAACTTTAATTAAATAATTTTTCTGTAATCCTTTTTTATGCCATCATCATCATCATCATCATCATCATCATCATCATCAATGTCCCACTCCAGTCACCTGGGTGTGGTTAACAAACCTCCTCCACTCCTTTCTCTCCTTCTAATGTCCTTCCAGATCTGATCTATCCACCTTCTTCTCGGTTTTCCAACTGGTCTCTATCCCTTAACTTCTCTTTCCAATTCCCTTCTTGCTACCCGTTCCTTTCTCATTCTTTTTACATGTCCGAACCATCTCAGTCTTGCTTTCTGTATGTTCTGTACCAACGGTTCTATATTTAGCTCTTCTCTGATTTTAATATTTTGAATTCTATCCCTTCTTGTTTTTTTAAAGAAAGATCTTAAAAATTTCATTTCTACTGCTTGGATCTTACTACCTTGTCTCTTATTAGTTACCAGCATTTCTAATCCATATGTTACAATTGGTATGAAATACTGTTTATATAATGTTAATTTTGTTCTCTTGGGTACTTTGTCATCCCATAAAAGCTCTCTGACTTGATGATAAAATGTTGTACCTTTACTTAGTCTGTTATTAATTTCAGGGTTGATTTCATTACTTCCATTAATAATGCTATCCAGGTATGTAAACTGTTCTACATTCTCTAACCATTCTCTGTCTATGTTCACTTGGCTTGTCTTTTTCTCTTTTCCACAGTGCATGACTACAGTTTTCTTTTTACTAATTATACCATTCCAAACTCCTTCAGATTTTCATTCCAAATGTCCAGTTTCCTTTGTACTTCCTTTTCTTCCTTTCCCCAAATCACCACAATATCTGCAAATACCAAAGCATATCACTACTGATACTCTGTTTTACACATTTTATGATTTCATCTATCAATATAATAAACAATAATGGCGACAGTGCACTTCCTTGCTTGAGACCTTTTTTTGTATAAAATGTTTCAGTCACCACTCCCCACTTGTATACTGCTTTTACTCTCATGATACAACATTTTTGTCTTATTAATTAATGATTTTGGTCCATTCCTTTTCAGTAGGCATTCCCATACAGGCATGTTTTCTCTTAACTGTATCATAAGCTTTTTCCAAATCCAAAAATACGAAGATGGTTACCTTGTTCCTTTACAGATGTTTTTCCATTATTGTTCGCATTGTAAATATCACGTCTATTGTTGATCTATTCAGTCTAAAGCTATATTGTTCTTCCTCTAACTGTGTTCCTATTATATCCATCAGTCTTTTGTCTGTGACTTTCTCCATTATTTTTAGCCCATGTGATAACAGGGTTATACCTCTATAATTTTCACATTTCTACCTATTTCCTTTTTTGAACAGTGATACATTGTTTCCTTGTTGCTAATCTTCAGGTATCCTTTCATCCTTCCATATGGCATTGAGGGCTCTGTATAGCCACTGTAGTCCAATGCTTCCTACTGCCTTAATCATATCAGTATTGAATTCGTCTTTTCCACTTGCTTTACCTATGATCATTGCTTTCACTGCTCTTTCAAGTTCCAACCATGTTATTGGGTTCTCTTCTCTTTCTCCACCTATTATTTCCATTTTCTTATCTCCTTCTTCCTCCGAACAGTCTTCATTATAAAGTTTTTCAAAATACTTTGCCATCACCTTCTGAAGACCCTTTTCGTCATGTATAATGGATCCATCTTCTCTCTCTAATGCCTGATTTTTTCTTGATTTATTCTTTTCAAATTTATTACTCTGTAAATTAGTTTCTGATTCCCTCAACTCTCTTGTTCAATTTTGTTCGTAAACTCTCCCCAACATTTCTCATTTTCTTCCTTGAAACTCCTCTTTACTTGTAGTTTCAATCTTTTGTATTCCACATGTAACCTTTCTATCGTATTCTCATCTCTGATATATTTTTTGCTTTTCCTTATCCATTTCGTTTTTCACTTTGTTCCTTTCTTTTGTTTCTTTTTTTAACTTTTGTCTGTCCACCACTGTGTCTCCTTTCCTTTAACCTTTGCTTTTGTTTTCTCGCATACCTCAATTGCTGCTTCCACAAATGTCTGTCTTAAATTTGTCCCATTCTTCTTCTCCACTTCGTATTTCCATGTTAGGCAACTTCCTTTTTATACATACATACATACATACATACATTATCATTATAGACTGTTATGCCTTTCAGCGTTCAGTCTACAAGCCCCTGAGAATTTAATAAACGTCGCCACAATTGTCGATTTGCATCTAGTGTTGTGGCCTCATTTAGTTCTATACCTCTTATCTATAAATCGTTAGAAACCGAGTCTAACCATCGTCGTCTTGGTCTCCCTCTACTTCTCTTACCCTCCATAGCAGAGTCCATTATTCTCCTAGGTAACCTATCCTCCTCTATTCGCCTCACACGACCCCACCACCGAAGCCGATTTATGCATACAGTTTCATCCATCGAGTTCATTCCTAAATTAGCCTTTATCTCCTCATTCCAAGTACCCTCCTGCCATTGTTCCCACCTGTTTGTACCAGCAATCATTCTTGCTACTTTCATGTCTGTTACTTCTAACTTATGAATAAGATATACTGAGTCCACCCAGCTTTCACTCCCGTAAAGCAAAATTGGTCTGAAAACAGACCGATGTAAAGATAGTTTCGTCTGGGAGCTGACTTCCTTCTTACAGAATACTGCTGATCGCAACTGCAAGCTCACTGCATTAGCTTTACTACACCTTGATTCAATCTCACTTACTATATTACCATCCTGGGAGAACACACAACCTAAATACTTAAAATTATCAACCTGTTCTAGCTTTGTATCACCAATCTGACATTCAATTCTGTTGAATTTCTTACCTACTGACATCAATTTAGTCTTCGAGAGGCTAATTTTCATACCATACTCATTGCAACTATTTTCGAGTTCCAAGATATTAGACTGCAGGCTTTCGGCACAGTCTGCCATTAAGACCAAGTCATCAGCATAGGCGAAACTGCTTACTACATTTCCACCTAACTGAATCCCTCCCTGCCATTTTATACCTTTCAGCAGATGATCCATGTAAACTATGAACAGCAAAGGTGAAGGATTACAGCCTTGTCTAACCCCTGTAAGTACCCTGAACCAAGAACTCATTCTACCATCAATTCTCACTGAATCCCAATTGTCAACATAAATGCCTTTGATTGATTTTAATAATCTACCTTTAATTCCATAGTCCCCCAGTATAGTAAACATCTTTTCTCAGTACCCTGTCATATGCTTTCTCTAGATCTATGAAACATAAACACAACTGCCTATTCCTCTCGTAGCATTTTTCAATTACCTGGCGCATACTGAAAATCTGATCCTGACAGCCTCTCTGTGGTCTGAAACCACACTGGTTTTCATCCAACTTCCTCTCAACGACTGATCGTACCCTCCCTTCCAGGATGCCAGTGAATACTTTGCCTGGTATACTAATCAATGAGATACCTCGATAGTTGTTGCAATCCTTCCTGTTCCCTTGCTTATAGATAGGTGCAATTACTGCTTTTGTCCAATCTGAAGGTACCTTACCAACACTCCACGCTAATTTTACTACTCTATGAAGCAATTTCATCCCTGCCTTCCCACTATACTTCACCATTTCAGGTCTAATTTCATCTATTCCTGCTGCATTATGACAATGGAGTTTATTTACCATCCTTTCCACTTCCTCAAGCATAATTTCACCAAAAGTTTCCTCCTCCCCATGAGCTTGGCTGTTTGCAACACCACCAGGATGATTTCCTTTTACATTAAGATGATGTTCAAAATATTCCCTCCACCTCTCCAGTGATTCCCTGGGATCTATTATGAGTTCACCTGAATTACTCAAAACACTGTTCATTTCCTTTTTCCCTCCCTTCCTAAGATTCTTTATTACTGTCCAGAAAGGTTTCCCTGCTGCTTGACCTAGCCTTTCCAGGTTATTACCAAAATCTTCCCATGACTTCTTTTTGGATTCAACAATTATTTGTTTCGCTCTGTTTCTTTCATCTACGTACAAATCCCTGTCTGCCTCAGCCCTTGTTTGGAGCCATTTCTGATAAGCCTTCATTTTACGTTTACAGGCTGCTCTCACTTCATCATTCCACCAAGATGTTTGCCTTTTCCCATCTTTACACACAGTTGTTCCTAGGCATTCCCTTGCTGTTTCTACTACAGTATCCCTGTATGCCACCCATTCACTTTCTATATCTTGAACCTGCTTACTGTCTACTGTTTAAAACTTCTCACTAATCATATCCATGTACTTCTGTCTAATTTCCTAGTCCTGGAGATTTTCTACCCTTATTCGTTTGCAGACAGATTTCACTTTCTTTACCCTAGGCCTAGTGATACTTAGTTCACTACAGATCAGATAGTGGTCTGTATCATTGAAAAATCCGTGAAAAACCCGTGAAAAACCCGTAAATTCCTAAGAGATTTCCTGAATTCAAAGTCTGTTAAGATATAGTTTATTATGGATCTGGTACCCCTAGCCTCCCATGTGTAGTGGTGAATAGCCTTATGCTTGAAGAATGTATTCATAACAGCTAAACCCATACTAGCACAGAAGTCCAGCAAACACTTCCCATTCCCATTAGCTTCCATATCTTCCCCACATTTACCAATCACCCTTTCGTATCCTTCAGTTCTATTCCCAACTCTCGCATTGAAATCACCCATTAGCACTATTCCATCCTTGCTGTTGACCTTGACCACGATGTCACTCAATGCTTCATAAAACTTGTTAACTTCACCCTCATCTGCACCCTCACATGGTGAATACACGGACACAATTCTTGTCCTAATTCCTCCAACTGACAAATCTACCCACATCATTCACTCATTTACGTGCCTAACAGAAACTATGTTGCGTGCAATGGTATTCCTGATAAAGAGCCCTACCCCAGACTCTGCCCTTCCCTTTCTAACACTCGTCAAGTACACTTTATAATCTCCTATCTCTTCCTCATTATCTCCCCTTACCTGAATATCACTTACTCCTAGCACATCCAGATGCATCCTCTTTGCTGACTCAGCCAGTTCTACTTTCTTTCTTCCATAAGCCCCATTAATATTGATAGCTCCCCATCGAATTCCATTTCGTTCGCCAAGTTGTTTCCAAGGAGTCCCTCGCCTGTCAAATGGGAGTGGGACTCCATTACTCCCATAGGTGCAAGGCTTGCTTAAAATGTTCTGAGCTCGGCAAATTCATGGAGCAGGATGCTACCCTACTTGCACATAGTCCAAGTGAGGATCTCTCCTCTAACGGATTATGGACCACCGGTGAATTGTATAGTCCTAGCCGCCTGAGCACAAGGAGGGCCATGACTCAGAATATGTCCGAGATGCCCACTCCGTTTCCATAGCAACTGGTATCCCGACTCTCAGGACCATTTACTAGGCCACTCAGCCGTTGGCCATTGTTCATGAACTAGGACGTGACTACAGTAACCCACAAACATGAACCATTTTTATACAATCTTGGAAATTCTTATCTTTGGTTTCTTCTTCAGTACAATTTTAGGGATTTTTACTTGTTTTAATTCCACAATTAATACACACCTACCATACTTTCACTGGGGATTATCTTCGTATTCATGACGTATCTTCTCCATTCTCGGTCTGTTATTATAAAATCGATGAGTGTTCCAATTGTATGTAATATACCAGTATACTAATATAAAAACACAGTCATCACTTCATATCTAGTTCATACTTCTATTGTAATCAATGGCTGCATACATTCTGGTGTTGTTGGATGGAAGAATTAAATTGCCAGATTAGATAAAGATGGAATTCACTGGAAGGATTTGATATGTCTAGACTTCACTAAAATACAAACCTTCTTTTCTAGTAAGGTATTGGTGTTTAAGAATTTTTTACACTAAATAATGGTTAAAATTTACATTTATTAGATAAATTGTTATAAACACAGTACAAATTTGGAACTGAGGGCCATTCTATTTCAAATCAATCAATCAATCAATCAATCAATCAATCAATCATGATTGATCTGCATTTACGGCATCGCCCAGGTGTCAGATTCCCTATTGGTTGTTTACAGTGTCTTTTCTTAAATAACTGCAAAGAAACTGAAAATTTATTGAATAACTCCCTTTGTAAATTATTCCAATACAATGCTCCCAATTCTACAAACAAATATTTGCCCCAATTTTTTCTCTTGAATTCCAACTTTATGTTCTTACTTTAAAAAACACCACTCATACTTATTCGTTTACTGACATCATTTCATGCCATCTCTCCGCAGAACATAACACTTAGTCAAGAAGCTTGTTTTCTTTCTCCCAAGTCTTCCCAGCCCAAACTGTGCAACATTTTTGTAACACTACTATTTTGTCGGAAATCACCCAGAACAAATCGAGATGTTTTTCTTCGGATTTTTTTCCAGTTCTTGAATCAAGTAATCCTGTTTAGGATCCCAAACAGTGGAACCATACTCTATTTGGGGTTTTACCACAGACTTAATTGCCCTCTCCTCTACATCCTTACTACAACCCCTAAAGATCTTCATAACCATGTGCAGAGATCTGTATCCTATATTTACAATTCCATTTGTGTGATTACCCCAATGAAGATCTTTCCTTATATTAACAAGTAAGTACTTACAGTGATTCCCATAAGGAACTTTCACTCCAACAATGCAGTAATTAAAACTTAGATGACTTTTCCTATTAGTGAAACTCACAACCTGACTTTCAATCCCATTTATCATCATACTATCATTATACCTGCTGTCCATCTCACCACATTGTCAAGGTCTTTTTACAGTTGCTCACAATCTTGTAGCTTATTTATTACTCTATACAAAATAACATCATCTGCAAAAAGCCTTTTCTCTGATTCAACTTCTTTACCCATATTATTTATATTTATTATTCCAATACCCTGGTCCCAATTCTATAAACAAGGTCTGGCTGAAAGGGAAATCTTCAAATAGAGTTGCATTATCTCCCTGCTAGCCTTTTACAAGCTGCGAGAAACTATCATATTCAGTCAAGTATGCGTCACGAGTTTTGAGACTGGCTTTTTGTGATTTATCCTTTTCTTCCTTCTATTGCATATATTTTAAACCAAAGAGTTCATGATCACTTATACCATCTATCGTTTCACTTTCTCTATATAGAGCTCATCTTGTTTTATCAGCACCATATCTAAAATATTTTTCCCTCTAACTGGTTCTATCAATTTCTGGTCACATAAATGTCCAAAAATGCTGCCTTGAGGCCTTCCCCTCTTAATGATTACAGGATCAGATAATACTTCACCTGCTCTAATTCTCTGAGTTCTATTTTCTAATTTTGTCTAGTCTAATTGCATTCATTTTTGCCAGTAGTCTCCCATGATCTACCCTATCAAACACCTTAGATAGGTCATTCACAATATAGTCCATTTGACCTTCTGAATCTAAAATATCTGCTATATGTTGCTGGAATCCTATAAGCGAGCTTCAGCTTTTTTCCTCAATGATGACAATTAAATTTTTTGCAGACATTTGCTGGATAAATTGTTTTTATAAATACAAAGTTTGGAGCTGAAGATCATTCAGTTGGTTTTCCTCAATGATGATAATTTGTTACAGACATTTTCCTGAATCACCACGTTGGCTGGCAAGTTGTGGTAAAATAGAACAGTGTCAAAAGGTCCTATCCTACATAGCTGAGATAAATGGAACTTCATTACCTCCAGACACAAAAGATATCTTAAAGAAAATTGCAGGCCGAAAGGAAAAATTCTATGGTATTGCCAGTCTTTTTACTAGTTGGAGACTGGGAAAAAATGTTGTCCTTATTTGTGGAAGTTGGTAAGTTTAATTTTATATAAAAGGTAATATGAGGGAGACTGGTCACAACCGAGTTTTTACAGAAGACTATTCTATGTTTCACAGCTGTTTGACATTCACTAATTAACAGAGCTATTATTCAATTGTTACATATTATACTGTACTTAAATTAATAAATAATTGCCTTTTAGAAGCTCAGCCATGCCTCTCGTATTGCCTAATAGTCCCAATTTTACATTCTTCCTTCTATTGCATATATTTTAAACCAACAACATGATCACTTATACCATCTATCATTTCAGTTTCTCTATATAGAGCTCATCTTGTTTTATCAGCACCATATCTAAAATATTTTTCCCTCTAACTGGTTTTATCAATTTCTGATTCAGCTTGACAAATTAACTTATTTAACATTTGTTGATCATGCTTTCTGTCATTTGCATTACCTTCCCAGTTACAATTTGGTAAACTGAGGTCACGCGCTATAATAATGTTCCTTTCTGTGTCATTCCACATTGGTGTCAGCGCCATGTTTGCCAGGTCTATACACCCCAGAAACATCAAATTGCCTATTATTTTTAGAGATGAGCCTTCCACCTAAAATTTTATGATTTTCATCCTTAACTCTTAGAGGGTGGAATTAATATATTAAATCCTATAACAAGTTTCCCGTGAGTGGAATTTAATATATTAAATGATCAGAGATTGAACATCACTGGCGGATGCAGTAATTAAAAAACTCAACAGATGGCAGTAAACGACACTTACAGGTCTGGCTGAAAGGGAAATCTTCAAATAGAGTATGGAATTAATTTATTCACACACATTTTTTAATTTACAATAACCTGCACTGGTGGAATGCCCTCTAACACTTCATTTATTTTCTCTGTTGCTGTTTATTCTCTTCTTGAATATCTGTACAGATTTTGGAAAAGGATCAAACACTACCCCTGGTAAACTGTTCCACTCCTTCACACCCTTCCCAATGAATGAAAATTTACCCCAATCGCTTCTGCTAAAATTCCTTCTAATTTTATATTTGTGGTCAGTCCTGCCAATATAATTATTTTCCAACTGAAGCCTCTCACGGATATCTCCCCATGCTTCTTCTCCTGTATAGGCTCTATATAATCCTATAAGTCTAGTTTTCTCCCTTCTCTTACTTAAAGTTTCCCACCCAACATTGTAAGGAAGTAGAAATTATGCAAATCTTCCGTAGAATTTCTTTCAGCAGAGAGATGTGTTCATTGCGATGTCAAAGAACCCAACAGCCCATCTTGCAGAAGTACATTTAATTTTATAACCTAATAAAGAGCATCACACTGCAATGTCCAGGAACCCAACAGCCCATCCTGCGTAAGTACATTTACTTTCATCTATATTATAATAATATACTGTATAACGAGGTAAAGTTTGTTTGTATGTAGTGGCTAATCTCAGGAACTACTGGACCGATCCTAAAAATTCTTTTACTAATGTAAATATTCATTATCCCTGGGGGACATGGGCTGTATTTTATTTTCAAAACAATTCGATGGGGGGTGGCATGAGGGAGAGATATAAATATAATAGGCTAATATAGGCGAGATATCAAATTTGTCATACAAGGACAGGACAAAGCTCAATTTAAGCCCCTTGACGCAAAGAACAAAACTCGGTAAGCCCTATGGGCATAGAATCTCAAGGATAATTTAATAAAACCACCTATTCAATACTTTCCACGTTTAATGTGGTTTGAACCTACGTGAATTTATGTAGACTTATCAGGTCAGGTACATGTTTCACCCATTATTTGGGCATCTTCCACCTGTAGATAACCTTTAGGTGCTCCAGTTAGCGTGCTGGCCTTTGGTCCAGAGAGTCCCGGGTTTGATTCCCAGATGGGTCGGATATTTTAACCTTAAATGGTTAATTCCCTTGGCCCAGGAACTGGATGTTGTGTTGTCCCACATACCTGCAACTTACACACCACACATAACACTATCCTCCACCAATAACACGTAGTTACCTATACATGGCAGATTCCAGCCACCCTCATTGGAGGGTCTGCCTTACAAGGGCTGCACCCCGCTAGAAATAGCCACACAAAATTATTATTACTTCTAATTAACCATCCGTGTTTTGCAAGTTGCTCAGGAAAACCCCCAGTGTGTTTGTGAGCTCTGGAATCTTCATGTACCATGGATATGTATAAAATTCTGGATGTTTGTAGATATCTTTGCGTTATGTGCCGTAGTGGCAAACTTGTTTCAAGACAATTCTAGAACAGGCACTTACCAAGATTTCCGATGTTATTATAGAGTCTCTAAAACTATGTTGTAATAAAGGAGAATTATATAGAATCCTAGCCAGTAAACTTATATATATGGGAGTTGTTCGGAGATGTAAGAGTTAGTGATATTATCATAGCTCAGCTGTTTTGTGGCAGATCAGCAGTGATTTGTTGAAGGTGGAGTGAGTTGTTATGAAATTGTGTTGTTGATACTGTGTTGGCAAATCAGTCATGGTTCAATAGATTAATCTGTTGGTAGTCAGTGTGTTACTGGTGACATGGCGGCTGGAGTTTTGTTCATTGTATTGTGTATTTTATGTGTGTTCAGTTCAGTGAGTAAGATATGAGTGTAGACAGTCAGTAGTTGATGTAGCGACCTGTTGGAGGTCAGTCGTACCATATTGATACTGCTTCGTGTATCGACTCTAAATTATTGAGTATAGATTTCGAGTGTTAACTTATTGTATTAATGTGGAGTGAAAATATATGTGTAAGAGTAGCCAGTGATAGTAGTGGTGTATTTTAAGTATTTTTAACTACATTACTGAAATCTACATCACAAATATGACAAAACATCATCACCCATGTGCAACACATCACACTACTTTTCCAGCCACCACAGGGGAAGGTCCTTGGTCATGCAAATGGAGAAGAGATGACAGAGTCTGTCTTACTCGTTCTCTGACTGGGATGTTACTGGCCCTAAATCCCTTGCCACATGCCGACTGGAGATACGTTTCTATTTGTATTCAGTATTCTCTTGAAATGCTTAAATTTGACATTAATTAATTTTGTGCGGCTATTTCTAGCCAAGTGCAGCACTTCTAAGGCAGACCCTCCGATGAGGGTGGGTGGCATCTGCCATGTATAGGTAACTGCGTGTTATTGTGGTGGAGGATAGTGTTATGTGTGGTGTGCGAGTTGCAGGGATGTTGGGAACAGTACAAACACCCAGCCCCTGGGCTATTGGAATTAACCAATGAAGGTTAAAATCCCCAACCAGGCCGGGAATCGAACCCGGGACCCTCTGAACCGAAGGCCAGTATGCTGACCATTCAGCCAACAAGTCGGACTAATTTGACATGATTATGGTGTTTTAAAATTTTAACAAATAAGGACAAACACAAAGCCTGGTAATGCAGTAAGCATGCGTGTTCAATAAGCATCACGAGTTTTCTTGAAGGCAAGACTGACTGGTTTGAACTCAGTCCATGGTTAACTTCAGTGCTCATTCTGTGTCAGACCTTTTCTAACCTACTTCAGGCAAATGTCAAATTGGTGCCTTAATAATAATAATAATAATAATAATAATAATAATAATAATAATAATAATAATAATAATAATAATAATAATAATAATAATTTTTTTTGGCGAGGGATTGTGGAAAATCTTGCATGAGACGCTTGTGAAGAGTTCGCACTCCACGAGTGTGTAGGATTCTTACTCACTAAAAACCACATGCTCATTTTCCCATGATGTTTGTTTCTACCCCGGAACTGCTCTCGCATTACTTCAGGGTAGTATCGTGCTTTTAGTCATTCAGACTTCTTCTTCCTTCTTTCATCTTTCATTGATGTTCAAAAGCATCCAGATCCCTCTTCTTCTGGCGCAAGATACTTTCCACATACTGTCACCCTATCCCAAGATTCCTGATTTCTCAGCATCACAAGCACAATATTATCTGGCGTCAATACTTCGAGTCCAGCTTCCACAATACTTCTTTCTGTCAACCAGTGATCACGCACAAAGAAAGTATGTAGGACGTCATCTATATCATGACAGTAAATGCATTTTAGGCTGCTGGCTATGTTCAGTTTGTGCAAAAATTTACGGAAGTATCCATGCCCTGTTAGAAGCTGAGTAATATAGTAATTTACCTCACCATGAGTCTGTTCAATCCAATCCTTTAGACATGGTATTATTCGCTTTGTCCATTTCCCTCAAGGATCATCACTTTCTCGTCTCTGTTTCCAGCACTCCATTCGGCGGCTATGGGTTTACTTCTTTGCGCGTTTCTGTCCGAGTTCTCCTTGAGTACACCAGATTTCCTGTCGTTCAAGAGCAAGTAAATCAATAGGCGCTACTCCAGCTATGGTGAGGATTGCAGGTTTGGATACTGTACGATATGCGCATGATATTCGCAATTCTGCTCTTCGTTGTATAGCAGCCATCATTCTCCTATACTTTCCTATCTTCAGTGATTCAGCTCATACCTCGGAGCCATACAGAAGTACTGATTGGACTGTTGACATCAGAAGTCGTCGTCTGCTAGATCTCGGGCCTTTGATATTGCCCATTAGTCGACTAAGTTCGGTCATATATTTCGCTGCCCTTTCTGTCACCCTCCGGATATGATGCCAGAATGTGAGTTTGTTATCCAGCGTAATGCCTAAATATTTCACACTCTTGTTTCAGTGGCTATCTCTCAAGCTTGAAATGACACAATGGTCTCAATTCTTTTTCTTGTCAAAAGAACAATTTCCATTTTGTGATCAACAAGTGTTAGTCTGTGGTTGTTCATCCATCCCTTTACCCGTTGCATCACTTGATTCAGTTTAAGTTGCGCCAATTCCAGATCATGGGTCACTATCAAGACAGCCACATCATCAGCATAACCTATAAGTGTTGTATCTTCAGGCATCTCCAGTCGCAATAAGCCATCATCAGTAAAATTCCAGAGGTCTGGGCCAAGAATGGATCCTTGTGCTGCGCCAGCTGTAATCTGTTTAGTCTTTTGCCCACCCTCTGTATTATAAAGCAGTAAGCAATCCTTCAAATCCTTCTCATGAGATACTCTGGAAGCTGGAATGTTTCTTGAAGTGCTTCCAACATGTCCGTCCATCTTGCTGAGTTAAAAGCATTCTTCACATCCAGGGTCACAAGAAGCGCCACTTTATGAGAATAATGATTGCCCGTTTGTGCTCTTTTGGCAGTGTTCACTACTTCTAGCACTGCATCAACTGTCGAATGTCCTCTCCGAAAGCCATGCTGAAGAGGTGACAAAACCCCAGCTTGCTGATCTGCTGAGAGTAATCTGGGCTGTAGGAGCTTCTCTAAACCTTTTCCTGCAGTATCAAGCATACAAAGAGGTCTATACCCCCCCGACTTCCCTTTGCTGATCAAAACTAATCGTGCCTTTTTCCATCGGTTGCTAAAGATACCTCCCATGAGGTAATTGTTGTACATTTCCAACAGCAACTGTGGACAGAATTCTGCCGTTATCTTCAGTACTTCAGCTGGTATACCGTCTGGCCCTGGGGATTTCTTATTTCTGAGAGAAATAATAATAATAATAATAATAATAATAATAATAATAATAATAATAATAATAATAATAATAATAATAATAATAATAATAATAATAATAATAATAATAATAATAACCAAGCACGGATAAACTTGGATGAAAATGATATTTCATCCTATGTTTATTCCAGACTGTCAGGAAATAATTAAACTAGAAAGTGAAAAGCTAACAGGTAATTCAAAAACAATTACTACAAATTTCAAAAATGAAAACAATGGTCCATATTATCTGGAGACCATCTGAAGTCTAGTGGCAAGTGTATATTAATACTTCAATGTTTTTACATTTTGATATTAAACACAAGTAGCGAAGTGTTGGCTTGCTATCTGGTTTATGTGGTCCTTTAATCACAGCATCTGTTACTCATAAGTAAGGAGAGGATTAGATGGCTCTAAGCATCTCCAAAATAGGGAGGCAAAAAAATCCTTAAAAGGATAAGTAAGAAAAATCAACCAAAAGCTCCAGGTTATAAAGAAACATGACAATCTTGACACCTAACATTCATGTATCAAGGTTTTATTTGAATAAATGAGTGAACAATCCTATTGACAGTTCTCTTCCCACTCCTGAACTTTGGCAACATCGTCCACTGGCCCACCAGCTTCCTTCTCAAGCAGGAAGCAGCTATGCATCTTATCAATTACCTCTCGCACTTGTTTATGCAATACTGCATTCCTTTTACCTTCTTTTGCCATCTCACAGTTGATAAACAATAATGTCACAGCACTCCAAACAACAAAAAATTCATTTAAAACTGACAAAGAGGAGACATATTACTGAAAATTGAACCAGCACCTTACAAAGTGGTCAACAGACTAACACTGAATGTTATTGGATAAAGGTCATGTGATTTGCCAAGGCTCACACCAGGCCAAGGGACTTCCGAAGTGGTGAATGCTATAACTGCTAAAGAAATACGCAATAGTGAACATGTCCCTCCACATAGAGTTGGAGTCGGCACTTAATTCACACTAGTACCTACCCCAGTTGATTGAGAAAAGTCCAGAAGAAGGAGAATAAGATCATTTTCAATTTCAATTAGTCTGTATAAACAAGGTTTTACTGTAACATTATTGCATTAGAAACTATTTCTTGAAAAGACAGGTTGATTGAATAGTAGTCCATCATGAATGAAGTAATTATGAACTGAAGATGATGAGCATGATTTATTTTCATTATACCACAACATTCATAGAAATAATTGATCATCAGGGATGGTGCGTGGTATTGTTGCAGGGTTGTACAACTTCCAATAATTTTGCACTTCATTTGTCATCTTTTCTTCTAATGTTTTAGTTTAATAAACCTAACATGTATTCGAAAACGTGTTAAAACCAACCTTCTTCGCTCGTTCACTGTACTAATGCTTCATAATGGACCAACAAAAGCTGCTGGCTTTGAATCAAACTCAGAGGGTGTGCTTTCCTATGGCAACTCCCTAGTGGACAGCGCGGCGCAATGTACCTCAGCAGGGACGAGCCTAAGCCTGCATAGCATCAGGTAGCATGCTTGCCAATATCGGTCTCAGGGAGTTGCATGAGACTAGCAAGTCCCCTATTGAGAAACAGTTCCAAATGTCCCCGTTAGATTATGTCACTCTGCAGAGATTACTTCATTCCTACTTTCTCTCCTCCCGCGAAGGTAATTCATTTCCATTTTTTTAATTTAAAAATTTAATTTTTGTTGCACTGACACAGATAGGTCTTATGGTGACGTTGGGATAGGGAAGGGCTAGGAGTTGGAAGGAAGCGTCCATGGCTTTAATTAAGGCACAGCCACAGCATTTGCCTGGTGTGAAAATGGAAAACCACGGGAAACCATCTTCAGGGCTTCCGATAGGGTGTTCGAAGCCACTATACCCCGAATACAAGCTCACAGCTACGCAACCCTAACTGCACGGCCAACTTGCTGGGTAATTTCTTTCCCACGCCATACCAGACCACCCACAACATTACCAACATCTTGCTTCAATGAAAAACAGTACAGCAAATTTTCAATTCAAGTGAGGCAAAAGTAACTGTGCCAGGCTGAGTGGCACAGAAAGTTGAGGTGCTGGCCTTCTGACCCCAACGTGGCTGGTTCGATCCTGGCTCTTTTAAAAAAATGCTATTTGTTTGGGGCGTCGACCTATAGAGATCTTTTGCCCCTACTTGCACCATGTGAAATGAACCTGCATGTAGTTGGAATGGAAGAAGTGTAGAGTGTTGAATGTGAGGAAAGGAACATTAAGGATGACACAAACACCCAGCCCCCAGGCCAGGGATATTAATCATTTACAATTAAAAACCCCTGACCCAGTCGGAAATCGAACCCGGGTCCTCCGGGTGACAGGCGGACGCATTACCCCCTACACCACGGGGCCAGACTCGATCCTGGCTCAGTCCGGTGGTATTTGAAGGTGCTCAAATACGTCAGCCTCGTGTCAGTAGATTTACTGTCACGTAAAAGAACTCCAGCACCTCGGTGTCTCCGAAAACAGTAAAAGGTCGTTAGTGGGGCGTAAAGCTAATAACATTATTATTAAGAGTAACATAATTAGAGTAAATAATAATAATAATAATAATAATAATAATAATAATAATAATAATAATAATAATAATAATGAGAGTAACATAATTAGCCTCTTATTTCCTGGGTTGTAATTGCCAGATATTTTACAGTTTTAGTAGGAATGTAGTGCATTACTTAACGATAATAGTTTCTTTCTTACCGAGCTCGATAGTTGCAGTCGCTTAAGTGCGGCCAGTATCCAGTATTCGGGAGATAGTAGGTTCGAACCCCACTGTCGGCAGCCCTGAAAATGGTTTTCTGTGGTTTCCCATTTTCACACCAGGCAAATGCTGGGGCTGTACCTTAATTAAGGCCACGGCCGCTTCCTTCCCACTCCTAGCCCTTTCCTGTCCCATCATCGCCATAAGACCTATCTGTGTTGGTGCAACGTAAAGCAACTAGCAAAAAAAAAAAAAAAAGTTTCTTATTATTTCTGTAAGCTATAAAAATGTTACACTGAAAATGTTGGTGCAACACTGAGTTTCAGATACAACCAGCCACCACTGTTGATCATTATCTTAAACTTTATTGTATCTTGCTGATTTCTCACATTTTTTGAATTTGTGCCAACCTTATCACATGTGTTTGCATGTATACAGCACCTTAAAGTAAGCTTTACTCTTGAGTTCTTTCATAAATAAATTGAATATGAAGAAGAGAATAAGAAGTTTTGGAACACATTTTCAAGTATTTAATGAAAAATTGTTATCTGTAGTTGTGTAGAGAACATGGAGATAAGGGACAACTTGGAAGCTGAGAAACTACAAAATAGAACAGAGACAACAAGGCTGAAATTGTGTCGTCATTTCAGAAAGATGGAAGAAGCAAAAATTCCAAGAACAATGCTCAAACAGAAGGTGACCAAGTGGAAAGCCAAGGAGAAGGTGGATACAGGAAAAAGAAAAGAGGAGTTGAGAAAACAGTTGTTGATGTGCTGAGAGATATCAGACAGATGGAAGAATGGACAGAAATGGTGGCCACTGATCATTTACTGTACTTAAAAGGGAGTTGGATAAAGGGAGTGGTAGGAAACAATTTCTGCTTCAAATATCAATTTGAAATATTTCTTTTGTGAGATTTTAATATCATGCTGACACTACAGATTTTACAAATGGCTAGGATTGTGAAGGAAGCAGCTGTAACCTTAATAAGCTACAGTCCAGCGTTTGTCTGTGTGAAAATGAGAAATTAAGAAAACCATCTTCAGGCTTTCCGACAGTAGAGTATGGACCCATCATTTGTCATATTATCTGGCTCCATGGCTAAATGGTTAGCATGCTGGCCTTTGGTCACTGGGGTCCCAGGTTCGATTCCCAGTAGGGTTGGGAATTTTAACCATTATTGGTTAATTTCGCTGGTACGGGGGCTGGGTGTATGTGTTGTCTTCATCATCATTTCATCCTCATCACGACCTGCTGGTCACCTACAGGCGTCAAATTAACCCTCACGGAGTCGCTCACTCATTTGAAACGTTAGTAGTCGCACACCCCAACTATCATTTCACATTACAACCTACATAAAGACGTTTTCTTCCAAAAATATATTTTATTATGTGTAATATAGATTTACAAATGAGACTAATATATGAAAGTCATAAAATGCATATTATTCATCTAAAAAAATCTCAGCATACGAAAATATTGAAATTATTACTCAATTTCTGCATTTCAGTACAAAACAAATCAATGCAAGAATATTTTTGATTTAAACTCAATGTTTCTGTTATCACATTGAAGTAAAGACATATAAGAAAACATCATAACACAAGGTCAGAAACTTAGTCTGTATCACTTTGTGGTTCACCTGAATCTTGGTAACATTTTTCACACACATTTCTTATACGTTTCAGACACATCACTCTACAACAGCAATCACAATACGAGTTAGTCTTTACATCTTTGTTTCTAGGGCATACTGTGCACTGTGATTGTTTCGGAGCTCGTTCTCGGACCTTTGTCGTCTTACTTGATGTCCACAGCGATAAACACCTGCTAGTGTCAGAATACCAATCACACACTTTATTTCAGATTCATCGGTATGGTTAGCATCGCGATCTCTTGAATAATTTCCGGCATTAGTATCTATGTAAATGTTTGTGCAATTAATAATATTTCTGATCATTGCAACATCCGCGAATAGGGAAAAGCACTCAAACACTGACTTAGCACTATTAGCACGGACCTTGACACCAGGGAGATGTAATACTATGTTTTGTTGACGCGTCCTAATGCTCCTTGAAGGGGGATCTTTCTCCCACTTAGTCTGTTTATCTCTAACGTTTCCCTCCTTCATGGTGAACTGAATCATTATCATTCTGTCCGTCATTATCTTCTTCACTATCAGCCTCTGTATCACTGTCTTGGATAAACTCCTGACAATTGTAGCTTTCTTCTGGATCTGACTCATCGAAATCTTCTTCCCAACTTTAATCTTATTCTAAAAGTTCACGTATTCTAGCCTCCTGTTGTTCATAGCAACACATTTTCAGTGAAAACGAGACTTGCACCACTCAAAGCGAGAACTGAGTACTGAGCCGGAAATGTTACGATAGTGGTCATGCAGGGGTATGATGACACCCCACGTGTGAAGAAAGAGCGCTAACGCCTGTCACAGCAATTCTAATTATAAGCACTCGCTCAACACTTCATGGTCAAGGTCACCTAGATAGGTATAAGAGATTACAGCAAGCTAAATGAATTCGATTGCAAGATTTAGCCTAAAAAATTAACATGGGGTGTTACCAACACCCTGCACGACTCTTTGAGGGTCAAAAGACCTGCACCTGGTGAGCCGAACATGTCCTCGGACACTCCCGGCACTGAAAGCCATACACCATTTCATTTTTTTTATTTCTCAAATTTAAGCTTAAAACTACTCAACCTGCACCACATAACCAACTTGATTGTTATATTTTTATATTCAACAAAAAAGACATTTTAAACATTTTCTTATCAAATATAAGGTCATCATTAATTCTTATGTCGGGAATGGTTTCTACTTTTAACATGTTAGTGTTTATTATCTTTTATTGTCTTCATTTGTGAACTTGAGATTCATATAGGCTACCATTTATATGAATGTGTTCATTTTGCAGGGTTATCTCCTCCTTATCATATTACACGCTCATGCTGAATATCAGCTACTTGTCAGGGAATCCATTTCTTAACTTTTTCTATCAGTCCTTGGTTGAGCTACCTGCCTACCTTGTTGGCAAGGCACTCAGTGATCGGTACGGTAGGCGTTGGACTCAGGTGGGAATATTTCTAACGCTTACAGTCGGCTACATCGTTCTCATCTCTATTATCAAAGGTATAGTAACTATCCATCTATAAAATATGTGTTTTGTCTGTACATTGCTCAGAATTGAGAAATATTGGTATTTCTTTATCGTTCATATCCACAGTAAGAAGGAAATGCAATTTTTAATTTTCTTTCATCTCTGTCTGCCTGTATATACTGCATGTACGTGCATCATGAGAAAATGGCTGAACAGAATTTAATTAAAATCAGCATGTAAATTTGGAGAGTAAGGCATTATACTTTAGGCTATAAATAACTTTATTCACACAGAGTGAAATGATAGTTTACGGAAAGATCTAAAATTTAATTCGATTAGTGGTCCTATTGATAAATACTACACACCAAAAGTGGTGAGTGTTCGTCTGCCTTTCCCCTGCTCCTCATCCCCAAGGACTGAGGAGTAATGCAGGGAAAGGAAACAATCCACAGTAGATGGTCGGAAGCAGAGTGAAATCTATCCACAACAGTCAAGATGATCTTCTAAGTCCATGAAGGGTCGGATGAAGTGGAAGCTAATCATCAGAATGTAACAGCTAAGTTCCCATCTTATCTAATTTAGCATGTAGAATAGTGGCTTCACTGCCTTGTACATTAGTGTATATCACATTAGAGTTAAATGCTGGATCGCAGCTCATGTTTGTTTGATTTTGTAGAAGTGACACCACCAGTAGTGTGTATGCTTGTTTCATTATTGATGCTTGCTTGTTGTTTTAAGGGGTCTAACATCGCAGGTCATTGGCCGTGGTTTTTTTTTTTTTTTTCTTTTCTTTTTTTCTTGAGATTTGTTATGGGTAAATAGTATTTGCAGAGTTTTAGTTATCATGTATAGTTCAGTATTTTCATGTTCCTGAGAGATATGTAAGGGCGACTATTAGCACAGTCATCTGTACTTTGGAAGTGGTAGAGACAGGCAGATAATAATTAAGGGGATGTAAGTTTATATGCATGCACATGAATTTCATAATTGCGTGAAGAATCTGCCATCGACTGCAAATCCGTGACTCCTGACAGGGTATTACATGGAGACTGAGGCCTTGCAGACCACGCTTGAGATCGTTCACTTTGTTGTGTCTTCTCAAGTAGTAGTATTTGTCTACTACCCAAAGCAACGTTAGAGGCACCTATAATGTCAGGAGGGTTCAGAATTATTAAAGTTATGGGACATCTATGAGAGAGAGTAAAGAATGAGATCATTAGATATTCCTGGTAGGTGATGAACTGTGGCTTAAGGTGAAATTTATGCAGATTAGTGGGCAATTTGTATGTGAAGAGGGAGGGAATGATTCCTAGAAGTGGTGAACCAGTAAAGGCTGGTACTATCAGTTGAGAGGTCACAGGTAGTAAAATTGGCTGAGCAAACCTAGAACCACACCATAGGATGGAATGCCTTCCATGGCCAATAGACAGATGCTCATGATGATCTTAAAGTCCCATTAAGGAATTAGACTTCACACATCCAAACTACTCTTTGTAGTAGATAATTGTCATGGTCATCAGTAGCACCTTTATTAAGGCTTTTCTTTCTTTTTGTAAATATCTGAAGCCATCTCTTTTCACTTATGACTCAGTTCATTTATAACTGTTAGGTTCTTCAGTCTGCCAAAACTTAACTTTGAGTTAAGTTGTTTCTTTTTCAGGTGTAATACTATTAACATATTGTTTTCTCTTTCAGGTAGTTCATAAATTTATTTACTCAGAGTTAGTTTTGGCAGAGAAAAGAGCCTAATAGTTATAAATCTATTAGGGCTGGCATAACAGAAAGGAATGGAGCTAGGGTCATAATACCCTGATCCATGTTACCTAATAGCATTACAGATGTCACGCAATGGAAGATGTTCTGATGGAGTGGCAGTTTAAGCCCGGTGCCTCAGTGGAGGGGCATTACCCAGCATTTCTTGAACCTATTTTCCTTCCAGGATTTTTAGCATGTTTGTATTTGTGTATATTGTTCTGTGTACTATGGGTTAACCAAGTCTTTGTGTCTATGATGTCATTATTGTGTACATATTGTTCATGAGTTCTGTATTACTGTATAGGTTGTTGGTTCTATAGAGTTTCACATTATGTTTGTGTGTGTGTATTACAGTTTCATATAGCCTGGATATACGGGATACTAATTCATTATATGCGGTGAGCCACTACTTCTATGTGCTAAAAAATTTAGAGATTAATCAGGGCAACCTGTTCGATAAGATGGGGACTTAGCTTAATAGGTTGTTCCAAAACGATGAATTGTTATGAATTTTTAACAATATTTATCTACATTACAAACTTTTCATAATTTATGAGTGTTAATTATTGAGTCATTGATGTAAACTGGGACATGAATTTCCCATTGCTTATGCAAATTCATTTTTTACTTTTCAAGTTCTGGTACTTGTGGTCATCCTTGTTTGTCTAACAGTATTTTGCCTTTTGGTGAATACATTAAGCATTTACCCCCCTACTCTAGGGTTCTCATTTCATAGAATTATGTACCTTTTTCTACTGTCCAGTTATGTGTACGATTTTTAGATAGAAACCACATTTCCGGATATACCACACCCTGATGAGCTAGCGTGGTGCATTTAGGACAGGGTAGGGTGCAATATCGGCAAGGAAAATTGGGAAGTTATCAAAATGAGAAAAATATCATGAAGGAACAATTGCTTGAAGAGTAAGAAAGGAGGAAGAAGGGCTCCCTTTATAATGGGTGCCCTATTGTCACAGGGTCGGAAGAAAATTAAATGTGAAGACCTATAATATTAAAAGGCCATAAAACTGATTAACAATAACATTACATTGACTATTGTTTTTCTGATGTGCTTTGTCTCTTCTGCTGCCACTCATCTCCAATAGATGGGATGGATGGAATTACAGCAGTATCCCAAGTAGAATAGCCTGCCTGAATATTGGTGAGAAGTAGCTGGGGAGTTAGATAATTTTCTTTTCTTAGCATGCCATGCAACTGAAAAACTCCTACTCGATCCACGGTAATCTGTCCCCCAGGCAGCTAATCAACTACGAGAGTAGTTATTGTGCTTAGCCTTAAATAGGCTTTTCTCTCTGGCTGACATAAGCCCCGCAGAGGCTCACAAAAGGTCTGGAATGTGTGTGTCACTTGCCACGTAGCTGGGGATTGCTGGTGCTATTACATAACAAGGGTTTCATGTTGTGACCTGCATATTGTAATCTACGGGTAATTGGCATTCAAGAATTGCCGATTTTGTATCTTTCCTCTCAATTCATACTGTTTGGGTGTTTCTTAATTCTGATGGCCTCTCAGGATTTTTCTTTGTTTATCTTTCATGGATGTCCTCAAATTATTATTATTATTATTATTATTATTATTATTATTATTATTATTATTATTATTATTATTATTATTATGAAATTGTTCAAATTGGGAGATATCCCTAAGGCAAAAGAAGAGCAATGAAATTAAACAAAACATAAATTACTTAACAACAAACAATTATATAAAAACAAGATATCAGAAGAAATTATATCTAAACAAGAAATGTTATGATAAAGAAAGCTATAATAAATAACAAATATTTATGGAAACAAGAAACAAAAATTTGTGACATTAAAAAGTTGAAATGAAATGAAATGAAATGTCGTATGGCTTTCAGTGCCAGGATATCCCAGGAAGGGTTCGGCTCGCCAGGTGCAGGTCTTTCTATTTGACTTCCGTAGGTGACCTGCGCATCGTGATGAGGATGAAATGATGATGAAGACAACACATACACCCAGCCCCCATGCCATTGGAAGTAACCAATTAAGGTTAAAATTCCCGACCCAGCCGGGAATCGAACCCGGGACCCTTTGAACCGAAGGCCAGTACGCTGACCGTTCAGCCAACGAGTCGGACATTAAAAAGTTACTTATGAACAATATAACTGAACAATAACAACCAAATGCATAATCATGGGATTTTTACAGAAAATACATTAAAATATTACCTTACAAGTAGCGTAACAAATTTACAATGTAGTCACTCAGGAATTCACTCAAAATTTACAAAATATAACACAACAAATTATTCCATTCCATTACATATTACAATGCAACCACATAGAAATTCACAGATAACTTAAATACTTCCAATACATTACGATTTACAGTAGATTTGCTATTTGCTTTATGTCACACCGACACAGATAGGTCTTATGGCGACAATGGGACAGGAAAGGCTCAGGAATGGGAAGGAAGCAGCCATGGCCTTAATTTAGGTACAGCCCCAGCATTCGCCTGGTGTGAAAATGGGAAACCACGCAAAACCATCTTCAGGGCTGCCGACAGTGGGGTTCGAACCCATTATCTCCCGATTACTGGATACTGCCCGCACTTAAGCGACTGCGACTCGGTCAGTAGATTTGCGAGAGAATTGAAATGATAGCTGGAAACACAACATCCAGGAAGAGTAATTCAAGAAAACCAACAAGATAAGGCTGGGTAGAAAGAGGATTGAAGTCACTCGTAGAGTACTTTCTGATAGAGAAAAGGAAAGAGCTACTAGATGTCATTTTAATGCTAGGAGCAGAATTTGATAGTGACCACTGGGTAATGGCTTCAAAGTTAAGGACTGGGAAAATGGCAGTAATAAAGGAGCTTAGAGAAAGAAGAATTACAATGCAGAAACTGAAAGGGGAGGGGAATAAACACACTTATTTGGAAAAGCCCAAGATCAGAAATGGGAGACAGGGAAGAAGAATACAAATTATAATTTTCAGTTTGTCAAAAACAATAAATGTGTTACATTTTATATTTTGGTTATATTTTAGTGTTAAAATTTCATGTTTTTGTCAGGCTGAAAAAAATATAAGTTGTATTAAATGAGTCAACACTGAAAAAGAATGACTTCCTTCTTAACAAAACAGAAGAAGAATGGAAAGATTTTAAGGAAGTCTCTGTAGGAACATTTTTAGAGATCTGTGAAAGGCTTAGCAAGAAGAAGAAAGCAAGAGAAACACAATGTTGGAATAAAAAAACAAGAAATGAAGTGAGAGAAAAGAAGAAATGTTGGAAGGTGTGGCATAAAGATAGGCATGAGAAAAAGGAGAAGTATAATGAAACCAAAAGGATGTGACAGAAAGTAGTGAAGGAAGAGAAATACAAAGAGTGGACTAAGTTTTCACAGGAACTGGAAGAGGAGTCAAATCAGGGTAATAAGAAATTTGTTGAAATTCATTATTCTTCTCCCACCAAGCACTTTTCAACATCATACACACAGCTACATCCATTGGTTGTATTAGATGCGTTGCGTTAGGAAACAGAACAACCAAGATAATACTGTTTTCCTCACAAAACTTGCTCAGGTGCAAGGACATGTGCGGTTTATGTCCATCTACTGAAAACAAAATTGGGAGGGTAATCTCCTCCTTCAGAAACCAAGGATGAAACATATTTATAGCATACCGATACTCAAAAAATGTTTTGCATGTCATCCAATCATTGCTTGATCTTCCAATGGCCTAATCCTCAGGGATACTTGCAGAAATATCTGAAGGTATCCTTTCACATGCATATGGTATCATCGGTGGTGCAATTTTACCCTCTGCACTTGCATTTAAGACTACAGTTAGACATTTCTTTTCATCTGTGTTCACAAGACTGTACACATTTCATTTGCCCATTGGAAAAAGCCCTTTAGAGCCTTTGGGGTTCAGGAAGAATGCTGCCTCATCAGCATTGAAATTTCTCTTCGGGTGGTTGAAAATGGACTCGCACTTTGCACTAATTAAAAACTGAAAGACTTAGGTAAACCTATTTTGAAGCTGTTCTTTGGTTACCTTTGCTTGAGAAATTGTTAAATTTTGGGAAGTTTGTATACTTAATTCCTGGTGTCTCTCCATGAATGCTGTGTACCAGGATTTGCTAGGCTTACCATCAGTAAAAGGATTGTCATGCTTTAATTCATACATTAATCATTGCATGCTCACTAAGAGTTTGCTAGGCTTACCATCAGTAAAAGGATTGTCATGCTTTAAGTCATACATTAATCATTGCATGCTCACTAAGAATTTCTTTTTTTGTTATTGGAATAGCAGCTTTTCCCATTTTCTCTATCCAGTCACTCAGCATGTGTTCTTCTTCTTCATTTTTCTTCTGAAGGGCATATGTTCACTCTTGCAATTTTTGTAAATGTTCATCAAAGTTGCTCATGGATCTCCAAATCTAGTATATAACTTCTGTGGCATATGGTGTGCCCTTCTTAATTGCTTTGATGGCATTTTGCATTGACTCCGAGGAATATTTAAAAAGAGATCCTTTCCCCCTAGCAGTCATGATAAGATAGGTATAGGACTCTGAAAACAATAATAAAAGCAATGTTTAGCTCAGAGGATAACCTGCAACTTGAACTTACCTTCCACAATTTATGGTAACTGAGATATAACATTACTTTATCAGAAATGTATAAAGATAATGCACTTAAACATATATGTAGCTCAATTTGATATTGTTTAAATAACTCTTTTTATTTTGACTGAAGATAAATAAATCAAAATGAGCCATAACCTCTATCCTAAGAGTGTGCTTCTTAAACTATGTTATGATTTATAGGCCTACATAGACTGCTACTTATCATTAATGTAATATTCCATCACCTGTAGGTGTCCCTTTTCCTCTTACAATATAACTGACCAATTAGTGATCAAAATTAACTATATTATTCACCATAATTTGCCATCACTTTGAAGTACCTACCATATACACATTCAGGCTGCCATGTCAACTACTAGACCCATGGGGTTTTAAGGACGGGTTGAGAAGACGGCCATACCCTGCCAACTACTAGTCCACTAGTGATGTTATGGACCAATAAATGACACTAACAATATATTTCTCCATTCCAAGTTATAATTTCTGAATAAGCTAATTTTACCCTTCCCAAACAGTACCAGCATATTTGGTAAAAATAAATCAAATGACCAAGGTAAAACAAAACCCTGCCAAGTAACATACATGTATTATTACCTCCTCGTTAACAGTAACTTAAAGCAGATGCCATTTTTACATCTTAAGTTCATACAGCTATTTCTAAAACCTGTTTGGAAATTGTAGAAGGTACTATTTTATTTCACTTTATGTCATATACTGCACTCTGAAATCATAGTAAGGAATTATTAATTGAAATTAAAATTTCCCTTACAAGCTGAAGAATAATCAGTAGCATAGCCAAGATTTGAGTTTGGGGGAGGGGGGGGGGGGGGCAGTATGGTAGTTCTTCTTCCAGAATTTTATTTTGGTGGATGTCCAAACTTGCAGAGAGGTGGTATGGAATACCTAATAAGGAAAGGAGTGTCCTCGGCTTCTAGCAAAACTGGTGGATTTGTGCAGATTCCAAAAGCTAATAGAAATATATATTACATATAAAATGTTTAATAAAAGAATTTTTTTTTAACTCATGGGGTGTCTGGACTCCATGGACACATCTCCCACCACGGAGCTTTTGCCATTATAACACCTGTTTAAAGGGCCACCTATCCAAGCTGGCATTTGAACCTGCAAACTTAGACTCAGAAGGACAGCAACTCAACCAACCAAGCCACATGAAAAAGAGATATTTATACCGATTGTTATAAGTAGATATAGTTATTTTTACAAAAGTTTTATGAGGAGCATTATTTTGCAATTGTCCTACATGCACGAGACCGAACGGAAGAACTAGCTGGAAGCTAAGGAGCCTTGCTGGGATGTCACTTCCTTTTGTTTACTTTTAGGTCTCATTATTTTAGAATTCGACTTAAGGCACTGGCCTTGAGTCTCCCATAATCGAAATATCTATAACCTAAAAGGTAGTAACCTTCATGGGATGTAATAGCAAAGTGGTTCCTTTTTTTAAGAAGTCAAATAAAATTAAGATTCTATTTCATCACAAAGAAGAATGATATTATTAATTTTATGATCAGTTTCAAGAATGTAACCAGTTTATGTTAACAGTACAGGAGTTATGATTTTGTTTGTTGGATATAATTACATTGTAACAATCAAAAACATCAATATATATTGAAGATCCATACCCGTACTCAGTAGGAGCAGCTTTCTTTTCATATCCCCCTCCCAAGGAAAAGCCGTATCCACGCTACTTGCCTGGACTTACTCCCCACCTACTAAAATTATTTTTGGGTACACCACTGCATCCACACGCCATTTAAGGTACAAGGTAAGCCCGAAGAATGGTTGGATACTCAAAATACACCACCCTAAATGATGCAGTTATGGTTCAAAAGTACTAAAGAAAAGTAAACAAGCTTAGGGTTCGTGGGATTTTAAATCTTATAAGCATTAGCGACAGGATCTACGGTTTTGACTAGAACCTGATTCAATAGAACGTGACTTCCCATTTCAAAAATTTTGCATGCATCGACTGCAATTCAATCCTCGGCCATCTTGATGAGAAGATAGAACCATTGGAACCAAGCTATCACACCCGCCAATTACAAAATAATTACCTGCACTTTTGATGGTGCTATTTGAGGTTCCAATCAGTCCCCTGGCATTTGACAAACAGACAAGCCTACCTATAGAACTTTTGCATGCATCTGTGATCATGTCTTGCTACTACAAGCTAGTGCTGCTGTTAGAATAAAATACATTCTCATAGCTTACTGAGGATTGGCTTCTTTATGACAAAACGATCCATCCTCAAAAAAGTCACTAATATGGCAAAAATGAGTAACTCGCAATCCTGTCACAGTCTTCCCAACACTGCAACTTAAATATCGCGTGTCTCTCAACCACAGTACAACCCAACAATCGCAACCACGCTGTGCCAGGTTCCCTTGGACCTTATCATTTCCAGGAACCAAGGTACGAAAGCTGGCACGATGTTGTAAGCTTGCAACTGCTTCTCGCCTTGGCCCCCATTATCTCGGTGGTCAGGTTATGGCCCCCTACAGAGTAATCCTGTTATAATTTCCCTTCTCCTCATCTCTTGACAACTGTGAACATGCGGTTATATTCCCAATACTAAGGCCTCTACAGGGGAATATCCCCGCGCAACACAATCCCAAGTGCTTTCCTTCCATTCAGGCTCCTCCAAGTAGTACACACATGGAGAACTGTGTACTGTATGGCCCTGCTAAACCTTGCTAGTAGATTCTTTGCTGCTAAGTTAATTTTAATATTTCAGTGTGTGTTATTAATTTGTTCATACTGTACGTAAAACAACGGCTGATCTTTTTTGGGCGGGACGAACCCCCTGCCACACCTCCCCCTGGCTACGCCACTGGAAGAATTGGTTTAAAATCTGTAAGTGCCATCTACTGGTCCACTGTCATCTACTGGTCTCATTACCTTATATATTCCTAAAGAACAGACAACTGACCTACAAAATGAGAGTAAATGTAATGGATGAACAAGATAATTTGATTACTGAAGCTCCTATCATCAAGAGAAGATGTAAAATGTACTTTCAGAGTCTACGGAATGTAGTGTGGGACCTACACAAATCAAATGAGGACTCTGATACCCTGGTAGATGATCCACATAATGATGATGATATCACTCTGTCAAAAGTAAAAGCACTGAAGGAGATGAGAAATGGGTAACCACTAGGAGTGGATGAAATAAGTAAAGAAATGATCTGAGCTGCTTGGAATTTGGCAATATATTGGGTAGGTAGGGTGTTTAAAGCAGCCTGGAGATAAAGGAAAATCCCAGAAGATTGGTAAAAGAGAATTATTGTTGCCATATTTAAGAAAGAAAACTGGAGGGATTGTGGAAACTATAGAGGAATTACCCTGACTCTGCATGTAATGAATGTCTTTGAATGAATTCTAAAAAATGATTAAGGCCATTGGTGTAACCTCAACTGGAAGAGAAACAGCATGCATTTAGGGGTGGAAGATCAACATTGATACTGATTTTTGAAATATAACAGGTTGTGTAAAAAGACTGAGAATGCAACAAAGATCAAATTCTGACCTTCATTAACTTGGAGAAAGCATATGTTTGTAATCTCAGGATTTGGTTTGCCTCGTAGAAGAAAAAAGGTCCTAAATTGAAAATTGATCCAGATATGAGATATGTTCAGCAAATGCACCTGTCAAGTTCAGACTGAAGTAAGAGAGACAGAAGAATTTGAAGTTAGACTGGGACTGAGACAAGACTACTCCTATTCATTATTATGTTGATCCTCAATTAAAAAGAGGACTGGCGCAAGAGCACTAATCGCTTCTCCACGCAAGGTCTCTTTTTGTTCGGCCGGGTGATTCCACACCTCTACTATTTCACCCCGCCGATCCCAAACACGCATAACGGCCTGACACCTAGTTGGAAGTCGGCCTCCCACCATGTATACCTGTGTCATCGAAGAAGTCAGCCTTGCTCTCTCCAACGACGACATCCAGACTGCCCTCCGCGGGACCGGCGTCCATAGCGCCTCACGGCTCTATGATGGCCCCGACCCATCTCCCGATGTACTTCTGTATTTTGCCTTTGAAGACGACCGCAATCGCCTACAAGCAACCGGAGCGCTCCTCCATGGCTACCGATACCGAGCGACCTCTACTCCATCATATATATTAGCCCAGCTGCCAGAAGATGAACCTACTACGCCTGTTACAACTGCTTCGCCCGTCGTAACCTCACCCCCTCCTCCATCGCCACCGTTGTTCCCTAGTCATACCAACCCTGTTACCACCACAACTACTACCACCACCGTCACCACCACCACTGCATCCACCTCCCCAACCCACCCTACCACCACTACAACTCTATCCCATCCTTTACCCCTTATGATGTCTACACTCCCTAACCCTCTCACCACTGATCAACCAAGACCTCAGTGTATAACCTCCCAGCCACCTGCCGAGCGAACAAACACTGGGACTTCAACAAACATGGCCAATTCACCATCACCACCACCGTCGCCCAACCGTACTCATAACTACAGCTGTGTTGCTTGCGGGGTGGACCCAAGTATTCCTACTGACATCATCGCTACTCACCTCCGTCAGCAAGGACTGCCCGTACAACGAGCACTTCGGATACACAACGCTGATGGTCCAACGTTTTTAGTTCGCCTCCACCTGCCGACGCCCGAAGACGTGAACCAACTCATCACTCATGGGATCAAGCTATATGACCGTCACCATCGTGTGGAACCCTCCCGTTCGCCTCCCCAACCTTCGACCCGATTTACCTTTCCTCGTCGCCGACCCCGGCCGGACCCTCCTCCTGTTTACCCATCTCCACCAGTTTGTCCTCCCCTTCCTCCGACTGGTTTCATCCCCCCAACAATCCCAACGTTTGAACTCCTTCGACTTCTCCTCACTTCACTTAATCACATGACAGCCAGCCTTCATCTCTTTACCTTGCACCTTTACCCCAGCACTTCCTTCTACACTTCATCTCTCCCCCTTGCACACCCCCTTATCCCTCACACCCTTTCGTAAATCATATATGTTTTATGTATCATGTACTTATGACTTAAATAAAGCAATTGTGTAATACCCAGGCATAGGCACAATTCCTCTCCCATCTCCTAACTCTCCACATCCTTTACCCACCTCCTTCTTCCATCACATCTCCCCAACCCGCCCGCATCTCTTGGCCAGAGAGAGGGCGACACCCTCTAGGTGGCCCGCCCCACCCCTTCAGGGTGGGGAATGAAAGCATTTGAGCAGCAGCAGCAAGAGCACTAAAAGCCTGTTTATTTCCTGATGTTATTGTGCTGTTAAAGGAAAGGGAAGAGGGAGTTCAAGAATAAACAAGTGACTGAAGAACGGGTAATGAAAATGAAAGAGGAAAAGAACAAAACTCTTGTTCTTACACGAGGATCAAGGAATGGAAATGGTGGTATAACAGACCAGGTAGAACCACTAGTGGTAGTAAGAACATTTCAGTGTTCTATCAGAAGATGAAGGAATGACACAGGAGATAAGCAGAAGAGTGTAGTCAACTGGAAGTTTTTACCAGAAACCGAGATGATTATGGAGTAAGGAAGTGCCAACACAATGCAAGGAAACCAGGTAGAAGAACTGTTTTCTATCAATCTTGACATATGGTACTGAAACTTGGGTAACGACCAAAGCAGAGGAAAGTAAAATCCAGGCAAGTGATATGAAATTCCTAAGAACTACGCTGGCCAAGACAAGACCGAATGAAAGTATGGTAATATTAGAAACACTAAGTATAGGCAGAGTGAGTGAAGAGAGTAAATTGATTGAGACTGAGGTGGTAAAGGCATGTGAAAATGGCAGAAATGAGGATCCCACAGTCAGTGCTTGAACTGGAGGTTAGAAGAAAGAGATCTAGAAGTAAACCCAAGAAACAATGAAGAGAACAAATTAAAGAAGACCTAAAGAAGAAAGTGGCTAACTTTCAAGATGTCTTTGATGAAGGATGGTGGAAAGACAAGCAGAGATGGAGTTCAATGATCCAAAATCCAATCCAAGATCAAATTGGACAAAGAGAATGATGACACGATGATGATGATGATGATTGTAAATACATTATCATCACAAAGAAATTTATGCAAAATTGACAGGATGTTTGAGTCTTTTCTTGAGGCAACTTACATTGTTGGGAAAAGGCTCTAAGACAACTGCAAGTAATATACAGTCGAACCTGCCCTTACGGACACCCTTATTCAGCGGACACCTCCCTATACGGACAATTTTCCTCAGAACCGATTTTATTTTACATAAGACAAGTGTTAAATTGGCCTCATTTAAGCAGACACCTCGAACTCCAGACAGCGGACATCGTAATTTGTCCGGTCCACTTGACTTGAGCGGACACTTCACACACGTTGCTGGACAATTTATTACGCCGGATCACATGTCATCCTTTCTTTTAAAACCATTCTTCAGACATAAGGAAACGCCTTTGGAATGTTTGTACTATTTCTCGAGCAAGGGGAGAGAAGGTACATCGCAATGCAGTTCTACCTTGTGGTGTACAGACCTATTCCAAGAATTCTAATTGCCCAGAAATGCTGCTAGAAACTGATGACTCACAACTTACCTGGAGATTTTCTTCCCTTCTTGCATCATTCTATTCATAACTCGGATTGTCGCTGATAAGGTCGAGCTCAGGTAGTCAACTTGAGAAGGAAAAGACAGTACAGGCGCTAGTTAGTGAGACAGAAATACCATAGCATTTCATTTGTCTGTTAAACATGAGTAACAATGGATTACTTCACGGAGCTGTAATGTTTGTAAATGATGTAAAATCACTTACAATAACTCTCTATAATATATTAACACAGAAATTGCTTAGAATAATAAAAATAAAGATATGTATGTTTATATTTAAGGTGGATGTTCTTTGCCATTAAAAGGTCCGATTTTTACAAACTTGTTTTAGCGGACACCTCTTGTAACAGACATTTTTCCTTGGAACTGACAGTGTCCGCAGAAGGGAGGTTCGACTGTATTACAATTATCATTTCCCCAATTTATGAAATAATATTTACCATAATTAATTTTTTGCGACCTACCTTTCATTTTACACATGATCCACCCAGTATGTTGCAGGGCTTTTCTAGCTGACTGTTCAACTCACCCTATGCTAGCTAATTTGTACAAGTATTGTATATGATGCATAATAGTGTTATTGTCCAGCTTCATGGCTAAATGGACAGCATGCTGGCCTTTGGTCACAGGGGTCCTGGGTTTGATTCCCAGCAGGGTCGGGAATTGTAACCATAATTGGTTAATTCCCCTGGCATGGGGACTGGGTGTATATGCCATCTTCATCATCATTTCATCCTCATCATGATGCACAGGTCACCTACGGGTGTCAAAACAAAAGACCTGCACTAGGCCTCTCCGCAGGCCACATGCTGCTGCTATTATTATTATTATTATTATTATTATTATTATTATTATTATTATTATTATTATTATTATTATTATTATTATTATTATTATTATTATTATTATTATTATTATTATTATTATTATTATTATTATTATTATTATTATTATTATTATTATTATTATTATTATTATTATTATTATTATTATTATTATTATTATTATTATTATTATTATTATTATTATTATTATTATTATTATTATTATTATTATTATTATTATTATTATTATTATTATTATTATTATTATTATTATTATTATTATTATTATTATTATTATTATTATTATTATTATTATTATTATTATTATTATTATTATTATTATTATTATTATTATTATTATTATTATTATTATTATTATTATTATTATTATTATTATTATTATTATTATTATTATTATTATTATTATTATTATTATTATTATTATTATTATTATTATTATTATTATTATTATTATTATTATTATTATTATTATTATTATTATTATTATTATTATTATTATTATTATTATATAATTCGCTGGGGCCATCAAGGACCACGTTAAGTCTTGTTGCATTTGACACTGAACTTGGCCTTCTTTAGAGACCAAATTTCCCTCATTCTTTGTGAGTGGGCCTCTGTCCAAGGGGCACTGTGTCTTCTCTTCGGTTGCTTGTCTTCTTCTTCTTATTATTATAATGTTATCTTACTTTTAGCTTTCAGTGTCTCCCCACACGTATTTTTACTGAAATGTGTAACTCTGGAGCTGAGCTCTGCATTCGGGTGGCAGTGGGTTAAACTCCACCAGAGGCTGTCTGGAGAATAGTTTTCTGTGGTTTCCCATTTTCAGTTCAGGGAAATGCTGGAACAGTTCCTATAATAGCCCATAGTCAATCCCTTTTCACCCTTCACCTCACCTCAAATCAACACCACAAATCTCTTAGCCAGAGAGAGGGCATCACCCTCTAAGTGGCCCAACTTACCCCTTCAGGATTAGGAATAATAGTTCTAAGAAATACTCTTAATCTTAAGGTAGAGAAAAATAATGTAGTCTCTTCTAGAATAAATCGGGGTGAAATGATTAGACATATGTTTATTTAATTTAATGTGATTTCCTTGTGTAGATCCAAATATGAGCTGGTTGGCAACTCTGTTGGTAGTGTTTGCCAAGTTCTGTATTACTGCTACATTCTACATCATCTATCTCCAAAGTATGGAGATCTACCCCACATGTGTAAGACAAACAGGCACGTCACTGGCGTCCGTTGTAGGAAGTGGAGCAGGTATTATTGGACCCTACATTATCTATCTGGTAAGTAATATGTATGATCAGTAAAATGTTTCTTTTTCTGGCTCACAAAGTAAGTTGGCTGTGTGGTTTGTGTCAAGTAGCTATGAGCTTGCATTCAGGTGATGATAGGTTTGAATCTCACCGTCAACAACCCTGTAGATGGTTTTCCTTGGTTCATCAATCAATCAATCAATCAATCAATCAATCAATCAATCAATCAATCAATCAATCAATCAATCAATCAATCAATCAATCAATCAATCAATCAATCAATCAATCAATCAATCAATCAATCAATCAATCAATACTGATCTGCATTTAGGGCAGTCGCCCAGGTGGCAGATTCCCTATCTGTTGCTTCCCTAGCCTTTTCCTAAATGATTTCAAAGAAATTGGAAATTTAATGAACATCTCCCTTGGTAAGTTATTCCAATCCCTAACTCTCCTTCCTATAAATGAATATTTGCCCCAGTTTGTCCTCTTGAATTCCAACTTTATCTTCATATTGTGATCTTTCCTACTTTTATAAACGCCATTCAAACTTATTCGTCTACTAATGTCATTCCACGCCATCTCTCCACTGACAGCCCGGAACATACCACTTATGATGTAGATGTTGGTTCCCATAGGGAACCTAAAATATTTGTCCCGAATGAGTAAATTTATAATACCAATATAATGGTCCGTTATTGGACATTATAAATTTTCCAGCTAACTCATTCTAGGTTGCCTGCGTTTCGCCCTCGTGTGCTAAGCTAGGCTCGTCAGTTGGGACTTAGCACACCACCCAAGACGCAAGGCCAGTGCATACCGTGGAGGCCACTGCATAGGCTATTTGAAGCCACCAGCAGTGCCAATGCCAATGCACTATGAGAGCTGCTTTTCTTTGCATTTTTCCAGTTCTTGAATCAGGTAATCCTGCTGAGGGTCCCATACACTGGAACCATACTCTAGTTGGGGTCTTACCAGAGACTTATATGCACTCTCCTTTACATCCTTACTACAACCCCTAAACACCCTCATAACCTAAACACCCTATGTCTCACGAGACATAGCTCTCATAGTGCATTGGCACTGCTGGTGGCTTCAAATAGCCTATGCAGTGGCCTCCACGGTATGCACTAGCCTTGCGTCTTGGGTGGTGTGCTAAGTCCCAACTGACGAGCCTAACTTAGCACACAAGGGCGAAACGCAGGCAACCTAGAATGAGTTAGCTGGAAAATTTATAATGTCCAATAACGGACCATTATATTGGTATTACATACCACTTAGTCGAGCAGCTCTTCTTCTTTCTCTCAATTCTTCCCAACCCAAACATTGCAACATTTTTGTAACGCTACTCTTTTGTCGGAAATCACCCAGAACAAATTGAGCTGCTTTTCTTTGCATTTTTCCAGTTCTTGAATCAGGTAATCCTGCTGAGGGTCCCATACACTGGAACCATACTCTAGTTGGGGTCTTACCAGAGACTTATATGCACTCTCCTTTACATCCTTACTACAACCCCTAAACACCCTCATAACCATGTGCAGAGATCTGTACCCTTTATTTACAATCCCATTTATGTGATTACCCCAATGAAGATCTTTCCTTATATTCCCCAAAAGGAACTTTCACCCCATCAACACAGTAATTAAAGCTGAGAGGACTTTTCCTATTTGTGAAACTCACAACCTGACTTTTAACCCCGTTTATCAACATACCATTGCCTGCTGTCCGTCTCACAACATTTTCGAGGTCATGTTGCAGTTGCTCACAATCTTGTAACTTATTTATCACTCTATAGAGAATAACATCATCCGCAAAAAGCCTTACCTCCGATTCCACTCCTTTACTCATATCATTTATATATAAGAAAACATAAAGGTCCAATAATACTGCCTTGAGGAATTCCCCTCTTAATTATTACAGGGTCAGATAAAGCTTCACCTACTCTAATTCTCTGAGATCTATCTTCTAGAAATATAGCAACCCATTTAGTCACTCTTTTGTCTAGTCCAATTGCACTCATTTTTGCCAGTAGTCTCCCATGATCCACCCTATCAAATGCTTTAGACAGGTCAATCGCAATACAGTCCATTTGACCTCCAGAATCCAAGATATCTGCTATATCTTGCTGGAATCCTACAAGTTGAGCTTCAGTGGAATAACCTTTCCTAAAACCGAATTGCCTTCTATCGAACCAGTTATTAATTTTACAAACATGTCTAATATAATCAGAAAGAATGCCTTCCCAAAGCTTACATACAATGCATGTCAAACTTACTGGCCTGTAATTTTCAGCTTTATGTCTATCACCCTTTCCTTTATACACAGGGGCTACTATAGCAACTCTCCATTCATCTGGTATAGCTCCTCCGACCAAACAATAATCAAATAAGTACTTCAGATATGGTACTATATCCCAACCCATTGTCTTTAGTATATCCCCAGAAATCTGATCAATTCCAGCCGCTTTTCTAGTTTTCAACTTTTGTATCTTATTGTAAATCTCATTGTTATCATATGTAAATTTTATTACTTCTCTGGCCTTAGTCTCCTCCTCTATCTCGACATTATCCTTGTAACCAACAATCTTTACATACTGCTGACTGAATACTTCTGCCTTTTGAAGATCCTCACATACACACTCCCCTTGTTCATTAATTATTCCTGGAATGTCCTTCTTGGAACCTGTTTCTGCCTTAAAATACCTATACATACCCTTCCATTTTTCACTAAAATTCGTATGACTGCCAATTATGCTTGCCATCATGTTATCCTTAGCTGCCTTCTTTGCTAGATTCAATTTTCTAGTAAGTTCCTTCAATTTCTCCTTACTTCCACAGCCATTTCTAACTCTATTTCTTTCCAGTCTGCACATCCTTCTTAGTCTCTTTATTTCCCTATTATAATAAGGTGGGTCTTTACCATTCCTTACCACCCTTAATGGTACAAACCTGTTTTCGCATTCCTCAACAATTTCTTTAAACCCATCCCAGAGTCTGTTTACATTTTTATTTACCGTTTTCCACCGATCATAGTTACTTTTTAGAAACTGCCTCATGCCTGCTTTATCAGCCATATGGTACTGCCTAACAGTCCTACTTTTAAGACCTTCCTTTCTATCACATTTATTTTTAACTACCACAAAAACAGCTTCATGATCACTAATACCATCTATTACTTCAGTTTCCCTATAGAGCTCATCTGGTTTTATCAGCACCACATCCAGGATATTTTTCCCTCTGGTTAGTTCCATCACTTTCTGAATCAGCTGTCCTTCCCATATTAACTTATTTGCCATTTGTTGGTCATGCTTCCTGTCGTTCTCATTTCCTTCCCAATTGACATCTGGCAAATTCAGATTTCCCGCTACAATCACATTTCTTTCCATGTCGTTTCCCACATAGCTTAAAGCTTCTGATAAGTTCACCTGCATACACCCCAGCGTCAGTGGGTAGGGTCTGACACATCCCACTCTGAAGAGTCTAGTGTCAGACCTAAGACGAAACGCTGGTTAATAGAGCAAACGCCGGAAAAGCCTTCCATCTAATTTTTGATCTGATTTTTGATATGCTCTATTGGTGGAAAAGAATCTAATTCCCTCCATGGGAACTTAGAATTTCCATACACTTCAGTGCCGTGAGAAAATTTCTACATCCATTATATCATTTCTCAGCCATGATTCAACTCCTATCACAATATCTGGTAAATATATATCTATTAAATTACTTAATTCTATTCCTTTCCTTACAATACTTCTACAGTTAAACACTAACAAATTTATGTCATCCCTACTTGATTTCCAGTTCCCTGTTCCCTTATCACCGCTCGCTAGGCCATCCCGTTTCCCTGAATGTACCTCCCTATTACCCTTCCAAACAAATTTCCTAACTTATACGTACCACTGCGGTTTAAATGAAGGCCATCTGAGCGCAGATCCCTATCTCCTACCCACCCATTAGGATCTAGAAATTTCACTCCCAGTTTCCCACATACCCACTCCATAGTCTCATTTAAATCCCCAATCACCCTCCAGTCAGTATCCCTTCTACACAGTATTCCACTAATAACAATCTCCGCTTTCTTAAACTTCACCCGTGCTGCATTTACCAGATCCCACACATCTCCAACTATGTTGGTACTTATATCAGCTTGCCTTACATTGTTGGTACCAAGGTGAAACACTACCACCTTCTCCTTCCCCTCCTCCCTCTCTTCTACTTTCCTCAACATCTGCCTCAACCTAATTCCTGGATAACACTCTACCCTGGTACCCTTTCCTCCACACACTTTCCCCACGTGTCTAACGATGGAATCCCCCATGACCAGAGCCTCAACCCTACCCACCTCATTTGATCCCCTCCCCTCCTGGTCAGCCCTATCTTCCCTCACTGCTGCAGAAGCTACTTCCTCCCCCCTTTTCTCCTTCCCATGACCCTGTTCCACCTGTCTTTTCCTATCCTCTACTCTACATTTTTCTTTCCTACCTTTTCTCTTCCTCCTACTTCCTACTACCATTTTCATGCCAGCAAATCCTGGGGCTGAACCTTAATTAAGGTGATGGTTGATATCTTTCCAATCCTAGCCCTTTTTCATCTTTATGTCTCTGAAAACCTCCTATGTATTAACCTTTTTTACTCCAGTGGACTGCTGTAGCAGTCGTGAGAGAAAGATGCCAAGGCCTGTCGATTGCTTTAGAAGTCACATGTTGTTCGGCTTTTCTGTGCTTTGCTACAATTGAATGCATGCTTGGTGGTGGTGGTGGTAGTAGTGGTAGTGATTACTGTTTTAAGAGGAAATACAATCAGGCAAACTTCCTCTATTGCCACTAATCAGAAGGAAAAAATTGACAGGATCCGACACTTCAATAAATGAAGATATCATCCAAAGAAAAACAAGGGCCACAAAAGGTGTGTAAATGAAATACTCACTAGTCCTTGAATGTTCTAATACTGTTGGGGTCAGAAAAGAACAAGAGTTGACCAAGGGAGGTCAGATAGGATAGATGAAGTAAGGAGCCTGGCACAAGCAAGTGGAAGCAATGCCAGATTCAGCTAAGGGCCCATGAATGCCAACCCATGCTCCCAAGTTAAGAGTTCCTGGGGCCTGATCTTCATGATACCTAGCAGTTGTCTTGTAAGCCTACAGTTAACAGTAGAGTCACAAGATGTCAGGGGCAATCGGTTAGAAAGGGTTCGAATAACATTTGCGCTCATCACTTGCTGCATAATTGCTGTTCACCGGTCGGTCGGTCAGTCGGTCGGTCGGCCGATTGGCCGACCATTGAACCCTCTTTTAAGGGAAACTCCTTTTTAAGAAAAATATAAAATCCCCCTGAAATTCGTTAAAAAGCCTTACAATGTTATGTATTATTATTTATTTGGAATGTAAATATACCAAATAATAAAGTCTTTACAGTGTGTACATATACCAGTACAGATATTTTAGTCAGATAATGTTTTAATTAATGTAGGTCCCTGAACATGACTCATAAGTAGTCAAAACCTATCGGAATAAACTTTACTTCATCGTAAGAGATGAAATAATGTATTGAACAGGAGGATAAATAAGAAACATATCTTACCGGTATTGTGACAGTTGAACCGTCAACACGGAAACATGAAATTTATGATCTGTAATAAATTTACGGTTTTCAGAGAAGCTAAGGTACCTTATCCTGCAGAAGTTACTCCAGCTATGATATAATTTCTGATTTATATTTGCTTTTTCTCGTGTACTGAATCTAATTTGTATGGTATAACAGAAATAGTGAATGTTGATGATAAAATAATTTTGTTTCTTCAACAGGGTGTCTCCAAGAATGTACTGTATCCAAGCATAATTCTTGCTTCATTGGCTCTAATTGGAGCAGTATGCTGTGCTTTCCTGCCAGAAACTTTGAATCAACAACTTCCAGAAACGCTTGCTGATGCTCAGAAATTTGGTTATGACCAGAAGTTTTGGGAAATCAATTACAACAAGAAAAAGAATGTTGCTAATGTAATACTATGAATCTGTACAATAAAAGGACTTACATGATCCAGTACCATTAGAGTTGCCAACTTCATGTTTGTTAAAACAAGAGCCTAAGTGTGCAAGATAATGGCTAATGTAAAAAAGAATAAGAAAAATTCTTAAAACTGGTTACATGAAACAAACGAAATACCTAACAATAACAAAGAACAGGGACTTAAAATTAAAAGTGTTTATCTATATGAGAGCAGCCTGAAGTTTATCATTTAAAAAGTTGTTCTATGTTAGTACTGGATGCTGGGATACTGAGAACTAGCCAATCATTTTATTAATCTCTGAAGTTTTAACATCTTTGACTTTTGCCTCATCCATCACAGATATTCACTTTTCTACAGTATTACCATCAATGAACATTATTTTGTGTACTTTTTAAAATGCTCAGATGGTTTAACTGTTGATCCAGAATTTTTCTGAAATATGGGAGATACGAATTCTTAGACTGAATCAAAATGGAAGATGGGTTATGGTTAAGAAATTCACAAGAATACAGACGTTTTGATATAATATGGGAAAGTTGGCAACTCAATAAGCACCATACTGGACATAACAGGCATCATAGACATGATGGACTTACCGACTCATTGGCTAAATGGTCAGCGTTGATGCCTTCGGTTCAGAGTGTCCCAGGTTCGATCCCCGGCCGGGATGTGGATTTTAATCGCCTTTGATTAATTCTTCTGGCCAGGGGATGGATGTTTGTGTTTACCCCAACACTTTCCTCTTCATATTCAGACAACACGCTACACTACCAACCACCACAGAAACACGCAATAGTGATTACATCCCTCCATATAGGATTGGCGTCAGGAAGGGCATCCGGCCGTAAAACAGGGCCAAACCCACATGTGCCATACAGTTTGTACCCAAGACCCCACAGATGTGGGAAAAACAGTAGAAAAAGAAGAAGTAGAAACACGATGGACTTGATGCTATCAAAGTACTAAAGATATGAGCTGATAAATTCATGCAAAATATGCAATTATAAACATTTTCACATTTCAAATTTTCACATTTTTGTAGGTTAACACTAATATAGCAAATGCCCATACTCACTCACTTCTCTTTTACATCATTTTTTCATTTTATAGTATGGTACTGTACTTTTGTAAATTGTTATGTTGTGACCACCTTTGTTACTGGAAGTAGTAATGTGCATATGTTCAACTAGAAGAAGAAAGAGAACAGTACCCTCAAAACTGAAGAATCACAGAATATTGGAATGAAGCATATGTACAGCAAATAGCGAAGAAATCCAAAACATTTCACTTTGTTACTAATCTTATCAGGAATTTCTACACTTTCTGGATTTGTCATGGGCATAATTTGACAATTTGATCACTACGGTACTGGTATATCTGTATCAAGGAACTCTTAAAGAAAAGAGCAGATTTGAATAGAAACTTCCTTCCATTATTGTAAATCTTTGCATGCAAAAGCTAGAAAATATCCCATGAAAGGACACAAATAATATATACGGTACATAGGCTATGTATTCTAAAATGGCATTTCCCCTAAAAAAAGAAGTATTGGTTAATAGACATACAGTACTTCGATTGAAAATATCTTCACTCATATCCTTTCCCACAACTGCCATATGTTACAGAGCTTTTGAAGAAGAAAGAAAGATATTACTGATACAAAATCATCTATGGCTAGGTACAGTTTTAAAAATGACAATGTGTCTATTCCCCATTAGATAGGTATGTTTTGACTTGAACCCCACTGTTGGCATCCCTGAAGATGGTTTGCCGTGGTTTCCCACTTTCACACCAGGCAAATTTTGGGGCTGTAACTTAATCAATGCCACAGCTGCTTCTTTCCCACACTACTTTACTTTTTGTTGCACTGACACAGATAGGTCTTATTGTACCTGTCCAAGGTTTCAGTACATAAACAAATTACCGTTGTTCACTAATATGACATTAGAATGGAGAACCTTCGGTGAGCCTCGAACTCAGCCCGGTTGTCGAAGTCTAACCCTCCCCTACTAGAATGATTCGCTAGCTGAGTCGGTGGGCATTATCAGGCTGACTGGACCTACGATGGGGCGGTGATCTTCTAATAATTTTTATAGCAGGGGAATATTAATTATGAGAGGAATACTAGTTCATTACTAACGAGAAGAGAAACAATATCTTGTATAACAATTTTACTATACTAGTGAAACACATCTTATTAACATGGATATGCCATACAATGCACTTTACATATGATATTTAAGGTGATCTTGACATTTAAATATTCGGTAGTCTTTCTCTACACTTCATTATACATTCAATTATTCAAACTTAAGAGGCATTCCCTCTTGAACAATTTACACTATCTCAGACTAAGCGAGGCGCTTCCTCATGAATTATTTCACACTACACATACACATATCACTTTACACACATATTTAATCAGTATGGACATACCCTGCTATAATCTTGTTTACCTGCCGAGAATTAATATATTCAAATTATATCAAGCTACGATATAACTCTGCTAAAATCGGATGAACTGAAATAAGCATATGTTTCTAATATGTACACTCCCAATCCTTTGAAAGTCGTAACACAACACTTCCCTAAGTTAAGCATTGTCGAAGAGGCAATATAATAAACACGCTCATTTCATTAGGATTTTTATCACATAACAGTACATTATTTACACAACGTTGCTACCTAGGGACAAGCATAAAGCGACTTCAATAACAAACATCATAAACAGAGTATCATAGCACTTCCTGTAAGGAATAGAAAAGGGTGTCTTGTCTTGCGGATATTTATTTGGGATTCAAAAGACTTTTTCCCAGAATAGAAAAGGGTAAATACACTCCAAACACACATGATGAGGCACAGAATGCACAAGCCACCTGCTGTTGGTAACAGTAAGCTTTCACTGTCTCCTGGAATGAACCCAGGATCTTCTGAGACGGGGTATATATAACCTGGAACTCCCTACACGCTGTAAATAATTAAGAAATAAATTGGAGGGATCCTTCCTTTAATGCACATCGAAATTTATGCGACGTTGGCCATATTCAAATTGATGCACGTAATCGTTGTGCCGAGAGGAATGAAACAGCTACTTGTATGTTGTAGCCTTTCAGTGGAGAAAACACTTTCGTTCGTCCCTATAGACGGCCTCATAAATTACCCAGCTGTTAGCCACCCACAACACACTTCCAAAGAGCGGGGCACTGGGTCTTTTCATACAATAGCTTCACGGCAAATGACCTCGCTTCTTTTCTTCCTGGCCACAATGGCATCACATTTGATATCGGCTCTATATCCGGCCATAATCAACATATTCATAGCGCGGCATCCACTTTGCACTTATTAATAACAGATTCCAGGGGAACTTCACATCCTTACTTCACAATATACCTTAAGGTTACAGCCCGCTTAGCCATTACATTTCACCTCTTGGTACCTCGACTACAATGCTATTCAATGATGAAACCCTGCCACATGGGACCAAATTACCTCACACATTCACGAGCTAAATAATACGACGATATATACCCCATGTCTCCATCCGTTGTTTCACAGCAGCCTTAATTACCAGTTAGGAGGACTCCCTAGGAGCTTGTGAAATGCAAAAAAAAGAAAATCAAATTACTGAGAGATCTTTGATGACTCATATTTGCTATAGAGAAGAAGATAACTGGAGTCATTTTTACAGAATATTTAAGCCCACTTTACTTGACAGCACTTCACCCTTAATTAATCTAAGGACCTTAAAATTACGTCATGCATTACGAAACCCTTATATAAAAATGGAAGTAAAATATGATTATCCCAACCATGATGAAGGTGTTTCATAAAACCCATAAATAAAAATGAAATCATTATTATCCCTCTGAAATGGCATATTGGCGATCTACATTACGCCTGCATGCAAATTTAATCTATATTTACAATAAGACTTTCAAAGTTACTTAATATTTAGGAAATGTACTTAGCCTTCAGGATACCACGTTCACAGCATTACAGGAGGGCACGCCCATGAATTACTCGGACATCAAGACGTCTTCAACGATGAAAAGTTCTTTTGTGATCAACTGGCAAGTCACAAACATGATGGCTTTAACTCGTGCGACGCTCCAGACGGTCTCTGCTACACTAGGCAAAATTCCGGCAGACAGCTAGATGTCTCGTTTGCTCCGACGTTCTTGTAGACTCCTTATGTATATGAGGGGAAGTTATATCATGTGAATGCGTTAGTTTATATTACACATTACAGATTAAATACCTGGTTGGATCTGCTCAATGGCACAAGCATTCCAACTCAATGTCGGTAATGTCACTGAAGCCCGATATTATTCACCTTTCATCTACCTATAATCCTTATAGTCAGCTACTCTAGGCCCTGAAATTCCACTGGGTCACTTAGGAAACGTCACTGGTTAGGCCACTAATGCGTTAGCACTCTCGCACTTCACGACGATAGTTCAGGCTTATTCTATTGCACTTAGTCGTAAGTCGAGCTCTCTACTGCGTTAGAAATTGATTTAACGTGACACTGCCCTTAACCAGGCTGATGATGAGCCGTTCATTCACTTTCCTTGTAATTCGCATTTATATCGAGCACGCTCACTCCACACACTTCGCTAAATACGTGCCTATTTATGTTAATTTGAACGCATTACTTTAGGCATATATGAGGCTCGATGCACGAACTCTTCGACACACGGACAGCGATCATTTCGGTTTCGTGCCGTTCCTACTAGCTATATTTGTTAGCGGCACACTGTACGCGCAAACAGCTTGCTTAGATTGTGGCTATTTCCACATATATTCACAGACTTTAATAAATCACTGCATTACACTGCCTACATTACAAATGATTTCTTCATAAAGGACTCACTCACAAATCACGACGAACTAGTAACGAACTGACGTTGAACTGAAAATAACACTGGTGGTGTCTGCCTCTCAGCTTCTCCCTATATAGGCGAGATGCCCGGATGCCGAGAGTGGTGGAAAAATGCAACGCCTTCTGAAAAGGTGCTCCGGTAATACGCAACATAGAGTGGCGAACAGGATATCAAATTATAGCTCCTGTATTCCCATTTTTACTGAATGAATGTTATTAAAATCGCTTCGTAGATTCTCAAGCAATCTTAAAAGCGTCCATTTGTCGCTGTTGGTGAATGATGACTAACACTAGGGGAATCCTTGAACTCGCTGCCACGGTTCGGGTCCAACATCTGGTAACCATTAAAACGAGCCCTTGTGACGGGGTAGTAACCATTCTTTCAGTTACGTAGAGCACTTCTCGGTCTCATAATTACGCGTGAAATTCCCTGATTAGAATGAATGTTTACACGTGATTATCCGTTGAATATCTTGCGATCTATAAAAATTAACAGGGAAAAAACAATTGAACTCGATGAGTTGGCAGTGGTGAATGAATGAGGGAAATTGGGTATAATGTTTGTTCTCACGTTGGATATACTCCATGGGGTCGGCTAGTGACCTAGATTCTCTGTCACGTGATAACGCGTCTCTTTGTGCCTTGCTCGTAGTTGGAGTGAGAAAACTTCGTGCACAAGCGCTCTTGGACCGCCTTGCTGCTAATTACCAGCAACTAGAGTTGGGTCGCGCGACTCAGGATACTGCAAATCGCATCCAGGAGCGGGTGAAAAATTCTAACTTGGGCAGTTTTTATTGTAGAATGACGCGGAAAACGGCATGTTTCATCTCCTGGGTATCATGACATACTATAGGTGACGTTGTGAACGGTCACATCCCTCCCCTGCTTAAAATAAGAAAAATCACGTGTAGGGATTTTTCTCACCAATCACATGTTTCTCATATTATTAAATGTGAGTGTATCGTAGGATAGAGTTTTCTTGTCTTAATGCGTATCTGGACATACGGATACGCAGGTATTCTTGGGTCATGATATCTCGTCTTTCCGTGCATGCTAGACAATCTTCAGCTCCCGACTCGTCAGTATTATCATCCATCCCATGGTGATCTTCTAGTTCCATGTAGTTTACTCCATCCATTTCTTCTTCAGGATCCTCTTCATCCACGACGTCCACTCCGTCGTCGTCCTCGTCTTCTTCTGCAGGTTGTCCTTCATCTTCTAGGTCATCTGGATCATTTGGATTCTCCTCTGGTAATTGTCCTGGCACATGGTATAGTTTTAGGTTTGATGCGTTACAGATAGCCTCAGTTGTCCCATCCATGGATTGTACCTTGTACGCATTATTCTCTAAATTTTGCATTATTTGATAAGGCCCAATATACAGCTCTGCAAATTTGTGGTAAAATTTCCGTGGTGGATCAGACTTTGCGGGACGTTTGACCAATACGACTTCTTCCACACGTAGAGGTCTATGGAATCGTTTGCGTCGCAATCGTCGTAACCGCTTTTCTGCCTGTTTCTTCAAAGATTCCAACGTATCTCTCAACCTCAACTATACTGATGATCTTGGGTCTTCCGAACATGGCACGACACCTTTCCATGGTCTCTCGGGATGTTCGTTGAAGTGATCAACGCTGGAAATCTGTCCTGTCGATTCGTGTACGGTTGAGTTTATGCATTCCATGATGATTGGAACAACTTCTACCCAACCCCAATGCTGCCTTGGGCAATAGATTCTGCAAAATTTGCCGATCTCCCGCATAATCCTTTCAGACGGGTTCGATTCTGGATGGCGGATCGAACTCATGAGATGTTGAATTCCCATCTGCTCCATGTCTCTACGGAATGCGGCTAATGTAAACTGCGATCCGTGGTCGTTGAAGAGTTTATCGGGTTTACCCATCTTGGGAATGATCTTATTCCTTATCTGGCTGACAACTGTACGTGTATTCGCTTTCTGGACTGGACAAAACATGAAATATTTACTGAAAACGTCCATGCACACCAAAATGAACTGGAGCCCCCTGGTCGCCTTCGGAAGCGGACCATAGAAGTCCATTGAAAAATGTTCACGGGGCTTCTTAGGAATCAACGGCATTGGTGGTTGTTTAAGTAAGTAAGCGTTGGGCTTAATGCGTTGACTGATGTCACAAGTCATTAAAACTGTACGAGTCATCCTCCTCATTCGCGCCCATGTAAAGGTCTCTCTAAGCGTAGCCATAACTTTGTCTACACCAGCGTGTTCTATGGAGTGATGCGTCAGCCATATTAAGTCAACCTGGAGAGCGGGTGGAACGACCACTCTAAGACGGGTATGGGCATCATCCACATATTCGTATAAAATTCCATTTATGTAATTATAGTTTTGCGCGTGTCTCTCAGCGTCTTGATATTCTGGCGTTCCTGGTTGCAACTGTTTTCGCAAATACTGAATCATTCGACGAGTCTCTGGCCAACTTCCTTGTTCTTCAGTAATTTGTCCGAGTCGATCCAAGGTCTCTCGGTCTCCCTCAACTAGCTGTAGATTATGTATAGATTCACCCTCGGAATCAGGATTTCTGCTAAGGGCGTCCGCAATGATATTCTCTTTGCCCGCGCAATGTTCTATCTCCAGATCAAACTGTTGAACGAACAAGGTACAACGATTTACCCTTTCAGAAGCCATGGTTGATTTAAGCACAAATGTCAAAGCTCGATGAACCGTTCGTAACAAAATGGGAAAACCATAGATGTATTTGCGCCAGTGATTTAATGCAGTAACGATCGCAAGCATCTCCAATTCAGTAACAGTGTAATTTTGCTCATGTCCGCGTAGCTTGCGGCTCATGAAGGCCAAGTAATTTATCCGTGGTTCAGCGTCCTTCCTTTCCTGATATAACACTGCGCCGACGCCAATCATGGACGCATCCGTCTGTATTATAAACTTCAGGCTATAATCAGGATATCCTAATTTAACGTTGTTACTCATTAGATCCGTAGTCTTACGGAAAGCTTCCTCACAAGCCGTATCCCACTTCCATCGGTTGTTTTTCTTTAACAACTCTTGTAACGGAGCAACCGTGGTGGTATATGATGGACAGTGGACCGTAAAGAATCCGCATAAGCCTAAGAATTGCCGAACGTGCTTCACTCTGGTTGGCTTCGGGAATTTCTGGATTGCCTTGATTTTCACGGGATTTGGAGAGATACCCTCGGCAACAATGACATGCCTTAGGAATAGGATACTACGCTAACAAAAATGGGATTTTTCGAGATTTATTTTGAAATTGTTTCGGCCTAAATCTTCCAAAACGAGGCGCAAATGTTCCATGTGTTCTTCCAAAGTTTGCGTAGCTATCAAGATATCGTCTACATATTGGACGGTGATTTTCTTCACTTTATCACTTAAGTTGCGATCAAGTGCTCGAATTAGGGCTGATCCAGCGTTTTTGAGTCCGAATGGGAAACGTATATAAACGTATGTCTGCTGGTCAAACAGAAAACCAGTCAAGACCTTTGACTCGGCTGACAACTCTACATGATGATAGGATGCTCGTAAGTCTACACTGGAAAAGAACTGCATATGCTGAAATATCTTTAGGAGCTCTTTGATATTCGGGGCACGATCGTATTCCGGCACGAGCCTCTCGTTAATGCCTCGAACGTCCAAGCAAACCCTCAGAGATCCGTTTGGCTTAGCCACAATGACCAATGGATTCAGAAACGGTGTTCGAGCCTTACAAGTACTGTCATTGTCTTCCATTTCTTTGATGATCTCACGCACCTTAGGGTAGTGCTTCTCTGGTACAGGGTAGGGGTTTTTCTTAAATGGTTCCCAACTAGTTACAACCATGTTATATTTGAAATTTAGAATCTTCCCTGGTTGGGATCCAAAAACATCCTGATAAGTTTCCAATATTTCCTTCAATTTACACTTGTTCTCGTCATCAATCTTCGCCCCGCTTAATTTGACCTGTACAATATCCTCAAACTTCGGTTCTACTTCTTCCATTTTCTCCAGATTAGCAACCATCTCGTCGAATTGTTTTCTAATTTCCTCAACCTTCTGTTCGTCCCAATTCGGGAATTCATGGTAGTCATCCTCTACATCTCGGAACAAGTGGGCTGTCCATATCCGTTCCCCGTCCATGATCTCTGGTTTATCATTCAGTTGCACGTTCTCTTGAATCATGTTTATGTAGAACTTAACATGGTTTTGATCCATGTCGATGATTGCCTTGTATTCACGTAAAAAGTCAGCTTCCAGAATAATGTTGTATTCCATTCGGTCCATGACCAGAAATGGATGTGCGGGTGTGGCGTTGCCTATTTGTAAATCCAAAAAATCTGCGTGTCACATACTGCCGTGCGATCCGGAATGATGCCTCGCACCTTTACCTTGGAAACGGGTAAGGTAGGAATTTTGAACTTTGACTGTATTTCACGCACAAACGTCCTTGAAACTACGCTGACACTAGCTCCCGTGTCTACTATACAGCGTACGCGTATCTCTTGGACACGAATATACATTACTGGAAGCTCTCGGATAATCTTTTTACAACATGGACTTGGATCCTCTAACAAATCTTCGTGTTGGATTTCCCATGAGTCAATCGTGACAATAACTATTTTTAGCTCGCCTCGATGGTTTCTAATGTGCGGAGAAACTATCTCCTCGCTACCTAGTTCTGCTTTTTTTAATAGCTCCGCCCCCTGCGAAGTATTCTGACGCATGGGGGTTCAGCCGGTTTCCTCTGTCTTGCTCCCGTTGAGCTTGAAATTCGATACTCTCAGCTCCTCTAACTTCTTCAGATGACGCCATCTCTTGGATAGGCCTTTGCCATTTGTCAGTACTTGCCGGTTGATTTCGGAGCTGCTCGACGTACCTCTACAATTCAGCTTGTCGATCTCGTATCTGGTTGCCCATATTCCTCGGTCTATCCCATGAACATCTCCTTTCTCCTCTCCATCTATCATATGGCCTTCTGCAATGGTCGACCTGACTATACGTAAACCTATTTCTCCGTTCAGGTCGCCTTTGGTAGTCATAAATCATGGAGTTCCACTGTTCACGGTGTCTATCACTTGGTTCACTCCATCTTGGAGGATTCCTATCACCATCCCTCGTTGAGTAGGTTTCCCTTCTCTCTTCGGTACTCGTACCCTGACTTCGTCGTTTCAGCGATCCTCCTTCTGATTTCACGTCTATCGTATGCACCGTTTCATGGTGTCTCTGTCTAACGTGTCATCCACTTGTCGTTTGATCCAGCTGGCGCGAAATGTGCTCAGCTTCTACGGCGGTCTTAAGATTGGCTGAAATGAGAATCTTTTGGACTTCCGGTGGAAGTTGTTTCCCGACTGCGGAGATCAGCTCTAACTCAGACGGTGGACTGTCTAAATTTTTCATGCGAAGAAGCTGATGAACGAAGTACTCGCAAAACCTCGTTTGTCCCGTTGCTGAGTATCGCCGTGAGTACAGCTCTAGGCGTAACCCTTGCTGAGTTTGGATGCCCCTGTACATCTCTAGAATCCTACGCCGGAATTCCTCATATCCGTCAAAGCGGTATTTAAACGCCTTAAACCATATCAGCGGCTGATCCGCGAGGTATTTTTCAAGTATTCGTAGGCGCCTTTCTGCGGGGACATTGTGGTCGGAGAAATATTGGTCCATCTCATTTAGGAACCCTTTCGGTGTCATATGGGCATTTGACCCGAATTTCTTAGGTTCATCGTGACTGAGGCGCATAAGATTGTAAAAAGGGATCGAACCAAGATCCTGTGGCGTTGAACTGCGCCCTGATATAAAGCGAGTTTGGTTGTTCTCATGGTCTGGGTCTGATTTTTCCGTCAAGTCAGATTCGTTGTGAATTCCTGACTGTTCCTGGTCCTTCTTATCGGACTTGTTCAAGATGGATTTCAACAAGTCGTCTCCTCGAGATTCTTGAGACCTAAGGTTCTCTACTTCTTCTTGGAGTTCCAAGATTAGTCTCTCGTGGACGTCTAATTAATGGTAGCTTTATGAGCTTTCAGCTCAAATTTATCAATCTTTTCCTTCAACTCCTAGACCTTTCCCTGTATTTCCCGTTGTTTTCCATCCACGGTAACATTCAATTCAATCTTCGCTCGATCCATGTGCTGTTCAAAATATTCTTTGCATTTCGTCTCTGTGCCGTCCCGAACCTGCACCATATGTCCTTCCATTTCTTCAGTCCTTAAGGACAAGCCCTCAAATCTGACTTGTAAGTTTATCATGCCTTCCGTACTGGCATTAACCTTTACTTCCATTTCTTCCACTTTGCTTTCCTGAGCTATCATTCTTATTTCTATTTCGTCTGTACGCTCATCCAGACGGCAACCGCTTTGCTCTAGATTCAACGTAAGGGAATCTATGCGTGTCGTCACGTCATCAATGCGGGAGGTAACGTGTTCTTTAAGCTCCGCGGCTTGGGCTTTACACGACGCTTCGTATCCGTCTAACAGTGCAGTGAGCTGACCTACTCGACTATTGTGCTAGTCTATACGTTCTTCAATTTGTGTGGTTGCCTGTCCTAGTTTATTTAATAGTTCTGCCTACCTTTCACTATCGGCCTTTAACTATTCCTTTAAAAGTTCTGCCTGTCTTTCACTATCGGCCTTTAACTGTTCCTTTAAAAGTTCTGCCTGCCTTTCACTATTGTCCGCATTGGCCTGTTCCAATTTTGCAAGACGCTCATCAAACTTCGCACTTTGTTCCCTGAAAAGCTCTGCCTGCTTCTCACTTTTGTCCGGCCAGTAAGGCGGCCATCAACTGCATAATACCTTCCACATCCATAATACTTCGATTCTTGAGAAATTTGTGCCCCCCTGAATTAAGCTGCTCCTGGTATTTCAGTTCATAGGATTCAGTTTCCTAAACTTAGGAAGGTGTGCTAATTTTGAAAATGACCAAGTCGTATTATGCCGAAATTAGCTTCAAAACAGCTGCGCCACACCTCCTAACAATTACGTGTGTTTCCCTAGTATTTTCCTACGTAATTCATAAGCATTATACCGACATATTTTTTTCAAATAAATTTATGTAGCCTTTTATTAAAATAAATATTACCTAAATCCGCAACCTAAATGGGCTCGGTACTTTACGTGTGCCAGAAATATGGTGCACTTAATAAACAGTGGATGTTTTCAGTCTCGAGATTCTGAAGATGCTCTAGCAGACAATTCCCCGTCTCGAAGTGACAACATTGCACTGTTCATTTTGAGAAAATAAGAGTAATGGGATGAGGTTTCCACTCTTGTCCACGATATCGATTCTGTTTACATGGGATGAATTCCCTAAAGTACCAAGGCCTGCTACAAATGCATTGCCTTCGGCATGAACCTCTGACCAGAAGAATTTGAAGAACCCAGTCCAGTCATTTTATCCTCAACAATGGGAAGGCCATTTTATTGCTCCCCTGAAGTTTCGCAACTCCATAATTTTTTCTCAGGTCTGCCATACTTCTGAGTGACCATCGTGTAAATTTCCATCTAATCTAATAAACACGCTCATTTCATTAGGATTTTATCAGTACATATAACAGGACATTATTTACAAAACGTTGCTACCTAGGGACAAGCATAAAGCGACTTCAATACCAAACATCATAAACAGAGTATCATAGCACTTCCTGTAAGAGATAGACAAGGGGAAATACACTCCAAACACACACGATGAGGCACAGAATGCACAAGCCACCCGCTGTTGGTAACAGTAAGCTTTCACTGTCTCCTGGAATGAACCCAGGATCTTCTGAGACGGGGTATATATAACTTGGAACTCCCTACACGCTGTAAATAATTAAGAAATAAATTGGAGGGATCCTTCCTTTAATGCACATCGAAATTTATGCGACGTTGACCATATTCAAATTGATGCACGTAATCGTTGTGCCGAGAGGAATGAAACAGCTACTTGTATGTTGTAGCCTTTCAGTGGAGAAAACACTTTCGTTCGTCCCTATAGACGGGCTCATAAATTACCCAGCTGTTAGCCACCCACGACACACTTCCAAAGAGTGGGGCACTGGGTCTTTTCATACAATAGCTTCACGGCAAATGACCTCGCTCCTTTTCTTCCTGGCCACAATGGCATCACATTTGATATCGGCTCTATATCCGGCCATAATCAACATATTCATAGCGCGGCATCCACTTTGCACTTATTAATAACAGATTCCAGGGGAACTTCACATCCTTACTTCACAATATACCTTAAGGTTACAGCCCGCTTAGCCATTACATTTCACCTCTTGGTACCTCGACTACAAAGCTATTCAATGATGAAACCCTGCCACACGGGACCAAATTACCTCACACATTCACGAGTTAAATAATACGACGATATATACCCCATGTCTCCATCCGTTGTTTCACAGCAGCCTTAATTACCAGTTAGGAGGACTCCCTAGGAGCTTGTGAAATGCAAAAAAAAGAAAATCAATTACTGATAGATCTTTGATGACTCATATTTGCTATAGAGAAGAAGATAACTGGAGTCATTTTTACAGAATATTTAAGCCCACTTTACTTGACAGCACTTCACCCTTAATTAATCTAAGGACCTTAAAATTACGTCATGCATTACGAAACCCTTATATAAAAATGGAAGTAAAATATGATTATCCCAACCATGATGAAGGTGTTTCATAAAACCCATAAATAAAAATGAAATTATTATTATCCCTCTGAAATGGCATATTGGCGATCTACGTTACGTCTGCATGCAAATTTAATCTATATTTACAATAAGACTTTCAAAGTTACTTAATATTTTGGAAATGTACTTAGCCTTCAGGATACCACGTTCACAGCATTACAGGAGGGCACGCCCATGAATTACTCGGACATCAAGACGTCTTCAACGATGTGAAGTACTTGTGTGATCAAATGGCAAGTCACAAACATGATGGCTTCAACTCGTGTGACGTTCCAGACGGTCTCTGCTACACTAGGCAAAATTCCGGCAGACAGCTAGATGTCTCGTTTGCTCCGACGTTCTTGTAGACTCCTTATGTAAATGAGGGGAAGTTATATCATGTGAATGCGTTAGTTTATATTACACATTACAGATTAAATACCTGGTTGGATCTGCTCAATGGCACAAGCATTCCAACTCAATGTCGGTAATGTCACTGAAGCCCAACATTATTCACCTCTCATCTACCTATCATCTTTATAGTCAGCTACTCTAGGCCCTGAAATTCCACTGGGTCACTTAGGAAACGTCATTGGTTAGGCCACTAACGCGTTAGCACTCTCGCATTTCACGACGATAGTTCAGGCATATTCTATTGCACTTAGTCGTAAGTCGAGCTCTCTACTGCGTTAGAAATTGATTTAACGTGACACTGCCCTAAACCATACCGATAATGAGCCTTTCATTCAATTCCTTGTAATTCATATTTATATCGAGCAAACTCGCTCCACACACTTCGCTAAATACGTGCCTATTTATGTTAATTTGGCTGCATTACTTTAGGCAAATATGAGGCTCGATGGACGACCTCTTCGACACACGGACAGCGATCATTTCGGTTTCGTGCCGTTCCTACTAGCTACATTTGTTAGCGGCACACTGTGCGCGCAAACGGCTTGGTTAGATTGTGGTTATTTCCACATATATTCACAGACTTTAATAGATCACTGCATTACACTGCCTACATTACAAATGATTTCTTCATAAAGGACTCACTCACAAATCACGACGAACTAGTAACGAACTGACGTTGAACTGAAAATGCACTGGTGGTGTCTGCCTCTCAGCTTCTTCCTATATAGGCGAGATGCCCGGATGCTGAGAGTGGGGGAAAATGCAACCCCTTCTGAAAATGTCCTCCGGTAATACGCAACGTAGAGTGGCGAACAGGATATCAAATTTTAGCTCCTGTATTCCCATTTTCACTGAATGAATGTTATTAAAATAGCTTCGTAGATTCTCAAGCAATCTTAAAAGCGTCCTTTTGTCTCTGTCGGTGAATGATTACGAACACTAGGGGAATCCTTGAACTCGCTGCCACGGTTGGGGTCCAACATCTGGTAACCATTAAAACGAGCCCTTGTTACGGGGTAGTAACCATTCTGTCAATTACGTAGAGCACTTCTCGGTCTCATAATGACGCGTGAAATTCCCTGATTAGAATGAATGTTTACACGTGATTATCCGTTGAATATCTTGCGATCTATAAAAATTAACAGGGATAAAACAATTGAACTCGATGAGTTGGCAGTGGTGAATGAATGAGGGAAATTGTGTATAATGTTTGTTCTCACGTTGGATATACTCCATGGGGTCGGCTAGTGACCTAGATTCTCTGTCACGTGATAACGCGTATCTTCCTGTCTTGCTCGTGGTTGGAGTGAGAAAACTTTGAGTACAAGCGCTCTTGGACCGCCTTGCTGCTAATTACCAGCAACTAGAGTTGAGTCGCGCGACTCAGTATACTGCAAATCGCATCCCGGACCGGGTGGAAAAATTCTAAACTTGGGCAGTTTTTATCGTAGAATGACGCGAAAAACGGCATATTTCATCTCCTGGGTATCATGACGTACTATAGGTGAAGTTGTGAACGGTCACATCATGGGAACGATAGGATATGAAACGGGAAGGAATGGGAAGGAAGCAGCTATGGCACTGATTAAGGTACATCCCCAGCATTTGCCCGGTGTTAAAGTGGGAAACCAAGGAAAGCTATCTTCAGGGCTGCCAACAATGGGGTTTGAACCCACCATCTCCCATTAGAAATTTTACTAGGATGTCCTGTAACTGTATAAAAGGAAATCCCACCTTGACTTACACTGAATGTAAGTACATTTTACTTACAAGGAAAGTGAGATACCCTTCATGATTAAACCTTTCTTGAAAATTTGTTTGCACAATGTGCTATGAGGTCGCCACATGCAAAATATTAGCTGCCTGTTTCCACTGCATTATCCTTCCCCTCTGAACCTCTGAACCTCTGATCATCAAGACAGTCGTGTACAGCCATAGCCCGCAGTCCATGGCGTTCTGTACCCACCCATCAACAAGTTTTCGGAACTTATTAGTGACATTTTAATTAAAATGATGGGGGAATGTAAAATTGACCAATATTATAAGTTATTTCTATCAACATTATGTAGGTAGCCTAACTTATATAATTTTGTAACAATCATTTTGTTCCATTGAGCTAAAGTAAACAGTAACAAAAAACATACTTGTAAAATATATATTTCTTCTAAGTCTGTAATATTACAAAGATTTGTTTTCCTTCAAAATATTCGGGTGACAACTGCCACTCCTTGCCACCCCCAAATTACGCCTATGGTTATAGTTACAAAATGATGATAGATCATAAGGAAGGTGCTTGTGGGTGTGTGAGGAACACAGCCTAATGTCGTCCGTACATCTGCCCTTGCCTTGTGTTTCTCAGCTGCAGAGTATGCTGCCCCAGTCTGGAGTATTTCCGCTCGTGCAAACCAAGTTGATGTTGACCTCCACGAGACAGATCGCATTGTTACAGGCTGCTTACGACCAACTCCTGTTAACAAGATATTTCCACTTATGGGAGTAGTACGTCCAGATGTTAGGAGACAAGTTGCAGTTGAGATTGAGAAGAAGAAAAAGAAGCAACAAACAGATCCAAGACATCCAATATTTGGACTTCATGCCCACCCATCAACGTTGAAATGAAGGAAGAGCTTCCTACAAACAACAACGTCAATCCCATCAGCCGAATCTGAATCTTGGTGAAAGGAACTTTGGAGAAAGATGTCGTCTGTAGGATTATGGGAAGTGAAAGAGTAGCCAGCTGCAGGACATCATCTTCAATATGGACATTGGAAGACGCTTAACAGATTAAGATCTGGAGTGACACTATGTAAAACCAACCTGAAAAGGTGGGGACACAATCATCAAGATTTGTGTGAGTGTGGTGATGAATATGGATATTTATTTATTTATTGAATAACATTACAGGCTTTCAGCCAAATACATGTTCCCGTTACAAAGAGAAAAAGATATGCACTAAATCTACCATGTGGACGCAAAATAAAAATAAACTAAGTCTACTACGTGGACGCTCACGTGGGCGGAAAACCAGACCACATGCAAGCGCCACCCTTAAAACACCACTAGCCGCTGCCCCCTTATGTGTGCTTTAAGCCCTTGTTGTCTCGCCCTCCAAAGTTGCCTCTTCAGAGTTTTCAAATTTTCACTTCCTTCTTTACCCATATCTTCCTTTACCCAGAATTTCTGTCCTTGTAAATTGGTGTTTCTTAACACTATTTCTGTCATTAAAGTAGACAATAACTTTACTCTAATTGGTCTGCGTCCTTCGGCTTTACCCACTCTTTCCACATCGTCTATATCCACGTCACTAAAATTTATTTTCATCTTGTTCTGTATGACCTCCACCACCTTACAAATTATGTCCACCTTCCCATCCTTCTCATCTTCTTGAACGCCATATACAAATATGGATTTCTTCATCCTCTCCTGATTGCACACTTTTGCTTCCTTCTTCATCTTCAACACCTCCTCTTTTAGACATTTTACTTTCCCTCTTAACAGCTCTACTTCTTTCTCATTACTACACGTTCTGTTAATCGATTCTTCTGTGTTTCTATCCAATTCTTTATATTCCCTATCTCCTTTTATTGCTCTTTTATCATATCCTTAATCTCTTTCATCTGGTCCCAAGGACAGGTTTCTAGTATGATTTTCCTCACTATCTTCTTGATTGCCACCAAATCATCCCAGCTGAAGTTGCCACTGGTATTCGGGCCGTGGTATATCCCCCCCTAATGACCAGAAGCACAGCTATCACTACTGCTACCAGTACCATCTCACCCATCTTTCCCAGCTCTTCTTTTTTCTCCAAACCATTGTTGGAATTCTTTCCTTGCTTCCACTGCCAACTCCCAATCACGGCCCGGTACTGTTCCACTCCCACCATAATTCACGGCACGCACTTCACAACACGTCCGCACTCACCGCTTGCTCAAGCTAGACTGGTGTGAGTGTGGTAAAAAGCAAGATCATGGACACTTTCTCATTTGTAGAAATCTGCCTAAACCATGTAGTATGAAGAATTTAGTGGAAGCCAATGAATGTGCCATCTCAACAACAGTTGAATACTGGAAAAACAAAGTGTAAATAGAGTAGTTGTAAATATATTGTAGTGATTTCGGACAGGGATAAATAAATAAATAAATGCGTGAGTATCAGTATAAAGACACGTACCGGTACATATACAAGTGAATTGTGTTGATATTCAGATTACAGTACAGATACGCTACAAAATCTTACATTAATATACAGAACAAGAAAATGTGATCAAGCTGAACAGTTGTACAGTGAATGGTATGTTCAGATTACAATCTAAAATCCAACTTTCGAGGCTTCTTAGAAAATAGCTTCAAGAGATCTGTTTGTTTTAGGAGTATGTCTCTGTGAATGTTCAAAAGAGCCAACCCATTGAGTCGACTTTCACTTTTTAATTGTCAATTTCTGTTTAGTTTCCTTTGTAAAAATTCCATGGGGAGGAATGGATTCTAGGCTCCAGTACCCACCCCCTCCGGGCTACGCCCTTGGATGTTACCGTTTATTCTGTTCATTCATGTTACATATGATATTGTGATAAGCAGGGCTAGGATTTCTATGTAAACTCAAGCTCGTTTTTACACAAGTGATCAGCAGGTTTTAAACAATGGGCCCGTGTAAACCTGTGCGATCTTATGTGTAACAGCTTTGTAGCTCTGTGTGCAGAAGAAACCGAAACCCCTACTTGTTGTGCTAATTTTGTGAGTGATTTATTCGGTGACCGTTCAAGATTATAAAACTACCGTAAATTCTCCAAATTGTCTTGATTTAAGCTCATTCGTTTATCTGTAGCATATTAAATAGTACAGAAAATGATCGTTCTACGTCACAAGAAGTGACAGGTGCACACTTAAGTGAAGACATTTGGGACAAAGTGAGCTGAAATCGTACGTCTTTTGCATTTTCACCACAATGCATCTTATACAAGCTTGACGAATTCAAAGTCAGGATATGAACGGATCACTTTGTTCGAACTATCTTTAGCTGCCGCAGCTACTTCTGCATGCGATGATTCAGATACTTTTGAACGTCCTCAATAACTGGTAACGATTGCCTGCTGCGATAACGAGTGAGAGTGCCGGGTAGGAAATTCCAGGATAACAACAGAAGAGGGTTCAGTGCAAAACCAAGGTTTGTAAGCTGCTATCTCATTAGCGCGGCGTCACAGAACTGCGATGGTCTACAAGTTTTGTTTTGTTCGTCAAACGTACAGCAACGAATGAGCCGTCAGTGAGTAATGCATAATTTAAGGTTCAATTTATAGCAATAGCACATACCCCGAAGAATTACAGAGATCGACGTGGGAACTTCCGGCTTACGTTCAATGTTTACTCAAGCAACAGATAAGAAAGTGCTTGGATAATTATATTATAGGACCTCTACCGTATGTACTAACTTTGGTTGTAACATAGGATGTCAGGAATACATTCTCTCCGTCCCTCAATAATAGATATACTGAATAACATGGAAAAATGGTCCCAAATTCTGCACACTAACGTTCACAAAAGGGACTATCATATACGTTAACATTATATATGCGCCAAAGTCAGAAGAAAAGTCATATTATCCAATATTAAAAGTTCAGATATTCGCTATTATATCCAAAACCTTCAAAATATGCATTCTGGATGAATTTTCTCCTAAAAGTGCCAAAACATGCAAACATGCAGGGAAAAAGAAAGGTTAAGTGTAATCGTTAAGCCATAAAACGAAGTTTGCAAAATGTAACAAGCTTATTTAAAAACATGAGTTGCCGGGCTGAGTGGCTCAGACGGTTAAGGCGCTGGCCATCTAACCCCAACTTGGCAGGTTCGATCCTGGCTCAGTCCGGTGGTATTTGAAGGTGCTCAAATACGACCAGAGGCATGTCATGAGGTCCACTTAATAATATATGCCGTTTTCTGCGACATTCTGCGACATATAGTGTCATAATGAATATTTTTCACCCAGTTCGGGACACGAATGGCGTCGCGCCAGCTCGGAGAGCAGAGGTCTCATTGCGCGCACCGAGAAAAAAGGGCCATGAATCCCAAACGTCAATACAAATGTTCTTGAAGGAGAGAAAATGGCACCCATATAAGGCGCACGTACATCAGCAACTCTATGGAGATGAGTTTGATCGCCCACGTGGACGAAGAATGGCAACGGCATTACAGCAAGATCCACATTTTATCAGGAATATCCTGTGGAGCGATAAATGTTACTTTTTGAATGATTCAATGATCGACACTCATATTCTCCATTATTGGGCTCCGGCAAACACCAACTGGGTTCGAACACATCATATGCAACACCAGTGAGGGATTAAGATTAGTGTGTGGTGCGGTATTCTGGGCTTGTTTTTATAGCCCGTTGTGTCACCGGCAAGCGTTACTTGAAATTCTTAGAGACCGACTTGTCTCTAGAAAATATTCTAGAAGATCTTCCACTGCAGCTAATACTGCAATATTGGTTCCAGCATGATGGTGCACCACCTCAATACTTTTGAACCGGACCGGGCGAGATGGCCGTGCGGTTAGGGGCGCTAAGCTGTGAGATTGCATCCGGTAGACAGTGGGTTCGAACCCTACTGTCGGCAGCCCTGAAGATGGTTTTCCGTGGTTTCCCATTTTTACACCGGCAAATGCTGGGGTTGTACCTTAATTAAGGCCACGGCCGTTTCCTTCCCACTCCTAGCCCTTTCCTATCCCATCGTCACCGTAAGAACTATCTGTGTCGGTGCGGCGTAAAGCAAATTGTAAAAACCTTCGAGCCATTAGGGAACATCATGATGCACAATATCCTCAACGGTGTAAGGTCATGGTGGATCCTGATAATAGCTACCACGATCGTCTGACCTCACCCGCTCCCCCGCCCCCAACTCAGTGGACTTTTTTCTGTGGAGATATATCAAATGGAAAGTGTACTAAACTGAGCCAGAAAATGCTGAAAAATAATTACAACCACGAATTTCTGAGGCCTTTGCTGCAGTGACTCTTGAAATGCTGAGACATGTCCATGTCTGTGATAACGATATCAACAGTCACGTGACAGTACAGGTTATCTTGATACGGTATCAATATCAACGTGTTCAGCACTGCCTGCGCCATCAGGGACATGTTTTTGAGCATATCGAATACGAGTAGTTTTAGAAGGAAACGTTCTGGTAGATCCATATGTGACATTTTAATTTTCTGAGCTCTGAAGCTATAATAACATGTATTTGTTTTTATTTCTACTAACAACTCTTTTATAGAGTGGAATGTCTGCACGTTTATTGGTAATAAGACTTTTTCTTCTCTCCATCTTTGGCGTATTTACAAATTCACGTGTGCAGTAAATGACTGATATTTGTCTCGCAACATCCGAAATACAGCACGTTGTCGCTCCTTCGAAAACAAGTGATTAGGCATCACATGCATCACTACTGCATGCGGGGCATTTATAAGTAGGAAGTACGGTGCTCGCGAGCCGCCTGGTATACCGGGTGAGTCAACCGCGCCTGACGTTTCTGCTTTTAGGCATCCCAACGAACGTCATTGGGGTGATGGTCGATTTTCCTTTGCCGAATACCAAGCTACAGTCGTCTTTAAAGTACTTAGCGCGTCATCCCTGCACGACTTTTGCAAAAACACGTACGCGACATGTATTTACGCAATACATAAAACTGTTGTAAAATGTATGTGCCAATTATAAGCTTTCGATTGGTTATGAAATTATCGCTAAAAGCGATGGCATACTGATAGAAAACGTGTGTGAACTTGTGAAGCGCGACGTAGTTTTACACCAAGTAAGCTTCCCGATAAATTGGAACAAACAGTCACCGTGGTGTAGTAGACTAACCACAGACGTATTGACGCATGTTGCGTTGGTAGGTGGGTTCGATTCCCACGAGCGATAAATACTTTTTTCACATTTTAAACGAGGATCAAATAAGAGGCCTTTATGCCACATTCGACCAATAGCATGCATGTTGAATGTGTAGTGGCCTGACACTTGGTGTAGCCTAGCAGTCCTGGTCATTTCTTCGATATGTATTTAGCAGATGAGTATGTTGACATGCTCCTCATCTACGGTGAAGCAAGACAGAACGTACAAGAAGCACAGCGAATGTACCAGAGAAGATTTCCACACAGACAAGAACCAAACGTAAATACGTTTAGGAGGGTGGAGCGACGTTTGCGTATAACTTCGTCACTTTCCCGAACAGGTCCTGTTCGAGAGGCACCAGTTACGTCCGGTGAAACTGCTGAGATGGTTTTGGACACTTTCCGAGAGAATCCTCGCACGAGTACCCGGGCAGGAGCACAACAGGCCAACATCAGCCAGTCCGTATCACCTGCAACTACATCGAGAACTCCAAACTCGTGTTGATTACTGTGCATGGATACTGACGCTAGTAGCAAATGGTCCAGCGTTTGTATCTCACATTTTATGTTCGGACGAGGCGCGATTTCATAATAATGGCTCTGCGAATCGTCATAATATGCACTACTGGAGTGTTGAAAATCCCCACTGGGTAAGGCAGGCAGCATTTCAGACAGGTTGGGGAGTAAATGTATGGTGTGGTATACTGGGTGATTACCAAATTGGACCATATTTCTTTGAGAATCATTTGACAGGAGCCCGGTACCTACAGTTCGTTCAAGACCAACGACCATTGTTGCCAGAGGATGTGCCCGTGGGTGAGTGTTTAACCATGTGGTATCAACACGACGGAGCTCCCCCTCACATGTCAGCAGATGTTCGCAACTACCTGAATGTTACACATCCCGGTCGATGGATAGGAAGGGGAGGACCTGTCACCTGAACGGCTAGATTGCCCGATTTGACGCCACTGGGCTTATTTCTATGGGGAATTTGAAGGATGTAGTGTACGCTCAGCAGCCGGAAAATCCTGAATGTCTTCGAAACCTTGTTATGGAAGCATGTGAATCTGCAACACCTACAATGGCAGTTCAACGGCATGCTGAAACGTGCATTACTGCAGAAGGCCATCTATTCGAACACTTAGTGCACTAGCAGGCTGTTGCTCAGTCAACCGGATTTAAACCCCCAACCATTCTATCCTCGTCCAGCCCTGCTTATAAAACATCCACGTATGCAGCTCTAATGGCCTAGAACAGTCCAAAATAAATAAATAAATAAATAAATAAATAAATAAATAAATAAATAAATAAATGAATAAATAAATAAATAAATAAATAAATAAATCGATCAATCGAGCAATCAATAGTCCGCCTCTGTGGTGTAGTGGTTATTGTGATTAGCTACCACATCCGGAGGCCCGGGGTCGATTCCCGGCTCTGCCACGAAATTTGAAAAGTGGTACGAGGGCTGGAACGGGGTCCACTCAGCCTCGGGAGGTTAACTGTGTAGAGGTGGGTTCGATTCCCACCTCAGCCATCCTGGAAGTGGTTTTCCGTGGTTTTCCACTTCTTCTCCAGGCAAATGCTGGGATGGTACTTAACACAGATACGCAACGGCCGCTTCCTTCCCTCTTCCTTGTCTATCCCTTCCAATCTTCCCACCCGCCATCAAAGCCCCTGTTCAGCACAGCAGGTGAGGCGGCCTGGGCGAGGTACTGGTCATAATCCCCAATTGTATCCCCCGACCCAATGTCTGACGCTCCAGGACACTGCCCTTGAGACGGTAGAGGTGGGACCACCCGCTGAGTCCGAGGGAAAGCAAACCCTGGAGGGTAAGCAGATTAAGAAAGAAAGAAAGAAAGAAAGAAAGAAAGAAAGAAAGAAAGAAAGAAAGAATGCCATCGCTTATAGCGTTCATTTCATATCCTAATGAAAGCTCATAATTGGCACGTACTTTTTTTTTGCTAGTTGCTTTACGTCTCACCGACACAGATAGGTCTTATGGCGACGATGGGACAGGGAAGGACTAGGAGTGGGAAGGAAGCGGCCTTGGCCTTAATTAAGGTACAGCCCCAGCATTTGCCTCGTGTGAAAATGGGAAACCACTGAAAACTATTTTCAGTGGCTGCCGTCAGTGGGGTTCGAACCTACTATCCCCCGAATACTGGATACTGGCCGCACTTAAGCGACTGCAGCTATCGAGCTCGGTGCACGTACTTTTTACCTAACCGTATGACATTTTAATGCATTTTGTAAATGCCTGTCGCATACGGTACATGTTTTTGCAAAGGAAACTGTGCAGTGACTGATTAAAGGCGGCTGTTCCTTGGTCGACGGCAAAGGGGAATAGACCATAACAACAGTGATGATCGGTGGAATGCCTAACAGCATAAAATGTCAGGCGGTTGTGGCTTTACGTCGCACCGACACAGATAGGTCTTACGGCGACGATGGGATAGGAAGGTCCTAGGAGTTGGAACGAAGTGGTCGTGGCCTTAATTAAGGTACAGCCCCAGCATTTTACGTGGTGTGAAAATGGGAAACCACGGAAAACCATAACATCAGTCGCGGCTTACTCACTAGGTATATAAAAATGATATGAGTAAGGAACTATAATCAGAGATAAGGTTTTTTGCAGATGATTTTATTCTGTATAGAGTAATAAAGAAGTTAAAATATTGTGAGCAATTGCGAAGAGACCTCGAGACTGTTGTGAGGTGGACAGTAGGCAATAATATGATGTGATGTAAAACGGCTTTAAAAGTGAAGTTGTGAATTTCACAAATAGGAAAAGTCCTCTCAATTTTAATCACTGCATTGATGGGTTGTAAGTTACTAATGGAGATCTCTGTAAGTATTTAGGTGTTAATATAAGGAAGGATCTTCATTGGGGTAAACACATAAATGGAATTGTAAGTAAAGGGTACAAATCTCTGCATGTGGTTATCAGGGTATTTAGGGGTTGTAATAAGGATGTAAGGGAGAGGGCATAGGTTTCTGGTAAGACCCCAAATAGAGTATGGTTCCAGTGTATGAGACCCTCACCAGGATTACTTGATTTAAGAACTGGAAAAAATTCAAATTAAAGCAGCTCGATTTGTTCTGGGTAATTTCCGACAAAAGAGTAGTGTTCCAAAATTGTTGTAATTTATGGGCTGGGAAGACTTGGGAGAAAGGAGAAGAGCTGCTCGACTAAGTGGTATTTCCGAGCTGGCATTGGGGAGATGGCGTGGAATGACATTAGTAGACGAATAAAAATTCAGGTGATTGATTGATTGATTGATTGATTGATTGATTGATTGATTGATTGATTGATTGATTGATTGTTTGATTGTTTGATTGATTGATTGATTGATGTGTTAATGTTCTGAGTGATACAGCTCCGTTAAAGCTGGTGAAGCATTTTTCTAACCAAAGTAGTTCTGTTTCACATGGTCATATATGCGATCTTCAAAGAAAAAAGATGCAAAATACTCAAACGCCTCACCATTGTGATCATTGTTCATACGTTAGTCACTATTACACTGTCAAATTTGAAGATCAGCAGGAGACAAATCTGCAAAAGTCACTAAATTACTCTAGCCGAAACTAAAAGACACTGCATTACAGTATGAACATTAAGCTATATTTCATCAGAAATAGATTTTGATTGAGCTCTTGAAAATATTGACATCACCTGGTACTTCACTGCCGTAATCAAGCAGATAAGGTGTCGTTCGGTAGCGGCAAGTAGGCCCACCGGTACCTTATCTCGCAACATCAACTTCAAGTAGTATGTTTGGAGGACAGACATTCGTCTGACATTGAACACTTGAAACCTCCTTATACGCTGTGTTGATTGATAAGTTGTTGATGTTGCGCTTGAAGATTACAACACTTGTTGGCGACATTGCTCTACGCGGATGCAAATATCCATATATGGATATTCGCGAAGTTAGTATCTTGGCGGACATTAAATGTATGGCAGTGAGGATAATTTTGCTGATCAATTCTAGATAATGATGTTTATTGATTTTCGCTCAGATATACTCCAGAAATCTCGACAAGTCAGTTTTATGTTTGTTTGTGGTGAGGCGACTCTTGACATTGGTATGGAAGAATGGTATAATAACTGCAAGTCGCCTCCGAAAAGGCCTGATGCAGGTCTTTCGAGTTGACGCCGTATAGAAGATCTGCGCGTCTATGAGAATGGGGCCCTGCCTATGATGAATTCTAATGCTTAAGGCGGCACAGACACCCAGCCCCCGAGTATTCAGGATAAACCAGTGAAGGTTAAAATTCCCGACCCGGCCACGAATCGAACCCGGGACCCCCTGGAGCACAGGCCAACACGCTAACCGTTTAGCCGTGGAGCAAGACCGATGGTATATAAAGAGCCATAAACCTGCTCCCGCCCGTAATTGTTGGAAGGAAGGAGTAAAGGTTCCGAAAGAGAGGCGCTCAATACGACGGTACTTGTCATAAGAAGAAATTCCTCATAAACGTGTCACTGTGAGGGGACTAGTGTCAGGTATCAGGCTTCATACTCACGGAGTCGAGACGTCCTACATGACTTTCTTCTGACGTGACTGACTCATATTCATTGGATCTCTCCAGCAACCACTTTTACTGCTGAAATATTCCCTCCTTTTACAAATGTACAATCACTTCAGATACTTTTTTTTCTTGTATCTGCACCTGCATCTGGGACCAACTTTCACTCTATATGTACAGTGTAGCCAAGTCCAGTAAAGCCGCCATGTTTTAGCCAGGTACTCAATCACCATTATAATAGATGAAGGAGAGTGATATTATTATTGTTTCAATAAAGAATAGACTAGTTCAATTTTTTAAGACGTTATTTATTTTGCTCATACTGTGTGTATATACGCCTATCCGTATTATTTTGTTATATTCGGAGTCTGACCACCTGACGTAAAACTTCAAAATTTAGATTTATACTTGGTATACAAGTCACAGTCCGCCTCTGTGGTGTAGTGGTTAGCGTGATTAGCTGCCACCCCCGGAGGTCCGGGTTCGATTCCCGGCTCTGCCACGAAATTTGAAAAGTGGTACGAGGGCTGGAACGGGGTCCACTCAGCCTCGGGAGGTCAACTGAGTAGAGGTGGGTTCGATTCCCACCTCAGCCATCCTGGAAGTGGTTTTCCGTGGTTTCCCACTTCTCCTCCAGGCGAATGCCGGGATGGTACCTAACTTAAGGCCACGGCCGCTTCCTTCCCTCTTCCTTGCCTATCCCTTCCAATCTTCCCATTCCTCCACAAGGCCCCTGTTCAGCATAGCAGGTGAGGCTGCCTGGGCGAGGTACTGGTCATACTCCCCAGCTGTATCCCCCAACCAAGAGTCTGAAGCTCCAGGACACTGCCCTTGAGGCGGTAGAGGTGGGATCCCTCGCTAAGTCCGAGGGAAAAACCTAACCTGGAGGGTAAACGATGATGATGATCATCACAATTAATTATTTATATTATAATACATGTGGCATAAAATAGTATAGTCATTGTATTGAATAATGTACGTGATGACTGTAACGTTAGCCTACATTTACATTTAAAAAATTAACAATACCATATTCCAGGCTACATGGTTTCACATATCAGAATATACATTGCAGTATCATCAGACTATAAGTAAGAAAGCAATTTTTTATGCCGGACTTATTGGTATGTAAAATATATAATCTTAACATACGCAGAAGAAAATAATATGATTAGTTAACCGATGGGTAGACAAAATTGTATTACCTAGCTCCATATTTATGTTAACGTAGCCTAATATAGGCTACTGTACCATTCTACTCGTGGTACGGTACTAATATAAATGATAACGAAATCCTACTACTCTTTAGTGGTGAAAACAAGCAGCTGCCATGGTCCTGGGGTAGTTTTGTATAGTTCACTGTTAATGACGGCTAAGGTTTGATCCCCGAAATGAGCAATTAACAATTACATATCGGTATCACTATACAATATAGTTTGAGAAAATACTACTTGTTTCTCTGTGAAAACAAGCAGTTATCCTGATCCCGGAGTACTTGTATTCAGGACACTGTCACCGAACCCCCGCGGTTCGATCCCCGTGATGTGCGACTAATTCTGTGCCTCGGCTCGGTTAGTACTGGTAGATATCCGTTGAATTTTAAACATTCTATTTGCTACCGTCGGTTTTGCTAATACATTATTATTACTGTTATCATTACCTTATTTTTCTACCACTCTCCCCACAACTGTGGGGTTGTGGGTGCGAACTGCGTCACACATGTGGATTTGGCCCTGTTTAATGGCCTGGTGCCCTTCCTGACGCCGATCCTATGTGGAGGGATGTAATCACTATCGCGTGTTTCTGTGGTGGTTTGTATTGTGGTGTTTTGTTTGAATATGAAGAGGAGAGTATTGGGATAAACACACGCACCCAGTCCCCAAGCTCGAGCTATCAAAATACCCCACTCGGCCGGGAATCGGACCCGGGACCCTCTGAACCGAGGGCAGTACGCTCACCATTCAGTCACGGAGTCGGACTATTATTGTTATAATCATCATGTATGGGAAAAACTCAACTTGATGCTAGGTGGCACTTACAACCACATCCTTTAAGAGATTAATAGCCATAAAAGCTTGAATTCGAGAATATATAAATCATGATATCTCATACGGGTCCGCCTCTGTGATGCAGTGGTTTGTGTGATTAGCTGCCACCCCCGGAGGCCCGGGTTCGATTCCCGGCTCTGCCTCGAAATTTGAAAAGTGGTACGAGGGCTGGAACGGGGTCCACTCAGCCCCGGGAGGTCAACTGAGTAGAGGTGGGTTCGATTCCCACCTCAGCCATCCTGGAAGTGGTTTTCCGTGGTTTCCCATTTCTCTTCCAGACAAATGCCGGGATGGTTCCTAACTTAAAGCCACGGCCGATTCCTTCCCTCTTCATTGTCTATCCCTTCCAATATCCCCCCCCCCAGCAAGGCCCCTGTTCAGCATAGCAGGTGAGACCCCCCTGGGCGAGGTACTGGTCGTCCTCCCCAGTTGTATCCCTGACCCAGAGTCTGAAGCTCCAGGACACTGCCCTTGAGGCGGTCGAGGTGGGATCCCCGCTGAGTCCGAGGGAAAAATCGACCCTGGAGGGTAAACAGATAAAGAAGAAGAAGAAGAGAAGAAGAAGAAATCTCATACGGTGAAAATTAATGAGACATAAATGATCGGGAATGACCTTTCATGTAACTTTTGTTATATAGACGTTTTAGATAAAACATATATTTTCGGTGATATCTGGAAATTTGTGAAAAATAATATAATCTCTGTTATTTTTCCTTTCACGGTAAAATCGCACAAAATGTTAAAGGTCGGAAATTAAATTCTTAACAAGTTTCGTTTTGTAGGTAGAGATTTTTGAAACGGCGATTATCAATGGAGAAATCTGACATTTACTGCCTTGGTCTCCTTAAAATTACTAATTTATTTTCTTATTATTGTTACCATTATCATGGTTGAGACAACTCTGCTCATTGCTTGGAGCGTGTTTTAACGTGCTACTTTCAGAGCTGAAACAGGCAATTGTCCAATTTTATTTTAAACCCTTTCCGGATCTGTTTCTGCATCCACAAGCACAACAGCTTGGCGTAATTTTCTTCAAATCGCAGACCTCATAAATACGTAAGTTCACACACATTTCGAAACTAGTAGTACTAAATAATCCCCCGTGTTTAATAAAAACGTATTTTCGGTAGTATTAAAGTTAAAAAACGTAGCCTGTACTTCGCTGAAATTGTATAAAGAGTGATCTTACCCTGTGCGGAATACGTACGCTTAAATCAGCTGACGGGACATTTGGCTAAAACATGTTGGAACCAATCAGAATGAAGCACTCGTTGGCCACACTGTACATATATAGCCACTGTATAATTAACCACCCGATGTCTAGTTCTTGTGAAGTCTGTATGTTAACTTACGTGACAAACACAGTCAACGTTGCCTAATGGTTTGGTGATAAGTTTTCGCGAGTGTTCAGGGTCAAACCGCACAGTTCCTTATCGATGTAGGAACGAAGTACGGATCAACAACTGATCTGCTTCGAGAAAGCATATAGAAGGAGGTACATACACTAGTATAATGAGTAATATTGTAGAAGGAATGGCATTGTATCTGTGGAGCGATTCATACAATAAAATAAATTACTTGGGCGTGATTATACATTATACTGATGATGGGATACTGGAAGGTCGTGTATTGCATACTAGAGATTCCGACAGTGATACAGAGAAATCTGGAGAACATACCAAATTTGAGCTCGTAAAAATACTATGATCGTTCGATTTATGTACTACTACGGACAATATTGTATTTGTGACCGACATAGGGTCAAATATTATAACAGCTCTTCGTTAGTACGCCTATTCGAGAATTTCATGCTCAGCACACATACTCAGCACTGTGTTGGAGCACACGACACGCGGTGTTGGTGAAGGGGAAGTGGAAACAAATGAACTTATGTACAAGGATTAGTAAGCTCCTGTCCGACTCGTTGGCTGAACGGTCAGCGTACTGGCCTTCGGTTCAGAGGGTCCCGGGTTCGATTCCCGGCCGGGTCGGGGATTTTAACCTTAAATGGTTCATTCCTACGGCACGGGGGGCTGGGTGTATGTGTTGTCTTCATCATCATTTCATCCTCATCACGACGCGCAGGTCGCCTACGGGAATCAAATAGAAAGACCTGCACCTGGCGAGCCGAACCCGTCCTGGGATATCCCGGCACTAAAAGTCATACGACATTTCAGTAAACTCCTGCTGAGCATTCACGGCTTTCTTTAAAATACCTGGTCTTCAGAATCGGTTAGAGAAATCTTTGAAAGGTGACGTAGACACTCTGTGGAATAGCAAACTTTGCATGTTTGACTCCATTAATTCGCAGTGGACTAGAATTCTAGAAATTCTAACCAAAAATAATCAAGGGAAACTGATAGATTCCACTGACAAAAAGTGAGTGGAAGATATCATCGGCTTCCTTAACTCCTTTTGAAAACGCATCTGATTAACTGGAAGCTTCAAGAGTACCAACCCTCCATTTGACTAAATTGCGGAAGCTGAAACGTCCTTTCTAGAAGAAAAGGAGGGTGATCTTGAGTTGATTTGCAGTTTAATTTAAAGCACAGATAAACTTTTTTCACTGGCAAGTAGGAAATAACAGCAGTGCATAAGTCAGCTACCCTAAAAACTCCTCAGTGCAGCGGATAGAGACTTAAGTGAGATCTGAAGCCAGGAAGTTGATTGCAACAAGAAGTAGCCAGTTCCAAGTTGCAGGAAAATCCACCTCAGGGCCTCCAGCGAAGAAGAAGAAACGTACGGGATGTTTCAGTGAATTTGAAAATTCGTTGAAGATGAATCTGCAATAGATATCAGTGCTACAGTAGATTAAATTTTGAAGTACAAAGAACGAAAAGATCAAGTCCACTGAGCTACGTGATTTCATTACTTGGTGGCGTGAAGATGAAAACCAAAATCCTCATCTTTTCAAACTGTTCAATTTCATCCATTCCATTCCATTCCATTCCATTCCATTCCATTCCATTCCATTCCATTCCATTCCAGCATCTCCGTCAGAGAGGAGCTTCTCCGCTGCAGGGCGAATAATGCAAGATCGGCGCATGTCTCTCAAACTGAGATCAGTTGATGACGTCATATTCCTGAACAGTAATCATCCACACTAGCCGGGTAACGGCATACCTAATTCCACTCTTTCCTTCAATAACACTTTCTTTAAATAGCGTACTGTATACAGGTAGACTCATTGCGTTATCTAATAATATATTGTTCTACAATGATGGTGATGGACTGATGGATGCAGTACTAAACTGAATATAAACTACAAAAGAAAAACCCAATCAGTGGAAGTTATTATAGACAGTAAAGCAGATAATTTAAAAGGGGTTGTTTCCAGATATAATTCGACATGACTTCAAAAATATGTTTTTAAATATCTGGAGATGTTCTTTGCAAGCGTCCATGTACAGAGTGACCCAAAAGTCTGTTAACATTCGACGAGGCAATACTTCACGGAATATTGGAGGTAGAGAGGTAATAATTGACACACATATTGGCATGACATGGGGTTTTATTGACACCGAAATAAAGTACACAAAATGACCAACAGATGGCGCTGGACAGCAACACGTCAGTCATGCTGCATGAGACCCGTTTACGGTAGGAAAAGAGCTGTCGTGAGAGAGGGCATCAGATTCGCCTGCAATCGCGGCATATTGACGTTACCAGAAAAGTCACTGTTAATGAAGCTTTAATTACTTTATTTTGGTGTCAATAAAACCCCATGTCATGTCAATGATGTGTGTCAATTATTACCTCTCTACCTCCAATATTCCGTGAAGTATCGCCTCGTCAAAGGTTAACGAATTTTTGGGTAACCCTCTACATAAAAGGCGTTTATATTAATAAAACATACTTCAAAATGTTGTTCTTAAGTTCTGCAACAATTTTTCATCTTATCTTATATGGACGTGGATCCATTCACGGATGCAAATGCGGGTATGGACGCGAATAATATTTTGTATAGCCGCATAGAGCTCTATCTATACCGTAGTATTCTTAGATCCCTATAACGTTGACAACGAAAACGCCCATATACGAATCCGCTGTAGACTTCTACGAACAGAAGTATCACCTTGACGAAATATAACTTTTTGACCTACTAATTGGAGCCGGAGGGACCATCCCAAAATTCTTCGTCAATATCTACAGAAAACTAGGCCTTCCGGTAGACTTTGTAATAGACCCGGAAGGTCGTGGGCTCGATTCCCCGTCACCATGTCTAAGAATTTAAGAAACTATATTTCCACTTCCATAGGTTCTAATGGCTCTGAGGTTCACTCAGCCTACACCAAAAATGAGTATCAGGCTAATTCCTGGGGGTAAAGGCGGCCGGGAGTATAGCTGACCACTCTACCCCACCAGGTGGCGAGGTTACGGATAGTGGAAGCCTTTGTCTTCCACCCCTCCAAGAGCCTTCATGGCCTGTACGGCGTTGACATTCTCTAATAGCTCTTAAAGGCTCCATACATATATTAAGAAGTCATTTTTATGATTCCTTACTTATTTATATATAATATTTCAAATGTCCATGTATCTATAATTATTATTACCCTTTTCACTGGTTTCATTCTTCACATTTTGTTTATATCCATTGTTGATTTAATACTACATGCATAATTGTTTTTGTGCATGCTATTAGTTTTGTATTGGATTGGATAAGCTTTATCGAGTGGTAGCCTTGAATTTTAAAATTCAAAATTAATAATCAATACGGTACATGTATATGATTGACAATATTTTATAACATTTTCGGTACATAAATGTCCAGAAGAAAATCCTCTCATATTAAGTTAGTAATATTTAAACGAATTGGAAGTGCTTATGAAATGAGATTTCTTCATTTTAACTTGGCGGCCTACGTCTAACATCTTTATTAACGGGTTGTATGAGTCAAGTCGAGGAGTTCTGGAATGATCTACAATCCAAGAAAATGAGTTAATCAAGCTGTAAATTGCACTCAAATGCCAAATGTCCGGACCAACCACCTCTAAAATATTCCCAGAATATTTTCCTAAAATGTTTGAATTTCAATTAGAGTACAAAGTAAATTAACATTACAATACTATTACTTTATAGAACAGAAATAAAACAAAGTATTGCCATTTGGCGAACTTTCCCCAGATTTGGCGCCCTCGGTCCGTTTGTAAATTCGGCATTGCCGCCAGTGTCGGAAGAGAACGAAAGTTGACAAAGGGAAGTAGGGTATGATAGCAGAGCTTGCTTGGTACAGGAAAGTGGAGACACTGGCAGGCTCCTCGACTGAGGAGCTCTTCAAAGAACAGTATTTTTTTTTTTTGCTAGGGGCTTTACGTCGCACCGACACAGATAGGTCTTATGGCGACGATGGGATAGGAAAGGCCTAGGAGTTGGAAGGAAGCGGCCGTGGCCTTAATTAAGGTACAGCCCCAGCATTTGCCTGGTGTGGAAATGGGAAACCACGGAAAACCATCTTCAGGGCTGCCGATAGTGAGATTCGAACCTACTATCTCCCGGATGCAAGCTCACAGCAAGAACAGTATTATGACTTTCAGTAGTTTCATTGGTATTTTACCAATTTGCGAAGAGTTGTCAGTCACTTTCAGAGACGTTTTATTTACTATTCCAGTCACGTCCACTGAGTTGATTGTGCTTGTGTTTCTATCAAAGAAAATGGGATCTGAAGGCTCATTCTTACGTAATGAAGTCTTGTTGAACATTGGACTATCTGGCTAAGCTCAAGGGCTTACGTTATCAGAACTTCTACCCGTCGTGCAGGACAGGGAACAATACTCATTAGTCATGCATCACTAAACATCTGCGTTAAAAATAAAAAAAATGTGCTAGGAAGTAAACGAAATGTAATCACTGGTAATTGTAAGTAGTAGCTTAGTCCGGATTAATGTCAGTGTATCGCGTGTGGAGGTGAAGAACTGATGCAGCCGAGGACTCGTAACGAGTGACTCCAATACCAGCACAGGTAAGTCTCCCATCACCAAGTGCATATACATTTTATATAGATTCTGGAATATAATAGGAAGCTTATCATAATTTAAAGGTTCTACTTTAGATGCTATTAAGGACATATATGTCATTTTAAGGACGGCTGGACGTAAAACCTGTATATTTTCAGACCCATTTTGTAGGTTCGTGTCTAAGAAAACTATTTGTTTCAAGGCTACCAAACTTTGCTCACCTTTTAGCATCAACTAGTGTAAGATATATGCTTTGTATCAAATATTTATTTCCTTAGCTCTTCAACAAAGATACAAATTCAATATTTTATTAAACTGTAGGTGAAAATTTCCCCAGAAGATATTATTTTATGAGTCATAATTATTTTTGTCCAGGTGAATAGCACTAGTATCTACATTAAAATGGACTCTCAAAATAACATTCCCACTCCCTCAAACGCTTTTGGAGGTGGTTAGTGTCATTCTACTTATATTTTAGGGAAATTGTTTTTTTTTAAGCCCTCATCGTAGCTTTAAGGTAACTAAGAAGAGTATTGAGTCTGATTTCTCTAGATCTTATGGTTCCTGAGAGAAGTGTACTTAAAGAATAAAACGTATCTCTTTCGGAAATGTAATGTTGGCCGACAGCTGAGAGAGAGTGGCGGTGGTGTAGTCATATTTAAAAAGCCATGTTAAATACACCGTTGTTGCAGGAACATACACATCTAGATTAAGAAAGCTTACCCTAGTCAAAGACGTGAAAATCAAAGATGAATGTTCAATGACATTTCAAGTCCAGGTGTCTTTAATTTATTTATTTTTTACAGTGAAGTTCATATTTACAATCCTCTGTTCCTGTTGCTATCATTGTGTATTGTTTATTTATAGACTGGCTTTAGTTGTTGATGTTTCTTTTATGCGCTTGATGCATCGTAGTCGTTGAACTCGTTCATTCATTACGAGTGTGGTACTATCTGACAGTATCGAGAGAGTTGGTTGTGCGGTTTCTGTCACGTAGCTATCAGTTTGCATTCTACAATAGTGGGTTTGTACCCCACTGTTAGCAGCCTGAAGAGGGTTTTCAGCTGTTTCTCACTTTAATGCCAGGCAAATGCCAGGGCTGTACCGTAATATTTTTTTGCTAGTGGTTTAACGTCGCACTAATGCATCGAAGTTTCTCGGCGACGCAAGGACGGGAAAGAGCTACAGACCCAGTATTTATGCCTGGTTGTACCTTAACTAAGGGGCTGCCTGGTCGAGGCGGTAAAGGCGTGCTTGGTTCGCCCGGAAGGACGTGGGTTCGAATCCCCGTCAGACAGTCGTAAAATTTAAGAACTGAGATCTCCACTTCCGGAGGTTTACATGGTCCTGAGGTTCACTCAGCCTACACCAAAAATGAGTACCAGGTTAATTCCTTGGGCAAAGGCGGCCGGGCGTAGAGCTAACCACTGTTCCCACATCAAGTGCCGAGGTTACGAATACAGCCTGTGTTACTCCAAGGGCCTTCATGGCCTGTACGGAGATGACTTTTTGTACCTTAATGAAGGCCACGGTCACCTCCTTTCCAGACCTAGCCCTATCCTTCCACATCGTCGCCGCAAGACCTCTCTGCGTCAGTGCGACGTAAAAGAATTGCAAAAAGAAAATAAACTGTATTACAGCCTGTGTTACTGTATTTTTTAATCGGTAGCAGCCATATTATTTCAAAATACAGGTTACATTCTAGCATTTGTTTGTGAGTAAAAACGAAAGAAACTATGGAAAAAAACGATTTGAAGGATGAGTGACGGGAGGTTTGGACCCTGCTGTCTCCAGAGTCCATGGGTATTGACACGATCTAGCGCTCTAATACGCTGAGATACTCTGATAAGCCGGGCTTAGTGGCTCGAACGATAGAAGCGCTGACTTTTTGATCCCTAGTTGACGGGTTCTATCCCAGCCTATTCGCATGGTATCTGAAGGTGCTCAAATACGCCATCCTCATGTCGGAAGATTTACCGGCACGTAAAATAACTCGTTATTTACAAAATTCTGACCCCTCGGCGTCTCTCAAAACTGTAACAGTGGTTAGTTGGACGTAAAACGAATGGGATTATTTCTTATTATTTAGAGTTTTAGGGAACGCCAGTGTGTCGGAATAATGGCCCACAAGAGTTATTTGACGTGCCAGAAGCCAATGACACGGAGTTGCCTTATTAAGAATCATGAAATGCCTCCACTGGGCTTTTTACTTTTCTACCGGAACATCACGCTTAATGTTAGATTATATGTTTTATTAGTGTTCGGCGGTGTATGATGATTCATTAACGTGTAACTTATGTTTCATAAGTGTTTATAGGATTATTGTGTTTTGATAATTTACTTGTTTTATTAATATTACGTACACTAGTCAAAAGAGCCTCCTAATGCTAACTATTGAACTATCTTCCTATATTGGGGACAATAATCAGGTAATACTGGAAAGTATGATTTCTAAATATTTTGTCTTGTCTCAGAGCGTAAAGTACAGTACCGGTCAGAAGTTTAGGACCACATAAAAAAATCATGAAATGTCATGTAGAACCTAAAATGGTTCTACTAGACCTCTGCAATTTTTCCCTTATTTCATTGAGTTACGCCAACTATTGTAGAAGTTATACATTTTCAACTGTTGGAAGGTCACACCAGAAAGTCAACATTTTTGGAAATATTGTGCACTATATACTCTAACTGGTTGCAAGTATCAAAACCAAGATTCTTTTGTAGTCTTAGCAATAGGTGGGGGGTCGTTTTAGTATAAATATAAAAATTCCGAAAAAATGCGGTACGAATTTGTGTGCGTCTGATTTTTTCAAACCAGCAATAATATGGGCATTTTTTCCTTGTTCTTGTCATAGGCCTCAGTGTGAACTATGAGCATCAGAAATGTGTTCTCGGATGCCATCTGCAGAGTTCAAATGAAACTATCGGGACAGATAAGTCGGACGCCGACAGCTCGCCCCGACACCTTGGGCCTTACATGACAAAGACAAAGAAAAATCAACCATCTTGGTACATGCTTTCTGTTGTTTGCATTCCATTCCCAGTTAAAATTTGGTAAGTTCAGATCAGCCGCTACAATAACGCTCCTTTCTGTGTCGTTCCCCACATAGCTGATTACCTTATCACACTGGCGTAGCCAAGGGGGGGGGGCAGTGGGGCCGGCCTCCCCCCCAAATGTTTCCTGAAACTAGAGCGAGGATCAGCCGTTGTTTTACGTACGATAAGAACAACTTAAAACTTACGCCGAAATGACGAATTAACGTAGCGACAAAGAATCTACTAGCAGGGCTCAATACGGCCATTCATAATTCTCCATATCTGTACTGCTTGAATGAAAGGAAGACACTTAGGATTGTGATGCGCGGGGATATTTCACTGTAGAGGCCTCAGTATTGGGAATGTGTTGACAAATGCCAAAAGATGAGGAAAGGGGCAATTAGCCAGGGATTACTCAGTAGGGCCGGAACGTGACCACCGAGATAACGGGGTCCACAGCCAGAGACAGTTGAACAACATCGTGTCAGCTTTTGCAGATCAGTTCCAGGAAACTGGGGTTGTACCGTGGTTGAAAGATGTGCTGTGTTTAAGTTGCAGCGTTCGGAAGACTGTGACAGGATTGTGAGCTGCACGTTAGTTTCTCATTTTGTGTCATATAATAACTTTATTTGTCACTAAGGGCAAAATAATGTGCATCCTCGGTAAGTTATGATTTTTTTTAAATTCTAACAGTAGCAAGACAGATCGTAGATGCGCACATTAGTTCTATAGGTAGGTCTATATATTTTGTCAAATGCCCGGGGACTGATTGGAACTTCAAATGGCACCATAAAAAGTGCATGTAACTAGCTTGTAATTAGCGGACGTGATAACTCAGTTCCAATGGTTCTATCTTCTCATCAAGACGGCCGAGGCTTGAGTCGCAGTCGATGCATGAAACATTTTTAAAATGGGAAGTCACGTTCTATTGATACAGATTCTACTTAAAACACTAGGTCGTGTGCCTTACCTTTCTTTAGTACTTTTGAGTAATAACCGCATCATTTATGATGGTGTATTTTGAGTATCAACCATTCTTCGGGCTTACCTTGTACCTTAAATGGGGAGTGGATGCAGTGGCGTACCCACGAAATAATTTCAGTGGCCAAGTCTAGGCCAGTAGCGTGGATACAATTTTTCCTTGGAAGGGGTTGTGAAAAGATGTTTTATTTTGTATTTAGAATTTGATTTACGTCGCACCGTAGGTCTTATGGCAACGATGGGAAAGTAAAGGGATAGGAGTGGGAAGGAAGCGGCCGTAGCCTTAATTGTATGTTGTATGTTCAGTCTTCAGCCCTAAGGCTGGTTGGATCCTCAACAGCTCCGCCATCCGCTCTCATTAGGGTGTGAAAATGGGAAACCACGGAAAACCATCTTTAGGGCTGCCGACAGTGGGGTTCGAAGCGGATGCAAGCACGCAGCTGTGCGCCTTTAACCGCACGGCCAACTCGCCCGGTGGATATGAAAAGAAAGCCGGTCCTACCGAGTGCGGTGATGGATCTTCTGTAGATATTAATGGTTTTGATTGTTACCATGTAATTATATCCAACAATCGAAATCATAGCTTCTGTACTCTAAACCGGCTGTATTATTGAAACTGTTCGTAAAATTGATAATATCGTTCTTCGTTTGTGAGGAAGTAGAATCTGTTGTAACCAAGGTTGAAATTTACAAAATACAACTTTAGTATTCGCTTCAAATGCAAAATACACTATTTACACAAATAAAAATGAAATTTAACTTGAAGCAAAATGAATTAAGAATCTTGAGAAAGAGTCTATCTTTTGTACAGTATATACAGGTTTGTAGTATTTACATCCACTACTATCTCGAAAAGATAGTCCTTGATATATGTAAAGTCGATAGTCGAAAACTATCAGAAGTACTGACATAAATGTTTTGGAAAGTCCTTCCTTGCTGAGTTCATAAAAGCAAGTTCAATGTTGGAAGAATTCTTACTTGGCGAAACCAAGGGAGCTTGCATTAATTAGGGAAATATAACGGTATGTAATAGTATGACTGGATATGGGCAGCGGAATAGGCAGAGGAGCGGTGACCAGAGGTGAGACCTCGTACTGCCAGAAATTCAGTCCACCTGGTCGAAGCACATTTTCAAGAGGAGTAGCCTCCGTGCTCGACGTAGGGTGTATTCTGGAGCTGGACACCGGGGCAAGTGGGCATCTGGACAGGCTGGGAGTTCCTTTTTATAGTACACACACGACGGTCCAGGCACGCGCACTGAGGGCTGCGCGTCGAGGCTAGAAGAATGACACACTGGCGCGCGTGTAGCTGGCTGGCGGAGCGAGAATGGAGCGCCGGACATACAACAGAATCTTCATTTAATTTTTTTCTAAAAAAAAGAACCACTTTTGTACTACGCCCCGTGAAGGTGACTACCTGCCAGGTCGTAGATATTTTGATCACTGGAGACTCATGGCCAACTCTATTGCACCCACAAACAAGGCAGTATCTTCCCGATCCCATGCCTTTCTTAACTATGTCAGTGGCGGGCATCGAATGCAGGATGCCTTAAGTCTAATTCCAAAATAAGGAGACCTAAAAGTAACAAGCTGACCCCGCGGTGTAGGGGTAGCTTGCCTGCCTCTTACCGGAGGCCCCGGGTTCGTTTCCCGGTCAGGTCAGGGTTTTTTAACTGGATCTGAGGACTGGTTCGAGGTACACTGAGCCCACGAGCTTATAATTGAGGAGCTATCTGACGGTGAGATGGCGGCCTCGGTCCAGAAAACCTAGAATAACGGCGGAGAGGATTCGTCGTGCTGACCACAGGACACCTCGTAATTTGCAGGACTTCGGGCTGAACAGCGGTCGCTTGGTAGGCGATGGCCCTTCGGGGCTGTTACTCCATGGAGTTTGGTTTGGAAAAGTGTACAGAGAAAGAAGCGACACCCCTGCAAGGCTCTTTAGCTTCCAGCTAGTTCTTCCGTCCGGTCTCGTGCATTTAGGACAGTTGGAAAACGCACGCCTTAATAAATGCTCTTCATAAAACCTGTGTAAACTTACTAACTGAATCTATTTATAACAATAATCACAAACGCCTCCTTTGAGTCGCTGTCCTTCTGAGTCCGAGTTCGCAGGTTCAAATCCCGACTTTGCTCGGGGGCCCTCAAAACGGTGTTGAAATGGCAACAGCTCCATGTCGTTGGTTTCTGGCACGTTAATAAAAATTATACATACGAATATTAGCGTCATAAAACTGTTATGCTACTATATTCTGCACCCCAAGCTTGCGAGGGAAACGAATAAAAAAATTGCTTTACGTCGCATCGACACTGATAGGCCTTATGGTGACGGTGGGATAGGAAAGGAGTAGGAGTGGGAAGGAAGCGGCCGTGGCCTTAATTAAGATACAGCCCCAGCATTTGCCTGGTGTGAAAATGGGAAACCACGGGAAACCATTTTCAGGGCTGCAGACAGAAAGGTTCGAATCAACTGGCTCCCAGACGCAAGCTCACAACTGCGCTGCCCTAGCCGCTAGAGAAACTAATAGGACAAGGTAAACACTTCCTAGTATATGTTATGGCAATTATTTTTCTTTACCAACTAACAAAATACACTGACTGACAGAGCAAATGCAACACCAAGAAGGAGTGGTCAGAACTTTATGCCAATTGCAGGGTAGACTGACGTCACTGAGGTATGCTCATGATGTGAAATGCGCCGCGGTGCTGCGCACGTAGCGAACGATAAATGGGACACGGCGTTGGCGAATGGCCCACTTCGTACCGTGATTTCTCAGCCGACAGTCATTGTAGAACGTGTTGTCGTGTGCCACAGGACACGTGCATAGCTAAGAATGACAGGCCGCCGTCAACGGAGGCATTTCCAGCAGACAGACGACTTTACGAGGGGTATGGTGATCGGGCTGAGAAGGGCAGGTTGGTCGCTTCGTCAAATCGCAGCCGATACCCATAGGGATGTGTCCACGGTGCAGTGCCTGTGGCGAAGATGGTTGGCGCAGGGACATGTGGCACGTGCGAGGGGTCCAGGCGCAGCCCGAGTGACGTCAGCACGCGAGGATCGGCGCATCCGCCGCCAAGCGGTGGCAGCCCCGCACGCCACGTCAACCGCCATTCTTCAGCATGTGCAAGACACCCTGGCTGTTCCAATATCGACCAGAACAATTTCCCGTCGATTGGTTGAAGGAGGCCTGCACTCCCGGCGTCCGCTCAGAAGACTACCATTGACTCTACAGCATAGACGTGCACGCCTGGCATGGTGCCGGGCTAGAGCGACTTGGATGAGGGAATGGCGGAACGTCGTGTTCTCCGATGAGTCACGCTTCTGTTCTGTCAGTGATAGTCACCGCAGACGAGTGTGGCGTCGGCGTGGAGAAAGGTCAAATCCGGCAGTAACTGTGGAGCGCCCTACCGCTAGACAACGCGGCATCATGGTTTGGGGCGCTATTGCGTATGATTCCACGTCACCTCTAGTGCGTATTCAAGGCACGTTAAATGCCCACCGCTACGTGCAGCATGTGCTGCGGCCGGTGGCACTCCCGTACCTTCAGGGGCTCCTTAGTATGGGATTAGCCCTTGTGTAAGCGGCCTAGTGCCAAGTAGGTTTTAAAAGTGTATTTAGGAGTCAGTGGCGGCGCGTGACTTTTACAGTAAGGGAAGCACATATCATAAGCTAGGAAGATGTATAAAATAACTCACATTATCTTGTGCTATTTGAATGTTAATTCCATCCGCCTCTCCTTCTTGACGAATTCTTCTATGACAAGGCTGTAGAATTCTTCTTCATTCTTTGATGACTTCAATTTTAGTAACGTCTTCTCAATCGACAGTAGAGATAAGTTCGAGAGTCTCTGTTGTCCCTGTGTATTTCTGCAGTAGGTGTGGATTCTCCGAAGTGCCGAAAATGAACGTTCGGCACTAGCACTGGACACTGGGATAGTTGAAATCAACGCACATAACTTAAACAGTTCAGAAGAGGCAGAAGATGACAATCCTCTACTTTTTAAATAAAACAAAAGTTTTAGAACTCCCATCGTAAGATACTCATCGGAGGAATAAGCTACGCTGAGCTCGCTTCTGAGACGGGCGAAGTCAAAATGCTGACCGTAACTTTGTTTCAAAGAACAGAATGCTGCTTCCGGAAAACTTTTCTTCGTGTTCCTTTGATCAACTAACTGTAAAAATGTTAATTTCTCGAGTGCTTGGAATCGAACGTCTAGTTGGGTATGTATATTGTCATATATCTCGCAATATATGCGACGGTAGTTTGAATTTATGTCGCAGGTTTCATTTTGACGTAGCCTCTTCTTTGGCAGCTCGCAGCTCTCTTGACATTTGTTCCATACTCTTTCAAATTCATTTCTCCATTCTCTGTCAACCATTTGCCACAGTTGGTCCGTACGAGGCTGGGGCAGAGTTTGCAAACAGCGTCCAATGAGATCCCACACGTGTTCGATTGGAGAGAGATCCGGAGAGTACGCTGGCCACGGAAGCATCTGTACACCTCGTAGAGCCTGTTGGGAGATGCGAGCCGTGTGTGGGCGGGCATTATCCTGCTGAAACAGAGCATTGGGCAGCCCCTGAAGGTACGGGAGTGCCACCGGCCGCAGCACATGCTGCACGTAGCGGTTGACGTGGCGTGCGGGGCTGCCACCGCTTGGCGGCGGATGCGCCGATCCTCGCGTGCTGACGTCACTCGGGCTGCGCCTGGACCCCTCGCACGTGCCACATGTCCCTGCGCCAACCATCTTCGCCACAGGCTCTGCACCGTGGACACATCCCTATGGGTATCGGCTGCGATTTGACGAAGCGATCAACCTGCCCTTCTCAGCCCGATCACCATACCCCTCGTAAAGTCGTCTGTCTGCTGTAAATGCCTCCGTTGACGGCGGCCGGGCATTCTTAGCTATACACGTATCCTGTGGCACACGATAACACGTTCTACAATGACTGTCGGCTGAGAAATCACGGTACGAAGTGAGCCATTCGCCAACGCCGTGTCCCATTTATCGTTCGCTACGTGCGCAGCACAGCGGCGCATTTCACATCATGAGTATACCTCAGTGACGTCAGTCTACCCTGCAATTGGCATAAAGTTCTGACCACTCCTTCTTGGTGTTGCATTTGCTCTGTCAGTCAGTGTATTAAGGGACATATTGACATTAACTTCCCTTTTTTAAATTACAACTACCGAGCTCGATAGCTGCAGTCGCTTAAGTGCGGCCAGTTTCCAGTATTCGGGAGATAGCGGGTTCGAACCCCACTGTCGGCAGCCCTGAAGATGGTTTTCCGTGGTTTCCCGTTTTCACACCAGGCAAATGCTGCGGCTCTACCTTAATTAAGGCCACGACCGCTTCCTTCCCAGTCCTAGCCCTTTCCTGTCCCAATGTCGCCATAAGACCTATCTGTGTTGGTGCGACGTAAAGCCAATAGCAAGAAAAGAAATACAACTATAGTAATTTCTGCCCCTAGCATAAAAGTTCGAAATGTTACAAAATCAGACATGTAATTACTGAAATATGAAATGGCGTATGGCTTTTAGTGCCGGGAGTGTCCGAGGATATGTTCGGCTCGCCAGGTGCAGGGCAGTGACTTTTAGAAATATCAATAGTACTTCAAGTAGTGTGACTTTTGTGGCTGACAATGAGAACGAGTGCTTGTCTTACCTTATCAGACTGTTCACTGGCACAAAGTCGTGTTGATACATGAGCAGCCTTCTTGTGATTACATTCACATAACTGTTATTGTATCACTAGCATGTCACGTAAATACAGTGTGATATGTCCCTTGGGTTATCAACGTTTTCTCAATTCACATATAGGCCCTACTATATATTCTCAAAACGGCTGTGGCCTTAAATTAGGTACCATCCCGGCATTTTCCTGGAGGAGAAGTGCGAAACCACGGAAAACCACTTCGAGGATGGCTGAGGAGGGAATTGAAACCCCCTCTACTCAGTTGGCCTCCCAAGGCTGAGTGGACTCCGTTCCAGCCCTAGTACCACTGTTCAAATTTTGTGGCAGAGCCGGGAATCGAACCTGGGCCTCCGGGAGTAGCAGCTAATCACACTAACCACTACACCACAGAGGCGGACCATTTTATTTTATTTCATTTTAAAAACACAACCGTCCCTTTTATTTTATTTTTACAAACCCAAGGGACACATCACATTGTGTTTACTTGTACACTCACGATTAGTAACTAGTGGCCAGAAATATTCATTTCAGACAAGGAAATCTGTAGAGTCCTCAGAACCACCCAGTACTGGCTTACAGTTTCTCTCACTGCTCAGAGTCATAGCCGAGCCATGTAGAAGCGTAACACATGCACACAACTGAAGAGTGAAGATAAATACTGTATGTCAAGTAATCTTTGTAATGCATGTGCACCAAGACACAATAGCCCGTTTTAGATGTCAGTCTTGCAATATGGCCACCAATAAAAATGTTACATACGAACATTTTTCACACACAAAATGTCCGGCTCCATGGCTAAATGGTTAGCGTGCTGGCCTTTGGTCCAGAGAGTCCCGAGTTCGTTTCCCGGCCGGGTCAGGGATTTTAACCTTCATTGGTTAATTTCCTTGGCTGGGTGTTTGTGCTGTCCCCAACATCACTGCAACTCACACACCACACATAACACTACCCTCCACCACAATAACACGCAGTTACTTACACATGGCAGATGCCGCCCACCTTCATCGGAGGGTCTGTCTTACAAGGCAGAAATAGGCTAGAAATAGCCACGCGATAAAAAAAACACAAAATACACGTTTCTGTTACCGGATAGGGTTTAATTTTACTTTCTTCTTCCTATAAATGTTGCGAGGTAGTCACTCACTAGCCATCAACGCCGTAAGACTTCTGCGTGTACTATTTTCTTGTGGTACAGAAAACATTGTCTCCCTAGTGTAGTCCGTCGAATATCATAGGAATTGGAGCTTCTGAAGCATTCAGTCGGCCGGATCTTTCAGTATCTATTGCTTCCCTCTTTCTTTCTACATCCCAGCTCTGGAGCTGCGTTGTTTTGAATCTAATTTTAGCAAGCAGCAACTTGAATTACTTCTTTCAAAACCTATTTGTAAAATTGTAGAATTTGTCAGTGCATTTCCATCTGGTCAGAAAATATGTCTGTATAATGCGATGGTTTAGGAACAAGAATAGAGGAATATCAAAAACATTTTGTACTCATATACACATACATTTAAAACAGCATGTAAAATATAACCGTGTTTACAGGTGAGTGCAAATTCAAATGAGACTAGTAAAACAGCCATGCATTTGGCCGTATTGCAAGATGACATGCTTCCGAATAGTTCATAACTTTCATAAGCTAGTTCAGAGTTGGAAGCACCAATTTATGTATGTCCAACCCTTGTCCCGTTTCCCTGCGGGCTCGGGTATGAAGCGAGGTGAGGTTTGCTCAAGGCTTTACGTCTCCATCCGACGGGCGAATCACCATCAGCAACATCATATGCCCTCACTCCATATGAGTACTACGGAGAGTTTTGGAATTGATTTCAGGCTTTTGGCTATATATATATATAATTCGCTGAGGCCATCAAGGACCACGTTAAGTCTTGTTGCATTTGACACTGAACTTGGCCTTCTTTAGAGCCCAAATTTCCCTCATTCTTTGTGAGTGGGCCTGCTTACGCTCCTCTGTCCAAGGGGCACCGTGTCTTCTCTTCGGTTTCTTGTCTCGGTTTAGCCCGTTCGTCAATATTTTCTTGCGGAAGAGATCTCTGTTAAGGGCGTCTTCAACTGAGATATGAAGCATTTTCAGGTCTTCTTTGGTATTTCCAAACCAGGGAATTGTGGTTTTGGGGTTTGAATCAAAAAAGTGAAAGATTTCTTTAGTTAACTTTCTTCCGTCCATTCTTTTCAGATGACCGTAAAATCGTGCCCGTCTTTTTCTGATTGTGTCGGTAATTTTCTCTATTTTGCTGTAGACTTCCTTGTTGGATCTCTTTTGATGGATTCCATGTCGGTACTTTGATCCCAAGATTCCTCTCACAATTTTGCGTTCTCTTTTCTCCAGTTTTTCAAGGAGTCCTTTGTTGGCATTTAGAGACAGGGTTTCGGCTGCATATAGAACTACTGGCTTCAGAACTGTTTCATAGTGACGTATCTTGGTGTTTTGGGAAAGGCATTTTTGTTGTAGATTGTGCGGGATGTTTGGTAGGCTATTTCCAGTTTGCGTACTCGCTCCTGAAGTGCTTCTTTGTCCAGTCCATTTTTCATGATGATCTCACCCAGGTATTTGAATTTGTCTACTCGGGTGATGTCCCCGTATTTTGTATGGAGTTTTGGTGGAGCCTCTTTGATGTTAGTCATTACTTCTGTTTTCTCCAACGATATCTGCAAACCAGTTTGTTCGGCAATTTCCTTTAAAATTTCAACTTGAGCTCTAGCGGTTTCTATGTCGTTTGAGAGAACAGCAATATCATTGGCAAATGCTAAGCAGTCTGTTGCGATCCCCTTGGATTTGGTTCCTATTCTCAATGGACTGTAGTTGGTTTCCTGTAATCTCACCCGCCAGGTTCTGATGATCTTTTCAAGAACACAGTTGAAGAGTATCGGGGATAGCCCATCACCTTGTCGGACTCCTGTTTTGATGTCAAAGGAATGCGAGAGACATCCGTGGAACTTCACCTTGGATTTTGTATCGGTCAGGGTGGCTCTAATTAATGCCAGCAGTTTCAAATCAACTCCAAATTCATTTAAGATGTTTAGCAGGACTTCCCGGTCAATGGAGTCGTACGCTTTCTTAAAGTCCACCTAGGGAAGAAAGCGACCGAGGCCTTAATTAAGGTACAGCCCCAGAATTTTCCTGGTGTGAAAATGGGAAACCACGGAAAACCATCTTCAGGGTTGCCGACAGTGGGGTTCGAACCCACTATCTCCCGGATGCAAGCCCACAGCTGTGCACCCCTAACCGCACGGCCAACTCGTCCGGTACACGCAAACTAGTGATTAGAATTTGTATACGACCTCCTCTCCTACCCTGCCGGCCAACATTCTGATGGTGAAAATATTTTCAACCAACGGGACTCGAACGGGCTAACTTCACGTCTTAACGACCATGCCCACCGAGCGGGCAGTTGGTAGCACCAATCTAACAAACGGAAATACATTCGCCACCCTTAAAGACCAAGTTTTCACTAATGTTATCCGTCTTTTGTAACATAAGCATGGCAGTGACGTAATCAATTATGTTCCGCGCGCTCTAAAAGAGAAAATGGGGTCGTTAGACTTACCTTTCAACATGTGCTGCGATATATTCTCTTATAAAAGTACCCAAAGCAGGCGGAGATTGGTAACACACAAGTCCACACACGTAAAATACTGATATGGTGATGATTTTACAGCCCTCTACCTTTTCAGTCGTCAGCTAGTGGGGTGTTGGCAGATTTGAAACATTTTCTGACCGTTTTACAAGACTGATCATATTACAAGACTTGACCCCATGCTCCATTCAGTTGAAGGAGGAGTTATGCCGTGTTCATGCATGCACCTTTCGTTCGGTCGGTTGTGTCCCCTTCTTCCCACAGCTTTCTCTTAGAGGTGGGGACGGAGCGAGTAGAACTGTAGAGTAACTCGGTTCTTCAGGTTTTCGTGACGTCACAGCGGAGCACCGATTCAACTCGAATACTCCATATAGCGCTGCGGGTGCTTCAGTAAACCTTCAAGCCAGGCTAGACTCGCAACACCACTGTGCTGTTTTTCAGACTCCAGACTGAGACGTCTGTTCTATTTGTGTTTCCTTATACTACATATGTCTTTGTTTAAAGTTGTTGCGCTATATTTTCTACCGATATTTGTAATAAGAAAGAAGCAATAATGCCATGGCAGTCCTCCCAAGCATGGCAGTATTTTACTAGCAGTCCAGGTAGAAAATCCGCTACTTCTAAAATTTGCAATCATATCTATTGTACAGGTGGAGGAACGTCAAATTTATGGAATCACATAAAACGGGCGTATCGTAAGGACATGGTACAAATACAGTTGCACACCGTGAAAGTAATTCCATTCCTACGTATGGATGAGACAGTGCAGGAAAAAAAATAAGTTGCACAAGAGTTTGGCTACTTTTGTATACGAAGACAAGCAGTCACTGAGGGTTGTTACAGGATAGAACGAGACCTGTAGCTTAGATCCTTTCCAACAGAGCAAAAAAATGAACGAGGCCACCATAGCTCAATTGGTAGAGCTACCACCGCGAACACGGGAGGTTGTGGGTTCGGATACCACTGGTGTCCGGTTGGCCTTTTTCTTCTGTACTTAACATCTCTTCGACACGCACTAGATGTATGCAACACGACCTAATAGGTTGAAAGTCGATTTCGATTGCAATGCTGTCGTGAAATTTCAATATTCATTGACCTTAAGTGAACTTGCTCTTGCTTACCTTAGCGTACTTGCTACATCTGTGCCCGCATTGGAGGTGTTTTGCATGTGCTGGACAAATTCGTTCAGACCGAAGGTCGTCGCTTTCTGCAAAACGAGCTGAAACTCTGATATTTCTGAATGGAAATTCCTCCTATATAACACCTGTTCCATGCAATACAGAACACTAACGGTACTTCCCATACTGTCTGTGTACAACGTATTGTGTCTTGATTTTAATGCTTGTCACAAGATGAAGAAGTGAGTTCATTTGTATACTTATTTCCATTACTGATGTTATCTTAACAGATTTTTCATTTAACTCTTTACCACATAGTTATAAATGAAATGTTTGACATTACATGAGTTTAGGCACATTTCAAAGCACTAGATTTCGTTTCGTCAATTATCACATTATGGAATACGGTACGCTTATCCATATGCATTTATATTTATTGTATTTATTTATTCATTTGTATGTTTATTTCTTTATTTACGTCTACTTGATATGCCTCATATTAAGCACAGAGTTGTAATTACACTGTTTGTTGCGTTATCTGTTAAATTTATATTACATTATAAAAATTGTGCAAATAACCAATAACAGATAGTACGGAGCATTGTACCACTGATAATAATTGATAATCTTCTTTATGAATGTAAACTGTAGCTTAGAAGGTCAATATAAATTTTAAATTTACCGCTATGAAGTTGTACTCGGTTTAACCGAGTAATGACGTCACAGTACTTGCTCCGATCCGAACCGCTCCGTCCCCACCACTACTTTCTCCCCTAGCTGATAGCGCCCGTTGAGGCTAGCCCAGTGTGGCCGGGCTGATCTGACGTAAATGCGGGCGGCTTGCGTAACAAGCATACGTCACAGTGAAGAGAGAGGACGAACACACTTGGCAGGGAAGGTAGCAGTGACTTCGATTGTAATTACAGCTGTCTTCCACTACTCGCCGAAATGCCGATTGGGTACAGTATTTAAAATAAAACACTGTAATTGCAAAAGAACTGACCTTTTCAAGATATTCCGGTTTGTTTTATACTGCGCTCAATATTTATCCATTCAAAGAAAACTGACGTTATAATTTTTGTGTTACAATCTACAAAGGTACAGAGTTTAAGAGTACAAGCTACGATTTACAATTCATTGGATGGAAACGGCAGTATTTCCATTTTTAAAAACATTCCTGTTATTCATTCAGCAAAATGTTTCAACAAGTTTACTGCTTGATTTTGCACAGTGTTGTAGTGTTGTGTGACTTTCCCTGTTCACTGAATTACGGCAAATAGTATTTAATACTAGTCCGCCTCTGTGGTGTAGTGGTTAGTGTGATTAGCTGCCACCCCCGGAGGGCCGGGTTCGATTTCCGACTCTGCCACGAAATTTGAAAAGTGGTACGAGGGCTGAAACGGGGTCCATTTAGCCTCGGGAGGTGAACTGAGTAGAGGGGGGTTCGATTCCCACCTCAGCTATCCTGGAAGTGGTTTTCCGTGGTTTCCCACTTCTCCTCCAGGCAAATGCCAGGATGGTACCTAACTTAAGGCCACGGCCACTCCTTCCCTCTTCCTTGTCTATCTATCCCAATCTTCCCATCCCCCCGCAAGGCCCCTGTTCAGCATAGAAGGTGAGGCCGCCTGGGCGAGATACTGGTCACTCTTCCAAGTTGTATCCCCCGATAAGGCGGTAGAGGTGGGGTCCCTCGCTGAGTCCGAGGGAAAAACCGACCCTGGAGGGTAAACAGATTAAGAAGAAGAAGAAGTAGAAGAAGAAGAAGAAGAAGAAGAAGAAGAAGTATTTAATACTTATCATGTGTCCGATGATATCAGCTAGCCTCTAAATGGCTACTATCCAACATTGAAGTACAACAATTTAAATACATCTACCAAATACATATAGAGTATGCCTTCAAATAAACAACCTAATTGATTTTATTCCCGGTAGGCATGATTCGATTGTTGGAGAGTTTATCATGTAATTCAAACCCAAACAACCACAAACCACAGCTTATCCACTGTAACTCAGTATTATCTTAGACATGCTTCTAAAGCATTGAAATGTAATAGTGAAAACTGTATTCATACATACATTATAAAGATAATTTGAGGTTGTAGGACTAATTCATTATTGTATCCTATCAAAATGCATAAACTGCAATAACGTAAATTGAAAATGAAGTGGACTTCTGCTCTCTTTCTTTCATTATTTCATCATCATCATCTGTTTACCCTCCAGGGTCGGCTTTTCCCTCGGACTCAGCGAGGGATCCCACCTCTACCGCCTCAAGGGCAGTGTCCTGGAGCTTCAGATTCTTGGTCGGGGATACAACTGGGGAGAATGACCAGTACCTCGCCCAGGCGGCCTCACCTGCTATGCTGAACAGGGGCCTTGTGGAGGGATGGGAAGATTGGAAGGGATAGGCAAGGAAGAGGGAAGGAAGCGGCCGTGGCCTTAAGCTAGGTACCATCCCGGCATTCGCCTGGAGGAGAAGTGGGAAACCACGGAAAACCACTTCCAGGATGGCTGAGGTGGGAATCGAACCCACCTCTACTCAGTTGACCTCCCGAGGCTGAGTGGACCCCGTTCCAGCCCTCATACCACTTTTCAAATTTCGTGGCAGAGCCGGGAGGCAGCCGGGGGTGGCAGCTAATCACGCTAACCACTACACCACAGAGGCGGACTTCATTATTTTCTGTCTCCAATATGAACTCGAGTATCGCTGCAGTGATCAAGAGTGACTGGGAGAATTTCGCCCAGCCATCATGGCCTGTACTGTAACGTAGTGACAGTGTCACTGGCTGAATAGCATACGCTCATCGCCTGCCTGTCCGACTCGTTGGCTGAATGGTCAGCGTACTGGCCTTCGGTTCAGAGGGTCCCGGGTTCGATTCTCGGCCGGGTCGGGGATTTTAACCTTCATTGGTTAATGACATTGGCCCGGGGGCTGGGTGCTTTTAGCTGTCCCCAACATACCTGCAACTCACACACCACACATAACACTATCCTCCACCACATTAACACACAGTTACCTACACATGGCAGATGCCGCCCACCCTCATCGGAGGGTCTGCCTTACAAGGGCTGCACTCGGCTAGAAATAGCCACACGAAATTGTTTATTTATCGCCTGGAGTAATAGCACTGAAAACCTACAATAGCCGCCGACTACTGAAGCATTTCAACGTCTGTATGCAACTCCGATGGATTAGCAATTTGAAAACACGGAATTACGTTAGATATCCGTATTTATGCCAGACTGTTCATGATTAGTATTCGAATGGGTCGAGGGTTTGTGCTATTGCTATATTGTCTCAAATACATTGCAGTTCTTTACAGGCGAAAACGTGCTAAGTAGATCCGTATTTTCTTTTCTTTTCACGATTTGTCATGTGATACAAAAATATCATTTACTATTACCACCATTTTCCCACTGTTATAACGCCGTTGAATTTTAAACAACTGTTGAGATTATTTCCCAACTGGTGTATTTACTAATTATTGCTATTAATATCATTATGTATATTCAGCAACCAAAGTAAAAATAACTACCGGGCGAGTTGGCCGTGCGGTTAGGGGCGCGCAGCTGTGAACTTGAATCCGGGAGATAGTTGGTTCGAATTCCACTGTCGGCAGCCCTGAAGCTGGTTTTCCGTGATTTCCCACTTTCACACCAGGCAAATCCTGGGGCTGTACCTTAATTAAGGCAACGGCCGCTTCCTTCCCATCCTTAGGCCTTTCCTGTTCCATCGTCGCCTCTTCAGACCCAAGATGAAGGAAGTTGGGTTAAAAATTACTTCTCAGCTTTTTTGACTTAAAAGTGACGTCAGTAAGTCATATTTGGTGGTAAAAAGACATATTTATTTTATTCAGAAAATATACAGAAGATGCACAAATGTGCAGCTCAGGTCACAGTTCAACTTTCATCTGTGACAGTTCTCAAAACAGTTGTTTTTCATTATGCACAAATACACTTTGCACTTCACGCACGTAACTCGTGTTCTTGACTTGCATCTCGGAAAACGGCACTTTGATGCAAAATTATCGTCATTGTAGTGGAGCAGGTATCCAAAACAGTCTGTTCGGACGTCAACATCGGGCTGTGGCACAACTCTTCTTTGCTTCTTTGGTGTTAGGTCAGCCTCTTGGCCCGTGTTGGTCTCCAATACTGATTCTCGACTTGGTGGCTACGCTTATGTACTGATTCAGATTGATGCGGAGTTCCCCCTTCATACTGAATCATCGCTCTTGCAACAGCTAGACGGTAAGTAAGGAGTCCAAGTACGTCTTTCTTCGGAATTTCTTCTTGTGCACAAAAGCGCTTGTACATACGCCAGCAGTTTACAATTACTAGATCAATGAAGTGGCTGTACACCCTTACTGCCCATTTGCAGGTCCGCATATCAGTTCTGTAATAGGCCACAAGCCTATCACACAAGCCTGTTCCTCCCATTGAGAAGTTATAATTTTCAACAATCGCTGGTCGTGGTACATCAAGCTTCTTGTTATCTTTCTTTGACCACCGTAGGCACGTGTCTGCTGGTCTACTTCCCACACTAGTCGACAGTAGCACTACGGACTTCTTGTCTTTCCATTTTAGCACACACACATATTTTCGTCCTGTCGAGCTCTTCCATCCCATTCTCCCCTGTTCATATCTTTGTCGCTCTTCAGTTTCTTCGATACAGGACAATCATTTTTGTCATAACTGTACCTGTGATGTAAATTCCGTCCTGAAGTATTACATCAGCTAACTTTAAGCGCGTAAAAATCTATCGGTGTAAAGGGCACTGTCACTAAACTTAGGAACTGTACGACACAACAACCTAACAATGCTTGCACCAAGGCCAAATTCTTTCAGTTCATTTTCTTCGACCGTATCTTACCCGACAGACAAGTGAAAGTCAAGTACAGCACCATCTCTTGCCGCTAGAACGAAGTTCTTCAGCCCGATAGGGTTTGGTTTTGATGGCGCGAACTGTCTAAATTTGCACCTTCCGAAGAAAGGATTCATCTGCTCATAAATGGAGAGATGGGTTGTTCGAGGTAAGGAATGGCACTTGCCTAGAACATAGCCTCACTTATATAAATGGAACTGCCAGATCTCGTGACCAATACATTCTACCCTGGGGAAACTTCAGTGTTCCCATTAGCACCTGGATTCCAGTCAATTTCACAATCTGCTTCACTGTCTGATCTGCTACTAGTTGCCAGAATTGTAAATTGAAGTATTCAAAAATTGAATACAGCTTTCCCTTTCAAAAATCTGAATCTGGAGGTGACACTTCATCAGTAGTCACTCCACAGGGCGTTTTCTTAGTGACGCAAATCCTGGTAGTACTCTCGAAAATGTGACGAGGTTAGTAGCCGCTACTTCTTAATGTCAACCCACAGCATATTAAGGACTCGAGCGGTGCTTATCGAGTACCGTACGCGCACCTTTTAGCGATACACGGACACCCTAGTGCTGAATAGGTCGACCTCGGGTATCTTCGAGATTCGTATTGGCAACCTCTGAAACACAAACTATGAATCGCTTATGCATCGCTGTGCGACATCTGGCGTACACTTTACGTACTAGTACTGTTGTTGTTTACACAGCAAAGCCAAACTATAGAATTCTGGCTGTGAAGAAGATTCGCATCGAGAAATTTTATATGATGTGTGTATAACACAGTTGTTGGCTTAAGATAATAAAAGTTCATATCGATCGATCATATTATCGATTCAATTCAGATTTCATTTCCATTCAGTTGGGAGTATTACCGGAACCGGGAGAGCTCCCTCCTTACTCCACCAACCCGTACAAAGAAATATCGCTAAAAGGTGTGCGGACTGTAGATGATATCGCATTGCAATCGAGGAGGCAAGTTTTAAGGTTACCTCCGTACTATTGTTTCCTAAATCCAATTGAAAGTGTGTGGAACTAAGTTAACGGCCATGTGGCTAGAAACAACAAAAATTTCACCCTCGCGGAAGTAAGAAAGCTGTTGCCAGAAGAGATTGAACTAGTGACCCATCAACGTTGGGAAATGTGTGTAAAAAACGTCATCGAGACTGAAGACCAGTTAGTAGACGATGTCAACGACTCCGACAATGATTACGGCGACGACCTGAAGGGAATTGAGTAACCTATCTTTCTTCCGAAGACGATATTGGTGAGTACATTAACTTTCATTAGCGTGGTTAGCTGCCACCCCCGGAGGCCCGGGTTCGATTCCCGGCTCTGCCACGAAATTTGAAAAGTGGTACGAGGGCTGGAACGGGGTCCACTCAGCCTCGGGAGGTCAACTGAGTAGAGGTGCGTTCGATTGCCACCTCAGCCATCCTGGAAGTGGTTTTCCGTGGTTTCCCACTTCTCCTCCAGGCAAATGCCGGGATCGTACCTAACTTAAGGCCACGGCCGCTTCCTTCCCTCTTCCTTGCCTGTCCCATCCCATCTTCCCATCCCTCCACTAGGCCCCTGTTCAGCATAGCAGGTGAGGCCGCCTGGGCGAGTTACTGGTCATTCTCCCCAGTTGTATCCCCGACCCAAAGTCTGAATCTCCAGGACACTGCCCTTGAGGCGGTAGAGGTGGGATCCCTCGCTGAGTCCGAGGGAAAAACCGACCCTGGAGGGTAAACAGATTACTAACGAACGAACATTAACCTTCAGAATTGTATTGAATATCATCTTGATTCATTCTGGTGGCTGTACAAATGTTATATTGTTCTACTTATAACATGTTAGTTACAGATTATTTGAACTAGTTATCGATCTCACAGTTTCTTGACTGATGTTTTTATGCGACTAGTACTGCAACGCACACGTGGTCGGACTTGTTTTTCTTATCTCCCAGATAATTTTAGATAGTTCTGTGGATGTGACCACAACAAAGCAGCACGTCGTATATCAACGGGACCTTGTGCCAGCGGGCGGTGTACTACGGTAAGGCCAGTGTCCGCTCTTAGGCACAAAAGTCACAAGTTAAATCATTACTGATATTATATAAAGTAATTGTCCGATGTATGAATTAATTATAAGCAGAACCTCATTAATTCGGTCTAAATAGGGCTCTAGGTTGTCCGAATTAATGAAAGTCCGGATTAAACAAAATAATTTATGAAATGAGCCAAGGTACATATTTGAACACTCTTTTAATTCAGTAAAAGGAAGTCTACAGTACAGTATTTTAAATGTAAGAAATACAAATGTTATTTAGTGTACAATAATGCAATACAGTATTAGTTCAAACAGAATACAGAATAACTAGAGTATGGTAGGAGGGGGAGTATTCATTATGGTGAAAGAAGAATTTCTAAGATACGAAAAAGTTAAAGTTGACAAACATGAAACTCTAGGTGTAAGGCTCACCTCTAAAGGTAATAGGCAAAGTGATGTCTTTAGGGTGTACAGACCGGAAAAGGGAAGGGTTGACGCTGATTCAGAATTATTTGATAAGATAGTCAGCTATGTTGGAAACGATATCGAAAGGAATGTGATAGTAGCAGGAGATCTAAATTTACCAAATGTCAATTGGGAAGGTAATGCGAACGACAGGAAGCATGAACAAATTAGCTAATACGGGAAGGGCATCTGATTCAGAAAGTGATGGAACCAACTAGAGGGAAGACTATTTTGGATGTGGTGCTGGTAGAACCAGATGAGCTCTATAGAGAAACCGAAGTAATAGATGGTATTAGTGATCACGAAGCTGTTTTTGTCGTAGTTAAAAAGGAAGGTATTAAAATTAGGACTATTAGGCAGTACTATATGGCTGAAAAAACAAATATGAGGGAGTTTAAAAAAAAGTAACTATGATCGCTGGAAGATGGTAAATAAAAATGTAAACAGACTCTGGGATGGGTTTAAAGCAATTGTTGAGGAATGTGAAAATAGGTTTGTATCTTTAAAGGTGGTAAGGAATGGTAAAGATCCACTATATTATTACACAAAAGTAAAGAGACTAAGAAGGAGGTGCAGGATGGAAAGAAATAGAGTTAGAAATAGTTATGGAAGTAAGGAGAAAGAAGTTACTAGGAAATTCAATCTAGTAAAGAAGTCAGCTAAGGATAACATGATGGCAAGCATAACTGGTGGTCATGCAAATTTTAGTGAAAAATGGAAGGGTATGTGTTACGGGGTTACCCGTGGACCAACAGAAGTGAAATAAGGTGCCGGGGTGAATGGGTCTAACTACTATGTTTAGAAAGAATTTAAACTGAAATGGAAGGTTATATTTTCAAAAAAACAACAAGTTAACAAATTCTCACTTAGTGAGATAACAATGACATAGCAATTTAGAAACAAGACTTAGAAAAATCCAAGATTTCAAAACTTTAACACACTTGGGTTACAACCCTCTAGTTTTACAATTTCTGAGCTTTCAACTCAAACTTTACAGAAGGTTATAAATTTACACCAGGGCAGAAATCCCTCAATACATGGAGCGCTGGCTTCCAACTCCCAATATCAAGCCTTCAGAAGGCATTCAATAATCTTACTTTGAAAAAGAGCTAACAGGCTCTCAGTTTTCAAGCCAATTTAAGGCAACACCAAAAATATCTTACACCTTTTTGGCCTACTATGGCCCAGCTTACAAACTGAAACAGGGATAATCTCGTACCCAACCTATAGGGCCTTCGTGTAAAAGAAATAACAGTTAAATAAATGGCCCGAACACAAAATGAAAGGAGGCGAATACTTCCACTCCTAGATGTGAATTCTAAAACCTAAAGGGCACTAGGCCGATGAAACAGGGGCTATTCCCTAACTATGGAGGTGACTCGTATAAGAAGAAATTAAAGACATTACGAAAAGGAAGAAAACCAGTTACAAAATGTAGTCACCTCAAACCAATATGAAGGGGATCTCGAGAGGGTATATCACTCTCTATCCCCGATTCACAGTTAAAGATTTATGAAGTTATTACATAAGCCGGCAGAAGTTACATTTACAGAAAAGTAGGTTACATCGTTAAAGTTTCGGACCTATCCCTCTGGTTAAACTGCGGTACTAGCAAGAAATAAAGATGTTAAACGGCCATTACCTTGCTGAAGAACTGCTGTCTGATGAAAGAGGCGCCTCCCGTCTCCTGCTTGACGCACACACTAAGTTAGATGACGATCAAATGGCCAAGAGACGTGAAAATCCACAGTTTATAAACCCTCGGGGAAAGTTCGAGACCTTTCATGAATAATCAAGCCACACCCTCTCACTTTATTGGTTACCTTAAGGTTACAGACAAAATCGAAGAAGCCTGTGATAGGCCGAAAATTAATCACAGCAATTCATGATTGTCTAAATTCAAAACTGGCGGAAAGAAAGATCAATATTGCCAACCCAAAAATGAATGAACATAATTTAGTAAACAAATAACTTACGAATACAAAACTTCTTCAAAAAAGGTTCTTCCACTTCGCACCAGGGTGCATGATCATAGTTTATTAGCAGTGACATCTGTTGAAAAAGTTCCAACTTCTTGATAAAAGGTAAACAAAACACGTAGAATTTCATACAGTACATAAAACTTCAAAATAACAAAATGTCATTAGATTTCTGTAGTGACATCTTCTGGGTAACGGTTTAAGTAGGTGTAGTTTCAAGTTCACTATTTCTCCAGAAGAGGAGTTCTTTTAGGCGCAAGATTTAAATGTGCGGCGTAGAGGTGTACCTCCCGTTACAGTATGTATATGTACTTTAAGGCAGAAACAGGTTCCAAGAAGGACATTCCAGGAATCATTAATGAACAAGGGAAGCGTGTATGCGAGGATCTTCGAAAGGCAGAAGTATTCAGTCTGCGGCATGTAAAGATTGTTGGTTACAAGGATAATGACGAGATAGAGGAGGTGACTAATACTAAAGAAGTATTAAGTATTAAGTATTATTTACTTATGATAACAATGACATTTACAGTAAGACACTTCTTCTCTTCTTCTTCTTTCCCTTTGTGCCGTTAGGCGTCGGGACATTTCAGCCATTTCTTCTATCGTGCGCCATTCTCTGAACCTCACCCAGGGTCTTCCCTCGCTTCCTGATCAGTCCAAAGATGTACTCCTCCCATTCAATCCGTGGCCTCCCTCGTGTTCCTGTTGGTCTGCCTCGCCACACCTGCTTCGCTTTCCTTTCATCTTCCATTCTTTCTAGGTGCCCAATCCTCTCCTCTCAATGACATCCATTATTGGCTCCTGCTGAAGCTCATCTCTTACTGTGGTGTTTCTAATATGGTCTCTTCGAGTTTTCCCGGCAACTTTCCGTAAATATCTCATCTCAGTGGCAACCAGACGGCTCTCCAGTTTTTTATGCACTGTCCAACTCTCTGCACCATATAGGAGGGTTGGCAGGTACACGGCATGATATACCCGCATTTTTGTGTTTCTAATAATTTCTTTCTTCCCTATGATTGTGTTGTTTATACCATAGTAAACATGATTAGCTTTTCTAATTCTGTTGTTTATTTCTGCCTCTAATTTTCCGTCCTCTCTGAAAATGGTGACCAGATACTCAATTTGTTCTACCTGTTCAATATCCTCATTGTTCCACTTGATTTGAAGCTGTACTTTTTCTCCTTTGGTGAACTGCATGACCTTGGTTTTGCTCGCATTCACTTCCATCCCACGGTCCTGGAAGGCATAAGCCCATTCAGTAAGAGCTTGTTGGAGATCCTCCTCTTTCCCAGCCAAAATCAGAATGTCGTCTGCATAGACCAGGGATTGGACATATATTGGTCTCATGTTCCAGTTGCCAACCTTAATTCTTTTAGTTCTTCTTTTACACTGCTTAAGGACTTGGTTCATGAAGATCACAAAGAGAAGAGGACTCAAGCTGTCACCCTGCTTTAATCCCTTCACCATTTCGAATTCCCTAGAGCATTCACCAGCTATTCTCACCACTCCTTGGGCTCTATTGTACATGCTCCTAATGCGGCATAAGAGAGTCTTTGTTACCTTTTCGTCTTCAAGCGCTGCCCAAAGCAGTTCCCTAGGGACCGAGTCAAATGCGGCCTTTAACAGTAAGATACAACAGTTGAAAACTAGAGAAGCAGCTGGAATTGATGAGATTTCTGAGGATATACTAAAGGCAATGGGTTGGGATATAATACCATAACTGAAGTACTTATCTGATTATTGTTTGCATGAAGGAGCTATACCAAATGAATGGAGAGTTGCTGTAGTAGCTCCTGTATATAAAGAAAGGGGTGATAGACATAATGCTGAAAATTACAGGCCAGTCAGTTTGACATACATTGCATATAAGCTTTCAGAAAGCATTCTTTCTGATTATATTAGACATGTTTGCGAAGTTAAAACTTGGTTTGACACAAGGCAATTTGGGTTCAGGAAAGGCTATTCCACTGAAGCTCAACTTGTAGGATTCCAGCAAGATTTGATAGGGCATTTGATAGGGTAGATCATGGGAGACTACTGGCAAAAAACGAGTGGTATTGGACTAGAAAAAAGAGTGTCTGAATGGGTGGCTATATTTCTAGGAAATAGAACTCAGAGTAGGCGAAGCTTTATCTAACCCTTTAATAATTAAGAGGGGAATTCCTCAAGGCAGTATTATTGGATCATTATATTTTCTAATATATATATAAATGATAAAGAAGTGGAATCAGAAATAAGGCTGTTTGCAGATGACGTTATTCTTTACAGAGTAATAAATAAGTTACAATATTGTGAGCAACTGCAAAATGACCTCGATAATGTTGTGAGAAGGACAGTATGCAATGTTATGATGATAAACGGGGTTAAAAGTCAGGTTGTGAGGTTTTTTTGCAAGTTGCTTAACGTCGCACCAACGCAGAGAGAGGTCTTATGGCGACGATGGGACAGGAAAGGGCTAGGAGTGAGAAGGAAGCGTCCGTGGCCTGTGTGAAAAGGGAAACCACAGAAAACCATCTTCAGGGCTGCCAACAGTGGGGTTCGAACCCACTATCTTCCAAATACTGGCAGTGAGTTTCACAAATAGGAAAAGTCCTCTCAGTTTTAATTACTGCGTTGATGGGATGAAAGTTTCTTTTGGGTATCATTGTAAGTACTTAAGTGTTAATATAAGGAAATATCTTCATTGGGGTGATCACATAAATATGATTGTTAATAAAGGGTACAGATCTCTGCACATGGTTATGAGGGCATTAGGGGTTGTGGTAAGGATGTAAAGGAGAGGGCATATAAGTCTCTGGTAAGACCCGAACTAGAGTATGGTTCCAGTGTATGGGACCCTCACCAGGATTACTTGATTCAAGAACTGGAAAGAATCCAAATAAAACCAACTCGATTTGTTCTGGGTGATTTCCGACAAAAGAGTAGCGTTACAAAAATGTTGCAAAGTTTGGGTTGGGAAGACATGGGAGAAAGGAGACAAGCTGCTGGACTAAGTGGTATGTTCCGAACTGTCAGTGGAGAGATGGCGTGGAATGACATCAGTAGACGAATATGTTTGAGTGATGTCTTTAAAAGTAGGAAAGATCACAATATGAAGATAAAGCTGGAATTCAAGAGGACAAATTCGGGCAAGCACTATTCTTTTGTAGGTAGGGGAGTTAGAGATTGGAATAACTTACCAAGGGAGATGTTCAATAAATCTCCAATTTCTTTGCGATCATTTAAGAAAAGGCTAGGAAAACAACAGAGAATCTGCTACATGGGCAACTGCCCTAAATGCAGATCAGTAGTGATTGAATATAGAGTAGAACGCAGCTGGGAAGGCGGTTTCGTATCTTCGACTGTGCGGACAGAGACAGATGCCAATTTGGCTACTCATAACAGTACGAATGTGTGACCCTTTTTTCATGCAGTTATATCTTTAATTCCAAAGCAGTGACCTATATTTTTCGTGGGCTAAAAAGTTTCCTGAAACTTAGAAGATTTAAAGTCCTATTTTATAATATGAAAATATGAAACAATCTAACAATATACCCAGAGTGAAAACAACAGTAAATATTAAAACAAAATTAAATAATAGCACATTAATAAATATAAAATTACCTGGTGACCTGAAAACTGCATTATTTTTATTTCCGTAGCTTGTTATCTCTGCACTGTTCGCAGGCCGATACCAGACGCGAGCGCTGTCTTCTTTTGAGGCGTAGCAAAATCGCGTTCCTTACCTTCCCCACCTCTGAACGCTGCTGCGTGCTTACAAAATACAAATACGCTCTAAATACTATATACGTCGCCTGTCGATGCAATACTTGTCTTTTTGCTTTTCTGGATCCATCTTGCAAACCCACATAATTCCCTAAATCCATTGATTGTGATATTTACAAATAAAACTCGAAACTTTCACGCGTGACGCGCACAAACAGGCACCTCTTACTGGCTAAGCGGAAAACACGTCATACTACAAAGCGCGCAAATTTTACTGCGCAACACTCTTCAAACCGCCTTCCTGGCTGTGTTCTATTCTATTGCAGTACAGAATCAGAGCAAGGTCATCACGGCACACCTTCATTGACCACACTTGACTCGGTTACTGGTTTGAAGAAACTGCTGATCTTTTGTTGTATTCCTTTGACATTAATCAACTCACGCAAATGACTCAAATGTTCCTTAATTAATTTAATTTCGTGTGGCTATTTCTAGCCGGGTGCAGCCATTGTAAGGCAGACCCTCCGATGAGGGTGGGCGGCATCTGCCATGTGAAGATAACTGCGTGTTATTGTGGTGAAGGATAGTGTTATGTGTAGTGTGTGAGTTGCAGGGATGTTGGGGACAGCACAAACACCCAGCCCCAGAGCCATTGGAATTAACCAACGAAGGTTAAAATCCCCGACCCGGCCGGGAATCGAACCCGGGACCCTCTGAACAGAAGGCCAGTACGCTGACCATTCAGCCAACGAGTCGGACTCAAATGTTCCTAATATACATATATGTTTTAATCGTTGTCATTTTCAACGTATTTAATGACAATGTTTAGCTGGTCTTTAATTTCACTACGTTTTGGTTTAGGGTTAAAAATATCACCGCCGGGCTGAGTGGGTCAGACGGTTGAGGTGCTGGCCTTCTGGGCCCAACTTGGCAGGTTCGATCCTGGCTCAGTCCGGTGGTATTTGAAGGTGCTCAAATACGTCAGCCTCGTGTCGGTAGATTTACTGGCACGTAAAAGAACTCCTGCGGGACTAAATTCCGGCACCTCGGCGTCTCCGAAAACCGTAAAAGAGTAGTTAGTGGGACGTAAAGCAAATAACATTATTATTATTAATAAAAATATCACATGCTTCATCCCAGTCACATTCATCCGTTTCAGAGTTTTCTGTAATTGCATTTATGTAGGCCTATTACATATTATTATTAAATGCCTGTCCGGACTAATGCGGTCCGGATTAATGAGGTTCTACTGTGTGTCTGAATGAGCAGCGTAGCCAGAGGTGGGGGATCATAGTTTGAAAAAAATGATGAAAGAACACAATGAAGGTGCGTGTGTGGTGCGCGCAAGCATGGCTTGTCATTTTAAGGACACTGAAGTGAATTATGTTGATATTCAGATTGCATTGCACTATAAAATATTACATTAAAACACGGAACAAGAACAATATGATCAAGGTCAACAGTTTTACAACAAACGCTCAATTTACAATCTAAAATCCAACTTTCGAAGCTTCTTAGAAAATAGATTCTACAGATCTGTTGGTTCTACAATTATTTTTCTGAATGTGCATTTAGTTTCTTGTCAGTTTGTTTTTCTTTTTTGTAAACATTCCATGGGGGTCCTAACCCCCAGTAACTCCCCCCCCCCTCACGGCTACTCCACTGGTCTGAATTCGTAACAGTTCGAACTTTTATACTGTGACCTTTCCCATCAAACCCCGTAGCTTTACGGAACCATATGACGGCATAATCGCCGCGATTGAGTCTTGGTCATATGGGGCCACACGCCACAGAGATCGATAGTCAAGGGACCTTTTTAGTCTAGCCCACCTCATCTGGATTCCCAAAAATGATCCAATTTGATGAGCCAACAAATGCTCTTACGACTGTGCGAGGGTCCACCGCACCTCCTCCGTTCCGAGATATGAACCCCGGCCTCCCAGGGCCGTAGAGCGTCCGCGGCTAAGACTAACTAACTTAAAATCTAACTTATAGGCCTAAATGAACGGAGGAAAAATAGGATGCATTTATCTAGGCAAATTATAAGCATAAAAACTTTTAACAAATTTAATAATTCTTGTTAAAATAAAGCACGATCAAATGCATAAATCAACCCCGAGTAGCAAAAATATAATTAAACAAGGCAAATATCTGGATTGAATAAAGTCTTTGAGATCTCACTCCATTCGTAAATTTTAAAAATAACTTGATCACAGTTTGATCACCAATTGATCATAAATGTCCTTGAATTAGTTTCGATTTGATCAACCCCGCTATTCATAACTTGGCGTTAAGCACAGGATTACCCAATCCACATACACCAATTTGAAACATGGTTAAACACAACACTAAATATTTTGTAAATGCGAAGATATTCCTTATAATCTTCCATCTCTATTTGAAAATGTAACACTTACAATAACTTGGAATTCGCTCCGGAGTGATTACCTCATTATAATCCTAATCCTCATAATTGCAAACGAAATGAGAGAGAAATAAAAAATGAAACACTACCGTATACAATTAAAACACAATAAACAAGCCAATTAACAGATGTCGGGTTTGGAATCGAACTCTCATCTCCATGACCATGAAGACCTACAGCGACACAACTACAGGGGAAGAACCCTCTTCACACAAATCAACAACAATAAGGAAGCTCTCGAAATTACGTTCAAAATAGACACAGTATTTGTACATAACACGGCACTCAAATCAATAAAATCCCTGAAAGAAATGACAAATAAACAAAAACAAACACCTATCATTGGCTGTATTCCTTGAAGCAATCAAGTTTGTGTGTGATAGGAAATCCATAATGTGCACTGGGACTCGAACATGTGGCCTCAATTGCATCATCATCATCAGAGGACTCTGAAAATCTTTATATACGTTTTCCTTAGAATTAATAAAATCTACATATGACGTTCATTTATTCAAATTTTAGTGCAGCAAAAGGGGAAAACAACTATCGATCAATCTTCTAATGCGAATTGTATTTATGTGAGCGCCCAGCATTCATTCCTGGCGTGCAGCCTTCATTCCCCTCGTCTCGAAACACGGTCGTGGCCGCACCCTCTTACGACCATAAATCCTCAAGCGAGTCTCGCTTCTTCTCGGTTAAGAACCTCGTCTTAAAACAAATCTCACAATAGCAAAGCATATTCTCAAGGAACATTTGCGGCAATAATCCAGTTTCAAGTGCACCATTGTATCATATTCAGGGCTCAATTTAATTAATGCGTTCTCTGCACACTTCGATAAAATTATCACGTCAAGCCGTCTCACCGCGTCACAACTCTTATTCCCAAAGATCCGGGTTCGTTCACAGCTCATCGCATAGAAGATCTCCCTACGATTTTCTCCAAGTTCAAACTTCATAAAAAATCCTATAGATATTTTAACGTACCGGTAACAATAACAAAAAAGGACTTTAACTAAAGAAAAGGCAATGAAACTCAAATGGTAATGCGGATTTCACCCTATCTACACGGAAGGCATAGCTTCGAGTCCAGGCACGGCGCATTTTCACACACAATATACAGCCATCACTATTTCCATTCATGCAAAGTAACTACAAAAGAAAAAAAGACCTTATAGACAGAGTGCATTGTTATTCCCACGATTGACATTATTACAACAAGCAATTTTGAAGATCCTGTCATCACGCAGAGTACGCTATGAGTGATTATTTGAATCTTAAGAAATATTATTCATTGGCTTACCAGCAATACATTAACGCTTTGCCTCCATCTAAAGCACTCTCAAAGTTTATTGAAAATTTAACTCCATGCACATGCTTAACCACAGATAAAGTTATGGTGCTTGACATTATATCAGATTCTCTATTCTCCAGTTCCCGTCTAATCTGAACTGACTTAATATAATCCTAAAGACCACTCCAAGCTATTCCCTACTTGAAAATCTAAATTCAACATACTCTTATAACATTATAACATGTATAACATTATCCACATATTTACAGAAAGGAAATACCCCGCATTCACAAATATTTCAAATTAGTGTACTTAACGCCATGGTGGGTTGTCCATCGCTCGAACCTCCGGGAGGTTCCCAGGTGTTGTTTAGTCCGTCTTGATGTTGGTGTAGACCGTTGGTTCACATCGTCTGGCGTCCATTCTGGGTGTCTTCATGATCCTTGGAAACACTGGAAACAAACTAGGAAACACCACGTTCAATGCTAATTCTGGCTTCTTTTGTCACAATTTATTAGGCTTCAATTCTATCGACTTCTACTATAATATCCGTTTCTACAGATTATGGAATGCTCCTTCACGGTAAATTATTTATGCACTCACTAGCACAGTTTCTGCATTACCCGTTTATGAAACATCAATCCTCTGAATTCTACTGATACTTCCACCTCTAGGTTTTTCGCACAATGTTAATTTATCGCGAACAGTCATTAATTTACTACACCAGTTTATGCAATTTTAAATTATGGTGGATTTCTACATTCGCGTCTCCCTCACAGTTTCTGGACTCCTACAGATAGAAAATTTTCTCTGTATCCTGACACAAACACAGTCTATTAAACTTAGAAAATTTTTACATCGGTCTATCCTCTATTAATCTACGTAACCTTCCACACTATCTTATCCAGTTCACTCGGTATCTCCGCCACGGAGCATGTCTTTAACACGACGGTACAACATTAATTTATGCTTTTCACTCCCTAACACCGGCGCGTTCTTACGAGACGATCTCACGGCATGAGATGCCGACACATTCTCATGATAGTTTTTATAACCTCCCGATTGTCCCGTGAATCAAATTTTCACCACTGTCTATAAATGTCACCACAATTACTAATGCACTTTATATAGTCTTTCCTACCGCGTTACCGATAACTTCCGCATTACACGCCCGAACGAAGGCAGGTCAGAGCACTCGCCGACCGTGTGTCTGCCTTGAATACTTCGCGTCAAATGTCCTTCTATCCTAACAAGCAGGCTCTTTTATAATTTCACCCTGGTTTGCAGAGTAGTTAAGGAGTTTTCCCTACTTCATTTCCCATTTCTCACGTTCTATGGGTCCGACAATACTTGCCATGCGATTGATTACGTGGCCCATGGATCAGTATCATTTGATGTGATGCGGAAACCAAATCGATCAGTAGATTAATTATTATCCGCGATCAAAGGTCAGCACTCCCCCTTGGGATTCCCCGTTCGGTGTCTGGGTTCTATGCTAGCTTGGGCACGCTACTGCCGATTACATCATCCTTGGCGGCGTGATTTCATCAACAATGATATATTAAGCCCACTTGTAATTTTGGCAAGGATCTAGTATCCACAGTTTTGACATGTCACTGTTCCCTTATATAATTAAGGCGATTTTCTAGGATTATGCCATCTAAAATCACATTCTCACGTTGGCATTACTGTGATCTGGCCATTGTTTCTCTTATCTGCTATTGGCTTTACGTCGCACCGACACAGATACGTCTTATAGCGACGATGGGACAGGATAGGGCTAGGACTGAGAAGGAAGCGGCCGTGGCCTTAATTAAGGTACAGCCCCAGCATTTTCCTGGTGTGAAAATGGAAAACCACGAAAAACTATCTTCAGGGCTGCCGACAGTGGGATTCGAACCCACTATCTCCCAAATACTGTATACTGGCCGCACTTAAGAGACTGCAGCTATCGAGCTCGGTGCCTATTGTTGTTTGGGGCGGAGCTATCCACACCTATCTTCCTTCCTTGTCCTCCCTTGGCTCACGCTCTCACTTTGGTTTTTTCAAGCCATGAAACTCTTGACTTCAGCGCCAACCAGTCGGGTATGTTGTGCAATATGATACAGCCTCTCTTCCATACGGACAAAAAACTCGAAACATGTCTTCTTCCCTTACATTACTTTTTGAATAAATATCGAAATTACTGATACGGTTACACTACTAGGGGCAGTATTCATCATAATTCCACAGCGTCGTTATCTCCATTATGGGCATGCCAGAGAAGAGAGCACGTAATATTTGCAACACCTTGTTTCTTGTAGGGCTAAGCTGTCCATAGTACACACCAAACAATTGTAATCGTAGGAGCGTAGGAAGGTTTCATAGGTACAGAAACGTCAAACAATGGACGTCTGTAAAACATGTTCACAGCTATGTGACTCATACAGAGTAGCTAACTGACTCGGTGATAACATTTAAAAATATACATCTAACCTATGTATTTTCCACCCTACAGGTGTGCACTCTATCACTCGCAGCACATCAAGTGGTGAATATGACGGCTGAAGACGCGAATCACAGCGACAGTCCGAAGGCTGCACTCACCAAGGGCGATTCAGTGGACGATGCTCCCTTTGACTACCTGCTGAATGAAGTGGGGATGAAGGGGCCTTTCCAGACAAGATTCAACCTCACGTTCAACCTGTTGTTCACCGCGATTGTCTCCATGACTTATGTCAATATAGTGCTGTCTATGTCTGTACCAGACCACTGGTGCCATGTTCCTGGGAGAGAGAAGACCAACTTCACCATAGCTGAATGGAAGGAGCTTACTATACCCAGGTAACTGTACAATATTAGTAATATGTAGTAGACATATATGAGTACTAGACCACTGGTGCCATGTTCCTAGCAGAGAGAAGACCCACTTCACCATAGCTGAACCGAAGGAGCTTACTATACCTGTACAATATTAGTAATGGACATACAGTGGCGGTCAAAATAATAGAGCCACCTCTATTGAGGAGATTAAGAACTAGGATATCTATTAGTTCGCAAAATCTCCACGAGTGCCCTGTTGTCAGTCCCTTTTAGACATCATCAGGGAAGACGTCGCTGCTATCTATAGTTGTGCGAAAGGGAGCGTTTGAGCTAGACGTGCGAAAAGAGGCATAAAGGTAAGAATCTTATGGGTCAAAATAATAGAGCCGTTTTACAGAAGTCCCGTTCAAATTGATTTTTTGCAGTTCTTTTGGAGGCTAGCGATATTATTTGTCAGCAAATCTCCACTCAATATTATTTTGTATGTAAATTGACGTTTGGTTTTATTTACATTCTTCTAGATGGGCGGAGCAAAGCATACGAGTGATGATGAGCGTATAGTAATGTTCCGGATGTTCAAAAGTGGGATGTCCATGAATCAAACAGCCAAAGATTTACACGTTTCGCGAAAACGAGTCCAGAACGCCATTAGACTGGCAAAACAAACAAAGCCCCAGGTGGAGAACAGGGGGCGACCTCGTGTAACTTCTCCTCGCGTAGACAGACTCATCACTAGGGAAGTAAAGAAAGACCCATTTTGTCAACACCACGACTGAAAGCCATTTTGTTTAGCGACAAAAATGATGTTCAACCATCAACCTAAACGATTCAAAGACGACTGAGATCCGCAAAATTGAATGGGCGCATTGTGAGACAGAAGCCACATGTTTCAAAAGCTAATGTTCGGAAAAGGTTGGCCTTCGCCCGGAGAACTGAACAAACATCTAATATTTGGTGGAGGAACATCCTTTGGTCCGATGAATCCAAGTATAATAGGTTTGCCTCAGACGGAAAAGTCTCTGTGCGCTGCCCACCAAAGCAGGAATTAAATCCCACGTACACTTTAAAAACTGTGAAATAAGGTGGCGGAAGTGTTACGGTATGGGAATGCTTTTCATGGTACGGCATTGGTCCAATACACCGTATCAATGGTATAATGAACGCAGAAATGTACAAAGACATCTTGGCAAATGTTATGCTGCCTTATGCTGAAGAGGAAATGCCGCTGAAATGGAAATTTCAGCACGATAACGATCCAAAGCACACTGCAAGGATCATAAGGCAGTTTTTTCAAGACCACCATATCGAAGTATTAGAGTGGCCACCTCAGTCCCCTGACGCATCACCCATTGAGAACTCATGGGAGATCGTAGACAAGAAAATTGACCGCTCAAAAGCTACATCTTTAGATAAACTTTGGGAAGAAATCCAGAGAGCCTGGTATGCGATCAGCAGCGACGAATGCAGGCATCTAGCCAACTCTGTGGGTAAGAGGTGCAGGGCAATCGTCAAAACTACGGGTAACCGCACGGAGTACTAATTTACTCCTATGCAAAAACAACTTTTCCTGTAAATTTCGTAAGACTGAGATCAAGTACAAAATATTTGTGCCAATTGGCTCTATTTTTTTGACCCTGTGGTCTGGTATTCTTTTGAATATTATTGATTAGTTTGAGTTGTGTTATCTATATAACGGACTGTGGTACAATGTGACTCTGTTGTAATGGTTCCTGTACAACGTAAAATTTTGTTTCCATCATAGTACAAACATGTCTAGTAAAAAATTTGTACTTTATTCCAAACCTTTGCCAGGTGGCTCTATTATTTTGACCACCACTGTATATGGGAACCAGACCACTAGTGTTTTCTCTCTGGAGGGGACAAAACCAACTTCACTATAGCTGAGTGGAAAGAGTTTACTATACCTATAGCTCATTCCACGTTAAGAAAACAATATTGCTTTTATTGGCCTACAAGGAGTGAGCACACCCCCCCCCCCCCCCTCTTGAGAGACCCATAATTCCTCGTAATTAAGGGATATTATACTCTACTTTGTAATGTATTATGAAAAACAGATAAAAAGGATGAGGCATTTTTTCCCGTGAGTTATTCAAATAACTACATAACATTTTCTTATTCATAAATATATTCGTAGGGAGGAAGCACAATGGCAGGAACAGCCATCGCTTCGATGCCTTCCTTTACTTTTCTTCTTCTGTATTGCTCTGGTACAAGTATCGTGTAGTCCTCACTATGTGAACCGCCGGCAGCTAACTTCTGTAGTGAAGTCATCTACAGTATTTATTTGTTGCGCGCTTGTGTGTGTTTTAAGCTTTAGGTAAATCAGTGCGTACTTGTCTTGTGTTGAGTAAGAGTTGGTTGTATATTGCATAGTATTTGACCGGGCGAGTTGGCCGTGCGGTAGGGTCACGCAGCTGTGAGCTTGCATCCGGGAGATAGTGGGTTCGAACTCCACTGTCGGCAGCCCTGAAGATGGTTTTCCGTGGTTTCCCATTTTCACACCAGTGAAATGCTGGGGCTGTACCTTAATTAAGGCCATGGCCGCTTCCTTCCCACTCCTAGGCCTTTCCTGTCCCATCGTTGCCATAAGACCTATCTGTGTCAGTGCGACGTAAATCAAGTACCGGTAGCAAAAAGAAAGCATTGTATTTGTATGTGTTCTATTAATTTCGTATTGTACAGAAGTTGTTACTGAAGAATTTTGTGTTGTGGTGTGCAGCGATACGTCATGGCATAACTTCTACTGATAAAAAAAAATGCCGTGTGTTTTATTACTGTAGTCACGTCCTAGTTCGCGAACCATGGGAAACGGCTGAGTGACCTAATAAGTGGTCCTGAGAGTCGGGATACCAGTTGCTATGGAATAGGAGTGGGCGTCTCGGACATATTCTGAGTCATGACCCTCTTTGTGCTCAGGCGGCTAAGACTCTACAATTCACCGATGGTCCGTAACCTATTAGAGGAGAGATCCTTACTTGGACTATGCGTAAGTAGGGTAGCATCCTGCTTCATGAATTTACCAAGCTCAGAAATTTTTGTTTTGCTAGTGGCTTTACGTCACAACGACACAGATAGGTCTTATGGCGACGATGGGAGAGGAAAGGCCTAGGAGTGGGAACGAAGTGGCCATGGCCTTAATTAAGGTACAGCCCCAGCATTTGCCTGGTGTGAAAATGGGAAACCACGGAAAACCATCTTCAGGACTGCCGACAGTGGGATTCGAACCCACTATCTCCCGGATGCAAGCTCACAGCCGCGCGCCTCTAACCGCACGGCCAACTCGCCCGGTGAGAACATTTTAAGCAAGCCTCAGACTTATGGGAGTAACGGAGTCCCACTCCCATTTGAAAGGCCAGGGACTCCTTGGAAACAACTTGACGAACGAAATGCAATTCGATAGGGAGCTGTCAATATTAATGGGGCTTATAGAAGAAAGAAAGTAGAACTGGCTGAGTCAGCAAAGAGGATGCATCTGGTTGTACTAGGAGTAAGTGACATTCGGGTAAAAGGAGATAACGAAGAAGGGATAGGAGATTATAAAGTGTACTTGGCGGGTGTTAAAAAGGGAAGGGCAGAGTGTCGGGTAGGCCTGTTTATAAGGAATACTATTTCACCCAACATAGTTTCTGTTAGGCACGTAAATCAGCAAATGATGTGGATAGATTCGGCAACTAGAGAAATTAGGACGAGAATTGTTTCAGTTTATTCACCATGTGAGGGTGCAGATGAGGATGGATTTGACAAGTTTTTTGAAGCATTGAGTAACATCGTAGTCGGGGTCAACAACAAGGATAGGACAGTGCTAATGGGCGATTTCAATGCGAGAGTTGGAAATAGAACTGAAGGATACGAAGGGTGATTGGTAAATGTGGGGACGATATGGAAGCTAATGGGAATGGGAAGCGTTTGCTGGACGTCTATGCTAGTATGGTTTTAGCAGTTACGAAACATTCTTCAAGCATAAGGCTATTCTCCACTACACATGGGAGGATATATCGACTATATCTTAACCGACTTCGAATTCAGGAAGTCTGTTAGGAATGTACGGGTTATTCTGGGATATATTGATGATACAGACCACTATCTGATCTGTAGTGCGTCCATCCCACGCCCAGGTACGACGCACGTAAAAATATCCCGTTAGCTGGTTGTATTCTCAGAGTAAATCTTCGCGAAATAATTTAGTTTAACGTGAATTCAAAGAAGAGTCAAATCACACGCGACACATTTCATATCCAGATGAACGTCTCCATCCTATTGCATTTTTAATCACTGCAGCTATCATAATAAACCGCAGAAACTCAACTTAAAACTATGTCATCATGCACTCTAATATCTACAAATCACTTACTCACACATTTAAAAAATAAATAATAAGAAAAATTAATTAATCTAAATGAATTAGTAAAGAAAAGAGAAAGTAGCATTTCCCAATATTCGTCCAATATCTCACAAAATAAATTACCATTATACATGCATTTCGTTTAAGTCAGCACTGGCTTAGAAAAGTTGAATTTCAATCCTGACATGAGCTAACATCTTATTTCACATTTCATTTCATATGAAAAATATTCAATTAATCAATTACATCATTAAAATAATCATTACATTGAAAGAAAGTAATTAATCATACCTTTGAATAGCATAACACTCAATTCATTTCTGAATGTTTTCTGAAAAAATCACGCAATCTGAATTATGTTGAAAATATCGCTTTTTATTGATATTTTTGTTGAATGACATGCTAAGGTTACTACTCCCTATTGCCTTCCAAAATCTCGGCACCTATCCTCTTAGTCTATTATATTTACGTATTAAAATATATATAAAAATCATGGAACACTTTTCAAAATATAAAATAATTTATATCACATTTATAACGAAAGTAGTTCTTAATTAGCCTTATTACCTTCCTCTCAATATGCATTTGACCTTTCACATAGCCTTAATAATCATGGCGAGTTTATCTAAGTGAATCCTCTAAATTTTTGTTATGTTAGCTCGATATTATCTATCTATGTTATTCAATATATAGCTATACACTCATTTCATCTTTCATTACGTGCATTACCACAAAATGACACTTGCTATAAGCATTTCCTTATAACACAGCTGTATTTGACATAACAGAAACCATTTATTCTCATATACGCATATGGGTTTGCCATGCATAACTTGTCTCATGTTATTCCCTCGACGTATCTCTTTCAATGTACTTGCTTCACATATTTGATCCATATTCTGAATATAATCATTTAGCATCCCTCATTAAGTCTTCATTGCAACATATCTTCCTAATACATCACTTAAATTGCTTCATATAATTCCATTCTCATCTATATATCGCTCAATCAATTCAATTATATCAACAACAAAACCACTTTTCCTTATATCATAACCTCTTCATAAATAATGCATACATACATACATACATACATACATACATACATACATACATACATACATACATACATACATACATACATACATTATCATTATAGACTGTTATGCCTTTCAGCGTTCAGTCTGCAAGCCTCTGACAATTTACTAAACGTCGCCACAATCCTCGATTTGCAACTAGTGTTATGGCCTCATTTAGTTCTATACCTCTTATCTTTAAATCGTTATAAACCGAGTCTAACCATCGTCGTCTTGGTCTCCCTCTACTTCTCTTACCCTCCATAGCAGAGTCCATTATTCTCCTAGGTAACCTATCCTCCTCCATTCGCCTCACATGACCCCATCACCGAAGCCGGTTAATGCGTACAGCTTCATCCACCGAGTTCATTCCTAAATTAGCCTTTATCTCCTCATTCCGAGTACCCTCTTGCCATTGTTCCCACCTGTTTGTACCCGCAATCATTCTTGCTACTTTCAGGTCTGTTACTTCTAACTTATGAATAAGATATCCTGAGCTCCCGTAAAGCAAAATTGGTCTGAAAACAGACCCATGTAAAGATAGTTTCGTCTGGGAACTGACTTCCTTCTTACAGAATACTGCTGATCGCAACTGCGAGCTCACTGCATTAGCTTTACTACACCTAGATTCAATCTCACTTACTATATTACCATCCTGGGAGAACACACAACCTAAATACTTGAAATTATCGACTTGTTCTAGCTTTGTATCACCAACCTGACATTCAATTCTGTTGAATTTCTTACCTACTGACATCAATTTAGTCTTCGAGAGGCTAATTTTCATACCATACTCATTGCACCTATTTGCAAGTTCTAAGATATTAGACTGCAGGCTTTCGGCACAGTCTGCCATTAAGACCAAGTCGTCAGCATAGGCCAAACTGCTTACTACATTTCCACCTAACTGAATCCCTCCCTGCCATTTTATACCTTTCAGCAGATGATCCATGTAAACTACGAACAGTAAAGGTGAAAGGTTACAGCCTTGTCTAACCCCGGTAAGTACCCTGAACCAAGAACTCATTCTACCAGCAATTCTCACAGCAGGCAATTGTCAACATAAATGACTTTGATTGATTTTAATAATCTACTTTTAATTCCATAGTCCCTCAGTATAGTGAACATCTTTTCCCTCGGTACCCTGTCATATGCTTTCTCTAGATCTACGAAACATAAACACAACTGCCTATTTCTCTCATAGCATTTTTCAATTATCTGACGCATACAGAAAATCTGATCCTGACAGCCTCTCTGTGGTCTGAAACCACACTGGTTTTCATCCAACTTCCTCTCAACGACTGATCGCACCCTCCCTTCCAAGATGCCAGTGAATACTTTGCCTGGTATACTAATCAATGAGATACCTCGATAGTTGTTGCAATCCTTCCTGTTCCCTTGCTTATAGATAGGTGCAATTACTGCTTTTGTCCAATCCGAAGGTACCTTACCAACACTCCACGCTAATTTTACTACTCTATGAAGCCATTTCATCCCTGCCTTCCCACTATACTTCACTATTTCAGGTCTAATTTCATCTCATCCTGCTGCTTTATGACAATGGAGTTTATTTACCATCCTTTCCACTTCCTCAAGCATAATTTCACCAACATCATTTTCCTCCTCCCCGTGAGCTTGGCTGTTTGCAACACCACCAGGATGATTTCCTTTTGCATTGAGAAGATGTTCAAAATATTTCCTCCACCTCTCCATTGATTCCCTGGGATCTATTATGAGTTCACTTGAATTACTCAAAACACTGTTCATTTCCTTTTTCCCTCCCTTCCTAAGATTCTTTATTACTGCCCAGGAAGGTTTCCCTGCTGCTTGACCTTGCCTTTCCAGGTTATTACCAAAATCTTCCCATGACTTCTTTTTGGATTCAACAACTATTTGTTTCGTTCTGTTTCTTTCATCTACGTCGGTCCCTGTCTGCCTCGGCCCTTGTTTGGAGCCATTTCTGATAAGCCTTCATTTTACGTTTACAGGCTGCTCTCACTTCATCATTCCACCAAGATGTTCGCCTTTCCCCATTTTTACACACAGTTGTTCCTAGGCATTCCCTTGCTGTTTCTACTACAGCATCCCTATATGCCACCAATTCACTTTCTATATCCTGAACCTGCTTACTGTCTAATGTTCGAAACTTTTCACTAATCATATCCATGTACTTCTGTCTAATTTCCTCGTCCTGGATATTTCCTACCCTTATTCGTTTGCAGACATATTTCACTTTCTCTACCCTAGGCCTTGAGATACTTAGTTCACTACAGATCAGATAGTGGTCTGTATCATCGAAAAATCCGCGAAAAACTCGTACTTTCCTAACAGATTTCCTGAATTCAAAGTCTGTTAAGATATAGTCTATTATGGATCTGGTACCCCTAGCCTCCCATGTGTAGCGGTGAATAGCCTTATGCTTGAAGAATGTATTCGTAACAGCTAAACCCATACTAGCACAGAAGTCCAGCAAACGCTTCCGATTCCCATTAGCTTCCATATCTTCCCCACATTTACCAATCACCCTTTCGTATCCTTCAGTTCTATTCCCAACTCTCGCATTGAAATCGCCCATTAGCACTATTCTATCCTTGCTGCTGACCCTGACCACGATGTCACTCAATGCTTCATAAAACTTGTCAACTTCATCCTCATCTGCACCCTCACATGGTGAATACACGGATACAATTCTTGTCCTAATTGCTCCAACTGACAAATCTACCCACATCATTCGCTCATTTACATGCCTAACAGAAACTATGTTGCGTGCAATGGTATTTCTGATAAAGAGCCCTCCCCTAGACTCTGCCCTTCCCTTTCTAACACCTGTCAAGTACACTTTATAATCTCCTATCTCTTCCTCATTATCTCCCCTCACCCGAATATCACTTACTCCTAGCACATCCAGATGCATCGTCTTTGCTGACTCAGCCAGTTCTACCTTCTTTCTTCCATAAGCCCCATTAATATTGATAGCTCCCCATCGAATTCCATTTCGTTCGCCAAGTTGTTTCCAAGGAGTCCCTCGCCTGTCAAATGGGAGTGGGACTCCGTTACTCCCATAGGTCCGAGGCTTGCTTAAAGTGTTCTGAGCTCGGTAAATTCATGAAGCAGGATGCTACCCTACTTGCACATAGTCCAAGTGAGGATCTCTCCTCTAACAAGTTATGGATCACTGGTGAATTGTATAGTCCTAGCCACCTGAGCACAAGGAGCGCCATGACCCAAAATATGTCCGAGATGCCCACTCCCATTCCATAGCAACTGGTATCCCGACTCTCAGGACCACTTACTAGGCCACTCAGTCATTGCCCATGGTTCACGAACTAGGACGTGACTACAGTAACCCACAAACAATTATTAAGACGTATAAAACTTCGTTGCAAACTATGTTTACTTATTTGGATCATATTTCTTCTCATAGAATAATGTTTAACCTCTAGCACTTCGTAATTCCATCTGATGACTTAATTCGACAAAGAATAACTCATATAAATTATAATTCCTCTCTATATCATCATATAATGACGCTAACTTAGCATGATTGGCTTCACAAAATCCATTAATGAAATATAATGCACGCAAATACTCTCATCCTGCTTTGAATGATATACATTCTTTCTCGCAAATAATCATATTTCATTTGCTATCATAATCCACTCAACATATGTATATCCACTTTTTCGAGATACCGATCTTGTCACAACTTGACTTAGTATAATTCAAACATGTCACTTCACTGAGTCACTTCATTTTTTAAATACTTCACACTTATTGTAAATTATACCATATAATCATGTCTAACCTAATTAAGAACCAATATTTAGCAAACTTCGCTTGCCATTCAGCGAGTATGGAGACTTCTATAGTTCTCTGTGTCACATCTCTGGTCCTTGGCCGGCTGTAGTCCACGGAACGGCTGGAGTATTCCCCCTCATCAGGTCTGGTCTGCTGGCCGGTTCATATCCATCTCCAGGTCGGTCCACCTCAAAATTAGCACGACATATTCTTCATTCTTGAGGTAATGTTAAAATCAAATAATTCCAACGAGTAAATGTACATTTTGGAGTTTCTTAAAATTATAATCTCTCGCCAGTATCCTTATATTTTTCTTATTAATCTGATCAATCAAATATTTAACACTTAGTTCAGTGTCTTCGAACTTATCTTTGCCTTATTTTTTTTAAATCTATAATTTTACGTGATATTTATATTCTTGAAGGCTTAATAATTGCTAAATTTCTCTTCTTGGAAAATTATTCCTGAATATTTTTCCTCTTCTAAGCTCTGTTTCTAATGAGCTTCGAAGTGTCGAATTGCTTCGTATCGGTACAACTGGTGAACGTATTTGATTCAAATTTTCTTATTTCTTATTTCTTCGACGTTGAATAACGTCTATTACGCCGTATTTTCTTGTTTCACACGGGCAATATTTGCGCAATTCGTCTATCTTAGCAATTAGTCTTCCACTCTGTCGCAGCTGAATCCGTTATCTATCTCATCGGATTAGTAAGTGTAATAATATCTTATATTTTACTTGTTTTCTTGGAACAATTCACATGATACTGTTCTGTTCTCACAGCCTTTTAAAATGTTATGCTCCTACTTGGTCTTGGCCTCCTGTGAACTTCTAACTTATGGTTCTTGTCTTATGATTTCGGCCTGTGTGGTCCATACCTGCACTTTGCCGCCATTCTGGAACGCGTCAGAAAATTCAATGGGCACAGTAGTAAACTAAGTATATCTAGGCCTAGGATGGAGAAAGTGAAATCTGCAAGCGAATACGCGTAGAAAATCTCCACGAAGAGGAAATTAGACAGAAGTACATGTATATGATTAGTGAGAAGTTTGGAACAGTGCGCAGTAAACAGGTTCAGGATATACGATATAGAAAGAGAATGGGTGGCATACAGGGATGCTGTAGTAGAAACAGCAAGGGAATGCCTAGGAACGACTGTGTGTAAATATGGGAAAAAGAGAACATCTTGGTGGAATTATGAAGTGAAAGCAGCTTGTGAACGTAAAAAGAAGGCTTATCAGAAATGTTTCCAAACAAGGGCTGATGCAGACAGGCAATTTTACGTAAATGGAAGAAACAGAGCGAAACAAATAGTTGTTGAATCCAAAAATAAGTCTCCGAAAGGCTAGGTCAAGCAACAGGGAAACCTTTCTGGACAGTAATAAAGAATCTTAGGAAGGGAGGGAAAAAGGAAATGAACAGTGTTTTGATTAATTCAGGTGAACTCATAATAGATCCCAGGGAATCACTGGAGAGGTGGAGGGAATATTTTGAACATCTTCTCAACGTAAACCGAAATCTTCCTGGTGATGTTGTGAACAGTCAAGCTCATGGGGAGGAGGAAAATGATGTTGGTGAAATTACGCTTGAGGAAGTGGAAAGGATGGTAAATAAACTCCATTTTCATAACGCAGCAGGATGAGATGAAATTAGACCTGAAATAGTGAAGTATTGTGGGAAGGCAGGGATGAAATGGCTTCATAGAGTAGTAAAATTAGCGTGGAGTGTTGGTAAGGTACCTTCGGATTGGACAAAAGCAGTAATTGCACCTATCTATAAGCAAGGGAACAGGAAGGATTGCAACAACTATCGAGGTATCTCATTGATTAGTATACCAGGCAAAATATTCACTGGCATCTTGGAAGGGAGGGTGCGATCAGTCGTTGAGAGGAAGTTGGATGAAAACCAGTGTGGTTTCAGACCACAGAGAGGCTGTCAGGATCAGATTTTCTGTATGTGTCAGATAATTGAAAAATACTATGAGAGGAATAGACAGTTGTGTTTATGTTTTGTAGATCTAGAGAAAGCATATGACAGGGTACCGAGGGAAAAGATGTTCACTATACTGAGGGACTATGGAATTAAAAGTAGATTATTAAAATCAATCAAAGTCATTTATGTTGACAATTGGGCTGCTGTGAGAATTGCTGGTAGAATGAGTTCTTGGTTCAGGGTACTTACCGGGGTTAGACAAGGCTGTAATCTTTCACCTTTACTGTTCGTAGTTTACATGGATCATCTGCTGAAAGGTATAAAATGGCAGGGAGGGATTCAGTTAGGTGGAAATGTAGTAAGCAGTTTGGCCTATGCTGACGACTTGGTCTTAATGGCAGACTGTGCCGAAAGCCTGCAGTCTAATATCTTGGAACTTGAAAATAGGTGCAATGAGTATGGTATGAAAATTAGCCTCTCGAAGACTAAATTGATATCAGTAGGTAAGAAATTCAACAGAATTGAATGTCAGGTTGGTGATACAAAGCTAGAACAAGTCGATAATTTCAAGTATTTAGGTTGTGTGTTCTCCCAGGATGGTAATATAGTAAGTGAGATTGAATCTAGCTGTAGTAAAGCTAATGCAGTGAGCTCGCAGTTGCGATCAGCAGTGTTCTGTAAGAAGGAAGTCAGCTCCCAGACGAAACTATCTTTACATCGGTCTGTTTTCAGACCAACTTAGCTTTACGGGAGCGAAAGCTTGGTGGAATCAGGATATCATATTCTTGAGTTAGGAGTAGCAGACATGAAAGTAGCGAGAATGATTGCGGGTACAAACAGGTGGGAACAATGGCAGGAATATACTTGGAATGAGGAGATAAAGGTTAAGTTAGGAATAAACTCGATGGATGAAGGTGTACACATGAATTGGCTTCGGTGGTGGGGTCATGTGAGGCGAATGGAGGAGGATAGGTTACCTAGGAGAATAATGAACTCCGTTATGGAGGGTAGGAGAACTAGAGGGAGGCCAAGACGACGATGGTTCGTTTTCTTCGTTTTAGAAATATAACATCAGTGGTCTGGCACCAATATGGCAACATGGCGCTCAGTTCAAAAGTAAATTGCCGTTGCGTTGGGAGTGTCCGGTAACTGCAACCGTCCGGGAGTAGAGCCTCCTACCCTAATACCTTTTCTGATAATAATATCTAACTTGTTAATAGTTAGAATGCACTGATTTTGTTTTTACAAACTGACTGTTGACAGAACTTCTAAGAGACAAAGTGCAGTGTGGCCCTGATGCCTGTTGTTAATATACTTTAATAATTGTTATAGATACATTACACGAGTGCAGTATTTTCTCTAATGTATAACTGTTGTTTTCTCGAGTAGCTAAAGTTTTTGGAAGAAGATTTATCGAAGGCTGATTGTAATTTTTTTTTTCTTTTAAGATTAAGTCAATGCTATTTTGTTCCGTGGTTGCGGGCAGCTAAAATGCCTGGGACCCATAGGTCGGTGCCTACTTTGTTTGGTAATCCGGTGCTGACTGTACCACATTAATGCTGAGTAGTGTATAGTGCTGTTCATTCTGTAACCGACCATAGGTGTTGTGTTCCTGGAGCAGAGGAGACCAAGAAACCACAGTTCAGTGGCAGCAAGTAAACAATAATGGCGCGTGACCTCCGGAGAGGCCTGGTGCAGGTCTTTTGAGTCGACGCCCTGTAGGCGACCTGCGCGTCTGTGAGGGTGAATTCTAATGTTGAAAACAGCACAAACACATAGCCTCGGAGCCTGAGGAATTAACCAATGAAAGTTAAAATCCACGACCCACCCGGGAATCGAATCCGGGACCCCTTGGAACGAAGCCTAGCATGCTGACCATTAGGCCATGGAGCCGCACTATGCTCAGGTAATGTTATTGTTAGTCCACTGCACAATGTCTCAATGAGAACAGTTCAATGAATGAATGAATGAATGAATGAATGAATGAATGAATGAATGAATGAATGAATCAATCAATCAATCAATCAATCAATCAATGACCTGAATTTAGGGCTGTCACCCAAGTGGCAGGTTCCCAATCAATTGTTTACCTAGCTTTTCCTTAAACGGCTTCAAAGACCTTGGAAATTTATCGAAAATTTCCCTAGATAGGCCTAATGTATTTCAATCCCTTACTCTTCGCCCTATAATAGAATATTTTCCCCAATTTGTCCGCCTCCATGGCTAAATGTTTAGCGTGCTGGCCTTTGGTCACAGGAGTCCCGGGTTCGATTCACGGCAGGGTCGGGAATTTGAGCCATAATTGGTTAATTTCGCTGGCACGGAGGCTGGGTGTATGTGTCTTCATCATCATTTCATACTCATCACGACGTGCAGGTCGCCTACGGGAGTCAAATCAAAAGACCTGCACCTGGCGAGCCGAACTTGTCCTCGGACACTCCCGGCACTAAAAGCCATACGCCATTTCATTCCCCAATTTTTCCTCTTGAATTCCAACTTTATCTTCATATTATATAATCTTTCCTACTTTTAAAAGCTTCGTTCAAGCTTATTCGTCTACTTATGTCATTGCACGCGATCTCCCCACTAACAGCTTGAAACTTACCACAAAGCAGAGCATCTCATCTCCTTACCCCAAGTGTCTAAAGTTTGCAACATTTTCGTAACACTACTCCTTTTTCGGAAATCACCCAGAAAAAAATGGTGCAGATTTTCTTTGAATGTTTTTAAGTTCTCGTATCAAGCAGACCTAGTGTGGATCCCATACACTAGAATCATACTCTAATTGGGGTTTTACGACACACTTATACGAACTCTCCTTCACAGCCTTACTACAACCTCTAAACACTCTCATAACTCATAACCATGTGAAGAGATCTGTAACCTTTCTAGCAACATCGTTTATACGATTGTCTCAATTAAGATCATTCTTTATATGGACACTTACAGTGTTCCCTATGAGGTAGTATCAACCTTCACCGCAGTAATTAAAGCTGAGAGGAATTTTCCTGTTGGGGAAACTTACAACTGGTACCGGGCGAGTTGGCCGTGCGGTCAGGGGCGGCTGTAAGCTTGCATCCGGGAGATAGTGGGTTCGAATCCCACTGTCGGCAGCCCTGAAGATGGTTTTTTTTAGAGTTGGCTTTACGCCGCACCGACACAGATAGGTCTTGTGGCGACGATGGGATGGGAAAGGGCTAGAAGTGGGAAGGAAGTCGCCGTGGCCTTAATTAAGGTACAGTCCCAGCAACTCCATTCGTTTGGTGTCGCTCCCTCATGCAAACAGTAATCAGATAAGTATATCAGATATGGTACTATATCCCAACCCATAGCCTTCAATCTGTCTGTTAGGTCATCAGCCCAGAGGCTGGTTGGATCCTCAAATAGCACCATCAAAGGCTAGGTAGTTATAGGGAAACCAAGAAAACTAATGGCAGTACCAAAATGAGGTGTACTAGGCAAGGCGAGGAGTGAGGTAGTTTGCCATTGCTTTCCTCACTAGGCCAGACTGTGCTATTGTGGCACAACCAACCCTATAAGCAACACCTTTCATGACACTCAGACGCACTGGCCGTGCAGTGAATGGCAGTACTCGGCACCACCCACACCCGAGCAGCTTCCCTACTGTCACAGCCATGGATGAGACTGGGACTTCGGTAGAAGCTACACTTTGCTCTGGCCTGTGCCATGAGACGGATACAAATGTACTGTATCCATCAAGAAATGACAGCAGGCAGAGCCTTCAATACATCCCCAGAAATCTTATCAATCCCAGCTGCTTTTCCAGATTTCAATGTTTTTCTTGTAAGAGCTTTATCATATGTAAATTTCAGTATTCAACAGTGTTAGAAAATGGGAAACCACGGAAAACCATTTCAGGGTTGCCGACAGTGGGGCTCGAACCCACTTTCTCTCGGATGCAGGCTCACAGCTGCGCGCCCCTAACCGCACGGCCAACTCGCCCGGTCATACCATTGTCAGCTGTCCATCTTACAACATTGGTTAGGTTCCCCTGCAATCGCTCACACTCATGGAACTCATTTACTCCTCTATACAGTATAATATCGTCTGCAAATAGCCTTATCTGTGACTCCAGTTCTTTGCTCGTATCATTTATATATATTAACAAAACACAACCATTACAGGATCAGATAACACTTCACCTACTCTAGAAATGTAACCACCCACTCAGCCACACAATACACCTCATTTTCGTCAGTAATCTCCCATGATCATCCCTATCAAGACCCTTGGTTAGGTCATTAGCGATACAGTCAACTTGATCTCCTGAATCTAAAATATATGCTATACCTTGCTGGAATCCTACAAGTTGAGCCTCACTGGAATATCCTTTCCTAAACCCGAATTTCCTTTTATTAAACCAGTTATTAATTTCGCACACATGTATAATATTATAACAAATAATGCTTTCTCAGAGATTACAAACAACACATGTCAAGCTGACTGGCCTGTCCATATCCGTTTTATGTTTGTCATCGTTTATCTTGTACATTGGTGCTACTATTACAACTCTCCATTCGTTTGGTGTCGCTCCCTCAAGCAAACAGTAAGTATTTCAGATATGGTACTATATCCCAACCCATGGCCTTCAATATATCCCCAGAAATCTTATCATTCCCAGCTGCCTTTCTAGATTTCAACTTTTTTCTTGTAAAAGCATTATCATAAGTAAATTTCAGTATTCAACAGTATTTTTTTTTCTTTTTTTCTTTTTTGCTAGTGGTTTTACTTGCCTTTGCTGGCAGGACCTAGTGTTTACAGTGCACTATGTCTTCTGGTATGGGCTAGAGCAATTTTGTTACTTTCATTGATCTGTCTCTGTCTTATCCTTGGCTTTGACAATATGAAAGTGACTGAGGTATGAGCGATGCTAGTAATGCCATTCCTTCTGCAGCCAGTCCCTGCTATGAATGGTGTGAAAATGTTGCTCATAGGGTCGGTTGGTGCATGCATTTCAGTGGGCTTGGCAGACTGATATATAATAGCAACTTCTGGCTCGGTGAGGAAAGCAACGGAAAACTACCTCACTCCTCATTTTCCTAGTACGCCTCTTCAGTGATGCCTAGGCCATCTATGACAGCTGATGGCAGAGCTGTTGAGGATCCAACCAGCCTTAGGGCTGAAGACTGAACAGTGGCTTTACGTCGCACCGACACAGATAGGTCTTATGGCGACGATTCAACAGCATTAGTCGCCTGCTCTATCCGGACATTATCTTTATATCCAACTATCTTTGCAATCGGCTTCCAGTTACACGTCACAAGGTAAATAATAATAATAAAAAATAAAACTTAAATTACACGGAATTTGGACACCTTAAGACAAACCAAAACACCAGATAGACGGCATCAAAAATAAACAAATAAACATCAGGCTGGGCAACGTGACGACTATAGGGAAGGATGTGGAGCAGGAGTGGGAACCCTACCAGGGTCATGGGGATACGTAGGCTGCGGATTTTAAGAAAAATCAACGGTGACAGGGGACAGAGGTTTTCTTCTTGTTTGTGCAATGTCGAGACAAGTTCAACTAAGTGTACAGCAGTTTTTCAGGGAAACAAAGAAGGCGAACAACACGGCAAACCATCGTCTACAAACTCAGCAGGCACCCATGCATTAGGGCGGCTCACACGTTCTCGAACAGACCTCACCAGCTCTCAGGAGATGACGGATAACGACACTGAGCAGCAACCTCAAGTACAGCCCCCCGAGAACTTGGACTGGCAAGCACTAGTAAGGACAGTCCAACGACTGGAGCAACAGATCCAGCAATCGCAAACGCGTCAGCAACCCGACGAAGAGCAGTCTCCAGCCCACAGTCACCGCTCTGAGCCGCCCGAAGAAATCGATGATTCGGAGGATGAAGTTGAGACCATACCGTGGCGTTCCTTGGCGCCACAGTACTACCCCAGCGGGTTGACCGTTCCTGAACCGGCGCGGGCCTACCGACTTGCAGAAGCCCCCAAACAATTTCTTCCGGCAACTCCGACAGGACGTGATCAGCGTGAGGCCCAGGGCATCCTCTGAGCCTTATCGAACTGGAGCCGCATGGATCCTGCTCAACGCGAGTTCTTCTACACTCGAGCTACCATCTTGTGTCTAGCTCTCACCAAAGGATGGAATATGGCGGTGCAAGTGGCTAATGCCACTGAGGACGATCTCATCAACTTGGCCAGCCGGGTTCCAGTTTCAATCTCCCACCAGGGCACCCGCGGTCAGCCACGGCACAGGTCGTCGCGGCAGGGGTCGCGGCAGGGGTCGCGGCGCACGCAGAGCCCGTGGTGGAGCCTCAGGAGGAGCCACCTAGCAACGGCGAGAATCGCGTGGCGACCGGGAGCAGAAGCGAGCAACCCGGCAGGAGGGCATAGTCAATGAGTGGCTTGGGAAGGTGAACTCCCAAAACCCCACCAAGGCCCCATCCGACCGGCCATCCTGAAGGGCTCTCAAGTGCTTTATTGAAATAAATGGAATTCATATGGCCAAATACAGAGAGATATTACAGATCAACATTATAAGTGAGAAAACACTTTAACAATAAAGATTACAAAGGCACCGTATGAAAGAAACAATAACAAGACACAAATGATGAAACCACACGTCACTAATGCAAGGAGCCGGCTTAGGGCAGGTGGCAGACGATTCCTGCCTGGCTCGGCTAGGTCAATCGCGATACAGTCCATTTGACCTCCTAGATCCAAGATATCTGCTATATCTTGCTGGAATCTACAAGCTGAGGTTCAGTGGAATAACCTTTCCTCAACACAAACTGCCTTCTATCAAACAAGTTAATACTTTTGCAAGCATGTCTAATATAATAAAAAGGATTGCTTTCCCGAAGCTTACATGCAATGCATGTCAAACTGACTGGCCTGTAATTTTCAGTTCTATGTCTATCACTCTTTCCTTTATACACAGGAGCTACTATAGCAACTCCCCATGCATTTTGTATAGCTCCTTCATGCAAACAATAATCAAATACGTACTTCAGATATGGTACTATATCCCAACCCATTGTCTTTATTATATCCCACGAAACCTAATCAGTTCCAGCTGTTTTTCTAGTTTTCAACTTTTGTATCTTATTGTATATGTCATTGTTGTCATAGGTAAATTTTAATACTTATTTAGTATTAGTCACCTCCTCTATCTGAACATTATCCTTGTAACCAACAATCTTTACATACTGCTGAGTGAATACTTCTGCCTTTTGAAGGTCTTCGCTTCACACTCCCCTTCTTCATTAATGATTCCCGGAATGTCCTTCTAGGAACCTGTTTCTGCCTTAAAGTACCTATACATAACCTTCCATTTAAAAAAAAAAATTTGTATGACCACCAATTATGCTTGCCATCATGTTATCCTTAGCTGACTTCTTTGCTAGTTTCAATTTCCTAGTAAGTTCCTTCAATTTCTCCTTACTTCCACAGCCATTTCTAACTCTATTTCTTTCCAACCTGCACCTCCTTCATAGTCTCTTTATTTCTCTGTTATAATGTAGTGGATCTTTACCATTCCTTACCACCTTTCAAGGTACAAACCTATTTTCAAATTCCTCAACAATTGCTTTAAACCCATCCCAGAGTCTGTTTACATTTTATTTACCGTTTTCCACCGATCATAGTTACATTTTCAAAAACTCCCTCATGCTTGTTTTATCAGCTATATGGTACTGCCTAGTAGTCCTAATTTTAGTACCTCCCTTTCTTTCACATTTATTCTGACTACCACAAAAACAGCTTTGTGATCATTAATACTATCTATTACTTTGGTTTTCCTATAGAGCTTATCTGTTTTTACCAGCACCACATCCAGAATACTCTTCCCTCTAGTTGGTTCCATCCCTTTCTGAATCAGATGCCCTTCCCATATTAACTTATTTGCCATTTGTTGGTCATACTTCCTGTCGTTCGTATTACCCTCCCAATTGACATTTGGTAAATTGAGATCACCCACTACAATCACATTTCTTTCCTTACCATTTCCCACATAGCTGATTATCTTATCACATAATTCTGAATAACCGTCAGTGCTACGCTTTTCTGGTCTGTACACTCCAAAGATATCAAACTGCCTATTATCTTTAGAGATGAGCCTTACACGTAGAATTTCATGGTAGTCATCTTTAACTTTTCTGTTGCTTACAAATTCTTCTTTCACCAGAATGAACACTCCCCCTCATTCCATATCTATCCTACCTCTATGATACACACTCCAGTTCCGTGAGAAAATGTCTGCATCCATTATATCATTTCTCAGCCATGATTCAACTCCTATTACAATATCTGGTAGGTGCATATCTATTAAATTACTTACTTCTACTTTCTTTACAATATTTCTACAGTTTAGCACCAACATTTTAATGGCATGCCTACTTGACTTCCAGTTTCCTGTTCCCTTATCAACGCTCCCTAGGCCACCCCATTTCCCCAGTTGTACCTCCCTATAACCCTTCTAAACAAATTTCCTAACTAATATGTACCTCTGGGGTTTAAGTGAAGGCCATCTGAGCACAGATCCCTATCTCCTACCCACCCATTAGGGTCTAGAAATCTTACTCCCAGTTTCCCACATACCTCCATAGTCTCATTTAAATCCCCAATCACCTTCCAGTCAGTATCCCTCCACTGATAATAATCTCCGCTTTCTTAAACTTCAACCGTGCTGCATTTACCAGATCCCACACATCCCTAACTATGTTGGTACTTATACCTGCTTGTCTTACGTTGTTAGTACCAACATGAAACATTACCACCTTCTCCTTTCCCTCCTCCTTCTCTTCTACTTTCCTCAACATCTGCCTTAACCTAATTTCCGGATAACACTCTACCCTGGTTCCCTTTCCTCCACACACTTTCCCCACATGTCTAACAATGGAATCCCCCATGACCAGAGCCTCAACCCTACCCACCTCATTTGATCCTCTCCCCTCCTGGTCAGCCCTATCTTCTCTCACTGCTGCAGAAGCTACTTCCTCCTACCTTTTCACCCTCCCATGACCTTTGACCTGTCTTTTCCTCTCCTCTATTCTCCATTTTTCTTTCTTACCTTTTCCCTTCCTCCTATTTCCACACATCTTCAGCAACAGTTCCCTGATCCTCATTGTCCCTTTCACAGACACCTGTCCTGAATTCTGATCCTGAATGGATCCCTTAGCCTGCAATCTTCTTCCCCTTAAAACATTAGACCACTCGTCTTCTACAATTTTCCTCTTTCCTTCCCATCCATCACTTACACCTACTGTATCCTGTACATTGTTTAAGGGAGACCTACTTTCCTTCCTGTCCTCTGAGAGAATCCTAATTATCTCCCTCAAACTCTCCAACTCCTCCCTCATACTCCTTAATGCCTGGCCACACACACAGTTCCTACACTTGCACTCCTTAGCCATTGTTTACTGAATAATGAAAAGAAAAGGAGAAATAACTTATTCTCTGCAAAATAAAAATGAAAGGAAATAAATATTGTATAGGATAGCTCACAAAGATCACACGACGATAAAGTAATTAATATAGGCTACTAATACACTACAATACTACTTAGTTGTACGATTTTATTTCAATCAATCAATCAATCAATCGATCAATACTGATCTGCATTTAGGGCAGTCGCCCAGGTGGCAGACTCTTTATCTATTTTCCTAGACCCGTCTTAAAAGATTGCAAAGAAATCAGGAATTTATTGAACATCTCCCTTGGCAAGTTATTCCAATCCCTAACTCCCCTTCCTGTAAACGAATATTTGCCCCAATTTGTCCTCTTGAATTCCAACTTTATCTTCATTTTGTGATATATCCTACATTTAAAGACACCACTGAAACGTATTCGTCTACTGATGTCCTCCCACGCCATCTCTCCCCTGGCAGCACGGAACATACCTCTTAGTCAAGTAGCTCGTCTCCTTTCTTCCAAGTCTTCCCAGCGCAAACTTTGCAACATTTTTGTAACGCTATTTTGTCGGAAATCACCCAGAACAAATCAAGCTGCGTTTCTTTGGATTTTTTCCGGTTCTTGAATCAAGTAATCCTGGTGAGGGTCCATACACTGGAACCACACTCTACTTGGGGTCTTACCAAAGACTTTTATACCCTCTCCTTTACATCCTTACTACAACCCCTAAATACCCTCATAACCGTGTGCAGAGATCTGTACCCTTTATTTACAATCGTATTTATGTGATTACCCCAATGAAGATCTTTCCTTATATTAATACCAAGGTATTTACAATGATCCCCAAAGGGAACTTTTACCCCATCAACGCAGTAATTAAAATTGAGAGGACTCTTCCTGTTTGTGAAACTCACAACCTGACTTTAAACCTCGTTTATCATCATACCATTGCCTACTGTCCATCTCACAACATTATGGAGGTCATTTTGCAGTTGCTCACAATCTTGTAACTTATTTATTACTCTGTACAGAATAACATCATCTGCAAAAAGCATTATCTCTGTTTCCAATTCTTTATACATATCATTGATATATATAATAAAACATAAAGGTCCAATAATACCGCCTTGAGGAATTCCCCTCTTAAATATTACAGGGACAGATAAAGCTTCGCCTACTCTAATTCTCTGAGTTCTATTTTCTAGAAACAGAGCCACCCATTCAGTCACTCTTTTGTCTAGTCCAACTGCACTCATTTTTGCCAGTAGTCTCCCTTTTCTACCTATCTAATGCCTTATACAGGTCAACTGCAAAACTATCCAATTGACCTCCTGAATCCAGGATATCTGCTATATCTTGCTGGAACCCTACAAGTTGAGCTTCAGTGGAATAACCTTTCCTAAACCCAAACTGCCTTCTATCAAACTAGTTATTAATTTTGCAAACATGTCCAATATAATTAGAAAGAATGTTTTCACAAAGCTTACATGCAACGCATGTCAAACTGACTGGCCTGTAATTTTCAGCTGTATGTCTATCACCTTTTCCTTTATACACAGGGGCTACTATAGCAACTCTCCATTAATTTGGTATAGTTCCTTCATGCAAACAATAAACAAACAAGTACTTCAGACATGGCACTATATCCCAACCCATTGTCATTAGTATATCGCCCTAAACCTCGTCAATTCCAGCTGCTTTTCTATTTTTCAGCTTTTGTATCTTACTGCAATTGTCATTGCTGTCATACGTATATTTTAATACTTCTTTAGTATTAGTCACCTCCTCTATCTGAACATTATCCTTGTAACCAACAATCTTTACATACTGCTGAGTGAATACTTCTGCCTTTTGAAAATCCTTGCATACACACTCCCCTTGTTCATTTATGATTCCTTGAATATCCTTCTTGGAACCTGTTTCTGCCTTAAAGTACCTACACATACTCTTCCATTTTTCACTAAAATTTGTATGGCCGCCAATTATGCTTGCCATCATGGTATCCTTAGCTGACTTCTTTGCAAGATTAAATTTCCTAGTAAGTTCATTCAATTTCTCCTTACTTGCGCAGCCATTTCTAACTCTATTTCTTTCCAACCTGCACTTATTAATGATTCCTTGAATATCCTTCTTGGAACCTGTTTCTGCCTTAAAGTACCTATACATACTCTTCCATTTTTCACTAAAATTTGTATGGCCGCCAATCATGCTTGCCATCATGTTATCTTTAGCTGACTTCTTTGCTAGATTAAATTTCCTAGTAAGTTCCTTCAATTTCTCCTTACTTGCGCAGCCATTTCTAACTCTATTTCTTTCCAACCTGCACTTACTTTTTAGTCTCTTTACTTCTCTGTTATAATATAGTACAAACCTATTTTTACATTCCTCAACAATTGCTTTAAAGTCATTCCAGAGTCTGTTTACATTTTATTTACCGTTTTTCACCGATTATATTTATTAAAAACTCCCTTATGCCTGTTTTATCAGCCATATGGTACTGCCTAAAGGTCCTGATTTTAATATCTTACTTTCTTTTACAGTTATTTTTAACTACCACAAGAACAGTTTCGTGATCACTAATACCATCTATTATTTCGGTTTCTCTATTGAGCTCATCTCGTTTTACCAACTCCACATCCAGAACATCCTACAACTCCCCACCAGGATAAAAATTGCTGTTAATTACTGAAAACAGAAAATAATACACAAGAATTACACAATTTTAAACTGCAGTTAAGTCTACCCTAATTACTATAACAGGATTCTAGTAAGAGAGTTACTAGAGATACCACAGATACTACAGATACCGGTACTGAAAATGAAAATGAAAACCTACAGCCTGTTTTCCAGTCATTGCAGATATAGGCTATTAGTACGATGGGGTTGCCACTCCCAATGTGATTTGTTAATGAGTCATAGATGCTATGAAATGAGAATGGAGAGTGTTGCTGGAATGAAAGATGACAGGAAAACCGGAGTACCCGGAGAAAAACCTGTCCCGCCTCCGCTTTGTCCAGCACAAATCTCACATGGAGTGACCGGGATTTGAACCACGGTATCTGGCGGTGAGAGGCCGACGCGCTGCCGTCTGAGCCACGGAGGCTCTACTACAGATACTATGCTACACAAATATTTCACAGTAATATAATAAACACATTAATTTCTAATAATATACCACAACAATTTTAAGCTACGTTCAGATGCTAAAATACACTACAATCATTTTAAACTACGTTCAGACGTATTCTAATTACGGTAAATTATTACTAAGCGCAAACATAAATGGAAATTACAAATCAAGTTTGAAATTCGCAAGACTACTCGAAATAACAGAATAAGCACTTTAATTTCTAATAAGTTACTAAAATACACTACAATAATTTTTAAACTACGTTCAGACGTACCCTAATTACAATAGGTTATTACTAAGCACTGGGAGAGGGGGAGGGGTGCGGAATGATAAGAAAGTATGCATTTATAAAACCGTTTGTATTACGAAGTTAAAATTTCAAATGGTATCCTACGGGTTAAGTAAGAGAAGGTTTGAAATAATTGTAACCCCTCAGAAAGTTAAATTGGGGTTAAGATCGGAAAACAAATATATTCATTCCTTCCTGGGAATGGTTTAACGTACGGAGACAAAATTCCAAATAGTGGTATATATTTTAAATCCTAGTGTGAAATAGCATATATTTTTAAACGTTCCACACCTGAAGTGTTAAATGGAGTTAGCTACGTAAACGAAACTATTCGTCTCTAAAAATCCGTTTGACGTACAAAGTTGTAATTTTACAAGAATGTCGTTCTATTATGTCCTAGGTGTAAAATATCGTATACTTCAAAATGTTTCTCCCCTAAGGGGTTTAAATGGTGGTTGACTCTCAAAAACACAATATCCATTTTTCCGCAACCGTTTCAGGAACGAACTTATGTTTTTTTTTATTTTATTTTATGGAGGTTAGTCTTCTATGTCTAAGATGTTAATAAATATTTAAAAACATTCACCCCTTAAAAGTACTCATTTCTCCATTACTGTTCAACGTACAAAATAAAAAATTCACAGGTTGGTCGCTTTTGCATCCTAGATGTTAAATAAGATAGGGTTTAAAACATTCAAATTCTTTCGTACGGGGTTCAAATGGATGTTAGATCAGAAAATAATAATTCCCCCCAAAACCGTTTGACATACGAACTGAGGGCGTATTTTACAGGCTCAGCTGACAGTGGGCTCTCCAAAGTGTAAAACTTTGAATAAAAACTTTCAGTTTAAAACCGTAGCGAAGCGCGTGTATCTTGCTAGTCTTATATATATGTGTTCAGTAGTGAGACGCCTCTGTAGTTATCCAGTGTGATTTAATAATAATAATAATAATAATAATAATAATAATAATAATAATAATAATAATAATAATAATAATAATAATAATTGTTACCGTGGTTTGGTGGATCAGCAGAGGTGAAAGAAGGTGCCGGGGTGAATGGGTCTAACTACAAAATTAAAGTTAATTTAAAACTGTAACTAGGTTATATTTTTCTCTCTTTCAAAAGAAACAACAAGTAGCAACAAAATTTAACAACTTCTAACTAGTTGAGATAACAATGGTACCCAGCTTAGAAAAATCCACGATTTCAACTTTTAACACACTTTGGGAACAAGTCCCTAGTTTTACAACTTTTGAACATCCCATCTTACAGAGGAGCATAATTTTACAAAGGGCAGAAATCCCCTAATAACCTGTAGCACTTGCTCCCACCTTGCCATGTCAAGCCTCCTAGAGGCACATTTCCAATACTTAAAAGAGCTGACCAGCTCTCAGTTTTTCAATCCTATTAAAGGCAATACCAGACTTTACACTTAATTGCCATCAAGGCACAACTTACACAAAATGAAACGGGGGTATCTTGTGCCCATCCTACTGGGTCTTAGTAGTAGAAAAGAACAGGTTAAGTAAATGGCCCAAAATGCAAAAATAAATGGAGCCGTGTACTTGCACTCCTACACATACATTCTTAAAACCTAAGAGGCACTAGGCCGACGAAACAGGGGCTAATCCCAGACTATGGAGGTGACTCCTAAAATGAATAAATTTAACACATTAAGGATGAGTAGAAAATCAGTTACCAAAACGTAGTCACCTCAAATCAAAATGAAGGGGAACTCGAGAGGGTAAAGCACTCTCTATCCCCGATTTACAGTTAAAGATATATTTTTTTACATAAGCCGGCACAAATTTACATTTTTAGAAAGGTAGGTTACATTGTAAAAGTTTCGGACCTTTCCCGCGGGTTAAACTGCTGAGCTAGCAAGAAATAAAGATGTTAACCGGCAATTACCTTACAGAAGAACAGCTGCCTGATGAAAGAGGCGCTTCTCGCCTCCTGCTACACGTCCATACACTAGATTAGATGTTGATGAAGTGGCCGAGAGACAAGAAAATCAGCAGTTTTTACACCCTCGGGGAAGGTTCGAGACCTTTCATGAATTATTAAGACACACCCACAGCCTTTTATTGGGTAGCTTACAGTTACACATCAAAATCGAAGAAGAAAGACACGATTGGTCAAAAATTAATTACAGAAATTCTGGATTGGCTAAGTTCAGAACTGGCGGAAGGAAAGATTAATATTGCCAATCCACAAATGAAAGAACGAAATTTAGTAAGGAACAAGTCCCTAGTTACACAATTTTGAACATCCCACCTTACAGAGGAGCATAATTTAACAAAATCCTTGTACAAGACGGGAATCGAATTCTGGGCATCTGCTTAGAAAGTAGGTTCGCCATCTTTGCACCACAAAACTAGCAATAATAATAATAATAATAATAATAATAATAATAATAATAATAATAATAATAATAATAATAATAATAATAATAATAATAATAATAATAATAGTATCTGGGCTATGAGTACAAAATTTCTTCAAGAAAGTTCCTCCACTTCGCACCAGGGTGCATGATCACAGTTTTTAGGCAGTGACATCTATGAGAGAATGTCCAAACTTCTTGATAAATAGTAAACAAAAACACGTCGAAATTCACACAGTGACATCTTCAGAGGAAAGGTTTAAGTAGATCCAGTTTTAAGTTCACTGTTTCTCCTGTAGAGGAGTACCTTAAGGCGGAAAATTCGAATGTGCGGCGTAAAGGTGTACCACCCGGTACAATAATAATAATTCCAAGGTACATACGACCCATTAAAAAACTTGGCCTATGAAGTTGTCTGCTGTCCAGGCAGAGGGCCAGCAGTTACTGGAGTGCAACATTGTCTTAGTAACAACATCTTCAGTCATATTGTCCGGTTTTCATGACCAGGGTCGATATCTCTTATATCAAACAGCTCCCAATTGGCCTTATGAGGCTGAGTGAACATTGCACTAGTCCTAAGTCCAGTACTGAAATCCTTGGACAAGACGGGAATCGAATTCTGGGCATCTGCTTAGAAAGTGGGCTCGCCATCTTTGCACCACAAAACTAGCAATAATAATAATAATAATAATAATAATAATAATAATAATAATAATAATAATAATAATAATATCTGGGCTATGTGTCTCAGGCATTAGAGCGCCGACTTTCTGGATCCAAGGTAATGGTTTCGATCCCGACTCAGTCCGGTGATGTTCGAAGGTACTTAAACACGGCAGTCTCTTCACATTAAAAAACTCATGTGGGTCAAAATTTCGGAACTGCAAAGATAAGAAGTTAGGGGCACGTAAAACCAGCATTATCTGTATATTAAAACAGTTTACTAGAAACACCTTTGTCCAGTCCGTCCGGCCGTTCTACTAGACCAATTGGCTTCATTCGTTCTTCATTCTCTCCGGAATTAGAGGCCGGTGAATCATCAGGCATTGCCAGGTCTCTAAGTTCAGTCTACTTTGACCCGTAGAAATATCAAATCACAAAATGACTGTACTTAGCGGATTGCACGCAGTTAAGAAGTTGTTATTTGACCTATTCATAACGAATTCTGTGGAGCAGCACGGGTCCTCTGATCATCATCATCATCATCATGATCATGAAATGAAATGGCGTATGGCTTTTAGTGCCGGGAGATCCCACGACGGATTCGGCTCGCCAAGTGCAGGTCTTTTGATTTGACTCCCGTAGGCGACCTGTGCTTCGTGATGAGGATGAAATGATGATGAAGACAGCACATACACCAGCCCCCGTGCCAGGGAAATTAACCAATGATGGTGAAAATTCCCGACCCTGCCGGGAATCGAACTCGGGACCACTGTGACCAAAGGCCAACACGCTAACCATTTCAACAACACAGTCTGGTGCAACTCTTTCAAAGTAGACGCTTCGATGAGTTGGCCACAGCATCTGCCGTGACAAATTAGACTAACTGCGCGTTAATGTAGTAAAGGGAAGAGCAATGTGTGGTGAATGAGTTACATGAATGCTGAAGATAAAGTAGGAATCCAAGAGGACAAATTGGGGTAATTACTCGTTTATAGATAGAGGAATTAGGGATTGGAATAATTTGTCAAGGGAGGCGTTTGATACATTTCTAACTATACGAAATCATGTAAGATTAGACTAGTAAACAACTAACAGGGAATCTGCCACCTGGGTGACAGCCCTAAAGTCAGACTAATGGCGTCTGCAGAAGAAACTCAGAAACCAAACGTTTTTAATACCTTACGACTCGGCCAGGAATCGAACCTGAAGTACCACAATCCGAAGACCAGAACGCTGACCATTCTGCCAGGCATTATAATTATTATTATTCTTTTTTTGCTAGGGGCTTTACGTCGCACCGACACAGATAGGTCTTATGGCGACGATGGGATAGGAAAGGCCTAGGAGTTGCAAGGAAGCGGCCGTGGCCTTAATTAAGGTACATCCCCAGCATTTGCCTGGTGTGAAAATGGGAAACCACAGAAAACCATCTTCAGGTCTGCCGATAGTGGGATTCGAACCTACTATCTCCCGGATGCAAGCTCACAGCCGCGCGCCTCTACGCGCACGGCCAACTCGCCCGGTATTATTATTATTATTATTATTATTATTATTATTATTATTATGTTTGTCCAAATCTTGTCCCGTTTCTCTTCGGGGTCGGGTATGAAGTGAGATGAATCTGTCGTGGTGCGTTTTATGACCGGATGCCCTTCCTGACGTCAACTTCATCAGAGGAGTTAATGAGTTGAAATCAATGACGTGATATATGACAGTAGAGAGGGAGAGGGTGAAACCCGGTGACGGCACATAGTTTACTCCTGTCAAATAGCACCAGAGGGCCTGCTCAAGGCTTATCGTCGCCATCCGACGGACGAATCACCATCAACAGCATGATATGCCCTCACTCCATATGAGCACTGGCGGAGAGGTTTAGAATTTAATCCAGGCTTTTGGCACACAATCTAGTGGTTAGAAATTGTATACCACCACCTCCCCTACCCTGCCAGCCAACATTCTGATGGTGAATTTTTTTCGACCAACGGGACTTGGACCGGATAACCACGGTGTCGGATCGTTTAGACTTCAACGTCTTAACGATCATGGACACCAGACGGTCTATTGTTATTATTTTAATACATTATTACGACATGTAAAAGAATGTACGCCCTACCTGATGATAAAAAAGAAACTGAAGTGATTTGATTTTCAGAAATGTTTCTTTTATGAAAACTCAACTTCCTAGAGTTGCCTACATGAGCATATTTCCTACTGTTTTCAGAGACCCAGAGGCCAGAGATACAGGTGGTTTCCACAAATGCAGGATGTACAACGTAAGTGTGCCTATGGAGCTGACTTCCCTGAATAACACATCTGGACGGACCTTCGAACAAGTAGGTGAGAACACACAAAATGACGAAAAAAATGGTGTAAATATCTCGTATCATTTTGAATCATATTTTATGTTATAAATCTGCAGATGTACAGTAACTGACTCATAAAAACAGATCCTGCGCCATTCTCATTGTCGTCGATATGAGGTACAGCGACTAGTTTATCCCTGTAATAAGTGTTCTCCGTTTGGCACGGTCTTGAAATGCAGGTGTTCTGTCTTCATAGGTTCACATTCGGCTTTCTCAAGGAACGTCTTCATGAAGGTCTTTCCTGTTTTTCTTCGGGGTCACTTGTCTGGTTTTTACTTTTGTAACTGTTTGTTAATACCAATAAATAATAATTAACTCTAATCATTGCCCCACGCTTGGGTGCCATTTTTTACTTTACTGTTAATAATAATAAAATAAGTAACTGAATAAAGAAAATTATCTAAATAAATAAAATTACTCAAAACTGAATAAAATACTTGAAATAAATTAAATTAATAAAAATAATAAAAATAATTAATCGAAATGTCCGCTAGAGTTCACTAGAATGGATCCCTCGAATTCAGGGGCGGTTTCTCCATAAGGTTGCAGGTTTGCGCTACCCCCATTAATTTTTAAGTTTATTTTAGGTAAAGTTTAATAATTTGGATTACTCAACTACCGGTACCGCATTTTCATTCAACAAGACAAACATTTCAAGAACATGAAAGAGCAAATATTGACTACAGGAGATTACAAGCCGATACTCTTAGATGTTCACTGCAGGAGCCGAAAAGTTTGCAGCAGAGTCAACCTGAGGTACGAAAAAACCTGGGCTGCAGAGGGGTGCGCGGGGCTGATCGAGGTGTGCTTTTTTGGCTGCTAGAGGGTTGCGCGGGGAGAGGAAAAGATGGGCGTGCTTTCTTATACATTGCTTAAATGGAGGTTTATCAACCTGGCTCCTCCTACCACGGCCGACTTGATGCGTCGCTCCAGCTAGCTCCTTGCAGCGCAGCGAGGGATCCAGTCGGCCGTGCTCCTACGTAACCAACTACCAGCAAAGTCGCTAGAGACCGTTGGCGCTCAATGTGAGAGTCTGTTATAGAACAGGGATGTCACCTAGCGAAATTGGATAGAGGTTCATCTGCTGGATATATAACTAATGGCTTGAAATTTAGAAAATAAAAACCGCCATTTCTTTCAGTATAGTTGTGAGCTTTGTCATGTGCGTACAAGCTAAGTAGCTTATTGATTTCACTTTGTAACCATTCGTGTCAGCGTGTGTGTTTTTATTATTGTGCGTTTTTATCAGTTGGTGGTATTTTACCAGATCATGAATTCGGTGCAGTCTTTAATGTCTGGGCCGTTTCCGCAATGGATTGCCGAATAAAAATCCGAGGTGAAACGAATGGATAGGCCCACGCGACGTTTATTTTCGAAACCAGAAACAATACCGGAATTAGGCTACCTCAAAGTGTTTCATTTCAATATGGTAAAATAGTTTTTAAATGAAAAAATGTTAGTGGGTTTTAGTAATATTTCTGAAAATAGAAATGTAAAATGTTTGTTTTCTTTTTAATAATAAAAAGTATTGTTGATGTATCTGGATTTGAAAAATAGCCTGTAATCATATTATATCAAAGGTAAAAGTTGTGCACCACTGAACTTTTAAACCACCAGCCACTACTGCTCGAATTTAGATAGAGCATGATAATTCTATATCTCCCAGGGTGTGTACATAATGCTGCGTACTGGTACATCTGCTTCAGGCCTTACCTAACCTTCTGAAAACGACTAAATCGGTAGGAACTGCACCTGTGTTCATCAATAACTCCACTGATTCTAAAATAACTAACTATATTCTCAATAAAATCCGTCCATGAGCACCTCATCAACACACCAAAATATGCATATAATACATGCACAAAATATGACTGGAAGACTCCATATTTACAACAACAATGAAAACAGTGGGAAAACGAAAGCGAGAACTAAGCCACCATTGTAGTTAGTCAGTTGAACAATGTATCTGTATGTAGATAAGTACCGTTCGCTGTCTCTGTATCAACACGACTTGCCGATTCTCATAATCGGCACTTATTATATCACACAGATACTGTACCTTATAATACTGCGTTCACTGACTGATATATAACCGGGCAAGCTGGCCGTGCGGTTAGGGCCGCGCAGCTGTGAGCTCGCATCCGGGAGATAGTGGGTTCGAATCCCACTGTTGGCATCCCTGAAGATGGTTTTCCGTGGTTTACCATTTTCAAACCAGGCAAATGGTGGGGCTGTAACTTAATTAAGGCCACGGTTGCTTCCTTTCCATTCCTAGGCCCTTCATCTGCCATCATTGCCATAAGACCTATCTGTGTCGGTGCGACGTAAAGCAAATAGCAAAAAAAAAAAGATATATACATTTGAGCAACACACGCTTGTCGTTCCTGAACATAAATTATGGAAAGTCTGAGACCAACAAATAATACCAGGCCGCCACAAAGAGATACAATACCCAGTGCGTAAACACTCCACAGTTTGTAGGTCAACCACTTTCCACGAACATAGAAAGACTACGTCCCACGAACATTTGAAGTCCAGTCCAGTATAGTGCAGCAGTGTCACTCCAGTACCGTATATCCATTTTCTCTCCCGTATCGTGTATTGTATCAGCACTACTTAATTCCCGTACAGTGTCGTCTCTCTCACTCGCCGTATCGTCTGATGCATATATAGAGCTCCGCTTCCCCCTTCCTCTCAAAAAGATACGTCGAGATTCATCATTACCAGCCAATCATGAGTAGATTCACATGTCAAGACCACGCCCTGAATCTCTCCCAGTGTCACAAGGCAATCACATGATTAACAAACTCTGGAGTGTTTCACATGAGTCATCGGAACTTTCCGACTACATCAACAAGCCCGGAACACTTGCGCCCGAGGACCACTATATTTGTTCTACCTCGCACCGACACAGGTACTGTAGGTCTTACGGCGACGATGAAATAGGACACGACTAGGAATGGGAAGGAAGCGACCGTGGCCTTAAGTAAGGTACATCCCCAGCATTTGCCTGATGTGAAAATGTGAAACCATTTTCAGAGCTGCCGGCAGTGGGATTTGAACTCAATATCTCCCGAAAGCAAGCTCACAGCTACATGACTTAAACCACATAGCGAAGTAGCTTAGCAAGAGCGCTGTTACGCCAGGTCTCGTCTATATCCTGTCCTCATGTTGTCAGTACGGCTACGGCTAGGAGAACGTAACAGCCGGCTGCGTCAGTTGTAGAGTGTCTGATTCATGACTCCAAGTTCAGAGTTTCGGTCCTGGAACCCCACCCTCGATTTTTGAAAGCCACTCGAAATTTTTGGCACTCCCTTTCATAATGCTCTGGTGATGAACTCAGTACGAGAGGTTTTTTTTTTTTTGCTAGTTGCTTTACGTCGCACCGATACAGATAGGTCTTATGGCGACGATGGGACAGGAAAGGCCTAGGAATGGGAAGGAAGCGGCCGTGGCCTTAATTAAGGTACAGCCCCAGCATTTACCTGGTGTGAAAATGGGAATCCACGGAAAATCATCTTCAGGGCTGCCGACAGTGGGGTTCGAACCCACTATCTCCCGGATGCGAGCTCACAGCTGTGCGCTCCTAACCGCACGGCCAACTCGCCCGGTACGAGAGTATGACCACACATCTCTTCTCCCTAGGTTACCATTACGACCACATGTGGTACACTCTGAGAGTTCATCTCTTGTTCCTAGGTACGATACGTGGTACACCCTGACGGTTAATCTCTTGTCCCTAGGTTATCAGTACGACCACAAGTGGTGCACTCTGAGAGTTCATCTCTTGTTCCTAGGTACCACACGTGAAACATCCTAACAATTCATCTCTTATTCCTAGGCTGAGTACGACCACACGTAGTACACCCAAACAATTTATCTTTTGTCCCTAGGTTGAGTACGTTCACAAGTGGTGCACTTCGACAGTTCATCTGTTGTCCTTAGATTGAGTACGATCACACGTGGTACACCCTGACAGTTCATCTCTTGTTCCTAGGTTGTCAGTACGACCACAAATGGTGCACTTCGACAGTTCATCTGTTGTCCTTAGATTGAGTACGATCACACGTGGTACACCCTGACAGTTCATCTCTTGTTCCTAGGTTGTCAGTACGACCACAAGTGGTGCACTCTGACAGTTCATCTCTTGTTCCTAGGTTGTCAGTACGATCACAAGTGGTACACCCTGACAGTTCATCTCTTGTTCCTAGGTTGTCAGTACGATCACACGTGGTACACCCTGACAGTTCATCTCTTGTTCCTAGGTTGTCAGTACGACCACAAGTGGTGCACTCTGACAGTTGATCTCTTGTTCCTAGGTTGTCAGTACGACCACAAGTGGTACACTCTGACAGTTCGTCTCTTGTTCCTAGGTTGTCAGCACGACCAAAAGTGGTACACACTGACAGTTTATCTCTTGTTCCTATGTTGTCATTACGACCACAGGTGGTACACGCTGATAGTTCATCTCTTGTTCCTAGGTTATCAGTACGACCACAAATGGTACTTCCTTACAGTTCATCTCTTGTTCGTAGGTTGTCAGTATGGTTGGGAGTATGATCACACGTGGTACACTCTGACAGCACCATCACAGGAAGACTGGGTGTGCGACAAAAGCCTGTACGTGTCCAACACGTTTGCTGTGAGTCGAGCTGGGGATGTGATCGGAAATCTCATATTCGGTCAGCTTGGAGACTCGTGAGTACATATTCTACCGATTCACTTTTAAGTAACACGTATTTAACATTTTACGAGTTTCGTCCATGAATGCTCCAGTCTACAAAAATATTTATTTCACTCTGAAAATATTTTCATTAGAAACATTATTTGCATTGAGCTACCAAGAACTAGTCTGCTCAGAACATTCCAAAGGACTAAGCGAGTTGGTTGCACTGTTGCGGGTGTGTACCTGTTAGTTTGCATTCAGGAGATGATGGGTTCGAACTCCACTATCGTCAGCCCCGAATATGGTTTCCTGTGGTTTCCCATTTTCACAAGATAAATGCTGGAGCTCTACCTTAATGAAGGGGATGTTTATTTCCCTCCCGGCCCTTGTCCTATTCTACCCAAGCGACTGCTACTCAACCTGGAGGCCTGCAGATTGCGAGGTGTCGTGTGGTTGGCGCGACGAATCATCTCGACCGTTATTATAGGCTTTCTAGATCGGGGCCACTATCTCGGCGTCAGATAACTCCTCAATAGTAATGGCGTAAATTGAGTGGATTTCGAACCAGCCCTCAGATCCAGGTAAAAATCCCTGACCTGGCCGAAAATCGAACCCTGGGCCTTCGGGTAAGAGGCTGACACGCTACCCGTACACCGTGGGGCCGGCCTTATTCCACCCCACCGTAACAAAAAGACAAGAAAGCGCCCCAAGGTATGAATAGCAGCCTATTACTTCATATACATGAGTAGAGATCTACTAAATCTCCTCTAGTCAAAACTTGTTTTGTTTTCCCTGACCCCAACGAAATTTGCATTACAAAAGCTAGGAAGTTTTGAATAATGTTAGGATCACTCTCTTTCTTTAGTCGAAACACTCTTTGGTAAAATGATCGAAACTTTTCCTCCTTCAGTCATTGCTACGGGAGGAATCTAGTCAAGTACAGGTCTGTTACTCTTCATTATTTAACTATTTAATCATCTGCAATTTTTCTTAATTGATGGGTCGAACGAGAACTGGCAGTATTGGTGAAAACTTGTATCTTCAGTACAAGTCCAGGTGAAATATAGCCTACTTCTTAGGACGTTCTGCACAACAGCCACGTCTTTCACTTTCTTCCACAGCTGCCAGAGTTAACATGAGTTAGAGCGATCACTTCCTTTGCACTTCTACTGCTTCTTCCCCAACTAAGAAAACTCGTTCTTTTGGTCCTTCTCACTCACAGGCCCTAATCTAGTTCCGTTTCGGAGCCGTTGGGAAGCGTTGAGGTTTCTAAGGATCGTAACTATGGCTCCAATTTTTAGAATAACAATACAGTGGACGCCGCTTATTTTGATCACTCTGCGACGCAGATAATTTGATAACATTAACCGGCTGATAACAGTAGCCGAAAATTGATAGGTAGCCTACTCTATTCACAACCTACATGCACTACAATGAAACAGATACCGGCACACAGCACTGCAATACCGTTAACTGTTTTCAGCTATGTAAAATAGTCTCTAATCATTGTTTGCTTCTGGTTGTCTCTCAAAAGTCCATTAATATCTAGCGCCTGTCGCATTTCAGCATTCGTTGTTGTTCGGGAAGTTTCGGCGAAATCATCATCATCAGCATCGCTATCTTCTGCTCCGTGTTCTTCACCTCTCATATCTAATTCTGCGAATGTAACTGCCTTACATAAATGTCTTTGTCTGCAGTCGCTTAAGTGCGGCCAGTATCCAGTATTCGGGAGATAGTAGGTTCGAACCCCACTGTCGGCAGCCCTGAAAATGGTTTTCCGTGGTTTCCCATTTTCACACCAGGCAAATGCTGGGGCTATACCTTAATTAAGGCCACGGCCGCTTCCTTCCCACTCCTAGCCCTTTCCTGTCCCATCGTCGCCATAAGACCTATCTGTGTCGGTGCGACTTAAAGCAACTAGCAAAAAAAAAAAAAATTGTCTTTGTCTGTTTCGCATCAGTAATGATGCTCTCATTAATGCTCATCCATTCCTGAAATTCATCTTCCGTTAAGCCTGTTGGACAAAGTTCAACATCCTCGCCTGCTTCTGGTAACACTCTTAAAATCCCCCATACCGGAAACAGTTCCTTATTGTATGTGCTCAGACATTATCCCATGACATGGCTAGAAGATGCAGGGCATCGAGAAGGCTGCTTGTTTTGGCAAGGGCATTGGCACTAGCTTTGTGTGAGTCCTCTATGTTTTCAAAGATTCTTGTGCGAATTTTATCGCCATAAAACGGTTTCATGGTGTGAATGATTCCTTGATCGCATAGTTGAATTAATGAAGTCGTATTCGCCGGTAAGAAAACCACACTGATGTTCTTGATCACACAATTCACAATGTGTGCTGCACAGTTGTCAATCGGCAAAACTATTTTACAGTCCAGCCTATTATCCCACTTCAGCAGTCATTCTTTGAAAATCAGGGCAGTCATCCATGCATTTAGAATTGGAATGATAGTCCACTGGAAACTTTGATGCCTTTAAAGGAACGTGGGTTCTTATTTTTCCCAATCACTAACAGACTTTTCTTTTTACCAGACATTCTCGCACAACATAAACCTCTTACTCGTTCCTTTGAGGTTTACAGCCTTTAGCACTTTCATATTTGAAGAAGTAAGTGTGTTCAGGCAAGGCGCGATAATACTCGCATACTTGAGAACGAAATCCTCGAAAACAAATATGATAAAATAAACCGAATTCATGATCACAATAAACGGAAGATTTTCAATGTTTTAGTATTTGTCCGCACGGGACTTCATAAAAGTGATTATATAATACGGTTTATAACAAATCTTTGATTACAATAAACGGCATCCATTGTATATGGAGGCAAACTATTAATTCTAAGGGATTCAAGAATTATATAGGAAGTTCAAGGAGCTAGCTTTCATCTTCAGAATTAATCTGTTGATGCTCGTGTATGGGTTTGTACTACCGGTTATTAGCCAAATGAATTTCAAACGAATTAATTTAATTAATTAAGAATGGCAACTTTCGAGAAAATTATGACATTTTTCGCAGAAGTGAACGTTTTGCTATAACGACATCATCATGTGCAAAAATTCTGGCTGGTAGTTCAACATTTGTTCCGTCTCCATCTACAGAAGGGTAATCGCCGTCAACGATTTCTGCAAAAAAAAAAAAAAAAAAAATCAGTGAATAACATTTTTTTGTGGTTTTGCCTGCATATTGTTATGGAAGTGGCGTATTTTGAAGAAGGATCAAAGAGGAGACTTTAATAAAATTATAAATAAATAATTGTTTGGTGATAAGCATGTGGCAAAACAGGTAAAACCTTTACGAAATCTCCGCCAAGAATAATAATTTTGCCGCCAGAAGGAATGGAATGTCGTTCCCCATGATATATTTTAGGAAATGATTCACACACATCAATGAATGACTATTTGCCATTGGGTCTTTATCCTACATTGAGCCGTGTTAATCGAACATCGTCAGCTGCTTTGGAATTTAATTTTAATCCAGAGGAATTTTGAATGTAATGTGAACTCTTCAACCGCTAGGCAGCAAAACAGCAGGTATTCCTGTCCACGTTAATGATATAACATGAAGCCCCAAATTGAAGCAATTTTGTGTTATATCCCTAAATATTTTCCTAGTGCCCTCGAGACCTTCGATGAAAAATGTATTCTTGACATGTGTGTTGTTTTGTTGGAGCACGTCATTGACTTCATTCATAACTGACAGTTGTTCCTGGTTTGTTCTGAATACCATGTCGGCCAAATCAAAACTGAAAATTAGCACATTAGTATGAGACGGACGATCGAGTCATTGCGCTAACTACCAAAATGGAGAATGTTCTCAGCCTCAGTGTTAAAATTTCTCCGAAATCACTGAAGCTAATAGGCCTATAGGGAGAGACGACATGGAGAAGGAAACGTTTAAATATATCCGAAACCACTTCAAGCTAGCAAATACAGAGAGAACTAAAGAAGACAGTAAAATTGTGCTGAAGAGCTTCTTCTCGGCCAAGCAACTCGCTACAACACAGGCTGGAAGAAGCCAAAGTACCGCTGACCAGGAAGACGTCTGACTGCGTACGTGTGCTTACCCCTTTCCATCTCCTCTATCGTGCTACATTCCTCAGCGCTCTCACGGTACAGTCGGCTTTGAAGTACTAGCGAGCGCTTTGGCCAATCAGGATGCTACATTTTCTTTATTAATTTAAAAATATACGACAATAAATGTTTATGTTTTCATAGACACACTGCGAATCTACAGGCCAAGAGCTTTCGTCAGAATGCTTTACGATGTCAATCGATTCAGCCGTTCTCTCAAACTCGCGGTAACAAAAATCAGCCTAGTATTCTAAATATATAATAATAATAATAATAATAATAATAATAATAATAATAATAATAATAATAATAATAATAATAATAATAATAATCTCCTCATTGTGGTTTATTCTCATTCCGACTTCAGTGGCATAGTAGATTCGTCGTTATTCATAAGACAGTAGATTCTATCCCGACTGAGGTCGGTATCATCTGAGACTGTGACTATTCCGTTTCATTGACTTTAAACATGTTAAACAAGCTTGCAGGGCAAAATTCCTACTCCTCGACATCTTTGAAAATCCACGTTAATTGAGGGGTCGTTAAGGCAATTGCATTAATAACTTGAACACTTTCTCATCCTTGCATCATCAGAAAGTCCGTCTTCACAGTATAATGGTTAGCACTATTAGCTGCCGTCCTCGGAGGCCTGGGTTGGATTCCCGATAGTGCTAGAAATTTAACAATGGCAGGAGGGCTGGTGTGTGGTTAAAATGGTGCATGTAGCTCATCCCCATGGGTAATGTGCCTGAGGAGAACTGCACCACCTTGGGATGAGTACACGAGTTTTCTTTACTTTTATCATAAAAACCCTTCAGTGTTTTAGTGCGACGTTAAACCACTAGCAAAAAGAATACAAAAGTTGAAATCTAGAAAATCAGCTGGGATTGATAAGATTTCTGTGAATATACTGAAGGCAGTGGGTTGCTGGTGTATCCGGCCCTGAGACCAGCTCTACAGCTAGAGACGAAATTAATACCCTGAGAGTTAAAGGGAAGAAAGTCATTAAGGAGTCTGCAACATTATGCTACAGAAGGAAGGGTTAGGTGGGGTGAAAGTGGGAATGTATTAGATATAGGAAGGTGTTTAGGGTGCTGTGCTGTACTGTAGAGAGAGGGAGATAGCTTTATTCTTCTATGTTCATGCTATTTGCTTTACGTCGCACCGACACATATAGGTTTTATGGCGACGATGGGATAGGAAAGGCCTAGGAAAAGTAAAAGTGTCCGAGCATGCCAAAGATGTGCTGTTGCCTTACACCATTATTGTTTTGGAGAAATCGACAAGAAGTAAAGTGCACTGTGTAAATGAGAACGTATTTTTAGCTCCGTAGCTTTAGTAATTTTGACTGATTCAATTTTTTTATGCAAGATAAAATGTTTTATAATAATGATGCCAAAGCCTGTTGTGCCATTTCAGTATTGAGTATTCAAAGGAATGTGTAAAACTGACTAGGAAACTCGACTGATAGTCTATTTTATATTTTTAATGTTAAATTTTGATACTCTTTACATTTTTAGGAGAGATTCCTTCTTATGGCATTTAGTAAAGAGCGACTTCTTATTAGCATTTTCTATGTGCTTTATAATATTTGCCTCTGTAGTAGATATGTCATTTTTATTTTTCACTAATAATGAGTCATAAAATACACCAGGTGTTCTTTTATCATTAAAAATATACCATGATGAACCCAAACATGAAAATAGCCAAAGCCCATGTTGGAGGTATGCCCCTAGGGTCCATGCCCATGCTATAATTTTTAAACAACAACAACAAATATTTTTAAAACAATTTTCGGGGCGTTTTCGGACATAAATAAACTTATTCTAGTAGTCAAAACCATAAAATTCGAAAAAAAATTATTCGGCATAAATGGATTAATATATCCCTACAGGAAAATCTCCAATGGAATCAAATCACGAAGCATTCACAACATTATTACACATGAAAAAAATGTAAGAAATGTCTCGGATTTAATTCCAGCAAAATGAAATGGCGTATAGCTTTTAGTGCCGGGAGTGTCCGAGGACATGTTCGGCTCACCAGGTGCAGGTCTTTAGACTTGATGCCCGTAGGCGATCTGCGCGCCGTGACGGGGATGAAATTATGATGAAGACGACACATACACCCAGCCCCCGTGCTAGCGAAGTTAACCAATGATGGTTAAAATTCCCGACACTGCCGGGTATCGAGCCCGGGACCCCTGCGACCAAAGTCCAGCACGCTAACCACTCAGCCATGGAACTGGACTAACTCCAGCAATTAAGGTATGTTGGAGTGCACTCACTATCTTTAATAGAAACGCGTAACTTAGCATTTCCGGACTTTATTGTAATAACATTCTTCTCTTCGTATGAGTAATTCCTAAGTTTAACCCAGGAGTTTCTTTACACCTTAGGTAAACAAACGTAGACAATGTTATCTTGATAGCAGAGGGAAAGGGAGAAAGGTTAGAACTAGTTGCAGATATTTGTAATGTGTAATAATATTGACACTGTAAACTTTTAAATTAATCAGGACTCAAGATTTATAGAATTAGGGGTAATAATAATAGTACAGTTTCAGCTTCGGGGTTACAGGCCTTTTAATGTGATACTGGTGCCATCTAGGTTTGCCAATTTCGACGTTCAAATTCCACTGCTATCAGAGAGAAGGGAACTGTTCTGGACGATTTCCAAAACCAAGTTGCCAGCTTTGTCGGTTAGAGCAAGACCGACTCCAATCCTCAGACCGTAATATTAAAAAAAAAAACCATGGCGGCCGAAGTAGCCGGATTGCTGGTATTGGCTGACATGTAAATATCACGTACATATTATATAAACGGCGGTAAATTGTCATGATAAATGTAACATCATAGGGAAAGTCACTTGTGCACGTATGAAAACTCTTTGCCAACAAGAATCACATATCTTCTACTGTACTAGAAAAGAGACCAACAAGCTGATTATTTGTAAATTTCAATTCGTCAAATAACGCTCTTTCTTATATTTCACTTCGCTGGATAGATGAAAATACATGATAAATCTGTTAAAATGATACTTCTAACATCATTTGGAATGTTTCAAAATAAATTAAGGTACAAAATTACTCGATTTATTCGCTCTCATGAGAACTGTGAAACACATTTTGTTGCCTTAGTTTTTTTTAAATTCAGCACCCAACGAATAGGACGTACACCCGAAATAATAATGTCATTGGCTTTACGTCCCACTAACTACATTTGTTACGGTTTTCGGAGACGTCGAAGTGCCGAAACTTAGTCCTGCAGTAGTTCTTTTACATATCAGTAAATCTACCGACACGAGGCTGACTTATTTGAGCACCTTCAAATACCACCGCACTGAGCCAGGATCGAATCTGCCAACTTGGGGTCAGAAGACCAGCGCCTTAACCGTCTGAGTCACTCAGCCCAAGTACACCCGAAATGATTATGTTAACTCAATGAACGGCCCTGGTAGGGCCTAATGATAATGTTGACACATGGCATAACAGTACTTCACACAATGATAGTAACCTTAGTAATGAAACGTTCAGACACTAAAGATATAATAGGTTTTTACCCATTAAAGAACATGAGTGCAAAAACTCTATTGACTAAACATTGATATTTAACCATATGCACGAGCTTCAGTTCGGCGCAGTCTGCTTGATAACAGATAACCACAGCATGAATTGGAAGGTGTTGGTAGTGTAAAACCCTACGTTACAAACCCAGGTAATCCCTCTAAGTCACTATTTCTTCTGTGTAACAGTATACAGATTGCTCCAACTGTCATACTTACAAGTTTTGTTATACTCCAAGATCCAGCCAAACATTTCCGCAGGCAAAGCACAGATTATTGTAAAATAAACTTGCATCTAAATCACTCAACACCTTGAAGCACATAGACACTGACGGAATAATACAATATCAATTATATTCTAAATTAATCTTTTTCGAGGAACACGATAGAATTAGAGAAATGGCTTCCCTAACCTCAGATTTATTCTCAAAATGATGTATGCACGCTACAGTTTTGTCATGGACTTCAAAATAATCACGATGTATATCCCTAATCCATTTCTATCTTAATGTTCTATTCCGCTGTGAGCTTGCATCCGAGAGATAGTAGGTTCGAATCTCACTATCGGCAGCACTGAAGATGGTTTTCCGTGGTTTCCCATTTTCACACCAGGCAAATGCTGGGGCTGTACCTTAATTAAGGCCACGGCCGCTTCCTTCCAACTCCTAGGCCTTTCCTATCCCATCGTCGCCATAAGACCTATCTGTGTCGGTGCGACGTAAAGCCCCTAGCAAAAAAAAAAAAAAAACTATTCCGCAGGAAACTTAAGAATAGTTGTATGACCGGGCGAGTTGGCCGTGCGTGTAGAGGCGCGCGGCTGTGAGCTTGCATCCGGGAGATAGTAGGTTCGAATCCCACAATCGGCAGCCCTGAAAATGGTTTTCCGTGGTTTCCCATTTTCACACCAGGCAAATGCTGGGGCTGTACCTTAATTAAGGCCACGGCCGCTTCCTTCCAACTCCTAGGCCTTTCCTATCCCATCGTCGCCATAACACCTATCTGTGTCGGTGCGACGTAAAGCCCATAGCAAAAAAAAAAAAAAAATAGTTGTATGAAAGGCATTGCCAGAGTTAGACTAAAACCTGGTCCACCTAGTGCACTCAGGTTTTTTCAATGGGTAAATACATGATCAAAACAAGCATATCCTCACATTACTGCGTATAATTACAGATCGTATGTGTCCACTGACTCATATAAATCCATTCGCACACTTATACTCTAAAATAAACTAACATTTATCGTCAACTTTCATAAAATTACACAGACTACATACGATAACAACAAACCAAAACAAACCCAGATTTCCAACAATTCCGGCTACTCGATTCGCCATCTTTGAACGATCGAGAGTAGCATTAAGGTATGAGGATTGGAGTCGATCTTGGTTAGAGACGTGTACGCCCCCAGAGTTACTACTCTCACACTATCCTCGTTAACGAGAAACACATGAAATAAACCAGGTCCATGGCGCCGTCCAAGTTCTGAAGAATGCGTTGTTGCCAATTTTCCTTATAAAGTCGTGTGATCATGCGGTTGTTAACCAGAAATCTAAACGTGCACTGCGGATTAAAAGCAACTGTTGTTGCGAGTTCCTCAATGACCGAGATACCGTATGTTGCAGCGCTCACTCAGCGTGGAGTAGACATGCAAATGACAGCATGTTGCTGTCTCACAGCCATTGGAGAATGAGAAAAATAATTGCGGTGAAGAGAAACAGTTCTACTAGTAACTTAACATTGTCACTTGCTGTTACCAAACGCTTGTCGGTTAAAGAGGGTAGTGCGCCTATAATATAGCATGGGTTTCCAAGGGTTTTGCAAACCGTGGATGTAAGAATTTGCCTTTGTGCTCATCCTATTGTTACCAGCGTTTTGTTCTCCCCATCTCCTCCCGAAAAAGAGATTCATTGTGATTTTATGTACTTGATGAATGTGCACGATTTGGTTTTTATTTCCTACAAGTACTTTGCGTTGACAGTTCATATTTTTGTATGTGTGCAGTGAGTGTTCATCATGGTTAGTGGATGCAGAGTGGGTTTCGGCCCTTGGGTTTCGTCCCTTAAGAGGCCATGGCTTGCCCTTGGTCCAACAGCTCTGTACTCTGACCGGCCAACCGAGCAGAGGAAAGTTGGCCACGGCTCTACAGTGGCTCTACGCCTCTGCATTCGGGAGACGGGCCTGGGGCACAGTGCCGGACTTCACGCCTGGCCCCACCCGTCGGCTGTCCTGAGAATGGTTTTCCGTGGTTTTCCATTCTCCTGCACTAAGGCGAATGCCGGGACAGCTCGTAGTATAGGCCACGGCCGCCCACCCCCTCACGTTCTCCGCACATCTCCTTCACCGTAACAAATCTCCCGGCCTGAGAGACGGCGTCACCGTGTAAGAGGCCCGCCTCCCCCTTCAGGGGAGGAATGAAAACGTTTAGTAGTAGTACTAGTAGAGTGTTCTTTGTAGCCTACATGGAGGATGACCAAATGTTGTTACAACAAAGGTCAATTTTGAAAAAATGTTTTGGACAGCTACTTCAACCGGGATCGAACCCGTGATGTGTCAGGCACGGATAAAACTAGCGTTAGTGGTTTGATACGGAATAAATGATGAAATGATACTGAATTAACAACCATGGTTCTTATCTTAATCTTATCTAGGCCTATGATCTTGGTGGAAATGTGACGTTTTATTGTTAACTTTAGTCAGCTTTATCTCCTGAAATTAATTTCTTCCAGGTAGAAGGCCTAATGGTGATTAACACTCACACCACGTTTATGATTGTCAAGTAATGTACATGTCATTCCCGCAAATTCTTTAAAGAGATAAAAGTGATGTAATTCTCTTATCTTTTGCCACACGTCTTGTTAAAAGGTACCGTAATGTAAATGCAACTTAATCTTTATTGTCTAATATCTCAATTACCGGTACATCTTTACTTAGTTACGTTGTTGATTATCAGCAGGTGAGGTTCTCTCCACACCACATGTTCCTCTGCTAGGTTGCAACTCATCCTCAACTACTGGAGAAGTCTTAAGACAGTGGCGTAGCGTTAGGGCCTGCAAGATCCGCAATGCAAGCGGGCCCACAGACTTCCCCAGAAATAGCAAATAAATTAATAAATAACTTTACCCGAATGCAGGTCTGCACGGGAAAGGTGACATCGTGATGTGTTTGTAGAATGGGCGAAAAAATGGTATCTGATGCTGGGTGTTGCACCATAATTTTCATTGTCACATTTTTATATGAGAGGCTTACAGAAATAACAAGGAACTCTATTATCTTTAAGTAATGAATTAATGAATTGCATGCCTATTAAACCTGAAATATATCCGGCAATTAAAACAAAGGAAATAATACAGTATAACTGCAATTATTATTATCTCTGGATAGAAAATTTGCCCTCCTTTTTTATTGATGAAAAATATTGGTAATATTGTGGATGGACCGCTATGGCGTACCCTAGTGGTGTGGAAAAGAAATCACCGTTGCAGGCACGAAATCTTCTCCGCAGAGTGGTGCTATCTAACGGGGACATATGGAGTTGTTTCTCGATAGGGGGTTTACTGGTCTCGTGCAACACCCAACGCCCGATGATGTCGTAAAACTTGCACCGAGTTAAAATCAGTAAAACTTGCGCCGTGGTCATTAATCATTCTAGGATCTCATTAGCGAGAGGTCTTGTTTGTTTGGGGATTCCACAGGGAAGTTTCGTGTTTCAGAATGTGACAGTGTCCACTGCCTACTTAACCCTTATCACGGTTTTCAAAATATTATTTCTGATTTCTTCATCTTTATATCAGCATCACTGTTTGAAACAATAGCATTTGTCATTTATTAGTCTTTTATACCCAGGGGAACGCGACAGGCCTCGCCAGGGTACACAATTTCCTTTCCTTGGCAGTAGCTATGGTTCATTCTTTGACCTCTATCACTTCATAAGGGGTCCATGTCAGGAGAAATGTAGGGTGAGACGGTTTTTTTCTGTTTTCACTGGTCATTCTTCATTCAACAAATTCGCTATCATTTCATTTGCCATCCATTAATCTTCGTCCAGAAAAGCACGCCGGCACGGCAGCATTTTCTTCTTTTAATGGTATTTCATCCTTTATTCATTCTATTCCTGACCCTGTCAGTTAGCTACAAACAGGCTGTGGATATTCTTCATAAGGCTGAAAAGCTGATTCTATGTTTCCACACTTGGTGTGTAAATAAAGCAAACTACGTAGTTATACACATTTCACCCACTGATATAAATACGATGCAGGTCTTTTAAATGTGCAAGAAACCAACATTGATAGAGTGAATAACATTTTATATATATTAACAAGCAATTACCCGCGGCTTCGCTCGTGTGGATTTTGTAATTTGAACAAAGTAATCGTTCCCCGGCATTGTACTAAGAGATTACCGGTATCTGAAAATTCATAAAGTATAACATCTCACCCAAAAATTGAGTTTCATTTACCCCAGAAATTCTTTGTAAACCATGTTTGTGGTATTACCTTTTGGGGCTAATACGACCGTGCGACATAGAACTGTACATGCGAGAAACAGTCTTCTCTTTTAAGTCGAAAAAATAAATATATGTTTCTTTATGTTTAAAGGAGATTCCAAATACATATTCCCACATCTGTAACATCTTCAGGTTTTGAGATATACAAAAGTATCCCCATAGAAATAATTCAACCCCTCGATTAGTCCTTCTCCCACTCCAACCCCCCATCTAAGTGTATTTTCCGAAAATTAAATTCGTGTTTCTTTATTTTTAAAGGAGGTTCCAAATGCCCAATTTTCACGTCTGTAACATCTTCAGTTTTTAAGATATAAGTATCCTCATAAAAAATTAAACTATTTTTCACTTCTTTTCACACCCCCGTTAAGTGGCTTCTCCGAAAACAAAAAGGTACATGTTCCTGTATTTTTAAAGGACTCTAAAAATACCAAGTGTCTTGTCTCTAACATCTTAATTCTTTGACATATAATGTAAATATACCGGTACGCATTTTAAAAATTTACCCGCTTTTCCAATTCTTTTCAGCCCCTTAACTGGATTTTCCGAAAACCAAAAAGTACGTGTTTCATTATTTTCAAGAGATTCCAAATACCAGTTTTCATGTCTGCACGTCTGTAACACCTTCAGTTTTTGAGATAAATGTATACTCATTAAAAAATCTAACTTCTTCTTCTTCTTCACTTCTTTCCACCCCTCTCCGCCTTAAGTGGACTTCCCGAAAACAAAAAAAATCGTGCTTATTTTGAAAGTAAATTGAAAATACCAACTTTCACGTCTGTAACAGCTTCATTTTTAAGATAAATCATCCTCATAAATACTGTATATTTCACCTCCTTATTTACTTATTTTCAAATCTACACCCCTTACGTCGATTTACCGAAAAAACACATGCGTGTTTCTTTATTTTTAAAGGAGATTCCAAATACTAATTTTCACGTCTGTAACATCTTCAGTTCTGAGATATAAGAATCCTCATAAAAGTAATTCAACTCCTTTTTAACCCCCCCCCCCTTCCTACCTGTTAACTTGATTCCCCCCTCCCAAAAAGTGCGTGTTTACTTTTAAAGGAGATTCAAAATACCAATTTTCACGTATTTAGCATATTTATTTTTGAGATATAAGTATCCTCATACAAATAATTCAACTGATTTTTCAATTCATTCACCCCCCCCCCTTAAGTGGATTTTCCGCAGACACAAGAAAACGTGTTTCCTTACTTTGAAAGAAGATTCCAAACACAGTACAAATGTTCATGTCTCTAACATCTTCAGTTTTTGAGATATAAGTATCCTCATAAAAATAATTCAACTCTTTTTTTTCACCCCTGCCCGTTAGGTTGATTCCCCTCACCCCTCCAAAAAATGTGTTTCTTTATTTTTAAAGGAGATTCCAAATACAAATGTTCAAGTGTGTAACCTTACGTTTTTGAGATAGAAGTTTCTCCATAAAAAGAATTAAATTTTTCACTTCCTTTCACCCCCCCCTTAAGTCAGTTTTCCGAAAACAAAAATTACCCGTTTCTTTATTGATAATTTATAATATTTATAATTTATAATAATTTATAATAATATTATAAAGAGGAAAAATTTGTTTGTTTGTATCGAATAGGCCCAAAAACTACTGAAACGATTTTAAAAATTACTTCACCCATAGAAAGCTACATTGCCAGTGAGTAACATGGGCTGTATTTTATTTTCAAAACAATTCGAAGCGGGGGGCACGGTGGGGGGAGATATAAAATTAATGGGCTAATATAGGCAAAATATCGAATTTGTCGTATAAGGACGAGACAAAGTTCAATTTAATACTCTTGACACAAAGAACAAAACTCGGTAAGCCCTATGGGCCCGAAAACCATGTTTTAAGGCCCTAAAACCAACCGTTACGGAGATATTGGCACCACACTACCCCTGCTCTAGAAATCGGCTAAAGTAATGAACTGCCGTAACCATGGCAACGTCCGCTCCAGGATTCTACAGCAGCGAAATTATCTACAATAAATCACAAAAACCTAACATGTTGCAGACATGAAAAATGATATTTGGAATCCCCTTTAAAAATAAAAGAACACAAATATTCGTTTTCAGAAAATCCACTTAAGGGGGACGGGGGGGGGGGGGCGGGGTTGAAAAGAAGTGAGGAAGGAGTTGAATTATTTATATGAGGATACATATATCTCAGGAAATGAAGATGTTACAGACTTTAAAATTGGTACTTGGAATCTCCTTTAAAAATGAACACACTCTTTTTGGAAAATCCACTTAAGGGGGTGAAAAGAATAAAAAGTGGGTGAATTTTTAAAATAAGTATCTTCTTCTTCTATCGCTTTACCCACACATGTGGGGTTGCGGGTGCGAACTGTGTCGCACATATGGATTTGACCCTGTTTTACGACTGGATGCCCTTCCTGACGGCAACCGTATGTGTAGGGATGTAGTCTATACTTCTATACTAATATTACAAAGAGGAAAATATTGTATATTTGTTTGTAACGGATAGACTCAAAACTACTGAGCCAATTTTAAAAATTACTTCACCTATAGAAAGCTACATTGCCAGTGAGTAACATGGGCTGTATTTTATTTTCAAAACAACTCGAGGGGGGGGGGCAAGGGGGAGATATCAAAATATTAAAATAATAGGCTAATATAGGCGAAATCGAATTTGTCGTACAAGGACGAGACAAAGCTCCTTTTAAGCCCCTTGACGCAAAGAACAAAACTCGGTAAACCCTTCGGGCCCTAAAACCATCCGTTACGGAGATATTGGAACTACACTACCCCTGCTCTAGGAATCGGATAAAGAAACGAAAAGCCGTAACCATGGCAACGTCAGCTCCAGGATTCTACAGCAGCTAGATTATGCATGTACGTTTGGGCATAGCTGCCAACCAAAATTGATACACATATGACTTACTATCTGGAAAAATAAACTGTTGTGTAAGACGCTCATAGCATTCCTTTGGGCGGGGATGGAAAGGAAGTGAAGTATAAAAATAATAGCCGCGGAGAAGCGGAGATCTCCGTAGTACAGCGACCAGCGGTTGCCGACGGGCCTCCATTTTTACGTACTGGCTTAGGTTTCAGCATTTTTCGGAGTCTGTTACCTATAGTTTAAAGTATTTTCTATCAAACCATGGAGTAGTAGGATCACTGATGTTATTAGTGCCAATATTTTGGTCCACTTTTACGATCTTTGTAACTATGAAAACAACCTATATACTGTACACAATTGTCAAGATGGTGCGCCCATGACTTGAAAAAATGTCTCGAACATTTATACTCAGATTCATTATATAATGTGCGACATGAGTGACAAGCCCTGAGAATTATAATTCTCGATAATTATAGTAGTTTCTTTTATGCATCGCGTATTTCCTTTTATCATTTGTAATAGTTACGAGAAATCGGATCAAACAAATATATTCAATAATATTTATATTTGTGATACTATCTAGCGGAAGTATAGTTACACTAAACCTGCAGCTTTATGAAGGGAGCAGGTATATCTAGGTGGGAATGAAGGAAAAACATGGTAGCAAAAGATCTTAGAGGTCGCCACTAATTACGAACTAATATTTAGAGACCCCATGAAGAAAATAAGAAGAAGATACACTATAATTCCAAACATGACAAATAATTTCTACGTACTTCATACACCAGTGATATAAATATCTAATGAAGTTGCTCACACCGATAGTATGAGTAACTAAAGCTAGTTTCTGATAACCCGTACGAAGAACGGGTACTTCTGCTAGTTATTTATAAAGGAGCTTCCAAATGTCAATTATCACGACACGACTGTAACATCTTCAGTTTTGAGAGTTGATCTCCCCCCCACCCCAAAATGCGTGTTTCTTTATTTTTAAAAGAGATCCCAAACACTAATTTTGACGTCTGTAACATCTTTAGTTTTTGAGATATAAGTATTCTCATGAAAGGAATTCAACTCCTTTTTCACTCCACCCCCGCCCGTTAAGTTGGTTTCTCCCCACTCAAAAAATGCGTGTTTCTTTATTTTTAAAGGAGATTGCAGATACCAATGTTTACGTCTGTAAACTTTCAAGTTTTTGAGATATAGATATCCTCATTTTAAAAATTCACCCCCTTTTCGCCCCCTCAGCGACGGAATATCCAAAAATCCACCCTTAGTGAGCACCTACACCCTATTATAAATGTATCCCGAAAATTTCATTTCTAATATGAAGTTTCGGCTCGGCGATGATGAATCAGTCAGTCAGTTTCAGTTTTATGTCCATCACCCTTTCCTTTATATACAGGGGCTGCTATAGCAACTCTCCATTCATTTGGTAAAGTTCCTTCATGCAAACAATAATCAAACAAGTACTTCAGATATGGTACTATATCCCAACCCATTGTCTTTAGTATATCCCCAGAAACCTTATCAATTCCAGCTGTTTTTCTCGTTTTCAACTGTTGTATCTTACTGTAAATGTCATTGCTGTCATAAGTAAATTTGAATACTTCTTTAGTATTAGTCACCTCCTCTATCTGGACATTATCTTTGTAACCAACAACCTTTACATACTGCGGACTGAATACTTCTGCCTTTTGAAGATCCTCGCATACACACTCCCGTTGTTCATTAACGATTCCTGGTGTGTCGTTCTTGGAACATGTTTCTGCCTTAAAGTACCTATACATACTCTTCCATTTTTCACTAAAATTTGTATGGCCGCCAATTATGCTTGCCATCATGTTATCCTTAGCTGACTTCTTTGCTAGATTCAATTTCCTAGTAAGTTCCTTCAATTTCTCCTTACTTCCACAGCCAATTCTAACTTTATTTCTTTCCAACATGCACCTCCTTCTTAGTCTCTTTACTTCTCTGTTATAATATACGTTAGTGGATCTTTACCATCCCTTACCACCTTTAAAGGTACAAACATATTTTCACATTCCTCAACAATTGCTCCAAACCCATCCCAGAGTCTGTTTACATTTTGATTTATCGTTTTCCACCGATCAAAGTTACTTATTAAAAACTCCCTCATGTCTGTTTTATGAGGGTACTGCCTAATAGTCCTAATTTTAATATCTTCCTTTCTTTCACATTTATTTTTAATTACCACAAAAACAGCTTCGTAATCACTAATACCATCTATTACTTCGGTTTCTCTATAGAGGTCTGGTTTTACCAGCACCACATCCAGAATATTCTTCCCTCTAGTTGGTTCCATCACTTTCTGAATCAGGTACCCTTTCCATACCGGTCTAGAAAGCCAAGAATAACGGCCGGGAGGATTCGTCGTGCTGACCACACGATACCTCGTAATCTGCAGGCCTTCGGGCTGAGCAGCGGTCGCTTGGTAGGCCAAGGCCCTTCAAGGGCTGTAGTGCCATGGGGATTGGATTGCCCTTTCCATATTAACTTATCTGCCATTTGTTGGTCATGCTTCCTGTCGTTCGCATTACCTTCCCAATTGACATTTGGTAAATTGAGATCACCCGCTAGAATCACATTCCTTTCCTTATCATTTCCCACATAGCTGATTATCTTATCAAATAATTCTGAATCAGCATCTGCACTACCCTTTCCTGGTCTGTACACTCCAAAGACATCAAGTTGCCTATTATCTTTAGAGATGAGCCTTACCCCTAGAATTTCGTATTTGTCATTAACTTTTTCGTAGCTTACAAATTCTTCTTTCGCCAGAATGAATACTCCTCCTCCTACCATTCCTATCCTATCTCTATGATACACCCTCCAGTACCGTGAGAAAATTTCTGCATCCATTATATCATTTCTCAGCCATGATTCAACTCATATTACAATATCTGGTAAGTATACTGTATATCTATGAAATTAGTTAATTCTATTCCTTTCTTTACAATACTTCTACAGTTGAGCACTAACATTTTTATGTCATCCCTACTTGATTTCCAGTTCCTGTTCCCTTAACATCACTCCCTAGGCCACCCTGTTTCCCTGAATGTATCTCCCTATAACTCTTCTAAACAAATTTCCTAACTTATACGTACCACTGCAGTTTAAGTGAAGGCCATCTGAGCGCACATCCCTATCTCCTACCCATCCATCAGTATCTAGAAATCTCGCTCCCAGTTTCCCACATACCCACTCCATAGTCTCATTTAAATCCCCAATCACCTTCCAGTCAGTATCCCTCCTACATATTTTTCCAGTGATAATAATCTCCACTTCCTTAAACTTCACCCGACCGGGCGAGTTGGCCGTGCGCGTAGAGGCGCGCGGCTGTGAGCTTGCATCCGGGAGATAGTAGGTTCGAATCCCACTATCGGCAGCCCTGACAATGGTTTTCCGTGGTTTCCCATTTTCACACCAGGCAAATGTTGGGGCTGTACCTTAATTAAGGCCATGGCCGCTTCCTTCCAACTCCTAGGCCTTTCCTATCCCATCGTCGCCATAAAACCTATCTGTGTCGGTGCGACGTAAAGCCCCTAGCAAAAAAAACTTCACCCGTGCTGCATTTACCAGGTCCCACACATCCCCAACGATGTTGGTACTTATACCTGCTTGTCTTACGTTGTTAGAGTAGAACGCAGCCCGGAAGGTGCGGTGATGCCATTGTGGCTACTCATAACAGCATGTATGTGTCAACATTTTTTCATCCAGTTATATTTTGAATTCCAAAGCGATGACCTATATTTTTCGTGGGCTTAAACGTTTGCTAAAAGTCCAAATTAATTTTTAACATCAAACCCCGCGAAAGTGTTCAGGAAAATTTTCGAGATATTAAGGAAGGTAAATGTAAGGTGAGAGAAATGAAAGGCGAAGGGCAGAGAGCATAACAACATGAATGTGTAAACATTTTTTCATCCAGTTATATCTTGAATTCCAAAGCGATGATCTATATTTTTTGTGGGCTTAAAAGTTTCGTGAAAGTCCAAATTAATTTTTAACATCAAACCCCGAGAACGTGTTGAGTGAAAATTTTGAGATATTAATGAAGTTAAATGGAAGTTGAGAGAAACGAAGGCGAAGTGCAGGGAGCATAACAGCATGAATGTGTAAACATTTTTTCTTCCAGTTATATCTTCAATTCCAAAGCGATGACCTTTATTTTTTGTGGGCTTAAACGTTTTCTAAAAGTCCAAATTAATTTTTAACATCAAACCCCGCGAAAGTGTTTTCGAGATATTAAGGAAGGTAAATGGACGGTCCAGTTTCAACGCCGTAGGATATTCGCCGTTTTTATACATATCAAATATTGTTGTACGCAGAACATTTTTAATGAAATCATCGAGGACCGTCACTGGCTTCTTCCTCTAAGGGTTATTCTCTGGCGACCTGAACACCGCATTATTTTTATTTCCGAAGCATGTTTTATCCTCTGTACTGTTTGCAGGCCGATACCACACGCGAGTGCTGTCTTCTTTTTAAGCGTGGCAACATGGCGTTCCTCACCTTCTCCGCCTATGAACGCCTGCTGCTGCATGCTTACCAAATACAAATACACTTTAAATACTATTTCCCTCGCCTGTCGACGGAATACTTGTCTTTTTGTTCTTCCTGGATCTATCGTACACACGCAAATAGTTCCCTAAATTCGTTGATTATGATATTTACAAATAAAACTCGAAACATTCACTCGTGACCCGCACAAACAGGCACCTCTTACTGAAACGATTCTATTGGCTCAGCGGAAAACACGTCATACTATAAAGCACGCGAATGTTACTGCGCAACCCTCTTCAAACCGCCTTCCGGTCTGCGTTCTACTCTAGTACCAACGTGAAACACTACCACCCTCTCCTTTCCCTCCACCTTCTCTCCTACTTTCCTCAACATCTGCCTTAACCTAATTCCTGGATAACACTCTACCCTGGTACCCTTTCCTCCACACAATTTCCCGACATGTCTAACGATGGAATCCCCCATGACCAGAGCCTTAACCCTACCCACCTCATTTGATCCCCTCCCCTCCTGGTCAGTCCTATCTTTCCTAACAGCTGCAGAAGCTACTTCCTCCTCCCTTTTGTACATCCCATGGCCCTGTTCCACCTGTCTTTTCCTATCCACTACTCCACATTTCCCTTTCCTACCTCTTCCCTTTCTCCTACTTCCACACATATCAGCAACAGTGCCCTGTTCCTCATCTTCCCTCTGTTGTTCTACCTGCAGTGACTCGTATCAATTTCTCACAGACACCTGTCCTGAATTCCGATCCTGAATGGAGCACTTAGCCTGCAATCTCCCTCCCCTTAAAACATTAGACCACCTGTTTTCTACAACTTCCCCCTTTCCTTCCCATCCCTCTATTACTCCTACTGTATCCTATACATTGTTTGAGGGAGGCCTACATTCCTTCCTGTCCTCTAAGAGAATCCTGATTATCTCCCTCAAGTTCTCCAACTCTTCCCTCATACTCCTTTGTGCCTGGTCACACACACAGTTCCTACACTCGCAGTCCTTAGCCATTCTTTAGTAAATAATGAAAAGAAAAAGAAAAATAAGATAACTTATTCTGTACAAAATAAAAATGAAAGGAAAGAAATATTGTCTAGGTTAGTTCACAAAGATCACACGACAGTTAATTAATATAGGCTACTAGGTTTCTATACTGCAATACTACTTAACTGTACAATTGTTTATTCCTACAACACGCTAACAGGATGAAAATTGCTGTTAATTACTAGAAACAGAGAATAATACACGAGAATTACACAATTCTTAAAACTGCAGTTAAGTCTACCCTTATCACAACAACAGAATTCTAGTAAGAGAGTTACTACAGATACCACACAAACGGCACTGTAATACACAAATATTTCACAGTACGGTAATAGAATAAACACACGGTACCGGTACTATAATACACTGCAATAATTTTTTTTTTTTTGCTAGGGGCTTTACGTCGCACCGACACAGATAGGTCTTATGGCGACGATGGGATAGGAAAGGCCTTGGAGTTGGAAGGAAGCGGCCGTGGCCTTAATTAAGGTACAGCCTCAGCATTTGCCTGGTGTGAAAATGGGAAACCACGGAAAACCATCTTCAGGGCTGCCGATAGTGGGATTCGAACCTACTATCTCCCGGATGCAAGCTCACAGCCGCGCGCCTCTACACGCACGGCCAACTCGCCCGGTGCAATAATTTTAAAGTAATTTCAGGCTAAGTACAGATACTACAATACACTACAATAATTTTAAACTACGTTCAGACGTATTCTAATCACAACAGGTTATTTATTACCAAGCACAAACAGAAAAGAAAATTACCCATTAAAGTTCGAAATTCGCAAAACTACTCAAAATTATAGAATAGGCACTTTAATAAGTTTCTATACTACACTAAAATAATGTTTAAACTACGTTCAGACGTATCCTAGCGTATCACTAAGCACAGATAGAAATGAAAATTCCTATTAGGCCAAATGAGATATTCGCAAGTACTACCGGTACGGTAGGTACTCAGAGATTACCATTACGGTACCAACAAAGTTAAACACGTAGACAGATTAATATTAGTACTACTTTGTCCTACTATGCTGTAATAGAAATGAAACCTGCCATTTGCACACAAATACACACGAATATAACAGGCAAGATACTATCTAATATAGGTAGGCCTACCGTATCTACACTACAATTCTCAACTGAAATGTGGTTATGTGATCTTTACGGATGATGAATTACTATTATTTTCTCTACTCCACGGGACGGAGAATAAAAGTGTCCTTAAATGCTGAAAAATATGAGGTTGTGTACAATAATTTCTCAAAAGTATTTCTGTCTGAACTACGCCAGGGAGTTGAATTGCAATTATTAGAATGTAGGAACTTGATTATTAGCTAACCGCTCATAAATACTGTAATGTCGAGGGTGTGAAATATAAATTACGGATACTTTAACTGCCTACTCAGATAACAAATAATCGGAATACAAGAATCAGCTATTTTTATTTATATTTTCTTGATAAACTACACCCTTTGTTCGCGACTGTAGCCAACAATGCCAATATTTGAATACGAAGAGCGACAATAATCAATAACAATTACGACTGTTAACTATTTCGCTAGTGAAATACTGTATATTCTGTTGAAATCCTTTCTTTAAACAAAATTTACAACAGTATTGCGTTAGTTAAAGAAGTTATTACCTTCGTGATAGGTGGGACCGTTGAACTGCTTTTTGAAATACCCTGTCAAATGCCTGCACTAATAGGCTATAACCGCTGCCGAAGTTACGACTCTTTTCAATATTCCGTCTTTGTAAGTATTTTATCAACAAACCTATTGATATTTTAATAATGCTATTAAAAAGAAAGAGATATTTCTTCTTTCACACAGTCCTAAATTACAGGTTGTAATCTAGCGAATGCCTATGGAACTACTCAGTGAGGAAACTGTAAATAAATACCACTAATCGCAGATTAAAAAACAAACACTAAACACAATTATTTGTGGAGTTAAATGTATCACACACACACACACAGAATTTGGTAAATTTCTACAATTATTAGGTAACTACTTTATCACTTTATCCTTCTTGAAGAGCTGATATTCCTTAGGGCTCAACTTCCGGTAGGCTGCTTTCAGTTTTTCAAGTTCTTGAGATTCTCCTCCAAGGTCTTTCTGAGACCAATTATATAATCCAAATAAATTAAACATGTCTTCCAGTGTAGTCCTCTCAGCACAGACTCCTTCAGTTGGGGCATTGCACAACCCAAATGGCATGATCTTGAACTGCTGAAGATCATGTCTTGAGGATGAATCTCCACTTATCAGTAACTACTCTTCAGACCAGCATAGAGAACCCTTTCAACCCTAATATCATATCCAGAGTGATGTCAATCCAGGTTTGTGGGTAGCTGTTTTTCTTCTTAATGTCATTCACTATCTTCTAGTTGATACAGGAACAGGTGGAGACATCATTCTTCTTCTTTTGATAAAGAAGTAGTGATGATACTCTTCTGGAAAGCTACAAAGGCTTTCTAAGAGTTCTATTACTTGATGCACCTTAATTTCTTTAAGCATCTGGTTTACTTCATCCTGCTTTGCGAGAGAAGAACGCAGCCTTGACCAGTGCACTGTCACCCACATCAATCCAATGTTGGATGAGTTTCGTCCTGTCAAAATCTTCCCTGGCAAGGATAAGATGTCCTGAAACTCCAGCAGTAGTTTATGTAGCTTTTCTCACAGCTTGCATTCTAAGTTGTCCCTGAATCCTGCATACACTTATTGCAGAGCTCCTAGGATGTTCTGCCCTGTTCTTACTCGTATCTTTGGTTACAGTGGGCAATCCAATTTGCAGAGGGCAATCCATATAACAGGCTTGAAAAACCGAGTGCTGTACCTTGGTAGACGGCGTTGTCATAATTGTTCAAGTTAGACAGTTGAATATAAGGCTGTTGAGAGGTGTTGATCAGAGTCCTGGCAATCAGTAATCTCTTCGCTTTAATGTTTTGATACTCAGCCTTACAATAGACATCAAACCCCAGCAAATCCACCCACATCCACAGCAGCATCCTCATCAGTCCTACCTGGGATGGTCAGGTCGTTTACCAGCTTCACCTTTTGCAAAGCAATGCCTTCTCTCACTGATTGCACAGCAATTTATTCATCCCCATACTGAAATGTTTTGGAACTCATGTCCAGGATGATTTTATGCTCATTGAGGAAGTCAAGTCCAATGATTATCTTGTCCACGATGTCTACCAAATGAACCTGGTGCTTTACTGTCCTCCACCCCCATGAGGAATTCCATCCCTGTCTCACAGTGGACAGATGTTGTCTCTTCTGTGGTAGCTGCCAGGCTAAGGCTCAACTGTAAGGGCTGTATTCTCCACTGCTGCGCAAATGTTGGCTTGATGGTGGTCATCATTGCTCTGGTGTTAATCAACATGCTCTGCACTACCATCGATGACTCCATCTACCATCAGACTGCTACCGTTGGATCATAGCCTCGTTATACAGGCCAGGCTGCTGGGGTTTGATGACTGTTCTGAGTCAACCTTCACCCTGTAAGATAGCTTATTGACATCTCGTATCTGACCAGTTTGTTTCCTGATCAGCAACTGGAGGCTCTTGTCTTCAATAGTCTTCGTAATTCCAGCTTATGTGACTCCTGTTACCATAATTCCAGCTGGTGGCAGATTCTCAGGGCACCCGCTAACTCAAATATTGTTCCGTTGTCTCATTCACTGGATTCCACTTGACTTGATATAACCTTCCTACAGCTTTCAAGGAAGTTAGTCAGGGACTTACATTCCTTGGCCACAGAGTTTTTTCCACCTCCAAGAAAAGCACCTTAGTCTGTATACTTGATGCCTGCTTAGTGATTTTGAATTCCAGTGCGTGGCCAAGAGCATCTCTGAAGGTCTTGTGGCAGACAAGGCAAAGGGCCTATTGGGTATCTGGGTCACATATTCCTCTATGAAAATAAGCCTACCCAGCTGTTTCCATGAACCTACTACGCTGGCTTAGCAGGAGGAGAGGTGATACTCCCACGTGGCACGTCCCAGGTTTGTCGGCGGACTTGAGGGAAATAAAATACCTCTCACGGACCAAACACACAACCCCCTGTAGGTGAGGGTCGCAAACGAAGATTACACCCACGGTATCCCCTGCCTGTCGTAAGAGGTGATTAAAAGGGGTGACCATGGGATGATCAAATTAGAACCATGAGACTACTTGTAAATAGTACCATCATGTAGGGAACACCATGAATGGCCTTTACTTGCACGTACTACCACTATAATACCAATATAAATGGTCCGTTATTGGACACCATAAATCCTCCAGCTAACTCATCCCTGGTTGCCAGCGTTTCGCCCTCGTGTGCTAGGCTGGGCTCATCAGTTGGCACCTAGCACACCTACCAAGACACTGGCTAGTGCACACCGTGGAGGCCACTGCGCAGGCTAATTGTAGCCATTGGCAGTGCCAATGCACTATGAGAGACTTTGTCTCATTATCAAAAATTGATGCCCGCTTGGCCATCAGATGAGTTAGCTGGAGGATTTATGGTGTCCAATAACGGACCATTTATATTGGTATTATAAATTTACTCATTCGGAACAAATATTTCAGATTCCCTATGGGAATCAACATCTATCATGTGTCTTCTGGTCTCAGTTGGCATGCAGTAAATTTCCATGAGGGGAAACTATACACAGATATTCTGGAATGTTCCTGATGGTGGTCGAACCTTAAAATGATGTCTTGCAGATGGGGTCATTTCCAATTTCTGACACTACTGTTGTCATGAATAAAACACTGACTGTTTTATTAAACTAAATCTAGTCTCACAGCAAGGAACTGCCTCCTTCAGTCTGTACTATTGAGCCCATGAAATGTGGATCCAATGTGGATCCAAGTGCTTGTTGTCACAACCATCGACAAAATGGTATGAAAACCATGACTTTAAACTATGTAACTGGAAAGAATTCTACGATGCTCATTATAGGTAAAAATTACTAAGATCTTTCTTTGAAGTGAGAAAGTTAAATCTGCAATCATGATTTCTTTCTCTTTTTCACAAGCACCATCTGTTGCTATCTAGGGATGGCATGAAGAGGTCCATCAATACATTATGGACTGAAGTTCCATGATCAGGTTTGCATCCTATTGTTTAAGTTTGATAGTTGACATTCATCTATACCTTTTCACAGATTGGCATCTTCTAATGCAGTTTAAACTGCCAAAATGGCAGGTGGGATATCTTAACCTGCCCCTTCGAATGACCATTTCTGGATGAATTAGTAGAAATCCTTGCACAATTTAGAAATGACCAGCATCCATGAGGTGTAATGTTGACTTTAGATGTAGACAAAATAAAATGGATGATAAAACTGAAAAGGAGAGGTAGGGTCATGGTAGCCAAGCTGAAGAGATTTAAGAATTGAAAATCCTGTTTTAGACAGCCTAAGTAGACATTAAAAGGTTAAAATAGACACTAAAAGTAAGCAATAGCAAAATTTTGAAATTGTTTAAAATTGGATTGTCTTCTTATGCTTTTCCTTGGTAAGGCTGTAGGTGTGAACTGTGATGCACACAAGTACTCACTCTGCTCTATTTTATGGCTGGATGCCCTTCCTAACACCAACTCTATGTGAAGTGATGCATTCAATGTTTCTATGGTGGTTGGTAGTGTATACCTGAAGGTGAATGTGTTGTGACAAATACTCACTCCCACAGTCAGCAGAATTAACCAGATGCAGTTAAAATTTCCAACCCAACCAGGAACTGAACCTGGGGTCCTTTGAACTGGACATCTTGATGCAATCATTCAGTCAAGGAGCCAGACTGTGTATTAACTATTCTTACTAGACAACTAAAGTTGGCGTACGACAGCCTGGCCAGGTGGTGTTGTCCCATTTGCGATCACTCTTATACAAACAGTCAGGTTCTTATCAGTGACATACAAACAGTCAAGTTGCTGTGAGGGCATTTCTTACTGAACGAATGGTACAGGAAGACATCCCTCAAGTAACTGGGATTCTTACGAATCGTTTATCATTTCTTGATACCAGGTCGGGATGAGATGAGATTAATTTATATAGCATGTTTCTACGGCCAGATGCCCTTCCTGGCACCAACCTCAGTTGAGGAGCTAATGAAGACGAAATGTGTTATGGTGAATGAAATTAGCAGTCCCCTTGCTTCATTGAAGTTGGAAAACCCTGACAGGCTGCTGATAATTTTACAATGATCACAAATGAGACATGAACTGGTCTTTCTTCACATTCTTGTTTTCCACTGTAATGGGGGTGATCTCAAATGGGACAAATTTTGCTGTGACTGTGACTGACTTGGTCTCATATTGCATTATTTTTAACAAGGACTGGCCTGATAAGCTCAGACAGTAGAGTGCTGGCCTTCTGACCCCAACTTAGCAGGTTCGATCCTGGCTCAGTCCATGCTACAGAACGTAAAATCAATAACATTATTATTCTTTAACAGGGGTGGTACCTATAGCCTGACAAATCCTTCAACATGCCCTTTGTCCTATACTTTGTCTCTGTACACCTTATTGGCATAAGTATAGGATGTAAAACAAATAAGCAAAAGTGAGTTCAAGGGAAAAAGGGTGCGCAGGGAGGACGGGTAGGTCATAAATCATGTGTACTCATTTCCACACCACCCAGCAGTAGAATACTTGGCGTGTTTCATCGTACTCAAAATATAAATTAAAATACAATGATTGTATGTACGTATGTAAATAGTATTTAAAATACAATTACAAACTTACTAACGGTCACAAAACAGAAATAGAATGCCACTCACACTGAACTGCTTGTGACAAGATCTAACTCACAAGTGAAGTGAGAGGTCTGGCAACTCCCAGCAAGACGAGCTGCCCACAAGTTTTATCTCCATGGCAACTGCAGTTGCCCCACCTTCGTTTCCATGGCCACTACTTTTATTCCACCATGGCAGGCAGTAAATTTACCTCCCTCTAAGAAATGTCATACATTAGCTTTAGTTATTACTGCTATAGTCATTTAAATTCTGCCCTGAACAATTTTAAAAAGGAGTTTTACTGTATATGGAAGTGCAGTTTGTTATTGACCTCATTTCTGTGATGACAGAAAGAAACTTTACTGAAACTACTTAAATATCTTATCCTACAGTTACATTAGTGTTGGCTACTAATATATTTTCCAAAGTTTTCTGGTGTAAATTTATGGGGAGCTCCCAGCCAGCCTGAAGGGCATGGCTGGCCTTTTAGTGTATTGTTCTCTTTGTCTGGATTCCCCATGTGTTTCTGGAAGGTACAGCGAGAACGATCCATCTCTAGCCACATAATGAATATTCTGGTACACAGTTGGTCAGTGTTGGAGTCAGAGTTGGACTTGGTGTTTGGTGTCTGGACTAAGGGCAACAGTGGTGTTGGATGTCGATAGTGTCCCACCGGAGTGTAAACAAGGAGTTGTTGTTGCACTGGAGTGTCGAGCGAATGGCTGGGCTGGGATGGCTGTTGGCTGCCGTCTATGTCCCATTGGAGTCAGCATATCACAGGGTATGGAACGGATTACTGTGAGAGTACTGCCTAGAGTACTGTGTGTGTACTTTTGTGGACTGAAAACCGTCAGAGAGTCACCGACTTGTGCAGTTATTGTGAGTGTAATTGGAACACTGTTAATGGTCATTTTGTGAGGAATACTGTCCTGCTGTTTAGCACTTTGAACAGTTGTTGTTTAGTTGTTCACTGTATGTGACTATGTAAGTTACTGGAGTCATACCAAGGAACAGTCATCATGTGTTGTGTGGCCAACAGCCCTAGCTGTCTGCATGCATTTGTGGTGTAGGGTGACTGGACTTGAAAAGCCTGTCTCGGGATTATAGCCTCCTTCAGGTACTGGAGTCCTGCTGTGAGAAACTTATAAATAGGTAGCAGTTAGTGAGTGAGATATATGGAAGGAAGTAGAGACTGCCCTTAATAGTATGCCCAAAGAAAGATCAACAGGATTTGATGAAGTCAGTGCAGATATGATCAAAGCAACTGGTGCAATAGGAATACAGTGGCTTCATAGAGTAATTAATGCAATATGGAAGGATAAGAAAGTCCCAGATGATTGGAAAAAGGGAATAATAATACCTCTCTTCAAAAAAGGAAGCCAGAAGAAATGTAGCAATTATAGAGGGATCACTTTATTGTCTCATGGTTTGAAAATATTTGAGAAAATACTTGAAAAAAGGCTAAGGAAAATAATAGAACCACAACTACAGGAAGAACAATATGGATTCAGAGAACACTGATCAACTACCGATCTCATATTTGCACTTAGAATACTGTTAGAAAAGCATTGGGAGAAGGGCAAAGACTTAACACTAGTGTTTATGGATCTCGAAAAAGCATTTGATAGTGTTCCAAGGAAGACTATATGGGAATGCTTAAGAAAGAAAAATGTACCCAAAGGTCTTATCCAGAAAGTTAAAATGCTTTACGAAGACTGCTGCAGTTGCGTACAGATAGGAAACGGTAATTCTGATTGGTTCCAAACCACTAAAGGAGTGCAACAAGTGCAACCCTTACTTTTTATCACTGTCATGGATGAAGTCATGAAAGAAATTAAGCAGAAGAACAATATGGACATCAATGCATTTGCATTTGCAGATGATGTGGTAATCTGGGGAAATACAGAGAAGGAAGTCCAAGAGAGGCTGAACACCTGGAATGAACATTTGAAAGCACACGGATTAACAATAAATAAATCAAAAACTGTTACTATGTCTGTCAACAGTCAGAAGAAGAGAGGAAAAATAATGCTGGAAGGTACACAGCTGGAAACAGTAGACCAATATAAATATCTTGGGTGCATCATTTCAAGTGATAACAGAATACAGCATGAGATTAACAACCGCATTCAAAAATCAGCTCAGTTTTACCATCAAGTTCGGAACCTTCTCTGGAACGAACAAGTTCCCTTAAGATCAAAGCAGATTCTATTCCAATCATACTTCACCCCCATACTAACATATGGCCTAGAAACCTGCACAACAACCCAACAAGTGGACAGCTAACTACAAGCCATACAAATAAAGTTCCTACGTACTATGGTACAGAAGACAAAAAGGGACAGGGTAAGGAATGAAAGAATAAGGGAGGAAGCTGGTGTGTACCCATCCCTGAATGAAAAAGTGACAAGGGCCCGTTTGAAATGGTTTGGCCATGTCAAACGATTGGACGATGGAAGGACAGCAAAACAATGGCTACACACTGTCGTGGCCAGAAAACGACCGGTAGGAAGACCTAGGAAGAGATGGCTGGACCAAGTGAAAGAGGACATAGGAACAAGAGGAGTCAGCTGGGATGTCGTCTTGAGAGAAGAGTGGTACATGGACAGACAGAAGTGGAGAGTGCTCGTAAACCACACCCGGGCAACTGGAGTGAAAAACTGATGATGATGATGATGAAAAGGTGTTTCACATGTATTTATCACAAAATGGGCATTAACGGTCAAAACAGGTATTTATATTTTCTAACAGATGCCTTTTATTCATCAATTTGGCCTAAAATGGAATTTTAACTTTACATGTTTAGCAGTTACAGAAACAAGTAGGCATTTTAGGAAATGTCCTTAACTAGTTTGCATTATGCATTATGGCATAATTCAAATCCCTGCTAATGCATGTGGGATTTTTGAAATGAAGTCACATTCAAATAGTTTGGATTCCACATAAAACAAATGTCCCATGGCTATGATCCTGATATCTACAATCACATAAACTACAAGCTTGTTTTTTTTCTTTAAATCAATCAAATAGGTGTCATGTATTTGTATTCTATACTCATGCCACCATTTAGCTCTCTTTAACTTTATGGTTATTAAGAATACAGACTTTTCATATAAATAATGACAATTTATTATTGCAGGATTGGCCGACGACCTGTCTTCTTCCTGACCCTGTTCATGCTTGTCTTTGGAAGGTGTATATCAGTCTTCACAGCAAACATCTACTGGTTATTTCTGGTAGCTTCTTTCCTTGGTAGCATGTCCACTTCAGCATCATTTCAGTCTCCGCTAGCCATTGGTGAGTAATCTTTAAATGAACCCACAACTAGATTCTAAATGCCAAATTAAGGACTAGCAAGATATAAAATTTAAAGATTGTCATAATAATAATAATAATAATAATAATAATAATAATAATAATAATAATAATAATAATAATAATAATAATAAGAAGAAGAAGAAGAAGAAGAAGAAGAAGAATGTTATTTTTTTTAACATTTCTTCAACTGATGGAGACTTTAAGAAATACCAGGATGTCAGAATTTTGTTTTGTGGTAGTTCCTTAACATGCTGGAAGCCAACGACTTATAGTTTTGCCGTTTAAACACCCTTGAATGCCACTGATGTCAGTTTGATCATACCCTCTGTCTTGAGAATCGAAGGAGCACGGCAAACAGACTGTGCCACTGAGTTTGGCTTTAACCCAGGAGAGGGCATGTAAAAATAACCCCGTGAGGAGGCGCACGCGGTGTTTTAGACCGGGTCTGGAAAAACTAGCACAAATTAGCAAAAAATATTTTTAATGTTTCAAAACTCATAAATAATTTTGAACCAACTTGTAAATAATGTCGAAAGGTATTTTAACAGTATAAAAATTGGATGGTAAGCCATTGACATCCATTCTGCATCATCGCTTGATTCTTGACTTTCCGTACCGCACCAAACACATGTCACTGATGTGTGTTCTTTGCATATATGTCGTTGGCATACACGGTATCTATTCTTGATTTTTCTGTTCTTTTCTTCTGTTGCAGAACTAGGTACTTCTAGTTGTTGTGGGGCTGGAGAGGGCTAGTCTTTTCCAGGCAGTCCTAACATTTGGTGAATGGTCCCTCCTAAACGTTTCTTGGTTTCTCTTTCCCTATTTCTATCCATGATGTATTGGACTTCAGTACATACGAAGGCACTATTTTGCACAAAAATGAAACAAAACTGCCACATTCTTGCTATATTAACTGAAAACATCAAGTAAAATTTCACTCATAAATACACATACGTCATGGGGTGCGCCAGGTGTTTTAGACCGTGTCCATCGAACAATGCACTCAGGCTGAGACTGAAGAACGTGAGTGGTGAATTGTTTATGCATACTAATAGTGGTCAAGTCCAAGGAAAGGTACTGAGAGGTTAAAAGCTAGCGGCCCGCTACATTAAGAACTAAAAGCATTTATCTCTGAACCCGGTCACAAAGACCATGACGTGCCCTCTCCAAGGTTAATGAAATATCAACATGAGAAAGAAAAGAAGAAACTGAAACAGACATGGGTAATGGAAAGATGGACAAGGGATATACAGTAACAAAATAAGATCACAGCAATATCAAAAACTTAAAGTACTCTAGTTAAGGGTATATATGTAAGAGTTTTTGATATATATACTTATTATTTATGAAGAGTCAGCATAAACACAGGCTACACTTCTATTATTTACATCAAAGACATATTGGTAGCACAGTCCACAGAGTACACAAAGTTCTCATACTATTATTTATTTGGCCTTAAGCATAGCTACATAAAAGAATCGAGATCAACAATATAACAAAATTATCTTCACTTACATAAAGGTAAGGTAAGGGTGTATTCTGCCCGAAGGCAGGTCCGAACCCGCAGAGGTGTGCCTGAGCTGGAGTTTATGTACCGTAGGGGGCCAGTTCTTTCCGCTCCTCCATTCCCTTACCCCCCACCAACAGCGCGTGGCAACCCATCCAAATCTTGACCACGCCCAATGTTGCTTAACTTCGGAGATCTCACGGGATCCAGTGTTTCAACACAGCTATGGCAGTTGGCACTTACATTAAAAAAATGCAATATTTACATTTTAATATTTACATACTACTCTTCAACAATGTATACCTTGTCAGAAAAGTAACATCTCCAGGCATACGAAAGCACCCATTGAACAATTTCCTAGTGTAAATGAACATTTCCTCGTGAGGTCATTATGGATGAATTGTATTACTCGATTTTTGTGATGGCAGTTAACTGGTTTGAGGATATTCATCTGCTTCTTAAGAGTAGTGACAAATGTTGGCAAGTCTGCATCTGTCTTTAGGTCAGGAGCCTCAAGGAAATTGCCATGTTGCTTCAGGGTTGTGCCGTAAACCATTTTTGAGACTGTTAAGTTAGCCTCTTCTCAAAAAACACAACAAAGTTCCGTGAGGATAGCTGGAAGTACATGGGTATACTTTGTTGCAGCATGGGCATGTATTGAACTCTTTAGTGTATGATGAAACCTTTCTATTTTTCCATTTGATTGAGGATGACAGGCAGTTGTTCTTGTTAGTCAACAACCACAAATCTTGGCTAGTGCACGAACAAACTTGATTGAAATTGCATTCCCTGATATGTCACTATTTGGTGTGGAGCTCCAAGCCTAGAAGTTGAAGATTGCTTGAGCTTCAGTTTCGGCTTGGGTATTTTGGAGTGGCCTGACTTCTGTCCAGTTTGTAAATCTATCTAGTCAATCAATCTACTGATCTGCATTTAGGGCAGTCGCCCAGCTGGCAGATTCCCTATCTGTTGTTTTCCTAGCATTTTCTTAAATGATTGCAAAGAAATTGGAAATTTATTGAACATCTCCCTTGGTAAGTTATTACAATCCCTAACTCCCCTTCCTATAAATGAATATTTGCCCCAATTTGTCCTCTTGAATTTCAACTTTATCTTCATACTAGCTGATGTACCCGTGCTTTGCAACGGGATTCTCAGAAAGACTGACTTGGTGGTTTTCCTAACTGAATTCAACATAGGTCATTACAAAAACGTCACTAGGAATGTAGCGATTGAAAGCAATGTTATCATATGAAATACTCGATCAAATGAAAAACCGCACACTTTCTTACTTTCAACGAACAGTACTACGGTGCCAATCTAACAGTCCAAAGTTCCAGAGCTGAAATAACCAGGTCGCAGACTGCCGTGAACACTCCTCTGTCATTATTCTGTTAAATATGCACACTATTCATTCCAATCAGTGCCTCAGAGTAGGGATTGAATAGCTCGAATGCTATGATGAACCAGAGTGTTACGTACGAGTAATATCAGAAAATGTATGAACCAGAGGAATGACATGCTAAAGAAGAAATTTATCTAACTCCCAGCTACTTCCCGCCAATATACAGGCAGGCTATTACACTCGGTACGACCAGGCGAGTTGGCCATGTGGTTAGAGGTACGCAGCTGTGAGCTTACATCCCGGAGACAGTGGATTCGAACCCCACTGCCGGCATCCCTGAAGATGGTATTCCGTGGTTTCCTATTTTCACACCAGTCACACCAGGCTGTACCTTAATTGAAGCCTAGGCCGCTTCCTTCACGCCCCTATTCCTTTCCTATCCCATCGTCTCCATAAGACCTACCTGTGTCGGTGCGACGTAAAGCAAATTTTAAAAAACCTTGGTACGCTGCAGTAATCCTGTCTATTGGGGATGAGTGGAAACAGAAGACAAAAAGCACGTCACAACAAACAATTTTCAATGTAATGTTATTGCTGATAAAGTTTATGAGCTTTCTATATTGCAGACCTTGACATTAGTTTTCTTTTGACTCTGTGATATTAGGGTGTCTTACAAAATTATTTATATCATAGACTGTAGTTCCTTATTCTCAGACTCTACATACCTATTTTCACTAAATTCTGTTTACCCATTTTCTTGTGACTCGGCACTGATATGGACTTGGTAACAAAAACACAAATTCATGAATATCTCTGTGATAATACGCGGTACGGTAACAATGTATAAGACATAAGTGATTGGAAATTTAATAATTTCTTACATAACTACTACTAACTTACGACATTATGTTAGTTATGTAGTATTTATCGATACGACCACTAATAACATAAATAACTTATTTGAGAATTATATTTCAGGCTTTCCCCTAAACTACCATTTCACTCAGCATGAATAAAATAATTTATAGCCTCGATTGTAGCGGTTCATCACCCGACTTTACATACCAATTTTCATTACATTCTCTTCAGCCGTTTTCTCGTGATGCGTGTACATACATACAGACAGATAGACAGACAGACAGAAATTACAGAAAAGTAAAAAATGCATTTCCTTGTTAATGTGGACATGACCGATACAGAAATACCATTCTTTTCAAATTCTGAGCAATGTACAGACAAAACTCTTATTTTATTTATAGGCCTATAAATTACATTTCAGGCCTTCCCCTAAACTACCATTTCACTCAGTGTGAATAAAATTATTGATAGCCTTGATTATAGCGACTTATTCCCTGACTTTGCATACCAATTTTCGTGAAGATACGACCACTAATATAATAAATATTTGAGAATTAAATTTTAGGCCTTCCTTAAACTACCATTTTCTCAGCGTGAATACAATTATCTATAGCCTATATTGTAGTGACTTATTTCCCATCTTTGTCTACCGATTTCCATTAAGATACGACCACTAATAATATAAATATTCGAAAATTAAATTTTTAGCATTCCCCTCAACTGCCATTTCACTCAGCGTGAATACAATTATTTATGGCCTAGATTATATTGATCTATTACCCTGACTTTGCATACCAATTTTCATTAAGACACGACCACTAATAACATAAATATTTGAGAATTAAATTTCAGGCCTTCCCCTAAACTACCATTTCACTCAGCGTGAATAAAATAATTTATAGCCTAGATTGTAGTGGTTCATCACTCGACTTCACATTCAGATTTTCATTAAATTCTCTTGAGCCGTTTTCTCGTGATGCGTGTACATACATACATACATACATACATACATACATACATACATACAGACAGACAGACAGACAGACAGACAGACAGACAGACAGACAGACAGACAGACAGACAGACAGACAGACAGACATTACGGAAAAGTAAAAAATGCATTTCCTTACTACTGTGGACATGACCGATACAGAAATACCATTATTTTCAAATTCTGAGCAATGTACAGACAAAACTCCTATTTTATATATATAGATTGTGATCTTTCCTACTTTTAAAGACACCATCCAAACTTATTCATCTACTGATGTCCTCCCATGCCATCTCTCCACTGACAGCTCGGAACATACCACTTAGTCGAGCAGCTTGTCTCCTTTCTCCCAAGTCTTCCCAGCCGAAACTTTGCAACATTTTTGTAACGCTACTTTTTTGTCAGAAATCGCCCAGAACAAATCGAGCTGCTTTTCTTTGGATTTTTTCCAGTTCCTGAATCAAGTAATCCTGGTGAGGGTTCCATACACTGGAACCATACTCAAGTTGGGGTCTCACCTGAGACAAATATGCTCTCTCCGTTACATCCTTACTACAACCCCTAAATACTCTCATAACCATGTGCAGAGATCTATACCCTTTATTTATAATCATATTTATGTGATTACCCCAATGAAGATCTTTCCTTATATTTATACCTAGGTATTTACAATAATCCCCAAAGGGAACTTTCACCCTATCAATGCAGTAATTAAAAATGAGAGGACTTTTCTTATTTGTGAAACTCACAACCTGACCTTTATCCCCGTTTATCATCATACCATTGCCGACTGTCCATCTCACAACATTATTGAGGTCATTTTGCAGTTGCTCACAATCTTGTAACTTATTTATTACTCTGTACAGAATAACATCATCTGCGAAAAGCCTTATCTCTGATTCCACTTCTTTACACATATCATTGATATATATAAGAAAACATAAAGGTCCAATAATACTGCCTTGAGGAATTCCTCTCTTAATTTTTACAGGGACAGGGACTCTAATTCTCTGAGTTCTATTTTCTAGAAACAGAGCCACCCATTCCGTCACTCTTTTGTCAAGTCCAATTGCACTCATTTTTGCCAGTAGTCTCCCATGATCTACCCTATCAAATGCCTTAGATAAGTCAATCGCAATACAGTCCAATTGACCTCCTGAATCCTGGATATCTGCTATATCTTGCTGGAATCCTACAAGTTGGGCTTCAGTGGAATAACCTTTCCTAAACCCAAACTGCCTTCTGTCAAACCATTTATTAATTTTGCAAACATGTCTTATATAATCAGAAAGAATGCTTTCCCAAAGCTTACATACAATGCATGTCAAACTGACTGGCCTGTAATTTTCAGCTTTATGCCTATCACCCTTTCCTTTATATACAGGGGCTACTATAGCAACTCTCCATTCATTTGGTAAAGTTCCTTCATGCAAACAAAAATATACACATGTAAGGCAATGGGTGAATTCATCTGAGGGTGTAAGGGGCCAATGAGATGAATATGAACCACCTGGAAATGTTCATTTACACTAGGAAATTGTTCAATGGGTACTTTCGTATGCCTGGAGATGTTACTTTTCTGGCAAGGTATACAATGTTGAACGTCTTTCCATAAGTTTGGCCAAACAAATCTAGAAGATATACTGTAAGTCTCACTAATGATCTCACACCTGGATGAGGCATGTCATGGTAATGTCGAAAGATTGAAAATCTGAATGGCTTGGGCACATATGGCCGAATATTGTCTGTTGTGAGAGTTTTTGAGTTATTAGGTATATATATATACTTATTATTTATAAAGAGTCAGCATAAGCTCAGGCTACACTTTTATTATTTACATCAAAGAGCATATTGGTAGCATAGTCCACAGAGTAAGCAAAGTTCTCACACTATTATTCTTTTCACCTTAAGGATAGCTACATAAAAAATCAATATCAACAACATAATAAAATATCTTCACTTGCATGAAAAATAACCTAACATTTACATTTTATTATTTAGATTCTTATTCCTTGTTCACAATCAATACCCCCACAAATACTCCTGTTTGGTAAGGAGGAGGTTGTTTTATGTTGGAGAGAATACCTAGAGGAATTACACAGAGGAGAAGACATGGAAGACCTCCAGGCCTATTTAGAAGATGTTGATATAGACAGCAAAGATCCGTCCGCTGAGTTTGAAGAAACATTATGAAATCTCTGTGATAAGAATGGAACTCATATGGACAACATCTGGACAGAACTGTTTAAGGGGATGGGAGAGGAAATGAAGAAAAACTTGTTTGAAACTATAACAAAATGCTACAAGGAAGTAATAATTCCACTAGAATTTGCTCTGAGTAAAACAATTACTTTGGCAAGAAAAAGGGCAATTCCATGGACTGAACTAACTATTGTACAATTATTCTTCTTATCTCACACATCCAAAATTTCAATATCATAAAAATAAAATAAAAAACAGAATAAAGGAGAAGGTTGAACAGTCTTTAGTTTGGTTAACTGGAAAAAACAGGCATCTGATACTAAATTTGAATAAATCACAATCCACAGAAACAGAGAACTAAAGAGAGAGTAAAAATTAGAAGGGTAGCAAGACATGGATGTTTCCTGTCACCCTACTCATTTAACATCTCCCTAGATAGATAGATAGATAGATAGATAAAGAATGGGTGAGCCCTGGCTTCGAAGGACTCCACACATAGGTCTATGAAGACCCTTTGTGTCCCTTTGTTTGCCTAGTCCAGCCCTAGTGCTCCTATGAAGGATATGAGTGTCCGGATGTTGGCATTCCTGATGTCTTCCAGGTTCACAGCACATGCGCGGAGGTCTCTTCCTCCCTACTGCATCTTCTACACGTTGGATCTTGACTGAATTTCATGATGTGTAGGTGTCTCTGTAAGGTGTCGTGTCTTGTCAACAGTCCAACTACCATTCGTATTCTGGTCCTATTCAAGTTTATTAGGACCTTTTTTTATCTTTGGCTGGGCCCTTCGATAAGTTTGTGTGCCTGCCTTGCCATAGTTAACCTCTTCCAAATGTCTAAGTGAGACTGGTTTGTCCACTGGGATATTACCAGTTTCACACTTTGGAGTGATACATCCAGGAAAGGCTCTGGTCCTATGAAAGGAACTTTTGAGCCTTGTTTCACTAGTTTGTCAGCTTCTTCATTTTCACTGATTCCTGTGTGCCATAACAGGGTAACTGAGCTAAGTTCACCAGCTTATCTAACATCCTTTGGCACTCCCATACCATTTTGAATATTGTTCTAGCTGCACATAGAGCTTTTAACACTGCCTGGCTGTCGCTGCAAATGGTGATGCATCTTCTACACCCAGGCATGTTCCATACATGTACAGCACAGGCCAGTATTGCATATACTTCAGCCTGGAAAACAGTAGCATATTTATCCATGAGAAGGGAGAACCTTTTCTTAGGCCCCCAGATCCCGGCGCCTGTGCCCGTCTCTGTCCGTGAGCCATCTGTGTACCATGTACAGCCCACAGACTTAAGACGGGCCCCAGCTTCCGTGATCCACTCCTCCCTCGTGGGTATCACCACTGTGTACTTATAGTTCAGATTAAAACTAGGCTTCATCAGGTCCCCGATCATCATTCTCATAGGCCAGATCTGATGAAGCCTTGTAAGAATAGATGCATGACTTCTATTCGGATTCTTGAAAGACCATCCTCGGAGTGACCAGAGGTGGTAGGCACTCATTCCTGCCATCTCCTTAACATATAAATGTAAGCGGGGAAGGCATAGGATGGCCTCCATTGCACATAATGGTGCGGTGTCCAGTGCCCCTGTTATTCCTAGACACGCAAGTCTTTGGACAACAGAGGGAAGATGAGGGACAGGGAACTGTTGCTGAGATGTGTGGGAGTAGGAGGAAGGGAAAAGGTAGGAAAGGAAAATGTAGAGTAGATGCTAGGAAAAGACAGGTGGAACAGGGTCATGGGAAGGAGAAAAGGGAGGAGGAAGTAGCTTCTGCAGTTATCAGGAAAGATAGGGCTGACCAGGAGGGGAGGGGATCAAACGAGGTGGGTAGGGTTGAGGCTCTGGTCATGGGAGATTCCATCGTTAGACACGTGGGGAAAGTGTGTGGAGGAAAGGGTACCAGGGTAGAGTGTTATCCAGTGTTATCCAGGAATTAGGTTGAGGCAGATGTTGAGGAAAGTAGAAGAGAGAGAGGAGGGGAAGGAGAAGGTGGTAGTGTTTCACGTTGATACCAATAACGTAAGGCAAGCTGATATAAGTACCAACATAGTTGGAGATGTGTGGGATCTGGTAAATGCAGCACGGGTGAAGTTTAAGAAAGCGGAGATTGTTATTAGTGGAATACTGTGTAGAAGGGATACTGACTGGAGGGTGATTGGGGATTTAAATGAGACTATGGAGTGGGTATGTGGGAAACTGGGAGTGAAATTTCTAGATCCAAATGGGTGGGTAGGAGATAGGGATCTGCGCTCAGATGGCCTTCATTTAAACCGCAGTGGTACGTATAAGTTAGGAAATTTGTTTGGAACGGTAATAGGGAGGTACATTCAGGGAAACGGGATGGCCTAGCGAGCGGTGATAAGGGAACAGGGAACTGGAAATCAAGTAGGGATGACATAAAATTGTTAGTGTTGAACTGTAGAAGTATTGTAAGGAAAGGAATAGAATTAAGTAATTTAATAGATATATATTCACCAGATATTGTAATAGGAGTTGAATCATGGCTGAGAAATGATATAATGGATGCAGAAATTTTCTCACGGCACTGGAGTGTGTATCGTAGAGATAGGATAGGAAAGGTGGGAGGCGGAGTGTTCATTCTGGTGAAAGAAGAATTTGTAAGCTACGAAAAAGTTAAAGATGAGACACATGAAATTCTAGGTGTAAGGCTCATTTCTAAAGATAATAGGCAACTTGATATATTTGGAGTGTACAGATCGGGAAAGGGTAGCACTGACGCGGATTCAGAATTATTTGCTGGGATAGTCAGCTATGTGGGAAACGACATGGAAAGAAATGTGATTGTAGCGGGAGATCTGAATTTGCCAGATGTCAATTGGGAAGGAAATGCGAACGACAGAAAGCATGACCAACAAATGGCAAATAAGTTAATATGGGAAGGACAGCTGATTCAGAAAGTGATGGAACCAACCAGAGGGAAAAATATCCTGGATGTGGTGCTGATAAAACCAGATGAGCTCTATAGGGAAACTGAAGTAATAGATGGTATTAGTGATCACGAAGCTGTTTTTGTGGTAGTTAAAAATAAATGTGATAGAAAGGAAGGTCTTAAAAGTAGGACTGTTAGGCAGTACCACATGGCTGATAAAGCAGGCATGAGGCAGTTTCTAAAAAGTAGCTATGATCGGTGGAAAATGGTAAATATAAATGTAAACAGACTCTGGGATGGGTTTAAAGAAATTGTTGAGGAATGCGAAAACAGGTTTGTACCATTAAGGGTGGTAAGGAATCGTAAAGACCCACCTTATTATAATAGAGAAATAAAGAGACTAAGAAGGAGGTGCAGACTGGAAAGAAATAGAGTTAGAAATGGCTGTGGAAGTAAGGAGAAATTGAAGGAACTTACTAGAAAATTGAATCTAGCAAAGAAGGTAGCTAAGGATAATATGATGGCAAGCATAATTGGCAGTCATACAAATTTTAATGAAAAGTGGAAGGGTATGTATAGGTATTTTAAGGCAGAAACAGGTTCCAAGAAGGACATTCCAGGAATAATTAATGAACAAGGGGAGTGTGTATGTGAGGATCTTCAAAAGGCAGAAGTATTCAGTCAGCAGTATGTAAAGATTGTTGGTTACAAGGATAATGTCGAGATAGAGGAGGAGACTAAGGCCAAAGAAGTAATAAAATTTACATATGATAACAATGACATTTACAATAAGATACAAAAGTTAAAAACCAGAAAAGCGACTGGAATTGATCAGATTTCTGGGGATATACGGTATTAAAGACAATGGGTTGGGATATAGTACCATATCTGAAGTACTTATTTGATTATTGTTTGGTCAGAGGAGCTATACCAGATGAATGGAGAGTTGCTATAGTTGCCCCTGTGTATAAAGGAAAGGGTGATAGACATAAAGCTGAAAATTACAGGCCAGTAAGTTTGACATGCATTGTATGTAAGCTTTGGGAAGGCATTCTTTCTGATTATATTAGACATGTTTGTGAAATTAATAACTGGTTCGATAGAAGGCAATTCGGTTTTAGGAAAGGTTATTCCACTGAAGCTCAACTTGTAGGATTCCAGCAAGATATAGCAGATATCTTGGATTCAGGAGGTCAAATGGACTGTATCGCGATTGACCTGTCTAAAGCATTTGATAGGGTGGATCATGGGAGACTACTGGCAAAAATGAGTGCAATTGGACTAGACAAAAGAGTGACTGAATGGGTTGCTATATTTCTAGAAAATAGATCTCAGAGAATTAGAGTAGGTGAAGCTTTATCTGACCCTGTAATAATCAAGAGGGGAATTCCTCAAGGCAGTATTATCGGACCTTTATGTTTTCTTATATATATAAATGATATGAGTAAAGGAGTGGAATCGGAGGTAAGGCTTTTTGCGGATGATGTTATTCTCTATAGAGTGATAAATAAGTTACAAGATTGTGAGCAACTGCAACGTGACCTCGAAAATGTTGTGAGATGGACAGCAGGCAATGGTATGTTGATAAACGGGGTTAAAAGTCAGGTTGTGAGTTTTACAAGTAGGAAAAGTCCTCTCAGTTTTAATTACTGCATTGATGGGGTGAAAGTTCCTTTTGTTGATCATTGTAAGTATCTAGGTGTTAATATAAGGAAAGATCTTCATTGGGGTAATCACATAAATGGGATTGTAAATAAAGGGTACAGATCTCTGCACATGGTTATGAGGGTGTTTAGGGGTTGTAGTAAGGATGTAAAGGAGAGGGCATATAAGTCTCTGGTAAGACCCCAACTAGAGTATGGTTCCAGTGTATGGGACCCTCACCAGGATTACCTGATTCAAGAACTGGAAAAAATCCAAAGAAAAGCAGCTCGATTTGTTCTGGGCGATTTCCGACAAAAGAGTAGCGTTACAAAAATGTTGCAATGTTTGGGTTGGGAAGAATTGAGAGAAAGAAGAATAGCTGCTCGACTAAGTGGTATGTCAGATCAAAAATTAGATGGATGGCTTGTCCGGCGTTTGCTCTATTAACCAGCGTTTCGTCTTAGGTCTGAAACCAGACTCTTCAGAATGGGATGTGTCAGACCCTACCCACTGATGCTGGGGTGCATGCAGGTGAATTTATCACAAGCTTATTTATGAAGCACAGTCTGACAACTGCATATGGGAGATAAAACTCCACAATGGAAATAATGCCCACCTAGCAATTCCAAATGGAAATTCTAAGTTCCCATGGAGGGAATTAGATTCTTTTCCACCAATAGAGCATATCAAAAATCAGATCAAAAATTAGATGGATGGCTTGTCCGGCGTTTGCTCTATTAACCAGCGTTTCATCTTAGGTCTGAAACCAGAATCTTCAGAATGGGATGTGTCAGACCCTACCCACTGACGCTGGGGTGTATGCAGGTGAATTTATCAGAAGCTTATTTATGAAGCACAGTCTGACAACTGCGTACGGGAGATAAAACTCCACAATGAAAATAATGCCCGCCTAGCAATTCCAAATGGAAATTCTAAGTTCCCATGGAGGGAATTAGATTCTTTTCCACCAATAGAGCATATCAAAAATCAGATCAAAAATTAGATGGATGGCTTGTCCGGCGTTTGCTCTATTAACCAGCGTTTCGTCTTAGGTCTGAAACCAGACTCTTCAGAATGGGATGTGTCAGACCCTACCCACTGACGCTGGGGTGTATGCAGGTGAATTTATCAGAAGCTTATTTATGAAGCACAGTCTGACAACTGCATACGGGAGATAAAACTCCACAATGGAAATAATGCCCGCCTAGCAATTCCAAATGGAAATTCTAAGTTCCCATGGAGGGAATTAGATTCTTTTCCACCAATAGAGCATATCAAAAATCAGATCAAAAATGGAATTGCTAGGCGGGCATTATTTCCATTGTGGAGTTTTATCTCCCGTATGCAGTTGTCAGACTGTGCTTCATAAATAAGCTTCTGATAAATTCACCTGCATACACCCCAGCGTCAGTGGGTAGGGTCTGACACATCCCATTCTGAAGAGTCTGGTTTCAGACCTAAGACGAAACGCTGGTTAATAGAGCAAACGCCGGACAAGCCATCCATCTAATTTTTGATCTGATTTTTGATATGCTCTATTGGTGGAAAAGAATCTAATTCCCTCCATGGGAACTTAGAATTTCCATTTAAGTGGTATGTTCCGGGCTGTCAGCGGAGAGATGGCATGGAATGACATTAGTAGACGAATAAGTTTGAATGGCGTTTATAAAAGTAGGAAAGATCACAATATGAAGATAAAGTTGGAATTCAAGAGGACAAACTGGGGCAAATATTCATTTATAGGAAGGGGAGTTAGGGATTGGAATAACTTACCAAGAGAGATGTTCAATAAATTTCCAATTTCTTTGAAATCATTTAGGAAAAGGCTAGGAAAACAACAAATAGGGAATCTGCCACCTGGGCGACTGCCCTAAATGCAGATCAGTATTGATTGATATTGAACTTGGTGGTAACAGTTTTACTCTTAGAACCTGGCCACCAGACTAAAGATGCATAAGTGATCGTGGGCCGTACAATAGAAATATAAAGCCATTGGACCACCTTAGGTCCTAGGCTCCAAGTCTTACTGACGGCCCTGCGACAGGCCCCACATAATCTTGCGAGCCTTATCTACCTTGTAGTATATATGTTTTTTCCAACTCAGTCTTGCCTTGAAGATTACCCCTAGATACTTAACTGAAGTTATCTTAACTAATTTTTTCCCAAATATGAGTGGCTCTGACAATCCGTCTAGCCTCCTCCTCCTGGTAAACACCACGAGCTCCGTCTTGTTGAGATTGACCAACAAGTCCATATCATGGCACCATCTTTCCACCCTACGTAGGGAGCTCCGTACGAGCTCTGAAACTGTACTGGGGAAATTTCCTACCACCATCAGGCTAATGTCACCTGCATAGCCTTGGGCATAAATTCCTCCAACATTTAACCTGGTAAGTAGTTCATCCACTACCAGGCACCATAATGTTGGTGATAATACTCCTCCCTGTGGACATTTCATGTCTATATTAGCTCTCAGCGTTACTGAGTTGAGGGTAAAAAGAACTTGACGGCCCTGCAGTGAGGCCATAATCCATCTTATAAGCATCCTGCTCACGCCTCTTCTCTCTAGACTAAGTTCTATGGAGCCCAAAGATGTGTAGTTGAAGGCCCCTTCTATATCTAGGAATACCACCATAGCAAGTTTTTACTGATCCAAGGCACTCTCCAGCCTGGAAACAAGCTGGTGTAGTGCCGTCTCAACCAACTTCCCTGGTTGGTATGCATGTTGATGAGAATGCAGGGGACATTCTCTTAATACTTTCTCCCTGATATGTCTCCCACCATTCTTTCCAAAGTCTTAAGAACAAAAGGTCAGACTAATGGGTCTATAATCCTTAGGTCTAGTGTATGATGACCTTCCGGGTTTAGGTATATGTACTACTTTCGCCTGACGCCACAAGGAGTGCTGGGAAGATCCCATCCATTCCTGGACTTTTATAAGGGGCAAAAGATTCTAATGCCCACTTCACCCTTCTTGTGGTAACAATCTCTGCGGCTTCCTTCCAACCACTTCTATCGGGTCGGAAAGATCCACTTGATTCTACTTCACTATTCGTGACTACTGAACCTGGAAAGTGGGCATCAAGCAATAAGCTCAGGGTCTCCCCCTCATTGGATGTATGTCCACCCGAGGGAGACTCCAGTGAGCCCAGCCTTTCCCTTCCATCCAAAGTTAGAATTCTATGAAGCCTTGCCGCTTGATGTTGACTCTCAATGGAGTCACAAAACTGCCTCCAGGATTTCCTACAAGCCTTTTTGACTTCTGACTTATACTTTCTTTGAGATGCTTTGTAAGAATCTAGACTTTCTTGGTCTTGAAAGTCCCTGTATTTATTCCAGAGCCTTCATGTATTTTTCCCCAGGTGTTCCAGATAATTGTTCCACTTGAAGCTTCCTGTTGCTCTTTTTGCCTTAACAACTGGGCAGTTTAGCTCATAAGAGGCAACTAGTGTCTGTGTGAGAAAGCTCACATTGAGCTCTAGCTCCTCCTTGTCCTTAATTATATTTGAGGGTCCTCTTTCCAGTCCCCTCCTCACGTCCTCCCTAAAAGACGCCTAATTTGTTTGTCTAGGATTCCTATAAGATGGGATCTCAAAGGAGCCCTCTATATGAAACACAATGTGTCTGTGATCTGACAAGGAAGGTTCCAAAGAAACTTTCCAGTCTTTAAATTCCTGTATGATTCCCATGGAACCCAGGGTAAAGTCTACGATCCCCTGACTCGTATTATTGATGAAGGTTGGGGTATCACCTATGTTCATGATCTCAAGATCGGTTGTACATAGAAATTCTAAGTTCTCTCCCCTTCAGTTTGCATGTTTACTTTCCTAAATGCTGTGGTGAGCATTGGTGTCACATCCTACTATGAGGTTGAGTCCTTGTTTCCTATAGTATATCACCAGTCTTTTGAATTCCTTGGGCAGGGGTGGATATTCAGAGCCTCCTGGGAAATATGCAGAGCAGACAACCAAATCTTTTAGCTGTCTGCCCTCTTGATATCTTACCAGGACTGCTACTAGGTCTCTAGTAACGAAGCCCGGTATAGCCCAGGAGTTATTATCCTTAACCCCTTAAGCGGGTATGACGTCTTTAGACGTTTTCGCACTGGGCTTCTACAGTGGGTATGACGGCATTAGTTGATCATAAAATTTATCGCGTATGTATCTTGACGGTGAACGCATACGGTGTGTCCATGGAATCTATCGCATTAGTGGATATGTTTTTCATGAGATCCCGCTGTGTATTGTTTTTTAGAGCTGTCACAGCTTCGTGAAATGCACTTGTTTTGGCGCCTTGCACGAAGTTCCCGCGCAGCCATTTATGTCGCGAAGCATGGCTTCCAAACGTAAAGTAGATCGGCTTGATTGTGCGGGTATTTCGACAGTTCCGAAGGTGTATGGTGTGTTGGTCCCAAGGGAAGAGGAAGGAAACATCATACTGGTGTCCTGACTGTGAAAAGGCTTTGTGTGTAACACCTTGTTTCTGCCTATATCACACAGATAACAATCTACAAAACCTATAATCATCCTGATTCAGAACAATGTAAATAATGTTAGTAACACATTTGGATTTATAACAATGTAAATAATGTACGTAATGTTAGTATCACATTATTGAAGAAGAATAATTACTATCGTATTAGATTAAACTAATTGTGTACACATTTATGAAGGAAATATTTAAATATCACAAAGTGGGGAAAAAGTACGCATGGCAGGTTACGCATGTGGAGAATTTAGTACCCAGTTAAGGAGTTATGTTCTGGGCTTCTCCTCCACTACCCCACTGAAGAGAGTGAAGCCTGCACATTTTAGACCCATGATATGGCCCTGTATAAGCCAGGGTTCTTGTATCAAGGTGACTGAAAATCCATCTTTCTGGATTCTTCTTGTAAGTACCCTAGAGGCTGCTATACAATGTTGTATATTTGCTTGCATGAAAGTAATCATTTCTTACCTCCATGCAATGCTTTACCTTATGCAGTCTCCAGAACCTGCAGCTCCGGCTCCCGTGATTGATCTTGAGGCTTGGCTGGCCCCGGTTCCTGCCTGGGCTCCTGCTCCTTGCCCCTGTTGCTCTCGGTGTTGTCTGTGGTGGGATTGGTCCTCTGCTTGTTGTATTTGCCCTCCACCAAGGTAAAGGTGACAACATGTACCCCACAGAAGATCTAATTTCCCACCATTTTTTCCACATCCCTGGAGTCCATGCTGACCACAAGGCAGACACCTTTCTTCTCTTCATTGTGGTCGTAGATTCTCCAGCTACTGGGATTTAGTCCATGGTTCTGGCGTGCCATTCTTCCCAGAAGGATATCGTTGTCCTTTGGTTGTCCTGGTATCCAGACCATGACCCTCTTTTAGGAGAGGAGTTTATCCATGCCCACAATTGTGAGCCTGGCTCCTTCCCATGGCTGCATACCTGTAACAAGACTAGAGAGCCATGCTATGATCTCATCATTTTCTGCAATTATAATGGCAGCACCTTTCGACAGATAGCAATCCAGGAACTGAGGCTTAATAGGCCCCTGCTCTGGAAGCTCATCTGTTAGATTGGTGATAGCCTCCTCTACTAACTGCACCTGTTTTTCTGTTAGCTGCTGATCAGGATATCCTTCAGGCACTATGGCCCTCCTGATCCCAGCTTTGGCTATTCTGGCATACTCCACCTTAGGTCTTTTGTGGACTTGCCGATCTTCTTGTGGGGTTGCCCCCAACAGGAGTCATTTTTCTGCTGACGTCTTGGTGGGAGGAGTCCTCTGTGCCCTGGAAGCAGAACCTGCTTTAGGGTCCCGCTCCTTGTGCCCATTGGATCCCTCCACAGTCATCGTTGCCGTGGAGGTAGACGGTCTCTCAGTTCCAGGAGAAAAGCCCTCTTTGGCCTGCTCTTGGCCTTTAAAGCCTTCTTGTACCCTCTCTTCTCAGCGCCAGAGCACTGTTTCTTCTTCCTCTGAACCAGAAGATTGCCCACCTCTAGAGTGAGCTCTCTTACAGTCGATGTCATGCTATCCGAGGGAATCTCCAAAGAGTCCCCATCGGTTGTCGTTGAACTGGTGTTTCTTTCAGAGGTCCCAGAGGAGCTCTCTGGTTTTGGGGTTGCTACAGTACTCATATAGGTCCCACAAGTAGCTAGGGAAATATGATGTCCGCCCAGGCAAAGCCCCGCATACCTGGGTAAGGCTGCTTTCTTTGAGAGGGCGCCAGGTATCTCAACGGCTCTGTTCAAGACACATCTCCCATGTGCCATGCATCCCATCGGCTCGGGTCACGTTACACCTTAGGGTTGGGTGGTGCTTTAGCATCCTCCTCCTTGTATACCGAATGGTTACCCAACAGGGCTCCATTCGGCATCTCAAGAAAGGAGCTACTAGTCCCCCTCACCACGGAGAGGATCTTCAATTGAAGAGGGTAACCAGGGTTAGCCCCCTACAATTGCAGAAGCCCACAAGATGGGGCATCTCCCTAGAAGAAGCTATTGACATTCTGAAAAATAACACAAAAGGAATAAATGTGGATGGAAAACATATATACTGCATAAGGTTCACAGATGAAATTGCCATCATAGCAGATTCAAAGGAGGCTGTGAAAAAATGGAAAATCAAAATTAATACAAACAAATCTAAGGCCATGGTAGCAAGCAAAAGTAAACCAAAGAACGACTCCTGAATAATAATAGGAAATGCACACCTGGAGCCAATAAATCAAGTGATAATAAATACATGAATAAAATAATAATAGTGTTGGTAAAGAAACGTTCCTATTATCAAAAAAAAAAAAAAATGAATATTAAAGTTAGGGAGAAATCTGTACAATGTTATGGAGTGTGCTTACATATGAAATGAGATGTGGATCTTAGATGTACGAAGAAAGAAGAAGCTGGGGGCAGTAGAAAGATGGTTCTGGAGAAGAAAGACCAGAGCAAGTTGGACAAATCAAAAAGGAATGAGGAAATGTTGAAAGAGATAAGTAAGAAAAGATGTCTGATCAAGGAAAGAGGGAAGAGGAAGGCAAAATTAATAGGGCATAATCGTTTCATTCTTGTATACCGAAAGGGAAAGTTCTAGGTAAAAAAGGGAAGAGACCAAGACTCTCATACATGAAACAACTTCGAGGAACAGTGAGTTACAGTTCATGTAAAGAGATGAATGTCCTAGCTGGTAACAGAGACATAGAACTGCAGAATGTTTAGAATGAAGTCAATGATGAATAGCAACTGAGGGAAATTTTGCTGAGTTTCTAGCTCTACAAAAGGAGTCAGAGAAGCAGGATAAATAGTATGGAAGTGCCAACATTATACGTTGAAGAGGGCTCTTATATTGTTATTCTTAATTGCAACTTAGGTCACATAGTCGTGAGCTTGCATTCAGAAGGTGGTGAGTTCAAACACCACCATCAGCAGCCCAGAAGATTGCTTCCTGTGGTTTCCCATTTTCATACCAGGAAAATGCTGGGGCTGAACTTTAATTAAGGCCATGGCTGCTTCCTTCCCTCTACTAGCCCTTTTCTGCCCCCTCATTCTCAAAAGAACTAACTGAGTTGATGAAAAGATAAAATATTTGCTCTTACATTGAAATCATAAACTACCAAGCCTAACTATTGTCTCCACTTAGGTCCCTTCCCTACCAACACCACTTTAATCAGGGAAATGCTGATTTTTATACTGTAGGTACTCATTGAACTCTTCAAGTCCTTATATAGCAGTAGACTTGTGTGAAGCTTTTCTCTCTCTCTCTTTTTTACCCTCCCTCTTTTCAAACACCTTCCTTCCACTGTCCCCTCCTATTTGTACCATCAGTCCTCACACTAATTTAATTTCTGTTATCTCCAGCTTATGAACACAATTTCCAGAGACTTTCATCCCTATATCAAAGTAGGCCTGAACATAGAGAATGGTGGGGTAGTTGGGTTGGAGAACTCAGTTCTCCCTCACAGAACACTGTCCATCATGTCCTACATCTTGACTGTTATCTTTCTATACTAGAATGCCAAAATAATGAGCCGGGCTGAGTGGCTCAGACGGTTAAGGCGCTGGCCTTCTAACCCCAACTTGGCAGGTTCGATCCTGGCTCAGTCCGGTGGTATTTGAAGGTGCTCAAATACGACAGCCTCGTGTCGGTAGATTTACTGGCACGTAAAAGAACTCCTGCAAGACTAAATTCCAGCACCTCGGCGTCTCCGAAGACCGTAAAAGTAGTTAGTGGGACGTAAAGCAAATAGCATTATTATTATTATTATTACAAAATAATCAAATACTTCTTTACTATTTCAAATTATAGTGTTCTAATATCCCATTTCCTAACTTCTTACGTTCCATTCTAACCAACATTCTGGAAGTGTTGATTTTTATACTGTACAGGTACTTTCTGAATTTCTTCATGTCCTAGAATAGCCAAAGACATGCATGGCAAAATCAGTTACATCTCTATTTGCTCATTAAATCAGATACTGAATTTTCCGCTTTTGTATGTACAAATATGTCTTAAAAACAACTCTCATGAAATGAAAAAAAAGCATGTTACTGGCATACCGTACAGACAAACATTATTCTGGTCAAAATTCTGACATCCTGATGCCTGGGGGCAGTTGAAAAAAAAAAAAAAAACATGGCACTACAGCCCTTGAAGGGCCTTGGCCTACCAAGTGACTGCTGCTCAACCCGAAGGCCTGCAGATTACAAGGTGTTGTGTAGTCAGCACAATGAATCCTCTCGGCCGTTATTCTTAGTTTTTAGACTGGGGCCGCTATCTCACCATCAGATAGCTCCTCAATTCTAATCACGTAGGCTGAATGGACCTCGAACCAGCCCTCAGGTCCAGGTAAAAATCCCTAACCTGGCCGGGAATCGAACCCTGCGCCTCCGGGTAAGCGGCAGGCACGCTGGGGGGGGGGGGCAGTTGAAAAGGCAGTAAATATTTAGCATTTTTATTTTTGCATTTTTAATTAATGTTTTCTGTTTTGCAGGTATGGAGGTTTCTGCACCTGACAGGCGAGGATATCTGACTATGTTACAGTGTCTAGGTTTTACTCTTGGTATTAGTATCATGCCTTTGATTGGCTGGGCAACCGGAGACTGGATCATTTTCATGCTTGTCACCACACTGCCTGGTGGCGTGTTCCTCTTTGTCAGGAAGTAAGTACAATCTCCTTTCCGTACCGCCACATTTACACATCTTTTTCATTTCCATAAATTCAATAAAAGAACTTTGGTTTCATTTGTCAAGTTTTAGCAAGATAGTTTCCCAAACTTTTTGTAGTTGTAAGAACCGAGCTCGATAGTTGCAGTCACTTAAGTGCGGTCAGTATCCAGTATTCTTTCCCACACCTAGCTCATTCCTATCCCATCATCACCATAAGACCTATCTGTGTCAGTGCGATGTAAAGCAACTTGTGTGAATGGTGTCGCACAAGTAACTGCCATTAATTTTTTTTTTTTGCAAAACCCATATTTCATCTTCTGTGACAATTTGGTTGATGAACTCATTGCCATAATGTTCATAATATTCCAAGAAAGTTTAGGCAGAACCCATTCGTTCACCTTTGTGCCCATCTTTGGTACCATGGATGGTACCCTGAACTGCAAACTTTTAGTGACAACTTCAAACACAAAATGAACAAGACACTTCCGGATATTGCACATACGTGTCACTGATTGTAAAGGGCAAATTGTTTCAAATTATGTGATCCACATTAGATTCAGTTCATCTGTGATGACAAAGGGTCAACATGATCTCTCAGCATCATGAATATTCTTTTTCCCATTTCTAAACTGTAAACACCACTTCCTAACATTGTCCTCATTCACAACACCTTCTCCATTGGTTTAAAAAACTTTCTGATGAATGTAAATAGATCTAACCTTTTTAGCATTCAAGAAATGAATAAACAATCAAAATTCAGATTATCAATATGCATGTTCATTTTTGAAGATCACTATAGGGCTACTGTACAACTGAATAGATTACATGTCAACAACTGCATGAGACAAATGTCTACATCACATTTGACACAGCTCATGCAACAATCCAGCTGAACACAGCATATGCCCAAAGGCTCTTTATTTTCTGAATCACCTACTTTTTATAATGTGCTGTATTATAAGGATGAATACGAGAGGGAAATGGAACTTCACAAAATACCTGTTCTGATTCTGCTTTTCTCACTAAAGATATTTCACACAGACATCATATCTGAGGCCTTCAGAACAGAAATTATGTATGTGCCAAAATCCGGTTATGAGATATATGCATAAAATGTTTTAATAAATTGCTAATGGTTATCATAAATGGTAAATTTGTCCATACAGTTTAAAGTACCAGTACTATTGCTAAATAAATCAAATAATACATTTCAACATTCTAATAGTAACAACTAGTAAAAGATTAATAAAAGTGGAGATAATATTTACTTACAAAATTAAATTGTACTGTCGAATGTATGGTAGTGATACCGCTAAATGGTTAATACATCAGTATCCTGGCATGTGAAAATAATAGGAATGGTACTGATACACTCAGTTACTTTCACCCATATAGTTTCAGATACTTTCCTGGTACATGTTTGATGATCGCGTTTGTCAGTGCCTAAGACGCCTGATACTCAAACTTTATTGCGCACAGTATGCAATCTTCTTTCACTTAGGCTGTGAATATTTCTAAAAGCAACAGTACAAATACTGTAAGAGACACTATGGTAAATGATTGCATATTCTACGGAGCGAGTTGGCCGTAAGGTTAGGGACGCACAGCAGTGAGCTTGCATTTGGGATATAGTGAATTCAAATCCCACCGTCAGCAGTCCTGAAGATGGTTTTCCATGCCTTCCCATTTTCTCATCAGGCAAATACTTGGGCTGTACCTTGATTAAGGCTACACCCACTGCCTTTCAAATCCTAGCCCTTTCCCATCCTTCCATCACCAAAAACCTTCAATGTGTTAGTGTGATATTAAAAAAGTAGCAAAACAACGAAATGTGTATTGTTCAGATCAGAGTCTCTGCAAAGGTCTATTCTTCACCAATGTTCTTTTTACATTGGCATTTTTCATTGGATTGCTCAAAGAATGATTTTACAGTTCATAATCTCCAATTTCCCAGAATTCACTAAAAATCACATTAATAATGTCTGTATCAGTACCAATGTTGTTTTAAGACAACCACAATGACAAGGAGGACCAGCAGTATTTGGTTTTATCATTTTTTTAGTTTTCACTCCGATTTACTCTTTACCAGTATTTCACAATTTTTTTGTATGCATTTATTTTCCAGTTTGTTTTGTTGACAGGACATCTTCTTAGAACTACAAGGACACTCCTGCAGTGATTCATTACTTTTGTTAATAAGATGGGCTGAAGAATAAATACTTCCTTAAATTTGTTACTTTCATTATCATGGAAGCCATTATGTTTGTTAATTTATTGAAGAGTAATATACATCCCTCCTGGAATTGCATAAGATTACTTTCATTATCAGAGCAGTCATTGGATTTGTTCACAGAAATATTATCTAAAATGGTTTTAGGTTAAGTCATAGGACAAAAACAAAAGCATCCATTTCCTTAAATAATTTATGTAGATACCAGTATTAATATTATCAAGATTTATTATTAAAAACAAAGTACCTCATTTGAATGTTTGTGAAAAATGAAAATCTGATCATTTGAGTGATACTTTATTGTTCTTCTATAACTTGTTACAGACATTTTCCTGAATCACCACGCTGGCTAGCAAGTCGTGGCAAAATAGATCGATGTGAGAAAGTTCTGCTCCACATAGCCAAGATAAATGGCACTTCATTACCTCCTGATACAAGAGCTAAATTGAAGAAGATTGCTAGCCAAAAGGAAAAGTTCTACGGCCTAGCCAGCCTCTTTTCCAGCTGGCGGCTAGCCAAAAATACAGTTCTCATCTCTGCAACTTGGTAAGTTTCTTTTGGATTCTTTCTTCCAGACCATGAGTGTGAAAAATGTAAGAGGAGTTTACTTCAAAGCTGTTTTCCAGTACTGTTGTTCTGATCCTTCCCTATCCTGACTTTCTTTGAACATTCAAAATAAACTTTCAATGTATTAGGTTGTACATGGATAGTACATATCAAAGAGATGTTAAGTACAGAACAAAATGGCCAACCAGACACCAACGGGGTCCAAATTCACAACCTTATGTTCTTTCCATCACCTGCTCTTACCAACAGTACATGTGCACTGAACACAACCTAACACATTGAAGGTTTATTCTGAATACAATGCGGTCATGAAAATTAAATACTCATTGAATTGACCCACAACAGGCAACTTCCATATGTTCTACAGTTGCGCTGGCAATAGTGCCAGATCTGTAGCTTTCCTTTCCAACAGAACAAATATGACTTAAGCCACTATAGTTCAATTGGTACGAGCATCCAATGCAAAAATCAGAAGGTTGTGGATTTGGATCCCACTAGTGTCCAGTTGGCCATTTTTGTTTTGTACTTAACATCTCACCAAGCTTGATAGCTGCCGTTGCTTAAGTACGGCCAGTATCCAGTATTCGGGAGATAGTAGGTTCGAACCCCACTGTCGGCAGCCCTGAAAATGGTTTTCCGTGGTTTCCCATTTTCACACCAGGCAAATGCTGGGGATATACCTTAATTAAGGCCACGGCCACTTCCATCATCGCCAAAAGACCTATCTGTGTCGGTGCGTCGTAAAGCAACTGGCAAAAAAAAGAAAAAAAACCTTAACATCTCTTCGATCGGTGCTATATAGAATGTCATAACTATACTGACAAAAAAAAAAAAAAGGATCAGGGATGCTCTTCATGTTATGTTAAGAATGATAATGCAATCTGATTGGCAGATAATATTTTTCTTCTCGAGAGAAAATGAGGTTACTTTGTTAGATCCGGGTGCTTGATTCAAATTGGACGTATTTGCTATGCCAGAGAGCCAGCTGCTGCCTGTTGCTATGTGTTACAGGAGGGAAGGGAAGGGAGGGGAAGTGTGAAGTGGGAGACAGAGGTAATGTGTGACACACCACATATCCTGAACAGAGTCCAAAGGTCACTACTACATCGTTGTGAACTGTGCATCAAAGTAGGAGAGGAGTAGTAACATCTACTGTAATCAAACCATTGGGCATATTGTTTGTTTCTTTCAGTATTTTATTCCATTTACTATGTTGTAAGTGAAGGAATACACAATCGTGCAGCAGCAACATTGCATCTTCGAGCATGTTGAATAATAAAAAACATTACTGCGCCCAACAGGCGAGAGAAGAAACGATCTGGTGCATTCATTGACTCACAAGTGCGTCTTAATTAAACTGTGTTCTTGTACTGTGCGTGCAGTTACGGCTGTTTAATAAACAAACTGTAAGAGACTCCTCCCCTTCTCTTCCCTGAAGCAATGGTTTTCCGTGGTTTCCCATTTTCACACCAGGCAAATGCTGGGCTGTACCTTAACTAAGGCCACGGCCGCTTCCTTCCCACTCCTAGCCCTTCCCTGTCCCATCGTCGCCATAAGACCTATCTGTGTCGGTGCGACATAAAGCAACTAGCAAAAAAAAAAAACTTCCCTGAAGCACAGCAGCGGCTTGCGCGCTGGCATAGCAAATACGGCAAGTTCATCAATTTGAATCGCACACTGGGAAGTGATAATCTCATTTTCTTGAAAAGAACAATTTTATCTACCAATCTGATTATACCATTGTTCTTAATATAACACGAAGAGTATCCCTGATATTCTTATCAGTATAGTTATGATACACCCTGTATGCACTGAACACAACCTAAAATATTGAAGGTTTAGTTTGATTATAATGTGATCGTTAAAAATAAATGTTAATTTCTTCAAACACCCTTGTGCAGTATCATGCTTTGCCAACATAAATGTGTTAACCCTCACAAAGTCGCTCACTCATTTGAAACGTTAGTAGTCGCGCAGGGTGTTAACAACACCCCAACTATCATTTCACAGTACAACCTACATAAAGATTTTTTTTTTTTCAAAAATATTATTGTGTGTAATAGAGGTTTACAAACGAGACTAGCATATGAAAATCATAAAATGCGAAATATTCTCCTACAAAAATCCAAGCATACGAAAATGTTGAAATTATTACTTAATTTCTGCATTTCAGTACACTCAATGTTTCTGTTATCAGATTGAAGTAAAGACATGTAAGAAAACATTCAACATAAGACAAGGTCAGAAACTTAGTCTGTATCACTTTGTGGTTCACCTGAATCTTGGTAAAAATTTTCACACACATTCCTCATACGTTTCGGACACATCACTCTACAACAGCATTCACAGTACGAGTTTGTCTTTACATCTTTGTTTCTAGGGCATACTGTGCACTGTGATTGTTTCGGAGCTTGTTCTCAGACGTTTGTCATCTTACTTGATCTCCAGAGCGATAAACACCTGCTAATATGAGACTACCAATTACACACTTTTTTTCGGATTCATCGGTATGCTTAGCATCGCGATCTCTCGAATAATTTCCGGCAATAGTTTCTATGTAAATGTTTGTACAATTAGTAATAGTTCTGATCATTACATCATCCACGAATAGTGAAAAGCACTCGAACACTGACTTCGCACTTTTAGCACGGACCTTGACACCAGGGAGATGTAATACTGTGTTTTGTAGACGCGTCCTAATGTTCCTTGGAGGGGGATGTTTCTTCCACTTAGTCTGTTAATCTTTAAACAAGTACCGATTTCCTCCTTCATGTTGAACTGAATCATTATCACTGTCCGTCATTATCTTCTTCGCTGTCAGCCTCTGTATCACTGTCATGGATAAGATCCTCACAATTATCGCTTTCTTCTGGATCTGACTAATTGGAATCTTCTTCTAAAAGTTCGCATATTCTAGCCTCCTGTCGTACATAATGACACATTTTCACTGAAAATTAGACTTTCACCACTCAAGCGAGAACTGAGTACTGAGCCGGAAATGTTACGATAGTGGTTGCGCAGGGGTATGAAGACACCCCACGTGTGAAGAAAGAGCGCTAATGCCTATCACAGCAATTCTAATTATAAGCACTTGCTCAACACTTCATGGTCAAGGTCACTTAGAGAGGTATAAGAGATCATAGCAAGCTAAATGAATTTGATCGCAAGATTTAGCCTAAAAAATGAATGTGGGGTGTTGCCAACACCTCACGCAACTCTTTGAGGGTTAACATTGTTTTTTCTTTTTTCTGTCATTACATGCGCAGTCCTTTCAGTAGCTCTAGGCTATATACCGGACTGGAAACTTCAAATCACCAGTCATCCAGTTCCTATCATTTCCGTGCTAACTGCAACTCCAGTTCCCATGCTCTTGCTAAACCCATCCTAAGTTTTATGGAAGGGCTCTACTTTTTTCCTTTGTTTTTGAAATATTATTCATATGAATTTTTTAAAAGAAATAATGCACTAAAAATCACATTATTTCAACATTTTTTGTTCACCAACCCTTTCCAAAATTGTCTGTAGGGAAGTGTAGTGTTAGAGTCTCAACCTTTTATCTGAAAGTTCCAGATTTCCATTCCCAGTTCATTCATATCTTAGTCTAAGAGCTGGAACAGGGTTCATTCAGTCCCAGTTTTTGAGAAATAGTCTGGTATAAGACAAAGCAAACGCTCCTTCTTCTCCTCCGCCTTTTTGCGCTCATTTGGGGTCGGCTTTTCTGGTTACCTTCCTCCATTAGCTTCTATCATGGATTTCATTTATATCGGCATTGGTGTCGTCCAGGACCTTCCTAACACAGACTTGCCATCTTGTTTTAGGCCATACTTGGGCTGATTGGCCATCTAGTGCAAGCCTCTCCACTCTATGGGCCACATATTCCTCTGGCCATTGTCATTTGTTGAAGGTGATCAAACCAGAGTGGTACCATTTTATCACATATAACTCCTGTAGCTGTCTGCCATTTCACCCAGCCAGTATTTATCTGATAGGTAATATCCCTCTGGTTATCGACATCATCTTTGTGGAAGGTTACCGAACCAGCTTGAATTATGTTCTCTCAGTTTCTCTGAGGGATCTTTGGATGGTGTTATTTCAAAATTTTGTTTGCACTATCTTTTGTAACTAATACAAGATGTTTCTAATGCACCCTGCAAGGTGTTAAGTTTTCCTTGTAATGCCTATGTTAAGTAGGGCAGCATTCTACAGCAATTACTTTGCAGTTCTTGACATGTCATAAGGTTACTCGCCTAGTTAATATGCAGTCAATTTAGGACATCAGTCCTCCATTTTTGTAAGTTAATAAGTGTTCATTCCTCTTTTTTAACAAGTTTCAAGGTCATATGCTAGGATGGTTTTAAATACTTTTCCCCTTTCTTCATTCCTGCCAACATAGTAAAGAAAATATAAAGAAAGCAGCTGATCACAAGACCTTAAATAGTTCCTGGCTATCTGACTGGACAGCAATCATCTTGGCAAGCTTAAGGTTTATAAGTATTTTTCCAAATGGCTATCATAATGGTTAGTTCAAAATCTGTTGGGATATCCCCCCAGTCATCTAATCGATACAGCAGAGTCCCAGAAATGCAATTGTTGGTAATGTTATATTCCATAAATCTTGACATCTGTAGAAGCTTCTTTCTTTCCCATAGCAGATAAATCAAGTAATTAGTCTTATTACAGTACTTTATTTTTGTACTTACACTGGCCAAACAGTATTTCTATGGGCAGTAATTTAAGTTCCACAAAAGTAGAGAGTATTGCTGCAATTCTTCACACAGATGTTTAATACAAAGTTTGCTACAGGATTTGTTGTCTAAAATTATATTTCTCTACAGAGAAATCACTGCATTTCTTTAGAAGAAGCTACTCCCACAAAAGATGTTTTACAAGGAAATGAGAGAACACTTTATTCTTGTATAGTGTAATAAATAAGTTACAAGATTGTGAGCAACTGCAACGTGACCTTGATAATGTTGTAAGATGGACGGCAGGCAGTAGTATTTTGATAAACGGGATTAAAAGTCAGGTTGTGAGTTTCACAAATAGGAAAAGTCGTCTCAGTTTTAATTACTGCATTGAATTGGTGAAAGTTCCTTTTGGGGATCATTGTAAGTATCTAGGTGTTAATATAAGGAAAGATCTTCATTGGGGTAATCACATAAATGGCATTGTAAATAAAGGGTACAGATCTCTGCACATGGTTATGAGGGTGTTTAGGGGTTGTAGTAAGGATGTAAAGGAGAGGGCATATCTCTGGTAAGACCCCAACCAGAGTATGGTTCCAGTGTATGGGACCCTCACCAGGATTACCTGATTCAAGAACTGGAAAAAATCCAAAGAAAAGCAGCTTGATTTGTTCTGGGTGATTTCTGACAAAAGAGTAGCATTACAAAAATGTTGCAAAGTTTGGGCTGGGAAAAATTGGGAGAAAGAAAACGAGCTGCTCGACTAAGTGGTATGTAATACCAGTATAAATGGTCTGTTATTGGACATTATAAATTTTCCAGCTAACTCATTCCTGGTTGTCAGCGTTTCGCCCCCGTGTGCTAGGCTGGGCTCATCAGTTGGTACCTAGCACACCTACCAAGACGCTGGCCAGTGCATACCATGGAGGCCACTGCATAGGCTAATTATAGCCACCGGCAATGCCAATGCACTATGAGAGACTTTGTCTCATTATCAAAAAATTGATGCCTGCTTGGCCATCAGATGATATTGTAACGTGTTGGCAGGGTAAATAAGTAAATAAATGAGTACAGAACCTGGTAGTGTCCTACTTCTAAGATTTATTGACTAAGCACTACAATTACAGATTTACACACACACAGACGATAGCCGAGCTTACAACTTACACGGTTTGCGCGCTCTTTCTCTTAGTTTCTCTTATGTTCCACACACACACACACACACACGCGCGCACGCACGCACGCACGCACACACACACACAGAGTCATCGATTATTTACACTACACTCACTCAGCCTCTCAGTCATACTCGTTAGCACTGTCACGGTCCATAGCCTACATGTCAGTCTCGCAGGTCAGGATAGTATCCACTGTTCACTCAATCCGTTGAACCTCATTCGCAGTCTGCACACGTCGGCACCCAGTGTTCCCTTCACGTTGCTCCAGAACACCCCAGGTTCTTCTCCAGCAGCTGGCCTCAATGGACACACACACACATGACATCAGGGAAACTGGAATGAGTCCTCGGCTCCAACAGGCAGATACTCCATCAGGCTGACATCTCAGCCCAGGCTATCACTGACTGCGCTCTTCGCTAATTCACACCAGCGAACTCAATCTCGCTCTCGTTCATTCACTCACTAACTCCGTCTAACTCTCACTCCAAGTTACTCCTCTCCTTATATACCTGCTCTGGGCCCTCCAGAACAGTCCGGATGCTAGATGTATCCAGGAACCTCGCGAGATAGAAGACTCCGGATTAATAGTCGAGTAATTTCCATCGTCCCATGCGGCGCGACCATGGATAGAAGAGAGAAGGGCCGGTCCAGCACTTAAATGTTGCTCGCGATTGGCGCGGTCGAGCGTAAGTGGGGTGGGGCGATGGGTGACGAGCTCGGCCCATAGCAAATTGGCACGGCGGACGCTATAACCATTACAATATAGATGTTGATTCCCATATGGAATCTGAAATATTTGTTCCGAATGCGTAAATTTATAATACCAATATAAATGGTCCCTTATCGGAAATTATAAATTTTCCAGTTAACTCATTCCTGGTTGCCAGCGTTTCGCCCCCATGTGCTAGGCTGGGCTCATCAGTTGGTACCTAGCACACCTACCAAGACGCTGGATAGTGCATACCGTGGAGGCCGCTGCATAGGCTAATTGTAGCCACTGGCAGTGCCAATGCACTATGAGAGACCTTGTCTGGCAACCAGGAATGAGTTAGCTGGAAAATTTATAATGTCCAATAAGGGACCATTTATATGGGTATTATAAATTTACTCATTCGGAACAAATATTTCAGATTCCCTATGGGAATCAACATCATAAGTGGTATGTTCCGAGGTGTCAGTGGAGAGATGGCGTGGAATGACATTAGTGGATGAATAAGTTTGAGTGGCCTTTAAAAGTAGGAAAGATCACGATATGAAGATAAATTCGGAAATCAAGAGGACAAATTGGGCCAAATATTCATTTATAGGAAGGGGAGTTAGGGATTGGAATAGCTTACCAAGGGAGATGTTCAATAAATTTCCAATTTCTTTGAAATCATTTAAGAAAAGGATAGGAAAACAACAGATAGGGAATCTGCCACCTGGCGACTGCCCTAAATGCAGATCAGTATTGATTGATTGATTGATTGATTGATTGATTGATTTATTTATTTATTTATTTATTTATTTATTTATTTATTTATTTATTTATTTATTTATTTATTTATTTATTTATTTATTTAAAAACATGTTGAAGATATATTTTCTTCAGAATTTTTTATTTTTATTTGGTCAAATTGGCAGCATTGTTATTTATTTTTATATTTGAGGGTAGTTTATCCTTGTAGTATCAAGTAGTAAAATGTACTAAAGTGAACTTATCATTGTCTAACACAAAGTGTGCAATTGCTTTTTTCTTTGTTTTGAAAACAAACAAAAATTCACCTCTTAATATTTTTCTGCTGAAAAACAAAATTATATATCTTATGTCATAGAAACTCAGAAAAATTGGTATGTGACAATTCAACACTTTTCCTTACAAGAGAGAAACTAGAGAACAAGAATCTAAAAATCTAAATCTAAATGATAAGTTCAAGTAATTCTTTAATACTCCTAAACAGTTTACAGAGATGCTGTGTTACTGACAAAAAACAAAGATCAATAAGAACTGTAATAGCAGCATGAAAGTTGAATTAAGGCACTCAGGAGTGGAGATCAGTAGGGCAGTGTGCTGTATCTACTGATATTTATCACAGTTATGAATAATTTAATGAAGAATATTAAGGCAACATTGAGTTAACTCAACATAAATGCTTATGCTGATGACATCATGATTTGGGGAGAAATATAAGATGAGATGCAGGCAAGAAAACATAAGATGAGGTGAAGGCAAGATTCGACACATGGAAAATTAAGTTCTAGAAGTTCAACCTCAAGATCAAAACTGTGGCGATTGCAGTGAACGGAAATGGCTGACCAGCAAGCATCAAACTAGTCTCCCAGAAACAGATTAGCCACAAGAGAGATCATCAAGAGTGTGCAAGAAGTCCCCTCTTTTACCAACAAGTGAGTAACCTTCTTCTGGGTGATAAGATTACAAAGAAAACAAAATATCAACAGATACCTCGATCTTAACCTATAGTATCAAAATATGCACCCTTATGATGAGGGACTCATCAAGACTGCAGACATCAGAGGTAAAGTTTCTGAGGCTCACTATCCAGAAGACCAGGATGAACAAGTAGAAATGAGGAAGTGAGGTAGGAGGCTGGGATTGAGACATTTCTTCTAGATGAAGAAAGCACATCCAGACTACTATGAATCAAACACATTATGTGGATGGAGGATAAGAGAATAGTCTGAGTCCACATGGAAAGTGGATGGAAAACAGCTGGTAGGCAGACCTAGGACTTGCTGGATGAATATGGTCAAGACTGACGATGAAGAAAGCTTTCTAAATACCAACCAACCAGAGTATGTTAACACCTCACTTCCTCATTGCAGTGACAGCCTAGAGATATAATCTGAGAGTGAGGAAGCCCTGTATTCACCAGCTGTGTAGGACAAGCACTGGATTGGATCAAACCATCATTGTATTGTACAAACTGGAGCAGCTTGAGGAGGGATAATGTTGAGATGAATAAGACGTTCATTTTTTATTATTTACTAATCTTCCCTCAGTTGAAGGTTGTCACAATGGACAAAGCATAACAAAACAATGAAATGTATAATTTTGTCTTACAATTATAAATTTGTTGATTACATTATTCTTATAATTTCCTTGAATTACAAGAGTTATAGTATGAAGCAAGGATTTCTGATCAATGAATTGGAACCTTGTAAAACTAATAAAGAAATAAAGAGGAGAGTGGAAGAGACTTCGTCTACAGTACCTTGGACATTGGAACTATAAACTGATGATGATGATGATGAAGAAAGATTTCTAAATACCAAGCAACCAGAATATGTTAACACCTCACTTCCTCATTGCAATGACAGCCTAGAGATATAATCTGAGAGCAAGGAAGCACTGTATTCACCAGCTGTGTAGGACAAGCACTGGATTGGATCAAACCATTGTTGTATTGTACAAACTGGAGCAGAGAATCAGTGATTTTAATGTAATTATTATAAAGACACCCAAATGGAGTTTTTTTACTTTTGCAAGTTTGCTACTGAGTACTCCATTTCATGTAGCTTCCAAACTTGCCTATGAGAGGTGTGCATATTGTTATTACTATTATTGAAATCTGCCTCTATGTAACAGAATGTAGGAGTTGTATATAATTTCTTTGCAGGGTTATCAGTGGCCTTACCTACTATACACTCATGCTAAATGTTAGCTATCTCTCAGGAAATCCATTTCTTAATTTCTTCTGGCAGTCCATGGTGGAACTACCTGGCAACATAGTTGGCAAGACTCTCAGTGATCGTTATGGTCGGCGCTGGACTCAAGCTGGAACATTTGTTGCACTCATAATGGGATATATTATTCTCATTGCTGTTATGAAAGGTATAGTAAGCCAACATTACATAATACATATTCTTCTTTCTTATTATTCTACTTCTTCTTAAATAGTTCTATCAAGCTTTTCCTTTCAGTATTTCTCTCATAACAGTTTGTATGAGTATTTAGTAGAAAGTAGTAAGAAAAATGTTTCATACATTCATACATTCAGACAGTCCCAGTCTTTTACCACTCCTCTCCAGTTTATCCGTCATTCTTTTGATATATCTCACTATTGTCAACAAGATTCTGTTCTTCAGTGTCTTGTTAGTGCTGTCAGATTTCATTCTTGGACTAGTCCCTCTTCCCTACCCCTCTATGTTTCATCATCCTTCCTAGCTATGTTCCTCACCTTTCGCAGTTTTTCTGTTTCCTGAGTAGGTGACTACAAAACATATTGTATTTTGACTTTATTCATTTTTTTTTTTTTGGAACATATTTAGCTTGTATTATTCTGTACATAAAGTTTTACCTTCAGCTGTTGGTTTTGATAATAATGTTATTGGGTTTACATCCCACTAAGTACTTTAATGGTTTTTGGAGAAGCCAAGGTGCCAGAATTTAGTCTGCCAGGAGTTCTTTTATGTGCTAGTAAATCAACAGACACAAGGCTGATGTATTTGAGCACCTTCCAATACTGGTACCAAAGGACTGAGCTAGAATTGAACCTGCCTAGTTGGGGTCAGAAGGTAAATGTCTCATTTGTCTTAGCCACCCAGTCCTGCAGCTGTTGGTTGTGGAAAAATAAATGCTGCACATGAAAATTTGAATGTTTCTTGATCAGAATGAGAGTTGTGCAGTAGTGAATAATGACACTTCTGATTTCCAATGGTCATTGAACACTCAAGATGTTATATTTATAAGGAAATGGTGTGACTGTGTTCAAATATATTTGAAAAGAAAAAAGTAATTACAGATTACTTTAAGTAACTTTTTCAGTTCATTTTATTGATATTAGGGATTTTAATACTTCAGTGAATGATAGAATCTAAAGGTTATCGAAGGTTTACTCTAGTGAATATATGATTGTGTTATGAAGTGAAAAATACAGTTGCTGAATCATAAGTTGGATCTAACATTTTGTATCATGGCAGACAATCGTATTGGTACTTACATATTGTATTCTTATATTATTCTTTTATATTTAAATGATTTGTAATACGATGGGATGTAGAGCTCAGCAACTTCAAGTGAAACCCAAGGAGAAATGCAAACTTGGAGTAACTCCCTCCTGCCCTTCTGTCCCTAGTCATGTGAGACCAATAGCTTTCTAAACTGTCAGGGGAGAGTCCTGTTGCAAGCCAATCAAAGTGAAGATTGCCCAATGTTGTCGAATAGTGACTGCAAGTCACTGCTCACCTAGCTCTCATGGGAGATGTTTCCATGAAATAAATCTAGCTCAATGTTTTGTCTGTTACTGCGCACATCTTGGCAACACAGAAGCCTAAATAGCCAATGCTGCCGACTCTCATACACTGACTGTTGCACTGTACTGAGCATGAGATTTTCACTACGTTTTTTGTTGAAATATGTTAATTTATCCTATCAAAAGTACCCCGTATTATCTCTGTTTATTAAATAATGGCAAGTGCTAAAACAAAGTTGTTTATAGTGAAGGGAGAGACATAGCAACAGTGCATTCATTGTCTCTCTCTCTCTTACTCGCCCTGCTCTCTCTGTCACACCAGCTGATGGAACCAGAGTTTATATCACTTGGCTTCCAGTGTCTTATGTCAACTTGTCATGCTATAGCATTTGATCAGCCAATATGGCAATGTATTGCCCAATAGGACCTTCTACATTCTGAACAACAATGACAAAGTTTGGTACTAGTTCGATAAAAGAGATCATAGAAAAGAGTGAGAAAATCAGGGAACTGAACACCAGGTTCTACAATAATAAGTAGCTTTGATAGATATGATGTGCCAGTATTGTGGCAGACCTTACCTTGCGGTTCTAGAATTGGACTCTGTAGCATTTGAGAACCCATAATCAGTGAGCTTGATATCTGCAGTGAATGTCTATAGTGATAATATAATTTATGAGACTTCACCAACAAATTAGACCTATGATATAGATGTTGATTCGCATAGGGAATCTGAAATATTTGTTCCGAATGAGTAAATTTATAATACCAATATAAATGGTCCGTTATTGGACATAATAAATTATCCAGCTAACTCATTCCTGGTTGCCAGCGTTTCGCCCCCGTGTGCTAGGCTGGGCTCATCAGTTGGTACCTAGCACACCTACCAAGACGCATGGCTAATAGTGCACACCGTGGAGGCCACTGCGTAGGCTAATTGTAGCCACCAGCAGTGCCAATGCACTATGAGAGACTTTGTCCCATTACCAAAAATTGATGCCTGCTTGGCCATCAGATGATATAGATGTTGATTCGCATAGGGAATCTGAAATATTTGTTCCGAATGAGTAAATTTATAATACCAATATAAATGGTCCATTATTGGACATAATTATAATTATAATTATTGGACATTATAATTATAATGTCCAATAACGGACCATTTATATTGGTATTATAAATTTACTCATTTGGAACAAATATTTCTGATTCCCTATGCGAATCAACATCTATATCATCTGATGACCAAGCAGACATCAATTTTTGGTAATGGGACGAAGTCTCTCATAGTGCATTGGCACTGCCGGTGGCTACAATTAGCCTACGCAGTGGCCTCCACAGTGTGCACTATTAGCCATGCATCTTGGTAGGTGTGCTAGGTACCAACTGATGAGCCCAGCCTAGCACACGGGGGCGAAACGCTGGCAACCAGGAATGAGTTAGCTGGATAATTTATAATGTCCAATAACAGACCATTTATATTGGTATTATAAATTAGACCTAATTCATATACGAGGGTAATCCCAAAAATGAGGTCTGCTGTTCTTTCATAAGTACAAAGAACCCTTCATTTCTATCATATTTACATCATTTTGAAGGTTGAACAATTGACTATTTTCACATAATCAGCATTTTGGTCGATGCATTTTTGTAGGCACTGTGACAGTTTTTGTATATACCGAGCTCGATAGCTGCAGTCGCTTAAATGCGGCCAGTATCCAGTAATCGGGAGATAGTGGGTTCGAGCCCCACTGTCGGCAGCCCTGAAGATGGTTTTCTGTGGTTTCCCATTTTCACACCAGGCAAATGCCAGGGCTGTACCTTAATTAAGGCCACGGCCGCTTCCTTCCAATTCCTACGCCTTTCCTATCCCACCGTCGCCGTAAGACATATCTGTGTCGGTGCGACGTAAAGCAAATAGCAAAAAAAAAAAAAAAAAGTTTTTGTATGCCTATGTCATACCAGTTCGCTGCCATTCCATTAAGAAAGCGTCAGTGTTTGAATTTTCACAGCTTGGGTGAAGTGGAATACCACCACTCATGTGATTGTTGTTTGGTCTTTGCTGCTATGCAGACAAAAAGGACAACTTTTAGGACTCGATTCTCATGGTTGATGAAACCTGGGTGATCCACTTCACACCTGAAAGGGGCTTGATGAGACAGGGAAATCCCCCGACTCCTCTGTTAATTCAAACTCTGAATGTATATCATGTTACTAGTGTTTCACTTCAGGCATAATGGTTAACATGTTGTAAGTACTTACAGTAAGGCATGGGGAGTTTGATAAACTGTGTGGTTGTAGTAGCTGTACTGATGTGTGTACCTTAAGTTAATTGGAACATAGGATTAGAAAGCAGATATTCTTAGCCTATAGGAGCTCTGGAAGAACTATCTACCATAGTCATTAGTTTCA